>NC_086015.1:130095000-132545000 GCF_028858775.2 Pan troglodytes | reverse complement strand
TTTCATGCTCCTGTGTCTTGCTGAAGCAACCTTCCTCTGCCCAAAATGTCCTTCCCACCCTTTCTTAATTGAATTGAATTTCATGCCAATTCCTAATTGCCATTCAAAATTCAATTCAAGGACTAAAATGTAGAAAGCTGGAAAGAATGTCACTTCTATTCTAACAATAAGAAAAAAGCTGGATAATATGCAAAATCATAACTTTTCTTAAACTCATCAGAGAGGTAAGTCGATCAATTTCCCTGAAATTTAAGAAAAGACAAGGTCCTCCAAGGGGCAATGGGACACAAGTACTGGCTTATTGGCAGCATCAGGAGGGAGACACAAGCCTTCATACAACCAGGTTAAGAATTCAGATAATGTTATTATCACATTTCTACAAGCAGCGTACAGGCTAGCAGGATAGTACAGAATCCCTAGGAGCTGCAAACCTCAGAGGAGTTTGCACCAGCTCACAGGCTCTTCTCCTTGGACTTTGCCAGTGCTCGAAAAAGACGGCACAGGGCAGGAGCCTGTAGGAAGCCATCCTCACTGTTGAATACCTTAAAGGCAAGCTCCTCTGCCTCACCTAATCACTTTTCCCCTAAGGAGCAAAAGTCTTAAGCTGCCAGGGAAACGATAATAATAATAATCCCTGTCACGCCTAGGAATCAGGTAAAGACCCACAGAGGCTGGGGAAGGAGAAAAAGAAAAAGCCCCCTACGCCCTGGGGAAGACTGAGTCAGAGAGCCACATCTGCTTAAGACAGACTGAACGGAGAACTGCCTCCACCCCTGTTTAGCCGACAAACATTAAGTGACAAGCAGAAGCAGTCTACTTCTGGAAGAGGGAAAAGGGCACAAGAAAGACCATGTCTAAGGCACAGGCTCACAGGAAAATCCAACAACTGAAGAGAGGAGGGCTGCTGAGAAACCCTCTGGAAAGTCAATCCTTACCCTAAACACTGGATAACACCAGAGCACTTGAAAGCCTGTGGTCAAACAAAGGCACTGTAGCCTGGGCGTGGTGGCTCATGCCTGTCATCCCAGCACTTTGGGAGGCCGAGGCAGGCGGATCACGAGGTCAGGAGATCGAGACCATCCTGGCTAACACGGTGAAACCCCGTCTCTACTAAAAATACAAAAAATTAGCTGGGCCTGGTGACGGGCGCCTGTAATCCCAGCTACTCGGGAGGCTGAGGCGGAGCTTGCAGTGAGCCGAGATCGCACCACTGCACTCCAGCCTGGGCAACAGAGGGAGACTCCGTCTCAAAAACAAAAACAAAAACAAAACAAAGGCACTGTAATGAGAACAAAGCCCAAACCCAGTTCAATTCCTGACAAGACTGACTTAACCCCATATATTAATGGCCTAATAGAAGAATTTCCAGACATAAATATTATTAATCTCAGTCTCTGTCCTACATATCATCTCTGGCAACAATAAAAAATTACAAGACACACTAAAAAAGCTAAAGCAATCAACCACCAAGAGATATAGAAATTAATAGAACCAGATTCAAGAGATTATATTTCCCAGATGCTGAAATTATCAGAGAACTTGAAGTAAGTAAAATTAATGTCAAAGACTCTTGTGGAAAATGTGGACAACATATATGAACAGATAAGGAACTTTAGCAGAGAGACAGAAACTATAAGAAAGACTCAGTGAACTTAAAGATAGGTCAATAATGGCCAGGCGCAGTGGCTCATGCCTGTAATCCCAATACTCTGGGAGGCCAAGGCAGGCAGATCACTTGAGGTCAGGCGTTCAAGACCCACCTGGCCAACCTTATCAAACCCCGTCTCTACTAAAAATACAAAAAAAATTAGCTGGGCATGGTGGTGCATGCCTGTAATCCCAGCTATTTGGGAGGCTGAGGCAGAATTGTTTGAACCTGGGAAGTAGGGGTTGCAGTGAGCCAAGATTGCACCACTGTACTCCAGCTTGGGTGACAGAGCGAGACTTCATCTCAAAAAAAGAAAAAAAAAAAGAAAAAAAACGGTCAGTGAAAAGTATCTAAACTGAAACAGAGAAGAAAAAAAGAAAGAAAAATGGAGAGAATATCCAAGAACGATGGGACAATTAAATCATCTAACACATGTGTCATTAGAATCCCAGAAAGAGAAAATGGGGCAGAAGAAATATTTGAAGAGGAAAAAGCCAAGAAATTTCCATAAATTATGAAAGATATCAAACTGCAGATCCAAGCAGCAAAAAGAATAGGCTAAAACACATACACACAATGTATTCAAACAGCTGCCCTAAGAGAAAATCTTAAAAGCAGGGGTGGAGGGAGGTGGAGGGGAAGGTGGTGAGAGCAGCACACATTTATGCATTACATACAAAAGAAAAAAGACAGTTATACACTAGACTTCTCAAAAGAAACTATGAGAGCCAGAGACAATGAAGTGTATTTTTTTAAAGTACTGAAAGAAAACAAAACACCACTGACCCAGAATCTTATATACAGTGAAAAATACCTCTCAGACAGTGGTTGCCAGGGGTTAAAGACAGGGAGGTATGGAAAGTGACTACTAATGGGTGTGGTTTTATTTGGGGTTGATAACAGCATTCTGGAATTAGTGATGATGGCTGCACAACATTTTGTGTGTTTTGTTTTTTTTTTTTTTGATAGAGTCTCACTGTGTCACCTAGGCTGGAGTGTAGTGGTGTGATCTCGGCTCACTGCAACTTCGACCTCCTAAGTTCAAGTGATCTTCCCACGTCAGACTCCCAAGTAGCTGGGACCACAGGCGCGAGCCACCATGCATGGTTAATTTTAGAGCCACTGTGCCTGGCCAAGGTTTTGAATATACTAAAAAGCACTGTACATTTTAAAAGGGTGAATTTTATTATATGTGAATTATATATCAATAAAAAGCATGAATTTTTTTTTTTTGAGATGGAGTCTCACTCTGTCGCCCAGGCTGGAGTGCAGTGGCGCCATCTCGGTTCACTGCAAGCTCTGCCTCCTGGGTTCATGCCATTCTCCTGCCTCAGCCTCCCAAGTAGCTGGGACTACAGGTGCCCGCCACCACGCCCGGCTAATTTTTTGTGTGTTTTTAGTAGAGATGGGGTTTCACCGTGTTAGCCAAGATGGTCTCGATTTCCTGACCTGGTGATCCGCCCACCTCGGCCTCCCGAAGTGCTGGGATTACAGGCATGAGCCACTGCGCCCGGCCCTGATGATTTTTTAAAATAAAGAAATAGATACTTTTTCAGACAAAAAAAAATCAGAATTTATTACCAGCAGACCCACACTACAAGAAAAATTAAAGTCCTTCAGGCAGAAGGGCTGTAATACCAGAGAGAAAACTTGATCTATACAAATAAGTGAAGATCCATGGAAATGGCTAAAATGAAGGTATATGTACAAAGATTTTTCTTATTTTTTACCACTCTAAAACATAATTGACCATCTACAGTAAAATAGCAATGTATTGTAAGTTTATAGTATATGTAAAAATAAAATGCATAACAGTAGCCCAAAAGACAGGAGGAACTGGGAGAATACTGTTGTAAGGTATTTTCAATAGTAATGTAGTGTATAAAGACAGAATGTTATTAACTTAAAATGTATGCTGTAAGCTGTAGGGCAACTACTAAAAACATTTATTTATTTATTATTTTTTTGAGACGGAGTCTCACTCTGTCGCCCAGGCTGGAGCACAGTGGCGCAATCTTGGCTCACTGCAAGCTCCGCCTCCCGGGTTCATACCATTCTCCTGCCTCAGCCTCCCAAGTAGCTGGGACTACAGGCACCCACCACTGCACCAGGCTAATTTTTTTTTTGTATTTTTAGTAGAGACAGGGTTTCTCTACTGTTAGCCAGGATGGTCTCAATCTCCTGACCTCATGATCCGCCCGCCTTGGCCTCCCAAAGTGCTGGGATTAGAGTTGTAAGCCACTGCGCCCGGCCTAAAGACATTTTTTGAGAGGCAAAAATAATAAGCCAATAATAGAGATGAAATGCAATTATAAAAGATTATTCCCAAAACAGAAAGATCAGGAGAAAAGGAACAAAGAGTTGATGGAACAAATAGAAAACTAGCAAAACAATGGATTTTAACCCAATCACATCAATAATTACATTAAATTAAATGTTCTAAACACAAATTAAAAGAATGATTGTCAGACTGAATCAAAAAGGAAAACCCAACTATCTGTAGTGTAAAAATTAAGTTCAAGTCCAGGCGCAGTAGCTCATGCCTGTAATCCCAGCACTTAGGGGGTGCTGAGGCAGGCGGATCACCTGAGGTCAGGAGTTAGAGACCAGCCTGGCTAACATGGTGAAACCCTGTCTCTACTAAAAATACAAAAATTAGCCAGACATGGTGGCACGCACCTGTAATCCCGGCTATTCAGGCGGCCGAGGCAGAATTGCTTGAACCCAGGAGGTGGAGGTTGCAGTGAGCTAAGACCACACCATTGCACTCCATCCTAGGCAACAAGAGTGAAACTCTGTCTCAAAAAAAAAAAAAAAAAAAAAAGAATTAATGTATATTAAGCTAATACACATTAAGTTCCTAGAAAGAGTAACTGACTAGTAGTAAGTGCTTAATATTTGCTATTATAATTGATAGATGTTTTATAAATTAATCTTGTCTTGTACCAAATCATTTGTGTGTTACTAGACTGGCTAGACTGGGAATTTTCTTTTTTAATTTATATTTTATTTCAATAGGTTTCTGGGGAACAGGTGATGTCTGGTTACATGAATAAATTCTTTAGTGGTGATTTCTGAGATTTTGGTGCACCCATCACTGATAGGGAATTTTCTGAGGGTGAGGCAAACTCTCTTGACTACTGAAACTGCCCCAAAGAGTTAAAAAACAAACAAACAAACAAAAACACCAATGACTAAATTCTTGGGCTTACAGGATAGCATATAAGAAAATAACTGGCCGGGCGCGGTGGCTCACGCCTGTAATCCCAGCACTTTGGGAGGCCGAGGCGGGCGGATCACGGGTCAGGAGATCGAGACCATCCTGGCTAACACGGTGAAACCCCGTCTCTACTAAAAATACAAAAAATTAGCCGGGCGTGGTAGCGGGCGCCTGTAGTCCCAGCTACTCGGGAGGCTGAGGCAGGAGAATGGCGTGAACCCAGGAGGCGGAGCTTGCAGTGAGCCGAGATCGCGCCACTGCACTCCAGCCTGGGCGACAGAGCAAGACTCCGTCTCAAAAAAAAAAAAAAATAAAAAAAAATAAAATAACTTGCTGAAACAGTGAAACTCCCTCCGCTTGTAAGATAACAAAACTGGCTGAATTGGTTGGAACCAATAACTGACTAGAGTATATGCAAAACAAGCTTGCTTATATCACAGCCTGAATTTCCACCACATTTCATACTAACTCCCCCTGAATTTGCACATGAGACCTATATGGAGGCAGGAAGAGATAACTGCACATACCTGAAGACTTTCCAGGCCTCCCCTTTCCTTCCACCAATCACCTACTAATCCCAGAATCCACTCCCTAAACATTTTTTTAATAAAAGTACTCCTTAAAGCCAGCTAGGGAGACAGAGTTAAGCTGGACTCCTGTCTTCTTGTTAGTCGACTTGAAATAAAAAACTTTTCTCGGCCAGGCGCAGTGGCTCACGCCTGTAATCCCAGCACTTTGGGAGGCCGAGGCGGGTGGATCACAAGGTCAGGAGATTGAGACCATTCTGGCTAACACCGCGTCTCTACTAAAAATACAAAAAATTAGCTGGGCCTGGTGGCACACACCTGTAGTCCCAGCTACTTGGGAGGCTGAGGCAGGAGAATCACTTGAACCCAGGAGGCAGAGGCTGCAGTGAGCCGAGATCACGCCACTGCACTCCAGCCTGGGCAACAGAGAGAGACTCTGTCTCAAAAAAAAAAAGAAAAAAAAAAAAAAACTTTTCTCTGTTACCCAGGCTGGAGTGCAGTGGTGCAATCTCGGCTCACTGCACCCTCCACTCCCCACCCCAGGCTCAAGCTATCATTCCACCTCAGCCTGCCAAGTAGCTAGGACCAGCTACTCAGTATCATGGTATTGGCTTCTAGCACATTGGGTAGCAAGTCCCTTTTACTCGGTAACACTATTTCCAGTCCCCAAAATGAGATGACAGGTGAACAAACAATTCCCAATTTTAACAAGCAAACTGCTAAGAACTCAGGTGCTTTAGCAGTGTCAGACTAAATAATTAAAAATAAAACATGATGTTGGCATGTCAGATTTGTTTTCAATCTCCTGATAATGTTTTAACATGAACAGTTCAAATTATGTCTTACAGTGAAAGGGTTTTTGTTTCATTTTTGAGATGGGGTCTCACTCTGTCACTCAGGCTGGAGTACAGTAGCACGACCTCAGCTCACTGCAACCTCCACCTCCTGGGCTCAAGTCATCTTCCCACCTCAGCCTCCCAAGTAGCTGGGACCACGCCCAGCTAATTTTTTGTATTTTTGGTAGAGATGGGTTTTCGCCATGTTGCCCAGATTGGTCTTGAACTCCTGAGCTCAAGTAATCCACCTGCTCTGGCCTCCCAAAGTGCTGGGATTACAGGCATGAGCCACCGTGCCTGGCCTGAACCACTGCGCCCAGCCACAGTGAAAGTTTTATGAAGGAAATGTTAAACGTAGAGTTGTAATATGACCTAGCAATTCCACTCCTAGGCATCTATCCAAGAGAGATGAAAACAAATCCATGCAAAACTTGTACATGAATGTTCATAGCAGCATTATTCATAATAACCAAAAAGTGGAAACAATCCAAGTGTCTATCAACTGATGAATGAATTAACAAAATGTGGTCTGTTCTTACAAAAAGGAATGAAGTGCTGATCCATGCCAAACATGGATGAATCTTGAAAACATTATGCTAAATCAAAGAAGCCAGTCACAAGAGACCACATATTCTATGATTCCATTTTTATGAAATGTCCAAAATAGGCAAATCCATAGAGATGGAAAGTAGATTCGTGTTTGACAGGGGCTGGGCATAGTGGAGAATAAAGAGTGATTGCTAATGGATATGTAGTTTCCTTCTAGAGTGATAAAAATATTCTAAAAATAGAGGTAATAATTGCATACTTTGAACATACTAAAACATTCCTGAATTGCACATTTTAAAAAGGTGAATTTTAAGGTGAATTATCTCTCAATGAGCTCATTTCATTTCATTTCACTTTATTTTATTTTATTTTGACAGAGTCTTGCTCTGTCGCCCAGTGCAGTGGTGTGATCATAGCTCATTGCAGCCTCTATCTCGTGGGTTCAAGTGATCCTCCCACCTCAGCCTTCCGAGTAGCTGGGACTACAGGCACACACCACCATGCCCAGCTAGTTTTGTATTGTTTGTAGAGACGGGGTTTCACCATGTTGCCCAGACTGGTCTCAAACTCCTAGGCTCAAGCAATCTTCCCGTCTTGGGCTCCCAAAGTGCTGGGATCACAGGCGTGAGCCACCGCACTGGGCCAAAGCTGTTATTTTAAAATAAATAAATAAAACTATGGGGAAGAAAAAAATGTCCTTTGGATTAATTTGTTTCCCTGTGCCTTTCCAAATATATATTGTGAATGCTGATAATGATACCTTCTCTGTCTTGATTTGAGGAAAATAGATGAAGTATGGCTGCCTCTGGTTTGTTCCTTGACATCGCTGCCACTCATAGAATCCATCTGCTAAAACGACACAGCGTCTTCCCTTTCCCAGAGGCACCTGAGGGAAAATGTGAGCAAGATATGGTCTTAGTGATACAATCATGTTTCACAGGCTGCCATTACTTGGAGAACTTGAATTAAAATCTGAGGTTTGGGCCAGGCGGGTGGCTCACGGCTGTAATCCCAACACTTTGGGAGGCCGAGATGGGAGGATCACTTGAGGTCAGGAGTTCGAGACCAGCCTGGCTAACAAGGTGAAAGCCCATCTCTACTAAAAATATAAAAATCAGCTGGGCGTGGTAGTGCACACCTGTAGTCCCTGCTACCTGGGAGGCTGAAGCACGAGAATCACTTGAACTTGGAGGCAGAGGTGGCAGTGAGCCAAGATCATGCCACTACACTCCAGCCTGGGCAAAAGTATGAGACTCCATCTCAAAATAAATAAAACAAACAAACAAACAAATAAATACATAAAATCTGAGGTCTGCCAATGTATGACCTTAAAACAGTTATTTAATTTCTCTGTTTCTCTGTACCTCTCTTTTCTTTTTTTTTTTTTTTTTTTTTTTGAGACGGAGTCTTGCTCTGTCGCCCAGGCTGAAGTGCAGTGGCGTGATCTCGGCTCACTGCAAGCTCCACCTCCTGGGTTTACTTACGCCATTCTCCTGCCTCAGCTTCCCGAGTAGCTGGGACTACAGGCGTCCACCACCACGCCCGGCTAATTTTTTGTATTTTTAGTAGAGACGGGGTTTCACCGTGTTAGCCAGGATGGTCTCGATCTCCTGACCTCATGATCCGCCCATCTTGGCCTCCCAAAGTGCTGGGATTATAGGTGTGAGCCACCGTGCCTGGCCACTCTCTTTTCTTATGTATAAAGAAAGTCACAACTCACATAGATGTTGAAAAGATTAAATAATGTACATAAAAGCAATCACCTCTTTTCTAACAAATAGGTACTTGTCATAGCTAGTCTTCAAAGGTGCCTCCCCAATGAAGCATGCTTCCCAGTATTCACACCCTATGTAGACACCTCCCACACTGAATTTGGGCTGGCTCTGTGTAACCCATAGAATGCAACAGAAGTAGGCCGGGCGTGATAGCTCACACCTGTAATCCCAGTACTTTGGGAGGCCCAGACAGGTGGATCACTTGAGCCCAGGAGTTTGAGACCAGCCTGGGCAACATAGCCAGACCTTGTCTCTATTTAAAAAAAAAAATTAAACAATAACAATAAAAGAATACAGCATAAGTAATGCTGTATGACTGCCAAGATTAAGTGATGCTGTAAGACAAAGGCTTGTATCTTCTGTCCTGCTCTGTTGGATCATGAGCTCTGGGGTAAATGAGTCACCGTAACAGAAGCCTGGCTACCCTGACACCCTCGAGCTAGGCATATGGAAAGCCTTCTAGTTGTTCTAGTCATCCCAGCTGAAGGGTCAGATGTGGGTGAAGAAGTCATCTTGGACATCCAGCCTCAGCTGCCATCTAACTGCAACATGAGAACTTCCAAGTGAAAACTGCCCAGATGAGCCCAGTCAACCCAGAGAATATGAGAGATAATGTTTATCATTTTGTTTCACACTACTAAGTCTGGTGTGGTTTGTTATGTAGTAACAAAATAGCATTCCACATTAACAACTGGGAACATTCTTTTTTGTGTTATTTATTTATTTTTGGTTGTCCTCTGTAGGCTAGGATGGAAACACCCTTTGGAACCTTATTTCTGAGGTATACGGGGCACTAATAGCTACCAGCCACCTACCTTAAATGACCGTTTCTCCATTATGGTATCACTACGACAGTTGGTAGTATTGAACTGCAGCTTGGAAGGATCACTTTCTTTGAACCAAGAAGGGACCAAGCCCCAGCGCATGGGAGCAATGATACGCTCAGATGAGTCTGCATCCTGCCACGGAGAGAAGATCTAGTGAGGAGATCATAATGAAATTCTAACCTAATTTAACGTATGTATTTATTACATTATTTAGGAGTATTGAAATATAAAGAATTCAAGATTATTTTTAAACAGGGAATCTACTTGAAAACAATTTTTTTATTTTTTTTGAGATAAGGTCTGGCTCTGTCATCCAGGCTGGAGTGCAGTGGCGCTATTTTGGCTCAATGTCACCTCTACCTCCTGGCTCAAGCCATCCTCCCACCTCAGCCTCCCAAGTAGCTGGGACTATAGACACACGCCCCCCATACCCAGCTAATTTCTGTATTGTTTATAGAGATGGGGTTTCGCTATGTTGCCCAGGCTGGTCTTGAACTCCTGGGCTCAAGTGATTTGCCCACCTTAGCCTCCCAAAGTGTTGGGATTGTGGGTGTGAGCCACCACAACCAGCCAAAAACAATTTAATGACTTATCATGATGTAGGTAACTTGAGTTCTTTAGCAATCATATTTACTAGAATGTAAGACATTCTGCTTGAATAAGGTAGAGGGATGCAAAGAGGTTTAGTTTCTTTAAACTTTTTTGTTTTTTAGAGACAGTTTCGCTCTGTTGCCCAGGCTGGAGTGCAGTGGCACAATCATAGCTCACTGCAACGTTGAATTCCTGGGCTCAGGTGATCCTCCTGCTTCAGCCTCCCAAGTAGCTGGGACTACAGGTGCACACCATCATGTCCAGCTAATTTTGTAGAGATGAGGTTTTACTATGTTCCTCAGGCAGGTCTCAAATTTTTTTATTTTTATTTTTTTTTGAGACGGAGTCTCGCTCTGTTGCCCAAGCTGGAGTGCAGTGGCACGATCTTGGCTCATTGCAACCTCTGCCTCCTAGGTTTAAGCGATTCTCCTACCTCAGCCTCCCGAGTAGCTGGGACTACAGGCTTCCACCACCACGCCAGCTAATTTTTGTATTTTTACTAAAGACGGGGTTTCACCATACTGGCCAGGCTGGTGTTGAACTCCTGACCTTGTGATCCACCCGCCTCAGCCTCCCAAAGTGCTGTGATTACAAGCATGAGCCCCTGTGCCTGGCCTGGTCTCGAACTCTTAGGCTCAAGCGATTTTCCTGCCTCGGTCTCTCAAAGCACTGGAGGATGCTATTTTTAGGAAAACCGATATACAAGGTTGGCCCTCAACAACTCAGAACTAGATTTTGAGAGTATTCCCACTTTTCCCCAACTCATAAGGGTGGTTTATTCTGCCTAGTCTGTGTAAACAATAAAGTTTATGCCAACACCTGTTTTCCTTCTGGGAGTCTGAAATTTTGGTACCTGCTAGGTATCTGCTAGAGTGCCTACATGATCAGCCTCCAATAAAAACCTTGGACCCTGAGTCTCTAATGGGTTTCTCTGGGCATAAACATTGTACATACTAACCTGGGCAACATGGCAAACTGCAGTTTCTACCAAAAAAAAAAAAAATTATTCTGGTGTGGTGGCATGCACCTGTAGTTCCAGCTACTTAGAAGGCAGAGGTAGGAGGACCACTTGAGCCTGGGAAGTTGAGGCTGCTAGTGAGCTGTGACTGAGCCACTGCACTCCAACCTGGACCACAGAGCAAGACCTTCTCTCAAAAAAAACAAAACAAAACAAAACAAAAAAACCCCACAAAACAAAAACAAAAACACTGTACATATACATTACTACATTTTTCGTTGCTGGAGAAAGTAACATGCTTGGAGTATCCTCCCACAGGAAGGAGAACATAAGGAAACCTGTGCATGACTTTTTCCAGATTTCTACTAGTGTCTTTTTCCTTTGCTGATTCTATTCTGCGTCCTTTTACTAATAAACCTTAGACACACTATGCCTTATATGCTTAGCCCTTCTAATGAATCTCTAAATATGGGGGCAGTCTTGGGGACTCCCAACGCATGGTTGTCAAACTTTTTTTAAGTAATGGGCCCCTTGATAATTTGATGAAATCTACAGATTAAGCAGCACATACACATTATTCTGCATGGCACAGTACACTCTGGGTTGGGAGAGACCAGTGAGCAGAGAGTGCATTTTGGGGTGTTACTACAATGGTTCAGGGGTCTGGTGATGGCAGTGAGAAAAACAGTGACATCCAAAAGATTTAAAAAAAAAAAAAAGAAAAGAAATTGTAGTACAAATGGATTTGGATGAAAAAAAGCAAGGATGATTAAGCTTTCAAGCCCAGAAGAGTGAAATAATGATGGTACTACCGAACAGAGAAGAAAAAATGCTGATGAAATGTTTTATGAAGATCATATGTTGAATTTCTGATACTAGTGAGAAGTCTGTGGCAGTTTTCAAAAAATGGTTGCAAAATCTGACACTCCTCCCATTGAGAATTGGGAATCTATGTTCGTTCCCCTTGAATCTGGACGGGCTTGTAACCAACAGAATGTGGCATGAGTGATACTATATGATTTATCTCATAGTTCTGAAAGCTGGGATTAAGGTGCCAGCAGATTTGGTGTCTGGTGAGGGCCCACTTTCTGGTTCACAGATGGTGCCTTCTCACTATGTTGTCACATGGTATCTCTGGGGTGTCTTTTATAAGGGCACTAATCCCAATCATGAGGGCTTTGATTCCCAAAGGTCCTATCTCCTAATACCATCATCTTGGGGGTTAGGATTTCAACATATGCATTTTTCAAGGACACAAACATTCAAACCATAGCAGGTGTGGTCTAATAAGACTTTATACAAACAGGCAGTAGGCCAGATTTGGTCTGAGGACCGTAGTTTGCCAATCCCTGGTATAGAGGAAAGATCAAGGTCTTTGTAAGGAGATCCTGGTTCAAAAATCCTTTCTCTGAGCCAGGCATGGTGGCTCACGCCTGTAATCCCAGCACTTTGGGAGGCTGAGGCGAGCGGATCACCTCAGGTCAGGAGTTTGAGACCAGCCTGGCCAACGTGGCAAAACCCCATCTTTCCTAAAAATACAAAAATTAGCTGGGTGTGGTGGCGTGTGCCTGTAACCCCAGTTACTCGGGAGGCTGAGGCATGAGAATTGCTTGAGCTCGGGAGGTGCAGGTTGCATTGAACTGAGATTGTGCCACTGCACTCTATGACTCTGATGGAAAAAAAAAAATCCTGGGCCGGGCGCGGTGGCTCATGCCTGTAATCCTAGCACTTTGGGAGGCAGGTGGCTCATGAGGTCAGGAGATCGAGACCATCCTGGCTAACACGGTGAAACCCTGTCTCTACTAAAAATACAAAAAAAATTAGCCGGGCGTGGTGGCGAGTGCCTGTAGTCCCAGCTACTCGGAAGGCTGAGGCAGGAGAATGGCGTGAACCCGGGAGGCAGAGCTTGCAGTGAGCCGAGTTTGCGCCACTGCACTGCAGCCTGGGCAACAGAGCAAGACTCTGTCTCAAAAAAAAAAAAAAAAAAATCCTTTCTCTGCTACTTATGAGGTTGGACTAGTCTCAACTTCTTGGGCCTTCAACTTTCCTTATCCAAAAATTAGAACAAATAATAATTACCCTGTGGGATAATTTTCAAGAATGAAAGATAATATAGTTAAAATGTGTGGCATGGAGTAGGCACTCAAATTGTAGTATAATATTTTTCTAAGGTAAGGATTAAAAACAAATCATAAAATTGTCTATAAAAAGATGACTATTAATGCCATGAAGGTAAAGTTTCTTAGAGAGTATATCATGTACAGGATTTAACCTGAGGGTACAAAAAATTTTGTTAAAAGAAGAAATTAGGGTAAAGGCAGAGTTCCAAGTAAAAGTACCTACTAAGATAAAAGTAGAACGAAGAAAGTCAGGAGAGAATGGAATCTGAAGAAAGGAATCATCAGTAGTTGCAGTCTCAGGAGAAGGGCTTCCTTTTGTTTAAAAGCTAATCCCTCCATAGTGCTGCTGATAAAATCCAGTCCTGCTTCTTCCAGAATCCTGCCTGCTGTATCCATTAATTCTCTTTTTTTTGAGATGGAGTCTCGCTCTGTTGCCCAGGCTGGAGTGCAGTGGCACGATCTCAGCTCAATGCAACCTCTGCCTCCCAGGTTCAAGCGATTCTCCTGCCTCCGCCTCCCAAGTAGCTGGGATTATAGGCATGTGCCACTACGCCCAGCTAATTTTGTATTTTTAGTAGAGACAGGGTTTCACTATGTTGGTTACGCTGGTCTCGAACTCCTGACCTCAAGTGATCCGCCTGCCTCAGCCTCCCAGCCTCCCAAAGTGCTGGGACTACAGGCGTGAGCCACTGCGCCCGGCCAATTCTCTTTTCATATATATACACACAAACAGTTGATTCCCTTTATTTGCAGTAGTTAAGATTTCATAAAGTTGCTTTGAGTACTGAACTGCTGCTCTTAGGGAAATGCAAGGTTATGTTTCTAACAGCATCTGGTGATGACACTTTCATCAACTGATCAATATATGACCTTGTTTTATGTGTGTTTCTGTTTAAAGACATCTAATTTAAACTTACTCTTAATTCATTTACACTAAATTCAAGACCAAGAGCACTATAACTCATGCCTGACTAAAGCTTATCCAATGTATATATCTTCTTTGTAAGACATATCACAGCCTTCTTTAGCTTGGGAATACCAGCCAGCACTTTAGTGCTATGCTTGGGATCATTTTAAACAGTGAAATCACACATGGCACTAAACTGGCTGCAAAAAAGATACTTGTTTATAACGTAAGAGATGAAACAAGAAGGCAGAGCTCTGCCTCGATCAACCTCAGCTGGAAACATCAAGGTACTCAAATTTGTCAGCTCTCTGTATGTGCACCAATGATTGCAAAAGCAAAGTGAGTATGAATTTAGGGGTTACAAATAAATTTTAGTGAGTAGGTGAATTTGGAAATATGGAATCTAAAAATAATGAGGACTGTTTGTGTGTGTTTGTGAGAAAGAACAGTTGAAAACAGAGATTTCATAAATCCTCTTTCTCTTCCAGAATCAAATTTGCCTTCTGGCAGCTCAAGCCTATAATCCTGGCACTCTGGTAGGCCAAGTGGGGAGGATCCCTTGAGCTCAAGGTTGATTTTTCTTTTTTGAGACAGAGTTTCGCTCTTGTTGCCCAGGCTGGAGTGCAATGGCGCGCGCGATCTTGGCTCACTGCAACCTCCGCCTCCCAGGTTCAAGCGATTCTCCTGCCTCAGCCTCCCAGGTAGCTGGGATTACAGGCATGCACCACCACACCCGACTAATTTTGTATTTTTAGTAGAGACAGGGTTTCACCATGTTGGTCAGGCTGGTCTGCAACTCCCGACTGCAAGCGATCCACCTGCCTCAGCCTCCCAAAGTAATGAGATTACAGGTGTGAGCCTCTGCACCTGGCCTGAGCTCAAGAGTCTTGAGACCAGTTTGAGCAACATAGTGAGAACTTCCCCCTCAAAATGTCAAAAGGAAAAGCCTGTGATCCCAGCTGCTGGGGAGGTTGAGGCCGCAGGATCGCTTGAGCCTGGGAGGTCAAGGTTGCAGTGAGCCATGATTGCGCCACTGCACTCCAGCCTGGGCAACACAGCAAGTCCCTGTCTCCAAAAAAAAAAAAAGTCTTCCAAGCAGAAGGACCCCCAGCTCAGTGCATAAATGAGAATGAGACAACATTACGCAATGTTCAACTAAATGATCTTTCATCAGAAATTTGCAAGACAACAATACTGAAAAATCTGTGGTTCTCAGTACGGGACAATTCTGACACACCCCTCTCCACCATCCGGAGACTTCTGGCAGTATCTGGAGATACCTTTGGTTGCTCTGATCTGGGGGATGCTATTGTGGAGGATGCTACTGACATCTAGCTGGTAGAGGATGTTGCTAAACGCTCTACAACGCCCAAAATAGCTCCCTATGACAAAAAATTATCCTGGCCAAAACTGTCAACAGTGTCAAGGTTGAGAATTCTGCTCTCACAAATTCCACTGATCAGCGCTGAGAGTGTACCCTTGACAACTGTAAACCAAATCCAAATGTGAGAATGACGAATAGAAAGTAGTTGAAAAGCCAAAATACTAAGACCATTGCTCAATATTAGTCATCTTTCCTCTACCCTTTTGGACTTCTGAACAGAACACCTGGTAGCACTGGGGTGGATAAATGAAACAGGAAGTAATTTGCAAATCTGTGGTTTCAAATGAAAATGTTGCTATCTATATACATATGCAGGCTGTTAATGATTTGAATGAACTGCTAAAATGGTTCTAATTTTGCTTTATAATTTATAGGTCTGAGAAAAATGAGATATCAAATATTATCAAAATTAAGAAACCATAGCAATCTTAATAAAACTTGTTAGAGATGTGAAATCAAATACTATATCAGCAAATTCATACCACTGGCCCAAATGAGGGCTATATTTGCTAGTGGCTCCACCTTCCCCATTCCTGGTTCCAGGATGCATCCACTGGAGTGGGGACGGTGGTCTGGATCTCAGTTCTAGTTCTGTCCCTCACTGATTAGGTAACCTAGGACAAGTCATAATCTATGTATACTTCTATCTTTACATCTGTTAGACAAATTTTTCTTCCAGCTAACTTTCTATAATTCTAAGGAGGTCATATAAATGACTAAGGCTTTTTTTTTTTTTTTTGTTAAAAACAGGGTCTCATTTGCTCAGGCTGGTGTCCTGAAATCCTGGCCTGAAGCAATTCTCTGGCCTCAGCCTCCCCCAAAGTGCTAGAATTACAGGCGTGAGCCACCAGGCCTGGCCAGGCTCATACACTTAATCCTGCTCTCTATTCTCACTCTAAGTTATGCTTTCCTTTGAAATATGTTTTATGCTCTCTTTTCCCCTTCAAGATTCTCCAGAATATTTTATTTTGATTCCCCTCTCATTTGAAACAAAAAGTTTCAATAGGGAAGTATGCATCCTCTAAAAATGACACAAAAATAACTATGTCATATAAATGGCTTCATTCAACCAAGAACATTATTTGATTTTTTTTTTTTTTTTTTTTGAGACTGAGTCTTGCTCTGTCACCCAGGCTGGAGTGCAGTGGCACATTCTTGACTCACTGAAACCTCCACATTTTTATTTTTTTATAGTACAGACAGAGTTTCATCATGTTGGCCAGACTGATCTCAAACTCCTGACCTCAAGAGATCCCACTGCCCCGCCTCAGCCTCCCAAAGTGCTGAGATTACAGGCGTGAGCCACCGTGCCCAGCCATTATTTGTTATCTTTATTTCTTTTTGAGATGGAGTCTCACTCTGTTGCCCAGGCCAGAGTACAGTGGCACAATCTTGGCTCACCCCAACCTTCGCCTCCCGGGTTCAAGCGATTCTCCTGCCTCAGCCTCCCAAGTAGCTGAGATTACAGGCGCCCGCCATCACACCCAGCTAATTTTTGTATTTGCAGTAGAGACGGGGTTTCACCATATTGGCCAGGCTGGTCTCGAACTCCTGCCCTCAGGTGGTCCACCCGTCTTGGCCTCCCAAAGTGCTAGGATTACAGGTGTGAGCCACCATGCCCAGCCTGTTATCTTTATTTCAAAATGATGTGATTCCCTATAATGCAGAAATGAGTCCTTTTTGACTATCATATTATCACAAAAGTTTAAAGAGTATGTACCAGAGGTATAATCAACTTTATAAAGTGATTTCGGCATTATGAATCAAATACAGTCAAAATTCAGGAAGGAAACAATCACAATTTTTTTTTTTTGAGATGGAGTCTCGCTCTGCCGCCAGGCTGGAGTGCAGTGGTGCAATCTCAGCTCACTGCAACCTCCACCTCCCAGGTTCAAGTGATTCTCCTGCTTCAGCCTCCCAAGTAACTGGGACTACAGGTGCGTGCCACCATACTCAGCTAATTTTTGTATTTTTAGTAGAGATAGGGCTTCACCATGTTGGCCAGGATGGTCTTGATCTCTTGACCTCGTGATCCGCCCGCCTCCACCTCCCAAAGTGCTAGGATTACAGGCGTGGGCCACCGTGCCCAGCCAACAATCACGATTTTTAAAAACATGTCAAGGTCATTTAAAATATTTAAGACATGGAGAAACTATTACTTTCTAGAACGAAGCATTTTTATTACACACACATACACAGACACACACACTTTCAGGAGATAAGGCAAAAAACTAAAACATGAATGTAAGTGACTGGTAATTCCAACACTACAGGGATAAATACTATAAACACAATGAATGCAATTAAACTTCAGATAACCAAACCAAATACGTGTTTCTAGCCTTAGTAAAAGACAAACACAAAAAGATTGAAAACACAAGCAGAAAGAATAAAACTTTTCAATGTTCAAGAAACATCAGATGTGTTTTAAATTAACTGATCTTAAGCCTGTCCTAGGCCTAGAGAAGTCTGATTAAGCTGGCCTGGTAAAGGGCATAGAAATATTCTTTAATTTTTTATTTTTTTTAATTTTTTCTTTAGGCAGGGTCTTGATCTGTCACCCAGGTGGGAGTGCAGTGGTACAACCATGGCTCATGAAGCCTCGACCTCCCCAGCTCAAGTGATCTTCCCACCTCATTTTTAAATTTTTTGTAGAGATGGGGTCTCCCTATGTTGCCCAGGCTGGTCTCCAACTCCTAGGCTCAAGTGATCCTCCCACCTCGGCTTCCCAAAGTGCTGGGGTTACAGGCATGAGCCATGGCGCCTGGCCTTAAATTTTTTTATTATATTTTTAAGATACTCCAATGACCCTGATGATCAGTGAAAGCTCCTATTTTAAAACACAAAGCTCATATAAATTTGGCATATATTAAGGCTAGTATGCCATGTATAGCAAAGGCATTTAAATTGAGCCTGAAAAATGCTGAAAAATACGTCTTTATCAGTGTTAGAAGCCACTGATAAAACTTTCATGAGGCCAAGAGAGGTTCTCAACTGGAAGTCAGAATATATCAGTAAAGGCTGGTTTTTAATGTCATCCCAAGAGGCTGAGCACACACCAAACCAAATAGGAGATGACCATCACGAGGCTGGGCGAGGGGCTAGCATAGTGCAATGCTGGTTACCTTCTCAAAGTGCAGTCGAGACAGAAGCACTGGGCTGTTGGATTGAGGACTCTTGTTGTAAGAGGGGCAGTACTTATCAGGGTCCCTCCACTCCGGGAGCCGCTGCTGGCCCCGCCGATCCTGGTAGGCGCAAGCTCTCGTGAGAACATCTCTAGGTAAGTGACAGGATGTTCGCCCACACATTCTTCAACACCGCCCCTCGCAACCTTTAAATTACAAAACGTAAGGAAAAGGCTTACGTATCTCAAATATTAGGTCTTATTCCTTGAGTCCCCGCCTTCTCTTTCCGTTCCCACAGGGCCGTGCCCCTCCGTGACCACCGTCTAAAGTCTTCCCCAAAAAGTCCCACAAAGACAAGGATGTGCCCGTTTGCTTCGCTCCCTGAGCCCACTGCCCAGCTCCGTGCAGGGCACTGAGGCAAGTCCCGAGAGGAGCTCTGCAAATGCCTGCCTGAGCGCAGGAAGAGCCGCAGCGGAGGGGGCTTCACAGTCCAGCGAAGCAGGGCAAGCGCAGCTAGCTGGGGTCGCCTCCTCCGGGTGACTCGGTGCCCCCAACTCCCCGTCCTTCCCCTCAGTCCCCGCTGGGGTCAGCGACCCACGCCGGCCAGCACCCGCTCACCTCGAGGACGGCCACTGGACGGCCCGGGGCCGGGGTGCAGAATCCCCGCCTCCCGCCCGCTAGTCCGCAGCGTCCCCGGGCCCGACCTGCGAACCTGTGGGCCGCGGATCCCGCTCCGGACTCTGCTCCCCGGAGCGGGGGCCGGTGCTCGGGGAGCAGGTGGCCCCCAGCCACCGGCCGCGATCCCTCGCCCCTCCCCGCGTCGCCTCCGCTCCGCTCCGGCCCTCAGACTCCGCCGCCCCGCGTCGCCTCACTTCGGCCCAGGCCGCCCTCTCCGCGTCGCCTCGCGTCCGCTCGGGCCTCTGCTCCCCTCAGTCAGCTCGCGTCGCGTCCTTTCCCCTCCCCTCCCCTCGCCATACCCCGACCGCCCGCGTCGCCTCCCCTCCCCTCCCCTCGCCCCGGCAGCGCGCGTCACCTCCCTCGACTCTCCTCACCCCCACTCCGCTCCGCTTTGGCCACCCGCGTCACCGCCCCTTACGTCAGCCCCGCCTCAGCCCGCGCTCCCGGCGCCAGGCCCCGCCCCCAAGGGCCCTTGGTTCCCGCGGTGCCCTCGGGCCCCGGAGGCGGCGTCTTCTCCCCTCCGGTTTGGGATGAATTTTCTCCCGTTTCCCCAGGAGACAGTGACTGCCTTGGGAGACGCATCGATCCCAAGCTTCTCGGGACTCCACTTTCCTCCATATTGGCCGTTCCCTGGCGGGGTTAACCTTCCTCCCCGCCCCCAGCGTGCTTCAGGGCTGGCAGGGAAGGTTCCCGCCGCGCTCAGTCTAGGGCACAGGGTCATGGAAGGCGGGAAACCAGGAAACTCCACTCCTTACTTCACAGTCCTGCCAGCTGCCTCACAGTGCGAGGCAAAAATGGAGGAACACTGAAGAAATGAAAGTCAGAAGAACTTCCAGGAATCGCGCACTTCGCCCTCAAACATTGGTGGGCACTAGAATAAGCCTTTCCTGCCCCAGCCCCTCAGCTGAATCTCTAAGGGTGAGGCCCAGATTTTTAAAACAGCCCTTTCGGGTGTACTTTGGCCTCAAAGTTGGTAAAACAGCCTGGCTTGAGTTTAAAAGCCTGCTCCCCTTGGGACCTAAACCGGAGATTCTTCATCTGCAACCAACAGAGAATGTTCTAGAGGGCTGTTCGCCTATGCTGGTTCGCTGAACTGAACAGGGAGCAGAAACCCCAGGGCACACTCCACGTAAGACCAGATGCTGGAACGATCAGACACAGGACCCAAGCCCTTTGGAGCTTCCATTTATCGACTATCAAAGGAGGATGCGTTGTGAAGAAGCACGAACGGGAGGGAGTGTGAACTCTGCCTGTTAGCTGAGTCACTCAACCACCCTCTACCGCTCCCACCCCTGGGCTTGGTGCTGGGACAGCGATGACGGGGAGAGGGTCCTGCCTCACAGGACTACAACAGCCAAAGGGCTGTGGGTACAAGGGGGACAGGGCAGGTGTTCTGCCTCTTTGGGGGAGGCCTTGAAGGGGAAGGTGGAGCCCTGAAGCATGAGTCTGCAGAAGTAGCCATCATTCAATAAATACATGCTGATTTATTACAGGGATAAGATGGTTTCTTGGGGGATAGATTCAAGAGGAGTTGAGAATGTTTTATTCATTTACAATGTCCCTTTCCTGGAAGGGTGGACAGCAAGATTTAGGACAAGCAAAAATCATCCCCTATTTAAAAAAAAAAAAAAAAAAAAAGTCACCCGCAAGTAGTCCCGGGTGGGAGCAGAATAAAAAAAAATCTGCAATGATTCCTAATTGTTTTTCAATACAGAAGCTTGGGAAGGGGTTTCTGCCAGTTTCATGAGGAAGGCACAACTTCCAGGTAGTGTTGGGGAGGGGTATGAGGTCCTATGCAGGCTGGCCCCTTATCCCACAGATGCCAAGATGATGTCTACTGGCAGCTCCTCCAAACTTCTGGCTGTCACCTGCATTGTCACTGTGTCCAAAAGCAGCAGCCGGGAGCGCACCAGGATGTCATGACCACCCCGGAACACACCTAGAAGGGAAGAGAGAAGTACAGGTATATACAGCAGAAGGGACTGTACAGGGCCGGCTAAGGATGGCATTTGCAGCAACCCATCAAGGCAGCTCTGGTGTAGTGAAACGGGCAGGAGAGCTGGGCTGAAATCCCTGAGTGAGGGATTTCACTGTGAAAGTCACTGTCTCTCAGCCAGGCGCGGTGGCTCACGCTTGTAATTCCAGCACTTTGGGAGGCTGAGGTGGGCAGATCATGAGGTCAGGAGTTCGAGACCAGCCTGGCCAACACAGTGAAACCCCATCTCTACTAAAAATACAAAAATTAGCTGGGCATGGTGGTGGGCGCCTGTAATCCCAGCTACTCGGGAGGCTGAAGCAGGAGAATCGCTTGAACCCGGGAGGCGGAGGTTGCAGCGAGCAGAGATTGTGCCACTGCATGCCAGCCTGGGTGACAGAGCTAGACTCCGTCTCAAAAAAAAAAAAAAAAAAAAGAAAGTCACTGTCTCTCAGGACTTCAGTATCCTCAACTACAAAGCGGCAGGGATGATAATACCATATTTCAGGCTTCTGCTAAGTTCAAATGAACTGATGGACATAAAAGGCTTATATCTCATGTCACAGAGGCTCTCGCACGTTGACTGAATCTGAGAGCACAAATGAAGGGGACAGCCCCACCACGAGAAAACCACAGGGCAGGTGTCTGCAAGACCCAGGGGACTAGGTTGTTTCAATGTGGCTACAAACTGTCAGCTGTAGGCAGGGTACTGAAGCAGAGCCTCCTTTCAACCCTGTTTATAAACACTCAGCCAAAAAAAATCATCCCATTTCCTTTTGTTAACTGTTTTAGGTATGATAATTGTATTGTCCTTTAAAAAAGGGAAGGGGTCATTCTCTCTTAGAGAAACATACAGATACAGGATTTACATATAAAATGCTATTTCTGGAGTTTGCTAGTAAATAATCTGGGAAGGAGAATGAGTGTGGGTACACTCAGCCAACCCTGTAGAAAATAAGACAAAGGATATGAAGACAATGATCAGAAAAGGAAATACAAATGCCTCAACATTTAAGAAGATACTTAACTTCATTGAAAATACAAAAACTATACTAAGATATCATTGTCCACACAGACTGGAAAAGATCATAAAGTGTGGTAACATATTATGTTGTCCACAGTGTAGGAAGAAAGATATACAATTCTATGGAAGGCAACTTGGAGTTATTTATCAAGATGAGAAACACAAATCACTTTGACCTGGTGATGCCTTGGAAAATTTATCCTACAGATATTCTCAGTGTACACATGCAAAGTAAACTGTGTGTGTGTGTGTGTACACGATTATTTACTATAACATCTGTAATAGCAAGAGATTGAAATCAAACTAAATGTTCATCAGTAGTGGCTGTTCCATAGAATATGTGGTGCATCCACACAATGGAATGCTAAGCAACTATAAAAAAAAATGAGGATTCAGTTTGGGATGAAAAAAGTTCTGGAGATGGATGGTGGTCATAGTTTTACAATAGTGTGAATGTACTTAATGCCGCTGAACCATACACTTGAAAATGGTCGAAATGGTGAATTTTATGTATATTTTACCACAATTAAAAGAAAAAGAATGAGGAAGCTCTACATATTGACAGGGAAGATCTCTAAGATGCAATGTAAAGTGAAAAGCAAATCGGAGGACAATATATATACCATTTGTACATAAACATTTGAGTTAAAAAAAGGAAATGCGTTCCTATTAGCTTTTATAGCCATAAAATAACCACAAGGTTATACAAGTATTGTTTGTAATAGTAACACTGGTCGCTTCTCGGAAGGGAATCTGAATGGCTGGCAGCCAAGGTAGGGAGGAAACATTTCGCTGCAGATTATTTTATACTTTGTGAATTTTAAATGCTGTGAATTTTGACTCCCCATATTTACAGTGGAGTCCTTAGCCCAGGATCCAGTGGCATCCAGGCTGTAAGCTATCCAGGCCCTCCCCATCTAGAAATGCCACTTACCAGCCAGGAGCAACGTGTGGGTGTTCTTGTTATCCGGCACTTTGTCTGACCTCTCACAAGGGTGCATTCCCAAGAACTTCACAATATTACCCACAGCCTCTGTAATGAGAAATCCCAATATTGTTAAGCCATCTT
Source organism: Pan troglodytes (assembly GCF_028858775.2). Taxonomy (NCBI): domain Eukaryota; kingdom Metazoa; phylum Chordata; class Mammalia; order Primates; family Hominidae; genus Pan; species Pan troglodytes. Next base: position 132,521,787 of record NC_086015.1, on the reverse strand, counting down.
ATCTGCCCTTTGTGCCACCACCACTCCCCCATGTTCTGAAGGGCTTTTAATGAAGTGGCATTTGACATATGTGCTCCAGACATGGCCCTGGATCCTTGGAGAGAAAAGGGATGAGCACTTCAATAGTAGCCAAAGATCTTGAACAGTAATTAGGCCACAGATGGCATTCCCAGGATTTTACCTTCAAGTGTCTTGATGGTAGACAAGGTGAACGTTTCCTCCTTCTCAAATTCATCCCCTACCTCATCCCAGGCTGCTTCGAAGTTCAGTTTCATGACCTTTTGAATGTGATCAGCTACAGTAACTTCCAGATCTTCCAGCTGGAGAGATGGAGGTAGAAATCAGGCACCCATCCACACACCTACGGGCCTCTGCTCTGAACTCATCCACACATCCCTTCCTGCAACTCTTTCCACAGGTGCTTGCTCGGCACTGAGGACTGTGCTAGACTCTGGGGACATAGAGCAACTTGACCAGGTACCTATCCTTGAGGTGCCCAAAGGCAAATGGTATCCCTTCAACAGAAAACGCCCTAATCCCAAGTACCAATCTACTAATTCAGCCTAGAGCCGCCTGCTGTGAGATCACATCTCTTCTAAGCCTGCCTAGTGTCAGTGCTTCCAGGACCTGGCATGCAGGGAATTACACAGCATTCTCAGAGGTCTGCTTCCTATGCCTGTCACTCCTAGGGGATGATGAGCTCTTCAGGACCAGCAGCTGTTTCTAGTTCAGCAGAAACTAGCAGAAACCTCCTACCCCAGCTGTGTCCTCTGGATTTGACAGATCCTGAATCTCTATCTCCATTTCAGCTGTGTCTTCCCTGAACTTGACACATAATACTCCCACTGAGTCTACATGAAAGTTCCCCATTCATTCTCCCATCAGATTTTCACTGAGGCCCTACTCCTGTGGATGTTTACAGTGTATATAAATACAATTTAGACCCAGCTCTCTCTCTTTTTTTTTTTTTTCTTCATCTCTGGATGGGCTCAAACAGACCCAGCTCTCTCAAGGAGCTCACTTGGTCTTACATCGGCTCCTGCCTCGGGGTCATTTCCAGCTCAAGGAAGGTCCATCCATCCTCAACTGTGACTCTAGGATGACACAATGGCAAATGTCAGTTGTATTCCACTGTGACTGTCCCTCTAGTCAGGAGGAGTTCTAACAGTCCCCATCCACAGGCTGAGCATAATGGTCTGCACTCAGATGGCCCTGAGCCACTGCCCCAAAGTCAGACCTCAGAAGGATCCTGTACTTAGTTCCACCGAGCTAAGATAGAATTTAGAAGGGCTATTCCAGTGCATGAAAGGACTGCCCAGCACAGCAAACAGGTCAAATTTATCCAGAAAGCATTTGACAAGAGGAATCAAAATGTCTTAAAATCATGCTTACCCTTTGACCCAACTATTCTCCTTCTAGGAATCTATCCTAAAGAAATAATCTAAAATGCAGATAAAAATTTGTATCTAAAGGGATATTTAATGCAGCAATATAAATAGTGAAAATATGGAAACCCAAATGCCCAACATTAAAGGAGTGAAAAGTCAATTAAGTTTTGACATAGTATATAACAGTATTTTAAATCCACTAAAAAAATTGTGTTTATGAAGTATTTGTAATGACACTGGAAAATACACTATGGTTTTAAAATAGCAAGGTCTACACTGTAATGATTTCAATTATACCACTTCCCCCAAAAAATAACTCTAAGGATTATGAGTAATGTTTTCCTGTTGTTCATACTTTGTTTTGAATTTTGTTTTTGTATTTCCCAAGTTTTCTTTTTACACATGAACATGTATTTCCATAAGTTTAAAAAGTTATTTTAGGCCGGGCGCGGTGGCTCACGCCTGTAATCCCAACACTTTGGGAGGCCAAGGTAGGTGGATCACCTGATGTGAGGAGATCGTGACCAGCCTAGCCAACATGGTGAAACCCTATCTCTACTAAAAATACAAAAAATTTGGCAGGCATGGTGGTGGGCGCCTGTAATCCCAGCTACTTGGGAGGCTGAGGCAAGAGAATCGCTTGGACCAGGGAGACAGAGGTTGCAGTGAGCCGAGATCGCGCCACTGCACTCCAGCCTGGGTAACAAAAGAGAAACTTCATCTCAAAAAATAAAAATAAAAAAATAAAATTTTAAAGAGCTAAAAAGCCAAAAACAGCTCCAGTCTCACTGTCAGTTCCTGAAGGGAGTTGCTTTGCAGCCTCAGCACAAAACTGAGCTTCCTGACACCAGGATCTTACCACATACTCATCCTCATAGCCTTCGTCATCAGTCTCCCCAGTGGTGGGATCACAGTCCTTGACAGTGAACTTCATCATGCAGCTGAATGTGCAGGCCACTGTGGGGAAGAGAGGCTGGGTAGTTAGGATGTCCCCAGCCTGCAGGGGATGGGCTCCTCCTGCAGGGGACAAGCAGGCAGGGGTCACAGCCTGCTTTCTAGGCCCCTGCTATGTTATTAGTAGCAGCAACAAGCCATCCAATCCCACAAAGCTGGACAGAGGGTGCCACCTTGTAGGACAGGAAAGTCATGAGTTCTAGTGAGATCCTGTCTCTTTTAAAAAAAAAATTTTAAAGAAGAGCACTTGGGACTCAGCTATTCTTCTTCTTGGGACTGAAATCAAGGAGCTGAAGCTCTAATAGAAGGCAAACAGCTGGTGCCCAGCCGCCCACCTCCTCCTGACCCCATGAGCTCCCAGGAGGATAGGGTGGTATCTGGAGAGGGGCTCACCAGCTGTGGGGTCTTCTTTGGGCAGTGCCACCAGTGTGTAGCAGGTCCCGGGCTGGTTGTAGGGCAGGCTCCGGGCAGGCACGTAACAGAGCACCTCATAGGCCTCAGTGGGCTCCATCTGCACTGTGACATTCTCCAAGGTCTGGTCATTGAGTGTGTTTGTGCAGTCAAACTGAACAGGAAAGAGAGGGGAGCTTAAACATTGCACTAGGTCCGAGCCATGCTGCAGAGGAAAAGCCAGGAGGTCCCACCTCTTTCCTGTTGACCAAGGTGATTCCCATCCCAGTCCCCCTGCCCCAGGCTCCCTGTCTTCATGCTGACAATCGGGAGCCATGGATGTCCCGAGTCAAGAGATATGAGAGACCGACCTGCTGGGGACAGATTCTGTCATCAAGTTGGGCTCCCAACCAATGCAGTGTGGGGACCCATGACCCTACAGGACCTGCCAGACCTGGGACAACTCCCTGGGCGCATGCCCCAGCAGGGCCTCAGCCCACCTTGCTCACCTGAAAAACCATGTGGTTGGTGAAGGTGTGTTTGGTGCAGCGGATGACATACTCCGTCTCTGACTCGGTGAGGGCCACGGGCTCAGGCGAGGACTTGAAGAGGGGCCCAAGACCGCGGAACTCTGGCACCGCTGCCAACTGCTCTGAAATCCACAGGCCACATTCACTCAGCTTCTCGATCCCCAGACCAACTTGTTGATGGTTTCTAATAAATTCCCATGACCATTCTCAAGGTGTTCCAACCTACCTTAGATGGATAGATATGTTTACCCAACTGGCTACTCATTATTTCCTGAATATATCCATGCATTTTCTCATCTCCCTGACTTCGCTCATGTGGCACAACCCCCCACAAATACTCTCCCCATCTCTGTACCATGAAAGACCTCAGAAGCAAAAAACTGATATGAGACCACAAAATCCTAGACCTAATTGGAGATTCCCCCAGCTATAGAAGCTTAGCAAGGATTTCCGCCCCCTACCCCAGCAAGGATTCTTAAAAGAAGGTGACAATTAGGAAAATAAGATCGATACTGCTATAGCTACAAAATCAGACAAAATAACAAACTGGTCCTATATATTTATCAGTTAAGACAAATGGCCAATAAAGAGATATTTCAGAATGAGAGTGTTGCAGAAAACCTAACTTAGAATTGTCTGTGTCTGGTAAGACCTATCCCTACACCCTATGCCCAGGTTCAAGCACTGGATTCAAGCACAGGCCCATGGGACCCCACCCTGGCTGGTCCTGGCATTCCTTGCAAACTAAAGGGAATAACCCAAGTGAATGAGGCATCTGGCAGATGTGTGCACATGGTGTCCACCTATAATGGCTACAGCTGCCACTCTTGTACCTATTCTATGGCAGGATTCCTCGCACTATGACCATGGATCAACTGTATCAGAATTACTAGGGGTTGGCGGCAGAGCTTGCTAAAAACTCAGACTCCATCCCAAATCTACTACATCAGAATCTCTGGTTTCAGGATCAAGGAATTTGCATTTCTAACATGTTTCCTCAGATTATTCCAATATATACTGATATTTAAAGACCACTGCTCTAAGATTTTCAACTTGTCTTCCCAATTAATTGAACTCCATGAGAACAGGGATTGTGCTTTGAGGCCATGGATCTGATATTTTTCCCTTTACTTAGAAGGTACTCAATTCACGTTTCAGACATAGAGAAAGGTAGGCCTTATTTTTATTATTTTGCTTTTTTCCTCCACAAAAAGTCAGCCTATGTGACCACTTCAGCCCTCTGCAGCCTGAAGACTGAATCTAATGAATACGCAGGCAATAAAAAGCCCAGAACAATCCAGGCTAGATATTAGGAGGAACTTTTGGGCCACCATGACCATCAACCACTAGAGTGCTTTTCTATTGATATTTATTTTCTTGGGACTCAGAGTTTTGGGCCTGATACTTACTCCCTGGGGGATTCTGTTGGTAGGGTTTCAGACTCTTCATCAATAAAACTGATACCATTATCTTGATCACAGCATTGTTGTAAAGACAAATGAGGCAATAAATTCAAGATCTAGGAAAGTTCTTGGAACTGAACATGTATGTGATTAGTAAATGTGAGGCTTTTGGATGATTGTTTAAAAATGGAATTGTTACCCTTTAAGCGGCTTAGGAGACTTCCTTGGAAGGTGTGGCAGAATAATGACCCCAAGATGCCCACAAGCTAATTCCCAGAACCTGCAGCTATGTTACCTTGCATGGTAAAAGGGACTTTGTAGATGTGATTAAATTAAGGATCTTGAGCTAGGGGTTATCCTGGATTATCCAGGGGGGGCCAGTGTAATCATAAGGGCCCTTCTAGGGCAGAAGGTCAGAGTAGAGAGATTTGAAAAGGCCAGGAGTGTGGCCTCTTCAAATCACTCTACTCTGACCTTCTGCCCTAGAAGGGCCCTTAAAGACGGTGGAAGGGGCCACGAGCCAAGGATACGGGCCACCTCTAGTAGCTGGAAAAGGCAAGGGGGCAATACCTGGAGCCTCCTGAAAGAACTCAGCACTGCTAACAAATGAAACCCACTTTGGACTTCTGACCGCAGAGCTATAAGGTTATAAATGTGTTAAGCCACTAAGTTTGTGGTAACGTGTTACAGCAGCAATAGAAAACTGATATAAATGGAAAGTTTCATGTTATAGCGATCCCAATTAGCTCAGGATCCATGCTATATTGATATAAGACATGATTCTGAATGTAATGGGGAAGGGGGGATTTCATTTAATTCAACATTGATTGGGAGCCTACTGTGAGGAAGGAAGGCACTGGGCTCAGTGCTGTGATAGACGCAGAAAATAAAAGACAGAACATGTGAAGAACTATTTAGCACAGAGGGCTGTTTAAGAGAAGACAGAAGAGCTAGGATGGAAGTGAGGGCCCATGAAGGAAGAGGGGTCTATACTTTTATCTACTGAATTCAGTGGATAAAACAATCTGCAATTAGACACACAGCCTCTCCCCTTAAAAATGCAACACGAGAGGACAGATGGATACCTGAAGAAAACCTTACAAGACAATGTGGACAGAACACACATGGAACCCAACAAAAAGTACCAGTGTCTTTGAACCCCAGCACTGCTCTCTCAGACATTCTGAACTGGCCTGGGCTCCAGGGACCCGAGCCCTCCAAATTGAGGCCCAGTAACAGCAGTGAGCCAGTTTGATCCGGACCTTAATTCCAGCCCCTCCTACCACTTTCTCTCTCTGAACTTCCAATTCCTCAGATATTGAAGGAACCCAACAACCACCACCTGAGGGTCAAATGTGATAGTAGGTCTAAAGCATCTCAAGGGCCTAGCACTCAGGAGACCAATATATGACAGCTCTTACTCTTGATCCCCCTGAGGAAACTAAGCCCAGGTCCCAAGCATCCCCCAACCACTGTGACTCACCCTGGAAGATCTCCTGCCTGGTAGCTGCCACTTTCTCAGGCTGTTTGACTGCTGTGATGGGGGTACTTTCTGCAGGAGCAAATTATACACGTGATGACCAACAGCTGGAGTCATGGGGCAGTGTGGTGGTGACCCCAGTGCTATTACTCAGGGATTATAAATACTAACCCTCCTGAGAGTGGGAAGCAGAAGACATGTGAGAGAGCCCACATCTGTGTGTATGTGTGTCTCTGTTTTCTGGAGCCAGAGGTGGAAAAGATCATTTTCTCCCCCCAGCATAACTGCCACCCACCCTAGTTAGGTTAGTGGCTTTGCAGCCAATGCAGACCCTCCAACAGAGGCCTGGCCTTGATGGCCTCTGGGAGGAGTATAAGTGTTACCTGTTCTCTGCTCTGCCATGGGTGCCGTGGCCAGGGGCACAGACTTGAGGTCAAAAGGTTTTTCTGATGGTTCTAGAGTGTACTGCTGCAGAGCCCTCTCCAGACCAGGGATGGACACAGTCAGACCTGGAGGTGAAGAGAGGTCACCATGCCTGGCAGATAGAGCAAAATGTGCACCAGGGACCACCATGGAGGCCCTGGGGTCCCGAAGTTACAAGTCCTAAGTAGTATGACCCTGAGAAAATCACTTTATTCTCTAAGCCTCTGCACTCTCAGACACATCCTCCCTTACAGGGTAGGTGTGGGGAATAAACATATATACAAAGTGACTTGTAAAGGGTAAAGTACTGTAAAAATAAAGTTTTTATTAATGATGAGCGTTTCAATTCACTGGACAATTTCCACCCAATTCAGGTGTGACCTGAATGACCCGGGACCTCCTGAGGTCACCATGATGCCATGAGGTTGCCAGGCAAGTCCAGCCAAGAGCATCTTGCCTCTGATTTCCCCTGCCCAGGGAGTGATGAGAACCACAGCTCCAGTAAGGTGCTGAGTCCAAGATAGCCAGGGAATGACTCACCATTTAGGATATAGCCTGCATTAAGGGCCTTCTGCTTCTGCTCCAGGACATTTAGGTAGAAGGTGGCTCGGTCCCTTACTTCATTGTCATCATCCATCACACACCTGCAGCCAGGACACAAGGTGGTCCTGACTGGGACCCAGCAGGGATGGCAGGAGGGATCCTGCAGGGCTTCATTAGAGGTAAGTCCATAGGGATAACAAGTAGACTAGTGGTGGCCCCAGGCGGAGGGTGGAGGGAGTGAGGAGAGGCCACACTCATGAACACTGAGTTCCCTTTGGGGTGATGAAATGTTTTAAACTCAGGTTGTGGTGATGGTTCCATCACTCTGTGAATATGCTAAAACCCATCAAACTACACATCTTAAATGGGTAAATTGTATGGTATGTGAATTATATCTCAATAGAGCTATTTTTTTTTTGAGCTGGAGTCTCGCTCTGTCACCCAGGCTGGAATGCGGGGCATGATCTCGGCTCACTGCAAGCTCCATCTCCCAGGTTCACACCATTCTCCTGCCTCAGCCTCCCAAGTAGCTGGGACTACAGGCACCCGCCACCACACCTGGCTAATTTTTTATATTTGTAGTAGAGACGGGGTTTCAGCGTGTTAGCCAGGATGGTCTCAATCTCCTGACCTTGTGATCCACCCGCCTTGGCCTCCCAAAGTGCTGGGATTACAGGCGGGAGCCACTATGCCCGGCCTCAATAGAGCTATTTTTAAAAAATGGACAAAATAATTCAAGTTACCAATTGTCACATCTGGTTGGTGCAATTTGCACAGCATTGTTTTTCATGCTTTTCTATGCTTTCTCTTTTTTTTCCACAATCAGTAGCTGTATAACTTTTCTCTCCCTTTTCAGTTAAAAAAAAATAAAGACAAAGGAAAGCTGCTTGTGTCCAAGGGAACACTGTCCCCATTAGGGCCCCTGGGCCTAGACTCACCTCTTCAGCAACACCAAGATACTGGGTAACATCTCTTCATTCTGGGCTCCAAACTTGGCCAGAGCACTCACAGCACCTGTGTTTAGGAAGCGAATGTGATTTACCCAATGCACCCTGACAACTCACTGTTTGGGCACTTCCAGCACTCAGAATGGGTCTTCAGGCAGAAGAGCCCCAGAGGCAAGAAGTCTCAAGCCAGGAGGCCCAAAGTCACTACCAACACAGTGAGTGGCTTTGGGTGGATCTTGGCGCCATCCCAGGCCTCAACTTCCTTATCTATTTAATGGAGAAGGGCGCCAGATGGGATTAGTAGCTCCCATTCTAAGGTTCCAGGAGCTAATTTCAAATTAACCACGATGAGGTCACAGAAGCTGGCTATAATGTAAAGCTCCTCACCTTCCATATCCAAATGGCGTCAATTTGCAGTTAAGGCTCAGAATAATAAAAATGAGAAAGGGAACAATTACTTAAAGATCACTTATTGCTGAAAGAAGAAAATCTGTCCAGTGGGGGCACGAAAAGAAATTAAAAATAAAGAATAGGAAGGTTGCTCACTGAATTGTAAACTTTATATAAATGGGTGAATTTTATGGCATGTGAATTATATCTCAACAATGCTTTTTGTTTTTTAGCTAAACATCAACATACAGTGAAAGTTAAAAAAAAAAATCACTTAAGGCAAGGCACAGTGGCTCTGTAATCCCAGCACTTTCAGAGACTGAGGCAGGAGGATAGCTTGAGCCCAGGAGTTTGTGACCAGCCTGGACAACATAGCAAGACCCAGTCTCAATTAAAAAAATACTTAAAAAAATTATAGGGGTTAAGAACCATGGCCGAGCACGGTGGCTCACGCCTGTAATCCCAGCACTTTTGGGAGGCCGAGGCGGGCAGATGATGAGGTCAAGAGATCGAGACAATCCTGGCCAACATGGTGAAATCCCATCTCTACTAAAAATACAAAAATTAGCTGGGCATGATGGCGCACACCTGTAGTCCCACCTACTCGGGAGGCTGAGGCAGGAGAATCGCTTGAACCCGGGAGGCGGAGGTTGCAGTGAGCTGAGATTGCGCCACTGCATTCCAGCCTGGTGACAGAGCGAGACTCCATCTCAAAAAAAAACAAAAAACAAAAAACAAAGAACCGTTCAACTAGATGACATGTAAGGTCCTGCCTACAATATTATGAAAAACAGCTTGTGCAGCAAGAACACTGAGTGCACAAATCCCCACTGGAGGCTCAGGTCCCTTTGCTGGGACATTTATTCAAGGGTAAGCTAAGTTTCCAAGTTCAGCCCTGGCTCAGACCTACCTGCCCGGACCTCCTCATGCTCCAAGACCACTCGGTTATAGATGAAGCGGATGTACTTTGAGGGATTGGTGGTCTTGGGCCCCTCCTGGCCCAGGAGATGTAGAATACGGGTGGCCAGCACTGTGAACTCACAGTCCTCGATGAACTCGCACAGATGTGACAGCCCTGTCTCCTTGCTCTCTGAGTTCTCTTCAATGATGCTGATGATGCAGTCCACGATAGCGCGCTTATACTCAAAGCCACCCTGCAGAGAGAAGCTGAGCTAAGCAAGGAGCCTGCTCTCTCCAGAAAAGAGTTGAAGACCTGAGCTGGACCAAGGACAGTTGTCCAAACACAGAACTTGGAGACAGGGCACTTGGTTCTCTGGGCCTCTATCACTCTTTCCTGTCAAACAAAAGGCTGGTCAGGTGCAGTGGCTCACACCTATAATCCCAGCACTTTGAGAGGCTGAGGTGGGCGGACCACTTGAGCTCAGGAGTTCGAAATCAGCCTGGGCATCATGGAGAGACCCCATCACTACAAAAAATAGAAAAATTAGTTGGGCATGGTGGTGCATGCCTATAATTCCAGCTGCTTGGGGGTCTGAGGTGAGACGATTGCTTGATCCCAGGAGGTTGAGGCTGCAGTGAGCCGTGATCACACCACCACACTCCAGCCTGGGTGACAGATGGAGGCCGGGCGCAGTGGCTCACGTCTGTAATCCCAGCACTTTGGGAGGCCAAGGTGGGTGGATCACCTGAGGTCAAGAGTTTGAGACCAGCCTGACCAACATGGTAAAACCCCGTCTCTACTAAATATAAAAAATTAGCCGGGCGTGGTGGGGGGCACCTGTAGTCCCAGGTACTCGGGAGGCTGAGGCAGGAGAATCACTTGAACCCAGGAGGTGGAGGTTGCAGTGAGCCAAGACCACACCACTGCACTCCAGCCTGGGCAGCAGAACGAGACTCCTACTCAAAAGAAAAAAAAAAAACTGCTATCATGCATACAGTGTCTCCAAAGTGCTAGGCCTGGCCAGGCATGATGGCTCACACCTGTAATCCCAGAACTTGGGTGGCTAAGGTGGGAAGATCACTTATAGCCAGGAGTTTGAGACCAGCCTGGGCAACCCAGCAAGACCCCATCTCTACTTAAAAAAAACAAACACAATCACCAAAGTGCTGGGCCCATTAGCTGACGACTCACTAAACATTAGTGCCCGTCTACAACAACATTCTTGGGAAACGCAAAGACACTCAAGGCAATGGCTCCTCTACTGCCTAGTCCATGGGCCACTCTGGGGCTGGGTGAAAGGGGTACCATGTATCTGAGGAACAAATCTACTCCATGAACATCTGCTATTGCTCCTAAGAATTAACCCATTTTGTTGAGACGTCCAAGAAAGGTGGCATAAGTGAATCAGTAATTCACGTCAGGAACAGAAATAGAACCAATGTCGTATTATTAGCACCGGTTTCACAAGAAACCACTCCTAGAGCTCCTGGAATGGTCTAGAATATTTCTGCACTAGAGTCCACCAGAAAAGAACATGCATTTTCCCATCTTCTGCACAAGCATCACCTCAGGACATCCAGTTTTTAAAGTCAGGCTGGTGAGTCATAGTTATTACTGTAATTACTAGCAATTGGTACGTGTTTACATGTCCACAAGGAGTTTAAAGGGTTGCAGGCACCATGAAAACCAGTTGGTTAACAGGCTAACATAAGCACACGCACAAAGCTGAGCATGGAGCCAGTGGTCAGGTCACTCCCTGCACCAGGAGACCTGGCATCCCCCGAATGCCCCTGACTCTTACCTCTTCCCGCAGCATGGTGAACAGGAAGTTCATAAGGACGGCGTGTTTGCGAGGATATTTCTGACACAGGGCACTGATGGCCTGGACAACCACCACCTGAATGAAATAGACGTGCATGAGCAGCAGGCCCTGCCACCAAGATGGGGTGACTCAGTTCCCTGAGTGCCCACTGAGTCCTTCCTTAGGTAAGGCCAGGCCTTGGGCATGACACAAGGGCAAGGAGACCAGAGGAACTCAACTCCACGCTTGAAGGGCATAATCCCTGAGCCCACCCAAGGCAGTGCCAACAGCCCCAGTGTCAGACTCTCAGACTCTGGGTCCCCCAAACTCTGCTCTTCTACTCAGGCTTCTTAAGTCTCCGAGTCCCCTCCACCCAACCTGTCCTGCCTCTCTCCCTACCACCGGCTCCCACTGATGGTTCCCACCCATCATCTCCTCTGGCTCCTTTTTGGTTAAGCCTGTCTCTGGGGTATTCTGTCCTTGGCCGCTTCTCTTCTCACAGTCTCTTCAGCAATCTTATCCCCTCCCATGGCTTTAACCGCCTCTTATTTGCCACTGACTCCCAATATTTATCTCCTGTCTGAGCTTAAGACCTGCCATTTCCAACTGCCTGTCAGACAACTCCACCTGGCGCCCACAGCACTTCAAACTCCACATGTCTGCAAACACAAACATCTCCATCTCCTTCCCCCTCCCTCATCCAATACCCCATCTTTTCCTCCCCTGCAAACTAGTCAAGAGCACCACTGTCAGCTCAAAGTAGAAAATGGCATCATCTCTGTTGACATCCACCCCTCAACCCTCACACCAACCCTGCCAACAGGCGTTATCCCTCAAAAAGCTCTTGCACTGTCCCACCTCTCCTACTCCCGCCGGTTCAGGCACCATCCTCTCCTTCTGAATTACTCCAACAGTCTCTTTACCCAGTCACCCCTCCACTCTGCTCCAGAAGGACTCTTTTTTTTTTTTTTTTTTTTTTTTGAGACGGAGTCTTGCTCTGTCTGGAGTGCAGTGGCACGATCTCGGCTTACTGCAACCTCCACCTCCAGGCCAGGTCAAGCGACTCTCCTACCTCAGCCTCCGGAGTGGCTGGGACTACAGGTGTGAGCCACTACACCAGCTAATTTTTTAATTTTTTTAGTAGAGACAGGGTTTCACCATGTTGGCCAGGCTGATCTCAAACTGCTGATCTCAAGTGATCTGCCGACCTCAGCCTCCCAAAGTGCTGTGATTACAGGCATAAGCCACCGCGCCCAGCCAATTTTTTTTTTTTTTTTCAGACAAGGTCTCACTCTGTCACCCAGGCTGGAGTGCAGTGGCATGATCATGGCTCACTGCAGCCTCGAACTCCTGGGTTCAAGTGATCCTCACACCTCAGCCTCCAGAGTAGCTGGGACTACAGGTGCGCATCACCACACATGGCTAATTTTTTAAAAATTTTTCTGTAGGCCGAGTGCGGTGGCTCACGTCTGTAATCCCAGCACTTTGGGAGGCCAAGGCGGGTTGATCACGAGGTCAGGAGATCGAGACCATCCTGGCTAACATGGTGAAACACCGTCTCTACTAAAAAATACAAAAAATTAGCTGGGCATGGTGGCGGGCGCCTCTAGTCTCAGCTACTCAGGAGGCTTAGGCAGAAGAATGGCGTGAACCCGGGAGGCGGAGCTTGCAGTGAGCTGAGGTCACACCACTGCACTCCAGCCTGAGCAACAGAGCGAGACTCCAACTCAAAAATATATATATATATTTGTAGAGATGAGGTCTTGCTACATTGCCCAGACTGGTCTCAAAATTCAGGCCTCAAGTGATCCTCCCTCCTTGGCCTCCCAAAGCACTGAGACTACAAGCATGAGCCACCGTGCCCAGCCCCAGAAGGATCTAATATGCAAATCTCACTGTGTCATTTCAGCCTGCAAAGCATTCTTGTAACCCACAGGCAGAGTAGACTGCTGCCTACTTTGCATAATCCACACTATAGAATTTACCACAATATATTATTCATATTATTGTTTGCTCTGATTAAAACTCTCCGGTGACATACTTCATTGTTCTATCAATTAACAATTGTGAAATAACAGAATTACAGAAATTGAGAACAAATTAATGGCTGCCAGGGGTTAGGGATAGAGAGGTAGGAATGGGCGTGACTATGAAGAGGTAACGAGAGTCTTGTGGAGATGGATAGTTGAGTGTCTTCACTGTGGTGGCAATTTTGAAAGTCTCCACATGACAGCTTGCATAGAACTTCACATATATACACACAGGAGTTGCCTGTGTAGCTGGTGAAATCTGAATGAGCTCTATGGGTCATGCCAGTGTCACTTTCCTGGTTGACATTGTCCTGTGCTAGTGTAGGATGCTGGCACTGTAGGAGAGGGTTGATGGAGGGGTGCACAGGACTTCTCAGTATATTTCGTTGTAACTTCCTATGAATTATTTCAAAATATAAGCTCAAAAAATATTCACATCCTTCCTCCTGCCCCAAAAGAACACCTTTCCAATGTCTTCCTTGCAATTAAAACTCTTTACCTGACCATGGGCCTTACATGATTGAGCCCTGTCTATTCTGACTTTGTCACCTGCACTGGCCCCACAGCTCTTCCGCCCACTGGCCTTCTCTCTCCTTGACTTGCTCCTGCCTTTCCTCCTGGTCCTTTGCACTGATTCAGGTTTGAGCTCAAATGTCACCCTCCAGAAGGGCCTTCCCAGACTGTGCTCTTCCTAGGATCATCCCTGCTGTATTTCTACACTCTTGACTGCAGTACCCATGCCTGAGATGATCTCGTCTACTCCTTTCTTTACCTGTTTACTGTTCCTCTCCCATCCCTAGAAAGGAAGCTCCAGGAGGGCAGTCACCTGCTTTGTTCACTGCTATGTTCCCCTTTTGTCACTCTACATAGCAGACAGCAAGTGCTCAAGAAATACTTGAACAACAAATCAATGAACCCTTAACTGGCCTGGAAACTACTGTTCTTTCAGTACAAGGGGACGATATGGATGGAGGCCTGGAGGCAGGACTACGCACATTTCTCGGAAGGCCAAGTCTCTGCAGAGCAAACTGCTGGCCTCCTCTGAGTCCTCAAGGCTGACCAGCCCCTCAGGTCAGTCCTGGCAGGAAGGCTGTGGCCACAGAGAGCAGGGACAGAGCTCCTTCCTCTGGGGGCCGTGGGTGTCCTGGGGGTAGCAGGTACCTTGAATTCATCCGAGATTTCTGACATGAAGGAGGAGATCTGCTTCATGAGGCGGTCGATGCTGCTCTCGCTGCCCGTCTTAAGGAGGGTAGTGATGGCCAGCGTGGCAATGCTGCGGTTTGAATCTGTGACCAGGTTCTCCAGATCCAGATTACAAGCTGTCACAGCTGACGGATGCTTCATGGCAACCTGTTTTGGGAGGACAGTGACAGAGAGGGCAGGACCCCAATGCTGTCACTACATTTGATGGTTTGGCCCAGTCAGAAGTCCTTTGGATGAGATCATCTCACCATCTAGAAGAAACTAACTGTGACCAGGGCTATTATCCTTCCCAGCCAGGTCAGAGGCTAGGACACACCTCCAGTTGGATCAGACAGCTTCCTCCAACCCCCAACCTGGACTCTTACCTTATTGAGGGTACGAACAGCAGCATAGCGGAGAGCAGCCTTGGGTGAGCTGCAGAAAAGCTGGAGCACTGTGGGGAGATGGATGCCACATGTCAGGTTGCCTTCACTGCTGGGCAGCTGGGAAAACCGGGGGCTGCTGTTCTGACTCAAACCCTCTGCTCAGCTCATTTCCCTGCTGACACCCCCATCCCAACCCAAGACACAGAGCTCCCCTCACCCTGCGCACCTGAGCCATGGACAGAGGCCATAATGTCTGTGAGCACCCAGGGGTTCCAGTGAGGGCTGTTATTCACTGGACATCTGCTGTGTGCCAGGTGCTGTGCTATACAGTGGACATGCCTCACTTCTATAGCTTGCAGCCACCACTAGCCCACTTTACAGATAAGGAGACTGAGGCACAAAGGGGAAAGCAAACAAACTTTAGGTTGGCAGCCAGTAAGTGGCAGAACCAAGATTAAATTCCAAGACTGCCTGCACCTGCAGCCTAAGCCCTTAACCTCTGTGAAGTAATATTCCACTCCTCTCTCCTACTGTGTCTACAGGATCCAACAGAACTTCCCCCTTGGCACCAAGTGCTGAAGAACAAAGTCCTCTCTTAAACAAACGGTTTATTTCCTTTAACTAGATGAGAGCCATTCGGGTACCATATCCCTCCCTTGCCCTGGCTGCCCGGAAGCTCAGAGCTAAATTTGGCACTCAATCATAGGAGCGAAGATGACTACTGTTTTCTGGAATATCTATGTTCGTTTCTTCATAACTTGGCTTTTATTCTCTAATACTCAAAAAAAATTTTTTCTTAATGCTTATTTTGAAGACCCTACTTTATTTACATCTTTCATTATTCTGGAAATATGGGGGATATAATAAGAATGAATGAATACCCAAATCAGTGACTGAATTCATTAGTTCTTTTTTCATTTTTTTTTTTTTTTTTTTTTTTGAGATAGAGTCTCCCTCTGTCGCCCAGGCTGGAGGGCAGTGGCGCGATCTCGGCTCACTGCAACCTCCACCTCCCAGGTTCAAGTGATTCTCCTGCCTCAGCCTCATGAGTAGCTGCGATTACAGATGCGCACCACCACGCCCGGCTAATTTTTGTATTTTTAGTAGAGATGGGGTTTCACCATGTTGGTCAGGCTGGCCTCGGACTCCTGACCTGGTGATCCCCCTGCCTCGGCCTCCCAAAGCGCTGGGATTACAGGCGTGAGCCACCGTGCCCAGCAGTTCATTCTTTCTTCATTTCTAAGCAGGAAGGGAGACTTCTGTCTCCAAACATGAACTCCATCTGTTTGCCTGACCAAGTTTACACTGTTATAGTAGAGAATAATAGAAAAACAGGAGGCCCAATCATTTCTCAAAACCTGCAAATCTAACTCTCCTGCCACAACATCTTTGCTTTCCATGGGCCTGTTCTAAAACACTCCCCTCTTCTCTTCCACTTTGAATCCAGGTTTCTCACCCTGAGCACCTCTCCTTTTCTAGCCTCTCAACATATCCACTTTCCAGTACCAACCACTTTGCACCTCTTCATAGGCTTTCTCCTCCCTGACAGGGGATTCCCACACCCAGAGCAGGGCCCTGCACAGAGGAGACACCAAAGACTCCAGGACTCAAGGCTGCTGGATTCCCCTTAATAACAGCAAACAACGGCTGGGCGCAGTGGCTCACGCCTGTAATCCCAGCACTCTGGGAGGCCGAGGCGGGTGGATCATGAGGTCAGGAGTTCGAGAACAGCCTGGCCAATATGGTGAAACCCCATCTCAACTAAAAATACAAAAATTAGCCAGGCGTGGTGGTGGGCGCCTGTAGTCCCAGCTACTCGGGAGGCTCAGGCAGGAGAATCACTTGAACCTGGGAGGCAGAGGTTGCAGTGAGCTGAGATCGCACCACTGCACTCCAGCCTGGGCGACATAGTGAGACTCCGTCTCAAAAAGCAAAAACAAAAAACAGCAAACAGCAAACAACAAACATGTTGCCTTCTAAGCAATTTGTCTAGATCACACATTTTCTGGCTATATAACCCTATGTAATAGGCATGATCTATCATCCACATCTGAGAAAAGAAAAGGAAGGCATGGAGAGGATGGGCGGCCTTGCCAGGCTTGCCCAGTTGGTAAGGGGCAGAGCCAGGGCTCTAACCCAGGCTGCCGTGCTCCAGTGCTGGAGCTGGAGGCTCAGAACGACCCTCTATACTGTTCTCTCCTTCACCTGGAAAAGTGCAGCCCCACTTCACATGCACCAGTTTCACAGATCCTGGGTTCCTCCACCAGGCCTCCTCCTGTGGCCAGCCAACCTGACAGGCTCCAGAGTGGACCCGAGCCTTACCTCAGCCTCTTCAGCAGTCAGATGGAACTAACAGCAGCCCACCACCAAAACGTGATACAAGTGGGGACTCAGCATAGTATCTGGGGCAGGTGCTTCCTAGGTACAGACTCCTTAACACTTGTTAAGAGCATTTTCTTTCTTTCTCCTAGCCCGGGAACCCAGGCCTAGTTCCCAGCAAGCATAAACATGTGAGGCTGGGTGAAGGAATGCCCAGTGACCTGACACAGCCGGGGCCAGCTCTTTGGCACTGCAGCCTGGCAGATTGACGATGGCCGAGGCGGCTTCATACACCACCATCTCGTGCTTGTTGCGCAAGCAGCTCTCGATGAAGTCAAACAGTGGGCTGTCACGGCTACAAAAGAACATAGGGCGGCAAGAAAACGTTGGGGGTGGCCCAGCATGGTAGGATGACTGAGGCATCATCTAGCTGGTGAGAGATGAGAGCCGTTACCTGCCATCCTCCTCTTCCAGCTGCTTGCTGGCCACCCGGATCATCATGCAGTAGGCAAAGGGAGACTTAAGGCCGTGCCGTGTGACCTTGCTGATCATCTTATTGACGGCTAGGCGGTCATTCTTACGCACATGGTACAGGAGCCCTAGTGCATGGTACTATAGGACAGGAGACAGCAACAGAGTACAAATGTATGACTTTTGGGTATACTGGCTGTGTGGCCCTGGGTGGGTCCTTCAGCCTTCTCATTTCTAAGATGGGCACAGTAGCAGCTACCACACAGAGTGGCTGTGACAACTGCCCCAGGTACTCTGTGTACACAGCCCTCCACACAATGCTTCACAAACCACAGAAGTATATCTGTGGTTCTTGTTCCCACCCCTGCTTCGGCAAGAGCCCTAACAGGTAGCATAAATACAGATATGGAAAGGGACAACAAACAGCACAAAGATGAAAGCAATGTGGGAGACCTGGTGCTTTCAATCAGTGAGAGAGAGAAGGTGGGAGCCAGACCCTGAGCATTGTCATGTTTTGTAAGTCACTGTGTGGGACACCTTAGCCATGAAATCTTGCATTACCCACAACAACCCTGAAGGTAGACAGTTTAATCTTTGCTGACTTGCCCAAAGACTCCTGGCTGGTACTGACAAAGCTAGGCCTGGAGGGCCAGAAGCCCAGGGACTCCCTTTCTAAAGATGTGAGGTCTCATAGTTATTTCCTGTCCTCGATACTCTCTTTTGTTTCCTAAAGGAGCGACATTTGGGGGCAAAGATATGGCAGCTGTGGATGCCTTCTATGTGGGAAGCTTATCTGGCCCTCATAAGTGTTTTGAGGGGCCACAGCTGGCCCTGAAGACAAGAATCGTGCAAAGGATGAGAAGACAGATGAGAGATACAGGGAATACATAAACACACAGGGAGTGCCAATAGGCACTCATGACCCAGATGGGTCACATGTTACATGCATGATCTCAGCTCGTCCTTGCTGCTTTGTGAGGTAGTAACCTTCATTCGTATTTTACAGACAAGGAAACCAAGATCCAGAGAGATAAAAGGAACGGCTGTCCTAGGTCACTGAGGAAGAGTAAAGTGGATGAAAGCCTCATCAAGATAATTCCACACATCATAACAAAGCCAGGCTGGCAAAGGCCTAAATTTAGGTGGCCCTCTGCCTGCCTTGGCCAAGTTTGCCACATCATATGCTCCAAAACAATACTCAGCTGGTTATCAAAATACTTGAATATTTCAGCACCAGCTGGTAAGCAGTCTGTAACCCAAGCGCCCCAAGTGGTACCCTGGATTCTCTAACCCAGGACCTCCTAATTCCTCCCATGATCCAATGACGAAAGGATTAAAGCCTGCTATGGCCAGGGGTCACAAGGATCTCGGTGGCAAGTGTCCATGCCAACTGGCCAGTGCCTTACCACCTGCCTGAGTGTTTTAAATATCACTCCCTTGCTCACATCTCACCTGGACCATGATGTTATCACTGGATGCTGCCTCCTGAGCCTCATTCACCCAGCGCTTGACCACGTCAAAGCTGCACTTCAGCAGGTGCTGTGGGCAACAGGACACATTAAGGGGCAGGTAGGAAGTGTCCCCATCACACATTCTGGGCCCAGTTCTGGTCTTCCCTCAGACACAGCTCAGGGGCTCGCCACTGTCCTGGTCCTCAGAGACCATGGACAAACTCAGGATGCTCCCACCCTCAATGTCCCTCCCCAAGGCATGGGTCAACACCATCCACCCACGACTCTCTTCAATCACCCCAGAGTTTCTTGGCTGTCTTCACTGAGAAGGGTGGGACTCTCAGGCTTACAGATACAGAAGTACTTTATTTTGGCCAGGTGCGGTGGCTCACGCTTTGTAATCCCAGCACTTTGGGAGGCCAAGGCGGGTGGATCACTTGAGGTCAGGAGTTCAAGACCAGCCTGGCCAACATGGTGAAACTACGTCTCTACCAAAAATACAAAAATCAGTTGGGCGTGGTGGTGCACACCTGCAATCTCAGCTACTCAGGTGGCTGAGGCATGTGAATCGCTTGAGCCAGGGAGGCAGAGGTTGCAGTGAGCTGAAATCGAGCCATTTCACTCCAGCCTGGGCAACAGAGTGAGACTCTGTCTCAAAAAAAAAAAAAAAAGAAGAAAGAGAGGCCAGGCACAGTGGCTCACGCCTGCAATCCCAGCACTTTGGGAGGCCGAGGCGGGTAGATCATGAGGTCTGTAGTTCAAGACCAGCCTGGCCAAGATGATGAAACCCTGTCTCTACTAAAAACACAAAAATTAGCTGGGCACAGTGGCAGATGCCTGTAATCCCAGCTACTTGAGAGGCTGAGGCAAGAAAATCACTTGAACCCCGGCGGCAGAGGTTGCAGTGAGCCGAGATCGTGGCACTGCACTCTAGCCTGGGTGACAGAGTGAGACTCTGTCTCAATCAAAAAAAAAAGAAAGAAAGAACGAAAGAAACACTTTCTTTTTTCCTACTGGAATGTGACTCTGAAATTTTCTTCAATTTTCTACCCCACCCCCAGCAGGGCTCCAGCAGCAACTACACACCAAGGAAGACACGAGGGCAGAGCTGGAGACACTGGGCACCTTGTCCACAATGGCTTGTTTCATGTAGCGCTCAATAGCCTGCAGCATGGTGCTCTGTGGGCAAAAGGAGC
This sequence comes from Pan troglodytes, assembly GCF_028858775.2. Lineage (NCBI taxonomy): Eukaryota > Metazoa > Chordata > Mammalia > Primates > Hominidae > Pan > Pan troglodytes. The sequence continues at coordinate 132,501,602 of NC_086015.1, read as the reverse complement.
AGGGTGGAAGGAGATCCAGTCACTCCTTGGCAGCTCTCAGGAGTGCAGGAATGGGGGCAGAGAGGAGTATGAGGAGGAAGTAAGCGTTTCTCATGTGCTCCTGCACACTGCCTCCACCCCACATCACCTGGCTCAGTGAGATAGGGGACACCCCAAAGCATGCAAAAGATGATGCCGAGGCCTCAATCAAGAGGCCAGGAAGCAGGGAGGAACCGGCACGACTCACATCAGTGATCTGGCAGAGGGCTCGCACGGCCGGGCCCCGGTAGTTGTCTTCTTTCCCAGTCATGTCTTTTGTTAGGCTGCAGGGAAGAAGGCATTGTCAGCATGCAGAGAGCCTGGGCCTGTTTACTCCTCTCCAGCTCCCAACACCACCCTTGCCCAGATTACTACACGAGCCTCCTAACCAGTGCTCTCCCTCTATTCCTGCCCCTCCAAGCCTAACTCCACACAGCTGCTGGAGGGAGTTTCATAAGACTCAAAACCAAACAGGTCATCCCCCTGCTTTTGCTAAAAAGTTTCCATAGCTTCCTACTGCCAGTGACCTGAATGTAACTCCTTGAACTTCCCTAACTGGCTATGCTCACTCCTCTCCAGCCTTTGCATGTGCTGTTTCCTCAGCCTGTAGCATTCCTCACCCCTCACCTCCACTCTGTCCTACTCTTTTTTTTTTTTTTGAGACAGAGTCTCGCTTTGTCGCCCAGGCTGGAGCGCAATGGGGTGCGATCTTGGCTCATTGCAACCTCTACCTCCCGGGCTCAAGCTCTACTGCCTCAGCCTCCCCAGTAGCTGGGACTACAGGCACATACCACCATACCCGGCTAATTTTTGTATTTTTAGTAGAGACGGGGTTTCACTATGTTGGCCAGGCTGGTCTTGAACTCCTGACCTTGTGATCCACCCGCCTCGGCCTCCCAAACTGCTGGGATTACAGGCATGAGCCATCACTCCTGGCTTTTTTTTTTTTTTTTTTTGAGACGGAGTCTCGTTCTGTCACCCAGGCTGGAGTGTAAGTGGCATGATCTCAGCTCACTGCAACCTCCACCTCCCCAGTTCAAGCAATTCTCCTGCCTCAGCCTCCCCAGTAGCTGGGATTATAGGTGTGCGCCACCACACCTGGCTAATTTTTGTATTTTTAGTAGAGACGGGTTTCACCATGTTGGCCAGGATGGTCTCAAACTCCTGACCTCAGGTGATCCACCCATCGCAGCCTGTGGATTACATTGTGGATACAGTGCTGGGATTACAGGCATGAGCCACTGCGCCTGTCCTGTCCTACTATTTCTTACTCATCCTTCAGGACTCCACTTAGATCATTCCTCTGGGAGGACTTTCGTAATTCAAATCAAGCTGGATGCTCTTCTGGTCTGCTCTCATAGCCCATAATACTTCCGTGATAAACTATATTACACCCTACCTTAATGGCCTGATGCCTGGTTATTTCTCTGTAAATTCTGGGGCTACAGAGGCCATGTCTATCTTTTTTGTTGCTACATCCCCAGAGCTACACACAGGGACTGACAGACAATATTTTCTAACTGAACCTACAAATCAATGTATGACCCCCCCCAACCTTAAACTGTGGCAGGAAGAAATAAGAGAACTGAGCCCCAATTCTTAAGGGCAGTGATTACACTTTAGTCACATCTCTCCCTGAATCGATTAGCTTAAAGCAGACACCAGTCACTTAGTAAGCAGTATACCGCTTGTACTCTCTTGTTTATTTTTCTTGTGTTCTCTCTTTATACTCAAGAAAGTCTTTGCGAAAGTTCTAAGCTGGTTTGGTTGACTAAGAGAAATCAAGAAAAGGAAGCATTTGTGTCCAAGTCAAGGTCAGAGAATTAAAATAGAAACAGCACACCTGGAGGCTGCCATGGGGTGGGCAGTGGTAACAGGGAAGCTGCCATGGGGTGGGCAGCTGGCAATATGCAACCAAGTCTCACTGTCTGGTACACACAAGAAAAAAATGGTCTGTCAATGGAACCCATCAGAAGAGCCACCCACAACCCCATGACTTGCCTGCTGGTGACAATGATGACATCCTCTGCAATGCAAGACATCTCCTTGATGGTCAAGTAGCACATCCGACGGAGTGTGGGCTGGGAGATAGGTGGGAAAAGCCCTATCAGCCCGGGCTCACCAAGGGCCAGAGTTGGGAGAAGATACCTCCTATCTCCACAAAGGCAGCCCACACTGACTGGTGGGGCCAGCTCTCTTTGGCCCTCCCACCACCTTGTTACAGCTGCCACCTCTCAAGGAAAGCTGGGTTGAGGCACTTACATCATTGGACTGAAAGAGCTTGGTCATGGCAAAGAAGGCCTCAGTCGCTTCCGTGGTCCCCAGGTGCTCCCCCTGTGTTAATCAAGAAAGAAGTCTCAGCTTGGGACAGAGGGTCAGACAGCAGTTCTTTCAGGATCAGCCCACACCGGATCCCCAGACCCTAAAGAGGCTCAAGGGCAACATATGAAACTTGGATGCTGAGGGGACCCAGAGCTGAGCTGTTGTCTACAGCCACGGAGGCTGTCCAATAGCCTAAGAGTGATCGTGATTTGTCCACTCCCCTCCAAGCCCCCAGCACCATTCTCCCTACCCCCAAGCTTCACCCTGTTACCTGGTTTATGAGATAAAGAATCTTGGTGAGGATGTGGGCACATTTCCGAGGGTTGATGGGAGTTTCGTTAAATACACGGGCCTAAGAAGAAGTGACCAAAGATGTTACCTTCTAGCCTAGTTCATATCCCTTCAAGTATATTCAATGTCTGAGAAGTCTCAGGGTAAACTGACTTGTCTAAACAGGGCTTTCTGGGTATGCAACAAGCTTATTTTCATAAGGAAAGGGTTTGTTTTTCTTTAATCAACTACTAATTATTCTTAGACTCTCGTGTAAATATTAGTTAGGGATGCGCTAACCTATTGACTAGCAGATACTTAGCAACCATCTGCTAACTGGAAACAGAAACAATGAACGACAACAATAAAGAAAGAAGCGGCTGGACGCAGTAGCTCACGCCTGTAATCCTAGCACTTTGGGAGGCCGAGGCGGGTGGATCACCTGAGGTCAGGAGTTCGAGACCAGCCTGGCCAACATGGTGAAACCCCGTCTGTACTAAAAATACAAAACTTAGCCAGGCATGGTGGTGGGCACCTGTAATCTCAGCTACTCGGGAGGCCGAGAGGCAGGAGAATTGCTGGAACCCAGGAGGCGGAGGTTGCAGCAAGCCAAGATCATGCCATTGCACTCCACCCCAGGCTGACACCAGCGAGTCTCCATCTCAAAAAAAAAAAAAGAGAAGTGGCTGGGTGCGGTGGCTCACGCCTATAATCCCAGCACTTTGGGAGGCCGAGGCGGGCGGATCAAGAGGTCAGGATTCACACCATTCTCCTGCCTGGCCAACATGGTGAAACCTCATCTCTACTAAAACTATAAAAATCAGCCAGGCACAGTGGCGTGCGCCTGTAGTCCTGGCTACTCGGGAGGCTGAGACAGGAAAATTGCTTGAACCCAGGAGGCAGAGGTTGCAGTTGAGCCGAGATTGTGCCACTGCACTCCAGCCTGAGCAACAGAGTGAGACGCCTTCTAAAAAAAATATATATATATATATAATATATATATAATAAAAATAAACAAGTCAGGCAAAATCTCTACCTGCATAATGGCCACAGTCTAGCTGAGGTGATAGTTTTAAACCAGTTTCCTTAGCTTTGGAATTAACTTTAAATAGAGAAATTTTTTAAATTTTTAAATAGAGAGGCCAGGCGCGGTGGCTCAAGCCTGTAATCCCAGCACTTTGGGAGGCCGAGGCGGGTGGATCACGAGGTCAGGAGATCAAGACCGTCCTGGCTAACGCGGTGAAACCCCGTCTCTACTAAAAATACAAAAAATTAGCCGGGCGTGGTGGCGGGCGCCTGTAGTCCCAGCTACTTGGGAGGCTGAGGCAGGAGAATGGCGTGAACCTGGAAGGCGGAGCTTGCAGTGAGCCAAGATCACGCCACTGCACTCCAGCCTGGGTGACAGAGCAAGACTCCGTCTCAGAAAAAAAAAAAAAAAAAAAAAAAGAAGTAAGCATAACTAACTCTCTTCAGAAACAAAGTTTTCCTGTCTTCCAGAAAACTTCCAGGCACAAGTTTTCTCCCGTGTTGCTCTTTAAAACAACACTTTGAATGTGTTGGTATTTCAGTTGCATTGGTGGTGAATACTTATGATGGAAGCTAGAGGGGAGCAAATGTCACTTGCCTCCTGGAGTACGGCACTCTTCTCAAGGTGCTGGAATGGGTTGGAGCCTCCACCTACAGTCAAGGACAATGGAGAAGGTAGGTTGTGACTCTGAACTTCAAAACTCTCCCAGACATAGGTAAAAGGAAGATGTCCCTTCCTAGTAAATCTAGTAAAGTTCAAACTCCTCAGGAATGGCAATCAAGCCTCTACAATCTGTCTAGGGATCCTACTAGTCTCCTGCAAGCAGGTGGGCTCCACTCTACCCCAAACCACTCACAATCTCCCAGCAGCCCTGGTACAGTCCTGTGCTTCTCATGGTGCCATGTCTTGTGTTCATTTATATAACTTGTAATTAACTAAGTCCCTATGTGCCAGGGACCACCATCTCGTTGTAACTAGTTCCTTCATAGCAGATGACACATTTGCAAATAATTACACGTGTGATTATCTGGTTGATGTCTGTCTCCTCCATCGTGGGTGCAACCATTCTAATATTCCCAGCTCAGGCACTGAGTGTCCCACTTGCTCTGTTGCAGTATCCAGGACACCGTACAGTACCTGGCATACAGTAACTGCTCAATATACTTTGCTGAATAAATGAATGATGGGGTCAGAGTTCCCAGTCACAGGACGCTGGCTCCGCAGGTTACACCCCAGTTTGGCCAGCACCAACGTAGCCCCAGCGAATCCAAGAGGTTGGACGAAGAAAGTAACAAGAGAACATTCGGCCTGGTCCCCTACTTTGACAGATGGGTAAATTGAGGCCGGGGGGGGTGTTTGTCGCGCCCAAGGTCACCCAGAAAATTGCAGTCCGAGCTTACAAGAGTGAGACAGCCGCGCATGCTCGGGCTCTCCGAGGCCTGCCACTGACTAGCTGTGGACCCTGGCACAAGCCCCTGCCCCTCACTGGGCCTCAGCCTTCGGGTCAGGACAGAGAACCAGAAGGAAGGCTCGGCGGGTGGGGGTCCGGCCTCCCTCAGACCCAGGCCTGGCCCCCTCACCTGACTCCTCATCCTTCTTGTCGAATTTCTTCAACATAGTGGAGTCGGTGGGGCGCAATGCAGCAACGCAATGCTCGACGGGCGCGGCACGGAGTAGCGGTGCCACAGTGGTTCTACAGGGACCACTTCCGGGCCCCGGCTGGCCACGTCGCCCTGCGCTCTGCGCAGGCGCATTCCGCGCTCTGCGCCTGCGCTCTTTCCGGTAGCCACAGCCTCGTCTAAGGTTAACCTTAGCTCTGCCGGAGCTGGAGTGGGGAAAGCCAGACGGAGGGGCAAGGGCTAGGTGCAGGGGGTACTGACTAGCATCCCAACTCTGCTCCCTACGCTTCTTTCCGTATACCAAGGGAGGAGGAGGAGCCCCTGCCTCGTTGCGTTGTGGCGTGAGTCTTTGTGGCTTTCGGGTGTGAGGTTGGTGGCACACACTGGCCCGCAGTAAACACGCAATTGATGTGACCGGTCTATGACTGTTATTGCCACCTTCCGAAGGAGCCTTGCCAGCCACTCACTCCTCGCTTTCAGATTCTTTCCCCTGCCTGATTTCCTCCTCAGCTCGAATCGCCATCTAACACTTTATTTTTACTTTCTGGCTTTTATTTGTTTATTTCTCGTTCTGCTGCCCAGGCTGTGGTGCAGTTGTGCGATCCTGGCTCACTGCAGCCTACAGTTCCTGGGCTCAAGCGATCCTCCCACCTCAGCCTCCCGAGTAGAGCTGGGCGCACCACCCCCGACTAATTTTTTAACTTTTGTAGAGACGAGGTCTCACTATGATGTTGCCCAGTCTGGTCTTGAACTCGTGGGCTCAAGCGATCCTCCTTTCTCGACCTTCCAAAGTGCTGGGATTACAGCGGTGAGCCACTGCACCCGGCCACTTTCTTGCTGTTTTGTTTTTTTTTGTTTGTTTGCTTGTTTGTTTGTCTTTTATTCACTGCAGTGGATAATGTTGGCACATAGTAGTTGCCCAGTGAGTTCTCGTTGAATGAATGCGTGCAATTGCATTTTTAATTTATATCTGCCGGGCCCTATCTCGTCTGCTCCTGATGCAAATTGCCTTGTACATTATCAACCTTAAGAGATCTAACTAAACAGCATAGAACTTCAACGTTATTTTGCAAATACTTTGGATATTTATGGAGTGCCAACTAGATGCGCTGCCTACGCGGGGAGGTGGGGGAAGGGCGTGGGAAGGAACGGAAAGGGGAAAATGACACATCACCCAGGGTTTATCTTCCTGGGGACCTATGCAGGACACCCTGAGGCTAAGGTAAGCACAGTGCATGCCAGTGAGCCAGATTGCATTGGCAACGGCAAAGTCGTGATGGCCAAGCGCTGCGACACGGCCCCAGCTTGCCTGGGGAGGGGAAGCCCGCAGTCCTGTGGGCAGGAGGAGTGGGCTGTGGAGAGGAGAGGCAGGGGGCTGAGGCAGAGGCCCCAGGTGAAAAGGGTGACCGCAAAGCTGGAGGAAGGGAGATGTCAGAGGGGCCAGCCCTTAGGGTCTGGCTTTGCAGAGGCTAGGGCCAAGAACAACAGATCTTGTGACATGCAAAACTGTCAAGAGTCAGAAAGATGTTCAAAATGTCTGATCAGTAACCCCACCCCTAATCAGGAGGAAATTGTTCAAAAGAAGAAAATGAGGCCGGGCGCAGTGTCTCAAGCCTGTAATCCCAGCACTTTGGAAGGCTGAGGCAGGTGGATCACCTGAGGTCAGGAGTTTGAGAGCAGCCTGACCAACATGGTGAAACCCCGTCTCTACTAAATACAAAAAAAAAAAAAAAATTAGCCTGGCGTGGTGGTGCATACCTGTAATCCCAGCTACTTGGGAGGCTGAGGCAGGAGAATCATTTGAACCTGGGAGGCGGAGGCTGCAGCGAGCTGAGATCACGCCATTGCACTCCAGCCTGGAGTCTGGGCAACAAAAGCGAAACTGTCTCAAAAAAAAGAAAAAAGAAAATGAAGTTGCCTGCTGCAGCAGTTTGCAGCAAAATAATTGTAAACACCCTAAATGTCTATCAATAAAGGGATGATTAAGGAAGTTATGGTACATCTGAGGACTAAACTGATTTTTATCTTGTCTCAGCTACTCCAGGAGTCTGAGATGGGAGGATCGCTTAAGCCTGGGAGGTCAAGGCTGCAGTGAGCCATGATCATGCCACTGTACTTCCAGCGTGGGCAACAGAGGAAGACCCTGTCTCAAAAAATACATAGGGGTGGCCAGGCGAGGTGGCTCATGCCTATAATCCCAGCACTCGGGAGGCTGAGGAGGGTGAATCACCTGAGGTCAAGAGTTTGAGACCAACCTGACCAACATGGTGAAACCCCGTCTCTACTAAAAATATAAAAATTCACTGGGCATGGCGGCAGATGCCTGTAATCCCAGCTACTCGGGAGGCTGAGGCAGGAGAATTGCTTGAACCCTGGAGGTGGAGGTTGCCCTGAGCCAAGATCGTGCCATTGCACTCCAGCCTGGGTGACGGGCGAGACTCTGTCTCAAAAAAAAAAAAGTGTATATACATATATATATATATACACACACACACACACATGCATATATAAATAGGTGTACAATTCAGTGGGTTTTAGTATATTAAAAAAAGTTTATGTACCTGTCCGCACTAATTGGAGAAAGTTTTCATCATCCCAAAAAGAAAGCTATTCATTAGCAGTCACTTTCCATTTGCCCATCTGCCCAGCCCCTGGCAACCACTAATCTACTTTCTGTCTATAGATTTGCATGTTCTGGATATTTCATATAAACAGAATCATATGCTATGTAGTCTTTTGTGTGTTTTGCTTCTTTCATTTAGCATGTTTTCAAGACATGTTATAGCATGAATCAGTACTTCATTCCTTTTGTAGCTGGATAATATTCCATTTTATGGATTTACCATATTTTGTTTCTTAATCAGTTGATGGACATTTGGGTTGTTTCCAGTCTAGCTCTTGTGAACAAAGCTGTGAATGCTGTGAACATTAATGTACAAGCTTTTGTGCAACCCTATGTTTTAACTTCTCTTGGGTCTATACCTAAGAGTGGTATTACTAGGTCATATGGTAACTATGTTTAACTTTTTGAGAACTGTCTAACTGCTTTTCCAAAGCAACTGCGCCATTTTACATTCCCACCAGCAGTGTATGGAGGTTTCAATTTCTTCACATCCTTGTCAACACTTGTTACTGTCTTTTTGATTATAGCCATGCTAGTGGGTGTGAAGAGGTTTCAATTTACACTTTCCTGATGGCTACTGATGTTGAGCATCTTTTCATGTGCTTATTGGTCATTTGTACATCTTCTTTGAAAAAATAGCTGTTCATATCCCTTGCTCGTTTTAAAATTATTTTATCTTTTTATTTAGAGTTGTATGAGTTATTTAAGTCTAGACCCCTTCTTCTTTTTTTTTTTTTTTTTTTTTTTTAGACAGAGTGTAGCTCTGTCACCCAGGCTGGAGTGCAGTGGTGCAATCTCAGCTCACTGCAACCTCTGCCTCCCAGGTTCAAGCGATTCTCATGCCTCAGCCTCCCTAGTAGCTGGGACTACAGGCGTGTACCACCAGACTCAGCTAATTTTTGTATTTTTGGTGGAGACGGGGTTTCACCATGTTGGCCAGGCTGGTCTTGAACTCCTGACCTCAAGTGATCCTCCCGCCTCGGCCTCCCAAAGTGTTGGGATTACAGGCATGAGCCACCATGCCAGGCCAATAGAGATTATTTTTATGATACTTTTTATCCACCACCACCTTCCATATTCTAAGGATTTCCCCAGCCCTCTTCTGAGATGCACTCTCTTGCCCTCTAGGTGGCACCAACTCCCTAATTTTACCTCTAGTTTTTTAGCGACAGCACAGCTGGAAGAGGCTTGAAGCCCCCATGCCAGGTCCTGTCTGTCCACTAGGGTGACCCAGGGCAGTTTCAGAGTCCGGGGACTAACCTGAGCATCCCTTCAATATAACAGGGAGACTCAGGACTACCCTTGCTTTAGAGGCAGCTTCCAGCCTCATAAAATGAGTTTTCCAGTAAGTCACCTGTTTTCTTGTCCACCCACACCCACTTTTGAAACTATGCCCTCACTCATTCGGCATTTGTTGAGCACCCACTGTTACATAATACTTGTAAAAATAGCAAGTACTCTATACATATGAGCTGTTGTTAACAAAAATTAGACTTTTTTAGGATGAGATCATGAATATAAGCGCCCCCGCCTTTGCAAACTGTGAAGGGCAACATTGTGCTAAGGTGTGATCATTATTGGGGCAGGAGGACCACAATACAAGTGCTAGCATTTATCAAGGACTCACCAGGCGAGAAGCACTTCATGTATTTTATCCTGAGCCCACCTAATGAAAGTTCAAAGTAAACATCATGCTGACTTCACTGGCACAAACCTGAATCTCAGACATTATGTACATTGATGAAGGACACATGCCAACTGAATGACACAGCTGGGAATCAAACCAGTTTCCTGGGTTTCCACAGACTGCTACTTACCCTGAATCACAAGCCATCAACTAAAAGGAGAGCTCGGGGTGAAATCAAGGTTTGACCTGGACACACGGTTATTAGACAACCCGGGGGGTCCCATCAGCTTCATAAACATGTTTTCCTTATGCCATTTTTCTTTTTACCCTTTTTATGTATGTATGTATTTATTTATTTTTATTATGTTTTATTTATTTATTTTTGAGACGGAGTCTCACTCTGTCGCCCGGGCTGGAGTGCAGTACCACGATCTCAGTTCACTGCAACCCGCACCTTCCTGGGTTCAAGCGATTCTCCTGCCTCAGCCTCCCGAGTAGCTGGGACTACAGGCGTGCACCACCACACCCAGCTAATTTTTGTATTTTTAGTAGAGACAGGGTTTCACCATGTTGGTTGGCCAGGGGTCTTGACCTCTTGACCTTGTGATCTGCCCGCCTCTGACTCGGAAAGTGCTGGGATTACAGGCGTCAGCCACCACTCCCAGCCTTATTTATTTATTTTTAAAAATAGAGACAGGGGCCTGGGTGCAGTGGCTCATGCCTGTAATCCCAGCACTTTGGAAGACCAGGGCAGACGGATCACCTGAGGTTAGGAGTTCGAGACCAGGCTGACCAACATGGTGAAACCCCATCTCTACTAAAAATAAAAAAATTAGCTAGGCATGGTGGTGCACGCCTATAATCCCAGCTACTCGGGAGGCTGAGACCGGAGAATCACTTCAACCCAGGAGGCGGAGGTTGCAGTGAGTGGAGATCGCACCACTGCACTCCAACCTGGGTGACAGAGTGAGACTCTGTCTCAAAAAAAAAAAAAAAAAAACAATGGAGACGGGCCGGGCACGGTGGCTCACACCTGTATCCCAGCACTTTGAGGGGCTGAGGCAGGTGGATCACATGAGGTCAGGAGTTTGAGACCAGCCTGGCCAACATGGTAAAACCCCGTCTCTACTAAAAATACAAAACTTAGCCAGGCATGGTGGTGAGCGCCTGTGATCTCAGCTACTCGGGAGGCTGAGGCAGGAGAATCGCTTGAACCCGGGCGGTAGAGGTTGCAGTGAGTGGAGATTGTGCCATTGCACTCCAGCCTGGGTGACCAGAGAGAAACTCCGTCTCAAAAAAAAAAAAAAGAAATAAATAAAAATAAAAATAATAAAATAGAGACAGGGTCTCACCATGTTGCCCAGGCTGGTATCAAACTCTTGGGCTCACGTGATCCTCCCCCCTCAGCCTCCCAAAGTGTTGGGATTACAGGCATGAGCCACCAAGCCCAATCTATTACACCATTTCTCTGAGCATGCTAACACAATTCTACTGGTAATGATTCCTGAATTTAGCAAGAGGCATTTCCAAGATTACTTAATATAGGCCAGGTGCAGTGGCTCAAGCCTGTAATCCCAGCACTTTGAGAGGCCAAGGCAAGAAGTCACCTGCAGTCAGGAGTTCGAGACCAGCCTGGCCAACATAGTGAAACCCTCTCTCTACTAAAAATACAAAAATTAACTGGCCATGGTGGTGCACGCCTATAGTCTCAGCTACTCAGGAGGCTGAGGCAGGAGAATTGCTAGAACCTGGGAGGCGGAAGTTGCAGTAAGCCAAGATCACGCCATTGCACTCCAGCCTAGGTGACATAGTGAGACTCCGTCTCAAAAAAAAAAAAAAAAAAAAAAAAAGAGATTACTTAATGTATTTCATTTTTCTCTTATCAGGAAAAAAACATATATTTTGGAGGGAGGGAGCTTTAGGAACATGCAGCAAAGTAACAAGCAGAAAATCAGCCATTTCTTTTTTCCTTTGTACATTTTTTATTTATACTTCATTCAAACGAAGGAATATATGTCAACATGTGTAAGTTTTAGACCATAATGATGCCATGAACACCCACGAACTCACCTCCCAAATGCCAATCCGGAACGTTACCAATAACCAGAGCTTCTCCCCTATGCCATCATGCCCTGCCCACCCCAGAGTAACTCTACCATCTTGAAATTTTAACATATTGTCTCCCTCCCTTTTGGGAAAAAAATACATATATAGACACACTTAAACAATGAGTTTAGTAGTTTTTGAGCTTTATAAAAATGGTATCATACCATAGGTAGTATTCTAGGACTTGATGTAATCACCATTATCTTTTTCACTACTATATAATATTCTAGGGCGAATATACCACAATGTTCTTACCAATTTTCTTCTTGCTGAGCATTTACATTGTTTCTAGTTTTTTTAATTACTAAAAAAATGCTGCTATGAATGTTCTTGTGCCTGTGTTCTGATGCATATATGCAGGATTGCCTCTTGGATACACACCAAGGAGGGGAAATGCCTAGGCTGTTCAACTTTACAGGATGAACAATTGTTTTCCAAAGCGTTTCCACCAATCATACTCCCACCATGGATCCACATCCACTCCAATTTGGTATGATTAAACTCACTTTTTGCCGATCTAGTGGATCTAAATGGTATCTCACTAGGGCCTAATTTGCTTTTCCAGAAGCTGAAAATCTTTTATCTGTTTATTGGACAACCATGATACTTCTCTGAAACTGACTGGATGAAGCCCACCCATGTTACAGAAGTCCAGTTTGCTTTACTCAGTCCACTGATTTCAATGTTTGTCTCATCCAAAAACACCCTCACACAAATATCCAGAATAATGTGTGTGTGGTTTTGTTGTTGTCATTGTGCACACACGTGTGTGTGTGTTTAGAGACAGGGTCTAGTTCTGTCACCCAGGCTAAAGTGCCGTCCATGTGGCAGTATCATGGCTCACTGCAACTTCAACTTCCTGGGCTCAGGCAATCGTCACACCTCAGCCTCCAAAGTAGCTAGGACCACAGTTGCATGCCACCACACCTGGCTAATGTTTTTTTCTTCCATTTTTTTGTAAAGATAGGATTTTGTTATGTTGCCCAGGATGGTCTTGAACTCCTGGCCTCAAGCCATCCTCCTGCCTTGGCATCCCAAAACACTGAGATTGCAGGCATGAGCCACCATGCCCTGCCCTGAATAATGTTTGATCAAATATCTAGGCATCTGACTCCCAGTCAAGTTGACACATAAAATTAACTGCACTTGTTTTTTGTTTGTTTGTTTGTTTTTGAGATGGTGTCTCATTCTGTCGCCCAGGCTGGAGTGCAGTGGCCCAGTCTCGGCTCACTGCAACCTCTACCTCCCGGGTTCAAGAGAGTCTCATGCCTCAGCCTCCCCAGGATTACAGGCATGCTCCATCATGCTCCGCTAATAATAATAATAATAATAATTGTTATTATTATTATTATTATTATTTTGAGTCAGAGTTTCTCTCTTGTTGCCCAGGCTGGAGTGCAATGGTGCGATCTCAGCTCACCACAACCTCCGCCTCCCAGGTTGAAGCAATTCTGCCTCAGCTTCCCAAGTAGCTGGGATTACAGGCATGCGCCACCACCATGCCCAGCTAATTTTAGTAGAGACGGGGTTTCTCCATGTTGGTCAGGCTGGTCTCAAACTCCCGACCTCAGGCGATCCACCCGCCTTGTCCTCCCAAAGTCAGCGTTTGTTTTTTATCATCTTCTGTTTACCTTTGGAATGTAAGTTCCTTGTCTGCCATATCCACAGGGCATGGCACAAAATAGGTACTCAGTACATATCAGTTAAATGAATGAATACCAGAACCAAGATTCCAGCCCCCTGGTCTGAGCAACTCCAGGTTTGTTCTTTTTCTGCAATAAGAAATTCCAGGCTGGGGCCGGGCACGGTGGCTCACGCCTGTAATCCCAGCACTTTGGGAGGCCAAGGCGGGCAGATCACGAGGTCAGGAGATGGAGACCATCCTGGCGAACACGGTGAAACCCTGTTTCTACTAAAAATACAAAAAAATTAGCTGGGCATGGTGGCGGGTGCCTGTAGTCCCAGCTACTCAGGAGACTGAGGCAGGAGAATGGTGTGAACCCGGGAGGCAGAGCTTGCAGTGAGCCGAGATCGCACCACTGCACTCCAGCCTGGGCAACAGAGCGAGACTCAATCTCAAAAAAAAAAAAAAAGAAAGAAAGAAAGAAATTCCAGGCTGGTTGCAGTGGCTCATGCCTATAATCCCAGCACTTTGGGGGGCCAAGGCAGGAGGATCGCTTGAGCCCAGGAGTTCAAGACCAGCCTAGGCAAGATGGCAAGAACCCATTCATACAAAAATTTTAAAAATTAGCCAAGTGTGGTGGCATGTGCCTGTAGTCCCACCTACTTGGGAGGCTGAGGTGGGAGGACCACTTGAGCACAGTAATTCAAGGCTGCAGTAAACTGTGATCCTGCTGCTGCACTCCAACCTGAATGACAAAATAAGACCCTGTTTCTAAAAAAAAAAAACCCAGATCACTTTACATTGATCACTTAAGGGTTTACTAAGAAGAAAAACATAATGTAACATCTAAAGCCTAATCAATCTAATCAATATCTGTGTGCAAATGGTTGAGTTTCTTTTCATGTGATAAAGTTGAAAGAGCCCTGGTCTGGGGATCTGAGGGCACTCTACCTACCCAGCTTCTTATGGATCCTAAGTTCTGAAGCAAATTAACACCATCCTGCTCTTCTGAGTGTGTGACTGTAAGCTGAAGAGGCCTGCAGCAAAGCCTCCAGGTTCCTAAGAGCCAGCTTTCCTGCCACTGTAGAGTAGGAAAAGCAGCCGTCTGCAAGCTCTCCCCACCCTCCAGGAGGACCGGAGGGCTGGTGTGGTGGAATAGCTATTAGTGACTCACCAGGAGCTGGTGACAATGAATAGGAAGGGTTTGGAACATCTCCACCCACCAGCAGACTGAGAATAATGACAGTCCAAAAAACCAAAAGGGAGTGTCTATGATGAGGTCTTCCAGGCCTACACCCCCCACCCCAACCCCTCAGTGGCACTTCCTTGTTCAAACCATCATACATGGGCACGGTAAACATTGGGTTGTACCTGGGTCCATAACATTTTGTAGTCAAAATCTCCTGGAACAAGTCTGCCTTTCCATAATAGCTAAAATCTCCCTGATATCATGGAGTGTACACAAATCACTTCGTGTGAATAAAGCAACGTGCATTTGTTGTGCAAGGACTGCCCATTTCGCTACGCCTTGCCCCGATCCCATTCCATCAGCTCCCTGAAGGGTGTTTATGGAGCAATTTGGGAAGGGCCTTGAGCTTAGAAGTCCCCAAGAAGTGCAGCCATTGGATGACTGTTTTCTCATGCAACACATGTCACTGGGGACCTACTATATGTGAGCTTGGCTGGAAGAGCCCTAAACAGGAGTTGGTGGGTAGGGGAGGAAGAGCACAGAGCTGGATTGCCCAAGAGACACAGTAAACAAGTATTTGCACCCCAGTCAAGCAGGGGCACCAAGACGAGAGAGCAAGGAAGGGAGGGAGAATACCTGAAATAATTAAATATTTGATATTTACTCCAAAAAAAAGACTCAAAGTAGTCATCAGGAAAAAATATCAGGATATTGCTGGTTTATATTAGTCATTATTTTACTTCAGAACTAGGCAAGCCAGCAGTGCATCCTGGGTAACGTGCAAGCTCCGGAGCCATCCAGCCTGGGCTGTGGTCCGTGCCCTGCCAGAGGTGTTTCTTTCCCAACGTAAAAATAAAAAGAAAACAAAACCCTCTCTCTCACCATCTCCTACTCCTCATTTCTCTCTCCTTCGCAGGAAAGAATATAGACAACCCATAAAAATCTAGAGATGGCTCCTTAAAAAGAGTGGCCCTTACTCACTCCCTGTCTTTGCCTCTTGTCTTCTAGGCCAGCCACTACCCCCACTTCTCCACTAGGATCTGCTCTGCCCAATGTCCCTAGCCTTCTCTTTTTTATTTTATCTTATTTATTTAGTTACTGAGACAAGGTCTGGATCTGTCACCCAGGCTGGAGTGCAGTGACTCAATCATGTTTCACTGCAACCTCAAACTCCTAGGCTCAAGCGACCCTCCCACCCCAGCCTTCCGAGTAGCTGGGACCACAGGCGCACACCACCATACCCGGCTAATTTTTGTATTTTTTGTAGAGATGGGGTCTTGCTATGTTGCCCAGGCTGGTCACAAATTCCTGGGCTCAATTAATCATCCCACCTTGGCCCCTGAAAATGCTGGGATTACAGACATGAGCCACTGTGCCCAACCATGTGTTGTTTTAAGCAGCTAAGTTTTGAGATCATTTTTAAGTAGCAATAGATAAGTAACATACCATTTCCTTTGGTGAATTCCAAGAAGGGAGTGGTCATTGGTTTCAAATGTTGCTGAAAGGTTGAGCAAGAGAAGTGAAACAAAGTTCCCCCAGAGTCATCACAAAGAGAAAGCTGGGGCTGGGTGTGGTTGCTCACGCCTGTAATCCCAGCGCTTGTGGGGACAAGATGAGAGGGAGAATCGCTTGACACCAGGAATTTGAGAGCAGGTAGGGCAATATAGTGAGACCCCATCTATACACAAAAAATGTAAAAAATTACTGAGCAGGGTGGTGCACGCCTGTGGTCCCAACTACTTGAGAAGCTGAGGCAGGAGGACTGCTTGAGCCCAGAAGGTAGAGACTGCAGTGAGCTATGATTGTACAACTGCACTCCAGCCTGGGAGACAGACAGACCCTGCCTCAAAAAAAACACACACACAAATAAACCCTACAAAAATCCCTGCACATTTAACAAGATGCTACCTTGTGCCCATTAGGATGGCCGCTACCAAAAAAACAGAAGATAGCAATTGTTAGTGAGGATGTAGAGACATTGGAACCCTTTACACTGTTTTGTTTTGTTTTGCTTTGTTTTGTTTTGTTTGAGACAGTCTCACTCTGTTGTCCAGGCTGGAGTGCAATGGCGCAATCTCAGCTTACTGCAACCTCCACCTCCTGGGTTCAAGCGATTCTCATGCTTCAGCCTCCCGAGTAGCTGGGATTACAGGTGCCCACCACCATGCCTGGCTAATTTTTGTATTTTAGTAGAGACGGTGTTTCACCGTGTTGGCCAAGCTGGTCTTGAACTCCTGACCTCAGGTGATCCACCCGCCTCGGCCCCCCAAAGTGCTGGGATTACAGGCGTGAGCCACCATACCTGGCCTTCCCTTTACACTGTTGAAGGGTATATAAAATGGTACAACTGCTGTGGAAAATTGTAGGGCAGCTCCTAAAAAAATTAAACATTGGATTATAATGTAATTCAGCAATCCCACTTGTGGATATATACCCAAAAGAATGGAAAGCAGGATGTCAATGAGAATATTTGCATACTCACATTCATTGCCACATTATTCACAATAGCCAAAATGTGGAAGCAACACAAGTGTCCATTGAAGGATACACAGATAAGAAAAATATGGCATATGATGGAATATTATTTAGCCTTAAAAAGAAGGAAATCATTCACGTACTGCAATATGGATGAAACTTGAGGATGTTATGTTAAGTAAATAAGCCAGCCATAAAAAGACAAATACGGGCAGGCGCAGTAGCTCATGCCTGTAATCCCAGCACTTTGGGAGGCCGAGGTGGGCGGATCACAAGGTCAGGAGATAGAGACCATCCCGGCTAACACGGTGAAACCCCATCTCTACTAAAAAAAAAAAAAAAATACAAAAATTTGCCATGCGTGGTTGTGGGTGCCTGTAGTCCCAGCTACTCGGGAGGCTGAGGCAGGAGAATGTCGTGAACCCAGGAGGCGGAGTGCAGTGAGCCAAGACCGTGCCACTGCACTCCAGCCTGGGCGACAGAGCGAGACTCCATTTCAAAAAAAAAAAGACAAGTACTGTATGATTCCATTTATTTGAGTACCTAAAGTAGTCACACTCAAAGAAACAGCAGAATGGTAGTTGCCAGGGGCTTAGGGAGGGAAATGGAAATTGTTGATGAGTATATACTTTCAGTTTGCAAGATGAAAAAGTTCTAAGATCTCTTATACCACAATGTGAACATAGCTAATGCTGCTGAAGTGTACTTTTTTTTGAGACAAAGTTCACTCTGGTCACCCAGGTTGGAGTGCAGTGGCATGATCTCGGCTCACTGCAACCTCTGCCTCTGGGCCTAAGTGATCCTTCCACCTCAGACTCCCAAGTAGCTGGGACTATAGGTTTGGGTCGCCATGTGAAGCTAATTTTCGTTTTTTGTTTTTTGTTTTTTTTTTGTAGAAACAAGGTTTTGCTATATTGCCCAGTCTGGTCTTGAACTCCTGGGCTCAAGCAATCCGTTTGCTTTCGCCTCCCAAAGTGCTGGGATTACAGGCATGAGTCCCCATGTGTGGCCTAAGTGTACTCTTAGAAATGGTTAGAAATGGGCCAGGCACAGTTGCTTACGCCTGTAATCCCAGCACTTTGGGAGGCCAAGGCGGCAGATCACGAGGTCAGGAGATCAAGACCATCCTGGCTAACACGGTGAAACCCCGTCTCTACTAAAAATACAAAAAATTAGCCAGGCGTGGTGGCATGCGCCTGTAGTCCCAGCTACTCAGGCGGCTGAGGCAGGAGAATCGCTTGAACCCGGGAGGTGGAGGTTGCAGTGAGCCGATATATTGCCATTGCACTCCAGCCTGGGTGACAGAGTGAGATGCTGTCTCAAATAAACAAAAAGAAATGGTTAGAAATGGCCAGGCATGGGCCAGGCGTGGTGGCTCACGCCTGTAATCTCAGCACTTTGGGAGGCTGAGGCGGGCAGATCACGAGGTCAGGAGATTGAGACCATCCTGGCTAACACGGTGAAACCCCGTCTCTACTAAAAATACAAAAAATTAGCCGGGCATGGTGGCAGGCGCCTGTAGTCCCAGCTACTCAGGAGGCTGAGGCAGGAGAACCACGTGAACCTGGGAGGCGGAGCTTGCAGTGAGCCGAGATGGTGCTACTGCACTCCAGCCTGGGCGACAGAGTGAGACTCCGTCTCAAAAAAAAAAAAAAAAAAAAAAAAAGAAATGGTGGCTCACACCTGTAATCCCAGCACTTTAGGAAGCCAAATTGAGAACATGGCTTGAGGCCAGGAGTTTGAGACCAGCTTGGGCAACATATTGAGACCCCTCTCTATAAAAAAATTTAAAAAATTTTTTTAAAATAAGGCTGGGCACAGTGGCTCATGCCTGTAATCCCAGCACTTTGAGGGTGGATCGCTTGAGCCCAGGAGTTCGAGACCAGCCTAGGCAAAATGGCAAAACCCCATATCTACTACAAATACAAACAAAAACTAGCTGGGCGTGGTGGTGCGCGCCTGTAGTCCCAGCTACTTGGGAGGCTGACCAGGTGGGAGGATCACTAGAGCCTGAAAGGCAGAGGTTGCAGTGAGTCGAGATTGCACCACTGCACTCTAGCCTGGGTGACAGAACAAAACCCTGTCTCACACACACAAAAAGACATGTTTTTAATGGTTAGAATGGAAAAATTTCATGTTATATGATTTTTACCAGAATAAAAAAAACACAAACGACACTTTTATTGTCTTCCAGTTTCTGTGGGTAGGAATCCAGGCATAGCTCAGCTGGGGCCTCTGCTCCAGGGTCTCTCATGAGGCAGCACAAGGGCTAGATTCTCATCTGTAGGATCAGCTGAAGAAAGACCCTCCTTCAGTATCACATGATCATTGGCAGGACTCAGTTCCTCACGTGCTGTGGGACTGAGGGCCTCGGTTGCTCACTGGTTGCTTACCGGCTGTTGGCCAGAGGCTGCTCTCAGTCCCTTGCCACATGGGCCTCTCCAACGCTGCAGCTCGCTTCTCCCCAGTGTGCCAACCAAGAAGGCAAGAGAGAGAGTCTGCTGGCAGAGGGAAGTAATAATTTTTGGTAACCTTATTACAAAGGAGCATCCCATCACCTTTAGTCATGGTCTATTGGGTAGAATAAAGTCACTAGGTCCAGCCCACTTTCAAAGGGAGGAGTTGACACAGGCCATAAACCCCAGGAGGCAGAGATCACTGGAAATCTCTCAGCCTTTCCACCGTGTGAGGACCCAGCAAGAAGATACCATCTACAAACCAGGAAACAGACCCTCACCAGACAGTGAATCTGTGGACTTCCAACCTCTAGAACTGTGAGAAATAAATTTGTGTTATTTATAAGCTTTTAAAAAAAAAAAGAACTATCTTAAGCAGAGAAGGCAAGTGAGTAAAATATAGAAGTATTATTCATATTCATTAAGAAATACGCTTTTTGAGAGGCTGAGGTAGGACGATCATCTGAGCCTGGAAGGTCGAGAGTACAGTGAGCCGTCATCACCCCACTGCACTCCAGCCTGGGTGACAAAGACCCTATCTCAAACAACAACAACAACAATGACAAAGAAATATGCTTCCTCCTGTTTTTCAAGAGATACTTACTGTCTCTGTCTATCTTTTATTTTCCCACTTTATTTTTTTTCTGTCTCTTTTTTAAGAATCAAGATCTTGCTATGTTGCCCAGGCTGGAGTGCTATTAACAGGCACTATCATAGGGCACAGCAGCCTCCAACCCCCAGGCTCAAGGATCCTCCTCTGTAGTAGCTGGGACTATAGGGGTGTACCATTTTCTCACTTTCAACAGTAACATAAACTTAAGAAGTCCTCTCCCTTCTCTTAACTTTACTAGAAGAAAAGCAGTAATGCAAGAGAGATGGTGAATAATATCTGTTAGGCCTCTGGTGGCAGGGATACGATAGAGAGAGGTAGGGACTGAGGCAAATAGGAGAGTGCACACCTCAGGTAACGGGACGGCTGTGAGTCACTGCACCTGGCTGTTGGTATGCAGGAATTCAGGCCCAGAATGGCCAATCTTGAGATTTTTCCAGAGAAACTGGAAATGGAGATTTCAAAAGAAATACTCTGGTTTTTAAATTTTTGGCAACAGACTCAACATGTTTTAAAATATTGTGCATGCGGGCCAGGCATGGTGGCTCACACATATAATTCCAGCACTTTGGGAGGCCAAGGCAGGCATATCACTTGAGGTCAGGAGTTCAGAGAACAGCCTGACCAACATGGTGAAACCTTGTCTGCACTCAAAATACAAAAATTAGCCAGGCGTGGTGGCGCATGCCTGTAGTCCCAGCTACTCGGGAGATTGAGGCAGGAGAATCGCTTGAACCTGACAGGCAGAGGTTGCAGTGAGCCAAGACAGCTCCACTGTACTCCAACCTGGGCGACAGAGCGAAACTCTGTCTCAAAAATAATAATAATAATAATTGCGGCCATGTGTGGTGGCTCATGCCTGTAATCCCAGCACTTTGGAGGCCGAGGCAGGCAGATCACAAGGTCAGGAGATGGAGAACATCCTGGCTAACATGGTGAAACCCTGTCTCTACTAAAAATACAAAAAAATTAGCTGGGCGTGGTGGCATGCACCTGCAATCCCAGCTACTCAGGAGGCTGAGGCAGGAGAATTGCTTGAAGCCAGGAGGCAGAGGTTGCAGTGAGCTGAGATCATGCCACTGCACTCCAGCCTGGGCGACAGCGCAAGACTCCGTCTCAAAAAAAAAAAAAAAAAAAAAAAAGAAATTGTGCATGCCAAGATGATGCAGACCAAAGAGAAGGAAAAAAAAAAAAAAAAAAAGCTTGCTCCAGCCCTGTGATGCTTACAAGTACCACATGGTACCCTCTTCTCTTTTCCTCGGCTTCCGGAGGTCACCTGCCCTGGTTGCTCACTTCCCTTTTTTGCCTGCTGCATCTCACACTGTTTTGCAGGGTCCTTCCTGCTGCCCATTGGATGTTGGCATTTGCTTACGGCTCAGCCCTAGGCTTCCTCTTCTCACTCAGCAAGCTTCCCTGGGTGATCTCAATCACTTTCAACCAACCTACCACTGGTGTGCTGATGACACCTAAATCTAGATCCACCACCCAGCCCAGAGCTCCCAACACAGCACAACATAGGAACTGATTTCCTAACTCCACGTTTCCCTAACCAGACTCATCAACCTGTTCCAAGTCCCTGCAGACCAGCTCACCTCTCTCAATGGCACCACTCAGTTGCATAAGCCAGAAATTAGAGCCATCCTTGACATTTTCTTTCCTCTCATTCTCCACATCCAATTCATCCACATCCTTCTTTGTCTTTTCAGCAAATATACATAGAATTCTTCCTGTAGACCAGGCTGCGTGTCTGGGGATGAGCAACAAACAGGACCGGGAGTCTTATGCTGTGGGCCAGTAGCTAACATTATGCTCTTTCACTGCAGCAGTCTGGGTTCAATTCCCAGCCAGGAAGTGATTCCTTTAAAAAAATTAAACAAAAATAAAACCAGAAACAAGCCTGTGTGCAGAGCCTCATGCCTGTATTCCCAGCATTTTGGGAGGTTGAGGTGGGTGGATCACCTGAGGTCAGGAGTTCGAGACCAGCCTGGCCAACATGGCAAAACCCCATCTCTACTAAAAATATAAAAATTAGCCAGGCATAGTGGCATGCGCCTGTAGTCCCGGCTACTCGGGAGGCTGAGACAGGAAAATTGCTTGAACCCAGCAGGCAGAGGTTGCAGTTGAGCCGAGATCGTGCCACTGCACTCCAACCTGAGCAACAGAGTAAGACGCCTTCTAAAAAAAAAATGTATATATATATATATATAATAAAAATAAACAAGTCAGGCAAAATCTCTACCCGCATAATGGCCACAGTCTAGCTGAGGTGATAGTTTTAAACCAGTTTCCTTAGCTTTGGAATTAACTTTAAATAGAGAAATTTTTTAAATTTTTAAATAGGGAGGCCAGGCGCGGTGGCTCAAGCCTATAATCCCAGCACTTTGGGAGGCCGAGGCGGGTGGATCACGAGGTCAGGAGATCAAGACCATCCTGGCTAACACGGTGAAACTGTCTCTACTAAAAATACAAAAAAATTAGCCAGGCATGTTGGTGGGTGCCTGTAGTCCCAGCTACTTGGGAGGCTGAGGCAAGAGAATGGTGTGAACCTGGGAGGCAGAGGTTTTAGTGAGCCGAGATCGCACCACTGCACTCCAGCCTGGGCAACAGAGCAACACTCCATCTCAAAAAAAAAAATTTATACAACAGAGTTGGGTAAATGAGCACTAAATGGGTTACTATAATGCAATGTGCTTAGAACTGCATCGGGCTCACAGTAGGTGCTCAATAAATGCTAGGTATTATTAGAGAAAGTAAGCAAACTCATAAGGGGTAAAAGAGGAAGCTGTGACAGAGATCAAGAGAGGACCTCCTGTCATGGGGATGGGCAGAGAAGCCTTCTGTTAGGAGGCCACGTAGCAGATGAAACCTGAGGAATGAGAAGGCGGGGAGATCGACCAGTGCAAAGACGAAAAGTGGCAAATGGTTTGGACTAAGGTGGAGCAGGGTGGAGAGGGAGGAAAGAGGACCCTTGTCAGATCTATCTGGAAGTAGAATTGACATGGGTGGGTAAAGCAAGACAGCGGGAGGGATCCAAGGTGACACCTCTGTTCCCGGCTTTAATAAGCCAACATCATTGATTGAAATGGATAAACCTCGGCCAGCACCAGGTTGGGGGAACAAGCTTCCCAGGAGAGGTGTTCCGTAGCCCATTTCCTGCACGGTCACTAGGATCCATCCTGACCCTCCCACCCTGTGCCACCCTGGTCCCAGTCTGCCTCCCTGGGCTCCTGAAGCAGCCTCCACCCCCTCTACCCCTCTCCAGTCTTCCCTCCACTCTGCAGCCTGGATGGCCTTGTGCACACAAACCTCCAGGCACCCCTGGTGAGCAATTAATTGCTCAGTCTAAGAGTTCAACAAGTGCTTATTGACTGCCGGGTTTATAGGCCGTTGCAGCCAGAAGGAGCCTTAATAGCCACCTACAGTCATGAGCCATGTAACAACATTTTGATCAATGATGGATCGCATATGCAACAGTGGCCCACAAGATTACAATGGCGCTGAAAAATTCCCACCACCTAGTGATGCTGTAGCTGTCTTAAAGTCATAGTGCAATGCATTACTCATGTTTTTGTGGTGATACTAGTGTAAACACACCTACTGTGCTGCCAGTCATAGAAAAGTACAGTACATAATACTTGGTAGTGACAATAAACAATTGTTACTGGTGTATGTATTTACTTTTTTTGTTGTTTTTAAGATGGAGTTGCCCAGGCTGGAATGCAGTGGCTCAATCTTGGGCATGGTGGCGGTCGCCTGTAGTCCCAGCTACTCGGGAGGCTGAGGCAGGAGAATGGTGTGAACCCAGGAGGTGGAGATTGCAGTGAGCCGAGATTGAGCCGCTGCACTCCAGCCTGGGCGACAGAGCAAGACTCTGTCTCAAAAAAAAAAAAAAAAAAAGAATAAGGACATAAATAAATTGGGCAACATAGGGAGACCCCATGTCTCCAAAAAAAAGAAGGAAAAGAAAATAATTTTGTACAGCTGTACAATGTGTTTGTCTTAAGCTAAGTGTCTAAAGAGTCAAAAAATTAAAAACATTTAAAAGTTTATAAAGTAAAAAAGTTATAATAAGCTAAGCATAATTTGCTATTGAAGAAAGAAAAATATCTTTTATAAATTTGTGCAGCCTAAGTATACAACGTTTATGAAGTCTGCCATAGGGCATAGTCATGCCCTCGACCTTCACATTCACTCACCACTCACTCAATGACTCACCAGAGCAACTTCCAGTCCCACAAGCTCCAGGCATGGTAAACGCCCTATAGAGATGCACCATTTTTATCTTTTTTTTTTTAAATTGAGTCAGTCTTGCTCTGTCGCCCAGGCTGGAGTGCAGTGGGGTGATCTCGGCTCACTGCAACCTCCACCACCCAGGTTCAAGTGATTCTCCTGCCTCAGCCTCCCAAGTAGCTGAGATTACAGGCACACGCCACCAAGCCTGGCTAATTTTTGTATTTTTAGTAGAGTTGAGGTTTCAACATGTTGGCCAGGCTGGTCCCATTCAGCCTAGGTGTGCAGTAGGCTCTTCCATCTAGGTTTGTGTAAGTGTACTCTGTGATGTGCACACAACAGAATTGCCTAAGGAGGCATTTCTCGGAACATATCCCCACCGTTAAGTGACACATGACTATACTTTAAACTGTCAGTCATGTGGTCTTTCTGCTTCCACATTCTCACTGCCTGCCCTATCCTTGTGAGAGTCAGTGGGCAGGGCAGCAAGAGACAGGGCTTTAAATTCAAGAACCTGCATTCAGTTCAGGAAAGTTACTTAAGTTCCGGGGACTCTCGACATTTTGTCTGTAAAAGAAAAAGCGTCCTTTTTTTTTTTTTTTGAGACAGAGTCTTGCTCTGTTGCCCAGGCTGGAGTGCAGTGGCACAATCTCGACTCACTGCAAGCTCCGTCTCCCGAGTTCACGCCACTCTCCTGCCTCAGCCTCCGGAGTAGCTGGGACTACAGGCACCCACCACCACGCCCGGCTAATTTTTTGTATTTTTAGTAGAGACGGGGTTTTACTTTATTAGCCAGGATGGTATCCATCTCCTGACCTTGTGATCCGCCCGCCTCGGCCTCCCAGAGTGCTGGGATTACAGGCGTGAGCCACCGCGCCAGGCCCAAAAAGTGTCCTTTTTAACTGGTGTGTGGGGTGGGGGGGTCCCAAGTTCAGTAATTTGCTAGGGGGACTCATAGAACTCAGAAAAGCTGCTATACTCATGGTTATAGTTTATTACAGCAAAAGGATACAGATTAAAATCAGCACAGGAAAACGTGTTTAGGGCAGAATCTGGGAGAGAGCAGGTGCGAGTTTCCATGTGGCCTTACCGGAAGAGTTGTAGGGACCGTGCTTCATTCTCCCGTAAGGATGCGTGGCAGCCTGCAGGGAGTGTTGACAACAGGGAAGCTCACCCAAGCCTCAGTGTGCAGGTTTTTTATTGAGGGTCAGTCACACGGCCATGGAGCACCAACCTGCTTGATCTTAGTCTCCAGCATGACCCTGCAACCACGTCAAACTCAGTGTGGCCCAAGACCCCAAGCAAACAGAAACGGACATTCACCCCGAAGCACATTTTTAGCACAAGTATCTGGCAGGGCCCAAGGCCCCAGGTATGCAAAGCCACTCCATCAGGCAGGATATTTCAACTGTTTATAGGTTATCTTCCAGGAGCCGGTCTTTGGGATGTGCAGGGTTTGAGCGTCGCAAGCCTGCTGAGTCACCTCTTTACTGCATAGCTTAGTCTGAACAATTACCGTGTGTATCAGCCACAGCCCAGGCAGAAGCAGACAGAATTCAGTACAAGGACTTATTACACAGGAATGGAGGAGCTGGGAAACCAAGCAGGAAGTGGGGAGGGAACTGGGAGATCAGCAACAGGAAGGACAGGAAGCCTCTCTTGCCTCTAGGATAGAGGTGGAAGTGGAGCCCAGCGGCTGGAGCCATCTGTGGGAACCAAGGTCGTGATGAGGGCCACCTGGTGGGCACTGCCGCCACACAGAGAGGGGCTGTCCTACTGGGAACCAGTATTCAGAGGAGAATTAGTTGCCGTCCCACCCCAGGCAGAGGGAGAAAGGGAGAAATACCCTGGTTTCTCCCTCCCCCAAGCCACCAGTCTCCCACATGCATCTCCCAGCGGCTGGCCCCGGCCTAAGACAATTGGCAAGGGAGCCTGGGAATGCAGTGTCCACAAGAGTGAGGACTCCTAGGAAATTATCACACAACATTCACTTAGGGCCTTTTCCACTGTGCCTGACACCGTGCCAGGCACAACCACCATTGCCATCCCACACAGTCCTGTATGAGAACTGCCCTGCAAGCAGACACCACCATCTCAGTTTTATGGGTGAGGAAATTCAGGGACTCTGATAAAGAAAAACAGTCTGTTGGGAATGGAAATGGAGCAAGAGGGCTGGAGGAAAAGAAGGAGAGCTGTGGGCTTCACTCAGTCATAGAATGCACAGAATGTCCTGTGAAAACCTTCCAGGGCAGGAAGGACCCCCTGTAGCCAGAGCTACAGGTGGGAAGAGTAGGGTATTCATGAAGCACATTCTTTACTAACTTAACACAGTAAAGGATTTTCTCCTGCCAGCGGCGCGGTGGCTCACGCCTGTAATCCCAGCACTTTGGGAGACCAAGCTGGGCGGATCACTTGAGGTCAGGAGTTCGAGACCAGCCTGGCCAACATGGGAAAACGCTGTCTCTACTAAAAATACAAAAATTAGGCCGGGCACAGTAGCTCACGCCTAATCCCAGCACTTTGGGAGGCCAAGGTGGGCAGATCACAAGGTCACGAGTTTGAGACCAGCCTGGCCAATATAGTGAAACTCTGTCTCTACTAAAAATACAAAAATTCGCCGGGCGTGGTGGCGCATGTCTGTAGTCCCAGCTACTCGGGAGGCTGAGGCAGAAGAATTGCTTGAACCCAGGAGGCGTAGGTTGCAGTGAGCCCAGATCGAGCCATTGTACTCCAGCCTGGATGACAGAGAGCAAGACTCTGTCTCAAAAAAAAAAAAAAAAGAATTTCCTCCTGCCTGGAGCCTCATTTCCTTCCTCAATCAAATCGCCCCCACCCATTTCTCCCCCTGGGAAGACCTGGGTTCATTCACAGCAGAAATTGTCTGCACTGAATCTTTTCTTTTTCCCCTTGCTTGCTAGGATGACCTGTGGGTTTAGTTTGTTTCATCTCTCAAAGGCTTATTCATGTCTGTTTTTCATGTCATTTCACCCTGTTCATCAGTGGGATCTTCCCAGGGGTTGCTAATACACAAGGCAGTTAATCACACGTACTCAAGATCCAGGCAGCTGAGGTCTCCCACAGATGGCTTTAAGCACACCTTTGAATGATGCTAACTTCAAGCATTTGTCCTGGCCTTCAAGAAGCACAAAGCCCTTTCCTTCCCACACCCTACATTTGTCCTAGCACCCTGGCTGAATTTCTTGTGATTTCAGATATCTCAGTTATCTCCTTTCCCAAAACCCTTGTTCAAAGATTCTGTCTAAATATAGTTAATTTTCCTCAGTGTGACAATGCTATAGTGGTGATGTAGGAGAATTGAAATTACCTCCGAATCTTAGAGGGAAGGCCAGGCACGGTGGCTCACGCCTGTAATCCCAGCACTTTGGGAGGGTGAGGTGGGTGAATCATGAGGTCAGGAGATCGAGACCATCCTGGCTAACACGGTGAAACCTCTCTACTAAAAATACAAAAAATTAGCCGGGCGTGGTGGCGGGCGCCTGTAGTCCCAGCTACTCGGGAGGCTGAGGCAGGAGAATGGCGTGAACCCAGGAGGCGGAGCTTGCAGTGAGCGGAGATCGCGCCACTGCACTCCAGCCTGCCGACAAGGTGTGAGGGAGCATGCAGTGAGTTGTCTTGTTGGACCTTTGGACGCTGCCTTGAAGCATTAGTTGAGTCAGGAGCTGCAACCCTTATTTTTCAGGCCGTGAGCCTGCCTCCTGAATGTTCTCTGCATTTCCAGAACCTATTCTGAGAAGCTAGCTAGGTCTAGGGACTGCCAGACAGGGAGGGGCTCAGAAGGAGGTTAAAAAATATTGTAGCATTGGAGGACTAACATCCTGTTGCAGACACTCTGACACAACATATACACAATCAGATGTGTTGTCTTGAATTAGATTCAGGACCCTGTTACCCATTTCTAATTATAACTAACATTTGTTTTCACGTACACCATCCAACATAATCCTCACATCCAGCCAGGAAGAGACAGTCAAAGGGAGCAAACATTTGGGCAACCTACATGCTAAAGTGTGCTGTGGGCTTTCCTATGTGTTAATCTTGGTGAATCTTCCCCACAACTCTGCGAAGAAGGTTTTATTACTATCTCCATCTTACAGTGGATGATACAGGCTTAGAGTTGACACAAGAAATGGCAGAGCTGCAATTCCGCCCTGAGTCTTTTGATTCCAAGTCACAAGCTCTATCCACTCCCTGCTCTGGCTTTCCCACAGCAGGGCATGTCATGGGCGGGTGGCCAGGCTGCACACTCTCCAAGAGCTTCCTCTCCATACAAGGGTGTGCATGAGTCAGAGACACGCTGGCAGGACTAAAAGAAGATGCTTATCATATTACCTTGAATTTGTCTTTCTTTATCCAACCATAACATCTGAAATACACTATGCGTGATAGGATATATATAAAATGTTTCTGTGTGTTTACTATACTTTTTCAAATTAACAATGGACTCCATTGTATTTTGTGGGGTTTTTGTTGTTGTTGTTTTTAAGACAGGGTCTCAGGCCGGGCACGGTGGCTCATGCCTGTAATCCCAGCACTTTGGGAGGCTGAGGTGGGCGGATCATGAGGTCAGGAGTTCAAGACCAGCCTGGCCAACATGGTGAAACCCCATCTCTACTAAAAATACAAAAATTAGTCGGGCATGGTGGCACGTGCCTGTAATCCCAGCTACTTGGGAGGCTGAGGCAGGAGAATCGCTTGAACCCAGGAGGCAGAGGTTGCAGTGAGCCAAGACTGCGCCACTGCACTCCAGCCTGGCGACAGACCAAGACCCCGTCTCAAAAAAAAAAAAAAAGACAGGGTCTCATTCTGTCACCTAGACTGGAGTGCAGTAGTATGATCTCAGCTCATAGGCTCAAGTGATCCCCCTACCTCAGCCTCCCCAGTAGCTGGGACTACAGGCATACACCACTGTGCCTAGCTAACTTTTTTAAAAAAACAATTTTTGTAGAAATGGGGTATCACTTTGTTGCCAAGGCTGGTCTTGAACTCCTGGCTTCAACTGATCCTCCCGCCTCAGCCTACCTAAAATTGGGATTATACGCATGAGCCACCATGACTGGCTAACTCCATTGTTTTAAATGTAGAGGTGCTTTACTTGAAAAGGTGACTAAAGGTTTAAAAAAATGTATATTACTATTTTAAAATAAGTTTACCTGGCCAGGCATGGTGGCTCACACCTATAATCCCAGCACTTTGGGAGGCTGAAGGAGGATTGCTTGAGCCCAGAAGTTCAAGGCTGCAGTGAGCTATGATTGTGCCACTGCACTCCAGCCCAGGAGACAGACTGAGACCCTGTCTCTAAAAGCAATCATAAATAAAATACAGCATACCAAAATTTTTAACTTGTATTTACTATTTCTTCATATCAATAAACAAAATTAGAAGTAGCCCAAGTCTCTCTCACTCCCTGAGATGCCCTGCTCCAGCTGATTTGAACCATGTCAAGTCTAGGATTTACGTTGCTTTTTAAAATTGCAGGGAAATGATCTGCTTGGATTACGTTCAACTTGCAGTCCGTGTTTAGCCATGGCAAAAACAAACTCGAGGTCAGATAATACTCGTTTGGCTTGGCAGAGCTTGCAGAGGAAGTCCTGTGGCTTCCTTCCACGTCCCAGCTTGCTGCAGATCCTCCTTCCGGTGCCCAGTATGCAGTGGCTGCCAGCATGTCCCAGTGCCCTGCTGGCCCTAGGCTGGTGCTGTAACTGAGCAAGAGGCTGTGTCCTAAATAACTCTCACAGTCACCGAGGCTGATTACAATTCTTTCGCAACATAGTCTCTGATTTGCTTTCCAAAGGTCAGAAGCTTGAGCTAATGTGTTTCAGGGACAACCCAGTCAGCTTGTATTTAAAAAAGAGAATTTTTATAATTTGAAAAAGAAGATAGAGCATCCGGAAACTGAGAAAATAAATTAAAAGTTCGTTCCTCCCATTCTTGATGTGTATCTTTTTGGAACATAACAGGAAAGGAAATAAAAATTTTAAAACCCTCAACAGTCTCAGCATTCCTCCTTCAGTCCTCATCCATATAGGACTATAGTTTGATAACACTGTAATTGCAGCAGGATACAAATTTCTGTTCTGTCTTCTCTTCTGTAATAAATTCCAAAAAAGGAAACCTAGCTTTTTATGGGGTAGGAGTTACTTTTTATTCTAAAGGCAGTGCAATATTACATAAAGTTTGAGGAAATTGAAAAAAAAAAATTCATAAGCCTGTCATCCTTACTTAACAGCTTTTTTTTTTTTTTTTTTGGAAACAAGGTTTGGATCTATTGCCCAGGCTGAAGTGCAGTGGTGTGATCTCGGCTCACTGCAACCTCCACCTCCTGGCCTCAAGTCATCCTCCCACCTCAACCTCCTGAGTAGCTGGGACTACAGGCACCTGCCACCATGCCCAGCTAATTTTTTGTATTTTTTTTTTTTTTTTGTAGAGATGGGGTTTTGCCATGTTGCCCAAGCTGGTCTCCAACTCATGAGCTCAAGCAATCCATCCCCCTCGGTCTCCAAAGTGCTGGGATTATAGGCGTGAGCCACCATGCTCAGCCAATTTTTGCATTTTCTTTTATTCTTTTTTTTTTTTTTTTTTTTTTTGAGACGGAGTCTCGCTGTGTCACCAGGCTGGAGGGCAATGGCACGATCTTGGCTCACTGCAACCTCTGCTTCCCGGATTCTCTTGCCTCAGTCTCCTGAGTAGCTGGGACTACAGGCACGTGCCACCAAGCCCAGCTAATTTTTGTATTTTTAGTAGAGACGGCATTTCACCATGTTGGCCAGGATGGTCTCCGTCTCTTAGAGACCTTGTGATCTGCCCACTTTGGCCTCACAAAATGCTGGGATTACAGGTGTGAGCCACCATGACTGGCCTAATTTTTGCATTTTATATCTACACTTTGTCCACTGTATCCATAGTTTGCATCTTTTACATAATAAAACTATTATGGTTATTCCCCACAAGTATTCACAAGTATTTATTTTAAAAAGACTATATCCTAGCTTGTAAGTGGTAAAGAAAAAAACTAAAATAAAAAAGATTACATACTTCCTAGCACTCTAAAAAACCCTAAAAAACTTTTAAGTTCTCTTTACCAGTCCTATTCACATGGATATTTTATTTTTACAGTTGTGAATAAAGCAGGAATTCAATTTAATATTTTTGTTGTCATTTTATATTATTAAAAAATTAGGGTGTCGGCCGGGCTGGTCTCCAGCTCCTAACCGCGAGTGATCTGCCAGCCTCGGCCTCCCGAGGTGCCGGGATTGCAGACGGAGTCTCGTTAACTCAGTGCTCAATGGCGCCCAGGCTGGAGTGCAGTGGCGTGATCTCGGCTCGCTACAACCACCTCCCAGCCGCCTGCCTTGGCCTCCCTAAGTGCCGAGATTGCAGCCTCTGCCTGGCAGCCACCCCGTCTGGGAAGTGAGGAGCGTCTCCGCCTGACTGCCCATCGTCTGGGATGTGAGGAGCCCCTCTGCCTGGCTGCCCAGTCTGGAAAGTGAGGAGCGTCTCTGCCCGGCCGCCATCCCATCTAGGAAGTGAGGAGCACCTCTTCCCGGCCGCCATCACATCTGGGAAGTGAGGAGCGTCTCTGCCCGGCCGCCCATCGTCTGAGATGTGGGGAGCACCTCTGCCCTGCCGCCCCGTCCGGGATGTGAGGAGCGTCTCTGTCCGGCCGCCCCGTCTGAGAAGTGAGGAGACCCTCTGCCTGGCAACCGCCCCGTCTGAGAAGTGAGGAGCCCCTCCGCCCAGCAGCCACCCCGTCTGAGAAGTGAGGAGCGTCCTCCCTCCTCGTCCGGGAGGGAGGTGGGGGGGTCAGCCCCCCGCCCGGCCATCTGCCCTGTCCGGGAGGTGAGGGGCGCCTCTGCCCGGCCGCCCCTACTGGGAAGTGAGGAGCCCCTCTGCCTGGCCAACCGCTCCATCCGGGAGGGAGGTGGGGGGGTCAGCCCCCCGCCCGGCCAGCCGCCCCGTCCGGGAGGGAGGTGGGGGGATCAGCCCCCCCGCCTGGCCAGCCGCCCCGTCCGGGAGGGAGGTGGGGGGATCAGCCCCCCGCCCGGCCAGCCGCCCTGTCCGGGAGGTGAGGGGCGCCTCTGCCCGGCCGCCCCTACTGGGAAGTGAGGAGCCCCTCTGCCCGGCCAGCCGCTCTGTCTGGGAGGGAGGTGGGGGGGTCAGCCCCCCGCCCGGCCAGCTGCCCCATCTGGGAGGTGAGGGGCGCCTCTGCCCGGCCGCCCCTACTGGGAAGTGAGGGGCTCCTCTGCCCGGCCACCACCCCATCTGGGAGGTGTACTCAACAGCTCATTGAGAACGGGCCATGAAGACAATGGCGGTTTTGTGGAATAGAAAGGGGGGAAAGGTGGGGAAAAGATTGAGAAATCGGATGGTTGCCGTGTCTGTGTAGAAAGAGGTAGACATGGGAGACTTTTCATTTTGTTCTGTACTAAGAAAAATTCTTCTGCCTTGGGATCCTGTTGATCTGTGACCTTACCCCCAACCCTGTGCTCTCTGAAACATGTGCTGTATCCACTCAGGGTTGAATGGATTAAGGGCGGTGCAAGATGTGCTTTGTTAAACAGATGCTTGAAGGCAGCATGTTCGTTAAGAGTCATCACCACTCCCTAATCTCAAGTACCCAGGGACACAAACACTGCGGAAGGCCGCAGGGTCCTCTGCCTAGGAAAACCAGAGAACTTTGTTCACTTGTTTATCTGCTGACCTTCCCTCCACTATTGTCTTGTGACCCTGCCAAATCCCCCTCTGCGAGAAACACCCAAGAATGATCAATAAAAAAAAAATAAAAATAAAAATAAAAATAAAAAATTAGTATTTCCTTATAGTCTTTGTCATTTTTTCCTTAAATTTTCTTTAAGAATTGAAAGAATTACAAAAGTAATTTATGTTTATTTGTTACACACAAAATCCAACATTACGTGAAAGAAAAATTATATCTGCCCCACCTTACCCTAATTTCATCCCCTAAAGTAATAAATATTAACAACATGAAGTGTATAATCCCAAATCTTTTCTTCTCCATCTTTCCTATATGAACAATATCCAAACTTCCCCATTTTTTTGAGACAGGATCTCACTCTGGTGCCTAAGCTAAAGTGTAGTGGCATGATCTTGGCTTATTGCAGCCTCTACCTGGGCTCAAGAGATCCTCCAACCTCAGGCTCCCAAGTAGCTGGGACTATAGATCTGCACCACTGTACCCGGCTACTTTTTGTATTTTTTTGTAGAGTCGGTGTTTCGTCATGTTGCCCAGGTTGGTCTCAAGCTCCTGAGCTCAAGTAATCTGCCCACCTTGGCCTCCACGAGTGTTGGAATCACAGGCATGAGCCACTACATGTGGCCTACAAACCCTTTTCTTAAAACAAAACTGGGGCTGGGAGCTGTGGCTCAGGCCTGCAATCCCAGCACTTCGGGAGGCTGAGGCAGGTGGATTGCTCCAGGTCAGGAGTTTGAGACTAGCCTGACCAACATAGTGAAACCCCCTCTCTACTAAAAAATACAAAAATTATCTGGGCATGGTAGTGTGCGCCAGTAATCCCAGCTACTCGGGAGGCTTAGGCAGGAGATCGGTTGAACCCAGGAGGCAGAGGTTGCAGTGAGTCAAGATTGTGCCACTGCACTCCAGCCTAGGCGACAGAGCAACACTCTGTCTCCAAAAAAAAAAAAAAAAAGGAGACTATGGACTATGTACATTTCTTGGCAACTTGCTTAAAAAAAAAAAAAAAAAAAAAGGCCGGGCGCAGTGGCTCACGCCTGTAATCCCAGCACTTTGGGAGGCTGACGTGGGCGGATCACGAGGTCAGGAGATCGAGACCATCCTGGCCAACATGGTGAAACCCTGTCTCTACTAAAAATACAAAAAATTAGCCAGGCGACTCCAGCACACACACACACAAAAGGTTATAGCAAGTCATATTCCTACCAGCAATGAATGGGAGTTTCATTTTCTCTGAATCTTTTTTTTTGAGATGGAGTCTCAAAGTAAGCCTCCTGAGTAGATGGGATTACAGGCACAAGCCACCAAGCCCGGCTAATTTTTTTGTATTTTTAGTAGAAACAGGGGGTTTCACCATGTTGCCCAGGCTGGTCTCAAACTCCTGACCTCAGGTAATCCGCCTGCCTAAGCCTCTCAAAGTGCTGGGTTTTTTTTCCCTGAATCTTTGCAAGTACTGGATTTTATTTAGCTTTTAAATTTATGCCAATCTCACAAAAGAATATTACCATCTCATTATTACCTGAATTTGCATTTCCTTGATGACTAAGGTTGTGTTTCTTGGATTTCCTTTTATGAATTATCTGTACATATTATTTACCCAGTTTTCTATTGGATTTTAATTTGTAGAAACTCTTGATATGCTAACAATATTAACATTTATTGTAGGTATTATAACTTTTTTTTTTTTTTGAGACAGAGTCTTGCCCTGGCGCCTAGGCTGGAGTGCAGTGGCTCGATCTCAGCTCACTGCAAGCTCCACCTTCCGGGTTCACGCCATTCTCCTGCCTCAGTCTCCTGAGCAGCTGAGACTACAGGTGCCCGCCACCACGCCCTACTAATTTTTTTGTATTTTTAGTAGAGACCGGGTTTCACCCTGTTAGCCAGGATGGTCTTGATCTCCTGACCTCGTGATCCGCCCGCGTTGGCCTCCCAAAGTGCTGGGATTACAGGCGTGAGCCACCACGCCCGGCCAACTTTTTTTCTGCTCTATGCTTTGTTCGTTTGACTTCATAGTATCTTTTGTCACAAAACTTTAAACATTTTAAGTAGTCAAATATGAATATCTTTGCTTGCTTCCATAGCTTCTGGATTCCCTGATAAGCATCATGCATTTTATTTCTTTTGTGTTGTTTTTTCTTTTAAGATATAAGTGGCCAGATGCAGTGGCTCACGCCTGTAATCCCAGTGCTTTGGGAGGCTGAAGGCCAGAGGATCACTTCAGCCCAGGACTTCAAGACCAGCTTGGGCTCAAGTGAGACCTTGTCTCTAAAAAAAAAAAAAAGGCCAGGCGCGGTGGCTCACGCCTGTAATCCCAGCACTTTGGGAGGCCAAGGCGGGCAGATCACAAGGTCAGGAGATGGAGACCATCTTGGCCAACACGGTGAAACCCCATCTCTACTAAAAATACAAAAAAAATTAGCCGGGCATGGTGGTGGGTGCCTGTAGTCCCAGCTGCTCAGGAGGCTGAGGCAGAAGAATGGCGTGAACCCGGAAGGCAGAGGTTGCAGTGAGCTGAGATGGCGCCACTGCACTCAAGCCTGGGAGACAGCGCGAGACTCCGTCTCAAAAAAAAAAAAAAAATGCTGAGGCTTGGGGCTTGTACCTATAGTCCCAGATACTCAGGAGGCTGAGGTGAGAGGGTCGTGGGAGCCCAGGATTTCAAGGTTGCAGTAAGCTATGGTCATACCACCACACTCCAGTCTGGATGACAGAGTGAGACCCTGTCTCAAAAAAAAGTAAGATGTAAATATTTCCCATTTGTTGCAATTCTCAAAATTATAAGTACTTTTTTTTTTTTTCTTGAGACGGAGTCTCGCTCTGTCGCCCAGGCTGGAGTGCAGTGGCGCGATCTCGGCTCACTGCAAGCTCCACCTTTCGGGTTCACGGCATTCTCCTGCCTCAGCCTCCTGAGTAGCTGGGACTACAGGCGCCGACCGCCACCACGCCCGGCTAATTTTGTTTGCATTTTTAGTAGAGACGGGATTTCACCATGTTAGCCAGGATGGTCTCGATCTCCTGACCTCGTGATCTGCCCGCCTCGGCCTCCCAAAGTGCTGGGATTACAGGCGTGAGCCACCGCACCTGGCCAAAATTATAAGTATTAATGGCTACATAATATCCCATCCAGTGGATGGCCCATAAATTAATTAATAGTAGTCTTCTCTTGTATATTTAGGTTGTTCTATTTTTTTTTTTTTTTTGAGATGGAGTCTTGCTCTGTCACCCAGGCTGGAGTGCAGTGGTGCAATCTCGGCTCACTGTACCCTCCACCTCCCGGGTTCCAGTGATTCTCCTGCCTCAGCCTCCCGAGTAGCTAGGATTACAGGCATGGGCCACCACGCCCAGCTAATTTTTGTATTTTTGGTGGAGGCCGGGTTTCCACCATGTTAGCCAGGATGGTCTCAATCTCCTGACCTCGTGATCCACCCGCCTTGGCCTCCCCAAGTGCTGGGATTACAGGCGTGAGCCACCGCACCTGGCCTATTTTTCATTTTTAATTGAAACATCTTTGTGCACATGCCTTTTTCTACTTATTCAATTAATTACTTTCAATAATTTCCCAGGAGTAAGGAAGGCACTGGGTTTTGAATAGACATGTAATTTAAAGACAGTAATGTAAAGAAATACCAGCCTAACATCAGCAAAGATTTCATAGTTCAGTATAAAATGACATTTATAATAGACCTAGAGTTTCAAGGGTTGACCACATCAACCCCAAGTGTGCTTGGAACCCACTGCTGGCTGGGCACGGTCGCTCACGCCTGTAATCCCAGCACTTTGGGAGGCCAAGGCGGGTGGATTGCCTGAGGTCAGGAGTTCAAGACCCGCCTGGCCAACATGGCGAAATCCTGTCTCTAATAAAAAACACAAAAATTAGGGCAGGTGCGGTGGCTCACACCTGTAATCTCAACACTTTGGGAGGCCAAGGTGGGCGGATCACCTGTCAGGAGTTCGAGACCAGCCTGGCCAACATGGTGAAACCTGTCTCATGTGTCCGGGTGAAGAGACCACCAAACAGGCTCTGTGTGAGCAACATGGCTGTTTATTTCACCTGGGTGCAGGCGGGTTGAGTCAGAAAAAGGAGTTAGCACAGGGCAGTGGGATTATCATTAGTTCTTATAGGTTTTGGGATAGGCGGTGGAGTTAAGAGCAATGTTTTGGGGGCAGGGGGTGGATCTCACAAAGTACATTCTCAAAGGTAGGGAGAATTACAAAGAAACTTCTTAAGGGTGGAGGAGATTATAAAGAACATTGATCAGTTAGGGTGGGGCAGAAACAAATCACAATGGTGGAATGTCATCGGTTAAGCTATTTTCACTTCTGTGGATCTTCAGTTGCTTCAGGACATCTGGATGTATACGTGCAGGTCACTGGGGATATGATGGCTTAGCTTGGGCTCAGAGGCCTGACAAAACCCCGTCTCTATTAAAAATACAAAAATTAGCTGGGCGTGGTGGCAGGCACCTGTAATCCCAGCTACTCGAGAAGTTGAGGCAGGAGAATCGCTTGAATCCAGGATGCGGAAGTTGCAGTGAGCCAAGATCGTGCCATTGCACTCCAACCTGGATACAAGAGCGAGACTTCGCTTCAAACAAAAACAAACAAACAAACAAAGACCCAAAAATCAGCCGGGCATGGTGGTGGGTGCCTGTAATCCCAGCTACTCAGAGGCTGAGGCAGGGAGAATTGCTTGAACCCGGGAGGTGGAGGCTGCTGAGAGCGGAGATCATGCCACTGCACTCCAGCATGGGCGACAGGAGACTCAAAAAAAAAAAAAAAAGAAAGGAAAGGAAAGGAAGAAAGGGAAAGAAAGAAAGGGAAAGGAAGAAAGAAAGGGAAAGGAAGGAAGGAAGGAAGGAAGGAAGGAAGGAAGGAAGGAAGAAAGAAAGAGAAAGAACGAACCCACTGCTGCCCCTGGCTCAGGGTAGAAAAGAAACTGGGTTCCTAGCAGAGGCAGCTGGGATGGAAGAAAAGGATGTGTCTGGATCTCAGAGAAACATCAGGTTTTGAAACAATTTTTGGCCACTGTGGTGTCTGCGGCTATTCAGGACTGATTTGTCCCTTAAAAACTTTACAAGTCAGGGCCGGGCGCGGTGGCTCACGCCTGTAATCCTAGCATTTCGCGAGGCCAAGGCGGACGGATCACCTGAGATCGGGAGTTCGAGCCCAGCCTGACCAACATCAAGAAATCCCGTCTCTACTAAATATACAAAAATTAGCTGGGCTTGGTGGCGCATGCCTGTAATCTCAGCTACTCGGGAGGCTGAGGCAGGATAATCGTTTGAACCTGGGAGGCGGAGGTTGCAGTGAGCCGAGATTGTGTCATTGCATTCCAGCCTGGGCAACAAGAACGAAATTCTGTCTCAAATAAAACAAAACAAACAAACAAAAACTTTACAAGTCAAACTTTCTGGCACTGACGCCCTCCCCAGGAGAAAATGACTCTCAAAGAGGAGCTCCCTCATCCTTCTGCAGAAAAAGAGGTAAGGAAACACAAGAAGTCCTTAGCGCAGAGTCCCAATTCCTCCCTCATAGATGTGAAACGCCAGGATGCTGGAAAGCCACTACGGCCTCTGGCCATGCACCAATTGTAGTTTTGTGTGTTGGCTGCTCCACTGTTGTCTGCCAGCCCACAGGAGGGAAAGTGAGGCTCCTGGAAGGACGCTCCTTCAGATGGAAGCAGCACTGGAAGAGCCCCAAGTTGAGGGGCATGGGACACAAACTAAGTGAACATATTTTGGATTTGAAAAAAAAGAACTTTATAAGTCATGCCCGGGTGTGGTGGCACATGCCTATAGTCCCAGGTACTTGGGAAGCTGAGGCAGGAGGATGGCTCGAGCCCAGGAGTTTGAGGCTGCAGTGAGCCATGATAGCGCCTGTAGATAACCATTCCAGCCTGGGCAAT
Organism: Pan troglodytes; assembly: GCF_028858775.2. Lineage (NCBI taxonomy): Eukaryota > Metazoa > Chordata > Mammalia > Primates > Hominidae > Pan > Pan troglodytes. Next base: position 132,462,770 of record NC_086015.1, on the reverse strand, counting down.
ATGGTGAGACCCCCATCTCTCTCTGTCTTTTTGTGTTTTTGAGACAGAGTCTGGCTTTGTCACCCAGGCTGGAGTTCAGTGGCGCATCTGGGCTCACTGCAACCACCTGGGTTCAGTCGCCTCCTGGGTTCAATCAATTATCCTGCCTCAGCCTCCAGAGTAGCTGGGACTACAGGTTCACACCACCACACCAGCTAATTTTTGTATTTTTAGTAGAGACAGGGTTTCACCATGTTGACTAGGCTGGTCTCAAAACTCCTGGCCTCAAGCAATCCGCCCACCTTGGCAACCCAAAGTGCTGGTATTACGGGCATGAGCCACCAGGCCTAGCTGAGACCCCCATCTCTCTTTTTTTTTTTTTTTTGAGACGGAGTCTCACTCTGCCACCCAGGCTGGCGTGCAGTGGCGCCATCTCGGCTCACTGCAAGCTCCGCCTCCTGGGTTCACACCATCTTCCTGCCTCAACCTCCCGAATAGCTGGGACTACAGGCACCCGCCACCACGCCTGGATAATTTTTTTGTATTTTTAGTAGAGACGGGGTTTCACTGCGTTAGTCAGGATGGTCTCGATCTCCTGACCTTGTGATCCACCTGCCTCGGCCTCCCAAAGTGCTGGGATTACAGGCGTGGGCCACCATGCCCGGCCAAGACCCCCATCTCTTAATTAAAAAAAAAAAAAGGAAAGAAAAAAAAAGGTAGACATTGTCAAAGTTATTTAGTGTGGTGAGTTACAGTCACTCCACTGGCTTTGATCTAATGATGTGGAAACAGAGGCAACTTTAACAACTACTTATACTTCTTATAAAATTATTCAACATAACAAAACATTGTTCAATATAAAAGTATCTGATCTAGCCAAGTTTCCTGTGAAAACAACAGCACACACAGGCATATCGCTGCAGGATAGGGCCAGACAGTCCCTTCACTTCTAGGTGGGTCCCTTCACTTCGCATTAGGGATGCTCCCTCCCTGCGGCTGCCAAGGTGCTCCTTTCCTGTGGAGTGGATCCAGAACAAGAGCTCCCTCATCACGGGGAGGGCCAGAACCCTCAGCCAGAGACTCTCCACCTTCAAGGGTTAGGACAGTGGAGAGACTGCATGCCACTCCTGCTGTGGTGGGCGCAAATGCCACCAAGCTCCACAAGCTCAGGGCTCTATTTTTTTTTTTTTTTTTTTTTTTGGAGACGGAGTCTCACTCTGTCACCCAGGCTGGAGTGCAGTGGCATGATCTCGGCTCACTGCAAGCTCCATCTCCCAGGTTCATGCCATTCTCCTACCTCAGCCTCCTGAGTAGCCAGGACTGCAGGCGCCCGTCACCATGCCCAGCTAATTTTTTGTATTTTTAGTAGAGACAGGGTTTCACTGTGTTAGCCAGGATTGTCTCGATCTCCTGACTTCGTGATCCACCCTCCTCGGCCTCCCAGAGTGCAGGGATTACAGGCATTAGCCACCGCACCCAGCCCCTCAGCTCAGGGCTCTTGCACTCTGGAGCGGGGAATGGCTTTCCGAGATTGATTTCCTTGGGGGTGTTGCCTCACATAAGTTGCTCTGATTGGCTGCCTGCAAATTAGTAAATCTGCAGTTCAAATACTGCCAGTCCCAGATATGACAAGTGCACCCCTTGCTCTGATGTAGATTTTATGAATATGTAAGTAGGCAGTCCTAGTATACTGATAGCGATAAAAGATATGTTGACCCTCATTGGGTCATGTAGGGCAGCCCCCATATGTTGGAATTGATAATGTGCCCAGAACTGAGACCTAGGTCACAGTTCATATAACAACCCACTCTACATGCATAAATGAACAGGAAGAAAATCATAATTTCTCATAATTCCGCTAGCTAACAGTTTTTTGAGGTTAGACACATCTATGTATTCATGCATTTGTTGTGATTTTTTTGTCTGTTTTTTTGGTTTTTTGAGACACGGTTTTGCTCTTGTTGCCCAGGCTGGAGTGCAATGGCATGATCTCTGCTCACCGCAACCTCTGGTTCCCAGGTTCAAGCGATTCTTCTGCCTCAGCCACCCGAGTAGCTGGGATTACAGGCACGCGCCCCCACACCCAGCTAATTTCGTATTTTTAGTAGAGATGAAGTTTCTCTATGTTGGTCAGGCTGGTCTCGAATTCCTGACCTCAGGTGATTTGCCCGTCTTGGCCTCCCAAAGTGCTTGGATTACAGGCGTGAGCCACCGCACCCATCCTATTTTAACTTTTTCAAAATATGTATCTGTGCATATAAAACATCACAACAGGCCAGGCGCAGTGGTTTACGCCTGTGATCCCAGCACTTTGGGAGGCTGAGGCAGGCGGATCATAAGAGGTCAGGAGTTCGAGACCAGCCTGGGCAACATGGTGAAATCCCTTCTCTACTAAAAATACAAAAATTAGCTGGGCATGGTGGCAGGCGCCTGTAATCCCAGCTGCTTGGGAGGCTGAGGCAGAAGAATCGCTTAAGCCTGGGAGGCGGAGATTGCACTGAGCTGAGATCATGCCACTGCACTCCAGCCCGGGCTACAGAATGAGACTCCATCTCAAGAAAAAAGAAAAAATTAAAACAAAAAATACAGCAATAAAATTGAGATAATACTATGCATAGTGTCGCATACCTTATTTTTCACATAAACACATACTAGTGGACATATTTCTGAGTTTGCCCAGAAATGATTAATTAGATGGTCTCGAGTAGGTTACTTTCCCCATGCTTCAGTGTTGTCATCTACAAAGATAAAAATATAAGTATCTTTTTTTGAGACGGAGTCTTCGCTCTGTCTCCCAGGCTTGAGTGCAGTGGCGCGATCTCGGCTCATTGCAACCTCCACCTCCCTGGTTCAAGCAATTCCCCTGCCTCCCGAGTAGCTGGGATTACAGGCGCACTCCATCATGCCCAGCTAATTTTTGTGGATTTTTTTTAGTAGAGATGGGGTTTCACCACGTTGGCCAGACTGGTCTCAAACTCCTGACCTCCAGCAATCCGCCCACCTCAGCCTCCCAAAGTGCTGGGATTACAGGCGTGAGCCACCATGCCCAGCCAAAAATACAAGTATCTTAATCACAAGGAGTATTGTCAGGATTAAATAAAATAATGTCTATAAAGCGCTTAATACAGGTCTAGTAAATTAAGTATTTTTAAATATTTTTCTCCAAAATTTTAAATGGCTGTAGAGCATTTCATTGTTCTGATATACTGGCATATGTATAAATAAACATACATTTACATACTATAAATGTGTTTAAATATTATTTATGTTATATATTACTTATATATGATATATCTGATATGTATTGATATATTTATATACTGATATATGTATTAATCAAGATTTCATATACATTATATAGTTTATATATATACACACACACACACACAAACCAATTCCTTATCTTTAAACATTTAGGTTGTTTGTTCTTTTTCAAGATTATTAAAAAATCCAGGCCAGGCACAGTGGCTCACACCTGTAATCTCAACACTTTGGGAGGCCAAGGCAGGTGGATCACGTGAGGCCAGGAATTTGAGGCCAGCCTGGGCAACATATGGAGACCCCCATCTCCACAAAACAATAAAATTAAAAAAAAAATAGCTGGGTGTAGTGGTTTGCACCTGTAGTCCCAGCTACTCAAGAGGCCTAGGTGGGAAGATAGCTTGACCCCAGGAGCTCGAGGCTGCATTGTGCTATGGTCACACCACTATACCCCAGCCTGGGCAACACAACCAGAACACATCTCAAAATAAATAAATAAAATCATATCTTAAATATTTGTCCAGTTATATATTATATTTCATTTTATTATTTTTTTTAGAGACAGGGTGTCAGTTGTGTAATCCAGACTGGAATATAATGGTGCAATCACAGCTCATTGCAGCCTCCACCTCCTGGGCTCAAACGATCTTTCCACCTTGGCCTCCCAAAGTGCTGAGATTACAGGTGTGAGCCACAGTGCCCAGCTTCATATTGTATTTTAAATACCAAAGTGTTGGCCAGGTGTGGTGGCTCCTGCCTGTAATCCCAGCACTTTGGGAGGCCAAGGTGGGTGGATCACCTGAGCTCAGAAGTTTGAGACCAGCCTGGCCAACATGGTGAGACCCTGTCTCTACTAAAAATACAAAAATTAGCAGGGCATTGTGGCATGTGCCTGTAATCCCAGCTACTCAGGAGGCTGAGGCAGGAGAATCACCTGAACCTGGGAGGCAGAGGTTGCAGTGAGCCGAGATCGCACCACTGCACTCCAGCCTGGGCGACTGAGCGAGACGTTGTCTCAAAAAACAAAACAAAACAAAAAACTAAAGTGTTAACCCAAATTGAAATCAGGAAAAACATCATTGATTATATTTACCCATTTCTAAATGTTTTATAAAGGGAGTCATATAGCGTGTATGATTGTGAGACTCATTCATGTTGTTGCAGGCAGTTGTGCTTAGTTTGTTTTCCCTGCTGTATAGTATTCCATGATCCTACCTGTTTCACCACCTCCTTTTAGTTGCTTATAAAATTTTAAAAAATTGACATGTAGTTTCGCTACATTGCCCAGGACAGATTCAAAGTCCTGGTCTCAAGTGGTCCTCATGCCTCAGCCTTCCAAGTAGCTGGGACTACAGGTGCATGCCACCAGGCCTAGCAGTTGCTTCTGCATTTAACTATGTGTTGCTAATATCCAGATTCTACTAAAAGTCCTAGACTTACATTGATGAGCTAAGGCCAACAAGAATAACCATCATTTTCCTTTGGGTAATTTATTTTGTGGAAATCCTAATAACGTAACAAACACTAAAATTCTTGACTAAGTCAATATCGAAACTCTTAATTTCGGTGAGTTGAAGATTTTTTTCAGCTGAATGCAGTGGCTCACGTCTATAATCCCAGCACTTTGGGAAGCCAAGGCAGGAGGATTTCTTGAATCCAGGAGTTCAGACTAGCCTGGGCAACATAGTGAGACTGCCCCCTATCAAAAAGAAAAAAAAAAAATTACCCAGGCGTGGTGGTGCACACCTGTGGTCCCAGCTACTCAGGTAGCTGAAGCTGGAAGATCTGGTCTTCCTGGGAGGTTGAGGCAGCAATGAGCCATGATCATGCCATTTGCACTCCAGCCTGGGTGACTCAAAGAGACTGTCTCAAAAAAAAAAAAAAAAAGATTTTGTTTCTATTTTTCTCTCAAGAAACTTTAAAGACTGCCCCAATAAGAATAAAATTGTCAACTGAACATTTCAGGAAGGCTTTCTCCTCTGAAGAAGGTTACCTCTACCCTGCAGTTCTTTGCTACCCAATTTTAGTCACAAAACCCTGGAATGGGCCAGGCGCAGTGGCTCACACCTGTAATCCCAGCACTTTGGGAGCCAAGGAGGGCGGATTGCCTGAGGTCAGGAGTTCGAGACCAGTTTGGCCAACATGGTGAAATCTCGTCTCTACCAAAAATACAAAAAAATTAGCCGGGGGTGGTGGCATGTGCCTGTAATCCCAGCTACTCAGGAGGCTGAGGCAGGGGAATTGTTTGAACCAGGGAGATGGAGGTTGCAGTGAGCCAAGATCACGCCACTGCACTCCAGCCTGGGCAACAGAGAGAGAATCTGTCTCAAAAACAAACAAACAAATAAAAAACCTGGAGTGAAAAACACCCTTGCAATCCCAGTCCAGTCTCTCATTTTGCAGAAGAGAAAGCAGACTCAGAGGGAGACAGGGACTCTTCCAGGGCCACCAATGAACTGGAGGCAGAGACGCTAAGTTCTGCCACCTTCCTGACTAATGCAACTCTAGTCCTAAGGCCTGGCCATGGCCAGCCCTGCCTCCACCTGCTTGGCTTCCTCTCCTGGTCCTTATGATGACTGAGCAGAAAGCCCTGGGCAAGCCCAGGTGACTCAGAGCTGAGGGTTAGGAGGGTCAGGGTGGGGTAGTGGGTGGTGCAGGAGTGCCTGGTTACTCACAAGAGGGAGAAAGGCTCTTAGAACGGGAACCTGGGAAGACTTCATGGAGCAGGGCCAGTCGGCTTTGGACTCAGGCCAAGAGCAGCCTAGAAGCTGCACCGGAAGGATCCGAGGAGGCAACTGGTGGGAAGAGAGGGCTGCAGAGGCTGAGCGGAGCCAGCATGGGGCCTCCCTGCCAGTCATGGGGCTGTGGAGTTTTCATTCTGCAAAGCTACAGAGCCACTGAAGGGCTGGTTGGTTTGTTTTCTTTCTTATTTTGGTGGCCAAATGTATATAACAAAATTTGCCATTTTAATCATTTTTAGGCAGAAATTCAGTGACATTAATTATATTATTGTGCAACTATCACTGATAACTATTTCCAAAACTTCTCCATCACCACAAACAGAAACTCTGTACCCATTAAGCAATAACTCCCACTTTCTGTCTCTATGAATTTGTCCCCTTTTATTTATTTTTTTAAGACAGGGTCTTGCTTAGTCGACTACCCAGGCTGGAATGCAGTGGTGCCATCATAGTTCACTGCAGCCTCAAATTCCCTGGATTTTGCCTATTACAGATGTTTCTTATAACTGGAATCATATAATATTTGTCCTTTTGTGCCTGGCACATTTAACCTAGAAATGTTTTTAAGATTCATCCATGTTGGCTGGGCGCGGTGGCTCACGCCTGTAATCCCAGCACTTTGGGAGGCCGAGGCGGGCGGATCACAAGCTCAGGAGATCGAGACCATCCCGGCTAACACGGTGAAACCCTGTCTCTACTAAAAATACAAAAAAAGTAGCCAGGCGTGGTGGGCGCCTGTAGTCCCAGCTACTCGGGAGGCTGAGGCAGGAGAATGGCGTGAACCCGGGAGGCGGAGCGTGCAGTGAGCCGAGATCGTGCTACTGCACTCCAGCCAAAAAAAAAAAAAAGAAAAAAGATTCATCCGTGTTGTACCTACCATGTATCAGAATTTCATTCCTTTTGGTTTTTGGTGGGGCTGAATATATCATGCTTTTTTTTTTTTTTTTTTTTTTGAGACAGAGTCTAGCTCTGTCGCCCAGGCTGGAGTGCAGTGGCGCAATCTTGGCTCACTGCAGCCTCTGCCTCCTGGGTCCAAGTGATTCTCCTGCCTCAGCCTCCTGAGTAGCTGGGACTACAGACGCCCACCACCACGCTCGGCTAATTTTTGTATTTTTAGTAGAGATGGGGTTTCACCATGTTGGCCAGGATGGTCTCGGTCTCCTGACCTCTGATCCGCCCACCTCGGCCTTCCAAAGTGCTGGGATTACAAGTGTGAGCCACCACAGCCAGCCAATATCATGCTTTTGTTTGTTTTTATTGTGGTAAAACATACATAACTTAGAATTTATCATTTTAACCATTTTTATATGTAAAATTCAGTGGCATTAAGTGCATTCACATTGTTGTCAGCCATCACAACTCTCCATTTCCGGAATTTTTCATCTTCCCAAACTGATACTCTGTACTCATTAAACACTAACTCCCCATTCTTTCTCACCCCAGCCACTGGCAACCAGTACTTTCTGTCTCAAGGAATTAGACTATTCCGCATACCTCATATAAGTGAAATCTCATTTGTCCATATGTAGTTGGTTTATTTCACTTAGCATTCATTTCTCAAAGTTTACCCCTGTTGCAGCATGTGTCAGAATCTCATTCCTTTTCAAGGCTGGATAATATCTCATTGTGTGTGCAATAATACTCCGTTCTGCATTTTGTTTATCCATTAATCCATTGTTGGATGTTTGGGTTACTTCTGCCTTTCAGCTATTGTAAATGATGCTGGTATGATGACTGGTATACACAAAACCGTTAAAATCCTTGCTTTTGATTCCTTGCAATATATACATAGAAATGAAATTGCTGGATCATATGGCGGTTTGGTTTAAATTTTTAAGGACTCATCAAACTGTTTTCCAGAGAGACCCACCAGCAATGCATGAGGGTTCCAATTCGTCCACATTCTTGCCACCACTTGTTATTTCCTATTTTCATTCCATTTTAAGGCCAAGTAATCTTCCATTGAAGAGTATATACCGTGTTTTGTGTACCTGTTCATCTATTGATGAACATGAGTTGTTTCTGCCTTTTGGCTGTTGTGAACAATGCTAATGCTTCAATGACCATTGGTGTTTGTGTCCCTGTGTTTAATTCTTTGGGGTATACACCTAGGAGTAGAATTGCTGGGTCATATGGTAAGTCTATGTTTAACTTTTTGTTTTGTTCTGTTTTGTTTTTGAGACAGAGTCTCGCTCTGTCGCCCAGGCTGGAGGGCAGTGGTATGATCTCGGCTCACTGCAACCTCTGCCTCCCAGGTTCAAGCGATTCTCCTGCTTCAGCCTCTCGAGTAGCTGGGATTACAGGCACCCACCACCACGCCCAGCTAACTTTTGTAAATTTAGTAGAGACGGGGTTTCACCATATTGGCCAGGCTGGTCTCAAACTCCTGACCTCAAGTGATCCACCTGCCTCGGCCTCCCAAAGTGTTGGGATTACAGGCATTAGCCACTGCACCTGGCCTGGTTGGATTGTTTTCTAGAGACACCAGCAGTTATTTCTTTGACTTCGGTTTGATTAACTGACGACTAGAAGAGGTGATAAAATTACTGTACTTAGAAAATATTATATGAAATATATCTATATAGGAGGGCTGGGTGCGGTGGTTCACACCTGTAATCCCAGCACTTTGGGAGGCTGAGGTGGGCAATTACTTGAGGTCAGGAATTCAAGTCTCTACTAAAAATACAAAAATTAGCCAGACGTGATGACGGGTGCCTGTAATCCCAGCTACTCAGGAGGCTGAGGCAAGAGAATAGCTTGAACCCAGGAAGTGGAGGTTGCAGTGAACGGAGATCGTGCCATTGCACTCTAGCCTGGGTGACAAGAGTGAAATTCTGTCTCAAAATAAAATAAAATAAAATAAAAATAAAAACGAAGCTTAGCTAGGCATGGTGGCGGATGCCTGTAGTACCAGCTATTTGGGAGGCTGAGGCAGGAGAATTGCCTGAACCCGGGAGGCAGAGGTTGCGGTGAGCAGAGATCGCGCCAATGCACTCCAGGCTGGGTGACAAGAGCGAAATTCCATCTCAAAGAAAATAAAATAGGCTGGGCACAGTGGCTTACACCTGTAATCCTAACATTTTGGGAGGCCGAGGCGGGCAGATTGCCTGATCTCAGGAGTTCGAGACCAGCCTGGGCAACATGGTGAAACCCTGTTTCTACTAAAATAAAAAAATAAAAAAATAAAATTAGCCAGGCATGGTGGCGTGCGCCTGTAGTCCCACCTACTTGGGAGGCTGAGGCAGGAGAATTGCTTGAACCGGGAGGCAGAGGTTGCAGTGAGCCGAGATCGTGCCACTGCACTCCAGTCTGGCAACAGAGTGAGACTCCGTCTCAAAAAAATAAATAAATAAAATAAAATAAAATAAAAATAAAAACAAAAATTAGCTGGCCAGGCACGGTGGCTCACACCTGTAATCCCAACACTTTGGGAGGCCAAGGCGGGCAGATCACCTGAGGTCAGGAGTTTGAGACCAGCCTGGCCAACATGGAGGAACCCTGTCTCTACCAAAAATACAAAAATTGGCCAGGCGTGGTGGCATGCGCCTGTAGTCCCAGCTACTCGGGAGGCTGAGGCAGGAGAATCGTTTGGACCCGGGAGGTGGAGGTTGCAGTGAGCCGAGGTCGCACCACTGCACTCCAGCCTGGGTGACAGAGGGAGACTCCGTCTCAAAAAAAAAAAAAAAAAAAGCTAAGCGTGGTGACAGACGCCTGCAGTCCCAACTACTTGGGAGGCTGAGGCAGGATAATTGCCTGAACCCAGAAGGCGGAGGTTGCAGTGAGCCGAGATCACGCCACTGCACTCCATCCAGCCTGGGCAACAGAGAGAGACTCCATCTCAAAAAAAAAAAAAAAAAAAAAAAAAATATATATATATATATATATAGTAGAATATTAAAGTATAAGAAAAAAACATAAAATATTTTATGTATTGCTAGTTTCATATAGACTACAAATGTTCTTGAATCAATTAATGCATTCCTTTTATAAAGATTTATATAATGCTATAAAATCCATGATTTATATTTACTTGGCTTGTCCTAGGCTGGGACAGCCTGAGATATTTTGTACGTGGACTCTGCCAACTCATTTGTGTTTATTTCTCAGAAAGACAGTTCCAGAACACAAGCTGATTATCTGAAAGCCTGCTGGATAAAGTAAAATATTTAAAAGCAAAGAATGTTTATAGTTGCTCTGATTCAGCACAATTTAGATTCTGTTTTGGCAAAGAAAACTTAACGTTCTGCTACTTCTCAGCCACCATCAATAGGGAGAGCTTCAAGCCCCTTATCCAAGTGACCATCCTTGCAAAGGCAGCCTCTGGAGACAGTGGCTGGCAGCCAGCGTGGACAGGCCTCTCAGGCTGCATCGTGCCTTTATGTCACTTTGGCACATTTGTTTGCAAAATCAGGGCTGACTTGTGTTGTTTTAATTTGAAGCGAAATGAAGGGATAAGAATTCAACTAGAGACTTAAAAGGGAAATAAATTCTGAGCATGAGCTACAACATGGGTGAACCTTGAGGACATCATGCTAAGTGAATAAGCCAGTCACAAAAGGAAAATACTGTATGGTTCTACTTACATGAGGGCCCTAGAGTAGTCAAATTCATAAAGACAGAAGGCAGAATGACAGTTGCTAGGGGGTGGGGGAAGGGAAAATGGGGAGTTAGTGTTTCATGGGGACAGAGTTTCAGTTGAGGAAGACAAAAAAGTTCTGAGATGGATGGTGGTGATGGTTGCCCAACAATGTGAATGTACTTAGTGCCACTGGACTCTTCACTTAAAGTGGTAAATTTTATGTTATGTGTATATGTATATACACACACACACACATATATATACGTATATACATGTATATGTATGTGTGTGTGTATAGATATATATATATTTTTTTTTTTTTTGAGATGGAGTCTCACTCTGTCGCCCAGGCTGGAGTGCATTGGCGCCATCTCTGCTTACTGCAAGCTCCGCCTCACGGGTTCACACCATTCTCCTGCCTCAGCCTCTCCGAGTAGCTGGGACTACAGGTGCCTGCCACCACGCCCGGCTAATTTTTTTGTATTTTCAGTAGAGACGGGGTTTCACCTTGGTCTCGATCTCCTGACCTCGTGATCCGCCCACCTCAGCCTCCTAAAGTGCTGGGATTACAAGCGTGAGCCACCGCGCCCGGCCATTATGTATATTTTACCACAATAAAACATTCAAATAGAGAATCCACTCCAAAGCTGCAGAAGGCCTTGGCTTGTAAAACAGAAATCTGCTAGCCAAGCATGGTGGTATATACCTGTAGTCCTAGCCACTTGGGAAGCTGAGATGGGAGAATCGCTTGAACCCAAGAGTTCAAGGTTTCAGTGAGCTAGGATTGTGCCACTGCACTCCAGCCTGGGCAACAGAGGGAGACCCTGTCTCTAAAACAACAACAACAAAAACAACCAGAAATCTGTTTAGTCTTCCTTTAATGAACACTGACCCTTTTAAAAAAATCAACTTAAAATGTAGTGAGGTGGGCAGGGCACAGTGGCTCACGTCTGTAATCCTAGCACTTAGGGAGGCTCAGGCTGGGGGATCACTTGAGGTCAGGAGTTTAAGACAAGCCTGGCCAACATGGTGAAACCCTTTCTTTACAAAAACACAAAAATTAGTTGGGCATGGTGGTACATGCCTGTAGTCCCAGCTACTCAGGAGGCTGAGGCAGGAGAATTGCTTGAACCCAGGAGGTGGAGGTTGCAGTGAGCTGAGATCATGCCACTGCACTCCAGCCTGGGCAACAAAGTGAGACTTGGTCTCAAAAAAAAAAAAAAGTGGTGAGGTGGAGACTTAGAAATTTAAAAAAAAAATCCTTCCAGATTAAAGTTCTAAGTCAGACTCGGTGTCAGATGCAGTGGGCACAGGGGGTCAGTATCCAGGGCCATCATTCTGCCACGTACACAATGTAGCCAGGCTGATGACGGGCTCAGCCTGCCTTTGTACACTTGTCCCTTTCAATTTAACAAATGGCTGTAAGCACCTACTCTAGGCCAGCACTGGGGAGACAGAAAATACTTGTGACCCCGTCCTGTCCTAGGAGCAGCCATCCTGGTGGGGAAGCCCCCATGTGTTTCTGTAGAACCTTTCAGCCCAGTACATAGCATACCTGATGGAGTGGGGGCGGGGCTCTGCCAGGGCATCTCCTCCTGAGGGTGTGTGGGTCACTGCCTGCAAAGACTGCGACCCAAGGATGCGTGGTTCACCTGGGAGTTGGCAGGAAGGGCAAGCACAAGAGTGGTCCAGGCAGAGTATGTGCAGGGCATGAAGGCAGGAAACTCCCGAAAACTCTCCACAGCCCGTGTGGCTGCGGGGAGAGGCAAACCTAGACCACAGAGGCCCACATGGCTTTAGCGTGTCCTGGCGTCATAGAATACTCTGCTTGTATGGTAGGATCTTGTCATTTGTAGGCTGAAGCAGTCGTAGTTTGGCCTGTTCTCTGGTGACCCTGAAGGCCCAGGACAGTGTTACTTGGTCATTCTGCTAAGGCATAGAGTTGGGCTTTTCTTGGCTGAGAGCGGGAGAACTTTGTTGTTGCTATTGTTTGCTTACCTCACTACGTGGCATTCTCCCGTTGGCAGTGTTTGTGTATTTATGTTTTGGCAAAGCTCTCTCTAAACACAGCCCTGGTAAAGTAAACTCCATAAGGCTGGGCACAGTGGCTCACACCTATCATCTCAGCATTTTGGGAGGCCAAGGTGGGTGGATTGCTTGAAGCCAGGAGTTCGAGACCAGCCTGGGCAACATAGGGAGACCCTATCTTTACAAAAAATACAGAAATTAGCTGGGACTCACACCTGTGGTCCCAGCTACTGGGGAGGCTGAGGTGGGAGGATCATTTGAGCTTGGGAGGCAGAGGTTGCAGTGAGCCGAGATCATGACACTGCACTCCAGTCTGGGCAACAGAGAGAGACCCTGTGTCAAAAACAACAACAACAACAACAACAACTCCATAAGCCAGATGATCCTCTGTGTCATCTGCAGTGCCTGGAACATGCCTGTCACACAGTAGGTTCTCAATAAATGTTTGCTGAGTGTACTTTTTTTTTGCAACCCTATTAACTGAAGAATGAATTATTGCATCATTTGCCAGAGTTCTACTGCATTTGGTTCCGTATTCTTCTCTATTGGAGTGTAGCCTGTGGGCAGGGACAGTGTCTCTTTAGTAGGAGCCAAGAATTAAATGAATCCTGTTAAATTACCATGTTACTTATAAGCAAATGCAGGTTCAGGGCTGATGCAGAAACAGAATTTTTGCTAATGTGATTTGGGCTATATGTTTTTTACGTTCATTTACATACCAAAATTCAGGTAATATCTACTTTTTAATTTTAAATTTATTCAGTTATTTAGTTTATTTAATTAGTTTTTCTAAAGTTTCAACTAATTAAAATTTCCTAGCTTTATTTTATGATTTTGATCAGAATTTGTATATTATTCCTACCTATTCAAACTGTGTATAAAACCGTATAAAACAGCTTTTCACATGAAGAAATATGATGTCTATTTTAATGCCTCTTTTGTTTTTTGTATAATATAGGTACAGGGGGAATGAAACTAATAATTATTCAGTGGCCAGTAAATACTAGGCTCGAGCTGGGCACTTTTACATATGCAATCTCATTTCATTTAAGCCTCACAAAGTCATGTGAAGATGATCTATGTTTTGGAGACAAGAAAACTGAGCTCACAGAGGTTGAAGGACTTGCTCCAAGATAAAGTCCTGATTCAAACCCTGTTCTGACTGTTTTCAAAATGTATGCTTTTTTGGTATTTCTATAGCACTCAGTAATGGTTATTGGACTGTAAGCAACAGAAATTGTGTATTTAAGGTATGAGGACACTCTGGGCACAGTGGCTCCTGCCTGTAGTCCCAACTACTCAGGAGGCTGAGGCAGGAAGATTACCTGACTCCTGGAGTTTAAGGCTGTAGTGAGCCATGATTGTACCACTGCATTCCAGCCTGGGCAACAGAGCAAGATCCCATCTCTAAATAAATTAACAAAAATTTAAATATAAAGCAACTATTATCAATATGTTAAAGGTTACAACAGACATAATGAATTAAAAGATTAGTTATTGCTGGAGAGAAATGGAAACTTAAAAGTAGCCAGGCTGGGCATGGTGGCTCACACCTATAATCCCAGCAGTTTGGGAGGTCAACATAGGAGGATCACTTGAGGCCAGAAGTTCAAAACCAGCCTGGCCAACATGGTGAAACCCCGTCTTTATTAATAATACAAAAATTAGCTGGGCATGGTGGCATGCACCTGTAATCCCAGCTACTTGGGAGGCTGAGGCAGGAGAATCACTTGACCCTGGGAGGTGGAGGTTGCAGTGAGCCAACGTTGCGCCACCACACTCCAGCCTGGACGACAGAGTGAGACTCCATCTCAAAAAAAAAAAAAAAGAAAAGAAATACCTGAGACTGGGTATTTTATTGAGAAAAGAGGTTTAATTTCTCACAGTTCTGTAGGCTGTACAAGCATAGCACCAGCATCTATCTTATCTGCTTCTGGGGAGGCCTCGGGGAGCTTTCACTCATGATGGAAGGTGAAGCAGGAGCAGGCACATCATCACATGGTGAAGGCAGGAGCAAGACAGTGTAGGGGGGAAGGTGCCATACGCTTAAACAACCAATCTCATGATAACTCACTCACCATTGCAAGGACAGCACCAAGCCATGAGGGATCTGCCCCATGACCCAAACCCCTCCACCAGGCCCCACCTCCAACATTAGGGATTACATTTCAACATGAGATTTGAGTGGCGACAAATATCCAAACTATATATCGTATGCCCTTAGGGAATTGCAAATTAAAACAAAAATGAGATAGTATTACACATCTATTAGAATGGCCAAAATCTAAAACACTGACAATATCAAATGCTGACAAGGATGTTGAGCAACAGGAACTCTCATTCATTGCTCAGGGGAAGGGCAAATGGTACAGACACTTTGGAAGACAATTTGGCAGTTTCTTACAAAAATTAAATATACTCCTACCATATGAACCAGCAATTTGCTTTGTGGTTATTTAACCAAATGAACGGAAAATATGTCCACAAAAAACCTGCACACAGATGCTTATACCAGCTTTATTCATGATTGTCAAAACTTGGAAGCCACCAAGATGTCCTTCAGCAGGTGAATGGATAAACTGTAGTACATTCAGACAATGGAATAGCATTCAGCACTAAAAAATGAACTATCAAGCCATGAAAAGACATGGAGGACCCATAAATGCATATCACTAAGTGAAAGATGCCAATCTGAAAAGGCTACATACTGTGTGATTCCAAATACTGTACATAACAGTCTGGAAAGGCAAAATACGGAGAAGTTCAGGTTGCCAAGGATTAGGAGAGAGTGATGAATAGGCAGAGCACAGAGATTTTGGGGGCAGTGACAACTACTCTGTATGATACTACAAAGGTGGATACGTATCGTTATACTTTTGTCCAAACCCATATAATGTATGGCACCAAGAGTGAACCCTAATGTAAATTATGAACTTTGGGGGGTAATGATGAATCAGTGAAAGTTCATTGATTGTAACAAATCTATCACTCTAGTGGGGATGCTGATCCTTGTTTATGCATGTGTGGGGGCAGGGAATGAATGGGAACTCTGTACTTTCTGCTCAATTTTGTTATGAACTTAAAACTGCTCAAAACAATGTTCTGGGCTGGGTACCATGGCTCACACCTGTAATCTCAGCACTTTGGGAGTCCAAGGCACTTTGCATCACTTTACTCAGGAGTTTGAGACCAGCCTGAGCAACACAGTGAAACTTTATCTCTATCAAAATTTTTTAAAAACCCAATGTTCTGGAATTAGTGATAACAACTAATTTGATGTCATGGCACTATGAATGTACTAAAACCTACTGAATTGTACATTTTAAAAGGGTGGCTTTTATGCTATGTCAATTATATCTCAATAAAGCTGTTATTAAAAAGACACTATTTCACAAGATTATTGTGTGGATTAAACAAGATCATGTGGCATTTTGTATATGTCTGTTATAATACTTGGTAAATATTGTTTTGTAAATACTTGTTGCCTTCTACCCATAGACATTAACACCTGCAGAGCCTGGCCTGGGCTGTCTTTTCAACTTTAGTTTTATTTTTATATTTTACTTTTTAGAGACAGGGTTTCACTCTGTTGTCCAGGCTGGAGTGCAGTGGCACGATCATGGGTCACTGCAGACTTGACCTGTTGGGCTCAAGCAATCCTCCTGCCTTGGCCTCCTAAGTAAGCTGGGAGTACAAGCACCCACCACCACCACCAGCTAAGCTTTGTATCCTCAGTGTTTAGCATAATACCTGGCATTTGGTGCTTAAGGAAGGAATTGCAGGTGAGAGACAAAGTAGAGAGAAGGACCACAGATGACTCCAAGGCTTCTAATCTGGACTAACAGATGAGTGGTGGCTGACACAGACTTTAAAATGATAAGCTGGTTTTGTTTGCTTGTTTGTATGTTTGGTAAAGTACATTGTAGTTTAAATGAGTTGTATTTGAACAGTGTGTGGAAATGCCCGGTTTAATCTATCCAAATTTTAAGTAAAGATACAAGTCCCAAATTGAAAAAGGAGGTGAGGGCTGGGTGTGGTGGCTCACACCTGTAATCCCAGCACTTTGGGAGGCCAAAGTGGGTGGATTATCTGAGGTCAGGAGTTAGAAACCAGCCTGGCCAACATGGTGAAACCCCATCTCTACTAAAAAAAAAAAATACAAAATTAGCTGGGCGTAGTGGCACATGCCTGTAATCCCAGCTATTTGGGAGGCTGAGGCAGGAGAATTGCTTGATCCTGGGAGGCGGAGGTTGCAGTGACCCGAGATTGTGCCATTGCACTCCAGCCTGAGCAACAAGAGTGAAACTCCATCTCAAAAAAAAAAAAAAAAAAAAAAAAAGAGCGAGAGAGAAAGACGTGAGGGGTAAAGCTTGAAAATGTGTCATCAGTCACCAGCGGTCTGTGGGCAAAATCCATCCTGCTAATGGGTTTCATTTGGCCAGAACAATCTTTTAAATAAGTTGCCAACAGTTGAAAATTAGAAGATTCTCAAAAATATCAAGAATTTTAACTTCTGCCAAAAAGTCAGATATCTGGCAACGCTAATCTCATGTTCCCTAAAGGCAATGACCAGCTGCCCTGAAGTGAGCTTAGTTGGCTCCTTTCATCTTATATGGGAGGTGAAACGAAGATTCCGGAGAGCAAGGAGGGACACCGCAAAGGACAGATCCTTCAGAATCACCAGCAAGTGGCCGGGCACAGTGGCTCATGCCTGTAATCCCAGCACTTTGGGAGGCCGAGGCGGGCGGATCACTTGAGGTCAGGAGTTCGAGACCAGCCTGGCCAACATGGTGAAACCCTGCCTCTATTAAAAGTACAAAAATTAGCCAGGCGTGGTGACTCATGCCTGTAGTCCCAGCTACTCGGGAGCCTGAGGCAGGAGAATGGCGTGAACCCGGGAGGCGGAGCTTGCAGTGAGCCGAGATCACACCAGTGCACTTCAGCCTGGGCGACAGTGCGAGACTCCGTCTCAAAAAAAAAAAAAAAAAAAAAAGAAACACCAGCAAGTACAGATGAGGAGGTGAAAGCAGGCACGGGGTGGCAGGTCTTGCATTCTCTGGCCTTTCTATCTCCTTTTCTGGGTCGCCAATGTTTAGCCTGGCTTCTTGTCTTGTTGCTTCACCATCAAGAATCTCAACATTGTTGACTTTGGAGGTCATAGACCCTTGTACTTGAAACTCTTTTCTACTCTATCTCTTTTCTCTTTCCCAGCAGAAGGCTAATGGAAACCAGAAATTAAAAGTAGCTCTACTCTTCCTATTTATTCTGGCAAAACTCTTGGACTGAGTAGTATGGGTAATTGAGATATGAAGTTTTGAGATATTTTGCCAAAGTGATTAACTGACCAAAAATGTTGAGAACCATTGCTTTGTCACATAGGATGAAGGTGACTGGAATCATTATTATTTACAAGGTCCTGTGGGTTGTTTTCTGATATAATAATAACAACAAAACATTCGAGTAGCACATTACAGTGTAAAAAGTACTTCTTATATATACGTGATTCCAAAGTCACAGACCTCTTATGTGTAAGTGATAACTTCCTCATTGTATGGCAGTTCCATTTAGAAACTATTCATATTGACATCGATTCCGGAGATTCCAGATTCCATTTGCTGTATCATTGCAAAGGCCAGCATAAAATACAAGCCAACTGCTGTTATCAGCAAATCAAGGTTGGAAGGTACTTAAAAAACAGGAAAAGCCTGTGGAAAATGCCTTGTCTTAGTGACTCTCAAATGCAATGTAATAAATGCTGGCTCTGAGGACAACGTTCAAATCAGGCAATCTCAGGTGTGATGCCAAGAGGGAAAATGAGGTATTCATTCAATAATAGTTCATTGGCTGGGCGCGGTGGCTCACGTCTGTAATCCAGCACTTTGGGAGGCCAAGGTGGGTGGATCACGAGGTCAGGAGATCGAAACAATCCTGGCTAACACGGTGAAATGCCGTCTCCACTGAAAAAAAAAATTAGCCAGGTGTGGTGGCGGGTGCCTGTAGTCCCAGCTACTCGGGAGGCTGAGGCAGGAGAATGGCGTGAACCCGGGAGGCGGAGCTTCTAGTGAGCCGAGATCGCGCTACTGTGCTCCAGCCTGGGCAACAGAGCAAGACTCCATCTAAAAAAAAAAAAAAAATAGTTCATTGAAGGCCCATGTGCCAAGTACGCTATTAGATACCAGGACCTTGTCTACTCTGGGCCTGTAGAGTCTGCTCTTAATTTATTTTATTTTAGGGACAGAGTCTTGCTCTGTCACCCAGGCTAGATTACTCTAGGTATGTGCCACCACACTCGGCTAATTTTTATTTTTTAATTTTTTTGTAGAGACAGGGGTCTCACTTTGTTGCCCAGTCTAGTCTCAAAACTCCTGGCCTCAAGTGATCTTACCTCAGCCTCCCAAAGTGCTGGGATTACAGGCGTGAGCCACTGCACCCAGCCTGCAATTTAGAAACATATAATGAAATGATGAGATTTGTTTTCATGAAATGATGAGATTTGTTTTCAAGACCTTCTATGATTTTAGTTGGCAGAGTTAGCTTTTTTTCCTCTCTACTGTGAATCCTAAGATATAATTTCACCTTTTATGCCCTTGTGTAACAACCCAGTGTATTCTCCTTCACATAGAAATATATTGCTTGGCACAGGGGCTCACTCCCGTAATCCCAGCACTTTGGGAGGCCGAGGCGGGCGGATCACTTGAGGTCAGGAGTTCGAGACCAGCCTGGCCAACATGGTGAAACCCTGCCTCTACTAAAAGTACAAAAATTAGCCAGGCGTGGTGGCGGGCACCTGTAGTCCCAGCTACTCAGGAGGCTGAGGCAGAAGAATCACTTGAACCTGGGAGGCAGAGGTTGCAGTGAGCTGTGATCACGCCACTGCATTCCAGCTTGGGCGACAGAGCGAAACTCTGTCTCAAAACAACAACAACAACAAAATTAGCTGGGCATGGTTGTGGGTGCCTGTAATTCCAGCTACTTGGGAGGCTGAGGCAGGAGAATTACTTAAACCCAGGAGGTAGAGGTTGCAGTGAGTCAAGATCGTGCCACTGCACCACTCCAGCCTGGGTGATAAAGTGAGACCCTGTCTCAAAAAGAAAAAAGAAAAAAAGAAATATATCAAAGTAGGTATTAGGAGAAAGTGAGTAAGGGTCTATAGGTCTGATGTGAGGAAACTCAAGGAGACTGCTCCTTGGCTTCTCTAGGAAATCTACCACAAGAGATTTAATGTGGCCTTCAAGAAAGACCCTTGGAAGAAACCCTGGAAATGCTAAGACCTTGGCCAATGTCCCCTAACTTCTCAATGGGAAGTTATTTACTGGTTCTTATTCAGCTGAGACCACAACCTATGAGTACTGGAAAGGTAACAGGAAGGAAGGGGAAAGGGAGATGTGAAAAAAGAGACAGAAATTAAAGAAAAATTCCACCCTTTAGTTGTGCCTTAGGTCTCCCCGAGTCCCAGTCAATACCCTGGGGCTTAATCCTGCTGCATCATTCTTCCAGTTTTCTATTAATAAAGCAAGTGCAAGGTGCTGTGTGCAGCTGTGAACGTGCGGGTGCATACACACACACACACACACAGTTGGATTGTTGTTCAAAACTTGGGATGTTGCCTGTGTCTATCCTGAATTTTTCAGACATACACACCTTCCTCACCTGCTGCCAAGCAGCCCTATAGACAGTCTCCTGGGAATAGCAGGCCAACAGGAAAAGCTTGCTGAACTGCCAATGTGCAGACGTTCACATGTCCCAGGCCCCAGCCCTGCACTCCCTAGGGTTCTTCTGCTCTAACACCACACAGAAGGAATATGAAGCAGAAACTTGTTTCTGTCCTCTTTTCTTCTCCCTGCATTCTAAAAAACATTAATTCTCAAGGATATCTAGCCAAAGCATTGATTACTCTACAGAGTTCTTGCTATATTCAAGGGAGGAAACAATCTTGTGTTTTACTTTTAATGGCAATAGTGTATTTCTTGAGAATCTTCTCTTCCAACAGAATTAGCACACAAATCATCCGACAAGTGACCCTCAAGCCTGTAAGATGCCAATATTTCATTAGGGGAGAGGCCCTGAAAATGCTGCCTCACCTCCTGCACTTCTCTTTTACCACCGTTAAACATTCCTTTAGATTATTCCAAGTATGGATTCCCACACTTGGCTACACTTGCATGCCATCAGCTCAGTTTTTGCCAAATCTATTGTTGTGCACCATCTTTCTAAATATTTACAACAAAATCATAGTCCCTGATGGATTGTGGCAGGTCAGTCTTGGAGAGAGAAGGAAATGACCCTGACTGCCCTAGGATGTCCCAAGGAAACTAGCTGTGTATTTCAAGTATCCAAAAGGAAAGAAAAGGGAGGCACAGAAAGGATCGTATTAGCCACCATTTCAGTTTTGTTCAGAGCTAGCTTTGAATTCTGTCACCCAAAGCAAACCTCATTTGGGATAAATCTTCAACATCAGTAACATTTAGTCCCTTGAGAATATTACCTCAAATGGGGAAGTCAAAATCTCAAAAAGAAAATTACTTTCAATCATTATTCGAATACAATAGAAATTCTATGATTGCCTATTCACATGTCAAAAATATTTCCTTATATGTAATAAATCAGTGTAGACTTGATTTCATGATTGGATGTATGAAACTGACAGAAACTGATTTTAAAAATCTTTTATCTTGGTAAAACATTTTGGAATTCACAAAACATTTTCATATATTATGCCTTATTTAATCCTCACCACAGGCCTTTGAAAATATCCAAAGCCCGTTTTCTTTAACATTGTTTGTGGGGCATAGATATAAATTCCATATTCCCAGAAATCCTAGTACTTCCCTTCATGTTTTTGCTATGGTTTGAGGGGAAATTATAAGAAACATTGTATATCAGTTTCTCCATGGCTAATTTGGGGTAACTGCAAAATTCATATAAATAAGCTACTCAAGGTAATCTTGGTCAGTGAGTGTTTTATAAGGTAATTTATTGAAATGAGAGCTGAAGTTTGAATTGTTAGCTCAGCTATGCAGACGGCTTCACTGTGAGCATTGCACCACAGCCAGGCTCTCTCAGTGTAGATCAGAAGGACAGTTCACTGAACTCAGTAGGGCAGTACTGGCTGTGCCAGCTAGTACAATTCACAGCTTTATGGCCAGGACTGCAGAATCATGGCTTCCACTTCCCATCAGGGGAGAAAGCAGCAGCATCTGAGCAGATGAGAAAGTTAGAAAAGAAAAGCTGGGCTATTATCTGAAATTGCACTGGCTTTGACATGTCCAAAAGCTATTTCCCCTTGCAAAGTCACTTCGTGAGCACTGACTGTACCAGAATAATCAGCATTCTCTGTGGCTGGCTGAAGGGTGAGTCAGGATTCTAAATTCTAGCTGCAGTGCTGGGGAAAATGGAAACACCAGGCAAGGAGTACATCATGATGTCAGCAGTTTCCGAGGGCTGGTCAAAATGCCAGAAAACACGGCTGGTTTTACAATGCAATAAACGTATCTGAATGTTCCAAAAAAACGACGCAAAGGATCTGTGCTCGTGACATCTGCCCTCAAGCAGGTAGATGTTTTGATATGGTGCGCCTAGAACCTAACGTGCCACCAATTAAAGTGTATCGCTGGCATGCAAGGATGCAAAGAAAACACTGCTACATGTAAGGTGCAGCCGGCCCAAAGCTCCACAAGGTGGGCAGCCCCAAATGAAACCCCTTGGTCACTTCATCAGTGATCCAAATTCAAGTTTCAGAAATCATTCATCTATTCCTAAATTTTACAGCACGTTGAGAAACAATGACCACCAAAATGTCAACACAAATAATTTCATGTAACTGACAAAAGATTGCTATGCAGAACATATAAAGAACTTTTAGGCTGGGCACGGTGGCTCACGCCTGTAATCCCAACACTTTGGGAGGCTGAGGCAGGTGGATCACCTGAGGTCAGGAGTTCAAGACCAGCCTGACCAACATGGAGAAACCCCGTCTCCACTAAAAATACAAAATTAGCCGGGCATGGTAGTGCATGCCTGTAATCCCAGATACTCAGGAGGCTGAGGCAGGAGAATCGCTTGAACCTGGGAGGCGGAGGCTGCAGTGAGCCGAGATTGCACAAAACTCCGTCTTAAAAAAAAAAAGAACTCTTACAAAGTAGTAAGAAAAAGACAACCCTACAGAAGAAATAAGCAAAATAGCAAAGAAGAAACCTGAATAGTCTACAAATATATGAAGAGATATTTAACCCCACTGGTAATCTGGGAAACGCTAATTGAAAAAAATGAGACACCAAATGGAAATTAATGTTCGCACAAAAAACCTATACATAAATGTTAACAGCAGCTTTATTTGTAATAGCCTAAACTTGGAAATAAACATACGTCCTTCAATGAGTGATGGTTGAACAGACTGTGGTCCATCCATACCATAGAATACCAACAATAAAAGGGATTTTTTTTTGTTTTTCTTGGTTTTTTTTTTGAGATGGAGTCTCGCTCTATCACCCAGGCTACAGTGCACTGGTGCAGTCTTGGCTCACTGCAACCTCTGCCTCCTAGGTTCAAGCAATGCGCCTGCCTCAGCCTTCCAAGTAGCTGGGACTATAGGCATGCACCATCATGTCCAGCTAATTTTTGTATATATATATTTTTTGAGATGGAGTCTCGCTCTATCACCCAGGCTAGAGTGCACTGGTGCAGTCTTGGCTCACTGCAACCTCTGCCTCCTAGGTTCAAGCAATGCGCCTGCCTCAGCCTTCCAAGTAGCTGGGACTATAGGCATGCACCATCATGTCCAGCTAATTTTTGTATATATATATTTTTTGAGATGGAGTCTCGCTCTGTCACCCAGGCTGGAGTGCAGTAGTGCAATCTCAGCTCACTGAAACCTCCGCCTCCCAGGTTTAAGCAGTTCTTTGCCTTAGCTTCCCAAGTAGCTGGGATTATAGGCGTGTGCCACCACGCCCAGCTAATTTTTATATTTTTAGTAGAGACGGCGGTTTCACCATCTTGGCCAGCCTGGTCTTGAACTCCTGACCCCGTAATCCACCCACCTCTGCCTCCCAAAGTGCTGGGATTATAGGCGTGAGCCACCGCGCCCGGCCTACTTCTTGTATTTTTAGTAGAGACAGGGTTTCACCATGTTGTCCAGGCTAGTCTCAAACTCCTGGCCTCAGTGATCCGCCTGCCTCGGCCTCCCAAAGTGCTAGGATTAAAGGTGTGAGCCACTGTGCCCGGCCTTGGATTACTGATACATGCAACAACTTAGATGCTGAATATGCTGAGTGAAAAAAGCCAATCTCTAACGGTTACATACTACATGGTTCCTTTTATACAACATTTTGTTTAATTTTTTTTTCTTTTTAAGTTTCCACACACAATATTGAATACAACATTTTTGAAAGGATAAAATCTTTTTTTTTTTTGAGATGAAGTCTTGCTCTATCACCCAGGCAGGGGTGCAGTGGTGCGATATCAGCTCACTGAAACCTCTGCCTCCTGGGTTCAAGCGATTCTCCTGCCTCAGCATCCCAAGTAGCTGGGATTACAGGTGCCCACCACCACGCCTGGCTAATTTTTTTTAGATGGAGTCTCTCCCTGTCATCCAGGCTGGAGTGCAGTGGTGCAATCTCGGCTCACTGTAACCTCCACCTCCTGGGTTCAAGCAATTCTCCTGCCTCAGCCTCCCTAGTATCTGGGACTACAGGCACGCGCCACTGCACCTGGCTAATTTTTGTATTTTTAGTTGAGACGGGGTTTCACCACATTGGCCAGGCTGGTCTCGAACTCCTGACCTCGTGATCTGCCTGCCTTGGCCTCCCAAAGTGCTGGGATTACAGGCGTGAGCCACCGCGCCTGGTCTAATTTTTTGTATTTCTTTTTTTTTCTTTTTTTTTTAGTAGAGACGCGGTTTCACCATGTTGGCCAGGCTGGTTTCGAACTCCTGACCTCAAGTGATCTGCCTGCCTTAGCCTCCCAAAGTGCCAGGATTACAGGCATGAGCCACCTTGCCCAGCCTGAAAGGATAAAATCTTGCAAATGAAGAACAGAGGTTAAAAAGAAGGGGGAGGCCAGGTGCAGTGGCTCACACCAGTAATCCCAGTACTTTGGGAGGTCGAGGCAGGCTGATCACTTGAGGCCAGGAGTTCCAGACCAGCCTGGCCAACATGGTAAAACCCCGTCTTTACTAAAAATACAAAAATTAGCCAGGTGTGGTGATGCATCCCTGTAGTCACAGCTACTTGGGAGGCTGAGGCACAAGAATCGCTTGAACCCAGGAGGTGGAGGTTGCAGTGAGCTGAGATTTTGCACGACAGGAAGATCCTTGTGTTTTAACTGTTCTGTATCTTGAGTGTGGAGGTGGATACATGGACCTACATATGACATAAAATTATATATAATTAAATGCATTCACACACACATAAAATGAGTCTGAGTAAAACTAGGGAAACTTGTACAAAATTGGTGGACTGTGCCAATTTTGATATTCTGGTTGTGACTATACTTTTGCAAAGTATTATCATTAGTAGGATCTGGGTTAACGGTATGCAAGTTCTCCGTAGTATTTCTTTCGACTACATATGAAATCTACAGTTATCTGAATAAAATCTTTTTTTTTTTTTTTTGAGACAGAGTCTCGCTCAGGGTGGAGTGCAGTGGCACAATCTTGGCTCACTGCAACCTCCGCTCCCAGGTTCAAGCGATTCTCCTGCCTCAGCCTCCTGAGTAGCTGGGACTACAGGTGCTCCCCACCATGCCCAGCTAATTTTTTGTATTTTTAGTAGAGATGGGGTTTCGCCACGTTGGCCAGGATGGTCTCAATCTCCTGACCTCGTGATCCACTCGCTTTGGCCTCCCAAAGTGGTGGGATTACAGGCATGAGCCACTGCGCCCAGCCTGAATAAAAATTTAAATAAAAAGAGACACCATGTTTCACCCATGAGATTGGCAAACAAATTTTAAAATCTCACAGTATAAAGTTCTGGCAAGGGTGTAAGAAACATGAAGCCTTCATCCACTGCTACTGAGAGTATAATTAGCTATGGCCACTTTTGAGAGTAATATGACAAGCAACCAGTGAAATTTAAAATATCACCCTTCATTGCTCAACATTCACCTTCTGGGGCATATATACTCTAGAGAAATGATTCTGCATGGGCCTGAAAAAATTTGCAAATTTGCATGTAAGGGTTTATGATAGCAAAGGAGTGAAAATAATGTAAATATCCTCTAATAGGTGAATGAACAAATAGAACATAGTTTATTTATAATATAAAGCAGCATAAAGTAATGAACTAGATGAGAATGAACATATATATATATATACACACACACACGCAGATAGATCTTAGAGACACAATATCAAATTTAAAAAGCAAGTTACGGATTGTTATTTACTTATTCAACAAATACTTGGGTGCTTACCATGTGTCAGGAGCTGTTCTAGGAGCTAGCAGTACAGCAGAAAACAGACAAAGCAAGATAAAGTCTCTGCTTCACATATCTTACATTCTTGTACAGGAACACAAGCAAATAGACACAATATTATTTATGTAAAAATGTTAAGGGTGCATGTATGGTTTGGAATATATATCACATGTATACACATACACATACATATGTTAATGTATACACACATTTTTTAACTGCTCCTTGTGGAGCAGGGGTACTCTAAAAGCAGTGCGCCTAGGGAAGCCATACTTTTTAAAAAATAATATTTAAGGCTGGGCATGGTGGGTCAGGCCTGTAATGACAGCACTTTGGGAGGCCAAGGCAGGTGGATCACCTGAGGTCAGGAGTTCAAGCCCAGCCTGACCAACAAGGTGAAACCCCATCTCTACTAAAACTACAAAAATTAGCTGGGCGTGGTGGTGTGCACCTGTAATCCCAGCTACTTGGGAGGCTGAGGCAGGAGAATCACTTGAACCCAGAAGGCAGAGGTTGCATTGAGCCAAGATGGCACCATTGCACTCCAGCCTGGGCAACAGAGCAGGACTCCATCTCAAAATAAATAAATAAATAAATAAAATCTTAAAAATAATATTTTAAAATGGACTAGAACGATATACTTAATTTTTTTGAGACAGGGTCTTGCTATGTTGCCCAAGCTGCTCTTAAACTCCTGAGTTCAAGGGTCCTTCCACCTCAGCCTTCTGAGTAGCTGGGACTACAGGCACATACCTGTGCCCAGTTTATACCATTTTTATGCTATTGGGAGGAAGGAAAATAAGTAGGACTTGGGGTGAGGGTGGTTGAAGGGAACGTTAACTATATCTGCAATATTTTAATTATCTAAAAGCCATTCTTTGGCCAAGTATAAACGCAAATGTTTTCTTTTGTAGTTACAATTAATAATTGAAAGATATATATATATATATATTTAGATGGAGTCTCACTCTGTCGCCCAGGCTGGAGTGCAATGGCACGATCTCGGCTCACTGCAAACTCCGCCTCCTGGGTTCACGCCATTCTCCTGCCTCAGCCTCCTGAGTAGCTGGGACTACAGGCGCCCGCCACCACGCCCGGCTAATTTTTTGTATTTTTAGTAGAGACAGGGTTTCACCGTGTTAGCCAGGATGGTCTGAATCTCCTGACCTCGTGATCCGCCCACCTCGGCCTCCTAAAGTGCTGGGATTACAGGCGTGAGCCACCGTGCCCGGCCATGAAAGATATTTTTATAGTATAAAAATTTAGAGTCTAAGTTAATATTTCATAAATTGAGGTCTGAGCACATTTCTCAAGATTGAAAACTACTGACATATTTATTGATTCATCCTTGCCAAACTCACGAGTGACTAATTTATAAACTAGAATGGCCATTTGTGTTAATTTTTAAAGAAAGGGGCTAGAGACTCAATGAACAAATGGGTAGTATTAAAACCTAGGCTCTCCTTTTCTTATCATCACTGCAATTAATTGCATTAATCAGGCATTAAGCCCCTTATGAGATGTGGCTGGCACCCTAGTTTAGATCACGTTCAAAACATTTGCTCTTTTTGGGATTTGTAGGAACTCTTTGCAACTCTGTAAGTCTCCTTTTTCATTTAAAATGAATGGATTAGGCTAAATATCTGAGATTAGACTAAATACTTTTCTGGATCTTAGCTTCTAATTCACTCAATTATATAGTAGTTCTTTTTCAACTTAATCTTTACAAATTTGTTATTATTATTATTATTACTATTTTTGAGATGGAGTCTCACTCTTGTCTCCCAGGCTGGAGTGCAATGGAGCGATCTCAGCTCACTGCAACCTCCTGCTCTGATTCTCCTGCCTCAGCCTCCTGAGTAGCTGGGATTACAGGTGCCAGCCACACCCGGCTAATTTTTGTATTTTTAATAGAGACGGGGTTTCCCCATGTTGGCCAGGCTGGTCTCCAACTCTAGACAAATGGCTAGAAAGTACTAGAATCAGGATTTCCTTTTTTTGTGTGTGTGAGTCATCAGCGCCAGACCACAGAGGCTTTTGTTAGGAGTTAAATGAGGCTGGGCGCGGTGTCTTACGCCTATAATCCCAGCACTTTGGAAGGTGGAGGAGGATGGATCACCTGAGGTCAGGAGTTTAAGACCAGCCTGGCCAACATGGTGAAACCCTGTCTTTACTAAAAATACAAAAATTATGGCCGGATGCGGTGTCTTACGCCTGTAATCCCAGCACTTTGGGAGGCCGGGGTGGGCAGATCACCTGAGATCAGGAGTTTGAGACCAGCCTGGCCAACATAGTGAAACCCTGTCTCTACTAAAATACAAAAACCTACATGGTGAAACCCCATCTCTACTAAAAATACAAAAATTAGGTGGGCGTGATGGCACGTGCCTGTAATCCCAGCTACTTGGAGGGAGGCTGAGGCAGGACAACTGCTTGAATCAGGGAGTCGGAGGTTGCAGGGAGTCGAGATGGCGCCACTGCACTCCAGCCAGGCAAGAGAGTGAGTGAGACTCCTTCTCAAAAAAAAAAAAAAAAAAAAAAAGAAATAGAAAAAGAAAAAAATTATATGGGGGTGGTGGCGCATGCCTGTAATCCCAGATACTCGGGAGGCTGAGGCAGGAGAATCGCTTGAACCCGGGAGGTGGAGGTTGCAGTGAGCCAAGATCGTGTCATTGCACTCCAGCCTGGGCAACAATGCGAGACCTTGTCTCAAAAAAACAAAAAGTTAGCCAGGTGTGGTGGTGGGCGCCTGTAATCCCAGCTACTCAGGAGGCTAAGGCAGGAGAATCACTTTAGCAGGCAGCAGAGGTTGCAGTGAGCCGAGGTTGCACCAGTGCACTCCAGCCTGGGTAACAGAGCAAGACTACATCTCAATAAAATAAATAAATAAACCATACCAAAAAAAACCTCATTATTTTGATATCCATTGTTTAGTTCCAAGTTTAATTAAATTATGTAGAAACTTAATATAAAATTACTTTTTAAAAAAATTAATGCAGCTTCTTTTTTTTTTTTTTTTGAGATGGACTCTCACTCTGTCACCCAGTTTGGAGTTCAGTGGTGCTATCTGGGCTCACTGTAACCTCCATCCTGGGCTCAGGTGATTCTCCCACCTCAGCTTCCCGAGTAGCTGGGACTGCAGGCAGGTGCCACTACGTCTGGCTAATTTTCTGTATTTTTGGTAGAGACAGGGTTTCACTATGTTGCCGAGGCTGGTCTGAAACTCCCGAGCTCAGGCAATCCACCTGCCGCAGCCTCTCAAAGAGTTGGAATTACAGGCATGAGCCACTGCACCTGGCCAGCTATTTTTCTTTTAAGGAAAAAAAGAGGCTGCTCTGCTTATGGAGTAGCCCTTCTTTATTCCTTTACTTTATACAAAGAAAAAGAAAAAAAATGGGTGGTTTTACTTTCAAACTTTTTTTTGAGACGGAGTCTCACTCTGTCGCCCAGGCTGGAGTGCAGCTGCACAGCCTCAGCTCGCTGCAAGCTCCACCTCCCAGGTTCACGCCGTTCTCCTGCCTCAGCCTCCCGAGTAGCTGGGACTACAGGCACCTGCCACCACGCGGGTAATTTTTTGTATTTTTAGTAGAGACGGGGTTTCACCTTGTTAGCCAGGATGGTCTCGATCTCCTGACCTTGTGATCCGCCCGCCTCAGCCTCCCAAAGTGCTGGGATTACAGGCGTGAGCCACTGCGCCCGGCCTACCTTCAAACTTTTAAAACTATTTGCAAATAAAATTTTTCTCTAACCAGTTAGTTTGCAGTAGAGTTTCAATTCAAGGTCACAGAAGAGGAAGCCAACTAACTAATGAAATGCTCACTAAATGATTTGTCAGTGTTTCATATTTTCTTTACCATCAGTTAGCATTCCCTACACCATCACTTTAGGGAGTCAATAGAATTTTACAGGAGTAGGCCTCAGTAAGTACTGGGAGGCCAGTAGCACTGTTCAAGCACATGGGCTGTCTGTGTTTGAAGCCTGACCTGTCATTTGTTCACTTTCTGACCTTGAGCAGATTACTTAAACTCTCTCGACCTGTTTCTTCATGGGGATAATACAAGTACTTCTAGGGGGTTTGTGAAAACTCATAAAGAGGTTAAAAACATTGCCTGGCATACAGTAAGCACCCAATAAGAATAAGAAATAATATTTGTATAGTAATTATGCCAGAAACTGTTATAAGAGCTGTATATATATTAACAATTAGCTATTACTAGTATTACTAATTCCTAGTTCAGGATTTAGCTTAGTAAACTTTCTGCTTCAGAAGCAAATACGAGAGGTGAAAACATCAATTTATTCTCCTCAGTCTTAGTTACATACTTTCCAAGTCAAGTCACAGAGCACAATTTCCTTGCTGGCAGGGACAAGACATGGGTTTACATGATATCACCTATCCCCTCAATTTAATAGCATGTACTATGCAGTTGGGCATTTAAGCAGAAATTAAGAGTTGGCAGGTATTGCTCAACTGGTACCCATTTTAGGAATAATGCTGAATCATAGCATTTTATCTGGTCTTCTCTCAGGATACTTAATGCTAATTTTTTGTATTTTTAGTAGAGACGGGATTTCACCTTGTTAGCCAGGATGGTCTCGATCTCCTGACCTCATGACCCATCTGCCTCAGCCCCCCAAAGTGCTGGGATTATAGGCGTGATCCACCGTGCCCGGACTTTTTTTTTTTTTTGAGACAGAGTCTCCCTCTGTTGTGCAGGCTGGAGTGCAGTGGCCCAATCTCTTGCTCCCAGGTGCAAGCGATTCTCCTGCCTCAGCTTCCCGAGTAGCTGGGATTACAGGTGCCCACCACCACACTCGGCTAATTTTTGTGTTATTAGTAGAGACAAGTTTTCACTATGTTGCCCAGGCTGCTCTCAAACTCCTGACCTCAGGTGATCCACCTACCTTGGCCTCCCAAGTGCTGGGAAGTTGTTTTTTTTTCTTTTCTTTTTTTGAGACTGAGTCTTGCTCCGTCACCCAGGCTGGAGTGCAGTGGCGTGATCTCGGCTCACTGCAAGCTCTGCCTCTCAGGTTCAAACGATTCTCCTGCCTCAACCTCTCGAGTAGCTTGGACTACAGGTCCCCGCCACAACGACCAGCTAATTTTTTGTATTTTTAGTACAGACAGGATTTCACCGTGTTAGCCAGGATGGTCTTGATCAGCTGACCTCGTGATCTGCCCGCCTCGGCCTCCCAAAGTGCTAGATTACAGGCGTGAGCCACCGAACCCGGCCGACACTTAATACTCTTATGGCCCTTGTTATCCTGCAAGTTCTTCAAGGGCAAACTCTGTGTCTTAAGTAGTCACCTTTGTAACCCTTGCAATGCTGAGCATGAGACTGAACACTGGAGGAGAGGAGGGGAATAAAACATCTCCAGGGAAGAGGAATGTAATGGGAGCCTCTTCAAGTCTCACTGGCAGCTTATCTTTTGAGTGAGCTTTTTCCTATTTTCAAACATCTCTAGTAAAATAGGCATACCAAAGGGTATATCCAGGCAATACAAGCCATTGTAGTTAAATTCCACCATACACCTTTTCTGGTGCCTCACGATCAGCCTGGCTCTATTAATAATAGTCATTACAGGAAGCTGCATGCCAGGTAGAAAGAGCCATTAGCTGTTACTACTCCACTGCCAAGAAGTAAAGACATTGTTTCCATTTCTTCTACTGAAGTCTTTTAAAACCTATAGAACATTATGTCCAGTATCTCTATCTCACACTCACTTTCATTTTCTATAGCTGTTAAAATTTTTGTTTTAATATTAGGAATATTCCATTCCTGGGTCTATAATGAATAGCAAACATTTTATACAGTACTATGGTTGGAATGGTAAACAAAAATAAGTCAGAAAATATTAATTTTTGGCCGTATGGTAATTTTAACTTGTCCTCTTGGTGTGGTGTGGACGCACCCAGGTTGGACTTCATACATAGCCTCTTGCATTATATTGACTCATTGTCAGAGCTCACGAAGTCACTACCTAAGTGTCTGATTGCTACACTATACATTACTTCAAGATACTATGAAGGTTAATCAGATTACAGAGGGGAAATCTATAAAGCTGAGTAAGCTTCTTGGTAATAAAACTATATAAATACAAAATACTGTTTTTTATTGGCAGATAATATATCGTGTTTTAGCACAACACATAAGCTGCTAGGCATTTATTCAATCTGATTGGGAATCGGTTAAATTTGGTTAAAAAATTTTACCTTAGGTTGCTTTAACTAAAAAAATGTTTAAGGCTGAGTGCAGTGGCTCACACCTGTAATCCTAGCACTTTGGGAGCACTGGGTGCAGTGGCTCACACCTGTAATCCTAGCACTTTGGCCTAGCACCGCTTGAGGCCAGGAGTTCAAGACCAGCCTGGCCAACATGATGAAACCCCATCTCTACTAAAAATACAAAAATTAGCCAGGCGTGGTTGTGGGCGCCTGCAGTCCCAGCTACTCAGGAGGCTGAGGCAGAATTGGTCAAACATGGGAGGCGGAGGTTGCAGTGAGCTGAGACAGCACTCCAGCCTGGGCAACAGAGGGAGACCCTGTCTCAAAAAATAGTAATAAATAAATTTAAAAAGTTCGGCCAGGCGCGGTGGCTCATGCCTGTAATCCCAGTGCTTTGGGAGGCCGATCACCACTTTGGGTGGGCGGATCACCTGAGGTCGGGAGTTTGAGACCAGCCTGACCAACATGGAGAAACCCCACCTCTACTAAAAATACAAAATTAGCCGGGCGTGGTGGCGCATGCCTGTAATCCCAGCTACTGGGGAGGCTGAGGCAGGAGAATCACTTGAATCCAGGAGGCGGAGGTTGCAGTGAGCTGAGATCGTGCCATTGCACTCCAGCCTGGGCAACGGAGTGAGACTCCGTTCTCAAAAAAAAAAAAAAAAAAAAAAAAAGTTTAAAATATCATTGGTCCTTAAAGTTATACATTCATTCTTTGATAATTGCTATGTTGAACGCAACCTCCTAACTGCTTTACAATGATTAAGCACTAATGATTTGAACCCAGGTTTAAAGTCTGACTCTCAACACATGTGCTCTGCCTTCTCACGAACATGATTTCAAAAATTGGTGGCTCATGCCTGTAAACCCAGCGACAGAGCAAGACCCTACTCTTAAAAAAAAAAAAAAAAAAGAAAAGAAAAGAAAAAAAGAAAAATAAATCATAGTATTGAACTGGGAGGTTTCACTGAGACGAAACTTGGGACTCTTCCTTTTTTTTTTTTTTTTTGTTTCGAATAAAGCCATTCTAGAATGAGACAAAATTCTAAAATATTTTATAGTTAACAGTTTAAACTGGGTTTAATCTTGACAAGACTATCTAGGGCTATATACACAAATCTCTTTTGGAGAAAATACCACAACTAAACTGAAGTCTATTCCTGAATATGACAGACCAGGTCAAATGGTTATCCTGGCCCTCCCGGGGGATGTCACTCATAAACGTGCTAAAAGTCACAGTCTAGGACCCATTACCTTACATGCTCATGACCTTCCCAGGGAGGCCCCTCGCCCTTACCAGGCACTTTCATTTTGGGAAGACACATCAGTCCTGGCGGAGAAAGCAGCAAGGCCTTTCCCCGGCTCACAAAAATTAATACAAATCTCAGAGGCTGCATCCCACAGCCGTGACCACCGTGACCTGGCATCCCCTTTTCTGCAAACTTAAATGTTATCTAGAAATCGGGCCTGTCTCTGAAAGCCAAGGGCCTGGCAGGAGCCCGAGAAAGGGGAGAAACTTTCTGCGGCCCCAAGCTAATGGCAGTCACTGCACCGAGACCCGTCCCCTGGCATCCCTTTGCTCCAGCTGGCCAAGACAGACCACCAAGGTCAGCCAGATTTCCACCCAGTCTGGCCGGGCCCGGGCCCAGCTGGGAATGGACCGAGAAGCACCGGGACCCGGATCCCGGCGTGAAAGGCCGCGCGCAGGGCACGGCGGGAAAAGACGCTGCGCGCAGAAACACCCGCTCCGCGCCGCGCTCTAGTGGGCGGCCCTCCCGCGGGCGGCTCTGATTGGACTGCCGAACCCCGCGCGCTGATTGGCCGCGTGGGCGAGGCGGAGGAGAGCCGTGCGCAGCGGCGTATGTGGGGCCGTGTGCAGACCCGCGTGTGGCGCAGGCAAGGACCCTCAAAATAAACAGCCTCTACCTTGCGAGCCGTCTTCCCCAGGCCTGCGTCCGAGTCTCCGCCGCTGCGGGCCCGCTGCGACGCGGAAGGTGAGGGCTGGGGGAGGGGCCCGGCGCTGACGGAGCCGCAGTGCGGGTCGGGTCTGTGGCGGACAGAGAGGGTAGGGAGCGGCGAGGTGGCGATGGCGGCCGCACTTTGGCCTGCGCCGCTGCTGCGTCAGGCGGGAAGCTCGGCTGCTGCCGCCGCCTCGGACCCGGGTTTCTGGCGCACCGCTGTCGGACGACACTTCTGTCCTTTCTTCGTCCTGGAAAGCTGGGTCGCCAAGCATGCGGGTCTTTCGGCGCCACGGCCGCACCCCAGGCCGCAGGCTTAGGGCAGAGGAGGCCCGCCCGTGCGCCCTTGGGGCCGAGGCCCTGACGCTTCGAGGGTCGCGGAATGAGGGACCGAGGGTGGATTTGGCGGGAACTCACTGGAAGGAGTCCGTGTGGTGGGGAAAGGCTCCCGGCTGCGGATGAAGGGGGGATGGGGTGGCTATAGTCGTGCGGGCCATGTGCTGGGGTCGTGCGCCTGGCGGGCCATGTGCCAAGGGTTTTGGGGGCCTTAGAAAAGGGTTCTTAGGCCGGGCGCGGTGGCTCACGCCTGTAATCCCAGCACTTTCAGAGTCCCAGGCGGGCGGATCACGAGGTCAGGAGTTCGAGACCAGCCTGACCAATATGGTGAAACCTTGTCTGTACTAAAAAAAAAATTAGCCGGGCATGGTGGCGGGCGCATGTAGTCCCAGCAGCTCGGGAGGCTGGACAGGAGAATCGCGTGAACCCGGGAGGCCGAGGTTGTGGTGAGCCGAGATCGCGCCACTACACTCCAGCATGGGCAAGAGAGAGAGACTCCGTCTTAAAACAACAACAACAACAAAGGGTTCCTGAAGAAGCCTTTGTGTTTGGAGTGGCGAGACTCTGCTGGAAGACTTGGGAGCCTTTAGAGTTTATACTCCCTATCCTTGATAGTTTTCCGATTCTTGAATTTTTATCGTCATTTAAATACTAAGTTGCTTGTGTTACATTACCATTCCAAAAGGGGCTGATGGGGCTCACATTCCCTGAGTCAACACTATTTAAGTTGCTGGGATCCTTTAAAAGCGCCATTACCAGAAAAAACACGAATTTGTCAAACCTCCAAAACCACAGCAGCGGGCGGTAGTCTGCATCATTTCTTGAATTAATGAAACAGATGTAATTACAAACGAGACACGAAATTCAACTAGCTCCCCTCCATCTAGATTTTTCCATATCGTGAGAACCTGTTTTAGAATGGCATAATGGTCCACATTTGGGTTTAGGTGTTGATTTTATTATGGGTAAGGCTTGTGCTTGTTCCCACATGTTAACCACATGGCCTCAGCCACAGGGCACTTCCAAAGGAAGTGACTGTTTCTGGTCTTGGGGGGTCTTGTAAAAAGAGAACATTGCTCAGTAATCGTCTGTGATTTTAGCTAGTGTGTTTCAGGCATTATTCAGAAGGACTCAGAAGAGGTAAGATAAGCCAAAACTGAATTTGTTTTTTGTCTTTTTCAAAGTGAAGGAGGTCTAATGAATATCCCCATCTTGCTTTTAAGTTACATTTTTAAAAGTAGATTTTTCCCCCTTTCCTATTGTTTGACCCAATTTTGGAGTGAAACGTAACCAGTTACTATTTCCATTCCAATTTAAATTAGCAATTTTATGTTATTTGTTTGCTCAAGCAGTATAACTGGAGTGTAGAGCTTTGAGGGTTTCAAAAAGATAAGAGATGTAGTCCTTATCTCCTGGGCTTCCCCCTCCCCCCTCCTAAATAGTTTTAAATGCTTCTAATGAGTTACTCTGGTTAAGGATAATCAAACACCTGTAAACTGCCAGGATCCTAGGTACATGCTGTTTTTAGTTTGTTGAGCCTGATTCTTGTCTACAAGAGTTCTTTGTGTATTGGAATATAAAAGGAATAATTTATTACATTCCCAAGGGCAGAATTAAAGACTTAAGTTTTTCCGATTTCATCTCTTGATAAGTTTTTCTTTAAAAAAATAACAGTTTGTGTTTTTCTGAGGAACCAAAGGTCCTCTTTTTTTTCATATTGGTAACAGGAGAGGTAATGTATTTCAGATGGTGCAGTCTGTAAAATATTTTGAAAGACCAGGGGTTTTTCTTTTTCTTTTCTTTTTTTTTTTTGAGACGGAGTCTCACTCTGTCGCCCAAGCTGGAGTGCACTGGCGCGATCTCGGCTCACTGCGACCTCCGCCTCCCGGATTAAGCGATTCTCCTGCCTCAGCCTCCGAAGTAGCTGGGATTACAGGCGCCCGCCGCCACACCCAGCTAGTTTTTGTATTTTAGCACAGACGGGGTTTCACCATGTTGGCCAGGCTGGTCTTGAACTCCTGCCCTTGTGATCCGACTCCCTCGGCCTCTCAAAGTGCTAGGATTACAGGCAGGAGCCACCGCGCCTGGCCAGGTTTTTCTTAAACTGGCATTTGAACATCTGGAACAGGCAGGGAGATGTCTTTTTTAAAGTATAAATGTGTTTTGTTACATGATTTATGACAATTCTACTTGTCTTTTTTTTTTTTTTTTTTTTTTTTTTTTTTGAGACAGAGTCTTTCTCTGTCGGCCAGGCTGGAATGCAGTGGCACAGTCTCGGCTCACTGCAGCCTCCATCTCCCGGGCTCAAGCAATTCTCCTGCCTCAGCCTCCCAAGTAGCTGGGATTACAGGCATGTGCCACCACGCCCGGCTAATTTTTGTATTTTTTGTAGAGACGGGGTTTCACCATGTTGGCCAGGCTGGTCTTGATCTCCTGACCTCAGGTAATTCACCCGCCTCAGCCTCCCAAAGTGGTGGGATTGCAGGCCTGAGCCACCGTGCCTTGCCAACAATTCTACTTGTCTTTTAAAGTTCAATAAAAATATGTGGCATGTATATGGGATAGTACCAAACTGGTGCCTAAAAGCAGTGAAACCACCATTGGACTAATTGGAATGATTTGTCTATTGGCTGAAGATTTGACCACAGAGAGATTCTGCTTTTTTTTGCTTGAAGGGATGAAAAATTAAAAAAAAAAAAAAGATTGGTTCCTTTTTCTCTTCCTAGCCTCCTAAGTAGAGAGCCAGAAGAATGATGCCAAGGCATCCTGGCCTGCTATGTGGAGAACGCTCTTTCCTTACTGTCTCACTTAATAGAACTCCTGTTCTGGCAGTGTCAGATGCTGCAGCAAGCAAGGGAATGCCATTGAGTGATTGCAGTAAGCTATGCAGCATTTCATGTTTAAAACTACTGAGATAATAAAGTGAGAACTTGAGGCCACCAAATTTTAAGTTGTAATTAGAAGGATTTTGTTAATTAGGAATATGAGAGTGCTACAGTGATCACCTGGAATGGCTCCATAAATACAAATGAGGTGTTAACTAGTGAAGCAAGTTGCCAGTGTTGTGTTTGGTGAGACTCCTAAGTTCTGCCATGAAGTTAAAGAAAATATCTTTTAAGATTCAAGAAAGCTGTGTGAATGAATTCAAAATTATTATGACTGTAGATCTTTTAAAAAGCTATCAGTATTAGTTTTACTTTGATTTTTATCTAAAGAGAAATACAGAATGAATACTTACAGCATTACAATTCAAATGTGTGTGGCTTTTTTTTCTTAGTTACTAGATATATAGTAGTAATACCTTTATGTAATATTTTGAAGTAGAGATTGAATTGGTATAATTCCCTACCTTAAAAATATTACACAATAGCATTTTTGTCATATATTACGATAGCATTTTTGTGTACTTTACCACTTAACTTTTTTTTTCCTTTTCTTTTTTTTTTTGGAGACAAAGTCTTGCTCTGTCACCCAGGTGGGAGTGCAATGGCAGGATCTCAGCTCACTGCAACCTCTGCCTCCTGGGTTTAAGCCATTCTCCTGCCTCAGCCTCCTGAGTAGCTGGGACTATAGACGTGTGCCACCACACCCGGCTAATTTTTGTTTTTTTAGTTTTTTTTGGAGAGTCTCGCTTTGTCACCCACACTGGAGTGCAAATGGCATGATCTCGGCTCACTGCAGCCTCCACCTCCTGGGTTCAAGCGATTCTCTTGCCTCAGTTTCCTGAATAGCTGAGATTATAGGCATGCACCACCACGCCCAGTTAATTTTTGTATATTTAGTAGAGATGGGGTGTCACTATGTTGGCCATGCTGCCGACCTCAAGTGATCTTCCCTCCTCAGCCTCCCAAAGTGCTGGGATTACAGGCATGAGCCACTGTGCCCGGCCTCAATTCTTAACAAAAGCCTTTGCAGAGGATTGAGAGCCAGACTCTTGAAATTCTGATTGTAGTACTTTCTAGCTGTGTGGCTTTGGGTAGGTCACTTGGTGTCAGATTTTTTAATTTATTTTTTTGAGACGGAGTCTCACACTGTCGCCCAGGCAACCTCCACCTCCGAGGTTCATGCCATTCTCCTGCCTCAGCCTCCCGAGTAGCTGGGACTACAGGCGCCTGCCACCATGCCCGGCTAATTTTTTATATTTTTAGTAGAGATGGGGTTTCACCGTGTTAGCCAGGATGGTCTTGATCTCCTGACCTTGTGATCCGCCCGCCTTGGCCTCCCAAAGTGCTGGGATTACAGGCATGAGCCATTGCCCCTGGCCAGTGTCAGATGTTTAGTTTGTCATTAAAATGGAGCAAGAATACATAACTCGTGAGGTTGTAAGATTATAGATATGTTTACTAATGACTGACTCATAGATATCCAGCTGTTAAAACTCTTCAAGAAGTAATCAGGGCAGGCGGAAATGGATGTAATTAACCAAGGTCAAGCAGTAAGTTCAGGAACCAGGATAAAAATACAGAATTGCTCCCGAGTAAGTACTCTGTTTTCCATTATTCTGGCTGGAATGCAGGTAATACAGAAAGTATATTGCTTCCTTTCATTGCTTTTTTTTTCTTTTTTTTTTCCTTTGAGGTGGAGTTTCGCTCTTGTTGCCCAGGCTGGAGTGCGATGGCGTGATCTCGGCTCACCGCAACCTCTGCCTCCCGGGTTCAAGCGATTCTCCGGCCTCAGCCTCCTGAGTATTTGGAACTACAGGCACGCGCCACCACACCCGGCCAATTTTGTGTTTTTAGTAGAGACGGGATTTCTCCATGTTGGTCAGGCTGGTCCTGAGCTCCCGACCTCCGGTGATCCACCCACCTCTGCCTCCCAAAGTGCTGGGATTACAGGTGTGAGCCAGCACACCCGGCCCCCATAGTTCGTTTTTATTAAAAGAATCTGGGCCATCCTGGCTAACATGGTGAAACCCCCGTCTCTACTAAAAATACAAAAAAAAAGTAGCCAGGCGTCGTGGTGGGCACCTGCAGTCCCAGCTACTCGAGAGGTTGAGGCAGGAGAATGGGGTGAACCTATGTGGTCAAGACTAACAACTAGGGTTCTAATAAATAGAATGTTCATAACTCTGTCCTAGAAAATACTTTTAAAATAAAGTAGCAACAGGCAAGTTGGAGATAAAAATGACACTAGCAAAGTAGGGTATGATTCTGGCTATCTTTATTACTTTATATGGTTTTCTAACACAGCTGTGTTAGAAGGAGGTGGAGCTTGCAGTGAGCCGAGATCGTGCCACTGCACTCCAGCCTGGGCGACAGCAAGACTCCGTCTCAAAAAAAAAAAAAAAATCTGAAGTGTTTCAGTACCATGTTGGGACAGTAAACTGACTTAACGGAGCATAATAATGTGCATACTTATATACATTCAGAGGGCAAAAGCTCCAGTATGGTCTAAATGCAGTTAAGTGAACAACATGAATGAGTCAGGGATAACCCTGAGCTTGCGAAAAGTAAGCATATATACAAATGTGAATGTGTACAGCTGTGTTAGAAAACCATATAAAGTAATAAAGATAGCCAGAATCATACCCTACTTTGCTAGTGTCATTTTTATCTCCAACTTGCCTGTTGCTACTTTATTTTAAATGTATTTTCTAGGACAGAGTTATGAACATTCTATTTATTAGAACCCTAGTTGTTAGTCTTGACCACATACTGTTAGATTTTAGTAGTTTACTATATTTGTTTTTAGTATCAATAGTATGGTACAAGTACTGACATTAAGGAAGACAAATTAATATACTAACCATTTGTGGTTTCTTTAATTCCAAGATAAGTTCAAAATGTGTAAAATAGTTACACCTCTTAGTTTAGCATACATGGCTCCTCACAGTGAATCTTAAGTCTTGTCAGACCTTATCTTTTTTTTTTTTTTTTTTTTTTGAGACAGAGTCTTGCTCTGTTGCCCAGGCTGGAGTGCAGTGGTGCGATCTTGGCTCACTGCAACCTCTGCCTCCTGGGTTCAAGCAATTCTTGTGCCTCAGCCTCCTGAGTAGCTGGGATTACAGGCATGCACCACCATGTCCAGCTAATTTTTGTATTTTTAGTAGAGACAGGGTTTCACCATGTTGGCCAGCTGGTCTCAAACTCCTGACCTCAGGTGATCCATCTGCCTCGGCCTCCCAAAATGCTGGGATTAGAGGTGTGGGCCACCCCGCCCGGCCCAGACCTCATCTTGACTGTCTTAGTCATTTCTTCTCTTGCCTGACATGCCGTGTGCTCCTACCACCCTTTAAAGTGGTTTGTGTCATAAACATTTGATACACAAAAATTGAAACTTAGGACAAATATCTTGATGTCTGGTGGTTGAAAATGTGAACTGATTTGGAAATCACCGGTGTTTCTCCTCTTAATCTCTTCTCCATTCCATTCAGGAAATAGACTGTAAGGTGGGAAACAAGTATAAGCAGTTAGCCTCACTCTAAACCTGCTATGTAATAGACATTGGACTGAGTTCTGTCTACTCTCTGTAAGCAATCCAAGGTAATTGGCGAAAGTGGAAGGAATATGTACTCAGAAGACCAAAACTTTGGTTTTTAAATTGAATATCTATTAAGCACAAGGTAACAATTCTTACCACACATCAGTTTTATTATTTCCCTTTTACAAATAAGACAGAGATGGATAGTCAGATGTTTTTGAGGTAACACAGCAAGTAGTTAAACTGGGTTAAGTGATTAACCCAGGTTGAGTATGGTTCCAAAATCTCTTACAGTGTCAGGCAGGCTACATCAGTGCAGTATACATACAGCAGGTTTCACGAAAAATTTTTTCCAGAGAAAACACAAACCCAAGGAACCTTCAGTAAGTGGTGCCTTATATTAGTGGTTTTTAGCAAAAGGAAGAAACTTAAGTGTTTTCCTGCTGCCTGACAAAAGTGAAAAACAGTATTTTGGTTTTTATTGAAGTTAGCATGTATGTCTTGTAGCTTGCATAAAATAGTACTGAAATCCAATTGATTATGAATTCTTGGACTAATAGAACCTGGATGACAAATTAGAGGTTCTGGCCTGGTTGCTGGCTTTTTTAGTTGTCTTGGGTGTAAATTTCTCAGCCACACGTGGGGATTGTGTTAGATAATCTGAAAAAAATCTAATTTTCATGGTTTTATGATTCAGCAGCTTTCTTCCTTTGATATTTTCTAGTATTTGCTTTATTATAGATTGGAATCCTCAAAATAACATTTACAAGTAGAAGATACTTCTGTTACTGGATTTAAAAAAAAATTACATTGGGAATGTCCTTTGAGTGGTTGGCCCTAATCCCTGTCAGAAGCTGAAAGTTGTGGATCCTGAATTCATCTGGGCAGAATCTTACCTATGATTTCAGAAAGCTGAGAGTTTCAGAGAGTGACTGTAGTCAGTCCTTAGTGAGTACAAAATTGAGAATACATCATTACTTTAAATTAATGGTGCAGTAACTCTTGTGACTGATAGCAATAATTTAGGTGCTTTGTTGTTCGTACTTGATTAGATTGGATTGGGTCAGTTAGTTTCACCAAATTGCTAAAGACACCTGCCCCCCTAGAATTAAAATACCGAGTTACATAATGGCTACTAAAAGGATAACTATATGGGGTGTTCGATGATTCAAAGGTGAATTACTTGGTCTCTACCTTCAAGGAATATGATACAAGGCAATATGGTACTGCCATTAGACAGATATTAACAAAGTGTCTTGGGACTTAATAGGAAGGGTAGTTCCAGGCTGGGAGATGTAGTCAGATTCTTTTATAGAGTTGGCATTTGAGTTGGCCCGTGAAGGTTGGAAAAAGTTGTGACAGGTGGAAAAGGAGCAGGGGAGACCAGGACAGTGCAGTGAAATTCCAGCCAGGAGCAGTCATAGGCAATGAGACAGACTCATGGAGCCATGATTCTCAGCTGTCTTACCTTACCTTAGATTTCCTAAGGAGTATCATGGAATTCTGTAAAGACCTTTAAACTAAATAATGTTCATATGAGATGAGTGCTAGGATGGGGACCTGCTGCCTAATATAAGTAGTGTGAGTCTAAAACATTGTGGAAAGTGGTTAGTTTAATAATGTTATTAAAGAGACAAGTCTATCACAAGGGACCAGTTACCAGTGAAACTGTAGACCACCTGATTCACTGCGATAGGGTTAGCCAAAGGGAGGAGAGGGCAGATTGCATACACAGTACCTAAGGCCACTCAAAGACCTCTTTTAAAATCACGTGTCATGTTGATGACATTTGAAGGCTATTAATGTTTTTCTTCCCTTTTAAGACTTAGTGTTTTCTTTTCTTTAGTAGCATTAATTTACTCTAGTAAACAAAATTATGTGTGACTAAAAATGGCAAAACAGGCTGGGTGCAGTGGCTCACGCCTGTAATCCCAACACTTTGGGAGGCCAAGGCGGGTGGATCACTAGGTCAGGAGATCGAGACCATCCTGGCCAACATGGTGAAACCCCGTCTCTACTAAAATACAAAAAATTACCTGGGCGTGGTGGTGCACGCCTGTAGTCCCAGCTATGTGGGAGGCTGAGGCAGGGGAATCGCTTGAACCCAGGAGGTGAAGGTTGCAGTGAGCCAAGATGGCGCCACCGCACTCCAGCCTGGTGACAGAGCGAGACTGTCTCAAAAAAAAAAAAAGCAAAACATCTAAA
The DNA here is from genome assembly GCF_028858775.2 of Pan troglodytes. Taxonomy (NCBI): domain Eukaryota; kingdom Metazoa; phylum Chordata; class Mammalia; order Primates; family Hominidae; genus Pan; species Pan troglodytes. The sequence continues at coordinate 132,419,627 of NC_086015.1, read as the reverse complement.
ACTTCTGTTATATTCTAGTGTGTAAAGTTCTGCCTTTGCCACTGAGATGCATATCTGTTTTACAGAATAGTTTTTTTTCTTTCTTTCTTTCTTTGAAGACGGAGTCTTGCTCTGTCACCCAGGCTGGAGTGTGGTGGCCCAGTCTCAGCTCACTGCAACGTCCACCTCCCAGGTTCAAGCGATTCTCCTGCCTCAGCCTCTCGAGTAGCTAGGACTACAGGCGCGTTACCACCACGCCTGGGTAATTTTTTCATTTTAGTAGATTTGGGGTTTCACTATGTTGGCCAGGATGGTCTTGATTTCCTGACCTCATGATCTACCTGCCTCCCAAAGTGCTGAGATTACAGGCGTGAGCCACCACGCCTGCCCTAATTTTGTGTTTTTAGTAGAGATGGAGTTTCACTGTGTTGGTCAGGCTGATGTCCAACTCCTGACCTCAGGTGATCCTCCTGCCTTGGCGTCCCAAAGTGCTGGGATTACAGGTGTGAGCCACTGTGCCCATCCTTGTTTTGTATTTTCTAAAAGAGATGTATCTTGTTTAAATATTAAATTATAAGATATTCAGGCCTTGCAGATTGTCTGGATTACACTGTAAAAGTAATCATTTATGTGCAAATAATTCCTTGAGATCAATAGTTAAATGAGCTCAAGCTGATCTGACTAAACTGGAGAAGATACAAAATGAAGATGGGGAGGAAGTGGTGCCATAAGCAGCTTTTTTTCTTTGACCATTTTATATGCCTTTTTTTTTTTTTTTTTGAGATGGAGTTTCACTCTTGTAACCCAGGTTGGAGTGCAATTGCTTGGCTTGCAACAACCTCCACCTCCCGGGTTCAAGAGATTATCCTGCCTCTGCCTCCTGAGTAGCTGGGATTATAGGCATGAGCCACCAAGCCTGGCTAATTTTGCATTTTTAGTAGAGACGGGGTTTCTCCTTGTTGGTGAGGCTGGTCTCGAACTCCCAACCTCAGGTGAACCATCCTCCTCGGCCTCCCAAAGTGCTGGGATTACAGGTGTGAGCCACCGTGCCCTGCCCGCCATTCGTTTTTTTTTTTTTTTTTTTTTAATTCTGACTCTTCTGTGGTGGAAACCAGCAAATACTTCACATAATTTAGGATGCTAATACTAGTACAGTTAAAAGAATGATTACAAAGCAGATACTATTTCAAATTCTGTAAAAATCTGTTTTTAATATCCTTCACTGGCTGTTTCTTCTGACTAGAAATGTTTTGTACATCTGAAAGCACCAGTAACTCATAGCCAAATAATTTTTTTGGTAATATGTTCATAGGCAAGTGGCAAGAGTTAGTAGAAAGACTTCTCTAAGAATTTATCCTAAATCAGATTACACAGAGTTGGGGTAAGTGAGTATTGTGTTATTTTCTTTTGTATATTTGACAATGGGAACTTTTTGAAACTCAACTTCAGCGTAATTTTAAGTCACTAAATTTGTCCACAAGTTAATGATTAAACAGTTACTGAAAGTGGAGAACCTTGCCATTTTTCGGACTGCGTTTTGGGTCTTTGGCACTGTGGTTAGGTTAGCTAATTCGATTATCCACTCAAGTTTTACTCAGTTGGAAATATGTTTTTCTAGATGATGGTGCCTGTGCTTAGGTTTGAGAGGATATTTAAAATACGACTTTGTGTGCCATTGTTTGACAATGGAATTAAGGGTAAAAATATTTAGATATGGAAGTGTGAAAATATAGTTGCATTGTTTTCATTCTGTTCCATTCCATTTCATTCTATTTTAAGAATAGCCTCAATTTATTTTTAGATTGTTACATAAGTACAAAATCCATTTGCTTTAGTGGGAGTTTTATTTTTATTTTAAAATGATAACCAATTAAAGGAGTTTATTATGAAATTCTAAGTAGCATTGTTTAAAATGTAAAATTACATTACAGAAACATTTGGAAAGGGGAGAATAAAAGAAAACAAAACACAAATGTTGCCAGTGCTGTAGGTGCTATTATTAGCGCTTTGGTGTAACTCATGGTCGTTTTCCTACTATTTTTATTATACAGTCATCTCTTGGTATCTGTGAAGTGGTTCCACGAACTCCCTCAAATACCAAAATCCTCCTATGCTCAAGTTCCCAATATAAAATAGTGTAGTTACTTGCATTACAACCTTTGCACATCTTCCCATATACTTTAAAATCATCTTTAGATTACTTATAATACCTAACACAATGTAAATGCTGAATAAGTAGTTGTTAACATTGTATTGTTTAGGGAATAATGGCAAGAAAAGTCTGCATGTTCAATACAGATGCAACTTTTTTCCACTGAATATTTTTATTCCAAGGTTGGTTGAAGCCATGGATGCAGAACCCATGGATATAGAGGGCCTACTGTACTTGTACCATCTAGAGATAAGATTTGTATCTTGCATTTGTTTTAACATATCTGTTCTAAGGAATATCTCAGTCACCAGGCAAGTGCTGCGGTATAACTAGGTACTACGTCAGGTGCTAAGTTTAAGAGAGTATTTTCCTTCACTGACTCCTCACTCCGAGAATCCATTTTACAGCTCATTGGTTTGGGTTATTCCAATTTTTTGATGTGAGTAAATAAATGACTTCTATTTGCCCAAAATAAAGCTTATATAGGCCTTATAACCATGCAAATGTGTCCATTAAGTTGGACCTGGAATGAGTGAATGAGTATTACTGCCAGTGTGTGTGTGTGTGTGTGTGTGTGTGTGTGTGTGTGTGTGTGTGTGTGTTTGTGTGTGTCTGCCTGCCTGCCTGCCTGCCTGCCTGCCTGCCTGTCTGTCTCACTTTGTCCCCTAGGCTGGAGTGCAGTGGTATGATCTCGGCTCACTGCAACCTCCACCCCCCGGGTTCAAGCGATTCTTCTGCCTCAGCCTCCTGAGTAGCTGGGATTACAGGCGCATGCCGCCATGCCCGGCTGTTTTTTGTATTTTTAGTAGAGACGGGGTTTCGCCATGTTGGCCAGACTGGTCTCAAACTCCTGACCTCAGATGGTCCACCCGCTTCAGCCTCCCAAAGTGCTAGGATTACAGGCATGAGCCACCGTGCCCAGCCACTACCAATTATTTCTCGTAATGGATTTTCATTGACCCTAACCCTGTAAATTCCATCACTTCTATCAAGGTGTATATTATAATAAGTCTATAATACCCAAGCATGTAGTTGTGTGATTATTTTATTTTTTTGAGACAGAGTCTCAATGTTGCCCAGGCTGGAGTACAGTGGCACCATCTCAGCTCACTGTAAGCTCCGCCTCCTGGGTTCACACCATTCTCCTGCCTCAGCCTCCCAAGTAGCTGGGATTACAGGCGCCCACCACTTCACCTGGCTAATTTTTTGTATTTTTCGTAGAGACGGGGTTTCACCATGTTAGCCAAGATGGTCTCGATCTCATGATCCACCCACCTCGGCCTCCCAAAGTGCTGGGATTACTGGCGTGAGCCACCATGCCCAGCTATTTTTTTAACCAATATATTAGCTAGCTTTTTTCCCCAGAATAATTTTCCAAAAATACATTTAATAGAGAATAAAAGTTAAAAGAACTTTCAGTGGTTTAATGCTGTTACTTTTAATATTTCAAAGATCTGACTGCAGCCATGAGCAGCAATGAGTGCTTCAAGTGTGGACGATCTGGCCACTGGGCCCGGGAATGTCCTACTGGTGGAGGCCGTGGTCGTGGAATGAGAAGCCGTGGCAGAGGTGGTTTTACCTCGGATAGAGGTATTTTGTCGAATAGAAAAATTTGAAGTACTTCAGTATTTGTTAGTATCAAGACTGGTCTGACTAGCCGAATTCTTTGTTTTTGCTCAAAACAGGTTTCCAGTTTGTTTCCTCATCTCTTCCAGACATCTGTTATCGCTGTGGTGAGTCTGGTCATCTTGCCAAGGATTGTGATCTTCAGGAAGATGGTAAGTATTTAACACTTCCTTTTCATACCCCTCTAGAGCCTGGAGAGGTGAGCACATGCAACTGTGTATAGCATTTCCACCTTTGAGGTTTTGTATTGTATAATTTAAAACGTAACACTTTGTAAAGGTTTTATAGTCTTGGCCTGTTTCTTTTCCTTATTGTTGAAGCCTGCTATAACTGCGGTAGAGGTGGCCACATTGCCAAGGACTGCAAGGAGCCCAAGAGAGAGCGAGAGCAATGCTGCTACAACTGTGGCAAACCAGGCCATCTGGCTCGTGACTGCGACCATGCAGATGAGCAGAAGTGCTATTCTTGTGGAGAATTCGGACACATTCAAAAAGACTGCACCAAAGTGAAGTGCTATAGGTAAGGTGTCAGAATGTTGTTAGAAGAAAACTCATTGCAGAGATTCTTCCAGAGATGAATTAGCTATAAATGGAAGGGCCTTAGTAAATTCAGTGAAACTTAGTTGTGACCAGATAAGACGAATTTTCAGCATATGTAACTGGCAGTCTATCTGTATATAATTCTGTATTCTGCCCTGATATCCTGTGGCTTATGGTACCTGGGCAGTTTTCACAACTGGACTTTTTTAATATATAAAAGTAAGAGTGTTATAATTTGAAACTTCCAGAGACTTTCATAGAAAGCTCTGTAATATACATAAATCTTTTATCATGTAACCAGAAATCTTTGCCTGTTTGTGACATGTAAGTGTATAATTTGATAAATGTTGTTGTGTACATATCTGTGAAACCTTAGGGGTTAATTGCATGAAAACAAAGATCAGGCGTTTTGTTCTGCATGGTGACTGTTGCTTTGGTAGACAGTTTTTTTCTGAGGCCCATTGTGAAAACTTTTAATTTCTTTTTTAGGTGTGGTGAAACTGGTCATGTAGCCATCAACTGCAGCAAGACAAGTGAAGTCAACTGTTACCGCTGTGGCGAGTCAGGGCACCTTGCACGGGAATGCACAATTGAGGCTACAGCCTAATTATTTTCCTTTGTCGCCCCTCCTTTTTCTGATTGATGGTTGTATTATTTTCTCTGAATCCTCTTCACTGGCCAAAGGTTGGCAGATAGAGGCAACTCCCAGGCCAGTGAGCTTTACTTGCCGTGTAAAAGGAGGAAAGGGGTGGAAAAAAACCGACTTTCTGCATTTAACTACAAAAAAAGTTTATGTTTAGTTTGGTAGAGGTGTTATGTATAATGCTTTGTTAAAGAACCCCCTTTCCGTGCCACTGGTGAATAGGGATTGATGAATGGGAAGAGTTGAGTCAGACCAGTAAGCCCGTCCTGGGTTCCTTGAACATGTTCCCATGTAGGAGGTAAAACCAATTCTGGAAGTGTCTATGAACTTCCATAAATAACTTTAATTTTAGTATAATGATGGTCTTGGATTGTCTGACCTCAGTAGCTATTAAATAACATCAAGTAACATCTGTATCAGGCCCTACATAGAACATACAGTTGAGTGGGAGTAAACAAAAAGATAAACATGCGTGTTAATGGCTGTTCGAGAGAAATCGGAATAAAAGCCTAAACAGGAACAACTTCATCACAGTGTTGATGTTGGACACATAGATAGTGATGGCAAAGGTTTAGAACACATTATTTTCAAAGACTAAATCTAAAACCCAGAGTAAACATCAATGCTCAGAGTTAGCATAATTTGGAGCTATTCAGGAATTGCAGAGAAATGCATTTTCACAGAAATCAAGATGTTATTTTTGTATACTATATCACTTAGACAACTGTGTTTCATTTGCTGTAATCAGTTTTTAAAAGTCAGATGGAAAGAGCAACTGAAGTCCTAGAAAATAGAAATGTAATTTTAAACTATTCCAATAAAGCTGGAGGAGGAAGGGGAGTTTGACTAAAGTTCTTTTTGTTTGTTTCAAATTTTCATTAATGTATATAGTGCAAAATACCATATTAAAGAGGGGAATGTGGAGGACTGAAAGCTGACAGTTTGGACTTTTCTTTTTGTACTTAAGTCATGTCTTCAATAATGAAAATTGCTGTTAAAAGGATGTATGGGATTTAGATACGTTTGCAAAGCTATAGAAAATTCACTTTGTAATCTATTATAATAATGCCCTTGAGTTCTGTGTTCAGTCTGAACAGGTTTTTTGGTGGTGGTGGTTTTGTTTTGTTTTGGAGACGGAGTCTCACTCTTGTCGCCCAGGCTGGAGTGCAGTGACGTTATCTTGGCTCACTGCAACCTCCACCTCCCGGGTTCAAGCAATTCTCCTGCCTCAGCCTCCTGAGTAGCTGGGATTACAGGCACCCGCCACCACCCCCCGCTAATTTTTTGTATTTTTATTTTATTTATTTTTTTTTTTTTTGAGACGGAGTGTCGCTCTGTCGCCCAGGCTGGAGTGTAGTGGTGCGATCTCGGCTCACTGCAAGCTCTGCCTCCTGGGTTCGCACAATTCTCCTGCCTCAGCCTCCTGAGTAGCTGGGGCTACAGGTACCCGCCACCGCGCCCGGCTAATTTTTTTTTTTTGTATTTTTAGTAGAGACGGGGTTTCACGGTGTTAGCCAGGATGGTCTCAATCTCCTGACCTCGTGATCCGCCCGCCTTGGCCTCCCAAAGTGCTGGGATTACAGGCGTGAGCCACCGCGCCTGGCCTATTTTTTGTATTTTTAGTAGAGACTGGGTTTCATCATGTTGGTCGGGCTGGTCTCCAACTCCTGACCTCAGGTGATCCACCTGCCCCGCCCCCCAAAGTGCTAGTGTTACAGGTGCGAGCCACCGTGTCCGGCCGATTCTGAACAGTTTTAATACCATTGCTGTTTTAGTGTTTTGTGTTTTTCCTGAGCCTTTTTTTTTTTTTTTTTTGAGACAGTCTCGCTCTGTTGCCCAGGCTAGAGTGCAATGGTGCAATCTCAGCTCACTGCAACCTCCACCCCCCACCCCCACACCCCGTTCAAGTAATTCTCCTGCCTCAGCCTCCCAAATAGCTGGGATTACAGGTGTCCGCCACCACACCCAGCTAATTTTTGTTATTTTTAGTAGAGATGGGGTTTCACTGTGTTGGTCAGGCTGGTCTCCAACTGTTGCCCTCAGGTGAGCCACTGTGCCCCACCTTTTCCTGGGTTTCATAAGGATCTGAAGTGGTGGATTCCTTGTTTTTGCTAGTATCTCATTTAGAGTTGAGATGGACCTTAAAACTCATCTGTTTTAACTCACTTTTTAATAGATGAGTTAAACTTAATTTACTTAAGGATGTACAGTGAGAGCCTGGAACTTCAACCATTATTCACTCCCCATGCCCTGTTTCCCCCCACTTCGAAATTAAATGCAGTTAGCATCATATAGTTCATTTTCCCCCTCCATGCTGCTGTGTGATTCTTGACTTTGGGTATGAGTTTTTCATCCTTCATGCAGGGTTCTGTCAGTTCATGGTATAGTGATTCAGTGTTAAAATGGTGGTGTCTCAGCTGTGCTGTGCACATTCCAACCTTGTCAAATTAATAGTCCTGAGCAAGCAAGAAAAAGAGGTAATAACATACCCATTTCTTTATGAATATAAGCTTATAATATTTTTTCATGTTCTATTTTTACTGAGCAAATTGTATGTCTCACATGTTAACACAATAAATATCTTGACAATTTTATTTTCTACCATATGTATGAAACAGCATAAGGAAAGACTTTTTTTCGAAGGCATCACTGTTAGGTTGGGGGAAAGATTTATTTTTGAAGGCATCACTGTTAAATGAGGTTTGGGGGCTGGTGTGCACATGGAGTTATTTCCCCCCAAATTCTGGGCCTCATGTAGGAAAACCTAAAACATAGCAAATGGGATATGTTGTTATGGCTCTTCAGGTCAGCTTAGTTCTCATTAATAATACTTTCTCCTGCGTTAATCACAGCTTTGTGTGTTGGGAAGGGAAAAAAAGTGGGTTGGTTAAAATTTAGAACTCCTTTGCTTCATGCACCCATTCCTTGTGCTGAATTTGTAGTACTTTAGTTTCCTTTTGAGACCTTTTGAAACAGCATAATTAAGGACCTATTCACAGGAGACTACAAAGTGTTCCTTTATAAGATAAAATTTATTTGCATTGACCTTGATGACTGGAAAGCAAATGCAACATGAAAATGTGCATTTTACAGAGAAATCCGGCTAACTAAAAGGAGTCACACTGGGCGTGGTGGCTTATTCCTGTGATCCCAGCACTTTGGGAAGCCAAGACGGGTGGATCATGAGGTCAGGAGTTCGAGACCAGCCTGGCTGACCATGGGGAAACCCTGTCTCTACTGAAAATGCAAAAATTAGCCAGGTGTGGTGTCACATGCCTTGATTCTCAGCTACTCAGGAGGCTGAGGCAGGAGAATACCTCGAACCAGGAGGCAGAGGTTGCAGTGAGCCAAGATTGGCGCCATTGCACTCCATTCTGGGGAACAGACAGACTCCGTCTCAAAAAAAAAAAAAGAGTACAATGAACCCCCCATGTGTTCTCGATCTAGAGTTAACAATAGTTTGAAAGTAAGTTATAGACGTGACATCACTTTATCATGCATCTTATAAGATGTTCTCATTACCACAGTACCATTATCATACTTAATGTATCTAAACATTCCTTAGTATCTGATATCTAATACTATATTCAAATAGCATAATTGTGTCTAAGAAGTGTTATGTAGCTATGTTTTCTAAACCAGGATCCAGTCAGCATTTATGAGTTGCATTAGGTTAATGTGTTTCTTTTTCTTATTTTGAGAAGGAGTCTTGCTCTGGAGCTCAGTGGCATGATCTTGGCCCACTGCAACGTCCGCCTCCTGGGTTCAAGCAATTCTCGTGCCTCAGCCTCCTGAGTAGCTGAGATTACAGGTGCCTGCCACCAAGCCCAGCTAATTTTTTTTAGTAGAGACAGGGTTTCACACTGTTGGCCAGGTTGGTCTCTAACTCCTGACCTCAAGTGATCCGCCCACCTCAGCCCCCCAAAGTGCTGGGATTACAGGCGTGAGCCACTGTGCCCGGCCAGGTTAATTGGTTTCTTTAGTTTGTCTTACTCTCCTAACTTAACTGTTAGGAGGCTACAACAGTTTTTTTGAATGTCCTCTATTTACTGGTTTTCTTATGGTACCGTTTAACTTGTTTTTCTATATCTCTGTGTTTCCTGGTCTGGAGACTAAATTATTAGGTTCAGCTTAAAAGTTTTTGCCTTTTTTTTTTTTTTTTTTTTTTTGATAGAGTCTTGCTATGGGCACCCAGGCTGGAGTGCAGTAGCTCAACCATAGCTCCCTGTAGCCTTCAACTCCTGGGCTCAAGGGATCCTCCCACTTTCAGCCTCCATAGTAGCTGGGACTACGGGCGTGTGCCACCAAGCCCGGCTAATTTTTTAATTTTTTGTAGAGATGAGGTCTTGCAGCCAGGCACCGTGGCTCACGCTTGTAATCCCAGCACTGGGAGGCTGAGGCGGACGGATCACCTGAGGTCAGGAGTTCAACACCAGCCTGGCCAACATGGCGAAACCCCATCTCTACCAAAAATACAAAAATTAGTGGGGTATGGTGGCAGTTGCCTGTAATCCCAGCTACTCAGGAGGCTGAGGCAGAAGAATCACTTGAACCCAGGAGGTGGAGGTTGCAGTGAGCCAAGATGGTGTCACTGCACTCTAGCTTGGGGGATAGCACGAGACTGCCTCCAAAAAAATGAGGTCTTGCTGCGTTGCCTGGGCTGCTCTCAAACTACTGGCCTGAAGTGATCCTCCTGCCTTGGCCTCCTAAAGCGCAGGAATTATACGCAAGAGCCACTGTGTCCAGCCTAGTAATTCTTTAGTGGCATGCATAACTCTGTGTTTAATTTTCTTCATTTAAAATTAGCCGGGTGTGGTGGTGGGCACCTGTAGTCCCAGCTACTGGGGAGGCTAAGGCAGGAGAATCGCGTGAACCCGGGAGGTGGAGCTTGCAGTGAGCCGAGGTCCTGCCACTGCACTCCAGCCTGGGCCACAGAACAAGACTCCGTCTCAAAAAAAAATTTTTTTTCTTCACTTGATGAAAATATTTTTTCTAATTTGTTTTTTGAATCAAGATCCAAATGCTCTCTATACATGTGTTTCGTAATGTCTCTTAAGTGTCTAAGTCTCTAATAGTTTCCTGTCTTTACTGAAGAAAACCTGAGGTTGATCCTATGACCTATATTTGGCTGATTGGTATCATTGTGATATTGTTTCACATGATTTTTAACCCCCGTGGTTTTTGTAAAATGGTAGATTCAGAAGGTTGATTTTACATATATATAAACCTATATACATAGGTTCTGTTTTTTTTTTTCTTTCTTTTTTGAGACAGAGTCTTGCCCTGTTGCCCAGGTTGGAGTGCAGTGGCACTATCTCGGCTCATTACAACCTCTGATTCCCAGGTGATTCTCCTGCCTCAGCCTCCCAAGTAGCTGGGATTATAGGTGCCTTGCCACCATGGCAGCCTGGTTTTTTTTTTCCTTTGTGTTGGAGTCTTGCTCTGTCGCCAAGGCTGGAGTGCTGTGGGAGCGTGATCTTGGCTCACTGCAACCTCCACCTCGCAGGTTCAAGCAATATACCTAACTTTTGTATTTTTAGTAGAGGTAGGGTTTCCCCATGTTGGCCAGGCTGGTCTCGAACCCCGGACTTCAAATGATCCGCCTGCTTTGGCCTCCCAGAGTGCTGGGATTACAGGCGTGAGCCACTGCACCCAACCTCTTTTTCTTTCTTTTAGACAAGAATATATCATAGGAGATGCAGTGTGCTTCCTGTTGCATCATCAAGAGGTGCAAAATCTCAGGTTTTAGTTTTGGTGATCATAATCAGTTGGTTCGGTGATTTCAGTTTTGTCCATTCATCTTGAAGTTCCCCATTAATCTAGTACTAAGTGGTTTTTACGGTTTGAGAGCCATGGATGATAGATATCCTGGAAGACTTCAGTTATAAGGAACAATTAATGGAAGAATTCTAAATCATTTAAAATGCAAGACTCCCAGGAATTAACGTGTGCTCATTCTTTTCTTTTTTCCTTCCGTCCGTCTGCCTGTCCGTCCCTCCCTCCCTTCATTTTTTTTTTTTTTTTTGACAGAGTCTTGCCCTGTTTCTCAGGCTGGAGTGCAGTGGCACAATCTCTGTTCACTGCAACCTCTGCCTCCCAGGTTCATGCAATCCTCCTGCCTCAACCCCCCTAGTAGCTGGGATTACAGGTGCCCACCACCAAGCCTGGCTAATTTTTTTTTTTTTTTTTTTTTTTTTTTGAGGTGGAATCTCACTCAGTTGCCCAGGGTGGAGTGTAGTGGTGCTATCTCGGCTCACTGCAACCTCCGCCTCCCGCGTTCAAGTGATTCTCCCACCTTAGCCTCCCAAGTAGCTGGGATTAACAGGTGTGCACCACCACGCCCAGCTAATTTTTGTATTTTCAGTGGAGGCAGGGTTTCACCGTGTTGGCCAGGCTGGTCTTGAACTCCTGACCTCAGGTGATCCACCCACCTTGGCTTCCCAAAGTGCTGGGATTACAGGCATGAACCACCGCACCCGGCCCTATCTCAAGCTTCTTAACTGCACCTGCTAAATCCCTTTTGCCATGTAAGGTAACGTACCAACAGGTTTCAGAGATTAGGATGTGGACATTTTGGGGGGCTGTTTTTCTGCCTGCAATACCTGCTCTCCAGTGAATCCATGTTTAGTGGAGGACAACATTTGAGGCACTTACATGGATGCTAGGGGACATACATGTGAATGTTAGGCAAAAGTGCTGCCTGAAGCCAGAAAGTACCTTTTTAATATTAGTTTCTTTCACCCAATTTGATGTGTTATTCTATCCCACTAAAAATACATGAACTAATAAAACCAGATTTTTTTCACCTGTGTGGTTGCTGTTCAGGAATGTAGGCTCAATGTTGTCTCACTTTAGCATCTGTATGTGAGATTTTCTAATTTTTGTAACCCGATGTAAATCATAGCAGCTTTGTTGGCCAAATCCAGCCTGCTGGCCAGTTTACAACTGCTGCTTTAGGATTAGTGATGTGATCCAATGACAGATCATAGTTGGGATTGGAATCCCGGATGTTTAAACTGTCTCAAATGGTAAGTAAGCATCAACCAGTCAGATTAGTCAAGTGGCAGGGGGGATAAAGGACGGGGTGCTGCAGGCAAAAGGAGCATCATGAAGAAAGGCAAGATCAGTGTGAGCAGAGAAAGGAAGGCCATTTAGCAGACTGGCAAGATAGGTCTGACTCTTATTGGTTGCAACCCTAAACAATTTTACATAAATCTTCACATAACTAAAGATTTAAGTGGGCCGGAGGCAAGGCCTTATTCTCATCCACCCAATGATGTCACCAAACACTAAATCTTGTCTCCTGAGCTCTAAAGTGGCTGACAGTTGGTATTGCCTTTTGTCTGACATCCAGCAGGATCTATTTTCTCCAGCATTGCAAGCAGATCTCAAGACGCATTCTGACCAGGTCAGCTTGGGTCTTAAACCCACCAATCACTATGCCTAGGGAGATTGGATGGATGGATTAGCTTAATCTAGCGCTTGATCCATACTTAAAGCTGGGGATGCAGTTCCCTTCCCCACAACCAGAGGGCTCCCCAAATGGAACTGAGATAAGTGGGTAGGGGGAGCAGATGCTAGGACAACATAGCTAACACCTCTTGAATCCTGCTAATATGTGATCTCTGCATCCTAGAGTCAGGGACGTAATGGATAAAGGTGGTATGGACATGTTGAGAAGGCCTCATCTGAGTGAGGAATGACCCTGCTTGTTTCAGATCAGCTATTTAAGGTAAAAGTGAAGCTGCTTGAACAAAAGACCCCCAAATGCAGAGGCCTTAACAAGACATGTTTTTATTTTTCTCATTTTGCAGAGCTCAGTTTTCCAGAGCTGGGAGGGGGGAACTCTGGCATCTTCACAATACTTCCATTTCTGAATTCAGGTTGGCTGATCCCATGGACACCTCTCAGTCAGCAGAGAAAGGAAAAGGGCAAGGGATGTATATTTTTGTCATGGCTTCATCTAAGTGACACACATTCCTTTGACTCGATTCTCATTGGCCATAATCATAAACCAGACAGGTGGGAGGATGGGGTCTGTAGTGGGTGGCCATATGCCCACTTAAAACTTGTCACATTTCAGGTATGAGATTCTGGTGACTATTCTAAGTACTTTTCCTGTCCTGTCTGATCCTCAACCACATGTCAGCTGCTTCTCTCTTTAGCTTGTGCCTCCTGGCTGCTGCTAGGGTGCCCATCACTAGTTAGGTCCCGTGGTGGAGGGAGTCCCTGCAGCTGAGGCACCATGCTTGAAAGGGGAAAGCGGCTGTAACCGAATTTGCTGCGGGCCCTTACCTGAATTCCCCACCACAGTTCCCCTCATTGCTGACACCATGCGGGAGTAACCATCAGAACGTCTCCTACCAGGGACCTCTCCTGTCTTCCTGGTCCTTGTCTAACGATCTTCTGGTCCCAGCGATGTGCTCAGGACAGTGACCGCACTTCTCCAACCACCCTCCTCCCCTAAGTGGCACTTTTTGCCTGGAACTTAAATTTTTATTTTAAAAGAGGATGACCTCAAGCATCGTCCAGCTCAGAAAGGCCCCGCGATTCCAACAGACCAGCTCAGAAAAACTAGAAATGGCCCTAAGAAGTGACAAGGAAAAGTGAAGGAGTTTACGAAGCCCGGCCAGCTCCAACTCCTGCAGGACGCACACTCCAGCTCCCACTAGGGGAGCTGTCGGGGCCGTAGATCCCTCGTCGCAGAGATGAGGTCGAGTAATTTCCAAAAGGGGATATTTGCTCACAGAAGAACCAAGGAAGCCGGTGGGATTAGAGTAGCGGCAATCACTCAGCCTTCCACATAACCGCGCCCAGCGCCGCCTGCTCCCGCAGTACCGATAGTGAACGCAAGACATTTAGTACTCCTGTTTCCAGAGCTAAGACCCGCCGCCAGGGCTGAGTCCGAAAACCGCCAGTCCCTCTGCGAAAGCCCGATCACACGTCTGCGTGTGATGATGCCGCGTGCGGGCGCTACCGGAAGACCGCCTGACGGAGCGGCAGAATTTTCTCTCCCAATCTCCGGCCGGATCTCCCTTTCACTTCCGGTCCTCCCTTTCATTTCCGGTCCTTTTCTTTTACGTTTCCGACAAAACATAAGGCTCTGTGGGCAGTTAGAATCCTCAGTTCCTGCGAGCGTCCGCTTCGTCTGGGCACTTCCGGTACTCCCATTCAGTTCCGGTCCTTGTCTTACGTTTCCGGCAAAACATCAGTGTCTGTGGGTAGTTGGAATCTTCAGTTCCTGTGAGCGTCGGCTTCGTCTGGGCACTTCCGGTACTCCCGTTCACCTCCGATCCCTTTCTTCTACGTTTCCGACAAAACATCAATGTCTGTGGGTGGTTAGAATCTTCAGGTCCTGTGAGCGTCGGCGTCTTCTGGGCCTGTGGAGTTTCTTGGACAGGGGCCGCAGGGCTCCAGGACGGCGCCCTTAGCGACACCATGGTGAGTAGGGTGGGCGGGTGAGGGAGCGAGTGGATGGGTGGGCGGGCGGGGGGGCGCCCAGTCCACCTGGGGCGCTCATTCGGTAGAGGCTCAGACGTGCAGTGCTGAGGGCTTCAAGTTCCTTGGTGTAACGAGGGGATTCTCTTCCTGCCTCCATTAGCTGTCACAAATTGGAAAACTGGAAACTCGGGAGCCGCGTTACCGTCCTGGACAGTGTCTTAATCCCGATGAAGCTCTTTAGGTTAACCTGAGGGAAATTAAGACACAGAGAAGCACTAGGTCCCGCTCCGAGTTACGGTGCATAGTGTGGGCCGGCTGTTTGTCCCTAAATACCACAGAGAAGATTAAGAGCAGTTGTGACTATATGTTTCTGGGATTATTTCATTTATGTCCGTTCTCAGTCTGCTCCATAATATACAAATATCACGAGGGTAGGGTCTTTTCCTTATTGTCTGACACAGAGTCGTTGCAGATGTCCAATAACTATTGAATAAATGAATGGCATAGACAGAAAGTGTTCTATGAGGGTGTGCTCTCTGTGGTCTGGCGTCATTTGTTGGTTTCTTCATTTCTTCAAGAAGCATTTACGACGTGTAAATTTAAGAATACACGTAGTGCCGGTACAAAGATGATTGGTACCGGCACTACGTAATATTGGCTACTGTATTATTTTCATTAAGTGAAGCCCCTATAAGAAACACTGGGCGTCATGGTTAGGTTATAAGAGATATATTGGAAGCCATTGTAGATTGATGAGCACAAGCTCCCAAGAAAAAGAGAGAAACCAGTGGAATAGAAGTAGCCGTTTCGCGGGAGGCTGAGGCAGGAGAGTGGCGTGAACCCGGGAGGCGGAGTTTGCAGTGAGCCGAGATCGCGCCACTGCACTCCAGCCTGGGCGACAGAGCGAGACTCCGTCTCAAAAGAAAAAAAAAAAAAGTAGTAGCCGTTTCTGTGAGAAGGTATATCCCAAATTACTGCGGTGTTTGCCTATTTACCAAGCATTTGCCAAGTTTGTTTCTGTGTCAGTTGAAGGGGAGAATCTCAAAAGAGATTTAAATTGAACTCGATTTTGCTGAGTGTCTATAAATTGCATGCCTGGTGTATTTGTCTCATGAAGATATCGTGACAGCTCTGTAAGATGAGGTATGATCTCTATTGTAAAGATGGGGAAACTGAGTGATAGAGAGACTACTTCTCACAGATAGTAAGTGGAAGAACTGGGAATGTAAGTCCCTGACTTAGCCAGGACTCTTTCTACCTAGACTACAACCCAGAAAACTCGTTCTCTGTTGGACACTGTGTTTCAGGGATAATTGAGTTGACATTTAGTGTGACAGAACTTACATAAAACTTTACGAAAGGCAGTCTTCAGACTTATTTTCCCCAAATACCACTGGCAGGGAACAGGCAATTGTGATGCTGGGTGTTAAATGCCATGGTAAGTATAATCCTTGATAGAGGACACCAGCCTAACTGGGAAGAAGGGGTCACAGAATAATGTTCTGGGTGGTCATGACACAAGTAAAATTTGAAGGAAGAATAATGCAAGTTAGCCAGATACAAGGTGTTAGGGTCAGTGGAGGAGTAAAGATTTTAAGTAGAGGGAGGAGCAGCCTTGGTCACAGGATTTGGACATCTTTTGATTTTTGTTTATTGTTGTTCATATAGTACTTCAAGTGGTTTGCTTGTGATTGTATTCTTGTAAAACTTTTCACTAAAAAGTAAATGGCAAGAAAAAAATATATTTTAAACATGGGCATTTTTCTTCTCTTTTCTCTCTTTCCAGGCCCGAAATGCAGAAAAGGCCATGTAAGTATCAACTTGTTTTTGGCTGTAAATTTTTTGTAACTTAAAAACCACCATGTAACTCTTTGTGTATTTCCTCTTTTTGGTATCTGAGCCTTTTGAGAAGCTGTTTCTTTCTTTACATATGTTATGTTCTTACATATGCAAAAACATTCCTGTTTTTGCCCATTTGTTTTCTCCATTTATGTGTTTTCTCACAGTTTCCAGAACTTAAACACTGGATGAACATTTGTTCACCTGTGGTTGGTGCAGGGGTTGTGAGAGTGACAGCCAGGGAACACCATGATGTTAGTCTTTTAACACCTGGATGTATTGCTTATCACAGTGGTCTGATAAGTAGAGTTTCTCACAGTCCTTATGTGTAGTGTAAGTAAAATAGATTCTTGGGTGTTCAGGAATACAAATTGCCTCATAATTCCTACTCCTGAGAACATGGAAATCCCTAACTATTCTGTGGTTTCTTAATTACAATATATATATATGAATGACATTAAATATGGTCATAAGCAGATCTACCCCATACAGGAACATGGGTAATGAGAAGTCTGTATGAGCAGGATCTAATGGAGTCTTTTATCTTTTATATCGCTGGTAGGACGGCCTTAGCAAGATTTCGCCAGGCTCAGCTGGAAGAGGGAAAAGTGAAGGTTGGTGTAAATCTTCCTCATGAATTGTAAAGTATCAAGAATAAATGCAGGCTGGGCGCAGTGGCTCATGCCTGTAATCCCAATACTTCGGGAGGCTGAGGTGGGTGGATCACTTGAGTCTAGGAGTTTGAGACCAGTCTGGGCAACATGGCAAAATCCCTTCTTTACAAAAAATACAAAGATTAGCCTAGCCAGGCATGGTGGCGCCTGCCTGTAGTCCCAGCTACTGGGGAGGCTGAGGCAGGAGAATCACTTGAATGCAGGAGTCTTACACTGCAGGGAGCCATGATCATGCCACTGCACTCCAGCCTGGGTGACACAGTGAGAACCTGTCAAAAAAAAAAAAAAAAAGTAGGGTGCAGTGACTCACGCCTGTAATCCCAGCACTTTGAGAGGCTGAGGGGGGTGGATCACTTGAGGACAGGAGTTTGAGGCCAGCCTGGCTAACATGGTGAAACCCCATCTCTACTAAAAATACAAAAATTAGCTGGGCATGGTGGCAGGCACCTGTAATCCCAGCTACTTGAGGCTGAGGCAGAAGAATCACTTGAGCCCTGGAGACAGAGGTTGCAGTGCACCGAGAGCGCGCTGCTGCACTCCAGGTCAACAGACTTCAAACTTCAGAATTTCCTATTTCTTATCTGTACCTGCTGACGCTCTTGAGAGTCTGTACGCTTGAATTCCAATACCTCCCCATAGCTGAGGCAGGGTGATGGATCTGGCTGCTTGTTTTTCAGTTTCTTCTGTATTATGATGACTGGGCCCGGCCCTTTTTTTTTTTTTTTTTTTTGAGATGGACGCTCTGTCGCTCAGGCTGGAGTGCAGTGGCATGATCTTGGCTCACTGCAACCTCCAACTCCCTGGTTCAAGCAATTCCCCTGCCTCAGTGTCCTGAGTAGCTGGAATTACAGGCACATATCACCACACCCAGCTAATTTTTTTGTATTTTTAGTAGAGATGGGGTTTCACCATGTTGGCCAGACTGGTCTCAAACTCCAGGCCTCAGGCAATCTGCCTGCCTTGACCTCCCAAAGTGGGAATTACAGGGATGAACCGCCGTGCCCAGCCTGATGACTGGGTCCTTTATTACTCCAGCTCTAATATTGAATAGGGACTGGAGTATGATGTGGAGAACAGCTGTAAGCTGAAACCGGTAAATTATTTCATTTCTTAGAGACTCACCCAAATTAGAGATAATATATACCATTCTTTGGATTTTTTTTTAAATTTTATATACACACATGTATATGAATACACCCATATTTATGTATGTTTGTTTTAAACACTGATAGACATTGTTTCTTAAGGTACTATAAATATGCCATGAAATAGCTATAACCTAGTTTGGCTGTCTCTCTATTGCAGGACAGTTAAGTTCTTTCCAATATTAAATACAATGCAATCAATGTTTTTCCTAAGGAGAGATTGTAGAATGAGGTTTAAGGCTTGATAAGGATCATCTGGAATGAAAACTTCAAATGTTTTTAGGCCATTAGATGATTTAGGCTTAAGGCCTGAATCAGTTCTGAATGTTGTTTGAAACTTGTAAATAGTATAATGGAAATGTGTTATTTTTTTCTCCTTAGGAACGAAGACCCTTTCTGGCCTCAGAATGTACTGAACTGCCTAAAGCTGAGAAGTGGAGACGACAGGTATGTTCTGGGTAAATCTGATTTCAGTAGAAGTAACAAGTCTCTCATTTCTTCTTATTATCTAAATGACTGTTAAACCAAAAGTCTAAGTATTTTTAAATACTAATTTTGAATTATAGTTTTTCTGTGCTTTCTAACATATTCAAAAATTATTAAAATGTATTACTTTTTTTTTTAATAGATCATTGGAGAGATCTCTAAAAAAGTGGCTCAGATTCAGAATGGTAAGCAAACTTGTTCCTTTAAAGTACTTGATTCTCAAATCCACAATTAGACTTGAGGACTTCAATACTCCTTTCAAAATAATCAATAGAGCAAGTAGATAGTAAATCAGTAAGGACATAGAAGAGCCAATCAATACGATCAGTCAGTTTGATGTAGTTGAAAGTTGTAGAATACTCTATCTCACAACACTACCTAACAATAAAGAATACGTCATTTTTTTTTTTTTTTTTTTTTGAGACAGAGTCTCACTCTGTCACCCAGGCTGGAGTGCAGTGGTGCGATCTCGGCTCACTGCAAGCTCAGCCTCCTGGGTTCACGCCATTCTGCTGCCTCAGCCTCCCGAATAGCTGGGACTACAGGTGCCCACCACCACGCCTGGCTAATTTTTTTGTACTTTCAGTAGAGACAGGGTTTCACCATGTTAGCCAGGATGGTCTTGATCTGACCTTGCAATTCGCCCGCCTCAGCCTCCCAAAGTGCTGGGATTATAGGTATGAGCCACTATGCCCGGCCTAATACATGGTCTTTTTTAAGAGCACATGGAACATTCACCAAAATAAAACATATTCTGGGCTGCAGAACAAATGTTAGCAAATTTAAAATATTTGAGGCCGGGCGCAGTAGCTCACGCCTGTAATCCCAGCACTTTGGGAGGCCGAGGAGGGAGGATCACCTAAGGTCTGGGGTTTGAGACCAGCCTGACCAACATGGAGAAACCCCATCTCTACTGAAAATACAAAATTGGCTGGACGTGGTAGCGCATGCTTGTAATCCCAGCTACTTGGGAGGCTGAGGCAGGAGAATTGCTTGAACCTGATGGGCGGAGGTTACAGTGAGCCGAGATCACACTATTGCATTCCAGCTTCAGCAACAAGAGTGAAACTCTATCTCAAAAAAAAAAAAAAAATTGAAATTACACAGAGTATTTTCTCTGATTATAACAACAGATTCATATCTGAAAAATTCCTAAATATTTGGAAATTAAACAACATATTTGTAAATAATTCATGTGTCTGAGAGGAAACAGCAAAGAAATTAGAAGATATTTTGAATTTAATTAGAGTGAAAACGTAATGTCAAAATTTAGGGGATGAAAAAATTTATGGGATATAGTGCTTAGATAAAAATGTATAGCACTGGCCTGGTGTGGTGGCTCACACCTGTAATCCCAGCACTTTGGGAGGCCGAGGCGGGTGGATCACGAGGTTAGGAGATAAGAGACTATCCTGGCCAACATGGTGAAACCCTGTCTCTACTAAAAATACAAATATTAGCTGGGTGTGGTGTCGTGCACCTGTAATCCCAGCTACTCAGGAGGCTGAAGCAGGAGAATCGCTTGAACCCAGGAGGCGGAGGTTGTAGTGAGCCAAGATCGTGCCACTGTACTCCAGGACTCCATCTCAAAACAAAGAAACAAACAAACAAAAAATACATATATAGCACTGAAATAATAGAAAATTATGAAAGTTTCCAAATCAGTGATCTAAGCTTCTACCCTGTGAAATTAGAAAAGAAGAGCAAATTAAACCCAAAGCAAGCAGAAGGAAGGAAATAGTAAAGATAAGAAATCAATAGCATTGAAAACAAGATGAATAGAGAAAACAGACCAACAGCTGGTTCTTTGAAAAGATCAATAAAATTGCCGGGCGTGGTGGCTCACGCCTGTAATCCCAGCACTTGGGGAGGCCGAGGCGGGCGGATGACGAGGTCAGGAGATCAAGACCATCCTGGCTAACACGGTGAAACCCCGTCTTTACTAAAAATACAAAAAATTAGCTGGATGTGGTGGCAGGCGCCTGTAATCCCAGCTACTTGGGAGGCTGAGGCAGGAGAATGGCGTGAACCCGAGAGGTGGAGCTTGCAGTGAGCCGAGATCGCGCCACTGCACTCCAGCCTGGGAGACAGAGCGAGACTCCGTCTCAAAAAAAAAAAAAAGATCAATAAAATTGATAAACTTCTAGTCAGACTGACCAAGAAAAAATATACACAAATTAAGAATATTAGGAACCAAATTGGGAATATTACTATAGAATCTATATACATTAAAAGGATAATAAGGAAATATTACAGACAATGTTATGCCCATAAATTTGACAACTTAGATGAAATAGGTCAATTCCTTACAAGACACAAACTGCCAAAGCTCACTTAAGAGAAGTGGTCCTTTTTTTTTTTTTTTTTTTTTTTGAGATGGAGTCTCACTCTGTCACCCAGGCTAGAGTGCAGTGGCGAGTTCTCGGCTCACTGCACTGGGTTCAAGCAATTTCTCCCTGGGTTCACCTCCCTGGGTTCAAGCAATTTCTCCTGCCTCAGCCTCCCGAGTAGCTGGGATTACAGGCACCTTCCATCATAGCTGGCTAATTTTTTTTTTTTTTTTTTTCTTTTTGAGACGGAGTCTCGCTCTGTCACCCAGGCTGGAGTGCAGTGGCGCCATCTCAGCTCACTGCAGGCTCCGCCCCCCGGGGTTCACGCCATTCTCCTGCCTCAGCCTCCCGCGTAGCTGGGACTACAGGTGCCCACCCCCTCGCCTGGCTAATCTTTTGTATTTTTAGTAGAGACGGGGTTTCACTGTGTTAGCCAGGATGGTCTCGATCTCCTGACCTCGTGATCCGCCCGCCTCGGCCTCCCAAAGTGCTGGGATTACAGGCGTGAGCCATGGCGCCCGGCCAAATTTTTGTAATTTTTGTAATTTTTTAGTAGAGACAGGGTTTCACCATGTTGAACAGGCTGGTCTTCAATTCCTGACCTCAGGTGATCCACCCTCCTCGGCCTTCCAAAGTGCTAGGATTACAGGTGTAAGCCACAGTGCCTGGCCGAGAAATAGTTCATTTTGTTTTGTTTTGTTTTGTTTTGTTTTGTTTTGAGACAGAGTCTCGCTCTGTTGCCCAGACTGGAGTGCAGTGGCATGATCTTGGCTCACCGCAGCCTCTGCCTCCCAGGTTCAAGCGAATCTCCTGCCTCAGCCTCCTGAGTAGCTGGGCCTACAGGCGCCCACCACCATGCCCAGCTAATTTTTTTTTGTATTTTTAGTAGAGACGGGGTTTCACCATGTTAGCCAGGATGGTCTCGATCTCCTGACCTCATGACCTGCCCACCTCACCCTCCCGTAGTGCTGGGATTACAGGCGTGAGCCACTGCGCCCAGCCCTGAAGAAATTTTTGATTGTTACAACTGGAAGGGTGCTACTGGCACATAGTGGGTAGAGGCCAGGGATGTGCTAAGCCTCCTACAAATAATTATCCTAAATAAACTACAGTGTCAATAATTCTACTGTTTAGAGACACAGTTCAAAAAGAAATGGTAAACCTGAGTAGTCCTATATCTGTTAAAGAAATTGGGGCTGTGCACCGTGGCTCACGCCTGTAACTGCAGCACTTTGGGAAGCGGAGGTGGGTGGATCACCTGAGGTTAGGAGTTCAAGACCAGGCTGGCCAACATGGTGAAACCCTGTCTCTATGAAAAATACAAAAATTAGCCAGGCATGGTGACGCATGCGTGTAATCCTAGCTACTTGGGAGGCTGAGGCAGGAGAATCACTTTAACCCAGGAGGCAGAGGTTGCAGTGAGCCAAGATTGGGCCACTGCACTCCAGCCTGGGTGACAGAGCGACAGTCCATCTCAAAAAAAAAAAAAAAAAGATGGAAAGAAATTGAATTCATTTCTAAATACCTTTCTAAAAGAAAATTCCAGACCCAGATGGCTTCACTGGTCAGTTCTACTAAATATTTAAGGAAGAAATAATACCAACTCCACATAGTTTCCTCAAGAAAATGGAAGAAGAGGGAACACTTTGTAACTCATTTTGTGAATTTTAGTATCAGCATTACCCTGATGCTAAAATCAGAAAAAGATATTATGAGAAATAACTACTGACAATATTTCCTATGAATATAGACAAAAATCTTTAATGAAACATTAGCATATCAAACCTAGCAATGTATGGCCGGGCGCGGTGGCTCACGCCTGTAATTCCAGCACTTTGGGAGGCCGAGGTGGGTGGATCGTGAGATCAGGAGATCGAAACCATCCTGGCTAACACACGGTGAAACCCCGTCTCTACTAAAAATACAAAAAAATTAGCCGGGCGTGGTGGCAGGTGCCTGTAGTCCCAGCTTCCTGGGAGGCTGAGGCAGGCGAATCGCTGGAACCCGGGAGGCAGAGCTTGCAGTGAGCCGAGATTGCACCACTGCACTCCAGCCTGGGCAACAGAGCGAGACTCCGTCTCAAAAAAAAAAAACAAAACCTAGCAATGTATAAAAAGGATAATACATCACAACTAAGGAGGATTTATTCTGGAAAACCATAGTAGATTCAGCATTCAAAAATAAGTTAATTCACTGTGTCATTCTAAAGAAGAAAAACTGTATGATCTAAGTAGATGCAGAAAAAGTATTTGACAAAATTAGACGTTTATTCATGATAAGAACTCAGCAAACTGGGAATAAAAGGGAACCTTTTACCCTGATAAAGCACTTTTTTTTTTCTGAGACGGAGTTTTGCTCTTGTCACCCATGTGGAGTGCCGTGGTGCAATTTCAGCTCAATGCAACCTCCGCCTCTCAGGTTCAAGTGATTCTCCTGCCTCAGCCTCCCGAGTAGCTGGGATTACAGGTGCCAGCCACCACGCCTAGCTAATTTTTGTATTTTCAGTAGAGACAGGGTTTTACTATGTTGGCAAGGCTGGTCTCGAATTCCCAACCTCAGGTGATCCACCCACCTTGGCCTCCCTAAGAGATGGGATTACAGGCATGAGCCACCACACCTGGCCCTGATAAAGTACTTATAAGAAACCCGTAGCCAATAAACTATTTAATGGTGAAGGATTGAATGCTTTCCTCTTAAGATCAGGAACGAGGCAAAGACATCCATTCTCACCACTATATTCAGCGTGATGCTGGAAATCCTAGCCAGTGCGGTAAAGTAAAAAAAGGAAATAAAAGGCATAAAGATTAGAAAATAATAAGTAAAACTGTCTTTTATTGTAACATAGAAAATCCTATATAATTTTCTTTCTTTTGAGATGGAGTCTCGCTCTGTCACCCAGGCTGAAGTGCAGTGGTGCAGTCTCGGCTCACTGCAACCTCTGTCCCCTGGGTTCAAGCGATTCTCCTGCCTCAGCCTCCTGAGTAGCTGGGACTACAGGCATGTGCCACCATGCCCGGCCAATTTTTGTATTTTTAGTAGAGACAGAGTTTTGCCATGTTGGCCAGCCTGGTCTTGAACTCCCAACCTCAGGTGATCCACCCGCCTCTGCCTCCCAAAATGCTGGGATTACAGGCATGAGCCACCACGCCCACCTAAAATGCTACATAATTTTCTATGTAGAAAATCCCAAGGAACCTACAGAAAGACTTCTAAAATGGATAAGTGAATTTATCAAGATCACAGAAAAGAAGTTCAGTATACAGAATTATATATATACACACACCCCCATATATATATTCATATATATATTTATATTTATATATTTTTATATATTTATATATATTTATATATATATATATTTTTTTTGAGACAGAGTCTTTCTCTGTCACCCACGCTGGAGTGCAGTGGTCCAGTCTCGGCTCACTGCACCCTCTGCCTCCCAGGTTCAAGCTATTCTGCCTCAGCCTCTCGAGTAGCTGGGACTACAGGCATCCACCACCACACCTGGCTGATTTTTGTATTTTTAGTAGAGACAGAGTTTCACCATGTTGGCGAGGCTGGTCTGGAACTTCTGGGCTCAAGTGATATCTGCCTGCTTAAGCCTCCCAAAGGCTGGGATTACAGGTGTGAGCCACCATGCTCAGCTTCAAAATTATATTTTTATATACTAACATTGAACAGCTGGAAATACAACATTTTTTTAAAGTGCTATTTACAAAAGCACCAAAACACAAGAAATAACTTAGGTATAAATCTTTTTAATTTTAATTTTATTTATTTTTTTGAGATGGAGTCTTGCTCTGTCGTCCAGGCTGGAGTGCAGCTCACTGCAAGCTCCGCCCCCTGGGTTCATGCCATTCTCCTGCCTGAGCCTCCCGAGTAGCTACAGGCGCCCACCACCACGTCTGGCTAATTTTTTTTGTATTTTTAGTAGAGACGAGGTTTCACCATGTTAGCCAGGGTGGTCTCGATCTCCTGACCTCGTGATCTACCCGCCTTGGCCTCCCAAAGTGCTGGGATTACAGGCATGAGCCACCGCGCCTGGCCATACTTAGGTATAAATCTAACAAAATACAGTCAGGATCTGTATGCTGAAAACTAGGATGCGATGACTAAAGAAACCAAAGAAGACCCGAATGAATGGGGAGATACACTGTGCTGTTGTATGGGAAGACTTAACACAGTACAGATGTTAATTCTTTCTCTCTTCCAATATATCACAATCAAAATTCTAACAGGATTTTTTGTTTACATTGACATTCTATGTCTGAAATTTAATTGGAAAGGCAAAGGAACTAGAATAGCCAAAACAATTTTGAAAAGGAACAAAATTGGAGCATTCATTCCACCTGATTTCAAGATGTAATAGAAAGCTCCAGCTTCCAGATAATGTGGTATTGGTGAAAGGACAGGGCACATAGACCAAAGAAACAGAATTAGAAGTCCAGAAATAGAGCCACACATAAATGGTCAGTTGACTTTTTCTTTTTCTTTTTTTTTTTTTTGGAGATAGAGCATTTCTCTGTCACCCAGCCTGGAGTACAGTGGTGCAGTCATAGCTCACTGCAGCGTCCACCTCTTGGGCTCAAGTGATCCTTTTGCCTCAAACTCTCATGTAGCTGAGACTGCAGACGCATGCCACCATGCCTGGCTAATTTTTTTCTTTCTTTCTTTCTTTTTTTTTTTTTTTTGAGATGGAGTCTTGCTCTTTCGCCCAGGCTGGAGTGCAGTGGTACGATCTCGGCTCACTGCCTCCAGGGTTTAAGCGATTCGCCTGCCTCAGCCTCCCAAGTAGCTGGGACTACAAGTGTGTGCCACCATGCATAGCTGATTTTTTGTATATATATATATATATATATATATATATATATATATATATATATATATTTTTTTTTTTTTTTTTTTTTTTTTTAGTAGAGACGGGGTTTCACTGTGTTAGCCAGGATGGTCTCCATCTCTTGACCTCCTGATCCACACATCTTGGCCTCCCAAAGTGCTGGGACTACAGGCGTGAGCTGCTGTGCCCAGCATGCCTGGCTAATTTTTTTTTTTTTTTTTTTTTTGAGATGGAGTTTTGTTCTTGTCACCAGGCTGGAGTGCAGTGGCGTGATCTCAGCTCACCACACCTCCACCTCCCGGGTACAAGTGATTCTCCTGCCTCAGCCTCCCAAGTAGCTGGGATTACATGCATGTGTCACCATACCCAGCTAATTGTATTTTTAGTAGAGATAGGGTTTACCCTTGTTTGTCAAACTGGTCTCGAACTCCCAACCTCAAGTGATCTGCCTGCCTCGGCCTCCCAAAGTGCTGGGATTACAGGTGTGAGCCACTGTGCCCAGCCCTGCCTGGCTAATTTTTAAGTTTTTGGTAAAGATGGGCTCTTGTTATGTTGCCCAGGCTGGACTTGAGCAGTCTTCCTGTCTGTGTCTCCCAAAGTATTGGGATTACAGGCATAAGCCACTATGTCTGGTTTGGTCAGTTGACTTTTGACAAAGTTATGAAAACAATTCAATGGAGAAAGGGATGACAACTCTTAAAAATTCATCGATTAGAAAATATAATTTGTTTTAAGAAGTGGGTAAAATTTTGAACAGATACTTTACCAAAGAAAATATGTAGGGTGGGCATGGTGGCTCACACCTGTAATCCTAGCAGTTTGGGAGGCCGAGATGGGTGGATCACTTGAGGCCAGGAGTTTGAGACCAGCCTGGCCAACATGGCAAAATCCCATCTCTACTAAAAATACAGAAATTAGCTGGGTGTGGTGGCTCACGCCTGTAATCCCAACTACTTGGGAGGCTGAGGCATGAGGATAGCTTGAACCTGAGAGGCAGAGGTCACAGTGAGCTGAGATTGTACCACTGCACTCCAGCCTGGGCAACAGAGCGAGACTCTGTCTCAAAACATAAAATAAAATAAAATGTAGATGCAAATGAGCATCTTTTCATGTGTTTAACATAATAGTCATAAAGGAAATGCAGATTAAAACAACAGTGGGATACTACACACTTAATAGAATGACTTACACAAATAGTGACCATGCCAAGTGCTGGTGAATATGTGAAGTAATGAACTCTCATGCACTGCTAGTGAGGAGGCAAAATGGAACAATTACTTTAGAATGGGGTTTGGTGGTTTCTTATAAAGTTAAACATACACTTAACCTATGATCCATCAATTCCACTCCTAGGTATTTCTCCAAGAGAAATGTAATACTTTTCTGTTACACAAAAACTCATACATAATGTTTATAGTAGCCCCCAAACTGGAAGCAACCCAAAGGTCCTTCTGGTGAATGGATAAACAAACTGAGGTGTGTCTATAAAATAAAATAATACTCAGTAGTAAAAACAAACATATAGGCTAGGCACTGTGGCTTATGCCTGTAATCCCCAGCACTTTGGGAGACCAAGGTGGGAGGATCGCTTTGAGTCCAGGAGTTGGAGACCAGCTTGGGCAACATAGTAAGGCCTCATCTCTGTAAATAATAATTAAAGTAAATAAATAAAATTAAAACATATGGATGAATAAAAATAAAACAAAAATAAATAAAACATTTCAACTCAGCCTAATGCTGAGTGAAAGAAACAAAACTCAAAATACTGCATAATTTATGATCCCATTTATATGATGTTCTGGAAAAGCAAAATTATAGGAACAGAATAAATTGTGTTTACTGGTGGCCAAAAGTTGGGTAGGGGGAGGGGTTGACTATAGTGATGCATAAGGGAATGTTTTGGGGCGATGGAACTTTTCTGTGTCTTAATTGTGGTGATGATTACATGATTATATGCATTTGTGAAAACTCACATAATTGTGTACCAAAAAGTAATGTTTTTATATGTAGATTTTGGAAAGTCAATAAAAAAAATAAAACTTGTGATTCTTGTTTTCTCCAAGATGCCTTGGCTTTGCTTTGGGAGAGGCTTCTGGAATCCTCTCCCTTTGCTTTGGTTGAGGCCCTCAGAGGATTGGGCTGCCTTGAGTTCTCTGTGTCTTTAGCACTGGAAAGTCTCACCATGGTGGTGGCAGGTCTTTTTTCTTTCTTAATAGAACAGAACGTGGGAGTGGGAGGTTCTAAAATGTATTTTTTTTTATTTTTTTATTTTTTGTGAGACAGTCTTGCCCTGTCACCCAGGCTGGAGTGCAGTGGCGTGATCTTGGCTCAGTGCAACCTCTGCCTCACAGGCTCAAGCTATTCTGCTACCTCAGCTTCCTGAGTAGCTGGGATTACAAGCGTGCACCATCACTCCTGGCTGATTTTTGTATTTTTAGTAGAGACAAGGACTCCCCCATGTTGGCCAAGGCTGGTCTCGAACTCCTGACCTCAAGTGATCTGCCCTCCTCTGCCTCCCTAAAGGCTGGGATTACAGGTGTGAGCCACCGCACCCAGTTACAATATATTCTTACTTGACTTTTTTTTTTTTGAATGGCGGTCTCACTCTGTCACCCAGGCTGGAGTGCAGTGGTGCTATTACAGCTCACTGCAGTCTCCACCTCCAGGGCTCAAGCGATTCTCCCACCTAAGTCTCCCAAGTAGCTGGAACCACAGGCATGTGCCACCACACCCAGTTAATTTTTCATATTTTTGGTGGAGATGGGATTTCACTATGTTGCCCAGGCTAGTCTTGAACTCCTGAGCTCAAGCAGTCCACCCACTTCTGCTTCCCAGAGTGCTGGGATTACAGGCGTGAGCTACTGCACCTGGCCTGTTTGACTTTTTTAAAAAAATAGACTTTATCCAGGCAAGAATTACATGTAATAAAATTCCCCCGTTTTTAATGCAGAGTTGGATGAGTTGCAGCAGATTTTTATACCCGTGAAAGCCACCACCTCCACAAGCAGTATCCATCACCCCTAGAAGTCCTCTCATGCCCATCTTCTAGAGCATCAGTCTTAGCTGTAACCCAGGTGTAAGAGCCCTTCTGGACTTGCTGTTGTCATCCAGCATTACCTCATGAAGGCCTTGCTGTGTCTCCACTGTGTGCAAATTGTCCCTTTCAAAAGTTATATGATGTTTCATTTCAACATATTAGGGTTCATTAACCATTTTCCTACCTTCGCTGTGGTGTGATGCCCCAGCTGCACCACAGTGAAATTTGTTGTGCACATCCCTTTCAATTAATCCCTTAGGCATAATTCTTAGCCCTATAGTCCTTGCCAAAAATTTTTCCCATATAGCAATACATTGCTTTCCTGAAAACGCTAAACCATCATAGAATGCTGCCATCCCTGGGTGCGTATCCCAGCCTCATTGTGTCTTTGCTGGCCTTAGTTGCTGTTTTCCCATCTCTCTTAAGAGCTTGTTATTTCAGTAGTTTTATAAATGGAACTGCTGGGTTGTTTCAGGGTTGTTTATATTTTTTTGGTTGCTAATGAGAATGAAGTTATTTTCAAGGATTTTTTTTTTCTTACGCTAGTGGGAACTCTGTTTATAATTCTTGTCCTTTCATTTATTTGGGTGGTTTTTCTTATCAATTTAGATGAGTATTTTTATGTAGTATACCTTTGTAGGTGTTGACATTCATTTTAAGGATATGATACTAAGTGTACGTGTTAGAGGTGTTGACATTCATTTTTATGGAATGATAGTTGACCTTTTTGTTTTCTAGCTGGTTTAGGTGAATTTCGAATTCGTGACCTGAATGATGAAATTAACAAGCTGCTAAGGGAGAAAGGACACTGGGAGGTCCGGATAAAGGAGCTGGGAGGTCCTGATTATGGAGTGAGTACATGGCAGCCCCAGTGGCGGGTCTTGTCTAGTTTTCCACCCACAGCAGTTCCCAGCCCATTCTTGCCATAGTAGTCCCTCGATACAGGAAAGCTATGAACAGGATGGGTAGGATGATGCTGGAAGACCTCACAGCACATGCATCACAGCAGACAGGGCATCTGTATGTACCAGCCAGAAGGCCTTGTGGAAGCTGCTTCATCTCTCAGCCTCGTGTTTAAAATGACCATGAGCCCGGGCATGGTAGCTCACTCCTATAATCCCAGCACTTTGGGAGGCTGAGGCGGGCAGATCACTTAAGGTCAGGAGTTCAAGTCAAGCCTGGCCAGTATGGCAAAAGCCCATCTTTTCTAAAAATACAAAAATTAGCTGTGTGTGGTGGTGCACGCCTGTAATCCCAGCTACTTGGGAGGCTGAGGCAGGAGAATCACTCGAACCTGGAAGATGGAGGTTGCAGTGAGCCAAGATCGCCACTGCACTCCAGCCTGGGCGACAAAGTAAGATTCTGTCTTCAAAAAAAAAAAAAAAAATGACTATGGTCCTTCACTGGGTGCAGTGGCGCACACCTGTAATCCTAGCACTTTGGGAGACTGAGACAGGATGAGCCCTTGAGCACAGAAGTTTGAGACCAGCCTGGGCAGTGTTGTGGGACCCTGAATCTACAAAATATTTAAAAATCAGCTAGGCATAGTAGCACATGCTTATAGTCCCAGCTGCTCAGAAGGATGAGGTGGGAGGATGGCTTGAGCCTGGGAGGTGGAGGCTGCAGTGAGCTGTCATCATGCCATTGCACCTCAGCCTGGGTGCCAGAGCAAGATGCTGTCTCAAAAAAAAAGATAAAATGAGCATGGTTCCTCACATTCTTTGAGTGCCTTAGGAACTGGAGACAGCTATTTGTTGGCTTTGTTATCTGAGAGCCATAGAGACACTACATTCTGTCCTTTTTTTGGACTTCTATAAATGCAATACTCTAGAACCATAGCTTTCAAACTTTTAAGAACATGGCTCATTGTAAAACACACACAGACACACACACACACAATCACAAGCCAGCACACAAAGGTGCTGAAAAAAACAATAAGTATGGTATATTTTTTATTCTGTTCTATTTTGGTTTTTAAAAATTTGATGTTTGTGACCTGCTTAACTGATTTCTTGACGTACTAATGGGTCTTGGTTTTGAAAACTCCTGCCCCAGAGCCTAATTCGTTCACACTTTTGTGATGAGACCTACCTCAGATCACTGGAAACAGTATGTAATCAATGGACTGTAATGTGTTATATAAGAAACACATGCAGTTTTTCTACGTGTTGATCTTTTCACCTTGTGAAAGTCTAACACATAACCATAATTCTTACCCTAGTACATACAAATGGAGTATTCAGCCTTCCCACTGCAGAAGAGGAAAGGCACTCCCACTTCTGAAGCACCTTTTGTGTCCGGGCACTGCACTAGGAGACTTCTCTTGGGTGTCTTGCCTAACTTCTTTTTTTCTTTTCATTTATTTTATTTTTGTTGTTTTTTATTTTTATATGCCAATCTTCTCTGTATCATTCCGATTTTAGTATATGTGCTGCCAGAGTGAGCCCTTGCCTGATCTCTTCAGCAGTTGTGTGGTGGAGATTTTATTTTTCCTGTGAGGCAGCTTAAAAGCAGCTCATTAATCCACCTAGAAAAGTGGTCTCAGGTATGAAAAAATTCGTATGTGAAATGTTAAGTTCCACCACCCAAATTCAACACTATTAATATTTTTATATATTTTTTTCCAGAGATTTTTAATGCTTAATAATTTTATTTTTATTTTCTACATATAAAAGTAATATATTACCACTAAGTTCAGAAAAGTACAAAGAAGCAGAACAACACTCAGTCACAATCCCATTACATAAGTGCAGCCACTTGAATATGCTCTTTATCTTTTTTCTCCTTCTGTTGTTTTTGTATGAATGTCATAATTGAAACCATACTCACTGTATGTACAATTTTGGTTCTGGATTTTGTTTTTCTTTTCAAAATGGTAGCTTTCATTATATAAACAGTACATATTTTTGTGCAGAGAAAAAATATAAATATAAAAATTATAAGATATAAAAAATACATATTAGTATATACATTATAGAAATTCATTAATATTCTATGTGCTTTATTCTCTAAACTGTATAAGGAATACAGTTTCATGTCAATAAATAATCATGATAGATATGTATATTGTTTTATTTTATTCTAGTTTAGTTTTTTTTTTTTTTTTGAGACAGAGTCTCGCTTCATCACCCAGGCTGGAGTGCAGTGGTGCGATCTTGGCTCACTGCAACCTCTGCCTCCTGGGTTCAAGCAATTCTTGTGCCCCAGCCTCCAGAGCAGCTGAGATTATAGGTGTGCGCCACCACACCTGGCTAATTTTTATATTTTAGTAGAGTTGGGGTTTGACCATGTTGGCCAGGCTGGTCTCGAACTCCTGACCTCTGGTGATCTGTCCGCCTTGGTCTCCCAAACTGCTGGAATTACAGATGTGAGCCACTGCACCCAGCCTCTTAGTTTTTGAGACAAGATCTTACTCTGTCACCCCAGGCTGGAGTGCAGTGGCACGATCATGGCTCACTGCAGCCTTGACTCCAGGTGCAAGTAATCCTTTTACCTCAGCCTCCTGAGCAGCTGAGATGACAGGTGTGTGCCACCATGCTCAGCTAATTTTTTTTTTTTGCGACGGAGTCTCGCTCTGTCACACAGGCTGGAGTGCAGGAGTGTGATTTCGACTCACTGCAACCTCCCCCTCCTGGGTTCAAGCGATTCTCATGCCTCAGCCTCCAGAATAGCTGGGATTACAGGTGCCCACCACCATGCCCAGCTAATTTTTGTATTTTTAGTAGAGACAGGGTTTCACCATGTTGGCCAGGCTGGTCTCGAACTCCCTACCTCAGGTGATCCACCTGCCTTGGCTCCCCAAAGTGCTGGGATTATAGGCGTGAGCTACCGTGCCTGGCCATCCCCAGCTAAATTTTAAATTTTTTGTAGAAATGGTGCCCCATTATGTTGCCCAGGCTGGTCTTGAGCTCCTGGAGTCAATCAGTCATCCTGCCTCAGCCTCCCAAA
Organism: Pan troglodytes; assembly: GCF_028858775.2. Taxonomy (NCBI): domain Eukaryota; kingdom Metazoa; phylum Chordata; class Mammalia; order Primates; family Hominidae; genus Pan; species Pan troglodytes. Next base: position 132,386,951 of record NC_086015.1, on the reverse strand, counting down.
GTACTGGGATTACAGACATGAGCCGCTGTGCTCAGCCAAATTGTATGATTTAAAAAAATGTTTTTTAACTCAAAGAGCATTGCAAAAATACACAGAGAACTTTTATATACCCTTTATACAGATTTACCAGTATTTAACATTTTGCTCGTATTTGCTTTCTTTGTGTACCTTGAGATTTATTTTTTGTGAACCACTTGAAAGGTAGGTTACAATACATCATGCTTCTTTACCCTTTAATATATGTGTATTTCCTAAGAAGAATATTCTCTTATGTAACCATGGTAGAGCTATCAAGTTTAAGAAATTTAACTTGGCTACAATAATTGAATCCATGTGGCATTTCATCAGTTTTCCCAATAATGTCCTTGGTAGCATTTCCCCTGCAGTACAGGACCTGATCTGGGGTCACATACTACATGTAGTTGTCAAATCGTCTTTTTTTTTTTTTTCGAGACAGAGTCTCGCTCTGTCGTCCAGGCTGGAGTGCAGTGGCGTGCGATCTCAGCTCACCCTAACCTCCGCCTCCCAGGTTCAAGTGATTCTTGTGCTCCAGCCTCCCAAGTAGCTGGAATTACAGATGTGTGCCACTGTACCCTGCTAATTTTTGTATTTTTAGTAGAGATGGGATTTTACCATGTTGGCCGGGCTGGTCTTGAACTCCTAACCTCAGGTGATCTTCCCGCCTTGGTCTCCCAAAGTGCTGGGATTACAGATGTGAGCCACCGCACCCAGCAAATCATCAGTTTTAATAGATATAGTTGTACCTTCTGGATATATTTCATTTGTTTTCCACTAATTGTCATATAGGTTGTTTGTAATCTTTTTAAAGGTTTTGTCACTTAGCATCGTGTTTTTTATCTTTATTTATTTATTTATTTATTTATTTTTTAATTATTTTATTTTATTTTTTTGAGACGGAGTCTTGCTCTTTCACCCAGGCTGGAGTGCAGTGGTGTGATCTCAGCTCACTGCAAGCTCCGCCTCCCAGGTTCATGCCGTTCTCCTGCCTTAGCCTCCTGAGTAGCTGGGACTACGGGCGCCCACCACCATGCCTAGCTAATTTTTTGTATTTATAGTAGAGACGGGGTTTCACCATGTTAGCCAGGATGGTCTCGATCTCCTGACCTCGTGATCCGCCCGCCTCGGCCTCCCAAAGTGCTGAGATTACAGGCGTGAGCCACTGCGCCCGGCCTAGTTTTATTTATTTTTTTTGAGACAGGGTCTTGCTCTGTCACCCAGGCTGGAATGCAGTGTCACGATAGGTGTGTGTTACCATGCCTGGCTAATTTTTGCATTTTTTTGTAGAGACAGGGTTTTGCCATGTTGCCCATGCTGGTCGTGAACTCCTGGCCTCAAGTGATCTTCCCACCTTGGTGTCCCAGAGTGCTGGGATTACAGGTGTGAGCCACCGTGCCCAGCCCATAAGTGTTTTTTATTTATTTATTTATTTATTTATTTAATTTACTCCAGCCCTGGCTGGAGTACAGTGGCACGATCTTGGCTTGCTGCAATCTCCACCTCCCAGGTTCAAGCAATTCTTCCTGCCCCAGTCTCCTGAGTAGCTGGGATTACAGGCGTGTCTCACCACACCCAGCTAATTTTTGTATATTTAGTAGAGACAGGGTTTTGCCATGTTGCCCAGGCTGGTCTTGAACTCCTAAGCTGAAGTGATCGCCTACCTTGGCCTCCCAAAGTGCTAGGATTACAGGTGTGAGCCACTGCATCCAGCTATTATCTTAAAATATATTTGCAAACATGGAAATAGTGGGTTTAAAGATCAGATCTGCCAGGCGCAGTGGCTCACGCCTGTAATCCCAGCACTTTGGGAGGCCGAGGTGGGCGGATCATGAGGTCAGGAGTTCAAGACCATCCTGACCAACATGGTGAAACCCCGTCTCTACTAAAAATACAAAAATTAGCCAGGTGTGGTGGCACGCACCTGTAATCCCAGCTACTCAGGAGGCTGAGGCAGGAGAATCACTTGAACCCAGGAGGTGGAGGTTGCAGTGAGATTGTGCTACTGCACTCCAGCCTGGGCAACAGAGCGAGACTCCACCTCAAATAAATAAATGGGCAACAGAGCGAGACTCCGCCTCAAATAAATAAATAAATAATAACTAACTAACTAACTAACAGATCCATTTTCTCTTTTTTTCTTCCCAATAAGAAAGTTGGCCCTAAAATGCTGGATCATGAAGGAAAAGAAGTCCCAGGAAACCGAGGTTACAAGTACTTTGGAGCAGCAAAAGATTTGCCTGGTGTTAGAGAGCTGTTTGAAAAAGAACGTAAGTAACTAAGTTTGTGACAGTTTTAGCCTTTCATTGGTAATAATCATAAGAGTAGATATGCTATATGCTAACTGCTCTTACTTTTTTTTCTTAGTTGCATAACAGCCTTATAGTGTAGGAATTATTGTTCCCAGATTTTAACTGAGAATTCTTAAGAACTGGGATAGAATCATAGGCCCATGCCATACAATTGGGGCTGGAAAGTGTGCCCAGGATTGGCTGGTGCAGGATTCTGCCTTTGGCAGGTGCTAATCTGTCAGTCTGGACAAGGAGTTTCCCTATTTGAAGTTTCCCAGAATGATTGGGGCAGGCTCTGAAGTTCATTGAATCAGGTCATGTTTCAGTTACTTATTAGTTGAACAAATGATAACCAAAGAACAAATACAATCTTGGGCCAAACCCTAACATGTAAAAATGGAGAAAAGTGAGGCCCAGCACTGTGGCTCATGCCTGTAATCCCAGCACTTTGGGAGGCTGAGGTGGGCGGATCACCTGAGATAGGGAGTTAGAGACCAGCTTGACCAATATGGAGAAACCCCGTCTCCACTAAACATACAGAATTAGCTGGGCATGGTGGTGCATGCCTGTACTCCCAGCTACTCAGGAGACTGAGACAGGAGAATTGCTTGAATCTGAGGGGTGGAGGTTGCAGTGAGCCGAGATCATGCCATTGCACTCCAGCCTGGACAGCAAGAGCGAAACTCCATCTCAAAAAAAAAAAAAGGAGAAAAGTGGAGCTACTTTGTGTGAATCCAAATAGGGCACACCCACCTTTCCTCCTCCTTTCAGCCAAACCTCCTGAATATAATTTGAAACTGTTAGTCTGGAGTTTTAGTCGGTTTTGATTTTGTGTTTTAGAAAGGTAGTCAACACTTCATAGGAAAAAGTATGAGAGGCAGAGAAGAATGATGCCAGTATTTTCACCATTATTAGCATTTTGTTATATCTCCTTCTAGTTGGCTTTTCTATTTTTAAAAAAATATAGTTCTATTTTTATTAAACGCTGCTTATTTTAAAATTCATTATTCCACAACTAGTTTTGCATAGGCCACTACCATCCCTTAAAAATAATTCAGAGTTTAAATATTGTGCCATTAATTATGAAGGAATATATTTTTTACTACAGAGGAGTTATAGCCAGGCGCAGTGGCTCATGCCTGTAATCCCAGCACTTTGGGAGCCTGAGGCGGGAGAATCACAAGGTCAGGAGTTCGAGACCAGCCTGGCCAACATGGTGAAACCGTCTCTCTACTAAAAATACAAAAAAAATTAGCTGGGCATATGGCAGGCACCTGTAATCCCAGCTACTCAGGAGGCTGAGGCAGGAGAATCACTTGAACCTGGGAGGCAGAGGTTGCAGTGAGCCGAGATCGTCCCACTGCGCTCCAGCCTGGGCAGCAGAGCAGGACTCCATCTCAAACAAAAAAAAAGAAGTTATAAAATACAGAAAATCAGAAAAAAACCACTCACATTTTCACACCTCATATGTGATGATTGTTAATACATTAGGGCATTGTTCCCTCCAGTTTCTTTCTTTCTTTCTTTCTTTTTTTTTTTTGAGATGGAGTCTTGCTCTGTTGCGCAGGCTGGAGTGTAGTTGTGCAATCTCGGCTCACTGCAACCTCTGCCTCCCGGGTTCAAGTAATTCTCCTGCCTCAGCCTCCCAAGTAGCTGGGACTACAGGCGCATGCCACCATGCCCAGCTAATTTGTATCTTTTTTTTTTTTTTGAGATGGAGTCTCGCTGTGTCACCAAGGCTGGAGTACAGTGGCCCAATCTTGGCTCACTGCAAGCTCCACCTCCCGGGTTCACACCATTCTCCTGCCTCAGCCTCCTGAGTAGCTGGGACTACAGGCATCTGCCACCATGCCCAGCTAATTTTTTTTTTTTTTGTATTTTTAGTAGAGACGGGATTTCACCGTGTTAGCCAGGATGGTCTCGATCTCCTGACCTCGTGATCCACCTGCCTCAGCTTCCCAAAGTGCTGGGATTACAGGCTTGAGCCACCGTGACCAGTACTAATTTGTATTTTTAGTAGAGACAGGGTTTCACTGTGTTGGTGCCAGGGTGGTCTCGAGCTCTTTTTTTTTGAGATGGAGTTTTGCTCTGTTGCCCAGGCTGGAGTACAGTGACGCAATCTCGGCTTACTGCTGCAAGCTCTGCCTCCCAGGTTCACGCCATTCTCCTGCCTCAGGCTCCTGAGTAGCTGGTACTATAGGCGCCCGCCACCATGCCCGGCAAAGTTTTTGTGTTTTTTTTAGTAGAGACGGGGTTTCACCATGTTAACCAGGATGGTCTCAATCTCCTGACCTTGTGATTCGCCCGCCTTGGTCTCCCAAAATGCTGGGATTACAGGCGTGAGCCACTGTGCCCAGTACTAATTTGTATTTTTAGTGGAGACAGGGTTTCCCTATGTTGGCCAGGGTGGTCTCGAGCTTTTTTTTTTTTTTTTTTTTTTTGACGCGGAGTCTTGCTGTGTTGCCCAGGCTGGAGTGCAGTGATGCGATTTCGGCACACTGCTGTAAGCTCTGCCTCCCGGGTTTACGCCATTCTCCTGCCTCAGCCTCCCGAGTAGCTGGGACTATAGGCGCCCGCCACCACGCCCAGCAAAGTTTTTGTATTTTTTTAGTAGAGACGGGGTTTCACCGTGTTAGCCAGGATGGTCTCTATCTCCTGACCTCGTGATCCGCCCGCCTCGGCCTCCCAAAATGCTGGGATAACACCCCACTGCTCCCGGCCGGTCTAAAACGCTTGATGTCATGATCTGCCCACCTCGGCCTCCCAAAGCGCTAGGATTACAGGAGTGAGCCACCTCGCCTGGCTGTTCCTTCCAGTTTCTAAAGGGTTGTATTGGGGTGGCTCCTATATTGTGATTATGCTCTATATGTTAGGTTTTTTGCATTTACATTTTTCTAAATACATTTTTGCTTATTCCAGTGATAGATTTTTGGGTTTTTAATTTTATTTTTCCTTTTTTGTCATCTATTGAAAAGATTTTTGTTTTAGAAAGAAAATGCATAAGTGAATTTTACTGGTTATAATTCAAATAGCACAGATAGAGTTAAAGTCCTCTTACCTCTACACTCATCCCAGTGCCCCTCCTAGAGGTAACTGATAACCATTATTATCTGTTTGGTATGTTCCTTTCCGGCCTTAAAAATTTTTTTATTTTTTTAGGCCAGGTGCGTTGGCTCATGCCTGTAATCCCAGCACTTTGGGAGGCTGAGGCGGGCGGATCACAAGGTCAGGAGATCAAGACCATCCTGGCTAACATGGTGAAACCCCGTCTCTGCTAAAAAAAATACAAAAAATTAGCTGGGCATGGTGGCGGGCACCTGTAATCCCAGCTACTTGGGAGGCTGAGGCAGGAGAATGGCATGAACCCAGGAGGCGGAGCTTGCAGTGAACTGAGATTGCGCCATTGCACTCCAGCCTGGGCAACAGAGCGAGGCTCTGTCTAAAAAAATAAAATTAAAAAATAAAAAATAAAAAAAAAAGAAGAAAATACAAAATTAGCTGGGCATGGTGGCAGGTGCCTATAATCCCAGCTACTCGGGAGACTAAGGCAGGAGAATGGCGTGAACCCAGGAGGTGGAGCTTGCAGTGAGCTGAGATCACGCCATTGCACTCCAGCCTGGGTGACAGAGCGAGGCTCTGTCTTTAAAAAAAAAAAAAAAAGAAGAAGAAGAAAATACAAAATTAGCCGGGCGTGGTGGTGCGTGCCTGTAATCCCAGCTACTCAGGAGGCTGAGGCAGGAGAATTGCTTGAACCCAGGAGGCGGAGGTTGCGGTGAGCTGAGATTGCGCCATTGCACTCCAGCCTGAGCAACAAGAGCGAGACTCCGTCTCAAAAAAAAAAAAAAAAAAAAAAACATGCTGGGATTACAGGCATGAGTCACTGCGCCTGGCCAGCTTTTATTCTTTGACCAATCTGGTTGGTTGTCATTTTGTTTTTCATTTTTAATAATTACTTAGCCGGGTGCAGTGGCTCACACCTATAATCTTAGCACTTTGGGAAGCCTAAGCGGGTGGATCACCTGAGGTCAGGAGTTCGAGACTTGCCTGGCCAACATGGTGAAACCCCATCTCTACTAAAAATACAAAAATTAGCTGGGTGTGGTGGCGGGTGCTTGTAATCCCAGCTACTCGGGAGGCTGAGGCAGGAGAATCGCTTGAACCCAGGATGCAGAGGTTGCAGTGAGCCAAGATCATGCCATTGCACTCCAGCCTGGACAAGAGCGAAATTCCATCTCAAAAAAAAAAAAAAGAATTACTTAAATATTCTGGATTGTAGTCCTAGTCTGAAAATATCTTCTTTAGGGCTTTCTCATGTATCTTTTTTGTTTGTTTCTAGTTTCTTTTGTCTTTTTTATTTACGTATGTTTCCTGTGATGCTTTTTCATTAAACATTATGACAGTTCCTGTGTTATTAAAATACTTTGTGAAATAGCATTACAGGGGCTGCAGGATATCCCATCCCATACATATTCTGCAATTTACAATCCTAGGTTATTCCCAAGTTTTCTCTATTATATAAATAATACTGTGATGCATATTTCTGTACATGAAGCTTTTTGCTATCTCGTGTTTGGTTTTTGTTTTTTTTTTTTGAGATGGAGTCTCGCTCTGTCGCCCAGGCTGGAGTGCAGTGGTGCAGTCTTGGCTCACTGCAACCTCTGTCCCCTGGGTTCAGGCGATTCTCCTGCCTCAGCCTCTGGAGTAGCTGGGATTACAGGGGCCCCCACCACCATGCCTGGCTAATTTTTGTATTTTTAGTAGAGATGGGGTTTCACTATGTTGGCCACGCTGGTCTTGAACTGCTGACCTCGTGATTCTCTCGCCTCGGCCTCCCAAAGTGCTGGGATTACAGGCATGAGTCACCACACCCGGCCTGGTTTTGTTTTTTACTTAGGTAGATTGCTTTTAAACGGACTAATGGGTCCAAGTACTGATTTTAAAAAGGGCTCTACCACTTAAATAATTCCATGAATAGTATAGAAAAGTGTCTATCCATGGTATTTTCTTTTTCTGTGTGATGGAGTCTTGTTTTGTCGCCCAGGCTGGAGTGCAGTGGCGTGATCTCGGCTCACTGCAAACTCTGCCTCCTAGGTTCAAGCGATTCTCCTGCCACAGCCTGAGTAGCTGGGATTACAGGTGCGCACCACCACGCCCAGCTAATTTTTGTATTTTTAGTAGAGACGAGGTTTCACCATGTTGGTCAGGCTGGTCTCGAACTCCTGACCTCGTGAGCCACCTGTCTGGGCCTCCCAAAGCGCTAGGATTACAGGCATGAGCCACTGCGCCCACCTGGTATTTTCATGAACATACGTGCCACGTGTGTGTATAGCGTTGCATCAGGAGACAGCTTCGCTGGAGTGTGATTATGACTTGGAAACTCAGCTCCATTTCTGTTTCTTATAGCTCTTCCTCCTCCCAGAAAGACACGTGCTGAGCTCATGAAGGCAATCGATTTTGAGTACTATGGTTACCTAGATGAAGATGATGGTGTTATTGTGCCTTTGGAACAGGAATATGAAAAGAAACGTAGGTCTCTGGGCATTTTATTTCATAATAGATGGCATCTGTTTTCTGTTGTCTACTTTGAAAACAGGATTTTCAATAGTGCTTTATGCCAGAAGGGGGTTTTCTTTGTTGCTAATGATCTTCAGGCGTGATGGTCTGCTAATTCCCTGACCCCTGTGAGGCAGTCAAAGCTGTGTGGGCCAGAGGTAACAGGTTGGGGAAGCCATGAGAGCCACGTCTGACTGGTCCCTGTCTGCTAGGAGGTCACCATGTGGATTCGTGCTAATACCAGTGCCCATGTGACACATCAGGCCAGGACTTTGGAAGCAAGTGGTCTGGAGCTGGAGCTGCTTTCTAGCATGCTCTGCCCCTGCCTTCTCTGTTTTCATGTGGACATGTTGGGAATCCACTCAGGTTGTGGAAGTGGGGAGGATTTGGGAATGTTCCATAAAAAGCTGCTTTGTAGTGACTGAAGGCCAGAGTTATTGTAGGACTACCATGCCTCACATCCATTTCCACCCACGGGGGCAGAATGAAGGGTGTCCCTTTCTAGAGGGGATGTCTAGACTTTCCCTGCATAGTGTTGGCCTTTCCCTGCATAGTGTTGAAAGCTCATTTAGAGACAAATAAATAGCACCTACCCTCTCTTGTGTTCAGTCAGAGTCGAGTTAGTGGAAAAGTGGAAAGCAGAGAGAGAGGCTCGGCTGGCAAGAGGAGAAAAGGAAGAGGAGGAGGAAGAGGAGGAAGAGATCAACATCTATGCAGTCACCGAGGAGGAGGTATTGGGGTTGGCCCCCTCTGGCACTCACTGCCATCTGCTCCAAGCCATGAAGTGTGGCAGGGAGGAAGCTTGGCTCCCAAATACAGAGTCAGGGTTCACAGCCCAGCTTGCTCACCTGCAGGATGGCTGTGAAAACACTTGCGAGATTACAGGAGGGTTTCAGGAGGCAGCAGCCATGAGAGTGCCCTGCTGGCCGTGCTTTACACCAGGGCTTCCTTCTTTCCTTCTTAAAGACAGGCCCTTCTGCATACACTAGAATTAGACTGATAAACACAGAGGAAGCCATGAGCTTTAGCCCATGACCTCATCACTTCTGTTCACGTGTCAGTGGCAGTTGCTCTTCTGTAGTCTAACACCCCCATCTTTTTTATTTTTTTTGAGACGGAATCTGGCTCTGTTGCCCAGGCTGGAGTGCAGTGGCACAATCTTGGCTCACTGCAACCTCTGCCTCCCGGGTTCAAGCAATTCTTCTGCCTCAACCTCCCAAGTAGCTGGGACTGCAGGCGAGTGCCACCACGCCTGGCTAATTTTTGTATTTTTAGTAGAGACGGGGTTTCACCATATTGGCCAGGCTGGTCTCGAACTCCTGACCTCGTGATCCACCTGCCTTGGCCTCCCAAAGTGCTGGGATGACAGGCGTGAACCATTGCTCCCAGCCCTAACACCCCCGTCTTACACATGGAAAGAAACGCAGAGCAGAGAAGAAACTTTCTTAGAGGCCATGGTTGGGGAATCTTTGCATATTTTCAGACCTTTTGCATATTTTCTGATCTTTTGCATATTTTCTGATTTATAGGAAATACTCATTATATATCTTAGTTATTACTTTTTATTATAGCCACCATGTAAGTAATCTTGACATATCTGTCTGTGCTACACCTTTTATTTTTTCTATGAAACATTACCAAAACTTTACTCCATTAAAGGAGGTATTCTGAAACAAGGAAAACTCAACATTTGAAATCTCTGCCTCCCAGGCAGAGCTCTTCTGCGGGGCCCTATATTTGGAGTCCTTGCTGCCTGCACAGGTCTAGGTGGATCTGATTTGCTGGACTGAGAGAAGGGAGGGGATCACCCACACATGGATGATGGCTCAGGTTCCACATGAGGAGCTTGCTGAGACATCACTGGTGAAGAAGCAGGCTCAGGTTTAGTGACTTAATGTCACATGGGATATAACAGGCCTGAGGTTCCTGCTCATGTCCAGCTGGGCCAGCACTGGGGTTCAGTGCAGGTCTGAAGCAGGATGGCAACATGCCTTAGGAGGATTTCCTCTAGGTACAAATATTCATTTGCTCTCTCAGCAGGTGTTTAATTCATGGCTCCTGTGAGCCAGCCCCATTCCAGGTGCAGGGGCATGGTGGTACAGAGGCTTGGAGTGTAGCTCATAGTCCAGGGGGAGGCAGTCCAGTAAGAGAGACAGTGAGCAACAGTCCCTCAATAGAGCCTGGTGCAGGGACAGCCTGCAGACGCTCTGCTGGGAAGCTAACCCCTCAGCTGAGATTAGGATGATCCAGCGAACTTAACCAAGGAAGGAGGAGATGAGGAGAGAGGGCTCCCAGCAGGGGCGCATCATGTGCTGAGAGATCCTGTGATGAGTGTGAGAGACAAAGGACAGCCCCGTGTGCTGGAGTGCAGAGAGTGGGTGCTGGGTGTGAGTGGAGGCTGATGGGGAGCTGGCGTTGTGGGGAAGAGCAGTGGAAACCCACAGCAGAATTTTTTTTTCTTTTCAAATAATTATAGAGATACAGGAAGTTGCAAAGAGTACAGAGAGATCTTGTATATGCTTCACCCAGTTCCCCCCAGTGGTTGTATCTCATGTAGTTCTAGCACAGTAGTAAAACTGGGAGGTTGACATTGGCATAATGAGTGTGTGGAGTTCTGTGTCATTTGTCTCCATGTGTGGAGATCCATGTGGCCATCATGACAATCCAGATACAGAACTGGCCGGGGGTGGTGGTCACACCTGTAATCCTAATACTTTGGGAGGCTGAGGTGGGAGGATTGCTTGAACTCAGGAGTTCAAGACCAGTCTGGCAACACAATGAGGCCCTGTTTCTACCAAAAATAAAAACAATTAGCTAGGTGTGGTTGGACATGCCTATAGTCCCAGCTACTCAGGAGGCTGAGGTGTGAGAATTGCTTGAGCTCAGGGGGTTCAGATTACAGTGAGCTGTGATTGCACCACTGCACTCCAGCCTGGGAACTGTCCCCTTACTACAAAGATCCCTGGTGCCACCCCTACACAGTTCACACCTCCCTGTCCTCACCATCTCTTCTCCTAGCTGAACCCTAACCTGTTCTCCATCTCTGATTTTGTCATTTCAGAATGTTTTATAAATGGGATCATGCTGTGAGTCACCTTTCACGATGGCCTTGACACTCAACATGATGCCCTTGCCATCCCTCTGGTTGTTGAGTTCAATAGTTCATTCCTTTTCACTGCTGAGTGTTGTTCCATATACAGAAAAGTACACACCTGCTAAATGTGTAGGTCACTGGATTTTCACAGGGTGAACACACACACACATGCAAATACCAGTGAAGAAACAGAACAGGACCACAGCGCCAGAAGCTCACTACTGCCTCAGGGGTCACCCTCCTGACCTCTCGTGACCCATATATTTCACTTGTGTCTGAACTTTACATATGTGAGTCGTGTGTACTCTTTTGTGTCTAATGTTTGTGGGTATTTGTGTTGTGTCCAGCTTGGGGTTTTGGCAGATAGGGTTGCTGGGAGTTTTCTTGTTCCCGTGCAGTGTTTCTCTTGAGTACATGCTGAGGAGTGGAACCACCAGATCAGGGTAGGTATGTGTTTAGTGTTAGATACAACCAGTTTCTCCAAGTGCCAGCAGTGGATGAGAGGTTCCTCAAGAGGCTTTTGAAGCCATCCCCACTGGGAGCCAGTCAGGGAATGGGTCGTGCACGGTGTCTGGCAGAGCCCAGCAAACAGTGGACTCCTGACTCGCCACAAGACCCCTTCTCTCTTTCCAAGTCCATGGTGTTTTCTTTGTTATTAGAAATTTGTATTGACTCATAGGCAACCTCTGAGTTGATTATTTTTCTATGCATGGTACATTCTTTTACATTTACATTTTTTAAAATAGTGATACATTCACAAGGTTCAAAAGTGAAAAAGAATATAAAGATATTCCACAAAGATTCTCTTTCCTCACCCTGTCCCTCATCTACCTTGGTCTCACTGCCGTCAGTAATTTCTATTCTTATTTCCTCCTTAGACAAAAGGTAGCATAATATACACCGTGTTCTATGGCTTTTTTTACTTAATCTTGTGGGTCAAGTGTCTTTCTATAAGTATAGAACTTTCTTAGTTTTTTTTTCTTTTAAATAGTTGCAGAGTAGTGTGTTTTATAGAGTTGCCAGCATTTATCTAGCTGGGCGCCTACTGATGGACTTTCGCTTGTTCTGTTTGTAGTCGGACGAGGAAGGCAGCCAGGAGAAAGGAGGGGACGACAGCCAGCAGAAGTTCATTGCTCACGTCCCTGTTCCCTCGCAGCAAGAGGTAGGACCACAGCTAAGAGCTGCCTGGGCGCCAGGGGCTTCTCTAAAGCAGACTGCACAGAGCACTGTAGTGGGTTTTCGTTGTCCTTCCTACCCATCAGGGCAGCTCAGGGTCCTGACCACATGACACCTGTCATTGTGTTCAGGGTGTGGGGTCCAAAAAGGGCAGGACCCTCTGCTCTAGGCCATTCTATCGTTCAAATGTTTCCAATGGGAGGGAGTTAGGACTCTTGGAGACTATTCTGCGTATTTAAATCAGACTCCTTGATGGACTTCTCCCGCGGGGACTTCCTCCTGGCTGGGTCTGGCAGGTGTTGAGGGGCTTTGCTGAGGAGTGAGCCCTGCACTCTTAATTTCCACAGATTGAGGAGGCACTGGTGCGAAGGAAGAAAATGGAACTCCTCCAGAAGTATGCAAGCGAGACCCTGCAGGCCCAAAGTGAAGAAGCCAGAAGGCTCCTGGGGTATTAGGACCCAGCTGGGGCTCTCCTTGGAGTTCTTCCATCCCCCAGTGGTACCTCAGGACCCAGGGCTGCAGACACAGGCTGATGCTGCAAGGGCTCCTGCCCCATTCTCAGCCTTCCTTCCCTCTCCTTGTCTCATGTTGACCGGAGGGTAGGGGTCTGTCGCTGGTCTTCCTGGTAGGTTTTGTACACATATTTTGCTACTGTGTGGATCCATTTATTTTTATTGTGGAGTGTATACAACAGGTTGCGAACTGGCTGCCTGTGTCTTATTTTGACTTGCACTGCGACTTTGAGGGGAGAAGAATCAATTAGTGGCAAACATTTAAAAATGCAATTTTTTGCAGACCAAAGTATAATTTTAAAAAATGCAAATTTTCTAAAAGACACATCTCTTGAAAAATGAGATGATGTGGCCAGGCGCAGTGGCTCACGCCTGTAACCCCAGCACTTTGGGAGGCCGAGGCGGGCGGGTCACGAGGTCAAGAGATGGAGACCATCCTGGTCAACATGGTGAAACCCCATGTCTACTAAAAATACAAAAAAATTAGCTGGGCGTACTGGCATGCACCTGTAGTCCCAGCTGCTTGGGAGGCTGAGGCAGGAGAATCACTTGAACCCGAGAGGTGGAGGTTGAAGTGAGCCAAGATCGTGCCATTGCACTCCAGCCTGGTGACAGAGTGAGACTCTGTCCCCCCCCAAAAAAAAAAAAAAAAAAAAGATGGTATGTCAGCCCTGAGCACGCAACCCACAAGTCAATGACCAGGTCCCTCTGTGTTGGTTGCTGCTCTGGGCTCTCCGTTAGCCCCCCTCCACCTGCTCCACTCGCTCCTGCCTGGGTGGCAGGAATTTGAGTTTGCTATTCCTGTTTTATAACCTGTTCTGCAGAAACCTATTTTTATTAAAGATTTTTATAAGAAAGGGAAACCTCCATGTCTTCAGCTTGTTCCCTGGGCCGACAGCTCTGAGGTGACAGTGGCATTAGGATGTGACCAGTCACTGAGGGGCACTGCCTTCCTGCAGGGGAGTCCCTGAAGCCCCAGCCCCAAGTGTGGCAAAGACAGGACCAGATCCCAGGAGTCTAGGTGGGAGTGAGCCGACCCACCATGGCGTCCGTGGCCACAGCTGTAGACAGGGCTCCTTGCAGTGGGCCGCACCGTGGCCTGCTGAAAGCACACAGTGGACACGAGCTGAGTCCAGAGCTTCCTCTGAACTGGGGCTTAGCTCTCCAGTGGGGAACCATGGTCAGCGGCTGTAGCCCCTGGGCAAGATGGTGCCTGGCCTCCTGCCCTCTGCAGGGTCATGGGAGTGTCTGGGAACTCAGGGTTAGGGCCAGATGGCTGTTCCTGGGGCCTGGGGCTCCAGCTCAGGCTGTTTGGGAATAGGAGGAACTCTTGGCTTGGAGAAGCCCATCACACAGCGGGAGGCCTGGGATGGTTGGTCTGCGGGGAGCAGCTCAGACTGGGGGTGGCAGAGCCGTGTGTGGCTGTGTGTGGCCAAGTCGGGAGAGTGGCCAGTGCTGGGCCCTCTCTAAGGAGCCCGAGGGCCACAAGGACTGTGGAAAAGGTCTGAGTGAGGGAGTCGGGAGCTAGTGGCTAAGGGACTTGCTTGAGGACGCTCCGTGCGGCCACAAGGAGAGGCCCAGGCAGGACCAGGTCAGGAGGAGGCTGGGGCAGAGGCCCTGGCAGGAGGTGGGTGGGCTGGGTGGGGATGGGAGTAGCCAGGGTGTAGGTGAGGATGGGGAAGGGGCCCCCCTGCCTCCTGGCTTCCCTGAGGGCTGGGCTGGCCAATCCCAGCCCTCAGTCAAGCCCGGAGGCAAATGTGTGCAGGGAGGAGAGGTGTCCAGGTTGAAGCTTTGGGAGCCCTTGGAGGCAGCAAGGCAGACTCGCCTCTGGGACCCAGCACCCAGCTTGGGCCTGCAGGTGGGGACTCAGGAGTGAATATCGTGGGGGCTTTGAGCAAGACCCTCTGGGCCCAGCCTCACCTTCCATACTTTGAAGTCAAGGAGTGGACCTGTGCTGTCTTAGTTTGCTCTGGGGTCTGGGCAGTCCTGTGGTTTGGGCAGAGGCCTCAGAGGGCCCTAGGGACAGACTGACCCAGGTCTGAGCCTCTTGGGAGCGTGGGGATGGCCGGCCTCAGACAGGCCTGGTTGTGGGTTTGTCTTCCAAGGGGCACACGCACACTCTAGTGCTTCCTGGCATTCAGAAGAGAATGGGGAATCCAGACATCAGGCCTTCCTTCTCCCTGGGAAGGATGGCAGGTGCTTGGAGCCAGGCCTGTCTTGAGAGCCAGGGCTCTGGGTCTTCCTCCTCCAGTGCCCTGTTCCACGCCTTCAGTGCACAAAGCACTCCCCTCCTGGGATCTCTTCAGGGATCCCCGGGATGCAAACTGGCCAGGGATTAGGATTCCACATTTGAGCAAACAGACTGAGAGTGGAGAAGCACCCAGCTGGACATCCTCTAGGTGTTCCTGGCAGAGGCCCTTGCTACTTGTCTGTGCCCAAAGGCCCTAGAGGGTCCTAGATGTGGGACAAGGTCTCAGCAGGGCTCCAGTCCCAGGCCTGGAAACAGCTGGGGGTGGGGGAAGCTGGCTGGGTGGGTGTGGTTATCTTTTCCCAGCTTGTGGCTCCGAGGTGACAGAACCAATCTCAGGAGGCTTTGTTTGGTTAATAAAATCTACTGAATGGTTTATTTTAGCTTTGGCTCTGCCCGTGGTTTCCCGAAAAGCTACTTTTTCATAGTCATGTTTCCATCAACTTCCTTCTTCCCTCACACTGCCTGTCCTCCAGTGTCTAAAACACACCACCTCCCTCCTGTTTTGCTTTAAGACTGGTCACAGCATCCCCACCCAGGCCTCCTGGACCTCCTCCCGCTGCATCCCCAACTGGCTGACCCCACCTGCCCTTGGGCAGTTTATAAACAAGGAAGAAATGAAAACCTTTCTCCTCCTGCCCTGCACTTGCTCTGCAGTCCTGCGCATGCACACCCCAGTCCCTGAAACACTGGCAGGATCTGGACCCGAGCTGGGGCTCCTCACCCTGCTCACTGTGCAGCACTGAAAGCAGGAACCCGCCTGGATGGACATCAGGCCTGGCCCAGCACCCAGCTGACTAGCAAGCAGAGGGATCCAGGGGGACGGGCAGCGGCACCCAGCTCCTTCTGGCATCTCACTTGCTGCCCACCTGCTCCACCAGAAAGGATGCAGAAGGCAGTGTCCGTGGAGGGCTGGCCTGGCACTCTGAGTCCTGCTTCTCTGCCGCAACTCCTGGGGCTTTTAGCAGGTCATGCAGTTCCTGAGCCTGGGTTCCCTTTCCCACAAAATGAGCCGTGGAGAGGACAGAGTTGTTTACAGTTCTCTAGCTGGGCCAGGGTAGAAGTCTGTAAAAAACTGGTGTGTTTGAGGGGCTGTGAAGTCAGATGAGGGGCTGAGGGGAGATGATGTTGGGAGAAGAGGAACCTTAAATGTGTGCGTGTTCCTGAGGATCTGGGACTTGGCACTGAACTTGCTTGAGCAGGGGATGCCTTTGTAAGGTCCCTTCTAGCAGCAGATGGGGTGAGGGTAGGGGTTGTGCTGGGGGCACTAGAAACAGACCAGGGAGGAAGCCAATCTGATCCCCTAGGGGATGGCTGGGTCTGGTCGGGGCTAGCAGTAGAGGTGTGAGTTGGGGTGCTGAGGTGCTGACCCCTATATTTTGAGTCAGATCCTCAAGTGTGAGACCAGTGCCATCAACAGAAGCAGCAAGAGTGGAGGTGCTCATTTGCCTGTGTTTACGACATTTTGGGATTCTGGGAGGAGAGAGTGGGTGCCTGCATTTTCTCTGGTCACCAGGTGAGTGCAGAGGGCTGTTTATGGAGGAGCCTTTCCAGCCAGCAGTCAGCACCAGCCAGAGCACTGAAGTTTATGACTGCTGTAGCCGATTGTGCTTTATTCCTACTTTTAATTTTCAGAGTCCAGAGTGCTCACCATTACAACACGGAATCTCACAATCCTACTTTTAATTTTGTAATATTTTGTAGCAAGCACCCCTCTGTATGAAAGACACAGGGTATTGTGGTTGGCATCTGGCCTTCATGGTGTTTTTTCACTTGGGGGCACATTTTCAGCACTAGCCTTGGCATCACCACATAAAGAAAATTTGGGGCCGAGCGTGGTGGTGCACACCTGTAATCCCAGCACTTTGGGAGGCCAAGGCAGGAGTATCATTTGCTTGAGCCCGGGAGTTCAAGACCAGCCTGGGCAACATAATAAGACCGCTACAAAAAATAAAAAAATTAGCTGGATGTAGTAACGCACGTCTGTGGTCCCAGGCCTGTGGTCGAGTACAAGAGGCTGAGTTGGGAGTATGGCTTGAGCCCTGGAGATTTGAGGTGGCAGTGAGCCGTGATTGTACCGCTGCACTCCAGCCTGGGCAACAGAGGAAGACGCTGTCTCCCCCACACCCCTACCCCCCCAAAAAAAGAAGAAAACTTGTCTGATAGTTTGTAGGTTTATATTTTAATAATGGCAAGTGTAGAAAGAAAAAGATGAAAGGAGAAAGAAGGAAGGAGAAAACCAGGTACGAATGTCCCTTTAGCCACTTGGAGGAGGTCTGATCCAGGGAACATTGCCATTATGGGATACCCTCTTTATCATCTGAGATGGTGCCACTGCATGGCAATGACACAAACAGTTAAAATGCATTCAGCTCACCCACCACTAGCTTTAAGAATGTTAAATTCTTGGCCGGGCGCGGTGGCTCATGCCTGTAATCCCAGCAGTTTGGGAGGCTGAGGTGGGCGGATCACAAAGTCAGGAGATTGAGACCATCCTGGCTAACACAGTGAAACCCCGTCTCTACTAAAAATATAAAAAATTAGCCAGGCATGGTGGCTGGCACCTGTAGTCCCAGCTACTCAGGAGGCTGAGGCAGGAGAATGGTGTGAACCCGGGAGGCGGAGGTTGCAGTGTGCAGAGATCACGCCACTGCACTCCAGCCTGGGCGACAGAGTGAGACTGTGTCTCAAAAATAAAATAAATATGTTTCTTGGCCGGGCATGGTGGCTCATGCCTGTAATCCCAGCACTTTGGGAGGCCGAGGTGGGCGGGTCACCTGAGGTCAGGAGTTCAAGACCAGCCTGGCCAACACAGCAAAACCCTGTCTCTACTAAAAATACGAAAATTAGTTGGGTGTGGTGGCACACGCCTGTAATCCCAGTTACTGGGGAGGCTGAGGCAGGAGAATTGCTTGAGGTTGCAGTGAGCCAAGATCAGGCCATTGCACTCCATCCTGGGCAACAAGAGTGAAACTCTGTCTCAAAAAAAAAGTTAAATTCTTGACCAATTTTTTTTTCTTTCTTTCTTTCTTTTTTTTTGAGACAGAGTCTCGCTCTGTCGCCCAGGCTGGAGTGCAGTGGCATCATCTTGGCTCACTGCAAGCTCCACCTCCTGGGTTCACGCCATTCTCCTGCCTCAGCCTCTGAGTAGCTGGGACTACAAGCGCCGGCCAACACACCCGGCTAATTTTTTGTATTTTTAGTAGAGACGGAGTTTCACCATGTTAGCCAGGGTGGTCACGATCTCCTGACCTCGTGATCCGACCATCTTAGCCTCCCAAAGTGCTGGGATTACAGGCGTGAGCCACCGTGCCTGGCGACTAAATTCTTGACCTATTTTTAAAAATTTGCAATAAAGGCCGGGTGCGGTGGTTCATGACTGTAATCTCAGCACTTTGGGAGGCCGAGGTGGGCGGATCACGAGGTCAGGAGATCGAGACCATCCTGGCTAACACGGTGAAACCCCGTCTCTACTAAAAATATAAAAAATTAGCTGGGCATGGTGGCGGGCGCCTGTAGTCCCAGCTACTCGGGAGGCTGAGGCGGGAGAATGGCGTGAATCCGGGAGGCGGAGCTTGCAGTGAGCCGAGATCGCGCCACTGTACTCCAGCCTGGGTGACAGAGCGAGACTCCGTCTCAAAAAAAAAAAAAAAAAAGTGCAATATACATTTTTTCAAATTTGGTGTATTAAATGAAATATAAATATTTTTTAATTGCTGCATTTCAAATTAGCATGATTCCATTTCAAATAAAATGCCACTGTGCTACTCAGGAATTTACCACCAAAAGAGGAAATGCAGATATTAGACAGCTTTATTGAGGTATAATTTACATACCATAAAACCCACAGGTTGTAAGTTTACATTTTAATGATTTTAATAAACTTGAGGAGTTGTGCAACCCTTACCACAGTCCAATTTTAGAATCACCCCACAAAGGCAAGGGAGTGGTGCCTGGGTTTTCTGACAAAATCTATACTCAGACCAACATGTCCCCTGCCCCAGCCCAACCAGTTCCAGGCTAGAGCAGTGGAAAGGCCAGTTAGCTATCCAACCACCGTCTACCCCTACACTTCATCCTGGCTCCTGGATTCCACACCATTTTGTGCTGTGGTAGCTGCTCTGAGCTGGGGGCAGGCCTTGTTTTCTGGAGTTCTGGACTTTGACCTGAGCTAGTCCCAGCATGCAGAAACCTTCCATCCGATCTCCTGTCTACTTCTACCCTGGAGTGGAGGTTATTTCCTGCCTCTCTAACTCTCCGCTCCCATCAGGTGTACCAAAGTGGGGCTCTCAATTGCTTTTCAGTGGCACTTTGGGGTTTCCTGTCTGATTCTGTTGGGTATTTCCCATGGGAGTGGAGTTCAAACTTTCAGAAGAAACAACTCTTCTGCCTTCTCCACGGGGTCTGCCTTTGCAGACTGCTCATTCAGTCCCTTTCTATCTCGACCTGAAAGGTTGGGTGGGGTCCTCACAGTGGCACTGGGGGACTTGCTCTCTGCGAAGTCTCCTTCAGCTTGAAGACTTTCCCCTTTTCTCCTGGATTTTTGTCTGCTTTGTCCACAGGTGCATTACAAGGCCCCAGGACAGTGCCCTCCTGTAGTAGGCATTCATTAAATATGTTGAATACCTGGAATTGGAGTGCCACAAGGGAGCTGTCTGGAGGGGTAAGGGGTGCTGTCAATTCCTTCCCATCTTCGGAGCTGGGAAGCCCAGTCCTGTTGGATCTAGTATAAGCTTCTTACAGATGTTTGGGTCTCCTTTCTCTGAGGCGCCCTGGTTCACTGGGCCAACTCAGGAGTTGGTCTGCCCTTCCTCAGAAATCCCTTCAAGTTTTTCTGTTCCTCTTCCTAGACTGGTGCTTTTTGGCTGGGTCAGTTTCCCAAATGGGCCTGTAGCTGCTCTGAGCTGGGTCATCCAGCCGTTTAGCAGCTGCTTCAACCACTGCTAGGCTGCCTTTTGGAGACAAGAGCTCCCAGCTCCTCCTTCTGGCCTAGCTTCCCATCAAATGGGGCCCTGGGTCCTCTCCTCACAAGGATTTTGGCCTCCTCCGCAGTTTTGTAGCCAGCCTGGATTCTGGCCTTCTGCAGCCTGCTCCCTCCCTTCCCTTCCGCCCCTGGGAAGAGCGACCCCCACCACTCTCGGAGACTGCACTGCCCGCCTGTCAGAGTGGGCACTCAGGTGACACTGCTGTGGTCGTCCCCTTCCCCCGTGATCCATTCCGGAGGGGGTCATTCTTAGTCTAGGCCTGCAGGCCCGGAGCTCCAGCCATGGTCTCCGCTTGTCCCTGACCGGCGGTCTGGGAGGCAGCAGGTAGGGGATCCCGGGCAGGCGGACCAGGCCTGGGTGGGGGGCGAGCAGGAGGCGCGGGACAGCACCTGGGGGTCCCAGCTGATGAAGGGTCGGGGTGGGCAGTGGTTTGGGGGCCAGACGGATCCGCGGTGTGGGCGCGCCGGGGTGTTGATGGAGGAGGGGCCGAGGTGCTGAGGGCGGGGTCGGGCTGGGGGCGGGGCTGAGGGCGGAGTCGGGTCGGGCGGAGTCAGAGCTGAGGTGAGCCTGAGGGCGGAGTCGGGGCGGGCTGAGGTGGGCCTGTGGGCGGAGTCGGGGCGGTGTGCTGAGATGGGCCTGAGGGCGGAGTCGAGGTCGGGCTGAAGGCGGAGTCGGGGCGGGCTGAGGTGGGCCTGAAGGCAGAGTCGAGTTCGGGCTGAGGGCGGAGTCGGGGCGGGCTGAGGTGGTCCTGTGGGCGGAGTCGAGGTCGGGCTGAGGGCAGAGTCGGGTTGGAGTCGGGGCGCGCTGAGGTGGGCCTGGGGGCGGAGTCGAGGTCGGAGCTGAGGGCGGAGTCGGGGGCGGGGACGTAGGCGGAACCCGGGTCGGGCTGAGGTGGGCCCGAGGGTTGGGCTGGGGGCGGAGTGGGTGCCAGCCTGAGGGCGGAGCCGGGGGCGGGCCTACAGGCCGGACTGGTGTGGCACGGAGCTGAGGACCGGCCGGAGCTTTGCGGAGGGCCCGGCTTGGCGGGTCCAGGGCGGAGCCGAACCCGCGGGGCTCCGGGTCCGGGCGGGGCCGAGCCGGGCCGGGGCGGGACCCAGCCAGGGTGGGGCGGGGCCGAGGCCGAGGCAGGCGGTCGGCAGTGCTGGGGGTTCAGGTGTTGCGGCGGCTCCACGTAGCCAGGCGGCCCGTGGGCTGGAGCGGGCGGAGCTCGGCCCGCGGCTTGCGTGAGCTCAGGCCGGTCCCAGCGTCCAGAGCGCCGGCCCTTCGGCTTCCTCTAGGCCATGGCAGGGCCGGGCCCAGGCCCGGGGGACCCGGACGAGCAATACGATTTCCTGTTCAAGCTGGTGCTGGTGGGCGACGCAAGCGTGGGCAAGACGTGCGTGGTGCAGCGCTTCAAGACCGGCGCCTTCTCGGAGCGCCAGGGAAGCACCATCGGCGTCGACTTCACCATGAAGACGCTGGAGATCCAGGGCAAGCGGGTCAAGGTGGGAGGCCGGCCAGGGCCCCTGGAAGGCGCTCCCTCGGAGGGTGGGGCGGGGGCAGCGGAGCCCCTGGCCGCGGCGAGCGCACCCCGCGTCCGTCTGAAGTTTCCTTTGGATTCCCCTTTTTCCTTCCTCGGGTCGGAGCAGGCCTGGGCCCCGGGGTCTGGGCCGGGTTCAAGTCCTCAAAGCGCCGGCCATGGGTTGCGGGGAGGGGCGAGGGAGTGTGGAGGAGGCGGCCCTGCCCTCCGGAGCTCACACCCTAGGAGGGGACTGTGCTCCAAAATAACTTTAGCCATTGGAAAGCAGGGGGTTAGACTCCCCTGTTCCAGGTACTAGCGGAGCGCCTTGGAGTACGGAGATCAGACCCCCCACCTCCATCCACCGCGATGGCAGCCCCCAGCTCAGCCCACCGGCGGGGCACTCAGCCAGAGAACTGCATCCCCACCCCAGGACTAGGAGCGATCAGGAAGTAGTTGCTTTTAGGACCGGAGGGCCAAAACTTTTTGATGAATTTCCGGCCTGGCCACGCCTCCCTGCAGTCTCTTTGTGGACCTGGTGGTGGAACTTTACTCGACTAGGGCCAGCCCCGGTTCCCTCCCCCAGCTGGAGTTTGATAGAAACTGAAAACTTCACAGATACCGGAAGGTGGGGGAGAGAACCAAGCTTTGGCAATGGCTCCGAATAAAAACAGCAGGATGTGGTTGCCACAATGTCCTGGCAGTGGTTTGATAAATATTTGTGATGAATGAAATCAGAGTTTCTTAACCTAGGTGTTAGTACTCCCTAATCAACTAGGAGACCCTGGGCTGAAGGCACTCAGTAACTTTTCTGAACCGCACTGTACAGAAATCTTTGCTTGCTTTCATGGTTTCGAGCCCCCATGATCTTCAGGACACCCTCAGGGCACAGGGCTGGGACGATCTCTGCCAGGGAGATGGGAGTCACTGGAGCCTTGCTGCTACTGGGCTCTGCCTCTCCGGGTGGCTCTAGGCCTGCTCCTTGTTGCCTTTGGCTAGGATATGTAGCTCTTTGTCTTTGTTTCTATAAAATTGGGATAATTTCTGGGTGTTGCCTCCCTCCTGCCCCAAGGTGGAGAAAAAAGTAAGTCAACAGTCTTTATGTGTCCACAGTGCCTCTCAGTAGATGTGACGGGGAAGCAGAAACTCCTGCCTGAGGGGTTTTATTATTATTATATTTTAATCGTCTTCTGGGGTCTGTGTTTTGGTCTCCGTGGATGGAAAAGAGCAAGGTGCAGAAGGCAGCTTTGAGTCACTCGGGACCACCCTTTTGGAGCAGGTAGCCAGGGAAGGGCTGGAGTGGGTGGAGTGTCCGTTATTGAGTGTGCCCAGTGATGATGCCAGCAGCTGCAGGGAAAGGGGAGTGTGAAAATACAGGCTAAAGAGCAGTGGTGTCCTCCTCATGAGCTATCGGTCTGTGTCTGGAGTGTCTGTGGTGGCCCAGTGCTGACGGTGGTCAGGGAGGGGGCAGGGTTCCTGTTTACCTGTTGAGATAACAGACTGTGTCCCAGCAGAGCTCCTGGTTTACTGTGCACGGGTTATGCAATGCAGGGCCAGGCAGTTCATTATTTTCTTTCCTTATGGTTGCTTCCAGATTGTCCTTCCTAGGAAGCAGCCCGGGGCCCAGGGAGCAGAAGAGCTGTGTAGCTGTGGTAAACACCTCTCCAAGTTATAGCCGCTGACCTTCTTGAGAGGCTGTTGGGAATCAGCTGGGTTACAGGTGCATTCTCTGCTGACTGGAGGGAATTCTTACCCCCGCTCACACAGGATGGAGCCTGGGCACACAGCTAAGAAGTGACAGAGGTGGGAATATTTTTCCCAGTTTTTCTGACTCCAAAGCAGATTTCTCCCCCATAGTGGACAGCTTTTCAGAATCCCGTTGTCTGTGGTGGGGAAGCCTCCGGCAATTGTTTACCACCTCATTTTGCCGGCAGGAAAACCTGAAGTCTAACTCACTGCAGAGGCTCCAAATTAAAGCTGGGCAGCCGTGAACTTGAGGGAAAACTGTCCTTCGAGTCAGGCTTCCTGGGGTCCGCTGCCGCAGCAGGAGCAAGCCATTTTCCCTCCTTCATCTGTAAAGTGCCTCTGAGTAGTCTTTTGGCAATGTGATTTTAAGTCAAGTTTTTTGAGGTCTAATTTACACACGGTAAACCTTCACCACTTGAGGTGTTACAGGTCTATGAACTTCACAAACTTACACAGACAAGCAGCCACATCACTATCAAGATGGAGAATTTTTCCACCAACCCAGAAAGTTCTTTTGTTCTTCTGTAGTCAGTTCCTTTCACCTCATCCTGTGGCAACCCCCGATCTGTTTTTTGTCTCTGTAGTTTCAGCAGTGTGATTTTAACTGAAAGCCTTGATGAACCAGAGCTTATTGTTGTTTTTTCTGTGGAAAGCAAGTGCACATCAGGGATTCAGTGTAAAACCTTTCCAGGGGCCGGGTGCAGTGGCTCATGCCTGTAATCCCAGCACTTTGGGAGGCCGAGGCAGGAAGATTGCTTGATGTCAAGAGTTCGAGATGAGCCTGGCCAGCATAGTGAGACGTGGTATCTATTTAAAATAAAATAAAATAAACCTTCTCAGGGCCTGTCTTGGGAAGCCCGAGATGCTTGTCCAGCAAGCATCCAGTCTTATATCCTAAAGCTTTCCCTGTGATTCTTTACAATGATGCTGGGTTTTATTAGAGCTTGAGGAAGCTTAGAGATGGATCACCTGGTGGTTTTCTAGCTCCTGTGAGCTTGGAGGTACTGAAAGGTAAGGAGAAAGGCCAAGAGGGCAGAGAGAGGGTCAGAAGGGCTTTAACTAGCTTCCCAACCAGTCAGAGCAATACCTTTATCTAGTTGTAGGTTGAAATTCTTGTTATTTGACTAAAGAATTCTCCTGCTAAGAAAAACGAAACATTTGAGAATCACAGATTTAATCAAATTACTTTATTTCTGTAGCCACTTCCCATTACAACCAGAATAACCTCCAAACACCTTCCCCAAAGAGATGGACCTCTGGAAGGAGACAAAGTTGGAGAGGCAGACAGAGGCCCATCTCTACCCTTCACTGCCTGCTCTCCAGCTTCACTAGCCCTTCAACATGGTGGGCTTACCCCTGCCTCAGGACCTTTGCATCTCTTCCCCTGCCCATCATACTCTGCCTCTAGATCCCCACGTAACTGCTACTTCATCATTCAGGTCCCAACGCAAATGCCACATCTTCAGAGAGGCCTTGCCTGATCTCCCAGGTCCTCTATTCTGTAACTCTATTGTATCTGGTCATAACACTTACCACAGCTTCAAATTAACTGTTTTTTTCTGTCTCCCCCTATAGAAGGTAAGCTCCTTGAAGACACAGGGATCCAGTGGGCCAGTGTCAAACACATGGTGTCCAATATGTGCCTGTTAATTGGTTCCTTTATAGAGAGAAAGCTGAGGCCAAGGTCACTTACAACTCTGTGGCAAAACCAAGGGTTTGGCTGGCTCCTAAGCCCAGTCTTCATTTTTACTTGACCACCCTTCTGATTTGCTCTGAGTTCATAAAGATGACCGTGAGATTCTGAAAGTGAATGGATCTAATAAAAATGCAGTTGTGGCCATTGCATTCACTGAGAGAAGAATGTGGAATGGGGCATTTTAGAAAGATTGGGGTTGACAGTTAAAGAGTTTTAGGGTGTTTGGTTTATTATTAACCAAAACGTATAGATATACCCAAACGGCTCAGAGACACTGCTGTACGAGTCAGTAAGGCTTTGTATATGGTGATCATTTCCAGTGTTCTTGTGGATGCATTTGGCTGTAGCTATGAGAACTGGACTTATAAAGTGAATCTGAGTGCTGCTTATCTTGTATACTGTGGAGTCTCTGACAGAGAGCACTGGACTAGGAGTCTGAAGTTCTGAGTCTTGCTTCAACCCTGCCACAGACTTGGGCAATTCATTTTTTTTCTCCTTGGAGCCTCAGGCTTCCTCATCTGTGAAATGGGACTAATGGTCTTTGCTCTGCCTCTTTCTTAGGGTTGTCAGAAAACTTTGAACATGCTTAAAATAGTTTGAAGTTTCCATGACTTACTTTTGAATAGATAAACCATTCACATGGTTCAAATTTCAAAATTTTAAAAACTTCAAAGGGTATATATAGTGAAAAGTCTCCCTTCCGTGTTTGTCCCGTAAGCCACCCAGTGTCCTCTAAGAAGAAGCCATCAGTGTTACTCATTTCTTATTTAAAAACAAGGATTTATAAATATATATTTTATTATTGCTGCAGTTACTGTTTTCCTCCCTAGATGAGACAGATTAGGTCTGAATTTGCCCCTCCCCCACCCCTCCCTCCTCCCCACCTCAGTGTCCTCAGGAAATCTCAGCTGGCTCTAAATCCTTAAAACATTCTGAAGCTCCTCTACTCACTCTTATCTGGGACAACACAAAGGCCTGTTATGTAAACTCGTTTTTGCAGATCACTAGGCATACCGGCCTCAAGTCCAGCGCAGAGGTCAGCCTTGTGGAACTGTACCCCTCTATTCAGCTCTCTCTCAGGCTCACTGTCTGCTCGCCAGGGATGCTGCCAGATCTCTCCTTCATAGAGGTAAAGTCTGTGCCCTTGGGCCTGGACCTCCAGATTTCAGGACCTTTGGCCTTGACTCTCAAGCTTCCCCTTGCCCTAGGAGTCAAATTTGTTTTTGTAGCTGCTCCTGGCACTTCAAAAAGAGGGGGCAGGGCGGGATAAGAGGAAATGGTTTCTGGTTAAAGTTTGCATTCACAGTCCTTCCAATCAAGAGTCTAGTTCTGCTCATCTGTTCTTTTCCTATTTGGATAAAGTTTGTTTGACTTTTTCAGTTTTCATTAGAAATAGCAAAAGGACTGTTAGATAAGAAAGAAGTTCTAGGTCATGCTGATTTTCTGAAGAAATCTGTTCTTGATACCAGGGACAGCCATCCTAATTGCAAAATAAACGTTTCTTAGAATCCTGAGACAGCATGTCTGGTGGAGAGAGAGTGGAAAGAGGGCCAGCTTTAGAACTGCACAGCACCAGGTTAAATCTTATCCTCAATGGATATGTTCTAAGACCCCCAGTGGATGCCTGAAACTTCAGATGGTACTGAACGCTATATAGACTATGTTTTGTCTTATACATATATGCCCATGATAAAGTTTAATTTATGAATTAGGCACAGTACGAAATTAACAACAATAATTAATAACAAAATAGAACAGTTATAACAATATGCCAGTATCGCTATTCCTGCGCTTTGGGGCCATTATTAAGTAAAATAAGGATTCTTTGAACACAAGCACTGTGATACAGTACATGCTGGACAAAGGTATGATTCACATCCCAGGTGGGACGGAGCAGGATGGCGTGAGATTTCATCATGCTACTCAGAATGATGTGCAATCGACTTATGCATTATTTCTAGAATCTACCATTTAATATTTTTATTTGTTTTTTTGAGACAGAATCTCGCTCTGTCGTCCAGGAGGGAGTGGAGTGGTGTGATCTCAGCTCACTGGAACCTCCACCTCCCAGGTTCAAGCGATTCTCCTGCCTCAGCCTCCCAAGTAGCTGGGATTACAGGTGCCCACTACCACACCCAGCTAATTTTTGTATTTTTTGGTAGAGATGGGGTTTCACCATGTTGGCCAGGCTGGTCTCAAACTCCTGACCTCAAGTGATCCACCCACCTGGGTCTCCCAAAGTGCTGTGATTACAGGTGTGAGCCACCGCGCCTGGCCTACTTAATATTTTTATTTTTTATTTTATTTTTTGAGACGGGGTTTCGCTCTTGTTGCCCAGGCTGGAGTGCAATGGCATGACCTCAGCTCACTGCAACCTCCGCCTCCTGGGCTCAAGTGATTCTCCTGCCTCAGCCTCCTTAGTAGCTGGGATTACAGGCATGCACCGCTGTGCCTGGCTGATTTTGTTTTTTGTTTTTTGTTTTTTTTTTAGTAGAGACAACGTTTCACCATGTTGGCCAGGCTGGTTTCGAACTCCCGACCTCAGGTGATCTACCCACCTCGGCCTCCCAAAGTGCTGGAATTACAGGCATGAGCCACCACGCCTGGCCCTACTTAATACATTTAGAGCAAAGTTGATGGCAGGTAGCTGAAACCTTGGAAAGTGAAACCATGGATAAGTGGGGGATACTGTACCATAGGCATGTGACTTTACCTCTTCAAATCTGTCTTACCTGCAAAACCCCTACCCTTAAGGACCTGGCCCATAGTGGATCATCCACAGATGGGAACTGATGTTGGTGTGTAACCACCTGATGAGAGAGAGTAGATTGCGGGGGGTGGGGGTCAGGAAGCTTGGTTTCTCAGCCTAGTTGCCCAGCTGACCGTAAACAATTCACTTCATTGACCTGTTGTCCTATCAGTAAAGTGAAGACAATAAAGGCAAGAGACTGGCCCCTGTGGCTATGCTCGTATTAGAAATAGAGCTATACAGTGACCCCAAACTGATCAGGGATTGCGGGAAGTAGAGGCACACAAGGCCTTTACCACCTTTTGTCTCCATGCTGTGACTCAGGATATCCACATGTCTGCTTTCCTTGCTTTCCTCTCGTTCGTTGTTTAGCCCTTGTAGGTTTCTTTACCTTGCACTGGCCTTTGTGTAGTGCTCGGGCTGTGATTGGCCTTTGCTGAGACCTCATGCTAGGCGGTTTTCCTGGGTGCTTTGGGTATGAGGAATTCTCAGAGTTCAGTAATAAGAGGAGCAACTCTCCTTCAAATGTGCATGCGTTTTATAAGTTTCCATCGCTTTTCTCATGAGTTGTTGCATTTGATCCTCATAGCCACCCTGTGGGAGACTATCCCCATCTTACAGAAGAGGAAATGAAGGCCCATTTGTGGCAAAGTCCGAACCAGAGCCAAGCTTTTCAGCTCCTAGTCTGGTACTTTTCTCCTCATTGCTGTTTTGTGCCCTCTCCTACTACCGCAAACACACACAAACCCACAAATGAAAAAAGTTGGGACTGATTTAAAATCTAGGCCATCTTGTATTGCTTGCATTTTACACATTGATTAGCAGTGTCATGTCAACATTTTAATGCCCAGGACTTATTAAATAAATGTTTATTAATTCAGATGAACTGGGGGTAGTGTTTGGAATGGCCAGTGTGAATGACAGAAAAATCCCACTTTCTAGACTGGCCTGTGAAATGCTGTTTTATTGTTGATGTGGCAGCAGAAGCTAACCAAATGCTGTTACATACCGGATCTTTCTTTTTTTTTCTTTCGAGACGGAGTCTCGCTCTGTCACCAGGTGGAGTGCAGTGGCGTGAGGCGTGATCCCGGCTCATTGCAACCTCCACCTCCCTGGTTCAAGCAGTTCTCCTGCCTCAGCCTCCCAAGTAGCTGGGACTACAGGCACACACCACCACGCCTAGCTAATTTTTGTATTTTTAGTAGAGACGGGGTGTCAAACCATGTTAGCCAGGATGGTCTCGATCCCTTGACCTCGTGATCTGCCTGCCTCAGCCTCCCAAAGTGCTGGGATTACAGGCGTGAGTCACTGCGCCTGGCCACATATCAGATTTTTCTAACCTGCTTTGGGTTCATGAATAAGGACCGTTTGCCATTAATAGCTCCTATCCAGATACCATTAAAATCAGCTCTCCTCTACTTGCACCAGTTTGCCTCGCAAATCTCCCTTTTCTGGATTGGAAGAAGGCAAACTTAATCCCAGAAGCGGTGTGTGAGCATTACTTGTTAGAGGTTTTCACCTGTGCTCGTGAATGACCACTCTGAAATCCCAAAAACAGAGTGTGGCTAGAGAGTAATGTGACTGGTGTTCAAAAATAACCTAGGGCCGAGTGTAGTGGCTCATGCCTGTAATCCCAGCACTTTGGGAGGCCGAGGCGGGCCGATCATGTGGTCAAGAGTTCAAGACCAGCCTGGCCAACATGGTGAAACCCCATCTCTACTAAGAATACAAAAATTAGATGGGCATGGTGGCGCATGCCTGTAATCCTAGCTACTCGGGAGGCTGAGGCAGGAGAACCACTTGAACCTGGGAGGCGGAGGTTGCAGTGAGCCAAGATCGTGCCACTGCACTCCAGCCTGGGCGACAGAGCAAGACTCCATCTCGAAAAAAAAAAAAAATAATAATAATAATAAAAATAACCTAAAACTCAAACGTGTATATGAGTGCTATCCCTTTCAGAGTCATCTCTTTGAGTAATTGTATATGCATTTCCCGAAGGTTTCATCCGCTGTGATGCTGTGTTCAGAAACTTCTCTAGAAACTGCACCTGCTTTGGTGGGTATTCCAGGGGTGGGTTTGATAAATAAAAACAGTCAAAAGAAGCCTGGACAACATAGGAAGACCTCATCTCTACAAAAAAATTAATAATTAGCCAGGTGTGGTGATGCATGTCTGTAGTCCCAGCTACTGAGGAGGCTGAGGCGGGAGGATTGCTTAAGTCCCAGAGATCAAGTCTGCAGGTAACTATGACCATACCACTGCACTCCAGCCTGGGTGACAGAGTGAGACCCTGTCTCAAAAAAAAAAAAGCAACAAAACCCAGCCTGCCTACCATAATGTTAGCAGTTCTTCTGTCCAAAATGAGGTCTGGCTATAAAATAATTCTGGTTCGTGTTAGGCAATTCCTGTATGTGCTGGGCACTGGCAGCTGTTGGAGTAAGTGTACTGCCTTCTGAGGTGACGTCTCTTAAAGGGGGCAAGGTGCATTTTGATTTGAGAGACCTAAAAGCCTGGCCTTCAGCTAACAGCATGAGGGCTGGGAGTCATTTCCCCTTCTTGCATCAGTTTCCTCACTGTTGCGTGATGAAGTGAGACTGGGTGATCTCAGAAGCCTCTCTAGGCTCTGTTATTCTTTGAAAAAAGGCCCTTGTCATTTCAAGCCAGATAACCTCCATGCCCACCATTTTTATGGCCATGGAGTATAAAAATTGGATATTTTTAAAATTAAAAAATTCTGTTTACCATTTCCAATTAAAAACTTAGATTTTGGGGGTTTTTTATTCTTGACTTTTTTTTTTTTTTTTTTTAAACAGGGTCTCAAGGTCTCACTCTGGTTGCCCAGAATGGAGTGCAGTGGCATGATCTCAGCTCACTGCAACCTCTGCCTCTTGGGCTCAGGTGATTCTCCCACCTCAGCCTCCTGAGTAGCTGGAACTACAGGGCATGCGCCACCACGCCCGGCTAATTTTTTGTATTTTTAGTAGAGATAGATGGGGTTTCACATTGTTGCCCAGGCTGATCTTGAACTCCTGGACTCAAGAAATCCACCTGCCTCAGCCTCCCAGGAGTGCTAGGATTACAGGTGTGAGCTGCCGTGCCTGGCTTTACTCTTGGCTTTTAACTGTGTGTAGGTCCATAAATAGTGGGTGATTTCGTGACCAAAAAAATGGATCTTAGTGTCAGAGTAAACTTCAGTTTGCTAGTTAGGAATTGTTAATATCTGTCATGTTTATTTTTTTTTTTCAATATTCCCAATAAGAATAGGACTCTCATGTTTATATAGAACAGAATCAATTTTATGAAATACATGAAAATTCTATGAAATATGTAGAAAAATCTCTTAGAAAAAAATCAGTTTTATTATTGAAATCTCAAGGCCAATACTTCAGTGTAAACTCTGACCCTACAGTTTTCTTTGGGTGTCTTCCCCAGAATAAGCCCTCAACATGTGTTGGCTGCATGAGTGGGAGAGTGAGGAGCAGGATCAACATCTGATGGGAGGGTGTTGCTGGATCCCACGGCTGGCAGCACAGGTCTTTTTTTTTTTTTTTTGAGACAGAGTCTCTATCACCCAGGCGGAGTGCAGTGGTGCCATCTCAGCTCATTGCAACTTCGGCCTCCCAGGTTCTAGTGATTCTTCTGCCTCAGCCTCCTGAGTAGCTGGGACCACAGGTGCACACCACTACGCCCGGCTAATTTTTATATTTTTAGTAGAGATGAGGTTTCACCATGTTGGCCAGGCTGGTCTCAAACTCCTGACCTTAAGCGATCTGCCCACCTCGGCCTCACAAAGTGTTGGGATTACAGGCATGAGCCACTGCGCCCAGCCATGGACTCTTGAAGCTCTACTAGAAGCTCTACTAGAAGCTCTACTAGAAGAGTTCAGGAAAGGGCTGGAGGGCACCCTCCACATTTTAACAGAACACACGGAGGGAGAAATGCATGTGAAGTGAAAAAAGGAGACCACCTAGGAATTCGAGGAGTCCCCTACCCTTGGGAAGGCGCATGGTGATGGGCGGAAGGTGAGGTGTGTCCAGATAGGCTTGGGGCCAGTTTGCTGTGCATTTGTGGTACAAGTGCATACATCAACAGATTGATATTTTGCTTTCCCTGAATTATCTTACCTTACTATCCTGTCTAAAGTAGCACTCTCCCAAGTTCCTTAAAAAAAAAAAAAAAATCTTTATGGAGATATAATCCACATATGATAAAAATTCCCCTACTTAAAGTGCGTGATTCAGTGTTCTTTTTGTTTTGTTTTTTGTTTTTTTAATATACTCAAAGAGTTGTGCAGTCATCACCACAGTTGATTTTAGGATATTTTCATCACCGCAAAAGAAACCTCATCACCATAAGCAGCCACTCTCACTTCTCAATCCCCACCAACCCCTGGCATTTTTAGTAGAGACGGGGTTTCACCATGTTAGTCAGGATCGTCTTGATCTTCTGACCTCGTGATCCGCCCGCCTCAGCCTCCCAAAGTGCTGGGATTACAGGCGTGAGCCACCGCGCCCAGCCACAGAATGTTTTCAACATTATGCCCTTACTTGCCTTGTTTTGTTTTTTTGTCCTAGTACTTTGCTTTGCCCCAAGTCATACTTCACTTGTTTGTTACTGTTTGCTTCCTTCCACCCTCAGGCACTCAGCGCTGCTGGGCATGGACTTTGTCTTAGGTATCAAAGCACTTGGCACAGTGTACTTTATCTTTTGGTTATTGAATGAATGAAGGCAGGCAAGAAGGAAGCACACTCTTTCCCCATTTATCCAGCTACCTCTTGGCTTGCTTTTGTTGAATTGATCAGTTCTCTTCCACTGATTGCCTTCTAGTAAGTTGGAAATATAGTGCTGTTTCTATTGATTTTATTAAGTTTTAAATTCATGTTTAAATTTATCTACCAGGATCTGTTTTTTTCACCTAAAGAAGACAAGAACCACCATAATCCCAACACTTTGGGAGGCAGAAGCGGGCGGATTGCTACAGCCCAGGAATTTGAGATTAGCCTGGGCAACATGGGGAGACCCTGTCTCTGCAAAAAATAAAAAAATTAGCCAGGTATGGTGTTGTGTGTCTGTAGTCCCAGCTACTCAGGAGACTGAGGTGGGAGGATCACTTGAGCCCAGCAGGTCGAGGCTGCAGTGAGCCAGGATCGCACCACTGCACTCCAGCCTAAGTGACAGAGTGAGAGCCTGTCTCACAAAAAAAAAAAAGAAAGGACAAAACCAAGCACACTTTTACTTTCTCCTCATTGCCCATTCCAAAATTTTTTTTACATTATGTACCAAGTTACTTAGACTTAATTCTAACTTTTAATATTATTATTATTATTATTATTATTTTAGATGGAGTCTCTCACTGTCGCCTGGGCTGGAGTGCAGTGGTGCGATCTTGGCTCACTGCAACCTCCACCTCCCAGGTTCAAGCACTTTTCCTTGCCTCAGCCTCCCAAGGAGCTGGGATTACAGGCGCCCGCCACCATGCCTGGCTAATTTTTTTTTGTATTTTTAGTAGAGACGGGGTTTCACTGCGTTGGCCAGGCTGGTCTTGAACTCCTGACTTCAGGTGGTCCACCTGCCTCAGCCTCCCAAAGTGTTGGGATTACAGGCATGAGCCACTGCATCCAGCAACACCTCCTTTTTTTTTTAAATGACATTGATTTTTTTTTTTTTTGAGACGGAGTCTCGCTCTGTCGCCCAGGCTGGAGTGTAGTGGCGCAACCTCGGCTCACTGCAAGCTCCGCCTCCCGGGTTCACGCCATTCTCCTGCCTCAGCCTCCCGAGTAGCTGGAAGTACAGGCACCCGCCACCACGCCCGGCTAATTTTTTGTATTTTTAGTAGAGATGGGGTTTCACCATGTTAGCCAGGATGGTCTCAATCTCCTGACCTCGTGATCCGCCCGCCTTGGCCTCCCAAAGTGTTGGGATTACAGGTGTGAGCCACCGCACCCAGCCAAATGACATTGATTTTTTAAATTAATTTACAGATCAGTACAAGCCATGATTTTTTTTTTTTGTAGGAGTCACCTTGTAGTTTTTTCTCATGGTTTCCTTATGTTGTCTTTTCACTTGTTTCTTTATTCCTTGTATTTCCTGTAAGCTAGAAATGTGGGGACTCGATGAGCCTAAAGTTAAACCATTCTGGCAAGAATGCGTCCTAGGGGATGTTGTGGGCTTCATCCTGCAGCACAGGAGGCAGCCCCCCGTGCCACGTTCCAAACTAGTAATGGGGCCTGTTTGATCACCTGGTTAGGGTGGTGTTTACCAGCTTTCTCCATTTCTGTTGATTTCTAAAGATTTCTCTTTGTTCTTTGGACTTGTTTCTTGATCGCTTAAGAGCCACGGCCTTCCATTTGGAGCACCAGACCAGTTGAAATAGGGCTAAAAGGGAAGAACCCTTGGAACCTGGAAGGTGGTACTCTCTCGAGCTTAGTTATGGTTGTTGGCTGAGAATTACCCATCTGACACCCTGTATGTAAATTACATAGCATGGCAACTTGTGCATGGTTTATTTGTTCATTCATTCCTTAGGTACCTGCTCTCTCCCAGGCACTGTTCTAGGTACCAGAGAGAGAAAGGTAAGTAAGAGGCAGTCTCTGTTTGGGGACTCACCTCTGGTGGAGAAAATATATGTAGACAGGTAATTAGCATGCAGTGCTATTAATGCTGTGGCTGTGGTAACTGAGGCTTCTGAACCAAGAGTTGGACTGCATGGCCTGACAAGTACTCATCTTTCACCTCCACACATTGTGGCGACAGCCAGCCAAACATGGACAGTCAGGGCTGTTCCTGGAAGGCAGGGCCATGTGGCTGCCATGGCTGTCCTAGGGAGGCGTGCTGAGTTCTGTGGAGCTTGGTGGGGGGCTTTAATCCACACTCCTCAGGGCCACAGAGGCGTGAAGGGGAGGGAGGCCCTGGAAGATTCATGAGAGATTCCTAGGGAAGTGAGATGGGCAGGGCTTTGAACGCCATGGCTGCCTCTGTGCAGAGCTGTGGCCCTGGGAGGGAGGAGTGTGATGTTTGTCTAAGCTGCATGCAGCTGGAGAATGGGGGCAGATGAGAGCATGGCAAATACAAGGGCCAGCCTGGTGGCACTGGCAGGCTGTGGGCCTGGGGGCCATAGGCAGCGAAACAGCCAGCTGTGCCTGGGAGCCCGGGGAGGAGGGTTTGCTCTAGAGAGTTGATGAGGTGACTGAGTGGCTTGGAGGGTGAGGGTGAGGGACTCGTGAGGCCAGTCTGGGCCATCGTTGATGACCAAAGTAGCAGGGAACTGGAGGGATGGTTTGAGGGTTGGGGTTGTTCAGTGTGGGCCATAGGACATCTGAATCCCTTGTGCCTGGGCCCTTGCAGCGGAGGAATTTGGGGAAAAGAGGTGTGGGGTTTACGGGAATTCTTGTGGAGGCTGTGAGGGCTCCAAGAGGCTGTCTACCAGGGACACTGGCACTTGCAGCCCTGACTCTGAGGATGCTGTCAATGTTTGCTGAAAACCCTTCCTGATGGGCCCCCCAGCTGAGCGGTGCCCACCGCGAGCTCCTGCACGCTGCCTTGGTTTCCTCATTACCCCAAATGTTTCCCTGGTGCCAAAAGGAGCCTGCAAGCAAGCAAGGTGTTTGGGTGGCAGCAGGCTGGTCGTGGATGCCCTTAGCTTCCTGCGAGGAAGAGGAATACCCGGAAGAGGTGGCACTTGGCAAGCAGATGAGGCAGGACTTGTTGGCCAGAGGCCAGGGTCGTTTCCCACAGTGCACCTTTTTCTCATCCAAGCTGTTCAGGAACGGGTTTGATTCCTGCAGGAGGTGCCAGTGGCAGTGAGATTTCTTGGAAGCAGTTTCTATGTGCTTGCGGAGGAGCCGCGTCCATGGTAAAGGACACCAGGCTTCGGAGTCAGACAGACCTCTGCTGATGCTTCATTCCTGTGACCCCTCAGACATAAGGAGTAATGAGACCCACCTTCTAGGGTTGTCACGGGATGAAGTGGCCTGACACACAGGGAGCACTGACAGACAGTGCCAGGTGCCCACAGAACTCTGCCTTCCTGGCTTTCAGGGCCTCTGGCCCCTTGCTTTCACCAGGCCTACAAAACGTCGTGGGTTACTGTGCTTCCTGGGTGACTGGGGAGGAAACTTGAACTGCGAGAAGCTGACAGGGCCATCCCTCATCACGTGCTGGTGGAGTACAGGAACAGGAACGCACATCCTGGATTTTTCTTCACTCTGCATCGCCACCAAGCCTCCCAAGGAGAGCTGCATTGTAACAAGGGACAAAGAAAGCCATTTCTCATGCTGGGCCTTCAGGCACTCATTTTTAAGAGGCAGGAGGAATTTTGGGCATGAGAGTCTGTCCTGGTCCTCTACTCCCCTATTGCAGAGGAGAATTTGTGCCCCCGACACCAGACTGCATGCATTGCAGTCTGCTCTGCCTGCCGCCAGCCTGTGTTGCTGGTCCAGCCTGGTCTTACCTTTCTTGTCCTTGCTTTGGTCTCTCTCCACCTGTCTGGCCAGATGGTGGCAGGCTGTGTCCTTAGCCGGTTAATATGCTAGAGGTTTTGCTGTCTTACCATGGTGCTTCACAGTGCTTCACTCCCTGGCCTGTGGCCTGCTTGCGAGCCCAGGGCCAAACCTTTCCCTGGAGGACCACAGCATGGTGGGAGGAGGGACAGCGGCAGTCAGGAGCTCGCATGGCCCACAAACTCCACCTCCTGGTTTGACTTACCACATCCCAAGACACAATGAAAAATAGCTCAGGAACTTATATTTGGGTCAGTCTGACCAGTTTTCAGAGTTTGTCCTGAGAACTAACTTTTCCAAGGTCCCTCTCTAATATGAAGAAACAAGGAACTTTCCACTGCCTGCTTCGTTACTCAGGAGAAAGTCTTGTCAAGTAAAACCTTCCTCTGTTTCCATTGGGAGGGACAGATGCTGGACACAGGTCCCAGAGCCGAACTTCAGTGGTGCTTTTAACCTAGTAAGCAGGATTGATTTCCCACTGGGGCACATCTGAACTCACTCAGTGGGAATGTGAACTAGGAATCCCTGGAAAGCAGCTTTCAGCCCTGCTGCACGGGCCTGACTACTGGGACCTGCCCACAGTGGACTGCTGATGTGTTGAGGCCCTTCTCTGTGCAGGCACTGTGCAAGTATTGATGGTGCCAAGAGGAATAAGACAGGGTCTTTCTCCTCAGGGAACCCATTCCTGATGGCAAGAGAGGGACATAGGAACCAGGAGCCAAGTGGTAGCCCGAGGTCAATTTCCACTACAAAGCCCGCTTTTTGTTTGTTTTTTAATGTTAACTTTTTTTTTTTTTTTGAGATGGAGTTTCACTCTTGTTGCCCAGGCTAGAGTGCAATGGCATGGTCTCGGCTCACTGCAACCTCCACCTCCCAGGTTCAAGTGATTCTCCTGCCTCAGCCTCCTGAGTAGATGGGATTATAGGCATCCACCACCATGCACGGCTAATTTTTGTATTTTTAGTAGAAACAGCATTTCACTATGTTGGCCAGGCTGGTCTCGAACTCTTGACCTTAGGTGATTTGCCTGCCTTGGCCTCCCAAAGTGCTGGGATTACAGGCATGAGCCACTGCGCCTGGCCCTGTTTTTTTGTTTTGTTTTGTTTTGTTTTGTTGTTGTTGTTTGTTTTTTGAGATGAAGTTTCACTCTGTTGCCCAGGCAGGAGTGCAGTGGCACGATCTCGGCTCACTGCAACCTCCATCTCCCAGGTTCAAGCAGTTCTCGTGCTTCAGCCTCCTGAGTAACCAGGCTGACAGACGTACCACCATGCCCAGCTAATTTTTATATTTTTAGTAGAGACAAGGTTTCGTCACGTTGGCCAGGCTGGTCTTGAACTGCTGGCCTGAGGTAATCTGCCCACCTCAGCCTCCCACCCTGGCCTAAAGCCTGTTTTGTTTGGCCGGCAGAAGGGTGGTTGGCTGGTTTGTTACTATTGAACTTGTTTTAGATAGCATATCCTTTTCTGATTGCCAGCGGGTCCCACAAGTCCTGTCTCCTTACTGCCTTTTATGTCCCTTGTCTGGCCCCAAAGCCCAATAGTGCGGGACATTTTGACTTAGATGGATAACCCATTCTGTGATGTGTGTTGTTGTAGGGGCAAGAGTAAAGAGCTATGGGAACATGAAGGAAAGAAGAGTTAATTCTGCTCAGGGTTGGACCACAGGCCCATGGTGTCAGGGAAAATGAGAGACTTTTGAACTGGGGTCCTGAAGGGTAGGTAGGAGTGCACCAAAAGGTTAAGATGAATGCAGTTTATCCCAGAAAAGATAACGGCGAGAACAGCACTGCCTTGTCATGAGTGTGGAGACTCAGAGCGTAGTATAAGCTGGGAGTTATGTTTAGAGATTAGAAGAGGAAAGAAGCCTTATCCCTCACCCAACATGTGCCTCCCAACTGAGGCAGTGATGGGCAGGACTGAGCCCTTCTGTCACCAAGGTGAAAGAAGGGCCTGAAGCCCAGGACTGAAACCCTTGCAGCCTTGAAATCCCCACCCCATATGAAACTTACCTGCCAACCCTTGCTGAGTGGGAGAGGAGGGGGAGTGCTGCTTTTCTGAGCATACACACTCTGGGAGCCCTTTTCCTCCCTAATTAGGCCTTACCCATACCCTCTGGGTCCAGTAGATGCTTCTTGACTTCACCTTTCCCCGAAAGTCAATTATAAGACAAGCCTGCTGGGAAAAGTTCAAATAGCTGGTGATATGCTAGGTGAGAGGGCTTGGAGCTCATTCACAGTTTACAGTCCCTGTTGGCTGGTCAGGTTAGTGGCTGGTCAGGTGAGTGTGCAGGAGGAGAGCTTGGGGGTGGGGGATAGAGAAAGTGCGGTTTCCGCTCTCAACTTGGCAGATGTTTTCAGCAGTTTAAGGTTGTTTATGTCCCCTGGGCAGTGAAAAACACTCTTAGCCATAACAATGTGCAGCTCACTCAGCTGACAGTGTAAAAGGTTCACGGGGCAAAATGGTCCTCAGTACTCTCCTCCAGATTATGTTTCTGTCGGGCACCTTCTACATGCCAGGCACTGTGCTAGGTGCTGTGCAGATTGCAGAAAACTATCCTGATGCAGCCCGTGCCCTTGTGGAACTCATGAGGCAGAGAAAGTAAACCTTTAAAAAGTGTGTGTGCATGTGTGTGTGTGCATGTCAGGCAGTGACGTGCACTAAAGAAAAATAAATTGGGGTTGGGACAGGATGGGACTGCTCTTTTAAGAAAGGCCTCTTGGCCAGGTGCGGTGGCTCGTGCCTGTAATCCCAGCACTTTGGGAGGCCAAAGCGGGCAGATCACCTGAGGTCAGGAGTTCAAGACCAGCCTGACAAACATGGTGAAACCCTGTCTCTACTAAAAATAAAAGAATTAGCCGGGCGTGGTGGCACACACCTGTAATCCCAGCTACTTGGGAGGCTGAGGCAGGAGAATTGCTTTAAGCTGGGAGGCAGAGGTTGCAGCGAGCAGAGATCGTGCCACTGCACTCCAGCCTGAGTGACAGAGTGAGACTTCATCTAAAAAAAAAAAAAGCATAGATGGGAATGAATGAGGAGGCCAGTCACATGGGCGTCTGGGAGAGCTTTTCAGGCAGGGAACACCAAGGACAAGGGCCTCGGTGCACAGGCCTTGGAGTACTCCAGGAATGGCCAGCAGGCAGCTAGAGGCAGATCCTGGGGTTGCCACCTAAGGGTTGACGGCAGAGGAGTTACAAGATCCTAGCACTGTTTCAGAAGCTGCATTGTTCTGTGTGCAGAAAATGGACTGGGTGAATTGGAGGTGTGGAGTCAGGCCTGAGGCCGTTTGTGTAGACCCTGGTAAGAGGCTGGAGTGGCGGTAGGGAGGTGGGGATAAGTGGGTAGGAGGAGGGCACAGCTAGGGCAGATGCAGTGGGGACTTGGAGCCCACGTGTCCCTGCTGGTCCCCGCCTCTCCCAAGGCAGAGAGACAGCCAGCCTGGAGTCCAGGACTCTGCGTTGGGATGCCTTGGCCGAGTCCCAGCGCCCCTCAGAGCCTCCCTCTTTTCTCTATAATGTCGGCTCCTGGTCTCTGCCTGCAGGCAGTGGCAAGGACGAGTGAGATGGCCGGGACCCCCAGGAGTCCACAGGGTGGGTCTACTTGCCTTCTGAGACACTGAGCCTAGGCCTGGCCTCTCCAATAGATGGTAAGATGGTTTCTGGTTGCTGTGTCTTGTCACCTGCCTGTTTCAAAAGTAACGTAGTTAAAGTGACAGATCAGAGGCATTCAGCTCTCATCCAGCCTCCCTTGGGTGCTGCCTAATGCCAGCTGGCTTGGTTGGGGTGGGGAGGGGTCTGGTCTGGGGAAGGGGCTCTCCTGGCTTGGCTTCCCCCTCCTCTTTTGGAATATAGTAGGCATGGGTGGAGTGATCAAGCTGCCTGTTACACTAATTCCTCTCTGTGATCCCACGACAAGACTGCTCCACCCAGTGACCTGAGTGATTTTTTTTTTTTTTTTTTTTGAGATGGAGTCTCGCTCTGTCACCCAGGCCTGGAGTGCAGTGGCACTATCTCGGCTCACTGCAAGCTCTGCCTCCTGGGTTCACACCATTCTCCTGCCTCAGCCTCCTGAGTAGCTGGGACTACAGGCGACCGCCACCACGCCCAGCTAATTTTTTGTATTTTTAGTAGAGACGGGGTTTCACCGTGTTAGCCAGGACGGTCTCGATCTCCTGACCTCATGATCTGCCCGCCTTGGCCTTCCAAAGTGCTGGGATTACAGGTGTGAGCCACCGTGCCTGGCTGTGATATTTTAAAAACAAACCAGAGCACATCTTGTCTTAGCCCAGGCTTCCCGTGGAAAACAGAGCCAGAGAGAAGGGCTCACATGCTTAGCTTTTGTTTTGGAGACTGACCTGGAGAAGGAGGCAAGGCTTAGATAGAGCTGCATCTTTCATTTAGCTGCCATGGGCAGTGGTCTTGACCCTGAGGACTTTACAAGGTGCATGAGGAATGTGTCTCACAGTGGTCCCTCTGAGAGGTGGGAGAGAAGAGCTTTATCCCTGTTCCCCGTTGGTCACAGGTGATCCCTAGGGTGCGGAGGCCTCTCTCTTCTGGGTCATGGAGGCATGAGCACACAGTGCTTTCCGCCAGGCCTCCCTGGCCAGACTCAGAGATGCTCCCAGGCAGGGAGTGAGGGGCACGGTGTGGGTAGGCCTTTGTGTGTGTGCAAAGCTGGTTGCTGCAGCAGTGGCTGGAGTGCAGGGTGCACTGATAAGATATGTGAGTGGGAGAAAAGAGGAGACTGGCTCATATTTCCCTGCCTG
The DNA here is from genome assembly GCF_028858775.2 of Pan troglodytes. Taxonomy (NCBI): domain Eukaryota; kingdom Metazoa; phylum Chordata; class Mammalia; order Primates; family Hominidae; genus Pan; species Pan troglodytes. The sequence goes on along the minus strand of NC_086015.1, from coordinate 132,346,129 downwards.
AGACAATCTCCATTGGCTTTACGTTGCAAGAAAAATGAAATCCACACTCTTGACTTTGGCCTGCAAGATCCTATATGCTCTGGCTCTGGCCCATGTCTCCGAACATGTCTCCTCCCAGTTTCCTTCTTCACGGCCATCTGGCCACACTGCCCTTTCCATGTCTCTAACACGGTAAGCATTCTCCTGCCTCTGAGCCTTTGTCCTGTTCCCCTGCCTGAACACCGTCCATGTGGTTGGCTCTTCATCACTCAGGCCTCAGCTCAGACACTTGCTCAGATCATCAAATAGGCTGGCATCCACCCCCTGTGCTGTCTTGCCTGGCTTTCACATTCTGTAGCGTGCTCATGATCACCTTCTAAAAGGATCTGTGGCACATTCTGTCTCCTCTTACTAGGATGGAGCTGGTTTTGCTCCGTTCCCTGCTATATCCCCAGTTACCAGAGCAGAGGCTGGGACAAGGCAGGAGCTCAGCGCATGTTGAATGAAAAATGAACGACTCATGTACACAACCCAGTATGTTTTTCTTTTGGTACTTTATGTATTCTCCTTTGCATTTAAGTTCCTTTGTGTATATTAAAAACGTTTGCCACAAAATTATAATAGCTCAGTAAATATTGTTAAACGGATGCATTTATCAGCACCTTCTCCATGCTAGCACTTGGGCACATGGGTTTGGTCATTTGACTCTGACAGCACCTTTTTGTATGGATGAAAAACAGAATGGCCGGGCGCAGTGGCTCACACCTGCAATCCCAGCACTTTGGGAGGCCACGGCGGGCGGATCACCTGAGGTCAGAAGTTCGAGACCAGCCAGGCCAACATGGCGAAACCCTGTTTCTACTAAAAATACAAAATTAGCTGGGTGTGGTGGCACACGCCTGTAATCCCAGCTACTCGGGAGGCTGAGGCAGGAGAATCGCTTCAACCTGGGAGACAGAGGTTGCGGTGAGCAGAGATCACGCTACTGCACTCCAGCCTGGGCGACAGAGCGAGACTCATCTCAAAAAAAGAAAAACAGAATGAAGTTTTAGCCTAGAGACACAAAGCTGGTGACAGAGCATCAGGTCATGAGCTCAGGCTTGTTGGCCCCAGAGTACCGCCGCTGCCCTGTATCCTTCCCTTCCTCTAATTTGGGGGAATAGGATGGGAATACTACCAGCCATGGGAAGGGTCTACTTTCCCAAAATATCTTCTCCATTACTGCCCACAGTTCACCAGCTGGTTGGCCTACATACCTTAATCAGTAGTTATTTTGTTGGTTTTTCATTTAGTTTTTATTTTAAGCAAACTTAACTTGTGTATGGTTTGAGGAGTCATTTGGTTCTACAAGGATTGGTAGCAGAAGGTCTTAGGATATTGCCAACCCCCTGCCCTAGAGCAGCCACTTCCACCTCTTCTTTTGAAATAGGGTCTCAGTCTGTTGCTCAGGCTTGAGTGCAGTGGTGCCATCTGGCATTTCTTGCAGGACAGCTTTTTTCCAAGGAGCTTCTCTCTACTTCCATTTATCTGCAAACGTCTTGATTTCACCCTGTCTTATGAGGGAAAATTTTGTTTGACAAGTACTTCAGCATTGAGAGTTTTTTCTTTCCGCACTTGTTTTTTTCTTTTTAGCACTTCTCAGCATTGTCTTCTGGCCTCCATTATTCTGAGAAGTGGTTGTCATTTGTATTGTTGTTCCCATGTATGGAATATGTCTTTTATCAGACTGCTTTTCATATTTCCCCTTTATTCTTGTTTTCTGTCATTTTGACTGTGATCTGCTTTTGTGTATTTTGTATTTTTTTCTGCTTGGGGTTTGCTGAGCTTCTTGGATCTTTAAGCCAGGTATGTTTCATCAGATTTGGAGATTTTTCAGTCATTAGTTCTTTGAGTATTTTTCCCCCATTATCACTATCTTTTCCTGGAACTGCAATTATGTGAGTATGAGACAGTTTGGTATTATCTCACATATCCTCCCGATTTTATTCATTTTCTTCAATCTTTTTTCCCCTTCCTCATATTAACTCTTTATTGATTTTTCTTCAGGTTCACTGATTTTTTTTTCTGCCATCTATAATCTGCTATTAAGTTCATCCAGTGAATTTTCCACTTACTATAATTTTTAGTTCTAGAATTTCCACTAATTTAAAAATTAAGTTTAGGCTGGGCGCAGTGGCTCACGCCTGTAATCCCAGCACTTTGGGAGGCTGAGGCGAGTGGATCACCTGAGGTCGGGAGTTCGAAACCAGCCTGACCAACATGGAGAAACCCTGTCTCTACCAAAAATACAAAATTAGCCGGGTGTGATGGCACATGCCCGTAATTCCAGCTACTCAGGAGACTGAGGCAGGAGAATCACTTGAACTCAGGAGGCGGAGGTTGCGGTGAGCCAAGATCGTGCCATTGCACTCCAGCCTGGACAACAGAGCAAAACTCCGTCTCAAAAAAAAAAATTAAGGCCAGGCGCGGTGGCTCACGCCTGTAATCCCAGCACTTTGGGAGGCTGAGGTGGGCAGATCACAAGGTCAGGAGATCAAGACCATCCTGGCTAACACAGTGAAACCCTGTCTCTATTAAAAATACAACAAATTAGCTGGGCATGGTGGTGGACGCCTATAGTCCCAGCTGCTTGGGAGACTGAGGCAGGAGAATGGCATGAACCCGGGAGGCGGAGGTTGCAGTGAGCCGAGACCGCGCCACTGCACTCCAGCCTGGGCGACAGAGTGAGACTCCGTCTCAAAAAAAAAAAAAAAAAAAATTAAGTTTAACATATATATATTTTTTGAGACAGTTTTGCTCTGTTGTCCAGGCTGGAGTGCAGTAGCGTGATCTGGGCTCACTGCAACCTCTGCCTCCGAGGTTCAAGGGATTCTCATGCCTCAGCCTCCCGAGTAGTTGGGATTACAGGAGCATACCACGATGCCTGGCTAATTTTTGTATTTTTGGTAGAGATGGGGTTTTACCATGTTGGCCAGGCTGGTCTTCAACTCCTGACCTCAAGTGATCCACCCGCCTTGGCCTCCCAAAGTGCTGGGATTATGGGCATGAAGCACTGCACCCAGCCCGTAATTTTAATAATAATAAATAGTTTAATAAAACATTTATGTTTTAAGAAATAATTTTTCATTTATTTCCTTAAATCCCCTATTCGTCCACTCATTATGGCGATGTTTTTCTTTAACTCTTTGAACATACTTTCCCTGTAATTTTCTGAACATATTTAAAATCGCTGCTTTAAAGTCTCCCTACTAAATGCAATATCTGGGCCATTTTGGCATCAGTGTCAATAGATTGCTTTTTCCCTTATCTGTGGTTCATATTTTCCTATTTCTTTGCATGTTTAGCAATTTTCAATAGTATATGGAAATTGTGGTTGATAACTTAACGAGACTCTGGATTCCGTTATCTTCTTTAGAAGAGTGTTGATTCTTGTCCTAGTAGTCAATTCAGTTACTGGCTGATCACCTTGAAGTTGTTCGTTTAGGCTTGTTTTTTATGTTTTGTTAGGGTGGATATGTGGAAAGACTAAGGTGTTTCTGAGCCTCGCTAATGTGGCAGAACTCAACCTCCAAACCCAAGGCTTATGTTGATGAGGGCAGGTCTGTGGAGGCCTATTCTTTAGGCATGGTCCTCACCCATAGTGACGTTCTGATAGCTCATATACGGGTCGCTAATGAGACACTAATGAGGCCTCTTCACTGTGTCTGGCTTGGAACTTCAGCATCCCCTAGCACTCCTGAACCTCTATCTCTGGTCTGTTCTCAACTCTGGAAGGGGCACTCTCTGGTCAAGAGCTCACTGGGACACCTCACATAGACTTTTGGGCTCCCCCTACTTATGTCTTCTCATTTCATTACATCATCTGCTCCAGACCCTGATCTCTGCCTCCTTAGCTCAGTGGGACCACTGTGCTCTGCTTGGATTCTAGCCCCATGGTCAGGAAACTCCCAGGTAGAGCGTCACAATGATCATGAGGTGCCTTTCATGAGTTTTTTCTTTTTTAGGGGTTATGGTCTCAGGCCGCTTGTTATCTACATTCCAAAAACGACAGCCTCATATATTTTCTCCAGTCCTGTGGTGTGTGTGGAGGGAGGGCTACTCTGCCACCAGCGATGCTGCCATGGCTGGAAGCTGCTCCAGGAGCCCTCTGACCGGCTCCAAGTTGGCTGATGTCTAGGCTGCTGCTCAGGTATTATCCTGGGATTTATCTCTCTTTCCATCATCCTGGCATCTCCCTTTGCCTCCCTTTTCAGTTGAACTCTCTGTTTTCTGGATCCCACATTTTCTTATTTTTTGTTGATTTCTTTAGGTAGAGGAACTTTCAGTCACTCCCTGAGGAAGGGTAGCAGGAAGGTGAATTTTTCGAGGACTGTATGTCTGGGAATGCCTTTATTAAACCCTCACACTTGACTACTGGTTGGTTGGGTAGAGAATTCTAGGTTGGAAATAATTTTTCTCCTCATTTTAAGGCATTGTTTTGTTGGCTGTCTAATGCCACATGGGTCTTTTGTGTTCTTTCTTCTTGCCTGTTGTTCTGGAACTTCTGCCCATGGATGCAGTGTGGTCTGCTCTGCTCCATTGTGTGTGTGCCTGGTGGGCCCCTCAGTCAATTCTGGATACTTTTCTTAAAATACTTGATTTCCTCTCCTTGATTGTATTGTTCTCTTTTTCTGAAACTCTGATTATCCTGCTCGCCTAGGCTGCTTCTTAATTTTCTTTTCTTTTCTTTTCTTTTTTTTTGAGACAGTCTCACTCACTCTGTCGTCCAGGCTGGAGTGCAGTGGCGCGATCTCGGCTCACTGGAACCTCTGCCTCCCAGGTTCAAGTGATTCTCCTGCCTCAGCCTTCCCAGTAGCTGGGATTACAGGCGTGCACCACCACACCTGGTTAATTTTTGTATTTTTAGTAGAGATGGGGTTTCACCATGTTGGCCAGCCTGGTCTTGAAGTCTTGATCTCAGGTGATCCTTCTGCCTTGGCCTCCCAAAGTACTGGGATTACAGGCTTGAGCCACCGCACCTGGCTTTCAATTTTATTTTCTCTCTTTTCCATTTCTTTGTATTTTTTCTCTACTTTGGAGGGATTTCTTCAACTTTATCTTCCAACCCTGATGTTGCATTTTTCATGTATGTTAATCATATTTTTAATTGAGCTCTTTTTTCTTTCTGAATGCGCCTCACCAAAAAAGATGCTATTCTTTCCTTGTTCCATGAATCTTTCCCTATTTCTGAAACATTGACGATTGTTTGAGTACTTTGCCTCTGTGTTGTTTCTTCTGTGTTGTGTTTTTGCTGTTGTTTGGCCGGTGTCTTTCGTGTTATGTGTGGAGACGAGTTATCTCCATACCAGAGGTTATCTGGATCCCAGGCTTGTGTGGTACACACATAAACCTTGCACTTCACCCCATGCTGCCATGCGTGAGCTGCAAGACGCATGAACTATGGAACATAGGCCTGGTTTTCTTAGAGCCACTCACTGAGGAGTAAATGGGACAACTCAGGAAAGAGGAGTCTTATTTGGCACATTGTGGCCCAGAGCTTTCACTCTCAGACTTCTCTGTGTTGGGGCTGGGGCAATGGTGGTCACCTCCACAGTGCCAGGGGCAGAGGCCCTGCCTTCAGGAACTGTCTGGGCCTCTGTGGCTTTTCCCCACCCCAGACAGACCTTGAGAGAAAGACCTTTCTCACATACCTTGAGAACTAGGTAAAGAGACACCCTGAGTGTTTGTGCCTGCAAAGGGGGCTGATGGACCTGCAGCTTGGCACATGCCACAAGCTGGGTGTCAGTCTTCAGAGAGCCACGAGAACCTGTGATTGGTGGGGCAGAGAAGGCACACCCGATCCCCAAGGTGTTTGGTCACCAAGATCCCTGGCATATGCCCCTTGGCTGGTGATCTCTGCCCAGAGTGGGCGGCCTCCTGGCCCCGCACAGACCTCTGCCCCTACCTGGCCTGGTATCCATCCTGCCAGACTCTGCTTCTAAAAGACGCTAGGGAAGCTCCTCCCACCCACAGGCACCTCTTCTCCACAGCCCACATCTGGTGGGAGATGGGGCAGAGTAGGTGTTAAATGAAGACATGGGTGGCCAAAGCTCCTTGCTTTGGCCAAGCTGGGTCAGCTGATGGAAACTGCCTTGTACTCAAAGGCCCCATGGGAGGACTCTGCCCATTGCCACCACCAGTCACCCTTCCCACAGTCCTCATCACCAAGCTGTAGAGTCCTGAGGGAACCCTAATGCTGGAGGAGCCTCCCACACAGCTGGGTACGTGATGCTCTTGTAGGGGAGGGTACCTGGACGTGCCTATTGCTGGCCGTGCAGTGCACCTGGAGCCAGCTTTCCAGCCGCCGGCCGCTTGAGCACTGGTGGTTCTGTTTTCACAGCAGTGGGCCCAGTCCTGAGGGGAGAGGGGCACACGGAGGGGCACACGGAGGACCTGGGCCAGCTAAGAGTGTACCCCTTCCTCCATCTTTCCCTGGGGACCCTAGAGGGCCAGGACAGGGGCTGCTCACCTTCCCTTTGCTTCCCCATTTTTCCAACAAGGTTGAGCCATTGAGTTGCTTTCTAAGGACTCAGAAGGCCTCCTAGCCCAGTGGAACCACAGCTCTGGGTGTGGGTCTGTGGGGTCACTCTGCCTGTCCCCATGTTCAGCCTGTGCCACTGGGTTCACTGAGGAACCTTATTTCTTTAGCTGCAGATCTGGGACACGGCCGGCCAGGAGCGGTTCCGCACCATCACCCAGAGCTACTACCGCAGTGCCAATGGGGCCATCCTTGCCTACGACATCACCAAGAGGAGCTCCTTCCTGTCGGTGCCTCACTGGATTGAGGATGTGAGGAAGTATGCGGGCTCCAACATTGTGCAGCTGCTGATCGGTGAGTTGGGGATTCCTCGGGACCACAAATCCCATCACTCTGCCTGTCCATGCCTCCCTCTGCTTTTTAAACACAGTGTAACCCTGAGTTCAGAGGGAATCCCAGCCAGAGTTTGAGCCATGGTTTTGCAAATCCTGATCCTGCTAATCACTTAGAAAGTTACATTCAAGGCCGGGCACGATGGCTCACGCCTGTAGTCCCAGCACTTTGGGAGGCTGAGGCGGGCGGATCACGAGGTCAGGAGATCGAGATCATCCTGGCTAACACAGTGAAACCCCGTCTCTACTAAAAAAATACAAAAAAATTAGCTGGTTGTGGTGGCAGGCGCCTGTAGTCCCAGCTGCTGGGGAGGCTGAGGCAGGAGAATGGCATGAACCCGGGAGGCGGAGCTTGCAGTGAGCTGAGATCGCGCCACTGCACTCCAACCTGGGTGACAGAGCAAGACTCGTCTCAAAAAAAAAAAAAAAAAAAAAAAGGTTATATTCAAAATTGGAATTAGAGGAAAGAAGAAAGAGAGCTGAAGTTTGCTCTGCAGTTCTTCACATGTGTCAAGATTTAGCTCTTGTACCCCGGCTTCTCCTCATTTGACAGGGGCTGGGGCTAGGCTCAGAAAAGTGGAGTGATTTATCCGGGTCCACATGGCCTGTGAGCATACACATGTAGGCTTTGAGTTTCCTTCTGCTGACCTCAAGTCTGTGGCTTTCTCTGTTGTGCCGCACAAATAGCAGGGACACTTGATGGCTTCCATGCCTCAGAATCCCACAGAAGTCTTCTTCAAGTGCAGCTGCAGGGCCTCAACCTCCAGAGCATCTGATCCAGGCGGGCTGGGTGGGGCCCATGAATGTGCGTTTCTAACAAATTCCCAAGTGACACCCACCTTGCTGGTCCAAGGACCCCACTTTGAGAACTGCTGCTGTGGAAGGATGCTGTTTACCTTTGTTTTCCTTCTATATAACCTTCCCAGACCTGGACTGGAGAAGCTCTTTAGCTCTTATGTTATCCCTGGGGTCCTCACCCCAACAGGTTGATTCTTTTTTTTGAGACAGAGTCTCACTCAGTCACCCAGGCTGGAGTGCCGTGGCGTGATCTTGGTTCTGCAAGATCTGCAAAACCACTGCAACCTCTGTCTCCCCGGTTCAAGCGATTCTCCTGCTTCAGCCTCCCGAGTAGCTGGGCCAACAGGTTGATTCTTCTGACTCAAATGTACAGACAGGGCCTGGACCTGACTCCAGCCAGGAAGAGGATGGTGCCTGGTTCCATGTGGCCTGCCTTCCACAGCCTGTTCAGACTAGGACATGGAGTGCTTGGCATGAACAGAGCTTTCCTCACGTAGCCTAACCATTTCCCCACCTTTTCTTGCTGGGGGTGGGGGACGGAGTCTCGCTCTGTCGCCAGGCTGGAGTGCAGTGGCACGATCTTGGCTTACTGCAACCTCCGCCTCCCGGGTTCAAGCGATTCTCCTGCCTCAGCCTCCTGAGTAGCTGGGACTACAGGCACGCACCACCACACCTGGCTAACTTTTGTATTTTTAGTAGAGACGGGGTTTCACCATGTTGACCAGGATGGTCTCGATCTCCTGACCTCATGATCCACCCGTCTCGACCTCTAAAAGTGCTGGGATTACAGGTGTGAGCCACCACACCCGGCCACCAATTCCCATTTATCCAGGACATTTCTGAAAAACATTCCAGCCTGGCATGGTGGCTCACACCTGTAATCCTAACACTGAGAGGCTGAGGTGGGTGGATTGCCTGAGTTCAGGAGTTCAAGACCAGCCTGGGCAACATGGTGAAACCCCATCTCTACTAAAAATACAAAAATTAGCCAGGCATGGTGGCACACACCTGTAATCCCAGCTACTGGGGAGGCCAAGGTAGGAGAATCGCTTGAACCTGGGAGGCGGAGATTGTAGTGAGCCGAGATCGTGCCACTGTCCTCCAGCCTATGCGACAGAGTAAGACTCTGTCTTCCAAAAAATAATTAATTAAAAAACATTCTATTATAGAACTTTTTTTTTTTTTTGAGACAGAGTCTCACCCTGTCGCCCAGACTGGAGTGCAGTGGCGCGATCTCGGCTCATGGCAAGCTCTGCCTCCTGGGTTCACACCATTCTCCTGCCTCAGCCTCCCGAGTAGCTGGGACCACAGGCGCCCGCCACCATGCCCGGCTAATTTTTTGTATTTTTAGTAGAGACGGGGTTTCACCATGTTAGCCAGGATGGTCTCGATTTCCTGACCTCGTGATCCACCCGCCTCAGCCTCCCAAAGTGCTGGGATTACAGGCGTGAGCCACCGCGCCCGGCCTATAGAACATTTTATACAGCTATGAAAATAGTATTTTATCTATTTATTTATGCATACTTATATACATACATATATTTTTAGAGATGCAGTCCTGCTATGTTGCCCAGGCTGATCTTGAACTCCTGGCCTCAAGCAATCCTCCTGCCTCAACCTCCAAGTAGTTGGAATTACAGGTGTGAGCCACTATATCTGGCTTAGAATAGTATAATAATGAGCCCCCAGGTACCCATTACCCTGCTTCAGCAATTAGCAACTGAAGTCCAACCTCCTCTCATCTGTACCATGTCACCTCCCCTCCCTCGGATTATTGAGACAAATTCACATCAAACCATTTCACCTGGCAGTATTCCAGCATGAACCTACAAAATATTTAAACACTTAAAAACAGCAATATTATTTTCTCATCTAAAAATACTGACATTTCCTTAATAATATCAAATAGCCAGTCTGTATTCAGATTTATAATTGCCCGTAAAATTCATATGTGTTTTATTTTTTCCAGTTTGTTGAGATCAGGATCCAAATAAGTTTCACACTTTGAAATTGGTTGCTACATCAATTAAGGTTACCAAGGAAATTTTAGATCTTTACAGAGTCTTTTTTTTTTTTTTTTTTTTTTTTTTTTTATGACGGAGTTTCGCTCTTGTTGCCCAGGCTGGAGTACAGTGGCACAATCTTGGCTCACTGCAACCTCCGCTTGCCACTCCTGCCTCAGGCACCCGAGTAGCTGGGATTACAGTCCCCCGCCACCACGCCTAGCTAATTTTTTGTATTTTTTTTAAGTAGAGACGGGGTTTCATCATGTTGGCCAGGCTGGTCTTGAACTTCCAACCTCAGGTGATCCACCCACCTCGGCCTTCCCAAATGCTGGGATTACAAGCATGAGCCACTGCGCCTGGCCCAGACTCTTTTTTTTTTTTGTCTTCCTTGTAACCACATTACAAAAGTCAACCATGTAGAGACTTCTAAAAAATTATTCTAGAAATTGGGTCAAGGAGCAATTTAACAGATTGTTTGGAATGTAATGAAGTCATCTCATACCATCTAGGAGGATCTGGGTAAATTGAGACGGGGTCTCACTGTGTTGCCCAGGCTGGTCTTGAATTCCTGGGCTCAAGCAGTCTTCCTGCCTTAGCTTCCCAAAGTGTTGGGATTACAGGCGTGAGCCACTGCACCCGGCCTAAAAAAGGTTTTTTAAAGAAAGACAGATGACCATGCCAGGGGTGTCCATTTATAGTGGTGGAAGGGAGTGGCATGGGGCTGTCAGCGTGACCCTCCCAGGTGGGACTGGGCTTGCCCAGCCCCCATGGCCTCATGCTGCCCCTGGCTTTCCTCCGCAGGGAACAAGTCAGACCTCAGCGAGCTTCGGGAGGTCTCCTTGGCTGAGGCACAGAGCCTGGCTGAGCACTATGACATCCTGTGTGCCATTGAGACATCTGCCAAGGACTCGAGCAACGTGGAGGAGGCCTTCCTGAGGGTGGCCACGGAGCTCATCATGCGGCACGGGGGCCCCTTGTTCAGCGAGAAGAGCCCCGACCACATCCAGCTGAACAGCAAGGACATCGGAGAAGGCTGGGGCTGCGGGTGCTGACCAGGGGCCGGGCCGGCAGACTGGGGGCTCCCCACCTCCTTGCTCTCCCCAGCCTGCCAAGCCCAGCCCTCCAGAGCCAGCCCTCCTGGGTACCGGCGACTACAGCAGCCGGGTGAAGCTCTGGAGCTCTGCATCCTGTGGCCTGGCTGCGGGATGGAGGCTCTCCTTGAGGAAGGGGAAGCAGGATACCCTGGCGGGCCACCCTGCCAGCCAGCAGCTGGCCCTCCACCATCTTCACATTCCAAGACTGGCCTGAACCCGCCGGTGTGGGCCACAGTAGGAGGGGCCAGCGGTCCTCCCTGTCCCATGCCTGCTGGCTCTGACCGTTTCCTCTCATGGGTTTGCTTTACCTGTGGCAGCAGGTTGCTGCTTTCCAGGGATGTGTCCAGTGCCCTGGGTTCTTCCCGGTCATCCTGGGGCTCTGCACAGAGCAGCAGAGCTAGAGCCATGAGACCCACAGACTTGGTGCCTGAGCGCAGCTCCAGGGAAGCCCCAGCCCCTTCCAGGCGGGGAACCTGCTTCCTGCCTTCACTGCCCCCGCAGCACTCACAGACATCTCCCTGGGGTCTGGCTCACTGCCTTATCAGGACCTCTGAGTTTTCTGACTTTCCGTGTAGCTTCTCATTTTCATCAGCACAGCATGGGGTCACGGCCCACAGCTAGGTGGGGTCACGGCCCACAGCTAGGTGGGGACTGTCTGCTGGCTCAGGGCCCAGTGTTTTGCCACTCAGGTTGCAAAATTAGCTAATCCTTCAGTGCCAGCACTCAGAAGTCTGGCAGGTGGGGGAATGAGATGGGAAAGTGGACATTTAAGGTCCAAGTAGAAGCTTGCATCCTTGAGGCTCAGGGATGAGAGGGCACCACAAGGCACCCAGCCTTACCCCACAAGCAGGAATCCTGCCAGCCGAGCGTGGGTCCCAGTCTAGTTTATGGAATCGAGTCTCCCAGGCAAAAAAGGAGAGGCCCTGGCGGTCCTTGGCCTGGCCCATTTTATTCCCTGAACCCTTAACTGCCTCACCCTGAGCTGGGCACCAAGGTTAGAAGGCAAAAGTGGGGTAGGGGGATGTGGGAAGCAGCATTGTCCTCTGGGCATGTGGCTCAGAGGTATCACAGTGACAAAAAAGCCAGGGCTAGGGCTGGAGGGGCCAGGTGATCTTCCTTAGCCAATCCCAGTCCGTCTGTGTCAGCCCAGCTCTGCCTCGCAGCCCTCTCAGCATGGGTGCCCCCAGAAGTAAGCAGCTCTTGGACCCACAAGCAGGGCTGCGTCGGTTTGTGGTCTAGCTCCCAGGGCCAGGCCAGGCATGGCTCAGTGCAGTCCCTGGGCCAGTGAGAGGCCTCCCCCATGCCTCCCTGCCCTCTGCACTAAGCACTTTCCAGGCAGGCCTGGCCATAGGGCAAGAGCAGGCCTTACAGCAGTGCCACGGTGACCCAAGAGGCAGGGTTGGGGCCTGGACAGGGGTTCCTCTGCTGAGACTGAGACAAGCAGGGCTTGATGCTGGTGGTGGAGCCAGCATCTCACCTGCCAGGCTTCCTTTTGGGCAGGGAGGCTACCTGTGGAATGGCTGAGACTGAGACAAGCAGGGCTTGATGCTGGTGGTGGAGCCAGCATCTCACCTGCCAGGCTTCCTTTTGGGCAGGGAGGCTACCTGTGGAATGGCTGAGCCTGGTTCTGCAGGGGAGGAAGGCTGCCAGGAGCTGGGGGGCTGGCACCTGCATTGAGGGGAGTCTGGGTGCATCAGATTGGGGGGCGCCAGAGGCGAGGCTGCCTGGCTCCCTTTCTCAGCAGCTTTTCTTGTGGCAGGGGTGAGAGTGGAGCTGAGTGGGGTCTGGGCTCTGCCCCTGCGCCTCCACTGCAGTGCCTGGGCTCCCCTTGCAGGGCAGACAGTGCCTGGCACTGAGGGGTGCCCCCAGACCCCGCTGGGACTGGATGTGCCGTGGGCAGTGCCTTCCTCCAGCCTCACAACCTTTCTGCTGGGGCTGAAGTTTCTGGGGTCACATGGTCAGAAGGGGCTGAGCTGGTCTTTCACTGCAGGCCCACTCTGAAAGAGAAATCCCATGAAGCCTGTCCTTGCAGAGCCCCTCTGTTTTTGGGGGAACAGGGAGCATTCACAGGGTCTTGGGAACAAAGGCCTGGGCCTCCCTGTTTGAATTTCAGCCCCAGTTCCAGGGCAAGTCCCAGCCACCCAAGCATACTTATCAGTACTGCCCACCACCACCCACTGCCCACCTCTAAGAAGCCCGGCTCTCCTACTCTGCTTCCAGGCTGGGGCCTCACAGGTGGGGCTGTTACCTTCCTCAGGGCTTAGGGAGGGAGGGAGGACATGGACAGGGCCTTCCACCCTGGCTCCTTCACAGGGATGGTAGCTGACCGGTGATGGGTTCATTTGTCACCTTGGACTGTGAGCCACTTCTACTTCTCGCCCCCCAGGCAGGAGCACCCTCACTCCAAGGGCTTGGCCTGGAAAGGCAGGCTCACCTGGGACTCAACGTTCCTTCCCCCGCCGCCACTGTGCCCCCCCCGTCCCTCCACCCCAGAAGCCCTGACCTCATTTTGGCACCTTGCTGTCCTCTGGGCTTCTCCTCTGCCCAGGTCACCCTGTGGCAGGCCTGGGCCCTCAGGATGTTTCAAAGGCTCCACAGCTCCACCGCTCCACCTGGCTTCACTCCAGCACCCTGTCCCTGGAGCACCTCTGTCCTGTCTGGGCCAACCTGGTCTCCCTGCCCCATGCCCTCCCCTGGCTCTTAGCAACCTGCCCTTTTATTCATGCCATTTGGGGTCACAGATGCCTAGCTGGACACAGCTCCCAGAACTGGCTCCACCCTGGGGCCTTGCCCCTAGTACCCCCTGGCAGGAGCAACCCACCCCATGGTTGAGGTTCCCCTACCCCTGGATCCTGGACTGAAGCCATTTCCTACAGAGAAGCGTTCCCACCCCCTCTCAGGCACAAAAGCCGGTGTCCAGGGACTCAAGACCTGTACCTGGGGTTGCAGGGGCTCCTGCCCTGCTGTATCCCACCAGGAGGGGGCCCCACTGCCCTTCCGGCCCTTAAAACTGGGCTGGGAGAGAAGATGGGGAAGTGTGTGAGACAAAACAAAGCCGGCTTGTTTCCTCCCCTTGGCAGGCTAAGCTCTCCCGGCAGCCCGGGCTCTGGGGCGGAAGGAGAACAGTGTCATCTCTTCCTTTGTTGATAAATTGCCAAAGAGTGGGAGCAGGTGGGGTCAGGGGCCAGAGTGCAGGGGAGGGGGCAATGGTGGAGGTGGCGGGGGGAAGCAGAGGGAGGTGGGCTGAGGCCTCGGTGGGGCCAGTGCGACGCTGGCTTAAGGAGCTGGAGGGGTTCCTAATACACATTTAATTCAGTTTCTCTTCCCTAAGAGGCTGCCGGAGTTGGGGCCTCCTCCAGCAGAGACCCTCGGACCCCTGCAGGGCCTGGACTTGGGGTGAACAGGGCTTCAGTCAGCGCAAGTATTCCATTTGCATTTGGTAATTTTTCATGTCACCTATTTATGAATATATAAATCTTTATACCAAATCTATTTTTTAAAACATGGAAAAGTTGCCTTTATGGAAAGTTGGCAGAGCCAGAGTGTACACATTCCTAAACCATTAAACAGATTTCTATAACAAGCCACTGCGCCCAGGACTGGTTCTCTGATCTTTGAGCCCAGAGGCGGCCCAGGTGGCCACGTGCCTCAACTAGTCTCCAGGCCCGGGGTGGTAGACATGCTGCCCCCTGCCAGTCTGCCACCCAGAGCACTGTGAGACCTTCCCTCTGTCCCTAAACCCTTGGGAGACCCCCCTGAGCAAGAAGCAGTTGGTGCCTGAGGGGCAGAGGAAGCTTGGGCTGGGTCCCTTCTCTGGGACACCCCAGGTTCCTCCCATTGGGTTTGTGTTGGAGAGGGCTCTTTGGTGATTGGCAGGGGCACCCTCACCCCGACCTCCCCATGAGGGAAGCGTCACTCTCCTGAGCACACAGGCCTGGATGAGGAATCCCTTGCCCGGGTCTTTTAGCCACATTGATCCCACAATGGCAGGAACAACCCACCCCATGGTCGAGGTTCCCCCCACCCCTGGATCCTGGGCTGAAGACATTTCCTACAGAGAAGTGTTCTCACCCCCTCTCAGACACAAACGCCAGTGTCCAGGGGCTCAGGGCCTGTGCCTGGGCTTTGGGGGGCTCTGACCTGTTGTTATTCCGAGTTAGGACTTAAGAACACCACGAGGGGCTCTTGCTTCTGTGATGTGACCAGCACAGAGATGTTACCAGGCACACAGTAGATGCTCAGCTTAGAGAAGTGCCTGAATCAGGTCTCTGGCACTGGGAAGCCCATGAAATCCATAGCCTGCCCACCAATATAATCAGGGGTCTATTCCTGGTCACTCAAATAAGGGGTTTTCTGCTGAAAGGGACTCTTAAACAGCAGGGCTGCTGGTTGGTCACCCTGAGGAAGAAGAGGGGGGCCTAGCAGTGCTGCACCACCTTGCCAAGCCTGAGACAAACTGACATGATGGGGCTCATAGCAGCCTGCTGTTGAAACCTAGGTGTGCCCTGACTGTCCTGTGGTTCTGGGCAGGTCACTTCTCCTCTCTGGGCCTTGGTTTCCTCAAACCTGGGATCCTATTCCCTGTCCCATTTGCATCCCGGGGAGCCCTGAAGAGACCCCAGGAGGGGAGTGCTTTATGCACTGAAGGCGTGGAACAGGGCACTGGAGGAGGAAGACCCAGAGCCCTGGCTCTCAAGACAGGCCTGGCTCCAGGCACCTGCCATCCTTCCCAGGGAGAAGGAAGGCCTGATGTCTGGATTCCCCCTTCTCTTCTGAATGCCAGGAAGCACCAGAGTGCGCGTGTGCCCCTTGTAAGTCAAACCCACAACCAGGCCTGTCTGAGGCCGGCCATCCCCACGCTCCCAAGAGGCTCAGACCTGGGTCAGTCTGTCCCTAGGGCCCTCTGAGGCCTCTGCCCAAACCACAGGACTGCCCAGACCCCAGAGCAAACTGAGACAGCACAGGTCCACTCCTTGACTTCAAAGTACGGAAGCTGAGACTGGATCCCAGAGAGTCTTGCTCAAAGCCCCCACGATGTTCACTCCTGAGCCCCCACCTGCACGCCCAAGCTGGGTGCTGGGTCCCAGAGGCGAGTCTGCCTTGCTGCCTCCAAGGGCTCCCAAAGCTCCAACCTGGACCCCATTCCTCCCTGCACACATTTGCTGCTGGGATTGGCCAGCCCCGCCCTCAGGGAAGCCAGGAGGCAGGGGGGCCCCTTCCCTGTCCTCACCTTCACCCTGGCTACTCCCATCCCCACCCAGCCCACCCACCTCCTGCCTGGGCCTCTGCCCCAGCCTCTTCCTGACCTGGTCCTGCCTGGGCATCTCCTTGTGGCTGCAGAGAGCATCCTCAAGCAAGACCCCTAGCCACAAGGTCCCGACTCCCTCACTCAAGACCTCTTCCACGGTCCTTGTGGCCCTTGGGCTCCTTAGAGAGGGCCCAGCATTGGCCACTCTCCCCTGACCTGGCCACACACAGCCACACGCTGCTCTGCCACCCCCAGTCTGAGCTGCTCCCCGCAGACCAACCATCTCAGGCCTCCTGTGGTGTAATGGGCTTCTCCAAGCCAAGAGTTCCTGTTCCCAAACATCCTGAGCTGGAGCCCCAGGCCCCAGGAACAGCCATCTGGCCCTGACCCTGAGCTCCCAGACACTCCTATGACCCTGCAGAGGGCAGGAGGCCAGGCCCCATCTTGCCCAGGGGTTGCAGCCGCTGACCATGGTTCCCCACTGGAGGGCTAAGTCCCAGCTCAGAGAAAGCTCTGGACTCAGCTCGTGTCCACCGTGTGCTTTCAGCAGGCCACGGTGCGGCCCACTGCAAGCAACCCTGTCTACAGCTCTGGCTATGGAGGCCGTGGTGGGTCGGGCTTATCCCCACCTAGGCTCCTGGGATCTGGTCCTGTCCTTGCCACACTTGGGCAAGGAGGTTTCCCTTTCATATCAGATTTTAAAAGATTTGTTTCGGCTGGGTGAGGTGGCTCACCCCTGTCATCCCAGCACTTTGGGAGGCCGAGGTGGGCGGATCACAAGGTCAGGAGATTGAGACCATCCTGGCTAACACGGTGAAACCCTGTCTCTACTAAAAACACAAAAAATTAGCTGGGCGTGGTGGCAGGCGCCTGTAGTCCCAGCTACTCGGGAGGCTGAGGCAGGAGAATGGCGTGAACCCGGGAGGCGGAGCTTGCAGTGAGCCAAGATGGCGCCACTGCACTCCAGCCCGGGCGACAGAGTGAGACTCTCTCAAAAAAAAAAAAAAAAAAAAAGATTTGTTTCTTAGCACAACAGTTGGGTCTGCTGTATTCTGGCCCTTCACTCTGCCAGGAAGCTCCACGGTCTGTGCTGGTTGGTGGCAAGCAGGAGAGGTGTGGCCCATTGAGAAGCCAGCACATGGCAGAGGAGGCCGGGAGAGGGAAGAGCGTGGCCAGGTGGCCCCGAGGGAGCTCCCTGGAGCCGGGTGAGTAGGGCCTGCCTGCCCCTGCCTTGCTCCACTTGTGGTCCGTGGGCCAGCAGTGTGGGCATCACCTAGGAGCCTATACAAAAATGCAGAACCTCAGCCTCTACCCCAGACCTCCTGAGTCAGAATCTGAATTTTAAGAAGATCCCCAGGGGGATCCTCATTGTGTGCACATGACCGAGGAACTCTGGTCAACACAGCCTGCTCACTGCACAAGCATGGCCCAGGGTCAGGCCCTGACATCCTAGAATTTTTGGTTTCTTCTATTGGCCTGAAGGATCTTATCCATTTATGTCTTGGTCAAGTGTCTTTTTCTTCCTTTCTACAAGTGCCAATTTCATCTGCAGACTTCAAGGTCAACGGGCTCACAGCGGCTGGGTGCAGTGGCTCACGCCTGTAATCCCAGCACTTTGGAAGGCTGAGGCGGGCAGATCACGAGGTCAGGAGATCGAGACCATCCTGGCTAACATGGTGAAACCCCGTCTCTACTAAAAAAAAATACAAAAAAATTAGCCAGGCCTGGTGGCGGGCACCTGTAGTCCCAGCTACTTGGGAGGCTGAGGCAAGAGAATGGCGTAAATCCGGTCCCGGAGCTTGCAGTGAGCCGAGATCGTACCACTGCACTTTAGCCTGGGCGACAGAGCGAGACTCCGTCTCAAAAAAAAAAAAAAAAAGGCTCATGGCTTGCTCCTCAGCAAGGCTCAGACTCCATCCCATAGCCAGAGACAGCGCCATGAATGGAGTCAGCCATGAATGGAGTCAGCAGGACCCCTGCATCACCCTGACACCCAGACACTCTCCCCAGGGCACTTTCATCATCGAAGCGCTACTCTGCCTGGAAACATGCAAGCTTGTCATCCCTAATCATGTTTTTGTTGTTGTTGTTGTTGATTTTCTTCATGTTACCTTGTCTAAGACCTAATATGATCCTTGATCTCTTCTTGATCCTTGACCAACTTGACGCTGTAGACTCTCTGGGCAGAAAAGACATATATTCACATATAGATGCCAAATATGGTGCATTGTCAGGTGTGAGTAGATGTACGGCTGAAGGCTGCTCAATTTCCATGTCTAGAATCTTCAAACTTCTATCAGATCGGCGGCTACAGCCAACCAAGGTGATGGGGGCTGGTGTTTATTGCGAGGTTTCTGTAAACTTGTATTGTTCTCAGCATTGTACGAGAATTCATAAGACAGTTTAGGTGCTTTGCCTCAAATTGCACATCTAGTCAGTGGCAGAGGTAAGATTAGAACCCTGTGCATCTGGGCTCCAGGGACTGGGCCTTAACCCTGGAAATCCTGAGAGTGGACATTGGGTATTTGAGGGTGAGACGGTGGCTGCAGCGACAGCTACCACATAATCAGGATTAGATTCAACAACATGGACATAATTCTAAATGAACATTTCTGAAAATAACACCCCTTATAGGGATCTCCCTGAAGGAAATTTTTTTTTTTTTTTTGAAACAGGGTCTAGCTCTGTCACCCAAACCGGAGTGCAGTGGCACTATTCTCAACTCACTGCCACCTCCGCCTCCCGGGATCAAGCCATCCTCCCACCTCAGCGTCCCGAGTAGCTGGGGCCACAGGTGTGCGCCACCACACCTGGCTAATTTTTATATTTTCTGTAGAGATGGGGTCTTGCTATGTTGCCCAGGCTGGTCTTGAACTCCAGGGCTCAAGTGATCCTTTCACCTCAGTCTCCCACAGTGCTGGGTTCCAGCCATGAGCCACTGGGCCTGGTCTAAACTTTACAGTTTTCTGTAAGAAGTATATATTATGTTAGCTCTGAAAGAAACTCTGAAAGAGTCATGAAAACAATATAACATTTAAAAATGCTTATGATGCAGTATTCACTGAACGACTCAGAACACCAAAATATAGAAATTTGAAATGTTATGACTGATGTAAAAACTAGAGTCTGGGCCTGGCGTGGTGGCTCATGCCTGTAATCCCAGCACTTTGGGAGGCCGAGGCAGGTGGATCACCTGAGGTCAGGAGTTCGAGACCAGTCTGACCAACATGGTGAAACCCCGTCTCTACTAAAAATACAAAATTAGCTGGTGTGGTGGCGGGTGGCTATAATCCCCGCTACTTGGGAGGCTGAGGCAGGAGAATTGCTTGAATCCAGGAGGCAGAGGTTGCAGTGAGCCTAAATCGTGCCACTGCACTCCAGCCTGGGCAACAGAGTAAGACTCCATTTCAAAAAACAAACAAAAAAACTAGAGTCTGGATATGAGACGGTTAAGGGACCCTTAAGGTGGTTAAAGGACCCTTAATGTGGTTAAGGTAAGGAGGATTTAAACCCCAACAGGCAGAAACTTTCTTCCCTCTCTTCTTTCTCTCCTCTTCCTCTTCCTCCTCTCTTTTCTTCTCCTCCTCCCACCTTCCTCCTTCCTGGGCGGGGTGTGGGTCATCGTGGCTTTCTACATGTCCACTGAAGCTGTTACCTGTGTGATGCCAGTGAGCCCGCTGGACTCTGGCTGCTGAGTCCTTTCCAGATGGCACCGAGTCCCTGGATGAGACCCTCGAGTCCCGCACACCCCTCTGCTTCCTGGCACATGTCATACATTCTCCGCTGCAGACCTGGAGTCAGTCATTACTCCAAGGAGCCCTTGAGGTTTGTGTTGTTCTTAAAACAAACTTCTAAGTTCTCTCCTGTTCTTTGCCTGGCGTTCCTTTCTCCTGTTGTTTTAAACATTGTCTTCCATGTGAGGGCTGTTCCTCAGGTCTGGGGATTCCTGGAAGCCTGAGTGCCCAGATAGGGCTTATCAATGGGTGGACTTCTCCCTGTTGGGTGATTTTGGGCCAAGCTGCTCTTCCACTGGGGAGGGGTCCCCTAATGTCTGTAGCCAGAGAGAAGAGATCTTTTCCCTGAAGCCTTTCCATTTCTCTAGCACAGGATCTTCTAATCTCCTTCCTGGGGGTGGTGGGGATGGGAGAAACCCCATTGCGTGCGCCGGGTAGCCAGTCAGGAAGGAAGCCAGGGTCCTGTGGCAGGAACTGTGGACGTTCCCGTCTATTTTTGGCCCTGTACCAAATTTTTGCCCTCCACTCTGCCTGCTTTCCCAAGGCTGGGGTTCTCTTTTCAATTTCTTAAAAAATGAACCCCTGCCCCTCAAATTTCCATTTGGACGGGGTGAAGCGGTGGTCCCTAGATGCAGAAATCAGGGAGGGGCCTGAGGGTTACAAATGCTGGGAGCTAGACTTCCAGGCAAGCCCTGATTTTCAGGCCTCTCTCGTGATCTGTGGCGATCTGCAGCACCTGAGTGCTGACCCCTGGGGATCCTGGGGGCACAGTGGCTGCTTCTCCTCAGGTTTCCCCCTGCCAGCCACACTGTGATCTGTGGAAGTGGCCATTGCCTCCATCTACTCTCCGCTCCACAGAAGCATGTTGGCCTCTCTTCCCCACAGTCACCTCCCCTCATTCCCTTTGTCCTTGTGGATTTATCCCTTTTTAAAAATAGGCCGGATGCGGTGGCTCATGCCTGTAATCCCAGCACTTTGGAAGGCCAAGGTGGGCAGGTCACCTGAAGTCAGGAGTTCGAGACCAGCCTGGCCAACACGGCAAAACCCTGACTCTACTAGAAATACAGAAATTAGCCAGGCATGGTGGTGCACAGCTGTAATCCTAGCTACTCGGGGGACTAAGGCAGGAGAATCGCTTGAACCTGGGAATCAGAGGTTGCAGTGAGCCCAGATCGTGCCACTGCACTCTAGCCTGGGTGACAGAATGAGACTGTGTCTCAAAAATAAATAAATAAATAAATAGAAATTAAATTGAATTAAATTTAAAAAATAAAAATAACTGCCAAGGAATTCTGGTGGGGTGTGGGTAGGGAGAGGAGACCCCCTCTCCCCCGCGTGGTCAATATGCCAAGTGTAGCTGGAAGCCTGGGGCAGGCTCCAGAGGCGTCCCCACAGCACAGGTTGTCTGTGATGGTTGTCTCTTGTGACAGTTGACCATATGAATTGGGTCACTCTTGTCACACCCAAATAAAACAGAGTCCAGAGGTGGGGGGCAGGAGGGTGGCACATAACACGGCTCCAGGAATGTCATTCTCTGCAGCCTGGCTGCTGAGGCTGTCTGCTCCAACCTGAAACCAGTTTTTTGTTTTGTTTTGTTTTTTTGAGATGGAGTTTTTGCTCTTGTTGCCCAGGCTGGAGCGCAACGGCGCGACCTCAGCTCACTGCAACCTTCGTCTCCTGAGTTCGAGCAATTCTCCTGCCTCAGCCACCCAAGTAGCTGGGAGATTACAGGCATGAGCCACCACGCCCGCCTAATTTTTTGTATTTAGTAGAGATGGGGTTTCACCATGTTAGTCAGGCTGGTCTTGAACTCCTGACCTCAGGTGATCCATCCGCCTTGGCCTCTCAAAGTGCTGGGATTACAGGCGTGAGCCACCGCACTCAGCCAAAGCCAGTCTTATCTGATAGGTACTGATACCACCCATTGCAACTCTAAGATGAGTTTCACTCGCTGTCACTCACCAGTCAGAGCTGGCCAGCGTCCCCAGATTTTACTGGTGCCAATGAACTTTCTGAAAAACAGTATGTACCATTTCTCCTTTTTATAACACCTCCAACCTCCTCTTTGTTCTTCAGACATATTGAAGACCACTTACTTGATCTGTGTGTAAGACCCAAATCGCTTCCCACATAAAATGTTAAATTTAGAGATTTGTCTCTATATTTTAATCCTTGATTTTTACACTCTGGAAGATGCTCTTCTGGCTATACCCAGCCTTCTGCTGAAATCGCTCATGAGGCCTTTCTGGTGGTGTCAGCCTCATCTCTTCCTTTGTTAAGTTCCTCAGAAAGAAATTTGCCAAGATATTCATAGGATGAACTGAATTTAGAGTTCATCTGGGAGACTTGAATCTTGCTATCATGAATGGGTACATTTTTTGTTTATTCAAACCTTCTTTCTGTTCTCAACAATATTTTGCTATCATTGTTTTTTAACAAACCAAATTTAAAAAACTTCTTTTAGAGATGGAGTCTCACTGTGTCACCCAGGCCGCTCTCAAACTCCTGGCCTCAAGAGATCCTCCCGCCTCAGCCTCCCAAAGTGCTGGGATTACAGGCGTGAGCCACCGCACCCGGCCAATTCAACTTTCTAAACTCAATGGAAGGAATGATTCTTCAGGTTATGATGGGAGTCCATGGAGCTTTTCTGAAATGGAGGACATCAGGGTGAAGAGTGTATTCCAGGCTCTGGCCTTGGTTGTATTGACTGACAGGTAGGCACAAACCCAGCAGGCTGGGTGAACCGCAGAGCCTGCCTTCCCTTTTTATTATGGAATCTTTGTAAACAGAAAGCCTCAAAGTTGCCTCCCCTCCCCTCCCCTCCCCTCCTGTCCCCTCCCCTCCCCTCCTCTGCCCTCCCCTCCCCTGCCCTCCCCTCCCTTCCTTTCCCTTCTCTCTTTTCTCTTTTCTTCTCTTTTCTTTTTCTTTTCTTTTTTTGAGACAGGATCTCACTCTCTTGCTCAGGCTGGAGTGCAGTGGTGAAATCTTGGCTCTCAGCAACCTTCGCCTCCCGGGTTCAAGCGATTCTCCTGCCTCAGCCTCCTGAGTAGGTGGGACTACAAGTGTGCACCACCATGCCCAGCTAATTTTTGGATTTTTTTGTAGAGATGAGGTTTTGTGTTGTTGCACAGGCTGGTCTTGAACTCCTGACCTCAAGTGATCCACCGGCCTTGGCCTCTCAAAGTGCTGGGATTACAGGCATGAGTCACTGCACTAGGCCTCAAAGTTGTTTTCTAATTAGCAGGGATACAAAGACCCCAAATAGCAGGTTAAAATTCTATCTATATCCCTATAAAAGTCTGAACAAAAACAGAATAGGATAGGATATCTGTGCGGTTGCACTGACGCCCTGAGGTGCTGCCTGGCTCCAGTCTTTGCTTCCCACCCCACGGGAAGGGGAAAGGGAGGACCAGTCACCCCTTTCCTTAAGGGCATGGCCCGAAGCACCTGCCTGCATCGCCTTGGCTAGGACTTGGTCACATGGGCGCAGCTCACTGAGGGCATCTGGGAAATGTCTGTATTCTGCACGGCCCTGTGCCTGGTTAAAATTCCATTCCTGTGGAAGAAGGGGAGTACAATTCAGAGGCCAAGCAAGCAATCCTTGCCACATTGAGTGATCCCTGCCCAGCTTGAAGGGGTGGCTGGAAAAGGCCTGGTGCTTTGGGTTAACTAAAGATGCCTTTCAGTTCCATCTCCCTCAAATGCAGCTGTGTCGCCTTTGGAGCCTTTCTTCCTCTGACCATAAGTTTTCTCATTTGAAAAAATGAGGATAATTCTTCCTATCTTGCAGGGTTTTCTGAAGATTAGAAATTATATATATGGCTGAGTGCGGTGGCTCATGCCTGTAATCCCAGCACTTGGGGAGGCTGAGGAAGGAGGGTTGCTTGAGCCCAGGAGTTCAAGACCAGTCAGGGCAACACTGTGAGATCCCATCTCTACCAAAAAAAAAAAAAAAATTAGCTGGGCATGGTGGCACGTGCCTGTGGTTCCAGCTACTCGGGAGGCTGAGGTGGGAGGATTGCTTGAGTAGGAGAGGTAGAGGCTGCAGTGAGCCATGATTGTGGCACTGCACTCCAGCCTGGGCAACAGAGTAGGAACTTGTCTCAAAAAAAAAAAAAAAAAAAGGAAACCAAAGAGGTGTTTCCACTGTAATTAGTACTGCCAAGTATATGATTTTTTTTTTTTTTTTGAGACAAAGTCTTGCTCTTTCACCAAGGCTGGAGTGCAGTGGCGCAATCTCAGCTCACAGCAAGCTCTGCCTCCTGGGTTCAAACGATTCTCCTGTCTCAGCCTCCCAAGTAGCTGGGACCACAGGCGTGCACCACCACACCAAGCTAATTTTTGTATTTTTAGTAGAGATGGAGTTTCACCCTCTTGGCCAGGCTGGTCTCGAACTCCTGACCCTCAAGCCTCCCAAAGAGCTGGGATTACATGAGAGAGCCACTGCACCCAGCCATGCCAAGTATATGATTAAGCAAACAAACATTACAGACTGTGATGGTTATTTTATGTGCCAACTTTGCTGGGCCCTGGTATTGAGATATGTGGTCAAATATTATTCTGGGTGTTTCTGTGAGGGTGTTTTGGATGAGATTAGCATTTCAACAGTGGACTTTGAGAAAAGCAGATTGCCCTCTGTAATCGGGTGGGCCTCATCCAGTCAGTTGAAGGCCTGAAAAGAACAAAAAGACTGACCTCCCCTGAGCAAGAGGGGATCTGCAGCAACAGCCTTTGGACTTGACCTGTGATTCTGTGTCCCTGGCTCTCCAGACTGCTGGTCCAGCACGCAGGTTTTCGACTTGCCAACCTTCATCATCATGTGAACGAATTCCTTCAACTCTCTCTGTACACGCTTCCTATTGGTCGTTTCTCTGGAGAACCCTGACTAATACACGGATGCCAATGTTTATTTTCCAGGGGACATTCAGACACAGGGTCAATCCTTTGCACTCCAGAGTATTTGTAATGATGATTTCTGCCCTGCTGACTTTTTTCCTTTCTTCATCCAGCACTTTAGGGCCAACTTTATTTTAAGTGGGGTGGGGAGAGGAATGAGAAGGAAGAGGGAAAATTCTTGCTATTGAAAATGCATCTGGGGGCCAGGCGAGGTGGCTCACACCTGTAATCCAGCACTTTGGGAGACCAAAGCAGGTGGATCACCCGACGTCAGGAGTTCGAGACCAGCCTGGCCAACATGGTGAAACCCTGTCTCTACCAAAAGTACAAAAATCAGTCGGGCATGGTGGCAAGTGCCTGTAATCCCAGCTACTCGGGAGGCTGAGGCAGGAGAATCACTTGAACCCGGGAGGCGGAAGTTGCAATGAGCTGAGATCACTCACTGCACTTCAGCGTGGGCAACAGAGCAAGACTCCATCTCAAAAAAAAAAAGAAAAGAAAATGCATCTGGGGCCGAGCATGTTGGGTCATGCCTGTAATCCCAGCACCTTGGGAGGCAAACATGGGTGGATCACTTGAGCCCAGGAGTTCGAGACCAGCGTGGCCAACATGGTAAAACCCCATCTCTACTAAAAATACAAAAATTAGCTGGATGTGGTGGCGCATACCTGTAGTCCCAGCTACTGAGGAGGCTGAGGCAAGAGAATCACTTGAACTTGGGAGGCAGAGGTTGCAGTGAACCGAGATTGCTCCACTGCACTCCAGCCTGGGCAACAGAGCAAAACTCTGTCTCAGAAAAACAAACAAACAAAAAACAAAGAAAATGCATCTGAACTTTGACTCTCCAAATGAACTTACTTTATTTTATTTATTTATTTATTTATTTTGAGACAGGGTCTCACTCTGTCATTCAGGCTGGAGTGCAATGGTGCAATCTTGATTCACTGCAACCTCCCTCTGCCTCGTGCCTCAGCCTCTCGAGTAGCTGGGATTACAGGTGTGTGCCACCACGCCCAGCTGGTTTTTGTATTTTTAGTAGAGACAGGGTTATGCCATGTTGGCCGGGCTGGTTTCCAACTCCTGGCCTCAAGCAATCCACCCACCTTGGCCTCCCAAAGTGTTGGGATTACAGGTGTGAGCCACTGCACTTGGCCAAACTTTACTTTTTCCCAAATCAACTTTGGGGATTCTGTCCCAAGAAAACACATCTAGATGTGGAAAAAGTTTTATGTACAAAGAATTCAAATACAATGTGCTATGGTTTCCTTTTTTTTTTTTTTTTTTGACGGAATTTCAGTCTTGTCATCCAGGCTGGAGTGCAATGAATGGTGTGATCTTAGCTCACTGCAACCTCTGCCTCCCAAGTTCAAGCGATTCTCCTGCCTCAACCTCCCAAGTAGCTGGGATTACAGGTGCCCACCACCATGCCTGGCTAATTTTTGTATTTTTAGGAGAGATAGAGAGTTTCACCATGTTGGCCAGGCTAGGCTGGTCTCAAACTTCTGACCTCAGGTGATCCGCCCACCTCGGCCTCCCAAAGTGTTGAGATTACAGGCGTGAGCCACTGCACCTGGCCTGGTTTGCTATTTGACCCCTCCAAATCTCATGTTAAAATGTGATCCCCAATGTTGAAGGTGAGGCCTGGTGGAAGGTGGGTCATAGGAGCGCACCCCTCATGGCTTGGTGCAATCCTCACACTAATGAGATAATGAGTGAATGCTCACTATGTTAGTTCCCAAGAGACCTGATTTTCAAAAAGAGCTGCCTAGCAACTCCTTCCCCTCTTTCCTGCTCCCTCTCTCACCGTGTGACCCACCAGCTCCCCTTCACCTCCAACATGAGTGAAAGCTTCCCTGAGGTCTCACTAGGAGCAGATGCTGGCACCAGGCTTCCTGAACAGCCTGCAGAACTGTGAGCCAAATAAACCTCTTTTCTTTATAAATTACCCAGTCTCAGGTATTCCTTTATAGAGACACAAACAAACTAAGACATAATGCCATTTGTGGGGGCAGGGGGGACTTGGAAACAACCTAGATATCCCAGAAAAGGAGTGACATAGAAATGATCTTCATGAAGGATTTGATTGAAGTAGTGATTGGAATTATACTATTGATTGGAAAATGCCAGTAAGTGAAATAAGCTGAATAGCTGTTTATCATTGCAATTTCCCACCCAAACTGAAATGTTCCTCAATAAAAGATGAATTAATAAAAATAAAATGAATGAACACAATAAAATTAAAAATGACTAAGTAGGCCAGGCATGGTGGCTCACGCTTGTAATCACAGCACTTTGGGAAGCCAAGGTGGGTAGATCACTTGAGCTCAGGAGTCCGAGACCAGCCTGGCCAACATGGCAAAATCCTGTCTCTACAAAAATATATTAGCCAGGTATGGTAGCGTGCTCCTGTAGTCCCAGCTTCTCAGGGAGGCTGAGGTGGGAGGTTAGCTTGAGCCCAGAAGATCGAGGTTGCAGTGAGCTGAGATTGCACCACTGCCTCTCAGCCTGAGAGACAGAGTGAGACTCCGTCTCAAAAAAAAAAATTGACTAAGTAAAAACAGATGAACCATGAAAATATGTTCTCAATTACTCTCATAAATAAAATAATCGTAAATATATATTTAAATATATGGGTGTGTATATACACACGTACCCACCCACATATGTATATATACACACACATTTTGGGGAGAAAGCCTGGAAGGATATTCAGTCAAAGTTAGGAAGAAATCTCTCTCTGGAGGGGGCTGGATTTCAATTTCAGGCCTTTTATTATTATTATTTTTATTTTATTTTATTTTTTTTTTTTTGAGACGAAGTCTCTCTCTGTCACCCAGGCTGGAGTGCAGTGGCGCCACCTTGGCTCACTGCAAGCTCCGCCTCCCGGGTTCACGCCATTCTCCTGCCTCAGCCTCCCGAGTAGCTAGGACTACAGGCGCCCGCCACCGCGCCAGGCTAATTTTGTTTATTTTTAGTAGAGACAGGGTTTCACCATGTTAGCCAGGATGGTCTCGATCTCCTGACCTCGTGATCTGCCTGTCTCAGCCTCCCAAAGTGCTGGGATTACTTGAGTGAGCCACTGCGCATGGCCTAGGCCTTTTATTATTATTTTTCATGTCTGGTAGGTAATGTGCTGACATCATAACAAGGTTTGAGAAAAGAAGTTCTCACTCACACAAGAATGAGAAAAGCCAATCATCACACTTAGAAACTACAAAAGGCTCCTAATTTTTTTGCAGTTTTAGAGAAAAATTTTTGGTTATGATCATGAATTAGTTATATATAGCCAGGAAAATCAATAAAGCTATTTCCATTTTTTAAAGAAGGGAAAAAGTTGGGCTAGATAATTTGTGTGGTTATGATCTCAACTATATACAACTGTTCGGAGAAGGACACCAGAAGGAAATACTGCAATGGCGAGCCCCATTGTTCCCTCCGTGACTTCACGCTAGTGTGTTTACTTTCTAAGAATGTATCTTTTCCAGAGGTAGAAAAGAGAAAAGCTGGGATGCTTAGACTAACTGTGTGTTAATAGTGACTGTCTTTGGCTAAAGGAGCTTACAGAGATTGCTGCATTACTTAAAACAAAATTATTACTATGTATTGTGGTAAAACATACACGGCATGGGCTGGGCATGGTGGCTCAAGCCTGTAATCCCAGCACTTTGGGAGACAAAGGCGGGTGGATCACTTGAGGTCAGGAGTTCAAGACCAGCCTCGTCAATATGGCAAAACCCCATCTCTACTAAAAAAATCCAAAAATTAGCTGGGCAAGGTGGCGCATGCCTGTAATCCCAGCTACTCAGGGGGCAGAAGAATCGCTTGAACCCAGGATGCAGAGGCTGCAATGAGCCAAGATCGGCCTGGGTGGCAAAGCGAAACCCTGTCTCAAGAATAAAGCCCCAAAACAAACCATACATGGCATAGTATTTATGAGAGAACATAGTATTTTGAGAGAAGCACACCTCACTCACACAAGAGCAAGAAAAGCCAATCATCACACTTTTAAACTACAAAAGGCTCCTAATTTTCCTAATTTTAAGCATCCATAAAATCCGTAAAGTGGAGAGTGCAGGGACCTTAGGCACATTCACACTGCTGTGCCACCATGAACACCATCCATCTCAGAATGCTTCCGTCTTCCCAAACCGAAACTCTGTCCCCACCAAACTCCCTGTGTGCCCTCTCCCCCAGCCTTGGTGGCCACCACCCACTTTCTGTCTTGGAATGTGACCACTCTAGGGCCCCCAGGCCATATTGGTTCCTCTTCTGGGCATGCTCATAAACTTCTGTCTTGGTGCAACGAAGTTGGGCAAGAGCTGAAGGAGGAGGCTCGGTCCTGACCGAGAGCCTTGCAGGGGTAAAACAGCACCTGCACAGCTGGGTAGGGGTCCAGGCAGTGCTGACCCAGTGTCCATGGGACTCCAGGAAAGAAAGCAGGGCTTTGCCCCCTGCCTAGGAGACGACAGGAGATTTTAACTAAATACATTTTGTAGGTCGGGCGCGGTGGCTCACGCCTGTAATCCCAGCACTTTGGGAGGCCGAGGCAGGTGGGTCATGAGGTCAGGAGATTGAGACCATCCTGGCTAACATGGTGAAACCCCGTCTCTACTAAATATACAAAAAATTAGACGGGCATTGTGGCACATGCCTATAATCCCAGCTACTCGGGAGGCTGAGGCAGGAGAATGGCATGAACCCAGGAGGCGGAGCTTGCAGTGAGCCGAGATCAAACCACTGCACTCCAGCCTGAGCGACAGAGCGAGACTCCGACTCAAAAAAAAAAAATAAATAAATACATACATACATTTTATGATCATTTTCCTTCCCTGTTATTATAACATGGGAAATCCACAGGGATTTTCTATTTTGCCACCGTTGTATCGGTCTTCTCTTTTCCTTCGGTCTAGGGCAATCTTGTCCAACATGTGCCCCAGGATGGCTTTGAATGCTGCCCAACACAAATTTGTAAACGTTCTTAAAACATTATGAGGATTTTTGCAATTTTTTTTAGCTCATCAGCTATCATTAGTGCTAGTGTATTTTTTTTTCTGTTTATGGTGTGAGATATAAATTAAATTTTATTTTTTCCAACTTGAAAGTCAATTGTATACCTGCCTTTTATTGTATCCTATTTTTAAATTACAATTTCTTTCTTTCTTTTTTTCTTTTTTAGAGACAATCATTCTATCACTCAGGCTGGAGTGCAGTGCTGTGATCATAGCTCACTGCAGCCTCCACCTTTTGGGCTCAAGTGATCCTTCCATCTCAGCTTCTCAAGTAACTGGCACTACAAGTGTGTGCCACCATACCCAGCTAATTTTCTTATTTTTATTTTTTGTAGAGATGGGGTCTTGTTATGTTGCCCAGGCTGGCCGTAAACTCCAGGGCTCAAGCGATCCTCCCTCTTCGGCTCCCCAAAGTGGTGGGATTACAGGCGTGAGCCACCACACTCAGCTAAAATTATAATTTCTAATTGTCTAAAAATGCAATAGATTTTTGTGCATCGATCTAATATTAAGTAACATTTCCAAAATCCCCTACTAATTAGTGTTAGTGTATTTTATGTGTGGCCCAAGACAATTCTTCTTCCAATGTGGCGCAGGGAAGCCAAAAGATTGGACACCCCTGGTCTAGCGTAAAATTTCAGAAAGGTTGGTTTCTAGAGCCCAAGTCTGCTCAGCCTGCACCTACCTGAGACCCCAGACGAGGGGCAGTCGGCCAGCAGGGGTCTGCCCCAAGATCCCTTCCCAAAGGTCAGTGTCTGTGTTGGGGGGTGAGGGTATTGTCAAAAAATAAACCCCCACCAGCTGCTGCCTCCCGTTTGTTTGCTTGGTTTTTACTGCTCCTTGTTGAGCAGGGCTAACTCACAGGCAGAGCGCCCAGAATCGCTGCGCCTACAGCTTTTGAGAAGCCGTGTCTGGTGGAGGACACATTCTGGTCCACTCCAGCGGACGCCACGCGGTGGTGTCTTAATCACTAAGAAGGTCAAATCCATAGCCTATTTGTCATCCTAGCTTGTTTCCAAGAATCCCTAAAGTTTAAGAATCAAAGACCCCAGGTGGGTGAATAAGGAGGAAGGTAGGGGGCAGAGGTAGAGCACTTGGCCTCAAAGCAGCTGTATTCATCTGAGAACGCCACGCAGCCATCAGGCATCCTTTCTGTGAATTTTGTTTCCATGCTTAATACAGATTTTTTTGGGTTGACCAGCAGTTCCTAAGTTGAGTGCCTGTGAGCAACCATGAGAAGAGGACTTACAAGACTGGCATGGGGGCCAGACTGCTTGGCTCCAAATCTCACCTCTGCTATTTACCTTTCTGTGCCTCAGTTTCCCCATCTGTAAAATGGAGAGGAGGAAGGTGAGGTGAGAAGGGTGTTCACTGCCCACACCAAGAGGTAGCTCTGAAGCCGGCCCAACTGCCCCACAGAACTGTTGTTCATGGTTTCTTTGAATAAACATAGAAATTGATCCTCCCAGTCTTAAAACTTGAGAAAGTTACATTTGTCTTATTTGAGTTCCTCTCTTAGGAAAGCAACTATCAGGCCTCCCAGATAGTGTCAGGAGTTGAAACTCACCACATCATCTGCACAATGAGAGGCTAGACCTCTCACCCATCATGAGTGCCTAACTGACCACCTGCTTCCTGTTGACCTCCCTAATTCCTGTTTTCCCACACATGGTTACGTTTCTTCTCTGTTATATGACCCCTAGTTTTAGTCCGTCAGGGAGATGGATTTGAGACTGATCTCCCATCTCTGACTACAGCACACAATTAAAGCCTTCTTCCCAGGCGATACTTGTTGTCTTACTGGCTTTCTGTGAAGTGAGCAGCGGGACCTAGACCTAGACCCTGGTGTTGCAGTAACAGTTCTGAGGTTTATATACCTTCCTAAGGGTGAGGGACTTGGTGCAGTGCTTGGTACTTAAATGTCCCCTGCATACGTGACCCCTTGGTGATCTTTTCCTCTCCACATCTTGCTCCTCATCTGAACAACAAATTCAGAATTTCCCTAAACTAGCTATAAAGGAAAACATTAGAATTCATGACATGGAACGTGGGCACTCAAGCTGACACATGGTGGATGTGCAACAGATAGAAGGGCAGAGCTCACAGCGGGGAGGGCACAGGAGGTGGAAAAACCCACAGGAAGCTTACTCTGAGCCTTCAGGGACCCCGCCAGCAATATGTCCTTGACAGACATAACATTTTTAGTTACTAAAATAGAAGGAAACTTGATAAAACTGTGAGCACCCCATGCCAGCAGAGTGACCACGAGGCTGTTCCATGCTTTCAGGGATGGGGACGTTCTGAGCCCATGAGAGGTCCTCTGGGAATTCACCAGAAGGAAATAATTTGGGGAGGGTGGTATGCTGGGCGGCGACAGTACTGTCTGTGAAGGCACGAAGAAAACAGGCCCACAGCCTGTGTCCAGAGTTCGTTCCTTCCAGTGGGTTCTTGGTCGTGCTGACTTCAAGAATGAAGCCACAGACCTTGGTGGTGAGTGTTAACAGCTCTTAAAGGTGGCAAGGACCCAAAGAGGGAGCAGCAGCAAGATTTACTGCGAAGAGCAAAAGAACAAAGTTTGCAGTGTGGAAGGGGACCCGAGCAGGTTGTCGCTGCTGACTGGGGTGGCCAGCTTTTTATTCCCTTATTTGTCCCTGCCCACATCCTGCTGATTGGTCCATTTTACAGAGTGCTGATTGGTCCATTTTACAGAGTGCTGATTGGTGTGTTTACATCCTTTAGCTAGACACAGAGCACTGATTGGTGCATTTTTACAGAGTGCTGATTGGTGCATTTACAATCCTTTGTTTTTATGGGGTGCTGATTGGTGCATTTACAATCCTTTGTTTTTATGGGGTGCTGATTGGTGCATTTACAATCATTTAAATAGACCCAGAGCGCTGATGGGTGCGTTTTTACAGAGTGCTGATTGGTGCATTTACAATCCTTTAGCTAGACAGAAAAGTTCTCCAAGTCCCCACTTGACCCAGGAAGTCCAGATGGCTTCACTTCTCAAACCCACAAGAGGCTAGTGTAGGGTGGTGCCCATGAGCTGCCACAGAGCAAGGACACGAATTTGGGAAATACATATTGCATGTCCTCCTACAGAATGGCAAAACAGCAAAGTTTTAGAGCTTGTTGTGTATCAGAATTCAGACAATGCAAGCCTCAATGCCCAGCCATGGGCTTTTTAGTCTAGAGCAGTGGTTTTCAAACTGTTTGCTCTCAGGACCCATTCTTAAAAATTCTGGAGCACTATAGAGAGCTTTTTATGGGTTATATCTACCAATAGTTACAGTGTGTGAAAATAAGGGGAGACAGTTTAAACATACTTAATGTGTCACTTTGTTTACAATCATAATGATAAAGCTTAAGGATGTTAATGAAAATAAAATACTTTAATAAAAACAAAGCTGGGCATAGTGGTGTGTGCCTGTAGTCCCAGCTACTTCAGAGGCAGAGGTGAGAGGTGACAGCCTGCTGGCAGCCCTCACAGACCTCGCTCGCTCTGGGCGCCTCCTCGGCCTTGGTGCCCACTCTGGCCGCGCTTGAGGAGCCCTTCAGCCCGCCGCTACACTATGGGAGCCCCGGCCAGCCCCTTTCTGGGCTGGCCAAGGCCGGAGCCGGCTCCCTCAGCTTGCTGTGAAGTGTGGAGGGAGAGGCGGGGGCAGGAACCGGGGCTGCGCGCCGCGCTTGCCGGCCAGCGCAAGTTCCGGGTGGGCGTGGGCTCGGCGGCCCGGCTCTCGGAGCCGCGAGTCCGGAGCAGTGAGGGTCTTAGCACCTGGGTCAGCAGCTGCTGTGCTTGATTTCTCGCCGGGCCTTAACTGCCTCCCGGCAGGGCAGGGCCCAGGACCTGCAGCCCGCCATGCCTGAGCCTTCCCTCCTCAACCACTCCCCGCCGGCCCTAGTGGGCTCCTGCGCGGCCCCAGCCTCCCCGTCAAGGGCCGCCCCCTGCTCCGGGGCACCCAGTTCCCATTGACCACCCAAGGGCTGAGGAGTGCGTTCCCATTGACCACCCAAGGGCTGAGGAGTGCGGGCGCACGGCGCGGGACTGGCAGGCAGCTCCACCTGGGCCCCGGTGCGGGATCCACTGGGTGAAACCAGCTGGGCTCCTGAGTCTGGTGGGGACTTGGAGAATCTTTATGTTTAGCTAAGGGATTGTAAATACACCAATCAGCACTCTGTAGCTCCAGGTTTGTAAACACACCAATCAGCACCCTGTGTCTAGCTCAGGGTTTGTGAATGCCCAATCGACACTCTGTATCTAGCTACTCTGGTGGTGACTTGGAGAACTTTTGTGTCCACACTCTATCTAGCTACTCTGGTGGGGACTTGGAGAACTTTTGTGTCTAGCTCAGGGATTGTAAACCCACCAATCAGCACCCTGTCAAAACGGACCAATCAGCTCTCTGTAAAATGGACCAATCAGCAGGATGTGGGTGGGGCCAGATTAGAAAATAAAAGCAGGCTGCCGGAGCCAGCAGTGGCAAACTGGTTTGGTTTCCTTCCACACTGTTGGAGGTTTGTTCTTTTGCTGTTGGCAATAAATCTTGCTGTTGTTCACTCTTTGGAGCCACACTACCTTTATGAGCTGTAACACTCACCGCGGAGGTCTGCAGCTTCACTCCCGAGCCAGCGAGACCACGACCTCACCAGAAAGAAGAAACTCCGAACACATCCAAACATCAGAAGGAACAAACTCCGGACGTGCCGCCTTTAAGAACTGTAACACTCACTGCGAGGGTCCGCAGCTTCATTCCTGAAGTCAGTGAGACCAAGAACCCACCAATTCTGGAGACAAGAGGATTGCTTAAGCCCAGAAGTTTGAGTACAGCTTGGGAAACATAGTGAGACCCTGTCTCAAAAAGAATAGATATGTTCCAAAACAAAATAGTGAGAAGTGTGCCATTGTTCTATATTTTTTGCAAATCTTTTAAACGTCTGGTGTAATAGGTAGCTGGATGCCATGTCTGTGTCTGCAGACACACTGCTGTGATGTCACAAATCATGTGGCCTCTGGAAAATTCTCTTTTATTTCAAGAGGGATTTTAATTTCAGAAAACCACAGTGGAAAAGGCTGATAATGGCCTACAGTATGAAAATAGTTTTGAATATGTGGACCTCTCTAAAAGAGTTTCAGGGAACCTCCTCTCCCCAGCGGTCTCTGGAGCTCTGCTTTGAGGACCAGTGCCCTAGAGAAATAGCCGCACAGGTGCATAGGGCTGCACACGGCAGCTTGTTTGTAAAGGAGAATGCTGGAGCAATTGCGCCAGAGGACACAGAGACCAAGAGAGACTACGCAGCAGCCACGGAGAGAGAAGGGCCTATGTGGCTAACACGCACAGGTGAGAAAAGCCAGTTCCCCCTTGCCTACAAAAGCTACAAAAATCAGCCGAGTGTGGAGGTGCATGCCTGTGGTCCCAGCTATTCGGGAGAGGTGGGAGGTAGGAGGATCACTTGAGTCCAGGAGGCTGAGGTTGTAGTGAGCCATGATCGCACCACTGCAGGAGGTCAGTGTGAGGCTGGTGTCAGGGGAGGTGATGTGGATGGCTTTGAGGGAGGGGAGATCGTATGAATTGCTGGCAGAGTTGCCTGTGCAGGGGTATGTTTGGTCAACCATGCCTGTGGTGGGAGAGGCACTGAGGCTGGGGCTGGTGCTGTTGAATGCTGAAATTTTATCCCTAGTGTGCTTGCATTAGGATGTGGGGCCTTTGGAAGGTAATTAGGGCCCTTATAAAAGTGCTTGAGGTTGGCCAGGTGCGGTGGCTTTGGGAGGACAAAGCAGGAGGGTTGCTTGAGCCCAGGAGTTTGAGACTAGTTTGGGTAACATGGCGAAACCCCGTCTCTACCAAAAATTAGCTGGGCATGGTGGCGCACGCCTATAGTCCCAGCTACTGGGGAAGTTGAGGCGGGAGGCTGCAGTGAGCCATGATTGCACCACTGCACTCCAGCCTGGGTGACAGAGAAAGACCCTGTCTCAAAAAAAAAAAAAAAAAAAAAAATGTGTGTGAGGGAACTGGCTGCCCCTTCTATCCCTTTTGCCCCTTCGCCAATGAGAGGAAGAGGGCCCTCAGCAGACACTGAATGCCAGTGCCTGGATCTTGGACTTCTCAGGCTTCAGAACCATGAGAAATAAATATTCACTGTTTTTATAGTACCCAGACTGTGGCATTTGGTTGTAGCAGCAAAAACTGGTGAAGGCAGACCGTGACCTTCCAGGGAGTCACCGTCTCCTGGGGTGCTTGTATGACCAGCCATCCACCTTGGGAAATCCCTGCCTGGCTTCAGAGGGCCCTCCACCCTCTCTACCCATAGGGGACTTGTTGCAGCCTGCAGGTTCTTGCTGGACCGAGCAGGATAGGGGTCTGGAATTGCTGGCGGGTACACACGGCCTCAAGAAGACACTGAAGCAGGGGGATCTGTGTAGCACCCTATGTCGGGGGTTGGGGACTGAAGGGCCTTAGTTCCAGGGTCCCCCACGGGCCTGGAAGCTTTCGAGGGAGCACGTGTGAGAGAGAACAAGCAGGTGACCTGGGCCTGCACCCTCCTCCATGCAGCGGGTTGCAGAACATCTCCCTCCTTACAGGCTTCCACAGGGAAACCCGAGAGTCACCCATGGGAGATGCTGCATGCAAGCCTTGGACACACCTGGTGCCCAAGGAGCAGATGCCAGCTTTTATGATTGTTCTTAGGCAGCCGTGTCACAGCAGAAATCGCAGGCTCAGCCTGATCCAAATGGCTGATGTTCTATTTGTCCTGCCTATGTATTTCCTAAAATTTCTTTTTTTTTTTTTTTTTTTTTTTTGAGACGGAGTTTCGCTCTTGTTGCCCAGGCTAGAGTGCAGTGGCGCGATCTGGGCTCACTGCAACCTCCGCCTCTCGCGTTCAAGCGATTCTCCTGCCTCAGCCTCCCCAGTAGCTGGGATTACAGGCACACACCACCACACCCAGCTAATTTGTTGTATTTTTAGTAGAGACGGGGTTTCACCGTGTTAGCCAGGATGGTCTTGAACTTCTGACCTCAGGTGATCCGCCCACCTCGGCCTTCCAGAGTGCTGGGATTACAGGCATGAGCCACCGTGCCCGGCCTTAAAATTTCTTATTTAGTTGCCAACACTTAAAGACTTTAGAGAGTTCATGTAACAATCTAGCCTTCTGACCTCTCTGGAAGAACTGGACGCCTGGCACCTGGGCCCCCATCTCCACATGGTGGCAATCGGCTGAGCCCCTCTGGATGGAACACAGGCTCCCTGGTTTGCCACATTCCCTATCACTTCTTACTGGCCCCCACCTCTGGGTTTGGGGCTCCTGCTCCCACCTGAGCTCTGTGAGTCAGTGCCCTCCAGCTGCACTCTGCACCCGCTTGGGCTACCTGGTGGAATCTTCCGACCCACAGGCCCACCCAAGCTGGTCTGCTGGTTACACATGGAGCCCCTCGAGGGGTGGGGTCCTAGTGTAATTATATTTGGATTTGGCTTGGCCAGTAACAGGCCCATAAATGTTACCTCATGTGGTGGAGAAAAGTCTATGATTTTAACATCTGGCACCAGGATTCCTCAGAGGGGGAGAGTTGCCTTGTTTGAAGGATTTGGTGATCAGGGCTTGGGGTAGGAGGGGGACCCCAGGGTTTGGAGGTGCAGATGTTAGCCCTGTAGGAGTTTGTTTTCCATGAGAAAGAGAGGGATTTGTCTTGTTTGTGGAGAAGAGTAGAGAGGAGAAAAAGGAGAGAGAAGACGGAGGAGAGGATGGGGCCAGGTGCGCCCTGGCAGTCTCACAGCCAAGGTGGAGTGGTCAGAGGCCGTGATGGAAAAGGGCCCGCCAAGCCATTTCTGTCGTGGGGATGGAAACCCCTCCTCTCCTCCCTCCAGGGGCCTTTGGGACACCCTGCTCTGCTCACTACCGTGCTGGAAGAGCGAGATTTCTGGGGAATGTGGCGAGGGCTGGCCCCGGTGCAAAGCTGGCCTGGCCTGTCCAGGGTGGCCCACACCAGAAGCAGACGGCTGAGGCCATAAGACCCAGAGTCCCAGGTCCTGGCTTGGGATGTCCAGAGACTGTGCAGTTAAGGGTGAAGGGTGGGGGAGGTGGGCAGCCCATTTTACTAACAACTTGAGAAACAGGGAAGCCCCAACTGATGTCTGGTTATAACAAAATCGAGCCAGGTTTTCAGAAGGAGTCAGACTCAAGTGCTGAGAGGGGGAAAAAAAAAATCTCTGAGCTTATATAAAACAGCTGAGCTGCCAGTTTATTTTGGGCTTCTGGTGGTTTGGGCTGACCAGGCTTGGTGGAGTCTGGGGACCTGCCTCAGGGACTGCCCCCTGGCCTGGAGCCAGGGGTTCTGGGGGCCTGGCTCAATCCAGGGCCTCTGTGGTGGCACACAGCAGGCCAGCCAGAAGAGCCAGGCCCAGCGCGGCCACGGTGACCAGCGCTATGTCCCACAAGACCCCTGGGCGCACCCAGGACGCCTGCAGCTGCCAGCCACAGCTGCCCAGCTGGTAGCCTGTCAGACGGCCCAGCGGGCCATGGGCAGCGAGGCTGGGACTGGCACAGCGGACCTGCAGCAGGGCCTCGGGCGTGCGGTCCTCCAGCCAGAGGCGCAGATAGGTGAGGCTGCAGTCACAGTGCCAGGGGTTCTGCGTCACATCGAGGGTCTGCAGCTGGGGCAGGTGGTCGAAGGCTCCCGGGGGCACGGACTGAAGGCTGTTGTTGGCCAGCAGAAGGTGGCGGGTGCGGGCCGGCAGGGCAGGCAGGGCCGTGAGTCCGTGGCCCCTGCAGTCCACCCACAGCCCCATGGTTTCCAGGGCGCGGCAGGTACACGGGCTGGGGCAGTCCTTGGTGGCCTCTGCTGTGGCCCAGAGCAGTAACAGGGCTCCCCAGGCGGGCATGGGACAGGCTGGCTGCAGAGAGAGGGGCTGTGAGGGAGGGCCTGGCAGCCTGGACCCATCCTCAGGGATGGCAAGCACTGGGGATGCAGCGGAGCCTGACATGGGACGGGGTGCACTCACCTCCCTTCTCGGGTCTCAGTCTTCTCCTCTGGGAAACCAGCTGGTGACTAGGGAAGGTGGAGTGGCCCAGCCCAGGCCTGGCTAACTGTCTCTGGACACCGTAGAAGGCCGGGTGGTGAGGGCGGCTGTGGATTGGGTAAGTTTGTTTTTGGGAAGGGGAAGGGACTTCCTGGCCCTTAGCAGAGACCCCATCCCCTGCTTGGGGATGAGAGGAGCAGATGGCTGCTAAATGAGTCCCAGCCCAGGACCACAGTCCCCAGAGACTAGGAAAGAGCCTTGGAGGGCCCTGCAGGCTGCGCCCAGCACCCCCCACCAGCTAAGTGAGCTGTTACCTGATTCCCAGATGCAGAAGACAGCAGGATAGGGACACTGGCTGGAGCAGGGAGGGGAACTCAGTGGGACCCCATTTGGAAAACCACTCATCTGGGCTAACACTGACTTGGGGAAACTGAGGCCCAGAGAGGGAAAGCAATGTGCCCAGGGCCACCGGTGTGGTGTCGGAGGCCAGACTCACACTCGGGTCTCGGCAACCGTGGCCCTCTGTTTGGTTTTTCCCCACAGGCGTTTCCCCTCCACCAGCAGAGCTCCCCCTACCCACAGCAGGTTTCCAGTGAATAAGTGTCAAATCAACTCACTCATCTTGACTCAGCCAAGGAGATGGTGTCTCAGAGGGAATGTCCCACCCAACCCTGTCTTGTTAAAGGGACAGGAGCTGACCTCCTCTCTCCCTGCGGGAGGCCATGCTGGGTAATACGGAGGGCCACTTACCTGTGAACCTTTGGTCAGGTGCTCCTGTCTGGCCTGAAAGGTCCTGGCTGAGGCCTGGGTGGCAACTCTATGGGATGCAGCTGAGGTGGCCGCTGCGGGAGCGGGCGGAAGGAAGTGATGAAAATAGCCTGGCTTATCCCCCCAGTGCAGCCTTGGGGCCTATTTCCAGAGGCAGGAGGCCCTCAGGGGCCCGTGCCTTGGGCACGGAACCACATCTCAACCCCAGTTTATAGAAGGGGGTCCCACTGTGCCGCCAGTGCCTTGATGGGGTCTGTGGAGGACTGAGGGTGGCCCCTCACCTGCTCCCAGAAGGTGGGAACTAGGAGACCCCCGAGAAACGTGGCTCTGCTGGTTGTTCCTCCGAATCTCAGTTTTCCTCATCTGTAAAGTGGGAGCAGTGACCCGTCCTGCCTGCCTCACAGAGGTGTGGGCTGGGCAGCTCCCACTGGCTGAGAACACCATGGTGGGGAGAGTGACTTCATTTTTAACTCTCCTCCCTCCTCCTGTATACTCAAGGACGGAGTCTCTTCTTGGTGCCATGGTGTTTTTAGCTCCTGCCTAGTGCTTCTCCATGCCTCTTTCTAACAAACAGCTGTAGGCCTGGGAAGCAGAGCCTCTACCCAGTGTGAATCTCTAGCTAGAATTTTGGCCTATGGTTTTAACATTTGCAGTACATTTTCTTCTAGAGCACATTCTACTTAGGGGAGGGACACCATTTTCCATTTATGTTAGTGACATAAAGCTTCCTTTAAAAGATAAATATATTTTGGGATGGAGAATCGCTTGAACCCAGGAGGCAGAGGTTGCAGTGAGCCGAGACCGTGCCATTGCACTCCAGCCTGGGTGACAGAGCGAGACTCCGTCTTAAAAAATAAATAAAACAGGGTAAAAACACAGAAGTTACAGAAGCCTGGCAGGAAAAGCCAAAGACAAAAGGCTGATGGAGGCTTTAAACGCACTTCGTTGACATTCAGGACCCTCGGGAATATTCCTCGGCCCTACGGGGGTGGGGGTGTGCTTGTTCTTATTTTGGTCTCACACCCTTCTCAGGCCAGCCTTCCTCCTCCTGCATGGCCAAGCAGGGTGAGTCCTTCCTTGGGAGGCTGGCTGTTCTCTCCCCCGCCTCCTGGTTCTGGATTTGGGTAGGGCAGGATTTGGGTGTTCACCCTCCTAGGAGGCCCTGAGAGGCTGCCAGGCCCCAGCTCTGCTTCCTCCACCCACTGATGCTGGGCTCAGAGAAGGGTGGGGAAGGTGCTGTTCCCCCACCGAAGTCACACGTGCTCTGGCGCCTGGTTGCTGCTGGGGGTCCCCTGGTATGTGCTCAGTGGGGACTCTGACCAGAGCCTGGACCCTGGAGAGGAGCCTCAGCCTGTCTGGGCCTTCCCTCCCTCCCCATGGAGCCTTGGCATGTTCCGCCTCCTCTGCCCTGCACACATTCACCAGTGAGCCCCACGCAGGTGGGTAAGGGGTTCTGGAGTGAGTGGGAGCGCTGGAGCCGCCAGGCCAGGTGTTCTGACCAGATCTGGTGGGGCCTGTGCCCTCCTTCCTGTTGAGCCTCTGAGATTTCCTTATTTTCAGCATGTATAACGTAAAACAAAAAACTAGATCAACATAGACGGGTTTTGTGAATTTTAAAAACTACATAAATAACAAATAAATGATTTTTGTTGTGGGAAATCAGAATGTTCAGATGAACAGGAAGAAGAAAATAAAAATTTCCCTCCATCCCAACATCAGGC
This sequence comes from Pan troglodytes, assembly GCF_028858775.2. NCBI lineage: Eukaryota > Metazoa > Chordata > Mammalia > Primates > Hominidae > Pan > Pan troglodytes. The sequence goes on along the minus strand of NC_086015.1, from coordinate 132,304,950 downwards.
AAGGCTTTTTCCCCATGTGTATGTACCCATATGGGTAAATACATACCCATCTGCCCAAGAGGCACAGGATAATGCAGGAAGTGGATCTGTAAACAGCCTGGGTGAGCCTGCAAGTGGATTCTCCCAGAGCCTCCAGAGAGGAATGCAGCCCTGCCAGCAGCTTGATTTCCACCTACAAGTGATGCAGGGCAGGTGAGCCCCCAAATCAGGGCTTTGCCCCTGAGGGCTCTTGGCTTTGGCCAGGAAAGAAGTCAAAGAGCCAGTGGTGAAGAAAGCCGCTTTATTGAAGCAGCAGTGCATAGCAGAGGTGCTGCTCCCTGGGAGCAGGGCTACCCCACAGGCAGTGTGCCCAGAGCAGTAGTGTGTGGGCTGTTGGCAACTGCACTTACAGCCACTATTCATTACATGCAAATTCAGGGGCAGGTTATTTCAAACTTTCTAGAAAAGGGGTGGTGAGTTTCCAGAACCCTGTAACTTTCAGGTTGTTGCCATGGCGTGCTGCCATGGCATTTGTAAACTACCATGGTGCCAGGGGGAGTGTCTATGTTAGTGAGCAGTGAGGGCAACTAGCGGTTGCTTTCGTTCCCATCTGCTGGTTTCTGGTGTCTGCCAGCTTCTTCACTACACCTTGTTTCAACCAGATCCTGCTGCCATCAGCAGGCTGGTGACCAGGGGTCCTGACAGGTGCTCAGAAAACAGGTCCTGCTGATCTACCTCAGGAGGGCTGGAATAAGAGAACCCACAGGAGCTGTGTGATGAAGAATGAGAAAATAAATGTGTGCTGCATTAAGCCTCTTGTGACAGCAGCAATAGGAACCAAGGCGAAGGCCAAGCCCCACTCTTGTGCTGTGAGTTGTCCCCTCTCCACCCTTCCAGGACATTGCCCCATCAGGTGCCGCTTCCTCTGCATGATTAATTTCTCCTTCACTGGGTCATTCCATCAGGTTAGGAGCAGCCAGACCAGGTGCGGTGGCTCACGCCTGCAATCCCAGCACTTTGGGAGGCTGAGGCAGGCAGATCACTTTAGGTCTGCCTAAAGTGGGTTTTGAGACCAGCCTGACCAACATGGAGAAACACCATCTCTACTAAAAATACAAAATTAGCTGGGCGTGGTGGCGCATGCCTGTAATCCCAGCTACTTGGGAGGCTGAGGCAAGAGAATCACTTGAACCCAGGAAGCGGAGGCTGTGGTGAGCCGAGATCGCGCCATTGCACTCCAAGCTGGGCAACAGAGCAAAACTCCGTCTCAAAAAAAAAAAAAAAAAGCAACCTATAGTCCTGCCCTTTTGAAAAATCCTTCCTTAATTCCACCTCTTTCTCCAATTACCATCTGATTTTTCTGCTTCTCTCTTCCATAAAACTCCTCTGAAGAGTCACTTCTACTTGCTGTCCAACCCATCAGTAATTCCTGTCATTTCAGTCACCAGGATCTATTCAGAACTTAACCACTTCTCCCTGTGCTGCTACTGCTCTGGTCTTTGTTCGCCTTCTTGGCTTCCCATCGCAAATAAAAGAAAACCCGTGCCCCTGTGGTCAGGAAGCTACAGGCCCCCCTGTAGCTTGGCCCCTGCCTATTTCTTGACCCCATCACCCACTGTCTACTTTGCTCATCAATGTCCAGCCACACCAATTTTCTTTCTGTTGCTCAAACACTCCAGCACTTTCCTGCCTCAGGGACTTTGCACTTGCTGTTCCCTCTGCCTGGAGTGCCCTTCCCCCAGAGCCCCACATGGCTTCCTTCTGATCATCATTCTCATCTCAATTCAGATGACCCCTCCTCAAAGGCCTCCCTTGCCAAGGCACAGCTCCATCCTTCTGTACCATAATATTCCATTTCATATCTTCCTTAGCATTGATCAGGATCTGAAATGATCTTATTTTTACATTTTTATGTGTTTATTAAATGTCTCCTCCCATTGATGTGAAACTCAAGAGGGCAGAGACTCTGTCCCATTAACTCTTCCCTCCCCAGCACCTCTGCCTGGTCCATGGGCATTATGTAATACATACTTGTCAGCCTTGCTGGCTGTCTCTTCTCTAGTGCTGGCCTTATCTGTGTCTTGCCAGGACTGCTGTCTCCTTGATGCTGGCCTCTGCCTCTACTATACAGGTTTAATCTCACTACACTCCTGCTCCGTGTCTTTCATGGCTCCCTGCTGTCTTCAGGACACCCTCTGCCACCCTGTCCAGCCTCACCTCTCATCTCTTCCTGATCTGAAGCTTCGTGGTAGGCTAGCCATGTCCCTCACTCCCCACCCACATGCCAACTTCTGTCTGTGCTTTTGCCTCTGCACTGCCCTCTTTCTGGAGCCCTGTGGAATTTTGCCTGGCATGCTGCATCCTTTAAGATTCACCAGGGCCATAACTTCTTACGGGAAGCCCTCCCCGACGCACTCACCCAGCCGTTTGCTTATCTGTTTGCAAGTGGGCCCAGCAGCTCCTTGGAGAACCTCAGCACCCACCAGGGAAGTGTTCGCAGATCTTGTGACTAAAAGTTGGTTGAGCCTCTCAGGCAATTTCAGGTGATACATGCCTATGACACAAATAACGAGAAACATGAGGGAGACAGCCACTCCTTTCTTGTCCCCTGAGCTGAAGGAAACAGCCTCTGTTTGGTAATCGTATTACAAGGCAAACTGCTTAGGTAAACTTACCTTGGAGGCTGGGATCTTTCAATATCCCCCAAGACAATTTTTCCTTCTCATGGGAAGCAGAGGGGATTAAGAGGCAGTGATTATTAGGTAGCATTTTTAGCCTGTGTGCAACCAGCAGGAAATGGGTAACCCTGTCTGCCACTGTTGGACCCCCTTGGAACAGAGCCTCTGCTTGCTGGATCTTTGCAGATGCAGGTCTCCGTCACCCCGGCTGTTCTGAGCCAGCCTGTGGAGCAGCCTGCCTTGCTCTGAAACCTGGTTTTGCTACTTACTTGCTCTGTAACCTTGGGCAATAGTCTTAGCCTATCTCTGCCTCAGTTTCCTCATCTGCAGAATGGGGAAAATCAAAGACCCCACCTCCCAGACTGCTGTGAGGAAAGAGTGAGATAAGCCTGACAGGTGTTTTGCTGGGGGTCTGGCCACAGCAGGCACTGTGGAAGTCATCATGGGCAGGGGCCACTGGCACACTGTCAGGGAAGAAAGGGGGGCCTGACAGCCAGGCGTGATGGCTCACGCCTGTAACCCCAGCACTTTGGGAGGCCGAGGTGGGCGGATCACTTGAGGCCAGGAGTTCAAGACCAGCCTGGCCAACATGATGAAACTGTCTCTCTACTAAAAATACAAAATTTAGCTGGGTATGGTGTCACGCGCCTGTAATCCCAGCTACTCGGGAGACTGAGGCAGGAGAATCGCTTGAACCTGGGAGGCGCAGGTTGCAGTGAGCCGAGATTGTACCATTGCACTCCAGCCTGGGCAACAGAGCAAGACTCTGTCTTAAAAAAAAAAAAAAAAAAAAAGAAAGAAAAGAAAGGGGGCCCTCACACCCTTTGACGTACCTTCTCGTGTCCGAGGATTTTTGTCTCTTGTGATTAAAAGGATTAAACACAGTCTAGCTTGGCACAAAGATACCCCTCCCCAGCTGACAGCCCTAACCATGGGACTTCGACCTGCCTCTCAGCCTTGCTGTCTGGCCCTTCAGCTCAGTGGCTGTATCTGGTCAGAAATGAATGATGATGCTTTATTTGCTATGAACTTATTGTGATGTTAGTTTGTGTGTATGACAGGTGAGACTGGTTTCTCAATTAAATTCGAGCATATAAACTTTCTTAAAATACATTTATGTACATTTAAAAAGAGAACTGATTCTAAGAAAAATATTAAGTGTAAACTAAAAATAAAATTATAAGCCCCTGCCAAACTGAATGGACCCCTTTATGGCCAAGGGGACCCCAGAAAAACTTTAAAACTGAGCTCCCAGCCACGACAGGACAGGAGGTCAGAAGCCTCGTTATACCTCCTCCTTTTTGTGCTTCAGACACAACAACTGACCAGCATTACTGTTAAAATAGAGATAGACAAAATAGAGATAGTAAGACTGACATGACGGACTCTTTGTGGCAAATAAGACGCTAAATTATAAACAGAACCTAAGGCCATGCCAGGCAAGGGTTACGTCAGTCACCCCACACTTAAAGAATGAACTCTGTTCTCACTGCCACAAGGCTTTTCTTTTTCTCTAGCAGCTAAACAAACACTGGCCTTGAGATAAGCAATACTGAAACAATTTGCAGTTCCACCAGATGTGACTAACTGACCCCCAACTCCTGTTCCACCAGCCATAACTGCAAGAGACTGATTTCAATAACTTTCTCCAGATAAGAAGACCGCTGACCATGGTCCACCCCAGCCTGTTTACAGAGGTTGCGCACAGAGTGCCTTTGTGTCCTGAAAAGCCTTTTGACATATAGGGCCTAACTGTAATACGTTTATATGTTCAGTCTCCACCCCAGAGCAAACATAGGTCATATATGAATTTGTTAGGAACACCTAAGTGTTTGTTCAATATGAATGTGTTAGGAACACCTTAATGACTACTCTTTTTTTTTTTTTTTTTTTTTTGAGACGGAGTCTCGTTCTGTTGCCAGGCTGGAGTGCAGTGACGTGATCTTGGCTCACTGCAACCTCCGCCTGCCGGGTTCAAGCGATTCTTCTGTCTCAGCCTCTCAAGTAGCTGGGACTACAGGCGCATGCCACCACACCCAGCTAATTTTTGTATTTTTAGTAGATGGGGTTTCACCATGTTGGCCAGGTTGGTCTTGAACTCCTGACCTTGTGATCTGCCCACCTCTTCCTCCCAAAGTGCTGGGATTACAGGAGTGAGCCACTGCGCCCGGCCATGACTATTGTTTTCTTTGTTTTTGCAACAGGCTGTCTCACCCAGGCTGGAGTACAGTGACTCAATCTTGGCTCACTGCAGCCTCAACCTCCTGGGTTCAAGTGATCCTCCCACCTCAGCCTCCTAAGTAGCTGGGACCACTGGCACGTACCATTACCCCAGCTAATTTTGTATTTTTGGTAGAGATGGAATCTCACTATGTTGCTCAGACTGGTCTCTAACTCCTGGGCTCAAGCAATCCTCCTGCCTCAGCCTCCCAAAATGCTAGGATTACAGACAGGAGGCACAGTGCCTTTATGAATATTCATAGCTCCTCCTGTAGCCAGTTGAATATGTATGTTTAGCCAGACAGGTTAGCATAAAGCTCCTGCCCCAACCCCTCCTCTTTCAAAGTGCTTGGCCATTGGCACACTTCCCAGCCTGCAGATGGCCACCTTGTAGGCTGGCACCTTTTACAGGAAATAAAGGCTTCTCTTTTTCTAAATGTGTGTGTGTGTGTGTGTGTGTTTTAACACAGGTAATAGCACAGATGATGGGAAGATGTGGCAAATACCCACAGCAGGGGCCGTGAGGGGGCAGGGGTTCATTCGGAGAAGTTAAACTTAGACTCCCGGAGCTCATGCTTGGAGGCGCTTTGGAACCGTTTACCATTCATTTTTCCTCTCAGGGACAGCATTCGCCACCCAGTGGAAGCAGTGTGAAATTACAGGACATTTTTTGCTGTGGGGAGAGCAAATTAAGGTCAATGGAATGATTTTCTTTTTTTGCCAGAAGTTGAGAGAGAGGACATTAGTTAGAATTTCCCAGAAAACATATTTAATGTGTTGCAGGCCATCTGAACAATCCCAAAGAAGCTCTTATAGAAAAAAGGCTAAAGGAGAGTGGAAGATGTGAAGTCTATGCATAAATGTTCGATTCTCCTATTTTTTGAAACCTTGTAGGATGACTGCCCCTCTCCGCCTCTCTATGCATCTAGGCCTGGCTTTGTGGGCATGGGGCTGGGGTAGCTGCAGGGGACTCCCTGCTCAGAAGGGCCCTGTGCCTGGGGTTGTAAGCTCTGTGGCTGCTGTCTTGAAATTCATAACAATTTTATCTTTAAATTTGTATTTTGTAAGGGAAGTCTGATGGGACTGTAGGCATGCATGGGGGACTTGGAGCCTGGGCCACAAGCGGTGCCCCTCCCAGCACCTCTTTGCCTTTTGACTATCTGGGCCCCTGCACCCTATCCCCTCACCCCCACCCCAGGGCCTGAAAAAGTATGCACTCCCCTGACCCCTGTATCTCTGCATCCACGAGTGCCCCTTCAGCTGGCTCCATGCCTGGGGACCCTTGTACTCCTTCCAGCCTGCTAGTGATTATTGTCAGGGCTCCAGTGGTTACTGGTAAACATACAAGCCTGCCACAGCGCTCCCTGTGACAGCTCAGTGGGTAGCGTGGAGGACTGCGAGAATCTGCCACAGACATATGTGCGTAGCCCCTATGCTCTGATGGAGCATGAGTCTCTGTTAGGAAATTTGTTATTACTGCTCCATGACAAACCATCCCCCAAAACTAGCAGCTTCAAACAATATCATTTTTAATTTTAATGATTTATTTATTTTAAATGTTTTAGAGACATGGTCTCACTCTGTCACCCAGGTTGGAGTGCAGTGGTGAGATCCTAGCTCACTGCAGCCTGGAACCCTTGGGCTTAAGAGATCCTCCCACCTCAGCCTCCTAGGTAGCTGGGATCACAGGCATGCACTGCCACAGCCAGCTAATTTGTTGTTGTTATTGTTGTTGGAGATGGGGTCTCCGAAGGTTGAGCTGTTCTCAAACTCCTGAGCTCAAGTGATCTTTCTGCCTTAGCCTCTCAAAGCACTAGAATTACAGGTGTGAGCCACCATGCCCAGCTCAACAATGACATTTATTTACTTATTATCTCACTTGTTTCTGTGGGTCAAGAACTTGGGAGTGGCTTAGCTGGGTGGTTCTGGCTGTTGCAGTCAAGATCTCAGCCCAGTGAGACCAGCATCAGAGGACTTGGCCTGGGCTGGAGGAGATGCTTTTGAGATGTGAGTCGTGGCTGTTGGCAGGAGGCCTCAGTTCCTTGCTTGCCATTGACAGGAGACTTCGGTGACTCTCCGTGTGGCTCTCTGCACAGGGCAGCTATCTTCCCCGCAAGCAAGGGATCTGATGGAGAGCAAGGAGGAAGCTGCCAGGCCCCTTATGACCTGGTCTCAGAAGCTGCACCAGCAACTCTGCCACACTCTGTTTATTGGTGAGTCATAAAGTCTATCTAGCTCACTTTCAAAGGGAAAAGTGTTAATGAGCCTTTACGATTTTTTTTTAAGAGACAAGGTTTTGCTCTGTTGCCCACACTGGAGTGCAGTGGTGCAATCATGGCTCACTGTAATCTTGAACTCCTGGGCTCACATGTAGGCTTCCCATCTTGAAGGAGGAGACTTTGTGCATATATCTTAACAGGAAATTTTCAAATTCAAGTAACTGCAAGGCTTCTATCAGAAAATAAAGCTCTAACCTTTACGGAGAGGCATCAATCAAGGGATTAGTTACTAGTAACTAGTAGTCCCTAGGACCCTCAAGTTACAGGAACCTTTTTTTTTTTTTTTTTTTTTTTGAGGCAGAGTCTCACTCTGTCACCCAGGCTGGAGTGCAGTGGTGGGATTTTCGCTTACTGCAGCCTCTGTGTTCCAGGTTCAAGTGATTCTCATGCCTCAGCGTCTCAGCCAGCTGGGACTACAGGTGTGCACCATCACACCCAGCTAATTTTTGTAGTTTTAGTAGAGACAGGGTTTTGACATATTGGCCAGGCTGGTCTCAAACTCCTGGCCTCAAGTGATCTGTCTACCTTGGCCTCCTAAAGTGCTGGGATTATAGGTGTGAGCCACCGCTCCCAGCCAGGAACCTTTTAGGTCAGAGTCGTGGCTATTTCTTGGACCCAAATATCAGGGGAGGTTCTTTTTTTGGTGAAGGTTTCTCAGGAATTGTTGGCTTACTCTGTTTCTGGCCAAAGGAGACCCCATGTTTCCCATGGTTGCAGCTCCCTGGGTGCCACTGTTTTGCTCCCTCGAGACATCGTCTCAGACTTCAGCTCAGTGGACAAAGGCGTACCTCCATCTTTCTATGAAATTGCACCCTCTTACCCCCTCTCTTTCCGTGGCCTCAGGGCTTGGCACTCAGTACAGGCCCTGCCTGCTGATCATGGTGCAGCCTTGTCGAGTGGTTTCGAGTGTGGGCTTGGGTGAGCCGGGCTGAGCTCTGAGTCCTGGCTCTGCTATTGTGCTGTGTGGCTGTGAGCACGAGTCCTCATCAGTGTCCCCAGCAGTAAAACGTGGATGTGGGAGAAGCCCCATGCCTGGTCTCTGTGAATCACAAATGTTGATGCTGCCTTTAGTCTCCTCATCTGGGTTTTCCTCCAGGGAAGCCCCCTGGTCCTCTGAGGCCCTCATGAACTCTGAGGCTCATGCTGAGCTGGCAGCGGCAGGCCGGCTGTGGGCCAGGGCAGGGCATCAGGCAGGTGCTTAGGTCACACCCAACACCAAGGTGCTGAAATTACAGAAGTCTCAGCCTCTCCCCACTGGGCAAAAGGGAAGGCCGTCCAGGCTGCAAACCAGTGACGTTCAGAGGGTCCAGGATGCCCCAACACTAGGCTGACTCTGTGCAGAGATAGCTAAGAGGCTGCCTCTATCCATTCTCTAGTTCTTTCTTTTTTTCTTTTTAAATAGGCTTTATTTTGGGTTCACAGCAAAAATTGAGTGGAAAGTCAGTTCCTATACACGCCCTGCCCCCCAACATGCACAGCCTTCCATATCAGTAACATCCCCAGTAGAGTGGGGCATATGTTATTACTGATGAAACTACAAGGACATGTCATTATTGCCCAATGTCCATAGTTTCTGAGGGCCCACTCTTGGAGTCAGACATTCTATGGGTCGAGACAAATGTCTAATGACACATATCTACCATTATGGTATCATACAGAATAGTGTCGTTGCCCTGAAAAATCTTCTGGGCCCCCTTGTTCATCCTTCCCCATCTCCTAATCCCTGGCAACCACTGATCCTTTTACTGTCTCCATGGTTTTGCCTTTTCCAGAATGTCATACAGTTAGGATCATATAATATTTAGCCTTTAAAGATTAAATTCTTTCACTTAGTAATATGCATTTAAGGTTCCTACATGTCTTTTCATGGCTTGGTAGCTCATTTCTTTTTTTTTTTTTGAGATGGAGTTTTGCTCTGTCGCCCAGGCTGGTGTGAAGTGATGTGATCTTGGCTCACTGCAACCTCCACCTGCCCCTCCCCCTGCCCTGCTCCGAGTTCAAGCGATTCTCCTGCCTCAGCCTCCCAAGTAGCTGGGATTATAGGTCCCCGCCACCACGCCTGGCTAATTTTTGTATTTTTAGTAGAGACGGGGTTTCACCATGTTGGCGAGGCTGTTCTCGAACTCCTGACCTCAGGTCATCCACTCGCCTCAGCCTCCCAAAGTGCTGAGATTATAGGTGTGAGCCACTGTGCCTGGCCTTGGGTTAATTTTTCCTAAGAGTGTAAGGTCTATATCTAATTTTTTTTTTCCATTTGGATGTCCAGTTGTTCTAGCATCATTCATTGAAAATAATTTTTCTCCATTGTATTTCCTTTGTTCCTTTGTAAAAACATCAGTTGACTATATTTCTATGGGTATATTTCTGGGCTCTCTATTCTGTTCCATTGATCTATTTGTCTATTCTTTTACCAATACCACACTGTCTTGATTACTGTAGATTTAGCATAAGCTTTGAGGTTGGGTCATGTCAGTCCTCCAACTTTGTTCTCCTCCTTAAATATTGTGTTGGCTATTTTGGGTCTTTTGCTTTTCCATATAAACTTTAGAATCAGTTTGTTAATATCCACAAAGTAACTTGCTGGAATTTCGATCAGGATAGCATTTGGTCTGTAGATCAAGCTGGGAAGAACTGAGATCTTGACAATATTGAGTCTTCTTGCTCTTAAACACGGAATCTCTCTCCATCTATTTCGTTCTTTGATTTCTTTCATAACAGTTTTGTAGCTTTCCTCACATAGAGCTTATACATATATTTTAAAATATTTATACTTAAGTATTTTGTATTTGGGGGTGTTAATGTAAATGGTATTGTATTTTGAATTTCAAATTCTACTTGTTCATTGTTGGTATATAGAAAAGTGATTGGCTTGGTTGGGCGCAGTGGCTCACGCCTGTAATCCCAGCACTTTGGAAGGCCAAGGCGGGAGGATCATGAGGTCAGAAGATCGAGACCATCCTGGCTAACATCTCTACTAAAAATACAAAAAAAAAAATTAGCCGGGCGTGGTGATGGGCACCTGTAGTCCCAGTTACTTGGGAGGCTGAGGCAGGAGAATGGCATGAACCCGGTAGGCCGAGGTTGCAGTGAGCCAAGATCACGCCACTGCACTCCAGCCTGGGTGATGGAGTGAGACTCCATCTCAAAAAAAAAAAAAGGTGATTGGCTTTTGTGTATGAACCCTGTATCCTACAACTTTGGTATAGTTGCTAATTAGTTTCAGTAACATGTTGTCGATTCTTTTGGATTTTCTACAACTTTGCTGATGATATGGTCATCTATGTAGAAAATCTTTATACCTTTATTTCCTTTTCTTATCTTATTGCATTAGCTAGGACTTCCAGTATGATGCTGAAAAAGAAATGGTGAGAGAGGACATCCTTGCCTTGCCCCTGATCTTACTGAGAAAGCATCTAGTTCCTCACTATTCCATGTATTGTTAGCTGTGGGGTTTTTTTGTGGATGTTCTTTATGAAGTTGAGGAAGTTCCTCTATTTTCCTAGTTTGCTGGGAGTTTTTACCTTGAATGGATGTTGGATTTTGTCACGTGCTTTTTCTGCATCTATTGACATGATCATGTGATTTTTCTTCTTTAGCCCGTAGATGTGATGGGTTGCTTGATTTTCAAGTATTGGACTAGTGCTGCATATCTGGGATAAATCTCACTTGGTCGTGGTGTTTACTTCTTTCTATACATTGTTGGATTTGAGTTGCTAATATTTTGTTGAGCATTTTGCATCTATATTCATGAGAGATGTTAGTCTAGTTTTTTTTTCCTGTGTACAGTCACTTTTCCAGGCACTTAGCATAATTCACTGAACAGAGCAGACAGAAATCCCTGTCTTCCTGGGGGCTTCCATCCCAGCTGGGAGCAGCCGGCCCCACTGGACATCACTGGGCAGGTGGGACACACAGCATGTGGCATGTGCTACTCCTTCAGATTTGAATGCATCCTCCTCTGCTGGGGTGGGGACTGCCACCCAGGGCCAGCTAAAAAAATGAGTGGACTTTGGGTGGAGAGGGTGGGGCTGGCAGAATCCCAGCCCCCACATCTTGTGGATCCAGGTAGAGGTAGAGGTCTGGGATGTCCCCTGCAGGAGGGACGACTCACAGAGCTGTGGATGGGGCCACTTGAGAGCCCATGGCCCCACCACACATCCCAGTGCTGCTCGCCTGCCCATGCCTTGATGGGGTCCCAGGATGGGGCGTGGAGAGCAGCCTGGTGCACACCTCAGTCTTGCCCAGCATGCCATGGGACCGGAGACTTGAATCTGCAGTCCTGAGAACAGCATCCTTGGGAAGACTTGGCCACGCGGCAAACAAGGCCTCTCTGATGAGCCATAAAAGCCCTGCGGAAGCTGGGCAGAGGAAGACAGACTTGTGCGTTTCCTCCTCCCGCAGGGACTTATGCAGCACCTACTGTATGCAGTGAGTACAACAAACAGCAGGCATAGCCCCTCCACGCCCAGGCAGAGGATTCAGTGAGGAGAGGCCAGGAGGCAGAGGATGTGCCAGGCTTCCCTGCGGGCGGGGAGGTGGCAGTGGAGCAGGCTCTTTGCCAGCCCCAGCTCAGCGGCAGCAGGGCCCAGCCCTGTCGGGGACGATGGGGAACAAAGGCCCAGGCCGCTGGCTCTGCAGCCAACCGCCCAGAGGACCAGCCAGTCCACCCTTGCCTCAAGGTCCTGGTGGGGGAGGACCAGCCAGTCCACCCTTGCCTCAAGGTCCTGGCGGGCACGCCCAGTGCAGCACAGGCCGGCGTGGGTCCGCAGCACCGCGCCCAAGTCCTCCCTGAGCCCACGGGGCAGAGCTGGAGGTGACCGCCTGGGACAAAGGGACGAAGCTGGCCGCACAGAGGGGCCTCCAGAGCAGGCAACCCAGACACCCGTTGCTCAGATGTCCTGGCCTCACTGGAGAGGTGGGGGCTGCAGTCCACGGGGGTTGGAGGGCGGTTTTTCTTTCCGGAGGGGCCCCGGAGCGGGAGGCGGCCTCCCTTCCTCCCGGCGGTCGCTGCCGGTTCTCTGGAAGTCGCACTGCGAGAGCACGGAGGCCAACACCTACCTCCGCCGTGACCCGACGACGAAGGCCATCTGCTCGGGCCCGGCCAGGCCTCATCCTCCCCCGCCGCCTCCCCCAGGACTAGGAGCCGCCTCTCAGTGAGAACCCTGGGGAAGTGGTAAAGTTCTTCCAAGCTGATGCCCGAGCAGGACCTCATGATGAGCGGCAGCGGCGGACCCAGAGCGAGTATGCCGGAGAAGGAGCGCGCGAGGGTGAAACAAAGGCCGGGACCCGGCAACGCCTCCTAGTGGAGGGACAGTCTGGAGGGGCGCTGCCCTCTTCCTGCGGAAGGGCCCATGGTCGAAGGCGGGCGCACACTCTAGCTCCGGGCCTGGGTGGCCGGGACGTACCTCGGCCTTAGCAGGTTGTGAACCCGGTGGTGCCCCACACTGGCATCAGCACCATCTCGCCCACCTTGCGTGTGAGCTCCAGGGCAGGCCGCGAGCTGGAGTCGCGGGTGCAGGCGCGTCGGGAGTGCCCGGGAGGTCCGGCCGTCGGGCAGGCAGCCGCGGGAGTCCCCAGGGCCTCCTCGCGCATCTGGGGACGAGGAGCCACTTCTCTTGTCCGCCGGCGCTGCGGGACCAGCTGGAGGAGCGGAAGGAGTGGGCGCGGAACCAGGTCCAGCTGCCCGCAGGGCCAGCGCAGACCAGGCGAGGGGCGTCCACGTCCAGCGCGCCCTGGGCCGGGAGGCGCACGGCCGGGCGGACATGTCCCTTGCCGAGGGCCCCTGAACGGATGCCAGTCCCAGAGGTGGCGACCCCTTGGGGCAGTAGCCGCCCTGGATGTGCTCCTCTCAGCAGCCGCTGCAGTCTCTGAGGGGCACGTACTCTTGGGGTTCGGGTTGTATTCTTGGGGTTCGGGCTGTATTCCTGGACCCCGGCTCCCGGGTCCGCCGCAGTTGGTCCAAGTCGGGCGCCCCCTCCGGCGTCACCCAGCGCCGCGGCTGCCCCAGCCTCGGGTGCAGGCGCGGGAGCAGCGCAGGGCGGCTCGAGCAGCCGGAGGCCCTGCAGAAGTCGGCGCAGGAGAAGGCGCGAGGCTCCGGGATGTAGGCCACGCCCTGCCCGGTCGCCGCTCTCAGGCCTCAGAAGTGGTGCTCCGCGGGGGCGCGGCTCGGTCCCTCAGATGTCCTGGGCGGGGGACCGGGACCGCGGGGACCTGCGGGGGGTCGAGGCCCGGCCCTTAGGGCCCAGGCCTGCTCCTCACTTCCGCCGGAGCAAATTGTAGTTTTTTTTTCTTGTAATGTCTTGTTGGGTTTTGGTATTGGGTCATGCTGGCCCCATAGAATGAGTTAGAAAGCATTCCCTCTGCTTCTATCTCTTGCAAGAGATTGTGGAGAATTAGTATAATTTATTCCTTAATGTTCACAGGTAGAATTCACCAGTGTACTCATCGGGGCCTGTTCTTCCTGTTTTGGAGGATTATTATTAAAGTCTTTAATAGAGGCCTATTCAGATTATCTGTTTCTTCTTCTTCTTCTTTTTTTTTTTTTCTTTTTAAGACGGAGTCTCGCTCTGTTGCCGAGGCTGGAGCGCAGTGGCGCGATCTCGGCTCACTGCAAGCTCCACCTCATGGGTTCATGCCATTCTCCTGCCTCAGCCTCCCGAGTAGCTGGGACTACAGGCGCACGCCACCACGCCCAGCTAATTTTATTTTATTTTTTTTAGTAGAGACGGGGTTTCACCGTGTTAGCCAGGATGGCCTCAATCTCCTGACCTGGTGATCCACCCTCTTCGGCCTTCCAAAGTGCTGGGATTACAGGCGTGAGCCTCCGCGCCCAGCCTGTTTCTTCTTATATGAGTTTTGGCAGACTGTGTCTTTCAGGAAATTGATCTATTAAACATAGATTACCAAATTTGTGGCATAGATGCTTCATTGTATTCCTTTAATATCCTTTTGATGTCTGTGGGCTCTGTAGTGATGTTCCTCTTTCATTTCTGATATTAGCAATTTGTATCTTCTTTTCTTTAATTAGGTTGGCTAGAGGCTTATCAATTTTACTGATATTTTCCAAGAACTTGCTTTTGGTTTTGCTGATTTTCTCTCTGATTTTCTGTTTTTAATTTCATTGATTTCTGCTCTAATTTTTATTATTTCTTTTCTTCTGCTTACTTTGGAGTTAATTTGCCCTTCTTTTTATAGTTTAATGAGGTGGAAGGTTAGATTATTGATTTTAGATATTTTTTCTTTTCTAATATATGCATTCAGGGCTATAAATTTTCCTCTAAGCAGTGCTTTTGCTGCATTCCACAAATTTTGCTTCACTGTATTTTTATTTTTATTTTATTCACAGTATTTTTTGTGGCGGGGGTACAGAGTCTCACTCTGTGGCCCAGGCTGGAGTGCGGTGGTGTGATCTCTCCTCACTGCAACCTCCACCTCTGGGGTTCAAGTGATTCTCGTGCCTCAGCCTCCAGAGTAGCTGGGATTGCAATCATGCGCCACCGCACTTGGCTAATTTTTGTATTTTTAGTAGACACTGGGTTTCACCATGTTGGCCAGGATGGTCTGGAACTCCTGACCTCAGGTGATCCCCCGACCTTCACCTCCCAAAGTGCTGGGCCTATAGGCATGAGCCACCGCACCCAGCCTAGTTCACAGTATTTAAAAATTTCTCTTAAGAGTCCCTCTTTGACCCATTTGTTATTTGGAAGTGTGTTGTTTAACCTCCGAGAATTTTGGGATTTTCTAGCTATCTTTCTATTATTGATATCCAGTTTAATTCCATTGTCATCTGAGCCCATCGTATGATTTGTATTCTTTTAAATTTGTTAAAGCGTGTTTTATAGCCCAGAATGTGGTTTATCTTGGTGAAGGCTCTGTGTGAGCTTCAGGAGAATGTGTATTCTGCTGTTCTTGGGTATTCTATCCATGTCATTTAGACCCAGTTGACACATGGTGCTCTTAAGTTCAACTATGTCCTTACTGATTTTCTGCCTGCCGGATCTGGATCTGTCCCTTTCTGATAGAGGTTGTTGAAGTTTCCAACAAAAATAGTGAATTCATTTTTTTGGTAGTTCTATCAGTTTTTGCCTCACATATTTGCCACACTCTTATTAGGTGTATACACATTAGGGATTATTATGTCTTTTTGGAGAATTGACTTGTTTATCATTAGTCTGCTCTGTCTGAAATTATTACAGCTACTTCAGCTTTCTTTCTTTCTTTCTTTTTTTTTTTTTTTTAAGACAAAGTCTCCCTCTGTCGCCCAGCTTGGAGTGCAGCGATGCCATCTCAGCTCACTGCAAACTCTGCCTCCCAGGTTCAAGCGATCCTCCCACCTCAGCCCCCCAGGTAGCTGGGACTACAGGCGCACAACACCATGCTTGCTTAATTTTTACATTTTTAGTAGAGACAGGGTTTCGCCATGTTGTCCAGGCTGGTCTCAAACTCCTGGCCTCAAGTGATCTGCCCGTCTTAGCCTCCCAAAGTGCTGGCAGTACAGGCGTGAGCCACCATGCCTGGCCAGCCCACTTTCGAATAATACTGTATTGCTTATGGGTAGTACAAATACCTTATAATGACAAAATATTCCTAGTTCTTCTCTCCTGTCCCTTGTATCATTGCTGTCATCCCTTTCACTTGTATGTCAACTATAATAATTGCCTACACTGTTGCTATTAATATTTTTAACAAACTGTTGTCTTTTAGATCAAATAATAAGAAAAGTTAAAGTTTTTATTTTACCTTTATTTATTCCTTCTCTAAAGCTCTTCCTTTCTTTATGTAGATCCAGATTTTGGACCTGTGTAATTTTCCTTCTCTCCAAAGGACTTCTTTTAACAATTCTTGGAAGCCAGGTGTACTGGCAACAAATTCCCTAAATTTCTGTTTGTCTGATGAGAGTCTTTATTCCTTCTTCACTTTCGAAATATAATTTCACAAGATACACAATTCTCGGTGTATTTTTTTTTCCTCTCTACACTTTAACTATTTCATTCCACTCTCTTCTTGTTTGCATGGCTTCTGAAAAGAAGGCTGATGTAAGTCTCACCTTTGTTCCTCTATAGGTTAGGTGTTATTTTTCCCTCTGGCTTCTTTCAAGGTGTGTTCTTTATCATTGATTTTCTGAAGTTAGAATGTACGATGCCTAGGTGTAGTTTTTTTTTTCTTTTCTTTTTTGCATGTAACCTACTTGTGTTCTCTGAGCTTCCTGGATCTGTGTCTGACATTAATTCGGGGAAATTCTAAGTCATTATTACTTTAAACATGGTTTGTGTTCCTTTGTCTTTTTCTTCTCTTTCTGATACTCTCACTATGCATGTTATAGGTTTTGTAGATGTCCCGCAGTTCTTGGATATTCTGCTCTTTCCCCCACACTCCTCGGTCTTTTTTCCTCTTTGCTTCTCAGTTTTGGAAGTTTCTAGTGACATATTCTCAAGCGCAGAGATTCCTTCCTCAGCTGTGTCCTGGTTGCTAATGAGCCCATCAAAGGCATTCTTCATTTCTGTTACCGTGTTTTTTACCTCTAGCATTTCTTTTTGATTCTTTCTTAGAATTTCCACCTCTCTGATTACATTACCCATCTGTTCTTACATTTGTCGACTTTTTTCCAAGAGAGCACTTGCATATGAATCACAGTTGTTTTAAGTTCATAGCCTGATGATTCCAACATCCCTGCCATATAGCTGGGTCTGATTCTGATGCTTGCTCTGTTCTTCAAACTGTGCTTTTTGCCTTTTAGTCTGCCTTGCATTTTTTGCTAAAAGGCAGGCATGCTGCACTGGGTAAAAGGAACTTTTACCTTTTACCCATAGGTAAAGAGGCCTTTAGTGATGTGGTGGGAAGGGATGTGTTCTATAGTCCTATGATTAGATCTCAGTCTTCTAGTGAGCCTGGGCCCTGGGCTGTGAACTTCTAAGGTTTTCTTTCTCTTAGGTGGGACAGGATGGCTGAAGGGACTGGAGTTGGGTATTTCTCTTCCCCCAGTTTGATTAGGCTCTAATAAAACCCTAGTGGGTTAGGCCCTGATAAAATAGTTTCTTTTGATGGTAGGCTTTGTTAAAAAGCACAGAATGTCCTGGCATATTTTTAAATGGTTACTTTCCCCTGTTCCTGCCAGAAGCACGAGGGGACTTTTTCTTCTGTTTTCACCATGAGCACATAGTAAAGCTCCTGGAGGTAAAACTCGCAAAAGTGTGAGAGTTCCCCTGTGATGAGGTGCCCTGTGAGATAACATGGCGAAACTCTGTCTCTACTAAAAATGCAAAAATTAAGCAGGCATGGTGTTGTGCGCCTGTAGTCCCAGCTACTTGGGGGGCTGAGGTGGGAGGATCGCTTGAACCCGGGAGGCAGAGGTTGCAGTGAGCCAAGATGGCGCCACTGCACTCCAAGCTGGGCAACAGAGTGAGACTTTGTCTCACACATACACACAAAAAGAACAAAAAAGAAAGCTGAAGTAGCTGTAATAATTTCCGACAGAGCAGACTAATCATAAACAAGTCAATTCTCCAAAAAGACGTAATAATCCCTAATGTGTATACACCTAATAAGAGTGTGAGGCAAAAACTGATAGAACTACCAAAAAATGACAAAGGAACCCATATGAGAGCTTTGAACTCTCATATACGTCCACAGTGAGTTTTAACCCATGTGTAGGTTCATGTAGCCACCACCATGATCAGGACACAGAACAGCTGGCCCTGTGACCGAGCTGGGATACATGGGAGCCTGCCTGGCCTGGGTCCCGCAGGCAGCGCAGAGCCTGAGGTGCGGGGCTGGTGGACTCCGCGGAGATGCGAGGAGCAAGCTGGGCGCATCCCTGCCTGCTCAGACCACCTCCCCGGGGCCAGCTCTGCACATGGCCCCAGGGGTCCTGGGGCCGGTCCCATCTGGCTGGACCAGGGGTGGGCGTGGCCTTTCTGTGGTGGCCACTGGCCTTGGTCTCTTTTATTCCATTTCCAGAGGAACCATCTGAAAGTTGCTGGGCCTGTGTTTCCCTGCTGAGGCGTTTGCAGTGGTTCCCTGAAACCCATCATCTTTGCGGCCCTCCCTCCACCTCCTCCTCTGCCCCTGCCCCTCCCCACCAAGGTTCAGAGCAGACTGGATTCCCCTGACTCCTGCAGTTTCCCCAGGCATCCCGAGGCTCGGAAAGACCCCTGGTGGTTGGGCTCTTACAACACTTTATTTTATCTCCATTTAGCACTGGTTTCACCCCCATGGCACTGTTTGGCAATGGATCTTTCTCTCTAATGACAGTCTAAGTTAGGTGAGACTGGGTATCTTGGCCTACTCCTTCCTGCAACCCCATGATGCAGTTCAGGAGGAGGGGCTCGCAGTTCAGGAGTTAATGCGTGTTCAGGAGCAGGGGCTCCAAGCACTGCATTCCTGGGGCCCCCCTCTGGTTCCACACCTTTGCTCTTGCCATTACCTTAGATTCTATGCCCTTCCCTCCTTTCTTTACCTGTCTAAATCCTACCTGTCCTCTAGAGCTGGTTCAAGGCCAGCTTCTACCAGGGAGCCTACAGTGATTGTTCCTTCCTTGGAATTCCCTCAGCCTTTCCTAGTCATCAACATTTCCTGGGGTGTGGAGTGCTTTCCTACAGACCAGGTATCCCAAAGGTTGGGCCCAGTCTCCCTTGCAGCAGGCATGCCGGTGGGAGGAAGGAGACAGTGCTGGGAGGGGAGGAGATCCTGAAACTCTGGGGAAGAGATTTGGGGTCAGACTCAGTCAGAAAGTGGGCATCTCTGCCCTGAGGGCAGGGGAAAGATACAGCATCAGGTGCAGGCTGATCCAGCAACTGCAGGGCTTTAATGTGGACTCTGGTGGCAGGAATGCAGGGGCTGCGAGGTAATGTGGAGGAGCCCAAGGAAGGGGTGGCTGCCAGGTGCTGCAATGGGAGGCTCTGGGCTCGGGCTAAACCTTGGAAGGAGCCAGCAGAGACTCAAGTTCTGATGATGTGACGGTGGTCAGACCAGCTGTCAGTGGTTGGGCTGATCATGGAGGCTGGTCCAAAGGCAGTCAGGCTGAGCAGGGTGCCCACAGGGTGGGCCAGTAACCTCAGCAGGAGACGAGGAGGGGGTTGGTGAGCGCAGCTGCTGCAGAGGCTGGTGCCGAGGGCTGTCTCCGCAACAGCTGGCAGGCAGCCAAGGCTTGGTGCAGGGCATCCAGGATGGCTGCAGGGCTGGGCCTTCCCTCTGGAGGGAAACAGCAGGCAGGGAGGGCAGGATCAGTCTGCTCACCTTCACCCACAGAGCCACTGTCCCTCCTTCCTGAGACCCAGCCACTCTTACCCGCTGTGCCCCTCCCCAGCCCTGCCCAGCTTCCTCGCTCTGTGGACCACCTCCCCCTGAGGACCCTGGAGAGGGGACTTGGAGCACACAATTTCTGATCTCCTCCACGAGGGCAGGGACTGCTCAGGGCAGTGGGTGCATCTGAGCTCTGCCCAGTGGTGCCTGGGGAGGACAGCGAGCAAAGGGCTCTTGGTTGCCCTGTCAGCCTGTGAAGCCCCGTGAGGCAGGAGCTCGGCCTGGCTGCCCCAGGCATAAGCTGGCATTCCTGCCGTTCTGCTCCCTGAGCTTCGTTCTGCTCCCTGAGCTTCGTCTAAACACCGGGTCCATGTTATTGAGTGCTTAAGGGAGATGCCCCAGCCTCGGGCGTGGCCAGCACTTGACCCCTGTGCCTCAGTCTCTTCCTCTGTGGAAAGGGGATAACAACTCATTCCTTCTAGGGCCATTGTAAGGATTCAGGGGTTTAAAAACCCTTGGGGCACCTCCCCCGCATGTGGCTGCAGTGCTGCCGGTGGCGCCCACCCATCCCCTCACTGGGCTTCTGTCTGGCACTTCTGCCTGGGGCTTCTGTGCCTCTGCTCTTGCTAAAAGCCCCTTCAGCTTTCTAAAGCATGCAGGGCAGGAATAACATGATTGTTTTGCAGACAAGATGCTAAGGATGAAGCACACTGGAGTCTCCTCCTCAGGACACCCTCCAGCCACTGCGTGGGCTCTGAGAGACTAGGGTGCTCTCCTACCGTGGGTGGGGTCCCTGAAAGCGTCCAGCGTGCTCAGCAAAATCTTCCCCAGGGCTCTTTTCGATATGTTCTGAAAAAGAAATGGAAACAAGGCTGGATTAGACTGGTTGCTGTGTCCCTGTTCAGCCGATGGGAACTGGTGGCCCCTACAGGCTTCTAGGCAGCTCCCTGGGGACAGATAAAGCTCCTCCCCCACCCTCATCCCTTCTTGGCCCCCTACCCCTAGGCTGGCCACACTGCACTTCCCAGAGACTCTTGGAGGGCGAGTGGGGCAGTGGGCAGGATCCATGCCATCAAAGATCACGTACCTAAGGATTACCATCTGTGCCCAGGTAGACACTGAGAAATAACCCTAAGAGCATTTTAATGCATTTGCTCATTTGATTTTTGCAACAACTTATTTTATTATGCCCATTTTAACCAGCAGAAAAAAGCAATGCTGGGAAAGAATGCGAAATTTGCCAAAGCCACCCAGCTGGGAGGTGGAGGGGCTGCATCATCTACCGTGAGGCTGCATGGCCTATGGCCTCTGCTGGGAACCACTGCCCTTCCCTGCCTGGGCTAGGATTGGCCTCTTGGGGCCCATCCCCAGGTCTCTGCTTGCCTAGGACGTGGACATTGGGCTGGACCTCGGCAGCTCCGGGTCCCAGGCAGCCCGATGCACAGGGCACAGCCCACTTCAGAGCCCCACAGACCTGGGTCTTCCTTTCTTTCTAGTCCTTATAGCCTTTCTCTTTCCTTTTGCTGCACTGGATGGAACCTCTGCTTCACATGAAAACAGTGATGACAGGCATTCTTGTCTTGAGTCTGATTTTAGTTTTAATTTTTTTTTTTTTGAGATAAGGTCTTACTCTGTCACCCAGGCTGGAGTGCAGTAGCACAATCTCAGCTCACTGCAACTTTTGCCTCCTGGACTTTGGCAATCCTCCCACCTCAGCCTCCCAAGTAGCTGGGACCACAGGCATACGCCACCATGCCCAGCTAATTTTTTTTTTTTTTTTGTAGAGGTGGGGGTTTCACCATATTGGCCAGGCTGGTCTCGAACTCCTGAGCTCAAGCGATCCACCCACCTAGGCCTCCCAAAGTGCTGGGATTACAGCCATGCACCACCAGGCCCAGCCACATCTGATTTTAGGGGGATTCCTCTGAACACGTCACCAGTCAGTGTGAGATCTGCATGAAGTATTTGGTTGAGAGCCCTTATCTGGTGAAGGAAGATCCCTACTATTCTTAATTTGCTGAGGGGTTTTATAATCAAAGGAGATTGAATTTTATTGACTTCCTTTTCTGCATCAATTGAGATGATCATTTGGTCTTTCTCCTTTAATCTGCAATGTGGTCTATTTTGGTAATAGATTTTTTGATGTGGAATCATCCTTGAATTTGTAGGATAAGTCCAACTTGGTCATGTTGCATTTCTTTAAACACTGCCAGATTTGGTTTGCTAGTATTGTATTTAATAATTTTGCATCCATGTTTAAATGTCACATTAGTTTATAATTTTCCTTTCTTGTCTTTCTTCCATTTATCCTTTTCTGGTTTTGAGAACAGAACCAGAAAAGGATACATAGAAGAGTTTTATTAGCTTCTTAAAATGACCTGGGGAGCCCCCCTAACCCTATTTTTGGTTGGTTCTTCTGAGCCTCCATTTCTGCATCTGTAAAATGGGATAACAGCTGCCTACTGTAAGGAGAGCCTAGAGCCTGGTGCCTGACACAAGTGGGACTCCCTCCCAAGAGCTCCTTTCCCTTCCCTGAGTGTGGCAGCTCTCCCGTGAGCCTACCAGGTCCCGGAGCCTCTGCAGGAGCTGCAGCACGTCCACCAGCTTCTCCTCCAGCAGGGACAGCCGCACCCTCTCGGTCTCTACCATCTGCAGCTCCAGCCTCAGGTGCTCATTCTCTTCCACCTTCTGCTGCAACTCTGCCTGGGGAGAGAAGGGGCTCAGTGCTCACTTTGCTGGCCTCTCCCAGCCTTCCAGGTGGCAGGATCAACTACTCCATCTCCCCGAGGCTGGTGCTGAGGCCCAGAGAAGCTGAGTGTGTGGCCAAAAGCCACACAGCGGGTTGGACTGATGTAAGAGTTGTATATTTTGTTTCCCACTCTAAGGACTCCATTCTCCCTTCTCTTCTCTGGTTTTGTTTCTTTCAAACAAATTAAGTTTAGTGGGAAGCTGCAGAAGCCCATCTGGCTAGCTTACACAGAGAGGAAATTTATGGCAGGCTAGTGGGCAGATCCCAGAATGGACTAGCAGCTGGAGAACCTCAGGAATGGGACAGGGTTGAGACAGTGGGAGTGTCCCAAGCCTCTTATCCAAGAGCCACAGCCGAGAAAGACCCTCTCCAGCCATCCCCATCCCCCAGCATGGAGAGCCCCAGGAGAGGGGCGTGGTTGGCCCAGTCCGAGTCTTGGGCCCACTCTTGGCCAGGGGGCCACCTAAACCGTCAGTTGTACCCAGTAACACTAGGATGCCAGGCAGTCACAAAGTGTTTTGTGGCCCCTGCCTTCTAAAGCAGGCATGCCAGGCATGAGGCAGTCCCTTCCCCTGGCACCAATGGAGGGAAAGAGAAGCAGTGGAAAGTGTGGTGCCTGAGGGCACTCAGGGTCCACCCTGGGCTTGGGCAGGAAGAGGGAAGGCCCAGTGCCTCTGCTCTTTAGGGATGTGACTGGAAGGCCGGCTAATTTTAGGATCCTCCAAGCCCTGTTTCCTTTAAATATCCTTAGAAAAGGGGTGGCTATGCCCTTCAGAACTTTGTGACTGCCAGTTTATTTCCTGATGGCCCACAACACTCCACCCTCCCCAGCCACAGGGCTATGACTTTCCTGAGGGGTGCCTGGGCAGGCAAGATCAAGGCCTCCAGGAAACCAGAGCGGTGGTGGAGAAAATGTAGAAACAACTTTCAACTTAGGAGACCTGCACAACACAGAAGAGTGCTAGAAACAGGGACAGCCGTGGCGCATGTTTGCTGAGCACTCACCACAAGTGTTCACCTGTTTGATACATGTGTATAGTACCATTATTATGCCCATTTCACAGGTGAGGAAACCGAGGCACAGAAAAGTTGAGTAACTTTTCCAAGGTCACATAGGAAATGGAGTCAGGATTTGAATCCCGGCAGTCTGGCTTCAGCACATAACCGCCATGCCATGCTACTTGGTGTTAGCAGCCTTCTCTGGGGAGTAAGTGAGGGGTGGCCCTATCCCGGTGCAAGGGTTCCAGAAGCTGGAGGTGGTGCAGACCCGATCTCACTGGAAGGTTTAGCTGCAGCCACACTGGCTTGCCCTGTAATGACATTCAACTTTGTTTCCTTTTGCACATTTCAGCAGAATGTTTGCATAGTCCTGGTCTTTGTCCAATCTACTGCAGCGCTCCAGGGCCTGCTACCTTCTGTCTTGGTCTCTGATTTCATGCACTAAGAGGCTGGAGCCCAAACAGGCCCCTCTGCTCCCTCCTGCCCCCAGTGACTCAACCCCTGGCCTCAGGGTGGAGTGGTGTGGCTGCCTTGGTTCAAGGTGGGCACACTGGCGTGGATGCGGCATGGGCGCCCAGCCCATTTGACCTCTCTCAAACCGTTTCCTACCTCATTGGGCCCTTTGAACATAAAATAAGACAGAGCACATCAGCACCAAGCGTGTGGTTCATGGGTTGTACAAGTCAGCTGGTATCATTTTTAAAAAGTTATTTAAGGAACTAGGACTTCATCAGGCCATATATAAGTAAAAAGCAGTACAGACTTAGAATTTCAGATGTATAAATATAAAACTGTGTCAAAACCAGTTTGTAAAAGCACAGTGGGCTAGGGCTTAGTGAAATGACAACTTTCAACAGCATTGCACACTTGGCTACTGTGGAGTAGAGACTTTCCTATGGAGTAGAGAGAACGAGAAATGCGAACTGGTCGTATTGAAATAGAGACAGCTGGATGCTCGGCCCCCCTTTCCCTCTTCTTCCTACCACACTTCCTTTCTTTTGGGAAACTGCCCCTGCTCCACTTCATCTGACTTTGGTGGCAGTGCCAATCACTGAACCCGCCCCACCACCACAGGGATTGGCTCAGGGAAGGGCACATGACTGAGGTGGCCAATCGGAGTTCCTCCCTGAGATTTCATGTACTAGGAATGAGACTCATTTTCCTGTGAGGGCTTCCCACGTGGGCTGATGGAAGTCTAGGGCTGTTCATGGTCCTGTCTTCCCTTCCCCCATCATATGGAGTAAGCCCTTTTGAAGTAGGGGAAAGTGAGGCCACCTCCTACCGAAAAACACAGCAGATAGATGGAGACAATCTGGTCTGAGTCCCTGGACCCAGCTGTGCCTGAAGCCCAGACCATCTTCTTCTCAGCTCCATGTTCCAATATCTGTTTTGCAATCAAGCTAATTTGAGGTGGAATCCTTTAATTTGCAACCAAAATATTTCTTATTAAATTTAAATCAGAGGAAATCACCTCCCTCTGGGCCTTGGTTTACTCATCTGGGAATGAGGCACAAGACTTGGCTGCAATCCCTCAGACCCTTCCAGCTGTGAGATCCTCTAGAATTGCTCCAGCCTTTGATCTCTAGGCTCTGCTGACCTCCTCCCCAGAGGTCCCCAGGGTCCTCCCACCGCAGCCCTGAGTCCTCAGCTGCTCCACCAGCATGGCAATGCAGGCCTCCAGCTCCCCCAGGGTATGGGCATGGTCGGCACCGCCGAAGTGACCAAAGTAAGTCATGAGCTTCTCCGCCGTCTGGTCATCACACCTGCAGCAAAGGAGAGGGCCCGCATTGCAGGGGGCTGCTTCCCAGAGCCCGCTCTGTCCAGCCTCGGAGAGGTGGTGGTGGTGTGGAGTCGGCCTCCTAAAGCAAAGCCAGGCCATGGCACCTGCCTGCCCAGCACCCTCCCATGGCCCCCATCTCACTCTGAGGAAAAGGCAAAGGCTTCACCTGATCTGCCCCATGAGCTCTCTGACCTTCCCTCCCACCCACCTGCACTCACACTGCTCCAGCCACAGTGGCCTCCTGGTGGTCCCGCCAACATGCCTCAGGGCCTCTGCACTTGCTCTTCCCTCTTCCTGGAATGCTCTTCCCCCAGCATCTGCATTGCTTATTCCCTCATTTCCTTCCCTGCATCTCCCTGCCCCGCCTCTGTCCCTGTCCCTGTGTGACCCCTCTTCCTCACACCTGTCACACTCGCTAGAGGATCCAGAAGAAGAGGCTACTGTCTGGTTTACTGCGATTTTCCCTGTGCCTCAGATTTTGCCTGGCATGTAGTAGGTGCTTCATAAGTGCTTGTTGACATGAAGAATTGGTGGTAAAAACAACCCCAGAAAATCAACAGCATTTTACCATACATCAATAACTGTTGCCCCCACCGGCATTCCCACCTACTGTGCACCAGGCACCTGTTAGGCATTGTATATCTTTGACCTCAAATCCTCACACAGCCTCTGCCACACATGTGTCACCATCCCATCTTAGAGACAAGAAGACTGAGGTTCGGAGAAGCCAGGTGACTTGTCTGAGGTGTCCCAGGTGTCCTGGGCCTGTCCTCGGTCCCCATGAGGGTGGAGGTGAGGATGAAACAGGGAGCCAGCACCTGCCCGGGGCCAGGCTGGAGAGCTGTGAAAATGGTGTGTGGCGAGGGGTGATGGGTTGGGAAAGGGTCTGAGAGGAACACTGGTGTCTGGGAGTGCTACAAGAGCTCCAGTGCAGGTGCTGGTGAGAAAGCACGAATGGGAATTAAAGCCAGCCACGAGGTGTGCCCTGGAAGGTCATCCCACTTCATCCTCTACAGGCTGGTGGGCCTTCACACCTCCCCCTGAGGGACAAGGGGACAGAGTCGCAGAGGGGCTGGGAGGTGGCTGAGCCAGGCTAACCAGCCTCCCAGGTGCTCCCGGCTTCCCCAGACACCTCTGGAGCCTGCAGCCCACAGTGGCTGACGCTGGACGGGCCACACACCTGCCTCTGCAGCTGGAGAGCCGGGCCAGCAGTGTCTTGGCCTCCGCTGCCGGCGTCGTCTTCTCCTCCTGCCACCTCTCCTCCTCCACCTCCTCCTCGTCAGAGGCGGCCTGGCCCTCCACGGAGCGGAACAGCTGCTCGTCCACTGCTGGGGAAGCACAGGATGTGGGGATGCAGGACAAAGGGTGGGGAACCAGGCATCCCTCCCCAGGGGGACATGTGCAGCACAGCCCCAGGGGAGGGCTCTTGTGCCATGTCCCCTCTTGAGACAGCCACCCCCCACATCCCAGGCTCCTGTGCAGTGAGGCCACCAAGGCTGGTTCTGTCTCCTTGTAATGTGACCAGCCCAGGAGTGAAGCTGGCCAGTCAGAGCCCCTTCCTGGGACTTTACACAGGGACATGGGGAGAAATGCTCTCTTTTTCTTCTCTTTCTTTTCTTTTTCTTCTTTTTCTTTTTCTTTTTTTTTTTTTTAGAGACAGGGTCTCGCTCTGTTACCCAAGCTGGAGTGCAGTGGTGTGATGATAGCTCACAGCAGCCTCAAACTCCTGGGCTCAAGTGATCCTCCTGTCTCAGCCTCCCAAAGTGTTGGGATTACAGGCATGAACCACCGTGCCTGGCTTCTTCCCTCTTTTCTAAGATGACACAAGCCAGGCCCTGTTTGTGGTCTCAGAGGTAAGTGTTATTTCCATTTTAGGCCATACCAACCCCAGTCAGGAAAGGCCAAGCCAGTCTCTTAGGAGCTGGGGTGGGCTCCTCACGGTACAGGCACCAGGATGGACAGATTTTCAATGCTCAGGGAACTACAGGCGTCTAATGTTTGGAGTAGTGTGGAGGAAGGGGGTGTGACACATGTGACTATCTGCGGTCCACAGTATTGCTTGGCCTTGACGGTGGGCTCCCACCTGTGTCAGCATCAGGAAGCTTGGGGGTCTGTGTGGCCCCCTGGTGTTCTGCTGCCCAACCTCAGTCCCCATCCCCGTCCCCAGGGGAGTCCCACTCCCTCCTCTTCCTCTCCACCCAGCTCCAGGGGCACTTGAGTCAGGCCCGGCCAGGCTGAGTGCAGCCTCTTCTGCAACTAGTTCAGGAAGGGCAAGGGACCCAGTGGGAGCCACTGGAGTTAACCCAAGACTTGGACTCAAAACTTGCAGGGAAGAGAAATGCCCTCCATGCTTCTGGCTTGGGAGTTGAGAGGACCAGGCCTGGAGCCACTGGTGACCATCTTGCCACTATGAGGGGAGTGCCTGCTGTGAAGTGAATCACTGTAGAGCAACGCAGGGCCAGGAGTCCAGACAGCTGCACTGCTGACACTTCAGCTGTGCCTGAAGCTTGCGTGGACTTTTTAAGTTATGTGAACCAATACATTCTCTTTTAACTTAAGCCAGTTTGGGCTGAATGATCTGACACTGGGAGACAAATGATGTCCTAACTGATACAGCTGTTTAAAAACAAAACCAGGCTTATGACCCCACCCCCACCACCCCAGAGAATCACATGCAGAGATCCGGGGTGGGCCTGGGCATCCACGTTTTTCTTTTTTCTTTAGGGGGGGGGCAGGGCCCCACTCTGTCACCTAGGCTGGATTGCACTGGCACAATCTTGGCTCACTGCAGCCTCTACCTCCCAGGCTCAAGTGATCCTTCTGCCTCAGCCCCCACTCCCCCTCCGAGTAGCTGGGACTACAGGTATGTGCCACCACACTGGGCTAATTTGTTTGTATTTTTGGTAGAGACCAGCTTTTGCCATGTTGCCAGGCTGGTTTCAAACCCCTGAGCTCAAGCAGTCTACCCGCCTCAGCCTCTCAAAGTGCTGGGATCACAGGCGTGAGCTACCACATCCAGCCTGCATCCATGCTTTTAAAGGTGACCCTGGCCACCTGGCAAGTTTGGGAACGTCTCGGTGTATCCTGACCTCCTGATGGCTCTACACACCCCAGATTCTCCAGGCCCAGGTTCTTAGGATGATGGGGCTGGGGAAAAGGGCCCCAGCCCAGCCTGAGCACCTGGTGGGAGTGGGCTCTGTTTGGAGGCTGGTGGTAGCATGGATGCAGACAGGCCCTTGAGAGCAGGGCTGAGCACAGCCGGAGGGACTGTGAGCCTGGTGGGAAGACTGGGCGCACAGGGACAAACCTTCATCCAGGGCTCTGCTTCCAGAGCTGCTGTCTGACTGCCAGGCTCCCTCTGGAGTGGGGTCTGGGTCTCTGGTCCCAGCATCTTCAGGTTCATTACTCTTGTCTCCTGGCTCTGGGCTGGCTGGCTGCGGGGTTGGGAGCTGGGAATCCTCTGACCTGAGCGGTGGGAGAGACACAGGCATTGAGGAGGAGAGTACAGGACTCTTCCATTCCCCACTGTACATGGGCAAGCTGTCTATGAACACCCATTGTCACCCTGGCAGAGTCAGCTTGCCACAGTCCAGGAGGAAGTGCTAGATACTCAGATTCCCAGCATCCCTTGCAGCTAGGGCACAGGCATGGAACCCAGTTTTAGCCAATGGGACTCAAGGCAAAATCTTCTGGAACAGATTTTCATCCTTATTAAAAAAAACCTCTAGGAAAAGAAATGCCCCTTCCTTCCTGCCTTTAGACATTGTCATGTAAGAATGTGATATTTGGAGCTGCAGCAGCCGTCTTGTGACATGAAAAAATGTCTGAGAGAATTACTGAGTAGCTGAACAAACGCCTTAACGTCTTTTAGCTGTTGAGTTCATCAGCCCTAGGGCCACCCATCTCTGTACTTCTTATTATAGGGGAATTTTAAAAAAAGTTTTCATTGTTTCAGCTACTTTTTGTTTGTTTGTTTTTAAGAGATAGGGTCTCTATGTCACCCAGGCTGGAGTGCTGTGGCATGATCTTGGCTCACTGCAGCCAAACCTCCCGGGCTCAAGCGATCCTCCCACTTCAGCCCTACAATTAGCTGGGACTACAGGTATGCGCCACCATACCCAGCTAATTTTTGTATTTTTTTGTAGGGACAGGGTTTTGCCATGTTGCTTACGCGGGTTTCGAACTCCTGAGCTCAGGCAATCTGCCTGCCTCGGCCTCCCAAAGTGTTGGGATTATAGCCATGAGCCACTGTACCTAGCCTACTTTTTTTTTTTTTAATTTTTAAAATAGAGACAGAATCCTGTAATCCTAGCACTATGAGAGGCAGAGGCGGGTGGATGACCTGAGGTCAGGAGTTCGAGACCAGCCTGGCCAACATGGTGAAACCCTGTCTCCACTAAAAATATAAAAATTAGCTGGGTGTGGTGGCACACACCTGTAATCCCAGCTACTTGGGAGGCTGAGGCAGGAGAATCGCTTGAACCTGGGACCCCAGGAGGTGGAGGCTGCAGTGAGCCAAGATCTACCACTGCACTCCAGCCTGGGCAACAGAGCCAGGCTCCATCTCAAAAAAAAAAAAACCAAAACCAAAAAACAACAGAATCTCACTGTGTTGCCCAGGCTGTTCTCAAACTCCTGGTCTTAAGAGATCCTCCAGTGCCTTGGCCTCCAAAAGCACTGGGATTTCAGATGTGAGTCACCACACCCAACTAGTTTAAATTGCATTTCTGTTCCTTGCCCCCGAAAGCCTTTAATTGAAACATCTCCCTTCTCTGGGCTTTGGGGAACCTACATTACACCCCACCAATCACTTTTCTTGATATTTTAAGGGCCTGACCTTTTGAATATTCATTTTCCATGTCCCTGCAGTTACAAGATAGGGGAGAAAGAAAAATCTATCATAACATGCAAATATTCACTAATAAATGGGCCACTTATTAAACTGGCCACTTTATACTAGCATCTGTCCCTCATCCATCTCGTTGTAACAACCCGATAGAACCCAATATGAAGCAAAACCACATCTTGGAAAAGGGGAGGCCGAGTGGTGTTGGTCAGGGGGACACGGGAGAACTCGAATCGCAGGCAGAGCCACTGATGCGGGGCTGTGGCAGGGCTGGACTGGATTACAACCGAGGAAGTGAAAACCAGCAGGATGAGCATCAGCCAGGAGCATCAGGAGAGTGCTCTGCTGCACGAAGAAAACCTTTAAAAAAGCCAATGAGGCTGGGCACAGTGGTTCACGCCTGTAATCCTAGCACTTTGGGAGGCCAAGGCGGGTGGATCACGAGGTCAAGAGATTGAGACCAGCCTGGCCAACATGGTGAAACCCCATCTCTACTAAAAATAGAAACATTAGCTGGGTGTGGTGGCACGTGCCTGTAATCCCAGCTACTCGGGAGGCCAAGGCAGGAGAATCGCTTGAACCTGGGAAGCGGAGGTTGCAGTGAGCTGAGATCATGCCATTGCACTCCAGCCTCACGACAGAGCAAGACTCTGTCTCAAAAGAAAAGAAGAAAAAAAAAAAAAGAAAAAAGAAAAGCCAACAAAGCCCTGAGATATTTTTGCAAAAGGGACCCTCCTCATGGTAAAGCTGCAAAAAGAAAACCTCCAAAAACAAAAAAACAAAACCCATAAAGGTAAGGGTGCACCATTGTGTTCTCACAGTTTTGTTGGAAAAATCACTCCAAAAGGAATAAAAGTCCTAAGTCATTCTGTGTTTGGTCTAAGAATGAGAGCACTGTACTCCAGTCATGGAGATTATTTTTTTTTAACAATGAAATGGCTAGACTGGGCACGGTGGTTCACACCTGTAATCCCAGCACTTTGGGAGGCCGAGGCAGGTGGATCACTTGAGGTCAGGAGTTAGAGACCAGCCTGGCCAACATGGTGAAACCACATCTCTACTAAAAATACAAAAATTAGCTGGGTGTGGTGGCAGGCACCTGTAATCCCAGCTACTCAGGAGGCTATGGCGGGAGAATAGCTTGAACCCAGGAGGTGGCGGTTGCCGTAACCTAGATCGCACCACTGCACTGCAGCCTAGGTGAAAAGGTGAGGCTCCATCTCAAAAAAGAAAAAAAAAAAAAAAAAAAAAAGAATGAAATGGCTGAAAATATTACCTGGTCTTATTAAATAGTATGACAACTCATTTTCATACATTGTAGCTTTATTTTTCAATCTCCAAAGAGTCCCCATTTTATTTTTATTTTATTATTTATTTACTGAGATTGAGTCCTGCTCTGTCACTCAGGGTGGAGTGCAGTGGCGCGATCTCAGCTCACTGCAACTTCCCCCTCCTGGGTTCAAGCGACTGTCATGTCTCAGCCTCCCAAGTAGCTGGGACTACAGGCGCCCGCCACCATGCCCGGCTAACTTTTGTATTTTTAGTAGAGTCGAGGTTTCCATTTTGCCCAGGCTGGTCTCGAACTCTTGACCTGAGGTGATCCGCCCGCCTCGGCCCCAGAAAGTGCTGGGATTACAGGCGTGGACCACCGCACCCGCCCTGACTCCCCATTTTACATGGACTCGCTGAGTGGACTTCCTATGACCAAATATTATTGGAACACAAAGACCCCTGCTCGTGAGGTGCCGTTCGGAGCCAAGGCCCCTTGCTGAGCCTTTCACTGCGCAGGTGGAAGCCCTGCAGCACCCAGGAGGGGCAGGCAGGGAGCCTCCCGCGGCTGATCCGCGTGACTGGGGTGAGCCCCCGCGGAGAGTCTGGGCAGGTGAGGGGCGCGGGCTCCCGGCCCGGGCTCCGTCAGGTGGAGTTGGCACTTGGAGGGCCCGCGAGCCCAAGAGGGGAGCCAGCCGGCAGCGCGCACAGCCCAAACGGGGCACGGGCGCCGGGGCCCCCTGCAGCGCCTCCCCATGGCCAGCTCCCCGCCGGCACCTCGGCGGCGAGCACCGCCGCCGCCCGCGGGGCCTCCCCGTGCTCATCAGCATAACCCCACCCTGGCCACCGTGAGTGGCCCAGGGCTGCACGGGTAGCCAATGAAACACAAGGAGTGTCTGCAGGCGTTTCCGGGCCTCAGCGGCGTCCTCTCCCGCAGACCCCCTTCCCTGACTGCCTGAGGGCGCGGAGTATGATGACCGACGAAGCGGGAAGTTGTGCCTCTGAGGGGACCGTCCGGAGATGCTTGGGGGCTGCAGATAGAGCCCAAAGATGACGGCAAAAGAAACAGGACCCTTAGTAACATCAGTTGAGCTGCTGGGTCAGGCTTTGCCTAAAGCCAGGGCTAACCCTGAAATTTCGTGTTTTTTGAGCCCATGACTCTGATTCATAAAATCCTGCATTCAGGGTCCCCCATTGCAAGCCGAGAATGGGCACGTTGCTTAGCAGCAACCAATGTGAAAACCCCCCGGTGGGGATTCTTGCTTCAATGTGAGACCGCGTGATTACAGCTTAGGTCATAATAGTTGAGATCTCACTGGGGAGGTGCCAGTATCTCCCTGCACCACAGGCTCCAGACTACAGCCTGGAGAAGAAAAGACACAAGGGAATAAGGTCACTGTCTCCAAGACTCAAGGGTAGAGGCAGGTACCTGGTTATATGGCCCCATAGGGAGGTGTTTAACTGGGGTGAGACAGCAAAGATGGGAGTTGGTAATCAAAGGGAGGCGATTTTAGCTCACTGGGAGGAACAACTTTCTCGCAGGAACTGCTGATGAAGAATGATGGATGTGCTGTGGAAGGCAGTGAGCTTCTTGGCAGAGGAGGTATGTCAACAGGTAAGGGACTTCAGCGGCTGGAATTGTGAATACAGTTGGAGGTTGAATTAGACATTAACATTGAAATCTTCCCACTATGAGATGCTGCTGCTTCTTCTATTCCCTAAATCATTTAAGGGTTTCAACAAGCAAAATGAGATGGAGGGACAGCTTTTATCCCCAGGGGCCTGTTTAAATGTTTCCTGGCACAGGCTGCCTGGGGTGGACTGGATCCCCACACTCCACCTCCTAGCACTTGTATGTGTCTTAGAAAGCTTGCTCCAGGCACAGCTTCCTGCACGGACAGCAACGACAATACCAACTAAACCCTTCAGAGTGTTCTGAAAGCTGTTCTCAATATTTCAAACATCTTCCTCATGAAAACCCTATAACAGGTAAGGTCATTATCTCCATTTACAGAGGAGGAAACCAAAGCACTAAGAGCTGGAGGAAGCTGCTGGAGCCGCACCGCGGGAGAGGTGGGGTCTGCACTCAGGCGGGAGGCTCCAGGCCCACATGCCAGGCACAAGGGAAGCTTGGAAGGCAGGCTCTGGAATGACCCGGCCCAGCTGCCGTTGTCAGTGGGTGACTCCAGGTCACAGGCAGTGAAGCTGGGAAGAGAACAGAGCCATCTGGAGAGCAGGACAGATGAGGACACTCTTTGGAATTTTCCAAGAAGTAAAATGTGGCTACAGAGAAATGGAACAAGTGCTTCCTCAGGGAGCCCTGGGGTGTGCTACTGTTGTCTAGTGACCAGTATTCAACTGCTTCTCCCATTGCCCCTCTCTCTGCTGGATTATTCAGCAGATCAGCCACCCCTCATCACACTCACATGCTATAATAGCTCCACCTTCAAACAAGCAAATACACAAAACATCCTCTGACCATATGACTTTCCCAGCTACCACCCTTACTCTGCCCTACTTGACAGAAAACTTGAAAGCACTGTGCCTACTACACATGCTGCCCCAATCATGTCTTGGTCCCCGTCACATCACCCACGGCACTGGGCTGCCAAGCCCAATGGCCAGTTCTCAGCATGCATTTGACTTGGCCTAAAGAGAAAGGATTGGACATCAGATTCCTCCCTCGCTTACACACTCTTCCCGCAGCTTCCGGGAGACTGCTCTCCTCTGGGATTCCTCCTGCCTCCCTGGCACTCTTCGCCATTTTGCCTCTCCGTCCCGACCCCTAATGCCGGTGAGCCCTGGGACGCCCTCTGAGGACCTCTTCTCTCCTCAGTGTGCACTCGCTCTAGGAGGAGTCTCAGCCAACGCCATGGCTTTGCATGCCCATGACTTCCTACTTCTTATCTCCAGCTCTGGCCTCTCTCTTGAACCTTGGGCTCAGATCCAGTTCCTGACAAGCGCCCCAACTTAACTGTGGCACCTCTATTTGGATGTCCCACAGGCTTCTCACAGCCTCTCATGCCACCTGGACTTGTCCTGGTCTTCCTCCATCTGCTCCTCCCTCCCTCAGTGAAGTGTGCCATCACCCACTTGACCACCCAAAGAGTGGCCGCTGGGTTTGGCTCCAGCAAGTAGTGCCCAGAAAATCCTCCTGGTTCTTCGTTCTCCCACCCCAACAAAAATGTCACTTTCTCAGAACTCACCTCTCCCTCTGCTATGGTTTGAATGTGTCCCCCAAAGTTCACGTGTTGGAAACCTAATCCCCAATGCAACAGTGTAGAGAGGTGGGGCCTTGAAGAGGTGATCAGGCCATGAGAGCTCTGCCCTCACAAGTGGATCCACACCATTACTGCAGGAGTGGGCTCCAGATACAGGAATGCGTTTGTCTCCCTTTCTCCCTCTTTTGCTCTTCCACCTTCTTCCCTGGAACGGTGCACCAAGAAGCCTATGGCCAGATGTGACATGCCCTTTACTTCCCAGCCTCCAGAACCCTTAGCTAAATTTCTGTTTTTTTCTTTCTTTTTTTTTTTTTTTTGCGATGGAGTCTTGCTCTGTCACCCAGGCTGGAGTGCAGTGGTGCAATCTCGGCTCACTGCAACCTCTGCCTCTCAGGTTCAAGTGATTCTCCTGCCTCAGCCTCCCGAGTAGCTGGGACTACAGGTGTGTGCAACCATGCCTGGCTAATTTTGTATTTTTAGTAGAGAAAGGGTTTTACCATGTTGGCCAGGCGGGTCTTGAACTCCTGGCCTCAAGTGATCTGCCTGACTCGGCTTTCCAAAGGTGCTGGGATTACAGGTGTGAGCCACTGGACCCAGCCCCAAATTTCTTTTCTTTATAAATTACCCAGTCTGTGGTATTCTGTTACAGCAGAACAAATAAATATGAATAAGACACCTCTCCTGGCTCCTAGAGCCCTCGTGTGGTGTGTTATGGTGTTTCTCTCTCACCAGACTGGGATTTCCTTGAGGACAGTTAGCACAGGGACTGAGTGGCCCAATGAAGGTTTGTCAAATGAATGAATGGGATTTAGGGGTGGAAGTGCAAGGAAAGGCCAGGCCAGGGACAAGACCAGAGCCTGGGTAAGCATCCAGTTTACTCCTATCACCTATTCACCTGCTCTTGGATTGTTCCAGAAAGGACAGAGAAGGAAGAGCACTAGATCTGGAGCCACAAGACATGGGTTGAGTCCTACCATTCCCAGTTCCTATCAGCTTTGTCCTGTGGAATGGGGCTAAGCCCTCTGTACACCTCAGAGAGGGGTGGACCCTACGTGATAGGATAATGCAGATTCCTAAGCTGCAGACATTTTTGGTCATTTGTCCTTTTATTTACTAATACATATTTTATGTAGTAGTAAATATTATAACCAATAATGAAAACCCAGCATCTCTTGCCATAAATAGTAACCATTGTTAAATTTAAGAATCCAGAGGTGGCCAGGTGCAGTGGCTCATGCCTGTAATCCCAGCACTTTGGGAGGCCGAGGCGGGTGGATCATGAGGTCAGGAGGTCGAGACCATCCTGGCTAACATGGTGAAACCCCGTCTCTACTAAAAATAAAAAACAAAATTAGCCAGGCATGGTGGCGGGCGCCTGTAGTCCCAGCTACTCGGGAGGCTGAGGCAGGAGAATGGCGTGAACCCAGGAGGCAGAGCTTGCAGTGAGCCAAGATCGCACCACTGCACTCTAGCCTGGGTGACTGAGCAAGACTCAAGACTCTGTCTCAAAAAAAAAAAAAAAAAAGAAGCAAGAGGCCATTAGCCTGAGGCTGTCTCTGTACTTTGAGTGATGATCTGAAGCCGAACTTAGTATGTGAAGAAATCAAACTCTAATTTAGAAGCATATATTTGTAACAAATAGCAGGCTGAGCTCCCCAAACCTCTGCTGGCCCTGACAGCTGCCCAATTCATGACTTGTTCTTTACTCAGATAAACTCTGTTAAATTTAATATGTCTAAAGTTTTCCTTTTAACACCCTAAAAATACATAAAGCAAGAATGAAACACAGTTAGTCAGTTCTAGCTAGATCTTATTTTCTGTCTGCCTCTGAACCCGAGGCTGTTCTCTGTCCATTCAAGAGAGGCTAGCAACTGTGAGGAGAAGTTGGAGACTTCTCAGCTCCAAACCACAGCTTGGGAACTAGTGCTGGAAAAGTATGGCAAAGGCCCAACCTCCCTGCCCTGTGCTTTCCGGCCTGCGACTCCCACATTCACCCCTGCCTGCTGCACTTCTGGGCCACTGTCTTTCGGGAGCCATGGGGGAAATGGTCTGGGGGCCTTCTGTGAGCTGCAGAGACACTTGTCACTCAACAGGCATTACTGAAGCACCTCTGTCAGGGCTCCAGGCAGTTCTGGGGAAAGGCAGGCCCCAGTAGCCACCCACCCTCCCCTCACACCCTCACTTCCTGGCAGACCCCAGAGTCCTTGTGTGCCGTTGGGTGTTCCCTCCAGCTGGCCACATCTGCACAGCACCAGGAGGCCGGGTGAGCCTCTGATGTCTTCCTCCTGCTGGAGGCTGATGGCCACATCTGGCCGCCAGCCCAGGGGCTTATACAATCTGACAAGGGCCAGATGTTGCTCTTCCTCCCTTCCGCTGTCCTGGCCACTCCTGGCTCCAGATCTTCATGTAACAGACCCCTCCTTCAGTTCTGTGATGCAAAGAGGTGGATCTGAGGAGCCGCAAACCTGGGTTCCATCCTCAGGACTGTGGCTTTGCTGTGTGACCTGCACAACTCCCTCCCCGTCTCTGAGCCTCTATTTCATTTTCCTCATTGATTAATCAGTCAACACTGCTGGGGACTCTGTGCTAGCTGGGCCTGGGGGTCCTATGAGGATGAAATGAAATGACATGGTCCTTCTAAACTTTGTGGAGCTCCTGCCCCTGGTAATATTTGAGAGAATTTTAGGTGGCACTCAGATGAATGGCTAGGAGTGTGTGCACGTGTTGTAAACAGCTAAGCATTTATTTTAATGTGTACTAAAAAAGTTAATGAGCACATCAAACAATCTTAGTTTTACATTTATGACAGTGATATAACTTCCTTTTAAAATTATCCAAGTAAACAAGTGAGCCAATTTAAGGAAAAATATTAATTAAATAATACAGGTTCTATATAGATATGACAAAAAAATGACATTGATCCTAGGAGATCTGAAGCTTGGTAAATGCTTAGACACCAGCACACGGTGAGTTCTGGGTGCTGTGAGAGCAGAGCTCTGCGCCTGCCCCAGCCACCTCTGCCCCTCACAGTAGAGCACCCCGACCCTAACACACTGACGCCCTCTTTCTACAATGGCCCTGTGCTATTCCAAAATGAGCTGAATACATAATATGCCCTATTTTCAGATGTACTTCAAAAAAAAATTAATGTGATGCCCTAATGGTAATTTAAAAGATAAAGAAAAGGAAAGGAGTTTTATGATATACATTTCAATATGTAAATACTCACAAACAATGAAATTTTCAGACACTTTAACCTGTCTGTGATGGATACATTTGAATTTAAGAGGGGCAAGGTAACATTCAACTGAATGTTGTTGATAATCCTTCCCTATATTTGGCATTTTAAAATACCCAGATTGATAGATGGATTGATAAATAGACGGATACCCACGCAGACTCACAGGAGTACAAGCATAAGGACTGCCAGTGTTTTTTGTTTGTTTGTTTGTTTTTTGAGACGGAGTTTCGATCTTGTTGCCCAGGCTGGAGTGCAATGGCACGATCTAGTCTCACCACAACCTCCGCCTCCCGGGTTCAAGCGATTCTCCTGCCTGAGCCTCCCCAGTAGCTGGGACTACAGGCCAGGCATTCCCTGCCAGCAGCTTAGGCACCATGAGTGTTGTCACTGTCTTTGATGTGCCTCTGAAATGATGAGCAACTCTTGGAAAATGCCAAACAAAACAAAGTGTGACCTTCCCTCAACTCACACAGCATCGGATTCTTGGAAAACCCTTTGTATATTAAAACCTTGTGGAAAACCCTGTGTTTATATATAAGACAGAGGTGGGCTCCAGTCTCAGATCATCATGACGAAAGTGAGGTTTGCGCAGCATGAATGTCCAGCAGGACACGTGGAGCTCATGTGGGGTTTGGGGTGATGCTTGGTCATACAGGATCTGCCCAGAGGCTTGTTTCCCTGGCAGGGCCCCTCATGTGTCAGGAGCACCACCCTTCCAGTCATTGAGGCAAACCCTCCTCCCCACGAATTTCCAGAAAGTCCCGGGGGAGATACTGCTCCCAAGGAGATGCCCTGTTCCAGACCCCTCCCAGCTCTCATGAGGCCTTACATCCCACTGGCCACGGCAGCCTCACCCTGGGACTACGAGGTGCCCACCCCTGTGGGTTTGGACTTGGAGGCTGCCAGGTCAGCACACTGGACCATGCCCCAGCCTTCAGAAGGGTGGTGTCCAGGGTTCCCGTCTGCAAGTGCCCAGCCAGCCTGTAACCTTCCTGGCTCCCTCCCCTGGAGCCTCTGGGCTCACAGAGCCTTTTGAGAAGGGTATCTGGCCTGTGTCTGTTTAATCCTGGGCCAGCCACTCCAATAAGCGTGCCTTACCAAGTCTTTCACCTCTTTGAGACTCAACTTCCCCATCATTTTATTATTTATTTATTGAGACAGTGTGTTACTCTGTTGCCCAGGCTGGAATGCAGTGGCGTGATCTCAGCTCACTGCAGCCTCAACCTCCCAGGCTCAAGTGATCCTCCCACCTCAGCCTCCTCAGTAGCTGGGACCACAGGTGCAGGCCACCATGCTCAGCCAATTTTTGTATTTTTTGTAGAGATGGAGTCTCACTATGTTGCCCAGGTTGATCTTGAACTCCTGGGCTCAAGTGATTCACCCATCTCGGCCTCCCAAAATGCTGGGATTACAGGCGTGGGCCATCTGTCCAGCCTTCCGAATCTTTTAAATGGGAGTAAGTCACCCAAGCTCATAGGGTGCAAGTCAGGGCTAAATTAGGGATGTATGTGCCTGGCACAGAGTAGGCACTTAACAAATATTAACTCCCACACTCTGTTTACGGCTTCCTGCTTGTTCATCTTTCCTTTTCTGTTTCTCATTTTACCCCCTAAAACCTCAAATAAATGCATAAATTTCTGCAGTGGTGTCCTAGTGTTTTAATCTGGCCTGCATCGTCCAATATGGTAACCACAGTCACATGTAGCTATTTAAATTTAATCAGGCTGGTTGCGATGGCTCATACCTGTAATCCCAGCACTTTGGGAGGCTGAGGTAGGTGGATCACCTGAGGTCAGGAGTTCGAGACCAGCCTGGCCAACATGGGGAAAACCTGTCTCTACTAAAAATACAAAAATTAGCCGGGCGTGGTGGTGGGTACCTATAGTCCCAGCTACTTGGGAGGCTGAGGCAGGAGAATCGCTTGAATCTGGGAGGTGGAGGTTGCAGTGAGCTGAGATCATACCATTGCACTCCAGCCTGGGCAACAAGAGCGAAACTCAGTCTCAAAAAAAAAAAAAAAAAAAGTAAATTTAATCAAAGTTAAATAAAACTAAGAATTCAGTTCCTCAGTTACGCTAGCTACATCAAGTGCTCAGTAGCTACCTGTGGCTCACGGCTACCAGTGAAGCCAGAAAGCGTTTCCATCATCTCATAAAGTCCAGTTGGACAGTGCTGATCTACAACTTATATTAAAAGTTAAATAGTTTACAGTCATTTTTCCCATAACTGTAGTTCTCTCTTGTTTGTACTACAATTATATGAATCTAGAATGTGACTGTTTATATAAACACAATATATACAAGTGAGGGTCCTGCTGCGGTCTCACATCCTCAAAGGAATTATTGGACTGATGAGCAAACCACTAAGACAAACACTGATAAGTGGACTGACTGGGCTTCTAAATCCCACGTGAGTGAAGGTAGCCAGCCCTCGCTAAACCTAAACCTACCCAGGACAAACTTAAAGCTGGGTCCCTGTCTTCATCACCCAAAAGGGTAGACTCCAGGTGGACTGAACACCTAAAAGATACAATTAAAACAAAAGAATATCCAGCAGAATACCCTTGCGACCTAGGAACGGAGGACCACTCAAGAATTCAAAGGCAAAAATCATAAAGCCAAAAGAATTTGGTGAACCTGATTACATCAAAGAACACACTGGGGCCAGCTGGCATCACTTGGTCAAATCATGTATGTGTCTCCACAAGACCCAGCAACCCCTCTCCTGGGACAGTTCTCACAGCAGGCTGCTGCACGGTGGTGTGGGGGAGGACACGCACTTGGTGTCATCTGGAGTGGCAGGCAGTTGGAGGCAGCCTAGTGTCCACCCCTGGGAGTGGATGGAGGAGTTTGCAGAGGGGAAAAGCAGCCAGAAGATGCACTCGCAGAACAACATTTGGGGTGGGAACTCCAGCACCGAGTGGGGAGTCAGAGGCACAGTGAGACATGTGCCACAACGCCGCCAATGGGGTGCAAACAGACCCGAAAGACTCACTTCGCAAGAACACATCCCAACAAGAAGATACAGAGAAATCACCGGGGAGGGACTGCCTGAAGGGCAGGAAGGCGTGTGGGAACAAGAGGTGAGAGAGTCCATCCCTGCCCCTGCCCAGTCCCCTGCTCAGAATACATGAGGAATCCCAAGGTTGGAATTGCTGGTCACCAATGACCAGCACATTGTCATTTGACTCAGGGCTGGCATACTTATGCCGTAAAGGGCCAGAGAGTAAATACTTCAGGCTTTGAAGCCCATGAGGTTGTTGTCAGAGCTACTCCACTCTGCACAGGAGCAGTCCCAGAAAATATGTAAACAAGTGGACATGGCTGTGTTCCAATAAAACTTTATTCATCGACACTAAAATTTGAATTTTATGAAATTTTCATATGTCATGAAATATCCCTTTTTTAGTTTTTTCCTAGCCATTTAAAAATGTAAAAACTATTCTTAGTTTGTGGATTGTATAAAAATAAGGGTGGGGCTGGACTGGCCCACAGGCTGTAGTTTGCTAACCCCGGATTTAACTGATGACTTCTGCTCCCTATGGAGACAATTTAGTCCAAGGCAAACATGTTTAATGAGCCTGGAGAACTGAGGTCTCATCTTTACTCCCAAGGCCAGCCAGCACCTCTGGATTTCCTAAGAGAACTAATCCTATTAGGTTATAGAATAATTGAAACCAAGCATCTGGCTGGGGATAAAAAGACCACCCTGAGGGGCACAGGGACCTTCTTGTATGGCCAGGACTGCATACTATATGGTAGCCAGGAGGGAGGGCTGTTATTTTCTTGCTTCAATGAGCAGCATTGATTTCTGTTGTTTGCAGCCATAACTCCCTGGCTGATACGGCCTTGAGGAACTCACTTCACTTCTCTGAGGTTAACTTTCTTTCCAGTGAAATGTCTGCCTCACGGGGGTGGGCAGAATGTCTAGGAATGGGCCCCCAAGTTCCACACCCTAATTCTCAAAGCCTGTGAGTGAAGTGAGCCTGTCACTCAGAGATGGCATGACGTTCTATGGCACAGCTGACCAGAAGACAGGGGATTATCCCTGTCTAATCACACAAGTCCCTTGAAATGCAGATAGCTTTCTGGGCTGGTGTAGAAGAGGCTGTGAGAGAGATGTGAAGTGTGAGAAGGACATGGGGCAGGTCGTTGCTGGCTGGAAGATGAAAGCAATGTGGGTGAAGGAATGCAGAGAGCAACCCCAGCTGACAGCCGGTAAGGAAATAGGGCCTCGGTCCCACGGCCAAAAGGAGCTGGATTCTGCCAACACTGGAATGGGCTTTCCCAGGGGGTCCAGACCCGGCCAAGGGTGCCTTGCTTTCGGCCTTGTGCGAGCTTGTGCAGAGAAGCCCGCCACGCCCGCCTGGACTTCCGGCCTACGGAATTATGAGGTCACAGGTGGGTGTTGTTTCAAGTCACTAAGAGTGTGGTGATCGGCTATGGTTGTGATAGAAACCAAATTCAGCCATCCAAACAACCCCACCCCATCTGCTGTCAGCTCAACCCCGACTGTGGCCTTGTGCTCCCAGAGAGACTTGACTGGCCTGAGCCAATCATGAAGCCGCCTTCACGAAGCCTCAATCATGAAGCTTTATTCAGATTGGTTTAGAAACAGGCATGTGATGCAATTCTGGCCTAAGAGAGGTGAGGGGAAGTCTGCCAGGAGGACCCGTGGATATGGCAGTGATGCCTGAGGCCATGGCAGCTCTCTTGCAAACATGAGGGGTCCTTGCTGACAGGCCAAAATGACAAGCTGAGGAAAACAGAGTGGAAGATGAATCAGGTCCTTGAAAACTTTACTGAACTGCCAAGGAACTGCTCTCCCCTGGACTTCTCACATGAGATAATAAATGTCCTTGTGGTTTAAGCCATTCTGAGTTGGGTTTTATGTTCTTGCAGCATAAAGCATCATCACTGATAAACCACTCACAGCACTGCTTGGGAGTGCAATAAGGTTGTACAGATAAAGTCCTTAGTGCAGTGCCTCACACCCAGTGAGTGCTCAAAAATGTTAGCTTTTGTTCCTTAATCAATGCTGCCCCCTCCTGCCTCAGGCCCTGTACGAGTCAGGGTTTGACCAGAGAAGTGGGGCCAGTGTGTGGAATCCATCTACAGCCATGCCTGCAGCTGTAGCTCTGTCTCCAGGGCTTTATGACAAGCAGGTGGCCTGTGTGATCACGGGGGCTGGCTAAATGAGTCTGGAATCCACAGAAGGGAAGCTGGCAGGCAGGTGGAGCTCACGGGCACAGCTTATGGGCTTCCCCAGAGGCTCTAGACACGGGCGTGCCCATGAGCTCCACCTGCCTGCCAGCTTCCCTTTTGTGGACTTCAGGCTTGCTTAGCCAGCCCCCACAATCACACAGCCCACTTCCTTGTCATAAAGTCCTTCATAAAGAGCTACAGCTTGTAGGCCTGGCTGTAGATGGATTCCACACCCTTCTGTCCACAGGTGGAACTTCTCTTTCACATAGAAGCCTGTTTGGCTCTTGAAGCCCACCCAGACCAGCCAGGATAATGTCCCTTACCTAAAGTCAACTGATGACAGACTTTAATCCATATGCAAAATACCTGTACAGCAACTGTAGCTTAGTGTTTGACCGGTTAACTTGCTGTAACCAAGGGAGCGGTCAAGGCATCACATCAAAGCCAGGGGGATGCATCAAAAGCCCATTACACCGCCTGGGCTCAGTTTATTCTGGAATAGATGAAAAATGTCACTGCTGTCTTTTTCTCTCTGCTTCCTATGCTCTGAGCCGCTCAGTGACTCAGCAAGTCTCAGGAAGCTGCAGAGCTGACAGGTCCCCCAGAACCCAGCCAGGCTACTTTGGGCCATCAGGCCACGGCCACGCTGCAGCACCTACTCTGGGAGGTCCTGGAGGTTTGCACACAGCGGCTTCCTTTGCTGCATGGCGTTTCCTGAGTGAAGCAGCCTTACAGGAAACAGAGAGCAACATGTGAAAACAAGAGAACAACAGCAGGAAGAACAGCTTGGGGTAGGGGGGCGGGATGCAGCAGAGGAAGGGTGGAAAATAAATCACAAGGGGTGCGGGGGACAGTCCTCAGGGGTCCTCTGTGACTCCTCTCTGGTCCCTACCTGAATTCGGGAACCCCCCCAACTTTACTGAGCAGGGGATGGCGGTGGGACGGGTGCAACAGGAGTGTGCGAGCAAACATGGACACTCAGCTCTCGGGGGCGCCGTGCAGGGTGTCAGCCTGGGCTGGGTGACTTCTAAGGCCCTGCCAGCCCAAGCTGCTGACTTGGTTCTTTAATTCACCGAAGGATGAAGTATTGAGCCAGCCACTGTCCTTAGCAATGGCATGGCCCCTGACCTCACAGAGCTTACCCCGCAAACTCCCCCCCGAAGGAGCAGACCTCAATGAAGTCATCACAAAAATGCATGAAGGACAGAAAAGTCCAGGGGCCGTGAAAGACGTTAGGAAGAGGCTGTAGATGGAGGTGGGGCCTCCCTAAAGAGTTGGGGTCTGGCAAGACCTGAAGGGTGAATGTGGATTGGTCAGGAGTAGGCTTGGGGATGGTGGAGGGAGCCGTATGCCCAAAGGGCCTGAGAAGGGGAGCCCTGGAGGGTCAGTGTGGCTGCAGGAGAGGATGGGAAAGGGCCTGGTCACTCACGGTCATGATGGTCACCAGAGGAGGTCACAGGAGAGTTGTGAGTGGGCAAGCCCGAGGTGGGATCTGGGTGTTGAAAAGATTAACCTGATGCTGTGTGGTCCATGGTTCTGATGGAGCTGGGACACCAGTCAGGAGGCTAGGACAGCTGTCCAGGAGTGGTGCTGGGGCTGGGCTGGGTGGTGGGTGCAACTGGAGAGTAGCAGGTGGGTCTGAGCCACTTGTTGCTGAGACTTAGCAGGACTCCGTGTGTACAGGTGAGGAGGGCTCTTCACGTGCTCCTCCTCACTGGCCCCTCCTCACTGGCCCCTCCGCATCCAGGCTGGCTCCAACCTGCTCGTCCCCGTGCAGGCAGTGCAGACAAGCCAAGCTTGTGCCCAGCCCTGTGATTTTGCTATGGGGGTCACCTCCGCCCTGGATCGCACAAGTCATGGCCCCACCTTGCCACTCAGGCCTCAATTCCAGGGTCACATCTCAGAGAAGTCTCCTGTGATGGGCTGGTTGTGTCTCCCCAATTCATATGTTGATGCCCAGACCCCCAGAGTTCCTCATAATGTGATCTTATTTGGCGATGGGACCTTTAATGAGGTAGTCAAGTTAAAATGAGGTCTTTAGGGTGGGCCCTAATCCAGTCTGACTGGTGTCCTTCTAAGAAGAGGGGATTAGGACAGAAATACACACAGAAGGAAGACCACTCGAGGATACAGGGAGAAGGTGGCCCTGTCTGCCAGCCCAGGAGAGAGGCCGCAGGAGAAGCCAACGCTGCGACGCCGCACTCTGGTCAGCCTCCAGAGCTGTGGGAGACAAATGCCTGTTGTTGAAGCTCCTGGTCTGTGGG
This sequence comes from Pan troglodytes, assembly GCF_028858775.2. NCBI lineage: Eukaryota > Metazoa > Chordata > Mammalia > Primates > Hominidae > Pan > Pan troglodytes. The sequence continues at coordinate 132,259,981 of NC_086015.1, read as the reverse complement.
GCTTGTCACAGCAGCCCGAGCTGACTCACACTCCCTGACCCTCCCCTCGTCCACCCGCTTAGTTACTGGTTGTCAACAGCGTAACGCACTGAGAGTCGGTCCACGAGGGCAGGGTCTCTGCCTCTTCCCAGCTGCCTCCCTCATGCCCAGGACAGCATGGGCCCTCTCTAGGCACTTGACAGAATTTGGTTGAATGAAGAAAAGCCAATGGTTATTTCTGACAGAAAATCATGAAGAGGCAAAATGAAGAGCCTGAAGACTCTGTCTGCCCATTCCTGGGTCTCTGACTTTGGGTGGCTCCAGGCTTCTCCAGTCACCTCGGTCCTCTCCGGAAAAGCCCCCACCCCCAACTCAGAGCACATTCTGACAGTCGCTCCTGCCCCTGCCTAGTCACAAAGAAGCCACCGCCCTTCCTTGGCCAGGTCCTCTGCCCGGCTCAGGGGGACTGGGTGCCGTCATTGCCCACAAGTAGCCCCCCATCCAGCCCCCTGACTACTGTTCTTTGGAGAACGGACTCCTCCATTTCTCTTGGCCCATGTGTCGGGCAGGGCCAATGGCGGGAATGTTTTAGCCAGGTCTAGCTAATCAGAGTGGCAGTGATTGGTCCAGAGTACTCACATGACCCTAGGCTGGCCAGTCAGCATGCTCCATTTCCCTGGTACCAGTGACTGGTTCCAGGATGGGCGTGGCCTATGTTGGAACTACTGGGAAAGAGAAAGTGTTTCTGTTGGGGGTGATTGGGAGGATAGGAGCTAATCCTGATGATGATGGTAGCTGTCTTGCTACCTTATGGGAAGAATGTCTGAAATCAGAGCCAACTAGGAGAAAGACAAGATAAAGGATAGAAAGAAAGAGATTCCAGGTAGCATGACTTGAGCTCCTGGATCTAGCCATGCCTGAAGCTATATACGCTTGAGATTTTTAGTTGATAAATAAGTGCCGTTCCTACTTTTCTTTTGGCCTAAGGCAGTGAGAGTGGTTTTAGTCATTAGCAACTAAAAAATCCAATATAATATAGAACCCTCTCCATCCAAAGGAAGCATACTTTTATTTTTTGTCATTTTTTTCTACACAAGACCACTTTGACTGTCTATATCCAAGGCTGTACCGTCAAAACAATCTGGCGATCATGATGCCCACCCCCTTGTGTCCTCCAGAGCTCACCCGGCTTGGGTCTGCAGAACCATGTATACTACCCCTGACTTAGGCCAGGTCATGTGAAAGTCCTGACACTGGCATGTCTGGAGCTACAGGACAAGCCAGGCCTCCACCCAGGAACTGGCCTCTTCTTCCAATGTCTCCTTGTGGGTAAATAGCATATCCTTATGTGAGAAGAGATTCTCTCTTTGGATGAGACCACCTTAAATAAGGAAAACCATCCATGCGCCAGGCCCTTTGACTTTCTGGAAAACTGCTACACTACATACAAAATGCCCAATGCCCGCTCTTCCACCTTCTCTGTGCCTGGTGCTGAGCTGTAGCCTTTATGTTTCTTGAATTTTCACTTCTAAGGGGAAGTTCATGAGGTGGACATTGATTGTTTTCTGTCTAACCTGCATCCTTTTCTGTCTCCTGGTAACAGCACCAACCTTCGTTTTGGGAGTTGTCCCACTTCTATGGCCACCCAACTCTTGGCCCACTTCAGGGTTGAGTGTGTGCCCTGGTCCGGGCCAACAGGACTATCCTAGTAGCCTGGTCCTGGTCTCGGCCTGGAGGTGGGGCTGTGACCCAGGCTGGGCCAATCCACGTTCTTTCCTAGGACTTTATCTACAGGTGCTGGGAAGCAGAATGTTGGGTCCCAGAATTTGGAAAGTCATGAATCTGGGGTCCCTGCAGCCATGTTCCCAGCTATGTGGAGCAGGAGCGAGTAGAACCAGGCAGGGACAAGCAGAGATACAGGTGGATGGAGAGTGCTGGAGGCACAGGGGTCGAAAGCTCATCCGAGGAGTGTGTAGCAAACGCAGGCACACCCCAGGGCCAGCTGACAATGACATTTAAGGAGGGCTTATTATGTGCCAGGCATCATTCTAAATGCTTTCTATTATCTCATTAGATTCTTACCCTGTGCGGTAGGTACTAAAACTAACCTATTCTCCAGATGAGAAAACTGAGGCACAAGCAAGTTGAGCTGAAGCTTCCTAAGAAGCATCAAGACACCAAAGAAAATGTGCAACATACATAGGTTAGCAGATGAGGCAGGTCATGGCCAAGGGTGACTGGTCTGGCACTTCAGGCCACCCCATGTCCTTTGTGGCTGCCTTAGGCCTGAAAAGGCTGAAGCTTATTTCCAACCCACCTGTGGGAAGTAGCAGAAAGAGCTACAGACTCGTGGACTAAATCCAGCCTGGCTGTGCCCCTGATTTACTGGGTGAGCCTGGGCAGATTACCATCCCTGTCTAGGCTCCTTCCTTCTCTGAAGGATGCATTTATTGCACATATTAGCTTGTGCAGTCAAGGCCCCTCTCTCTGGGAGGGGTGCAAAGCCTCAGGCTCGAGACAGGGTGTATCTCTGAGCTGTCAGCCCAAAGTGTGGGCCCAGGCTCTGTCCGAGAAGTGCAGCTGGGGGCATGTATTTGAATGAGGGCAGGTTTCTCTGGGGACACCACTGATCAGCCACCTCGACAGAGAGCCCACGGCTCCTCCTCCTCTGCCTCCTTGCTTTTCAAGGCCTGCCCCTTTGTGATCCTGCCCTGGACAGGCCTTGCTTTTCTGGATAGACAAGAGTGAGTGTCCCTGCTTCATTCTTTTTTTTTTTTTTTTTTTTTTGAGACGGAGTCTTGCTCTGTCACCCAGGCTGCAGTACAGTGGCACAATCTTGGCTCACTACAACCTCCACCTTCTGGGTTCAAGCAATTCTCCTGCCTCAGCTTCCCAAGTAGCTGGGATTATAGGCACGTGCCAGGACACCTGGCTAATTTGTGTATTTTTAGTAGAGATGGGGTTTCACCATGTTGGCCTGGCTGGTCTTGAACTCCTGACCTCAGGTGATCCACCCACTTCGGCCTCCCAAAGTGTTGGGATTACAGGCATGAGCCACCACACCCTGTCCAATAAGTTCCAATATTTATTAAGCCTTTCATTATTATAGGCACTTTCAACACAACAGCAAGTTGAATCTTCAAATACTCCATGAAGTGGGTATTATTATTATTATTATTCTCATCTCATTTTACAGATGAGCTGAGGCTCACAGAGGTGAGAATGGCTTGCTGCAGGTCACACTCCCAGAGCTCCACCACCACGCTGCCTCCCCCATCACACTCAATGTTTATGCCAAGACAGAATCCCATACCCACTTTACAGCCGAGGAAACTGAGACTCACAGAAGTGAAGGGAACAGCTCTAGCTCCTACCACACATGTTGAAGAGCCAGGAATCAAAGCCAGGTTGGGCTGGGCCTTCTGAGCCTAGGCCCCCACCCACCAAGCCCCCTGTGCATCCTGAGGGCCTGGGGCATGCAGTGGGTGCCTGAGTGGGTCTGCCTCTTTGTGAGCCTGAGTATTGTTCCTGGAGGAGGAAAGGCCTCTTTTCTCACCAAAGCCACCCACACACCCACCTCCAAGGACGATGGAATCCGAGGCCTCCCAGCTCCAGATGGTGCCCCATGCCCCCTCTGCTCGCCCCCACTCATCCGCCTCCCTCCCACCCTGGACCCGCTGACTTTGGCCCACCCAAAGGCTGCCAGGTCAGGCCAGGCAGCAGCAATGGGGCAGAAGAAAGGAGGTAGCCCTCAGATGGCCTCATCTTTGTGTCCCCTCCACGGTGGCCAGCCAATTGCCGTCCCTCCTCCCTCCCTCTCCCACCCCCTTTCCTCCATCCCAGCCTTTTCACCCTCCCCCAACAACAAAGCCAGAGGCCAGGCTGCCAGGCCTCTCCTCCCTGTTCCAGCTGAGCTGGGCTGGCTCTCTGTCTTTTCTGTCTTTTTGAGCACCAGCCCCTGCCCAGTGGTGCTGGCCCTAGGCTGCCTGCCCTGCCCAGGTGTCCTGAAGGCCCCATCAAGGGGACTCAGCTGCTCCTTGGCTTCAGAGCAGGGTAGGGGGCCAGGCCAGGCAACTGGCTGAGATACGGGCGGTTTCAAAAGGACGAGATGTCACAAACCCACCAGAGACCTTCTACTGAGGACTGAAGGGGGACCCCTCAAGGCAGGACAAGGCCACTGGACCACTTAGGGGTCTCCTTGTGCTGAAGTCCCAGGCGTTATGCCCTTTCTTCCAGTTTTGAGGACAGCATCCACTCCCATGCCCGCTGGTCCATTCGTGTATCCACACACATCTTACTGTGTGCCAAGGCTGGGCTGGGCGCTAGGCCACAGAAGTGCCAAGCCCTTGTGCTCCCTCAGGAGGGCTCCCAGCTACGGACAGAACCTGGGGATAACAATCTTTTTCTGTCCACCCTCCCCAGTGAGCCCTGAATCACCTGGATGGGCACAGGTTGGCGAGGTTACAGAATCCCCCCGAAACCACTCCCAAAGCACCCAGCATCCAGGAAAAGCTGACCTCCAGACAAGCCTGCTCTGTGTCTAACCAGGTTTCCTCCTGGGGCTTCAGAGTTCACAGTCTTGAGCTGCCACAGGTGGGCTATTCTACCCAGACAAGAAAAGGATTGGGCTGCGAGCTCCAGAGAGGGGCAAAGGGGTGTGTTCCTTGAATGTGTCTGGGGTACAGTGCCCCTTGATTCTCTTGGGAGGATCTCATTTCCAGAGTTCAATGGGCCTTGCTCTCACTCCAGTGGTGGGTATGTGACTAAGGTTTGGCCAGTCAGAGCATCAAATTGTCCTGGCCCCTGTGATGAATTCAGGGATGAACATGTTTCCAAGTTGGCTGAATGGGGCCCAGTTCCAGGACTTCAGTGGGATGGTTCAGATGACAGATGGTCTTTCTACTGGACTGAGCTTTGGGGATATTAGCCTGGCACCCCAAGGGCTACTGGGGGAGAGAATTTGCCAGAGAGTAAAGCAGAACTTCAGTATATCGTGGTAACACTACGTGAGTACCTGAATCCAGCCATGTCTGAAGCTGGACATGCCTACACTTTTCAGTTCTAAGAACTAACTTCCTTTTCACCTAGGTCAGTTTGCATTAGGCTTTCTGGCATTCACCCAGGAGACCTGGATGATAGAAAGGAAGAAAAGAGAGAGAAAACAGAGGAGAGAAGAAAGGTGGAGAGTGGTTGGAACTAAGTTGGGAGAAGTGCCACTGAAACACCTTGGTTGGGCAGGGATTGAATGACATTTTATGAATGGTGATGTCAAATTTTCCACATGAAGCTGTTTGCATTACTGCAACAGATTCCCGCCCCGCCCCCCACCCCGCCAATAATCAGTAATGTCTACTATGCATAAAAATGTGTGTGGGGATGGACTATTTTGTGGGATTTGAAGAATAAGGAGCTGAGTTTCTCATCTCAGACAAGGTCGTGTGAGTGGAGACCAGCTGTGGGAAAGCAGGATCAGAGGCTGATGTGGCTGCGAGGGGACCAGGAGCCTCTTAGGAGGACTGCGCACCTCAGCAGGCAGGGGCTGGGCCAGGGAGTACCTGAGTCTTCCCCAGCTCTAGGAGGCCCGAAGATGCCTTTTGACACCTGGGAGGCTTCTATTTCACCTGCAACTCCTACAACTCTAAAAGCAGCAGGAGCTCCTTTGTGGCCCCTCAGCACATGGCACACCTGTGCCCTAACATGTCTACTGCCATTTCTGTGTCCCAAGGATTGTGGCACGGGGATTGGTCCACAGAACGTGCTTAGAAAATACTGTTGAATGAATTAAATAAATGTCTCCAATTGCTTACATATTTATTGTCCATCCTGTTAGGCTGCTGGTCAAGATGGTGGTTTGGGGTGCTATGGGAAGCCCCTCTTCCATCTACAAATATGTTGAAATGCTGGACAAAATAGAACTATTTAAAAGAATATAGAGCCAAAGTCAAAATCAAGAAGAGGAGACCTCCAACTTGTGTGGAAAGCAGGAGATGGAGCTGAAACGCCCATGGAGGGATTAGGGACAGGAGACCTTGCATAGTGAGTTACAGAAGGAGACTCCCTGCATGAGGCCAGGGGCCAGCAAGGGCTGTCTTATCCATGAACAAAGATGAAAAATATTCCACCTATTGGTCTTGGGGTTTTGTTCCCAGGTATGGGACTCAATCTCTCACTACCTGTGCAGCTAGGAAACTCCACGCTAAGTATCAAAATTAAAAACTGGTCTAGAATCAGGGCCTGGTGGAGGCAGATGGAAAACTGCTCTGAAGGGAACTCTACAGCCAGTTCTATGTGTGACTCTCAAGGATCATGGCCCCGCCAAAGACGGCTCACAGCCCAAAATGACAGTGCCTGCCAAGAATGCCTCATCATGACAAAGACAGCAGGTGTAAAACATCTCAGGAAGCTCAGATATTACAGCAATCCACAAGAGACTTTAAAATTAGTATGGTTGAATGCTACAGAGATAAAGGATTAGACAGAACCTACAACACAAGGACTGATAAGGATGAAAAAGAAAGTACAGGTCTGAAAAAGAACTCAATAGAAGCCCTAACATGAACAATAGAGTCATCAATATCCCATTTTAGGAAAGTGGCAGCACAGTTTGACTCAAAGTTAGGAAATTCAATGCAGTCTGAATTCAGCTGAGTTTGGGTATGTGACTTTAGTAAAACCACTCCCAACCCCAAGGGTCTATTTCCTTATTTGAAACATCCGACATAATACCAACCTTAGAGGGAAGATGAGAAGATCAGCATGAGTCAGTATCTGTGAAAGTGCTTTGAACACTGGGAGATGCTGGAAAAGTGTTTGTTGGGTCATTTATTCTAACCAAATGGCTTCAAGCTGTCATTCTCAGGGGGAGTTCAGTCATTGCTCTGTTTTCCCCCCAAAGACACATCTGCAGAGCACCTGGAGACATTCCAGAGTGATGTCACTTAAGAGGGTGTGATGGGGCTCTACTGTTTGGGGGCATGGGGCCCTTTCCTCCCGGTAATTCCTCTAGAATGCAGCCCTCTAGGCCAACTGCAGAGGAGGGGGCTGATTCAGCTCAATAGTCACGGACATCTGAGCTTCTGGCACTTGAAAAGCAAAAGCAGAGGTGAATTGTAGCCTACAGTCCCTCCCCAGCCAGTAAAATGTCCGGCCGACGTTTCTGGGGTAGGAGAATCCAGAAGGATTTGTGCATACTACCAAACCCAACTTGAGCTTGTGGTTGGGGCCATCAGGCTGGGCTGTGAGTCCTGCCCTTGCCACTGAGTCGCTGTGCCACACTGGACAGCTGCTTCCTCTCTGGTCTTGGTTTTCTCGTCTGTGAAATGCTGACAGTAACACTTTTCTTTTAGACTAGAGGCCCCATGAGCTTACATGAAAAAGTGCCTGGTATGCAGTTGATGCTCAATAAATGCCCATGGCTATTCTGTCTCCTCTCCTTTTCCTTCTTTTCAGAGTGAGAGCTTTGGGGCAGGTCAGTCCACAAACCAGCAAACTTTGACCACAGAAAATGGGCAGAGGAGGTCAGCCTCCCGGGCAAGGTAGGGTTGAAGGCATGTTTCTAGAGGGGCAGAGAAATTAGTGACACAGCCATCTGCCTAATCACCGTGTGCCCTTCACATAGCATCACTCATTCTCTGGTCCTCAATTTCCTCATCACTAGGTGTTTTCTTCAAAGCCTCTGCAATAGCTGCTCCTCCTTCTTCCTTACTAACAGAACCCCACTTTTGGCCGGGCACAGTGGCTCACACCTGTAATCCCAGCACTTTGGGAGGCCGAGGCAGGCAGATCACCTGAGGTCAGGTGTTTGAGACCAGACTGGCCAATATGGTGAAACCCCATCTCTACTAAAAATACAAAAATTACCCAGGCGTGGTGGCATGCATCTTTAATCCCAGCTATGGGGAGGCTGAGGCAGGAGAATCTTTTGAACCTGGGAGGCAGAGATTGCAGTGAGCCAAGATCGCACCATTGCACTCCAGCCTGGGTGACAGAGCAAGACTGTCTCAAAAAACAAACAAATGAACAAAAAACAGAACCCCAGTTTTGTTTGGGACTGACTAACAGGACTAGCCTTGCAGGTTTCTTCTTATGCCCGATCAGCAGATGCAAGGTCTGGAGGCACAGCAGCCATCGTGTAACCGTGAATCGAAGCACACAGGCAGTGGGGCCAGGCTGATTTGACTTTCCTACTTTCTGGCTGTGTGGCCTTGGGTACATTACTTAACTTCTCAGTGCCTCATTTCTCACAATCTGTAAACTGGGGATAAAACGTCTACCTTGTACAACCTTATGGGGACTAAATGGTGCATTGGCTATGAATCCACTTTTTCTATTGTAAAGGGCTATGCCAATGTTTGTAGTCACTTGTAGCATTCTGCTATAGAGGACTAGTTGTGATTTTAGAAATAAACAAAGAAGAGCCCCTTTATTTCTCCTCTTGGATAAAGTTCCAAGGCTGGATGTGGGCCTCAAGCCAACCAGCCCTGCTCTTTAGCCATCAGCTATGCAAACAGGAAGTGGCTCTCCAAACACTGCATGCTGCAGGAGGCTGGCCCAGAGTCTGCCTCTTTGGAGGCCTCCCTCTAGCCCCATGCCTTACCATCTCCCAGCTGTGAGCTTCTCAGATGTCCAGTAGGTTCAAGGCCACCCCTTCTGGCTGCTCCACCCCCAGCCTGGGCTAGACCACCTTCCTCTCAGGATCAGGGATGGCAGGAGCCCCTCACTGGGCTCTGCACTGTCTCCTGCTCTCCCCATCTGCCCATCTCTTTGTCACATTGTAGCCAGGGTAACTTTTTATTGAAATCTGCTTCTGTCACCTCCTTACTTAAAACTTTTCCATGGTTTCATGTTCTTTCTCTTAAGGGAAAAACTGAAATCCTTGCTGCCACCTTCCAGGCCCTAAATGGGCCTCCCTTCAGCTCTACCCCTCCAGCCACTCTGGCCTCCTTTTAGTTTTTGAATGGTCCCTTCTGCCCTAGGGCTTTGCCCGTACTGTTCCAATTTTCTAGAATGGAATGTTCTCTCTTCTCCTCTCTCCATCTGGCCCGGTAACATCCTATCCTCAAGTGTCACTTCTTTGGGGGCAGGCTGATGAGTGTCCCCCACCTCCTGCCTGCTGCCACGCATCTGTTCCTGTGAAGGTCTCACCTGCTCACAGGTGGCTGCTCAGGGCAGGGAATTCAGTCTGTCCTAGTCACGTGGTCACATCCCTGATGCCTGGGATGGCCCCTGGCACACAGAAAGTGCTCAGCAAATGTGTAGTCAGGCCGGCTAGCAGGCAGGGGTGACTTGTGATTTGAAAGGGAGAGAGGCTCTGTCTACCAAGCATCTACCATGTGCCAGGCAGGACCTCATGGCCTCTTCACAGCCACTCCCACAGGCAGGGACCCCAATCTGTGTTCCACCCAAGAGGAAGCAGGGTCTGTGAGGGGTGGTGACTTGCCCACACTCACACATCTGCCAAAAGCCCTGCCAAGATTTGAACCTGGGTCCCAAGTCCAGCTTCCTGCCCTGGTGGAGCTAGCACAGGCAGTCATTACACACCTGTTTCCTCATCTACAGAGTGGAAACATAGCAGTACCCACCTCACAGGGCAGCTGTGAGGCTTAAATGAGTTAAGCCACATAAAGTACTTAGCTCAAGGCCTGGCAAACAGCGAGTGCTTAGTAACTGTAAGCTATTATCATTATGATCGAATCCAGGAACAAATAAGAATGAGCACATTCAACTGCAATCTATGATAAACAAATAGAGGGTGTTTGTGGATGAACAGGAGGATGGATGGACGGCTGGCTGGCTGAGTGGGTGGGGGGATGGATGGATGATGGATGGGTGGGTGGGTGAGTGGATGGGTGGGTGAGTGAGTGGATGGATGAATAGATGGATGGACGGGTGGGTAGGTGAGTGGATAGGTGGATGGATGAATGGGTGAGTGGATGGATGGGTGAGTGGATGGATGGGTGGGTGGGGTGGGTGAGTGGATGGACAAATGGATGGATGGATGGGTGGGTGTGTGGGGTGGGTGAATGGATGGACAGATGGATGGATAAATGGATGGGTGGGCAGATGGTTGCAGAGCAAGCAATGGAGCAGACTTATAACTTAAGAAATGGAGAACTGACAAAGGAATGAAAGAATACATGAATAAACGCATGGAGAAACTGCGGAACACGAGAGCGCGTGGGAGGGGGATTGCACACCCGAAGTTTGGGAAAATGGGAGCCGAATTGGGGCACTTGGGCCCAGGGCACGCGCCCCCGCTCACCTGTAGCGTTGCAGCTCCGCCTCCAGCCGCCGCACCCAGCGCTGCAAGCCGGGCACCTGTTGCGCCAGCGCCTCCAGCTCTCGCACGCGGTGCAGGCTGCGCAGCACCACCTGCCGGGCCTCCTCCGCGCGCCGCCGCACCTCGGCCTGGCCACGGCGCAGCCGCCCAGCGCGGGCCTCCGCCGCAGCCAGGGCGCCCTGCACCTGCCGCAGCTCCTGCGCCTGACGCAGCTCCCGCACCGCAGCCTCCGGCCCGCCGTGCCCCATCTCGTGGGTGCTCGCCTGGCTCTTCCAGAGTCCGACCTGCGGGGACAGGGCAGCAGGGGCAGGGGGTAAGTGCCCCAGCCAGATGCACCAGACGAACGCCCGCCACGACGGCGGTCCCCATGCCTCTGCACCCAGAAGCGCGTGAGCACGTTTCTTGCGCCGTCTGCTTCCGGGTGCCAGGCCCTTAGGTCCGGTGCGTCCAAGCTCCTTTAACCCTCGCCACATCCCCAGGGAGGCCCAAGCTCTAATGATTCCTCCTCATCCCCCACCCCCCAACGTTTTTTCACTGAAGGAAACTGAGACAACGACGCCTGTATTCTGTTCCCTCTGTAGTACCAACCTCGCGACTCTTCTCGGCCTACTGTGTTGGCGGCGTTCAGCCTGCCGGGTGGCGGTTCCTCATCTCCTAGACTCCCCCCAGTGGCATTTCCAGCCCTTCCCGTGCCTGCTCACTAGAGGCTTTTGAGGGTGGTTTCTATCTGTCTTTACTGGTGTGTTCCCAGAGCCTAAAACAAACCTGGCACATAGTAGGTGCTCAATAAATACCAAGCATGAGAGATGCCGGAAGACCGTTCAGGCGCATCCCATGGCTCCCCGTACGTTACTTGGGATTCCACATCAGAGGAGTGGTTTCCCGCCTCCACCCTGGCTTCCATGCACACCGACACTGAAAACCACACCTTGCCACTTCCCTGCACTCTGCAGTGTCCTGAGCTAAGGCGGGGTCATATAACGTCAGTTTCTTCGTGGCCTGTTGTCGCCTGGGGTAGGGGCTGTTCCTTTCCTCCTCTGACCCCTGCGGCCCAGCACTGCCCTTGGTGCTCGGCTGGCACAGTGCTTAAGTGTTTGGCGACGGCTCCCAGATGCTAAGGCTGGGTCCCTACCTCACCCCATGGTTTCTTCTCAATAGCCCAGAGCGGGTCTGGTTCCCGCAGGCACTTGGTGGCCCGTGAGTGCCTGATCCACAGTGTGAGCCACACTGTCTGTTTCTCACTTGTCTCTGTTTCTCCCACAGGGAGCCCCATAAGTCTTTGCTGATTGACAGAAGGAGCTGTCAGTCTACCCCAGGAGGCAGGGATATCCCTAAAGGTGAGGACAGGGCCTTCTTCACACTTCTGTCTCCTAAACCTCCCAGAAGCCTGGCAGGAAGGAGAGAGAAAGATGCTTGTTGAAAGGGAATATGTGAGACTACCCAGACAGGTGCAATTCCTAGGTTAAAGGGGCAAGACGCGATGATGTGGGGGTGGAGCAGAAAAGTGGGGTATGGTTGTCTGAGTGTGATTGGGGTTTTCAGGAATGGAATAGGTGGTAAGAATAGGGTTGGGGACTGGAGTGGAATGGGGAGGAACAGGGGCAAGATGCAAGTGGGCTGATGCGGAGTGGGATGGTGTGGCGCTGCCCTCTGTCTCCCCTTCCTCTGACTCTGTCCCGTCGGGCTCCGCAGCCAGCCAGCTTTTAGTTCGAGCCCTCTCCCGGGCGTTACCACCCTCCCTTCGTGGCCGGCGCGCACCTGCAGTGCTAGGCAGCGCGCATCACTGCTCTGCAGCGCGGCGCGCAGGTCCTCCACCAACTCGCGCAAGCTGCTATTCTCCTCCTCCAGCCGCGCAACGCGCTCACAGTCAGGACCGCTGTCGGGGCCAGGCGCGCAGGGCGGGCGGCGGCGGCGGCGCGGACGGCGCAGGCGGATCTGCGTCTCGATGTGCTCGCTGAGAGCGCCGCGGGGCAGCCGGGGCCCCACACGGGTGCCAAAGTAGCCGCAGAGGCGCGCGTGGAACTGGCGGAAGGTGAGCTCCGGCGGCTCGGCGCGCAGCGCCAGGCGCGCCTCTTCGTCGGTATCTGAGTCCCCGTCCGTGGCCAACTCAGCGGCCGCATCCCCGGGGGTCACATCTCTGGAGTTCCCGTCACCTGCTGCCTGCCCGGCCGTGGTGGCCCCCTCCGCGCGCAGCCCCAGCACAGCGCAGAGCGCGCGGAAGTCGGCGCGGGGCAGGCGGCCGGCGCCGCGGCAGTCCAGGTGGTGGAAGACCTCCTGCAGGTACTGGTCCAGGCCGGTGGCCAGCACCACGATCTCGTTCTCCACGCCGCGGTCCAGCCCGTAGTGGTGCGCCAGGGCGCTCAGCAGCCACTGCGTGCGCCGCGCAGGTCGCCGGTACGGGTCACCTCCCGCGCCCTCCATGCCGGCCTCCGCGCCCGCGCTGACCGGCTCCATCGCTGCGCCGCGCGCCTCGCTCCTCCGGTCCCTCCTCCGGTCCCTTCGCCCCGCCACTTCCAGGGGCGGCCCCAGAGTTTCTCGAAAGGAGGGGCTTAGCGGTCGCGGTCTGGTTGGAGCGGCGCCGGGGACCGTGTCCAGCAGCTGCGCTGGCCTCACAGTGCGTCTGGTTTACCCCAGTTGCTTTGGAGGGGCCTGGGGTAGGGGGTCCAGGAACCCTCGGGACCCCGGCAGCGCCACCAGTGCCCGGTCGGCGTCCGGGTCTGGCTTCTCCGCGTGACTCCCACGCTCTCCTCTCCTCACTCCCGGGGCGTTCCTGGCGTCTGCGCTTTTCCTCCCACTCCCGGCCGTCCACTCTCAACTCTCTCCTCCCTCCGCCCCGCCCGCCTGGCGCGGAGAGTTCGCCCCGAGACCTGGGCGAGGGGTTGGCGCGGGATCCGAAGCCCAGGAGGGCCTTGGGGGTGGCGGCCTCGTCCGGTTGCTGGGGATGTGCCCCCACACCCAAGCGTCACTCTTCCCCCTCTTCCCGGAAGGCCTTTCGAGGGTTGCCTGGCAAGCCTGCTCTCGCCGCCCTGTAGCCGTAGGTGCGGAAAAGCCTCCCCTCCGCTTAAATTCAGCTACTGGGTTTCCGAACCCACTTCTTGTGCCACCATAGACCGTGCAAAGAGCCCCAAGTAGTAACTGGGAAAGAGAGGGAAACAGGCTTGGAGAGGCAAGGGGTCTAGGTTAGGGGCACCCCGCTGGTGAGAAGCCCATCTGAGATGAGCCCTGTGCTAACTGCTCTCTCCCGATCCCTGTTGGGGGTGGGGATAGGACTCTCGGGAAAGTGTTGTCTCCCGGCCCTGCCACCTTTGTGCCTGCGGGTGCTGACTTGGCAATGGGATCCGAGTTCCATCTCTTGAGCTGGGGTTAGGTTAACAGGTCGATGATTGGCTGATGTTTTTTTCTGGTGTTTTAGAACACATTTCTGGAAGATGAAGAAAAACCTGCTTCTCTGGTGAGTGCTAGACTGTGTTCCCTTTCTTTTTCACGAGAGGGGTGCAGTGATATTGTGATATTGTCCACCTGTTACCTGCACCGGGAACGGTTATCCAGCCACGGTACCCAGCCATGTTGGAGCAAGAGGCAGACTCTTCAGCTGTTCCTAGCTATAACAGAGACAGAATCTTGCCTTGTGGATAACTCTGTGAGTTTAAATGTAAAATCTTGCCGTTTGAAAAGCGATAGCATTCTGTCTCCTCTGCCACAGTATCCCAGAATCAGCACGTTGTCCATTTGGCAAATTCGTACTTGTTCTTGAAGGCTTTGCCCAGAGTACATATCTGCTGGGAAGGAGTTAGAGGCTTCTCCCCAAGCATTTTGGACATACTCTTTTAGGTTTGTTTTTAATTATAAAAGTAATGGCAATTTGACAAAGTTTTTACATCACGTCCACTTCTTGGCTTCTACCTTCGAAAGCCACTGTGCACAGGATGTTCACTGCATCATTGTTTATTACAGTGAGAAACTGGAGACAACCTGGTGTCCATCAAATCAGCTAGGACTCAGCAAACGAGGATGAGCGGACACAGCAAGCCACAAGCTGATTATGCACAACACTGATGCTTACATAACAAGAACAAAAACACACAAAACAATACTAAGTATTTTCTACTAGGACATGTGTATGTGAGTGCACAGAAGAAGATGGAGGGATTCATAAGTGGATTCAGTGGTTCTTTCTGCAGATGGGAGACACTGCAGTATTTCCCTTTTGTTAAGATGTTCTCATGTGTTTCTTTTTCTTGGCCGGTCGCGGTGGCTCACGCCTGTAATCCCACCACTTTGGGAGGCCGAGGCGGGTGGATTGCCTGAGGTCAAGAGTTCGAGAACAGCCTGGACAACATAGTGAACCCCCCATCTCTACTAAAAATACAAAAAGTTAGCTGGGCGTGGTGGCAGGCGCCTGTAATCCCAGTTACTTGGGAGGCTGAGGCAGATGAATCGCTTGAACCTGGGAGGCGGAGGTTGCAGTAAGCTGAGATCCTGCCATTGCACTCCAGCCTGGGCGACAGAGCGAGACTCCGTCTCAAAAAAAAAAAAAAAAAAAAAAAAGAACCTGATTTTATTTCATGTCAGCCCTAAGAGCTGGTAGCCCAGGCAAGAGTGCAACACCCTCCCCACCCCCCATCCCTGCAGCTGGTGAAGGAATCCTTTGAACAGTAGCTTTCCTGGGCCAGTCAATATTGAAAAGAAAGCTTTTAAATGTCTTGCTGGGAGCCGTTGCCGGCCTCCACTCCCCTACAGCTCAGGGAAGTAAGGGTTGATAATGGTTTGCTGTCAGGCCTGTCTGTCTGCCCTGCGGTGTTACCAGGCACCTCTGAAATAATTCTGGTTGCATCCACAACGTTTTTGTTTAAGGTTCAAAGTGAGCAAACTCAGAGGTCTCCTTGCGTTCTTTTGTATGAGCTGGGGGGATGGGCGTGTGTCTGTGTGGGAGAGAGTCAGGGCTGTGGCAAAGAAATGATTTTCTGAAGTCAGTTCAGTATTGTTTGAGCCATTTCAAATAGTATATTGTTTAAAGTGTCTTTTAAAGGTCCGGGAAAATGCTAAAAAGCAAAAATCATCCACCATTCTGCCACCAAGAGAGGATCACTGTGTATTTCTGATGTATTTATTTCCAGACTTTTCTATGTATTTGGGCATGAAAGAACTTTTTGGAGTGATTGAAATACTCTATCTTCATGGTGTAGTGGTTGCATGACTGTGTACATCTGAATTTTACAGTGTGCAAATTGTAGCTCATTCAACTTGACATGAAAAGCACAGTGGAAAGGGCGCCATTGGGATCTTTCTTTGCACAGGAACTGAGCTTTGTAAACAGCTTGGCTGTGGTTTCTTTGCAGACACTGCTCCAGAGGCTGCTCTGTGCTCCCTGGGGATGAACTATAAGGTGCTTTGTCATCCCCCACAGATGCCCACTGAGGTGGTTTTCAGCTTTTCTCCACAAAAACCATACTGTGAACAGTTTGTGCCATATCTTGAGTTATTTATTACTGGGCCAAGGAGTATACATATTTTATAAGCTTGTGGTATTATCAGACTGTTTTTTGGAAACTTGTGTTGTTCTATCCAGAGCCCAGAACTGTCTGGGAATGTCCTTGGGCCATTATTTTCAGTGTCATAAAGCTTTTGGGTTTTTAGGGGTCTTGGTTAGTAGATTTGCTTAGTGTTCAGACACCAAGCTTTACTTCTATTAAAAATAGGCCTGTTGTTAGGCAAAGATGTCTTAGATACAACACCAAATGCATGATCCAAAAGAGAAAAAAATGATGAATCGGACCTTCATCAAAGTTCAAAACATTTGCACTTCAAAAGACACTATTAAGAAAATATGACGAACAAGAGACTAGGAGAAAATATTTGTAAAACATATGCCCAATAAAGGACTTATATTCCGAATTTACAATGAACTCTTAACAACTCAGTAACAAGAAGACAAACAATCCAATCAAAAAGTGGGTGAAGATACAAACAGACATTTCACCAAAGAAGTTGTATAAATAGCCAACATGTGCATAAAACAATCTCAGTATTCTTGTTAGGGAAATGCACATGAAAACTATGATGAAATACTATATTATACTCATGAGAATAGCTGTAGTGAATAAAACAGGCAATAAATCTTGTCAAGAATTTGGAGAAACAGGAAACTTCATGTTGTTGATGGGAACATAAAATGATGCAGCCCCTGTGGAAGACAGTTTGGCAGTTTCTCAAGAAGTTAATCACAAAATGACCATATGACCCAACTCTTCCACTCCTAGATATCGACCCAAGAGAGATGAAAACACATCCACACAAAGACTTGTGTGGGAATGTTCATAGCAATGTTGTTCATAAATGTCTAAATGCCCAAGCCAAATGCCCATTAACTGATGAATGGATAGGCAAACTGTGGTCTGTCCATACAATAGAATATTATTCAGTCATGAAAAGGAATGAAATACTGACACATGCCTCAACATAAATAAACCTTGGAAACATAACGGTAGGTGAAAGAAACCAGTCACAAAGTCAGAACACATAGTGTCTGACTCAATTTATGGGAAATGTCTAGAAAAGACCAATTTTTAGAAACAAAGTAGATATGGTTGCCTAGGACTGGGAGTTGGAACAGAGATTAATTATAAATGTGCATGAAGTCTTATTAGGGGGATGAAAATGTTCTAAAATGAATTTATGATGATGATTACAGCACTAGGTAAAGTTACTGAAAATCATTGAATTATATGCTTGAAATGGATGGATTTTATTAAATAAAAAATACTTCAATAAAGCTGTTAAAAATGGGGAAGGGGCAAGAAGAAGGTGTATGTAGCTGATTCCCAATATGCTTCCAGCTGCCAGAGTCTTGGGATAGCTTCAGGAAGGCCTCTACATAACCTGTGGGAGCTTGGGAACCCTCCAGCCGGCAGAGTAAGGATGAAGGGATGGATTGTTCAGTGACCTTGAACACCTCCTGCCCCTGGATGCTTGTCCCTCTGCTTAGCAGAGGTACAGTCCGTGTCTTCATCCCCTTGAAGTGGGGCCAGCCTCATGACTTGCTTTGGTTAATGGCATGTAGCAGAGTGACATGGTGCTGGTTCCACGCCTAGGTCCCAAGAGGCCTTGCAACTTCTTCTTTGCCCTCTGGGATCCCTGCTCTGAGAATGCCATCTGAGAAAGCCAGGCCGGGCTATGGGGAGATGAGGCACCACATAGAAGGAAGCTGGTGTACCACTGGGGGCGGGGGAACCCATGGAGGGGAACCAGCGGGCCCACGAAGAGCCAGCAGCAACTGCCAGACATGCAAGTGAGGACTTCTGGCAGCTTCCAGCCATGTTGGTCCTCCAGCTGAGCACAGCATAGGGAGTGAGCCCAGGCGAGGCCAGCAGAGAACTACTCAGCTGATGCATGGAGTGGTGAGAAATAACAAGTGTTTGTTTGACGCCATTAAGTTTGGGGATGGTTTTTACTCAGTAACAGATAACTGAAACAGAAGCCCCCCCTTCCTTTGCTTCTGATCTGCCAGCCCTGAAGCCATCTTCACTGAGGTAGGGTTGTAGACCCACCACTCTCTCATACCTGAGTAGTGGGTAGCACAGCTTTGCCCTCACTTCATCCTGTGATGCCCTAGGTCTTGACCCAGACACCATCTCTCTCAGGGCAGTGGTTCCATATTCTGGTTGTGCGATACAATCTTGGTGGTAATTTAAAAATATGGCTCCTGTTCCTATTATTTATTGCACAACAAATCACCCCAAAACTTAGTGGTTTAAGAGAGCAACAATTTGCTTATAAATCTACAATTTCTCATGATGGAGACAGCTTGTTTCTGTTCCTCAATGTCAGCCAGGGTGGCTCAAAGACTGAGGGCTGGGATCATTTGAAGTCTTGCACTCTCATATGTCTGGGGGTTGAGGCTGCAATTGGCTGGGAACCGTCAGTCACAACAGTTTCATGTGGCCATTTCACATGGCTGCTTGGGCTTCCTCACAACATGCTAGCTGGATTCCTAGCATGAATACTATACCTCAAAAGAACAGGGGAGAGGTAGATGGAATTTATATGACCTGGCCTCAGAAATCACATAGTGTCATTTCCTCTGCACTCTTTTGACTGAGCCAGTCACAGAGGTCTGCCCAGTTTCCAGAGAAGGAGACTAGACCCCCCAACTGGGTGGGAGGAATGTGAACCTCACAATGCCTGCCGGAAGATTATGTGGGAGGGGATCTTTTGAGGTGGCTGTCTTTGGAAAATACAATCTGCCACTGGTTTCTAAGCGCCACCCCTGGAGAGTCACTTCCACAGGTCTTTAATGAAGCCTCAGAATTGTATTTTTGACATGTAGGTGTTTCCAGTGCACATCCAGGATGGCACATTGGCCCTTGGTCCAAGACCTCTGGCCTCTCACTATTGAGCTTGGGAAGAGATTGGCTTCTGTCCTAGGTGGTGATGTGATCTAGGAACCTTTGGAGGGAAACCAGCCTCAGGCCAGTGGGTAGGACCTGGGGAGCAGGAGGCCTGATGTCTGTCCAAGAGTGGTGGTAGTGTTGAACTGCCCTTGTTAAAGGGCCCTTTTGGGGGCTGGTGTATCTGAGTAGCTTTGTATTCTTCCAGCCCTTCATGTGTCTCCTGAGCACTTCCTGGCATATAGACAGCAGTCTCCAGGCTGCTGCAGGTGGGGTGTGGGCAAGGTGGTTGCCGTTCTCGTGCTAGGAGTTTGAACCCACTCCTCACAGGGCCCACTGCCATTTGGTGTCTTCCCTCACAGCTGTACTTGAGGCTGTTTTTCAGACTGATTGAACCCGAGGAGTATTGGAGCACCCAGTATTAAAGGGGCTGTCCCATGCCCTGAGAGCGGTCTGGGGAGGCATGCACTGGGAGGCTCAGGACTTGGGTCTCAGCCCCAGCTGCGCCACAGTTTTGCTTTTTGACACAAAGTAGGTCATAGCTCAACTCAGCTAAAGTTTTCTTAATAGCCAAGCTTGTGTGTAGCCTCAGCTCCCATTCTCTTGAACAAACTGACTGCCGGAGCAGGGTGCCCTCCCTCAACAGAAGACCTGCCTTGGCTCCCCATTGCCCATAGTCCTGTGCCCTAACCTGCCCTGTGGGGCTATGTACCATGGGCCCTGCACACTGCTACAGCCTCGCCACCCATTCCTGAAACTTGCCATGCCCTTTCACCTCTATGGGCCTTTGCATATGCTGTTCCTCTACCTGGGATGCTTTCTCTTGCTTTCACCGCCTCTGCCTAGTCACCCCCCAGATTTGGCTTTGCTCACTTCCTCCATGAGGCCTACCCCAGCCCTCTGTCTCAGCCGCTTGCTGTGCTGAGGTCCTCTACATTAGGAGTCGCAGCCAGGGCTCTCAGCTTGGGTGGTTTAGCAGACGAGCGGAGGCTTTGGAGTCAGGCAGTCAGGATTTCAACACAGTGCTGCGCCCTACTTGCTGTGTGACCTCAGGCGAATCGCTTCACCTCTCTAAGCTTTGTTTTCTCATCTCTGAGTTGGCGCTCATGATCACTAACCAGAATTCTCATGCTATTTTAAGGACATCAGCGACAGAAGCAGAGAATCTAATGAGAGGGATCGTGGGGAGGTCTGGTTTTTAAGGACATCAGCGACAGAAGCAGAGAATCTAATGAGAGGGATCGTGGGGAGGTCTGGAATTTGCAGAGCCCACAGCTTCCTTTGCTTTTATTAAAGAATGGGAGGTGGGAGCTGATGGAGGGGGAGGAAGGAGCCATCAACCCCTACCTCCCATCGTACGGGCAAGGACCAGGCTTATAGTAGGTGCTGACGTTCCGAGTAGAAACTCCTTAATGAGTGAATGCATGAGTGAAGGAATGAAGGCAGCTGGTTTCTGAACCTGGATGTAGCCATTTGACAAACTGCGCGCAGGGGCTGAGGGGGAAAGCCCCGCCCCGCGGAGCCCCGCCCCCAGGCCGCACGCCCTCGCGTCTCCTAGCAACCGCCAAACGTAGCTGAGTGGCTGGGCCTGCGGCCCTCCCTGCACCCGCGGACGCTCCTCTCAGTCTTGGAGTCTCTTCGCCCAGGTGGCTGTGGATCCGGTACGGGAGTTGCCGCCGCGGTCCAACTCCCCGCTGCCGCCCAGCGCATCCGCTCGCAGGTACCGCCAGCACCTGGAGGGGAACCCCGACCCCTGCCCCCACCTCGGCCGCCGCAGCCCGGGACTCTTCCCGCCTCGCCTCGACGCGTGTTCCCTCTTCGGCGTTTGCCCGGCGTTCCGCCTCCATGGGCCTGAGCTGATGCCCCGAGCCCAGCACCCAGTGCACATTCATGTTCTGTCTTGGGGACAGGGCTTGCCCTCCCCGACCTCGCCAGGCTCCTGCACGTGCTGCCCCCGGCCTGGTTTGCCTCTCCCCAAATAGCAAACGCATCTTGTGCTTAGGCGCAGCAGGCCTGCCTGAGCAGACGTCCCCTCTCCCGCCTGGTGGCTCCCGGGAGCTGCTCACCTGGGGCAGGCATTCCAGAAGCCCGGCGACTGACTCCTGGTTAGGCGAAGGAAACGGGGTTGCTCGTCGTCGTGCTTACTGCCAGCCACCCTTATCTGTTGTTCCTTCATCCATTCATTCTCTAAGTCGATTGAGTACCGACTGTGTGGCAGGCAGTGAAGGAGCCCCGGCGTTCATCTAGGAGCAGGCGGGGGAAGCAGGGAAGAGAAGGGTGGGTGCTCCTGCAGGAGGCCGGGCTTACCTCCTGGAGCAGCCCTGGAATACAGGCGGGGACAGCCTTCACTTTCTCCCTGCCAGGAGCGCCGGCGGCCAGCAGTGCGCTCTGCAGCATGTCGCTACATGCCTGGGAGTGGGAAGAGGACCCCGCAAGCATAGAGCCCATCTCCTCCATCACTAGCTTTTACCAGTCCACGAGCGAGTGTGACGTGGAGGAACACCTGAAGGCCAAGGCCAGGGCCCAGGAGTCTGACTCTGACCGCCCGTGCAGCAGCATCGAGTCCTCATCTGAGCCTGCCAGCACTTTCAGCTCCGACGTGCCCCACGTGGTCCCCTGCAAATTCACCATCTCACTGGCCTTCCCTGTGAATATGGGTAGGTGCTAGAGCAGAAGGTTAACACCCTCTGAAAAAAGGAGGTGCATGACTTTCTGCAGGAGTTTAGGGCGCATACACCCCACATCCTCTCTCCACCTGCCCCACCCCAAAGCGGGCTGGCAAGTGCCAGCCAGGAGCAGAGGTTGAAAAGAAACAGCAATTTTAGGAGAGGCCCAACTGTGGCTGCATCAGCTTCACATACTTAATCCTCTCAACAACCCTAAAGCAGGTGATGTTCTGTCTGCTTTTTACAGAAGAAAAAAAAAAACCATGGAGAGGTTAAGGCATTGATTCTCACAAGCGCTTGTGCATCACCTAATACCTTGTTTAAAATACATTTTCCGGGAGTCTGAGGCAGGAGAGTCTCTTGAACCCCGGAGGTGGAGGTTGTGATGAGCAGAGATCACGCCATTGCACTCCAGCCTGGGCAACAACAGCGAAACTCTGTCAAAAAAAAAAAATAATAATAATTCTTTTTTTTATTGAGATGGAGTCTTGCTCTGTCGCCAGGCTGGAGTGCAGTGGTGCGATCTCAGCTCACTGCAACCTCAGCCTTCCGGGTTCAAGCAATTCTCGTGCCTCAGCCTCCCAAGTAACTGGGATTACAGGTGCACGCCACCACACCCATCTAATTTTTGTATTTTTAGTAGAGACTGGGTTTCACCATGTTGGCCAGAATGGTCTCGAACCCCTGACCTCAGGTCATCCTCCTGCCTCAGCCTCCCAAAGTGCTGGGATTACAGGCATGAGCCACCGCACCCGGCCAAAAAATACATTTTCTCTGATCTGTTGAATCGATCTCTGAATGTAAAGGTGTATCAATTAGCTATTGCCACAAAAATGCGGTGCAACAAACCCAAACAAGCCCCCAAGCTCATGGCTGCACACAGGAACCTGAGGTTCTCCTGGAGGTGCTGGGCGCTGGTCTAGGCTGGGTTCTGCAACAGCTCAGCTCTGCTTCAGGCTGCTCCTTTTCCTCCTGGACCAGTGGGCTATCCTAGACCCCTTCTTGTTCTAGAAACACGGACACACACAGGAGGGCAAGCCTAGCCCCACAAACACTCCTCAAGTCTTTGCGTGTCTCCCACCTGCTAGCATTTTATTGGCCAAACCAAGTCACATGGTTCCAGCCCAATATGAGGGGAGGAGACAAGTAGTACTTCACATCTCGATAGACCTTGCTTTGTTTTGTTTTCATCTGCTTACTTGAACTAGCCCACCATTATGATTTCAACTTCTCCTGGTATTCTGTCGATGGTGTAAGTTTCTTGTATGGGTTGGAACCCCGAGAGCGCACCAACAGACAACACGAGGCGGTGTGGAGCAACATGCGGTTTCAATGAACGCCTTGGTGCAGGCCGGCTGAGGCCTAAAATGGCGTCAGCCCCAAGTGAGGACGGGGCAAAGGTTTTATAGTCTCCTGTAAACAGGAAGTGTCCTAGTCTGGTGTAACTGCTACGCTGTACCCGGATGGCCTCTTTCTCATCTTCATGTCTTCCGGCCAGGGTAGGTGTATTCCAGCCGGCTCTCCTCCTGCTTCTGCTATTTTGCTGGTGCACGCTGCTGACGTAAGTGGCCTTACGCCTTGGGACTAGGCTTGAGAAGGGAGGAGTTATTCATCTCCTTAAGCTTTCAGGCCCTGGGGAGAGTCTTACAGATGGTTGCTTCAGCTATTTTGGAGGCCGACTGGTTGGGTGTATAGTATGTTTAGAACTGCTCCATCTTCTTGGTGAACTGAACTTTTTGTCATTTTATGGTGACCATTCCTGTCTAAAATGATGCCTTTACTCTTGGGTCTATTGCTATAAAGCAAAAGAGCCTGGAAAAAGACATCTGGCAAATACCAACCAAAAGAAAATTGGCACTTGACCTCCTTTAGCCCTCATCTCTTTCACAGCATCTTCTAAGCGTGTTTTTGTTTTTGTTTTTGTTGTCCTCTAAAGGCATTTATAAAATGGATCTCTGTGGGGCAAAACTTCATGAGACCTTGTGTGCCTAAGAGTATTTTTTTATCATGCCAATACCTTTAAATGACATACCTTCGGCTCCACATAAAATTCTAGTTTAATTTTTTTTCCTTCAATACCTGAGTATTTACAGATGAGTACATAAATGTTTCTTTATATAAATTATTTATTTATTTATTTTTGAGACGGAGTCTTGCTCTGTTGCCTAGACTGGAGTTCAGTGGCACAATCTCGGCTCACTTCAACCTCCACCTCCCAGGTTCAAGCAATTCTCCTGTCTCAGCTTCCAGCAATTCTCCTGTCTCAGCTTCCCAAAGTAGCTGGGACCACAGGCACATGCCACCACGCCCAGCTAATTTTTGTATTTTTAGTAGACATGGGGTTTCACCATATTGGTCAAGCTGGTCTTGAACTCCTGACCTTAGGTGATCCACCTGCCTTGGCTTTCCAAAACGCTGGAATTACAGACGTGAACCACCATGCCCGACCTATAAATTGTTTATTTCAGAGAAATGAGATCCTACAACTTACTTTAAAATTTTTTGACATGATTTAGATTATCTTTGAGAATATGATCAAGGATACTTGTTTTTGTTTGTTTGTTTTTAGACAGAGTCTCCCTCTGTCACCCAGGCTGGAGTACAGTGGCGAGATCTTGGCTCACTGCAACCTCCGCCTCCTGGGTTCAAGCGATTCTCCTGCCTCAGCCTCCCGAGCAGCTGGAACTACAGGCACATGCCACCATGCCCAGCTAATTTTTGTATTTTTAGTAGAGACGGGGTTTCGCCATGTTGGCCAGGCTGGTCTGGAACTCCTGACCTCAGATCATCCTCCTGCCTGGGCCTCCCAAAGTGCTAGGATTACAGGCATGAGCCACTTTGCCTGGGCAAGGATACTTGTTTTAATTTTGTTGTTTCATTTTAAACACCTATATATTAACAGTATTCCATTATATGTCTCTAATTTATCCTACCCCTTATTGGTGGATATTTGAGTTGTTTCAAATGTTTTTCTGTTGCAATTCTGCGATAGACATTCTTTACATACATTTTTGTGCATATATGTGGGCACTTCTGTTGCCTGTATTCCAAGAAGTAAATTTGCTGGATTGAAAGCATGTATTAATAGTTTTTGATAGATATTGTCAACTTCCCCTTTAAAAGGGCTAAATAACTTGCCTTTCTGTCTACAGAAAATGAGAGGCTCTGTTTGTCCACTTGCTGGCCCACCTGGGATTGAATCAGAAAAGGTCTAATGCTACCAGAGACTGGCAGGAGAAGCTTCACTCCAATCTCTGCACAAATGCTAACTATTTTGGTAGCAGAAAAATTAATGCTGCAGCAGTCTCCTGGGGTTAAAAATTTAGACTTTAAAAACTACAGCTTTAAAGATAGTCATGTTTTTATAGAATGATATTTGGATTAAATGTTTATGGAGCTTCTTATGATGTGAAAAGCCCCAACCTAGAGTGTGGAGTTTAAGCTGGAGTGTAAGCAACCTAGGGTGGGGTCAGGGGGCTCCTTGGGCTCTGGACTCTGGCAGAAGCCCATCTGTACCTTCCACATCCTGTCACCCTATCCACCCCGCATTGGGTAGCTTCACCCATGACATTTTTGTGAAGCTGTTTTCTCTGTCTGTCTGGAATATCTGCCAGCTTTGCTCCTCTAAGACTCTGCTAAGGTCCCCCTGGGAGGCCCACCCCACCCTCCCCATGCAGAGTTTGCTCCTCCACCTTCGTTCTTCACAACCTTGTTCCTGCTGCTATTATTGCACAAATCACATTGTACTGTGATTTTTTTTTTTTTTTTTTTTTTTTTTTTTACCTGCTTCTTAGGGCCAGGAGGGACTAGGGTAAGGCAAGTAGGGCGTCTCTCCTAATAACATCTGACCTGGCCATGTGATTTCACTTTAACTCTATCACCTTTTTAACCCTAGGCCTACTAACCAACACTCACTCTCCAACTGAGACACTCACTCTGAAAACCATGCACTTAAATTTTGCACTCAGGTGCCCAGTCCAGGTCGTGCTACTCTGCTGGCTAGGAGCACTGGACCTGTACCTCCTTCCCCAAGTCGGACAGGCAATGTGGAGTGCTCAGCCTCTCACAACATCAAGCTCCAGGGAACTGGGGAGATGGGTCTGCTTTTCCACATGAGGTTAAAACGAGACTTTTTCAATCTGTATCTTCAAGGTCAGAAGGGAAAATATGCAAGTTTGATTGAAAAATATAAGAAACACCCTAAAACAGACAGTTCTGTTACAAAGATGCGTCGTTTTTACCACATTGAGTATTTCCTTCTGCCGGACGATGAAGAACCTAAAAAAGTTGACATATTGCTATTTCCAATGGTGGCCAAAGTATTCCTGGAGTCAGGAGTAAAGGTGCGTGTGTGAGTGTGTGTGGCCTTGTGTATGGTCTGATGCTCATCACGAAAAGTGTGCTGCTCCATGGATATGCAACATCAGCTCCACCTCCAGCTTGCTAGAATTGGAGGATCCCGGGCCCCACCTCCTGAGTGGGAATCTGCACTGGCCTGATCATTCCAATTACTGACTTTTTTGTTGTTGTTGAGTCAGAGTCTTGCTCTGTTGCCCAGGCTGGAGTCGAGTGGTGCGATTTTTGCTCACCACAACCTCCGCCTCCCTGTTCAAGCAATTCTCATGCCTCAGCCACCTGAGTAGCTGGAATTACAAGCGCGAGCCACCATGCCCAGCTAGTTTTTGTACTTTTAGTAGAGATGGGATTTCACTATGTTGGCCAGGCTGGCTTCGAACTCCTGACCTCAAGTCATCCTCCTGCGTTGGCCTCCCTAAGTGCTGGGATTACAGGCGTGAGCCACCGCACCTGGCCTATTTTTTATTTAGATATTTTACCCAGTAATTTCCAGAATGTTTCAAAAGTTTTTGTAGTTCTTGAGATTTCTTTTTTCTGTGTGTGTGCATGTGTGCAGACGTGTGTGTGCATGTGTGTGTACACACTACCTGCACACACACACTCCTGCCAGTGGTTTGGCCCTGGGTCATTGCTTAGAAGCAATCGAGGAGGATGCTATTTGCAGGTAATTACTTTGATTTTATTCTTCCTAAGGAATTCAAAAGTCTGACAGGGCCCAGCACACAACGCCCCATTTTCCCTGAGCTCAGAGCCTGGAGAGTGACCAGGCACTGAAGTCAGGCAGCGCTGCTGCTGAGGGCCAGGCTGGGGCTGGGGCTTGCTCTGTTCGCCACGGCCTTTGCACATCTTTCCCCAGTTGACATCTCTGAATGTTGTTTTACACAGACTGTGAAGCCGTGGCACGAAGGTGACAAAGCCTGGGTGTCGTGGGAGCAGACTTTTAATATCAATGTGACAAAGGAATTATTAAAGAAAATAAATTTCCACAAAATCACCTTGAGGCTCTGGAACACTAAAGACAAGATGTCAAGAAAAGTCAGATATTACCGATTAAAGACTGCCGGCTTCACAGACGACGTGGGAGCTTTTCATAAGTCAGGTGCTCTGGTTTTATTTGAAATGGTTCTGGAAGCCTGGGGCTTACTCACTAGTAACAGCATAAAAGCCAGTGTCTCCTGGTTTCCTTCATCTAATTGGCATGTGCACACACGGGTTTTGCAGATGTTGCAGGGCATCCCACCAGGCCATGCTGTGGTGACAGGAAGTGCCACATAGGGGAGTGAGGGTGTGGTGGGCAGTGTTCTTGAAACTCCACCTTTTGGGCCCTTCATTCCAGGGCAGCTCTGACACAGGCACCCATCACCAGTCTGGACTAGTATTATATGTTCACTGAAAAAAAAAAAAAAAAAAACAAACTTAGAGGATACCAAGGAACAAAAGAGAAAACTTAAAAATCCCACCACCCCAAGCCAATTGTCTTAAGAGTCTCATGTAGACTCTTCCAGACTCATTTGTGTAAATATATCAATATCAGAAAGTCTTTTTTTTTTCTTTCGAGATGGAGTCTCGCTCTGTCGCCCAGGCTGGAGTGCAGTGGTGCGATCTCGGCTCACTGCAACCTCTGCCTCCCCAGTTCAAGCCATTCTCCTGCCTCAGCCTCCTGAGCAGCTGGGACTCCAGGCATGCGCCACCACGCCCGGCTAATTTTTGTGTTTTTAGTAGAGACGGGGTTTCGCCATGTTGGCCAGGCTGGTCTCGAACTCCTGACCTCAGGTGATCCACCCACCTTGGCCTCTCGAAGTACTGGGAACACAGGTGTGAGCTACTGTGCCCAGCCAATGTCAGAAAGTCTTTTGAACTCATTTTGAAGGAGAGCCAGGAGGGATCGAAAGATGCAGGCTTTGAAGCCAGACGGTAGAATTCAGTCCTGTCTCCATCTTGTACTTGTTGGTGACTTCGGCATGTTCCTGAACATACGTTTCTCATCTGTAAAAAAGGAAAAATAACTAGTACCTGCTTCACTGGAATACTGGAGGCAGGTTGACCGGCGTGGTCCACCTGGGTGCAGGCAATGAGGGTGTGCATTGTCTATAGAAAATTTAAGAACTGTAATTAAATGCTACTAACTAAACTATGACATGGCATTAATTGTAAGATGCATCCTGATGCTTAGAGATGTTAAAAATTTAAAAAAGGCAGGTACAGTGGCTCATGCCTGTAATCCCAGCACTTCGGGAGGCTGAGGCAGGAGTTTGAGACCAGCCTGGGTAACGTGGCAAGACCCTGTCTCTATAAAAAATTTAAAAATCAGCCCAGCATGGTGATGTGCTCCTGTAATTCTAGCTTCTTGGAAGGCTGAAGTGGGAGGATTGCTTAATCCTGGGAGGTCGAGGCT
This sequence comes from Pan troglodytes, assembly GCF_028858775.2. Taxonomy (NCBI): domain Eukaryota; kingdom Metazoa; phylum Chordata; class Mammalia; order Primates; family Hominidae; genus Pan; species Pan troglodytes. The sequence goes on along the minus strand of NC_086015.1, from coordinate 132,231,919 downwards.
TCAGTAAGCTGTGTTTGTATGACTGCACACCAGCCTGGGTGATGGAGCAAGACCTTATCTCAAAAAAAAAAAAAAAAAAGTAAAACAGATGTACATATTAGAATCAATGATATATGGTACTATTATCGTTGTCAGCACCTTCCAGACGAGTATAATTATCCTCAATTTTGTGTGGCTGGAAAGCCTTGCTTTTCTCTGATTTTCCAGCCCACCTTCTCAAGGAGCCTTTCTGACCTTGGAGGCTTGGAACTTCCCACTTTCAGTCTTTCATTTATGTCCAGGGTTTCTTACTCTTGGCACTATTGACATTTTGGGCCAGATAATTCCTCGCTGTGGGGGCTGTTCTGTGGATTGCTGGGTGTTTTGCAGTATTTCTGGCCTCTACCCACTAGCTGCCAGTAGTAGCCTGCCAGTTGTGACAGTCAGATTTCTTCAGACATTGCCAGATGTTCCCTGGGGGTCAAAATCGCCCCTGGCTGAGAAACACTGATATATATACCTACACTACAAGTCGTAGGCTTCCAGTGTGAGAAAATGGGATTCAAGGTAATTTTTCTCACCTGGACTATAGGAAAGAACCATGTCCTCAAAGTGTGGGCTGTGGACCACCTGCATCAGATGCTTACATGCAGATTCCAGGCCTGTTTGGATCTGCTGAGCCAGACTTTCTGGTTAGTATCTGCCCTGCAGTGGGCTTTCACTGGAGTAGGGTGTTGAGGTGGGAGTATCAGGAAGGATTCCTGGAGGAAGGGCCATAGTAGCAAAGTTTGGGTGGGTAAAGGGAATTTGGTGGCCAGAAAAGGAAGGAGAAAAGGTGTTCTAGGGCCTCCTGCTATGAGTATTCTTATTGATTGATTGAGACAGTCTCACTCTGTTGCCCAGGTTGGAGTACAGTGATGTGATCATAGCTTACTGCAGCTTTGAGCTCCTGGGCTCAAGTGATTCCTCCTGCCTCAGCCTCCTGAGTAGCTGGGACCACGGGTATGTGCCACCACACATGGCTACTTTTTAAATTTTATCTTTTATAGAGATTGAGTCTTACTGTGTTACCCAAGCTGGTCTCTAACTCCTGGTCTTAAGCAATCCTCCTGCCTTGGCCTCCTAAAGTGCTGGGATCACAAGCGTGAGCCACTATGCCTAGCACTGTGAAACGTTGCAATGACAGCACCTGCTCCTTCCTGAACCCTGTCCCAAGCTTAGCATCACTGCTTCTTATTTAAATAAGTTTTTCCCCATTAAAAAAGCAGTGCGAATTCACTTTGTAAAACAATTTAGATATCACCTAGCAAAAAAGAGAAAAAATTAAAACCACATGATTCCTGTCCAGAGATAGCCATTGTTAACACTTTTCCTGTGAATCTAGTGTACATGTTGTCTTAAGTCCTGCCTTTTCTCACGTAAAAAGATTTCTTACAGAAACTCTTATTTCTTGGGAGTGCAGAAATGCTGTAAGAGTTCTGTCTCATGTTATGAAGGGGATAGGATGTTTCTTGGATGCCTGGTAGGTCACATGCCAGAACTTGTTAGCATTCAGCCTGCTGGTCTTGAAGAAACATCCTAATCTGACTCAGTGTACTAGTCAAGTGTTCTCTAGAGGGAAGGGCTAATAGGATAGATGTATATATGAAAGGGAGTTTATTAAGGAGTATTGACTCACATGATCACAAGGTGAAGTCCCACAATAGGCCGTCTGCAAGCTGAGGAGCAAGGAAGCCAGTCCGAGTCCCAAAACCTCAAAAATAGGGAGGCCGACAGTGCAGCCTTCAGTCTGTGGCCGAAGGCCTGAGAGCCCCCCGGCAAACGACTGGTGTAGGTCCAAGAGTCTAAAAGTTGAAGAACTTGGAGGCTGATGTTTGAGGGCAGGAAGCCTCCAGCATGGGAGAAAGATGAAGGCCGGAAGACTCAGGAAGTCAGCTCCTTCCATGTTCTTCTGCCTGCTTTCTTCTAGCCATGCTGGCAGCTGATTAGATGGTGCCCACCCAGCTTGAGGGTGGGTCTGCCTCTCCCAGTCCACTGACTCAAATGTTAATCTCTTTTGGCAACACCCTCACAGATACAAGCAGGATCAATACTTTGCATTCCTTCAATCAAGTTGACACTTAGTATTAACCATCATACTCAGCATTTCTTTTCCCTTTAATCTGCTCGTCTGCTCGATTTCTCAGGACTGGATGAAGACAGCATTCTTTTCAAAGCCCCCCAGTCATATTTAATTACTCCTATGCTCTCAATTCTGGGCACCCCCACCTGGTGCCCAGTGGGTGTCCCCCGCCTGTTGTTCTTGAGAGCTCTCTGCCCAGCTGTCTTTTCCCTCCTGCCCTCTGGCTTTCTCTGCACTCAGGTTTGTTCCCCCTCCTCTCTCCTGCCGGCCTGGCCTCTCTCTGTCTCCCCTTCGGCCCTGGTGCTGCCTTGCTCTGCAGCTGTTCATGGCTGCCCCAGGGCCTTTTAGAGAACCAAGTGGTTCTGGCCTTGAAGGCATTTTACAATCTGTTTCCAAGCCTCCTCCTCACTGCCACTGCCCCTTCACACCACAGCCCACCTCCTGGTCCCTGCAGACACGTGGCTCTCCCTTGTGGTAAGCCTGCCTCCAGCCAGCTGGGCATTCTTCCATGGCTCTCAGCCTTATCTCTTTCCCCAAAAATGTTATCTATAATTCAACACTGAATCCAATTTCACCTCCTTTTTTCCACTTCTTTCTTGTAGCGTCTTTCATCTCCATTTGTCAATTCACTTCCTCCATTCATTCATTATCCTACCCATTCTTGGTGGCTGCCATGTGCATGCGAAGCCTCTAGGGATAGAAATGAAGGGCATTGAGGAGCTGACACCCTGGCTGGGGACAAGGCACTCTGGGTGCAGTCCTGGCTTTGTTAAGGACCACCTCTCTGACCACAGGAAAGTTACTTCAGTGTCAGATCTTCATCTGTGAGATGGGGAATGTTACTGCCCTCCTTAAAGTGGAATGCTAGGAGCGAGTGGGGCAGCACATGTCACAGGCTCAATGCTCGCATTTGGAGGAGGCTGCTGGCCTGCTGAGGTCTGAGAACCTCAACATGTGTGCCTATCCCAGACATGTGTGCTTATTGTTTTGAGTTTCCTGGAATTTGGAGGCAGCAGCTCCAGGAGAACAGGGGCCTTATCCATTGCTTCATCTTCTTCAGAGGAAGGTGACTGTCACTTATAGGCATACCTTGGTTGATAATGCTTTGCCTTATTGGGCTTCACAGAGATCATGCGTTTTCCAAATTGGAGGTTTGTGGCAACCCTGTGTTGAACAAGTCTATTGATGCCGTTTTTTCAACCTCGTGTGCTCACTTTGTGTCTCTGTCACATTTTGATAATTCTCGGAGTTTTCACACTTATTATATCTGCTTTGGTGATCTGCGATCTGTGATCTTTGAAGTCACTATTGTAAATGTTTGGAGGTGCCACGAACTGCATGTGTGTGAAACGGTGAACTTATAAATGCTGTGTGTGTTCTGACTCCAGAACACAGGGTTCCAGTGATCGGCCATTCTCCTGTCTCTCCCTCTCTTCAGGCCTCCCTATTCCCTGAGATACACAATACCAAAATTAGGTCAATTAATAACCTTACAATGGCCTCTAAAGTGTTCAAGTGAAAGGAGGCCTCGCACATCTCTCCCTTTAAGTCAAAAGCTTGAAATGATTAAGCTTAGTGAGGAAGCCACATCGAAAAGCCTAGATAGGATGAAAGCTAGGCCTCTTGTGCTGAACAGTTAGCCAAGTTGAGGATGTAAGGGAAAAGTTCTAGAAGGAAGTTAAACGTGCTACTCCAGTGAACACAGGAATGATAAGAAAGTGAAACAGCCTTATAGCTGATACAGAGGAAGTTTTAATGGTCTGAATAGAAGATCAAACCAGCCACAATATTAACTGAAGCCTAATCCAGAGCAAAGCCCTAACTTTCTTCAGTTCCATGAAGGCTGAGAGAGGTGAGGATGCTGCAAAAGACAACTTTGAAGCTAGCAGAGATTGGTTTATGAGGTTTAAGGAAAGGAGCCATCTCCGTAACATAAAAGTGTAAGGTGAAACAGCAAGTGCTGATGGAGAAGCTGCAGCAAGTTGTTTAGGAGATCTAGCTAAGATCACTGATGAAGGCAACTACACTAAGCCACAGATTTTCAGAGTAGATGAGACAGCCTTCTACTGGAAGAAGCTGCCATCTAGGACTTTCATAGCTAGAGAGAAGTCAATGCCTGGCTTCAAAGGACAGGCCAACTCTCTTGATAGGGACAGTGCAGCTGGTGACTTAAAGTAGAGGCCAATGCTCATTGACCATTCCCAGAACCCTAGAGCCTATTAAGAATGATGCTAAGTCTGCCTGTGCTCTAAAAATGGAACAACAAAGCCTGGATGACAGCACATCTGTTTATAGCATGGTTTACTGAATATTTAAAGCCAACTGTTGACACCTACCGCTTAGAAAAAGACTCCTTTCTAATATGACTGCTCATTGATAATGCACCTGGTTGCCTGAGGTCTCTGATGGAGGCGTACAAAGAGGTGACTTTGGTTTCAACATCCATGCTACAACCTATGGATCAATGAGTAATTTTGACTTTCAAATCTTATTATCTAAAAGCCACATTTCATAAGGCCATAGCTTCCATAGATAATGATTCCTTTGATTGATATGGGCCAAGTAAATTGAAAACCTTCTAGAAGTCCGGGTGCAGTGGCTCAAGCCTGTAATCCCAGCACTTTGGGAGGCCGAGGTGGGTGGATCACCTGAGGTCAGGAATTTGAGACCAGTGTGGCCAACATAGTGAAACCCTATCTCCACTAAAAATACAAAAAATATCTGGGAGTGGTGGCAGGCGCCTGTAATCCCAGCTACTTGGGAGGCTGAGGCTAGAGAACTGCTTGAACCTGGGAGGTGGAGGTTGCAGTGAGCCGAAATTGTGCCATTGCACTCCAGCCTGGGTGACAGAGCAAGACTCCATCTCAAAAACAAAACAAGGCCAGGCGCGGTGGCTCACTCCTGTAATCTCAGCACTTTGGGAGGCCGAGGGGGGCAGATCACGAGGTCAGGAGATCAAGACGATCCTAACTAACATGGTGAAACCCTGTCTCTACTCAAAATACAAAAAATTAGCCGGGTGTGGTGGTGGGCGCCTGTAGTCCCAGCTCCTCGGGAGGCTGAGGCAGGAGAATGGCGTGAACCTGGGAGGCAGAGCTTGCAATGAGCCGAGATTGCACCACTGCACTCCAGCCTGGGTGACAGAGCGAGACTCCGCCTCGAAAAAAAAAAAAGAGAGAAAAAGCTTCCGGAAAGGATTCCCCATTCTAGATGTCTTTAAAACATCTGTGATTCATGGGAGGAGGTAAAAACATCAACATTAACAGGAGTTTGGAAGAAGTTGATTCCAGCCCTCGTGGCTGACTCTGAAGGGTTCAAGTCTTCAGTGGAGCAAGTCACTGCAGATGTGGTGGAAACAGCAAGAGAACTAGAATTAGAAGTGGAGCCTGAGGATGTGACTGAATTGCTGCAGTCTCATGATCAAATTTGAACAGATGAGGAGTTGCTTCTTAGGGATGAGTAAAGAAAGTGATTTCTTGAGATGAGATGGAATCTACTCCTTGTGAAGAGGCTGTGAACATTGTTGAAATGACAACACGATTTAGAATAGTACACACATTTAGTTGATAAAGAAGTGGCAGGGTTTGAGAGGATTGACTCCAATTTTGAAAGCCGTTCTACTGTGGGCAAAATGCTATGAAACAGCTTCACATGCTACAGAGAAACCGTTCATGAAAGGAAGAGTTGATCAATGCAGGCAAATTCATGGTGAGGTGAACCCAGCCCTCAGCACCCACCATCCTGATCACTGAGCAGCTGTCAACATTGAGGTAAGACCCCCACAGCAGAAAGATGATTACCCACAGGCTCAGATGAGTGTTAGCTTTTTTTTTTTTTTTGAGACAGGGTCTTGCTCTGTCCCCCAGGCAGCAGTGCAGTGGTGTGATCATGGCTCACTGTAGCCTTGACCTCCTAGAATCAAGCAGCCCTCCCACCTCAGCCTCCCGAGTAGCTGGAATTACAGGTGCATGCCACCATGCCCAGCTATTTTTCTTTTTGTAGAAACAAGGTTTCACCATGTTGCCTAGGCTTGTCTTGAACTCCTGGCCTCAAGCGATCCTCTTATCTCAGTCTCCCACAGTGCTGGTATTACAGGCATGAGCCACTGTGCCCAGCCGGTAATATATTTTAGCAACGAAGTATTTTTTTCTCTCTCTTTTTCTTCCTTTCTCTCTTCCCTCGCTCCTTTTCTTCCTTTCTTCCTTCCCTCCTTTCTTTCTTTTTCTCTTTTTTCTTTTATATATATATATATTTTTTATTATACTTTAAGTTTTAGGGTACATGTGCACAACATGCAGGTTTGTTACATATGTGTACATGTGCCATGTTGGTGTGCTGCCCCCATTAACTCGTCATTTACATTAGGTATATCTCCTAATGCTATCCGTCCCCCTTCCCCCCACCCCACAACAGGCCCCGGTGTGTGATGTTCCCCTTCTTGGGTCCAAGTGTTCTCACTGTTCAATTCCCACCTATGAGTGAGAACATGCAGTGTTTGGTTTTTTTGTCCTTCCGATAGTTTGCTGAGAATGATGGTTTCCAGCTTCATCCATGTCCCTACAAAGGACATGAACTCATCATTTTTTATGGCTGCATAGTATCCATGGTGTATATGTGCCACATTTTCTTAATCCAGCCTATCATTGTTGGACATTTGGGTTGGTTTCAAGTCTTTGCTATTGTGAATAGTGCCTCAATAAACATACAAGTGCATGTGTCTTTATAGCAGCATGATTTATAATCCTTTGGGTATATACCCAGTAATGGGATGGCTGGGTCAAATGGTATTTCTAGTTCTAGATCCCTGAGGAATCTCCACACTGTCTTCCACAGTGGTTGAACTAGTTTACAGTCCCACCAACAGTGTAAAAGTGTTCCTATTTCTCCACATCCTCTCCCACACCTGTTGTTTCCTGACTTTTTAATGATCGCCATTCTAACTGGTGTGAGATGGTATCTCATTGTGATTTTGATTTGCATTCTCTGATGGCCGGTGATGATGAGCATTTTTCATGTGTCTGTTGGCTGCATAAATGTCTTCTTTTGAGCAGTGTCTGTTCATATCCTTTGCCCACTTGTTGATGGGGTTGTTTTTTTCTTGTAAATTTGTTTGAGTTCTTTGTAGATTCTGGATATTAGCCCTTTATCAGATGAGTAGGTTGCAAAAATTTTCTCCCATTCTGTTGCCTGTTCACTCTGATGGTAGTTTCTTTTGCTGTACAGAAATTCTTTAGTTTAATTAGATCCCATTTGTCAATTTTGGCTCTTGTTGCCATTGCTTTTGGTGTTTTAGACATGAAGTCCTTGCCCCTGCCTATGTCCTGAGCGATATTGCCTAAGTTTTCTTCTAGGGTTTTTATGGTTTTAGGTGTAACATTTAAGTCTTCAATCCATCTTGAATTAATTTTTGTATAAGGTGTAAGGAAGGGATCCAGTTTCAGCTTTCTACATATGGCTAGCCAGTTTTCCCAGCACCATTTGTTGAATAGGGAATCCTTTCCCCATTTCTTGTTTTTGTCAGGTTTGTCAAAGATCAGATAGTTGTAGATGTGTGGTATTATTTCTGAGGGCTCTGTTCTGTTCCATTGGTCTATTTCTCTGTTTTGGTACCGGTACGAGTCTCTATCTCTTAGCCAGGCTGGACTGCAGTGGTGCAGTCACAGCTCCCTGCAGCTTCAAACTCCTGGGCTTAGGCAGTCCTCCTAATTCAGCCTCTCAAAGTGCTGGGATTACAGACATGAGCCACCGTATCTGGCCCCAATAAGGTATTTTTTAAACTTAGGTATGTACATTTTTTTTTTAGATATAATGCTTTTGCACACTTAATAGACTACAGTATGATATAAACAATTTATATGCACTGGGAAGATAATGTATGACTCACTTTATTGTGATATTTACTTTAGTGTAGTCTGAAACCGAATGCCCAGTGTCTCCAAGAAATGCCCATAGTAGTTATTCAATAAATATTTTGGATTGATTGAGTCAATGATCCTTTCTTCTCCTGCATTCTAGAAGTGAGACATTTGGTTTTAAATCAGAGAAAATTATCTGAACAGGGCATTGAGAATACCAACATTGTCAGAGAAGAGTCGAACCAGGAATATCCGCCAGGAAAACAAGAAAAAACAGAAAAACACCCAAAGTCTTTGCAAGGTGAGCGGAGAAGGCCTTTGTGGACAAGCTGAGTGCAAGGCGATGGCAGGGAAAGCGGTTGTGTGGTGTGCTGGAGCAATGCATCTGCATGGGCGTCCCTCCTGTGTATTGGCAGCAGAGGCAGGCGGGGCTCACCCTGCCACACGGCTGTATTGCTCTTGCTGCATGGCTTACTTTTTGTTACTGATTCTGAGTTCTGCTCTCGTCCCCCAGGCTGGAATGCAATGGCACGATCTTGGCTCACTGCAACCTCTGCCTCCTGGGTTCAAGTGATTCTCCTGCCTCAGCCTCCTGAGTAGCTGGGATTACAGGTGCCCACCACCACACCCAGCTAATTTTTGTATTTTTAGTAGAGACGGGGTTTCACCATGTTGGCCAGGCTGGTCTTGAACTCCTGACCTCAAGTGATCCACCCACCTCAGCCCCCAAAGTGCTGAGATTATAGGTGTGAGCCACTGCACCTGGTCCGAAAAACTTTTCTGACTGTGGAAGTTGTATATGTGGTTTTTAGAAAATTCAGTGAATAGATAAAAGTATAAAACAAACAGGGAAAACAATTTCATCACGAGGAGCAATCTATGTAACATTGTAGTGTGGTGGCTATGTAGTATTTCATCTGCTGGGCAGACTATAATTTGCTAACCATTCCCTATGGTTGGGAACTTAGGACTGTTTTCATTATTCTCTAATGTAAACAGGACTGAAATGGACAATTTAATAGATAATAGACTTTCTTCTTTTTCTCTGTGGGCTGTTATGTAAGGAACTGGAGGTCTCCTCTTGACTACATTTATCCAAATAATCAAATATTAGTCTGTATGTTTATTCATTCACTCAGTTATTAACAATATCCCAGGCCTTACCACATCCCAGGCCTTCTGCATAGAGACTGACATTACAGAAATGGGTCAGGGGCCCTCATTTCTTAGTGAACTAGCACGTAACAAAAAGCTTGGAAATATTTGCTACTGTTTTCAGGTTCTCACCAAGCAGAGCCCGAAACTTCTTCCAAGAACAGTGAGGAATATGAGAAGTCCCTCAAAATGGACGATTCTTCCACGATTCAGTAAGGATTGAACGATATTTTGGGTGGTGGGAGTGGAGCCCCTCTTGTACTAGCCCTACTATGAGTTGTGGTAGGTTTTTTAGTAAATCCAGTTAAACTGGAGCTCATGCAATCCAGGCTAACTTAAGCTAACAGGGAAGGGGTAGCTTGTGTTTATGAGTACATGTTGCACATCAAGCTTTCTGCATGCATTATTTTATCTCATTTGATCCTCATAATGATAACTTTGTGAGGTGGTATGACTATCTCCGTTTCCTAAAAAGGTGACTGAGTAATTAAATGGTTTACACAAAGTGATAAAGCAGAATTCCTGGTTAAGCCAGGTTTCCAACCCACACCTTCAGACTCCTGAGTCTCCAGCCATCCTGCATGAGGTCAGTTGCTCTTAGGGTCTCTGGTAGCCCAAGAAGGGTCTGGAGAAGGAGACTCCTTGGATGCTATGGGGACAAGGGAGAGAATGGAAGCTCAGCTGGTGGTTTTGGGAAATGGAATGAGAAGAACCGAGAGAACATGTCTTTAAGCAATTTTGATTTTTAAAAATTGTTTTTGTATTGAATATATAGATTAATTTGGGAAGAATTGACATTTTTACATTGTTAAGGTGTCTCATCCATGATCATGGTATATATCCTTTCACTCAGTTCAGACCCCCCTTATGTCCTTTAATAGAGTTCATTTGTTCTGCCTATAAATGTTGTGGATAATTCCTATAAGTGAATTCTTAGATGTTTTATAGTTTGGGTTATTTTTATTAAAATATATTATTTTCCATTATATTTTTGAGTTTGTTAGTACCTTGAATGCAGACCAAGTGTGTCAGCATTAGTGGGGATTTGGTAGAAATGGAGAATTTCAGGCCTGCCCCTGGTTTACTGAACCAGAGTCTACATTTTATTTGACAAAATCCCTAGGTAACTCACAGGCACATTGAAAACTGAGAAGCACTGGGTTAGAGGAACGCACTATAAGGTTTTTAAAAAATCTGCTCTCATTTAGTCCATCAGTAAATAGATTCTCAGATCTGGCCCCTGATTTTTTTCACCTTCATTAATTTTTCTCTTTGTGAATTTTCTAGATGGAATGTTTCAAGAACACCAACCATTTCTTTGGCAGGAGCAAGCACGATGGAGATCAAGGAATTAATTGAGAGTGAATCACTTAGCAGCTTAACAAACATATTAGACAGACAAAGGTCTCAAAGTAAGTTAGGATAGGATTTGGGAATTTTATAATATAACTAGACTTGGAATAATTATGAAATATTTTAAATTCAGGATACTTCAATGAGATTCTTGCATATTTGACAAAATGTTTCTCAAAAGTAAGAGTACTGTATACATTTTCAACTTATGCATCCCATCCTTACCATCTATCCATCCATCCACCCATCCCCATCCATCCATTCATCCATCTGTCCATCCCCATCTATCCATCCATCTCTATTCATCCATCCATTCATTCATACATCCCCATCCGTTCATCTGTCCACCCACCCATTCCATTTATTCATCCATCCATCCATCCATCCATCCATCCATCCCTATCCATCCATCTCCATCCATCCATCCATTTGTTCCATTTCTTCTCATGTCATTCACTCACCCTCATCCATTCCATTCCATCAATATTTTTGACCCATGGTGTTGTGCATATGGGGAACATGAAAATCTCTAATATCTAATGGAGACTTTCAAATAAAGAATTACAATTCTTTGTGATAGATGTTGTGGTATGGGTAGGTATGTGGTATGTTGGGGAGGCATAAAAGAATCATGTTTATGGAAAGACTCTCCTTGAAAGATAAATTATTTACTCTTTTTCTTTTATTTTATTTTATTTTATTTTTTTTTTGAGATGGAGTCTCACTCTGTCACCCAGGCTGGAGTGCAGTTGTGCAGTCTCGGCTCACTGCAAGCTCTGTCTCCCGGGTTCACGCCATTCTCCTGCCTCAGCCTCCCAAATAGCTGGGACTCCAGGCACCTGCCACCACGCCTGGCTAATTTTTTGTATTTTTATTAGAGACGGGGTTTCACCATGTTAGCCAGGATCGTCTCGATCTCCTGACCTCGTGATCTGCCCACCTCGGCCTCCCAAAGTGCTGGATTACAGGCGTGAGCCACCACGCCTGGCCTTCTCTTCTTTTTTTTTCTGAGAGGGAGCCTCACTCTATTGCCCAGGCTGGAGTGCAATGGCGCAATCTTGGCTCACTGCAACCTCTGCCTCTTGAGTTCAAACAATTCTGCTGCCTCAGCCTCCTGAGTAGCTGGGATTACAGGCGTCCACCACCACACCCAGCTAATTTTTGTATTTTTAGTAGAGACGGGGTTTCACCATGTTGGTCAGGCTGGTCTTGAACTCCTGATCTCAAATGATCTGCCTGCCTCAGCCTCCCAAAGTGCTGGGATTACAAGCGTGAGCCACTGTGCCCGGCCTAGTGTTTACTCTTATGGTGGAATGAAGAACACAGCATCCTGTGTTATGGGATCCGTTCACGCAGAAGCATGTAATCTTATTCACATACTGTCAAGAGAGCAGAACCCTCAGAAGCCACTAAATCAACTTCCTCATTCTCAGCTTAGATCCCCTCACCAGTTTCTCATTAAGAAGTTGTGTTTCCAGTGTGAGGTGGGAAAATCTAGAGCCAGTGGGTATACTGCTGCCTCCTGGGATGGGCCATTTCACGTCCTTTTAGCTATAATTGCTACAGATCATTTCCTCATCTCTCTATCAGTTAATCTGTTGTTTCCTGACACTGGCCTGGTTCTAGTGCAACAGTCTATGGCTGCAGAGGGAAGTGACTGCTTGAGCCAGGCTCTCTGCTGGGTGCTGGAGACACAGTTGAAGAAAACTCATTCCTATTCCTACGGTCCACAAAGACTAAGTCACACTTTCACATGTGAATGCCTCTCAACTCCTGACTTTTGTCTTTTCCGGATTAAAAGTGTCACTCTTTTTAAAAATGTGCTTTAAGCATTTAATGAGATTTTTAAACCGTTCTTTTTATTTTGAAATAAAGATAGGAAAGTTCACATGAAAATGCAACAACTACATATTCACAATTTAGATGTTAGCATTTTGCCATGTGTTATGGGTGGACCGTCCTGCATGCACACAGTCCCCGTGCCGGGGATCTGAGTTGTCTCCAATTTCTTGCTCTCCAGCACTGCCATGGTGAGCATCTGGGCACACATGTAAGTCCACGGCATTGGCCCAGTGGGACCCCTGGGGCACAGGCTGTGAGCCTCGACCCCATTGCTAGATGCTAGTGGTTTACTCTCCAGGCAGCATCTCTCTCTCTCTCTCTTTTTTTTTTTTCTTGAGACAGAGTTCTGCTCTTATTGCCTAGGCTGGAGTACAATGGCGCGATCTCGGCTCACCACAACCTCCATCTCCCGGGTTCAAGCAATTCTCCTACCTCAGCCTCCCGAGTAGCTGGGGTTACAGGCATGTGCTACCATGCCTGGCTAGTTTTGTATTTTTAGTAGAGACAGAGTTTCTCCATGTTGGCCAGGCTGGTCTTGAACTCCCGACCTCAGGTGATCCGCTTGCCTCGGCCTCCCAAAGTGCTGGGATTACAGGCGTGAGCCACCGGGCCCGGCCTCAGGCGGCATCTCTTTCCCCCCTGCTTGCAGTCCTGAGGATTGCTGTTCTCCCCGGTCTGCACGGGCATGGTTTAGTTCCTGACTCCTGGTGAGGCTGAGCAGCATTGCATAGGCTTATTTGGTCACACTCTTCTGTGATTTTCCTATTCATATCTTTGCTTATTTTTCTGTTAGTTTAAAAAAAATTGTCTTACTGATCTGCCAGCTTTGTGTTTACATCTGGATAATTGTACATTGCCAGTTATATGCATGGTAATCCTCACAGACAGGGGTATGTAACTTATCGTTTGACTTGATTTATGGTATCTTGTTTTGTACACCAATTATTTAACTATTCCTCTCTAGTTTATACTTTCACGAATGTTTAAGAAATCCTTCCTCAGCTGGGTATGCTGGTGCACGCCTGTAGTCCAAGCTACTTGCAAGACTGAGGGGATGATCACTTGAGCCCAGAGTTCATAGCCAGCTTTGGCAACATAGTGAAACATCATCTCTCTATCTTTTTTTTTTTTTTTTTTTCAAGGACTGAGTTTCGCTCTTGTAGCCCAGGCTGGAGTACAATGGCGCGATCTGGGCTCACTGCTACCTCTGCCTCCCAGGTTCAAGTGATTCTCCTGCCTCAGCCTCCCAAGTAGCTGGGATTACAGATGCCCGCCACCACACCTGGCTAATTTTTTATTTTTAGTAAAGATGGGGTTTCACCATGTTGGCCAGGCTAGTATCAAAATCCTGACCTCAGGTGATCCACTTGCCTCAGCCTCCCAAAGTGCCAGGTTTACAGGAGTGAGTTACCACACTCGGGCGAAACATCATCTCTTAAAAAAAAGAAAAAAGAGGCCAGGTGCGGTGGCTTACACCTGTAATCCTAGCACTTTGGGAGGCCAAGGCAGATGGATCACCTGAGGTCAGGAGTTCGAGACCAGCCTGGCCAACATGGTGAAACCTCAACTCTATTAAAAATACAAAAATTAGCTGGGCGTGGTAGCACGCGCCTGTGGTCCCAGCTACTCAGGAGTCTAAGGCAGGAGAATCACTTGAACCCAGGAGGCAGAGGTTGCAATGAGCCTCGATCGTGCCATTGCACTCCAGCCTGGGCAACAGAGTGAAACTCCGTCTCAAAAAAAAAAAAAGAAAGAAATCCTTCATCCAGATGTCAGTATAGTCTCCTAGATATTCTTCTGATGATTTTAAAGTTTTTGTTTTATACTTTTAGTCTGGAATTCATTTTGTATATGCCGTGAAGTAATTCAATAACTTAATTTGCTCCCATACGGATAGTCAATATAACTTACCCACTGATTTGAAATGCCACTTCTGGCATCTGTTAGGTTCCCCTATGTGTTTGGGTCTGTTCCTGGGCTTTCTCGTCTGTCCCATTGGTCTTGTCTTGATGACCGTAGATTTACATGTGTTCTCATCTCCTTTTCCTTCTGGTCTGAGCTTGGCACTGAGCTGAGTGTTTTATGTAGCGTTGCTAATTTCCTCTTCTCAGTGTACCAGAAGGCAGGTGCTGTTGCCCTCATATAACAGGTGAGGTTACTGAGGCTCAGACTGTGGGCTTTTGTTTGTTTAAGAGCAGGGTCTCTTAAAAAAGCCCACCGTCCACCCTGCACTGAGATTAAGAGCTGACTGGAAGAGAGCCTTGAGTGTGTTATGGCATCATTGTCATGATGACCTTAGTCCTCTTCTGTCTGTGTTCTCAGTTAGCAGAGGCGGGGAATGAGAGGCCCTCACCCTATTACTACATATAACTGGCAACGGGCCTGCCATCTATATTTAGCCACCACTTCTGGTTGCTGGGAAGAGGCAGTCACACAAAGAATAACCCCTGCCTTCTAGGAGCTTCCGGAACCTTCCTGAATCTCTGTAGCATGTTCAGGTCCACATATGGCAGCTCAGATACAGTCTCCTCTTAATGCTCATCTCCTTTGTTTGATTTCACAGTTAAAGGGAAAGATTCAGAGGGAAGAAGGAAAATCCAGAGGAGACATAAGAAGCCCCTGGCAGAAGAAGAGGCAGACCCCACGCTGACAGGCCCCAGGAAGCAGAGCGCTTTCTCCATCCAGCTGGCCGTCATGCCGCTCCTTGCCGGTACCCACTGCTTGCCCTGTTCCCAGCAGCTCCTGCTTGTCTTGTGGCCAGAACGGCCATAAGCGGATGCTCCTAATGACAACCCTGCTGCGTGCCCCCTCATTTCATCCTCACAGCCACCTCAGGAAACTCAGGGGAATTGGCTTCATAGTACAGGGGGAAACAAAGGCCCAGAGAGGGTAGCTACCTTGCCTGAGATCACACAGCTAGGAAATGTGAAGCCTGGACTTGAACCCAGCTCTGTTTGATTCCAAAATCCAAGGAAGCCTATGGGAATATTAAATGTCATCATTGTGTTTGTTAAGAAGATGCTGCTTTTAATAAATGCTTTCCTACAGATTTTTACAAAAACATCTAGTAAAGGGAATGAGGAAAGGGAACCCTTTTTGACTGAGCCCCTCTGGGTGCAGGCACTTCCCGTGTGACACATCACTTACTTCTCAGACCAAATTCTGACCCACTCAGCCAACCTGTGGTGTGGTGGTGGCTGTGGTGGTTATCATAGTTACCATTTTTTTCAGTGAGGAAAAGAACTCAAAGAGGTTAAGTAACTTTCCTAATCCCACACAGCTCAGTGGCCAAACAGGGATTTAATTATTTTGCTTTATAAGATCTACCACAATTTATGAACTGGACTTTATACATATTGGTAAATCATAACTAAATATTATATCAATATGTTTTGATGATTGAAAGCTCAGCATATATTGTGGTAAAATTATGTTGCTTTGTTCCAAAAAAGAGTAATATGGGGTGAACTCCCCCCTTTTTTTTTCTTTTTAGAGAAAATTCAGACTTTGTTCGTTTTTTTTGCCATCACGTGTCTTGTGCGCCCTCTCCTGGCTACTCTGCAGAAGCGCGTGCGTTGGTCTTTTCTGAGCTGGAACCAGCATTCATAGAGAAGGGGGCAAAAACCCCGTAAGACAGAGCCTCCAGTTCAGTTCCACAGGTGCCAGTCATCATCCTCCTCTCGCGCTCTTGGGTTGGTGTCAATTCAGTTTGAGAAAGTGCTATTAACTTTTCAGTTTGCACTTTTTTTTTTTTTTGAGATAGGGTCTTGCTCTCTCACCCAGGCTGGAGTGTAAGTGACATGATCATAGCTCACTCCAGCCTGAAGCAAGCCTCCCGCCTCTGCCGCCCGCATAGCTAAGACTACAGGTGCACACCACCACACCTGGCTATTTTTTTTATTTTCTGTAGAGACAAGGTCTTGCTATGTTGCCCAGGCTGGTCTCAAACTCCTGGTCACAAGTAATCCTCCTGCTTCAGCCTCTCAGAGTTCTAGAATTACAGGCATGAGCTGCCGCATTTGGCAGTTTGCAGTTTTAAATGACTTTTTGAAAATGATACTTCACCTACGGCTTGTCCTTCCTGATAACCTTCACTTTCTCGTAGCATCAGAACCTCTTGAGAGGCAACAGTGACAGAGAGTAAACTTTCAGAGGGTCTTACCCCACCCCACGCTCCAGCCTGACCCTCCAGCATACCTATTGCACACAGTAGCTTTGAGCGAACGCCTTTGCTAGCTGCTTCCTTCGTCCTACAGTCCCAAGGAGGAACCCATGATCCTCCTGGGGGAGCGCACCATGGGACCTGCCCCGCTTTGGATTTTACTGTGAGAGGAAAAAGTTCAACCATTTTGGCCTGCCTGGCATGACTATTTCCAGCAGAATGAAGCCAGGACGTGGTCCCCTCTCTCTCTCTCTTTTTTTTTTTCGAGATGGAGTCTTGCTCTGTCGCCCAGGCTGGAGTGCAGTGGCGCGATCTCGGCTCACTACAGCCTCTGCCCCACCAGGTTTAAGCAATTCTCCTGCCTCAACCTCTAGAGTAGCTGGGATTACAGGCGCATGCCACCATGCCAGGCTAATTTTTGTATTTTTTGTAGAGATGGGGGTTTCACAATTTTGGCCAGGCTGGTCTTGAACTCCTGACCTCGTGATTATCTTACATGTCCGTGTGAAGAGACCAAACAGGCTTTGTGTAAGTAACAAGGCTGTTTATTTCACCTGGGTGCAGGCAGGCTGAGTCTGAAAAGAGAGTCAGCAAAGGGTGGTGGGATTATCATTAGTTCTTACAGGTTTTGGGATAGGCAGTGGAGTTAACAGCAATGTTTTGGGGGCAGGGGGTGGATCTCACAAAGTACATTCTCAAGGGTGGGAAGAATTACAAAAAAACCTTCTTAAGGGTGGGGGAGATTATAAAGAACCTTCTTAAGGGTTGGGGAGATTACAAAGTACATTGATCGTTAGGGTGGGGCAGAAACAAATCACAATGGTGGAATGTCATCAGTTAAGGCTATTTTCACTTCTTTTGTGGATCTTCAGTTGCTTCAGGCCATCTGGATGTATACATGCAGGTCACTGGGGATATGATGGCTTAGCTTGGGCTCAGAGGCCTGACAGTGATCCACCTGCCTCAGCCTCCCAAAGTGCTGGGATTACAGGCGTGAGCTACCGCACTGGACCTAGCCTCCCCTCTCTTTAACCTGCCCCGTCATGTACAATGCTGTACAATGCAGGGGTTCATATGTAAGAGCTTTGGTGACAAAAACACTTTGATCATGGCTCAGCCACTTACCAGCAAGTTACCTACTTTCTCTGAGTCTCACTTTCCTCCTCTGTGAAATGGGGGTGATTACTCCTACCTCAGAGCGTTGTTTTAAGGATCACAGGAGCTGACGTGTGTAAACTGCTTAGCACAGTGGGACCCAGGCGGTGCAGGTGTGGAGGCAGCAGCTGTCCTGAGGCCATGTGTGTGGGCCGCTCCATTATACCCATGACATAGCCTATGGTCATCGACAGAGAACGGGTCAGCTCAGCAGGCCAGTTGTATGTCTGGTTTTGCCAGAAACTAATAGCATAAGATTATTTATTGTAAGCCCAGCATAATTATTTTTGGTAATCATCTTCAATTTCAAATTAGGCCATAGATCATGTATGTATACCTTATTAGTAAATATTGGTTGGCTAGTAACCCAGTAAGATTCTAGAAAGATTCTGTGTCTGGGAATGAGCTCTTATTTTAAAAGGATAGTATTGCATAGCGGAGGGGCCCCACTTAGCCCAACAGAACTGGTTTGGATGCTGGTTCTACAACGTATTTTCTAAGAGACCTTGGATGATTGCGTCAGAACTCTGGGCCTCATTTCCCCCATCTGTAATGTGGAGATGACAGCAACCACACAAGGTTAAGGATGAAATGACATTAGCGCATGTTTGGGACTGGCTGTTGGAGGAGCACAAACATTCCCTTACGCCATTCCACTCTTAACCAGGGCTCTTAACTCAGGGGGCTTGTGTCTGCTGGGGACATTTGGCTGTGTGTGGAGGCATTTTGGTTGGCATGACTGAGAGTGGGGTGCCACTGGCATCTAGTAAGATACTGTTAAACATGCCATAATGCACAGGACTGTCCCCTGAGCAAAGAATGGTCTGCCCCAACTGTCAGCAGTGTGGAGGCTGTGAGCCCGCAGCCTGGAATTCTGTTCTGGTGTATGTCTCCCTGACTCTGATGATTTGAGCACTTTTTTTTATTTTTATTTTTGCAATGGGGATTCCTTCTACCTTGAGTAGTCTTTTTTTTTTTTTTTTTTTTTTTTTTTTTTTTTTTTGAGACGGAGTTTTGCTCTTGTTGCCCAGGCTGGAGTACAATGGCGCGATCTCAGCTCACCGCAACCTCCGCCTCCCGGGTTCAAGCGATTCTCCTGCATTAGCCTTCCTGAGTAGTTGGGAATACAGGCATGCGCTACCACGTCCGGCTGATTTTGTATTTTTGGTAGAGACGAGGTTTCTCCATTTTGGTCAGGCTGGTCTCAAACTCCCGACTTCAGGTGATCCGCCTGCCTCGGCCTGCCAAACTGCTGGGATTATAGGCGTGAGCCACCGTACCCGGCCTACCCTTGGGTAGTCTTTTATGTGAAAAGGCTCACAAAATTATAGAACACAGGCGTAATGGGTGACAGCTTTTATGAATCAGCTTTGTTAAAGAGGATCCTGCAGGAGCGTGAGGGCTACCCCCAGGAGCTGTGCACGCCTCTGTTCACAGCCTGTGCAGATGGCTGTGCACACCTGGCCCGGGACTTGTTTTAGAAGTGCCTACTCTTTCTGAATGTGAGCGACTTGGCTTTTACATGCCCTAGAAATACATTTACAGGCATGTTGAAAGGAATAGACTGATCTTTTTGAGCACCATCTCATATATCATCTTTCTTAATCCTTTAAACCCAAGGAAGGTGGTATCTATCCCCATTTCGAAGATGAAATTGAGCCTTGGAGACTCTAGCTTATCACATGACAAAGAGTCAGATCTGGGATTCAAACCCAGGTCAATCCTGCCTCCAAAACTTGAGGTGTTTTTTTTTATTTGTTTTGTTTTTTCCTTACCTAGTACATCTCTGACTGGTGAAATACATGGATCCCTTTTATAGAAAAAGCATTCTGGGCTGGGTGTGGTGGCTCACGCCTGTAATCCCTACACTTTGGGAGGCCGAGGCGGGTGGATCACGAAGTCAGGAGATCGAGAACAGCCTGGCTAACACGGTGAAACCCCGTCTTTACTAACAATACAAAAAATTAGCCAGGCATGTTGTCGGGCACCTGTAGTCCCAGCTACTTGGGAGGCTGAGGCAGGAGAATGGCGTGAACCCAGGAGGCGTAGCTAGCAGTGAGCCAAGACCGCGCCACTGTACTCCAGCCTGGGCAGCAGAGCAAGACTGTCTCAAAAAAAAAAAAAAAAAAAAAAAAAAAAGAAAAAGCATTCTGACAGCTCTGACAGCTACCTATATGCCTTGCAATGGCTCAATTCACCCACCCTTTTTGCGAGGCGCACTAGTGCAAAACCACCCTGGTGGGAGGTGTGCACGCTTGTATTTGGCTCAGATGTGCCCGTTGTGTTCTACATCAGTATCTGTGCTTTCCTCATCAAATCACAACAGATGAAGCAACCCACTGAGTACCAAATGTACACACTGGCATGATATGTCCTTGGTGGGAGAACTGCCTGGAGCACTCCATCTAGTAGCCTTCCTGCAATGATGGCCAGGCTCTCTGCTGACCCATACAGGAGCCCATAGCCACATGAGGGTACTGGGCATTTGGAATGCGGCTTGTGTGGGGAAGGAAGTGCATTTTATATCTTATTTAATTTTAATTAGTTACAATTCAAGTAGCTACCTATGGCCCACAGCTACCATAGTGGATAGCACAGGTTTAGAACGTTGGTTTTCAAGTTACCTGGAGAGCTTTTAAACCTCCCATTGTGGAGGCCACACCCCGGACCAATTAAATCAGACTGTCTGGGAGTGGCACCCACACATAGGTGTTCCTATTGTGTCCTAGATGATTCAGGAAATACTTGTATTACTTCTTAAAAGATATCATCAAGATTAAGTCACACAAATTCAATTCTAGAGAATTTACGGGACCTCAGTTTGAGAAACTAGCACAGGTCATGCTGCCTGTGGGTGTTTCCCAATTCTTTCTTTTCTTTTTTTTTTTTTAATTAAAGTTTTCCCTTTTGGGTTGTGATTTTATCATTGGCTCATCTCAGGTTGCTTGATCCCTCTGTGCTTGTCTTGGGGGTGTCGGGAGGAAAGGTCTAATGCTGGGTGTATTTCCCCCAGGATGGCAAACCATCATGAGTCGTGGCAGTGAGAAGTCTGCCAACATTTTAGATTGCCTTTTGACTTTAAAAACAGAAGTTCCGATCATGACCGAGGAGCAAAAGCAGGATTTAAATCCCCTGACCATAAAGATCAAGTGTGCTTCCTGCCTTCCATCACAGCCTGTACCCATTCAGGAACTAGAGGTAAGAATGAGCCGGATGCATGGAGTTTAGAGCTCCTCCCCTTCCACCCACCTGCCCGTCACATGCCATCTCTAGTCCTCCCGATGGCCCCACATGGGAAATGTCATTTTCATACGGGTCCGTGTGAAGAGACCACCAAACAGGCTTTGTGTGAGCAACATGGCTGTTTATTTCACCCGGGTGCAGGCGGGCTGAGTCCGAAAAGAGAGTCAGCGAAGGGAGATAGGGGTGGGGCCGTTTTATAGGATTTGGGAAGGTAATGGAAAATTACAGTCAAAGGGGGTTGTTCTCTGGTGGGCAGGGGTGGATCTCACAAAGTACATTCTCAAGATTGGGGAGAATTACAAAGAACCTTCTTAAGGGTGGGGGAGATTACAAAGTACATTGATCAGTTAGGGTGGGGCAGGAACAAATCACAATGGTGGAATGTCATCAGTTAAGGCTGTTTTTATTTCTTTTGTGGATCTTCAGTTACTTCAGGCCATCTGGATGTATACGTGCAAGTCACAGGGGATGCGATGGCCTGGCCTGGGCTCAGAGGCCTGACATTCCTGCCTTCTTATATTAATAAGACAAATAAAACAAAATAGTGTTGAAGTGTTGGAGCGGCAAAAATTTTTGGGGGGTGGTATGGAGAGAGATAATGGACGATGTTTCTCAGGGCTGCTTCAAGCGGGATTAGGGGCAGCGTGGGAACCTAGAGTGGGAGAGATTAAGCTGAAGGGAGGTCTTGTGGTGAGGGGTGATATTGTGGGGTTGTTAGAAGAAACATTTGTCGTACAGAATGATTGGTGATGGCCTGGATATGGTTTTGGATGAATTGAGAAACTAAATGGAATAAGAGAAGGAGATAAACAGGTATTAAAGGTCTAAGAATTGGGAGGACCTAGGACATCTGATTAGAGAGTGCCTAAGGAGATTCAGCATAGTCCTGCCAGCAAAGATTATTTATTTACTTCAAGAGTTTAGAGTGGCAGTTTGGGGATAGCACCAGGAGATACCAGCTGTGATGGCTTGGAGAAACAGTGTAAACCGGCAGTGTAAACAAGAGCAGGGCATGTATGAGTAGTTGAGAACGGTGAATAGGAGTATGACTAGACAAAATATAGTAGGGATGACAAGTTTTTTTGGGGCACAGTCTAAGTTGGTCTGGTGTCAAATGAGACTGGGGCCTAATAAAAAGGAGCGTCTATACAGGAGCTTAAATGGGCTGTACCTTGTAGAAGCGAAAGTGGTAAAAGTATTGTCCAGTCCTTAAGTTGGTGGCTGAGCTTGGTGAGCTGTGTTTTTAAAAGACCTTTAATCCGTTCTACTTTTCTTGAAGATGGAGGACCGTAAGGGATATAAAGGTTTCACTGAAACCTACTAAGAGCCTGAAAAACTGCTTGGCTGATTTGACTAATAAAGGCTGGTCTGTTATCAGACTGTATAGAAGGCTAAACTGAGGAATTATGTCTGACAGAAGGAAAGAAATGACTGCAGTGGCCTTCTCAGACCCTGTAGGAAAGGCCTTTACTTATTCAGTGAAAGTGTCTATTTGAACTAAGAGGTATTTTAGTTTCCTGACTCGGGCATGTTGAGTAAAGCTAATTTGCCAGTCCTGGGTGGGGGCAAATCCTCGAGCTTGATGTGTAGGGAAGGGAGGGGGCCTGAATAATCCCTGAGGAGTAGTAGAATAGCAGATGGAACACTGAGAAGTTATTTCCTTGAGGATAGATTTCCACGATGGAAAGGAAATGAGAGGTTCTGAGAGGCGGGCTAGTGGCTTGTACTATAGCATAGCCTGCCTTTGCTGGTGTGTGGTGATTAGGCCTGGTGGAACTGCCATCAATAAATCAAGCGTGATCAGGGTGAGGAACAGGAAAGAAGGAAATATGGGGAAATGGGGTGAATATCAGGTGGATCAGAGAGATGCAGTCATGGGGGTCAGGTGTGGTATCAGGAATAATGTGGGAGGCCAGATTGAAGTCCGGGCCAGGAACGATGGTAATTGTGAGACTTAAAGAGTGAGTACAGCTGAAGGAGCCGGGGAGCAGAAAGTATATGCGTCAGGTATGAGGAAGAAAATAGATTTTGGGAAATGTAGAGAGTGAGTTGAGCATAGTTTGTGATTTTTAGGGCCTCTAACAGTATTAAAGCAGCGGCAGCCACTGCACGCAGACATGAGGGCTAGGCTAAAACAGTAAGGTCAAGTTGTTTGGACAGAAAGGCTACATGGTGTGGTCCTGGCTCTTGTGTAAGAATTCTGACCGCACTAACCATGCCTAGGAAGGAAAGGAGTTGTTCTTTTGTAAGGGATTGAGGTTTGGGAGATTAATCAGACACGAGCAGCAGGGAGAGCACATGTGTTTTTATGAGAATTATGCCAAGATAGGTAACAGATGAGGATGAAATTTGGGCTTGACTGATGTAATGGGGGCTGTCTGTGAAGCCTTGTGGCAGTACAGCCCAGGTAATTTGCTGAGCCTAATGGGTGTCAGGGTCAGTCTAAGTGAAAGCAAAGAGAGGCTGGGATGAAGGGTGCAAAGGAATAGTAAAGAAAGCATGTTTGAGTCCAGAACAGAATAATGGGTAGTAGAGGGAGGTATTGAGGATAGGAGAGTATATGGGTTTGGCACCACGGGGTGGATAGGCAAAACAATTTGGTTGATAAGATGCAGATTCTGAACTAACTTGTAAGCCTTGTCTGGTTTTAGGACAGGTAAAATGGGGGAATGGTAAGGAGAGTTTATAGGTTTTAGAAGCCCGTGCTGTAGCAGGCGAGTGATCACAGGCTTTAATCCTTTTAAATCGTGCTGTGGGATAGGATATTGGCATTGAGCAGGGTAAGGGTGATTAGGTTTTAATGAGATGGTAAGGGGTGCATGATCAGTCGCCAAGGAGGGAGTAGAGGTCTCTTATACTTGTGGGTTAAGGTGGGGGAATACAAGAGGAGGATGCAAAGGAGGCTTTGGATTGGGAAGAAGGGCGGCAATGAGATGCAGCTGTAGTCCAGGAATAGTCAGGGAAGCAGGTAATTTGGTTAAAATATCTCGGCCTAATAAGGGAACTGGGCAGGTGGGGATAACTAAAAAAGAGTGCATAAAAGAGTATTGTCTTAAGTTGGCACCAGAGTTGGGGAGTTTTAAGAGGTTTAGAAGCCTGTCTGTCAATACCCACAACAGTTATGGAGGCAAGGGAAACAGGCCCTTGAAAAGAAGGTAATGTGGAGTGGGTAGCCTCCGTATTCATTAAGAAGGGGACGGGCTTACCTTCCACTGTGAGAGTTACCGGAAGTTCGGCGTCCGTGATGGTCTACGGGGCTTCCGAGGCGATCGGGCAGCATCAGTCTTTAGCCACTAAGCCAAGGAGTCAGTCAGAGAGCCTCGGGCCAGAGTTCCAGGGGCTCTGGGAGTGGCTGCCAGGTGAGTTGAACAGTCCAATTTCCAGTGGGGTCCCGCACAGATGGGACGTGGCTTAGGAGGAATCCTGGGCTGCAGGCATTCCTTGGCCTGGTGGTCAGATTTCTGGCACTTGTAGCAAGCTCCTGGGGGAGGAGGTTCTGGAGGAACGCCTGGCCACTGCGGTTCAGGCGTTTGGAAGTTGTTGTGTGCTGGAGATGTGGCTGGGGTTTGTCTCACAGTGGAGGCAAGGAATTGCAACTTTTTCCTATTATTGTACACCTTGAAGGAGAGGTTAATTAAATCCTGTTGTGGGGTTTGAGGGCCGGAATTTAATTTTTGGAGTTTTATTTAATGTCGGGAGCAGATTGGGTAATAAAATGTATATTGAGAATAAGATGGCCGTTTGACCTTTTAGGGTCTAGGGCTGCAAAGCGTCTCAGGGTTGCTGCCGAACAAGCCATGAACTGGGCTGGGTTTTTATATTTGATGAAAAAGAGCCTAAACGCTATCTGATTTGGGATAAAGAAAAAGGAGCATTAACCTTGACTATACCTTTGGCTCCAGCCACCTTTTTAAGAGTAAATTGCTAGGCAGGTTGGGGAGGGCTAGTCACGCAACGAAACTGTTAAGCCCGACCAGGTGTGAGGAGGGGAGGCGATAAAAAGATTATGGGGTGGAGGAGTGGAGGCTGAGGAAGAATTGGGACCTAGCTTGGGCTGGCGAGGAGGGGAGAGGTCAGATGGGTCTGTAGAAAGGGAAGATTAGAAAGACTCAGTGACTCTTGGGGTTGGGACTGAGGGGACAGGCGGGAGGGAAAGAAGGAAGATTTGGGAGGAGTTGCCCTGGGCACAGAGACTAGGAAGGGACTGATGTGTAAAAGAATGCCTGGATGTCAGGCACCTCAGACCGTTTGCCTATTTTACGACAAGAATTATTTAGATCTTGCAGGATGGAAAAATTTAAAGTGCCATTTTCTGGCTATTTGGAACTACTGTTGAGTTTGTATTGGGGTCAAGCGGCATTGCAGAAGAAAATAAGGCATTTAGGTTTTAGGTCAGGTGTGAGTTGAAGAGGTTTTAAGTTCTTGAGCACACAGGCTAAGGGAGAAGGAGGAGGAATGGAGGGTGCAAGGTTGCCCATAGTGAAGGAAGCAAACCCAGAGAAAAGAGAGCATAGAGACCCGGAGGGAAGGGGTTTGGGGGTTCTTGCCCCCTAGAAAGCGGGACTTGCTGCTAAGGGTGAAGGAGAAGGGGTTGAGGGGTACTTGCCCCTGCCCCAGGAAAGCAGGACTTGCCGCTGAGGGTGAAGGAGAAGGGGTTGAGGGGTACTTGCCCCTGCCCCAGGAAAGCGGGACTTGCCGCTGAGGGTGAAGGAGAAGGGGTTCACGGGTACTTGCCCCTTCCCCAGAAAAGCAGAGAAGGGGTAGAGACAAGGAGAGAAGGGGTTGGGGTACTTGCCCCTTCCCCAGAAAAGCAGAGAAGGGGTAGAGACAAGGAGAGAAGGGGTTGGGGTACTTGCCCCTTCCCCAGAAAAGCGGGACTAGCCGCTAAGGGTGAAGGACCAAGGCAGGCATCCCTGCATGGTCTGACACCCTTGAAACGTGGGTGTATAATCAGAGAGCGTCCCTGCAATGATTAAACACCAAGGGAAGGCTGCCTTCCCAGTCCGTGACCGGCGCCGGAGTTTTGGGTCCATGGATAAAACGTGTCTCTTTTGTCTCTACCAGAAAATGAAAGGAATTGAAATTAAGGGAGAGATTGAAGTGTGGCACCAAGATTGAAAGGAGAAAGAGGTTGAGGGATAGTGAGGGAGGTTGGAGAAGAGTCAAAAGAGGCCGCTTACCGGATTTGAAATTGATGAGATGTTTCTTGGGCTGGTGGGTCTGAGGACCTGAGGTCATAGAGGTGGATCTTTCTCACGGAGCAAAGAGCAGGAGGACGGGGGATTGATCTCCCAAGGGAGGTCCCCCGATCCGAGTCACGGCACCAAATTTCATGCGCGTCCGTGTGAAGAGACCACCAAACAGGCTTTGTGTGAGCAACATGGCTGTTTATTTCACCTGGGTGCAGGCGGGCTGAGTCCGAAAAGAGAGTCAGCGAAGGGAGATAGGGGTGGGGCCGTTTTATAGGATTTGGGAAGGTAATGGAAAATTACAGTCAAAGGGGGTTGTTCTCTGGTGGGCAGGGGTGGATCTCACAAAATACATTCTCAAGAGTGGGGAGAATTACAAAGAACCTTCTTAAGGGTGGGGGAGACTACAAAGTACATTGATCAGTTAGGGTGGGGCAGGAACAAATCACAATGGTGGAATGTCATCAGTTAAGGCTGTTTTTATTTCTTTTGTGGATCTTCAGTTACTTCAGGCCATCTGGATGTATACGTGCAAGTCACAGGGGATGTGATGGCCTGGCCTGGGCTCAGAGGCCTGACAGTCATCACCTGCATTTTACCATTTAGGATCCCACAGTGAGATACAAAAGAGATGGGGTTCCTGGGATTAGGTGTGACCAGTCCTGAGGTCTCCTACTATGCCGCAGGTGCTCTTCACATGCACGTCATGAACCTCCCTTCAGGAGCCCCCAGGCTTCCCTCTTCCTGTGGCAGTTGCCAGCGGGATGCTCACTCATTGTGAACCAACCAGGTTCAGCACTGCTGTTTATTCTGTGAGTTCCTTGTTCCCTCTTCTGGTTGGATCCCTGTCTCCTGAATTCTCTCCCTTTATCTGCTGTCTGGTTTTGCTGGAGTGCATCCTCTAGTAGCTTCTCGAGAAAAGGTCAATGGGAGATTTATTTTTGAGATCTCATATGTCTGCAGATATATTTTTTTCTACCTTTTTTTATCCTTACACATGACTGGTAGTTTGGCTGCATATAGAATTCTAGGCTAAAAATCATTTGCCTTCAGAGTTTTGAAGGCATTGTTCCATCATCTTTTATTTTCATTGAAGTTGAACCTTTGTATGCGAACTGTTTTTTGTTTCTCCAAATGCTTATAAAATCCTTTTTGTTGTCTTTTTTATTTTATTTATTTATTTATTTGAGGCAGAATTTCGCTCTTGTTGCCCAGGCTGGAGTGCAGGGGTGCAATCTCAGCTCACCACAACCTCCACCTCCTGGGTTCAAGCGATTCTTCTGCCTCAGCCTCCCGAGTAGCTGGGATTACAGGCATTCGCCACCACGCCTGGCTAATTTTGTATTTTTAGTAGAGACAGGGTTTCTCCATGTTGGTCAATCTGGTCTCAAACTCCTGACCTCAGGTGATCCACCTGCCTTGGCCTCCCAAAGTGTTGGGATTACAGGTGTCAGCCACTGCGCCCAACCGTGTCTCCTTTTTTAAAAAAAATTTTTTGAGACACGGTCTCACTCCACTGCCCTGTCTGGAGTGCAGTGGTGTGATCATAACTTACTGCAGCCTCAACCTCCTGGGCTCAGGTGATCCCCCTGCCTTAGCCTCCCTAGTAGCTGAGACTGCAGGCGCACGCCACCACACCCAGCTAATTTTTGTATTTTTTGTAGAGACAGGGTTTTGCCATGTTGCACAGGCTGGTCCTGAACTCCTGGGATCAAGTGATCCTCCTGCCGTGGCCTCCCAAAGTGCTAGGATTATAGGTGTAAGCCACAGTGCCAGCCCTTTTTGTCTTCTGAAACTGCTTGTGTGTCTTAGTGTGAGTATGTCCATATACATATGTCATACTTTAAAATATAGATTCACAGAAAGTTGCAAAGACAGTACAGAGAGGTCCCATGTATCCTTTATCCAATTTCCTCAGTAATTAGGTGTTTCATAACTATAGCACAATATCAAAATCAGCACATTGACATGAGTCTAATGTGTATATAGGTCTGTGCCATTTTATTGTACATTTATGTAACTGTCACAGCACTTGAGATGTAGAAATATTCTATCATCACAAAGATCTCCTTCATGCTACCCTTTCATAGTCACAACAACCCCCTAACACCCACCATCCCTAACCACTAATTTGCTATCTCTATACTTTTGTCAATTTGAAAATGTTATTGTTAAGGATTGAATTGTGTTCCTCCAAAAAATGGTATGTTGAACTCCTAACGCCCAGTGTCTCAGAATGTGATCTTATTTGGAAAGAGGGTCTTTGCAGAGGTAGTCAAGTTGAAATGAGGTCATTAGGGTATCCTTATGAAAAGGGGAAAATTGGACCCAGAGACAGACACACGTAGAGGGAAGACTATGCAAAGTGACACACAGAGAACGCCACATGGAAAGTGGATGCTGCCACATGCCAGGGGACATCTGGGGCCACCAGAAGCTGGAAGAGGCAAGGAAGGACCTTCCTGAGCACCTTCTGAGGAAATGTGGCCCTGCCAACAGCTTAATTTCTGACTTCTAGCCTCAGAACAGGGAGACAATAAATTTCTGTCATTTTAAGCCCCCCCCCCCCAGTTTATGGCGCTTGGTAGGAAACTGGTGTGGTTATATAAATGAAAACATCCAGCATGTGACCTTTTGAGACTGGCCTTCTCCCCCACTCCAGGATAATGGCCTTGCATGTAGTTTGGTCATGTTTCTTTATTTACTCTGCCTTTTAATTGACATATTTAGACCATTATATTTAGAGTAAATGTTGATATATTAGAGCTTAAGTCTACCATTTTAATTTTTGTTTTCTGTCTGTTCCTTCTGTTTTTTTGTTTCTCTTGGTTTTTATTCCTGCTTTCTTGTGGGTTACTTGACCCATTTTTAGAATTCCATTTTGATTTATCTGTAGTATTTTTGAATTTATATCTCTTGGTATAGATTTTTAGTGGCACTCTGGATATTATATTTAACGCATAACATAACTTTTCGCAATCTCTTGGTATCAATATTTTACCAGTTTGAGTGAAATATAGAAACTTTACCTCCCTCCATACCCCTTTAGTTTTCCTAAATATTTCCTCTACATAGATTGATAACCACATGAGATGATGTTATACTTTTTGCTTCAACTGTCAAACATAACCTAGAAAACTCAAGGGTTGAAGGAAAGTGTATTTGTTTACCCGTGGTTCTACTTATTCCGTTATCCTTTCTTCCTTTCTAATGTTCCAAGACTGCTTTTGTCATTTCCTTTCTGTTTCAAGAACTTCCTTTCGCCTTTCTTCTAGGATAAATCTGCTGAAAACAAATTCTTTTAGTTGTTCTTTGTCTCAGGGTGTTTTTATTTTTCCTTCATTCTGGAAGGATAGTTTTACTGGATATAGAATTGGTATAGAATGGGGTTGATTTCTTTTTTTTTTTTTTTTTTTGAGAGAGTCTGGCTCTGTCACCCAGGCTGGAGTGCAGTGGCATGATCTCGGCTCACTGCAACGTCTGCCTCCTGGGTTCAAGTGATTCTCCTGCCTCAGCCTCCTGAGTAGCTGGGATTATAAGCATGCACCACCATGCCTGGCTGATTTTTGTATTTTTAGTAGAGACAGGATTTCACCATGTTAGTTAGCCAGGCTAGTGTCAAACTCCTGACCTCAGGTGATGCACGCACCTCAGCCTCCAAAAGTGCTGGGGTTACAGGTGTGAGCCACTGTGCCTGGCTGGATTTTTTTTTTTTTAACACTTGAAAAATGTTATACCACTTTCTTCTTACCACTACAGTTTCTGATGGGAAATCTGCTGTCATTCAAATTACTTTTTTTTCCCCTATAAGTAAGGTGGCATTTATCTCTTGCAGCTTTCAAGATTTTCTTTCTTTGTCATTAATTTACAGAAGTTTGACTATGACATGTCTTGGTGTGGATTTCTTTGTGTTTATCTTATTTGGGGTTCTCTCAGCTCTTTGAATCTGTAGGCTTATGTATTTTGCCAAATTTGAGAAAATTTTAGCCATTATTTATTGGAATACTTTTCAGCACCACCTTTTTTCTCCTCTCCTTCTGAAACTCCAATGACATGAATATTATTTCTTTTGTTTTAGTCCCACAGGGCCCTGAAGTTCTGATTTTGATTTTTGTGTCTTTTTTCCCCTGTGTTGTTCAGATTGGGTAATTTCTTTTTTTCTTTCTTTTTATTTTCTTGAGACAGAGTCTTGCTCTCTCGCCCTGGCTGTAGTGCAGTGGCGCGATCTTGGCTCACTGCAAGCTCCACCTCCTGGGTTCATGCCATTCTCCTACCTCAGCCTCCTGAGTAGCTGGGACTACAGGCGCCCACCACCATGCCCGGCTAATTTTTTGTATTTTTAGTAGAGACTGGGTTTCACCGTGTTAGCCAGGCTGGTCTCGATCTCCTGACCTCGTGATCCACCCACCTCGGCCTCCCAAAGTGCTGGGATTACAGGCGTGAGCCACCACGCCCGGCCCAGATTGGGTATTTCTATTTCTATTGTTTTGTCTTCAGGTTTACAGATTCTTTCCTCTGTACATTCCATTCTGCATTGAGTCCATCTATTGAGTTTTTTTTATTGCAGTTATTGTATTTTTCAGTTCTAAGATTTCCATTTTTGTTTTGTTTTGCTTTTTGAGTTGGAGTCTTACTCTATCGCCCAGTGCAATGGTGCCATCTTGGCCCACTGCAACCTCCGCATCCTGGGTTCAAGCAGTTCTCTGCCTCAGCCTCCCAAATAGCTGGGATTACAGGCACCTGTCAACATGCCTGGCTAATTTTTGTATTTTTAGTAGATATGGGGTTTCACTATCTTGGTCAGGCTGGTCTTGAACTCCTGATCTCGTGACCCACCCCCTTGGCCTCCCAAAGTGCTGGATTTACAGGTGTGAGCCACCGCACCCGGCCTATTTACTTTCTTTTTAAGAGATGGGGTCTTGTCTTGCTCTGTCACCCAGGCTGGAGTACAATGGCACTATCATGGCTCACTGCAGCCTTGAACTCCTGAGCTCAAGTGACCCTGCCACCTCAGCCTCCCGAGCAGCTGGGACTAAAGGCATGCACCACCACACCTTGTTTATTCTTTATATCTCCTGTTTCTTTGCTGAGCAACTATTTTTTTCATTTGTTTCAAGCATGTTCATTACTGCTTCAGATTCCTTTTCAGATAATTCCAAGATCTGTATCATCTCAGTGTTGGTGTCTGTTCATTGGTTTTTCCCATTCAAGTTGATTTTTCTGGTATGACAGGTGATTTTTTAAAAATTCTATCTTGGATATATTGAGTATTACATTATGAGACTGTATCTTATTTAAATCTTATGTTTAAGCTGGGTGCTGGAGAATCACTTGAGCCCAGGAGTTTAAGACCAGCCTGGGCAACACAGTGTGATCCCTTCTTAATTTTTTTTTTAATTAGCTAGATGTGGTGGCATACACCTGTAGCCCAGCTATTCAGGAGGCCGGGGTGGGAGGATGGCTTGAACCCAGGAGGCTGAGGCTGCAGTGAGCTATGATTGCACCACTGCACTCCAGCCTGGATGACAGAGACCCTGTCTCTCAAAAAAAAAAAAAAAAGAAGAAGAAGAAAAGAAAGAAAAAAATTGTATGTGTAGCAGGCCTTCTCCAACACCAAATTGCATGTGTAGCAGGCCTGTGGAGGGGGAGATGAGAGAGTTACCATCTCAATACTGCCAGGTGAGACTCCAGGTTCCCCACTTGGCCACTGTACCCTGTGGGTAGGGATATCTTGTTACTGCTCTTGTGGACTTCACTGATACATGATGGGAGGCTTCATTTCCATTGAGTGTTGGGGAAAGTCCTGGCTCCCCACCAGGTCTTTTCTGACACTACCCCAGTGAGGTAAGGAGCACCAAGTTAAAGTCAGTGAGGGTAGAAGTCCAGGCTTCCCATGTAGCCTTTGTTTCTGGGGTGGGGCATGATTTTTTCCATGGTGTGTGTCTGGGGTAGGGAGGTTATTTGCCTAAAAGTTTGCTGTTCTGCTGAGTTGTCCCTTTCTTCGTCTTTGATATGGAGAAAGCAGACTTTTCTTGGGGTCCTTTCTGCCTACTCTCACTGGTATTTCTGATACTGCCTTCTCCAGCACCCAGTCCAGAATATATGAGACAAATAGAAGACCCAGGGTCCCATGTTCCCTAAACACCTTTTCTGTACTTTTCAAAGTCTTTGTATTTTTTTTTATATATACAACCTGCAGAGTTTTAAAGCTGTACTTAGTAGAACTAGAAGTGTGTCTATTCCATCTTGATCCAGAACAGGAGCTCTGTAAGTGTATTTTTACCCATGAAGCTGGGGATTCAGTGGGCCATTTCAACCTAGAAGCCCACATCCTTCAGCACTGGGAAATTGTCTTAAATTATTTCACTGATTATTTCTTCATTTTTTCCCCCTCTCTTTTTGGGACTCTGTTAGCTAGATGCTGACTCTCCTGGGCTTTCCTTTTTTTTTTCTGAGATGGAGTCTCGCTCTGTCACCCAGGCTGGAGTGCAGTGGCACGATCTCAGCTCACTGCAACCTCCGCCTCCCAGATTCAAGCAATTCTCCTGCCTCAGCTTCCTGAGCAGCTGGAATTACAGGTGCCTGGCACCACACCCAGCTATCTTCTACTTGTTTTTATTGTTCTTTCTCTCCTAATTGATCCTTTTTCTAGGAAATGTTCAGAAAAGAGTGAACAGAGTGGGCCTGAGACTACCGTCCTTAAAAAGTCCTGTTTGCAGAGTTGACCCAGGCTGGTATATGGGAACTTGCATTTTGAGAGGGTTCCCCGCACTCCCCGTTAAGAATGGCTCACTGTGCCTAATGGCTTTTGCAAACAGTATCGTTTGTGCTGAATGCCTGCTTTCCCTTTGGGAGGCTGAGATTTTCATACATGCTAGGCAGGGGGTGCTATGTGACCAGGCCTCAGCAAAAGCCCTAGGCAGTGAGTCCCTCATGGGCTTCCCCAGTGGACAGCATTTCACACGTTGCTGCACTGCATCAGGGAGGAGGTGAGCGCCCCCTGTGTGTATCCCCTGGGAGAGGACTTCAGCAGCTTGTGCCTGCCCCCTTTATTGTTTGCTTTGTCTCTTTTGCTGTAATAAATCACAGACACAAGTGCGCTGCACCCATGCTGAGTTCTGTGAGTTCTCCTAGCGAATCACTGAACTTGAGGGTGTCGGGGGCCCGGGACACAGCACTTCCAGCTTGCTTCATGGGCAATGTCGTCACGTGTGTAGTCCGCTTCCTTTAGGTTGATCTTCCTGTTTGTTTCACTCCACCTTCTATGTCAGACGTTTTCCTCCACTGTCTGTTAATCCCCTGGCCCATTGCTCATGGCTGAGAGAGCACAGACCTAAAAGGCGAGCTTTGGGTGCACGGTGGGCTTCTCAGCTCTGAGCTTCACCATCAGGTGATCTGAGTGGGGCGTTGGTGGGAACCCCTGGGTTCTACAGGGCTTTCCTAGTTCCCTGCCTGGGGGGTCAGGGTCTAGCCTGCTGCATTCTGAATGCCCACAGACAGAAAGGAGCTGGGAATTTGCACTAAGCAGTGAGCATTTGGTCACCTAATCTCCCTATTTGGGAACGGCACAGATGCCCTCAACTATCCCCTATTCCAGAGACCCTCTGTTATTTTTTTAAACAAATTTTTCTACAGTAAAATTGATGTTTATCTTTTGGTTTATAGGTCTATAAATTTAAAATTATGTATAGATCAGGCCAGGTGCAGTGGCTAACACCTGTAATCCCAGCATTTTGGGAGGCTGAGGCAGGTGGATCATTTCAGGTCAGGAGTTTCAGACCAGCCTGGCCAACATAGGGGAAACCCTGTCTCTACTAAAAACACAAAAATCAGCTGAGCGTGGTGGCGCGTGCCTGTGATCCCAGCTCCTCAGGAGGCTGAAGCAGGAGAATTGCTTGAGCCTGGGAGGCAGAGGTTGCCGTGAGCCAAGATCGCGCCATTGCACTCCAGCCTGGGCTATGAGAGAGAAACTCTGTCTCAGAAAAATAAAATCACGTATAGATCAATATTATCACCACTACAGTTAGGATACAGTTCTGTCACCCCAAACCCCTCCTTTGTACTCGCCCTTCATAATCACTTTTGCTTCACACACATAACCTCTGACAGCCACTGATGTGTTCTTTATGACTATAGTTTTAACTCTGGAAGAATGTCATGTAAATGGGGCTCTGTGTTTTGCAGCATCATGCAGCTGTAACCTTTGATTCAGCAGGTAACAATGTGCATGGCCTCTCCACTCAAGGTAATGCCTTTCAGATTCATTCAAGTGGCCTCATCTATCAGTAGTTCTTTCCTTTTCATTGCTGAGCAGTATTCCATCACAAGGGTGTGCCACAGTTTGTTCGTGCACTCATCAAAGGACATTTAGGTTGCTTCTAGTTTTTGGTAATTATGAATAGAGCTGCTTAAAAACAGTGTACACATGTTTTTATAAGAACATAAGTTTTCAGTTCTTTAGGGTAAATGCCAACAAATGAAATTGCTAGGCTATATGTTAAGTATATGCCTGACTATGAAAAACTGCCCACCATTTTCCAGTGCGGCTGATCACTCTGCATTCTCATCAGCAGTGAACAAGGGTTCTAGTTGCTCCCTACCCTCTCCAGAATGTGGTATTGTCAGTATTTTAAGTTTAGCCAGTCTAAGAAGTTTGTATTGTTATCACATCATGGTTTTAATTTGTAGTTCCCTGACGGATAATGATGTTGAGCATCTTTTGATGTGTTTATTTGCCATTTTACATCCCATTTGGTGAAATTTCTGCTCGAATTTTTGCTCATTTTTCAGTTGGGTTGTTTACTGTCTTACTGCTGAGTTTTGGGAGTTTTAAAAAATATATATTCTAGGCTGGGCACGGTGGCTCACGCCTGTAATCCCAACACTTTGGGAGGCTAAGGCGGGCGGATCACTTGAGGTCAGGAGTTCAAGACCAGCCTGGCCAACATGGTGAAACCCCATCTCTTCTAAAAACACAAAAATTAGCCAGGCCTGGTGGCGCGTGCCTGTAATCCCAGCTACTCAGGAGGCTGAGGCAGGAGAATTGCTTGAACTGGGGAGGTGGTGGTTGCAGTGAGCCGAGATTGAGCCACTGTACTCTAGCCTGGGCAATGGAGCGAGAGCCTGTCTCAGGGAAAAAAAAAAAAAAAAATTCCGGGATGCGCACGGTGGCTCACGCCTGTTATCCTGGCAATTTGGGAGGCTGAGGCAGGAGGATCACTTGAGCTCAGGAGTTCAAGACCAGCCTGGGCAACATGGTAAAACTCCGTCTCTACAAAAAAAAAAAAAAAAAAGGAAAGAAAAGAAAAATTAGTGGGGCATGGTAGCACACACCTGTAGTCCCAGCTACTAGGGAAGCTGAGGTGGGAGGATCAGCTGAGCCCAGGGAGGTTGGGGCTGCAGTGAGCCATGATTGCACTACTGCACTCCAGCCCGGGGCAACAGAGCAAGACCCTGTCTCACCATAAATATATATATATAATAAATGGGTGTTTACACACACATTCTGGATTTAAGTCTGTTGTTGGATATATTATTTGCTAATATTTTCTCCCAGTCTGTAGTTTGTCTTGTCATTCTCTTTTATTTTTAACCCAATCTGTGACAAGCACATCTTTTCATTCTCTTTACAGTGTCTTTTGCAGAGCAAAAATTTTAATTTTGATGAAGTCCAAATTATACATTTTTTTTCATGTATGCATTGTGTTTCTGTGTCACATCTAAGAACTCTTTGCCTAACCCCTGGTCAGAAGGATTTTTTTTTTCTGTTTTCTTCTCAATGCTTTAATAGTTTTATAGTTAACATTTATATCTTCGATCAATTTTTTTCTTTTTTGAGACAGAATCTCATTTGTTGTCCAGGTTGGTGTGCAGTGGTGCAGTTGTAGCTCGTTGAAACCTCAAACCTCCTGGCCTCAAGCAGTCCTCCTGCGTCAGCCTCCCAAAGTGCTGGGATTAAAGGCGTGAGCCACCACACCCAGCCTTTGATCAATTTTGAATGAATTTTTGTATATGGTGTGAGGTTTACGTTGAAGTTTCTTTTGCACTTTTGATAAACATAGATTAGCCATACTTGCGTGGATCTGTTTCCGGTTTCTCTTTTCTGATCCGTGGGTCTGTGTCTGTCCTTTCAGCAACACGACACTGTCTTGCTTATAGTAGCTTTGTAGTAAGTCGTAAAAATGGGTGAAGTGGTTCCTCCAACTTTAGTTTTCAACATTGTTTTAGCTCTTCCAGTTTCTTGGCTCTTCTATACAAATTTTAGAATCAGTTTATCAATATCTACAAAAAGTTGTGCTGGGATTTTGATTGGAATTGCATTACATTTGTAAACCTATAAACTGATTGGTTTGAGGAGAGTTGACATCTTTGCTATATTGTCTTCCAATCTATGTATATAGTACATCTCTCCATTTATTTACATCTTTTTTTTTTCATCAGTGTTTTGAAGTTTTCAGGACCCCCTATTTACATTTTGCCTGGAGAGCAAACTAGTAGACTTCTGCCGAGCCACTGGGGGGACACCTAGGGATCTGATTGCTTCTTAAGGAACTTGCACCCAGTCCTCCCTGCTCCAGCCGTTCCTTTTTACTGCCAGTTCCAGAGATACTAGGTTTGCCATTCCCAAGTCTTTTGAGAGTTTTACAGAGAAAATCTGGTTGGTTCTCAGCTTCTCCATTGTGTGGTTGGTATTTGGCTTTCTCAACTGTGCCAAGCCTGTTACAAATAAATAGAAATACAATAGGTTTTACCTTGATTATATTCTTTCTTTTCTTAAACTTATATCCTTATTTTGTATCTCTGATCATTCTAATATCTTATGCCCTGGTGCATCTGATTTCACTAGTAGTGCCTTTGTCTTTACGTGTTCTGTGATTTTTACCATGATCTCGTGTTCAATGGAACTTTCTTGATGGGAATTCTTTGAGGCCTAGGTTGAAAGTGAGTATCTCCAGAGGTATTGTGTCTCTGCCCACGGCTCTGGGAGCACCGCCAATCCAGGATTATTTTAGAATAAATTCTCAGCTTCAGTGTAAAATAAATAGTGCCTTTAGATTACGAATTCAGACCACAGACTTGTGTAAGGCTTAATTTGTGATGATAAAATCTCAGCACCAAGGTCAAACCATGCAAATGTCCCTGCTTTCTGCCTCAGCATAGCTTGGCTCTTCCTTTCCACCCTGTTCTCCGTGCTCTCTGAGGCCCAGACCTCTCTGAGGCTGTCTCCTGCCCAGAGTGTCAGTTTTCAGCTTGGCACCTGTGGCTCTGCTAAAGGGGTCTGTGTTGACCCCCAGATATATATTTGGAAAACAGAGATTTCCTTTCTAAAAATCACTTCTCTGTACCTTTTCTGTGCCCAGCCTCAGGATAGGAACTAGAAGTACAGGTATGAAAAAGGACACATGGCCTATCTTCATGGCATTCACATTTTGGGAGGAAAATAAGTAACGAATGCTTTTTGAGTCCTTGTTTCATGCCAGTCGCCATCCTGGTGCGTTCACATGCATGATGTCTGCAGTCCTAGTAATGACCTTGCACAGTAGTGTCTCTTATGGATATTTTGTGGATGAGAAAACTTGGGCTACAGGGACAGGCAATGAGCCTGGCACTGGGATTTGAGCTCCTCATGCTGGGGCTGAGTGACTGTCCTTGTGGCTGGGTGACCTGCTGTGGCCCTGCTCTCTCGTAGAGGCTGTGCATGCCTGTGTACTGCAAGTACCAGTTCCATAAGACTCCAGTTCACAAGACCAAGGGGGAGCCCCATGGAACCCACGTTTATTTCCAGGACATCAACGTCATCTTCCTTGGGGCACTGCACCCCAGTGACCTAAGGGAATACCTGGAGGGCCCCCCCATGGTGGTGGAAGTTCACGACCGGGACCACAAGTCAGAGGAGTGTTCTCAAAAGTCCGTGCTGTTTGGGGAGGACCCTCTGGATTCATACCTCAACTTCCAGGCCCTCATCTCTCCCCGAGAGACAGAGAACAACCCCTTTGAGTCCCAGAACAAGATGTGGTACCCTTATGGCATCGCCCAGGTCAGTTTTGCTGACCTCCTCCTTGGCCACAAGTACTTGAATCTGGCCGTCCCCATCCACAGCTGTGAGGTTCAGCCCACACACTGCGGCCAGGACAGCAGGAGAAGGAAGGTTGTGGGGCTTGGGGTCCCCAGAGATGGCCACCAGCACGGCCCAATGCCCAGGGGCAACTACCTAGAGGCTGACTCCCAGCTCAAGTTGCGAGTGGACATCGCGGTGCCACTAAGGGCCGGGGCCAGAGCTGCTGATCCCGACCTCGGGGGTTCCCAGTTTGGCCGCATCATCTTCGTCTTTGACTTTAAGAAGGTCTCCCTGCTCCACAGCCTGCTGCAGGACATCACCATGATCAACGCTAAGGCCCTCGGCCTGGACTCCTACCCTGTCAGGACCCTGCAGCAGATCCTGTCAGCCTTCAAGGTGCGTGTGCGGGTCCAGGAGCAGCAGCACCTGGATGTGCTCACTGGCTTCCACCTGCTGGACGGGAAGACACACCTTTTCATCCTGGAAGGCCTGGCCGACCAAGGCTTGAGGCAGCTGTGGGAGAACCACCAAAGCTGGTAGGTGGTTTGTTTTACATCTTACATAAAAATGATGGCATCTGGATGCCGAGGGAGTGGAGAGGTCTTTCAGAGCCAAGCCTAGGTTTAGCATCCTTGTCTGTGAGTCTCCTTTCGGGGTTCATTGTGAGGTACTTACCAGGGTTTAGTCGTTAGACTCGATTGGATTTGGTTCCAGGGAGGAATTCGGGAGTATCTAAGATGACTGAGGGGTCCAGGAGAGTGGGGCCTGTCTTCAGGGTTCTGAGCCAAGGGCTACTGTGGCTAAACAGGAGCAGAATATTCTGTATTAGATTTCAGCTTGCCCCAGGGAAGATCATTTTGAAGATGGAGGGGCTGCTTAGGCTGCAGGAAATTGCCCTTCCCTGAAGGCCTTCAGGGTACCTGGGGGCCACTCAGTGGGAACACTAGAAGTGAATAATTAAAGTGTCCAATTCTGGGCTGCAGCGGGTAGCCCTTTGCAGTTCCTCCATTTTTTAGTTTTGGTGACATGACACCTCTCCCTTCCTTTCACAATTTGCAAGTATACTAGTTTGGGTAGATAGGATCTCCCTCCTTTAGTCTGGAGGGCCCCCATCTGTCCTCAGAGTTCAGATGCCCCAGGACCCACTTGTCTGCAGTGGGGAGTCCAGGAGTTGAGGCTGTCTGCCCAGAAGGGGATTGCACCTCTGGGAGACCTGCCTTCCTGTGCTGATGGGCCCAGAGGCACCGGGAGAAGCTGGCCTTGTATCTATTATAAGCCCAGGAGAACTGAAAACATATGTCCACACAAGAGCTTGTACACACATGTTCACAGCAGCATTATGTATAATAGTCAAAAAGTGAAAACAGGCCAGGTGCAGTAGCTCACGCCTGTAATCCCAGCACTTTGGGAGGCTAAGGTGATCCTGGAATCACTTGAGCCCAGGAGTTCAAGACCAGCCTGGGCAACATAGTGATACCTTGTTACTACAAAAAATACAAAAATTAGCCAAGCATGGTGGCTCATGCCTGTAATCACAGCTACTTGGGTGGCCAAGGTGGGAGAATCACTTGAGCCCAGGATGCAGAGGTTGCAGTGAGCCAGTATCACGCCACTGAATTCCAGCCTGGACAACAGAGCCAGACCCTGTCTCAAATTAAAAAAAAAAAAAAAAAAAACGGGAGGGGCGGGGGTGGGAAATAACCCAAATGTTTATCAACTGATAAACAGAAGATAATAAGTCCATAGAATTATTGAGCCATAAAAGGAAATGAAAGCCAGGCACGGTGGCTCACACCTGTTATCCCAGCACTTTGGGAGGCTGAGGCGGGAGGATTGCCTGAGGTCAGGAGTTCGGGACCAGCCTGGCCAACATGGTGAAACCCTGTCTCTACTAAAAATAGAAAAACTTACCCAGGCATGGTGGCGCGTGCCTGTAATCCCAGCTACTCGGGAGACTGAGGCAGGAGAATACCTTGAACCCTGGAGAGGGAGGTTGCGGTGAGCCGAGATCGCGCCACTGCACTCCAGCCTGGGAAACAAGAGCGAAACTCCATCTCAAGAAAAAAAAAAAAAGAAATGAAATACTGATACACATATCTCAACCTTGAAACATTATGCTAAGTCAAAGAAGCCAGACACAAAGTGGCACATATTGTATGATTCTGTGTTTGTGAAATGTCCCGAACCGGCAAATCCATAGAGATAGGTAGGCCGGTGGTTGCCAGGGATAACCACTCAGGGGAGGGCAAGAGAGAAGCGGGGAGCCACTGCCAGTGGGCACAGAGTTGCCTTTAGGGATGTGGAGGATGTTCTAGAACTAGATACTGTTTATGGCTGCACAACATTGTGAATGTAGTCTAAACCACTCATTCATGCGCTTTAAAA
Organism: Pan troglodytes; assembly: GCF_028858775.2. NCBI lineage: Eukaryota > Metazoa > Chordata > Mammalia > Primates > Hominidae > Pan > Pan troglodytes. The sequence goes on along the minus strand of NC_086015.1, from coordinate 132,191,421 downwards.
GGTTGAGTTTTGCCGGGCACAGTGGCTCACGCCTGGAATCCCAGCACTTTGGGAGGATGAGGCAGGCAGATCACGAGGTCAGGAGATCAAGACCAGCCTGACCAACAAGTGAAACCCCATCTCTACTAAAAATATAAAAATTAGCCAGGCCGTGGTGGCGTGTGCCTGTAATCCCAGCTACTCAGGAGGCTGAGGCAGGAGAATCGCTTGAACCCAGGAGGTGGAGGTTGCAGTGAGTGAGATCGCGCCACTGCACTCCAGCCTGGGTGACAGAGCTAGACTCCGTCTCAAAAAAAAAAAAAAAAGGTTGAGTTTTGTTCAAGACCAGCTTTGCCAACACGGTGAAACCCCATCTCTACTAAATACACAAAAATTAGCCAGGCGTGGTGGCAGGCACCTGTAATCCCAGCTACTTGGGAACTTGGGAGGCTGAGGCAGGAGAATTGCTTGAACCCGTGGGCGGAGGTTGCAGTGAGCCGAGATCATGCCACTGCACTCCAGCCTGGGTGGCAGAGCAAGATTCCGTCTCAAAAAAAAAAAAAGATTGAGTTTTGTGGTGTGTAGCAAAGAATGTGGCCTGGCCCAGAAGCAGTCTGGGCTCTGCCCTTGGCTCCTGGGAGGCGATCTGAGTCACACCTAATAGGAGTGTCTTTGTTCAGGGAGGGGACTGGTCACACCTGACAGTCACAGGATGGAGGCTGACCTTCCAGAAAGACCAACCAGGTGCTTCGGGATGGGGGCTTTGGGTCATGCAGAATCAGGAGACTGAGTTCAGCCATGTAGGCGGTCAGCCAGCCTGCCATACCTGTGCAGTGGAGCCCCCTGGAAACTGGCCGCCAGGGCTGGGGCGAGCTGCCTGGCTGCAGTGTGCTTGCACGCCGCCACTCACCAGTGCTAGGAGGGTAGCACATCTGGCTCCACGAGAAGACAGTAGAAGCTTTGTGTCTGGAGCCATCGTGGACTCTGCTCCATGTGTTTGTTCCCTTGGCAGATTTTAGTCTGTATTCTTTCCCTGTAATACAACTGTAACTGTGACTGTAGAACTCACTTTCAGTAAGTTCTGTGAGCCCTTCTAGCGCATTATCAAACCAGAGGGCGGTCTCAGAAACCTTCTGAACTTGCAGTCGGCGTCAGAAGTAAGGGCGGTCTTGGGGACTGTGCCCTCAAACTTTGTGGTTTGGCTAATGCTGGGCAGATAGTATATGAATTATATCTCAAAAGCTTTTTCCAGTGGCAGAAATATCATGAAGCATGCTCATTGAACCCAGTTGAATTAGGCTAGAAATAAAACACAAATCATTAACCAGAAAAAAGTTCATATGCAGGGAAATTAATAACCATACTTCCAAATAACTTGTGGGTCAAAAAGAAATCATAATGGAAATTAGACATTTTTGAACTGAACCATAATGAAAACAATATATTATCTAAATTTGCAGGGTGGGCTGGGCACAGTGGCTCATGTCTGTAATCCCAACACTTTGGGAGGCCAAGGTGGGCGGATCGCCTGAGGTCAGGAGTTTGAGACCAGCCTGGCCAACATGGTGAAACCCCATCTCTACTAAAAATACAAAAATTAGCTGGGCATGGTGGCACATGCTTGTATTCCCAGCTACTCGGGAGGCTGAGGCAGGAGAATCGCCTGAACCCAGGAGGCAGAGATTGCAGTGAGCCAAGATCATGCCACTGCACTCCAATCTGGACAACAGAGTGAGACTCTGTCTCAAAATAAATAAATAAAAATTTGCAGAGTGATATTGAAGCATTAGTCAGAAGAAAATGTATAACCTTAAAATGCTTATTTGGAAATGAAAAATGCCTGAAAATTATTGAGACATAATTATAGTTGTTGCAGACATTGATATGTGTTTCAAATTATGCCAATATATTTTAAAAATTATAAGAAATTTAAAAAATACCAAAAGTATGTTCAGATAAGATTATTTAATGTGGTATCGAATATAAAAATTAGTATAAAAATCTATCAAATTTTGAATACCATCTACATACAAAAACTAATTTTTAAAAATTGGAACACATTTAAAGTAAAATGTATGAAATTCATAGGACTAAATTTGACAAAAAGATGTGAAAGACATCCATCATGAATATTATAGAACTTCAGGAAACATTAAGGAAGACACAAATAAGTGGAGAGAGATACCATGTTCATGAATTTGAAGACTCAATATTCTAAAGGCTCAGTTATCTTCAAATTTGAACTATAGATTCAGTGCACTTCCAGTTTTAAAAATCCCAACAGCTTTTAAAGTATGGACATTGATTTTAAAATTTTAAACTTCCGCATGTTAATAAAGGTTCGTACTTTTTTTTTCATCAAAGTCCATACTTTAAAAGCTGTTGGAATTTTAAACCCTTTACAGCAACATGTAAAGGTCTTTTTTAAAGAAGATACCGTTGAATAAGAAAAAGATAGAAGAACTTGCTGTACTAGATATCAAGACTCATGATAAAACTATAGTCATTAAGATAGTGTGGTATTGGTTCAGAGATAGACAAGCAGACCTATGGAACATAATAGAGAATCCAGAAACAGACCTACACATAAATGTTCATTTGACATATGACATACGTGATATTGCAAAATTGGTGGGGAATAAATACACTAAAAAACACTGAATTTTCTACTTCAAAAGAATGAATCTTACACAATGGGATGCTATTTCATACTCATTAGGATGGGTAGAAACCAAAAGTCCAATAATGACAAGTGTTGGCAAGGATGTGGAGAAATCAGAAGTGTCCTCTGCTGGGAGGAATGTAGGTGCAGCCACTTTGGAAAACATTCTGGCAGTTCCTCAAGTGATTAAACACAGAGTTCCCATATGACCCAGGAATATCACTCCTAGATCTGTGCCCAAGAAAATGAAAACATGTATCCACACTAATGTGTGGATTATCGCCAATTAGTGTACTAAACTTTGTACACTCATGTTTATAACAGCATTATTCATAATAGCCAAAAGATGGAAACAGCCCAAATGTCCATCAAGTAGTAAAAGGGTAAACAAATAATGGATATGCATACACTGGAATCCTATTTGGACATAAAAAGGAATGAAACACCATGACATGCTGCACTATGGATGAACCTTGAAAACATGCTGAGGAGAGGCGGTCAGCCACAAGATGTTATGTGATTCAATTTATGCGGAACGTCCAGAAGAGGCCAATCTATCAGAAAGTAGATTAGTACAGGCGTCTCCAAGCCCTAGGCCGTGGACCTGTACCGGTCTCTGGCCTGTTAGGAACTGGGCTGCACAGCAGGAGGTCAGCAAGCTCTGCCTGAGCTTCGCCACCTGTCAGATCAGCAGCGGCATTAGATTCTCATAGGAGCGGGAACACTTTTGTGAACTGTGCATGCGAGGGACCTAGGTTGCGCATTCCTTATGAGAATCTAATGCCTGGTGATCTGAGGTGCAACAGTTTCATCCTGAAATCATCCTCCCAACCCCGTCCGTGGAAAAATTGTCTTCCACAAAACCAGTCCGTGGTACCAAATAGGTTGGGGACTGCTGGATTGGTAGATACTTAGGGCGGTGGATCAGGGGTGGGGGTATTCAGGGGGTTGGGAGTATACGGAGTGATAGCTGAGGGGTGTGGGGTTTCTTTTTGAGGTGATGAGATGTTCTAAAATTGATGATGGTGGTGGTGGTTGCACTAAATAGATGAAAAACTATTGAATTATACTTTACAAATGGGTAAGTTGTCTGTCATGTAAATTATATCTCAATTAAAAAATAACTCTAGGCTGGGCACAGTGGCTCACGCCTGTAATCCCAGCACTTTGGGAGGCTGAGGTGGGCAATTACCCAAGGTCAGGAGTTTGAGACCAGCCTGGCCAACATGGTGAAAACCCGTCTCTACTAAAAATACAAAAGTTAGCCGGGCATGGTGGCACACACCTGTAATCCCAGCTACTTGGGAGGCTGAGGCAGGAGAATTGCTTGAGCCCAGGAGACAGAGGTTGTAGTGAGCCGAGATCGCGCCACTGCACTCCAGCCTGGCTGACAGAGCCAGACTCTGTCTCAGAAAAATAAATAAATAACTCTAGCGGACAAAAAAAGTTCAGTAGGGAAAGGATAAACTTTTCAATAAATGGTGTTGGGATAATTGTTTTCATAGGAAAGAAGGAAAGACATCCTTAACCCCTGGCAACCACTGCTATATCTGAAAATAGAAGTGATTTTTGAATGTTGATCTTATATCCTAAAGCCTTGCTGAAACTCACTGGTTCTAGGAGTTTTTGTTTTGTTTTTTGGGAGATTGCTTGGGATTTTCTACACTGACCATCATGTCATTTGCAAATAGGGATAATTACATTTCTTTCTTTCAGTCTGTATACCTTCATCTCCTTGTTGTACTGGCCTGGATGTGCAGTCCTGTTTTATATAAGAATGGTGAAGGTGGCTCACTCCTGTAATCCCAGCACTTTGGGAGGCTGAGGCGGGCGGATCACCAGGTCAGGAGATGGAGAACATCCTGGCTAACACAGTGAAACCCTGTCTCTACTAAAAATACAAAAATTAGCCGGGCGTGGTGGCGGGCGCCTGTAGTCCCAGCTACTCAGGAGGCTGAGGCAGGAGAATGGCATGAACCCGGGAGGTGGAGCTTGCAGTGAGCCGAGATCACGCCACTGTACTCCAGCCTGGGCGACAGAGCAAGACTCCATCTCTTAAAAAAAAAAAAAAAAAAAAGAATGGTGAAGGCACACACACTTGCCTTGTTTCTGGTCTCTGCGGCAGAAGGCATCAGTGTTTCCCCACTATCTATGATGTTAGGTGTAGGGTTTTTGTAGATGTCCTTTATGGGTCTGAGGAAGTTCCATTCTGTTCCTAATTTGCTGGTTCACACAATTCATGAAAATCAACTCTAGTCTAGGTAGACCAAGCCCGTTTTTAAACTTTTAACTTTGTCGTTTTTTTGAGCTTTTTCTTTCTTTCTTTCTTTTTATTGAGACAGGGTTTATTGCTGTTACCCAGGCTGGAGTGCAGTGGTGCGATCACAATTCACTGCAGCCTTGACCCCCCCCACCTCAAGCAATCCTCCCACCTCAGCCTCTCAAGTAGCTGGGACCGACAAGCATGTGCCACCATGCCCAGCTAATTTTTTTTTCTTTTGTTTGAGACAGAGTCTTGCGCTGTTGCCCAGGCTGGAGTGCAATGGTGCGATCTCGGCTCACTGCAACCTCTGCCTCCTGGGTTCAAGCAACTCTCCTGCCTCAACCTCCATAGTAGCTGAGATTACAGGCACCCACCACCATGCTCAGCTAATTTTTTGTATTTGTAGTAGAGACAGGGTTTCGCCATGTTGGGAAGGCTGGTCTCGAACTCCTGACCTCAGGTGATCCACCTGCCTCTCAGCCTCCCAAAGTGCTGGGATTACAGGTGTGAGCCAGTGCACCTGGCCTAAACTTTTAACTTTGAAATTGCAAAAATAGTGGAGAGGTTGCATGTACTCATTACTCAACCTCCCCCAATGGTGACATCTTATATAACTACTGTTGATTGACACAGTACAACTAAGTAGACTACAATGATCTGATCTTACTCAGATTTCACCAGAAAAATCTTTTTTTTTTTGGATATAGAGTCTCGCTCTGTCGCCCAAGCTGGAGTGCTGTGGTGCGATCTCAGCTCACCCACCGCAAGCTCCGCCTCCTGAGTTCACGCCATTCTCCTGCCTCAGCCTCCCGAGTAGCTGGAACTACAGGCACCCGCCACTGTGCCCAGCTAATTTTTTGTATTTTTAGTAGAGACGGGGTTTCACCTTGATCTCGATCTCCTGACCTCGTGATCTGCCCACCTCGGCCTCCCATAGTGCTGGGATTACAGGCGTAAGCCACCACGCGTGGGTTTTTTTTTTTTTTTTTTTTGAGACAGGGTCTATCTCTGTCACCCAGGCTGAGTGGTACAAAGGCTCACTGCAGCGGTACAAGGGCTCACTGCAACCTCTACCTCCAGGGGTCAAGCCATCCTCCCATCTCAGCCTCCCAGGCAGCTAGGACTACAGCTGTGCACCACCATGCCCAGATTATTTTTGTATTTTTTGTAGAGATGGGGTTTCACCAGGTTGCCAAGGCTGGTCTCCAACTCCTGGACTCAAGCAACCTGCCCACCTCGACCTCCCAAAGTGAAAAATCTGTTTTTGGAAAGCAAAATTACAAAGCTTATAGATGAAAATATAGAAGAACATATTCATGACCCCAGAATGGAGAAAGAGTTCTTGAACCAGACAAGGACAAAGAAGAAAAGAATCGTACATTTGGCAACGTTAAAAGTAACTTCTGCTCATCAAAAGACACTGTCAAAGTCAAAATACAGAGATGAATCTCTAAATTTAAAAATTTTATTTGGGAAGCAAGAATTACAATTTGAGGTACACACACAGACTGGGCAGTCTTCAGTATGTCTGAAAAACAGAGAAGGTTGGAGGTTTTATAACAAGGAGGGGCATTATAAAAATGTTAGGTATTGTTTTGAGAATTTGGGGCACTGGCAACTTCTGACTGGTGAGTGCCAGTGAGTAAAAGTAGTCTTGGAGTCGCAGCAGGTGGTGTCAGTAGCTATAAGATAAGACTGGCTTCAGGTTGGAGCAGGCAGCCTCAGCAGCCAGGCTGCAGAGAATGACATTCCTGGAGCAGTGCTACGTGCCCTGGGTGCTTTCTCCCCGCCTGTCGACTCTGTTTTAGTTGGGTGTGATGAGAATGACCCAATGCATGTGCTCAACTTTCACAACACCATAAAAGTCATGAAAAGACAAGCTACAAACAAAATTATTTGCAGTGTCTGGAACTGACCAATAATTAGTATCCTAAATATATTTTTTAAAGTCCTGTGAATCAATAAGAAAACCTCCCAGTGGAAAGAAAGTATGGGCAAAATACCCAAACCAATACTTCACAAAAGAGGACCTACCCCTGACCAAGCACACAGATTCCTGAAGGGGAGATGAAGGCATTGTAGACTTCACCAGGTTCAAAAACCAGAGGAATGGCATAGGCCAGTGCAGGGCAATGACAGCAGGCTGTGCATAGAAACCCTGCCAGGCTGGTATTGCCATAGTGCAGACCGCGAGTGCCAGGGCAGGGCTTGGAGGGGTGGTGAGGGGCTGAGTGGGGGTAGGAAGGGGGTGAGACAGGCACAGGCCATGAGCCAGATCAGGTCAGTTTCAGCCTTTCACTGCCAGCTCTCTGTCAAGGTCCCAGGTGTTGAAAGATGTTGTGTCTACCAGGAGGCATTCATCATCATCATATTCCTTTTGTTTTTTTTCTATCCTTTTAGTTAATTTTTTATACTTCTAAATTGCTATTATTTTTATCTTAGTATAGTCTTCATTACCAACCTTGTCTTTTGTTGTTTTGAGACAGGGTCTCACTCTGTTGTCCGGGCTAGAGTACAGTGGTGCCATCAGGGCTCACTGCAGCCTCCACCTGCCTGGGCTTGTTTTTTTGTTTTGTTTTTGTTTTGAGACGGGGTTTCGCTCTTGTTACCCAGGCTGGAGTGCAATGTCGCGATCTTGGTTCACCACAACCTCTGCCTCCTAGGTTCAAGCGATTCTACTGCCTCAGCCTCCCCAGTAGCTGGGATTACAGACATGTGCCACCACGCCCGGCTAATTTTGTATTTTTTACTAGAGATGGGGTTTCTCCATGTTCGTCAGGCTGGTCTCGAACTCCCGACCTCATGTGATCTGCCCACCTCAGCCTCCCAAAGTGCTGGGATTATAGGCGTGAGTCACCATACCCGGCCCCTGGGTTTGTTTTTAAATAATATAAAAGCTGTACCTGACAGCGCACCCTCACCACAGTGTCCCAGGAAGCTGCCATGCAAGTTAGCTCTTGGCCTTCTGTCTCTTGCAGGATTCCCAGGTCAGAACACAGGAAATACAAGGTGCTGTACAACTCACAGCTGCTGTTCCGCAGCCGGCTCTATGGGGACCTGGAGGCCATCCTGTACCACGTGCACCTCTTCCAGCCCACGGAGCTGCTGCTGCAGCAGGCGGTGTTCTTCCTGCGAGACACTGAGCGGAGGCGGGTCTTCCAGGCTCTAGCCAGGTGGGCAGTGGCAGCCCGCATGTGGTCCTGCGCCCCAGCGGGAGGGGCACTTCTTAACACTCTGCACCCAAACAGGCAAGCTGGGGCATCCAACAACTAGATAGTGGCCCCAACAGATGGTGGGGGGAGGAGGACCATCCGCCCAGATGCTGTGACTCTGTGGCGTCTACTGTTCTTGGGTCATGTCCTAGAATTGCCTGAGGAGGGAGTGGCTGGTTAAAACCCATTTTCTAACCTGGGTTAGACAGAGCGAGACCTCATCTCCACAAAAATTTGTTAAAAATTAGCCAGGTGTGGGCTGGGCACAGTGGCTCACACCTGTAATCCCAGCACTTTGGGAGGCTGAGGTGGGAGGATGGCTTGAGCCCCGGAGTTTGAGACCAGCCTAGGCAACATAGTGAGACCCTATCTCTACTAAAAATACAAAAATTAGCCAGGTGTAGTGGTGCACGCCTGTAATCCCATCTACTTGGGAGACTGAGGCAGGAGAATCTCTTGAACCTGGAAGGCAGAGATTGCAGTGAGCTGAGACCGAGCCACTGTACTCCAGCCTGGGCGACAGTGAGACTTCCATCTCAGAAACAAACAAACAAGCAAAAACAAAAACAGGCCGGATGCGGTGGCTCATGCCTGTAATCCCAACACTTTGAGAGGCCAAGGCGGGTGGATCACCTGAGGTCGGCAGTTCGAGACCAGCCTGACCAACATGGAGAAACCCCATCTCTACTAAAAATACAAAATTAGCCAGGCATGGTGGCGCATGCCTGTAATCCCAGCTACTCGGGAGGCTGAGGCAGGAGAATCACTTGAACCTGGGAGGTGGAGGTTGCAGTGAGCCGAGATTGCATCATTGCACTCCAGCCTGGGCAACCAGGGTCTCACCATTCCCTCATTGAGCAGCTGCTGGCTCACACTGGCTCTAGGGGGCCTGTGGGCACACCAGTCCCCACTCTCAGGAGGCTACAGTTCAGAAGCAGAGATGACATAAAGAACACAGGCAGTGGGATACCCTGGGACCCAGCAGGGGCACGGAGGAGGGGGCTGCTTCTTTCCCCAGGGCAGGAGAGGCTGCTGTTGAGGAAGGGCCAGAGATGTTCAGCAGGCAGACAGTTCACTTGCTGCTGGGTGTGGGGCAGGAGGTACAAACCCTGTCTTTATATTTTTAGAGCCAGCAACAGGTCTGGCCCTAGCTAGTGCTTGCTGGATGTATTAATGAAGGAGGAGGAGGAGGCTGGAGAGATAGTAAGGAGAAAGAACTTGGTCGGGGCTAAGAGGCTTTTCTTTGATTCTGTGGCCCTCACCTTTGGCATGTGGGGTGGTGCCACAGCATTTGGAAGGAGGCCAGACCCGGTCCTGCCTGGTAGGTGACAGGAGGTAGCTGAGGGTTCTATGAAGGAAACAGAAGAACACTTTTTAGGAAGTGCTTACTGCATCCAAGGTAGCTGCATCCATATGGCTTTATTTCTATCTGAGGGTGAGGAAACCAGATTCAGAAAGGCTAAGGCTGGGCCAGGGTCACTGGGACAGTGAGTGCAAAGGCAGGCACCTACCGCACAGTGGACTTCGGAGGCAGCTGAGACAGTGAGCAGCCAACAGCCATGACTGAGCATGGTTTCTGGACCCAATGCCCACTGCACACCAGGCCATGGCAGAGGGCACCCAGGAGGAGGCTTCGGGGCTGGGGAGGTCCTTGAGCTTTGCTGAGGACTCTCTCTCCAGGCTCCTCCTTCTCCTCTATTAACAGCCAGCCCCCTGAGGCTCGGTGTATGATGTCCTCCTGGTGCGGAAGGCTCTGTGCTCTACATCCCTGATGGGCAGCTGGTGGGGCTGTGTCCCGATGGGGTATGGGAGGAGGGGAAGCATGGCTAAGGACACAGGAACAGAGCAGCACTCAGAGCAAACCGTGGGCAGCCTTTGGCTTCTGGGGGCTGGGGAGAAGATGGAGAAGGAGGCTTTTGCCAGGAGCCCAGGCTCAGCAGACTGGAATCGGAGCTCTTTAGTCACAAGCTCCAGGACTTGGGACCAGCTAAGCAGCCTCTGAGTGTTCATTTCCTGCTGTAGGATGGGAGTGATTACACCTGTCTTGCAAGGTAGGAGAGGTTCAGTGGGGCAGTGGTTCTTTGTTCCAGGATCCACGACATCTGCTATAACAGCACCACCCTCTGGGACGTGACGGTGAGGGACCTGCTGCCCTCCTCTGCTATGATAAAAGACTTGAGCCAAGAGTTTGGGATGCCCCTTTCGCAAGAAGAACTCACAGATGAGAAACTGTTTGCCCTACCACCTCAGCCTGCCCCCAATCTTGAGGACTACCACAGTCGGAACTCCACCCTCACCTTAGAGATCCACGCCCACCAGGAGAAGTACCTGCAGTGGCGGAGTGCCATGCTGCTGAAGAACAAAGACAAAAAGCACAGTTTCATCCAGGTGGGCCGCCTTCCTCTCCAACTTGGGGTTCCCAGGCCTCACCTGGGCGGTCCAGGCGCCTGCTGAGAGGCATAGGGCATATTCCTGAGTGGGACATTTGCCTCTGGTCGTGCCTGCGCTCCTGGCCTGGGCTACTCTGCTGGATGGGCAAGAAATGCAGGATGTGGGGCTGAGCCATGTCAGAAACCTTCACTCCCAGTCCTAGATAACCTTGTCCTTCCTGAAAGGTGAGAAGGAATGCTATTAGCTGTATTACCTTTACCATGGCTCCCAGAGTTCATTGTAGAGAAAGAACTGTGGCGTGTGTGTGTGTGTGTGTGTAACATGTTGCTTACGCTGCTCAGGGCATAAGTGTCATAAGATGTCCAAGCAACATGGGACATAAACTAATCTGCATGACAGAGGGAGAGAATGGGAGACTGAGAAGCTGGTGAGGGGGTAGAAGGCTGGTGCTGTGTGGCCTGAATGGGCAAGGAGAACCTCGCTTACCCCATGCCAACCAAAAAGACATGAAAACACAGACATCTGTGGTATGACTTGGAGTTGTGTGCCTGTGGTCTGTGTGAAGGCCCTACCATCCCTGCAATTCTCCAGTTTAAAACAAAGACTCCTAGAAGCTTGTAAGCTTTGTATGTGTGCAGTCTTTATGAAAACCAAAGAACAGACTTCTTTTATGTTTTTTGAATCGGGGTCTCACTCTGTTGCCCAGGCTAGAGTACTATGACTTGATCATGGGTCACTGCAGCCTCCAACTCCTGGGCTCAAGCAGTCCTCCCACCTCGGCCTCCTGAGTAGGCAGGCATGCGCCACCACACCTGCTTAATTTTTTTTACTTTTTTTTTTAGAGATTGGGTCTTGCTGTGTTGCCTAGGCTGGTCTCCAGCTCCTAGGCTCAAGGGATTCTCCTGCCTCGGCCTCCCAAAGTGTTGGGATTACAGGTGTGAGTCACTGTGCCTGGCTGTTTTTTCCATTAGTGGAAAAAACTTTTTAGCTTTTTCAAAAGAATCAGTTCTTGGATTTATCAATTCTGCTTTTTCTGTTTTTCTAATTCATTAACTTCAGCTTTTATTTTTATGATACTTTAAAACTTACACCTTTCTCCTTTTTTCTATCTTCTCTAGTTGGCTATTTCATTCATTTTTATTTCTCTTGTGTAATATATATATATACACACACATACATACATATATATACATATATACATACATATGTATGTGTGTATATATATATATACACATCTATATATATCTTATAGCACTTTGGGAGGCCGAGGTGGGCAGGTTGCTTAAGCTCAGGAGTTCGAGACCAGCCTGGGCAACACGGCGAAACCGTCTCTACAAAAAATTAGCTGGGCACGGTGGCATGTACCTGTAGTCCCAGCTACTCAGGAGACTGAAGCTTGAGCCTGGGAAGCACAGGTTGCAGTGAGCTGAGATCACGCCATTACATTCCAGCCTGGATGGCAGAGTGAGACCCTGTCTCAATGCGGCACAGTGCCTAATGCCTGTAATCCCAGCATTTTGGGAGGTTGAGGCGGTCAGATCCCTTGAGGCCAGGAGTTCGAAACCAGCCTGGCCAACATGGCAAAACCCGTCTCTACTAAAAATACTAAAATTAGCTGGGTGTCGTGGTGCACACTTGTAATCTCATCTACTTGGGAGGCTGAAGCAGGAGAATCACTTGAATCTGGGAGGTAAGGTTGCAGTGAGCCAAGATCGCGCCACTGCATTCCAGCACTCAGAGCAACAGAATGAGACCCTGTCTCAAAAAAACAAACAAACAAAAAAAGTCAAACAATGTTGAGAGTATTTGCAGTCTTCCTTATCCTACCTCTTAATGCACTTAGATATGTACAAGAATATATATTCATTTCATGGGTTAATATAATTTTGTTAATGCCACATAACAAGGAAGTGTTTTAAATTTATTTTTATTTTTGAGACAGTCTTGCTCTGATGCCCAGGCTCGAGTGTAGTGGCGTGATCTCGGCTCACTGCGGTATCTGCCTCCCAGGCTCAAGTGATTCTCCTGCCTCAGCCTCCTGAGTAGCTGGGATTACAGGCACACGCCACCATGCCTGCCTAATTTTTGTATTTTTAGTAGAGATGGGGTTTCGCCATGTTGCCCAGGCTGGTCTCGAACTCCTGGCCTCAAGTGATCCACCCACCTCAGCCTCCCAAAGAGCTAGGATTACAGGTGACCACGCCTGGCCACGAGGAAGGGTTTTTAAAAGATTTTGCAGGGCCAGGAACAGTACTCACACCTGTAATCCCAGCACTTTGGGAGGCTGAGGCAGGCGGATCATGAAATCAGGAGATCGAGACCATCCTGGCTAACACAATGAAACCCCATCTCTACTAAAAATACAAAAAAATTAGCCGGGTGTGGTGGCGGGCACCTGTAGTCTCAGCTACTTGGGAGGCTGAGACAGGAGAATGGCGTGAACCCAGGAGGCAGAGGTTGCAGTAAGCCAAGATCACGCCACTGCACTCCAGCCTGGGCGACAGAGCGAGACTCCATCTCAAAAAAAATGCAATAATATGGAGAATTTTATAATATAGTAGTATACAATTTATTTACTAGCCCCCTATCTCTTACAAATTTGCTAAAATCGCTTGTAAATATTGTTCCAGCTTTTTAAAAAATCATGTTCCTATTATCTTAGATATGGCTACTCTAAAATGGCTTTAAATTTCCTATTCATACTATAATAATTGAAACCCAACCATAATTTAATTTTTTCACATTTTTACACCCTGAGATATAATTTACATACCATAAAATTCACCTATTGTAAGTATATATAAATCAGTAGTTTTTAGTAAATTTATAGTTATAACACCATCATCACAATCCAGTTTTAGAACATTTCCATCACCACAAAAAAGTATTTTCATGCTAGTTTACAGTCAATCTCTGCTCCATTCTTAGTCCCACATAACCACTGATCTACTTTCTGTCTTGATAGATTTGACTTGTCTGAATATTTCAGGTAATTGGAACCATATAATTATGTAAACTTTTGTGTCTGGCTTCTTTCACTGAGCATAAAGTTCCTGTGGTTCATCCACGTACCTGAATATATCAGCGGTGTGTTCTTTTTTTATTGCTGAATATTATTCCATTGAATTGATGTACCACATTTATCCATTCACCACTTTTTGGAATTACTATTATTTCTTGCTTGGAGCTATTATAAATATTGCTCCTATGAACATTTGCATACAAATCATTACGTGAAAATATGTTTTCATTTCTCTTGGGTAGAACCTAGGAGTGGAATTGCTGGGTCATATAGGTAGGTTTATATTTATGATTTTAAGAAATTACATTGTAAGAAAAGCAGTTTTTACAGTGTAGTTGCACAATCTTAACATCCCTACCAGCAATGCATGAGGGTTCTAGTTTCTCCGCATTCATACAAACACTTATCAGTCCTTTTGATTATAGCCATTCTAGTGTGTATCTCATGATTTTAATTTGCATTTTATAATGACTGACGATGCTAGATATCTTTTAATGTGCTTATTAGGAATTTATAACGCTTCTTTGATGTAATATATATTTGTATCTTTTTGAATTAATCTCCTTTTTCAAATTGAGACAGGGTCTCACTGTGTTACCCAGGCTGGTCTTGAACCCCTTGGGCTCAGGCAGTCCTCCCACGTTGGCTTCCCGAAGTGCTGGGATTACAGTTATGAGTCACTGTGCCTGGCCATCTGTATCATTTATCCATTTTAAAATCAAGTTGTCTTTTTATTGTTGAGTTGTTATATATTCTGGATACAAGTACTTAATGAGAAATATGATTTGCAAATATTTTCTCCATATTTGTGGCTTTTCTTTTTTTTCTTAATGGTATAAGAAAATTTTGAAGTATAAAAGTTCTTAATTTTAATAAATTCCAATTTATGTTTTTTCTGTTAGCAATCATGCTTTTGGTGTTATAGTTAAGGACTCTGCTTAAAGTTAGGAAGATCATTTCATATCCTTTCTCTTACACTTACTCTTAGCTCTCACATTTAGATCTGTGAACCATTTTTTTTGAGGTCCAATGTAAGGGTCTAAATTAATCTTTTTGCATATGGATATCCAGGTGTCCTCACATCATTTCTTGCAAAGACTAGCTATTCCCCCATTGAATTGACTTAGCATCTTTTTGTCAAGAATTGACCATAAATGTAAGGGTGTATATCTGAGTTCTAAACTATGTTCCATTAACTTATATGCCTCTCCATATACCAGCAACACATTGTCTTGATGACTTTAATTATAGTTAGTTAGTTGGATTGTGTAAGTCCTTTAACTTTGTTCTTTTTCAAAATTGCTTTGACTACTTTGGGTCCTTTGCATTTCCACATATATTTTAAGATCAGCTTGCCAATTTCTGCAACAAATTCTATAGGAATTTCATGGGGATTTTGTTTATTTATTTTTTTTGGGACGGAGTCTTGCTCTGTCACCCAGGCTGGAGTGCAGTGGCATGATCTCGGCTCACTGCAAGCTTGGCCTCCCAGGTTCACGCCATTCTCCTGCCTCAGCCTCCCAAGTAGCTGGGACTACACATACCCGCCACCACTCCTGGCTAATTTTTTGTATTTTTTAGTAGAGACGGGGTTTCACCATGTTAGCCAGGATGGGGTCAATCTCTTGACCTTGTGATCCGCCTGCCTTGGCCTCCCAAAGTGCTGGGATTACAGGCTTGAGCCACCGCACCTGGCGGGGATTTTATTGAATCTATAGATTGATTTGGGAAAAACTGCCAAACTTAACAATTTTGGGGTTGCCAATTTATGAACATGGAATGTCTCTGCTGTTATTTAGGTCTTCAGTTTTCCTCAGCAATTTCTGTAGTTCTTAGTGTGCAAGTCTTGCACTTCTTTTGTGAAATTAATGGTGTTATGAATTGAATTACTTTTTGTATTGTTTCCATAATATAGAAATAGAATTAATTTTTTTTTTTTTTGAGACAGTCTTGCTCAGTCGCCCAGGCTGGAGTGCAGTGGCACAATCTCCGCTCACTGCAAGCTCCGCCTCCTGGGTTCACGCCATTCTCCTGCCTCAGCTTCCTGAGTAGCTGGGACTACAGGCGCCCACCACCATGCCCAGCTAATTTTATTTTGTATTTTTAGTAGAGACAGGGTTTCACCATGTTAGCCAGGATGGTCTCGATCTCCTGACCTCGTTGATCCACCCGCCTCGGCCTCCCAAAGTGCTGGGATTACAGGTGTGAGCCACCGTCCCCGGCCCTAGAATTAATTTTTTGTCCATTGATCTTGTATCTTACAACCTTTTGAACTGGATCACGTCATCTGTGAAGAAAGGTCATTTTCTTTTCCAATCTGGATACTCTTCCTTCCTTCTTTCCTTTCCTTCTGCCTGGGGTGCCACAAGCTCAGAGGCTCAAACAACAGAAAATTATTTCCTCACTATTCTGGAGGCTGGAACGTCCAAAATTAAGAGTCTGACAAGTTCGGTTTAATTCTGAGGCCTTTTCTCTTGGCTTGTAGGTGGCCACCATCTTGCTGTGTACTCATATGATCTCTTTGTTGTGTGTGAATGGAGAGAGTCTCTAATATCTCTCTTTTTTTTTTCTTTTGAGTCAGAGTCTTGCTCTGTCACCAAGCTGGAGTGCAGTGGTGCAATCTCGGCTCACTGCAACCTCCACCTCCCAGGTTCAAACCATTCTCCTGCCTCAGCCTCTCAAGTAGCTGGGACTACAAGCATGCGCCACCACACCCAGCTAATTTTTGTATTTTTAGTAGAGACAGGGTTTCACCATGTTGGCCACACTGGTCTCAATCTCCTGACCTTGTGATCTGCCCGCCTCGGCCTACCAAAGTGCTGGGATTACAGGTGTGAGCAACCTCGCCCAGCCTCTGATGTCTCTTCTTGCAAAGACACTAATCCTATCAGATCTGGGCCCCAACCTTATGACCTCATTTAACCTTAATTACTTCCCTACTCCAAATAGAGCCAGGCTGGGGTTTAGAGCTTCAGTAGAGGAATTTGAGGGTGAAGACATTCAGTCCATAACACTTCCTTTCCTTGCTCTTTTCTTCCTTCTCTGTCCTTCCCTTTCTCCCTTTGCATTGTCTAGAATGTCTGGTATAAAGAAGTGCAGTGTTGAAGAGGAGTGGTGAGAGCAGACATGCTTGCCTTGCTTGTGATCTTGGGGAGAAAGTATTCAGGCTTTTACCATTAAGTTGGACATTAACTGCAGATTTTTGAGAGATGCCCTTTATCAGGTCAAGGAAGTTCCCTTCTTAGTTTGTTGAGAGTTCAGTATGAATAGGTGTTGGATATTTGTTAAATGCTTTTTCCACATTATATATGCATATATTTTCACAATATATGCATTTTTTTGTTAAATTATGAAAATTTCGTTGTGAAAATACATGCATTTAACAAAAAATGCATATATTGTGAAATATATGCTTTTGTTGAATGCAAATATTGTGATCATGTGGTTTTTGTCCATCATTAATATGCTATACTACATTATTTCATGTTTGCATGTTAAACCAGCCTTGGATTCCTGGGATAAATCTCACTTCTTCATGTATAATCATCATGTATATGTGGCTAGATTTGGTTTTATGTTTGCTGCTCAGGTGAGGTGTACTGGTATTACCTTCAGGTTTCTTGTTGTTTTTGAGATGGTGTCTTGCCCTGTCACCCAGGCTGGAGTGCAGTGGTGTGATCTCAGCTCACTGCAACTTCTGCCTCCTGGGTTCAAACAGTTCTCCCTGCTTCAGCCTCCTGAGTGGCTGGAACTACAGGTGTGTGCCACCATGCCTGGCTAATTTTTGTATTTTTAGAGACAGGGTTTCACCATATTGGCCAGGCTGGTCTTGAACTCCTAACCTCAGGTGATTCACCTGTCTCAGCCTTCCAAAAGTGCTGGGATTACAGGCGTGAGCCACCATGCCCAGCCACATTCAGGCTTTAATGTCTGTCTCTCTCTGAATAATGTTGAGCACCTTTTCACGATTGGCTATTTGGATATCTCCTTTTATAAAGTGCTTGTTCAAATTTATTTATTTTCTCCATTTAAAATAAATCTAGTTGTATTTTTCTAATTGACAGTGTTTTACTTTTATTCAAATGAGTTGTTAGATGTGTATCTTTTCCCAGTCTGTGACTCGTCTTTTCATTGTTTCAGTGTTGAGAAGGGTTTTTGAGTATCAATTAATTTTTCTGTGATTCGATTTTTTGGGTATTTTTCCTGGGTTTAGAATTCTAGCTTGGCAGTTATTAACACTTTAAAGATATCATTCCGTTGTCCTCTGACTTCCATTGTTTCTGTTGGTCAGCTGCCAGTCTTGTTCTTTTGAAGATAATTTGGTTGTCTCTGGCTGCTTAAATTTTTTGTTTTTCTTTTCTTTGGTTTTCAGCAGTTTTATGATGATGTTTGTAGGTGTGTTTTTCTTTGTATTTAACTTGCCATGGGTTTCTAGAACTTGTTAAATCTGTAGCTTGATTTTTTTTTAAGTTTTAAAAGTTCTAGGACAGTATTTCTCTTCAGATATTACTTATATTCATCTTCTCTTCCTCTCCTCCTGGGACTCCAATGTTAGATATTTTCACCATGATCTGCATCTGATATTACTTATACATCTCATACTTTTTATTTTACAGTCTTTTTTTCTCCTTTTCATCCTTCAACCTGATTATTTTCAACCAATATATCTTCTGATGCAGGAGTCCCCAACCCCCAGGCTATGGACCAGTAGCAGTTCGAGGCCTGTTAGAAACTGGGTGGCACAACAGGAGGTGAGAGTGGGCAAGTGAGCATTACCACCTGAGCTCCACCTCCTGTCAGATCAGTGGTGGCATCAGATTCTCATAAGAGTGTGAATACTATTGTGAACTGAACATGCAAGGGTTCTAGGTTGCATGTTCCTTATGAGACTCTAACCAATGCCTGATGAGCTGAGGTGGAACAGTTTCATCCCCAAACCATGCCCATACAACCCTCTCCCACTGGCCGTGGAAAAACTGTCTTCCATGAAACCAGTCCCTGGTGCCAAAAAGGTTGGAAACTGCTATTTTGCTAAATCACTAATTTTATCCCCTGCTGTATGTTGGGGTGATCAGACCCAACACCAGGCTGTGGGGGCCACAAAGTCCAGCGGAGTCAAAGGAATGAGACAAAACAAGTTAAGAGTGCATAAAGTGGGACTAGGGGGCCAACGCTAGTATGGAGGCTGTGAAGGTCCCAAGTTCTGGAAGCCTGCACTATTTATTGGTGATCAAACAAAGCAGCAGGTGGTGAGGATGTGGGGGTTGAAAGAAAGCAGTGTATCAGCGCATGATCTATAGCTGTGACAGTTTAGCATTTTCTTTGAAGCATGTGGAACATGTTCTGCTACTTGAGATAATGGGAAACATGTTCTTCTAGTTTAAGATACAATCGGTCGGGCGTGGTGGCTCACGCCTGTAATCCCAGCACTTTGGGGGGCTGAGGCAGGCAGATCACCTGAGGTTGGGAGTTCGGGACTAGCCTGACCAACATGGAGAAACCCCATCTGTGCTAAAAAAATACAAAATGAGCTGGACGTGGTGGTACATGACTGTAATCCCAGCTACTTGGGAGGCTGAGGCAGGAGAATCACATGAACCCAGGGGGCGGAGGTTGCAGTGAGCCAAGCTCGCGCCATTGCACTCCAGCCTGGGCAACAAGAGCGAAACTCCGTCTCAAAAAAAAAAAAAAAAAAAAAAGATACAATCGTTCTATGAGCCTGGGAGTGCTAGAAGGAAGGAGCCAGCAAGTCTAGACACATTCCAGAGGCCGCGAGGGGTTTTATGCCCTGAGCCCTGGATTCCATCCAAGCCATGAGGGGTTTTGTGCCCTGGGCTTAGATTGTGGTGCAGCAGGGCAGCCTTCCACCCTTTGGCACAGAGCTTGGTGTTCCAAAGGCCACCAGGGGTTTTGGACCCTGGACCCCAGACATGTTCCAAGACTCTTTTACATTATATCAGACATGCAAGTCCTGCCTCAGCTTTTTTCCTAACACTCAGCTTTTCCCCAACATGCCCCCTTTTCTTTTTTGTAAAACCGCCACAGCTATCATTGCTTGTTCTCGACGGCAGCTGTCTCTCCCGAGGTGGCTTCCGCATCTGCAGACTAAAAGGAGACTGCACAAACACATAATTATTAGAACAAAATCTGCCAAGTATAGAGCTTCCAATGGCCTTAATCCATTTAAGAGGATTGATTGTGGACAACCCATTGGCTGTCTTGTTCAAAATATCAGTTCCAGGGAGCAGGGCTAAGTGAGCCTGAGAGGCTTCAAAAACCTTCTCTTTTAGTTTTACAATATCGAGGGTGAGATTTTCATCTTTGCCCTCCAGATGGCATTTAAGAGTAACATTTCCTATTGCTAGCATAAAAGGTGGCCGAACACAACTTTGAATCCAAAAGGTCTGTTTTTAAATTAATTGAGCAAGGCAATTGCAGGCTGTGCAGCCCTTAATTGCCAGTTGGTGATCCAGCTTCATTTGTCTTAGCCCTTATTCAAAATGTAGTCGCTCTGGTTTGAATGCTTCTTACATATTTCCCCCTTCCCTTTTACAAAAGGACCTTTAATCCTAAGGGCTGCAGAAGGATGAAGGTCCATCTTCTGCAACTTCTTCATGCTGAACAGGGGCGATGATATTCCTGCCTATTAGGGTCTCTTGTATTCAGGGTAGAGAGGAGCTCAGTCAGAAAGCATTGGTCCATTAAGCATCTGTTGTGCCCCTGAGTTCCAGCAAAAGGTAAAACCCTGGCACTGCAGCAGTTTCTCAGCTTCCTGTGTGGTTTTCTTGATCTGCCCCCATGTTATGGGGGTTGATGTCAGCGTGACTCCAGTCGGTCCTCATTCCATCTTCGCATTCAGATTCAACTGGCCCATGGCTCGTACTGGGGGAACCCGCTCCATGGTTGGGTCCCTCCAGTCTCCCGTTCCATGGTCGTACACATCTTGAGGGCACCCACACGGCTTGTTCATCTCCTGCAAAAACACAAGCATACCCTCAACCCCACGTTAGTAAATCTAGCGAAACAGAAGCAAAAACTTTTGTGGCTGTAGCTGGGAGGCATACCATTGCTGAAGCATTTGTTCTACAAGCTGTAACTCAGCTTCTGCCTCTTTGGTTAATTACCATGGGGTAAAACTTTCCACTGATAATGAGAAGCAGGCCCCTTCTAACAGAAGGCACAGAGAGAGCAAATCGAAGCTTATCCTTCTTGTGCAACAGTATAGCAAAAAAGCAATCCTTAAACCTTAAATTTGCACCATACAGGTGGGTCCACTAGATGCTGTGGCTCATGATAGATCTTCAGATGTTTGGTGGGCACTCCATTGTTGCAGTAAGTCTCTACCTCATAAATTGATAGGAATAGGTGTAATAATAGGTTGAATTGTTCCTTCCTGGCCATCTGGCCCGTGACATGGTAAAATCAAGGAACTTTGAAAAACTTCTGAAGCAGGCCCTATGCCAATGATACCCATGGAAGTCTTTTGTTTGGGCCAGTGTTGGAGCCATTGATTTAAAGCAATAATAGAGACATCAGCTTCAGTATTTACTAGTCCTTCAAAATCCTTTCCCTGAATAGTTACTGTACAAATAGGTCTTCTGTCAGACACTAGATTAACCCAATATATAGCCTTTCCTGCTGGATTACTACCAAAGCCTCCTGTTCTTTTCACTGTGCTGCTTCCTAGTTTTGTGTAAGGTAACAGCAATAACTAAGCA
The DNA here is from genome assembly GCF_028858775.2 of Pan troglodytes. Lineage (NCBI taxonomy): Eukaryota > Metazoa > Chordata > Mammalia > Primates > Hominidae > Pan > Pan troglodytes. The sequence continues at coordinate 132,170,174 of NC_086015.1, read as the reverse complement.
ATTCTTTCTCCTGGGGAGGAAGACCACTGAGTCGAGGAACTAATAACTAATTGAATTTTTTTTTTTTTTTGAGATGGAGCCTTGCTCTATTGCCCAGGCTGGAGTGCAGTGGCATGATCTTGACTCACTGCAAGCTCCACCTCCTGGGTTCACACCATTCTCCTGCCTCAGCCTCCCTGAGAGCTGGGACTACAGGTGCCCGGCTAATTTTTTTTTTGTATTTTTAGTAGAGACGGGGTTTCACCGTGTTAGCCAGGATGGTCTCGATCTCCTGACCTCGTGATCTGCCCACCTCAGCCTCCCAAAGTGCTAGGATTACAGGCATGAGCCACCGCGCCCAGCAAACTAATTGAATTTCTCCGGTATAATCAGAGTCAATTATTCCCGTATGCACTGACACCTCTTAAATTTAAAGTAGACCTTCCAAGTAATAGACCAACTGTTCCTGAGGGTAAGGGTTCCCTAACACCCGTGGGGACCTTTGGTGGCTCCCCAGGAAGGAGATGGGAATTGTGCTGCAAAGGTCTATAGCAGCACTGCCTACTATGGCGGGAGACAATTGTTGTATGTTTGTAAGGGCACTGGCTGTGCCGGATATGCCTTGGTTTGTTGAGGGGCCTGAGGCAGGCCCCTCTTCCCATTTCCCGTAAGAGGTTGTCCATCTTTGCTAAATTTAGAATGACACTGATTTGCCCAGTGATTGCCTTTCTTACACTGGGGGCATACACTGGGACTTTTCTGTTGATTGATGGTAGTTTTTGCCTTTTGATTTCCTTTTCTACATTCCTTTTTTCTGTGTCCAAATTGCCCACAATTGAAACAATGGCCCAAGAAATGGGCATATTCTTTCCTACTTTCAATCCAGCCATAGCCTGAGCTAAAAGATTAGCCTTATGTAAGTTACCTCCAATGCCATCGCAAGCCTTAATACATCAGCTAACTGAACCTTCCCTGTCAGGGGTCTAATAGCAGTTTGACACTGCATTAGCATTATTGTATGTAAGAAGCTGTATTAAAACATCCTGAGCAGAATGTTTGCTTTCACTTTGTGCCATTGTTACCCTGGTCCTTCCAAGTGCTCAGCTTTCCTGCTGAGCTTCTTTCAGTCGTCCTCGGGTGTCCTCTGATGATGCATCCTCTTTCACACACTCTAGCGTTCCTTCACTGGGGTGTTCGTTGCCTCATATTGGGCGCCAGGAATGTTGGGGTGATCAGACCCAACTCCAGGCTGTGGGGACTATGAAGTCCGGCAGAGTCAAACAGATGACACAAGAGTGCATAAAGTGGGACCAGGGGGCCAACACTAGTATGGAGGCTGTGAAGGCCCCGAGCTCTGGAAGCCCACACTATTTATTGGTGATCAAAGAAGCAGGTGGTGAGGATGTGGGGGTTGAAAGAAAGCAGTGTATCAAGTGCATGATCTACAGCTGTGATGGTTTAGAATTTTCTTTGAAGCATATGGAACATGTTCTGCTACTTGAGATAATGGGAAACGTATTCTTGTAGTTTAAGACACAATCGATCTATGAGCCTTGGAGTGCTAGAAGCAAGGAGCCAACAAGTTGAGACACATTCCAGAGGCGAGGGGTTTTATGCGCTGTTCCCTGGATTCCATCCAAGCCACGCCCTTGTGGCTTGTGCCCTGGGCTTAGATTGTAGTGCGGCAGGGCAGCCTTCCACCCTTTGGAATAGAGCTTGGTGTTCCAAAGGCCACAAGGGGTTTTAGACCCTGGACGCCGGACATGTTCCAAGACTCTTTTACATTACGTCAGACATGCAAGCCCTGCCTCAGCCTTTTTCCCAACACTCAGCTTTTCCCCAACACTGTGTCCAAGCTGCAATTAAACCCATCCACTGGATTGTAACTTTAATGATGATTTCTTCAATTCTATGATTTCCATTTACTTTTTCTATAGGTTCCAGGTGTCTGGTGAAATTCTCATTTTCATTTATTTTGATTAATCATAATTATTTTAATTTTTTTTTCTTGAGATGGAGTCTTGCTCTGTGGCCCAGGCTAGAGTGCAGTAGCACTATCTTGGCTCACTGCAAACTCCGCCTCCTGGGTTCAAACAATTCTCCCTGCCTCAGCCTTCTGAATAGCTGAGATTACAGGCACCTACTGCCACACCCAGCTAATTTTTGTATATTAGTAGAAACAGGGTTTCACCATGTTGGTTAGGCTGGTCTCTAACTCCTCACCTCAGGTGATTCACCCACCTCAGCCTCCCAAAGTGCTGTGATTACAGGCATGAGCCACCATGTCCAGACTAGTTTTAATGTTCTTGTCTGATACTTCCAATATCTGGATTACCTGGGGTCTGTTTCTATTGTCTTTTTTCTTGGTTTCCATCTTTTCATCCTGTTTCCTGGCATGTCTGTTATTTTTTGTTAAATGGTAAAGAGGGTATTGAAAACTATAGAGACTCTTGATGTCTTATTCCAGAGATGATACAGCAGGAGACAGAGGACAGATAAATCTCCTTAGTCAGAGTCAGGCTTGCCCTTACTCCTAAAGCAGATTTTCTGAATTCTAAACTGGAGGCCTAGAGGTACCAGGGCCCTTCCTCCTTGGCACAATTTCCAATTTTGAAATCCAATTTTGTTTCCCTAGCAATGCAGCATTTTCCAAAATACCTCCTTAGCTTCTAAACTTCTTAAGCTTCTTTTTCTGCTTATGTTCTTATTTCTGCCTTATCCATGTGCAAATTAGGAGTCAGTAAATCCCTTGAGAGAAAACTGCAAAAAGAAAATGGAACCACCATTATTTCCCTTTTCTCCAGATTCTTGGACTCTCAAATCCTGGCTGCCTTGGTTGTTCTCCAGTGATGTTAGATAGATGTCTATTTCTTCTTGTAATCCTGTCAGTTGTTTCTTAATATATTTTGAGACTATATTGCTAGGTGCATATATATTTACAAGTTATCCCTTTTTGTTGTCCTCAATATACAATATCCTTTTGCCCCTTTTGATAGATTTTTAACTTGAATTGTTTCAGCAGATATTAAGAATGCCACACAGCTTTTTTGTCTTTGTTTTCTCATGCCTTTTTGCCTAGTGTATATGCTGTCTCCCTTTAGTTGTCAAACCTGTATCTTTGTGTTGAAAGTTTTGTAGATAGCATATTGTTAGCTTGAAAAAAAAATCCAGGCTGGGTGCAGTGGCTCACGCCTGTAATCCCAGCACTTTGGGAAGCTGAAGTGGGTGGATCGCTTGAAGTCTGGCGTTCGAGACCAGCCTGAACATGGTGAAACCCTGTCTCTACTAAAAATACAAAATTAGCCAGGCGTGGTGGCACATGCCTGTAATCCCATCTACTTGGGAGGCTGAGACAGGAGAATCACTTCATCTCGGGAGGCGGAGGTTGTAGTAAGCCAAGATTGCGCCATTCCACTCCAACCTGGGCAACAAGAGCAAAACTCTGTCTCAAAAAAAAAAAAAAAAAAAAATCCAATCTGAGATTCTTTAATTGGCAAGCTTAACATTAATTACTGTTAGGTTAGGCATTTTTGCCACCTAATCTACTTTTAAACCCTCCGTTCCTGTGTTCCTTGGATAGATCAAGTTTTCTTCTGTGGACTTAAGTTATACATTCTATCTTTCTTTTTAAGGTGGTTATCCTGAAGACCATATGGTTAGGCATTCCTACTGAACATTAAACTCACAAAACTATATTCTCTTTATAAGACAAATTGTACATTTACATCCCTTTTATCTCATCTCCTACCCACACTCCACCATCCCTTTTATAGTCTCTAGAATTTCAATTCCAGGCTCTGAAATTTTATTTTCATAGTCCTTTTAAGACAACTTTACTAGGATATCGGACATTACTTGCTAACCTTGAATCCTCCTGCATGTTCCTCCTCCATTTTGAATTTCTCCAAAGAGTTTTGTGACTTTTGTTTCGTTTTTTTGAGACGGAGTCTGGCTCTGTCACCCAGGCTGGAGTAGAGTGGCATGATCTCGGCTCAATGCAACCTCTGCCTCCTGGATTCAAGCGATTCTCCTGCCTCAGCTTCCCAAGTGGCTGGGACTACAGGCGTGTGCCACCATGCCCAGCTAATTTTTGTATTTTTTAGTATGGAAAGGGTTTCACTGTATGTTGGCCAAGCTGGTCTTGAACTTCTGACCTCAGATGATCTGCCTGCCTCGGCTTCCCAAAGTACTGGGATTACAGGCATGAGCCACCACACCTGGCCCCAAGAGTTTTTAAAGGAGGGTTTTATGTAAAACCTAAGGCCTTTAAACCTAAGCATGTGCCCTCACAATTAGTTTGCTTGGATATGAAATTGTAGGTTGAAGTTAACTTACCTTGTTGCTGTTGTGGATCTGATCACAAGTGATAGTTTTTCTTTACAGGTGGCCTGCTCTTTTCCTCTAGAAGCTTTGAGAGTTTATCTTTGTATTTGTTTGCTTTTGGGTGTTTTGTCTTTTCTGACATTCATTATTGCTTCAAATTTTCTTGTTCTCACTTTTCCCCTCCTTTTGGGACTTCTGTTATTTGGATGTTATTTCCATCCTCTATACTCAGTTTCTAACTTTATCTTTTTATACAGGACTGCTTTCTGAAAGCATATCTCAAGTGGATCTTCCAGTTCATTCATTCGTTCTACAACAGTATCACTTCTGCAATATATCTCATTCTCTTGTCTTCTATTTCAACTATTTTCATACTCAATACTTTTTCTTTTAGTTTTACTTCTGCTTCATATTGCTATCTTCACTCTTATTTTAAAACAATTTCTTATGTTAAATTCTTAGCCCATCTTTTCCAATAATTTAGCTTCAGTTGTTCAGTCTGTGGCCTTTTTTAAATACTGTATTTACTTCTCCAGCATCTAGTTACTTTTGCTCTGAGTCCAAATTCTCCTGCAGGTGTCACCCCTCGGCAGACAATCTCAGGCACCCAGAAGAACTATGGAACAGTTTGCTTTCCCTGTAATAAGCATTAGGTCAGAATTTCAACTTCAAATTGTAAGAAAGGAGTAGCATGGAAAGAAGAATCTGTCCCCCTAGGTTGTAATTCACGAATTCTAGGATTTGGAAGGAGCAGGGGACTTCTAGGAATGGCTAACTGAGAAACTCAGATCAACTCCCCCACTAAGGACAACTAGAAAAACTGGACACATCAAGAAATATTGATTGAAGTTCCATGTGGGCCATGACAGGATCCTTGCTCTATGTGGCATCCCTAGTATAATCTTCTCGCAGGTGCTCCAAAGTCTGAGGACCTAGACTTGCCTTTACCTTTGCATCCCTTGTTGCCTGGACAGTCTGTTCTTTCATGTGTGTGAATCACAGATTTTGTCCTCCCCTGATTATTTTGCATTCTTGTGCATTAATTCCTCAAAGATTCCAAAGTCAAGCCACTGTAGTTGAGCTAAGGTCACCATCTTGTGCTAAAAAATTTTTTAAAGGTAAAAGATGGTATTTTGCTGAAGGTTACTGTGAAATATGCATATGAAACACTGCACAGTGCCCAACAATTTAGAGTGGTAACTTTCCCCGTTCTCCCTTGTTTTGGGTCCCAGCCACCTTTCCCCCCAGCCTTCTGTGTTGTCTTTTATCTCCTTCCACATTTCTATTTTCATTCACAAAGGAAGCCAACAGACCATCTTATTTCTCTCTGTTCAGGGAAGAGTTCCCATTTCCTTACTGGGCCTGCTGGAGAGAATGAGGGTCATAATCCTTATGCACACTTGACAGTTAACCATGGTCAAGGATGGCAGTCCTTGCTGCTTTAGGTTGTAATATCCCCTGTCCACACTCTCCTACTTCTGACCATGTGAGACACAAATTCTGTCTTTATCACAAGGTGGTTGGGAGATGAGTGGCCAGATGATGTGTGTTCCAGTTACAGTGACCTTAGGGGTCTCAATTTTTTGGTCCTCTTAAATTCCATTTTGGATAGTGAGAGGTTGGACTAGTTGGCCCTTTGCCCTGGTTCTATGATGAAATAACAGCACCAGTATTGAAGAATCAATCAATACCTGCACCACAGCTAAGTCCCAGAGATCATCTCACTGCATATGAGCTGGCATGGGGGGTGAGGATGACCTGGTGTGGGTAGTGACTGGTGTCTCTTTCTTCAGAAAAATATCACAGAAGCCTACCAGGTCAGCAAGAAGCCTCCGAAGTCCGTGGCGAAGGTGATTAAAATTTCAGCCCCTGCCAACAAGGCCGTCTACAACTATAGTACCCAGACCATGAATTCTACAGAGCTTGCCAAGAAGGAGCTGTATCAAGAGATGGCCAAGGTGAGAGACCCAGACAGGATGATGGCAGTTGGCAAATCCCATGAGTTCTTTATTCTGACCATGCCTGCCTGGAGGTCAGTGGGGGATCTCAACTATACAGATGAAAGCCAATCAGCTAGGGGGAGTAGACAAGGCTCAGATGTTGAGAGGTGTTCTGTTCCACACTAAATGTGAATCCTCCACACCTGAGGGTAAGCCCAAGATCCTCAATGTAAGCTCAGATGTACATAAAGGAGAACAACTGTAGCATCCTTACCTCTGGGGAACACTTTATGATTGCTGCTTATCAAGGCAGCTACCAACAGAAGGGAAAGCCATGGTTTAGGCTTCCAGCACACATTAACTTTAGGAAACGGCTTCTCCCATCAAAGGGGACAATAATATGTCCCTTACAGGGCTACTGCACAGTCATTTCCTCTCAATGCACTATTTACATTGTCAGGAACTATGATTATGCCCCCAGCTGTTTCTGATTCCTACTTGGAAATAAATCCAAGATTGCTATTAGCCCTTCCACCCCAACCTGTCTGCCCCCATTTCTAGGAGCCAAGAAAGAGATTCACGTACTCACAGGATTACCTCTCAGCCATGGTGGAGCCCCTGGACTTGAAGGAAGAGGAGAAGAAAGCCCAGAAGAAATCCCGCCAGGCCTGGCTCACAGCCAGGGGATTCCAAGTGACAGGTCTTCAGAGCGACACCGAAAGCAGCTTTCAGGATCTCAAGCTGCCACCCATCAAAGAGCTGAATGAGGTCCACAGGGAAGAGCAGGGTCTCAGGTGGGGTGTCCATAGGGACCTTTCTCCTCCTGATTTACTTACTCTCCCAATTTAGGAGTGGAAGGAAAACTCCCTGTTTGCTAATGTACTGGAGCCTGTGTTGGATCGAGACAGGTGGAGCTGGGACAGGCACCACGTGGACTTTGATCTGTACAAGAAACCACCACCTTTCCTCGAGCTGCCCCCTTCGCCCGCACCAAAGCCTGTAACAGGTAACAGGCAAGGGTTTGCCAAGCTGGGCCTCCTGATGCCGTGGGCAGGCAGGAGCTCTGTGCCACTCTACATCTTCAGTGGTATCCATTTTGTTTACACTATCAACCAAACTTTCTATGCTAAGAAAAGCAAGATGCAGAATGGGTCTGAAAGAAGAGATTGAATGCTGGGCTGGAACTCAGACCAGGATTCTAGCCCCAAATGTGACATTTGTGTGACTTGAGGCAAATCCCTTCATGCCCTGGGTCTGGTTTCTTGGCTATAAAGTGGGGAAGTTGGAAGACAGGTCTAAAGGCTTCCTGAGCTTCAACACTATTACCCATGACTGATCTCTAGGTGTCCAGCCAAGAGCTGGGGGCAGAGGCTCTGGGCTTCACTGGGACCTTCCAGTGGCAAAGATACTGACAGTTCTTTCTGTGGGGGAAAGGCAGAGACAGGAAACGTAGGTCTTGCTGTACCAGTCCCTCCAAGTCCTCTTCCTCTTTATCCCTGTTTATGAAAATTGATCTCAGGATCATCTAGAGGTTAACATAGAACCCAAACTTGGTTAACAGAGCCAGAACCTTTGTTCAGGGAGAAAGAGACATGAGCCTATCTAAAAACAAGGTCTGCCAGAGAAACCTCTCCCAGAAAACTAGGTCAGGTGAACGTGATGGCTTCCTCTCCTCCTCGACTCCTAAGGACAACTGATCACAGCTCCATGGAAGTGCTAACAAGTTTGCTGAAATGTCACTTTCTCCATTTGCCTAGACTTGGCTCCCTCCCTCCCCAGTAGGCCCTAGATCTCCCAGGTTGCCTGAAGAGACCTGCTCTCTGTGGGCATGTCCCAGGCCCACAGTTACTGCTGTGGCTCTCAAGAAGGCTCCAGCTAGGAGAGCTGTCTAGCCTAAGAACACAAGGCTTTTCCTTGGTAAGAAGGCTTCCTAGTGAGCTCCACTGCCAGCCTTCCCAGCAAAAGTCTCCTGGGGGTTTCACTGGTGAAATCACTTAAGAAACACTTGCTGGGGTCTCCTCTTCCCACAACATGTTTAAGAAAAGTTAGCAACTACAGATGAGAGGGAGAGGCTTGAACTGGTCGCTAGGCCTTTTCAACCCAGATGGATGAATGGAGAACTTGCCATTCTCCATTGGCATGTAAGACTGAGGCCTTACACGCCACCAGCCTAGAGTGAAGCCCCCTTCCAGAAGGCTGCACAGAAGGGGGATGGGTCTGACAGCCCCTCCCCAAACTTCTCCTGTGCAAAGAAACTCCAAGCAGCCTTCTGTTCAGAGGTATGCATGCTTCATTTTGTGCAAAATGCTGCCCTGCTATCACTAACAGAACTTCAGGTTTCACTGAGAGGTTATTTACACGGTCACAATATTTACAAACTTTCCCCATTTTAAAAACTAGTTACCAAACCCCTGGCAGAATGCTCAGGCCAGCCCCACTCAGCCAGCTCAGCTCTCCAAGTTCCCAGTCTCCTCCTTGCCTATTTCCAGCATCACAGTAAATTGGGAATATACTTGGAGGAAAAAGAGTCGGCTGCCTTCTGTGTGCTCAAGGGAGTGTCCACAATAGGCATTTTAGAGCTCCAGACCACCCAAGGACCACATCAAAGCTTAAAGTTCACCACAGTGAGCACGCTGGGACCTGGTGTAATCTTTCAAGTGCCAGCAGAAGGGAGGCTGGAGAAATGCAAAGGCCTGCTGGCCTGGAGATACCATTCATCCTCTCCTCAAGAGTAGAAGCCAGTTCTTGTAAAGAAACTAAAGTCCCTAGGTAGGAACATCAGCTGAGACAGCCTCCCCATCATCTCCTGAGAAGGATAAAAACTAAGGGCTCATAACCCCAAGGGATTGTGGCCTGCACTGTGTGTCTGCTCCTTAGCGTTCTGGGCCCTCCTTGCAGGGTGAGGACAAAGGGGACCCGAGGCCATCACCAAAGGGTGGTTCTCAGGGTCCTGCTGTCACCCATTAAAGGCTGGTTCTAAGGAACAGTGTGACAAGTACAGCAAAGGCTAACAGTACACAGATTGTGACATTTTATATTCTTTGTTAAATGGTTCCTAGTACATGTTTTAAGTGCCTCTGCTTCTAGTTTAAATGAATGACCCAGACAGAGCTTTCAAGCTGTTTCTTAGAGAATGTGTGGTTGAGCAGAAATGGCTATCCACACCTGACACAGGTCCCCACCCACCTCACGCCCTGGAGGCAGCAGCATAAGCCCCAGTTTCCACTATGGTGTCTCCTCAATGACCAGAATACCCGCCAGTTCCAGGGGTCAGCAATTCCATTCTCTCTCTCCAGCTCAGTTCAGAAGCTGTGATGGTCCTATTAGAGAGCACTGCCTGCAGGTCAAAACCTGGAAGAGGCTCTCCCAGGCCAGGCGACAACCCTTCAGGTGCAGATGGGGGAACAAAAGGCTTAACCTGTGATAATCCCAACACCTTCTGAAAAAAGAGTAACAGTCATCCAGCAACGGGCCATGGGTAGGGGCGGGCGGCAGCAGGGGACACTGTCCCCTGCCTCAGCATGTCCTGTCCAGAGGGTGGGCACAGATATAGGCTCGCTTCTCAAGGATCTGCTGGGACACTTTCTTAATCTGCTCATCTAGGTTTTCTGGAGCATCTGGGAAGGAAAAGGAGAGATGGTGGGTGATCTTTCTGCACCGTGATAAGACAAACATGGCTGAAGTGGGGGCATTTTTCCACAAAGTCAGCCCACCCACCATGAAGCAGCCCTAAGGGTGAACCCCTCCTCCAGACCCCCAGCAAGTGATTCAGGGCTGCAGGGAGAGAAAGGGGTACAGCTTCATTCTCAGTTACAAAGGACTCATCCTGCTCATCTCTAACCCCCAGATCTCATGGGGTGGAGCCGGCACTTGCTCCGTAAACAGCCCATCTGTGATTCCAGCCCACTGGAGGAGAAACCATTTCAGCACCCTCCACAGCACATAACCTGTCAGCACTGGGGGGGTGTCTGGGCTACCCCCAGGGCTAGGACCTGCAAAAAATCATATGCCACTCTCAGCAAGTGCCACAGTGCTGGCGCCTACACCCATCACTTGGCAACACGACTGGGCTTTGCGGGGACACTGATCCAGAACCTCAGGTCAACAGGACTGTGAGGGTCAGAGGTAGACTGAGCTGGGCATTCCTAGATATGGTCGAGTGGCTATAGAAGAGGAAGAGCACTGCAGACAGAGCGGGGAGCACGAGCAAAGCCCTCTGTTCTCTAGGCTAAGGCCTGAGACCTCTGCAGGGCACTGCAGGGTCATTTTGGATGGAGTACAGTGGGTAAAGGGGCAGGTAAAATGCTGTCTCCAGAATCAGGTACAACCAGGTGCTCCTCCCTTCGTGAGCCTTCCCTGGGCAGCTTCAAGAATACAGCCAGGGCTGGGCACAGTGGCTCATGCCTGTAATCCCAGCACTTTGGGAGGCCAAGGTGGGCGGATCACCTGAGGTCAGGGGTTGGAGACCAGCTTGGCCAACATGGTGAAACCCTGTTTGTTTCTACTAAAAATACAAATATTAGCTGGGCATGGTGGTGCGTGCCTGTAATCCCAACTACTCAGGAGGCTGAGGCACAGGAGTTGCTTGAACCCAGGAGGTGGAGGTTGCAGTGAGCCAAGATCATGCCACTGCACTCCAGCCAGCCTGGGTGACAAAGTGAGACTATGTCTCCAAAAAAAAAAGAATACAGCCAGGCATGCAGGGCAGATGCCAGGGGTCCTGCGCAAAGGGCTCTGCACTTGCTCAATCTAAAATTGCCTTGGCAGGCCCGGCGCGGTGGCTCATGCCTGTAATCCCAGCATTTTTGGAGGCTGAGGCAGGCAGATCACCTGAGGTCAGGAGTTCGAGACCAGCCTGGCTAACATGGTGAAACCCTGTTTCTACTAAAAATACAAAAAATTAGCCGGGCGTGGTGGCGTGCGCCTGTAATCCCAGCTACTCGGGAGGCTGGGGCAGAAGAATCGCTTGAACCCAAGAGGTGGAGTTTGCAGGGAGCCAAGACTGCGCCATTACACTCCAGCTTGGGCAACAAGAGCGAAACTCCATCTCGAAATAAATACATACATACATACATACACACACACATATATACATACAACTGCCTTGGTGAATGGGGCAGGTATGCACCTACAGTGCCCGGTGGGCACTGCTGCAGCTAAGCCCAGGCCTACGCTGCAGCTAAGCCCAGGCCTACCCAGGCCCTCGCTCAAGGCAGAGGTCTGTGAGTAGCTAGCAGACTCTGGTAGCTTGACAGGGTCCAGAAACAGCTCATCATCAATAGGGGCCTAGAAGTGGGCCCTTCCTTCTCTCCCCCAAGACATGCCACTCACACTTGTCCAGCTGAGAGAGGCTGAAGAGATTCTGCAAGTAAGCTTCCACGCAGAAGGTGTTGGCCAAGAGAACCTGCCAGAACCGAGGACAGAAAAGATATGCCCAAATTCCTGGAATCAGACCTCTGAGCTTCAAAAACCCAGCCTATCAGCCAAACTGGGTAGCATGGCAGGGGGTCACAAAAGGCCTGGCACAGGAGTCACCCCGTCTTGGGTTCTAATTCCAGCCCTGTGGATACAGCCTTTCCCCAACAGCAAGTGACTCAACATCTCTGACCCTGTTTCCTCTGAAAGGCAGATGTCACAATCCTGGTATCTGCAGGTGCTCTGGAAAGTGCAGGCAGAGATCCTGGTATACAGTGGGTCCTCAGAGACTGCACCCGCCTCCCTCCAGCACAGCGGGCAATATGCAGGGTCTGTCCCTTGCTGGGGGTAGGGGCACTGGGATCAGGAACCCCTGTCACTCAACCCCTCTTCTCTCAGTCAGGAAGAAGAAAGGGAATGGCCCCATCTCCTGAGCAGCACAGACCCTCCCACGGCCACCGCATGGTGAACCTGCACAGCCTCCCCCACACCCGACCACACCCTCCTCAACAATCAACTTCATTAAAGTGCAGCAGGACAGATGGCAGCATCCAGGCCCTGTGTGAGGCTGGGCTGGGCTCACCTCGTGGTCGTGGTTGCGGAGCCCAATGCGGATGGAGCGGCTGGCCCGCGACAGCACGGCCGTCATGCCATACAGGTTGATGAGGATGTTGGCCACCCGCTTCAGTACCAGCTGCTCCTCCATGATGGTCTGGGATCACAGAGGCTCCAAGTGGGGACTCACTACCTAGACCAGTCCCCCACACGGTCCCTCCCTGGGCTGCATCTTTGCCTGTCTTAGTCTCCTGTGTTCCTTGAGAAAGTGGAGTCAATAACACCTTTCTCTTCAGGTTGTGGGAGAACGGCTCCCAGCCACCTTCTGTTTTCCCTTCTCTTTGAGCTCTAGATTCAGGGAGGGGTTAAGGCAAGACCAGGTCCCAGAAGCTTGGCTGAGACCAGAAGCCAGTGCTTACTGTGCTACTGTCACCTTCAGCAGCAAGGGCCCCACCAATCAGGTCCCTAGATTCAGGCCCCAGGTGGAGCTGCCCTCCCGATTCTAGGGAGCCTCTCTACCTGAAAGGTGCACAGAAAAACACTGCAGAAAACTCACCCAGCAAGGGTACCCGTCCGAGTAGCTAAGTGGGCCCCAGGCTGACAAAGTCAGCCTGACCTCACCACCCCATCCCTCCAGGGTGATCAAGATTTCTGTTCTAGGCCTGGTCCCAAAGGATGCTTGACAAAAAGTAGTCTCATGAATGCTGGCCAAATTGGAGGACCACTTGCGACCCAGGCCTGGGAGGGCCTGGTTACCTTGCCAAAGCGGAGCAGCAGTGTCTCCACGGTCCGGCCGAAGCAGTAGGTGTTCTCCTCAAACTTGTTGGCACTGTCCTATTAACCAAGACAGGACTCAGTTCAGCACCTCATCCCTACAGTGCCCTGTCCTGTCTCACAGCCCGGGTACCAGGCAGAGATGCCCCATCTGGGGGAAGCAATCCAGGGTGTCATGGACTAGCTGGTGTTCCCCAACTTCCCCTGGAGAAGCCCAGACCCCCCACAGTGAGATCTTTTCTGCCACGAGGAGATCTGGCAGGAGGGCATTGAAATAGGGGGTATGCCTGTTAGGCCCACTCACCGCAAGACTGGGGTGCACAACTCCATGGTTGCCTGTCAGCCCCAGGTCCACAGTTCGGCCCAGGGAGTCCCGAAGCCTCCGGCCAACGGTATCCATGACTGTGCTCACTTTGGCCTGTTTAAGCTCACTGCAGAAAGTCCATGGTCCTGTGACTGGAGGCCTCGCTGCTGGCTCTCACTGTCCAGCAACGTGGCCCATTCGGCACCCAGAAGCTCCGTGCCCCACTCTGGCCTGGGTATGCCGGGCCCCTGGCTACAGCCTGAACCCCCCCAAACCCACCACCTGCCAGAGAGCAGCCAGTCTCCTCAGGGGAGCCACACATGTGCTCCCCCATGAGGGGTGGAGTCACAGCCAGCTTCCCAGCAGCTGTCTCCTGTGAAGGAGACAAAATGCTACTAGCAACCTGTACTTGGCCTCCAGCAGTGATTTTGGATTACTGTGCCCCTAGGGTGGGGGTGGAGGGGAGCATGAGGGGAAGAAGGGCAGAGAAGAGAAACACTGGCTTATGTTGGCTGTGAGGCCTGGCACCTTTAAAGGGACACCTCTCATTCTTCAGGTTCTGAAAAACCAGCTGCCTCTAGTGTGAGGGACCAGATGGGGGATACGGTATTTATGCTGAAGCTGTAGGGTGGTGTGGCCATAAGGGCAGGGCAGCGAGGGCTTCCCTGGGCAGCAAGCCCCCCACTACCACAGGGGAAGGTCCCCTCCACAAGGCTGCGCCACACCCCCATGCCCCCACTCCAGGTCAAGGCAGCTCTTTCCTCCCACTGCCCTGGACTGGCCCCTGCTGGGCAGGTATGGGACCTGAGAAGCACACGGTGACAATGGCACCTACTGGATCCTGGTAGTCAGGATGCGGCCGGCATGCTGCAGACCCGTCAGGGCGATGTACATCCGGAGAATCTCATTGGTTCCCTGTGGCCAGTAGTGTAGAGGTCAAAGGCTGCCCCCCGGCCAGGCAGCCATGGTAGTGCCACATGTGCTGGCTAGGGCCGGCCACTGCCTGCTTGCCCATTGCCACAAAAGCCACTGCTCCTGAAGTAGCTGGGAGCAGGGCTCTGACCAGGGCTCAGGGAGTGCACAGGGATGAGGAGGGAGGTGACCAGATGGCCAGGAGCTCCCACTGGGACTCCCCACCTCTCCGTGACCGGCCTCACGTGTGTCAAGCCTTTCTCCAAGTCTCCAGGTCCTCTAAAATGGAAACCAGCTTTCCCCGGGTGGTGAGGGGGGCTGATGCCTGGGGCTCAGCCAGTGCCAGACAGACATTGCTGGCTCCAGGTGGAGGCCAGATTCCTCACGGAAGCCAGAAATTGCTGAGTGGCAGCTAGAACCTCCTCAGTGCCAGGTGTCAACACACCCAGAGGGCCACATGCTCCCCACTCCCCCAACCCATGATTCTGATCAGTGAGAGGCCAGTGGGCTTCTGCCCACTCTGCACAATGGAACTGTGTGTCAGGTGCAGGGGCCTGACCCAGGCTACACAGCCAGCACCAGGGACTGAGGACTGTCCCCTGCAGTCAGGCTGACATCACGGACAGCAGGACTCCCTACAGGAAAAGGGGAGACTGCAGGGGCCTCCTGGCAGGACCACCCAGCTCCGAGCAGGCTGCAGACAGGAGCTCCCACCCTACATCGAGAGCCCTGTGTTCTTCCAAGGCCTTGAGGGCTTCCTGAACCCTGCTGACCACCCCAGCCCTGGAGAACCCCAACCCTCCCAGGCTAAGGGAAGGGCCTTTGGAGAAGACCCTTTGCAGGGCTGAGACCACTCCAGTGCCCTCAGGCTGGCCCTTGCCCCGTATGTCCACTGCAACAGTGGAGATGGCTGGAACCCAATGGGTAGGCTGGGAACAAAAGCAGCCAAGGAGGCCTCCCACTGGGCAGGACGGCCCAGGAGACAAGACTATACTCCCAGAGGCTGATGATGCCTCTCATCACCAGACCTGCTGCTCAGGCCCAAACCCTCTCCCTGTCTCAGGCCTGCCTCCTGTATACCCATGCCCACCGTCATATCCCACTCATCCTGCTGTGCTCTCTTAGGTCTAGCCCCTCCCCCCCAGCAGGAGAGCCCCTGGTCTCCGGCCTCATCCCTGCAACTCACTCTCCACATGAGCCCCATCCACATGTCCAGCACTTGCTGAGCCCCTGGGGGCATTTCCCACAACACAGATACAACCAAATAATGCCCTGCTTAAAGACGTTTTGTGGCTTCCAAATTCCTCTGCTGTCAATCAAGGTCCTCCACAGTCTGGCCACTTTTTTAGCCTTCCCATATACCTTCTTCAACACCCCCAAACCCACTGCCTGCCCCAGCCCACCTAGCAGGGCTGACTGCTGCTCCCAGAAAGCCCTTCACTCTCTCTTCATTCACCTTGTGCCAGCAGATCAGTCCCATCTGGGCCTGGCGCGCTCTATTACCCTGCCCTTAGGGACAAACTGCCCTCCACCCGGCCCTGGTTGAAGCCCTTTCTTTCTGCCCCTAGGGGCCAGGAGCGCATGCTTCACAAAACTCTGGCTGCCTCTGGAGGATGCCCGCTCCCTGCCTCTTTACACTCTGTCATCTCCCTTGGTCGGCCCTGCTGCACAATCAGAACACAGCACCCGAAGTCATCTCTGTGGCCCCAATTCCCTCCCCTGCCACCTGGCACATGCTAACTGAACTGACTCCTCAGGCTTGTGACTTCACGGAGGGCAGCAATCGGGAAGGAGACGTGCCAGGGCTAGGAGAGCCCCTGAGAGCATGCGACCCAGCCCTGGGCTGCGGGGGCCTCTGCAAGGCCCTGAGCAGCATCTTTAGGACCAGGCAGGGTGGGGGTGGAGCACAGCTTAGCTGGTGGTGGGGCCACTCACCTCGAAGATGAGGAGGATGCGGGTGTCACGCAGTATGCGCTCGTACGGATAGTCCCTTGTGTAGCCCAAGCCCCCGAGGATCTGCAGCGCCTCACTCACACACTGCCAGGCGGCCTCGGAGCTGAACACCTGTGGGGTGTCACACTGAATCCTTTCCAAAAGGAGGACCTACGCTGCAGGGAGCTGGGTGGCTGGGGAGGCATGGGAGGCACCCGGGCTTGGGGAGGAGATCGGCCAGGGAGGAACTTGAAGGGTGATGTGGTCAAGTCCTTTGCCTTCCGTGACCACACTGGCCAGCTTGTGTTCCCTACCCCACCATGACCTTCTGTACCTCTGGGCCTGTCTTCACCCTATCTGCACCTGGCTGAGCTCCTGTTCCTTTAAAACCCACCTAAGATCTCCCCTTCCCGAGAAAACCTGACCTGTTCCTGCCAAGCCCCAGCGGCCGTGACTTCTTTCTGTCTGTGCACACTATAAGTGCCTTGGGGGCAAACATACTGCCATGTTTAGCCCTAGGCTTAGCATCTGGAAGAGGCTGGCCTACAGCAAACTAATGTCTGTGGTCACTGTTCAAGGGTGACAAGAAAACGAGATGATAAAACACATGCAAATGCACCCAGTACACAGACTGCACCTAGAAAAGACTCAAACATGGTCCAAGATGCCCAGCCTTTTTGTTTTTTTTATTTTTTTAGGGACCTTGCCACTTCAGGATCCCAACCTTTTAGGTAGACTCTCCTGCCGACACCAGGATGTTTGCTTCTGTAAGCTGCCATACCTCTCACTATTTCTCTCAAGAGCTCAATTCCAGAGACCAGCTTAAAAACAATTGTGGGGGGCACAAAGTAGGGTCCCCCCAAGTATGGCCATCTTGTTTATTACAGCTAAAAAATGACACCCTCCACCCTCAACAAAACAAAAGCAAATTCTAGTATCTACCTCAACCAAATAAGATGCTCTTCCCACCTCAGCCTCCCAGGTAGCAGGGACTACAGGCGTGTGCCACCATGCCAGCTAATTTTTGTATTTTTTGTAGAGATGGGGTTTCGCCATGTTGCTCAGGCTCATACACTTTTTTTTTTTTTGAGATGGAGTTTTGCTCTTGTTGCCCAGGCTGGTGTGCAATGGCACAACCTCGGCTCACTGCAACCTCTGCCCCCACCGGGTTCAAGTGATTCTCTTGCCTCAGCTTCCCAAGTAGCTGGGGTTACAGTTGCCCGCCACTATGCCCGGCTAATTTTTTGTGTTTTTAGTAGAGATGGGGTTTTACCATGTTGGCCAGGCTGGTCTTGAACTCCAGACCTCAGGTGATCCATCCACCTCGGCCCCCCGAAGTGCTGGGATTACAGGTGTGAGCCACCGCGCCCTGCCATATGCTTAGTTTTTAAGATAAAGTTTTGATACCAGAAAGTAGGAAGGCCATAGACTAAGGAAAAAAGAAGTCTTTTTCACACAAGCCAGATGTAATGTTATTACTCTAAAAGGATATTATCATAACGGTCTCCTTCTGCTATAAACTGCTGATCCACTGGCCCACTGGACACTTCCCTACTGCTGCTCCCCGCTGCCTGCCTATCCCTGGAGTGCTACACAGGGCAAGTGCATCATAAATACTGGATCAATGACAGGAGGAAGATGACAGGCAACAGCATGGGCTTGAAAGGTCACAGTGAGGGAGATTTCCCAAGCCTCCCTCCAGCGTCAGCTCTCTGGCTATGCCAGGGTTACCTTCACCATGGCTGCCTCGATGGAGCAGTCGGGAAAGCCAGGTTGGTCCAGCATCCCTGCTGTGAGGTAGGTCATACTCTCCATGACGTAAGCCTTCTGAGCCATCAGTGCAAATTTCTCCTGGAGTGTTCAGAAAAAACACAAGAAACAATTTGCATGTGCTGAGAGCCAAATCTGTGAAACAGGAGAGAAAGTAATTAAGTCAGAAGCCTCAATGCCCAAGAGAAGCAAGCCCAGTGACCCGTGTCAAATAAAGCCTCAACTAGTCTTCTTCCCAAATCACCACAGAAGTCACCAGTACAGAGACATCAAAAGAACACACCGTTCATGTCACACAGTGAAATGCACAAATACAGTACTCAACCACTGGTACCTGAATCAATCCAAATTCACTGAGCCTCTTGTTAAACTGTTTCCTTGTGCAGGCGTACTCAGCAGTCATTTCTGAGGAAGAGCAGAGTTATTAGAATGAACTGGAATATTTCTGTGGTTCAAACATGATTTCCTATGGCCATCATCCTTACCCTTCCCACAGGCGGGCACTGTGAGAAGCGTGTCTGCTGAGGTCAAATACCCCAGAAGCTGGCACCCCCACTTGCCAGCACCCGTGGGTCAGAGGAGAACCACCCCTCCTCATGGCACCCACACACAGAGTTTGGCGTCAGATACAGACTTGAATCCTGGCAATGGTTCTTACAGGCTATGCCTCAGGCCAAGTGTGACACCTCCCTGAACACCATCCCCCACCTCAGAGTCGCTGTGAAGATGCAACCAGGTGGAAGGGGGAGGGCGCCTCGCACAAAGCCAGGCACAGAGGCCCCAGACAGAGGTGGTGCAGGCTCACACCCCGTGCAGTGACCAAAGCAGGTGGGGCCGCCTGGCTTGAATACTCAGGCTGGGGCTTCCAGGTGTGTGGCTGTGACAAAGTGCTGAGCTCTAAGGGCCCAAGAGTGACATGGCGCCTCTCCCAGGCAGAAGCACCCCCGCCCCGCCGTAGCCATGTCCTCCACAGGCTCTCCCAGGTGTGGTGCACTCAGGAGGTGTAGAGGGCCGAGCCCCACTCAGAGCCCTGGCAGAGGAGCTCCCCAGAGGCCTTGTGCCTGAGTAAGAAGAGCCCTGAGCCTGGAGCCTGACAGCTTTCATTTTGGGTCCAGGAGCACAGTCTGGAACAAATCGCTTGCCCTCTCTGAGTCTCTGTCTTCTCATCTCTAAAATGGAGGGAAGCCAAAACAGGCCCAGAGCCTGGCACCAAAGAGGAGCTTCATAAAGCACTTAGGGGTGTGCTGCCCCGGGTACCCCCATTTCCCCACAAATGCTTCCACCACAACCAGGATGGTTACAGGGCTGTTCTAAGTTCACTGGCAAAGGAAAATGGAGGTTTGGGGTATTCTGACAGAAGAGAACAAAGGTAAGATCCAGGGGCCCAGGGACCTGGGTTCCAAACCCGATCCTACTCCCCACCCACCGTGCAGAGTCACCCAGGAGGCACGGACCTTGGGAACCAGAGGCCGTGTATCCTGGAAGCCTGGTTCTTGGTGTGTGCTCACCAAGCAGCTCTGCTCCTACTGGTCAGTGGCAACCTCTCACTCCAGACAGACAGCCCATTCCCCAATCCCCATCCCCACCCCAGACAGAAAGCCTGTCCCCCAGTCGGCATCACCCGTGTGGAGGTGAAACAGAGGAATGCGGAAGACAACAAACCTCAGGGGCAGGCTGAGGAGACCCTCTGGTCTCCACAAAAGCCCAGGGACTGAGCTCAGGCTGGTAGCCTGGTTCAGCACTGGCCTGGAAAGGGCCGGGGGAATGGCAGAGCCTCCAGGGCTGGAGCCGGGGCAGCAGGGGGTGGGGCACAAAGGGCCTTGTCCCTAACTTACCTACCAATCAATCTCTTGAGCAGCCCAGCCACGACGCTGCCCATGCTGAACCGGCCGCTGTTGAGGATGTTCATGGCCACCTGCAGGGAGAACAGGGAGAGCCCAGGGGCCCTGAAGGAGGCAGAGGGAGGAGGCCGCAACGAAACCAGGCCAGGTGGATCAGCTTGCCTTCCCTCAAGCTGGGAGAAAGCACCATCCTAATGCCTCAGAACAAGGTGGTTCAGTCACTGTTGCAGCTCCACCAACATCCCCACACACAAGACCACTGAACGTTATTCCAAAGGACCATGCCAGAGCTGGGCATGGTGGCTCCCGCCTGTAGTACCAGCATTTTGGAAGGCCAAGGCAAGAGGATCGCTTGAGCCCAGGAGTTCAAGACCAACTTGGGCCAAACAGAAATTCTACTTTTAGGCATAAATCAAAATACCTGAAAACGTTATTTCCACATTAAAACTTGACATGAATGTTCATAAGTAGCATTACTGATAGCAGCCAAAAGCGGTAACAACCCCAATGTCCATCAGCTGGTGAATGGATGAACAAAATGTGGTATCTCCACTCAACAGAAGAGAATTCAGCCATAAAAGGAATGAATTACTCATTCATGCTATGAGAGAGATGAACCTTGAAAACATCACGCAATGTGAGAGAAGCCTGTCACCAAAGACTGGATCTTGCATATGACTGCATTTTTATGAAATGTTCCAAACAGGTAAATCCATAGGGACATAAAGTAAAAGAGTAGCAGCCAAGGGATGGGGTAAGGGTCATACTGGATGGTACAACATTTCTTTTTGGGGTGAGGAAATGTTCTGTGTGAGATATTTGAACAACATAGTGAATATACTAAAAACCACTGAAATAATATTTTTAAATGGTGAGTCCTTTGTCATATGAATCATCTCTTGATAAAAATAAGTCTTAGTCCAAAAAGAAAAGAGTAGGGCAGGGATGCAGACCAGGGTTGTGGTACACAGAGCTTGAGATTCAGCAGAGCCCACAGGCTGCTTTCTCATACCCACTGCAGAAGGGAATCTTAGCCTCCGCTCGAGGTGAATAGGGCCTCAGAGGTGAAGGGAGATTCCCAATCCTTACCATACACTTCTTCTAGGAGCCAGCCAATTTTCCAGTGTCCATTTTGCCAATTTCCCAACAGATAACCATGCAAAGTCACCTGCCATGCACAGGCTACTCTGCTACGAGCAGGGATAGGGCAAAAGCTGGGGGCCGACAAACTGCACTCATGACACTACCTGGTACAAGGGGCTGTGGCTGGCAACTCACCTTAAACCCATCTCCGACCTCTCCAAGGATGTTTTCCACAGGTATCTTGGTGTTTTCAAAATGGACTTCACAAGCTGAAACACATGAAATTTAAGATCTCATCTGACAATGCAAACCACTCTGCATCTGACCTGCAAGCAGGCAATTCATCCATCCATCCATCCATCCATCCATCCATCCATCCATCCATCCAATGTTTGGTAGGACAGTATAGAAAGACAAAGTTCCTATCTTTGTGGAGGCTCATACTTTGATTTGGGAGACAAAAGCTATAAACAAAACAATGTAATATTGTGATCAGTGCTATGGATGAAATAAATAGGGCATCACGATAAAGAGAAATGGAGGTTGGCAAGGGGGTGGATAATAATATTTTTATTAAGGACTATGTCAGACTTTTCTAAGGTGACATTTAGCAGAAGTTTACGAATGAAAAGAACCAGGCATATAAAGAGCCAGAACAAGCAAAGTGAGGGAAAGAACAGCATTTCCTGAAGCCTTAGGGTAGACTGGGACCACTGGTCTCAATTCTTAACTCTAACACAATCACACCCCTGCAATCTAACTGTAGCACTCTCCCACTGTGAGGAGGGATGGACCTCCCTCCCTTTCCCTGCCTGCTAGGTATGACCATGTGACTTCCTGTGGCCAATACAAAGAGCTGACCCAACATGAACAGAGACCTTAAATGTGTTTTAGGGTCGGTCAGGTATGGTGGCTCATGCCTATAATCCCAGCATTTTGGGAGGCAGAGGCAGGAAGATCACTTGAACCCAGGAGTTCGAGACCAGCCAGGACAACATAGCAAGACCTCATCTCTATTAAAAAAAAAAAAAAAAGGCCGGGTGCGGTGGCTCACGCACTTTGGGAGGCCGAGGTGAGCGGATCACGAGGTCAGGAGATCGAGGCCATCCTGGCTAACATGGTGAAACCCCATCTCCACTAAAAAATAGAAAAAATTAGCTGGACGTGGTGGCAGGCAGCTGTAGTCCCAGCTATTCGGGAGGCTGAGGCAGGAGAATGGCGTGAACCCGGGAGGCGGAGCTTGCAGTGAGCCAAGATAGTGCCACTGCACTCCAGCCTGGGCGACAGAGCGAGACTCCGTCTCAAAAAAAACAAACCAAAAAAAAGTGGCCAGGTATGGTAACTCACACCTGTAATCCTAGCACTTTGGGAGGCTGAGGCAGGTAGACTGCCTGAGCTCAGGAGTTCAAGACAAGTCTGGGCAACATGTTGAAACCCCATCTCTACAAAAAATACAAAAATTAGCCAGGTGTGGTGGTGCACGCCTGTAGTCCCAATTACTTGGGAGGCTGAGACAGGAGAATCACTCGAACCCAGGAGGCAGAGGTTGCAGTGAGCTGAGATCACAGCACTGCATTCCAGGCTGGGTGACAGAGGGAGACTATGTCTCCCACGGCAAAAATAGTACTTATATGGCTTGGCTTGGCCCCTTAGGTGCTTATGATCTGCTCTAAGAACAAGCCTCCAGATGGACCTGAACCCAGATGGACCTGAACCCAACTCACAGCCTGAAGCAGGCTGCCAGGCACTGCAGACTGAGACAACTAAAGGCTGGGGACTGTAAGCTGAGCTCTAAGGTGGTGTGTCTGCTAGGGCAGCTACAGCAGGGGATGACCAGCAGGCCTTCAAGTGAGCAGCACTCAGCTGCAGGAACAAAGACAAAGCCCAAGTGGCATTCTTAATTTGATCTTTTTAAAATGCTTAACAAAAACGGAAAGTGTTTAAATCTCATTTTATCTTGCTATTTGGACAGAGTCAAGGGCCAGTCTCCCCCTTACACACACACACACACACACACACACACACACACACGCGCGCGCGCGCGCGCGCACAGGAGCTACTTACTGTTGGAGCCCCGAATGCCTAATTTATCTTCGGGTTTCCCATTAGTGACTCCACCAAAGTCTCTTTCTACTATGAATGCTGTGATTTTGTCTTTCACTGATCCATCAGAATCAACGACCTCAGTCTTTGCAAAGACAGTAAAAATATTGGCCAGTCCTCCATTAGTAATCCAGACCTGAGGACAGAAAGATGGACTCTGGAGAAAACCAAACCCCTATGTGACCCACCTCAGCTCTGTCTTTGTCCATCAAGCTCCAGCTGCCAGTCAGACCTCAGGCCAGACATGCAGGGTCCTTGGCTCTGCAGAAGCCAACCAAGCATGAGTGAATAGAGGACAGGGCTCAGCCCACTTTCCCCAGAGCAAGGATTTTCCCAAGGGACATGGATGGCCGGGTGGAGGCGGGGGCGGGGGAAAGAACATCCAAAGTTGTCAGACAGCTCAGGCTCCACCGCCAGACAACTGCATTTCTTCAAGAAAGAAAGGGTTTAATCATTTCTTAAGGTATACATATTTCAAAACATCATGTTGTAGATGTAAATACACACAACATTTATTTGTTAATTCTACAAAGAAATGAAAAAAGAGAAGGCGGGAGGGTGGTGAGGAGGAGGAAAGGAAACAGAGGGAGACAGAGGCAGAAACAGACTCCTTAACAAACAGCAACAGATGGGACTTGTGTGGATCTTAATTCAAGCAAACAGTTAAACCAAAAATAGGTATGAGGCAATCAGGGATATTTGAATGCTGATAGATGTAAGAAATTATTAGCTGGGCACAGTGGCTCACGCCTGTAATCCCAGCACTTTGGGAGGCCGAGGTGGGCAGATCACTTGAGCCCCGGAGTTTGAGACCAACCTGGGCAACACGGTGAAAACCCATCTCTACCAAAAAAAAAAAAATACAAAGAGTTAGCTGTGTGCCTGTACTCCCAGCTGCTTGGGAGGTTGAGGTAGGAGAATCACCTGAGCCCAGGAAGTTGAGGCTGCAGTGAGCCAAGATCGTGCCACTGCACTCCAGCCTGGGTGACAGAGCGGGACCCTGTCTCAAAAGAAAAGAGAAATTATCAATTTTTAAAATGTGATAAGGGTATTACGGCTTTGTGTTTATTAAAAAACAAAAACAAACAAACAAAAAAAACTCCTGTCTTTTAGAGAGGCATGCTGAGATTGTTACCATGCGATCTGGAGGTGGCGATGCTGCTGGAAGAGGCACAGTGGCCATAAGCAGGTGACTGCTGGAGTTAGGGCCAGCCAGGCACACAGAATATGTCTGAAACTTTGTGTAACAAAAAATTTAAAGATTTTTTGGGTTTACAAGCCAGGCACAGTGGCTCATTGCCTGTAAACTCAGCACTTTGGGAGGCCGAGGTGGGCAGATCACTTGAGGTCAGGAGTTCAAGACCTGACTGGACAACATGGTGAAACTCCATCTCTACTGAAAATACAAAAATTAGCCAGGAGTGGTGACACGCACCTCTAATCCCAGCTACCCAGGAGGCTAAGGCAGGAGAATCATTGGAAACCTGGGAGGCAGAAGTTTCAGTGAGCTGACATTACACCACTGCACTCCAGCCTGGGTGACAGAGACTCCGTCTGAAATTAAAAAAACTAAAAAAAATTAAAAACAAACACATAAAAGCAGCTCAAGAAGGTAGTTGGTGCTACAGCAGCAGGTACAATCCCTGGTGTGTGGAGAGTGCTCACTCAGTGGCAGTGAAGGTTGTGACTGAGACCCTGATGTGGCCATGGGGAAGGAACCCTACCTTGGAGCCATTGAGGATGTAGTGCTTCTTGTCTTCACTTAGTGTGGCTCTGCTCCGGATTGAGGCTGCATCGCTCCCACTGCAGATGCAGAAAGATGTGGTCAAGGGAGAATACTGGGAATAAATATGAATGCTTTTGAGGGCCTGAAAATGGAGGTTTTATACTTGTAAGAGGTCAGCAAACTTTTAAAATGAAGGGTCAGATAACATATTCAGCTTTCCAAGCTACAGGATGTCTGTCTCACCTCCTCAACTCTGCTGCTATTAATAGAACATGAGGCTGAGGCAGGTGGTTCACGAGGTCAAGAGATTGAGACCTGGCCAACATGGTGAAACCCCGTCTCTACTAAAATTACAAAAATTAGCTGGGTGTGGTGGGGCATGCCTGTAGTCCCAGCTACTCGG
Organism: Pan troglodytes; assembly: GCF_028858775.2. Classification (NCBI taxonomy): domain Eukaryota; kingdom Metazoa; phylum Chordata; class Mammalia; order Primates; family Hominidae; genus Pan; species Pan troglodytes. The sequence continues at coordinate 132,145,114 of NC_086015.1, read as the reverse complement.
GAGGCTGAGGCAGAAGAATCGCTTGAAGGCGGAGGTTGCAGTGAGATGAGATTGAGCCACTGCACTCCAGCCTGGGTGACACAGCAAGACCCTGTCTCAAAAACAAACAAACAAACAAACAAAACTTATTTATAAAAAACAGGCAGGAGGCTGGATTTAGCCGACCTCTGCTTCAATACATCACGTAAAAAAGCGGCAGTGAAAACAACTTGGGCTTAGGTTTAAACGTGGAAATGGGTGCTTGCAATGGGCTCATCTGAGGTCCTGTGAGGATGAGTTCTGGGCACCCCAGGAAGGATGACTGTTCCCAGGTTCTCATGCAAAGTGAAGCAGGATGGAGGATGGTCCAGGTGATGGACTTATCATCAGAGTCCCGAGTGCTGCCGCAGCCCTGCTCCATCCAGCAGATCACACAGCCTCACTGAACCTCAGCTCCTAATGTGTAAGTGGGAGCAGTACCACCCACGCTATATATTCTGAAAGGTGCTTTGAAGCCGGAACGTTATTACTATATTGTATGTCAAGGTGTGTTGTAAACCACAAAAATTTATTTAATAAGTGCTGTCAAGCGTGGTATCTCACTTGCAAGTCTCACTGGGACAGAGAAATAAGGTGAAGATAAGAGGAATGGCAAGAACAGTTGCTGAGTTGATGCTTTGCAAGATTTTGGAAAGAAGGAAAAGTCAGCTACTCAACAAAACCAACAGCCCCTTGCCCCAGTGAATCTTGGGCAACATCACAGCTGCTGAGGGATAACGTTTTGTGCAGAGACAGACCTGGCTGGCTCCGTGAGGCAGAAGGCTGCAATGTGCTCCCCGGATGCCAGTTTAGGCAAGTATTTGGCTTTCTGCTCCTCAGTGCCGGCCAAGATGATCCCCTAAACAAAACAGACACAGACTAATGTCAGCTGTGGGGAGAAAGGAGAGCATGAGGTGTTTGTGAAACATTTCCTTTCTGAGGCAAATATTTACTTCGGGCAAGAGAAGACAGCAAGAACTCAGAGCAAGCGGCCACAGGCAGAGCCCAGGGAGCCAAGCTGCTGAGGAGACGGTCAGGGCGCACATGCCAGTGCCGTGAGCCTGTGCGACCCACAGTGCTTTGCAGTCTTGTGCAAAACTTTCATATCAGTTCCTTCATTTCCCAGACTAGTGGTCTTGGGCAAAGGATATCCCTTTCCAAAGAAAGCCTCCTCCATCTTGTCATCCACAAACTGGGCCACTCCCACCCACTGACAGGGTCTGGATGATGCAATGTGAAGACACAGGAGTGCTGGAACCAAGCCTATCCTAAAGAAGGTGCTCAGTGTCAGGGCTGTCCCACCTGCTGCCCTCCCAGTGCCACAAAGACAGTCCCCCTCTTCACTAAACATCTGCATGAATGTGTGTGCTCTCTGGGGTGGGGGAGCCGAGCATGGTGTGCATTCAGCTCTCTTTGATGTCAACATTAAGCAGAAATAATCTGAGTAATGAGATTGCCAGTAAGGGCGGTTGACCCTGGGCCTGCCCTAAGGTGCTCCAAGCCCAGTGGGGAGAAGGTGGCTTGCATAAAGAGTGGGGGCATGCTCAGGCTGAAGGACGAAGGCTCAGGAGAGGAGACCACTTCCAGCCCAAGGCGAAGACAGTGGCACCCTACCTGGGCCTTGAAGGGTGGATCAGAGGCAATGGGGACAGGAGGTGGATTCAGAAGGAAGGGACATGCGACCCAAAGGCCACTGCGCATGTGGGCAGTGTGTGAGGATTGAGCACCATGAGGTGTGGCCAGAGTGAGGGAACTGAAGGGCAGGGCTGAAGGTCAGATATCAGGCCCAATTCAGAGGGACCAAGCCTCTGGCCTCTATGCCTCCATGTGACTCCAGAAGACCTACAGAGAGCACCACACAGAATCCCCAGATACCTGACCTTGAGGCCAATAGCCTGGTGCGCTGCCAGGGTCACAGTGATGGACCCATCCATGCTGATGATCTCCCCTAGTCGTGAGTACATGGTGTTGGAGAAGCCCAGGCCACCTAGGAGAGATGGACCAGCATCAATCACAGGCCAGCCCTAGATTCCTCCCATTAAGGCTTCATTGGCTTTTTTTTTTCTTCTGATTATAAAGTAATGCCAGATCACCATATTAAAAAAAAAAAATCACAATACAGGCCGGGCATGGTGGCTCACACCTGTAATCCCAGTACTTTGGGAGGCTGAGGCGGGCAGATCACCTGAGGTCAACAGTTCGAGACCAGCCTGGCCAACATGGCAAAACCCCGTCTCTACTAAAAATACAAAAATTAGCCAGGTGTGGTGGTGCGTGCCTGTGGTCCCAGCTACTCGGGAGGCTGAGGCATGAGAATCACTTGAACTTGGGAGGCAGGGATTGCAGTGAGCCAAGATCGCACCACTGCACTCTAGCTTGGGCAACAGAGAGAGACTCTGTCTCAAAAAAAAAAAAAAAAAAAAAAATCACAATACAGAAAGGTACAAAGTAAACAAAAATCGAGGGCCAGGCACAGTGGCTCACACCTGTAATCCCGGCGCTTTGGGAGGCTGAGGTGGGAGGATTGCTTGGTTCCAAGAATTCAAGACTAGCCTGGGCAACATAGCAGGACCCCAGCTCTACAAAATAAAAAAAATTCACCAGGCATGGCGGCGCACGCCTGTAGTCCCAGCTACTTGGAAGGCTTAGGTGGGAGGATTGTTTGAGCCCGAGGAATTCAGGGCTACAGTGAGCTATGACCACACCACTGCACTCCAGCCTGGATGACAGAGTGAGACCCTGTCTCAAAAAAAAAAAAAAAAAGCTCGCAATCTTGTGCCTCAGAAAGCGCATTTCTGTGTATATCCTTCCATCCACACTTTTTCTAGGCATACAAGCATATGTAGATATATACTTTAAATATGAAGATATCTACACACACATCGAATCAATTAACATGTAGTGAGAATCTTCCATCACAGCTGTAGGTCTTTATAAATGCAACAACTATAGTGTGACCCACTGCCCAGTATCCAGAGGACTCCAGGACAGAGCTTCTCCACTGTGGCACTGTAACATTTTGGAATGGATTGTTTTCTGTTGTGGGGGTCTGTCCTGTGGATTGTCAGATGCTTAGCAGCATCCTTGGCCTTTATAATTTTATATCAAAAGGGCCTGAGGGTAAACACAAATGGCACACATGTGTGTGGTCTATCCCTTTGAACCTTGAAGGTCTACCTTGCCTTCTACACACTGCTTGCCTGTCCCTTTAACCTCTGCAGAATTCAGGTGACCAACTCGAGAAAACGCATAAGGGAGGCAAGTTGTAGTGACTGGCCAACTCTAATAAGGCAGAACTGCCACTTGGGGGCTAAAAACATCACTAGGATGCTCAAAGAATTACAGGGACAGTCCATAGGACAAAGGACCCTGCTCAAAGGTTCCCACTGGTCCAATCTCCCACCTCGATGTGCCTTGCACTCTACAGCCAGCCAGACCACATGCCTCATTCCTCTGTGCTAGGATGAGAAGCACAGGACCCGAGAGCACTTCCTCCCTACAGGTCCTTCAGTCAGTCCACCCCTACCATGTAGCCCACCACAGATGGTGTCATCTATTCCAGCAACTAGACCTGTTATGGACAAATACAGAGTGCTTTCTTAAGAGCTAAACTGGCTGGGTGCTTGTTTGCTTGACTTACCATATTCTTCTGGGACTTGCAGCCCAAAAAGCCCCAGGCTCTTCAATTTCTCCAAAGTTTCATCTGGGATTTTCCCTTCCTGGTCAATTTTTCGGGAGTCCACTGCCAAGAGGAAAATCTTGATTAAACAAATATAAGCTATGTTTCTACAAATATAAGTAAACAGGACAGTGTTTATATATTAATCATATATAATCCCAGAGTAGAAACTTTTTCAAAACTAGAAATTCTGTAGTCATGGTCATTAGGCCTGTGTTCAATTTTATGTAATGAGCCCAGGAAAATTTTTATTTTTATATATTTATTTAGAGACAAGGTCTCACTCTGATATCCAGGCTGGAGTGCAGTGGCACAATCATAGCTCACGTAACCTTAATCTCCCAGGCTCAAGTGCGCCTCCTGCCTCAGCTTCATGAGAAGCTGGGACTACAGGTATATACCACCACACCCAGCTAATTTTTTTTTTTTTTTTTTTTTTTTCCAGTAGAGACGAGGTCTTGCTATGTTACCCAGGCTGGTCTTGAACTCCTGAACGCAAGCAATCTTCCCACCACAGCCTCGCAAAGTACTGGGATCATAGGTGTGAGCCACCACGCCTGGCCAGAATAAAATTGTTAAAAGCTGCCAGAGCTAGGTGGTGTTCTATTTCTTGATCTGGGTGCTAGTCACAGGGGTGCTTTTGCTGTGTAAAACAGCAGCAAATTATATACATTCATGGGATGTAAATTTTTCTATAGGCATGTTAAACTTCATGTTTTTCCTCCTCCTTATATTCCTCATACTTTTTTTGGCCAGTATTTTCTAGGAAATGAGAGAATAAATATGCAAGTCTCAGAATTGTACTAAAATGTTCAGCTAGATAGCCACCTCATGGCAGTATCTGGGCCAAGGTTTACTTCACTGCCAGAGGCCATACTGCTTTCAGCACAATCCACAAGTTCTGAGATAGTTTAGCCTGTTTAACACCAATTCATTCATTCATTCAACATTCACATTCAGCCTGTAGTCTCAGCTACTTGGGAGGCTCAGGTGGAAGGATCACTTGACCTGGGAGGTTGAGTAAGCTGTGATGGCACCACTGCACTCCAGCCTGAGCGACAGAGTGAGATCTCATCTCTAAAATAAAAATTCACATTCACTACAGCAAAACTGAACAATCAATAGCATAGCATTAGACCTATAATTGCACACTTTTGTATGCATCAAATTAATTAAAGTGTACTTCTGAATTGCTAATTAAACTTCATCAGTATTATAAATTGTTAAAAACACCATAACCTACACTTAAGAATTTTTGTATACATGGGTCACTAAGAGAACTACAGATTCCCAAAAGTGCAGGCCAAACCCTTCATTTTTTATCCTTTAACAACTTTATTGACATACATAATTGGCGAAGAATAACCTGCACATATTTATAATATAAAATTTGTTGAGTTCTGACATACTTGTCAGTGAAAACATGACAATCGAGATAAAAACATTTCCTTTTTCACCAGAAGTCTCTATGCCCCTTTGTGATCGATCCATCTGTCCACCATCCCCAGGCAACCACAAATCTTTGTCTGTAGATCAGTTTGCATCTTCAAGTTTTATATAAATGAATCCATATGGCACCTATTTTCCCGGGCTTCTTTAACTCAGGTCATGATTTACAGATTCACCCGTGTTGTTGCGTGTATAAATACTTGATTACTTTTTGTTGTTCAGTATTCACTGTATGGGTGTACAACTGTTTATCCAAATTCAATAAACAGTATAAACACACAGAGCCAAGAAGTTCAAACAACTCCAAGCAAAATAAATGTGCAAAAAACTACATAAATAAATGTGATAATCAATTTTCCTAAAAACCACTGAAAAGCAGCCAGAGATGAAAGAAACACTATGTACAAAGGAACAAAGAATGGAAGCAGACATCTCTTCTGAAGCAATATGAAGTCAGGAAGAGAGCAGAGCAACACAATTAATGGCCTGAAAGGTAAATCCTGTCAACACAGAAACCTGTTCTGATGAAACAGACTTTTCTTTTTCTTTTTCTTTTCGAGATGGAGTCTCGCTCTGTCACCCAAGCTGGAGTACGGTGATGTGATCTCAGCTCACTGCAACCTCTGCCTGCCGGGTTCAAGTGGTTCTCCTGCCTCAGCCTCCCAAGTAGCTGGGATTACAGGTGCACACCACCATATCTGACTAATTTTTGTATTTTTGGTAGAGACGGGGTTTCACCCTGTTGGCCAGACTGGTCTCGAACTCCTGACCTCAGGTGATCCGACAGCCTCGGCTTCCCTAAATGCTGGCATTATGGGCATGAGCCACCATGCCTGGCTGAAACTTTTCTAGACATACAAAAGTGAGAATATGCATCCCCTGCAGAGCTGCACATCATGAAAAGTGAAAGGAAGTCCTTCCCACAGAAGAGCAATGGTAGCAAAAGGGAATCTGACTCTACATGAGAGAATGAAGAGCCCTGGAATCAGTAACTACATGGGTAACCACAAGATCCTTTTTTCCTATTTTAAAAATTGCTGGCCGGGCACGGTGGCTCAAGCCTATAATCCCAGCACTTTAGGCCGAGGCGGGTGGATCACGAGGTCAGGAGTTCGAGACCAGCCTGGCCAATATAGTGAAACCCTGTCTCTACTAAAAAAATATAAAAATTAGCCGGGCATAGTGATGCGCACCTATAGTCCCAGCTACTCAGGAGGCTGAGACAGGAGAATCGCTTGAACCTGGGAGGCAGAGGTTGTAGTGGGCCAAGATAGCGCCACTGCACTTCAGCCTCGGTGACAGAGTGAGACTTCGTCTCAAAAAAAAAAAAAAAAAAAATTGCTCTAAAAGATAAACCAACCATTTAAGAATTGTAGGCCTTTTTGCAGACATTGAAAATTGTAAAATTGATAAAGAAATGCAAATTAACTTGGAATGAATCATAGTTCTAAACCTGAATTAAAACTATACAGTTTCTTTTGAGATGGAGTCTTGCTCTGTCGCCCAGGCTGGAAGGCAGTGGTGCGATCTTGGCTCACTGCAAGCTCCGCCTCCCGGGTTCACGCCATTCTCCTGCCTCAGCCTCCCGAGTAGCTGGGACTACAGGCACCTGCCATCACGCCCGGCTAATTTTTTGTATTTTTAGTAGAGACGGGGTTTCACCATGTTAGCCAGGATGGTGTCGATCACCTGACCTCGTGATCCGCCCATCTCGGCCGCCCAAAGTGCTGGGATTACAGGCATGAGCCACTGCGCCCGGCCAAAACTATAAAGTTTCTAAAATAAAATACAGGCCAGGCTGGGCGAGGTGGCTCTCACCTGTAATCCGAGCACTATGGGAGGCTGAGTCGGGCAGATCACCCGAGGTCAGGAGTTCGAGATTGGCCTGGCCAACATGGTGAAGCCCCTTCTCTACTCAAAATACCAAAAATTAGCCAGATGTGGTGGCACGCACCTATAATCTCAGCTACTCGGGAGGCTGAGGCAGAATCGCTTGAACCTGGGAGATTGAGGTTGCAGTGAGTCGAGATGGCATCTCAAAAAAAAAGGAAATACAGGCCAGGCGCAGTGGTTCATACCTGTAATCCCAACACTTTAAGAGGCTGAGGTAGGAAGATCACCTGAGCCCAGGAGTCTGAGACCAGCCTGAATAACATAGTGAGAACCCATTTCTACAAAAAACTTTAAGAATTATTAGCTGGGCATGGTAGCGTGTGCCTGTAGTCTTAGCTATGCGGGAGGCTGAGGCAGAGGATGGCTTGAGCCCAGAAGTTCGAGGGTTGCAGTGAGCTATGATCACACCACTGCACTCCAGCCCAGGCAACAAAGAAAGACCCTGCCTCTTAAAAAAAGAAAAAGAGGAAAAAAGGAATGTTTATGGCAACTTTTTTGGTGATAGCTAAAATCTGGATACATACCCTATGTTGACGTACTTGAATGGATAAACAAATCTTGGTATATCCATAGAAAGAAATATGACTCAGCATTAAAAAGGAAGCACTACCAATACATGCACCATGGATGAAATTCAAAATTATGCAGAAAGAAGCCAGACAAAATCACACATAATATAATTCCAAAAAATACGAACTAATCTATAGTGAGAGAAAACAGATCAGCAGTTGCCTGGAAACAGGGGGGAAATAAAAGAGGCACGAGGAAACTGACGGGTAATGAGTACGTTCACTTCCTCTGTTGCACTGATGGCTCCTGAGGGGTACTCTCTAAATACAGTCATGCGTCAGGTGATTCTCTCCCTGTATGAACATCAGAATGGACTTACACAACCTAGGTGGCAGAGCCTACTACACACCTAGGCTATATGGTATGGCTTATTGCTCCTAGGCTGCAAACCTGTACAGTAGGCCGGGCGTGGTGGCTCATGCCTATAATCCCAGCACTTTGGAAGGCTCAGGCGGGAGGATCACTTGAGCCCAGGAGTTGGAAACCAGCCTGGGCAACACAGTGAAACCCCATCTCACTGTTAAATATTTTTTGTTTTTTTTTTTTTAAGGAAAACAAAACAAAACAAAAAAGCTGTACAGCATATTACTGTGCTGAACACTGTAGGCAACTGTAACACAATGGTATTTATGTATATGAACACAGCTAAACATAGAAAAGATACAGTAGAAATATGGTATGATGATCTTATGGGATCACCACTGTATATATGGTCTGTCATTGACTTGAATGTCATTATGTGACACATGACAGTGTGTGCAATTTATTGTAAATCAATTATTCCTTAATTAATCCTGAAAAAAAAAAAACCTGACAAACCACATAGGAAAAGTTTAAATAAAAGAACAAGAGACTATGGGAGCTAAAAAAAGATACAAATAGGAAGATAAACACTAGGAAAAAAAGCAGAAATAAGTATTTCTAAATTATAAATTATGTTTATATATAAATAAGCAACTTTTAAAACTAGCAACATATAATTTGTGATCACCAGGTGTGAAATAAGAAACAAACAAAAACCAAGCAATGTAATGACAGCTGACAATTTGGCACTTCTCAAAGAGGTTCTGGGGGACCTGAGCTGCTTCTAGGGGGTCCCACAGGATAAAAACTAGTTTTTATTTTTTTTTAGATGGAGTCTCACTCTGTCACCCAGGCTGAAGTGCAGTGGCGCCATCCCAGCTCAATACAACCTCCACCTCCCAGGTTCCAGTGATTCTCCTGCCTCGGCCTCCCCAGTAGCTGGGATTACAGGCGGGCACCAACACACCTGGTTAATTTTTATATTTTTAGTAGAGACAGGGTTTCACTATGTTGGCCAGGCTGGTCTCAAACTCCTGACCTCAAGTGATCCACCCACGTCGGCCTCCCAAAGCGCTGGGATTGCAGGCATGAGCCACCATACCTGGCCTAAAACTACTTAAGATGTTACTTGCTTTTAAATTCTAATTCTCCGAAGACTGTACAGTGGGGCGCAGTGTAGTGTATTTAGCGTTTTGGCTCAGAGTCCAATATATAGTCCAAAGTACCATGTTCCCAGAATTTATGTACGGCCTTTACATGAATAAATCTTGATCAAGGATTCAGAAAAAAGTCTTAGGTTTGCATATAAGTCACTCAAAGCAGTAAAACAGGCTACTTGGATTTCCAGCAATATTTGTGCTTTTATCCTTGGCCATTACTTTTGGGGAAGGGTTGTCTGTCCTGGTTGGTTTTCATAGAGGCCAGTTGTGGGAGGATGTGATTTTTCTGTGTCTCCAGATGACAGTGCCTCTATTTCCGTGGCACTGCTGGCTGCCTACAGCTGTCATTCCAGAGGGCCCTTTGTCCACAGTGATTAGCCTCCTCTTTGAATGTACATGAAATAGGTGTATTTTTGTATGTTCTTTTCTCTGCTTTGCCCTTGGATTTAACTTCCTTTTTGAATTCACATCATGGCAGCTGAATGAACACAGTTTTTATTCCAGCATTTGCTATTTATTCCAAGAGACCTTTGTTCCTGTGAGAGGGAGTGGGTTTGGTTTGCAGTGGTTTCTTGCATATATATATATATATATATATATATATTTATATATATATATATATATATATTTTTTTTTTTTTTTTTTGAGACAGGGTCTCACTCCTGTCGCCCAGGCTGGAGCACAATGGCATGAACACAGCTGACTACAGCCTTGACTTCCCAGGCTTGAGTACCTTCTCCCACCTCAGACTCCCAAGTAGCTGGGACTATGGGCGCGCACCACCATGCCCGGCTAATATTTTGCATTTTTAGTAGAGACAGGGTTTCGCTCCATTGCCTAGGCTGGTCTCAAACTCTGGGACTCAAGCAATCTGCCCCCCTCAGTCTTCCACAGTGCTAAGATTACCAGTGTGAGCCACCGTGCCCAGCCGGTTTCTTATATATTTACATCTCTGCAAATACGAAGATGACAGTGATTGCTGACAGAGCCCTATGTCCTGGAAGTGTGTGTTTCTTGCTTTAAATGCACGTGTCAGGACAGGTGCGGTGGCTGACACCTGTAATCCCAGCACTTTGGATTACAGGCAGATCATTTGAGGTCAGGAGTTCAAGACCAGCCTGGCCAACATGGTGAAACCCCATCTCTACTGAAAATACAAAAATTAGCCAGGCGTGGCGGTGCGTGCCTGTAATTCCAGCTACTCAGGAAGCTGAGGCATGAGAATCACTTCAACTGCAGAGGTTGCAGTGAGCTGAGGTCGTACCACTGCACTCCAGCCTGGGTGACAAAGCAAGAGCAAGACTGTCTCAGAAACAAACAAACAAAAAGCATGTGTGAAGATTATAAAAAAAGACAGTTAAAAAAAAAAAAAAAGACTGCACAGTGGACTTTTCCAGAGGTTACGTGCACAAACAGGTATGAGAATCCAGCTGTCTTCTAATAAGCCAAACATTAAAAGGACTTGCATAACTTTCAACCAATGTCACTCTTTCCATCAATTTTTTTCTTTTTTTTTTTTAACTTACTTTTCTTTTTTTTTTCTTTTTGAGACGGAGTTTCACTCTTATTGCCCATGCTGGAGTGCATTGGCGCGATCTCGGCTCACCGCAACCTCCGCCTCCCAGGTTCCAGCGATTCTCCTGCCTCAGCCTCCTGAGTAGCTGGGATTACAGGCATGCACCACCACGCCCAGCTAATTTTGTATTTTTAGTAGAGATGAGGTTTCTCCATGTTGGTCAGGCTGGTATCGAACTCCCGACCTCAGGTGATCCACCCACCTCAGTCTCCGTAAGTGCTGGGATTACAGGTGTGAGCCACCGCGCCTGGCCTGATTATTTTTCAAAATATTTTTCATTAGCTGGCGCGGTGGCTCACGCCTGTAATCCCAGCACTTGGGGAGGCTGAGGCAGGCAGATCATGAGGTCAGGAGTTCAAGACCAACCTGGCCAACATAGTGAAACCCCATCTCTACTAAAAATACAAAAATTACCCGGGCGTGGTGGTGCATGCCTGCAGTCCCAGATACTTGGGAGGCTGAGGCAGGAGAATCACTTGAACCTGGGAGGTAGAGGTTGCAGTGAGTCGAGATTGCACCACTGCACTCCAGCCTGGGTGACAGAGTGAGACTCTGTCTCGGAAAAACAAAAAACAAAATATTTTTTATTAAAAATATTATGTTAACATGTAATGGATTTATTATTTTTAAACAAATGAACACAGTATATTTTATTTTATTTTTTTTAGACAAAGTCACACTCTGTCACCCAGGCTGGAGTGCAGTGGTGCAATGTTGGCTCACTACAATCTCTGCCTCCTGGGTTCAAGCAATTCGCCTGCTTCAGCCTCCTGAATAGCCGGGATTACAGGCACCCGCCACCACGCCCGGCCAATTTTTGTATTTTTAGTAGAGACAGGGTTTCACCATGTTGGCTACACTGGTCTTGAACTCCAGACCTCAGGTGATCTGCCCCCGTTGGCCTCCCAAAGTGCTGGGATTACAGGCGTGAGCCACTGCACCCAGCCCCACAGTATATTTTAAATTTCTCAGTTTTAATTTCTAAGAGGGGCTAGGCATGGTGGCTCACACCTGTAATCCCAGCCCTTTGGGAGGCCAAGGTGGGAGGATCACTTGAGCCTAGGAGTAGAGACCAGCCTGGGCAATATAGTGAGAACCTGTCTCTATGAAAAATACAAAAAAATTAGCTGGGCATGGGGGTGCGCACCTGTAGTTCCAGCAACTCAGGAGGCTGAAGTTGGGGGGGCTGTTTGAGCCTGGAAGATGGAGGTGGTGGTGAGATGAGATGGTACCACCGCACTCCAGTCTGAGCAACAGAGCTAGGCCCTTTCTCAAAAAAATAAAGTAAAATAAAAATAAAATAACCCCTAAGATGGCAAATATTGATAGATAAAATTCATATAAACAAAAGCTCTCCAGGATCCTACTATTAGGGAAGACCTGCTGTCCATCCACCATCACTGAACTCTCCACCAAGGCCCTGGCTGGAGGACCGGCCAACAGCTCTGAGAGAGGGACCTGAGGTCAAATGCTGCCTCACCATGCAGGTGCCAAACTGTGGCTGGTCCACAAATCACTCTTTGTTTACAATTACCAAAGTACAGAAATTGAAACTCAACCTTTAGAAACACTAAGAGCAACTGTACACTGCCACAACAACCAACACATGCTCCATGGGCTTGTATGGTGTGTGGCCTTGGCTTTTTGCCATCTAATTTTTTTAGTTATTCATTTTTATTATAGCTTATGGAAGTGTTGGCCTGGAACAGTATGGAAATGTTTAAAGTGGTCCTGAACCACAAATACAATGAGAAGCATTTAACTGGATGTTTTTTAATTAAATGGCAATAGGGATGAAACCTAAAGCAAAATATTATGAGTGGAAACCATTTCTCCCTCAAGAAGACTTCTCCTATGTATGTCACTTCTAATATAAATATCAACCAAATAGCCCTTAAAATGGAAATCGGCAATGGTAAAGAAAACCATACATACCCTCTTCAGTGAAGAATTTTTCCACGGGTCCCAAGAACTGATTGATTTCATTAAGTTCATCTTGGCTAACTTCTGGAAATGGGAAAACTTCTTTCTAAAAATAGTAAATATTTTCTAAAAAATTTAATTTTTAGCACACTCCCATCATGGAAATATCAGTTAAAAGGGAAGGAAAAACATGTGCTCCACTCCACCCTGGCCAGCGGGACATGACGTACTGAAGGAACTGGAAAGCAAACCTCACAAGGTTCCTGAGATACAGAAACTATGTGCAGGCTCCACCACCCACATCCATCTCCCTCCCCTGTTCAAATAGGTTCTTCCCGATTTTCATCAGTTTTCCTTCTCAGTACAAGGGATGATAATAGTCCCATGAAACAAGGAGCCCAAGACTAACATTTAGAAGCCTGGGGGTCTGGTCCTTGATTTCAGGCTTACTAATTATGTGGCCTTCACCAAATCCCTTCAGCTCTCTAAACTACCCCTTTCTCACCCATAACATGCAGGTAATATTTACTCAAGGCCCTTGTGAGAATCGTGGAAGATAGTGGATGTGGAAACTCCTTACTGAAATGGACAATTCTACATCAATTATTGTGTGAGCTCAAAGATGCTATGCTGACAAGAGCACATCATGCTTACCAAGTCTCATCGATCCCTACAGCCGCTGTCTCTCCTGCTCACAGACATCTGCTCCCTGTGCTGAGCCCCTCTGGACTTTTGGGCTCTGCTACCCCTTCAATTGCCAGCATGACATGAGCTTTGGATGTGGGCTTCAGGCTGTTGAGCAGTGATGTCCTGAGTCAGAGCTATAAGCCCAAGCATCACCTGTCCTCATGGCGCCTCTCACCAAGTGTTCTAGAGAAGTCTTGGGGAGACCTCAACCTTCTCCTCAGACCTTGTACAGCTAATCAGCCAACAGATTTCTCTACTCTATCAATATGCTCGCACTGCTTTCTCCTCTCTGCGCCCAGGACCACAGGCTTATAGGTGAGTCCCTAACTAAAAGTGACAGCCAACTTAAAGGAATCCCTGCCTCCATCCATTCCAAAACCACCCTGAAAGTGGTATAGAAAAAAAAAAAAGCTTGGAGGCCGGGCACGGTGGCTCACGCCTGTAATCCCAGCACTTTGGGAGGCCGAGGCGGGCGGATCACGAGGTCAGGAGTTTGAGACCAGCCTGACCAACATGGTGAAACCCCGTTTCTACTAAAAATACAAAAATTACACGGGCTTGGTAGCACGCGCCTGTAATCCCAGCTACTCAGGAGGCTGAGGCAGGAGAATTGCTTGAACCCGGGAGGTGGAGGTTGCAGTGAGCCGAGATTGCGCCATTGCACTCCAGCCTAGGTGACAGAGTGAGACTCCATAAAAAAAAAAGAAAAGAAAAAGAAAAAAACAAGCTTAGCTGGTTGCAGTGGCTACTGCCTGTAATCCTAGCCCTTTGGGAAGCTGACGCAGGGGGATTGCTTAAAGCCCAGGAGTTCAAAACCAGCCTGGGCGTGGTTGCACATGCCTGTAGTTCCAGCTACTCAGGAGGCTGAGGTGGGAGGATCCCCTGAGCCTGGGGAGGTTGAGGCTGCAGTGAGCTGTGATTGCACCACTGCACTCCAGGGTGGGCAACAGAGTAAGACACTGTCTCAAGGAAAAAAAAAAAAGACAAAAAAAAAAAAACAAGCTGATGGCTCCATCACTCTGCAGCCTTTTATATCAAAGCTCAGTCTCCTTCACTGAACACAGAGGCTCACTGACACTTGGGTCTTGTGCAATGGGCTGTGTTAGAGATCATTCTGGTACCAGTGGGCAGGCCAGATAAGACAGCCTGGCAACTAATTGGCCTTCAGGTACAACCACAGAAAACCTGCCACACAGGAGAGATTGCAGGGGCGTGGGAGAAAGATCCTGATGTTATCAAATCAGGTCAATGCCTTAGGGGAGGAGAGTTCAATTGCAATAAACAGTTTGTAAATTATCTAAAAAAGTGGAACCTGTTATTCAAAGAAATCTAGTGCAGAAACCAAATATGTAAAACAGACAGAAGCAGGCGGCTCTGACTGAGACTGCTGATAGGGAAAACAGGCACCCAAATCCCACCCACTCAACTTCCCACCCATCCCTGCAGCAGTTCCAGGACACTCCATGAATAGCTTGAGTCCAGCTTAGGGCAGGGTGACAACCACTGGCCTACACAATCTGAGATTCTAAGCATCATGTCCCATGTTTCTGCTCTAATCCCAGTAAGGCTGTGAGAGATGACACTGGCCTGATCCAAAGTAGCAGCAGAAGGGCCTAAAAGTGGTCAGATTCTAAAAACCTAAAAGTAGAGAAAACCAGATCTTCTGTGGAATTAGAAGTGGCCTAGGAGAATAAGAGTACAAGGTGACTCCAGGTGTTCTGTTTGAACAGGTGGAACAACAGAGCCACCATTAACTATGATAAAGAAGGCTGGTGGAAGGAGCAGGATTGGGTGGGAACCAGGAACTCAGTTTGGGATCTATTAATCTCAAATGCCTGTTAGACCTCTTAGTACAGCTTTTGAGTACAAAGGTAGATTAAAAAAAGAATCTTGGCTGGGTGTGGCAGGGCGTGCCTGTAGTCCCAGCTACTGGGGATGCTGAAGTGGGAGGATCTATTGAGCCTAGGAGTTCAAGGTTGCAGTGAGCTATGATGGCACCACTGCACTCCAGCACAGGTGACAGAGAAAGCCCCCAACTCTGAAAAAGCAAAAGGAATCTAGAGTTCAGGGAGAAATCTGAACTAAAGAAAGAAACTTGAGGCATCAGGATATTGATGATATTTAAAGCCAGGCCACTAAATAAGGTCACCCAGCAGATGGCTGTAGATGAAACGAGACCCAGCCTTAGTAAATTCCAACTCGGCTAGTTGGAAACACTGGTCACTGTTTAGCGGTCAAGGAGCTGAATAAGAACCAGCAATGGACACAGAGAAGTATCAGCCAGTGAAGTATTTAGAACATTCAGAGAATGGCGAGAACAGTGATTCAGAAACCAGAGAAGAAAGTGCGTCAACAGGGTGGAAGGATGAACGGTGTCAGATGCCAATGATGGGTCAAGTAGGATGAGGTCTGAGAACAGATCACACAATTTGATAAGAGAGGTCACTACTGACTTCCATGGCCATTAGGGACAAATGCCTGAATGGTAGGTAAGGGCTCAAGATCCAGAAGAGAGAACAGTTAATGATGCAGAGAAAGGAAAGAATTACCCTTGAGTAGGTGAGAAGGCCTGGGGTCTAATGAGAGGTTGGTTTTGCCAGGAGCAGACAGTTCACAGTAACAGAATGCAGATAATACCGGCACATATGCAGGGGGAGGGGGTAACTGCGCCTGTGAAGTTCTCTGACTGCATGGATTTTCCCAGTGGAATGGGAAGCAAAGCTGACAGCTGAGAGTAAAGGCAGGGCAGGGCAGGTAGTGCCAGAAGTTTAAAGATGGAAACAGATCTGAAAGATCTGTGTTCCTTCTTCACCATGCTGCTGGATAGCAGGAAGTCCCAGGATAGAGCACCACACTGCCCCAGGTGCTGGGTAAAAGGTTTTCCAATATGTTCAAGACATAGCTCCGCACTTTCTAGCTGGGCAAACTGCTTTTAGTCTGAGTCTTAGTTTCTTCATCTGTAAAGTTGCTTGCTATAAAGGTATCAGCCTGACAACCTCAGAGGAATGTTCCAAAGAGAAGCCAGGGAATAACTTCTGTGATACAGGATCAGCCAACATTCAGCCAAGTTCAAAGCAGGGCACCTCGAGGAAATAGCAAGTATACTGTTGGTTTCCTTAGAAGATAAAATGAAATACAAAGGAAAGAGCAAGAAATGTGTTTATTCCTATTTTGTAGATGAATGCACTGAGGCACAGGGAGGTGCAGCCGTCAGCTCCAAGGTCACAAGACTAGTAAGTGTTGAAGCCAGCTCTCTCTTCTGCTGCACAGTACTCTACAGTTTAAGAAGACTCTCCATGCACTGTTTATCTCACTGGGGCTCTACAACACATCTGTGAAGGAGACACAACACTATCTCCATTTTAAGGCTGAAAGAACTGAGTCTTGGCCAGGCGCGGTGGCTCACGCCTGTAATCCCAGCACTGTGGAAGGCCGAGGTGGGCGGATCACCTGAGGTCAGTTCTAGACCAGCTTGGCCAACATGGTGAAACCCCGTCTCTGCTAAAAATACCAAAAAAAAAAAAAAAAAAAAAAGCCGGGCAGGCGCCTGTAATCCCAGCTACTCCGGAGGCTGAGGCAGGAGAATCGCTTGAACCCAGGAGGGAGGCTGCAGTGAGCAGTCCAGCCTGGGCGACAAGAGCGCGACTCTGTCTCAAAAAAAAAACAACTGAGTTTCAAAGTCAACGAGCCAAGACCAAACCCAAGTCTTCCAACTCTAAGAAGACAATGAGTGTTTTATAACCAAACTGTTACTATTGGCTGGGTTGTGCCACCCTTGGGAAGCATCTTGGAGCCAGATTTCTGAGGAACCTCAATGGCAGGGAGAGGCGCTAGGGCTCAACTGGGGAAGGAAGCCCCAGGGCGCTGGAAGGTGACTGAGGAGGGACATGGTGTAAGCTGTTTAGGAATCAGAGAGGAAGACCCACACATTTCCAGACCAGACCAGCTGAGATGAAGGCTGCTTTGTTAATTACCTAGCCTAGAGTTTTCCGAATTCCCCTGACAAAATTTAGCTGGAACACGTCACCACCACATTTCCAAGGGTCCCCCGTCTTGGAAATGTCTCACCCTTTCTCTGGGAAGGTTTTCCTGGAACTCAGGAATCCGGAGTGTTAACACGCCTCGGCCGCAGGGTGTATCTCTCTGGCAGGTTTGGGGAATCTCACAAAGTTCAACACCAGTCTTGCAGCTGAGGGTGAAAAGCGGGAGCCAGACAGCAAGGGTTCGCCCAGGGCTCGCGTTACCTTCTTGATTTTGCCTAGGAAAAGCTCTTTGGCGAAAGCTCGTACAGGCGGGCTGGTGCGCAGTAGCCGCCGGTTCGCGGTAGAGACCACCAGACCCCGGCAGGCACGAGCCGCAGCCGTGGTGCGCAGGAAGAGCCCGCAGCCGCTCATGCTGCCCGATGTTCCCCAGCCTCAGCCTCAGTCTCCCCCTCTTGCTTAGCGCCGCAGGGACACACACACGTCTGATGACGTTACTGGCCCGCGACAACGTGCAGTACTCACTGCGCTTGCGCGGTCCCCCGCAGCAGGGGATGGAGAGGCCAGAAGGGCGGGAAGTCTACCACCTGCCGCGCCCAAGGCCTTAGTCACGTGCACCTGGCTGGCCCGCGCCGCCTGATGACGTCACACGCCTACGCTTCCCGCCGGCCCCACTGCGCTTGCGCGGCCAAAGGAGCTGGCCGGAGGAAACTGTAGTCCCGGGGCCGTGGGCATCTCGGCGGGTATAAGCTCTGGCCGTCGTGACGGCGGTGACGGACCTGTTTTTCACATACCAGCGGTTGTTTCCATAAATGCCAGCCATGGGAAATCTCCCTGTGTACAGAAACCTAAAGGCCGGCTCAGCTGCCTCCACTTGTCTCTTTTGTCACTTGTGGCCACGAGGCCGTGGTAAAACTTGAGAAAAGCAAAAGAATGAGGGAAATGCGCTGTATTGGGGTCTCTGCAGGGGCACGGTAAGGGTAAGGGTCCATTTTTAACTGGATGGTGGATTCCTGAGATACTGTTTTGTTCCTAGTTGACATGTATGTTACATATATTTTTTGGAAAAGGAAAAGAAAATGGGTGTTCAGTCACAGAGCGGTCTGGATACAACTGAGTCACCTCTGTCCTGGGAAACACTAACTTAAAAGGCAGGCGGAGGAAGAGAAACTACAGAGAGAGCTGAGAAGAGATGGGAACTATTGGATGGGATGGGACAGGCCAGGCTGTAACCGCCCAAGGTTACAGCCCGCTGACTAGACAGCTGATTTATCAAGACGGAAATTGCAATAGAGAGAGAGTAATTCACGCAGAGCCGGGTGTGTTGGAGAGGGAGTTTTATTAGCCAAATCGGTCTCCCCAAAAACGGATCGGAATTTTTAAGGATAATTTGGCGAGTAGAAGCTCGGGAAGTGGGAGGTGCATGATTGGTCGGGTTGGAGATGGACTGATAGGGGGTCGAAGTGAGTTTTTCGTGCTGTCTTCTGTTCCTGAATGGGATTGCAGAACTGGTTGAGCCAGATTACCAGTCTGGGTGGTGGTAGGTTTTACAACAGTGATGTTATTCCCAGGAACCATTTGGGGGACGTTCAGACTCTTGCAACCAAAGGCTGTATGGCCTCTAAACTGTAATTTCTAATCTTATAGCAAATTTGTTAGTCCTCCAAAGGCCAACTGGTCCCAGGCAAGAAGAGGTTGTTTTTTGTTGTTGTTGTTGTTGTTTTCCCGGGAAAGGGCTATTTTTGTTTTGAAGTTAAACTATAAACTCATTCCTTCCCAAGGTTAGTTCAGCCTACGCTCAGGAATGAACAAGGACAGCTTGGAGGTTAGAAGCAAGATGGAGTTGGTTAGGTCAGATCTCTTTCATTGTCTCGGTTATAATTTTGCAGTGGCGGTTTCAAGGCCAGGCCATAGGGGCCCACGTAGGAGGCAGGGCATGCCTGGCACCTCACAGCCCAACAGTGCTCTGAACGTGGCACATGGGCCCTCTACAGATCTTCCTCCAGGAAGAATGCCACTCTGCTTTTTCACCCAGACCGGTAATCTGGCTCAACAAGTTTTGCAATCCCACCTAGGAACAGAAGACAGCAAGAAAAACTCACTTCAACCCCCTATCATTCCATCTCCAACCCAACCAGTCAGCACTCCCCACTTCCCGAGCTCCTACTCGCCAAATTATCCTTAAAAACTCCGATCCCTGTTTTGGGGGAGACTTGCTTGTTCCCCGACTGTAGCATTGACCACAGTGTTGGGAAATGCCTCCAGCTTCCATTGTGTCAACTCCTTGAGAAGAAAAAGAAATCCCTTTCATCTCAGCAAGCTAAGCTCAGCACCAAAAAAGATTACATTGCTAACACAACATCAAGAAAAAAGAGCTCAAAACTCTGCAAGGCGTAGAGTCTAAACTGCAAAATATTTGCAGGCATCTTTTCAGATTATTTTACCTTGTCTAAGGTCTCTCACCTGGTTTCTTCATCAGTGGTTGATATTTACTTGCTTAGCATTCAGCTTCACAAGAAGGTATTTGGAAACAACTGCCTTTGTAAATTATCCCCATAGGTAAAACAAAGAAAAATATACATATGTTGCAAAAACTGTTTCAATTTTGAGCTGCTGTACTTTTTTGCCAAACAAATGTAGTCAAATCAGTCAAGTACTCTGTTAATGTGTCAAATGTTTAGTGTACACAGGTCTCCCTAAATCAACCAAATGAGAAATCCAGTGGCACAGAATTTTACAAAACAAAAATTAGAAAAATGTTAAGGCATAGTTTCTAATTGCTCCAATAGAGTATAGCAGAAGAGTTTTGCTGTTTCACTACTATACTAGTTTCTAAATTCAGTTTCCTCATCTGTAAATATGAGTATGATACCCTTTATCTCACAGGACTTTTAAGAGGTTTAAGTAAAATAATCCACATGAAAGCACTTAGCACAGCAAGTGATAAAAATGACAATAGTTACACTTTGATCCTTCCATCTTATATTTAAGTATTAGCCTCTGAGAAATATGATGTTGTTTTAAACAGTTTCCCCTGTTCAGTGTACTAAAAGAAAAACTTCAGCTGAATTAAATTTAAAGGAGCTTAATTGGCCGGGTCGGGTGCAGTGCCTCATACTTGTAATCCCAGCACTTTGGGAGGATGAAGTGGGCAGATCACTTGAGGTCAGGAGTTCAAGACCAGCCTGGCCAACATTGTGAAACCCTGTCTCTACCAAAAATACAAAAATTACTGGGCATGGTGGTGAGTGCCTCTAATCCCAGCCACTCGGGAGGCTGAGGCATGAGAATCACTTGAACCCGGGAGGTGGAGGTTGCAGTGAGCCAAGATTGCACCCCTGCACTCCATCCTGGACGACAGAGCAAGACTCTGTCTCAAAAAAAAAAAAAGTTTAATTGAGCAATCGATTCAAATCAGGCAGCTTTCTGAGCCAGAGCAAGCTCAGACACTCCAGCGCAGCCATGTAATGGAAGATTTATGGACAGCAAAGGAAAGTGAGGTACAGAAACAGCTGGATTGGTTACAGCTCTGCCTTGCCTTATTTGAACATGGTTTGAACAGTTGGCTACATTTGATTGGCAAAAACTCTGTGATTGGCACGAGTATAGGCTACGGTCTGTTTATGCCTCCACTTATAGTTCACAATGTGCAGAAAACCTATAAGCCGAACTTAAAATATATAAGGAAGCAGCTTTAGGCTAAACTTGATTTAACAACTGTTTAAAATATCCTCACGGTAGTTCTGAATGTCTCCTCACATCAATACAACTGATTCACAACATAACTTAACGGAAAGTGAACATTCTTTAGCCATAATATTAGTGTTAGCATAGCAGAATCCTTGACTCTGGGTATGAGGAACATTGAGTAGAAACTACTGCTTGATTCCTTACTATTAAAGCTGAGGCTGAGATTGGACTGATTATTTTACAAGCCAAAGACCACCAAACCACCAAAAGGTAGGAGAAAGGCTTTCCTGCAGATGCTGCTGCAAAGACCTGCCCCTTCCACCTTACACCACCATCCCCGAGGGCCTAGAGGCCTCTGCCTGCAGCTGGGGGAAGAGGAGACTGCGAAGAACGATCCCATCTTTTAAAAACCAGACAGAAATCACGGATTCCTTCCACTTACATTCCCTTGGGAAGAACTTAATTTGGGAGCAGGGGCTAGGAAAGGGAGTGCCTGGGCAGAAACATGGTTTTGTCAAGCGTTCTTATCAGGACAATTTGGGAAAACCCAGGTGAGTGATTACTGAGTGACCCTCGACTCTGGTGTTTTGACACCAAAATGTGCAAGGCTTCCTCTCTGATTCTTAAACATCTCAGGCCATGCCGCTCCCATGTCACCCTCTAGTGGCCTGTGGGCTTCCTTGCCAGCTGAGCCCTAGCCCTACCCCCGCCTTTGAGGTTCCGCAGAAATCTAGCTGCAGGTTGACTTCCACAGGTCGCACAACCCAGCCAATGGTAACAGCTAGGTTATTAAACACACCATCCTCTTAGAGGTGAAAGGCTTAGCCTTGGGTTCAATTCATTCAGCTTTAAAATGGAGCTAGTGATTTGTCTCACGTGAAGATGTTGTAGAGCCCAGTGAGATATGTAGTGCATGGAGATTGGAAGGTACTGTGCAGCAGAGGACATGGACAGTGCAGGCTCAAGAAGATCTTGTGACCTGGAGCAAGTCACTTTTCCTCCCTGTTCCTCAGTGTGCTCATCTACAAAATAGGAGTAAACACAGTAGCATTTCCCCCTTCCTAGGGGTGCCTTGTTTTCAGCTTGGCTGAATGTTGGCTGATCCTGTATCACAGAAGTTATTCCCTGGCTTCTCTTTGGAACATTCCTCTGAGGTTGTCAGGCTGATACCTTTATAGCAAGCAACTTTACAGATGCAGAAGCTAAGACTCAGACTAAAAGCAGCTTGCCCTGCTAGGAAATGCAGAGCTATGTCTTTAACATATGGGAAACCCTTTTACCCAGGACCTGGGGCAGTGTGGTGCTCTATCCTGGGACCTCCTGCCTCCCAGCAGCATGGCGAAGAAAGAACACAAATCTTTCAGATCTGTTTCCATCTTTAAACCTCTGGCACCACCTGTCCTGCCCTGCCCTTTCTCTCAGCTGTCAGCTTTGCTTCCCATTCCACTGGGAAAATCCATGCAGTCAGATGAGAACTTCACAGGCACAGTTACCCCTTCCCCCTGCATATGTGCCCACATTATCTACATTCTGTTACTATGAACTGTCTGCTCCTGGCAAAACCAACCTCTCATTAGACCCCAGACCTTCTCACTTACTGAAGGGTAATTTCCTTTCTCTGCATCATTAACTGTTCTCTCTAATGGATCTTGAGCCCTTACCATTCAGGCGTTTGTCCCTAATGGCCATGGAAGTCAGTAGTGACCTCTCTGTTGTCAAATCATGTGATCTGTTCTCAGACCTCATCCTACTTGGCCCATCTTTGGCATCTGACACCGTTCATCCTTCCACCCTGTTGACACACTTTGTTCTCTGGTTTCTGAATCACAGTTCTCACTATACTCTGAATGTTCTAAATACTTCACTGGCTGATACTTCTGTGTCCATTGCTGGTTCCTTCTTGGCTCCTCAACTGCTAAACACTGGCCATGTTTTTCACTAGCACAGTTGGAGTTGTCTATGGCTCAGAATGTGGACATTTCTTTTCCTCTACAACCATCCCGTGGATGACCTAATTTAGTGTCCTGACTTCTTTAACTACCATCAATATCCTGATGGCTCACATTTCTCTTGCAGCGCAGATTTTCCCCTCAACTCTAGTTTTTATATCTGTCTTTGTACTCAAAAGCTCCATATAGAGATCTAATAGGCATCTAAAAGTGGCATATGCAAATCTGAGTTCCCCATCCCACCCAGTCCTGTTTTCCCACAAGTGTTCTTTATCTAGTTAATGGTGACTCTTATTCCACTTGTTCAGACCAAACATATGCGGTCACTTGTGTCCCCTCTTATTCTCCTAGTCAACATCCAATTGAGCAGCAAGTCCAGTGCTCTCTGCCTTCAAGTTAGTTATATTGAGAATGACCACTTTTAGGCCCCTCCTCTGATACTACATTGGGTCAAGCCAGCGTCATCTCTCAGCATTACTGGGACTTGGGTTAATTAGGTAAGATGAAACATGAAGGATTAGAAATAAAGGCTGAATACAGACTTAAAACCAGGAATCCAGACTAAACACTCAAACATGGAGTCCATCGTGGCCCCAGGGCCTTTGCGCTTGGCATTCTCTCCATCTGGAACACTCTGCGCATTGCGTTAGTTGTTCTCTAAATGCCTTCAGGCATTCTCAGAAACGTCCTGACTTTGTCTTCCTTCATGGTACATGTCATCACCTGCCTGTGTATTGTTTCCTTATTTTTTTCTCTTTCTTTCCTACTAGGCTGTCAGCCCATCAGAATGGAGATTTCTGCCTGCTTCTCCCCTTGGTGTGCTTTGGTTTCTGGAACAGGCCCAGCATGCAGTGGGGCCTCAGTGAATGTGCATTGAAGGAGTAGATACTGGAGAGCACAAACACCTATCAGGTGGTGAGAAGAATTGCTCTTTTACTATTTATTGACCCCTATTATGTGCTCAGCCATGATCTAGGCTGTAGACAAAAGCAGGAATTTAGAAAAAAAAAACAAAACCAGCTGCTCCTTGTTGCTGGTACTGTGCAGGAGAGACAAACAGAGGATTGCTCGGTGTGGTGGCAGAGGGAAACACCGCAGAGAGCGAAGCAGGGCTCAGGGAAACCAGGACAGCAGAGATGGGGCTGGAGTGGCCTGAGAGAAGGGCAGTGGTGGGAGAGGAGACCTAGGACATCAGGGGTCCCAGGTCCTGCAGGCCTTGGGGCTGCTCTGAGGACTTTTACTCTGGGTGAGGTGGGAGGCCCAGAAGGATGCTGAGCTGAGGGGGACAGGCCCCGAATGTCATGAAGGGAATGAAGTGGGAACGGCTAGCGACATGTGCACAGGGGAGGCTCTCACTGTAGATGGCATAGGCAGAAAAGGCTTCTCTGAGGAGGTGACACTGTACTGAGCCCTGGCCTTGGCCAAGTTTCTAGCTTCTGTGAACTTGGAGCTTTAACACCTGCCCTCTACGTATACGCGGGACGTCATGTTCTGAACAACCTCATGATATGCCAAGTCACCTTGCCTTGGCCCCTTATCTCCCACGTCACCTTCTTCCCCAGAGCAATCTTCCTCTGAAGGATACACTTTTCTTTTTTATTTTTCTTTTTCAAGAGAGAGACAGGGTCTCCTGTCATTCAGGCTGGAGTGCAGTGGCGTGATCAGAGCTTACTGCAGCCTCGAATCCTGGGCTTAAGTGATCTTCCTGCCTCAGCCTCCCAAGTAGCTGGGACTACAGGTGTGTGCTACCCTGCCTGGCTAATTTTTTCATTTTCAAGTTTTTGTTGAGGTGGGATCTCACTATGTTGCCCAGGCTGGTCTTGAGCTCCTGGCCTCCCAAAGTGATGGGATCACAGTTGTGCGCCACTGTACCCAACCCACTTTTCAAATACAAACCAACCAATCCAGTGTCCGCACCCCAGACACTTCCCCTGTGGGCTGTCACACTGGGACCATTATCCTACTGCCCTAATCACCTCAGTGACAGGAACCAGACCCCTATGGACTGGAATGATTGGAACTGCCCTCTCCTAAGCTTGCTCATTGCCCCTCACTCTTCTCCCTGTAGGCAGCACAGGAAAGGTGCTTGCTCAGAGTACCCCTCCCTCTGCCTCCTGACCAACCCTGCTGCTTCCTGTGTGGCCCTGCCTTCCTTCTGGGAACTGTGACTATCTTCAGTTTTACTCATATGATCTGCAGGCCTTATTATACCTCAAACTTTTTATTAATACACAAGAAATAGAGTGGCCTGGAATGACAAGACACTTTGGACACAAGATAAACAAATGAGAACATATGAACTATGCACCATTTTCCAATATTCTGAAGAAGTGTAATAGTTTGATACATGAGTTTTTTTCAGGTGATGGGAAGCACTGTGGCTGTTGGTGGGATCTGCTGAAGGCGGGGACTTCACTGTGATGATGGAGCTCTCTGCCTCAGGTTTCCTGCAGCCCAGCATTTTTGTATGAGGCCATGGTGTTGTGAATTTTTTGTTCCAAAGATTCCTGGATGTGGTCTGCGTGAATTCCATGGACATCATGAGCTCTTTCCTTCTGTGATCCTGGTGGTCATTTATTATTTTTTAACCTTCCCGAAAAGATGCAGCGTGAACCTCGTGATCAAAGAGCAGCTCCTGGTAGGGCCTTGGTGTCTCCCGCTGGCCCATGTTGATTTACAGATGCCATATAATGTGGTGTAAGGTGGTCTTTCCCTGGGTTTGCAGGCAGCAATGTGTTGATGAGTCCTTCTCCCTTTTTTTAACATTTATTTTTTTGGAGTCTCGCTCTGTCGCCCAGGCTGGAGTGCAGTGGTGTGATCTCAGCTCACTGCAAGCTCCGCCTTCCAGGTTCACACCATTCTCCCGCCTCAGCTTCTCGAGTAGCTGGGACTACAAGCGCCCGCCACCACGCCCGGCTAATTTTGTTTTTGTATTTTTAGTAGAGACGGGGTTTCACCATGTTACCTAGGGTGGTCTTGGCTAGTGTCGATCTCCTGACCTCATGATCTGCCCACCTCGGCCTCCCAAAGTGCTGGGATTATAGGCGTGAGACACCGCGCCTGGCCCCTTCTCCTTCTGAAGAAAAGAACAACTGTATCTTATATTTGCCACACAGTATTTGTTTCTTCAGCTCCACAAAGGTCTGACAAATGGTAAGGTTCTGTTTATTGTGGTGTAAAAAATTACTCCAGATTCCACCTCTACCCATCCACCATAGGGCAGTATAACAGGGAGTTGCACAGAAGGTGTCCAGCTTGTAGCCTATCATAAATCTGGTGCCAAAGACAAAGATATTTTATGTTGTAGTTGGCATCTTGTAAATACAAGTACATTCTGGGGCATCAGGTTCCTATGGAAATGTTTCTTTTGGTGGTGGTACTGTAGGGCAGATAGTATTTGCCGGAACTTGCCTCAGGCCTCTTCCTCCTGCTTTTGGTGGGGCTCTAGGATGTAGTAAAGTAGCTGCCCCAGCTGGCATGCTACATGACTCAGTGTAGAGTGCCCACGATGGCAGTCACTGGAAGGAGCTGATTGAGGTTGGGTGATTCGGGGCCCTTATTATATCGACTTCACAGCTGTCGACTCCAGAGGCTGGAGGAGCTCTGCTGACCTCTCTAGGTGACCTTCACAGCCACCTGGATCCCAGTGAGAATGTTCTGGGGTAACTGTACCTTGGCTGCACGTGGGTGCTCAATAATGTCACCTGGACTCTCTCCCAACCTCTGACTCTGTGTCCTTCCCTCAGTGTGGATGTCGTGCTCAGGTGGGCTTTCCCTTCAAGGTGACAAGATGGCACCCACAGCCCCAGCCACCCAACAGAAATAGACCTTCTCTCCCCTGCTACCAACCCTTGTCCTGACCCTTGCCACCTGATTGGTCACATGCCCAGGTGTTAGCCAATCACTGTGGCTGTGTAGGTTGGGTTCTTCTGATTGGCAAGGTTGAGGTCATGTGGCCGCTGTTGCCAGGGATACTTGGAGCTGCTCCCCTGTTTTGGTGGGAGATGGTATACCCACTGGCTTCTGTGTAACAGAATCCACGGAGGCATTTTTCCCTCTCCCACCACCTCCTCCCCAGGCCGCATTTCACCCATCCCAGAAAGGAACAAGGAGCAGACTTCTGTCTGAAGATAGGATTTGGGATTCCCCTCAGCTTCAAGATTTGCTGCTTGTCCTGGTGCCATCGGCTACTCACTCAACCAACATGCACTGAGCACCCTCGACATACCAGGCTGTCACTAGGTGTGATACAAGGATGAGCAGGGCTAATGGGATTCCTGTCCTCCAGGAGCTGACACTCTAGCGGAAGTGCACAGACAAATCAAAGACCAATTCAGATCAGATGAGTCCAGATGAGGAAAGAGATAGGATGGGATGGAGAGTGCCATGGAGGTGTCCCCAGCAAATCCCAATTTGCTCACTTCACCATGCACTCAGCCTCATGCAGTGTAGATCATAGGAAATGGAGTACACATCATAGAAAGTCGCCTTCACGTTCAGGCAGCTGATGAAGTCCTTGGGCTCAGCTTGTTCAGGTCAAAGGTTATGCGGGCCACATCCATCTTCTTGGCAGGCTTATGGGAGACAGACAGTGGGTGCCTCATCCCCTGCATTGAGACAAGCAGATGGTTAGCACCCCTTGAAGACTTCTCCCAGGGTCCCACTTTTCTCCCCCAACAGGTGGGACCTCACCTGTTCTGATGGGGGCTCCCATTTCTGCCCCTTCTGGAGGACTAGGAGCACTGTATTGCCTGCCAGAGCTTGGAAGGGAGGACTCTTCTTCTGTCTCTACAGTTGTGCCATCTTCCTCCAGCACCAGGAAGAAGGGCTTGTCTGCCAGCATCAGAGTGCCCTGGTCCTGGGGAATAAGGTCGGTGATGCTTCTGCCATCTCTAAGAAGTCAGAGCAAGTCTGGGAAAGCCCCACATCATAGCTCCTCAGCTGCCAGGGAAAGAACAAGTGGGCTGGGGTCTATGGGGTAGAACTGGAGCCCAGGCCCTCTGCTGTGGAATCACTATGTAGAGACTTTATCTTGGTACCTCTTGGTGCCTGGCTTCAGGGTTCATAGTCTGGAACAATATTGTCCGATAAAATATAATGTAAGCCACATATGTAATTTTTAGTTGCGATATCATTTACATACTATAAAAGTCACCCTCTTAAAGTGTACAATTCAGATCCCAGTACTGGGCAAAATGGTGAGACTCCATCTCTACAAAAAAAATACATAAATTAGCCAGGTGTGGTGGTGTGTACCTGTAGTCCCAGCTACTCAGGAGACTTGAGGTGGGAGAAACACCTGAGCCCAGGAGATCAAGGATGTGGTGAGCTGTGATTGTGCCACTGCACTGCAGCCTGAGTGACAGAGTGACACCCCATCTCAAAAAAAGCGTATAATTCAGGGTTTTTTGTATATTCACGAAGTTGTGGAACTATCACCACTATCTAACTTCAGAACATTTACATCACCCCAAAAAGAAACCCAGTTCCGGCCGGGCGCGGTGGCTCACGCTTGTAATCCCAGCACTTTGGGAGGCCGAGGCAGGCAGATGACCTGAGATTTTGAGTTTGAGACCAGCCTGATTAACATGGTGAAACCCCATCTCTACTGAAAATACAGAATTAGCCGGACTTGGTGGCACATGCCTGTAATCCCAGCTAGTCGGGAGGCCGAGGCAGGAGAATCGCTTGAACCTGGGAGGCAGAGATTGCGGTGAGCCAAGATTGTGCCATTGCACTGCAGCCTGCGAAACAAGAGTGAAACTCTGTCTCAAAAAAAAAAAAAAAAAGAAAGAAACCCAGTACCCATCGGCAGTCACTCCCCATTCCTCCAATTCCCCATCCCATGGCAACAGTTATTTTCTGTTTCTATGGATTTGCCTATTCCAGACATTTCATCAAAATGAAGTAATACAATATGGGGTCTTTTTAGACTGACTTCTTTCACTTAGCATGTTTTCAAAGTCATCTGTGTTGCAGCATGATTTATCTTTTTTTTTTTAAGAGACAGGATCTCAGTCTGTCACCCAGGCTGGAGTGCAGTGACACACTCATAGCTCATTGCAGCCTCAAACTCTTGGGCACAAGCGATCCTCCTGTCCCAGCCTCCTAAGTAGCTGGGAGTACAGGTGCTTGCCATTACACCTGCCTAATTTTTATATTTTTGTAGAGACAGTGTCTGGCTATGTTGCATAGGCTAGTCTCAAAATCCTGGTCTCAAGGGATCCTCCCACCTTGGCCTCCCAAAGTGCTTGGATTACAAGCATGTGCTACTATGCCCAAACATGATTCATTCATTTTTGACTAACATTCTACTATATAGATATAGCACATTTTCAGATCCATTTATCAATTGATAAACATTTAGCTTGTTTCTTATTGGCTACTATGAATAATGCTGCTGTAAGTTTTGGTGTACAAGTTTTTGTATGAACATCTATTTTCCATTCTCTTTGGCATATACCTAGGAGAAGAATTGCTGACTCATACATTAACTCTATGTTTGACTTTTTTATATTATTTTTTGCTTTCTTTTTGAGACAGGGTCTTGACTGTTGCCCAAGCTGGAATGCAGTGGCACAGTCACTGCTCACTGTAGCCTTGACTCTGGAGCTCCACTGATGCCCCCACCTCTCTGTGCAGCTGTGTGACCTCAGGCAAGTTACTTAACCTCTCTGTGCTGCTGTGTGAACTCAGGCAAGTTACTTAACCTCTGTGTGCAGCGTCAGTCGAGTTACTTAAATTCTCTGTGCAGCTGTGTGGCTTCAGGCAAGTTACTCAACCCCTCTGTGCAGCTGTGTGGCCTCAGGCAAGTGACTTAACCTCTCTGTGCAGCTGCTTTGCCTCTGACAAGCCATTTAACCTCTCTGTACAGCTGTTTTGCCTCTGGCAAGTGACTTAACCTCTCTGTGCAGCTGTGTGGCCTCAAGGAAGTTACTTAAGCTCTCTGTGCAGCTGTGTGGCCTCAGGTAAGTTCAACCTCTGTGTGCCACGTGTGGCCTCAGACAAGTTGCTTAACCACTGTATGAAGCTGTGTGACATCAGGCAAGTTGTGTAGTTTCTCTGTGCAGCTGCATGGCCTCAGGCAAGTTACTTAACCTCTGTGTAACTGTGTGACCCAGGCAAGTTAATTAACCTCTTGTGCAGCTGTTTTGCCTCTGGCAAGTTACTTAACCTCTCAGTGCAGCTGTGTGGCCTCAGGCAAGTTGCTTCACCCCCCTCTTTCCAACTCTGAGACGTCAGAGAAGTTTTTGTTTTTTGAGGACAGCGTCAGGCCAAAGGTGCAGTGGCCCTCACACTCATAGCAGGCCCCCCCATTCTGGCAGAGTTGAGCTACAGCCTCTGGCTACATGTAGACTTGATTAGTGGCTTAAGGTCATCAGAAGGTGGGAGATTTGTTAGAGATGCTGCTTCTGTGGATTTCTAGAGGGAGGCAGAGATCGTTACCTAGGTCAGCTCCCAATTACGGCAGCGAGTGGGCTAAGGCAGTGCGTTCCAGCATGTGTCCTAGAGAATGCTGGGTCCTCAGGATACTGATAGATGTCATAAGAAAAATTGGCCCTTTGGCCAGTTAGGTGTGGGATGTTAAACAGATTTCTGTGTGTGTGTATGCATGTGCATACATGTTCTTTGCTCAACATAAGAAAAGTTCTAAGTGGGCTGCTACATGAAACTTTGAAAGTGAAAATGAGCCAGTTGCAGTGGCTCATATCTGTAACCCCAGCACTTTGGGAGGCCAAGCCAGGTGGATCACTTGAGGTCAGGAGTTCGAGACCAGCCTGGCCAACATGGCGAAACCCTGTCTCTACTAAAAATACAAAAATTAGCTGGACGTGGTGGCAGGCACCTTAATCCCAGCTATTTGGGAGGCTGAGACAGGAGAATCTCTTGAACCTGGGAGGTGGAGGTTGCAGTGAGCCGAGATCGTGCCACTGTCCTCCAGCCTGGACAACAGAGTGAGACTCCGTCTCAAAAAAAAAACAAAAAACTGAAAATGTAGCTGCATTAGCCTGAGAGCCAAGCTGTGCAGCAGATGGCTTATGGCTAAGGCTTGTCAGGTCTTTGCTGGGGATGGAAGTCACGGGGTGTGAGAGCGGTGGGTGAAGTCAAGAACAATGCCAAGGGGAGGTGGGTGAAGTCAAGAACAAAGCCAAGGGCTGCTTCTTTCTCAGGCAGCTCTCACTTCCCATGGGAGCATGGACTTTGGGATCAGGTGGGCCTGAGGTCATGTTCTTAGTTAGCTACTCACAGGCTTTGTCACCCTGGGCAGGTCATTTTACCTCTCCGAGGCTACAGTTTGACATGAGGATAATACTATATTTCACAGGGCTGTCAAAAATAGATATCAAGGTTGGGAGTTAAATCCAGTTTCAAAAAAATACCCAAACAGGGATATTAAAGCAGGCATGCTGGTGGGTACCTGTTGTCCCAGCTACTCAGGAGGCTGAGGCAGGAGGATTTCTTGAGCCCAGGAGTTTGAGGCTGCAGTGTGATATGATTAAGCCTGTGAATAGCCACAGTGGTCAGCCTGGGCAACATAGCAAGACTTTATCTCTAAAAAAAATTTTTTTTAAACCAGGGATATTAGTAGATGATGGCTGTCATCATCACTGTCATCATTATTATAATTTTCTACCACATGTCTTGTCAGTGTTCATAGTAGCCTTTTCTTATGTTAGTTCGTGACTCAGATCTCTGCTAGGTGGCATCTCCTAACGCTGCAGTCTGGGTAATGTCATCAACAAATCCCCAGTCCAAACAGACACTGAAGTGAGCTCGGCCTGTCTCGGGTCTGTCATTACTTCTGCAGCCTCTGATGAACCTCGCTTCTGGCCTCCTAAGGATAAGCCAACGCCCCACCCCCTCTTTCTTTTGATGAGTCCTTTTCCCTGCACGGAGCTTCTGGTGAAGGTGGTGGGAGTTGTTCTTGCAGAGCACATGGGATTCCAACGGCCTGGCAGTGGGCCAGGATCTTGTTGCCATGGTGACTGACACTGTTTTCGCTGAAATTTTGCCAGATCCTGAAGATCTTCGTAGACAATCTCTTTGCTATCGTCCTGCTGAAGCAGGCCACAGCTGTGCGCTGCTTGGACATGAATGCCTCCCGTAAGAAGCTGGCCGTGGTAGATGAAAATGACACTTGCCTGGTGTATGACATCGACACCAAGGAGCTGCTTTTTCAGGTGAAGTCCCTGAGGGGGCCCAGGGACATTGTCCTTTGATTAGAGGCCCTCCTCTAGCTTCCCAGTCCCTGCAGGAGGCTCTTCTGCTCTGGCCCAGGCAGGTCTCTGGGAGGAGCAGTGAGGGGCAGGGGCCAAGCACATGCATAGAGTCCCAGAGGCCCTGGGCCACAACCTGCTCCTCCCACGCAGGCACAAGCCACAGGGCCTGGACCAGCCTCTTTAACTTTGGTTTTCTTGCCAATGAGATGAGCCAGCAGAGCCTTTCTTAAGCGTTTTCCACGAACAAGAAATGGGGTGATGACTCTGAGGGGGGCGTGACGTTAGCACTCAGTGAATGGGGCGATGGATGCACTTCCTTTGCAGAAGTCTGCGTCTCACCTGCTGCAGGCCTGCCTCTGTCTATGCGCACCTACAGCAAGGGAAGGAAACAGAATCAGTTTTATCATCTGAAAGGGGGAAGGGGATGGGCAAGCCTGACCTTCTGTGTAATTCACAAGAATCCTAGAAAAGCCAGCAGAATGCGAAGTGCTTGGATCTTTGGAGGCATAGGCGTTGTTTAGTGGAGTCATCCAGCCCTGTGGCCTGAAAAAGTGTGTCACCAGAGAAGACAGCCCGGCAGCTCTGTGCTCAGGGCCTGGCTGGCTTTCTGCTGGGCTCGTGCCGTTCTTTGTCTCTTTTGGGCTTTGGAGGTGGGGAGGGCTGGTTTGGCAGAATCGAGTTCCCC
The DNA here is from genome assembly GCF_028858775.2 of Pan troglodytes. Lineage (NCBI taxonomy): Eukaryota > Metazoa > Chordata > Mammalia > Primates > Hominidae > Pan > Pan troglodytes. Next base: position 132,112,331 of record NC_086015.1, on the reverse strand, counting down.
TCAAAGCTGGAGCCCCTCCTAACTGGTTTCCTCGGCCACTGCAGGGTTTCCTGATGTTACCGGCAGATTCAGTTCCCTTACCAGGCTCCTCTTTGTTCTCCGCAGCAGAATCAATAGGGGGAGGGGCCTGGAGTGGGGAGCAGCCTCAGTCAATTAGAAGGGGTTACCTCGGCCGGGCGCAGTGGCTCATGCCTGTAATCCCAGCATTTTGGGAGGCCGAGGTGGGCGGATCACGAGGTCAGGAGATCGAGACCATCCTGGCTAACATAGTGAAACCCCGTCTCTACTAAAAATACAAAAAATTTGCTGGGCGTGGTGGCAGGCACCTGTGGTCCCAGCTACTTGGGAGTCTGAGCAGGAGAATGGCATGAACCCGGGAAGTGGAGCTTGCAGTGAGCCAAGATCGCGCCACTGTACTCCAGCCTGGGCGACAGAGCGAGACTCCATCTCTTAAAAAAAAAAAAAAAAAAAAAAAAAGGAGTTACCTGGCCACCTCTAGCCCAGAGGTGACTCCCTGTCAGTCTCAACTCACTCATGTCCCTGAGAGAGTAGAATGGTTTGGGGGAAAGAGAGGGCACACCCTTCAGGCTGACCTAGGCTTGGGTCCTGCCTGCATCCCTTCCTGTGTGATCTTAAGCAAGTTAGTGAGCCTCTCTGAGCCTTGATTTCTTTTCTCTAAAATGAAATTAGTAATTGCCCCTCACAGAATTGCTACAGGAATGAACAAGATACCACAGTGCCTAGCTCAGTGCTGGGCACAAAATGGGGCCTGAAATGTTACCTCCCTTCTTCCCAGCCTCACCTCCCACCTATAGGGGGCGTAGCTGGCCCCAAATGTGAATCTGTGTCTGAGCCTAGAATCATACAAATGTGGAAGGGCGTCTGCGTGCCCCCGTCCCCACTGCTGGCTCTATAGCAGGCTTGGGGAGGCGATTCTCAGCCCTGCCAGGAGACATCAGCATTCCCAGCTGTGACATTGCCTGCTGGCTTTTCCTCTTCTCCACTGCCCCTCCCCCTACACATAAAACAGCTATATATTTTTTTCTCATTATAGAAGCAATCTACACTCATTTCTAAAAGATTCAGACATTGTAAAACATTCTAGGCAGAAAGCTGTGAGCATCTACTGGTCCCTGAGGCTCCAGGGCTGAGCAGGGAACTGAGGTGCAGTGGGTGCCTCCCAGGGTGACTCTATTTTCACAATGTGTGGACTGTAAATGCAAAGAACAAGATATTCTTTTCAAATCTTACAAATAACTCACCGTTCTTTCTCTTATTATCAAACAATAGATAGATGTTCATGACAGAACAAATTCAGGCAAACAAAAAAGATTTTCTCATTACACAATTTCGCCCACCCATTAACGCTGTTAATCCTTTGGAACATATTCTTGTAAATCTTCTGTTTACAAAGATGTATATTCCTTCTGTAATAGAAGTGGAATCCCACTTTGCTGATTCTCCACTTTTTTTTTCTTTTCTTTTTTTTGAGACAGTTTCACTCTTGTTGCCCAGGCAATGCCACCATGATCTTGGCTCACTGCAGCCTCTGCCTCCTGGGTTCAAGCCATTCTCCTGCCTCAGCCTCCCAAGTAGCTGGGATTACAGGCACATGCCACCACACCTGGCTAATTTTTGTATTTTTAGTAGAGACAGGGTTTCACCATGTTGGCCAGGCTGGTCTCGAACTCCTGACCTCAGGTGATCCACCCGCCTTGGCTTCCCAAAGTGCTAGGATTACAGGTGTGAGCCACTGCACCCGGTCTGATTCTCCACTTTCTATATAGGGACTCATATTGCAGGAGAATATTTTTCTTTTTTTTTTAATGTTATACTTTAAGTTCTAAGGTACATGTGCACAACGTGCAGGTTTGTTACATATGTATACATCTGCCATGTTGGTGTGCTGCACCCATTAACTTGTCATTTACATTAGGTATATCTCCTAATGCTATCCCTCCCCCCCGACCCCATGACAGGCCCCGGTGTATGATGTTCCCCATCTGTGTCCAAGTGTTCTCATTGTTCAATTCCCACCTATAGTGAGAACATGCAGTGTTTGGTTTTTTTGTCCTAGCGATAGTTTGCTCAAAATGATGATTTCCAGCTTCATCCATGTCCCTACAAAGGACATGAACTCATCCTTTCTTATGGCTGCATAGCATTCCATGATGTATATGTGCCACATATTCTTAATCCAGTCTATCTTGATGGACATTTGGGTTGGTTCCAAGTCTCTGCCATTGTGAACAGTGCCGCAGTAAACATGCATGTGCATGTGTCTTTATAGCAGCATGATTTATAATCCTTTGGATATATACCCAGTAATGAGATGGCTGGGTCAAATGGAACTTCTAGTTTTAGATCCTTGAGGAATTGTCAGGAGAATATTTTTCAAAAGTAACGCCTGCTTACTCAAAAATTCCAACAACATGCAGGTGCATGGAGGGGCTTGCCTCTGTTCATTTCTTTGTGGTCCCCTTTCCTCCTTTTCCCTCCATCCCACTGTAAGCAGTTTAGTGGGATTCAGTCTTTAAAAGGGTATTGGGCTGAAATGTGCAAGCGCTGCCCAAGCCCAGGGTGGTTCTCACAGGATCCCCACTGTCCCTGTTCCCCAGGAACCAAACGCCAACAGTGTGGCTTGGAACACCCAGTGTGAGGACATGCTCTGCTTCTCGGGAGGAGGCTACCTCAACATCAAAGCCAGCACCTTCCCTGTGCACCGGCAGAAGCTGCAGGGCTTTGTGGTCGGCTACAATGGCTCCAAGATCTTCTGCCTCCACGTCTTCATTTCTGCCGTGGAGGTGCCACAGGTAACTGGGAGCACCTGTCCACTCTCAGCACTGGCAAGGCCAATAAGACCAGGGAAGCCGGGCCCCTGGCTGGTGCTTTGAGGAGAGAGTAGCAAGGAGAGAAGAATGGCAGCTGTGATGTCGTGGGAGGCAGTCTGGGCTTGGAACCTGCAGCCCTATCTCCACTCCTTGCAACCTGTGTGACTGGGGGCAAGGAGCTCAACCTCCCTGTGCCTCAATTTCTTCCTGGTCCCCCTTCTGGTAGGGATTCAGAGGGGTATACAGTGTTGTCAGCAGAGTGTATTTTACAGAGAGCCCAATGTGGGCCAAGTGGAGCGAGCAGCAAAGCCGGGAGTCCAGCAGGGTGTGTGTGTGTGAGCACATGTGTGATGGTGGTGATGTGTGTGTGAGAGAGGGGGAAGAGAGAGAGAATGAGTGGGTGGGGGGGTGAGGCCTGAGGTCTGTGAGCCAATAAGGGAGCATGGGACTCTGCACAAGCCCCCTGAACTAGGAGGTGGCCACAGCAGAAATGGGGCACTGAAGTGTGGAGCCACAGAATGAGGGAGGGCAGAACCGCAGACAGGAGGCTAGATTGACCTCCCGAGTGCAAGCTGGTCTCCCCTTCACCTCCTGCACCCCACGCAGATGGTGCTTACTGTAGGATTGCCGTAAAACAGAGACACGCACCAGCGAGAAACTTTAGCCCTTAGTATCCCATCCTCAGGACAGAATCACTCTTAAACATGTTGAAATACATCTGCTTAGAGCTTTTCTATGTGTATATATAATGTATGCATAATATACAATTAGAAGCATGTGATTTTATAACATTTTTAAACAAAAGTGGAATCACACTGCAAATACTGTTTCATGACTTTTATGTGTGTAAGTATTGCTACCTATAGATGGAACCTCAGATTTACTGTATTCCCCAAGCCTGGACTGTAAACAAGACTTCTCATCCCCTTCCTCTATGGCCATCTTCTCATTTCACCTCACATTTGGTTATGACAGCCCCATCACTGTCTATGAACTGCTGGCTGTAAACTCGTCATCTGGCCTTTTCACTCAGCAATCTCCTGAAGCATGGTTCTGTGTCAGCAAATGTTCTTATCCAGCATGGCAAAATATTAAGGTAATTGTAGACTCACATAAGTTGCAGGAAATAATACAGAGATCCCTTATACCCTTTGCCCAGTTTCCCGCAATGATAACAGTGTGCAAAGCTCCAGGACGATTTTGTCACCCATGTTGGCATGTGTAACCGCCCCCCCACAGTCACGGCACTGAACATGGCCACCACCACAAGTGCCTAGTGTTGTGCTACCCTTTTACAGCCAGCACCACTCCCTCCTGCCCGGCCCCCCTGCATTGTATTTATGGCTGCATTTTGTCCTATCTTGTGGATGTTCCATGGCTGACAGACAGGCTAAACAAACAAAGGGTGTGCAAAGAAGCCCAGAGCAGGAGAGAAGGCTCCCCAGCCTGGCTCTTGGTCGGCACACTGACAGGCTGGCTCTGCCTCTCTTGGCTGCACTGTCCTGAAGCAGGAAATATGAGAAAAATAAGTAAAGGGAAAACAAGTCCAGTTGGAGCTATGATAACATTATCTGCAAGGCCAGGCAGGGGCCCCAAAGAAATGGGATCCAAGAGCAGGGACGAGAAAAGCAAGTTCTTAGTCTCCCCCTGGAATTCTTTCCCCATGCCATCATTCTTTGTTCTGCTCTTATAACTATTTTTGTAACTATTTCTGCAAGTTTGCAAGGATTTTATAAGTTCCTGTTTTCCCATCTATGCAGGATGGCAAAGGTCACAAGACATGCCTGAATTGCAAAACCTGTCACAGTTTGATTAACTGCCTTTGTTCTGCTTCTGTAAGCTCGCTTTCCCCACCCCGCAAGTTTTGCACCACTGGCTAGCCACTCCCCTTCAGTTGCCTGAATAAAAGTCAAGCCTGATCTTTGTTCATTGCTCAGCCTCTGGATATTAATCTGCTGGGCCAGTGGCCACCTGAATAAAATCCTCCTATTTCACCCTTTGGTCTCTCCAGTCTCCTGATTCCCACAACATTTTGGCAAGCCAGCCAGGAGCGGAGACGACAGGTTTACTGTCTCCTTTGCTTGTGGAACTGGAGCCCCGGGCCAGGGGAGGCCTGTGACCCCAGGGACCATCAGGAGAACTTCAACCCAGAGGGGAGATCAGCTCTCCTGTGATCCAGTGCCCCTACCCGACAGCGCAACAGAACCTAAAGGGGCTACAGGATGATTCCAGGAACAGCACGCTTCAGGACCACAGTAAGGTTCGGGGCCCGAGGCAGGACCTGTCCCATAAGGGCGGAAGGGAACCTGATCAACTCCCGGGAGTGCACCAAGTAGTCCAACCCAGGATACAAGAGTGGCTCGCAAAGTCAGATGAAACTGGCACCTAGGGCGTACGAGTAATCTGACCTAGGACGTGAGAGTGGCTCACTATTTCGGATGAAACCTACACCCCAACCGAACCAGGACATGAAAGTAGCTTGCTAAGTTGGTTGAGAAAGGAAACTGGAAGCAGGGAGGTGTGTGAGTGCATGTGAAAGAGATGGTTCTGGAAGGAACCAACGCAGGGAGTGACATGTGGGGGTTGCAGGTCTCTTAGCATAGACCGTACGCTTCGAGCAAAGTGTGGGACTGACTGGGACTAGTGGCAAACATCCTACGTGGGCTACCACCTATGGCTCAGAAAGGTGCCCCGCAATTTAGTAATTGTGGGGGGATTAACGATCACTCCAAAGCTAAGCAGCATCTGAAAGACTCCCGCAAGGGAGACGATCTAATTGGTCTGAAGCGAAAGTGAGAGTGTGTTGTGCCAAAAAAGGAGGAAATGGGAGGGAAGTCGTCAAAACCCACCCGGTTAGAATGTACGTTAAAGAATTTTAAGAAAGGTTATAAGAGGGACTATGGAATCAAGTTGACCCCCCAGAGGTTAAGAACTCTCTGTGAAATAGAATGGCCTTCTTTTAGTGTAGGATGGCTGGCCTAAAGGACTATAGATAGAGAAACAATTGGCCGTGTATATCTGGTGGTGACTAGGGTCAGAGAACAGCCAGGGCATCCAGACCAATTCCCTTATGGTCTGAATGCAGCCCTGCTTAGCAGCTTATTGCAGAACACTCGTAGCTTGAGTTGAGCCAAAAGCGAAAGAGAATTCAGCTTCACTGTCAGCTGCAGAGACAAAGGGAAAGCCACAAGTTTTGCAGGAACCACTGGAGGAGATAGAGACCCCTCCTCCCTACACTCCAATACCCCCCTTTACCAAGGCTGGCCCCTGAGCAGCCAGACTCAGATGGTGATACACCCCAGGCTACACCCCAGAGGGAGAAATCTGAGCCCTCATCCCAGGAGGTCAAGGAGCAAAGTCAGGATGATTAAGCAGGCTGCCTCCAGTCTGGCTGCACCCAGGTTATGCAAATGCCTCTCAGGGAAACAAGGGGACCTCTTTATTATAATGAACAGGGCCAAGTCCAAGGAGGAGAATGAACTTTCATTTACCAGCCTTTTTCAACCACCGATCTCCTAAACTGGAAACACCATACTCCCTCCTACATGGAGAAGCCCCAAGCCCTCACAGATCTATGCAGTCCATCTTCCTGACACACAGTCCAACTTGGCCAGACTGCAAACAGCTCCTACTGACGCTGTTTAACACCGAGGAGTGCCGGAGGGTAACCCAGGCAGCCCTCCACTGGTTAAAAGCCAGTGCACCAGAAGGCACACTTAATGTTCAGGCTTACGCTCGGGGCCAGTTCCCAGAAGCAGACCCTAACTGGGACCCAAATGATGCAACCCAGTTTCAGCACCTACAGAGGTACCAAGAAGCACTGCTGCAAGGGTTAAGGGAGGGTAGAAAGAAGGCCGTCAATATAGGAAAGATCTCAGAGGTGCTTCAGGGAATTGATGAAAGCCCCAGCCAGTTTTATGAGAGACTCTGTGAGGTGCTCCGGTTTTTTTTTTTTTTTTTTAGATGGAGTCTTGCTCTCTTTCCCAGGCTGGAGTGTGGTGGTGCGATCTTGGCTCACTGCAAGCTCCGCCTCCCAGGTTCATGCCATTCTCCTGCCTCAGCCTCCCGAGTAGCTGGGACTACAGGTGCCCACCATCACGCCCGGCTAATTTTTTGTATTTTTAGTAGAGATGGGGTTTCACTGTGTTAGCCAGGATGGTCTCAATCTCCTGACCTCATGATCCGCCTGCCTCGGCCTCCCAAAGTGCTGGGATTACAGGCATGAGCAACTGCACCCAGCGAGGTGTTCCAGTTTTATACTCCCCCATTTGACCCTGCGGCCACTGAAGATCAGTGCGTGGTGAACACAGCATTTGTAGGACAAGCCCAGGGGGACATCAGGGGAAGCTGCAAAAGCTAGAGGGCTTCACAGGCATGAATGCCACTCAGCTTTTAGAAGTGGCCACCAAGGTGTATGTTAACCGTGATCAGGAGGCAAAGAAGGAGGCTGATCAGAGACTCAGGAAAAAGGCCGATTTGCTGTTGGCAGCACTTACAGAAGGGGGCAAGTGTCATGAGAGGACGTGGACATGGACATAGGTGCAGACAAGGAAGAAGTTAAATCAGGCAAAGACCCGAGAATTGGGCAAGACTAGATAGGGACCAGTGTGCGCAGCGCAAGAGGAAAGGACACTGGAAGAATGAATGTCCAGAAGGCAATAAGGGAGAGGAGGAAGCCAAGGAGCTAGAAGGCTGCCAGCTAAAGGCTATCACACCCAGAAAGAGCCAAACACCGACTTCATTGGGCTGGCAGGGACTGAAAGGTATGAGGACTAGGCCAGACTGGGCTCCATCTTCTTAGGCCCCCAGGAGCCCATGTCATGGTGGAAGAAGGGGGCCACCTGATGGACTTTATAGTAAACACTGGGGCTGAACACTTGGCAGTGATACAGCCCATGACTTTAAGCCTGCTCCATCCTGAAGAAATGGTGTTAACCCTTACCATCCCGCAGGCGGAGGAATGGAGACTGTACACAGATGGGTTGCCAAAGCCAGGGCTAGATGAGCTGTATAAGTTGCCTAGTAAAATTCCTGGAGTGTAGGCCGAAGATACCCCCCCCCCCCAGTCTGGCTGTGAACCAGGCACCAGTGATAGTGGAACTAAAATCGGGGGCACCACTGGTTCAGGTTCATCAGTACTTCCCCAAGAAGCTGTACAGGGCATTCAAGGGCATTTGAAGTGGCTATTAGAACACAGGACCTTGGCCCAATGCCAGTCACTGTAGAACACTTTTGCCAGTGTGGAAACCAAGGACTAATGAATATAGACCAGTGCAGGATGTACATGTTGCAAACCAGGCCCCCAGGGATTCCAGAAATGGAAATTACACACAGTCAACCAGCCACAAAGCTCAGGAAAAGTGGAGCACATGAACCGGACACTCAAGCAGCTACTAAAGAAATATTGCCAAAAAACTCATCTAAGATAGGATCAGGTCCTGCCCATGGTCCTCCTCCAAGTCAGGTGTACCCCCACCAAACAAACTAAGTATTCACCCTCTGAAATCTTGTTCGGCCAGCCACCCCCAACCATAGGTCAAATTAAAGGTCAAAATTAAGGTAATTCCGTGAGTTAAGGGAGCTAACCTTGAGAAGGCAGATGCAGGCCTTAGGGAGAGCCATGCAAGAGATCCATGGCTGGGTACTGGAAAGAATGCCCATAGGACTAACAGACCAAACACACCCCTTTAGACCCAGGGATTCTGTTTAGGTCAAGAAATAGAATCCAACCACTTTAGGACCCATATGGGATGGGCCCCATACTGTAATCTTGTCCACTACCACTGCTGTTAAAGTTGCAGGAATCGTGCCTTAGATCCACCACAGTTGGCTGAAACTGGCAGCCCAGGACAAGTGGACCAGCCAGCAAGACTCAGACCATCCAAACCAGCTGATCCTATGACAGGACCGAGGTGCCAGTGAAAGTGACAACAGCCCTGCTCTGGTGACTCCAGAAGCCGACCAGTCTATGCACAGCTGAAGCTTGAGGAGACAGCAGTCCTGCTCTAGTCACCCCAGAAGCTGACTAGTCTATGCACAACCAAAGTTTCATCTAGGAAGTAAATGTAGTTAGAAATCTTAAGCCCAGTAATTTTCCTTGTAATCTTAATTGTTTTACTATTAACCTGTCACTGTGCTCAACCTCCTCCCCTGGATAAGGACCTCTGCTGTCCATGCTGGGTATGAACATACTATTCCTTACTTTGTTCTTGCTACTCCCTCTATCCATGTTAGAAGGAGGGGTATGCGGAAACTTTAAACTAATTGTTGCCTAGAAATTGATGACAATAGGAAGGTCATTGAAGATATAACTGCAAAAATTCAAAAATTAGCCCATGTCCCAGTCCAAATTTGGAAAGGATGGTCTCCAGATACCCTCTCTGGGGGCTGGTTTTCGTCCCTTGGAAGATTTAAGACCTTAGTAGGAATAGTTCTGGTCATACTGGGAGTCTGTCTCACACTCCCTTGTCTCCTACCTCTCCTTGTTAAAAACATCCAATCAGCCATAGAGGTTCTTGTAACTGGGTAAACCACCAACCAACTAATGGCATTAATCAAATATCAACCTTTGCCAAATAAAGGACTAACTCCTCTTGGAGAATTAAATTCTGATGATAATGCTTTCTATTAAACTTTATTTATAAACAGCATCAAAGGGGAGAATTAAGCAGGAAATATAAGAAAAACAAGTAAAGGGAAAACAAGTCCAGTTGGAGCTATGATAACATTATCTGCAAGGCCAGGCAGGGGCCCCAAAGAAATGGATTCCAAGAATAGGGATGAGAAAAACAAGTTCTTATCCGTCTCCCCCTGGAATTCTCTCCCAATGCCATTATTCTTTGTTCTGCGCTTGTAACTATTTTTGTAACTATTTCTGCAAGTTTGCAAGGATTTTATAAGTTCCTGTTTTCCCATCTGTGCAGGATGGCAAAGGTCACAAGACATGCCTGAATTGCAAAACCTGTCACAGTTAACTGCCTTTGTTCTGCTTCTGTAAGCTTGCTTTCCCCACCCTGCAAGTTTTGCGCCACTGGCTAGCCACTCCCCTTCAGTTGCCTGAATAAAAGTCAAGCCTGATCTTTGTTCATTGCTCAGCCTCTGGATATTAATCTGCTGGGCCAGTGGCCACCTGAATAAAATCCTCCTATTTCACCCTTTGGTCTCTCCAGTCTCCTGATTCCCACAACATTTTGGCAAGCCAGCCAGGAGCGGAGACGACAGGTTTACTGTCTCCTTTGCTTGTGGAACTGGAGCCCCGGGCCAGGGGAGGCCTGTGACCCCAGGGACCATCAGGAGAACTTCAACCCAGAGGGGAGATCAGCTCTCCTGTGATCCAGTGCCCCTACCCGACAGCGCAACAGAACCTAAAGGGGCTACAGGATGATTCCAGGAACAGCACGCTTCAGGACCACAGTAAGGTTCGGGGCCCGAGGCAGGACCTGTCCCATAAGGGCGGAAGGGAACCTGATCAACTCCCGGGAGTGCACCAAGTAGTCCAACCCAGGATACAAGAGTGGCTCGCAAAGTCAGATGAAACTGGCACCTAGGGCGTACGAGTAATCTGACCTAGGACGCGAGAGTGGCTCACTATTTCGGATGAAACCTACACCCCAACCGAACCAGGACGTGAAAGTAGCTTGCTAAGTTGGTTGAGAAAGGAAACTGGAAGCAGGGAGGTGTGTGAGTGCATGTGAAAGAGATGGTTCTGGAAGGAACCAACGCAGGGAGTGACATGTGGGGGTTGCAGGTCTCTTAGCATAGACCGTACGCTTCGAGCAAAGTGTGGGACTGACTGGGACTAGTGGCAAACATCCTACGTGGGCTACCACCTATGGCTCAGAAAGGTGCCCCGCAATTTAGTAATTGTGGGGGGATTAACGATCACTCCAAAGCTAAGCAGCATCTGAAAGACTCCCGCAAGGGAGACGATCTAATTGGTCTGAAGCGAAAGTGAGAGTGTGTTGTGCCAAAAAAGGAGGAAATGGGAGGGAAGTCGTCAAAACCCACCCGGTTAGAATGTACGTTAAAGAATTTTAAGAAAGGTTATAAGAGGGACTATGGAATCAAGTTGAACCCCCAGAGGTTAAGAACTCTCTGTGAAATAGAATGGCCTTCTTTTAGTGTAGGATGGCTGGCCTAAAGGACTATAGATAGAGAAACAATTGGCCGTGTATATCTGGTGGTGACTAGGGTCAGAGAACAGCCAGGGCATCCAGACCAATTCCCGTATGGTCTGAATGCAGCCCTGCTTAGCAGCTTATTGCAGAACACTCGTAGCTTGAGTTGAGCCAAAAGCGAAAGAGAATTCAGCTTCACTGTCAGCTGCAGAGACAAAGGGAAAGCCACAAGTTTTGCAGGAACCACTGGAGGAGATAGAGACCCCTCCTTCCTACACTCCAATACCCCCCTTTACCAAGGCTGGCCCCTGAGCAGCCAGACTCAGATGGTGATACGCCCCAGGCTACACCCCAGAGGGAGAAATCTGAGCCCTCATCCCAGGAGGTCAAGGAGCAAAGTCAGGATGATTAAGCAGGCTGCCTCCAGTCTGGCTGCACCCAGGTTATGCAAATGCCTCTCAGGGAAACAAGGGGACCTCTGGGTCAATGCTGGCCAGGGAACCCTCGGGCAACACATAGAGCTGCTCCCCAGTCACCTGGGCCCCCTAACAACCTGACTCTTGGTAGCCGTGACATTCTAGGCACATCAAGGAATCCCCAGTAGGAAAAAATACATATATAATTATTCCATGGCCACCTACCTAATCCTTGGGATCCCACTGACCTTCCCCATCCCCCAAAGTTAAGTCCAACTTTTCTGTCCAACCAAAGAGGAGTCAAGGGCTGGAATGTTTGGTGAAAAAGGTCTTGACTGTGGCCTTTCCCACCTTTACTTCAGAAATCCAGCAGCCCAAGGAGGACCAGGGCCAGGGCAGAAGATGCCCAGAGAAGCCACCTTGCCTGCTTGTCCCCTTCTGGGCCTGGAGGTGATGTGACCCAATACCAGCACATCTCCGAGTGTGGCCCTGTGGCCTCCCCCTCCATCCAGAGCACAGCAGCAGTGGGAGCGGCCCAGGAGGAGTCAACTGCCCCCAGGGAACATCCCAGGACGTCAGTTCTGTCCATGTGGGAGACCCAGGAGGAGTCACCTGTCCCCAGGGAACAGCCCGGGAAGCCAGCACCCTCTCCACTGGGCATCAGATGGTGTGACCTCAGCCTCTCCCTGTGAAGAGAGCCAGGGCTGCCAGGGAGCCACTAGATTTGTCTTCAAAAACATTTTGCTTCCTCCTGGCCCCAAAGACCCACTGTGCATGGAGAAATACGGTGGCTCCAGTAAACCCAGAGGACAGCTGCGGCCCAGACACAAACCAAGCGGAGGGTGGGGGGCAAGCTGCCTTTTCTGCACTTTATTTTATTTATTATGCTTTTGTTGGTTTCTTTTTTTGTTTTTAGAAAATGTCTCTGAGTCATATGTTCATTATTATTATCATTATTATTTTGAGATGGAGTCTCACTCTCTCGCCTAGGCTGGAGTGCAGTGGCGCGATCTCTGCTCACTGCAAGCTCTGCCTCCCGGGTTCACGCCATTCTCCTGCCTCAGCCTCCCAAGTAGCTGGGACTACAGGCACCTGCCACCACGCCTGGCTAATTTTTTGTATTTTCAGTAGAGACGAGGTTTCATCATGTTAGCCAGGATGGTCTCAATCTCCTGACCTGGTGATCCGCCCGCCTCGGCCTCCCAAAGTGCTGGGATTACAGGCGTGAGCAACGGCACCTAGCCGTTTATTATTTTTTAATTATTATTTTTAATTGGAAAATTATGCTTGTATTCATTTATGGGATATAATGTGAGGATTAGATAGATGTGTGCAACGTGGAATGATCAAATCTTAGCATCTCCATCACCTCAGAAAGGCAAATTCCACATGAAGTTACGGAAGTCTTGATCGAAAAATGTTGACCCCGTAGAAGTGGCGAGTAGATCAATGGTGACCAGGGGCTGGGTATCAGGTGTGGGGGTGGGAAAGAGGGAGAGAATGGAGAGTTGTTGCTCAAAGGACCAAAGTCTGAGATGGACAGGAAGAAGAGGTTTTCACATCCAGTGCACAGCAGGGTGACCAGAGTCAATGAGAATGTATTGTGTATTGCAAAACACCTGAGGGAGTCCATGTCAGTCAAATGTCTTTCTGTACTTAGAATGGAGAGGACAAAGGCCCTGAGGTCCAAGAACACTACAAACATGACAGGTCAGCCACGTGTGGGCTCCAACGGCCGCATGGGAGAACTAGGCAAGACACCCTCGCTGCTGCGTGTCTGACACCCCCAGCCTGGAGGCCTTGTCCAGTGGAGGACAGAAGTGTGTAAAGTGGCAGAGGGGTCTCTGCATGGGATTCAAATCAAGGAAGCTTCTGGTAGCCGTGTGGCCTTGAAAGCATTCTTATCCAAAGGAAGGGGTGAGATGGACCGCCCAGAGCCTCCTGGACATCAGAGGGCGCCTCCATCCCACCTAGTGGAATGTAAAAGCCTGGACAGTGTTTCCTGGGGCACTTCTCCCCTGCCCTGCTCTTCTCTGTCTTTTCTTCATCCAGATGGTTCTAATTTGGCTCATGTTAGGGTAGGAGAGAAGATATGGCCCAGGGCACCGTCTCTTCCTCCTGTGTGCTCCTGCTTCCTCTGCCCTGCCACCTCCTTCTCCCCTAACCCCGCCCAGGTCACTGCAGTCCTCTCTCCATTTGGAGGCAGCCAGAGTGATAGTGCAGCCCCCCGGGAGGCCATGGCCGGGAGCTTTGTGGGCAGCAGCCAACGGAGTGCCAGAGGCACTCGACCTGCCCACGGGAGCAGCTTCCATTTGTTCACACTAATCCAGGGCGTGCCCTCACGGGGTAGCTGGGGAGCACAAACTGTGTGCACTTGGATATCCTCCAGGGATTCTGCAGAGTCTAAAGGGGACGGTGGAGGGGAAGTGTCCTCTGGCTGTGCCCCTGAAGTCTGATTGTGCCTCCGGGGTCTGCACACAGCCGCAGAGCAGGAGATGACCACAGGGCCTCTCTGGGGACACCTCCTAGCTGCCCCCACATGGCCACTGATGCACCCAGGGCCTCAGGTGTGATTCGACAGTCACTGGCCCGGGTCCCCTCAAAGCAAAACGGGGGCTCCAGGGTGGGCAAGGGTGAGGGTGTGACCCAGAAGAGTCATGAAAGGATAAGGAGGGGAGTGGCTCTTAGTTTCTGGGCACACCCCTCCCCTCTCCTGTGCAAGGGAAAATGACGGAGGGAACATGGCAAAGGAGACCAGGCTCTGGAGAGGGCTCTCGGGCTCCACCCTCCCCAGGCAGGCTGTGCAAGTCTAGCCTAGTTATCGGAGTTGGCGTTGTGCCTCAGTTAGCATAGTTCAGAGGTAGGATTTGTAGTCAGGGTAGTTAGGAGGCACCACGGAGGAAGGATCAGCCTCCAACGCACTTGATGAAGAGATCCAAAAGTGTAGGATCCTCAAGACCATCGGCCAGGGCACGTTCGGTGAGGTCACACTGGTCCAGCACATGCTGACAGGGACCCAGGTAGCCATGGAAATCATCCTGAAGAAGGCTGGCTCCCCCGCATCACTCTCCAGAGAGGTCAGTATCATGGAGACCCTCAAGCGTCTGAACATTCAGCTCCATCAGGTGACTGACACCATAGACACCGACTATTTGGAGATGGAGTGCGTCGGACGAGGACAGCTGCACCACCAGATATGCCACCACAGCCACATTGAGGAGGAGGAGGAGGCCCACACCCGGTTCAGGCAGATTCCGTCAACACTGCAGGACTGCCACTTAAAGAACATCTCACATGGAGACCTAAAGCCACAAAACATCCTACTGGATGAGGATGGCAACATCAAATACCTGGACTTTGGCTTCAGCACCACACTTACGAAGTGTGCCAGCCTTTTGTGGCACGTACCCCCTACGTGGCCCCAGAACTCTTCCTGGGCCAGGGGTATCAGTGCCCGCCGTGGAGGTATGCTTAGAGTAATGCTACACCACATGGTAGCCGGGGCTCTGCCCTTCTACTCTATGCACATCAAGAACAAAATAAACAGGAAAGTACACATTGCCTCCATTTTTCTTTTCATTTCAAATAGATTTATTAAAAAGTTACTAACACTAGACCCCAGGGTGTGACCCCCACTGGAACAACCAATGAGGGACCCGTGGGTGGACAGTGGCCAGAAGATGCTACTGACTTCATACCAAGAATGACTCCTGAACTACCTGAACCCCAACAACGCAGCTCATGGTGGCCATGGGATTCCAGGCCAAGAGCATCTCCATGTCAAAGAAAAAACATTCAACTATCACATGGCCACCTGCCTCATTTTAGAGTGCACAAAAAAACAGAAGAGGAAGCGCTCCACCATCAGAGCAACCTCCCTTCCTCTGGGGTTCCCACCTTTTCTTCCCCAACCCCCAAAGTTTCCACCTTCTGGGAGAAACTGAAGAGGGCTCAGAGCGAGCCAGCTTTTGAGACTTTTAAAATTCAGCTGCCCGAGGAGGGCCAGAAGTCAGGGCAGAAGACCACCATTCCTGCCAGTGCACCTGCCGGCCTGCAGAGGAAGCCAGCCATTTCCAGTGAAGCCCCCCAGCATGACCCCATGGCCTCTCCCTCCAGCCAGAGCACCAGCAGCAGTGGGTCCCTGGCTCAGTGACAATCATCACAGGAAGCCAGCGTCCTCCAAGCTGGGCAGCCCAAAGCTGTGATGTCGCCTCGCTGTCAAGAAGCTGGGGCTGCCGCAGGGCCGCCAGGAGACGCCTTTCAATGCTTTTAAAAGTATTATGTGTGTGTCCACCGAAGAAAACAAGCAAAATGATTGCCCCGACGTAGTTGGATGGCTGAAGACAAAAATCGAGTAGGTGGGGCAGTCAAGCCGCACTTCCTGCATTTTACTGCATTAAGGCCCTGAGGTTCAAAAACATTAAAAACCTGTGACATGTTGGCCATGTGTAGACTGCAACAGCTGCGGGTGGGAGGCAGGCAAGAGGCCAATGCTTCCATGTGCCCAGCACACCCAGCCCAGTGGCATTCAGCAGAGGATGGAGGTGTCCAAGTTGCTGCCGGGGTCAGTGAACATGATTCTAGTCAAGACGGCATCTGGCAACCCTGCGACCTTCAAAGGCCTCCTATCCAAAGCTACGGATGAGCTGAAGGACAGCATGACACCTCCTGGAGACCAGAGGGCCCCTCTGCCCCACCTGGTCCAGGGCACCATCTCCTCCTCCAGTCTGTCCCCTGCTTCCTCTGCCCTGCCCCCTCCCCCTTCCTCCCTGCCCAGCTCACTGCCATCCTCTCTCCACCTTTCCAAGGTAGACATAGCTTGCTGCTCTCCTGAGGCCCCACTAAGGCTGTGACTCTGGTCCCCGCTATCCTCTTGGACTTTATTTCCCTGGCACCCTCCACACCTCCTTTTTGTTTGTCCCAGCCCCGCCCCCAACTCCCTGTCCCCCAGCTCCTCCTCTCCCATTCCTAATCCCCTCATCCTGATTCCTTTTCTCCTACATCTTCTCTAGCTAAATCATCTTTCCTTTACATGCTAATAATCTGCCCCTCTGTCCCCTAGATGTCTGCCTTGTGCAACATGGAATGATGAAAATCTAGAAACTGGAATCTAATTCCTGGCCCTAGTCAGGACTCAGGTTTTGTGAAAGGGAGAAAAAAAAAAAAAGCAACTCCCCATCAAAACCAATACCTAGTCTAGAGCCTGATATAAGTGCCACTCAAAACATGTTTCCTTCCATTATTCTTCTATAGCCAGGTAACTATTCCTAAAATAGAAGCCCCTGAGACCACTGAGAAGCATTGCAGTGTGGAGTGACAAGGGTCTGAGAGCCGGTCTTACTGTCCCTTGTCCCCCAATCACAGTTAACATGAAGCCGAACTCCAGAGAAGAGCCAGGCCCATAGGGCATTTAGATTTTACTCCAAGTCTAATTCCCAGTCCAGTGCTCCTGCCTCCAGCATCTCCATTTCCTCTGTCCGCCTGGCCGAGGAAGGGGTGCGTGGCAGAGTGCAGGGCATGGGGAAAGAAAGCGAGGCCCACGGGTAGCCCCAGGAGGGCGGTGCGATGCATTCAGCTCTCGCCCCCTGCCTGGGTGCAGGCCTCCAAGTGGGTCTTCCTGTTTCTCCATCTTCTGAGGCCCAAAGCTTCCTCAGAGCCTCCGTGGGTCCCACCCCCGCACCCATCACAAGGTGTCTGGGCCCTGCCTGCCTGGCTCACATCCCCGCCCCCACCCACTGCCCTAGTTCCATCCTGGGACAGCCCACTGGGCACTGCGGTTCCCCCTCTTAGAAGACTTTCACAGGCCCTGCCTGTCCCTTTTGCCAATCAAGTGAATGTCATCTCCTCAGAGAAGCCCTCCCTTAGCACCCCATCTGCAGTAGGGTCACCCCCATCTTCCATCATCACTTTTCCTGGTGTTTCCTTCCTAGCCCCTGTCCCTACTGGGAGTTTTCTGTACTGATAGACCAGTCTCTCTCGCCCACCAGGGGGCCAGCGTGTCTGTCTTCTCTGTCCCAGCACACTGAATGATTATTTGTGGGCATAAATGAAATGAAGGCCCCCGAGGTGCTGTGGCCCTGATGCAGCCACGTCCCGGCGGGCGGCACTGAGGAAGGACAAGCTCCAAAACCCAGGGCTCCAAAGGACCCATGGAAGGTCGGGAGGCTCAGAGGAGTGACCCCGCGGCTGGGCCAGCGCTTTGAGGCCCGTAGGGACCCAGCTGATAGGGCTTGGGTGAGGCCTCCGGAGGCGCTGAGCGGGCCGGGAGCGGCGGGACCTGCAGAGGGCGCCAGTCCGTGTGGGGGCAGCAGCGCCAGAGGGCCCTTGGCCTTGGCCTTTGGCGGTTGAGTGTGGGTTTTTGGCGGTTGAGGGCGGGCAGTTGGCTGTTGGGCACCCCGCCCCTGCCGCCCGGCCCCGCCCCTGTCTCCATGGAGACCCGAGGCTACCCAGCGGCATCTCAGCCCTGCCAGGCAATCCAGGACTCCCAGCTGAGCCTGCAGCAGGGCTCTCCTCCCGAGGGGCTGTGCATGTTTCCCCGGGGTGGGGCTGAAGCCAGAGCCCAGAGGTTTGCCCGTGGGGCACGGATCCCCCTGTCACTCGCCCCCACGGGCTGCAGTGAAGGAGGCTCTGATGGGAGGATTTCCAGCTCCTACCCTGCAAGGATATGAACCCCAGGGAAGGCATTCCTGCTCTGGGGACTGCCTCCCTCCCCAACATCAGAGCCAGCCATCGCAGAAGCTAGGCCAAGCTGACCACTCTTGTCTGTGATCTCTGCTAGGGAGGCTGAAAGAACATCCAGCCCCACCCGTGGTTCCTTTCTGCCTCAAGCTATATGACAATACGACTCCTTATCTATTTTTTCATTTCCACTGGAGACACTAGTAAAACAATTCCTCACCCTCGGCCCCAGGGAGCGGCCCCCACTAAACCAGCTGATGTGGAATTCCTGGGTCAATGCTGGCCGGGAGGTGCTGCTGACGCCATGCAGAGAACCTGGGCACCTGCGCCCCCTACAGCCCTGGTCATGGTGGCTAGGGGATTCCAGCCCAAGAACATCTCAGTGTCAACACTGGAAAAGAAATCAACTCTCCCATAGCACATACCTCGTTTTAGAACACACAAAAGAACAGAAGAGGAAGCGCTCCACCATCAGAGCAATGGCCCTTCCTCCTGGGGTCCCCATCTGTCCTTCCCCATCTGCCAAAGTTTCCACCTTCCCAGCAAAACCAAAGGGGGCTCAAAGCAAGCCAGTATTTCCTACTTGTCATTTTCAGTTGCCCAAGCAGGGACAGAAGTCAGAGAAAGTCAGATAAGAGTCTTGTTTCCCCCAAGAGAACAGGACTAGGAAGCCAGAAGCGGGCTGGGGACCAGGTGGGAATGCTGTGGGCCCCCTTGTCTCCCCAGTGTGCTGCTGTCCTTAAAATCTACTTTGGGAGTGAGGGTCCTCCAGGTGTCAATACTGAATCTCCCTCCACCCAATGCCAGTTTGCAACCCCAGACAGGGGGTCCCTGTGGGCTCTGCTTGAGCTCCCGAAGGGCCGGCCCCTCAGAGTCTGTCTTCCCCACCTTGCTGCCATCCACCCTCGGGAAGTGCCAGCCCTGTGAGAGGAGGCGCCCTCCCCAGGCCTGGCTTCCACTGGCACTGGACAAGGCCAGAATTGTTTCTGGCCCATGACCTGTGGCACAGCCTGACATCTCTTCTCTGGAAGCCAGGGCTCCAGGCTCAGCCAGCTAGGCTGGATCAAGAGACCATAGGGAAGTGGCTTCAGGCACCAGAACAAAGCCCACAAAGAGAAAGCCCCCTCCAGTATCAACTCATGCCAGGCCTCAGGAGCCGTGTGGCCCCAGGTGCAGGCCGGGCAACGTTGGCTTGTTCACCTCCCTTTGCGGCAGCGTAGCTAGGAGGCACCATAGAGCCGGGATCAGCCTCCACCTCACCTGGCAAAAAGATACAAAACTATGGGATCCTTGACACCATCCGCCAGGGAACTGGCCCGGCATAGGCTAACTGGGACCCAAATTGTCCTCCAAATCATCCCTAAGAAGGCTGGCCTTGCTCTCTAGAGAGAGAGATGAGTATCATGAAGACTCTCTATCACCCAAATATCATTCAGCTCCACCAGGTGACTGACAAGGTGGAAACCATGTATGTGGTGATGGAGTACGCCAGAGGAGGAGAGCTACAGCACCAGATATGCCACCAAGGCCACATCGAGGAAGAGGAGGCCTGAACCATGTTCAGGCAGATTCTGTCAGCCCTGCACTACTGCCACTTGAAGAACATCACACATCCACACACAAAACATGCTACTCAATGAGGAACGCAATATAAAAATCATGGACTTTGGCTTTCGCATGACATTCGGGGAGGCATAGATGCTGAAAACATTTTGTGGCGCGCACCCCTACGTGGCCACGGAACTCTCCCTGGGCCAGGAGTGCCAGCGCCACCATGATTGTATGGAGCCTCAGTGCCACACTGTATTCCATGGTGGCCGGGGCCCTGCCCTTCTACTCAGGGAACCCTACAGGCCTCCAGAAAAAATGATCAGTGCAGAATACCATTCACCACAATTTTTTTCCCCAACGGATGGAAAGACTTATTAAAAAGTGACTAATGCTGGACCCCAAGGAGTGTCCTTCACTGGAACAAGTGATGAAAAATCCATAGGTGAAAAGTGTCCAGAGGTTGCCAGTCACACCACACCAAGAGCCACTCCTGGACCGCCCGAACCCCAAACAACCCAACTTGTGGTGGCCATGGGATTCCAGGCCAAGAACATCTCAGTGTCATCCATGGAAAACAAATCAACTATCCCAAGCAACCTCTCATTTTAGATCACAGAAAACAACAGAAGAGGAAACACTCCACCATCAGAGCATCGTCCCTTTCTCCTGGGGTTCCCACTGTCCTTCCCCATCTGCCAAAGTTTCCATTTCCCAGTAAAACCGAAGAAGGCTCTAAGCAAGCCAGTATTTCCTACTTATCATTTTCAGCTGCCCAAGAAAGGCCAGAAATCAGAGAAAGTCAGATAAAATTCTCCTTCCCCGCAAGAGAAAAGGACCAGAAAGCCGGAAGCAGGCTGGGGACAGGCTGGGAGTGTTGTGGGGCCCCTTGTCTCCCTAATGTGCTGCTGTCCTTAACATCCACTTTGGGGGTAAGGGTCCCCAGGTGTCAATACCGAACCTCCCTCCACCCAGTGCCAGTTTGCAACCCCAGCGAGAGGGTCCCTGTGGGCCCTGCTTGATTTTCTCAAGGGCCCCTCAGATTCTGTCCCTCTGCCTTGCTGCTGTGCCCCCCTGGAAGTGCCCGCCCTGTGGGAAGCAGGCCTGGCTTCCATTTGCATCAGACAAGGCGAGAGTTGTTTCTGACCTGTGACCTGTGGTAGAGCTTGACATCTCTTCTCCAGAAGCCCAGGGCTCCAGGCTCATTGAGCTGGGCTGGGTCAAGAGACCACAGAGAAAGGGGCTCCAGGCACCAGGGCAAAACCCACAGACAGAAAGTGCCCTCCAGTGTCCACCCAGGTCAGGCCTCAAGAGCCATGCAGCCCTCAGTGCAGGCCAGGCAACCTTGGCTTGTTCATCTCCCTTTACCTCCAGCAGCCTCTGTTGGGGGGACATTCTTCTTGGGAGGGACTGACAGCCATGGAGGGGTGGGAGCAGGCCTGAGCAGGGTGGGCTCCCTAGAGGCAACCCAGAGAGCAGGGTCAGGCAGTCGAGGGGCTCCAGCTCCACTGTCCAGGTGAGGAAACCAAGGCTGAAGAGAAATCAGGTAGCATTTCTGATATGGTTTGGCTGTGTTCCCACCCAAATCTCATCTTGAATTGTAACTCCCACAGTTCCCATGTGTCGTGAGAGGAATGTGGTGGGAGGTAATTGAGTTATGGGGGCGGGTCTTTCCCATGTTGTTCTTGCGATAGTGAATGAGTTTCACCATATCTGATGGTTTAAAAAACCATCTGTTCCCTTCCTCAGAAGACTTCCACAGGCCCTGCCCATCCCTTTTGTCAATCAAGTGACTGTCACCACCTCAGAGAAGCCCTCCCTGAGCACCCCATCTGCAGTAGGGTCACCCCCATCTTCCAACAGCACTTTTCCTGGTGTTTCCTTCCTAGCCCTTGTCCCTATTGGGAGTTTTTTGCACTGATAGACTAGTCTCTCTCATCCACCTGGGCGCCAGCTTGTCTATCTTCTCTGTCCCTGTGCACGGGAGATGCTCAATAATCATTTGTCAGCAAAAATGAAACAGGAAGGCCCCTGAGGTGCTGGGATTAGGAGCCGTACACCCCAGGTGAGGAAGGAGCCTTGAGGAAGGGGAGAGCGTCAGGCCTCTGAGCCCAAGCTAAGCCATCATATCCCCTGTGACCTGCACATATACATCCAGATGGCCTGAAGTAACTGAAGATCCACAAAAGAAATAAAAACAGCCTTAACTGATGACATTCCACCATTGTGATTTGTTTCTGCCCCATCCTAACTGATCAATGTACTTTGTAATCTCCTCCACCCTTAAGAAGATTCTTTGTAATTCTCCCCACCCTTGAGAATGTACTTTGTGAGATCCACCTCCTGCCCACAAAACATTGCTCCTAACTCTACCAGCTATCCCAAAACCTGTAAGAACTAATGATAATCCCACCACCCTTTGCTGACTCTCTTTTTGGACTCAGCCCACCTGCACCCAGGTGAAATAAACAGCCTTGTTGCTCACACAAAACCTGTTTGGTGGTCTCTTCACACAGACGTGTTAGACATTTGGTGCCGAAGACCCGGGTCAGAGGGACTCCTTTGGGAGTCCCTTGTCCTCACCCCCACTCCGTGAAGAGATCCACCTACGATCTCGGGTCCTCAGACCAACCAGTCCAAGGAACATCTCACCAATTTCAAATTGGGTAAGCGGTCTTTTCACTCTCTTCTCCAGCCTCTCTTGCTACCCTTCAATCTTCCTCTTTTGCTACCCTTTGATCTCCCTGTCCTTCCAATTCCAGTTCTTTTTCCTCTCTAGTAGAGACAAAGGAGACACATTTTATCCATGGACCCAAAACTCCGGCACTGGTCACGGACTCAGGAAGACAGCCTTCCCTTGGTGTTTAATCATTGCGGGGATGCCTGCCTGATTATTCACTCACTCTCCATTGGTGTCTGATCACCGCGGGGACGCCTGCCTTGGTCATTCACCCACATTCCCTTGGTGGCAAGTCAATTGCGGGGATGCCTGCTTTGGCTGTTCACCCACATTGCAGCCCAGGGCTGCTCCCCACCCCCCTTCTCCGTGTCTCTACCCTTCTCTTTAAACTTCCTCCTTCACTGTAGGCAAACTTCCACCCTCCATTCCTCCTTTTTCTCCCTTAGCCTGTGTTCTCAAGAACTTAAAACCTCTTCAACTCTTGCCTGACCTAAAATTTAAACACCTTATTTTCTTCTACAATACCGCTTGGCCCCAGTACAAACTCTACAGTAGTTCCAAGTGGCCAGGGAATGGCACTTTTAATTTGTCTATCCTACAAGATCTAGAGAATTTTTGTCGAAAAATGGGCAAATGGTCTCAGGTGCCTGATGTCCAGGCATTCTTTACACATTGGTCCCTCCCTAGTCTCTGCTCCCGATGAGACTCATCCCAAATCTTTCTTCTTTCTCTGCTGTCTGTTCCTTCCGTCTCCACCCCAAGCTCTGAGTCCTTTGAATCCTTATTTTCTATGGACTCATCTGACCTCTCCCCTTCTCCCCAGGCTGCTCCTCGCCAGGCCGAGCCAGGTCCCAATTCTTCCTCAGCCTCTGCTCCCCCACCCTATAATCTTTCTATCACCTCCTCTCCTCACACCTGGTCTGGTTTACAGTTTCGTTCTGTGACTAGCTCTCTCCGACCTGCCCAACAATTTCCTCTTAGAGAGGTGTCTGGAGCTGAAGGCATAGTCAGGGTACATGTGCCTTTTTCTCTATGAGACCTTTCCCAAATCAGCCGGCATTTAGGCTCTTTCTCATCAGACCCCACTAAATATATACAGGAATTCCGATATCCAATTCTGTCCTACAATTTAACCTGGAGTGACTTAAGTGTCATCCTAACTTCTACCCGCTCCCCAGATGAATGGGAAAGAGTTTTTTCTCTAGCCCAATCTCATGCTGATAACCGCCAGCTTCATAAGCCAGGCCTCCAGGAAGGCATTAGAGCAGTTCCCCTAGAAGATCCCCAGTGGAACTATCAGGCAGATTCCCCAGGTATAGCTGGGCAAGATTACATGGTTTCCTGCCTAGTTGAAGGGCTTAAAAAGGCAGCTTACAAAGCTGTTAATTATGACAAACTTAAAGAAACTACCCAAGGTAAAGATGAAAACCCGGCCCAGTTCATGGCCTGCTTAGCAGCAACCCTTAGACGCTTTACCGCCCTAGACCCAGAGGGGCCAGAAGGCCACCTTATTCTTAATATGCATTTTATCACCCAGTCAGCTCCTGACATTAGAAAAAAGCTTCAAAAATTGGAATCTGGCCCTCAAACCCCACAACAGGAATTAATCAACCTCGCCTTCAAGGTGTACAATAATAGAGAGGAGGTAGCCAGACAGCAACGCATTTCTGAGTTACAGCTACTTGCCTCTGCTGTAAGACAACCCACAACCACGTCTCCAGCATACAAGAACTTCAGAACATCCAAGCCACAGCTCCCAGGGGCTCCTTCAAAACATCCTCGTGGACCTTGCTTCAAATGCCAAAAGCCTGGCCACTGGGCCTCAGTATGCCCGCAGCCTGGGATTCCTCCTAAGCCGTGCCCTGCCTGTGCTGGCCCCCACTGGAGGTCAGACTGCCCAACTCACATCGCTGCCGCTCCTAAAGCCCCTGGAACCCAGACCCAACGTTCCTTGGCCGACTCCTTCCCAGATCTCCTCGGCTTAGCAGCTGAAGACTGATGCCGCCTGATCGCCTCGGAAGCCCCCTGGACCATCGCAGACACCGAGCTTTGGGTAACTCTTACAGTGGAGGGTAAGTCCGTCCCCTCTTTAATTGATATGGGGGCTACCCACTACACATTACCTTCTTTTCAAGGGCCTGTTTCCCTTGCCCCCATAACTGTTGTGGGTATTAATGGCCAAGCCTCAAAACCCCTTAAAACTCTCCAACTCTGGTGCCAACTTGGACAACATTCTTTTATGCACTCCTTTTAATTATCCCCAACTGCCCAGCTCCCTTATTAGGTCGAGACATTTTAACTAAATTATCTGCTTCCCTGACTATTCCTGGGCTACAGCCACACCTCATTGCTGCCTTTCCCCCGGTTCAAAGCCTCCTTCACATCCTCTCCTTGTATCTCCCCACCTTAATCCACAAGTATAGGACACCTCTACTCCCTCCTTGGCGATGGATGATGCACCCCTTATCATCCCATTAAAACTTAATCACTCTTACCCCGCTCAATGCCAATATCCCATCCCACAGCATGCTTTAAGAGGATTAAAGCCTGTTATCACTCACCTGCTACAGCATGGCCTTTGAAAGCGTATAAACTCTCCTTACAATTCCTCCATTTTACCTGTCCCAAAACTGGACAAGTCTTACAGGTTAGTTCAGGATCTGCGCCTTATCAACCAAATTGTCTTGCCTATTCACCCCATGGTGCCAAAGCCATATACTCTCCTATCCTCAATACCTCCCTCCACAGCCCATTATTCTGTTCTAGATAAACCTAGCTGACCCCATAAATCCTAAATCCTTTCCCCACTCCCCTTTCCATTCCTTAAAAAATAGCCCTAAAGGCTGCTCCCACACTAGCTCTCCCTAACTCATCCCAACCTTTTTCATTACACACAGCCGAAGTGCAGGGCTGCATGGTCGGAATTCTTACACAAGAGCCGGGATGGTGCCCTGTAGTCTTTCTGTCCAAACAACTTGACCTTATTCTTTTAGCCTAGCCCTCATGTCTGCGTGTGGCCGCTGCCACTGCTTTAATAGGGGCCCTCAAAATCACAAACTATGCTCAACTATCTACAATTCTCATAACTTCCAAAATCTATTTTCTTCCTCATACCTGACACATATACTCTCTGCTCCCTAGATCCTTTGGCTAGACTCACTCTTTTTTGAGTCTCCCACAATTACCATTGTTCCCAGCCTGGACTTCAATCCGGCCTGTCACATTATTCCTGATACCACACCTGACCCCCATGACTGTATCTCTCGGATACACCTGGCATTTGCTCCATTTCCCCAAATTTTCTTCTTTCCTGTTCCTCACCCTGATCACACCTGGTTTATTGATGGCAGTTCCACCAGGCCTAATCACCACACACCAGCAAAGGCAGGCTATTCTATAGTATCTTCCACATATATCATTGAGGCTACCACTCTGCCCCCCTCCACTACCTCTCAACAAGCCGAACTCATTGCCTTAACTCGAGCCCTCACTATTGCAAAGGACTACGCATCAATATTTATACTGACTCTAAATATGCCTTCCATATGCTGTACCACCATGCTGTTACATGGGCAAAAAGAGGTTTCCTCACTACACAAAGGTCCTCCATCAATAATGCCTCTTTAATAAAAACTCTTCTCAAGGCCGCTTTACTTCCAAAAAAACCTAGAGTCATTCACTGCAAGGGTCATAAAAAGGCATCAGATCCCATCACTCAGGGCAGCACTTATGCTGATAAGGTAGCTAAAAAAGCAGCTAGCATTCCAACTTCTATCTCTCACGGCAGTTTTTCTCCTTCCCATCGGTCACTCCCACCTACTCCCCCACTGAAATTTCCACCTATCAATCTCTTCCCACACAAGGCAAATGGTTCTTAGACCAAGGAAAATATCTCCTTCCAGCCTCACAGGCCCATTCTATTCTGTCATCATTTCATAACCTCTTCCATGTAAAAGTTACAAGCCACTAGCCTGCCTCTTAGAACCTCTCACTTCCTTTCCATCGTGGAAATCTATCCTTAAGGAAATCACTTCTCAGTGTTCCATCTGCTATTCTACTACTCCTCAGGGATTGTTCAGGCCCCCTCCCTTCTCTACACATCAAGCTCGGGGATTTGCCCCCACCCAGGACTGGCAAATTGACTTTACTCACATGCTCCAAGTCAGGAAACTAAAATACCTCTTGGTCTGGGTAGACACTTTCACTGGATGGGTAGAGGCCTTTCCCACAGGGTCTGAGAAGGCCACTGTGGTCATTGCTTCCCTTTTGTCAGACGTAATTCCTCAGTTTGGCCTTCCCACCTCTATACAGTCTGATAATGGACTGGCCTTTATTAGTCAAATCATCCAAGCAGTTTCTCAGGCTCTTGGTATTCAGTGGAATCTTCATACCCCTTACCATCCTTAATCTTCAGGAAAGGTAGAATGGACTAATGGTCTTTTAAAAACACACCTCACCAAGCTCAGCCTCCAACTTAAAAAAGGAGGACTCTGTCAAGGATAGATCCCAAAAACTCACCAGCCAAACAAGTAATTACACTGAACCCCCTTGGGCACTCTGTAATTGGATGTCCTGGGTCCTCCCAATTCTTAGTCCTTTAATATCTGTTTTTCTCCTTCTCTTATTTGGACCTTGTGTCTTCTGTTTAGTTTCTCACTTCATCCAAAACCGTATCCAGGCCATCACCAATCCTATATGACGAATGTTTCTTCTAACAACCCCACAATATCACCCCTTACCACAAAATCTTCCTTCAGCTTAATCTCTTCCACTCTAGGTTCCCACGCTGCCCCTAATCCTGCTCGAAGCAGCCCTGAGAAACATTGCCCATTATCTCTCCATACCACCCCCAAAAATTTTCACTGCCCCAACACTTTACCACTATTTCATTTTATTTTTCTTATGAATATAAGACAGGAATGTCAGGCCTCTGAGCCCAAGCTAAGCCATCATATCCCCTGTGACCTGCATGTATACATCCCTCTGGCCTGAAGTAATTGAAGATCCACAAAAGAAGTGAAAATAGCCTTAACTGATGACATTCCACCATTGTGATTTGTTTCTGCCCCACCCTAACTGATCAATGTACTTTGTAATCTCCCCCACCCTTAAGAAGGTTCTTTATAATTATCCCCACCCTTGAGAATGTACTTTGTGAGATCCACCCCCTGCTCGCAAAACATTGCTCTTAACTTCACGGCCTATCCCAAAACCTGTAAGAACTAATGATAATCCACCACCCTTTGCTGACTCTCTTTTCAGACTCAGCCTGCCTGCACCCAGGTGAAATAAACAGCCTTGTTGCTCACACAAAGCCTGTTTGTTGGTCTCTTCACATGGACGTGTGAGACAGAGAGGACCTGAGTTAGTGCCCCCTGCCCACCCTGAAGGTCAGCCCTGGGCAGGGCAGGCCACTGTGCCTTGTGGCGTCTGTCACTTGTGACCTTGACAGGTGGCCCGCAGAGGACATAGCTGCACTCGGTCAGCTGTGGTCTTGGGGCAGCTGCATCAGGGTGGCCCTGACTTGAGACACCCTGATGCCTGTCCACCTGTCCACTCCTGGGCAGCAGCGCTGGAAGGGAGGCAGCCTCCCGGGGCTCTGCCACAGGGTGCAAGGCTGAGGGAGTCTTGGCTTTGGGCTGTTGGCGGTTGAGTGTGGGGCATTGCATTCTTCTTCATTCCTGTCTATAAGGACCACCAGAAGCAATTTGCCTTCAGCTGGGAAGGCCAGCAGTATACCTTCATGGTCCTACCTCAGGGCTCTATCACCTATCTGGCTTTGTGTCATAATCTTCTTCACAGACATCTTACTGGTGTTTCCCTCGCATGAGGTATCACACTAGTCCGTTACATTGACGACATTATGCTGACGGGAGCGAGAAGTAGCAACCACACTGGACTCATTGTTGAGACATTTGTGTGCCAGCGGATGGGAAATAAATCTGACTAAAATTCAGGTGAGGCTGGAGAATAGGGAAACTGAGCAGGAGAGTAGCAAAGGTAATTAAAAGTTAAATAAAGGGCAGAATGACTAAAAGCAGAAAGTAGAAGCAAGGTAAAAGGGCAGTGGGCAAGAAGCAAGATAAGAGCTAGAAGTTGAGCAGTCAAAACAAAAAGAGAAGTGAGCAAGTACATCCTGGCTGGCAGGATCCAGACCAAACCAGTAAGGGGCCGCTCTTCAGGGCTAGGCATGTGCATTAGAGAGAAAACATTTCCTTACCATGACCCCATATGATAATCAGCTCATTAAAGCTCATGCATGTTGGGGACCAGCCTCAACACCACCCACAGGGTACCCGAAGTCGGGTGGTAACAAAGGATTGAGAAGAGACAGGTTAAGTGCTCATAAAGGTGGGAGCCAGGGAGCCAGTTGCAAATGGAGGCCGCAAAAGGCTCAGAGCTCTGGTCTCCACACTATTGAGTATAATCACTTAGATCTAAGAAGCAGATGTTCAGGACGAAACAGTGAAAGGGTGGCAGTGCGTCATAGGTGTCAGGCCTCTGAGCCCAAGCCAAGCCATCGCATCCCCTGTGACATGCACGTATACATCCAGACGGCCTGGAGTAACTGAAGATCCACAAAAGAAGTGAAAATAGCCTTAACTGATGACATTCCACCATTGTGATTTGTTTCTGCCCCACCCTAACTGATCAATGTACTTTGTAATCTCCCCCACCCTTAAGAAGGTTCTTTGTAATTCTCCCCACCCTTGAGAATGTACTTTGTGAGCTCCACCCCTGCCTACAAAACATTGCTCTTAACTTCACCGCCTATCCCAAAACCTGTAAGAACTAATGATAATCCATCTCCCTTCGCTGACTCTCTTTTCGGACTCAGCCCGCCTGCACCCAGGTGAAATAAACAGCCATGTTGCTCACACAAAGCCTGTTTGGTGGTCTCTTCACACGGACGCGCATGAAATTTGGTACCATGACTCGGATCGGAGGACCTCCCTTGGGAGATCAATCCCCTGTCCTCCTGCTCTTTGCTCCATGAGAAAGATCCATCTATGTATGACCTCAGGTCCTCAGATGGACCAGCCCAAGAAACATCTCACCAATTTCAAATCCAGTAAGTAGCCTCTTTTTACTCTCTTCTCCAACTTCCCTCACTATCCCTCAACCTCTTTCTCCTTTCAATCTTGGCGCCACACTTCAATCTCTCCCTTCTCTTAATTTCAATTCCTTTCATTTTCTGGTAGAGACAAAGGAGACACGTTTTATCTGTGGACCCAAAACTCCGGCACCAGTCACGGACTGGGAAGGCAGACTTCCCTTGGTGTTTAATCATTGCAGGGACATCTCTCTGATTATTCACCCATGTTTCAAAGGTGTCAGACCACGCAGGGACGCCTGCCTTGGTCCTTCACCCTTAGCGGCAAGTCCTGCTTTTCTGGGGGAGGGGCAAGTACCCCAACCCCCTTCTCTCCGTGTCTTTACCCCTTCTCTGGTTTTCTGGGGGAGAGGCACATACCCCAACCCCTTCTCTTCATGTCTCTACCCCTTCTCTGCTCTCCTGGGGCAGGGGCAAGAACCCCTCAACCCCTTCTCCTTCACCCTTAGTGGCAAGTCCCGCTTTTCTAGGGGGCAAGAACCCCCAATCCCTTATTTCCATGCCCCAACACCTTCTCTGCTTTTCTGGAGGGCAAGAACCCCCTACCCCTTCTCCATGTCTCTACTCTCTTCTCTGGGCTTGCCTCTTTCACTATGGGCAAGCTTCCACCTTCCATTCCTCCTTCTTCTCCCTTAGCCTGTGTTCTTAAGAACTTAAAACCTCTTCAACTCTCACCTGACCTAAAATCTAAGTGTCTTATTTTCTTCTGCAATGCCGCTTGACCCCAATACAAACTCGACAGTAGTTCCAAATGGCACTTTCAATTTTTCCATCCTACAAGATCTAAATAATTCTTGTCATAAAATGGGCAAATGGTCTGAGATGCCTGACATCCAGGCATTCTTTTACACATCAGTCCCTTCCTAGTCTCTGTGCCCAATGCAACTCATCCCAAATCTTCCTTCTTTCCCTCTCGCCTGTCCCCTCAGTCCCAACCCCAAGTGTCACTGCATCTTTCTAATCTTCCTTTTCTACAGACCCATCTGACCTCTCCCCTCCTCCCCAGGCTGCTCCTCGCCAGGCCAAGCTAGGTCCCAATTCTTATTCAGCTTCTGCTCCTCCACCCTATAATCCATTTATCACCTCCCCTCCTCACACCTGGTCCAGCTTACAGTTTCGTTCCATGACTAGCCCTCCCCCACCTGCCCAGCAATTTACTCTTAAAACGGTGGCTGGGGCTAAAGGCATAGTCAAGGTTAATGCTCCTTTTTCTTTATCCCAAATCAGATAGCCTTTAGGCTCTTTTTCATCAAATATAAAAATCCAGCCCAGTTCATGACTCGTTTGGCAGCAACCCTGAGACACTTTACAGCCCTAGACCCTAAAAGGTCAAAGGGCCGTCTTATTCTTAATATACATTTTATTACCCAATCTGCTCCTGACATTAAATAAAACTCCAAAAATTAAATTCCGGCCCTCAAACCCCACAACAGGATTTAACCTTGCCTTCAAGGTGTACAATAATAGAAAAAAGTTGCAATTCCTTGCCTCCACTGTGAGACAAACCCCAGCAACATCTCCAGCACACAAGAACTTCCAAACACCTAAACAGCAGTGGCCAGGTGTTCCTCCAGAACTGCCTCCCCCAGGAGCTTGCTACAAGTGCCAGAAATCTGGCCACCGACCCAAGGAATGCCCGCAGCCCGGGATTCCTCCTAAGCCGTGTCCCATCTGTGTGGGACCCCACTGAAAATCGGACTGTTCAACTCACCTGGCAGCCACTCCCAGAGCCCCTGGAACTCTGGCCCAAGGCTCTCTGACTGACTCCTTCCCAGATCTTCTCGGCTTAATGGCTGAAGACTGACGCTGCCCGATCGCCTTGGAAGCCCCGTAGACCATCATGGACACAGAGCTTTAGGTAACTCTCACAGTGGAAGGTAAGTCCGTCCTCTTCTTAATCAATACGGAGGGTACCCACTCCACATTACCTTATTTTCAAGGTCCTGTTTCCCTTGCCTCCATAACTGTTGTAGGTATTGACGGCCAGGCTTCTAAACCTCTTAAAACTCCCCAACTCTAGTGCCAACTTAGACAATACTCTTTTAAGCACTCCTCTTAATTATCCCCACCTGCCCCGTTCCCTTATTAGGCTGAGACACTTTCACTAAATTATCTGCTTCCCTGACTATTCCTGGATTACAGCTACATCTCATTGCTGCCCTTCTTTCCAATCCAAAGCCTCCTTTGTGTCCTCCTCTTGTATCCCCCCACCTTAACCCACAAGTATAAGATAACTCTACTCCCTCCTTGGCGACCGATCATGCACCCCTTACCATCTCATTAAAACCTAATCACCCTTACCCCGCTCAATGCCAATATCCCATCCCACAGCATGCTTTGAAAGGATTAAAGCCTGTTATCACTTGCCTGCTACAGCATGGCCTTTTAAAGCCTATAAACTCTCCTTACAATTCCCCCATTTTACCTGTCCTAAAACCAGACAAGCCTTACAAGTTAGTTCAGGATCTATGCCTTATCAACCAAGTTGTTTTGCCTATCCACCCCATGGTGCCAAACCCATATACTCTCCTATCCTCAATACCTCCCTCTACAACCCATTATTCTGTTCTGGATCTCAAACATGCTTTCTTTACTATTCCTTTGCACCCGTCATCCCAGCCTCTCTTTGCTTTTACTTGGACTGACCCTGACACCCATCAGACTCAGCAAATTACCTGGGCTGTACTGCCACAAAGCTTCACAGACAGCCCCCATTACTTCAGTCAAGCCCAAATTTCTTCCTTATCTGTTACCTATCTCAGCATAATTCTCATAAAAACACACATTCTCTCCCTGCTGATCATGTCCGATTAATCTCCCAAACCTCAATCCCTTCTACAAAACAACAACTCTTTTCCTTCCTGGGCATGGTTAGTGCGGCCAGAATTCTTACACAAGAGCCAGGACCGCACCCTGTAGTGTAGCCTTTCTGTCCAAACAACTTGACCTTACTGTTTTAGCCTAGCCCTCATGTCTGCATGCAGTGGCTGCCGCTGCTTTAATACTTTTAGAGGCCCTAAAAATCACAAACTATGCTCAACTCACTCTCTACATTTCTCATAACTTCCAAAATCTATTTTCTTCCTCACACCTGACACATATACTCCCTGGCTCCTTCAGCTGTACTTACTCTTTGTTAAGTCCCACAATTAACATTGTTCCTGGCCCGGACTTCAATCTGGCCTCCCACATTATTCCTGATACCACACCTGACCCCCATGACTCTATGTCTCTGATCCAACTGACATTCACCCCATTTCCCCATATTTCCTTCTTTCCTGTTCCTCACCCTGATCACGCTTGATTTATTGATGGCAGTTCCACCAGGCCTAATCACCACACACCAGCAAAGGCAGGCTATGCTATAGTACAAGCCACTAGCCCACCTCTCAGAACCTCTCATTTCCTTTCCATCGTGGAAATCTATCCTCAAGGAAATAACTTCTCAGTGTTCCATCTGCTATTCTACTACTCCTCAGGGATTATTCAGGCCCGCTCCCTTCCCTACACATCAAGCTTGAAGATTTGCCCCCACCCAGGAATGGCAAATTAGCTTTACTCAACATGCCCTGAGACAGATAACAAAAATACCTCTTAGTCTAAGTAGACACTTTCACTAGATAAGTAGAGGCCTTTCCTACAGGGTCTGAGAAGGCCACGCAGTCATTTCTTCCCTTCTGTGAGACATAATTCCTCAGTTTAGCCTTCCCACCTCTATACAGTCTGATAACAGACCAGCCTTTATTAGTCAAATCAGCCAAGCAGTTTTTCAGGCTCTTAGTAGGTTTCAGTGAAACCTTTATATCCCTTACGGTCCTCCGTCTTCAAGAAAAGTAGAACGGACTAAAGGTCCTTTAAAAACACACCTCACCAAGCTCAGCCACCAACTTAAAAATGACTGGACAATACTTTTACCACTTTCCCTTCTCAGAAGTCAGACCTGTCCTCAGAATGCTACAGGGTACAGCCCATTTGAGCTCCTTTTTATTAGGCCCCAGTCTCATTCCAGACACCAGACTAACTTAGACTGTGCCCCCAAAAAACTTGTCATCCTTACTATTTTCTGTCTAGTCATACTCCTATTCTCCGTTCTCAACTACTCATACATGCCCTGCTCTTGTTTACACTGCCGGTTTACACTGTTTCTCCAAGCCATCACAGCTGATATCTCCTCGTGCTATCCCCAAACTGCCACTCTTAACTCGAAGTAAATAAATAATCTTTGCTGGCAGGACTATGCTGAACCTCCTTAGGCACTCACTAATCAGATGTCCTGGGTCCTCCCAATTCTTAGACCTTTTATACCTGTTTTTCTCCTTCTCTTATTCCATTTAGTTTCTCAATTCATCCAAAACCATATCCAGGCCATCACCAATAATTCTACATGACAAATGTTTCTTCTAACAACCCCACAATATCACCCCTTACCACAAAATCTTCCTTCAGCTTAATCTCTTCCACTCTAGGTTCCCACGCTGCCCCTAATCCCGCTTGAAGCAGCCACAAAAGAAGTGAAAATAGCCTTACCTGATGACATTCCACCATTGTGATTTGTTCCTGCCTCACCCTGACTGATCAATGTACTTTGTAATCTCCCCCACCCTTAAGAAGGTTCTTTGTAATTCTCCCCATCCTTGAGAATGTACTTTGTGAGATCCACCCCTGCCCACAAAACATTGCTCTTAACTTCACCGCCTATCCCAAAACCTATAAGAACTAATGATAATCCATCTCCCTTCGCTGACTCTCTTTTCGGACTCAGCCTGCCTGCACCCAGGTGAAATAAATAGCCATGTTGCTCACACAAAGCCTGTTTGGTGGTCTCTTCACACGGACGCGAATGAAAATAGGCATAATCTATAGCAATAGTGGTTTAAATGAATCTCCTTCGTGCTCAAACAGCATATCTTTAATTTATCGGAGAGTAGCTAGTGGAAGCGGGCTTAACTAAGAGCCTGCATGTCTGTCCACATTCCAGTGTTTCAAAGGAGTGTCTTTCTCCTTGAACACAGTGTTTACAGATAAGAGAGCGGGTCTCTTGGCCGGGCTCAGTGGCTCACGCCTGTAATCCCAGCACTTTGGGAGGCCGAGGTGGGCAGATCACAAGGTCAAGAGATGAAGACCATCCTGGCTAACACGGTGAAACTCCGTCTCTACTAAAAATACAAAAAATTAGCCGGGCATGGTGGTGGGCACCCACTGTAGTCCCAGCTACTCGGGAGGCTGAGGCAGGAGAATGGTGTGAACCCGGGAGGCGGAGCTTGCAGTGAGTGGAGATCGGGCCACTGCATTCCAGCCTGGGCGACAGAGCGAGACTGCCTCAAAAAAAAAAAAAAAAAAAAAAAAAAAAAGAGTGGGTCTCGCTCTGAGCATGGGAACATGATGGCAATTACGAGGCTTTCCTCAACTTATTGTCCCATATTTTTATGGCCAGTTTATGCAGGCACCCCATAAGTCTTTTTCCCAACAATGCATATGGACTGCATATCGGAGGCGGTGCACAAGCGCACAGGGGCCAAAGTAACTAAGCAACCCACCTATCAATCAAAAAGGCAGACACTGGCTAGAGATTAGGGAGCCTTGGGAAGAGAAGGGAAAAACCCATAAAAAGATCCAAACTACACCACGCTGGATCTGATCTCACCTCGCAGAGGTTGGTCTGCGCTCCCCCTCTGAGAGTGGAGCACTGTGCCTAATCCACTTCTGCTGCCTTGCTTTGCTATCTGTGTGTGTCTCATCCAATTCTTTGTTCAAGACACCAAAAGCCTAGACCTGCATGGCACCTTCCGGTAACACAGGGACCTACTATTGCAGTAAAATATCTAGGGGTCCAGTGGCTTGGGGCCTGTCAAGATATTCCTTTTAAGGTGAAGGATAAGTTGTTGCATTTGGCCCTTCCTACAACCAAGAAAGAGGCAAAATGTCTAGTGGGCCTATTTGGACTTTGGAGGCAACATATTCCTCATTCAGGTGTGTTACTCCGGCCCACTTGTCAAGTGACCCAAAAGGCTGCCAGTTTTGAGTGGGTCCAGAACAGAAGAAGACTCTGCAAGAGGTCCAGGCTGCTGTGCAAGCTGCTCTGCCACTTGGGCCATATGACACAGCAGATCCAATGGTGCTTGAGGTGTCAGTGGTAGATAGCGATGATGTTTGGAACCTTTGGCAGGCCCTGACAGGTGAATCATAGCAGAGGCCTCTGGGATTTTGGAGCAAGGCTCTGCCGTCTTCTGAAGATAACTAGTCTCCTTTCGAGAGACAGCTCTTGGCCTGTTAGAAACTGAACATTTGACTATGGGTCACCAAGTCACCATGTGATATGAACTGCATATCATGAACTGGGTGTTTTCTGACCCATCTACCCATAAAGTGGGAGGGGTGTGCACAGCAGCATTCCATCATCAAATGAAGTGGTATGTATGTGATCCGGTTCGAGCAGGTTCTGAAGGCACAAGTAAGTTACATGAGGAAGTGACTCAAATGCCCATGGTCCCCACTCCTGCCACCCTGCCTTCTCTCTCCCAGCCTGCACCAGTGGCCTCATGGCCCTATGATCAGTTGACAAAGGAAGAGAAGACAAGGGCCTAGTTTACAGATGGCTCTGCACAATATGCAGGTACCACCCATAAGTGGACAGCTGCAGCCCCTTTCTAGGGTATCCCTGAAGGACAGTGGTGAAAGGGAAATCTTCCCAGCGGGCAGAACTTCGAGCAGTGCACCTGGCTCTGCACTTTGCAAGGAAGGAGAAATGGCCAGATGCGTGATTATATACTGACTCATGGGCTGTAGCCAATGGTTTGACTGGATGGACAGGGACTTGGAAGAAGCATGATTGGAAAATTGGTGAACTGGGGAAAGAGGTATGTGGATGGATTTCTCTGACCACAATATGTGGTCAAAAACCATGAAGATATTTGTGTCCCATGTGAGTGCTCACCAAAGAGTGACCTCAGCAAAGGAGGATTTTTATCGTGGATATTTATCAATCATGACTCATTCTGTGGACACCACTCAGCCTCTTTCTCCAGCCACCCCTGTCATCGCCCAATGGGCTCATAAACAAAGTGGCCATGGTGGCAGGGATGGAGGTTACACATGGGCTCAGCAACATGGACTTCCACTCAGCAACATGGACTTCCACTCACCAAGGCTGACTTGGCTATGGCCACTGCTTACTGCCCAATTTGCAAGCAGCAGAGACCATCACTGAGCCCTCGATATGACACCATTCCTCAGGGTGATCAGCCAGTTTCTTGGTGGCAGGTTGATTACATTGGACCTCTTCCATCATGGAAAAGGCAGAGGATTGTCTTTACTTGAATAGACACTTACTCTGGACGTGGGTTTGCCTATCCTGCACGCAACGCTTCTACCAAGACTACCATCCTCGGACTCAACGGAATGCCTTATCCACCATCATGGTATTCCACACAGCATTGCCTCCGACCAAGGCACTCACTTTACAGGCTAAAGAAGTGCAGCAGTGGGCACATGCTCATGGAGTTAACTGATTTTACCATGTTTCCCATCATCCTTAAGCAGCTGGATTGATAGAACAGTGGAATGGCCTTTTGAAGTCACAATTACAATGCCAACTAGGTGACAATACTTTGCAGGACTGGGGCAAAGCTCTCCAGGAGCCCGTGTATGCTCTGAATCAGCATCCAACTTATGGTACTGTTTCTCCCATAGCCAGCATTCACAGATCCAGGAATCAAGGGGTGGAAGTGAATGTGGCACCATTCACCATCACCCCTAGTGACCCACTAGCAAAGTTTTGCTTCCTGTTCCTGCAACATTATGTTCTGCTGGCCTAGAGGTCTCAGTTCTAGAGGGAGGAATGTTGGCACCAGGAGACAAAATAATAATTCTGTTAAAGTGGAAGACTGCCAACTGACCACTTTGGGC
Source organism: Pan troglodytes (assembly GCF_028858775.2). Classification (NCBI taxonomy): domain Eukaryota; kingdom Metazoa; phylum Chordata; class Mammalia; order Primates; family Hominidae; genus Pan; species Pan troglodytes. The sequence goes on along the minus strand of NC_086015.1, from coordinate 132,075,042 downwards.
TCCTCTTGCCTCTAAGTCCACAGGCTAAGAAGGGAGTTACAGTGTTGGCTGGGGTGACTGACCTGGACTATCAAGATGAAATCAGACTACTACTCCACAATGAAGGTAATAAAGAAGAGTATGCATGGAATATAGGATCCCTTAGGGCATCTCTTAGTATTACCATGCCCTGTGATTAAGGTCAATGGGAAACTACAATAGCCCAATCCAGGCAGGACTGCAAATGGTCCAGACCCTTCAGGAATGAAGATTTGGGTCACTCCACCAGGTAAAAAACTACAACCAGCCGAGGTGCTTCCTGAAGGCAAAGGGAATACAGAATAGGTAGCAGAAGATAGTTATTAATACCAGCTACAGCCACGTGACCAATTGCAGAAACAAGGATTGTAATTGTCACGACTATTTCCTCCTTATTTTGTTAAAAATGTTTGTGCATGTATACACTTGTACTAAGAAAACATCTTCATTTTATTTCCTTTCTTTTTCCATTATCATGTGACATAAGATTTATTGATTTTATATCAGCATTTAAATGTTGTTAACTTTATGTAATAGCATTTAGGTTAAGGATTAGTGTGCTTCTGGTTGTATGAAGGATAGCTGTATTACGTTAGGTGTAATTATGACCTTATTATTTCCTTTATTTGGAGATTAAATATGATTTCAGGAGATGTGTATGGGTTCAAGTTGACAAGGGGTTCAAGTTGACAAGGACTTGTGATGCTAATGTATCAACCTGATCAGATTGAAGGATGCCTAGATAGCTGGTAAACTTGTTTCTGGGTGTGTCTGTGAGGGTGTTGCCAGAGGAGATTAAAATTTGAGTCCGTGGACTGTGAGTGGCAGACCCACCCTCAATGTGGATGGACACCATCTAACAGCTGCCAGTGTGGCTAGAACAAAACAGGCAGAAGGTGGGATAAGTTGGCTTGCTGAGTCTTCTGGCTTTCATCTTTCTTCTGTTCTGGATGCTTCCTGCCCTTGGACATCAGACTCCAGGTTCTTTGGCCTTTGGACTCTTGGACTTACAAGAGTGGTTTGCCAGGGGCTCTCCAGCCTTTGGCCACAGACTGAAGGCCGCACTGTCAGCTTCCCTGCTTTTGAGGCTTTTGGACTTGGACTGATCTACTATTGGCTTCTTTCTTCTTCAGCTTGCAGATGGCCTATTGTGGGACTTTGCTTTGTGATTGTGTGAGTCAATTCTCTTTAATAAACTCCCTTTCATATATACATTTATCCTATTAGTTATGTCCCTCTAGAGAACCCTAATACATTATCTCTCTCCCAGGGGCCACAGGCTTGCAGGCCTACCTGGCCAGGGAGATGATCTAAATCTGCCTGAGAGGCAGGAGGTGAGGAGCCGGTGCTGGAGGTGCGGTGGCCCTGCCTGGGAGCACCAGCGGCTCCAGTTGCTGCAGCAAGGAGAATGGGGGCCTGGGGCTGCAAGACGGTTTGAAGAGATGTGGGCATCAGCATTTTTTATGTGTCATCTCGTGTGTGTGTGTGTGTGTGTGTTTTGAACATTGGAGCCATAAAACTTCAGATTAAAGAAAAACTGCAGGACTTAAAACCCACTGGCAGCTCAGGGCTGGCCTGCAGGCCTGTAACTGGTGCAGTTTCCAGCCTGTGCTGCCTGTGACTGCGGCAAGCCTCCACTGCACGCCCCATGGACACGGTCTCTGTCTGTGGCTGCAGCCCTGAGTGCCACAGAGGTCCCTCCCCATTGACGGGGCTGTCTGGCTCTGAGTCTGTGCGCTCCTGTGGGGCAGGCGTCAGCTTCTTGACCTGGTTTTCCTTCATAACTGCTCTCTGAGGGTAGCGGCTGGCCAGAAATCCTTTGCCGAATGGATCCTGGAATCCAGCCCCAGTCCCTGGGCCTCTCCCCACTGGAGCCACTCGCCACTGCCAGGCTGGCTACCAGGGTACATTCTTCTTCCCTTGACTTTCTGTCCCAAGCCTGGAAGGCATCCAGAAGGCTCCTCCTAGCACCAAGGAACCCAGAGAGCAGGAGAATGGAGCAGCAGGGTCACAGCCTGGCTTGCAGGGCCCGTTCCTGGCAACTGCCACACTCAGCTGTAGGTTTCCAAACACAGCCCAGAACAGCTGCAACCCCTTCTCGGGCCTTCTCTGGTTGGTCTATGTGCAAATTAGCAACCTGCCTCTGTCCATAACCCAGCACCCCATGTAGACACAGTGGCTCAGGGGTCCCATCATTCCAGGGAGCCCCTGCCTCCTCCAGACCTTGGTGTGTCCTCTGGAGGGGACAGTAGAGCCACAGCTTCCTACAGGAACCAAGTTCACATACTAGAAGGGCCAGGTGGAAGAGCAGTTCTGCTGGTTTGGGGCTTCAATGAAGAAAGATGGGATTTCTTTTCCTACACAGAAACACCCTGAGCAGAACCAGAAAGTGATCTTTTGTGCCCACTGATATATGTCTCTCTTGCCCAGTGTGTCATTGTCCAGAGCCATGGGTGGTGGAAGGCGGGAAGTGCAGGCTCCCTGCCTGCTTCTACAGAAGCCCTGGGCCAAAGGCCTCTGCTGAGAGCATCCAGCACTGTGTGCTTCTCCACCCTGGCCACACACTCCAATCATTGGGTGAGGCTTCAACACACCCAGACCAAGGAAATCCATGGCACTGAAGGTGGAGAAAAAAAGAAAACAAAAAAGCACGAAGTTTTCTTAAAGCTCCAGCTCTCCAGTGAGTTTCCTGCCTTGGTACTCCTAGAGACGTTGTGTGGGCAGCTCAGGGGCCTGCAACCCTGCCTGAGGCAGAGCTCCAGGGACTTGCAGGGTCAAAGGTGCCTGGGGCAAGCTTCCCAGCATCCCAGTCTCCACACTGGCCTCAATGGGTGTGAGTGACTAAGGCTGGGAGGAAAGGAAGGCCACTGAGTTTCCAGGTCCCTGCTCCACTGGGAAGGGTCTTCTCTGCACTCTCTACCTACAGCCTCCTTCAGCAGCAAAGCTGGCTAGAGTTGCCAGGGGATACCTGCACAGCCTTAAGGCCCAAGAAACGAGTCCTAACTCATGTGTCCCCTGAAACTGAGTAAAAATTTCTGGCCCCCACCCTGATTCAGAGCCCAGAGTTCCAGAAATGTGTGTGCAGCAGGAGGCTCAGCGCCAGGACTCAGGAGCTCTCAGCCTGGGGGAGCCCTGGTCTCCTGTGCTCCCTCTGTCTCCTGTGCTGGGTGAGGCCTCAAGGCCAGCATGGCTGCTGGGAGGGCTGACAACAAAAGGGCCACCAGCTTGGGGCTCAGAGACACATGGGAAGGGGGCAGATGCAGAGGCAGCTGGTGTTTTTGTGAGGCGAAGCCTCATTTTCAAGTTCATGGGCTTTAGGCACTCATTGATCTTTGACTTTTTTTCACTTAGCAGTTTCCTTTTTTTCAATTAAAAAAGTATAAAACTTGCATAAAATTTACCATCTTGTGTCAATTCCAGCATCATTAAATACATTCACAATGTTGTGCAAACATCACCACTGTTTACTTCCAAAACTTCCATCACCCCCAACAGACATTGTGTACCCTTTAAAGAGTAATTCTCCATTCCCCTCCCCGCACTCTGTTCTACTTTTTTGTCTCTTATGAATTTTCCTATTCTAGGTACTTCCTAAGAGTGGAATGATAACAATATTTGTCCTCCTGTTTCAGGCTTATTTCACTTAGAATAATGTTTTTTCTTTTGAGACAGGATCTCGCTCTGTTGCCCAGGCTGGAGTGCAGCAGCACAACCACAGCTCACTGCAGCCTCTCTAGGCTCAAGCAATCCTCCTGCCTCAGCCTCCAAGTAGCTGGGACTACAGGCGCATGCCACCACACCTGGCTAATATTATTTTTTGTAGAGATAGGGTCACACTAAGTTGCCTAGGCCAGTCGAACTCCCGGGCTCAAATTATCCTCCCACCTTGGCCTCACAAAATGCTGGGATTACAGGCGTGAGCCGCCACACTTGGCCTTGGAATAATGTTTTGAAGTCTCATCTATACGGCAGCATGACTCAGAATCTTACTCTCTTTTTTTTTGAGACGGAGTCTAGCTGTGTTGCTGAGGCTGGAGTGCAGTGGCATGATCTCGGCTCACTGCAACCTCTGCCTCTCGGGTTCAAGCGATTCTCCTGTCTCAGCCTCCCAAGTAGCTGGGATTACAGGTGCGTGCCACCACGCCCAGCTAATTTTTGTATTTTTAGTAGAGACGGGGTTTCACCATGTTGGCCAGGATGGTCTCGATCTCTTGACCTCGTGATCCACCCACCTCAGCCTCCCAAAGTGCTGGGCTTACAGGCATGAGCCACCACGCCTGGCCTTACTCCTTATGAATAATATTCCATTCTACATACATATCACATTGTGTTTATCCATTCCTCTGTTGATGAACACTTGTTTCCACTTTTTGGCTAATGTAAATAATGTTACCACGAACATGGGTGTGCAAGTATCTCTGAATCCCAGCTTTCGTTTCTCTTGGGTACACATCTCAAGAGAGGAGTTGCTGATCCCAGGGTAATTCCATGTTTATCTTTTTGAGGAATCACCAGGCTGTTGTCCAAAGTGGCTGCACTGTTTTACATTCCCACCAGTAAAACACGAGGGTTCTGATTTCTCCACATCTTCACTAACACTTGCTGTTTTGTGTGTTAAGTAGCTCAGTGTGGTTTTGATTCGCATTTTCTGGTGGACTGACAGTGATCATTGTATTTTCTTTGGAGAAATATGTAAGTCCTTCACTCATTTTTGAATCACTTTTTAAAATTGAGTTATACGACTTCTTTCTATATTCTGGATATTAATCCCTTATGAGATATATGGTGAGTTTTTACTCTTTGTAGTGTCCTTTGATGCACAAAAATTTTTGATTTTCATGATGTCCAATCTATCTGTTTTCTTTTGTCGCCTGTGTTTTTAGAGTCATGTCAAATAAATCACTGCCAAATCCAATGTCATGAAGCTTTCCCCCTATTCAGAGTTTTACAGTTTTAGCTCTGACACTTAGGTCTTTGATCCAGTTCAAGTTAGTTTGTGTATATGGTGCAAGGTTAAGACTCCAACTTCATTCTTTGCAGATGGGTATGGGTATCCATATCCCAGCACAATTTGATGAAAAAACTGTCTTTTCCCCATTGAATGGTCTTGGCACCCTTGTCAAAAATCAACTGATCATAGATGTGAGGGTAGTTTCCTTTTACCCAGGAGTGCAGCTAGAGAATCAAGTGACTTAACAAAATCTTGATGATCTCTCCAAGACAACCTAAGTTAATGTCTAGAGTTGGAGGATCCTGTTCTATGGCAAGGAATGAAATTTGGCAAGAAGTTTCCCTGTCCTTCCACAACAGTACCCCAGCAGGCATTCCTATGAGTGCAGAGATGACTAGGGACCCAGGGTACTTTTACAAACTGCAAGCCAAGCTTGCTTCTGAAAGCAGAAGCAACAGATACGAATGGAAACCCAACTACTGAATTCACCACCTCCGTTCCATGGGCCATCCAGAGTGGCCTTTTCCTTCTCTAAGCTAGGGATTTTCTATATAGCCTTTACCCTTTCTCTTTCCTGGCATAAAGTAGGGAGTAATAATACACCCACGGGCTATGATTAGACCCCAAAAAGCTAACAAAATTCCAGTTCTGGCTCCCTTCCATGAAACTACAACAAAAATGAGCAAAAAGGGGTATCTTTAGCCCTGCAGTGTGAATGGAGGAAGGACTTCTGGCAAAGGAAAGGGGTACTGTGAGGAAGGGCATTGTGAAGGCACATGGTTCCTTTCCTCAAAGGAAAGAGGTTGGGACAGGATGTGCCATGCTGGCAGTTTTGGGTTCCCCTCCAGACTTCCAGTATCTTCTACCTGGCCAGGAAACTCAGGACATGGAAACTTGGTAGTCACCGTGGACCGGGCCGAGCTCACTTGGCAGAGCAGCAGCACTCAGCACACCACACCCCAAAGCCTGGTCTCTTGAAGCACACACATTCCACTCAGAAGCTGCCGGGCCGCCCTCAGACATAAATTAGTTTCTTAGCATGGGAGCCAGGCAAGCAAGTTTAAATAAGGTGGGTCCTCAATTAGTGGTCACTATGAGAAATTCGGGAGTGTGATCCAAGTGTTGCACTTTCTTCGAATTTTTAAAAGACAAACTAGAGTTGGATTTTGTGTGCTATCTTCCCATTTACAAATATTGGTTGGAAGTATGTAGGAAAAGTGGGTCAAACAAAATCTGTGCAGTGTTGCAACTCAGTGGCGGTGGTGGTGGGGAAGGCTAGAGCATACATTTGAGATCTTTTTTTTTTTTTTTTTTTTTGAGATGAAGTCTCACTCTGTTGCCCAGGCTGGAGTGGCACTATGTCTGCTCACTGCAAGCTCCGCCTCCAGGTTCACACCATTCTCCTGCCTCAGCCTCCCGAGTAGCTGGGACTACTGGCGCCCGCCACCATGCCTGGCTAATTTTTTGTATTTTTAGTAGAGACAGGGTTTCACCGTGTTAGCCAGGATGGTCTCGATCTCCTGACCTCGTGATCTCCCGCCTAGGCCTCCCAAAGTGCTGGGATTACAGGCGTAAGCCACCACGCCCGGCCGAGATCTTTAATTTTTTTTAAGGCCAAACTTTTTCCTGTCTCTTAGCAACCAGCTGTGGACCTTACACATTTGTGGTTCATAAAATATTTAGGGAAATATTTTTATACCAGTTCAATGCCAGCTACACATTAGAATCACCTGGAGGGGTTTTAAAAGCATACCTGAGCCACACTCTGGCACTGTCAAGTTCAGTAAATCAGGTGGGACAAAGGCCCTCAGGTGATTCCAACATACAGCTACTCTTAGGAAAAATGAACCTCCCAGCAAGTGCTCAGCTTTCTAGATCTGTTGTTTTCTCCTCTTTACAAAGGGTGGGTTGTACCTCACAAAACTGTTAAAGATTAAAACGAGTCAGGGGAGGGGAAATTTGGAATGAAGCCAGATTTAAGGGAAGAAAAATTAGACAGTGACGGCTATGAGAGCTAAGATGTACATAAGGGAGGTGATAGGGGAGGTGATGTGCTGAGCTGTGTCCCCCTCCAATTCCTATGTTGAGGCCTAAACCCCAGTACCTCAGCAAGTGACTGCAGTTGGAGACAGGACCATTAAAGAGGTAACTGAAGTAAAATAAGGTCATATAGTTGGGCCCTAATCGAATCTGACTGGTGTCCATAGAAAGGGGATTCAAACCCAGAACGGCAAAGAAGGGAAGACCATGTGGAGACACCAGGAGAGAGGCATCCACAAGCTGAGGAGAGGGGTTGAGAGGAAACAACCCCGTGGACACCTGGATCTCGGACTTCTATCATCCAAAACCAGGAGAAAAGACATTTCTGCTGTTGAAGCCCTGCAGCCTGGTATTTGTTATGAGAGTCCTAGCAAATGAATACAGGACACGTCCATAAGAAGAGCCAATGGAAAAGAAGAAAGTGGGCGCTGAGATGTGCTGGTGGTTTGGGACACAAGCCAAGGCTCTAAAATGGTCAGCCATGTTCAGTACCAGGGTCAATTCAGATCAATGATCATCAAAAAATCAAAGCACATAAGAGTGAAGATAAGGATCGGAGTCAGTGCCAAGGCCAATTTTTTGGGTAAGATCATTTCAATGTTGGGGTGGGTCCAAGTATGGATGTCTGTGTTCAAAGGATAGCTAAGATCAGGATCCAAGTAAAGTTCAAGGTCACTGTCCGTACAATGGCAGGATGAAGGTAAGGCAATTTCAGAGTCAGGTAGGGCAAGTTCAGGATGATTATGTCAAACTGAGGATCCATGGCAGGGTCAAGGTCAAGTGCAAAGTCAAGTAAAAAAAAAAACAAACTAAGACATGGCTAGAATGATGTTCAAGGTGATAATCAGAGTCGGCCTCAAAGTCATGTCAAGGTCCAAATGGCTCAAGCTCAAGGTAAAGTTGAAACGTAGGGTCAGAATGCTGGTCAGCACCAGGACAAGGGTTGGGTCCAACGTCATACCAAGGCTAAGGATTAGAGCCAAGAGGATCAAGGTCATTTTAAGGCCAGAGCAGTTCAAAGGCAGACTATCATCAGTGGCAGGATGACTAAGGTTAAGGATAACTTAAGAATGGTTAAGGGCAGCTAGATTCAGGTATAAACTTAGGGGAGGTATAAACTTATGGCCAGGACAATGTTCAGGGTTGGCTTCAGATTCAGATTCAGGGCCATGAAAAGCACCAGTGTACTGGATTGAAAATCAATCAAAGTCAGTTTCAAGGACAAGTTTAAAATGAGGGCAAAACATGGTCAGGGTGATGGTTAGGGTGAGGACAAGGGTCAGAATTAGGGCTAGATTCAAATTCAAGGTCAAGTTCATGCTTATTTCAGCTTAAGGTCAGGATGACTGTATATGAGATTCAAGATCAGGATCAACATGCCTGTAATCCCAGCACTTTGGAAGGCCAAAGTGAGTGAATCATTTGAGGTCGCGAGTTTGAGACCAGCCCAGCTAACATGGTGAAACCGCCTACTAAAAAATACAAAATTTAGCTAGGTGTGGTGGTGCACACCTGTAATCCCAGCTACCCAGAAGGCTGAGGCAGGAGAATCGCTTGAACCTGGGAGGCGGAGGTTGCGGTGAGCCAAGATCACGCCACTGCACTCCAGCCTGGGCCTCCGTCTCAAAAAAAAGTCAAGGTCAGGACACATGGGTCAGTTTCAAAGTTAATCCAAGGTCACCTCAAGGGGATCATGGTCAGGATGATAGTTAAGTGTAAATCGATTAGAATGAGTCTCATGTGGTAATGAAAAGAATCCATATTAGTACAAGTACATCCAGTCTCAATCATTTGATTCATGTAACTCCTAATTGCATGCGAGTGACAACTGAGAGGAAGGTAAGCAGGACACACACATTCCTCTCTAGGGCACATTCTTACTGCAAGGTAGAGTGAACCAAGATGCACCTACTTCATGCTATTGGAAGGCATCATTTTCAGTGCAAAAAAGCTTAGTCTCAGACATTTATCTTAAGGTGAAATCTTATTGCTGGTCAGTGTTAACTGATATCAATGTAAGCAATGCAATACACATTAACCTCAAAGGCATATTCTTACTAAAAGATGAGAGGAATCAGAATGAACCTGAGTAGGAGTTTGGATGAGAATTCCTGTTAGTACAACAAACTCAGGCATTCTTATTAAAACCAACTCCTCATAGCTTATTGAGGGAGATGACAGTCGGCACAGCAACACACTCACATGCAGGCAGAATAAGCTGGGATCTGAGGAAGGAGTACTACTGAAACAAGTACATACTAGTACAACAAACTCATTCCCAGACGTCCTTTCCAAAACTTTTTTTTTTCTTTTGTGAGATGGAGTCTCACTCTGTTGCCCAGGCTGGAGTGCAGTGGCGCAATCTTGGCTCATTGCAACCTCTGTCTTCCAGGTTCAAGCGATTCTCCTGCCTCGGCCTCCCAAGTAGCTGAGGCTACAGGTGCCCACAACCGTGCCCACAACCATGCCCGCCTAAATTTTGTATTTTTATTAGAGATGGGGTTTTGCCATGTTGCCCAGGCTGGTCTCAAACTCCTGGCCTCAGGTGATCCACCCACCTCGACCTCCCAAAGTGCTGGGATTACTACAGGTGTGAGCCAGTGTGCCTCGCCAAAAGTAACTTCTGAATACTTGTTAGCACAAACTGAGATGGATGCAAACCCAGCAACACACTCATCTCTCATTCTCACCTTAAGGCAAATACAAATGAACCCAAACAATCCATAGTACTGCAGACAAACTCAGTCCCAGATATTCTTCACAAAAGTAAATCCTTACTGCTTATTCCAGCAAAATGACAAGCTCCCCTCTTTTGAGAGAAAACACATGCTTATGCTGAATCTAAATAGGAATATAGAAAAAGGCACTGTGTTGATGCAGAGCTCAGTCTCAGCCATGGCTCCCTATTGTGGTTTAAGCTGAATCCCTTAGATGAACATTATACAATCTAGGGTTAAAATATGACACCAAGCTCAGCCATCAGGCTGATGGGACATGAGACTAATTAGTCCCAGGTCAGAGAGTAAGACCTATTGTCATGGTAGGGTTCCATGTTAACTTCAAAGTCAGGTGATGATTAGGGTCAGGAAGTGGGTCAGAGTCAAGGTCATTCAACAGTGAACATGTTTAGGGTAAAGTCAAAGCCAGTTCAAAGCCAAAGCCATTAAAATTAGGGTAAGTTATGATAAGGACAATGGTTGAAATCAGTCAATTAAAGATTACATTCATCTCAAGCTAAAGCAGGTTAATATCAGGATGATCATCAGTTTTAGGATGAAGGTCAAGCACGTCAGAAGTCAAGGTCCATTTTAATGTCACATACAAGGTCAAGACCAGTGGAACACAATCAGAGGAATAGATGCCTGATTTGCAGAGGTGAGCATCACACAAGGGTCCACACCCTGTGGCCCAGTCACTGGGCCCCAAGCTGGAGAGAACTCTGCTCCTCTAGAGGACAAACACCTGATGAGGCCCAAGCAAAATACAGGACCAGAGAAGATTTAAGCCACCCAGCCAGGGTGCAATTGCACTGTGGATAATCTCACATTGTGCAGCATCTGAACTTCTAAACTATGCTATTTTTAACACATAAAGTACATGCCAAGAGGAGCCACGAGGAAAGAAACCAGCTGAGGAGCCTGAGAAGTGGAAATGTAGAAAAGTGTAGCAAAGTAGAATTCAAGATCTAACTCAATGAGGCACTTCTGCAAAACCCAAAGTGACCCACGACCTGAACTACTACTATTTTAATAAAATTGCTTCTAAGTGGCAACTATTCCATCCCAGGTGGGGGCTTACATATGTTGGAATACAGGGCCTCTGCTGCCAAATCTTCCTCTCCTGTGACAAATGCAGAATTACACATCTAAGTGTTAGCAACTAGGTCAACTAAAAATAAAACACATAACACACGACTAGGTTACAGTTACACCTACAGGATATGCATGGCTCAGAGTCCCCAGCAGTTTCTGGCTGCTCTTCTAAAGGGACAATGCGTTCTCCATCCATGGTCCTCAACCTCCAACAATGTGATTAAAATACACCCACCCTCCCCCACCGGAGAAAAAAAAAAAAAAAAAACTAGGGACAGGCACTACAGGACCAGATATGAGAGGGCCTTTCTGCCTTGAAGCACCACACGTGCCCATTTATGGAGGGTTCTCTTGCTTGATAAGGCATTGACTATGATTAGCTCATGTGGTCTCTACTGAGCCAAGGCTCTTGAAGAAGGAAAAAAAGACTCTGGCAAAGGCAGATGATCATTGTTCTTGTTCAATTTTATTGGCATTGCGTTCATCTCTTTACAGAAGAACTCAGCCCACACCCTAGAATGTAGACCTTTGGAAAAAGGAGAAGTGCTCCGTTAAGCAAGCTACAATGCAGGGGCAGATCCTAGGAAGGGAGCAGAACTGCCAGGGTTCCAACCAAAGAAAGAGGTTAATTAATAATGGGCAATATTGGGGAGATGGGTGGGGAAAAGAGGAAAAAGCTCCGCTAACCTAAGAATACCACAACCCTGAAAGGAGCGCCTTCTAGAACAAAGGTAAAATCACTAGGACAGATCTGTTAGGGTTTTCCTTTCACTCTTGTAGTAGAATGCTGATCTAACAGGGGAGTTTTGAAGTGTGGAGCAGGGGGAAAAAAAAGAAAGAAAATGAGAATTTTAATTTTTGAAATAACGGCAATTCATCCATTGCACATACCACTGTATTATGCAAATCAACCTTTTGGAAAATTTAGACACAGAAGGGAACTAGACAGTTTTCCCCCTGGAGAGATGAAAAGCTTTTTGGCTCTTAAGTCTTTGATAAAAGGCGTACATAATTCTTGTGTCTACTGTACAGAATACTGCCGCTAGCTGGATTTCCCAATTCTGAGTAACACTCTGCAATCCAAACAGGGTTCAACCCTCCATCTTACATGCCTGCATTACAGGACTTAAACACATAATCCAAGAATTTCTTACACTAATTTATACATTTTAATTGGTTGCATATATTAACATGTACTATAAGATTCTTTTCTAAGAAGCATTACATAATAAATGGATACTGTAAAAAGATCTGATTAGTTAAAAGTAACAAGCATTAACAGATAGATACATACAAAACTCAGCCTGATCAGACTGGGTGTGAGCCTGTAATGGGGCATGGGGCACCAGCCTTCCCAAGGGGTAGCCTTCAAGGAGGGAGAGGAAAGGGGGGGTAAAAAGACCACAAGACCAATAAAAAAATCAGATAATTAGACACAGATTAACTGTAAACAGTTCTCTCTCTCTCCAGTGAACAAAAAGAATAAGCTTCCAATGCCAACTCCATATCAGAATGACTTCCACCGCTGGCTTGTCCTGCTGCCATACTCGCAGGCTCATGTGGGTGGGCAGGCAGACCCCAAGGAGCCATCACGGGCAAGGGCTGGAGTTTGATTACGTCAGATCTGTGTGTGTGTGTGCGTGTGTGTGTGTGTGTGTGTGAGAGATATGTGGGGTGTAACTGTGTTTGATGGGGTTTTCTTTTGGCAGCTGGATGTGAGAGATCAATGTATGTTTTGTTTGGAAGAGGAGAGGGGAATTGTGTTGAAGGCCTACGTGTGTTCTTGGTTTGTGAAGGACTCTGTGCTCAACTCTCGCTGCCCCCTCAGCAACTGCAGCTTTCTGCCGAGGCCTTGGCCCGGTCATTCTTGTCCAGTTTGATAGGTTCAGGAAATTCGTTGTACAGCTCCACCTCCGTTTCCTGGACAAGGAAACAGAGAAAGGTTGGTTACTCAGGGAATAGAAACATTTCAGCTCTCATTGCGGGCACTTTCTGCCCAGGAGGGGCTCACTTCTGCTTGGGCAGAGTGGGCGCGGAGCTGTGAAGCAGAGCCTGCCCACACAGTTAAGGGAGCGCTCTGGCAGAAGGTGCCATGCCTAGGGGAGTAGCAAGAGAAAAACAGATTTTGTGACAACTCTAGGTCAATGTGAAGAGAGGAGTCTTGCCAGGAGAAGCAGCAGTCTGCACTGAGCAATCAGGACAGAAGTTCATGGACATTCTCAATCAGATCATGATCTGGGAGCTCTACCACATCCAGTTCAGATGCTTTCTGTATGTTCCCTATAGTTGCCAATGGTTAACAATGGTCTGGATTTCTAGCTTTTCTCAAACATCTGGCAACCCTCAGCCAGTGTGTGCACAAGGTGAAGTGGCTGGAGCTGAGTGTGAGCTGCCCTCTCAGCCTGGAACATTCCTTCTACCTCCCTATCTTCCATCCACTTTTCGGGACCAATGGCCTCTGGTCTCTTTTTTCTTCCAAAGGTTTAGCAGAGTTTTGTCTCCCAAATGCTGCAGGCCTAGAAAGGCAGCTGTGAATGAATTTTATCACCATCTGTGACAAGTGATCAGAGCACATGGACTATGGTCATTTTAGTGGCACTTTGCTAAAGTAACATGCTTCCAATGAGGAGCAGCATTCTACTTTTGGGTGCAGGAAAACGATGTCACTTAAACCACTGAGCACTTGTGTGCCAGTGACTGTTCTAGAATTTGGAGATAAAGCAGGAACTGTTTCTATTCATTAAAAGTTATCTAGGAAAAAAATCATTCCATTCACAATAACTATAAAAGTATAAAACATCTAGGAATACATACTTAAAAAAATAACAGCTTTGGCTGAGCATGGTGGCTCATGCCTGTAATCCCAGCACTTTGGGAGGCTGAAGCAGGTCGATCACCTGAAGTCAGGAGTTCAAGACCAGCCTGGCCAACACGGTGAAACCCCGTCTCTACTAAAAATACAGAAATTAGCCAGGCATGGTGACAAGCACCTATAATCCCAGCTACTCAGGAGGCTGAGGCAGGAGAATTGCTTGAACCCGGGAGGTCAAGGTTGCAGTGAGCCAAGATGGTGCCATTGCACTCCTAATAGCTTTGCTGGGTTTTAACTCACATGCCATAAAGTGTACAATTCAATGGTTTTTAGTATATTCAGAAAGTTGGGCAGCCATCAACGTTAAGTTTAAAATACTCTCATCACCCCCCAAAAAACCCTATGCCCATTAGTAGTTCCTTCCCACTCCCATTCTATACCATCCTGGACCCAGCAACCACTCATCTACTTTCTGTCTCAATAGAGTTGCCTATTATTCTGGACACTTAATTTTTAAACATTATTTATTTATTTTAATTTCCCCCATTTCTTCTAGTGGACTGTGATTTCTTTCTTTCTTTTTTTTTGAGGCAGAGTCTTGCTCTGTCACCCAGGCTGGAGTGCAATGGCATGATCACAGATCACTGCAGCCTCTAACTCCTGGGCTCACACAATCCTCCAGTCTCAGCCTCCCAAGTAGCTGGAACTATAAGCTCATGCCACCACACCTAGCTAATTTTTAATTTTTAGTAGAGATGAGGCCTTGCTATGTTGCCCAAGATGGTCTCAAACTCCTGGTTTCAAGTGATCCTCTGGCCTCAGCCTCCCAAAGTGCTGTGATTTTAGGCATGAGCCACTGCATCCGGGCTGGACATTTCACTGAAATGGAATTGTACAACATATGGTCTTTTTGCAACTGGCTTCCTTCACTTAGCACCCATGTGGCAGCATGTGTCACTACTTCATTCCTTCTTATAGCTGAATAATATTAGAATGCATGGATAAGCTGCCCTGTTTATTCACTTATCAGTTGATGGACATTTGAGTTGTTCTTACTTTTTGACTATTACAAATAGCGACATTTTATATTCCCACCAGTACCTAGGAATATGTTTACTGTGAAAGGCAAAGGATCATATTATAAATCAATTATAGCATGGGTGTGCCTGTAGTCCTACCTACTTAGGAGGCTATGGTGGGAAGACTGCTGGAGCCCAGAAGTTGGAGGCTATAGCGAGTGATGATTGCACCACTGCGTATCAGCCTGACTGACAGAGCAAGACCCTGTCTCTAAAAAAAAAAAGAATCAATCAATCTTACTGAAGGAACAGAAACAAGACCTAAAATAGTATCATGGGTGGAATGTTTTGTTTTTTTTTTTGAGATGGAGTTTCGCTCTTGTTGCCCAGGCTGGAGTGCAATGGTGCAATCTCGGCTCACTGCAACCTCCACCTCCCAGGTTCAAGCGATTCTCCTGCCTCAGCATCCTAAGTAGCTGGGATTACAGGTGCCCACCACCACGCCAGCTAATTTTTTGTATTTTTAGTAGAGATGGGGTTTCACAATGTTGGCCAGGCTGGTCTTGAACTCCTGACCTCAGGTGATCCACCCGCCTCAGCCTCCTGAAGTGCTGGGATTACAGGCGTGAGCCACCGCACTCGGCTGGGCAGAATGTTTGTGTTCCTCCAAAATTCCTGTGTTGAAGCACTAACCCTTCAGGTGGCTGTATTTGGAGTAAGGAAGGAATGAAGGTTAAATGAGGTTGCAGGGTGGGGACCTGATCTGAGAGAATTCATGTCCTTATAAGAAGAGGTGACACCAGAGACACCTTGCTCATGTGTCCTCTCTCTGTGCACACAGCAGATAGGGCATGGGAGGACACAGTGAGAAGATAGCCCAGAAAAGCACCCTCACCAGAAACATGTGCCAGCACCTTGCTCATGGACTTCCAGCCTCCAGAACTGTGAGAAAACAAAATGTCTGTTGTTGGACCCTCCCAGGCTGTGGGGTTTTGTTAATGCAGCCTGAGCAGACTAATGCGACAGCCACAACAAAACTGCAATCAATGAGGAAAAAACAGTGGGCTTGAAGAAAAAAATTCCAATCAAAATCTCAACAGAGTTTTATTTGGGGTGTGGAAGGTAAGAGAGGAAAATGGTGGAACTGAAACAAAATTATTAAAAAAGAAATGTGGCAGGCCGGGCGTGGTGGCTCATGCCTGTAACCCCAGCACTTTGGGAGGCTGAGGCGGGCGGTTCACAATGTGAGTTCCAGACCAGCCTGGCCAACATGGTGAAACCCTATCTTTACTAAAAAAAAAAACCAAAATTAGCTGGGCATGGTGGCGGATGCCTGTAATCCCAGCTACTCAGGAGGCTGAGGCAGGAGAACCGCTTGAACCTGGGAGGCGGAGGTTGCAGTGAGCCGAGATCACGCCATTGCATTCCAGCCTGGGGAACAGAGCAAGACTCTGTCTCAAAAAAAAAAAAAAAAGAATGTGGCAAGAGGAAACTTGCCTCATCAGGCAGTCAAATCAACACAGTCCAGATAAGGGAACATGGCATGGACATCACCAGAACAGACTGGAGAGACCAGAAACAGATCCCAGCACATACGAGCATTTAGCACAGGCCATGGTCTATTCAGGGAGGGAAATTGCTTGTGTAACATAGCCGAATGATTTCAAACAACTGGCTGAGCTCTCTTGAGAGAAAAGGCAAGTCTCTCTTTTCTGCCATAAGCCAAAACAAATTCCAGCTGAATTACAGAAAAATCTGAGGTAGACACAGGAAACATAGAAACTTAAAATGACATAACCAAATAAAAAATTACTTTTTCCCTATGTTCAAAGGACTTAAAAAGACCACAGAGTTGGAAAAGTCACTTAAGATGCAAGTAGAGTTAACTTCAATTCACCAACAGCTCATGAGAACTGAGAGAGGCCCAACCATGTGCTGTGTGCCGGCTGTGTGCAGCAGAGAAAATCCAAATGGCTAAGCCCCAGGGAGGGGGACTCAGAGGGACCAGTAGTCATGATGGTGGCAATTTACACACCCAAAGATCGGCAATGTCAGCAGTGACAGGTGACACCTATTGCTTGCTGGCAAGGAGGTAGAAGAAAGCAAGCCCACATTGCTGAAATGTTATTCCCCTTGGGGAAAGCAACCTGGCACCCTGACTTACAATAAGATACACCCTCCGATTTAACAATCTAACTTCTTAGGGGCTAGCTCTAAAAATAAAAGCATAAAGACAACAGGGACAGTAGTGATGGAAGAGAAAAACCCAGACAGTGATGCCAGGCAACAGGGAACAGGTGGGAAACACTTTCCTACACATATTTGGATTTCCATTCCCTTATATGAACATTAAGAAAAACACAAACATCATTATTTGGGGGTAAGGGTGGCCAAGTCTGCATCTTGGTCTGCTCCTTACCACTTGAAGGCTCTCCTGGCATTCTGGGTGGAACAATTTCCTTATTGAGTAGATCTGTCCCTTTCATTCTGGAACACTTAGTGCAGACCCCACCCATGCCAGAATTTCCCTGGTCCTTGGAGCAACCATTACAAACAACTCTTCGTCCTGCTGAAAGCCATTACCTTCATTCAGCCGGCTTCCTGGAGTCAGCAGAATCTGCCTTGCCCTTCACAGCCACCATGTGCTTCAAGTGTTCTATGCATCCCCCCCAAACCTGCCACACCTCTGACCACCCCCAGACACTGTCTGATGAGGCCTCGTGACCTGCCTTAATCACCACTGCCCCTAACAGAGCTGTACATCAAAACAGACTTTCAACTCGCAAGAGTGGTTGTATCTAATCACAGAAACAGTAAATAAGAAATTCTAGGTATTATATTCCTTGAATAGCTTCCCTACATCTTCTTCCTTCTTTGTGTTGTTTACTTAACTGTTCCTAAGGAAAAAAGTTACCAGTCAGTATGTGAGAGCTGGAAGAGTCTGTCTCATTTAATCTTCATAATCACCCTGCAAAAGCAGGTATTCCCATTTTTCAGGTGAGGGGGTAGAAGTTCAGATATAATTTTTTTTTATTTTAATTTTTAATTTTTTTTAGACAGAGTCCCACTCTGTCACCCAGGCTGGAGTACAGCGGCACGATCTTGGCTCACTGCAACCTCTGCCGCCTGGGTTCAAGCAATTCTCCTGCCTCAGCCTCCCGAGTAGCTGGGATTACTGGCGACTGCCACCAGGCCTGGCTAACTTTTTTGTATTAGTGGAGACGGGGTTTCACCATGTTGGCCAGGCTGGTCTCGAACTCCTGGCCTCAAGTGATCAGCCCGCCTTGGCCTCCCAAAGTGCTAGGATTACAGGCATGAGCCACAGTGCCCGGCCATAATTTTTTTTTAAGCCCAAACTAGATATAATGATTGGTACGCAGCAGAGCTGGGATTCATATTCAAGTTTATTTCCTCCTTAAATAGAAGCAGCAATCTGTTCGGGGTCTCCCAGTGACCTGATCTCCTAATCGCAGCAAAGAAAATAAGAACAAGCCTAGTAAAAGAAGGGCAGCCTCAGACTTCACAGCCTCTGCATCTTTTAGATTATTCCCCCCAAAGTGGGATTTCTGGAAGCTTAAGCAGAACATGTCATAACCTTCCCAGATGAACACATAGGGTATTCTGGCTATACAGAAAAGAGTGGGTTAGGGAAGAAGATTAAGGGCAGGAGGCCAGGCAGGGACTGGGTCAGTGGTCAGGCATCACCAGAGTGGGCTGGTCAGCTGTGGGAGACCCACCTGCTTAAGTGCATTCCGTGCAATCGTCTGGAACGCCTGCTCCACGTTGATGGCCTCCTTGGCACTGGTCTCAAAGTAGGGAATGTTGTTTTTGCTGTAGCACCAGGCCTGTGCCCGCTTTGTGGCCACCTGAAAGAAGAAGCAGGGTGCACATAGGCTCATGACAGAAGCAGCCAGCACTGACTCCATCCTCCCCAGGAAGTGTCATGGCCCCTCGTCTACAGGTAGTACAGGTGAGGACACAGACATGGGGAAAGAGGGTGTTGGAGGAGACCTGCAGACCCGTCCAAACTTGTCCTGCTGGCTATGCTCAGGATAGCTAGGATTCAGCTAGAGAGCTCAAAGCCTGTCTCGGTCTACAGCTCATACCTTCTGACCCTCAGTTATACTTAAAAGCCATTTGTGAATGGAGTAAGAAGCCAGTCCGGGAAGAAATGAAGAGTGTTTACTGGGACCTCAGAGATCCCAGGACAGGAAATGCCCAGCAGCTTGGTCTTAAGGTTTATAGTCCCTTCACCATTACTGCTAGTGTGATGTCACCTATGCCACTCACACATTCTCATTCCTTCCCCAACCCCTAGCCCATTTTCAGCCAAGAGATAAGGACTAAGTCACTTAAGAAAAGATCCGTGGTCAGAAATAAACCTAGTTGTAATTAATCAAAGAGTCTATGTTTCCAACAGAAATGGTATTTGAAACTACAGTACAGCAATTTCACTCAAAGCCCAAAGCAATATTCTGCACACACGGAGATCCAGGCATGGCCTGGAGGTACTGGGAGGGCACTACTGAGAATGACAAAACCGAATTCCCTCCTTCAAAGTGCAGAAAGGGAAGTGAAGCTGAGACAGCCAAGACAATGGCCCAAAGTCACAGCCAGCTGGGGGCAGGATGGGGACTTAACCCAGGTCACCTGGGTCCCGGTCCTTAAAGGCAGTTGGCCTGAAGGGCTGGCATATGGTAATGAAGACTCCCACCAGCACCTCCTAGAGCCATGTGAGCTTAGCAGAGAACCCTCCAAATTCACAAGGCCCCTGGGGAGCAGGTGTCTGTGACAATATCTATCATCGTTGGTACTTACTTGTCTGTTTTCGAGGTCAATCTTGTTTCCCAACACAACAAAGGGGAAGTTTTCAGGATCTCGGGGACTGGCCTGGATGAGAAACTCATCTCTCCAGCTATCTAGGGTTTTGAATGTGTTGGGGGCAGTCACATCAAATACCAGAACGCAGCAGTCTGCACCTCTGTAGAAGGCCACACCGAGAGACTGGAACCGTTCCTGTCCTGCTGTGTCCCATATCTGTGAGAGACAAAACATTCATTCCTTGGGAGAATGCTAGGCAGAGCACCAGGAGCATGTATGCAAGGGGTGCCAGAAGAAATAGGCTAGATTGTGGGGCCACCCACAAAGACAAATGACACCAGACTTCAGGAAGCAAATTTCAGCACCAGAGTATCTGAAACAATCCTCACAAATATTGTGAGTAAGTATGTGTCTGTCTATGAGCGAGTGACATTGAGTCCAATCTCCAGGGTGCTAGAAATTTCTTGTATCTTGATCCAAGTAGTGGTCACATGTAGGTAAGTGTGTAAAATTTGAACTATAAATAAAACTTAGGTACTCTGGGAACTTTCTGAGAGCAATGGAAATATAGGGAAGTGAGGTGATGACTCACGAATGATACAGTTCAACAGGGAAGTGAGGTGATGACTCACGAGTGATATAGTTCAATCTATGCATTTTACTGTATGAAAAGTTTGCCTAGCCAGGCACAGTGGATCACCGGAGGTCAGGAGTTTGAGACCAGCCTGACCAACATGGAGAAACCCTGTCTCTACTATAAATACAAAATTAGCCAGGCATGGTGGTGCATGCCTGTAATCCTAGCTACTTGGGAGGCTGAGGCAGGAGAATTGCTTGAACCTGGGAGGCGTAGGTTGCGGTGAGCCAAGATCGTGCCACTGCCCTCCAGCCTGGGTGATAAGAGCGAAACTCTGTCTCAAGAAAAGAGAAAAGTTTGCCTAAACAACAAAAAAGATTAGCATGTTATATTTCATTTGTATTATACCTCAATTAAAAAACAAAACAAATGAAAAACTCTTGACAAAAAGAGATCAAGAGAAAGACAACGAGAACACACACCAGAGTAAAGATTAAACCAGGTACTACTGCCCAGCTCTAAGCTGGTCACCTCATTCACTGCCATGCTAGGTTTAAGAGCAAGGCTGGGTATACTTACTGCCCTAGATCCATAACAGGCACTCAAACAGAGCCGGACGAACGTGATAACAACTCAGATATAAGGATGAAGGGCAAAAAAGACAAATTTATTTCTAATGATTCCACTGCCTCTCGGCAGGCTAGGGCACTAAATGCTCCCTTGCCCAGATACAATAAACAAAGTCCACACATGTAGACTAAACAGGATCGGGACTGCTGGTGGTACTCATCCCTGTGCTCTCCTGGTTCTCCAATGTTCTACACGGAATATGTATGCATCTCTGTCAGTGGAGAAGTGACCCCATTCTCAAACAAACAAACAAACAAAAGAACACTTGGCATCCTCCCACACAGGAAGGAGTTCATGTCTTGTTCTAGTCATATGCGCGGAGGTTTTCTGTAGCTGAAATCCTAGACTGCACTCCTAGACTGCACATGTGACACTCTCCACATTCTCCCACGTTCCTCCCCTCTACCCCGTCACGCACTAGGGCACTCTGTCAACAGCCGATGGGGTGACATGGGAGAGCAGGTTCACTGGACTTTATTGCTGCCCAACAGATTTAGTGAACCATCGATTCCTATTTTTAAGAAAATATTGCTGACAATTTCCTATCATTATAAACAACTCAGCAATGAACATTAGCATAGAGAGCTTTCTCTGTATTTCAAATGGCTTTTTTCAGATAGACTCCTACAAGCAAAATTACATAAGAACTCTGTTACTGTTAGGTGGAACCAATTCATCATCTGGAACTCAGATACACAGAGAAGGCAAAGTAATACATCAAAAAGAAGTCAACAAGTTGACGGGTTCCTAGAAAGTTACCAAAATTAATTTAACTTTGAATTTACAAAAGTAAAGGCCATATTTATCAAAACATCAACAAGTACAGTCCTATGGCTGACTGTGATTTTTAAATTTTTTAATATTTTAATTGAAATTGTTAACAGCGACCTGGGTTCTTGGAATCTTCCATGATAGAAATCAAGAGAGATCACCAGACACAACAGCAAAGAGAAAGTGAAAGTGTATTAGCTTATGCATAGTGAGCTAGCACTGCAAAAGGAAAGGGGCAGCTGTTCTCTGAAAGCACTGTGGGAGTTAACTTTAAAGGGCTTTCCTGTGGGGAGGGGTGATGTCAGGGTATGTATATAGGAGGGGTTTTTCTAGTGCATGCACAGTGGCTAAACATGCTTCTTCAGAAACTGCGTGTAGCACTAGCAGGTTAAATCTCCACCCTGGGTGTGACTTTTGGCATTAAAATGAGGAAAAGGTAACTATAAGTTGAAGTTTAAGTCTAACTGCACATGCTGGGGGGGCCCCAGGGAGGTCCCTAGCCCCATGAAGCAGGAACTTGTGATAACAGTTTCTCGGGGTTTTTTGTTGGTGATTGTTTGGAAGTTAGGTAAGCTACAGCTTGAGTAAGGGGCTTTTATTCTTTTTCTCTAGACCACATCAAAACAGGAAACCAGCCAGCCTGCTTGTCTCAAAATGTTTTGTTTTCTCCATTTAAAATTATACCCTTATAACTGTCTACCCAATATTCTGATGTGACAAAAATTAACACTGTTATTTTAATCCGTTTTTTCCAAGAGTTAACCCTTCCCTCATTGCATTTTCTTCCTTCTTCACCACAAGTAAATGCTCCTGAAGAGATGCCTTACATAAACATTATCATCCTGTACAGCTTTTTGCAACTTGTCTTTTTTCATTCCCAAAAATTAACAGTTATATAATATTCCACTGCTTTAATAGACTCACTTAGTTTCCCAGATCATTTGAGTTATTTGCAGTTTTTCACTCCCCATGCAAGGCTGCAATGATAACTCTCATTACACCTCTCTCATAATGTCCAGAGATAAGTTTCTCTAGGCCATACACTCAGACTCAGAACCCTGGATTGCTGCATAAGTCTATGTTCAACACTGGGGAGCAGAGTGGCAGTTTCTACTGAAAAGGTTGTACTCATTACTACACTCCTACCATCAACCGGAGGCTGCTCCACTCCCTATATTCTAGCATCCACCAGGTTACCTACTGCTTGGATACTATTAGGCATTATCATCTTTGTCACCTGCTTGTGTGGTTTGTTCTTGTTAGTCTGGGAATCTTGTTATTTAGATGTTTAATGTAATCTATTAATCAATCTTCAACATTTTATGATTTGTACTTTCTGTATTTTCAAATGCCAAAGGTGAAAAGTATTCACTATTTTCATTTTTTAAGTTTTCACTTTGTATTTTTTCCACCTTCAGGTCTTGAATCCTCTGGTTCCCCCAAGCTAGAATGTAAAGCCCTGTCCTGGTCCCACTTATTTACCCTACTGGCTGAGCGCAGTGGCTCATGCCTGTAATCCCAGGACTTTGGGAGGCCAAGGTAGGTGGATCACCTGAGGTCGGCAGTTCGAGACCAGCCTGGCCAACATGGTGAAACCCCATTTCTACTAAAAATAAATACAAAAAATTAGCCAAGCGTGGTGGCAGGCACCTGTAATCCCAGCTACTTGGGAGGCTGAGGCAGGAGAATTGCCTGAATCGGGGAGGCAGAGGTTGCAGTGAGCCGAGATCAGGCCACTGCACTCCAGCCTGGGCGACAGCGAGACTCCTGTCTCAAAAAAAATAAAAAATAGGCAGGGTGTGGTAGCTCACGCCTGTAATCCCAGCGCCGTGGGAGGCTGAGGCAGCCAGATCATGAGGTCAAGAGATCAAGACCATCCTGGCTAACATGGTGAAACCCCATCTCTACTAAGAATACAAAAAATTAGCTGGGCGTGGTGGCACGCACCTGTAGTCCCAGCTACTCAGGAGGCTGAGGCAGGAGAACTGCTTGAACCCGGGAGGCGGAGGTTGCAGTGAGCCAAGATCACGCCACTGCACTCCAGCCTGGGCGACAGAGTGAGACTCCATCTCAAAAATAAATAAATAAATAAATAAATAAATAAATAAATAAATAAATAAATAAAATAAAATATGTAGCCTACAACACCCTTCTCCCCATGTATTATCAGAGAGGTGCACCCTGTGCCCTCTGTTCCTGTGCTCTGTGTATTACTATACTAATATCACTGTTTAAATTACCACGAACTCACAATAAACTGTTCCCTGGAAATTTGTCATGCCTATTTGATTCCATCTAAGATACTAATCAATTTCCAGATTCTTTCTGAACAGTATAGAGAACTTTAAAAAACAAGAAACACAGCAGTCACTGATCTTTCCCTACACATTAGATTACACAGTTCTGATCTTTGTTTCCTCATATTACTTTGGAAGTTACATACTCATGATTCCAAAAATAGATACAAGTATACTATTGAAGTGTTCTTCCTTCAGACCTATCTACATGAAATCACTTTCTGCCTGGAGTTATCCTTTAGAACTTCTGCCACTAGCCCTTAAAGATGTACTCTTTCATTCAGGAGGGTTATTTCAGCAGGGACAGAACACTGTGCTGCCCGTCTCTTTCCCAACATACCCCACTGCCTGCTGGGCTCTGCTGCTACTGCCAAGAGTCACCTGGCAGCCTCAGTGCTGTGCTTGTCAGGTTTTCCTCAGTCTATTTTTAAGTCTTTTTTTTTTTTAATTTCATTATGACTTACACAGAATTCTTTTTATTTATCCTTCCTGGAATTTGGGCTTCTTGAGTCAGTGGATTGGTGCCACACCAGTTCTCGAAAATTCTCAGCAAATATCATCTTTGATCTATTATTCTCTCTTTACACCTTCTGAGACTGATTAAAAGTAGGTCCAACCTTCTCACTTTCACTTATCTCTTTCATATTTCCTGCCATTTTTCTTTCATTCTTCCAGCCCTTTTCTGGTGTCGCCAATCTGCTATGATTTAGCAGCATTCTCTGAATTTCCAAATTTCATTGATTGTGCTTCATTTTCTCCCCCTATAATGTTAACTGTTTCGTTTCTTCCCTGCAGATAAAAGATTATCTTATCTTTAACCAAAGCCCCTTTAGTGAGGTATGGCTGACATACAAAGGCTGCACACATCTAATGATCTGATGCATACAACTCATGAGTTTGGAGAGAAAACCATCACTACAATGTAGGCCACAAACCTACTCATCAAAAGGTTCCCCCCCATCCTCTTATTATTACTTTTTGTGATAAGAACACTTAAAATAAGATCCTCTTAGTAAATTCTTTCAGAAAATTTTTTTGTAGAGATGAAATGTTGCTATTTTGCCCAGGCTAGTCTCAAACTCCTCTCTTGGCCTCCCAAAGCACTAGGATTACAGGCATGAGCCACCGCATCCAGCATGCAAATTTTTAAGTGTACAATACAGTATTGTTAACTACAGGCACTATGCTGTACACATCTCTAGGATTTATTCATCTCATATAACTGAAACTCTCTATCCTCCTTATTTCTTTAAATATAAAAAACACTCTGGAATTACCAGGGAAGTTTCCACTGGTTCTTTCTTGTGGTGCCTTGTTTTATTTTGATTATGTTTTACTGCAAGTTGCTAAAAGCCCTCGAAAAACACATGAGGATTCCTCAAGATCAGGATAATGACGCCTTTGTGCAGAGACAATGATTTTCATTTACTTCTAGTATCTGAAGCTGGCTGCAAGAGCACAAGGGTCATCCTTTTGCTTCAATCTCTTGGGAACTTGTTATCTTTTTCCACTCTTTCCTCATCTACATGAAATCACTTTCTGCCTGGAGTTATCCTTTAGAACTTCTGCCACTAGCCCTTAAAGATGTACTCTTTCATTCAGGAGGGTTATTTCAGCAGAGACAGAACACTGTGCTGCCCGTCTCTTTCCCAACATACCCCACTGCCTGCTGGGCTCTGCTGCTACTGCCAAGAGTCACCTGACAGCCTCAGTGCTGTGCTTGTCAGGTTTTCCTCAGTCTATTTTTAAGCCTTTTTCTTTTTTAGTTTCATTATGACTTACACAGAATTTTTTTTATTTATCCTTCCTGGAATTTGGGCTTCTTGAGAAGCCCACAGTGCGCTGTGGATCTCCTGATGGGGTTTACTTCAAGAGTGCAGCGCCCCAAGGTCCCAGCTTAGTAGTACAGACGGGACTGTTATGACAACCCTCGACCCAGCAGGGGCCGAACTCTGATTTCTGAATTCGCTGGCCCACATGGCTACCAAAACCACAGCTCAGCTGGAGAAGTTCTATTTTCCCTGAGCAAAAGGCAGTCTGAGTCTTGCTGCGACACATGGAGAATCTTCAGATGGGCCTTTACCCCAGCTCCCTGAAGTAATTCTACTCCCTTCTGCCTTCTGTTGAGAATTTGTCAGTCTGTTGTTCCTTTATAAGTCATGTCTTTTTTTTCTATGGTTGCTCTTAAGATTTTGCTTTTCGGTCTTCTACAATTTTAAGTCTTCTTTTAGAAAATTTGCTCAGCTCTTACGGCTTACTGCTTTTTTCAGCTCCATTTAATCTACAGTTTAACTGTTCATTTAGCTTATTTCAATACTATGTTTTCACTTCTTGAAGTTCTAAGTTTTCCATATCCTCATTTTTTAATAGTATCCCTTTCCATTATGGTTTCTATTTCTTTTTAGAACATCTCTAGTCATTGTGAACATCTCTTGTGGTACATTATTTCCTCATGTGGTTATGAACTCATCTTCTCTCCTGCGGTAGTAAATGTCCCTACAGAGTGGTCTTACCCTTGTTTTTGCCAGGAATGACAGGGATTTATGTTAAATCCTTTGAGACAAAGATTTCTGTACATGTGGAGAGTGGGACTGAGATTCTCCAACAACTGCAGACACAAGCTTTGCCAATTCCTTGGGCCAAGGTTTTCCAGTTCTACTCTCAAGCTTGACTTGCTTAAACTGTAGTTACATTTTGAAGATCTCTAGGTGTATGTGTGTAGGTGAGGTGAGGATGAGAGATTCATACTAGCTCTGTCCTAGAAGTGTGAGTCAATTAAGAGTCCTGATCCTCTAGGAGCATGCCATGGCTCGAGGTCAACACGTGCACAAATTTCTACCTTTAACCTACATCATTCACACATTTCAGCAAGCCCCCACTATTTGCCAGGTACTTTCTAGGACTACAATGGGATTAGAATTGTATTTGCCTCTAGAAGCATATAGGAAAGAACAACTGCCATGGAGATAGAAGTTTCGAAAGATCTGAGCTAAAAGTTGGAGACTTCAGGTGGGTATACAGGCCCTGCTGGAAGCAGAGACATATCCATCAACACAAGTCTGTAAGAGCAGCACATGATTCGGAAGGACTGGAACGAGACAAAAAAAAAAAAGTGAGTAACAGCTATTTCCACCATCTTTTCTTGCCTCCATAATGCACGAACGTCTTGGCTGATGCTCTCAAGGGCAAACACCAGGTTCTTATTAGGCTGTGCTCCCAAGTCATGGTCTGGTTCTAAGTGGGAAGATGAAACATGATCACATTGAAAATTTGAAATCACTGGTCATCACAGAGCTGGGAAAATTACTGTGAACCTCACAGGCAGGTTAAAACTGCCCCTGGAATGATTGGCCCCAGATGTGATGTGCAACTCAAAGATCTAGAAAAATGACAGAATAATCTACTCCTATCCCAATAGTTTGGTTTCAAAGTGAGGTTGTACTGACAACCTCAGCTGGCATCATGGACCATGAAGAAAGAGATGAAAATACAGGAGGGAAAATCCTGGGATTCTTTTTTTTTTAAATTTAGAGACAGGGTCTCACTCCATCACCCAGGCTGGAGTATAATGGTGCAGTCACAGCTCACTGCAGGCTCGAACTCCTGGGCTCAAGGTATCCATCCTTCAGGGGTTTCTTTTCTAGGGATGTTAATACATGTATACAAACAAAATGACTCAATGGGGGAAAAAAAGGGAATTATAGTTTATAGCCAGAATGTGAAGGCTTTTCAACAAGTCATATGAAAGAATCTGTATCTTATCCTAACTGTTGAAAGGGAACCCTTGAAAGATTAATAAGCTGATACATTAAAAAAAGATTGGCTCAATAGACACACAACTCTTGAAGTTACGTATGAAATAGGAAGTCAAAAAAATAAAGTTTATGTCTCACTACTGAGGTGAGACAAAGATGTTTACCTAAAGCACTGGGCAAGGATGTCAAGAGAGGCACAAGACAGAGACCTGCAGGTTGCCAAATTTAGCAAACAACAAAACCAAAAACAACAAAAAACAAGAAAGGATAAATCTGAGTTTTTTTTTTAAGAAGAAGAATTTTTTAGTGTGTCTTAGCAAGTCGTATCTGAGATACACTAGAAGTATACTAAAAAAGTATTCACTATTGATCTGAAATTCAAATTTAACTGAGTATCAGCCAATGATCTACAAATAGGATAATAAGATTTGAAGAACAGGGAAGGAAAATGTCTATGCATGAGGAAAGATTAAGACTAAATGAACTATCAAGGCCTGGTCAGCACAGCCAAGACATGTGCTTACCTGCATTGTGACTAGCCTGTCATCCACCATCACCTCCTTGGTCAGAAAGTCAGCTCCTATTGTGGCTTTGTACTGATTGCTGAATTTCTTATTCACATACTGGTTCATGAGTGATGTCTTCCCGACTCTGAAATTGGAGAAAAACCATAAGTATAAGTCAAATAGGAGGGTCCTGAAACTGACACGAATTACTTGAAGCATTTAAAAGAATCTGCCTGACCTGAAGGACAAGAAACTGCCCTCACTGCAAAGGGCAATGCCAGTAGCCTTCCGAGCATTACACTTTTGAAGTTTTGTGTTTTCTCTCTGGGTAAAAATATAGGGTACAGATGTGGGGCAGATGTGGAAAAGCTGCTTACATGTTTTGGCACAGCCAGGTCAAATGGTAGAGCCTAGTATTATTTTTTCCATTCTAGAAGGATGCCAGCAAATATACTCCTTTCTAAAAGAAGCTTCACTATTAAGACTGTTCTGCTATTCCAACAGTATCCCTGCTATCTTAGATGTTTCTCCATTTAGTGGCTGCTATTTAGCTTGATGAAGTAACACCAGGAGGAAGACCTTGGCTTTCAGCAGACACACACCACTCAGACAATTTGCTGCTTTAAAGTTTAAAATCTGAAGCAGAAAAAGCACCAATATATCACCAAAACAAATCCACCTCAAAGAATGCTCCTCCAAATATGTTTTCCAGTAAGAAAACTCAGCAAGAGACAATGTGTGATTTTTGTGTGATAAGGTTAAGGTAACCTAAAGATAATACAAAAACCTTCCCCCCCATAGCCAGTGATATCACCTTTCTTGGCCACAAAGGAACATGTTCATATTTGTGTTAAAGAACCTGGAGGTACCTAGACAGCCGAAGGCAGTGTTTTCCAACCCAGACCATCTGAGCCAGAATCTACAAGGTGAGAGGTGGCAAAACCTGGAATCGAACAAGGGCTTGGTGAGACTTTTTGCACAAGTTTGGGGAAGGCAGGCCTAAAAGCACTATCTTTCCATCCCGATGGGGATGGAGTTGCGGAGTAGGAGAGAGAGCACAAATCTAGGCCCTAGCCCACTGGTCTGGGGCTGGGCAAATGCTAGTGAACAAAAGGTTCTTCAAAGGCTGGGCATGGTGGCTCAAGCCTGTAATCTCAGCACTTTGGGAGGTCGAGACGAGTGGACTGCTTGAGCCCAGGAGTTTGAGACCAGCCTGGGCAACATGGTGGAACCCTGTCTCTATAAAAAATACAAAAATTTAACCAGGAGTGGTAGCACATACTGGTGGTCCCAGCTACTCTGGAGGCTGAGGTGGGAGGATGGCTTAAGACCAGGAGGTTGAGGCTGCAGTGAGCTGTGATTGCACCATTCACTCTAGTCTGGGCAACAGAGCGAGACCCTGTCTCTCACACACATACAAAAAAGGTTCTGCAGGTGATTCAAATAAGCCAGTCAAGACAGAAAAACCTCTGGCTTTTCAAAGGAAGGGCAGGGGACTTTGGAATAAAGAAGCATACCTGCATTTGCTATTGTTGTTATTTTTAAAAATACATAAGCTTCCAATGAGTCAAAGCTTTCATGGGTCCCTTCAGATGCCAAGTCTGAAAAGCCTACCACAGAATCTTTTTATTTTAAGAGTTGGGGTCTTGCTCTGTCACTCGGGCTGCAGTGCAACGGCATGATCATAGCTTGCTACAGCCTCAAACTCCTGGGCTCAAGCCATCCTCTCGCCTTGGCCTCCCCAGCAGCTGGAACTACAGGTACGGCACTGGCTAAATTTTTTTTGTAGAGACAGGTCTCCAACTCCTGGGCTCAAGCAATCCTCCCCTCAGCCTCCAAAGCACTGGGATTATGGGCATAAGCCACCTCACCCAACCTACCACAGAAAAGATCTTAAGAGCCATTAGAGTTAGCTACATGGTTAGTGGCACATCTAGAATCAGAACCCAGTTCTGCCGTCCCAGGCTCTTTTGCAGATAGATCTGAAGCAGGCACAGCAGCAGGAGGATACTGTATGGTGCACTAAGAACGCACATCTGGGTCGGGCGCGGTGGCTCACGCCTGTAATCCCAGCACTTTGGGAGGCCAAGGCAGGCGGATCACGAGGTCAGGAGATCAAGACCATCCTGGCTAACACGGTGAAACCCCATCTCTACCAAAAATACAAAAAACTAGCCGGGCATGGTGGCGGGCGCCTGTAGTCCCAGCTCCTCAGGAGGCTGAGGCAGGAGAATGGCATGAATCCGGGAGGCGGAGCTTGCAGTGAGCCGAGATCGCGCCATTGCACTCCAGCCTGGGCGACAGAGCGAGACTCTGTCTCCAAAAAAAAAAAAAAAAAAAAAAAAGCACATCTGCTAGGCCAGATGCCAATGGCAATACATCTATGTAAGGAAGACTCCCCAGCCTGGCCAGCTTGGAGAAAAGGGATTCCATGAAAATGCCTATCCTTAGTTGAGTTCAAATAGCCATCCGTTCCCCATAAAAATCATGCTAAAAACTAGAGAACAAAAGGTTATATAACAAGGGATCATCTAAATTTCTGCCACGGAGGGAAACATGTAAGGCCTTAAGCCTCACTATGAAAGCAGGAAGTGGCAGCACGGACAGTGTGGGCTCCACAGCAGAGAGGCTTAGCTCTGAGCCAATCTGTTAGCCCAAATTCATGAGTAACTTACCCAGAATCTCCCAGGATGATAACCTTCAGCAACACTTTCTTCCTAGAGGTCATCCTTCAAACTAAAGGGTGAAAAGGAGAAATCACTGTGAGTGTGATGGAAACACCAAAACAAAACACCTCCCTTGCACAAATGTCTGAGCAGCCCCAACAGTGCAGGGCCCTGAACCTTCCTGCTAGGTATCTTCCTTCCACCAGGGGGCCCTGATAAAAACCAGTATCACTCACCAGAACTCTGGACCCAAGAGCTAGGCAGAACAGCACAGCAGGGCCATCCTGCCCCTGCAAGCTGCTGGAGAGAATGTATTCTCTCACTTGGGTGGTGGATCAATTGAATGGATCGGCAATTTGAACTAATGCTCCAACTTACTCAACAGCTTGGTCCTTGCTTCATTCAGGTCGCTGCTTCAGTATCACTTTCTCAAAGAAGTGACCGCTTTATTTAAAGCAGCATAACCCCTCATTTGCTCTCTATCCCGTTACTCTGCTTGCTTTTCCTTCAGAGCACTTACCACTAATTGACATTTTTATGTACTATATTAATCTAGTCTATCCCTTTTCTAACAATCTCCATGAAGACACTTTTACTCCCCACTGTATACTCAATGCCAAGTAGAAATTTATTAAATGTTGGGTACCATCTGAATACTTGACTCTGCAGCTCTAGGGACTACTCTTTTCCAGAAAATCTTTCAGGCAGCCTTGTCTACTCATAACCAGAAGATGTGAAAAATGCCTGATCTCTGCTCAACTGTCTTCCAGGACTTGCCACAGCATGGTCTATCTACTCATCAAGATAGGGCTCCTGCTGTAATTGCCTCTCATTTGCCAGGGTATGACTCAGTGACTTCCAGAAAATGAATGGGACTCAGAAGAACTACTTGTTAGTTTCCTCTTTAACCACCTACCTTTTGAAGGCAAGGCTGACAGCAGTGCCTATAGTGGGAGTGACTTAAGCAGCAGATATGAACCCAGGCCACAGGGATTTCTATTCTGGTTTTGCCGCTTATTAATTTAGCTATATGACCTTGAGCCAGTCATTTAATTTCTCTGTTGGAATAGGGAATATAGAGATGACAGCTCTTATGTCCTAAGAATGCTGTGAAGACTGAATAAATAAAATGCTCAGGACAGTAACTAGAATACAGTAGATGATTAGTAAATACTGGCCGCTACCATCTTAAGGTATGCCAAATACAGAGATGAGTAACAGAACACAGAGTCCAGAAGACAGTGAGAGAAGCAGCAGGTTACAGCTCCTAGGCAAGGTAATCCAGCTATCCCTCTCTTTCCAGATGCTTGGCTGTCAATTGTTCTCTTTCTCAACAGGTGGTATTACACCCAAGACCACTAACTAAAAGGAAATATCAGACCTGACTACTGTCCTAAAGGGCAGGATTTGCTAAGAAGGCCTACGCTCTTGAAAGTAACCATCCTCGATGGCTTCAGAGTCTGTTTCTGGCTACAAGAACAGTATGGGAATAGGAGCCAGACTAGAGGATGGTTTGCTAGGCACACACCCCAGGTCCCATGACCTATGCAGAGGGTCAAGCTGTTTCTCTGCCAAAAGCCTCATGCCCACGGCTGGACTGTGAAGACACGGTATCTCAGCCCACCAGCATTCATCTAGAAAGTTCTTACTAGTGCTAGTTAGGGGCAGTATAAGATGACTTGGAGTTCTGTCTTCCATCACAATCAGCACTGAGAGGTATACCCCAAACTATCTATTATATGTGGAGCCCCACTATTCCCCTACCTTTCTCCCCAGGGACCGCTTTGACTGGTCAAAGTTTAAATGTCACACTCTAAGGTTTGGTATCACATTTCAAGATAGAGATCAGATGATGATAATGGGGGCAAGTTTCAAATCGAAAGAAGGGGAGGCCAAGGTGGGCAAATCATGAGGTCAGGAGTTCGAGACCAGCCTGGCCAACATGGTGAAACCCCGTCTCTACTAAAAATAGAAAAGGCTGGGCACGGTGGCTCATGCTTGTAATAACAGCACTTTGGGAGGCCCGAGGCGGGTGGATCACAAGGTCAGGAGTTCAAGACCAGCCTGGCTAACATGATGAAACCCTGTCTCTACTAAAAATACAAAAATTGCTGGGCACAGTGGCTCATGCCTGTAATCCTAGCACTTTGGGAGGCCAAGGTGGGCGGATCATGAGATCAGGAGATCGAGACCAGCCTGGCTAACACGGTGAAACCCCGTCTCTACTAAAAATATGAAAAATTAGCTGGGCGTGGTGGCATGCGCCTGTAGTCCCAGCTACTCAGGAGGCTGAGGCTGGAGAATGGCTTGAACCCGGGAGGTGGAGGTTGCAGTGAGCCGAGATTGCGCCACTGCACTCCAGCCTAGGCGACAGAGCGAGACTCCATCTCAAAAAAACAAAAAACAAAACAAAATTAGCTGGGCATGGTGGCACGCACCTGTAATCCCAGCTACTCGGGAGGCTGAGGCAGGAGAATCGTTTGAACCCGGGAGGCGGAGGTTGCAGTGAGCCGAGATCACACCACTGCACTCCAGCCTGGGTGACAGTGCGAGGCACTGTCTCAAATAAATAAATAAATAAATAAATAAAAATTAGCTCAGTGGGTGCCTGTAATTCCAGCTGTTCGGGAGACTGAGGCAGGAGAATCGCTTGAACCCAGGAGGCAGAGGTTGCAGTGAGTGGTGGGGAAGGGAAAAAAAGGCTGGGTGTGGTGGCTCACACCTGTAATGCCAGCACTTTGGGAGGCCGAGGCAGGTGGATCACTTGAGGTCAGCAGTTCAAGACTACCCTGGCCAACATAGTGAAACTCCATCTCTACTAAATACACAAAAAAATAGCTAGGCGTGGTGGTGCGCACCTGTAGTCCCAGCTACTCGGGAGGCTGAGGCAGGAGAATTGGTTAAATCCAGGAGGCAGAGGTTGCAGTGAGCTGAGATCACACCACTGCACTCCAGCCTGGGCGACAGAGCAAGACTCTTTTTCAAAAAGGAAAAAAAAAAAGAAAAGAGATAAAAAGATGATAAAAGGATATGCAAAGATATTTGGAGAATATTTATGAAAGTGACTGATTTTAAGAATGGGAAAAGGGATTTGCATAACTTGCTTTGTTAATAGGTTTCACTGGTGTACCAATGTTGTTTAATAATATTAAAAAGAAAAAAAACAGGAAATACACTTCAACCTCCACACTCCTACATGATAGAATTCATGTTTGTTTCCTTCCCTTTGAGTATCTACCCACACGTGTCACAAAGCAGTGACCGTGAGACCACCTTACGTCTTAATGTCTAACATTCCTCTGAGTGAATTAAGCATTTAAATAGCCATTCCCGCTCTTTATTTAATATAACAAAAATTTGGAAAAAATGCTGTAATCTATGGGATTACTTCCTTGAGATACAGCAACACCTGTGTGAGGGCTGATGGGTGGGTAGATCTTTCTAGATTCTGACTCGTAAGACTATCACAGGCCACATGTGGCACAAGCCCACTGAGAAAGACTGGGACAGACAAAGCTGGCAGGCAGGGCAGTGGCAGGTCATCAGCAGCAGAAGTTCTTGCAAGAGTCCATACAGAAGATGGCTCAGGCACAGGGAGACTGTGCCGACTCAATACCTTGACTTAGAATGCTCAATCTTGGGGGTGCAAGTATCTCTTTTGACAGCTCCTTAGGCTCCCCATAAGGACATGCCCAGCAGAGTCACTGTGTTCCATGAAACAAAAGCCTGGGTGGCCCATCAGTTATCCATGGCTCTTTCCCATCCAAATGTAATTTACCAACCAGGGGACATTTTACCATAAGGACCATGCCCAGAAACAAATGTTATGTTCTGCCTTATCTAGCTCCCAGGGAAACAGAGCTAGAAAGTTAAACAAAAGTCAAATTCTCATGCAAGGAAAGGATTTTGTCAACTGTAACTCACAGATTCTGTTTAGGGATGGGATTACTGAGTCCAAAGCAAAGTTTTCGCCAGGCGCGGTGGCTCACGCCTATAATCCCAGCACTTTGGGAGGCCAAGGAGGGTGAATCACCTGAGGCCAGGAGTTCGAGACCAGCCTGGCCAACATGGTAAAACTTTGTCTCTACCAAAAATACAAAAAATTAGCTGGTCGTGGTGGTGGGCAACTAATCCCAGCTACCAAAAAGGCTGAAGCAGGAGAATCGCTTGAACTCAGGAGGCGGAGGTTTCAGTGAGCTGAGATATGACACCACTGCACTCCAGCCTGGGCAACAAGAGCAAAATTGTCTTTAAAAAAAAAAAGGCAAAGTTTTCATGATTTTTGCTAATTCACTTTCCTGAAAGATTTTTCCTATTTATACAACAATCACTATTACAGTGGTTAGCATGAGTACAGGACCTAAATGAGAAAAATAATTTTACAGAGAAAAAAAGAATCTGAATAAACAGTCTATGGGAGCCTTAATGTAAAGACTTGCATTCATGCATTCTCTCCTATTTAAACAAGTCCAGGGTTGTTGTTGTTGTTGTTGTTGTTGTTTTTGAGGTGGGGAGGGGAGGCTGGGGAGCATTTAATATAAACAATCCCGTTTTTATTCATAAAAATAAATAAATACACAAGAAATGTCCCTTCCCCTAAAACACTAATGACAAGAGACTTGCCTTTACAGTCTTGAAAAGCATGTTACAAAAATACAGTATTAACAGTGGGGTGCTGGAATAGGACTAAACCGATCAATGAAAGAGACACCAGAAATGAACAATTTTGACAAATATGGCATTATAAAATTCAGTGGCAAAAAGATGAACAATTCACTAAATGGTAAGAGCCAGAAAAATTTTGGTGAGAATTAAGATCTCTACATCTCCTCTTCCAAGAGATTCCCAAAGGAGTAAAGATTTAAATGTAAAAATGGTTACACATGAAGCAGAAAGGAATACACACAAATATTAGCAAGTTGTTCCATGTGGTGGGATTACAGATGTTTTTGTTTCCTTATACTTAACTGTGACTCTTAGAGGAGCACATTACCTTTACACTCAAACAGCCACCTCCACTTTGGAGAAAAATGTTAATCTGTTGATTTTTTCAAATCAATTTCTGATGACAAAAATCTCCACTCATCATGTAAGACAAATTACATTTAAATGCAGATTTTCATCTTCACTCAGGGCTGGCTAAGCATTTCAGAGTTGTTGCAAATGGTACTAAACAGCTGATACTAAGAATTCCACATCTTCTTTCACCAGGACATTGATGGCTTTAAACTGGCGAAAGTTAAAAGGTATATTTTTGTACTTAATGTTCTCCCAGATCAAGAATGGGACACTTGTTTCTAGAAAAGAGCCAGGGGCCAGGCGTGGTGGCTCATGCCTGTAATCCCAGCATTTTGGGAGGCTGAGGTAGGTGGATCACGAGGTCAAGAGATTGACAAATCCATCCTGGCCAACATGGTGAAACCCCAGCTATACTAAAAATTAAGCTGCGCGTGGTGGCACGTGCTTGTAATCTCAGCTACTTGGGAGGCTGAGGCAGGAGAATCGCTTGAACCTGGAAGGTGGAGGCTGCAGTGAGCCGAGATCACACCACTGCACTCTAGCATGGGCAACAAGAGTGAAACTCCATCTCAAAAAAAAAAAAAAAAAAAAAGCCAGGAACAAAACACACTAAATGCAACTTTTGCTACAAGAAGCTGCCCAAGCAGAGTTAGCTTCAAAATGTCCAAAAGCAATTTCTGCTTTTGTTATCAATTTCTATTTCCATCTTCATGGATTTCTGAAGACTGAAATTATTTTTTAAAAGCCTATGGCCAGGCATGGTGACTCATGCCTGTAATCCTAGCACTCTGAGAGGCTGAGGCGGGCAGATCACTTGAGGTCAAGAGTTTGAGACTAGCCTGGCCAACATGGTAAAAACCCATCTCTACTGAAAATACAAAAATTAGCTGGGTATGGTGAAACACACCTGTAATAACTACTTGGGAGGCTGAGGCAGGAGAATCACTTGAACCCAGGAGGCAGAGGTTGCAGTGAGCCGAGATCGCATCACTGCGCTCCAGCCTGGGCAACAGAGCGAAATGAAGTCAAAGATTAAAAAAAAAAAAAAAAAAAAAAAAAAAGGCTACAAAGTTTGAAATTTCTAACTGGAAAACAGTTCTCTAAAGCACCGACCACTTCCTCTCACAGGAGAATCTGCAGCCAGCAGAGTAGAAAGGAAGAAAGAGTTACATAAGATCTCTGAGACCTGGTCCTTCAAGGAAAGCATTTTAGATAACATCCATTAATCCATGTATATATTAATATCCTCTAAAAACTTTCTAGAATAAGGTATATTCATAACACATTTCTTTCCTTCTGCCACCAAACCAAACCTCACCAGTGTGCATGGGAAGAAGCTCCTCAGAGCGAAACTACCAGTATTGGTACCAGTATTTGAACGATGAAACAATTCTTTCTTTCAAGTACAATGTTTCTCATAACAAATCAAAAGCTGGCATCTTCCTTTATTCGCCTGCAGTCATCACCTTCTTCATCTATGCCACAGAAAAGCCAAATGGCCACATAAGCAGACAAAATAAGGAAACACCAGCAGGTAAAAAGATCAAGAAAAATATTGTTCAAGGGCTTGGGTGGGCAGAGGTCGGCGGTCAGAAAGAGGTTAACCAGGAATACACAGGGGTACCTAGGGGAAGGGCAAAGGACTGCTATGGTGAAAATGAGGACAGCAGGGAAGGGCTAGGAAGTTGGGGGTCAGTTAGCAATTCGAAAGTCTGAATTCTTGCAGGTAGGATAATAGCTCACGTGGAGGTGAAGGCTTTATGGTGTTGCAGGAATTGAAAGCAAAGTATGGTAGTCCCCACTTATCCATGGGGGATAGGCCCCAAGACCCCCAGTGAATGCCTGAAACACAGCAAGTACCAAACTTGTCATCCGTCAGGACACACTGATGATGTTCATGTTTTCCACCTACAAATTTAATGCTTTTTCCATTGTAACTAACCACTCATCATACACTGTGGCTTTTACCTTTTGCAGTACGAGGTGTCACAGCAAAATTAGCATGATTTTCTTTTTCCTTCTTCACAATTTCAAAGATAGAAAATATGTTCTCACAAATTTTAGCAACCTCGGCATACAATTTTTTCACTTTCCTTATTAAGTCAACAATTTTTACCTTTTCACTTCAAGAGCTTCTCTGTGGCATAACCAAATTGCCAGCATCTTGTGCTTTGGGACCATTATTAAGTCAATTATGAGTTACTTGAACATAAGCATTGCAACACTGATGTGATAACCAAGACAGCTACTAAGTGACTAACGGGCAGGTAGCATCTATGGTGTAGAAACCCTGGACAAAGCGATGATTCACTTCCTGGGTGGGATAGCACAAGCTTCATCAAGCTAATCCAAACAGCACGCAATTTAAAACTTATGGCAGGGTGCAGTGGCTTATGCCTGTAATCCCAGAACTCTGGGAGGCTGAGGCAGGAAGACTGCTTAAGGCCAGGAGTTTTGAGACCAACCTGGGCAACATGTTGAAACCCAGTCGCTACAAAATATTTAATACATTACCTGGGCATGGTGGTACACTCCTGTAAGTCCCAGTTACTCGGCAGGCCGAGGTGGGAAGATGGCTTGAGCCCAGGAGTTAAAGGCTCCAGTGAGCTATGATCGCTCCACTGCCCTCCAGCCTGGGTGACAGTACAACCCTCTGTCTCAAAAAGCAGACAAACAAAAAGAAACTTAAGAATAGTATTTCTATAGTTTCCCGTTTAATATTTTCAGACCACGACTGACTACAGATAAAGAGGATTACTATATCTGCAAAGCCATCAAAACAACAGTGTAAAATGCAGGAGATGAAATTGAACCAGGTGTTCATCACATCCACAGTCAGACAGCAACGAAGTGGCAGAGCTGGAATTACCAGGAGTGTCAGCCCAGGTCCTACCATGCCATTTTGCAGTACCAGCTCTCACCCAAAGGAGGATTCTGGCTTGTGAGGGCTGGGACTTTTAACAAGTCTTTTATGGCAATTCAGGCATACACACCAAGTTTGGAAACCACTGATGTGAAGAGTCTACAACTACTGTTCTGATTTACATGTTGTGCCCGATCCAAAACCGTAATGATAGCACTAGATATTTGAACAAATGCTAAAGGTTCAACAAAGCCATGACAGTTAAACCAATTAATGTTCTATAGTTTGTTAACATTTTTAGTTGGTTGGTGTTTCCAAGTTGCCTGTCTGCAACAGCTGGGTCCTAATCACAGTTGGCTTTTCTGCTCCCCTGCACTGTTCCCACCCTAACTGTGGTATCAAATTGTAGAAAACTCAGGAAGGTACGAAAGAATGAAGACAAAAAGCTACTGACAATTCCATCTCCCAGAAGCAATCACTATTAGTATTAGAGTATATGTCTTTCTAGTTTTCCTTCAAATGGTTAAGGTTATATACCATGTATAACTTTGCATCTTGCTTTTTCTATATTAAATATCTTCCCATGTTATTAACATTAAGGTTGCATGATATTCAGCACATGGATAATCTCAAAATTTCCCTTGCTGCTAAGTATGCATTGTTTTCAATTATGATGAGATGAACCTACATATACACTCTGTCAGCATAATCTGATCAGACTCACAAATGTTTTAATCACTCGGCATTTCTTGGATTAGTAGAATACATTTCATCCATGTGTCTCTCAGTCTGCTGATGGTCTTTGCCTACCCTGCCTACTAGAATGTGACTTATTGCACATATGATCTAAACATAGCACTGGGAAGGAAGCATCATAGGGATACAGAGTTCGGAAGTAGCAGGCTTCTGAGCAGATTCCAAAGTAACATTCCACACTTTCACCAGCACGGAACATGGGTAAATGTCTCTCTGTCCATCTCATTTTCTTCTAAGACTTCATGTTCTGTATATGACCATTAGAGAAGACCCAGCAGTCATCCTGCCCTCAAAACTGATAGACTTCAAGGCTCAGAGTCAAGTAGGCAAGCAATATTTGCTCATAAAGTTTTGGAGAAGGTCATGAGGAGAGACCAGAAAGGCATCGAAAGTCACATAATACTACTGCACTGGGCATCAAGCAGAACAGCAGTGTCTGTTGTAGGCAGACTCTTCTCAACTTCCCACACTGAGGAATCTAATTAGGGCCTGAATAGTGAAGACCCCCTGAAACAGCAAGACATCACTACCACTTACGGAATGCACTTTGTGCCGGGGACTGTACTACAGACTTTCCTGGGGCAATTTGTTTACTCCTCCAACAAACCAAGCCTATAGGGATACAATGAGAATTCCCATTTAACAGATGAAGAAAAAGAAGCTCATCAGCAGTCACTTGGTTTCTAAAAATATTCATTCTGGGGAAGGGGCAAGAATAGAAAGACCAGTAGTCTGACAAGGAAGAAGGAAGGGGATGAGTGGATGGCTCTGGCCAAGCCACTTTTGTGGAATAATGAAGTCATTTAGGGGCACTCGGGAAGTAGGCTGTCAGTCTGTTGTTCCATTTAGAATTACCACCTCTAGGAGGAAACTCAGTAGGAAAATACAGAAGCCTTCGAAAAGAAACATTAGGGATCTAGGGGGGCAGGATAAACACTTTCATTACAATGAAAATATCTAGTGAGAGAAGCACATCAAGGAGCTGACCAAATACCTTAAAGAATTTTTTTTTTTTTTTTGAGACAGTCTTGCTCTGTCGCCCAGGTTGGAGTACAGTGGCGCGATCTCTGTTCACTGCAACTTCCCCCTCCAGGGTTCAGGCAACTCTGTCTCAGCCTCCCGAATAGCTAGGACTGCAGGTGCGAGCCACCACGCCTTTTTGTATTTTTAGTAGAGATGGGGTTTCACCATTTTGGCCAGGCTGGTCTCAAACTCCTGAATTCAAGTGATCTGCCTGGCTCAGCCTCCCAAAGTGCTAGGATTACAGGCATAAGCCACTGTGCCCAGCCTAAAAAATTCTTTTAATTTTTTATTTTCAAGAGACGGGTTTCACTGTGTTGTCCAGGTTGGAGTGCAGTGGCTTTTTACAGGTGCAATCCCACTACTGATCAGCATAGGAGAGATGTTTGATCTGCTCTATTCGCAACCTGGGCTGGTTCACCCTCCCTGGGCAACCTGGTGGTCCCCTACTTCTGAGGGGTCACTCTACTGATGCCGAAGTTAATGCAGACACCCAATTGGTATAATGCCCTAAAACCCAGAACTCCTGTGGCTCAAGTGACCTCCTGCCTCAGCCTCCTGAGTGGCTGGGACTATAGGTATGCACCACTGTGCCCAGATGCAAAAATGTAATTCTGTTCTCTCTTCTACAGAGTTAAGAAGCTCTACTCCAATATTTGGTAATCCCAGCTACCAGGGAGGTGGAGGCAGGAGACTCACTAGAACTTGGGGGGTAGAAGTTTCAGTGAGCTGGGATTGCATCACTGCACTCCAGCCTGGGCGACAGAGCGAGACTGTCTCCAAAAAAAAAAAAAAAAAAAAATCATGCCATGAATAGAACTCTTAAGCCCCAGGACTACTAATCATTGTGTTATTAATCTTACTATATTAATCAAACATATACCAAGGGCAAAAGTAGATACGAGACTATAAGGAGAAATCATACCAAATGCAAAAAGTAAAATACTACTGTGATCAAGACGTGTTAAGTTTACTTTAAGGGTAATTACCTTGGTTGGGAGAATTAGGGAAGGATTCCTCTGGGAAGAACTGAACCTGGATATGAAGGAGGAAAAGGGAGCAAACAGTTTTCCTTAAAGAACGCACATGCAAGGCCTTACTTGGAGGGGGATATGAAAATGAGGTGCCTGGGCCTGATCACGCAGGACACAGTGGGCCGTACTAAGGTCCCAAAACCACAGAGTGATGAGAAGCCTGACTTGTGGAGATTTCTAAGTAGCAGTGTTCATCCTGCAGAGCCAGCGCCCTGCCTGCCTGCAGTGGGGAGGGTAGGAGACCCTGCGGTGGGCAGTGAGGATGCTGCGCCACCTTCAGGCAAGCGAGGACTGCACTAGACCAGTGTGAAAGCAGAAGAGAATGGGGAGAAAGTAAAGGTGGATGGCATCTAGTGATGGACTGGATTGGGATGGGTATGGGAAATGAGGGAAAACGCCAAGGAAGTCACCTGTGTTTATGTCTCATGGGACCAAGAGGATTTCTTAGATCAGGGAAGTCTGAAAAACAGTGAGGTGTTTCTTGGGGAGGAATTATGTTTGATTTTAGACATGCTAAGTTTGAGGTGATTCTCAACCAAATCTATTTTTAAAGATACAGTGGTATTTAGTTATATTTAAGCTTCACTGTTAACTGAGGGAATACTAGTTTGTGCTAGGATTTTATGGCTGAAGTCTATCTAGACGCCTGTGCTAAATTGGGAATGTTACGCGCATTCACCAGACATGGAAAGCAAAAGAGAAGAGATGGCTGGACCTGCCATCTAGAGGTCTGCTGTCTGGTGGCCCAGATGACATAATCATGGCA
The DNA here is from genome assembly GCF_028858775.2 of Pan troglodytes. Taxonomy (NCBI): domain Eukaryota; kingdom Metazoa; phylum Chordata; class Mammalia; order Primates; family Hominidae; genus Pan; species Pan troglodytes. The sequence goes on along the minus strand of NC_086015.1, from coordinate 132,032,909 downwards.
AAGTACAGCAAAGGAGAGAGCACTACCAGCAGAAATACCGAATGTTTTCAAAGGCAAGACTAAACAGCTGAACATGCAATGCCTAAAAAGAAGTGTTCAGCATGTTAAAAATAACTGGTCAAAACATTTTACTGGTTATCAATCCCTTAACAAGCTTCAGAGAAGTTCCCAGAAAGCATGCTGGAAAATGTTAAATGACTGGAATGAGAAAGAGCAAGATTGATGGTTCAGGTACAGAGAGCAGCTAAGCATCAGGGGGGTGGCGCAGTAAGTTATCTTGGCAGGCCAATGAGACAGATGGGATTCAGGAACAAGGCCCGAAGGCATAGATCCACCAAGGCTAGAGGCCTGAGCGGGCACATAAAAGCAGCCAGGTGAGGGAGATATCTAGTCTACCCTTACAGTCCTTCTCCAGAATACACCTCGTTCCCAGCCACCACATGGCTTGTCTCAAATGGGCTTGCCATTCCTCCCACAGGGTCCCACCTCACCCCCTAATGTAATGCCCTTTCTGCCCAGGAGCCTGCTCATCTGGAGGGGGCAGGTGAGGTCTAGGCAGTGTTGAGAGCCTGTCTTCCTGGATACCACTCCCTCAAACCCAAGAGCACCTGGGGCCCAGACACCTTTTTAAAAAGCATACTTGAATCATGACTACCTGGGTCTCTGCCTCTCATCTAAGTGGGGGTAGGGCAGGAGGAGGATAGGGCAGGTGGGAGGTGTGTGTTTGTGGGGGGCAGGGGGGGCGGGGGATAAATTCTCCTTGAAGGTATTCTCTCCTTCATCCCCAAATTCCTAATCCCAGTAGTGCCTGTGGTGCAAGGGCTTGGTAAACAATAGTGCAGGGACAGTGGACATGCCCAGAGGCCAAGTAAGAGATGATGGAGAATGCCAGTCTGTCTTTGTTTAGATATACATTTTCGGGTCACTGCCTCTGTGAGAGTGCCTTCTTTTAGGTTCCCCTGAGGGCTGCAGATGCTTAGCAGAAGACACTCTCTTACTCAAATGAAGACTTTGAGCCTCTTGCCCATTATGACACCTCATATGTACCACTAAGCAAGAAAAGGTGGGCTGACAATTCTGGCCAAGGAGAATTCTCTGAAGCAGCAACAACAATAAGTGTTACCTGGACTCTTACTTAAAACGTATAGACAGTACTTCCTCATGCTTGGTGACCTGTGATCCTTTGGTAATAAATAGTTGAAGAGAGTAAACAAAATCTAGAGAGATTATACAAGACATAAAGAATGCCTGGGCACTTCCCCCACCCCCCACCCCGCCATTTCCAGGTTTCAATAAATTCTGCTGACAGCCCTGCATCCTACTAGAGCCTACTATGGACAACAGAGGCATGCTGATGTGTATCACAAGAAGGGGTGGCTAAGTATCAGAAGGTACAGTCACTTTTGCTGTTACTACTGGTCACAGCAGGCCTTTGTGCCATGAACACAGTGCTGTCCCTTAGAGCCAGCCCATGGAGCTTATGTGGCACTATCAAAGGTGACCTCACACGCTGCTTGTGAGGCTGGGAAAAGGGCACAGGGAGGAAGACAGCAAGCATCTCCACCCATGCGGGCATCAGCCTGGATGGACCATGAGGGAGAATGGTTCTGGCATATGCAGTGTTTGTCCATTCAGCTAGAGCTCAAATGGCATTTTCTTCCTGAGAATTCGAGATTTACACAACTTGTCTAAGGCTCCATAGCTAGTCATGTGCAAGGTAGCAGGCCAGGTTCTATTTCGTCCCATTCAAAGATGCTTAAGGAACTTGAGATCACAGTCCCTATGGTAGGTAACCAGAAGGAAATGCTCCCAAATTCTCAGGAAGACTGCTAATTATACTGAACACTGGGGAAAGAAAGATGGCTAGAAATTGCCAAAACAAGACAATGGAAAGCCAACCTTCCGGTTTTAGGATCACAACCATGGGTTTTGTTTTTGAGATGGAGTCTCGCTCTGTCGCCCAGGCTGGAGTGCAGTGGCGCGATCTTGGCTCACTGCAACTTCTGCCTCCCAAGTTCAAGGGATTCTCCTGTCTCAGCCACCTGAGGAGCTGGGATTACAGGCACGTGCCACCGCACCCAACTGATTTTTGTATTTTTGGTAGAGACAGGGTTTCACCATGTTGCCCAGGTTGGTCTCGAACTCCTGGCCTCAGGTAATTCAGCGCCTCGGCCTCCCAAAGTGCTGGGATTACAGTAAGCCACCGTGCCCGGCCACAACCATGGGTTTCAATCCCACCTCAGATACATTCAGCTGTGTGAACTGTTTTTTGTTTTTTGAGACAAGGTCTCTCCCTCCTTCCCAGACTGGAGTGCAGTAGAGCACGATCACTGCAGCCTCGACCGCCGGGGCTTAAGAGATCCTCCCACCCTTGGCCTCTTGAACAGCTGGGACTACAGGCACACGCCACCATGCCCAGCTTTTCTTTTTTGAAAAATTTTTTGGTAGAGATGAGGTCTCTCTACATTGCCCAGGCTGGTCTCAAACTCCTGGGTTCACACACTCTTTCCCACCTTGGCCTCCCAAAGTGCTGGGATTACAGGGATGAGCTACCCCAAGTGGCAGCTGTGTGAACTTAAATGCCCCTCTGCTTCCATGTGAAAAATGAGAATCTTCCACAAATGAGATAATGCACAGAAAGCTCCTAGCATTCCATTTGACACATGAAATATGGGTGGCTTTGTTATGAGGGCTTTTCTAACTTAAATGAAAAATATGCACTTAATCAACAAGTATTATTCCATCTTCCAAATCTCACTACTGTAATCTCTCACACTAACTTCAAGATTTTTGCTGTATCCATGTCAATGCAGACATGAGTCTAATGTCCTTGTTATATTTCTAATACAAATTATGCATTCAGCTATATACTACCTAAAACTGCAGTGTGATCTGCATTGGTGTACTGCATCATATGTTAACAAACAGGGCAGTAGAGAGTCATATTTAGCATAAGACCCTTGTCATTTGAGGAAGATATGGAGACCTTTGTGAAGTCCTAATTGGCCAATACCAATTTTTACACAGGGCAAAAATGCCCTTTGTTAGAAGAAAAACAAAGCAGCACTGAAACATGGGCACTGGGTCACCAAGTGGCTCACTCCCATATACTAATTTGAATTTTTGCCTCCACTTTTATTGTTTTGCAGTGACCACATAGGCACATGGGCCCTAAGAACATGGGTTACCACTCATGATCCTATCCACTTCATGCTAAAATATCCTATGCCCTAACAGCCTCTTTCTGGCCCCACTTAAATCTGATCATGTGTTGCTATTTTTAATTCAGAAGCAGTAGTCACTGACCATGAGCTAGGGGGTAAACACACCAAATCCAGTTCAAACACTTGCTGAGTGCCATGATGTGTCCATTACTGAGCTAGGTGCTGGGGATGACCTACAGACAAAACTGCAAACACTTTCTTACTTCAAAAAGGGGCCATCTCAGTTCTCTATAAGCTGGTAAGTACAAGATTGTGTCCTGTAGCTTTGTAAGTGTTAAACTGGAAACCTCAGTGGCTATATTCAACTAGCTACTTCACAACTCCTTCCTGGACAAGGGCATCTACACAATTCTGAAACCGCCTCCACAGAGTTAACAAAAATGGCCTGCTGGTTCTGGATAGAAATACAGTTACAACAAAGCATTAATCAGACTGCACTTTGGCCCCTTTCCTTGTTGCTACAAGTCTGACCTTTTGCATCCCCATTGTTCCTAGAGATAGGATTTCTAACATCAGGGTCATAAAATTGTGTGAAAATTGATTTGTGTCCCCACTGTTCCTATAGACAGCATCTCTGACATTAGAATCATAAGGCTTTTATTTAAGGATTGCTTAAGATGTATATCAGACCCCAATTCCAGCAACCAGTTTGAAGACCCCCATGGAGGAACATGATCAGCATGAGAATACAGCTTCTCTCCCTGTCCCATGACTTCACTCTGTACTCTTTGACCAATCAACAATCTCCACACTTCAGCCCACTTAAAACCCTTAGAAATCCCAGCCCCAAACTCCCTAGGGAAATGGATGTGCAGTTCTCTCCTATCTCCTCATGAGGTGGCCCTATGATTAAACCTCTTTCTCAGCTGGGCACGGTGGCACACCTGTAATCCCAACAATTTGGGAGACCAGGAGTTTCGAGACCAGCCTGGGCAACATAGCAAGACCTCGTCTTTACAAAAAATAAAAAATTAGCCAAGCGTGGTATCGTGCCTACTCCCAGCTACTCAGGAGGCTGAGGCAGGAGAATCTCCTGAGCCTAGGAGTTCAAGGCTGCAGTGAACTATGATCTTGCCACTGTACTCCAGTCTGGGTAAGTAACAGAGCAAGATCCTGTCTCCAACACCACCCCCCCACCCCACCCCAACACACACACAACTCTTTCTCTGCTACAACCTAGTGTCTCAGCATTGCTGCATGCATCAGGTAATGGACCTCTTATGGTTACAATTCTATGTATTTAGAAACGGTGAGGCCAGCTGTAGAACAAAACCAAAGCACCTGAAACTCAGCCACAATGAATCTCTCTTTTTTTTTTTTTTTTTTTTTGAGACAGAGCCTTCCTCTGCTACCCAGGCTGGAGTGCAGTGGCGTGATCTCGGCTCACTGCAACATTTGCCTCCTGGGCTCAAGCGATTCTTCAGCCTCCTGAGTAGCTGGGATTACAGATGCCCACCACTACGCCTGGCAAATTTTTGTATTTTTAGTAGAGACGGGGTTTCACCATGTTGGCCAGGCTGGTCTCAAACTCCCGACCTCAGGTAATCTGCCCGCCTCAGCCTCCCAAAGTGCTGGGATTACAGGCGTGAGCCACCGTGCCCAGCCCCACAATCAATCCTTAAAAGTCATTTTATTTCAGCTCTATATTAGTCGATATACTTGGTCCACAATACTGAAACATCACCTGGTTTCTGCCCAAACACTTTCAATAATGATTAACTTCCTCCTATGCAGTGTTCCATCTTCAAACTATTCTAGCTGCAAAATCATGCAGTGAACTAGATTCTGTCTCTGTGTAGTTCTTCTCCCTGCCTTGTTCTGTGAGGCAGCAAAGTACCAATCTAATCCTTTTCCCATGTGATATCCCTTATTATTTGAGACACCCAGTCTATCGATCACCAAAACTGCATATCTCTGGTTCTCTCAACTCTTCTGCGAGCAACATGGCTTCTAGATGCCTTAACTTCTTGGTTGCCTACCTCTGGCTGGATTAGGCTCCTTTTATTTCTTTAAATGTCTGTATCTTTGTACAAGTACTATCCATTACTAAAACAGGTTGATGCTTTAAGAATGTCACGTATGAAGAAAAACAGGATGACTGAGCATTTTATAAACTTCCAAAACTCCAAAAACTTTCTCAGTTCTGAAGTTCTGAATAATACTCATCGTAAGTATGATTAGCCTTTAGTGATTTTAACTGCCCAAGAAATATAACAACAGTTGGTTAGGCTTCACTATGATGCCAATCCCTGATTAGTCTAGACCACACATTCCTAACAGAGGTGATAATTAACATGGATCTGCAGCCTTCTAGGAGCCACAATGTATGCACAGCATATCCACGGTATTAAAATTTCATTGAAGCAGGGGAGACATTAGGAAAAAAAGGTCTAAAAAGGCTTAGGGGTAAAACAGAGGTACAATAATGAAAAAAATTGAGAAAACTAGTTTAAACCTGAACTGTCCAATGTAACAGTTACTAGCCACCGGTGGCTATTTAAAGGCAATTGCATGATCTCAAATACAGTCTCTCAGCCATAGCTACTATATTGGACAGTTCTAATATACGGTGTTGGTCTAAACAATTCTAAGGCATTTTACTAGGATTAATATATACTCTTCAAACATCTCAAGACTCAATTTATAGCCCTTACTCATTTCACTACTTGATATCTACACCATCTTCTTTCCCTCCTGACACACAATAAAAATACTGGCTCTTTGGCCAGGCGCAGTGGTTCATGCCTGTAATCCCAGCACTTTGGGAGGCCGAGGCGGGCAGATCACTTGAGGTCAGGAGTTCAAGACCAGCCTGGCCAGCATGGTGAAACCCTGTCTCTACTAAAAATACAAAAATTAGCCAGGTGCACACCTGTAATCCCAGCTACTTGGGAGGATGAATTGGGAGAATCGCTTGAACCCGGGAGGCAGAGGTTGCAATGAGCCAAGATCGCGCCACTGCACAGGAGACAGAGTGAGACTCCATCTCAAAAACTAAACAGAAATTGATCACAATGATTGACTGGAGCAGCTTTTATAGAGTCCTTGGCTGAGCAGGGTAAAGTTTTAAAACTTCAATGCAAATTTTTACAATTCTGTGTAACACAAAGTTTTCTCTGATTAGGTGTGAAAATCTGCTAGTGATCGTTTAGTTTCATCAGATTGGAGACAGTCCTCTTGAGGAGTTCTAAGGAGTTTTGCAAGGCAGTCACATGTGTTTTATTGTCAAGTATTATAAGAACAATAGAGGCTGGGTGCAGTGGCTCTTGCCTGTAATCCCAATACACTGCGAGGACTGCTTGAACCCAGGAGTTTAAGAACAGCCTGGGCCACATAGGGAGACCCCATCTCTACAGATAACAAAACAAAGAAAACCTTAGCCAAGTGTGGTGGCATGCGCCTGTAGTCCCAGCTACTTGGGAGGCTGAAGTGGGAAGATCACTTGAGCCCAGGATGTCAAGGCTATAGCGAGCAGTGATCATACCACTGTACTCCAGAGACTGGGTGACAGAGTGAGACCCTGTCTCAAAGAAAAAAAGAATCATACTGAGAAACAACAGAGTGCAGAGATAATCTACGAAATGGGAGAATATATTTGCAAAACATATATCTGATAAGGGCTTAATATCCTAAACATATAAGGAACTCAAGCAACTCAATTGCAAGAAAAGAAATAATCTAATTTTTAAAATGGGCAAAGAACCTAAAAAGACATTTCTCAGAAGAAAATAGACAAATGGCTAATAGGGGTGTATGTGTGTGTGTGTGTGTGTGTGTGTAGGTCAACTAATCATCAGGGAAATGCAAACTAAAGCCACACTGAGATACCACCTCACACCCGTTAGAATGGCTACTATCAAAAAGACAAAGATTGGTGTTAGGATGTGGAGCAATGGAACCCTTGCACACTGTTGGTGGGAATGTAAATCAGTACAGCCATTATGGAAAACAGTATGGAGGCTGCTGAAAGTATTAAAAATAGAACTCCCATTTGATCCAATGATATAGCCAAAGGATATGGAATCAGTACGTGGAAGAGATCTGCACTCACATGTTCACTGCAGTATTATTCACAGTAACTGAAATATGGAATCAACTTAAGTATCCATCCATGGACGAATGGATCAAGAAAACGTAGTTGGTCAGGCATAGTGGCACACACCTGTAATCCTGCAACTTTGGGAGGCCAAGACAGAAGGATTGCTTGAGCCCAAGAGTTTGAGACCAGCCTAAGCAACATGGTGAAACCCCATCTCTAAAAAAATTAATACAGTAGCTGGGTGTGGTATTGTGCACCTGTGGTCCCAACTACTTGGGAGGATGAGGCAGCTGGGCCCTAAGGGATCAGGATCACTTGAGCCTGGGAGACCCAGGCTGTAGTGAGCTGTGTTCGCACCATTGTACTCCAGCCTGGGCAACACAGTGAGACCCTGCCTGTAAAAAAAGAAAAAAAAAACCGTGGCATATATGCACAATGGAATACTAGTCAGCCTTTTAAAACAAAGAAATTATGTCATTTGCCACGACGAGGATGAACCTGGAGAACATTACATTAAGTGAAATAAGCCTGGCACAGGAAAGACAAATAGAGCATAACCTCACTTATCTGTGGAATCTAAAGAAAACAAACTCATAGAAACAGAGAGTAAAATGGTAGTTACCAGAACCTGAGGGTAGGGTGACTGGGGAGACAATGGCCAAAGGACACAAAATTTCAGTTAAACAGGAGAAATAGGAGATCTGTTGTACATCATGGTGACTATGATTAATAACAGTGTACTGTATACTTGAAAATTGCTGAGACTAGATTTTAAACATTCATACCACAAAAAAAAAAGTATGTGAGGTAATGCAAATGTTAAATAGCCTGATACAGCCATTCTACAATGTGTGTATATATATTTCAAAACATCATATTGTACACCACAAACATATACCATTTTTATTTATCAATTAAAAATTACTTCTCAAGTTAAAAAAAAAGAATTCTAGTTAACAGGCATTTCATGGGGCTAGATTTATATTCCTCAACAATTTCCTTATGACCACTTCCAACAACATCCCAAAGTAAAACAAATTCATTTAGGTAAAGGATAATCTGTCTCCACACTTGGAATTTTTTAATGCTCCAAAACAAGTGTAGTAAATAATGCAAAGCATAACATTATGCCTGCTCAGGACAAATGGAGAAAACTTAAACTTAACCTCTACCACCATCCATGGGATACAAGCCCCAGAGTTCTCAAATCAGGAAGCCCACAGAATGTGGTACGGCACTGCTACTAAGAAAAGAGAGAAGGGGAAGAGGTGAGGGATGTTACACCAGGTGAAAGGCAAATGTGTCCTCTTCTCTGCTAGTGGAGGAAGGGTGGAGACTAACGGAAGACAGACTGAACTACAGTTGACCAAGACAATGGGGCTCAACAGAAGGCAAGGGGAACAGTCTCACTAAAAGCCAGGTGGCCTACCAGTTCCCATCTGAACACAAGCTGTGGCCAAAGACCTACAAATGTCCAGGTTGCATTTCTACCTCTCCTCCCCATTATTACTGCTATTCTCCAATCAAAGGACCCCAACCAGGGCTCTCCCTGCTCAGTGGCCCACTCCTCATACATTTAAGAAAAGGACATTAAGAAGGGATGTCGGCCGGGCACAGTGGCTCATGCCTGTAATCCCAACACTTTGGGAGGCCAAGGTGGGTGGATCATCTGAGGTTGGAAGTTTGAGACCAACCTGGCCAACAACGGTGAAACCCCGTCTCTACTAAAAATACAAAAATTAGCCAGGTGTAGTGACTCACACCTGTAATCCCAGCCATACGGGAGGCTGAGGCACAAGAATCACTTGAACCCAAGGCCAGGTGCGGTGACTCAAGCCTGTAATCCCAGCACTTTGGGAGGCCGAGGTGGGCGGATCACGAGGTCAGGAGATCGAGACCAGCCTGGCTAACACGGTGAAACCCTGTCTCTACTAAAAATACAAAAAATTAGCTGGGCGTGGTGGCGGGCGCCTGTGGTCCCAGCTACTCAGGAGGCTGAGGCAGGAGAATGGCGTGAACCCGGGAGCGGAGCTTGCAGTGAGCCAAGACCGCGCCACTGCACTCCAGCCTGGGCAGCAGAGCGAGACTCCGTCTCAAAAATAAATAAATAAATAAAAGAATCACTTGAACCCAGGAGGCAGAGGTTATAGTGAGCCAAGATTGCTCCATTGCACTCCAGCCTGGGCAACAGAGCCAAACTCTGTTTCCGGGAAAAAAAAAAAAAAAAGATCCAAGAGCCTTTCAGTTCAAAAGATGATCCAACTGACTGGAAGACTGGTTGAAAGGTGAACTTTTTTGCCACCCTCTCCCAACCACTCTCCACCCAACACCACAAAGAGTTAAGATCAAAGGAATCAAAAACTTTGGCCATATAGCATTTATCTCTTGCTGACATTAGAAAGGGGGAAGGGGGAAGTCACTCCTAGGGGAGTCAGACTGCCAACTCTTACCTAACAGCGTAAGTTTCTGCAGGCTTTATTTATTTATTTATTTATTTATTTTAGTTAATACATATATTAGGGGAATATATAGATAGACCTCTAGATAGACCTCTTTCCATATCAGAAGATGTAGATTACCTTATATTAAAAATTTTTTTTTCTTTTTTTTTTTTTATTGATCATTCTTGGGTGTTTCTCGCAGAGGGGGATTTGGCAGGGTCATAGGACAATAGTGGAGGGAAGGTCAGCACATAAACAAGTGAACAAAGGTCTCTGGTTTTCCTAGGCAGAGGACCCTGCGGCCTTCCGCAGTGTTTGTGTCCCTGGGTACTTGAGATTAGGGAGTGGTGATGACTCTTAAGGAGCATGCTGCCTTCAAGCATTTGTTTAACAAAGCACATCTTGTACCGCCCTTAATCCATTTAACCCTGAGTGGACACAGCACATGTTTCAGAGAGCACATGGTTGGGGGTAAGGTCATAGATCAACAGCATCCCAAGGCAGAAGAATTTTTCTTAGTACAGAACAAAGTGAAGTCTCCCATGTCTACTTCTTTCTACACAGACACAGCAACAATCTGATTTCTCAATCTTTTCCCCACCTTTCCCCCTTTTCTATTCCGCAAAACCGCCATCGTCATCATGGCCCGTTCTCAGTGAGCTGTTGGGTATACCTCCCAGACGGGGTGGTGGCTGGGCAGAGGGGCTCCTCACTTCCCAGAAGGGGCGGCCGGGCAGAGGCGCCCCCCACCTCCCGGACGGGTCGGCTGGCCGGGCGGGGGCTGACCCCCACCTCCCTCCCGGACGGGGTGGCTGCCGGGCGGAGAGGCGCCTCACTTCTCAGACGGGGCGGCTGACGGGCAGAGGGGCTCCTCACTTCTCAGACGGGGTGGCTGCCAGGTGGAGGGGCTCCTCACTTCTCAGATGGGGCGGCTGCCGGGCGGAGGGGCTCCTCACATCCCAGACAGGGTCGCGGCCGGACAGAGGTGCTCCCCACATCTCAGACGATGGGCGGCTGGGCAGAGACGCTCCTCACTTCCTAGATGGGATGGCGGCTGGGAAGAGGCGCTCCTCACTTCCCAGACTGGGCAGCCAGGCAGAGGGGAGCCTCGCATCCCAGACGATAGGCGGCCAGGCAGAGATGCTCCTCACTTCCCAGACGGGGTGGTGGCCGGGCAGAGGCTGCAATCTTGGCACTTTGGGAGGCCAAGGCAGGCGGCTGGGAGGTGGAGGTTGTAGCGAGCCGAGATCACGCCACTGCACTACAGCCTGGGCAACATTGAGCACTGAGTGAACGAGACTCCGTCTGCAATCCCGGCACCTCGGGGGGCCGAGGCTGGCAGATCACTCGCGGTTAGGAGCTGGAGACCAGCCTGGCCAACACAGCGAAACCCCGTCTCCACCAAAAAAATATGAAAACCAGTCAGGCGTGGCGGCGCGTGCCTTCTGCAGGCTTTTAAACCCTTAATTGAGTCTTCCAAATCAGACACTAGGGACACAAGACAACCACCACAAGTCCAACAATTTGTGAAAGGGCACAAGTTCATTTTGTAGCTACCATCCTCAGAACAGATATCCAAAGTAGAACATGCTTCTAAGTGCATCAGGCTTAAAATAAGTGTCATATCACCCAAGTACACTAACAGATTAGGCATAACATGTAACTATTAGGACATGTTAGGAATTTAATTCACAACCCCCTGTCCCCATCAAAAACATTTTTAAGCAAGAATTTTAAATATGTGTTATGGAAGAAAAAAAACACAGACAATAGTATTATAAACTCTCACATTCTGTAAACAAATTTTAAATAAAAAAGACCATGGGATGTTTCCAATGGGAAATTGCAATATTTAGATTTATACTCTAAGCTTTGGAACACATCCTTCTAGGTTATATGATTCTAGCCTTTCACTGCCCTTCAGCAACTCTAAGTTGTGTAGAACTGACGGAAATGCAAATCACTCTTGTCCATGGATAAGTAAATGAACTTAACTGTCTTGATAATCTTTCCCTGTGGAAAAGCCAGTTGTGTTCATTTCGACATTACTGACATTACTACATGTATGTCTGCTCTTTGTTGTCCTACTCTCCCTGAACTGGTTGTAACTGGTTGTCTTATGAGTTAAAATTTTTAACATGTGTTCATTTTATATTTAAAGTGAGTCATGATCTTACCCTTTTTGAAAACTATCTTTTAACAATGTCTCCACCTGAGTTTTGAGGGTATTTGGATCATCTTCAGAAGCAAAATATAATATGTTTAGGAGAGAATTTAAGGAGTGACAAGAGTCCTCATAGTCTACAAAATGGTTACACAAAGGTTGGTCAGAATGCAATGGCTTCCAGGGCTGAAGCCAAGGCATTCAGATATGCTCCTTATTCACATACAAGAACAACTCTGGTATAACAGAACAAAGAGACTCCCAGACGCTCTGGTTCAAATCAGGGTTCTGAAACTTAAAAGTAATTGCAAAAACCGCAATTACTTTTGCACCAACTTAATATTAGCTGTACAAGTAAAAGTTCAGTTATCTGGCCTCCTTCAGCCTTCTACTAAATCCCTAAATCTGTAAAAGGTGGGTGGTTTAATTTTCTTGTGCTCCTGTGAAGATATGAGTACAAAGATGATAAGATGCCAGAGACCAATGCCTGGTACATTACCAATAAGTGGTATCTTATTACCATTACGCATAATATCTCACCACCTCTTGAATTCCTGGAACCAATGCTGGTTACTGACAAAATGGAGTAAGCCCCTTATTAACCTGCTACAACATTCTCCAGCTCACAGTGCTATAGAATTCTTTGTTCTTTAGCCAGAGCAATTACAGAACCTATTTTAGTCTCCACTCTTGAAGATGAGCCCCCCAAACTGAGGAAATTTTCTACCAATTATAGAACCTAAAATTGTAGGCTGGGCACAGTGGCTCATGCCTGTAATCCCAGCACTTTGGGAGGCTGAGGCGGCCGGATCACTTGAGGTCAGAAATTTGAGACCTGCCTGGCTAACATGATGAAAACCCCGTCTCTACCAGAAATACAAAAATTAGCTGGGCATGGTGGTGCACGCCTGTAGTGCCAGTTACTCAGGAGGCTGAGGTGGGAAAATCGCTTGAACCCGGGAAGTGGGGGTTACAGTGAGCTGAGATTGCACCACTGCACTCCAGCCTGGGTGACAGAGTGAGACCCTGACTCAAAAAAAAAAAAAAAAGTCACATTCCCTTTCTTAACATTTAAATATTAGGGGAAATAGTGGCAGAGCTTTCAGGTTACCCTAACAAGCAATCAGTTCCCAAATGCTTTATGGAAAAGAGTAGTATAACGATTTGCTTTATGTTAAAAAAAAAAATCATTTACACTTGGATTTTTTCAGGAAGAGAAAGATGGGAGATTTGCCTTCTTAATTACAATTTATTAAGTTTTTGGATATTTTCTTTATATATTCATTTGACAGCAGAAAGAACGAAACTATAAGTCACAGAGACAATGCAGGAGATGGGGACTGCACACTGGATTACAGACCTGGCTCACGAGGGGCATTCACACATAAACTGACAGATGACTGAACAACTGATGATGTACTTTTGTAACTGGCTTTCTTCCCCTCCCCCATGACTCTCCAGTGTATCCGGTGAGACAGGTTATAAACTTAAATGCCTTCTGGATACCTGAGATCCTAGCTTAGTTTAAAATCCAGTCCCATTTCAAAAGACTGTCAGATCTTGGGTTAGGCAAGGATTTCTTAGATATGTTAAACAAAAATGACAGGAGGCCACTGATTTGGACTGAGCTCCTGCACTAGGCCTCAAGAGACTAGATCAAACAAAACAAAGTTACTCTAGCTAAAGTTCCACGTCACCAAATGAAAAGTAAGTTGTGGGCTGGGTGTGGTGGCTCACGCCAGTGCTGTAATCCCAGCACTTTGGGAGGCCAAGGTGGGCGGATCACAAGTTCAGGAGTTCGAAACCAGCCTGGCCAACGTGGTGAAAACTGGTCTCTACTAAAAATACAAAAATTAGCTGGGTGTGGTGGCAGGCGCCTGTAGTCCCAGCTACTCAGGAGGCTGAGGCAGGAGAACAGCTTGAACCCAGAAGGCAAAGGTTGCAGTAAGCCGAGATCGCGCCACTGCACTCCAGCCTGGGTGACAGAGCGAGACTCCGTCTCAAAAAAAAAAAAAAAAAAAAAGAAAAAAGAAAAAAGGAAAAAAGAAAAGTAAGTTGTTTATCTGACCTTCTAAAAAATCAAGAGAGACAGAATACCCAAACAAGCCAGTTTTAGCAGGCATGATAAGGAACTACCCTCTGCTTTAATCCTTACAAAAAAGTAACCTGATGTTAACCAATCAGTTATCTTTCAATTACTGTTTCATTGTTCCCACCTTACAAAGCCCATTCTTCTGCTACTGCCCATTGGGAGTTTTCATCCTATTTTGTAGAATGGAAGCTGCCCTCATTCACGAATTGCAAATAAAAGCCAACTAAGATCTTTAAATGTGTGTAATTTTGTCTTTTAACAGCACATCAAAAGCACAATCCCTAGAAGGATTGACAAATTGGACTTCATCAACACTAAGAGCTTCTGCTCTTCCAAAAACACTATTAATAGAATGGAAAGACACAGACTGAGAGAAAATATTTGGAAATCACATATCTGACAAAAAGACTTGTAATCAGAATATACAAAGAACTCTCAAACACAGTAAGAAAAAAACCAACCCAATAAAATAAGTGGGCAAAAGATCTAATAGATGTTTCACCAAAGAATAAGCAGGTGAAAACATGTCTGTTCAACACTGCTAATCTTTAGGGAAATACAAATTAAAAACATAATGAGACACCATCACATACCTATTAGAAAGGCTAAAAATTTTTTAAATGACCATGCTGTGTTGGCAAGGATATGGAGCAGATGGAACTCCTGTACACTGCTGGTAAGAATGTGAAATGGAAAAACCATTTTAAAAGTTAGATATATACTTTGGGGTGATGAAAATGTTCTGGGCCAGGTGTGGTGGCTCATGCCTGTAATCCCAGCACTCTGGGAAGCAGAGACAGGCAAATTACTTGAGCCCAGGAGTTTGAAGAAATCCTGGGCAACATGGCAAGACCCTGTCTCTACAAAAAATTACAAAAATCAGCTGGGTGTGGTGGTGTACACCTGTGGTCCCAGCTCCATGAAAGTGAGACCCTGTTTCCTTAAAAAAAAAAAAGGAAAGAAAGAAAGAAAAAAGGAAAGGAAAGGAGAAAAGAAAAGGTTCTGTAATTAGATGGTGACGGTTGTACAACCTTGTGAATATTTGAACTGCACACACTTTAGGCTGGGCGCAGTGTCTCACGCCTGTAATCCCAGTACTTTGGGAAGCTAAGGTGGAAAGGCTGAAGCTGGGAGTTTGAGAGCAGCCTAGACAACAAAGTGAGACATTGTCTCTACCAAAAAAAAAAAAAAAAAAATTAGCCAGGTGTGGTGGCGTGTGCCCTTAGTTCCAGCTACTCATGGGGCTGAGGTGGAAGGATCACCTGAGCCTGGGAGGATGAAGGTGCAGTGAGCTGTGATCAAACTATTACACTCCAGCCTGTGCAACAGAATGAGACCCTGTCTCCAAAAACAAAACAAAACAAAACACGCACACTTTATATAGGCGAATTTTATGATGTATTAAGTATTTCAACTTTTTAAACAAAGTTAAAGCATACGCCTACCATATGCCCCAACCATTCCCCTCCGAAACAGCTACCTACCCAAGGGAAATGAAAACACAGATCTAGACAGAGACTTGTGCACCAGTGTTCACAGCAGCTTTTGTTGTAACAGCCAGAAACGTGAATCAACCCAAATGTCCATCAACAGAAAAGCTAATCAAACTGTGATATAGCTATACAATGAAATACCACTGAGCTACAAAAAGGAATGAACTATAGATACATATAGCACAAATAAAATAATAATGTCGAATGAGGCCAGATACTCCCCCCCAAATAAATACACAGTATACTTAAAGTATATATACAGATCCCATTTATACAAAATACCAGAAAATGCGAACTAGAAAGCAGATCAGTGGTTACCTGGAGAGGGGTAAGGAAGGGCAGTAGGCAGGAGGGCGAATTACGAAGAAATACTGGGATACTTCAGGGTAATGGATTTGTTCATTCTCTTGACTATGGTGATGGTTTCACACAATACATACCATCTTTGAATGGTATGTATTCATAGATACATACATATGTCAAAACTCAAAGTGTATAGTTTCAACATGTATGGCAATTATATTCCAATGAAGCTGTTCTTTAAAAAAAAAAAAAAAAAAAGGTATAGTCAGAGGCCAGGAGGATGCAGATATCTGAGGGGATGACATGGAAGAAGCAGCCACTCTGCATTGCCTCAGTTCTCACTGCATTCACGATTGCTGAATCTGGATTCCAGCTTCAGCTTTTCTTAATTCTCTGCTGCAAACGTCTGCCTTGTGTTGTGTTAGCACCTAAAGTCACATTAGACAGAAACTTTCCACTCACCCCGTCTGTCCTTCCCAAGGGGAACACTTTCTCTTGTTCTCATACCCAAAACCACTTCCTGTGTCCCTTTACCCCAACCATCACATCTGGTTTAGCCCCAGCCATACAAATCTTTCCCTAACCTCTTTACATTTCCACAATCCTAGTTGCATCATTACTTCTTGACTCCTGATTTATTTCCTTACCCCAGGCTCCCTTCACTCTACTCCAACCTGCTTTGCTACACACAGGAGCAGCTACTGAAAGCCAAAGCTCCTTGGGCTAATTCCTCAGGCACTCCAAGAGCTTGGCTCCATATCCCTTCCGAGGGTCCCACAGCCCAGGTCTACGTGTTTGCTTGCTACAGCTGACTTCCTCTTCTATCTTAAACCTGCCTTGCCACACTTTCCCAACCCCCAGATCCTGGAAGGGGCATCCCTCTTGTATTCTGTGACTCAAACCCAGCAACTCCTCAGGAGACTAGTTGCAAACACCTGACTGAAGGGACAATTCAGAGCAGAGGCTGAGCCACTCGGATTTTAAGTCAAATCTGAATGCCAACGCGCAGCAGGGTGAGGCAGGATCAGGCACTAGGCATGAAGGCTGCAGCAAGAGATGGTATCAGGGCAAATCAGACCCCAGTGAGGGTCAAAAGAAAGAAGAATCCACTTCATACCAACTAGGACCACTAGAATAAAAAAAAACAGAAAATGAGTTTTGACGAGCATGTGGAGAAATTAGAACTCTTCTACACCGCTGGTGGGAATGTAAAGTGGTGCAGCCATTTTGGAAAACAGTCTGGCAGTTCCTCAAAGAGTTAAACATATGACCCAGGCCAAGCACGATGGCTCATGCCTGTAATCCCAGCACTTTAGGAGGCTGAGGTGGGTGGATTGCTTGAGTTCAGGAGTTCAAAACCAGCCTGGTTAACATGGTGAAACCCCATCTCTATAAAAAATAAAGAAAAAAACCAAACACACACACATGACCATTCCTATGGGATCTGCTCTGCCATCTCTACAAAAAATAAAGAAACAAACCAACCAACCAAAATGTATGACCATTCCTATGGGATCTGCTCTGCCAGTGTCGACAGTGATCTTTGGTTCAGGAGCTGCTTTCTCTTCCCCCAAGAAAATCATGGTCGACTTTTGATTTTTATTTTCAAACCTTCTTGGTAGTTGATTTTAAAATCATGATTCCAGAAAAGAACCATACAATAAATTTAGTCCAATTTTATGCCTTCTGTCCTAGTGAAAGACCTGTCTTCTGTTTCCCATGACGGTGGTTACCCAGGACTTCTTGGGTGTCCTAATTTATTGTTGAATAACTGTTATTTACTTGGTTTCACTGTTTGAAACTTACTGGTTAAACAACTGGTTCAGATTCTGTCCTCTGGAGAGATGCAATTTTGCAAACATACTGATTTTATATATTGAGGGTGCCATGTTTGAGTCTCTGTATTCAGTGGAGCATATCAGAGTTCATGTTAATTTTTACACTGGTGTACATCTAAGTAGAGGGGCTGCTCTGGTCTGAATGTTAATGTCCCTGCAAAATTTGTATGTTGGAGCCTAAGGCCCAAGGTGACAGTATTAAGACGTGGGGCCTGGCTGGGCGTGGTGGCTCATGCCTGTAATCACAGCACTCTGGGAGGCTGAGGTGGGTGGATCACCTGAGGTCAGGAGTTCAAGACCAGCCTGGCCAACATGGTGAAACTCCGTCTCTACTAAAAATACAAAAATTAGCCCAGAGTGGTGGCACGCACCTGTAATCCCAGCTACTTGGGAGGCTGAGGTAGGAAAATCACTGGAACCTGGGAGGCGGAGGCTGCAGTGAGCCGAGACTGCGCCATTGTACTCCAACCTGGGCAACAAGAGAGAAACTCTGTCTCGGGAAAAAAAAAAAAAAAGTAGGGGTAGAGCCTTTGGGGGAGTGATTAAGTCAGGAAGGGCAGGGACCTTGTGAATGGGACTAGGGCCCTTAGGAAAGTGGCTGCAGGGAGCCACCTCGCCCCTTCCACCATGTGAGGACACATAAAAGACACCATCCAGAAGTGTGACCCTCACTAGACAGTCAATCTATTGGAGCCCTGATATTGGACTTCCTCAGCCTCCAAACTGTGGGCAATAAACTTCTGTTGTTTATAAATTATCCAGTCTAAGATATCTTGCGACAATAGCCCAAAGGAACTAAGACAGAGGTTAACTGAAGATGTAAGGGATTTCTTCATTTTAGGAGGTGTTTAATTGTATTACTTAAGTTGAATTAGCAAGAGTAATGGTAAGCTGACTTCGTAAGAGTATGGGTAAGTGTGAGAAGCAGGATGGTGAGGAAGGAGAGGAAGGTCACTTGACTTAAACACAGTATCGCTAGCAGAGGAGAGGTAGAAAAGGCGAGGGTACTGGACAGGCACTGATTTTGGCACAGTGAGAAAGTTGTGGGTAGCAGAGACATTCTTCGCCGAGAGTCGTCGGGGTTTCCTGCTTCAACAGTGCTTGGACGGAACCCGGCGCTCGTCCCCCACCCCGGCCGGCCGCCCGTAGCCAGCCCTCTGTCCCCTCTTCACCGCGCCCTCGGACCATCCCAAGGCCCCCGCTGCCGCTCCAGCGCCACGCAGCCACCGCCGCCACCTCTCCTTAGTCGCCGCCATGACGACTGCGTCCACCTCGCAGATGCGCCAGAACTATCACCAGGACTCAGAGGCCATCAACGGCCAGATCAACCTGGAGCTCTACGCCTCCTACGTTTACCTGTCCATGTCTCACAACTTTGACCGCGATGATGTGGCTTTGAGGAACTTTGCCACATACTTTCTTCACCAATCTCATGAGGAGAGGGAACATGCCGAGAAACTGATGAAGCTGCAAAACCATCGAGGTGGCCAAATCTTCCTTCAGGATATCAAGAAACCAGTCTGTGATGACTGGGAGAGCAGGCTGAATGCGATGGAGTGTGCATCACATTTGGAAAAAAATGTGAATCAGTCACTACTGGAACTGCACAAACTGGCCACTGACAAAAATGACCCCCATTTGTGTGACTTCATTGAGACACGTTACCTGAATGAGCAGGTGAAAGCCATCAAAGAATTGGGTGACCACGTGACCAACTTGCGCAAGATGGGAGCCCCCGAATCTGGCTTGGCAGAATATATCTTTAACAAGCACACCCTGGGAGACAGTGATAATGAAAACTAAGCCTCAGGCTAATTTCCCCATAGCCATGGGGCGACTTCCCTGGTCACTAAGGCAGTGCATGCATGTTGGGACTTCCTTTACCTTTTCTTTAAGTTGTGCCAAAACATCCACTTAAGTTCTTTGATTTGTACCATTCCTTCAAAGAAAGAAATTTGGTACCAAAAAAAAAAGAAAGAAAGTTGTCGGTAGCAAAGCTATTACAGGACAGAAATGTGGTATGTGGTCGAGGCTGTCACTGCACTACTCATCACTCACACTGAGGTGACTGGGAGGAGCCGGGGAAGGACAGAGAGGAGTCACAGGGAGCTCATTTCCAGCCCCGCTAAATGGGAGGGAGAAGGCTGCCATCTCTGTGGGACAGCTTGCAGCTTCTCATGTCCTCCCTTTTGACCTCTGTAGCTCTGCCAGGCCCAGATTATTTTGCTCACTTGTTGCTTGCTCTCCTGAAATAATCTGATGAACAAAACAATTTCATTAAAGATGAGTGAATACTTCTAACAATAACTCCTCACTCTGAGAATAAGTAGGTAGAGGAAAACAACGTATCCTGTCTTTTAAGTAGGAACTGTATTAGTTGAAAAGCAGGGGCGGGAATCTAACAGGTGAATGCCAGTAGAAGGAATGTATTTAAAATGATTGAAATAAAAAATAATTTTGCAATCTTTAATGAAGGGATTCAGGTAAACATCATCAGTGATACCAAAGGTGAAAGGTGGATGGGAAACTAAAAGATCCACATGGCACCAAAGTATTACCCTACAGAGCACTTCCTAATCACACAGGAATGGGGGTAGGGGAAGGAAAAGTATCTTTACAATGCAGTGATATGGCTGTGACTACCTTAATACCATGATTAAACTTACTGTCTCTAATAGTGGAACAATCAGACATTAAAAGGTTCCTAATGAAGTATTCTTGTCAAAAATATATAAGCTAGGCCGGGCTTGGTGGCTCACGCCTGTAATCCCAGCACTTTGGGAGGCCGAGACAGGCGGATCACAAAATCAGGAGATTGAGACCATCCTGGCTAACATGGTGAAACCCCGTCTCTACTAAAAATACAAAAAAAAATTAGCCAGGCGTGGTGGCGGGTGCCTGCAGTCCCAGCTACTCGGGAGGCTGAGGCAGCAGAATGGCGTGAACCCAGGAGGTGGAGCTTGCAGTGAGCTGAGATCGCGCCACTACACTCCAGCCTGGGCGACAGAGCGAGACTCCGTCTCAAAAAAAAAAAAAAAAAAAAAAAAAAAAAATATATATATATATATATATGCTAAATGTACTCAAGCCTTTAGACCCAACTTCCACTTCACAAGAAAGAATGGGGATAGAGAAATACATTAAACATCAAAAGATGCACCCAGACAAACCTAGAATGTGGGACACTGTTAGGACAACTGGCTTGATCTTTCCAAAACTAAAGATAATGACAGAAAAAGGGAAGGAGGGACCACATTCTAGATTAAAGGACTTGAGAGCATTTACAGGTGAAGTATCATGAGGTCTAATTTACTTTGTAGTAGCTCAACTGAAAGAACAGATAAAGCAAATACAGAAAATGCTAACTGTTGAAAGTAGGTAGGAGAGTGTATCTTTTACACTGAGTCTCTTTGCTTTGTATATGTCTGACATTTTTTCATAATAAACTGTGAAGCTATTCCACATTAGAGGAGGAGTGGCTTTCTGAACAGGACAGTTGAGGCAGAAGCTCTCATTGGATCCTAATCTAGCTAAACAGATTCTGCTTCTAATCTCCACCCTCAGGCTCTCCCACTGGAGTGGGCTCCAGGTAACTTCAACAATAAGAAATGCCCCAAAGCAAACCTTCCAAAGTACTCCGGGTTTGTCTGACCAGTAACTCTCACCCCATCTCACTCCCCACTGCCAGAAGGCACTCAATACTCATTGAGATTTAAGTAATCCTTCAGGTCTTCATATAATCACTTCCATTTTGAGGGTCATGGTGGGAAGTAGGGGGGTGGTAAGACTTGAGGAGGTTAAGAAAAACTGTGACGGGGAGGAATTTTATTATAAAGAATAAGTAACAGTTTGCTTGGTTAACTGTGTTGGGAGAAGAGAGCTTAAACGGGAATGGAACACTTAGTAAACACTCCTTCCAATTCCTTGGGAAGAGTTAGCAGGAACCCTTAAAATTTCCACTTTTCTTTTCCCTTGTCCCTCCTCCTTAGCCTTTTTCATCTTTAATCTTCACACAGGAAAGTCTATCTGTAGCCTAGAACAAACTGACCCATAGTTCAACACTGCCAGCACAATTTCCCCTCCAGGTTTTCAAATTTATTAGCATAAAGTTATAGAAAGTATTCCTACATAAATTACTGTGGTAAAATATTATAACAATTACCATTTTCACCATTTTTAAGTGTATATTTCAGTGGCATTAAGTACCATGAAGTTTATTTTTGTTTTACAATAGATTTAAAATCCCACTTTAAGATAACTGGCAAAACATGCAAACATGGTACCAAGTCCAGGGAGAGGAAATGTAAAGGCTCCACACCTTCTGCACAGTTAAGTGCACCACAGACATCTTGATGGGGCTGCTGCCACAGTTTGGCAGGCATAAATATAAACGAAAACATTAAATGCTCGGTTGCTTTTCAGTAATGCCTAAAGTAGTCTTATTCACATCCCTATTTCAATAAGTTAATTAAGTTGTATACAATCACACTCTGTCCCTGTAATTTAACTAAAATTCCAATTTTCAAAACAGGATTTATAGGTTGACAGCTGCTGCTCTAGAGGAGAGGTGCCTTTTTCCAGAGGGCAAATCTGTGGCAGAGAACTCAGTCCTGAAGATCTAAATAAAGGACTGTTAACTCAGAGGTCATGCCTATCTGGACACAGACCTTGGTACATAAGGCCTGTTCAGAGGCTGGTGATCTTAACACAGATTCATTTCCCAAGCACCTGCACCAGCCCAACTGCTAGAGATGCAAAGATGACCAAGATAGTCTCCCTACCTCAAGCTTGGTTTAAGGAGACCCTGGATAAGCAGACAGGAAAATGGCAATATATGTATGATGTCATAGGAACAGTCAAGACTTCTTCCTCCGAGTGGGATGGGGGGGTATAGAGGACTTTGACTATGGTTTGCCATATTTTAAGTTTTAAAACAATGACTATGTATGACTTCGTAATCAAAAGAAACTCTCAACACAAAGGGGGTTAGAGGTGATCAGGAATCTAACCCATTATATGAGGGCTTTAAGAACGCTTCCCAAAGAGGATACCTAGATGTTGAATCCTCAACTGGGTACAGAGATTATCTTCGAAGAATAAAGGCCAGAATTTTAACATGGGGAGGAGGCAACAGGCTGAGAAACCCCAAGAACAGCTGTGCTTACTTTTTATACACTTACGCCAAGGATTTGGGGGCTGGAAAAATCTGACCTCTTGGTACTCTTGTTTCTACTTAGCTTTAGAAACAAATTCGTGCATCTGTACAATTTCCATCCTTATCTGTAAGAAAGGCTTCCTCTCCACCTCTTAGGGTTGTAGGGAGGATTCCACAGGCAAATGGGGGATGAAGCTTTTTAAGGGATAAAACACTTTATATAGGTCTATACCTTAACTGAAGTCGCTATTGGACCGGCAGTGGAAATGACATGATTTTGCCTAGGTTCCCCTACAAAGAGGATTCGACCAGAAAAGATTTCAAGGCCTACACTAGTTCCATATGTTTATAACTCAGTTTAAGCTAGAGGCTGAGTGTTTTTCTGCAGCTCTTGCTAGCCAAAAACCTATCCACCTTATACTCCAGGCTTTGGCTTTGTTATGATTGCTAGATGAATTTCCTTGCTTCCACACAAAGGCTTGACAATCAACAGACGGTTAGGTGACAGCATTGACCTTATTGCTCATCCCAGTATATCTAAGGGGTACTCACAAACCAGCTATTAGCACTCTACATTGTAGGAAGTGTTTCTGAACCAGAGATATGGGAAGGATCAATATAAGAATCCTCCAAGATAAAACCTATCTCTGGGAAAAAGTGACTCCATTATTGCTGGAGTATTTGGGCTCTCCAGAGATGAACAGAACCAATAGATTACACATAAAGACAGTTATTACAAGGAATTGGCTCACAGGATTATGTAGGCTGAGAAGTCCCATGACCTGCAGTTGGGAGGTCTGAGAATCGGGAGAGCTGACAGAGTTAAGCTCTAGTTGCAGCCTGGAGTCCAGAGGGCAAAGAACACCTATGTCCCATCTCAAGCACGGTCAGGCGGAGAAAGAAGACTTTCCTGCTCAGCCTCCTTCTCTATGCAGCCTCCCGTGGATGAGGCTCACCCACGCTGGGGAGGGCAGTCACCTTCACTCAGTCCACCAAATCTCATCCAGAAACACCCTCACAGGCACACCCAGAATAATGTTTAGCCAAATATCTGGGCACCTGAGAACCAGTCAAATTGACTCATAAGTCATCATCGAGGCTGGGCATGGTGGTTCACACCTATAATCCCAGCACTTTGGGAGGCCGAGGCAGGCAGATCACCTGAGGTCGGGAGTTAGAGACCAGCCTGACCAATATGGAGAAACCCCGTCTCTACTAAAAATACAAAATTAGCCGGGCGTGGTGGTGCATGCCTGTAATACCAGCTACTTGGGAGGCTGAGACAGGAGAAGTCGCTTGAACCCAGGAAGCGGAGGTTGCAGTGAGCCAAGATTGCGCCACTGCACTCCAGCCTGGGTAACAAGAGCGAAACTCCGTCTCAGAAAAAAAAAGTCACCATCATACACGGGCAGATATGAAAACCTAACAGAGCTTACTTGAGGTTCAGGTACCATGGGGTGTTGTAACACCCAAGCAAAAGCTGAGATCTTCAGGCTGAGGAGGAAGTGTTAAAGAACAGAATGTCAAAGGTTTCACAACACTTTCCTTCTATTTCAAAAGCTACATTCCTGCAAAGGAAGTGTAAAAGGACTAAAACTTAAAACCCATTCTCAAACTGGGCCCACAAGATCTTGGCAGAATAGACGTCCACCTGCCTCACAAGATCACCCAGTGCACAGCCTCCCTCAGACAACTTTTAGGTAGTCATGGCTAGAAACTGATCTGAGATGGCAATGCACAGCAACTGGGATAATCGGGGAAAGGAACTAACATAAACCTTCCTTACCTACCACATTAAGCTCCTGTGGCTTTTCCACCGCTAACACTGAATTCCTGCCACATTATGAGGAGCTAATACACAGTTTACTTAATTTTATTCCTCTTAGGTTAACCCATTTGCCTCAGAATGTAAATTCTCAGTTTCCCTGTAGCTACTCAACAATCTCAATGTAACTATGAGACCATATTTCATGGCCAGAGACCTATCAGCTTATGGCACATTTGGATTTCTTTGGAAAAAGAATTTGAACAGAAGATACTGATCTTAATTTACTCATTTGTAAAATACAGGGGCTGTAGGTTGAAGATCATTGAACTTAAAAACAAGCTGTAGTCTGTTTACTACTCAACCAAAGCCTGAGTAGCATTAGAACAGTAAGTCCCCTTAAAACTCTGAGCCAGGGATTTTGTTTCTTTGTGGCAACAGAAACATTTCAAATGAACTCATATGTTAAATCTTAAGCAAAAAACAGATAAAACACAGCTATTTGTGGGATGGCCGAGAGCAATCCAATGCTACCAAAGGATCATGTTCAGGGAACCCTCAAGAGTTCTATCCACAACCAGAATATCATTGATTTACTCCAAACCCTTTTATCTGATAAATGAGAAAACTAATGCTCAGAGACAGAAGCATGCTTGCCCAAGAGTAAAAATCCCTAAAGATTTTTCGTTGTTGTTTTAAAGTCATTCATTCTTGATGAATGTCACTACAAACAAGCAGAATTAAAAAACCAAACACAGGAGGCTGGGCCAGTGGCTCACGCCTGTAATTCCCAGCACTTTGGGAGGCCGAGGCGGGCGGATCACGAGGTCAGGAGACCGAGACCATCCTGGCTAACACGATGAAACCCCATCTCTACTAAAAATACAAAAAAAAATTAGCTGGGCGTGGTGGCGGGCGCCTGTAGTCCCACCTACTCGGGAGGCTGACGCTGGAGAATGGCATGAACCCGGGAGGCGGAGCTTGCAGTGAGCCGAGATAGCGCCACCGCACTCCAGCCTGGGCGACAGAGCGAGACTCTGTCTCAAAAAAAAAACAAAAAAACAAAAAACACTGGGGTGGTGGCTCACACCTGTAACCCCAGCAATTTGACAGGCTAGGGCAGGAAGATCATTTGAGGCCGGGAATTCAAATCCAGCCTAACCAATATAGTGAGACGCTGCCTCTACAAAAAAATTTAAAAATTAGCCAGGTGTGGTGGCTCACACCTGTAATCCCAGTGATTTGCGAAGCCAAGGACAGAAGACTGCTTGAGCCCAGAACTTTGAAGTTACAGTGCACTGTACTCCAGCCTGGGTGACAGAGCAAGACCCTGACTCTAAAAATAAAAAAAATAAAATAGGCTGGGCGCAGTGGCTCACAAGTGTAACTCCAGCCCTTTGGGAGGCTGAGGCAGGAAGACTGCTTAAGCCCAGGAGTTGGAGACCAGCCTGGGCAACACAGCAAGACCTTGTCTCTGTTTTCTTAAAAATATTTTTCTCAGGCCAGGCACAGTGGCTCATGCCTATAATCCCAGCACTCTGGGAGGCTGAGGCAGGTGGATCACTTGAGGTCAGGAGTTCAAGACCAGCCTGGCCAGCATGGTAAAACCCCACCTCTACTAAAAATACAAAAATTAGCTGGGCATGGTGGTGGGCACCTGTAGTCCCAGTTACTCAGGAGAATGAGGCAGGAGAAATCGCTTGTAACCCAGGAGGCAGAGGTTGCAGTGAGCTGAGATCATGCCACTATACTCCAGCCTGGGTAACACAGCAAGACTTGGTCTCAAAAAAAAAAAATTGTTTTTAAAATAAATAAAAATATTTTATTTAAAAAATAAAATATAAAACATTCATCTTGTGCCTCTGCCTCTCCTGTACTTCTAGCTTTGCTTTCAAACTGCTAAGCACACCTGGCCTCAATATCACACTTGTTCCCTCTCCTGCACCATCAGTGGCTCAAATGCCATCTTTCCCCAACCATCCTACATAAAATGGCACTTTCACTTCACCCTGTGTTACTGTTCTCCATAGCACTTATCTGATATTCATGTTCTATCAAGTATGGCTGGGAGAGAAGAAAATGGAGAATAACTGCTTAATTTGCATAGTCTCTGGTTGGCATGAGGAAAGGTTCTGGAAATAGGTGGTGGTGATGTATGTACAAGAGTGGGACTGGGCCAGGTGTGGTGGCTCACACCTGCAATCCCAGCACTTTGGGAGGTGGAGGTGAGCAGATCACCTGAGGCCAGGGATTCAAGCCCAGCCTGGGCAATATGGCAAAATCCCATCTCTACTAAAAAATACTAAAATGAGCCAGGCGTGGTGGTGTGCGCCTGTAGTCCCAGCTACTTGGGAAGCTGAAGCAGGAGAATCGCTTGAACCCACGAGGTGGAGTTTGCAGTGAGCTGAGATCATGCCACTGCACTCCAGCGTGGGTGACAAAGCGCAACTCCGTCTCAAAAAAAAAAAAAAAAAAAATAGCGAATACTAAGGTGAAAAACCCCAACAGTCCAAATATGAACCTCGGCCATTACCACACTGTTTTCATTGGTGTAGCTTTGCAGTACATTTTGAAATCAGGAAGTGTGAGACCTCCAACTTGGTTGTGTGTTTTCAAGATTATTTTGGCTACTGGGGATCCCATGATTTTCTGTATCCATGTTAGGATGGATTTTTCTATTTTCTGCAAAACCATCATTGAGATTTTAGTAAGAACTGCATTGCATTTCTTACTTTGGGGAGTACTGTGATCCTAACAATAGTAAGTTTTTAAATCCATGAACATGAGTTACCTTTCCATTTATTAAAGTCTTTAATTTCTTTTTGCAATGTTTTGTAGCTTTCTATCCATGTCTTTCTCCTACCTAATTTACTATTTTATTCTTTTCCATGATATTGTAAATATAACTGCTTTCTTAATTTCCTTTTCAGATTGTTCATTGTTAATTTTTTTTTTTTGAGACAAAGTCTTAGTCTGTTGCCCAGGCTGGAGTGCAGTGGCACGATCTCGGCTCACTGCAACCTCTGCCTCCTGGGTTCAAGCGATTCTCCTGCCTCAGCCTCCCACCTCCCAAGTAGCTGGGATTACAGGCATGTGCCACCACACCCAGGTAATTTTTGTATTTTTAGTAGAGACGGGGTTTCACCATGTTGGTCAGGCTGGTCTCAAACTTCTGACCTTGTGATCCACCCGCCTCAGCCTCCCAAAGTGCTGGGATTACAGGCATGAGCCACTCTGCCCGGCCCGTTGTTAATGTTATAGAAACAGAACTTTTGTTGGTTCTGTATCCTGCAATTTTGCTGAATGAGTTTATCAGATCCAAAAGGGTTTTATGTGTGAGAAATTTTTACAGTTCCCTACATATAAAATCATATCACTTTAGGGGGGGAGAGGGGAGGGACAGCATTAGGAGATATACCTAACGCTAAATGACGAGTTAATGGGTGCAGCACACCAGCATGGCACATGTATACATATGTAACTAACCTGCACATTGTGCACATGTACCCTAAAACTTAAAGTATAATTAAAAAAAAAATCATTACCATTATTCATGAAATTTAAAAATCTTCCAAAAGTTAAAAATAAAATAAAATAAAATAAAATCATATCACTTTCAAGGTTGAGGAGATGGCATCGTCCAAGGTGGAAAGAGTACAGTCCCAGGAACTGAGCAAAGAAAGGTGGTTATGAATTTGAGATTCTCATCTCGGGCCTAGTCAATCTAGGTAAGGGATTGTCAATTTTGTTAGTCTTTTCCAAGAACTAACTTTTGGATTTGCTGAATTTTTCTATTTTATTTATCTCTACTGTATTAGTTCCTTCTTTCTGCTACCTTTGAGTTTCTTGTTTTCTACTTTGTTAAGGTGTAAAAAGTTAAGATTGGTGATTTGAGATCTTCATCCTTTTTTAAATGAAGGCATTTATAGCTGTAAATTTCCTCCTTTAACACTGCTTTTGTGGCATATCATAAGTTTTGCAATGTTTTATTTTCTGTCTGTTAAATTGTTTCTAATCCTTTTTTTTCTAATTGCCCTTGTGATTTCTCCTTTGACCACTGGTTCTTGAAGAGGGTGTTACTTAATTTACACAAAGTCTCCAGTTTTCCTTCTGTTACTGATTTCTCACTTCATCCCATTTTGTCAAAGAAAATACTTGGTATAGTATTTTAAAAAATCTCTTGAATCTTAATTTCTGGCCTAATGTATGGTCTATCCTAAAGGAGGTCCTAAGTCCACTTAAGAAGAAGATGCATTCTGTTGTTGAGTAGAATGTCCTGTGTATGTCTGTAAGATCTACTTGGTTTCTTAAATGGTTCAAGTACTATATTCTGTTTCCCTACTTACCTTCTGCCTGGTTCTTCTACCCATTAAAGTCCCCAACTACTGCTGTAGAACTATTTCTCCCTTCCATTATCAGTCATGTTTCACATATTTGAGTGGTCTGTCATTAGTGTGTTTTGTCTTTTTGCCGTATTAAACCTTTTATTAATATATAATGTCCTGCTTTGTCTCGTAAACTTTTTTTATTTAAAGTATATTTTGTCTGATATTAGTGTAGCGACCCCGATCTCTTTTGGTTACTATATGAAGAGAGTATCTTTTCCCATCCTGTCACATTAAATTTTTTTGTCTTTCATCTAAAGTGGGTCTCTTATGGCTAGAAGCTGGATGTTTTTCTATCCATTCTGCCAATCTGTCTTTGGACTGCAGGGTTTAAGCTATTTACATTTAAACACTGATAAGGCAGAACTTTTGTCATTTTGCTGTTTGTTTTCTATATATGCCTCACAGTTGTTCTGTCCCCTATTTCCTGCATTATTATCTTATTTTGTGTTTAGTTGATCTTTGTAGAAAAACATTTTAATCCCCTTTTCATTTCCTTTTGTGTATATCCTACAGTTATTTTCTTTTTGGTTACCATGGGGGTGATATTTAACACCCTAAAGTTATACTACTCTGATGTGAATGTATACCAAGTTAACTTCAATAACATATAAAAACTGCTCCTATACAGCTCCAACCCCATCACCTTTCAGCCATTAATGCCACAAAACTACATCTCAATGTGTTGTGTGTCCAAAACACAGACTAATAACTTCTTGATACATAAGTCTCTTAAATCATGTAGAAAACAGAAACACTACTAGCTTTTATAATTTTTCATGTATTTACCTTTATCAGACATGATTATATCTTCATACAGATTTGATTTCCTGTCTAATGTCCTTTTATTTCAACCTTCATGACTTCCTTCATGAAGGGAGATCTAGTGGTAACAAACTCCTTAAGCTTTTGAATCATCTGGTGCTGTAGTTTTAGTGTTTGTGTTCCTCCAAAATTCATTTTGAAACTTAATCCCCAATGCAACAGGATTAAGAGGTGTGGCTCACACCTGTAACCACAGCACTTTTGAGGCCCAAGCAGAAGGATCACTTGAGCCTAGGAATTTGACACCAGCCTGGGCAACACAGTGAGACTCCATCTCTACCAAAAATAAAAAATAAAGAGGTGGGGCTTTCATGAGATGATTAGGCCATACTAGCTCCACCCTTATGGATAGGATTAATGACTTTATATAAGGACTCAAGGGAGCAAGTTCATTCCTTCTGCCAAGTGAGGACACAGAAACAAGGGACCATCTTGAAAGCAGAGGGCAACTTATCAAACACCGTATCTGCTGGAGCCTTGATTGTGGACTTCTCAACCTTCAGAACTGTGGGAAACAAATTTCTGTTCTTCATAAATTATCCAGTCTTAAGGTATTTTGTTATAGCAGCACAAAAAGACTAAGACATCTGAGAATGTTTTAATTCCACCCTCATTTTTTAAAATATTTTTTATTGAGGTTAAACACACACACGCATACGAAATTTACTATCTTTATCATTTTTAAGTATACAGTTCAGGGTAATAAATATATTTACATTCTTTTTCCCCCCCTTCATCCTCTATCTGCTTCCCCACCAATATATGCTCTATTTTCATAAAATCTACTTTTCTAGCTCTGACATATGAGTGAGAACATGCAATATTTGTTTTTCTGTGCTTGGCTAACTTCACTTAACATAATGGCCTCCAGTTTCATCCATGTTGCTGCATATGACAATATTTCAGTTTTGCTGGATCTAGAATTCATAACTGATAGTTTTCTTCCATCAATAACTGAATACATCCACCCACTAACTTGTGTTCCTGAAGGTTCTGAAGAGAAATCCGATGATAATCTTCTGGGGAAATTATGATAATAGATATCTTCCTCTCCATTCTACAGATGTTAATAACGTACCCAATTGTATCTTATGCAACAGAACATTTCCTTAGGGTATCATGATGTCAGTTAATTTGTGGCATCATTTTGAGACCAAACATTCAGAGTTTAATTCAGAAAAAGGTATTGAATATTTTGAGTGTACACATTATGACATGTTTAAAAGCCAAAAGGTGTTAGAGATTTTGAACCTGGAAATAAAAAAGGCTGTTGTAGCATACTTCAGGTTTCAAAAAAAATAAATATCAACCTCTATAACCCACCTAAAGAATAAACACTTTAAAAAAAAAAAGAGGAAAAGCTTCTTGAGACCAAAAGTGAGAAAACCACTATGGATTATTCCTAGCTACGACTGGCACATTTCTTGCTCTGGATGTTATAAGGAGCCATTGTTCTGGAATTACAAACACCTAAATAAGCACTTGGCTGGACGTAGGTTTTTGGTCTGCACAGCCCAGTAAGCCGATTTTTGGTGACCTGACAAACAGAGACCACAATTATGTTGTTTCCTCATGTGTAGTGTTTTTTTCTATTTTATTTATCTTTTTTCTCTACTTTGTCTTTGTCATTTTTCTTTTTGTCATTTTTTTACTTCCTTTTTCTTATTTTTTCTTTTTATTTTCTCATCCTCCTTTACTCTTTTGTCCCACTTTTTAAATTCTTATATCTTCTTCCCATTTTTCTTCCACTTCCTTTGTTGTTTTTCTCATTTTTTCATTTTTTATTTAGTTAATGTTGCTGGTTAGTATTATTAGTATTGTTGGTTATCACTGTTAGTGTAGTCAGTATACAGTTGGTATTGTTAGTATTATGTTCATTAGTTAGTTAGCATAGTTTGTAGCACCAGTATTATTGGTTAGCATTCTTAGGATTTATAGTTAGTGTAGCTAGGAGGTCACTGTATTAGTCTGTTTTCAGGCTGATGATAAAGACATACCCAAGACTGGGCAATTTACAAAACAAAGAGGTTTAACTGGACTTACAATTCCTCATGGCTGGGGAAGCCTCACAATCATGGCAGAGGGCAAGGAGGAGCAAGTCACATCTTATGTATGGTGGCAGGCAAAGAGAGGAATGCTTGTGCAGGGAAGCTCCCCTTTTTGTAACCATCAGATCTTGTAAGACTTATTCCCTAACTCGAGAACAGCATGGAAAAGACCTGCACCCATGATTCAATTACCTCCCACTGGGTCCCTCCCATAACCCATGGGAATTCAAGATGAGATATGGATGGGGACATAGTCAAACCATATCATTCTGCCCCTGGCCATTCCCAAATCTAATGTCCTCACATTTCAAAACCAATCTTGCCTTCCCAACAGTCCCCCAAAGTCTTAGCTCATTTCAGCATTAACACAAAGGTCCACAGTCCAATGTCTCATCTGAGACAAGGCAAGTCCCTTCTGCTTATGAGCCTGTAAAACCAAAAGCAAGTTAGTTACTTCTAAGCTACAATGGAGGTAAAGGCATTGGGTAAATACAGCTGTTCTGAATGGTAGAAATTGGTCAAAACAAAGAGGCTACAGGCCCCATCCAAGTCCAAAATCCAGCAGGGCATTTAAATCTTAAATCTCCAAAATGATCTCCTTTGACTCCATGTCTCACATCCACGTCACACTGAAGCAAGAGGTGGGTTCCCATGGTCTTGGGCAGCTCCACCCCTGTGGCTTTGCAGGGTACAGCCTCCCTCCTGGCTGCTTTCACAGGCTGGTGTTGAGTATCTGTAGCTTTTCCAGGGGGATGGTACGAGTTGTTGGTGCATCTACTATTCTGGGGTCTGAAGGATGGTGGCCCTCTTCTCACAGCTCCACTAGGCAGTCTCCCTGTGGAGAGCTCTGTGTGGGGGCTCCATCCCAACATTTCCCTTCCACACTGCCCTAGCAGAGGTTCTCCATGAGAGTCCCGCCCCTGCAGTAAACTTCTGCCTGGACATCCAGGCATTTCAATGCATCCTCTGAAATCTAGGCAGAGGTTCCCAAACCTCAATTCTTGACTTCTGTGCACTCGCGGACTCAGCACCACGTGGAAGCTGCCACAGCTTGGGGCTTGCATCCTCTGAAGCCACAGCCTGAGCTCTACATTGCCTCCTTTCAGCCACGGCTGGAGCGGCTGAGACGCAGGGCACTAAGTCCCCAGGTTGTACAAAGCACAGGGACCCTAGGCCCGGCCCATGAAACCATCTTCTCCTAGGCTTCCAGGCCTGTGATGGGAAGGGCTGCCATGAGGACCTCTGACATGCCCTGGAGACATTTTCCCCATTGTCTTGGGAGTTAACATTCAGCTACTCGTAATTTCTGTAAGGGCTTGAATTTCTCCTCAGAAAATAAGTTTTTACTTTCTATTTCAATGTCAGGCTGCAAATTTTCCTAACTTTTATGCTCTGCTTCCCTTATAAAACTGAATGCCTTTAATAGTACCCAAATCACCTCTTGAATGCTTTGCTGCTTAGAAATTTCTTTGGCTGGCCAGGCTCGGTGGCTCACACCTGTAACCCCAGCACTTTGGGAGGCTGAGGCAGGTGAATCACCTGAAGTCAGGAGTTCGAGACCAGCCTGGCCAACATGGTGAAAACCCGTCTCTACTAAAAATACAAAAATTAGCTGGGCGTGGTGGCGGGCGCCTGTAATCCCAGCTACTCAGGAGGCTGAAGCAGGACAATCACTTGAATCTGGGAGGCAGAGGTTGCAGTGAGCTGACATCGCATCATGGCACTCCAGCCTGGGCAACAACAGTGAGACTCTGTCTCAAAAAAAGAAAAAGAAATTTCTTCCTCCAGATACCCTAAATCATCTCTCTCAAGTTAAAAGTTCTACAAATTTCTAGGTCAGGGGCAAAATGCCACCAGTCTTTTTGCTAAAACATAACAAGAGCCACCTTTGCTCTAGTTCCCAACAAGTTCTTCATCTCCATCTGAGACCACCTCAGCCTGGGCCTTATTGTCCATATTGCTATCAGGCTTTTGGTCAGAGCCATTCAACAAGTCTCTAGGAAGTTCCAAACTTTCCCACATTTTCCTGTCCTCTTCTGAACCCTCCAAACCCTTCCAATCTCTGCCTGTTACCCAGTTCCAAAGTGGCTTCCACATTATTGGTTATCTTTTCAGCAGCACCCCACTCTACTGGTACCCATTTACCATATTAGTCCTTTTTCATGCTGCTGATAAAGACATACCCATGACTGGGCAATTTACAAAACAAAGAGGTTTAATTGGATTTACAGTTCCACGTGGCTGGGGAAGCCTCACAATCACGGCAGAAGGCAAGGAGGAGCAAGTCACATCTCACAT
This sequence comes from Pan troglodytes, assembly GCF_028858775.2. NCBI lineage: Eukaryota > Metazoa > Chordata > Mammalia > Primates > Hominidae > Pan > Pan troglodytes. Next base: position 131,998,839 of record NC_086015.1, on the reverse strand, counting down.
GGATGGCAGCAGGCAAAGAGAGGAGCGCTTGTGCAGGGAAACTCTCAATAGCCATCAGATCTCATGAGATTTATCCACTATCATGAGAACAGCACAGGAAAGACCTGCCCCCATGATTCAATTACCTCCCACCAGGTCCCTCCCACAACAAATGGGAATTCAAGATGAGATCTGGGTGGGGACACAGCCAAACTGTATCAGTCACCACGTAGCAGGGTCTCACCTTGTCTGGTGAGGAGACACTTATTTACAATTACAGGGTCCTCAAGACCATCGGCCGGGGTAGCTTCGCTAAGGTGAAGCTGGCCTGGCATATTCTGACTGAGACCCAGATAGCCATGAAGGTCATCCACAAAGCTCAGCAGAGCTCCTCCAGCCTCCAGAGACTATACCAAAGTATATATATATTCAGTATAATGAAGGTCCTGAATCACTCCAACATCAGCAAACTCTCTCAAGCAACCAACACAACAGAAACATTATATTTAGTCCTGGAATGTGCCAGCAGAGCAGAGCTATTTGACTACATCCTAGAGTATGGCCACAGAAAGGAGAAAGAGACCTGAGGCCAGTTCCTGCAAACAGTATCTACTGTGCAGTATTGCCACCAGAAGAAAATTGTCCACAGGGACCTGAAGCCAGAGAACTTCCTTCTGGATACCAATTACAACATAAAAACAGCAGACTCTGGCTTTGGCAGCAGGTTCACTGTTGGCCAGAATCTGGGCACATTTTGTGGGAGTCCCCCTTATGCTGCCTCAGAACTCTTCCAGGGACAAAATTATGACCACCCTTCTCCCCGCCCCAGTGGATTTGTGGAGCCTGGGAGACCTTCTCTACACCATGGTGACAAGGGTCTTGCCATTTGTCAGACAGACCTTTGTGGAACTGCAAGACGAGATATGTTACGGGAATTACAAAATCCCATTCTTCATTTCCTCAGAACTAGAAAGCCTCATGAACAAACTGCTTACCCTCAACCCCAGGAAGAGGAACACAATAGGCTACATTATGGGGCACCCATGAGTCAATAACGACCAGGGGATACTAAGGCCACACCAGGAGCCACTCCCTCATTACCAAGTCCACGGAAAGACACAGCTCATGGTGTCCATGGGGTTCAAGGCAGACCACATCCAGGAGTCCTTGTTGGGAAAACAAATATGACTACACCATGGCCACATACCTAGTTCTGGTGTATAGGAAACTGGAGGAAGGCTCCATCATGAGAGTGCAGCCCCTGCCTTCTGGGGGTCCCACCAATTCTTCCCCATTCCCCAAAGTATAGTCCACCTTCCCTGTCTACTCAAAGAGGAGGAGTCTAAGCTAGCCTGCCTTTCCCACCTTTACCTTGGTTACTTCTAAAAGTCAGCCAGCTGAGAAGAACAAGTGTTAGGGCAGAAGACCACCAGAAAAGCCACCATGCCTGCCAGTCCCTTACTCGACCTGAAAATGAGACCAATATTAACATAACCCCCTCCACTCAATGTACCAGCAGCAGTGGAGGAAACCCAGAAGGAGTCACCTGTCCCCAACGATAATCTTAGGAACCAAATCCCTCCATGCTGAGCGACCAGATGATGTGACCTAAGCCTCATCCCTATGGCAAGTGCCAGGGCCAGTAGGGGGCCACTAGGATGTTTGTCAGCTTCATCTTAAGAACACTTTGCTGGCCGGGCACAGTGGCTCATGCCTGTAATCCCAGCACTTTGGGAGGCAGAGGTGGGTGGATCATTTGAGGTCAGGAGTTCAAAACCAGCCTGGCCAACATGGTGAAACCTCGTCTCTACTAAAAATACAAAAATTAGCTGGGCGTGGTGGCACGTGCCTGCAATCCCAACTACTTGGGAGGCTGAGGCAGGAGAATTGCTTGAGCCCAGGAGGCGGAGGTTGCAGTGAGCCAAGATCACACCACTGCACTCTAGCCTGGGAGACAGAGTGAGACTCGTCTCAAAAAACAAAACAAAACAAAACAAAACAAAACAAAACGAAAAAGAATCCTTTGCTTCCTGCAGGCCCAAAGACCCACCACACAGCTAGAAATAAAGTGGCACCAATGGACAGCTAAGGCCAAGAAATAAACCAAGTATGTGGGGTGGCTGAGATTCATTTTCTTTTCATTTCATTTCATTTCTTTATTTCATTTCATTTCATTATTTCATGGAGTTTTGCTCTTCTTGCCCAGGCTGGAGTGCAATGGCGCGATCTCGGCTCACTGCAACCTCCGCCTCCTGGGTTCAAGCAATTCTCCTGCCTCAGCCTCCCAAGTAGCTGGGATTACAGGCATGTGCCACCATGCCCAGCTAATTTTGTATTTTTAGGAGAGATGGAGTTTCTCCATGTTGGTCAGGCTGGTCTTGAACTCCTGACCTTAGGTGATCTGCCCGCCTCGGCCTCCCAAAGTGCTGGGATTACAGGCGTGAGCCACTGCGCCCGGCCGATTATTTTTTAAGAGACAGGGTCTTGCTCTGTCACCCAGGCTGGAGTACAGTGGCAGGATCATAGCTCACTGTAATCTCAAACTTCTGGGCTCAAGCAATACTCTTGCCTGATCCTCACAAGTAGCTAGGGCTACAGATATACACCAACAAGCCTATTTTTTTGTAGAGATAGAGTATTGCTATGTTGCTCAGGCTGATTAAACTCCTGGCCTCAGTGATCTTTGCCCTTCGGCCTCCCAAAGTGCTGGGATTACAGGTATGTGAACCACCGCACCCAGCCTATTATGTTTCAGTTAATATGATTTTTAATTACCAAATCATAATTGTATACATTTATGGGTACCATGTGATGTTTAGATATATGTATACAATATGGAATGATTAAGTCAAGCTAACTAACATATATCTATCGCCTCAGAAAAACAATTACCACGTGATATCACCAATGTGTTGAATCTTAAAAAGTTGAACCCCGGCCGGGCCGGGTGGCTCACACCTGTAATCCCAGCACTTTGGGAGACTGAGGCGGGTGGATCACGAGGTCAAGAGATCGAGACCACCCTGGCTAACATGGTGAAACCTGTCTCTACTAAAAAATACAAAAAATTAGCTGGGCGTGGTGGCATGCGCCTGTAGTCCCAGCTACTCGGGAGGCTGAGGCAGGAGAATGGCATGAACCCGGGAGGCGGTGCTTGCAGTGAGCCAAGATTGCGCCACTGCACTCCAGCCTGGGAGACAGACCGAGACTCCATCTCCAAAAACAAAATAAAAAAAATAAAATAAAATAAATAAATAAAAATGTTGAACCCCAACCCGGTCAATACAGTGAGACCGCATCTCTACAAAAAATAAAAGTAAACAGGTGTGACAGTGTAGGCCTATTGTCCCAGCTCACTGAGAGGCTGAGGCAGAAGGATCACTTGAACCCAGGAGTCCAAGGCTGCAGTGAGCTATGATTGAGCCACTGCACTCTAGCCTGGGTAACACAGCAAGACCCTGTCTCTAAAAATCAAAGAAAAATTTAAAAGCTAAAAATAAACAGTTGAACCCACAGAAGTAGAGAGTAGACTGATGGTGAACAGAGGCTGGGGTGGTGGGAGAGAGAAATAATGGAGGGTTGTTTATCAAAGGGTACAATGTTTCAGACAGGAGGAATCACTTTCTAATCTACTGCACAGCAGGGTGACTACAGTCAATAATAAATATTTGGACATTTCAGAATATCTGAGTCTATTTCAAATGTCTTCTTGCATTTAGAATAGAAAGCAACAAGATCCCAAGCTCCATGGATCCTGACAATACAGCATGGCAGGTCAACCAAGCATGGACTTAAATAGGTGCCAGGGGGCGCTGGTCAAGAAGCCCACATTGCTGTGTGACCAGCACACTCAGCTCAGAGGACTCAACCAGCAGAGGATGGATGTGTGCAAACTGCCAACAAAGTCTCTGCATGGGATTCAAGTCAAGAGGACAACTGGCACCCCTGTGGCCTTCAAAAGTATCCTATTCAAAGTAAGGGGTGAGCCCCTCCATCCCACCTGGGGCAATGTCAGAGCCTGGACTGTGTTTCCTGGAACACTTCTCCCCTTCCCTGCTCTTCTGTGTCTTTTCTTAATAAGATGGTGCTCACCCGGGCCTGGTGGCTAAGGCCGGTAATCCCAGCACTTTGGGAGGCTGAGGCATGTGGATCACTTGAGGTCAGGAGTTCGAGACCAGCCTGGCCAACATGGCGAAACCCCGTCTCTACTAAAAATACAAAAATTAGTTGGGCATGGTGGTGTGCGCACCTGTAATCCCAGCTACTCAGGAGGCTGCGGTGGGAGAACTGCTTGAACCAGGGAGGCAGAGGCTGCAGTGAGCTGAGATCATGCTACTGCACTCCAGCCTGGGCAACAGAGCAAAACTCTGTCTCCAAAACAAAAAAAAAGATGATTCTTAATAAACTACTGTTTCTTCCAAATTTTACAGTACAACTGAAACTCCAGAAAGATGGGTCACATCTAATTTTGCTGTTTTGCACCCTCCCTGCACAGAATTGGGGCAGTGCATACCCTAGTTTAGGCAACAGGTAGACACATAGTACTTGAAGTTAACCAGAAAAATTTAATGAAAAAGTGACTTCAGCCGGGCGCGGCAGCTCACGCCTATAATCCCAGCACTTTGGGAGGCTGAGACGGGTGGATCATGAGGTCAGGAGATTGAGACCATCCTGGCTAACACAGTGAAACCCTGTCTCTACTAAAAATACAAAAAAATTAGCCAGGTGTGGTGGCGGATGCCTGTAGTCCCAGCTACTCGGGAGGCTGAGGCAGGAGAATGGTGTGAACCCAGGAGGCGGAGCTTGCAGTGAGCCGAGATCGCACCACTAAACTCCAGCCTGGGCAACAGAGTGAGAATCTGTCTCAAAAAAAAAAAAAGAAAAAGAAAAAAAGAAAAAGTGACTTCAGAGAAGTATCAAGGAAACCTCAACAGCAAAAAATTATTACAAGTCGCTCTGAGCCAAATGCAGGGCAGAAACACACACATTGTATGTGACCTCACACTGACATTACCTGGTTAGCTTTTCACAAGGACCAATGGCAACTTTAAATCCTGTAGGCCTGTGTTAATTGGGCCAAAAGGTCCACAATAGGATAAGGAATTCTTGTGAACCAGGCTGTGCTGGGAGCTATACAAGTGGCACAGGTGTGGTCCCCAAAGCAGCTTAGCAGATCACTTGGCTGCGCTGCTGAGGTTCCCAACTGGATAATGAAGGAGTGTGGCCTTTCCACTGTGATGTTTTCTTTTTATTACAGTGGAATGTAGTCAATAATAATGCATCATATTTCAAATAATAATGTATCATATTTCAAAATATCTAAGAGAATAAATTTCAAATGTCTCCCAAATGGATCAGTCCCTCTAAGACGGCTGACCCAGGTATGGGCCTTTCTGTCTGCCCAAATCTATTGGTGAACCCCTCTAATAAAGTTTTCATCTCAGTTACTGTACTTTTATGCTCCAGAATTTCTGTATAGTTCCTTTTTATAGTTTCTATCTTTTTGAGACTGGGTCTCACTCTGTCACCCAGTGGAGTGCAGTGATGTGACCATAACTCAATGCAGCCTCCAACAGCAAGGCTCAAGTGATCCTCCCACTCTAGCCTCCCGAGTAGCTGGACTACAGGCATGTGCCATCAAGCCCAGCCAATTTTTTTTTTTTTTTTAAGAGCAAGAATTCGGCCAGGTGCGGTGGCTCACACCTGTAATCCCAACACTTTGGGAGGCCAAGGCAGGTGGATCATCTGAGGTCAGGAATTCAATACCAGCCTGGCCAACATGGTGAAACCTCGTCTCTACTAAAAATACACAAGTTAGCTGGGTGTGGTGGTGGGCGCCTATAAACCCAGCTACTCGGGAGGCTGAGGAGGAGAATCGCTTGAACCCAGGAGATGGAGGTTGCAGTGAGCCAAAATCGTGCCACTACACTCCAGCCTGGGAGACAAGAGCGAGACTGTCTCAGAAAAAAAAAAAAGAGAGAGAAATTATTTTGTCATGTTGAATAGGCTGATATTGAACGTATAGGCTCAAGCAATCCTCCCATCTTGGCCTCCCAAAGTGCTGGCGTTACAGGCATGAGCCACTGCACCCAGCCTCTTTCTTGATTTTGTTCAGAGACTGTATTTCTGCTCTCCTTTAGTTCTTCGTCCGTGGTTCCTTTAGTCCACTGAGCATATTGCCGACAGTTGCTCTAATGTCTTTGGCTAGCAATTCCAATGTCCAAGCTGAGACCCCATCTCTACAAAAAAAATTAGTCGGGCATGGTGGTACACACCTGTGGTCCCAGTGAGAGGTGACAACATGCTGGTGGCCCTCACTCGCTCTCAGCACCTCCTCGGCCTCGGCGTCTGCTCTGGCCATGCTTGAGGACCCCTTCAGCCTGCTGCTGTACTGTGGGAGCCCCTCTCTGGGCTGGCCAAGGCTGGAGCCGGCTCCCTCTGCTTGCGGGGAGTTGTGGAGGGAGAGGCATGGGCGGGAAACTGGGGCTGCGCGCGGCACTCGCGGACCAGCGGGAGTTCCGGGTGGGTGTGGGCTTGGAGGGCCCCACACTCGGAGTGGCCGGCTGGCGCCACCGGCCTGGGGCAGTGAGGGGCTTAGCACCCAGGCCAGCAGATGTGGAGGGGGCGCCGGGTCCCCCAGCACTGCCAGCCCGCCTGTGCCACGCTCGAATTCTCACCAGGCCTCAGCTGCCTCCCCGTGGGGCAGGGCTCCAGACCTGCAGCCCACCATGCCCGAGCCCCCCTGCAGTGGGCTCCCACGAAGCCCGAGCCTCCCCGACGGGCACCGCCCCCTGCTCTGCAGCGCCTGGTCCCATCGGCAGCCCAAGGGCTGAGGAGTGCAGGTGCGCAGCATGGGACTGCTGGGCAGCTCCGCCCGTGGCCCTGGCACGGGATCCGCTAGGCGAAGCCAGCTGGGCTCCTGAGTCGAGTGGGGACTGGAAGAACTTTTAGGTCTAGCTAGAGGATTGTAAATGCACCAATCAGCACTCTGTGTCTAGCTAATCTAGTGGGGACTTAGAGAACCTTTACGTCAAGCTAAAGGATTGTAAATGCACCAATCAGCACTCTGTGTCTAGCTAATCTAGTGGGGACTTAGAGAACCTTTACGTCTAGCTAAAGGATTTTAAATACACCAATCAGCACTCTCTATCTAGCTCAAGGTTTGTAAACGCACCAATCAGCACTCTGTGTCTAGCTCAAGGTTTCTAAATGCACCAATCAGTGCTCTGTGTCTAGCTAAGCTAGTGGGGACTTGGAGAACTTTTACGTCTAGCTAGAGGATTGTAAACACACCAATCAGCACTCTGTGTCTAGCTCAGGGATTATAAACACACCAATCAGCATCCTGTCAAAACAGACCAATCAGCTCTCTGTAAAATGGGCCAATCAGCAGGATGTGGCTGGGGTCAGATAAGGGAATAAAAGCAGGCTGCCCCAGCCAGCATGGGCAACCCGCTCGGGTCCCCTTCCACACTGTGGAAGCTTTGTTCTTTTGCTCTTTGCAGTAAATCTTGCTGCTGCTCACTCTGGGTCTGCACTGCCTTTATGAGCTATAACACTCACTGAGAAGGTCTGCAGCTTCACTCCTGAGGCCAGCGAGATCACGAACCCACCGGGGGGAATAAACAACTTTAGACAGGAGGAACGAACAACTCCAGACGTGCCACCTTAAGAGCTGTAACACTCACCGTGGAGGTCTGCAGCTTCACTCCTGAAGCCAGCGAGACCACGAACCCATCAGAAGGAATAAACTCTGAACATGTCCGAACATCAGAAGGAACAAACTCTGGACACACTATCTTTAAGAACTGTAACACTCACCGCTAGGGTCTGCGGCTTCATTCTTGAAGTCAGTGAGACCAAGAACCCACCAATTCCGGACATACTAGCTACTCAGAAGGCTGAGGTGGGAGGATCGCCTGAGCCTGGGAGGCCAAGGCTGCAATGAGTCGATGAGTCATGATTGCACTACTATATACTCCAGCCTGGGTGACAAAGCAATGCCCTGTCTCCAAGGAAAAAAAAAAATGTTTGTGTGTATGTATATGTATGTGTGTATGTATCTGTGTATATACGTATAAAACAAAACAGATGCAAATAAGACAGTAGTACTGTCCCACAGACAAAGAATGAAACAGAAGAGTTAAAAAACAAAAGACACAGCCAGGCATGGTGGCTCATGCCTGTAATCCGAGCACTTTGGGAAGTGGAGGTGGGAGGATTGCTTGAGTGCAGGAGTTCGAGACCAGCCTAGGCAACATAGTGAGACACCATCTCTATTTCGTAAATAAATCTATTTAAAATAAAAATAAAAAAAGACATGGAAGTAGGAAATATACTGTGTGATAAAAAAAAATTCTAGTCAAGAGAAAAGATAATACAATAAAATACTGGGAAAACTATGCATTTGGGAAAAGATTCTGAACATATTATACCTGGCTAAGTACTAGAATTACTAGAAGAAAACATTGTTTTTATTGTCCTGGGGGTGGGAAAGGCCTAAGCATAATATGAAACACAGAAAATGAATTGACAGACGTGACTACAGAAAAGTCTCTATGTTACAAAAACATGCCATCAGCCAAACAAGACCAAGAGATACAAGCCAGGAATAATGTTTGCAACATGAAAAGGATCAAAATTCTTGCCATATAAAGTTTATAAACTGGGAGAGAGGTGAGGTACAAGAACCTCACATGGGCTTTAGAGAACAAAAGCCAATTCACAAAAGACTATAAATATACAAAAGCAGAAAGTGAAAGTTAAAAAAAATTTTAAGTATATATAAAAAAAGTAGTTAATATTTTTTCTACATTTATTATACAATTATATATACTTAAATTTCTACAAAATTTAAGTGAATATAAAAAAAGTAGTTAGTATTTTTCTAGTTTAATCTATCAAAGAAAGAAACACAAGTCTTTTTTTTTTTTTTTTTTTTTTTTTGAGACATCTCCCTCTGTCACCTAGGCTGGAGTACAGTGGAATTATCATGGCTTCCTGTAGCCTCAACCTCCTGGGCTCAAGTGATCCTCCCCTGAATCTCCCAAGTAGGTGTGACTACAAGTATGTGCCACCACACCCAGCTATTTTTTTTTTTTTTTAACTTTTTGTAAAGACAGGGTCTTACCATGTTGCCTAGGCTGGTCTTGAACTCCTGGGCTCAACCGATCCTCCCACCTTGGCCTCCTAAAATGCTGGCATTACAGGCATGAGTGACCCACCAGGCCTGGCCAAAACACAAGCCCTCAACAATGAGACATCATTTAAATTTTTCCCATTCATTAAACTGGCAAAGATTAAGAAAACTGACAATTGACAAGTATATAAATGAAATTCTCAAACTACAAAATGTAAAGTATACAACCTTCCTGAAGGCTATATGGCAATGAAAACCAAATTTTAAGTATGTATACTCACTAAATCTTAAGGAAATGATTAGATAAGTAGGAAAATATAAATATTAAATACTTTTCTTTCTCTGTTGCCAGGCTGGAGTGCAGTGGCGCGATCTCGGCTCATGGCCATCTCTGCCTCCCAGGTTCAAGCGATTCTCCTGCCTCAGCCTCCAGAGTAGCTGGGATTACAAGTGCACGCCACCACACCCAGCTAATTGTTGTATTTGTTTTAGTAGAGACGGGATTTCACCATGTTGGTCAGGATGGTCTTGATCTCCTGACCTCGTGATCCACCCATCTCGGCGGCCTCCCAAAGTGATGGGATTGATTGCAGGCGGGAGCCACCGTGCCCAGCCCTTTTTTTTGTTTTTGTTTTTTTTGAGATGGAGTTTCGCTCTTGTTGTCTGGGCTGGAGTGCAATGGCACAATCTCGGCTCACTGCAACCTCTGCCTCCCAGGTTCAAGCAATTCTCCTGCCTCAGCCTCCCAAGTAGCTGGGATTACAGGCGTGTGCCACCATGCCTGGCTAATTTTGTATTTTTAGTAGAGACAGGGTTTTACCATGTTGATCAGGCTGGTCTTCAACTGACCTCAAGTGATCCACCCGCCTTGGCCTCCCAAAGTGCTGGGATTACAGGCGTGAACCACTGCACCCGGCCCTATTAAATACTTTTCTTAAAGAGCTGGAAATAACTGAAATGTTCATTTAGAGGATTGTTAAATTATGATCAATATTATACAGTCATTAAAAATAGTATGTACTTACAAGAAAAGCTGACTATATGGTTAAATTTTTAAAAAGCTAATAGCAGAAGAGTATGTATTTTATGATCTCATTTAAATTTTATAAAAAATAAACGTTTTGAATTATAGTCATCAAATTATCCAGAATGACAGAAAAAAACTGTTCACTTTAAGACTTTTTTTTTTTTTTTTTGAGATGAAGTCTTGCTCTGTTGGCAAGGCTGGAGTGCAGTGGCGCGATCTTGGCTCACTGCAACCTCTGCCTCTCAGGTTCAAGCAATTCTCCTGCCTTACCTTCCTGAGTAGCTGGGATTACAGGAGCGAACCACCACGCCCAGCTACTTTTTGTATTTTTGGTGGAGACGGGGTTTCACCATGTTAGTCAGGCTGGTGGTCTTGAACTCCTGACCTCAGGTGATCCGCCCACCTCAGCCTTCCAAACTGCTGAGATTACAGGCGTGAGCCACCACTCCCGGCCTGCTTTAAGACTTTTATACTGCTTCTGTAATTTAGAAACGAGTACACATTTTAAAGAAAAATCTAACTGCCTACCAGTGCCTCTTGCCTCTCAGAAACGAATGGGCAAAGCTCCATATACTCAATGGCTAACAGGGTCCTTAAAGTTTCTGATGGTGTCAACTAACCAGTTAGGATGTTGCAAAAGCCACAGCAGTATGTCCAAGAGTCAGAGAATGTCAAAATACGAAAGGATCTTAAGGATTACACATTACTCTCATTTTTCAGAAATGGAGACTAAAGCTTAGTAACAGACTTGACAGCCATACTATGGCCTTGCTTAAGAAAGCTTCTACAATCCTACAGCTTCTGACACACTGATTTCAAACAATGTGAAGAATTTACAGGCATTTTTTTTTCCAACCAGGTATGACAACAGATGTATTGTACATGTATCTATCAAAAGCCATTTGAGAAACATCCATTTAGTTCTTTCTTTCAAATGGTTAACATTTGGGGAAAAACAGGTAAATCAGTCTGGGACTTACCCTTAAGGCCCCCTCCTAAGGTAGGAAAGATACATATACAAAATCCACAACTATAAGATAATCTGTGGCAAGCCCCAGGGATTCAGTAAAAAGAACATTATGGACGTAAGTGGTCAAGAAAAGCTTTAAAAGTGGACTGGCACCTGAGTCAGGCAGGATGCCAACAGAGTACTGGAGCTAGAAAACAGAGATGAAGGGGAATTGACAGGAATCAAGATAAAGGAAGTAGGGAACAAAGTGTGGTAAGGAAAAGGTGAATAAAGCAACTCAGAGGAATATGTGTCTTTATCAAAAAAAACAAAGCCAGGAAGGCAAGCTGGAGACCATTTGTGGAGAGCCTCAAACAAGAATAATGGAAAAACATAGGGTTCTTGACGAGTAGTGGCTCACATCTGTAATCCTAGCACCTTGGGAAGCCAGGGTGGGCGAGCTACTTAAGCCCAGAAGTTTGGGACCAGCTGGGCAATATGGCCGAGACCCTGTCTCTATCAAAAAAACAAAATTAACTGGGCATAGTGGCACACAACTGTGAGCCCAGCTACTCAGGAGGCTGAGGTAGGAGGATGACTTGAGCTCAAGAGGTCAAGGCTGCAGTGAGCTGTGTTTGGGCCACTATACTCCAGCCTGGGCAACAGTGAGACCTTGTCTCAAAACATTAAAATATAAAATAAAAACAAGAACAAATCCTTAAAAAAAGGGGGAGTGGGGTTTCTAAAGACAGAGCAGAGCTGGGCATGGTGATTCACTCCTGTAATCCTAGCACTTTGGGAGGCCAAAATAGGAGGATCACTTGAGGCCTAGAGTTTGAGACAAGCCTGAGCAACATGGTGAAACTCTATCTCTTAAAAAAAAAAAAAAAAAAAAAGCTACAAAAAAATAGCTGGATGTGGTGGCATGTGCCTGTAGTCCCAGCTACTGGGGAGGTTGAGATGAGAGGATCACCTAAGCCTGGGGAGGGCGTGGCTGCGGTGAGCCATGATGGCGCCACTGCACTGTAGCCTGGGTGACAGAGTGAGACCCTGTCTCAAAAAAAAAAGAAAAAAAAAGAGAGACAGAAAGATAGGTGGCTCACACATGTAATCCCAGCACCTTGGGAGGCTGAGGCAAGCAGATTGCTGGAGCTCAGGAGTTCGAGACCAGCCTGGGCAACATGGTGAAATCCCATCTCTATCAAAAATATAAAAAATTAGCTGGGGCATGGTGCTGCACACCTGTAGTCCCAGCTACTTGGGAGGCTGAGGTGGGAGGATCGCTTGAGCCTGGGAGGCAGAGGCTGCAGTGAGCTGGGGTTGCATTGTCACTGTACTCCAGCCTGGGTGACAGAGCGAGACTCCATCTCAAAAAAAAAAAGGCCGGGAGCGGTGGCTCACGCCTGTAATCTCAGCACTTTGGGAGGCTGAGTGAGGCGGATCACAAGGTCAGGAGATCGAGACCATCCTGGCTAACACGGTGAAACCCCGTCTCTACTAAATATACAAAAAATTAGCCAGGTGCGTGGTGGCGGGCGCCTGTAGTCCTAGCTACTCGGGAAGCTGAGGCAGGAGAATGGCGTGAACCCGGAAGGTGGAGCTTGCAGTGAGCCAAGATCGCGCCACTGCACTCCAGCCTGGGTGACAGAGGGAGACTTCATCTCAAAAAAAATAATAATAATAAATAAATAAATTTCTTAGGATCGGAAGGTGATTAGTGAGTAAAGACGGGCAACACAGTATCTATAACTAAGCTCTTTTTGGCATTTAAATTACCAGCTGATTTGTAGAAAGAGATTCTGCAAATGAGAGTTATTTCCCCCAATAGCTATTACATATTATAAGCCAAGTATAATACTAGTGCTATTTCCCAAATATTTCCAACTCTGTGCCAAGTCCACACACGTAGGATCACACTTGATTCCTTGTGTGGTGTGACTCATTTTGGCCAATGAACCCTAAGCAGAAGTGACATGAAATAATGTGTCATTCCTGTGCTGGAATTTAACTGTATTCAACTGTATTTAAATTTTTTTTAATTTAAATACTGTTAAATAACTTTATTTAACAGTATTTAAATTTATCTGTATGTGCTGGATTTAAACTGTACGTGCTGGAATTTAACTGCCTCCAACAGTTCTTTTTCCCTTTGCCAAGACAGCCATCAGTACTCCTATCACGGCTGCTCCTTTGATTGGAGTAAGAATGATGCAGAGCCTCTAGAAAACCCATGCTCTTTTTGACCACTTTGAGGTTATTGGTTACTACAGCATAACCTAGCTTATTCTGTCTGATAGTGCTTGAAGATTTACCACCTGAAAATTTATGTTTCAAAAGAAACAGACTAGTCTGAAATCCCTCTTTTAAAAGCATTTAAATAAAACTGAATGATAAAATGTACAAAGGCTGTTCTTCCGCAGAAGATGCTATTATTCTTCTGCCATTATTAAAGAATTATCTGTCAACTTGGAATACTGGATGCTAGTCCCAGTCTCACTAACACACAGTGGCTCCAAGATACTGAGTGAGCATGACCTTTTAGTCCATTTCCTCATCTAAAAAAAAAAAAAAAGAGAGAGACAAATCAAATGCTGCTTAAATTGTGAAGTTTAAACAAGGTAACAACCTCTATGAAATGTAAAGACATTGTTTATGTACTTTGCTCTGAGTACTGCATTCCTGCTGGGAGGGAAAAAGCAAAGGCAACTTACACAAAGAAGAGTCTCTTGGAAGGCAATTCTTGTGAAGAGGACTTCACTCCTATATCAATAGATTCTTCAATACGATGCACCACTGTCATCAAGCTTTCTAAACCCAGGTACTAAGCCAAAAGTTTAGTCTCTAACGAGAGACCAGGATGATTCCTGCCTTTTTTTCTTTTTGGTAAGGCAAACTGGAAAGCAGATAGCTAGTAAATCAGTTACATAAGAACTATCTTCGATAGCTGGAAGCTTTTGATATCAACCCTAGATTATCTCAGGCATTTAACCAGTAAAACAGACTGCCCATAAATTGCTAAGAGGAGCCCACAATGGGCTGGCTAAAGAGGAAAACCAAACTAACTGCTCTCTTCCTCTATCCCACCTCCCCTAACCAGCTCCCATGTTTAACTTTTCATTAAAGCCACTTCTGAAGAAGCAACTCTCTGAAAGTTTAAGCACAACTCTTGTAGTATTTCAATCCTAGCCCACTAAGCTCTTAATGTATGGTTTCTTTAGACAAATTACAACATCAAAGCCATTCCTCACCCATAACTGGGGTACTATCTGACTTAATTGTGAGGTTCAAGTGACAGGATTATGCCGTGTCTATTCCAGCATTATAGAGTGAAGTGCCACTTGGTTGAACTTAAATCCTCTAACAAGGGATTGCAGTGCCTGCCCTCCCTACCAGGATCTGGTTTCCATACATACAGTCATTCCCAAATTAGAGTTACTGCAATCCCTACATCCATTCATTGACTTATGCCATTCTTTCCAACTATAATGGCTTCCCAACTCTCACCTGCCTACCAATTTATTTAAAAATCCACTCAACATGCCCCTCACCACCCCAGGCATTGAACAACTCTAAACTAAATAACTCTCATCTGCCCTGTATTTACAATTATTCCTGAATAATTCCCCACAGGGGCCAACAGTGTTTTCTTATAGTAGAGAAGAAAAACCTGTTAAATGAACACAGAACACATAGTTCATCATTCAGGAAACCCACATATATTAACCACTGACCCAGAAGCATAACCTACATGCTATAAACGGTAACTTACTCTGAAAAGATAGAACTGGAAAAAATTTAAACAAAAGCTTAGTAATATTTCAAGATCCATTCTAGAATAATGATTCATCCTTGTCCTCAAGTGGCTTAGAGGTGGAAGACAGGCAAAGTCATGTAATATTATTTCAATCAAACTAAGGTCTATAATGGATACACAAAGCTGAAGATCACGCAGCCAAAAGGCTGGTGGTCAAAGGCCCACTAATATCTGAAGGGTCAGTCAGAATATGCAAAACAGACCTATTTCTAGCATATGTACGATAGAATGTGATATTCTAAGGGCTCAAGTGTCTGACCAAAAAAGAGAGTTGGAATGAAAGTACCATCTACTATGGTTAGATTTACACCCCACAGATTACTCTTTCATAGGCCAATTCCACCACCAGGAATGGAGTCCAGACTATAAAAGTAAGCTATGGGCAACTATGGAAGACTAACTGCTCATTCACTGGACTGAAGCGGTGTTTTCCTTTCTTTCTTTTCTTTTCTTTTCTTTTTCTTTTTCTTTTCTTTTCTTTTCATTCTGTCGCCCAGGCTAGAGTGCAGTGGTGAAATCTCAGCTCCACCTCCCAGGTTCAAGCGATTCTCATGCAACATCCATCTCCCAGGTTCGAGCGATTGTCATGTCTCAGCCTCCCAAGTAGCTGGAATTACAAGTGCCCACCACCACGCCTGGCTAATTTTTTGTATTTTCAGTAGACACAGGGTTTCGCTATGTTGGCCAGGCTGGTCTTGAACTCCTGGCCTCAAGTGATCCACCCACCTCGGCCTCCCAAAGTGCTGGGATTACAGGCATGAGCCACTGCTTTTAACTGGCCGAACCTCTGCTTTTAACCCCAATGGATTTAAGTAGCATTTACAAGAGGTAGTCTCAAACTGACACGTTTTACTCCAGGATAACCTTCCCCAGTCCCTTGAGGTTCCCCTACACTGGTGAGTAAACAAGCTGTACCATGGTGCCATAAAGAAATGGTTTTCTACCAGAGGGAACTAAAATTAAAGAGAAAAAGTTACAAATGCTAGCAAGGATGTGGAATATTTGGACTTCTTATATACTGCTGGTGGAAGAATACACTGGTACAACTTTTGAAAACTGGCCATATCTACTAGAGCAGAATAGATACTCTTATGAAGTGAACTGTGTCCACCTAAAATTTTTAAGTTGAAATTCTAATCCCCAATATATCAGAATGTGACTTATTTGCAGACAGGGCCTTTAAAGAAGTAACTGAGGTTAAGTGAGGTCATAAGGGTGGGCCTCAATCCAGTACGACTGGTGTCCTAAAAGAAAAGGAGAATAGGACACAGACAATACAGAGGAAAGATCCTGTGAAGATACAGGGAAGAGAAGACAGTCATTTACAAACCAAGGAGAGGCTTCAGAAGAAACTAATCCTCCTGACAGCTTGACCTCAGATTTCTAACCTTCAGAATTGAGAAAATAAATTTCTGTTTAAGCCACTCTATCTGTGATACTTGTTACGGCAGCCCTAGCAAATGAATACAGACACATACCCTAAAACTCAGTCTTTTTACTTAAATACATTATGATATATCACATAATACTACTGAGCAATGGAAACTCCAGTTACAACTGTACACAACAACACAAAGTCTCACAAACAACACTGAGTCAAAGAAACCAGATACGCAAGAATACACAGTGTATGATTCCATTTACACAAAATCCAAATCAGGCAAAATTAGTCTACAGTTCTAGAAATCAGAAGACTCACTACGCAAGCATCAGGGCATCGATGATAATGACTTAAAGAAGACTAAGAGGGCCTCTGGGTTTATAAAAATTCTCTAAGCCGTCCACTTATTTGTGCACTTTTCTGTATACATGTATGTTTACTAAAATACAGAAATGATAAATTACTTGGAAATACAGGCAACAATGTACTTATCCAGTGTTACCATGGCAAATAAACCTTACTCTGGAGCTGGATGCATCAGGTTTCTCACTCGTTACCAACAAACATTTGAAAAATACAGCTATTCCTATGACCTCCAGCTTCTCATCATTCAGTGTCTACTAGGAGAAGTATCACAGGTCACATCACCCAAGAGTATCTGGTCTCCTCCACAGTTAAATTCTCACATCATTTTTGGGGAGAGTTCAATTTCTTTTTTCTTGAGACAGGGTCTTGCTCTGCCACCCAGGCTGGAGTGCAGTGCCACGAACACAAACCACTGCAGCCTTAAACTCCTGGAATCAAGTGATCCTCCCGTCTCAGCCTCCCACCATCTGGAACCACAAGTGTACCACCACACCCACCTAATTTTTTCTTTTCTTTGTAGAGATGGAGTCTTACTTTGTTGCTGAAGGTGGTCTTGAACTCCTGGGCTCAAGCAATCCTCCTGCCTTACCCTCCCAAAGTGCTGGGATTACTCCTCCCAAAGTACTGACCACCATGCCTGGCCAAGAGTTCAATTTCATTAAAGGAAGGTATTAAAGTATACATTCAAAGGAAGAAAATAACCAGTTAACACTTTGGTCTTCCTCGGCGTAGTGAATCACAAATTTTCCTTCTTTATATTTCTGAATTTTCCTAGCTTTTTTTTTTAACTGAATAGTTTAATAATCAGCAAAAAAGATGTATCATTTTAAATAAAAGGTAGTGGGCCAGGCGTGGTGGCTCACGCCTGTAATCCCAGCACTTTGGGAGGCCAAGGCGGGCAGATCACAGGGTCAAGGGATTGAGACCATCCTGGCCAACATGGTGAAACCCCATCTATACTAAAAATACAAAAATTAGCTGGGCATGGTGACGTGCACCTGTAGCCCCAGCTACTCAGGAGGCTGAGGCAGGAGAATTGCTTGAACCCGGGAGGCGGAGGTTGCAGTGAGCTGAGATCATGCTACTGCACTCCAGCCTGGCGACAGAGCTTGACTCTGTCTCAGAGGAAAAAAAAAAAAAAAAGGTAGTGGAAGAAAGAGACACTTTTTTTTTTTTTTTTTGAGATGGAATCTTGCTCTGTCGCCAGGCTGGAGTGCAATGGCACGATCCCGGCTCACTGCAAGCTCCGCCTCCCCAGTTCAAGCGATTCTACTACCTCAGCCTCCTGAATAGCTGGGACTACAGTGCATGCCACCATGCCCAGCTAATTTTTATATTTTTAGTATAGACGGGGTTTCACCACGTTGGCCAGGATGGTCTCTATCTCTTGACCCTGTGATCCACCCGCCTCGGCCTCCCAAAGTGCTGGGATTACAGGCGTGAGCCATCGCCCCCGGCCGAAAGATACTTTTACAAGGGGTGAAATGTCGTGGTCTTTAGGGCACTAGCATATAATGGAAAGGCAGGATGGTACATCAGAAAGAGCACTGAACTGAGTTAGCAGACCTAGACTGACATTCCAGCTGAGCCACCTGAGCATATAGCCTCAGCTATTTCAGGCAGATACACACAACAGTTGTGAGCACCAAATGAAATCACATGTAAACTACAAATACCACAGAAACATTAAAAAGCATTTAAAGGCAAATGTGTAGGAAGGTTTCTACAAAATGTTATCGCTTTTTTAACAACCATTAACATGGTGCAGGTCAGAGGATTTAAGAGTGGGTTTTAAATGACCCGCAGTTATCTCAGGGATCCTCATATCTGTAAGTGAACAGGAGAACTGTTGGTAGGCTGACTGAATACCACATATAAGGGACACTATTTTTCATAAAGTCTATGCTTGGTTATTTAAGGTTAATTCATAGCAGCTTTGTAATTATGCACTCTCAAATAACTCAAACTACAAAGCTTATTCAATGGAAACCAACTTTTTATTATACTTACATACCAAGATTGGAAATCAATGATGTAACTATTTACTTCACTAAGTAATTTTTAAAGGACTCCTGATCTGAGATGGTTAATGCCCAGCAGTATGAAGCAAAGCTGGAAAGGAAAGGCTGAGGGAGAAGAGAGAACTTCCTTTCCTTTATCTGGCAGCAGCCACACAAGAAGGACCAACTAAGAGACAAGCAAGGCTGGAGAATTCCTAAACTGCCCTGGTCCCAGGCTCCCCTTAAATAGGCTCCCTTGGATTTGCTTGGTCCCAACTGTAGACAGTCCCAGGACACCAGAAGTGGACAACAGAATCAGGCAAACTTAAATTTCTCAGCAGTGATGCCATCACCAAACCAGAGACTCCAGGCCCCATGAGTACTGCATCTTCAAGCAAATGAACAAGGCCAATGCTGTAGGTCAGCATTGGAACCAACTCCCAAGCTTTCTTCCTCCCACAAGGAGATATTTTGCAAGTAGCTATTCTTAAATATGTTTTTGTAATCACAGCCTGGGATACTAAAATTGAAACTGGTAACAGACACTGCTAAAAAACCTGTTTTGATTTCACTCGCCACATCACTTTTACCTCTGATTCACAAATCGCAGTGATCACCACCATTAAGAAATGTTTTAAAAATAAGTTTTAGGCCGGGCACGGTGGCTCACGCCTGTAATTCCAGCACTTTGGGAGGCCGAGGCGGGTGGATCACGAGGTCAGGAGATCAAGACCAATCTGGCTAACACGGTGAAACCCCGTCTCTACTAAAAATACAAAAAAATTAGCCGGGTGTGATGGCGGGTGCCTGTAGTCCCAGCTACTCGGGAGGCTGAGGCAGGAGAATGGCATGAAACTGGAAGGCGGAGCTTGCAGTGAGCTGAGATGGCACCACTGCACTCCAGCCTGGGCTACAGAGCGAGATTCCGTCTAAAAAAAAAAAAAGTTTTAAAACACAAACACAAACTATTTTTCTGTCTTTAATGCCATATGGAGTGTGGGGAAAAACAGAATAGAGGAAAGATGTAAGAGCAAGTAACTGAAAAGATCAGCATATTGCAAAAAGGTTTCTGCAGCAAACTGCAGACAGAGAAGCATAGAGAACTACTAGATAATATTAACAGATAAGCATGTGGTAACACAAAGGAATGGATGCCTGAGAATACAATGGTAGCCTTCCTTATACGAGAGGTAAGAATCATCAACAGCAAGCCAATAGCCAAAAAATAAGGGGGGAGGCGGGGAGTTCATTTCTCGAGTTTCAGTCGCCTTCAGAAGAAGACATTTAGTGCCAAGGGGAACCTCTGTTAAGCCTTGTTCAGGAGGACTTCTAATCCTTACCTCCCCAGGAAAAGCCTGCCTACAGCTCCAAGTCCAACATCTGGTCAAATCTATTTCAGCTGTATTTGTTGAATTAAATGAATGGGGAGTTAAATACTTTATCATAGGAAAAACTAAAATATTTGTGTCAAATGCCAGAGAGGAATGTGCATAAGACAACTGTCATATTTGTGTGGTCTGTGTTTGCTACATCTTTGTATACAAAGTCTAATGCCAAAGTAAGAGCAAAAACGTTATTAGTGAAGATCCCTTTGAAGACGTTTTTTTTTTTTGTTTGTTTTTTTTTTTTTTTTGAGAAGAAGTCTCGCTCTGTCGCCCAGGCTGGAGTGCAGATCTCTGCTCACTGCAAGCCCTGCCTCCTGGGTTCACGCCATTCTCCTGCCTCAGCCTCACAAGTAGCTGGGACTACAAGCGCCCGCCACCGCGCCCGGCTAATTTTTTGTATTTTTAGTAGAGATGGGGTTTCACTGTGTTAGCCAGGATGGTCTCGATCTCCTGACCTCATGATCCACCTGCCTCGGCCTCCCAAAGTGCTGGGATTACAGGCGTGAGCCACCGTGCCCGGCTGAAGACATATTAAAAGCTAATCAAATAACCAAAATTTTTTGGCTTCACTTGGCAGTGGGGTCAGAAAACTGATTCAAAGCCACACTTTACTATAAAGAGTTGTTCTCTGATTACAGGGTTGGTGAGCTTAGACACAGTTGGCACTAAAAAAAATATTAAAAAAAAATTGCCCCAAGTGGTTGCTAACTACCTAGAAGGATATACTAATAAAACTATTTTTAGACTATCTTCTACATTCCACCCTCTGTTTACTCATGCAGTTCTACCACAAATGTAAAATCCAAATCTTCCCTTAAAGAAGGGAATCAAGAAAGTTGTGGGAGATAGGGTAACACAGCTTTTCTATGTAGAATGGTACTGAAACTATGGCCAGTACAGTATCAGTGCTACATTAAACTTTCTTGCCAGCTGAAGAAAAAAATCCAGCATGCCAAATGTACCTTTGCTCAAAGATATGGCAGTGCAAGGTAATTACAGTAGTGACATGGACAACCTCTTGAGTGAACAAAAAAATGCTACCAGAGTCGGCCGGGCGCAGTGGCTCATGCCTGTAATCCCAGCACTTTTCGGAGGCCAAGACAGGCGGATCACCTGAGGTAGGCAGTTCGAGACCAGCCTGACCAACATGGAGAAACCCTGTCTCTACTAAAAATACAAGATTAGCTGGGCATGGTGGCGCATGCCTGTAATCCCAGCCACTCGGGAGGCTGAGGCAGGAGAATGGCTTGAACCCGGGAGGCAGAGGTTGCAGTGAGCCGACATCGCGCTATTGCACTCTAGCCTGGGCAACAAGAGGGAAACTCCGTCTCAAAAAATAAATAAAATAAAATAAATGCCACTAGAGCAAAAGGAGAAACAAGTTGAGTGTTGAAGGTTACTCTTTAAAAGATGTGATTAATTAGAAACTGTAATATTATCTTCTACACTCTCTGAAGAGCAAACCATACAAATGCTGTTGTTAAAATTAACAAAGCCTTAAAGTTAGCCAGAAGAACACCATCCTTTGGGTTACTACTGATTCACCAGCAGAGATGAGAAATAACTCTTTCCAAAAAGCCTCAAGTTCTACCGCCAAATTATTCCACAACAGAATTTCTGGCCAAGATCATTCACCTTTAAAAAATTCCTTGAGGACAGGAACCACGCCTATCTCCCTGAGTCAATGTCCCACAATGCCTGATACATTGCTGATACTCAATGGATACTCAAAATACTTCATGAATGAATAAAAAGGTGCCTATCATTACTCTAAACTCAAACATTATATAAAGCCATAGTACTTATTACTCACTTAAATATTTTAGGCTAGGTAGCAAAGTTAAAAAAAAAAAAAAAGACAAATTTGAATACAACAGGATTGTGAACGCTAAGCTTTAACTTAGCCGGTCCCTTCTTCAGAAGAAGTACTCCTAACTCACCTTCCAGTCCTTAAACTCAAATCTGAACAAACCTTCCCAAGTTTGAAGAGAGAAACACACTAAGAGGAGACTTTATTAATCCATGGATGAGAAATCATGTGCTTCATCAGCTGCTTAAGTCACAAGAAAGAGACAAGAGTCCGTTCTTTAGGAAACCAAAGATGCAGTATTTTGAATAGGGAAGAACCAACCGGCTGGACAGCCATCAACTAAGGTTGTAAGAAAGGTTCACTAGGCAGGTTTGCCAGGCCTACCTGCAAAATTTTTCAAACCTCAGTTAAGTACCCTGCCAGTATTCAAGAGCTCCTAATTCGGTGACACTACACCACAATATGTGTGATAAGTCGCAAACGGCATTTCTTATGGCTTTAAGGGAGAACTGATGCTACCAGAAAGACTTTCAAATGACATCAATAGAAAGTAAGGAGGTGGTGAGAGGCACTGAGGTACAGATACCAGGTAGCAAAAGATAAACCACAAGCTTCAGGGGTACGTGAAAGCAGTACAACCTAGAAATTTAATATAGTGCTCTGGAGTCTGACTGCCTGGGCTTGCATCTCTGCTTCGTAACTTATTAGCTGTGTGACCTTGGCCAAATGGCTTAGCCTCTCTGTTCAACTTCCCACTGTGTTAAGTGGGCACAACAGTGGTACTTCAGAGGGTTGTTCAAAGAACTAAACATAATGATCTGTTAAAAGGTCTTGCCACGCTGCCTAGCATACAATAAACGCTCAAATATTTGCTGTCAGTATTCTCAATATTCCCCTTATGACCCCATTAGGTATCAAGCCTAAAATGAATGCAGAAAGAGGCCCCAAACACGGTCGGAATGGAAACACAACTCTACATCCAACTACCATCTTTCCTCGATTAAGTTGAAAAACTTCTCTCAGGATTTACCGTAACATGCCTAGGACAAAAAGCTCCCTGTCTCCCAGCGCCAGAGGCGCCTCAATGTACACAAGTGTCGAGGCGAGCCCAGCGCACGTGACCTGACTCACTGCCTTGACTCAGTTGCCGTCAGGGAACCTCTCCCACTAACAGGGTCAGGCTGTTCAACTGAAGAACCGGATGGGAACGCGGCTCGGCCCCCAGCGCCTGTGACCCATGCCCGCCGGCTGGGCACGGCGGCGGGCGGCGTGGGCTCTGACACCCTCCTGCTCGCCGCGCTAAGGAACTCCACTGGCCAGCGCGTCCTGCCGCGGCGCAGGGCCGCCCAAGTCAAGGAACCCTCTCGGGTCTCTGAGATCCAGGCCAACAGTAAACAGAGCGTCCGAGACGGGTGGCCGGGGCGGGCAACCCGGCCAGAGGTCACGCCCGACGACCTCCGACCTCTCCAAGCCGGGTGGGGTCCTGGCCTGCTCCGGGGGCCTGAGCGATGCCGGGTGTGCCCGCGTGGCCAGGGCTGGGACTGGAGCCTGCCCAGGAGGACAGGGAGGACGCGAGGCCCTGGCGACCGAGGGGCTGAGAAGGGGGATGGGGCCAGGCCGCCGGCCGGGCTGGGCCCGCTGCTTACCGCGGCCGCTGCGCTGGGGGCTCCGGGCCGGGCGCGTCGCGAGGGCTCCCGCGGAGGAGGAGACTAAACGGAGGACAGAAGCGAGAAGGTCCAAGTTCTGGTTCCAGGGAACTCTCCTGAGCTCTCCAAGCCGCCAACTCCGCCGCTGCCGCCGCCTCAGGCTTTATGGCCAAGACTCCAGGCCCGCTCCCACTTCCGCCACCGCCGCCGCCCCGAGCGGAAGTACCTGTCACGAGACGCTCGACGCCAGGGTGCGGGGGAGGAGCCCCGCCTCAACCCTGCGTCACGTTCCGGCTGCCTCGGGACTGAGCCTGGATCTCGTGCTACAAATATGTCTGCCCCCAACTGGTTGTCCCCATCTTTGAGGCTCATACAAGGAGCAGGACGGCGCCATGTTGGACCCACAAACAGATTCCCTCAGCCATCCCTCCTTACTCCGGAATAAATAATGCCACCGAAGAGGGGACAAGGGGTAAACTGGCCATTCCAGTTGTGTCCTTCTTCGAAAGGCATCATTTATCCTTACTTTAATTACTTAACCAAAAATTATTATCACCATTTTACAAATAAGGAACTGAGAGTCAGTATATCATGTCACTTGGTCTAGCTCAACACAGAAACTGGTGGAGCGAGGTTTTGAACCAAGATCTGTCTGATGCCAATGTGTGTTATCGTTCTAGTAGACTGCAAATGACTACAGCAATTGTGTGGCTCGGTGATAGAGACAGGAGAAATAGGCACTTTGTCTGGCAGAGGAGACAGCCCAAGAAAATGGAAAATGAGCTAAAGCCTCTCTGAACTTAGTATTAGAGAAGATGTGATAAAGATGGACCGGGTAGAACTCTTCTTGTAAGCACAGAGCAGCCTCCCAAGCACCAGCCCCATCCGAACACATCAGGATCCACTCAGAACTTTTGCCTCCATCTTCAACAATGCCCTCTCATAGTCTTTTCTTATTTTGGTTCATGCAAGCTCCATTCTTTCAATTGTTCCATCCAAAAACCTTGCAATTGTTACAGTAAGTAGTCAGACCTGAGCAGGGCAGGAGACGGGCCACTCCCCGACCAGCAATGTGAGGCAACCGTGACGTGGTGGTCAGGTTAAGCTGTCTCTCTAAAATAATAATTGGTTGCAGCCAGACCAGAGAAAGGCAGTCTCCCAATAGATAAAAACACCTAAAACTGGTGATCAGCAGCTTCCCGATAAGATCTCAGGAGTTGAGCGGTCTGGGGAAAAAAAAAAATCTCAAAAGCTAGGCAAGCAGTCTCAACCCTGAGATGGTACAATGTCTGGGGTTTCCCCTACTTTTTCAACCAAAATTGGCTCTTTCCCCAAAACCCTCACCACCTATTCTCCTGTTTTCTCTATGTGTATTCTGAAATGGCCTTGCACACTGCAGAACCATCCGCCTCTGGGGTAAGTCCACTTTTTCTCTGCTTTCACTTTGCATGTGCCCAGGAGTTCAAGACCAGCTTGGGCAACATAACAAGACTGTCTCTTCCAAAAGATAAACAAAAAAGAAAAGAGAAGGCACACATCTACATCAGACCTCTGCAGTTGTACTTCTCTCTACCTGGAAAGCTCTTCCTCCAGGTATCTGCTTGGCCACTCCCTCACTTTCCTCTGGTCTTGACTTTAAAGTAACCTTTTCAGTGAAATAGCCTTCCCTATTTAAAACTGAAGTCCCTCTCTCTGTCACCACAATACAAACACAAAAATTGACATTTCCCTACTGCTTTTCTCCTCTGTTTTTTCTTTTTTATTTTCTTTTTCTTTTTCTTTTTTTTTTTTTTGAGAAAAGGTCTTGCTCTGTTGCCCATGCTGGAGTGCAGTGGCATAATCAGGGCTTACTGCAGCCTTGAACTTCTGGGCTCAAGTGATCCTCCTGTCTCAGCCTCCTGAGTAGCTGAGACCACAGGCGTGCACCACTATGGCTGGCTAATTTTTTTTTTTTTTTTTTTTTTTTGTAAAGAGAAATTTTCACTATGTTACCCAGGCAGTCTTGAACTCCTGGTGTCAAGTAATCCTCCCGACTCAGCCTCCCAAAGTTTTTCCTCTTATACTACTCACTTATTTGCATATTGTCTGTCTTCCCCACTAGAATGGCAGCTCCACAAGGCAGCTATTTTTGTCTGTCTCATTCACTGCGATATCCCTGATTCTTGAAACAGTGTTGGGGTACAGTAGGTGCTCAATGTGTACAATTTGCAGAGTATTCAGGGGAATGAAAACTGAAAATAGTTTCAAAGGCCAAGAGTTATGATAATTCCACCCCGTTAGGCAGCCAATCAAAATGCTAGGTTTGAAGATAAAGTAGCAACTGGGAATGCAGTAATCCTCATCCCCAGGTTTGGCAGGGCTGACTGCAGGATTTGAGCATCTGAGTCCTAGAACAATTATACCAGAAAAGGCAGAGCACAAAAATAAAATGGGACATGTGGGCCCCAGCCTTCTAAGAAGCCTTCTGAGAAGGCTATTCAGATGCAAACATGGACTATTTCCTATGGGAAAGAAAGGACAACTTAGGAGAAACCCATGAGCCAAGAGGATAGAGCCAGGAGCTGCAGATAATCACTCCCAAGGAGCAGGAGGGGACTCGAATCAAGGAACTGGCATCAAGTGCCTCGCTGATTTCAGAATTACTATGACCCAGTGGCAGCTGTCGCTCTTGTTTTTTCCCCTTTTGAACAAAAGTGTCTACTATGCTTATCTTCTGCTTGCCAACTCTGTATGCTGGGTCCGTGGACAGCAGATAACGTCTCTAGCTCACAGGCCTTCAGAGGAACAGTGCTCAGAGCTGTTCTTAAGGAATTATATCTGAGGAACCTCATCCACATCTGGACCCAATTTACATGGCAAGATCCATTATGAGCCAGTGATGTATTGGGATTGAGACTTTTAGGGTTCTTGGGGGAGTTAAGTAGAGCAGGGCCTCCAGTAACATCATTTCAATTATAACATTGATGAGAAAAAATTGATTCCTGGCTGGGGCCCCTGTCTGTGTAGTTTGCACTCCTTCCCCATGTCTGAGTTTTCCTTGGTTCCTCTGGTTTCCTCCCACATCCCAAAGATGTGCCCTTTAGGTGAATTGGCTTGTCTGAATTGTCCCAGTCTCTGTGTGTGTGTGTGTGTGTGTGCACGTGCGCACACGTGTGCACAATGGGCTGGCATCCTGTGCAGGGTTGGTTCCTGTCCTGAGCTGCCAGGATAGACTCTGGCCACCTGTGACCCTGAGATGGAATAATTGGATAAATAATTATCTTGCTCATTTTCATTAATCTGTCTTAAATATATATATAGTTCACATTTACTTTAATATTTAATATTAGAAGTGTTTTGTTCTTTACCAGCCTGACCAACATGGTGAAACCCCGTCTCTACTAAAAATACAAAAATTAGCCGGGCGCTGTGGCACGTGCCTGAAATCCCAGCCCAAATCCGAAGGACATCTTGGCTTTAGCACAACCTACTCTCTTGGGAACTAATCCATTCCTGTGAGAACTCATCCAGCCTCACCAGAGCCAGAACTCACTCACTCACTCACTACCTAGAATGGCACCAAACTATTCACGAGGGAACCCCCCCACAACTCAAATACCCCCAACTAGGCCCCACCTCCCAAATCTCCACACTGAGGAATCACATTTCTTTTTTTTTTTTTTTTGAGACAGAGTTTTGCTCTGTCACCTAGGCTGGAGTGCAGAGGTGCTATCAGCTCATTGTAGCCTCCACCCACTGGGTTCAAGCAATTCTCGTGCCTCAGCCACCCGAGCAGCTGGAAGTACAAGCGTGCACCACCATGCCCAAATAATTTTTATATTTTTAGTAGAGATGGAGTTTCACCAAGTTGGCCAGGCCCATATCGAACTTCTGGCCTCAAGTGATCTGCCCCCCTCAGCCTCCCAAAGTGCTGGGATTACAGGCGTGAGAGCCACCACTCTCAGCCTGCCTGGATCACATTTCTTTTTTTTTTTTTTTGAGGCAGAGTCTCGCTTTGTTGCCCAGGCTGGAGTGCAGTGGAGCAATCTTGGCTCACTGCAACCTCCATCTATGAGGTTCAAGTGATTATTGTGCCTCAGCCTCCCGAGTGACTGGGATTACAGGCACCTGCCACCATGCCCAGCTAATTTTTGAATTTTTAGTAGAGACGGGGTTTCGCCGTGTTGGACAGGCTGGGCTCAAACTCCTGAGTTCAAGTAATCTGCTCTCCTCAGCCTCCTAAAGTGCTGGGATTACAGGTGTGAGCCATTGCACCTGGCCTGGAATCACATTTCAATATAAGATTTTGGGGGCACGAACACATCATATCCAAAGCACAGCAGGTAGGTTGGAGGAGATTAGGAGAGAGAAGTTCAGTTCTGGAAATGCTGAGACAGAGGACGTCCGTGAAACATCCAAGTGGAGATGGGGAGGAGGCAGTTAGACATTTTGGGCTGAGGCAGAGATGGGAGTTGGGTTTCTGGGTCCTTCAGGGTAGCCTCAGCTGAAAATAGAAATTTAAGAGTAGATGGGAATGAAAGTAATGGGTGTTAACAGGATTGCCCATGGAGAAAGTGGACAAGTACATCCTTCTTTCAACAAACGATTTACTGAGAATCTCCTATATGCTAGGCTTTGTTAGGTTCTAAGGACACAAGGAAAACAAGGCCGTTGATGTCAAGAGCCTTACTACTTAGTGTGGTACACAATGTACAATCGTACACACACGTCCCTGCACAATTTTCATTCAAATTTCTATCAATAGGGAACTGGTAAAAAAGGTATGGTACATCTCGACAATGAAATACTGTGCAACTATAAAAAAGCAATGAGAGAATTCTCTATATATTGGTATGGAAGGATCTCCAAGAGATACTGTTACATGATAAAACCAGATGCAGAAGAGTATCGGGGAACCTGCCCCCGATAGTCACATAGGTTTTTTTCTATTTTCCCTAAGCATCGGCCAGGTTGAGAAATAAAGAGACAGAGTACAAAAGAGAGAAATGTTAAAGCTGGGCGTCCGGGGGAGACATCACATGTTGGTAGGTTCCGTGATGCCCCACAAGCCGCAAAACCAGCAATTTTTTATTAGGGACTTTCAAAAGGGGAGGGAGTATACGAATAAGGTGTGGGTCACAGATATCATGTACTTCACAAGGTAGTAAGTATCACAAGGCAGATGGAGGCAGGGCAAGATCACAGGACCACAGGACCGGGGGCAAAATTAAAATTGCTAATGAAGTTTTAGGCACCATTGTCATTGATAACATCTTATCAGGAGACAGGGTTTGAGAGCAATCGGTCTGACCAAAATTTATCAGGCAGGAATTTCCTCATCCTAATAAGCCTGGGAGCGCTATGGGAGACTGGGGATTATTTCATCCCTACAGTTTCGACCATAGAAGACGGCCACACCCAAGGGGGCCATTTTAGAGACCCACCCTCAGGGGCGCATTCTCTTTCTCAGGGATGTTCCTTGCTGGGAGAAAGAATTCAGCGATATTTCTCCCATTTGCTTTTGAAAGAAGAGAAATATGGCTCTGTTCTGCCTGGCTCACCAGCAGTCAGAGTTTAAGGTTATCTCTCTTATTCCCTGAACATTGCTTTTATCCTATTCTTTTTTCAAGGAGCCCAGATTTCATATTGTTCAAACACACATGCTCTATAATTTGTGCACTTAACGCAATTATCACAGGGTCCTGAGGCAACATGCATTCTCCTTGGCTTACGAGATGACAGGATTAAGAGATTAAAGTAAAGACAGGCATAGGAAATCACAAGGGTATTGATTGGGGAAGTGATAAGTGTCCATGAAATCTTCACAGTTTATGTTTAGAGACTGCAGTAAAGACAGGCATAAGAAATTATAAAAGTATTAATTTGGGGAACTAATAAATGTCCATGAAATCTTCACAATCCACGTTCTTCTGCCATGGCTTCAGCCAGTCCCTCTGGGGTCCCTGACTTCCCGCAACAGAAGAGTATATATCATATGCTTTAAAAGGTAAAGAATAAGAACATCCTTCAGCAACTAATAAAAGTGGTTACCTGGTATATCAATTAAAATCAGAGAAGTAGAAGCACTGTGAGTGATTAGAATGAGGAATTAATGGAAGGGGCTAGACCTTATCGATTTGTGGGAGTTGGTAGAAAGTCTACACAGGCTGTTCCTTCTGTGTCTGGTGTTGAGCCCAACGTCAGTCACTACAGGTCAGTTAGACCAGCATTCAGGAATAAAAGCTGGATGTGGATAAGAATAATGACACACTGGGACCAAGGAGGATAAAAAGAGCCACCCATGAGGACCAACTGGGAGCCATATCTGTCTCTCATCACTTCTAAGTTCAGTGCCATGAATGGGTGAGCAGCAGCAGAACCCAACACCTTTCATCCAGAGCTACACACACACTTAGGCCAGGATTCAGAGAAGCCAAAGGAGGAGATCTGGTGGGGGCTGTAGGAGATGCACTTCTGGGTTGGCACCCTTTGCCAACAAGTCTAGTGACACAATGAATAAGCTGCCCCAGTGCTTGGCATGCTGCATGACCTTCAGAGTATAAAAAATATTGGCCAGGCACAGTGGCTCACGCCTGTAATCCCAGCACTTTGGGAGGCCGAGGCAGGCAGATCACGAGGTCAGGAGATCGAGACCATCCTGGATAACATGGTGAAACCCCGTCTCTACTAAAAATACAAAAAATTAGCCAGGTGTGGTGGCACGCACCTGTAGTCCAAGCTACTTGGGAGGCTGAGGCAGGGGAATCACTTGAACCCAGGAGGCAGAGATTGCCGTGAGCCAAGATCATGCCACTGCACTCCAGCCTGGGCGACAGAGAAAGACTCCATCTCAAAACAACAACAACAACAACAACAACAACAACAACAAATTGGCCAGGCACGGTGGCTCATGCCTGTAATCCCAGCACTTTGGGAGGCTAAGGCAGGTGGATCACCTGAGGTCAGGAGTTCAAGACCAGCCTGGCCAACATGGCGAAACCCCGTCTCTATTAAAAAATACAAAAAATTGCCAGGTGCGGCGGCTCACGCCTGTAATCCCAACACTTTGGGAGGCTGAGGCGGGCAGATCACGAAGTCAGGAGATAGAGACCATCCTGGCTAACACGGTGAAACCCTGTCTCTACTAAAAATACAAAAAATTAGCCGGGCGTGGTGGCAGGCACCTGTAATCCCAGCTACTCCGGAGGCTGAGGCAGGAGAATGGCGTGAACCTGGGAGGCAGAGCTTGCAGTAAGCCGAGATCGCGCCATTGCACTCCAGCCTGGGCGACAGAGCAAGACTCGGTCTCAAAAAAAATAAATAAATAAAAATAAAAATACAAAAACTTAGCCAGGTGTGGTGGCAGGCATCTGTAATCCCAGCTACTTGGGAGGCTGAGACAGGAGAATTGCCTGAACCCAGGAGGTGGGTTGCAGTGAGCTGAGATTGTGCCAGTGCACTCCAGCCTGGGCCACAGAGTAAGACTCTGTCTCAAGATTAAAAAAAAAAAGAAAAAAAAATTACTGCTGGATGGGCGCGGTGGCTCACACCTGTAATCCCAGCACTTTGGGAGGCCAAGGCAGGCAGATCACTCGCGATCAGGAGTTCAAGACCAGCCTGGCCAACATGACGAAACCCCATCTCTACTAAAAACACAAAAATTAGCCAGACGTGGTGGTAGGCTCCTGTAATCCCAGCTACTTGGTAGGCTGAGATAGGAGAATCGCTTGAAACCAGGAAGTGGAGGTTGCAGTGAGCCGAGATTGCACCACTACACTTCAGCGTGGGTGACAGAGAGAGACTCTGTCTCAAAAAAAAAAAAAAACAAAAAAAAATCACTGCTGTTAGAGAAGAGAATTCTGGTAAATGGTAAATGTAGCTTAATTGACACAGCACAAAACCACTACACTATTCCTGATGATGGGACAGGAAAGGGAACTGGGTTTTTCTGTGGACATCAGTTTATATATGTTTAAGTTGTAACCATGATATTTCATTAACTATCAAATGTTTCAATTTTTTAAAAAAAATCCATAATGTGATCAATGAGATGCAGGCAATAAAACAGTGTTATAGAACAGTGATGGAGGTGGAAGTGAGGAGAGGTGACTTAGACATAGGTGGTCAGAAAGTCCTGTCTGAGGAGGTGCCTTTTTTCTGGAGACAGAATCTTACTATGGTCCCCGGACTGGAGTGCAGTGCTATTCACAGGCACAATTACAGTGCACTGCTGCCTCAAACTCCTGGCCTGTAGCTCTCCGTCCTCCTGTCTCAGCCTCCAAGTAGCTGGGACAACAGGCATGTGTCATTGCACCCCACTGGAGGTAACATTTGAGCAGAGACCTGCTGACATGGAGCCAGCCTTTTGAGAATACCTGAGCAGAAAATGTTACAGGTGGAAGGAATAGCAAGGGTAGAAGCTTTGTGCAGAAAAAGGTGTCCTGCTCAAGGAACAAGGAAGCCAGCGTGGTTGGAGCAGAGTGAGCGAAGGAGAGAGTAGAAACAGTTGAGGTGGGAGCAATGTGCAAACCTAGGTCATATTGGGTCTCACAGGTCATAGCAAGGCCTTGCAAATTTATAGCATGTGTGATGAGAAACCCTGTGGAACATTTTAAGCCAGGGGGTGGGGAGTATGTGTGTTTATGTGTGTGTGTGTGTGTGTGTGTGTGTGTGTGTGTGTGTGTGTGTGTGTGATGTGTCTTCCTTCACAGGTTGTTTGTACAGCAGAGCCTTTTCTGGCCACCGCCCTTTTCTCCTCTTTTTCCACAGTGAACCCATGACTCTCTGGCTGTTTATTTATCATCGAAACTGGGGGGTCTTTCAGGGCCAGGACCTGCTCTGGTCTACTTTGATGTCCCCAGCACCCTACTGGGCATTGACAAATGTTAACACATAGTTGAGCAATTTAAAGCAGACAAAAATATTGAATTATTCTGACATAGCTTTGCATGATTTATAAAGTTCTCTGGATTTTGCTACCTTATTACTTTGTATGTATTTATTTATTTATTTATTTTTGGGACAGAGGCTTACTCTGTCACCCAGGTTGGAGTGCAGTACTGTGATCATAGCTCATCGCAGCCTCAACCTCCTGGGCTCAAGTAATCCTCCCGTCTAAGCCTCCCGAGTACCTGGAACCACAGGTGCACCACTGTGCCTGGTTAATTTTTTTTTGTTTTTTTTGGTAGAGATAGGGTCTCACTGTGTGACCCAGCCTGGACTCAAACTCCTGCCTTCAAGCGATTCTCCTGCCTTAACTTCCCAAGTAGCTGGGACTACTGGCACGTGCCACCACACTGAGCTAATTTTTAAATACTTGTAGAGATAGGGTCTCACTATGTTGCCCAGGCCGGTCTCTAACCCTTGGGCTCAAGTGATCCTCCCACCTTGGCCTCCCAAATTGCTGGGATTACAGGTGTGAGCCACTGTGTCTAGCCAGGTTTTGCTGCTTTAAAGTGGACAATTTTATCCAAGGTTTCCTTCTTGGCAGTTTTTATTAATCCAGAAGTCACCAGCTGGCTGTCCCAACATGCCACACTATAGTCTTTCATCCTTGGTAATTTCTGGTCCCCAGCACCCAGTCTGAGCTCCTGTGTCAGTGCAATTCACTTGAGCTCTCTGGGCCCCAGTATCCTCACTTCCCATAGTGGTGATATGGTCAGGCTCAGTGGCTCACTCCCAGCACTTTGGGAGGCCAAGGCGGGCGGATCACTTGAGGTCAGAAGTTCGAGATCAGCCTGGCCACCATGGTGAATACAGTCTCTACTAAAAATACAAAAAATAAGGCCAGGCATGGTGGCTCACACCTGTAATCCGAGCACTTTGGGAGGCCAAGGTGGGTGGATCACAAGGTCAGGAGTTCGAGACCAGCCAGGCCATCATGGCGAAACCCTGTCTCTACTAAAAATAGAAAAGTTAGCCAGGTGTGATGGTGCACACCTGTAGTCCCAGCTACTCGGGAGGCTGAGCCAGGAGAATCAATTGAACCCGGGAGGCAGAGGTTGCAGTGAGCCGAGATTGGGCCACTGCACCCCAGCCTGGACAACAAAGTGAGACTCCGTCTAAAAAAAAAAAAAAACCCAAAAATTAGCCAGGTATGATGGCACAGGCCTGTAATCCCAGCTACTCAGAAGGCTGAGGCACAAGAATCACTTGAACCTGGGAGGCAGAGGTTGCAGTGAGCCGTGATCACACCACTACACCCGGCCTGGGCAACAGAGCAAGACTGTGTCTCAAAAATAAAAAAATAAAATAAAATAAAATAATAAAATGGGCCAGGTGTGATGGCTTACTCCTGTAATTCCAGCACTTTGGGAGGCCAAGGTGGGCAGATTACCTGAGGTCAGGAGTTTGAGACAAGCCTGGCCAACATGGCGAAACCCCGTCTCTACTAAAAATACAAAAGTTAGCCTGGCATGATGCACGCCTGTAGTCCCAGCTACTCGGGAGGCTGAGGCATAAGAATCAATTGAACCCGGGAGGTGGAGGTTGCAGTGAGCTGAGATTGTGCACTCCAGCCTGGGCAACAAAGTGAGACTCCGTCTAAAAAAAAAAAAAACACCAAAAATTAGCCAGGTGTGATGGCACAGGACTGTAATCCCAGCTACTTGGAAGGCTGAAGCATGAGAATCACTTGAACTCATGAGGTGGAGGTTGCAGTGAGCCCAGATCATGCCACTGCACCCAGCCTGGGCAACATAGCAAGGCTCTGTCTCAAAAATAAAATAATAAAATGGGGCAGGTGCAATGGCTCACGCCTGTAATCCCAGCACTTTGGAGGGCCAAGGTGGGCAGATCACCTGAGGTCAGGAGTTCAAGACCAGCCTGGCCAACATGGCAAAATCCCATCTCTACTAAAAATACAAAAAAAAAAAAAAAAAAAAAAAAAAAATTAGCCAGGTGTGGCACCCGCCTGTAGTCCCAGCTACTTGGGAGGCTGAGGCAGACTAATCACTTGAACCTGAGAGGCAGAGGTTGCACTGAGCCAAGGTCACACCACTGCACTCCAGCCTGGGTGACAGAGCGAGATTCCTTCTTAAAAAAATATAAATAAATAAATAAATAAATAATAAAATGGTGATGATAAACCCTACCTCTGAGTTCTTGTGAGAATCAGATGTGAAAATGATTTATAAAGCACTCCTTCAGCCAGACACAGTGGCACATACCTGTAGTCCCAGCTACTCCAGAGGCTGAGGCAGGAGGATCACTTGAGCCCAGGAGTTTGAGTCCATCCTGGGCAACATAGCAAGACTCCATCTCTTAAAAAAACAACTTAAAAACAAATAAATAAAGTGCTCCTTTACATTACAAGAGAATGACTGACATTACATGTCAGTTGCCAGGTGAGATAAATCTCATGTGGTAGCTTGAGGCACTTTTCTATTAGATGCTATAAAGGAAATAAAGGTTTGTCCATTCATTTATTCAAAAGTAATCAATTTTTAGCTTCCAGAGTATGACCACAGGGACACAGAGATGAACCAGTGCACCAGGAGCTCCCAGTTCTATGTATGTGGCTGGGGGAACACCCACAGGAAGACAACCGCACATCACACTAGCACGTAATCTCCCATCCTTCCTCTTCCTTGTGCCACACTAGCCACAGCTGCTTTTTAGAGCCTTCCTGCACACAGGCTGCATTGCACCCCTCTGCCCACAGTGACTCTTTTGGAAGAGGGCACTTGACCACATCCAGGGCACTCAGAGCCAATAACACTCAATGGATCTGTTTTAGGATGGAAGGAGCATGAAGAAAGATTAAAGCATGTCTAGAATTGTTGGGGACTTCCTGTCACCTTGAGAGAACCTGAGAACCTGAGAACCTGAGAGTGAAGCTGTCTTTGGCCGTGCCTGCTGCTATAACAAAATACCTTAGACAGGGTCATTTATAAACAATAGAAATTTATTACTCAGAGTTCTGGTGCCTGAGAAGTCCAAGATCAAAGCACTGGAAGATTCAGTGTCTGGTGAGGGCTTGCTCTTTGCTTCCAAAATGGTGCATTCTGTCTGAGTCTTCCCATGGCAGAGGGAGTGGGAGGGATGATCAGGTTCCCTCAAGCCCTTTTGTAAGGCCACCGGTCTCTTTCATGAGGGTAGAGCCCTAATCACCTCCCAAAGGGCACACCCCTTAATACCATCATTTTGATGGTTAAGTTCCAACATAGTCTCCATGTGTCTTTGGAACCTGTCAGCTGTGGCAGTTGCCCTTCCTAGCCATGGAAGAGTAAGTATATTCTTGTTTATTGGCAAAGCTGTCACCATTTCATTGGTATCAGATTCTGACTTGCACAAGTAACATTCTTCACCACTAAAAACCTGGAGGCTGCTGGGTTATTGGGCAAACTTTTCCAAACTATTGTTCAAATGTTTCTAGAAAAAAAAAAAAAGTTTCCAACATAGGAATTTTGAGAGGGGGCACCAACATTCAGTCGATAGCAGAAGCCAAGTCAAAATAAGAGGAAAACAGGCCGGGTGCAGTAGCTCATGCCTGTAATCCCAGCACTTTGGGAGGCCGAGGCAGGTGGATCACCTGAGGTCAGGAGTTCGAGACCAGCCTGACCAACATGGAGAAACCCCGTCTCTACTAAAAATACAAAATTAGCCAGGCATCGGGGTGCATGCCTCTAATCCCAGCTATTCAGGAGGCTGAGGCAGGAGAATCGTTTGAACCTGGGAGGCAGAAGTTGCAGTGAGCCGAGATCATGCCATTGCACTCCAACCTGGGTGACAAGAGCGAAACTCCATCTCAAAAAAAAAAGTGGGGGGGGGAGGGGGCGATGAGACCCTATCTCAAAATAGAGGAAAACGAGGAAATGAAGAGGGACTTGTCTAAGTGATGCAATTTTGGGCACCTGTATTTAGCCATGCCAGAAGCCATCTGCTCCCCTCCCTGTCCCTCTTGGTCCCCAACTCCACTTTTAGGCCTTTACCACTTGCTTGATGGAAAGTCACAGCCGCACCCAGGGGCTGCCTCAGAGTGGACTCAGAGGCTTTGGTTTCCCCAGTGACTGCCCAGATGAGCCAGGTAATATAACCCAGAAATGTGGGGAGTGAACTTTCCTATGAGTAAACTCTGACCAGCAAGACAGGATTCAGAAAGGAACTGAGGGGTAAAATCTCTACTTTACCTCTTCTCAGTAGACTGTTGAGCATGACCTCCCTGGAGATGTCGCATGGGACTAGGTTATCAGAATTTGCAAATACAAATACTTATGTTAAAACATTATTTGCGTTCATCTGAAATTCAAATTTAATCAGGCATCCTTTTTTTGATCTGGCAGCCCAAACCCAACAACCATGTTTGCTGAGACTCTGTGGCCAGTTTGGTGACACGCGATCTTGTCTTTGCTTTTCCTCCTGCACTCTGTTCTTTACTCCTCTCTTTCCTTTACTCTTGCTGCCCTGGGATTGAATCCCATAAGATTATAGCACGTTAAGCTTGTTCTCTGGCTCTTTTTCTAGAGGGCAAACAAAGAAAGGCAAGCCAAATCAAGTAGGATTTCTGTCACTTGCATCTGAAGAATCCTTAAAACAAAAATGTAGCCTCAGTTCCCCCTTCTGTGGGATAAGGATGACTATTTCTGCCCCATTGACAGCCTTGGATGGATGGTGCTATTGTTTGTATATTTGTTCCCTTCAAATCTCATGCTGAAATGTAATCTGCAGTGTTGGAGGTGGGGCCTGATTGGGGTGTTTGGGTCATGGAGGTGGATCCTTCATGAATGGTTTGGTGCCCTCCTTGTAATGAATGAGTTATCGCTCCAAGTTCACACGAGATCTGGTTGTTTAAAAGAATGTGGCACCTCCCCGCTTCCTCTCTCTTGCTCTCAATCTCACCATGTGACATTCCTGCTCCCCCCTGGCCTTCTGCCCCAATTGGGAGCATCCCGAGGCCCTCAGCAGAAGCAGATGCTGGCACCACGCTTCCTGTACAGCCTGCAGAACCGTGAGCCAATTACCCAGACTCAGGTATTCCTTTATAGTGATGCAAATGGACTGACACAGATGGGAAGATCAAATGGCCTGAGGAAGGACAGGCGGTAACACCAGGACCAATGGGCCACTCTAGTGGGCTTGAGCCCCAGCGCTGCCCCCTGCCACACTGAGCTCATGAGGCTGCTAGGAAATGGGGCTGCTTGCCCTGCTGTGGCTGTGGGTTCCTTCTGTGTTCTCTCAGTGGGATGATGTCTCCCCTGGCTCCGCTTCACCAGACCACAGCACCTGCCTGCTTCAGACCTTGCCAGTCAGATTAACAAGCACCAGGGAGACCAAGAGGACTGGGGCACTGCCTTTACCCTGCCACTCTTTCTACAGTGTGGACTGCAGCCCTCCATGCTGACAGGGTTGTGGGAGGCTCGGCCTGTCTTTACCTAACGAACGCTTGCCTCTCCCTGAGTGCGCCTGCAATTCCCTTTGCCTAGAATGACCCTAACATGGCCTTCAAGGCCCTGCACTATCTGGCCTTTATCCATCTTTCATTTATTTATTCAGTCAACAAACACACCTTGGGCAGACTGTGTGGCAGGCACTGTTCTAGGCACTGTCTACCAAGAGACAGCAGTGAACAAAACATAGACAGAAATCCCTGCCTTCATGGGACTTACAGCCTAGTGGCAGAGACAGAAAATAAAGCATGTACGTAAGAGAAATACAT
Organism: Pan troglodytes; assembly: GCF_028858775.2. Taxonomy (NCBI): domain Eukaryota; kingdom Metazoa; phylum Chordata; class Mammalia; order Primates; family Hominidae; genus Pan; species Pan troglodytes. Next base: position 131,960,708 of record NC_086015.1, on the reverse strand, counting down.
AGCATATTAGGCAATAAGAAGTGTGATGGGGAAAAATAAAGCAGGAATGACAGGTGGGGACACACCCTGGCCCCATCTAACCTCATTCTCTCCCCAGTCAACCCATTCCCACCATGCTGGCCTTCTTCCTGTCTCAAGAGCACCAAGCTCCTTCCCACCTTGGGGCCTTTGTGCCTCTAGTTCCTCTGTCTAGGAAAGTCTCCTCCTTCCCCTTCCCTAATGCAAAGATTGTTGCATGGCTGGATTCTTCTTACCATTGGGGTCTCAGCTCAAGTGACACTCCAGGGAGGCCCTGCTGGATCATCTGGTCCAGTGCCTTTTCCCAGTTATTCTTTATCCCATTACCTTGTTACACTGGTATGTTTTCTCCATGTCACCACTCTAAGAACTGCTCCTCTGTTCTTTATGTGTTTACATGCTCAGTGTTTCTGCCCCTAGAATTTCAGCACCATGAGAGCGGAGGACTTTGTCTGTCTGGTTTGCTGCTGCCCCTCCAATGCCTGGAACATAGTAGGTGCTCAGTGAGTAGTTACTGAGTTACTGACACAGTTATTGCTCTTTTGTCCTCCCCCCACCCCCACCCCAAGTTCATTTTCTTTCACCTAAAGAACTCCTACTTTTCCTTTAAGACTAGTCTAGCAAGAGACCGGGCGCGGTGGCTCATGCCTGTATTTCCAGCACTTTGGGAGGCCGGGGTGGGCAGATCATAACATGGTAAAACCCCTTTTTACAAAAAATACAAAAGTTAGCCAGGCGTGGTGGCACACACCTGTAATTCCAGCTGCTCAGGAGGCTGAGGTGGGAGGATGGCTTGAGCCTGGGAGGCAGAGGTAGCAGTGAGTCAAGAACACGCCACTTCTCCACTCCAGCGTAGGCGATAGAGCCAGACCTTGCCTCAAAAACAAAAACAAACAAACAAACAAAAAGACTATCTAGCAGAGAGACACCAGTAAAGACTACAATACTGTATTAATTAAGGTAACCCTAGCTGCTATAACAAATAGGCCTTCAAAGGAATTACGTCTCAGACATAATTGAAGCAGGTGGCTTTCCTCTATACATTGATCCTGGGCGCTGGGCTCTGTCCACCTTGTGGCAGCACCATTCCTAAGAATCTTGTCATTGCCCAAATACAGCTGGTCGCAGGACATTGACAGTGTATAGACAACACACCCGCTTCTTAAAGGCCTTGGTGTGGAAGTGACACATGTGGGTTCTGCTCACATTCCTTTGGCAAGAGGCAGTAGTATGACCACACCTAGATGTAAGAGGCAGTGGGAAATGAGGTGCCAGCTGGACAGCTGCTTTCCAGCAACATCCACATGCTGTAGAAGAGGGAGAATAAACTGTGCTTGAGAAACTGTATTTCAGGGCCAGTTGCGGTGGCTCACGCCTGTAATCCTTGAACTTTGGGAGGCCCAGGTGGGCGGATCACTTGAGGTCAGGAGTTGGAGACCAGCCTGGTCAATGTGGTGAAACCCCATCTCTACTAAAAATAGAAAAAATTAGCCATGCGTGGTGGCAGGCACCTGTAATCCCAGCTACTCAGGAGGCTGAGGCCAGGAGAATCACTTGAACCCGGGAGGTGGAGGTTGCAGTGAGCAGAGATCACGCCACTGCCCTCCAGCCTGAGTGACAGAGCAAGACTCCATCTCAAAAAAAAAAAAAAAAAGAAATTGTATTTCTGCCTCTGCCACAAATACAGTGTCTCTGCTACAAATAGTGTGGTAAAGGAAGCAAAGGAGCTAGGGTGACCCAGTAGAGGCACTTAATATAGCCAGAAAGTTAGAGTAGTCAAGCAGGGCTTTCCTGAGGAGACAGTGCTGAGGTGGCTCATGAAGGGTAAGAATCTGTTGGGCAAAGGAAGAGGAAGATTGTTGCCAGCAAAGGGACCACCATGTGCAGAGGTTTGGTGAAAAGAGAGCATGTCATAAATCGTCCCAGAAAGTGCTGATATATTTATTGCCAAAGGGACAGAGTTAGAGTGAAGGAAGCAGGAACAGCAAAGAAACCCAAGCAGAAAGATCAGGTCATGCCAGGTGGTGAAAGCCTGGACTCGAATGTTTAAGAGGGACTTTTCCTGTTTTCCTGGTATTGACAATGGAGATCCAAAATTTAAGACAAATAGTGCTGTGGACCTCACGCTTAAGGATGATTCAAAGACTCTGTTGAGATTGGGGCAAGAACATGCCCCAGGTAGGTACAAAGAGGTGGCAGAACCGGCCCTACTACAATCACTCATCCCTCCCCACCCCCAATATGAGCACAAGTGTGAGAAGAAGTGACAGAGGTAATCCATGCTAGTCACTGCCCACTGGGGAATGCTGGGGTTTTCTTTCCTTCCTCACTATTGCCAAAGTGAGGGGATTCTAGAAAACTTATTCTGAAAGCCTCGGAGGCAGTGCTAAGCAGGGAAGATGAGCATCTCATTTCCCAGTGGAACCTCCAATGAGGCAGCAGATGGGTCGATCCTGCCCTCTGCCTCCCTGGAGAGGGAAGGAAGAGTGAGGTAGCCAGAGGGAGGTGGGGGGGTACTAGGAGGGATGGAGGGGGGGGCGCGGGGGGGTGTGTGGCAGGCGGGAGGAGACTGCAGGGGAGCTGCCTGCAAAGCCTCAAGCTTTGGGGAAGAGAACAAGGAGGACTTTCCCAGAGTGTAGCCCTGGGCTTGAGCCATTGTATCAGTTATCTATTGCTGCAACACAAAACACCTCAAAACTTAGTACCTTAAAGCAATAGTCATTTATTATGTTGTGATTTCTGTGGGCTAGGGGTTCCGACAGGGCACGGTGTGAATGACTTATCTCTACTACATCATGCTTGGGGCCTCAGCTGAAAATCTCAAGGGCTGGGGCCTAGAGCCATCTGAAGCCTTGTCTGGGGCTGGAGGGCCTGCTTCCAAGGTGGTTCGCTGGAGTGGCTGGCAAACTGGTGCTGACAACTGGGCTTCTCTCCACAGGGTTGCTTGAGTGTCCTCAAGGCAGGGCAGCTGACTTCACCCCGAGAGAACAAGCCAAAGGCCCAAGGTAGCACCGCAGGGTCTCATATGACCAAGCCTCAGAAGTCATGCACTGTCCCTCTGACAGAATGCTGCCTGTCACCCAGGCCAGCTTTGATTCAGTGTGAGAGGAGACTACAAATGGACATGAACACCAGTGGGTATGCACCACTGGGGCCAACCCAGAGGCCAAAGATCACATGCATCTTGCTGGCTTCTCACCCAGAAGGACTGGCCTGGGAATGGGGAGCCCTGGAGAGGAGCTGAGGGGGCAAGAAGACATCAAACCCGAGGCAGATCTCTCTCCTTATGGCCCTGAGCTGGGGGGAAGGCCCCGCAGTGTTCTGTGGATAACGTGCAGGTGCCCTATGTGAGACTCTGGGCACACAGAGGGCGCTGATGGCCAGTGAGCATAGCCAGAGAAGCAGAAGTGACCCCATATCATCTATGAAGAAGACCTCTGGCCAGGCATGGTGGCTCAGACCCATAATCCCAGCATTTTGGGAGGCCAAGCTGGGCAGATGGCTTGAGCCCAGGAGTTTGAAACCAGCCTGGGCAACATGGTGAAACCTCATCCCTACAAGAAGTACAAAAATTAGCTGGATGTGGTGGCATGTGCCTGTGGTCCCAGCTACTCAGTAGACTGAGGCAGAAGGATCACTTGATCCCAGGAGATTGAGGGTGCAGTAAGCTGTGATCATGCCACTCTACTCCAGCCTGGGTGACAGAGCAAGACTTTGTCTAACAAAATAAAAATAAAAAATTAGCTGACCATGCTGCCACGTGCCTGTGATCCCAGCTACTCAGGAGGCTATGGTGAGAGGATTGCTTGAGCCCAGGAGTTTGAGGCTATAGTGAGCTATGATTGCACCACTGCACTTCAGTCTGGGCAAGAGTGAGACCTTGTCTAAAAAAAAAAAAAAAAAAAACAAAAACACTCCTTTCCCAACTACTGTCACCTTTGTCATAAATCAGATGACAATATATTATGTGTCTATTTCTAGACTCTGTCCTGTCCTATTGATCTGTTTGCCTGTCCTTATGCCAATACCACACTGTACTATATTTACATAATATGTGTATTATATTTACACAACGGGTCCTAATATCTGGTGGTGTAAGCCCTCCAACTTTTTCTTCCTCTGACAGATTGCCTTGGCAATCTGAGGTCATCTCCAGCCCTGACTGGGGAGGGATCCACTTTGAAGCTCAGCAGTTCATCCCCTGCCTGCTGGTTGGTGTCTGGACACATCAGTTCCTTGCCACATGGACCTCTCCACAGGGCTGCTCATGCACATGACACAGCAACCAGCTTCCCTGGGGGGAGGATGCAAGTAACAGAGAGAAGGAGGGACCCAGAGTCTCCATCATGGGAGCCATCATGTCACAGCTTAATATCGGAAGTGACATTCTATCATTTCTGCTGTATTCTGTTTGTTAGAAGTGAGGAATCAAATCTGGCCCACACCAGAGGGGAGAGGTTTACACAAGAATGTGACTATCAGAAGGTGAGAATCACTGGGGGTCATCTTACAGGCTGTTGACCTACCACATGTACAAAACAGATTGCTTTGTAACCTACTTTTTTTTTATTATTAAGATATAATTCGGCCAGGCACGGTGGCTCACGCCTGTAATCCCAACACTTTGGGAGACCGAGGTGGGCAGATCACCTGAGGTCAGGAGTTCGAGACCAGCCTGGCCAACATGATGAAAACCCATCTCTACTAAAAATATAGAAATTAGCCGGGTGTGGTGGTGGCTCCTGTAATCCCAGCTACTCAGGAGGCTGAGGCAAGAGAATCACTTGAACTAGGGAGGCATAGGATGCAGTGAGCTGAGATCATACCATTGCACTCCAGCCTGGGTGACAGAGCAAGACTCTGTCTCAAAAAAAAAAAGAAGATATAATTCACACTTTAAAGTGCGCAATTCAGTGGTTCTTGGTATATTCATAAGGCTGTGGAAATAGCACCACTATGTTATTCCAGAATATTTCCATTATCCTATAAAGAAACTGTGTCTGGGGCCGGGCATGGTGGCTTATGCCCGCAATCCCACCACTTTGGGAGGCCGAGGCAGGCAGATCACTTGAGGTCAGCTTGCCCGACATGATGAAACTTGGTGTCTGTTAAAAATACAAAAATCAGCTGGACGCTGTGGCACACACCTATAATCCCAGCTACTGGGGAGGCTGAGGCATGAGAATTGCTTGAATCCGGGAGGCAGAGGTTGCAGTGAGCCGAGATCGCACCACTGGACTCCAGCCTGGGCATAGAGTGAGACTCTGTCTAAAAACAAAACAAAACAAAACTACAAAACTGTGTCCACCTTAGCAATCACTGCCCCATTCCCTTCTTCCCCCGCTCCTGGCAATCACTAATATACTTTCGTTCTGTGTGGATTTGCCTATTCCGGACATGGAATATAAATAGAATCATACAATATGTGGCCTTTTGTTTCCAGCTTCTTAGTAGAATGTTTTCAAGGTTCATCCATGTTGTATGATGCATCTGTGTTAAATGATGTATCAATACATCATTCCTTTCAATGGCCAAAAAAATTCTATTGTATGGATATACCACATTTTATCTATCCATTTATCAGTAGATGGACATTTGAACTGTTTCTCCTTTTTGACTGTCTCTGCTAGGAACATCCATGTACAGGTATTTAGTGAATATATGTTTTCAGTTCTCTTGGGTTTAAACCTGAATGCTCATACGGAAACTCTATGTTTAACTTTTTGAGGAACTGCCAAATTATTTTCCAAAGCTACTGCACCATTTTACATTCCCACTAGCAATGTATAGCAATTCTGTTTATCTGGCCGGGCGCAGTGGCTCACACCTGTAATCCCAGCACTTTGGGAGGCTGAGGAGGGTGGATCTCCTGAGGTCAGGAGTTCGAGACCAGCCTGGCCAATATGGCAAAACCTCGTCTCTACTAAAAATATAAAAATTAGCCGGACATGGTGGTGCACGTGCCAGTAACCCCAGCTACTCAGGAGGCTGAGGCAGGAGACTTGCTTGAACCTGGGAGGCGGCAGTTGCAGTAAGCCAAGATCCTGCCATTGCACTCCAGCCTGGGCAACAGAGCGAGACTCTGTCTCAAAAAAATAAATAAATAAATAAGAAAAGAATTCTGATTTTTCAGCATTCTAGCCAACACTTGTTATTGTCCGTCCATTTTTTAACTGTAGTCATCCTAGTGGGTGTGAAGTAGTATCTGACTGTAGTTTTGATCTGCGTTTCCCTAATGACTAATGAAGTAGAATAATGTGCTTATTGGCCTTTTGTATACCTTCTTATGAGAGATACCTATTCAAATCCTTTTTCCTTTTTTTAAAATTTATTTTATTTATTTATTTTTTGAGACCAGGTCTTCCTCTGTCACCCAGGCTTGGGTACAGTAGTGCAATCATAGCTCACTGCAGCCTCAAACTCCTGGGCTCAAGCGATCCTCCCACCTCATTCTCCTTAAGTGTTGGGATTATAGGTGTGAGTCACCTTGTGGGCCAGTCTATTTTTAAGTTGGGTTGTTTATCTTTCAATTGTTGAATTGTAAGTGTTCTTTGTATATTCTGGTTAACAGACTTCTATCAAATAAAGAATTTGCGCCGGGCCTGGTGGCTCATGCCTGTAATCCCAGCACTTTGGGAGGCTGAGGTGGGCGGATCATAAGGTCAGGAGATTGAGACCATCCTGGCCAACATGGTGAAACCCTGTCTCTACTAAAAATACAAAAAAATTAGCTTGGTGTGGTGGTGCGTGGCTGTAATCCCAGCTACTTGAGAGGCTGAGCAGGAGAATCACTTGAAGCCGGGAGGCAGATGTTGCAGTGAGCTGAGATCGCACCACTGCACTCCAGCCTGGCAACAGAGAGAGACTCTGCCTAAAAAAAAAAAAAAAAAAAAAAAAAAAAAAGAATTTGCAAATATTTTCTTCCATACTATGGATTGTCTTTTCACTTTTTATTTATTTATTTATTTATTTGTTTATTTATTTATTTATTTATTTATTTTTGAGATGGAGTCTCACTCTGTTGCTGGGCTGGACTGCAGTGGCACAATCTCGGCTCACTGCAACCTCCACCTCCTGGGTTCAAGCGGTTCTCCTGCTTCAGCCTCCTGAGTACTTAGGACTAAAGGCATGCGCCACCACGTCCAGCCAATTTTTGTATTTTTAGTAGAGATGGGGTTTCACCATGTTGTCCAGGATGGTCTCGATCTCTTGACCTCGTGTTCTGCCCACCTTGGCTTCCCAAAGTGCTGGGATTACAGGTGTGAGCCACCATGCCCGGCCACTTTTAATTTTTTTGAGACAAGGTCTCCCTCTGTTGCCCAGGCTGGAGTGCAGTGATGGGATCATGGCTCACTGCAGCCTCCTCCTCCTGGGCTCAAGTCATCCTCCCACCTCAGTGCCCTCCCCTCCGCCCCCAACCCCTGCCCGAGTAGGTGGGACCACAGGCATGTGCCACCACACCCGGCTAATTTTTGTATTTTTTGTAGAGAAGGGGTTTCACCATGTTGCCCAGGCTAGTCTTGAACTCCTGAGCTCAAGCGATTTGCCCACCTTGGCCTCCAAAAGTGCAAAGTGCTGGGATTATAGGTGTGAGCCACTGTTCCTGGCCTCTTTTCACTTTCTTGACAGTGTTCTTTTTCATACAAATATGTTACATTTTTGTGAAGTCCAATTTATCTGTTTTTTTCCTTGGTTGCTGTGTTTTCAGTGTCATAGCTAAGAAACCATTGGCTTTCTAATCCAGGGTCATGAAGATGTATATCTACGTTTTCTTCTATAAGACTTTTATAGTTTTAGCTGTTACATTTAGGGTATTGGATCCATTTTGAAGTATTATTTTTTTTTCTTTTTGAGACAGAGTCTCAGTCTGTCACCCAAAGTGGAGTGCAGTGGCACCATCTTGGCTCACTGCAACCTCTGCCGTCCGGGTTCAAGCGATTCTCCTGCCTCAGCCTCCTGAGTAGCTGGGATTACAGGTACACACCACCACGCCCAGCTAATTTTTTGTATTTTTAGTAGAGATGGGGTTTCATCATGTTGGTCAGGCTGGTCTTGAACTCCTGACCTCAAGTGATCTGCCTGCCTCAGCCTCCTAAACTGTTGGGATTACAGGCATGAGCCACTGTGCCCGGCACAACAGTATGTCTTCTAATCTATGAACATGGGTGTCTTTCTATTTATTCAGGTTTTCTTTATTTCTGTTAACAATATTTTGTACTTTTCAGTGTACAAATTATGTACTTTTTTGATAAAATTTATTCCTAAGTATTTTATCATTTTTGATCTATTATAAATAGAATTTTATTAATTGCATTTGCAGACATTTCATTGTTACTATACTGATTTTTTTCATTGCTAGTATATTGAAGTAGAACTATATTAAAAATATCTCGTATCTTGCAGCTTTGCAAAGCTTATTAGCTTTATTTATTTATTTTTATTTTATTTTGAGACAGAGTTTTACTCTGCCACCCAGACTGGAGTGCAGTGGCACAATCTCGGCTTACTGCAACCTCTGCCTCCTGGGTTCAAGTGATTCTTTTGCCTCAGCCTTCCAAGTAGTTGGGATTACAGGCATGCACTACCATGCCTAGCTAATTTTTGTATTTTTAGTAGAGCCAGGGTTTCACCATGTTGGCCAGACTGGTCTCAAACTCCTGGCCTCAGGTGATTTGTCTACCTCAGCCTCCCAAAGTGCTGGAATTACAGGCCTGAGCCACCACGCCCGGCCAAACAGTAGACCACACCTAATTTTTGTATTTGTCTGTAGAGATAGGGTTTTGCCATGTTGCCCAGGCTGGTCTTGAACTCCTGAGCTCAAGTGATCCGCCCACCTTGGCCTCCCAAAGTGCTGGGGTTACAGGCATGAGCCACTGCACCTGGCCCAGAAGTTCTCCTCTTATTCCTATTTTAAGTGTATGTGTTTTTGTTTTGTTTTGTTTTGTCTTTTTATTTTGTGTCCGTTTTTTAAAAAATTAAGAAAGAGTGTTGGTTTGGATGCTTTTCTTCATGTATTGAGATAATCATGTGTTTTTTCCTCTTTATTCTGTTAGTATGGTATATAACCATTAATTTTCATATGTTGAACTAATCTTACTTGGATCAACCTTATTTGATCATGGTATATAATTGTGATGTTGTGATATAATAAGAAAAATATGTTTGGTCTTCATCCTTGTTCCTGGCACAGAGTTTCTAAATCCTTGGAATTTCCTGAGTAATAGAGGTGAGGGGCATGTCTTTTGTTATTTATTACAAGACTCTTTCAACCATGCCTGGGTTTATGTTAGGCATAACATAACGGGATGACTGATGGCTGAAAGCCCCTAGATAGCTTCAGGATGGGGGCTGGTTGCCAGAGGAACCAAGCCTGTGATTCCAAGGTTGGAACTTTCAGCCCTACTCCTTCACCTCCAGGGAGGGGAGAGAGGCTGGAGACTGAGTTAATCACCTACAGCCAATGATTTAATCAATCCATGCCTACGCAGTGGAACCTCCATAAAAACCTTAACTATCGGGTTGGATTCCTGGTTGCCAAATGCGTTCATGTGCCAGGAGGGTAACACATCCTAATTTTGTTGTTGTTGTTGTTTTTGAGATAGAGTCTCACTCTGTTGCCCAGGATGGAGTGCAGTGGCACGATCTCAGCTCACTGCAACCTCTGCCTCTGGGGTTCAAGCGATTCTCCTGCCTCAGCCTCCCAAGTAGCTGCACCACCATGCCTGGCTAATTTTTGTATTTTTAGTTGACACGGGGTTTCACCATGTTGGCCAGGCTGGTCTCGAACTCCTGGCCTCAAGTAATCTGCATGCCTTGGCCTCCCAAAGTGCTGGGATTTCGAGTGTGAGCCAACGTGTCTAGCGATACATCCTAATTTTATGGGGACAGAAGCTCCCACGCTTGGGAATCTTCTGGACCTCACTCTGTGTACCTCTTCATCAAACTGTTCATTGGTATCATTTATATCCTTTATAATAAACCAGTAAACAGAAGCGTTTCTTAGTTCTGTGAGCAAATTCTTGACCCTGAGAAGGGGATTGTGGGAACCTCTGATTTGCAATCACGTTGGACAAAAGTGTGGGTAACCTGGGAACCCATTACTTGTGATTGGCATCTGAAGTGGGGGACAGTCTAGTGGGACTAAGCCCTTAATTTGTTGGATCTGTTGTTAACTCCAGGTAGTGTTAGAATTGAATTGAATTGGCCGGGCATGGTGGCTCATGCCTGTAATCCCAGCACTTTGGGAGGCCGAGGCAGGCGGATCACCTGACGTCGGGAGTTCGAGAGCAGCCTGACCAAAATGGAGAAACCCCGTCTCTACTAAAAGTACAAAATTAGCCGGGCGTGGTGGTGCATGCCTGTAATCCCAGCTACTCGGGAGGCTGAGGCAGGAGAATACCTTGAACCCAGGAGGCAGAGATTACGGTGAGCCGAGATCACGCCATTGCACTCCAGCCTGGGCAACAAGAGCGAAACTCTGTCTCAAAAAAAAAAAAAAAAAAAAAAAAAAGAATTGAATTGAATTGAATTGTAGGGACACCCAGATGATGTCAGAGAATTGGTTGGTGTGGAATAAAACTTACATATTTGGTGTCAGAAGTGAGTAGAAAAACAGCTTTTTTTTTAAAATAATTCTTTTCTCGGCCAGATGCGATGGCTCACACCTGTAATCCCAGTACTTTGGGAGGCCGAGGTGTGTGGATCACCTCAGGTCAGGAGTTCAAGACCATCCTGGCCAATATGGTGAAACCCTGTCTCTACTAAAAATACTAAAAATATAAAAATTAGCTGGGCATAGCGGTGCACTCCTGTAGTCCCAGCTACTTGGGAGGCTGAGGCAGGTGAATTGCTTGAATCTGGGAAGTGAAGGTTGTGGTGAGCTGAGATTGTGCCACTGCATTCCAGCCTGTGCAACAGAGCGAGACTCCGTCTCAAAAAATATATATATATTTTATAATAATAATAATTATTATTATTTTGAGACAGAGTCTCACTCTGTCACCCAGGCTGGAGTGCAATGGCAGGATCTCAGCTTACTGCAACCTCTGCCTCCAGGGTTCAAGCGATTCTCCTCCCTCAGCCTCCCGAGTAGCTGGGATTACAGGCACTTACCACCACACCTGGCTGATTGTGTGTGTGTGTGTGTGTGTGTGTGTGTGTGTGTGTGTAGTAGAGATGGGGTTTCACCATGTTGGCCAGGCTGGTCTTGAACTCCTGACCTCAGGTGATCCACCCACCTCAGCCTCCTAAAGTGCTAGGATTACAGGCGTGAGCCACTGTGCCCGGCCAAAAAATTATTTTTTTATCTACTGCTGGATTCAGTTTGCTAGTATTCTGTTTGTCAGGATTTTCACTTCCACAATCATAAAAGATACTGGTTTGTAGTTTTCTTTCAATGTCTTTATCTGGTTTAGATATCAGGATAATACTGGCCTCTTAGAATGGGTTGGGAAGTTTTCTCATTTTTTTGTTGGAAATTGAACATTTTAAATAATATAATGTGGCAACTGTAGGATTTGTCGTCATTACTGCTTGCTGTAGTGGTTTTGTTTGTTCAGTGACTTCCTGAACTAATTCTGTGAAGTTTGTATTCTTTGCCATGTGAGACCACTGAAGTCTCTACTTGGTAGGTTAGCTTAGTGATGAGCTAATGATGGGACAGAGATGTCTTTAAACGCCTGGAACCATAGATCCCTCCGTCTTTGTGGGGGGCTCTGCGTGCATGTTAGGACATGCTTTCAAAGTGTAGGCAGGCTGTTTACAACCCCACCTTAGCCTTTACTTCCTGCTTGGGCAATGCTTCAAATTCAACCAGAGATGAACTTAGGGACTTCTGAATGCTTTCCTCAGCACATGCACATCCCTGGGCATGCACAATGATCTATGATGTGCCTGGCCTTCTGGATGCCCAGGAATCTGCCAGAGATTTTTTTTTTTTTAAGACAGAGTCTTGCTCTGTCGCCCAAGCTGGAGTGCAGTGGCACAATCTTGGCTCACTGCAACCTTCGCCTCCTGGGTTCAAGTAATTATCCTGTCTCAGCCTCCTGAGTAGCTGGGATTATAGGCGCAAACTATCATGCCTGGCAAATTTTTGGTGATCTTTTTTTTTTGAGTTGGAGTCTTGCTGTGTCACCTAAGCTGGAGTACAGTGGTGCCATCTTGGCTCACTGCAACCTCCATCTCCCAGGTTCAAGCAATTCTCCTGCTTCAGCCTCCCAAGTAGCTGGGATTACAAGCACCTGCCACCATGCCAGGCTAATTTTTATATGTATTTATTTATTTATTTATATATATATATATATATATATATTTTTTTTTGAGACGGAGTCTTGCTCTGTCGCCAGAGTGGAGTGCAATGGCGTGATCTCAGCTCACTGCAGCCTCCCCTTCCCAGGTTCAAGCGATTCTCCTGCCTCAGCCTCCCAAGTAGCTGGGACTACAGGCATGCACCACCATGCCCAGCAAATTTTTGTATTTTTAGTAGAAACGGGGTTTCACCACGTTGGCAAGGATGGTCTTGATCTCGTGACCTCGTGATCCGCCTGCCTCGGCCTCCCAAAGTGTTGGGATTATAGGCATGAGCCACCACACCCAGCCTAATTTTTGTATTTTTAGTAGAGATGAGATTTCACCATGTTGCCAGGCTGGTCTTCAATTCCTGACCTCAGGTGATCTGTCTGCTTCGGCCTTCCAAAATGCTGGGATTACAGGCATGAGCCACTGCTTCTGGCTTTGCCAGAGTTTTCAAAGCCCTTATGGACATCTATTCCCTAACTTTTAAGCGTTTTAAATTTTTTTTTTTAGTCTATTGCTTGATCCAGCTGTTATGCACTGCCTCAGGCAGTCACAAAGTTAAAACTCTTGCCTATAATTGTTTAAAAAAAAAATCCCCAGAGAAGACGAGTTTTCACACTGGATGAGCTCCAAGTCAGGCCAAATACAGACAGCCTTGCAACTGACGTCTTCCAGGAAACACCAGACAGGTGAAATAATGACAACCACTTGTGAAAACCACTTTGAAAAGGTTCCAGCTCCACTCTTCTCCCTGCAGCAGCTGCTGAGCTGCACCATGGATGCAGGCTATTTTTGAAGGCTACTGTGGGCCTGGAGGACAGAGGATGGATTTAGGGCAAGTTAAAATGTCACAGAGTTGGCCAGTTGTGGTGGCTCATGCCTGTAATCCCAGCACTTTGGGAGGCCGAGGTGGATGGATCACTTGAGCTCAGGAATTCAAGACCAGCCTGGCCAGTATGGTAAAACCCTGTCTCTACAAAAAATAAATAAATAAGTAAAAAGAAAAAAGTATGTCACAAAGCTTTCTCGTTTTACTGAGATTCACCCACATTCTTGAATAATGTTCTCCAGGTTGTTGCCAGCCTTTTTTTATTGTGAAGATTAGTCTCACTATGTTGCTCAGCATGGGGCGCAGTGGCTTTTCACAGGCGCGATCCCATTAGTGATCAGCACCGGAGTTTTGACCTGCTCGATTTCCAGTGTGAACCTGTTCACCCCTCCTTAGGCAGCCTGGCAGTCCTCCACTCCCAAGAGGTCACCATACTGATGCTGAACTTAGTGCAGACACCCGATGAACGTAGTGCACCACAGCCCAGAGCTCCCGTAGCTGAGACTACAGACGTGTATATCACCCTGCCAGGCTCCAAGACTTTGACTGATTTCCACAGTCTTCAGAATGTGGATTCTGACAATTTTGGCCATTTTTCTGTTTGGTTTTCTGAGAAGACAGTTTTTAGAACCTTTACACTGCTTTACTTTTAATTTTCACTGACCTCACTCACTGCCGCCACTGGCTTTTTTTTTTTCCTGGTTTGAGACAGGGTCTTGCTTTTTCACCCATGCTGGAGTACAGTGGTGCGAACACGGCTCACTGCAGCCTTGACCTCCCAGGCCCAAGGCAATCCTCCCACCTCAGCCCCCATAGGTAGCTGGGACTACAAGCAGGCGCCACCACGCCCGGCTAATTTTTGTATTTATTTATTTATTTATTTTTGTAGAGACAGGGTTTTGCTATGCTGCCCAGGCTGGTCTTGAACCCCTCAGCTTAGGAGATCTACCTACCCTGGCCTCCCCAAATGCTGGGATTACAGGCGTGAACCACCAAGGCCAGCTGCCACTTGCTTTTTAAGCTTGGAAAGAAACTCTGAACTTTTTTTCTCTATCTCTGTTTTTTGTTTTGTTTTTTTTTTTGAGCAGAGTCTTACTCTGTCACCCAGGCTGGGGTGCAATGGTGTGATCTCAGCTCACTGGAACCTCCCCGATTCAAGCAATTCTTCTGCCTCAGCCTCCTGAGTAGCTAGGATTACAGGAGTGCGCCAACACGCCCAGCTAATTTTTGTATTTTTAGTAGAGATAGGGTTTCACCATGTTGGCCAGGATGGTCTTGAATGCCTGACCTCATGATCCACCCTCCTTGGCCTCCCAAAGTGCTGAGATTACAGGCGTGAGCCACCACACCCGGCCCTCTTTTTTTTTTTTTTTTTTTTTGAGATGGAGTCTTGCTCTGTCGCCCAGCCTGGAGTGCAGTGGCGCAATCTCGGCTCACTGCAAGCTCCGCCTCCCGGGTTCACACCATTCTCCTGCCTTAGCCTCCCAAGTAGCTGGGACTACAGGTGCCCGCCACAATGCCCAGCTAATTTTTTGCATTTTTTTAGTAGAGACGGGGCTTCACTCTGTTAGCCAGGATTGTCTCGATCTCCTCACCTTGTGATCCATCTGCCTTGGCCTCCCAAAGTGCTGAGATTACAGGCGTGAGCCACCGTGCCCGGCCTTTTTTTTTGAATGGCATTATAACTAGATGAACTTCTTCAAATATGACTAATTGTTCTACAGTATGATATTTTCATGGCTGATTAGGATTCCATCCTATGAATAAATTATTGCTTATTTAGCAACCACCTCCCAAATGTGCTGCTGAAGCTAGTTTGCACTGAGTCTCAAGAGTCGCTTATGAATATCTCTTTCCAATTCTGTGTTAGTGAAATTCCATCGGTACCTTGAAATCAGCCTGGCGAAAATGTTTACATCACAGAAATTGGCAAAAGCGCTAGAACGTTCATCCCCACTCACAACCAACAGGCAGCTATCAAACATTTAACTTGCTTTGTCATGGGGAGGTTCCTGGTAAGAGTTCTGGGGGCAGGCACCACAACAGAGAGCCACATCGAGACCACATTTTATTCATTGTGTATCCCTGAGACTCAGCAGAAGGCCTACCACATATTAGGTGATAAGGACATTTTCTTCTTTTTGTGTATGTGTTTCTTGACATAGTTGGATTCCCAATCTGAGTACCGTTTTATAATCCTTCTCGATTTAGTATTACTTCAAAGCTTCTTATACATTGACACATAATTGTCATTATTTTAATGGCTGTAATTTTCCTTTGAATGAATAAGTCATTAGTTCTTTAACCTCTTCCATGTTGACTTACTCTTAGGTTATTTCCAGTGTTTCACAGTGATGGACATCTCTACATAATAAGCTTCCTGAGTCTTGTTGAACCTCCTTTATTATTTTTAGAGATAGGGTGTCACCATCTCACCCAGGCTGGAGTACAGTGGTGAGATCATAGCTCACTGGATCTTTGAACACCTGGCCTCAGGGGCTCCTCCCGCCTCAGGCTCCCAAGTAGATGGAATTACAGGTATACATGCCACCATGCCCAGCTAATTTTTTTTCTTTTTGAGAGGGAGTCTTGCTCTGTCACCCAGGCTGGAATGCAATGGCGTGATCTTGGCTCACTGCAACTTCTGGCTCCCAGGCTCAGGCGATTCTCCTGCCTCAGCCGCCTGAGTAGCTGGGATTACAGATGTGTGCCACCACGCCTGGCTAATTTTTGTGTTTTTAGTAGAGATGGGGTTTTACCATGTTGGCCAGGTTGGTCTTGAACTCCTGACCTCAGGTGATCCACCCACCTTGGCCTCCCAAAGTGCTGGGATTACAGGCGTGAGCCACCGCACCCAGCCTAATTTTTTTTTTTTTTTTTTTTTTAGAGATGGGGTCTCACTATGTTGCCTAGGCTGGTCTTGAACTCCTGGGCTCACACAATGCTCCTGCCTTGACCTCCCAAAGTGCTAGGAGTACAGGCATAAGCCACCACGCCTGGCTGGAGTTCCTTTAAAGCTGGGAACAGGCCACTTTGCCAAAAGAGCAGTTGAGACAGTGTGAAAAATACATATGACCTCCTAAGTCATTAATTACTTTATATAGTGAGAGTCTGTTTATGACTGAGTCTAGCACCTGCTTTAGGAATCCAAGAAAAACATGGGCCTGAATCTCACAATCACAAAAAACATCCTACATTTAGAAGTTTAATGCTTATCATATCACTCCATAGTCCTGAACCAGGATCAATCACAGTATATATTCAGATGCTGTAAAAGAGAATCAAAATACATGTGCAGGTGGACAGTCACTGGCACCTGTAATTCCAGCTACTTGGAGGCTGAGGCAGAAGGATCGCCTGAGCCCAGGAGTTGTTTGGTCTTTTGTTTTTTGTTTGTTTGTTTGATTTTTAAACAAGATCTCACTCTGTCACCCAGGCTGGGGTGCAGTGGCACAATTGCGGTTCACTGCAGCCTTGACCTCCTGGGCTCAAGCGATCCTCCTGCCTCAGCCTCCTGAGTAGCTGGGGCTATGTATGAGCCGCAGCACCTGCGTCATAATTTTTGTGTTAAAAGCATTAAGTTGGCAAACTTAAACCTTTAGACTGTTCTAGAAACTTTAATACTTTAATACCCTATTTCAATCTCCTTTTTTTGTTTTTTAATAATAAGCCAGGAGCTAAAAGGAATTGGATCAGACTTTCCTCACCTGTGATAGCAAAGAGATGATCTCTGCCCTCTTAGTCAAGTGTGGGAGACACACATGTAAATATATCATTTAAAAAGGTACACACAAAAAGCTACAGGGGGCCAGAATATGACTTCTTCTCCAGAAGGTAAGAAAAAGCTTGTAAGAAGAGGCAATTCATTCATTTGGTGGAAAAAGCAAGAAAGAACATTCTAGATAAAGGGAATGGCTTGGGCTGGGTGTGGTGGCTCACGCCTGTAATCCCAGCATTTTGGGAGGCAGAGATGGGAGCATCGAGTGAGGTCAGGAGTTCAAGACCAGCCTGGCCAACCTGGCAAAACCCCATCTCTACTAAAAATACAAAAATTAGCCAGCTGCAATGGTGTGCGCCTATAATCCCAGCTACTCAGGACACTGAGGCAGGAGAATTGCTTGAACCTGGGAAGCAGAGGTTGCAGTAAGTGGAGATTGCGCCACTGAACTCCAGCTTGGGTGACAGAGCAAGACTCTGCCTCAAAAAAAAAAAAAAAAAAAGGGAACAGCTTGAGCAAAGGCACTGCGTGGTGGAGGTACCCCAGTGTCTTAATCTGTTTTGTACTGCTATAACAAAATACCTGAGACTGGGTAACTTATAAGGAACAGAAATTTCTTTTTTCTTTTTCTTTTTTTTTTTTGAGACGGAGTCTGGCTCTGTCGCCCAGGCTGGAGTGCAGTGGCGAGATCTTGGCTCACTGCAAGCTCCACCTCCCGGATTCCTGCCACTCTCCTGCCTCCACCTCCCGAGTAGCTGGGACTACAGGTGCCTGCCACCACGCCCGGATAATTTTTTTGTATTTTTAGTAGAGACGGGGTTTCACTGTGTTAGCCAGGATGGTCTGGATCTCCTGACCTCGTGATCCACCCACCTTGGCCTCCCAAAGTGCTGGTATTACAGGCGTGAGCCACTGCGCCCGGCCCAGAAATTTATTTCTTAAAGATCTGGAAGCTGAGAAGTCCAAGCTTAAGGCTCCAGCAGATCCAGTTGTCTGCTCTCTGCCTCCAAGGTAGTGCCTTGTTGCAGTGTCCTCTGGAGGGAAGGAACACCGTGGCCTCACATGGAGGAAGGCAGAAGGGCAAGAGAGCTGGAGGCTGCTGCAACAAGCCTGTTTTATAAAGGCCTTAATCCCATCCATGAAGGAGGAGCCCCTGTGATCTAATCATCTCCTTAAGCTCCCTCCTCTTACTATCACTTCAGTAGCTATTAAGTTTCAACACTTGAATTATGGACGGGACACGTTCAAACCATAGTACCTGACAATTCACCTGAACACAGAGTACATGTGGGTTGGATGAGTGGCTAGAGACCAGGCTAAAGAGGTAGGCTGGGCCCAAGTGTTGGAAAGCAAGATTTTTTTTTTTTGAGACGGAATTTCGCTCTGGTTGTCCAGGCTGGAGTGCAATGGCGCAATCTCGGCTCACCACAACTGCTGCCTCCCGGGTTCAAGCAATTCTCCTACCTCAGCCTCCTGAGTAGCTGGGATTATAGGAGCCCACCACCACACCTGGCTAATTTTTTGTATTTTTAGTAGAGAGGAGGTGTCTCCATGTTGATCAGGCTGGTCTCGAACTCCTGACCACAGGTGATCCGCCCGCCTCAGCCTCCCAAAGTGCTGGGATTACAGGCGTGAGCCACCTCGCCTGGCTGAGGAAGACGTTTTATTTGTTAAACGGTGGTGGGTATGTGAAATTGATTTTTATCATCTATGTCAACCTTTTAGTGTGACTTCTTAAGCTGCAGAGATTAGAGAGCTTAAAAAAAATAATTCACATTTCCCAGACTTTCTTGCAGTTAGAATTCTGGATAAGAGTTAGGTTTACTCCTTAAATGCACTGGTGCATAACATAACAGCTAGGAGATGGGGGCCATTGTTTTGCCGCCCAAGTCCTCACTGCTGGCTAGCACAGCCAGGGAGACACTAGGTTTCAGCATAGGCGAATAGGCCAGTTCTGTTTTGTTCTGGGTGCATTCTTTTTTTTTTTTTTTTTTTTTTTTTGAGACGGAGTTTCACTCTTGGTGCCCAGGCTGGAGTGCAATGGCGCAATCTCGGCTCACTGCAATCTCTGCCTCCTGAGTTCAAGCGATTCTCCTGCCTCAGCCTCCTGAGTAGCTGAGATTACAGGCATGTGCCACCATGCCCAGCTAATTTTATATTTTTAGTAGAGACAGGGTTTCTCCATGTTGGTCAGGCTGGTCTCGAACTCCCGACCTTGGCTGATTCGCCCGCCTCGGCCTCCCAAAGTGCTGGGACAGGTGTAAGCCACCACGCCCAGCCAAGTTCTGGGCACAATCTTGGAGGTCCACCAGAGCCCCTTTCTTTAGGTCCTCTAAGATTTTGTAAGCATCTAATCACCTGTATTAAATGCCTTTCTGATGAAAATGGCTAGAATGGCATGTCTTCTGTAACTGAGCCCTGATTAATGCAGAAGGTACGTGGTTTGACTGCCCAGCTGAATTCCAGCTAAAACATGGCTCGAATTCAGGCTCTGGCCCACATTTTGGAGAGCCTGTTACGTCCACAAGGCAATGTGGACACCCCCACCAGAAAACTCTTCTGGCCTGGTCTGCTGCAGGTGAAGACTAGATCATTCCTGAGGGCAAGTTAGGGCAAATATAAAAGCCTTCTCTGTAGGGATCTTGCTTCTGTGACACCATTGGTCCTCTCTTCCACACTTAAAGGTGAGGATTGTACAATCCTGTTCATGACCAGGGTCAACTGTCTGCAACAGTATACCAAACGAGTTAAAACACCTGTCATCACTGAGATTTTGAACCTATTTCCCTATAAACAAAGCTGGAGACTGGAGGAGAGGAAGGGTAGTGGTAGAGGATTCAGAAACAAAGAGGAGGAAGTGAATATAGATGAACATTTTTTTTTATTTTAGCAATCATCTATTTAAGTAGAGTAGGAAACAATAACCTGTAAAATAAACCCAATTTTCAAGCAGCTTTGCTTTGGACATGCCCATGTTTAAAAAGCAAAGCAGTTAGGGGAAATCTTAGATAAACAATAGTATAATAGAACTGGCATGACGGTATAGCACAGATTTGTGCAGTTATCATTCCAATTTCTGACATTTGGAAAGCCCGCTGCAGGATTACATTAGTCGTCATAACAACTGTAGGCGCTGCTTATTTTGCCTCCACTTTAGAATGGAAACTGTGGGTTAAAGGTTGAAATGACCTGTCAGGATCACGTAACAAGGTTGGGATTTGATCCTGGCCAATGTCTTCTTCACTGCCCTCCTACCCCCCACCTCCTTTGTCTTATATATAGACCCTGGAGCTACCAGGAACAATATCTTTGGAGAAGTGAAAACTCTTCCAGGCCACTTCCTGATGGCTGTGGTCATTTGCCAGATCCCAGTTCCCCTCTGGTGGGCCTGGTCTGTTGCAGAGAGTACTCAGGAAATCTGCCAGGCCCTCCGCCTGAGTCTCCAACCTGGCTGCTTCCTCAATGGTGCAGGTTGGAGGAAAGCAGCTGCATTCAGGTTCCAGGGCAGAGAGGAGAGATGGGCTGGCTGGGTCTCTGCTGCTTTTCCTTGTGCAGTCTCTGGCCTGCAGTCTGCATTCCAGAAGACAGTACAGAAAGAGCAGCAGTGATGGTGCAGGGGGATGGGGATGCTGCCTGATGACAGGCCGAGTTCTTTCTCAAAAGCCATTGGCCCCAGGACTCAGGCCAATGTTGTATGAAGCAGCAAACGAGAGGTGGGTAAGGTCCAAGCCAGCCTTCCTGAGGAGCTAGAGGCCACTGGTGTGCCTGATAAGCCAGAGATTTCCATACTTTCCCAGGGTGTGGAATGGGGTACTTCAGAGGCCAGCTAGTTGGGGAGAAGGTCTTCTGGGGGTGGCTGCAGCCCCCTGCTCTTGCTCCCGCCAAAACAACTTCCCTTTTATCTGTTTTAGATACTAAAACCTTTTTGAGAACCATTGCCCTAGCATCTTTTAGGCCCTAAGTTTGAAGAAATGCTCCCCAAGGCCTCATTCAGCCACTGGCTCTGAAGATATCCAGGGCAGAAATGGATGGGCTGGAAGAGAGCAATGGTAAGTATGACAGAGGGATCTGGGAACTAGGTGAGTGAGAGGAGAGTGGATCCCAGAAGCAAACTTTTTACCAAACCCTCTTCCGAGGTGCATCCTTTTCATTCCCCTACTTAGTTAAAAAGCAACAACAGGCCAGGCACGGTGGCTCACACCTGTAATCCCAGCACCTTGGGAGGCTGAGGCGGGCGGATCACGAGGTCAGGAGATCGAGACCATCCTGGGTAACACGGTGAAACCCCGTCTCTACTAAAAATACAAAAAAATTAGCCGGGCGTGTTGGCGGGCGCCTGTAGTCCCAGCTATTCAGGAGGCTGAGGCCGAAGAATGGTGTGAACCCAGGAGGCAGAGCTTGCAGTGAGCTGAGATTGCACCACTGCACTCCAGCCTGGGCGACAGAGTGAGACTCCGTCTCAAAACAACAACAACAACGACAAAACCACCACCAACAACAACAACAAAAAACACAACAACAAAGCATGTTGGAGGCCAGGCTTGGTGGCTCACGCCTGTAATTCTAGCACTTTGGGAAGCTGAGGTAGGTGGATCAGCTGAGGTCAGGAGTTCGAGATCACTCTGGCCAACACGGTGAAACCCCATCTCTACTATAAATACAAAAATCAGCAGGGTCTGGTGGCATGTGCCTGTAGTCCCAGCTACTTGAGAGGTTGAGGCAGGAGAATTGCTTGAACCTGGGAGGCAGAGGTTGCAGTGAGCCGAGATCACACCACTGCACTCCAGCCTGGGCGACAGAGTGAGACTCGGTCTCAAAAAAACAAACAAACAAAAAACACGTTGGTCTCAAAATATGTGTGTACAATTGTGAATTGTAAAATAATAACTTGGCTGGGCGTGGTGGCTCACGCTTGTAATCCCAGCACTTTGGGAGGCCAAGATGGGTGGATCACCTGAGGTCAGGAGTTCAAGACCAGCCTGACCAACATGGTAAAACCCTATCTCTACTACAAATACAAAAATTAGCTGGGCGTGGTGGCGAGCACCCGTAGTCCCAGCTACTTGGGAGGCTGAGACAGGAGAATCACTTGAATCCAGGAGTGGGAGGTTGCAATGAGCTGAGACCGTGTCACCGCACTCCAGCCTGTGTGACAGAGCGAGACTGTGTCTCAAAAAACCAGTAAAATAAAATAAAATAATAACTTTACAGTGGAAAAATCTGGTAGACCCCACCTTAACCAAATGATCACATTTAACATTCGTAATATTGTGCTAAACTACAATCATGAAGCCTGCACGAGTGTCACGTGTTTGTAGTCCCAGCTCCTTGGGAGGCGGAGGCAGGAAGTGTGCTTGAGCCCAGGGGTTCGAGGCAGTAGTGTACGATAGCCACTGCACCCCAGCCTGGGTAGTACAGTGAGACCCTGTCTGGGATACTGAATGTTCTCAACACCAAGCTGTAATCCCAGCTACTCGGAAGGCTGAGGCAGCAGAATCATTTGAACCTGGGAGGCAGAGGTTGCAGTGAGCCATTGCCCTCCAGCCTGGGCAACAAGAGCGAAACTCTGTCTCAAAATAATAATAATAATAAATAAAATATAAATTAAAAATCAAGATTAGAAAAGACAAAGGCTGATAAGCTCTTCTGGATTAAGAGACTAAAGAGGTGTGACAACAAAATGCAATGCACCTTAATGGATCTTGGATGGACTAGGCAGGGAAAAGCCACAAAGGATATTGTTGGGACAATTGAACAAACTGAACATGGACTGTGAATTATGTAACGGTATTGTATCTTTTTATTTTATTTTATTTTTTTGAGACAGAGTCTCACTCTGTCGCCCAGGCTGGAGTGCAGTGGCGTGATCTCGGCTCACTGCAACCTCCGCCTCCCGGGTTCAAGCGATTCTCCTGCCTCAGCCTCCGGAGCAGCTGGGATTACAGACGCGCGCCACCACGCCCGGCTAATTTTTGTATTTTTAGTAGAGACGGGGTTTCTAACAGAATGGCTTTGTTCTTAGGAAATAAACCTTGAAGGTAGGGGTTAAGCAAAAAGATGTCTTTAACCTATCCTCAAGTGGTTCCGGGAGAAAGGGAAAGGTAAAGAAAAAACCTGAGGCGTGTGAGCTGTCCGGGGCTGGAGAGGGGAGGGCGCCGGGAGAAGCTTCTGCAGGCACCCTTAGGCGGCTGGAGCAGCCTCCACCCCGCAGCCTGCGGCCAGCCGTCCCCAAGCGACGCTGGGTCCCCAGCGGGACGGGAGTGGCAGCTCAGGCTCCGGGCTGCTGTTGTCGGGGGAAAAACGGCTCGGCGCTGTGGCCGCTCCCAGGGGCCAGGCTGGGCCCTGGTGAGGCAGGCGGGTGGTTGTGGAGGGCAGAGGCTGGGAGCCCGACCCCTGAGGAAAAAGAGACAGCTGGCCTGGGTTGGGGGCGGGGGGTGGTGGGTGGGGTGCCGCGCTGAGGTCCTGGGGGAGGAGGGGGCCAGAACCCCGGGTCAGAAGGAGGCGGCCGGAGATCAGGACCATGGGTTCTGCGGAAGGAGGAAAGCCGCCAGCCTAGGGTTCCCCTCCGCATTTCTCCCCGCCAAACATCCCGCTCCGCAGGGGGAGGGTCCCAGGCAGGTGGCAGTGGCTGAGCGGGTGAGGAGCCCAGCGGGGCCCGCGTGAGGCACGCAGTTCTAGGTGCCCCGGGAGGCCTGTGGGAGACCCAGGCGGGAAGGCTGCGGTAGCGGGCGGCTGAGCCGTCCCGAATGGAAGTCGCTCACGCAGTAGTGCAGGGGCCAGGGTGGTGGCGTCTGCTTACAGCCTTCTGGGCCCTGGAAAGCCTGTTTGTCACCGAGGCGGGAGCGGGGAAGGGCGTTCTTCCAGCAATTTTTAAAAATGTGATTCGCGGCCGGGCGTGGTGGCTCACGCCTGTAATCCCAGAACTTTGGGAGGCCGAGGCAGGCGGATCACGAGGTCGAGAGTTCGAGTCCAACCTGGCCAATATGGCGAAACTCCGTCTCTACTAAAAATATAAAATTAGCTGGGCGTGGTGGCACGCGCCTGTAGTCCCAGCTACCCGGGAGGCTGAGGCAGAAGAATCGTTTGAACCCGGGAGGCGGAGGTTGCAGTGAGCCGAGATCGCGCACTCCAGCCTGGGCGACGAAGCAAGACTTTGTCTCAAAAAAAAGGCCGGGCGCGGTGGCTTACGCCTGTAATCCCAGTACTTTGGAAGGCCGAGGCGGGCAGATCACGGGGTAAGGAGATCGAGACCATCCTGGCCAACATGGTGAAACCCCGTCTCTACTAAAAATACAAAAATTAGCCAGGCATGGTGGCGCGCCGCCTGTAGTCCCAGCTACTCCGGAGGCTGAGGCAGGAGAATTTCTTGAACCTGTGAGACGGAGGTTGCAGTGAGCCGAGATTGGGCCATTGCACTCCAGCCTGGCGACAGAGCGAGACTCTGTCTCAAAAAGAAGAAGAAAAAAAAGCGATTTGCTTCAGAATAAATGAGGACAATGAGGACACAGGAAGTCCTGTGTTCTCACAGGCAGTGAAGAAACAAGATTGGCCACTAGTTTATATTATAGAAGCTGGTGATGTGTTCTTGGAGATTCAGTATTCTATTGTGGTTACTTTTCGTATTTTTTAAATTTTTTATTTTATTTTTAAATTTTATGTAGAGATGGAGTCTCACTTTGTTGCCCGGACTGGTATCTTTAAATTTCTTCTTTTTTTTTTTTTTTTTAAGACAGAGTCTCGCTCTGTTGCCCAGGCTGGAGTGCAATGGCACGATCTCCACTCACTGCAACCTCCGCCTCCTGGGTTCAAGCGATTCTCCTGCCTCAGACTCCCAAGCAGTTGGGACTCCAGGAGCGTGCCACCACGCCCGGCTAATTTTTTGTATTTTAGCAGAGACGGGGTTCCACCGCATTAGTCAGGATGGTCTCGATCCCCGATCTTGTGATCCGCCCGCCTTGGCCTCCCAAAGTGCTGGGATTACAGGCGTGAGCCACCACACCTGGCTAAAATTTTAATTTTTAAAAACATTTTTTAAAATTTCTTTTTTATTTTTTGAGACAGGATATCGCTCTTTTCCCCAGGCTGGAGTGCAGTGGCCTGATCAGGGTTCACTGCAGCTTCACCCTCCTGGGCTCAAGGGATCCCTCCACCTCAGCCCCCCATGTAGCTGGGACCACAGGCATGCTCAACCATGCCCAACTAATTTTTTTTTATTTTGTAGAGATGGGGACTCCCTGTGTTGCCTAAGCTAGTCTCGAACTGGGCTCAAGCAATCCTCCTGCCTCGGCCTCCCAAAGTGCTGGAATTACAGGTGTGAGCCACTGCACCCGGCCTGTTTTGTGGGTTTTTTTTTTTTTTTTTTTTTTGAGACGGAATCTTGCTCTGTCACCCAGGCTGGAGTGCAATGGCATGATCCTGACTCACTGCAACCTTTGCCTCCTGGATTCAAGCAATTCTCCTGCCTCAGCCTCCTGAGTAGCTAGGATTAGAGGCACCCACCATCATGCCTGGCTAATGTTTTTATTTTTGTAGAGACAGGGTTTCACCATGTTGGACAGACTGGTCTTGAATTCCTGACCTCAAGTGATCCACCTGCCTTGGCCTCCCAAAGTGCTGGGATTACAGGCGTGAGCCACCGCACCTGGCCTGTTTTGTGATTTTTTGGTAACAGTCATCCCAATTGGTGTGAAGTGATACCTCATTGTGGAATTTTGGTTTGCATTTCCCTAATGATTAGTGATGTTGAGTATCTTCTTATGAGCTTTTGGCTATTTGGATTTCTTTTTTGAAGAAATATCTATTCAAGTACTTTGCCTGTTCTTTAAAAAAGATCTAAAAATTGTAGTAAAATACACATAACAAAATTTATAATTTTAACTTTTGTGTGTTTGTGTGTGGTTTTCTTTTCTTTTTTTTCTTTTTTTTTTTTTTTTGAGATGGAGTTTTGCTCTTGTTGCCCAAGCTGGAGTGCAATGGCGTGATCTCGGCTCACTGCAACCTCTGCCTCCCGGGTTCAAGCAATTCTCCTGCCTCAGCCTCCCGAGTAGCTGGAATTACAGGAGCACGCCACCACGCCTGGCTAATTTTTTGTTTTTTTAGTAGAAATGGGGTTTCACCATGTTAGCCAGGCTGCTCTCAAACTCCTGACCTCAGGTGATCCACCTGCCTCGGCCTCCCAAAGTACTGGGATTACAGGCCTCGTGAGCCACCATGCCTGGCTTTTTTTTTTTTTTTTTAAGAGACAGGGTCTTGCTGTGTTGCCCAGGCTGGTCTTGAACTCCTGGGCTCAAACAATCTTCCTGCTTCAGCCTCCTGAGTACCTGGAACTAGAGGCATGTGCTACTGCACCCGGCTTAACAATTTTTTTTTTTCTTTTGAGACAGAGGCTCGCTTTGTTACCCAGGCTGGAGTGCATTGGCGTGATCTCAGCTCACTGCTACTCCCGCCTCCTGGGTTCAAGTGATTCTCCTGCCTCAGCTTCCTGGGTAGGTGGGATTACAGGTGTTTGCCACCATGCCCAGCTAATTTTTGTATTTTTAGTAGAGATGAGGTTTCACCATGTTGGCCACGCTGGTCTCAAACTCCTGACCTCAGGTGATCTGCCTGCTTTGGCCTCCCAAAGTGCTGGGATTACAGATGTGAGCCACTGTGCCCGGCCAACAATGTTTAAGTGTATTGTTTAATGGCATTGTAAGATAATAATAAATATTGGCCTGATGCCGTGGCTCACGTCTGTAATCCCAGCACTTTGGGAGGCCGAGGCAGGCAGATCACCTGAGGTTAGGAGTTCAGGACCAGCCTGGCCAACATGGTGAAACCCCATCTCTACTAAAAATACAAAATTAGCCAGGGGTGGTGGCACATGCCCATAATCCCAGCTACTCGGGAGGGTGAAGCAGGAGAATTGCTTGAAGCCAGGAGGTGGAGGTTGCGGTGAGCCGATCTGTGACACTGCCCGCCAGCATGGGCCACAAGAGTGAAACTCTGTCTCAAAAAAAAAAAAAAAAAAATTACACAGGCTTGGTGGTGGGTGCCCGTAATCCCAGCTACTTGGGAGGCTGAGGCAGGGAGAATTGCTTGAACCCAGGAAGCAGAGATTGCAGTGAGCTGAGATCTCACCAATGCACTCCAGCCTGGGCGATAGAGAGAGACTGTCTCAAAAAATAAAAAAGGGCCAGCTGGGCGCAGTGGCTCATGCCTGTAATCCCAGCACTTTGGGAGACTGAGGTGGGCGGATCACGAGGTCAGGAGATCGAGACCATCCTGGCTAACACCGGTGAAACCGCCTCTCTACTAAAAAATAGAAAAAATTAGCCTGGCTCGGTGGCGGGTGCCCGTAGTCTCACCTACTCGGAAGGCTGAGGCAGGAGAATGGCGTGAACCTAGGAGGTGGAGCTTGCAGTGAGCTGAGATTGTGCCACTGCACTCCAGCCTGAGCAACAGAGCAAGACTCCGTCTCAAATAAATAAATAAATAAATAAAATAAAATAAAAAAGGGCCGGGCACGGTGGCTCATGCCTGTAGTCCCAGTACTTTGGGAGGCCGAGGCAGGCAGATCACGAGGTCAGGAGTTAGAGACCAGCCTGGCCAACATGGTGTAACCCCATCTCTACTAAAAATACAAAAATTAGCGAGGCGTGGTGGCAGGCACCTGTAATCCCAGCAACTCGGGATGCTGAGGCAGGAGAATAGCTTGAACCTGGGAGGCAGAGGTTGCAGTGAGCCGAGACCTCGCTATTGCACTCCACACTGGGCGACAGAGCGAGACTCCATCTCCAAAAACAAAAAATAATATATATATATACACACACATATATACATACATATATACACATATATACATATATATACACGTATATATGTATATACACATTGGTCTCTGCCCCAGTTGCTGGCACAGAGCCCCTAATACTCATGTAATTTTCTAAGCAGTAGGGGTGCTAAGACAATCTTTTGTTCTAACATTTGGTCTTTGACCCTGGTTCCTGACACAGAGTTCCTAAATCTGTTGGAATTTCCTGGGTGACAGGAGTGGAGCTCTTTTGTTCTAATGAGGGAACTCTTGGCAGATCCTTGATATCCTCAGGACTGGAGCTGGTTGACAAGGGAACCAACCTGTGATTAGAGGGTTGGAACTTTCAGCAGCCCCCTGACTTTGGGGAGGAGAGAGAAGCTGAAGACTGAGTTGATCACCAAAGGCCAATGATTTAGTCAGTCGTGTAGGTCATGAAGCCTCCCTAAAAACCCAAAAGGACAGGGTTCAGAAGAGCTTCCCAACAGCTGAGCACAGGCAGATTCCTGGAGAGGGGCATGCCTAGAGAAGGCATAGAAACTCTGTGCATCTTCCCCACACCTCTTCCTGGGCATCTCATCCATCTGGCTGTTCATCTGTTTTTTTGTTTGTTTGTTTGCTTGCTTGCGACAGAGTCTCACTCTGTTGCCCAGGCTGCAGTGCAGTGGCACAATTTTGCCTCACCACAACCCCTACCTCCCAGGTTCAAGCGATTCTTATGCCTCAGCCTCCTGAGTAGCTGGGACTACAGGCACATGCCACCATGCCCAGCTAATTTTTAAGTTTTTAGTAGAGACGGGGTTTTGCCATGTTGGCCAGGCTGATCTCCAACTCCTGACCTCAGGTGATCTGCCTGCCTCGCTCAGCCTCCCAAAGTGCTGGGATTACAGTGTTCATCTGTATTCTTTGTAATATCCTTTATAAGAAACCAGTACACATCAGTAAGTGGTTCCCTGAGTCTTGTGAGCCACACTAGCCAATTAAATAAATCCTGGGAGCCCCAGTTTATAGCCAATTGGCCAGAAGCACGGACCACGACCCGTGCTTGCAGCATCTGAAGTGGGGGGCAGCCTTGTGGGACTGAGCCCTCAATCTGTGGGATCTGACGCTATCTCCAGGTAGATGGTGTCAGAATTGAACTGGAGGACACCCAGCTGGTGTCTACTGGGGAATCCGCAGAATCGATGTTTGGTGTGTGGGGAAATAACCCCCGCATATCTGCTGTTGGCAGTGTTGAGTGACTGGGTAAGAGTAGGAAAAATCACTTAGGTTTGTTCCTCTATCTCACACAGATATTAAGTATGTTCAGATTGCTGTGCAACCCTTGCTTATTTTGAAAATGCGTTTTCTGTTGTTGAGTTTTAGGAGTTCTACATGCATTCTGGATATTAATCTCTTATCAGATATATGATTCACAAATATTTTCTCCTATTCTGTGTGTTGTGTCAAAAACATAATTTCAACACATTGAGTTTTAAAGATTTGGCTAGATGTGGTATCTCATGCTTGTAATCTCCTTACTTTGGGAGGCCGGGGTGGGGGGATCACCAGAGCCTAGGAGTTTAAGGTTACAGTGAGCTAGGATTGCACTACTGCACTGTAGCCTAGGTGACAGAGCAAGACCCTGTCTGTAAAAAAAATAAAGATCTAATTAGCTTTTATTGGTGATTCATGAACTGAGCAACATCCAGCCTACAAAATAGACAGAAGCTCTACCAGGCATGGCAGAGCAGTAGGTTTTTCTAAGGCAGGCAGCTTGACCAGGAACAAGGAAACAGCATAGTGGAAAAAGTGGATTGGTTGGCCGGACGCGGTGGCTCATGCCTGTAATCCCAGCACTTTGGGAGGCCGAGGAGGGCAGATCACAAGGTCAGGAGATCGAGACCATCCTGGCTAACATGGTGAAACCCCGTCTCTACTAAAAATACAAAAAAAATGAGCCGGGCTTGGTGGCGGGCGCCTGTAGTCCCAGCTACTCAGGAGGCTGAGGCAGGAGAATGGCGTGAACCTGGAAGGCGGAGGTTGCAGTGAGCCGAGATTGCGCCACTGCACTCCAGCCTGGGCTACAGAGCGAGACTCCGTCTCAAAAAAAAAAAAAAAGTGGATTGGTTAACGTTAGGTTCCTTCGGGTTACTTTCCTTGCATGGCTTAAAGCAGAGGGGACTTCCTTATCAAGCAGCTTAGGTTGAATGGGCCCCTTTTGATTGGTTGCTGTGAATCTATTTTTTTGTAAAACTGACCTATTGGGGATTTGACTGTTGCCTCTCTCCTGATTTCTCAGAAGGTCAGATTTATTATTTTTTTTAGACAAGAGTTTTGCTCTGTTGCCCAGGCTGGAGTCCAGTGGCACGATCTCAGCTCACTGCAACGTTTGCCTCCTGGGTTCATGCAATTCTCCTGCCTCAGCCTCCCAAGTAGCTGGGATTACAGACATGCACCACCACACCCAGCTAATTTTTGTATTTTTAGTAGAGATGGGGTTTCACCATGTTGGTCAGGCTGGTCTCGAACTCCTGACCTCAAGTGATCGACCCGCCTCGGCCTCCCAAAGTGCTGGGATTACAGGCGTGAGCCACCACGCCCAGCCCTAAGGTCAGATCTTATAAGCAAACAGCTTAGGTTTCAGTTTGGTGACATGGAACCTTAGCATGAGTGACTCCATTTTGGGTCGGCCTGTGGGGGCCTAGTGTAGGAGGTGCTCAGTACAAATCAATGGCCTCCATTTGGCCAGGCACTGTGGCTCACACCTGTAATTCTAGCACTTTCAGGGGCCGAGGCGGGAGGATCCCTTGAGCTCAGGAGTTCAACACTAGCCTGGGCAGTATGATGAAACCTCTTCTCTACAAAAATATAGTAGTGTAGTCCCAATTACCGGGGAGGATGAAGTGGTAAGATTGCTTGAGCCCAGGAGGTCAAGACTGCAGTAAGTCATGATGGCATCGCTACATGCCAGCCTGGGCAACAGAGTGAGACCATGTCTCATAAAACAAACAAACAAAAAAACCAAATCAATGGCCTCCCATAAATATACCAGAACCCTTTGTTTTTCTTTGATGCTGTTCAGGCTCAGAAAATGATACTCCGAAATATGCTGCTTTGGCATGCTGAGTGCTTTGAACTAAAGGAGACTGAAAGGTTCCAGAAGCAAAGTCTCTCTCTGACCTTCTCCTGCCCTCCTATCTCCCATCCCTCTTTCTCCACTGAAGTGAGAATCAGAACCCTTCTTCCCAAGGCAGGTTGTAGTAACTAGAATCCCACTCCCCCAGAGCTAGCCACAAAATCTAGAAAAGTTACTCTGTCTAGGCTGGGCACGGTGGCTCATTCCTGTAATCCCAGCACTTTGGGAGGCCGAGATGGGCGGATCACCTGAAGTCAGGAGTTCGACACCACCCTGGCCAACATGGTGAAACCCCGTCTCTACTAAAAATACAAAAAAAAAAAAAAAAAAGTTGGGCGTGGTGGCACACGCCTGTAGTCCCAGCTACTCAGGAGGCTGAGGCAGGGGAGGTTGAGGCAGGAGAATTGCTTGAACCCAGGAGGCAGAGGTTGCAGTGAGCTGAGATTATGCCACTGCACTCTAGCCTAGATGACAGAATAAGACTCTGTCTCAAAAAGAAAAAAAAGAAAGAAAGAAAGAAAGAAAAAAAAAGCAAGGTTACTCTCCTCTTCTCCCTTGAAGACCCTCATTCCAGAAGAGTCCTGCTGATACCTAGGGCAAAGAAATGCTACACTGAGAGACCAAGAAGAATTTGAACCTTACTGGGTTTCTTCCCCTCAGTGTATTACTATTAGATCACACCCTTTTTGTCCAATCATATTTCTACATGGCTGTCCATTCTTCATTCAACCTAAGCATACAAATAGTTTTCCCTTGGTCTTTAGGTCTTCATTTCCAGAAGCTCCTGTATTGTGTAAAATGTTGTAAATAAGTTTGTTATTATTTTCTCTTGTAATTCTGTCTTTTGTCATAGGCATGTTGGCCATGACCTTTATGATTGGTGAGGAAATATATCACACCTTTCCAACACTTCAATGCACAAAAGTTAATTTCAATGTGGTCTAATTTGTCTTTTTTTTTTGAGACAGAGTCTCACTCTGTAGCCCAAGCTGGAGTGCAGTGATGCAATCTTGGCTCACTGCAACCTCCTCCTCCAGAGCTCAAGCGATTCTCGCCTTGGCCTCCTAAGTAGCTGGGACTACAGGAGCACGCCACCATTCCCAGCTAATTTTTCTGTATTTTTAGTAGAGATGGGGTTTCACCATGTTGCCATGGGTGGTCTCGAACTCCTGAGCCCAGGCGATTCACCCGCCTCAGCCTCCCAAAGTGCGTGAGCCACCACACCCGGCCCCAGTTTGTCTATTTTTCTTTTGTTGCCTGTGCCTGTAGTGTCATAGCCACAAAATCATCACCAAATCCAAAATCATGAAGCTTTCCCTCCATGCTTGCTTCTAAGATTTTTGTAGTTTTAGCTCCTATTTTTTTTTTTTTTTCAGGCGGAGTCTTGCTCTGCTGCCCAGGCTGGAGTGCAGTGGCGCGATTTTGGCTCACTGCAACCTTGGCCTCCTGGGTTCAAGCGATTCTCCTGCCTCAGCCTCCCGAGTAGCTGGGATTATAGGCGCACATCACAACACCTGGCTATTTTTTTTCAGTAGAGACAGTTTCACCATGTTGGCCAGGCTGGTCTTGAACTCCTGACCTCAGGTGATCCACCGGCCTCAGCCTCCCATAGTGCTGGGATTACAGGCGTGAACCACCACACCTAGCCAGCTCTTACTTTTATGTCTTTGAGAGTGTATTGTGTAGTGAAAACGCCCTGTAAACCACATCTTTCCTCTACTCTCACATGACAACAATCATCAACATCAAGACTTCTGTGACCAAATGTGTGGGGGGTTTTCCCCACACATCAAGCAGTGGACACCAGGTAGGTGTCCTCTAATTCAGTTCCGACACTATCTGATAGTGTCAGATCTCACAGGTTGATTGCTCATTCTCCAAGACCACCCTCTCCCCCAACACCAGTGGCAAGTCCAGACCAGAACTCCAGAACCTTTTTTTTTTTTTTTTTGAGATGGAGTCTTGCTCTGTCACCCAGGCTGGAGTGTGCAGTGGTGTGATCTCGGCTCACTGCAATCTCCGCCTCCCAGGTTCACGCTGTTCTCCTGCCTCAGCCTCCCGAGTAGCTGGAATTACAGGCGCCTGCCACCACGCCTGGCTAATTTTTGTATTTTTAGTAGAGACGGGGTTTCACCATGTTGGCCAGGCTGGTCTCGATCTCCTGACCTCGTGATCTGTCCGCCTTGGCCTCCCAAAGTGCTGGGATTAGAGGCGTGAGCAACCGCGCCCGGCCTATCTTGGATTTTTATGGAAGCTTCTTGCCATCAGCATTCCTTCCTCCTTCAGAGTATATATAAGATGGGACCTTCTCATGGGAGGGTCTGAAGACCCACAATCAGAGAGGTGGGGAACACTGGAGAACATTAGAGTGGAAGGAGGGCAGGAGAAGGTCAGAGGCCTGCTGTGAGGCCTAACATACCCAGCATTGTAACAAAAGACTGTAACAAACGCTATAGAGTATGCGCCAGGAAACGTGGATCAGTATACATCAAAACACCACATATGTAGATTTTATAACTTGAGTGGTCTTTAAGAAACCTAAATCCAGATGTCACTCTGCTGAGAAGTTTGAAGTTTCTCATCTTTTAAAAATCACTATCCAGGCCAGGCGCAGTGGCTCACACCTGTAATTCCAATGATTTAGGAGGCTGAGGTGGGAAGACTGCGTGAGCTCAGGAGTTGGAGACCAGCCTGGGCAACACAGTATGACCTCATCTCTAAAAAAAATTAAAACTAAATTTTAAAAAATCACTATCTTGGCCAGGCCTGGTGGCTTATGTCTATAATCCCAGCACTCTGGGAGGCTGAGTGGGGCAGATCGCTTGAGCCGAGTTTGAGACCAGCCTGGGCAACATGGTGAAACCCCATCTCTTACTAAAAATACAGGCTGGGCGCAGTGGCTCATACCTGTAATCCCAGCACTTTGGGAGGCCGAGGCGGGTGGATCACAAGGTCAGGAGTTTGAGACCAGCCTGGACAATATGGTGAAACTGTCTCTACTACAAATACAAAAATTAGCTGGGTGTGGTGGCGTGCACCTGTAGTCCCAGCTACTCGGGAGGCTGAGGCAGAAGAATCGTTTGAACTCGGGAGGTGGAGGCTGCAGTGAGCCGAGATCATGCCATGGCACTCCAGCCTGGGTGACAAAGTGAGAATCTGTCTCAAAAAAAAAAAAAAAAAAAAAAAGAACATACAAAAAGAATTATCTGGGTATGATGGCACACGCCTGTAGTCTCAGCTATTCAGGAGGCTGAGGTAGGAGTGCTGGAGCCTTGGAATCAGAGGTTGCAATGAGCCAAGATTGCACCACTGCACTCCAGCCTAGGGCAAATACAGGCCCTGTCTCAAAAAAAAAAAAAAAAAACCACTATCTTTTAAAATTATGTATTTATTTTTTCATTTTCCCAAGTAACCTTTATTTTACTTAAATAAATCACTCTCTTTATCCTAGCATATGGGGCTCTACATGATCTAGTTCATACTCCTTGATTTCATTCAATTTTAGGCATCTGGCCTCATCATGCTCTTCTTCAACCATACCAAGCGCATTCCCACGTCGAGGAATTTATACTTGTTCTTTCTGCCAGAAGCACTCTTCTCTTGGGGTCCCAGATCAAGTATCACCAACTCAATGAGGTCTTTTCTGACCATCTTCTCTAAAGTATCAACTGCATCTCTATCCCCTTATCCTGATTTTGTCTTCTTCTTAACATTTACTACCACCTGACGTATTTGTTTGTTCATTGTGTCACCCCACGAAAATGTAAACTCTGGGAAGGCAAAGATTTTGTTTTGTTTTGTTTAAGACAGGGTCTCACTCTGTCACCCTGGCTGGACTGCATTGACTCAATCACGGCTCACTACAGCCTCAACTTCCTAGGCTCAAGCAATCCTTCCACCACAGCTTCCTGAGTAGCTGGGACTATAGGCATGCACCACTGCACCCAGCTAATTTTTTTTCTCTCTTTTGTTTTTTGAGATGGAGTCTCGCTCTGTCACCAGGCTGGAGTGCAGTGGCACGATCTCGGCTCACTGCTACCTCCGCCTCCTGGGTTCAAGCAATTCTCCTGCCTCAGCCTCCGGAGTAGCTGGGACTATAGGCGCGCACCACCATTCCCAGCTAACTTTTGTATTTTTAGGAGAGATAGGGTTTCACCATGTTGGCCAGGATGGCCTCGATCTCTTGACCTTGTGATCCGCCCGCCTCAGCCTCCCTAAGTGCTGGGATTACAGGCGTGAGCCACCACGCCCAGCAATTTTTCTTCTTTGTAAAAAAATATGATAGAGATAGGGTTTCACTCTGTTGCCCAGTTAAACTGCGGTGATGCAATCATAGCTTACTGCAGGTTCAAACTCCTGGGTTCAAGGATCCACCTGGCTCAGCCTCCCCAGTAGCAGGGTAGAAGGGACCACATGTATGTGCCGCCATGCCTGGCTTTTATTTATTTATTTATTTTTTGGTAGAGATGCATCTTGCCATGTTGTCCAGGCTGGTCTCTAACTCCTGAACTCAAAAAAATCCTCCCACCTCCCAAAGTTCTGGGATTACAGGTGTGAGCCACCATGCCTGCTAAGGCAAAGGTTTTGACCTCTCTTTCTGTAGTAAGACCTTCAATTTATATCTGAATATATGAATGCGCAGAATAAAGCCTTACATGCTGGCCAGTGGACGAGCAACTTCTTGGTCATACTTTTAAAAATGAGGCAGATGTGGCTGGGCACGGTGGCTCACACCTATAATCCCAGCACTTCGGGAGGCCGAGGCGGGCAGATCACCTGAGGTCAGGAATTCGAGATCAGCCTGATCAATATGGAGAAACCCCCATCTCTACTAAAATACAGAATTAGCCAGGTGTGGTGGCACATGCCTGTAATCCCAGCTACTTGGGAGGCTGAGGCAGGAGAATCACTTGAACCCAGGAGGCAGAGATTGCAGTGAGCTGAGATCTCGCCATTGCACTCCAGCCTGGGCAACAAGAGTGAAACTCCGGGACCAGGCGCAGTGGCTCAGGCCTGTAATCCCAGCACTATGGGAAGCTGAGGCGGGTGGATCACGAGGTCAAGAGTTCAAGACCAGCCTGGCCACGATGGTGAAACCGTCTCTACTAAAAGTACAAAAATTAGCTGGGCATAGTGGCGGGTGCCTGGAAGCCCAGCTACTTGGGAGGGTGAGGCAGAGAACTGCTTGAACCCGGGAGGTGGAGGTTGCAGTGAGCTGAGATCATGCTACTGCACTCCAGCCTGGGCGACAGAGCAAGACTCCATCTTAAAAAAAGAGGGGTATACCTTTTTTCTTCTCTTCCAGCTTTACACTGGCTGGGATTGGATGTGGTGGCAACCAATTTTTAGACTATTTAGGTGATGGCAACTCCTTGGAGGTTACAAAGCAATCAGACAGACAGAACCTGGGTGCCCCATGATTTCTCAAAACAGAGCTGTCAAGAAGCTTGCGGCCGCACGCGGTGGCTCACGCCTGTAATTCCAGCACTTTGGAAGGCCGAGGCAGGCAAATCACCTGCAGTTAGGAAACATGAATAATGTTGTTTAATGAAATTTTACTGTATCGCTCACCTATCTACTCTCCAATTTGTTCTTCTAACAGAACCCTGATTTGTTCAGGACAACAATGTGCCCAGATAAAGAACTTCATTTCTCAGTGTTCCTTGGAGGGAGAAGTGGCCAAGTAATATAATATGGTTCTAGGTAATGAAGTGTAGGCGGAAGCTACTGGGTGGGGCTTCCTGAAAAGTTCATAAAAACAAGGGCTGACTGAGCTGGCAAGTATGGTTTGCCATTTTCTCTTCCCTTCTACCCTGTCTGAAATGCGGATGTGATAGAGGAGGTAACAGCCATCTTATGACCCTGAGGTGACAAGAATGAGGATGATACCCACAGGGTAAGGATGACTGGGCAAAAGTACAGAAGTAACATTGGCCCAATGGCTCCATGATGTGATTTTACCACTCTGGACTTCTTGATTATGAGAAAATTGAACTCTATGCTTGGCTAAGGCATTTTATGTTGAATTTTATTTTATTTATTTATTTTTATTTATTATTATTATTTTTTTGAGACAGTCTCGCTCTGTCGCCCAGGCTGGAGCGCAGTGGTGTGATCTCGGCTCACTGCAACCTCCACCTCCCAGGTTCACGTCATTCTCCTGCCTCAGCCTCCCGAGTAGCTGGGACTACAGGTGCCTGACACCACGCCCAGCTAATTTTTTGTATTTTAGGTAGAGACGGGGTTTCACTGGGTTAGCCAGGATGGTCTCAATCTCCTGACCTCGTGATCCGCCTGCCTCAGCCTCCCAAAGTGTTGGGATTACAGGCCTGAGCCACTGCGTGCCCGGCCTTATGTTGAATTTTCTATCAAAAGACAGAAGGGCTGACCGAGTGCAGTGGCTCACGCATATAATCCCAGCACTCCAGGAGGCTGAAGTGGGCCCAGGAGTTTGAGGCCAGCCTGGCCAACATGGCGAACCCCCAACTCCACCAAAAATACAAAATTAGCCAGGTGTAGGGGGACATGCCTGTAGTCCCAGCTACTTTAGAGGCTGAGACTAGGGAAGGTTGCTTGAGCCTAGGAGGCCAAGGCTGTAGTGAGCCATGATTGCTCCACTGCACTCCAGCTTAGGTGACAGAGCAAG
Source organism: Pan troglodytes (assembly GCF_028858775.2). NCBI lineage: Eukaryota > Metazoa > Chordata > Mammalia > Primates > Hominidae > Pan > Pan troglodytes. The sequence goes on along the minus strand of NC_086015.1, from coordinate 131,923,293 downwards.
ACGTTGTCTTAAAAAAAAAAAAAAAAAAGTATGCAGTAGCCACTTCATATTAAAGTATGAAGATGAGCCTCAGAAACAGTGGTTTACAGGCAACTGTGAAATGAAACAGTGCAGGTGGCTGTTGGCAAAGAGGCATCTCGGCAATAGCCTGCAGACCATATCCGCCTCCTGTGGAGGCCTTGCCTTTTCCCCAACAGAGACAGGAAGCCTGTCTCTGAGGTCCGTGGACCTGCCATCCCTTCAACTTCTCACTGTAGGCTTCCTGTGTTAACTGTCACCCTGCAGCAACCCACTCCTGCCTCTTGACCAGGGAAACTCTTCTGCCTGAGGGCAGTATTAATTAGTTCTTTACCTTTGAGGTTGAGATATTACAGAATTAAACACCACTTATTAAGTGCCTACTGCATACCCTGCACAAAGTGCTTTACATATATTAATTCTAATTATTATTCTCACAGTGACCCTATGAAACAGGTTTTGTGATTCTCACCTTAGTTATGTGGAGACTGAAACCAAGAAAGGTTAAGTACGGCCAGACATGGTGGCTCATGCCTGTAATCCCAGCACTCTGGGAGGCCAAGATAGGTGGATCACCTGAGGTCAGGTTCAAGACCAGCCTGGCCGACATGGTGAAACCCCATCTCTATTAAACATACAAAAATTAGCTTGGTTTGGTGGCGCATACCTGTAATCCTAGCTATTCAGGAGGCTGAGGCAAGAGAATTGCTCCAACCCAGGAGGCAGAGGTTGCAGTGAGCCAAGATCGAGCCACTGCACTCCAGCCTGGGCGACAGAGTGAGACTCTGTCTACACACACACACACACACACACACACACACACGCACACGAAAAAGGAAAAAAAAGAAAGGTTAATTAACTTACTGTAGGCTCCACAATAAGAATCTAAATTCTTTCCACGTGGCCTCTAAGATGATGAAAAAATAAGAGCTCTACAGAACTAGCATATTTTTAAGTCCTCAAAAAGTCTCAGAGGCAAAAATGTACTTTATCGAGCAACTGAGGGATTCCCCGAAACAATTATAGCTAATATTTACTGAGCATTTAGTACAGGTAGGTAACTTGGCTAAACTTTTATTAGCATATTTAATGCCTTCAACAACCCAGAGTGCTATGTGTAATTATCCCATGTAAGAATGCCCTCTTGGCCTGGCGAAGTGGCTCACACCTGTAATCCCAGCACTTGGGGAGGCCGAGGGGGGCGGATCACCTGAGATCAGGAATTCCAGACCAGCCTGGCCAACATGGCGAAACCCCGTCTCTACTAAAAATACAAAATTAGCCAGGCATGGTGGCACATGCCTGTAATCCCAGCTACTCGAGAAGGTGTGGCAAGAGAATCGCTTGAACCTGGGAGGCAGAGGTTGTAGTGAGCCGAGATCGTGCCATTGCACTCCAGCCTGAGCAACAAGAGCAAAACTCTAACTCAAAAAAAATAAATAAATAAAATACAAAAATTAGCTGGGTGTGGCCAGGTGCAGTGGCTCACGCCTGTAATCCCAGCACTTTGGGAGGCCGAGGTGGGCGGATCACGAGGTCGGGAGTTCGAGACCAGCCTGGCCAATATGATGAGACCCCCATCTCCCTAAAAATACAAAAATTAGCTGGGCGTGGTGGCACGTGCCTGTAGTCCTAGCTACCAGGGAGGCTGAGGCAGAAGAATCGTTTGAACCTGGGAGATGGAGGTTGCAGTGAGCCATGATTATGCCACTACACTCCAGCCTGGGCAACAGAGCAAGACTCCATCTCAAAAAAAAAAAAAAAAAAAAAAAAATCAGCTGGGTGTGGTGGCACGCACCTGTAATCCCAGATACTTGGGAGGTTGAAGCAGGAGAATCACTTGAACCCAGGAGACAGACGTTGCAGTGAGCCGAGATCGCACCATTGCACTCCAGCCTGGGCAACAAGAGTCAAGAGTGAAACTCCGTCTCAGGAAAAAAAAAAAAAAAAAAAAAAAAAGAATACCCTCTTCTCCAGTGCCTAGCACACTAGTAAAGGCTCAGTATGGTTGTTGCTTTAGGATGGAGGACTAACACTTCTTTCAAGTTCAAACAGGCGATTTCCAAACTCAATGCCAATTCTGAAACTGCTACTACTTATTTTTCAGGCAGTGGAAACCCCTTTCTGGATGATTCTAAGGCAGAATTTGGCTCAAACTCTCAATGTTGCCACTGTTTTCGATACTAACCCGAAAAGCCTAGGATATACCAAAATCAGAAGAAGCCATTGAGACTATGTATGCTTACAGTAGAAAGGCATTCAGCATCAGCAAATAGGTCGAGTGCCTCCTGCTTCCCAGGCCAAATTTTCTGACCCCCCGCCAACAAAAACTAGCTTTCAAGAGGGCTCAGGCTGTCACAGGGATTGGCATTCTTTGCTGTAAGTACTACAGTATTGACCTTGAAATTTTTATCCTTGAAAATTGAGTTTCATGAATGTTTATCAAATGTCTTGGTTCCAGGTTAAAAAAGTCTTTTTTTTTTCTGTGTGCTAGTCTGCCCTTATACCCTTATAAAAGAACTTGTCTTTAAGCCATAATTTAAATATTTACAAAAAATTTAAAATTAACACCTGTCCATGGTACAAAGCTCAGAAAACCCAACGGTCTTAGATGAAAACTGTCTCCTCCCATCCTTGTTCCGTATCTCTCCATTCCCTTCCTTAGGCTGGGCGATCGCTATTACCATTACCGCTATACTATGCTTACACATTCATATCTTCATTTACGTGGGTCTTCTTGTTTAAAAACACAAAGGCATATCTATACACATTTTCCTGTGCTTTGCTTTCTTTCACTTAATTTATCTCAGAGCTGGTTCCACATTAGTACATAAACTGCAGCTTTGCTCTTTTTAACCGTGGCAGGCCATTCCTCTGAAAGATGGCCTCTGATTTATTTCACCAGTTCCTGGTTTTGCGGCTCAGGATGGGAAAAAGGAAGTCTGAGTGAGTCGCGTTGAGGTTATTAGGAATTGCCATGCTGCCCACCTCCCGAAGTGTTAAGAGGTAACATCTCATCGTCTCATCGCACTCCAATGGAGTGTCGCGAAGTTGCAACTCGGCCCCAAGGCGGCCCGCACTTCCACCCGCACACAAAGGCGGGCCGCAGCCCCGCACGCGGGGACAGGGCCAGCAAGGGGCGGGGACCCTCGGGGCCGCCGCCCCCGCAGCCCCGCGTGTGGGACCCTGGGGCGGGCCGCCATTTTGTGGTGCGGCCGCCGCCTCCGCCAGGAGACACCTAGCAACTCCGCAGCGGCCATCTTTTACAAGAAACCTTCGCTGCAACCGCTGCGTCACATCACCGCGTCTCCCAGGGACAGGAAAGCCTCTCCGTGTTTGGTGAAGCTTCAGGGGAAGCAGTCATCCTGTCCTCTCATAGGGCAAAACCCTCCATTGCCGTAGCCGTTCGGCTGACGTGACAAGAGAGGCGCAGGCCAACAGGGCGACTCCGCGCCCTCTGGCGGCAGTGCCGGAGCAGGGGCGCTGTCTTTGACCTATCCGGCATTCGGCTTCCGGGACCGCTCGGCGGCTGTGAATGCAGAGCTGGGGCGAGGTGGGGCTCGCTTCCTGGGACTGGGTGTGAGCTTGCGCAGTGAGCCATATGGGGGTCATGGCCTGGCGTGGGGGCGTGGCCGGGTGGGGCCGCTGGATTTGGTGCTGGAAAGCTGGGGAAGTGGTCGTGCGTTTAAGAACGGCCGGCCGGCGGGGTGGCTCAGGCATGTAATCCCAGCACTTTGGGAGGCCGAGGCGGGCGGACCACGAGGTCAGGGGTTCGAGACCAGCCTGGCCAACATGGCGAAACCCCATCTCTACTAAAAATACAAAAATTAGCCAGCGTGGTGGCGTCTGTAGTCCCAGCTACTTGGAAGCCTGAGGCAGGAGAATTGCTTGAACCCAGGAGGCAGAGGTTGCAGTGAGCCGAGATCGTGCCACTTCACTCCAGCCTGTGCAACAGAGGGACACTCCATCCCCCCCCCCCCAAAAAAAAGCCCGGGCTGGGTGGCTTACACCTGTAATCCCAGTACTTTGGGAGGCCGAGGCAGGCGGATCATCTGAGGTCGGGAGTTCGAGACCAGTTTCATCAACATGGAGAACTCACCCATCTCTACTAAAAATACAAAATTAGCTGGGCATGATGGCGCATGCCTGTAATCCCAGCTACTCAGGAGGCTGAGGCAGGAGAATTGCTTGAACCCAGGAGGTGGAGGTTGCGGTGAGCTGAGATTGCACCATTGCACTCCAGCCTGGGCAGCAAGAGTGAAACTTTGTCTCTCTCTCTCTCTCTCTGGCACACACACACACACACACACACACGGGCCTCCTGTGGTCTCACTTGGTCCTCTTTGTGACAGTGCCATTGTTAGCATTTACAGAGGAGGAAGTGAAGCTCACGGTTGAGCCTCTCACTTGCCCACTTTGCCAAACCCTGGTAGGGATGGGATTAGAGGCTCCTTGTCTTTCGTGAAATGAGACAACGATCTGGGGGATCGTTGGAAGGATTAAAATGAGTATTCAGATGACAATGCTGGATTCTTAATAGTGTCCTCTGTTAATAATAATAATAATGTAGTAGCAACAGTCACGTAGTCTTTACAGTCACAGGTGCATGTGTGTAGATGGGGTTCTCTCTGTATTAGCCAGGCTGGTCTCCAACTCCTGGCCTCAGGCTATCCTCGCACCTCTGCCTCCCTTAGTGCTGGTATTACAGATGTGAGCCACTGCACCGGCCTGCAGTTTTTACTACAACTCTGTGAGGTGATTAGTACTAGCATTCCCATTTGACAAATAAGGACAGTGAAGAAAGCAGAAGTAACTTGGCCAATGTCACAGAACAGCCATAGCAATTCCTGGGTGGTGTGGAGTGGAAGGCTCTGGCCTTAACTGCTACACATTGTCTCTGGTAACAAGGCCCTGCCTGAAGTATATTCCGGCTTCTAGAGGTTGCAAGGAAATGGACCACTCATCAGTTCTTGCAGCCTCCTTATGATCTACAGTGGGACTTCGCAAAGGCAGGCCTAGTAGGAAAACAAAGAGAAGAGGGTTGGAAGAAGGGAAGGATTGGGGCTCAGAAATTATGAGGGAATGGACTAGAAAGGATAGAAACAAAGCTCTTGGCCAGGTGCAGTGGCTCACACCTGTAATCCCAGCACTTTGGGAGGGCAAGATGGGCGAATCAATTGAGGTCAGAAGTTCTAGGCCAGCCTGGCCAACATGGTGAAACCCCATCTCTACTAAAAATACAAAAAAAAAAAAAAAAAAAAAGAAAAAGAAAAAAAGAAAAAATGGGTCGGGAGCAGTGGCTCACGCCTGTAATCCCAGCACTTTGGGAGGCTGAGGCGGGCGGATTACCTGAGGTCAGGAGTTTTAGACCAGCCTGGCCAACATGGAGAAACCCCATCTCTACTAAAAATACAAAATTAGCCGGCCATGGTGGTGCATGCCTGTAATCCCAGCTACTCAGGAGGCTGAGTCAGGAGAATCACTTGAACCCAGGAGGTGGAGGTTGCAGTGAGCTGAGATTGCGCCATTGCACTCCAGCCTGGACAACAAGAGTAAAACTCCATCTAAAAAAAAAAAAAAAAAAAAATTAGCTGTGCTTAGTGGCACATGCCTGTAATCCCAGTTACTCAGGAGGCTGAGGCAGGAGAATCGCTTGAACTAGGGGGATGGAGGTTGCAGTGAGCTGAGATCGTGCTACTCCACTCCAGCCTGGGCGACAGAGCCAGACTCTGTCTCAAAAAACAAAACAAAACAAAAATTAACCGGGTGTGGTGGTGCAGGCCTGTAATCCCAGCTAATTTGGAGGCTGAGGCAGGAGAATTGCTTGAACCCGGGAGGTGGAGGTTGCAGTGAGCTGAGATCCTGCCACTGTACTCCAACGTGGGTGGCAGAGCGAGACTCCGTCTCAAAAAAAAAAAAAAAAAAAGAAACAAAGCTTTTGTCCCCATCTCCACCAGAAGTGAAGAAAAGAATGGCTTCCAGCTTGAGGAATGGGGAATGGGGATGATGGTACTACACTACTACTACTACTATTAAATACTACTGCTACTGCTACAACAGTACACATTCATATCTATTCTTAGAAGGTATTAATCCCAGAAATTCAGGCTGAGGTTGGGAAAAGTAGGTTCCTTATCCTTGGGAATCTGTTTACTTACCTATAAAACCAGAGTGTAGTAAACAGGAATCCCTGTCCTGGCTGCCTAGCCAGGTTGTTAGGAGGAAAGAGAGATTTGGTGTCCTATACTAGCATTCAGAATGACTTGTGATGGGACACTGTGTTTGCAAGGCTGGGGAAAGCGGGCTGTGATACCTACAAGTGGGAGTGTACATTTTTACAACTCCATGAGGAGGCAGGCTGGCATATCTGTTAACGTAACATTAATCCTTTGTACCAATCCTTTGATTAAGCACTTCAGGGCCAAGGAAACTATCTTACATATGTATTCCCCCATGTGCACAGACAAATGTAGAAAGAGGTACAGTTGAGGGCTGTTTGAATGGCAAAAGCATGGAAGCAAACTAATTGTTCATAAATAGGGGACTGGCTTGATTTTTGAAAAATGACACATCAAGCCTGAGCAACATGGTGAAACGCTGTCTCTACAAAAAATACAAAAATGAGCTGGGTGTGGTGGCAGGCACCTGTAGTCCCAGCTACTCAGGAGACTGAGGCAGGAGGATCACTTGAGCTGCAGAGGCGGAGGTTGCAGTGAGTGGAGATCGCACTACTGCACTCCAACCTGGGTGACGGAGTGACACCACATCTCAAAAAAAAAAAAGACACATTTGTTTAACAGGAATTCTACGCAGCCCCTCCCACAAAATAAAGTAGTACTGTTGTGGAATAAGCTCCAAGATTTATCACATATAATTATAATTATGACTGTGTTTGGCTGCAAATAACAATGTAGCCTTCTATAGTGCAAATAACAATTCAAATTACATTGCAAATAACAATGTAGCCTTCTATAGTGGCTTAAACAGACAAGGGTTAATCTGTCTCAAGCAATAAGTAGCAATAAGGGCAGGCACATCTGAGTCTTGCATGGGGCATTGGTGTGTTGTCAGGAATGCAGACTCTTTTTCTTTTTAAAATTTCAAAAGCCTTAGAAGGTCACAGTGGCACATGCCTGTAGTCCCAGCTACTCAGAAGGCTGAGGCAGGAGGATCGCCTGAGCCCAGGAGTTCCAGGCTGTAATGAGCCATGATCATGCCTGTGAATAGCCACTGCACTCCAGCCTGGGCAACATAGCAAGACCCCATTTCTAAAACAACTTTTTTTAAAATTTAAAAACTTTTTGCCTCATTTCACCAGATCCCTGGCTTGGGGAGCCTTCCTTCCCTATGGTGGGACACCTGGCTTTGGATTTCACCTTCTTGCCCCTTCCAGGTGGTGGAGGTAATGGGTCAGCGGGGCGGGAGCTGGACTTGGCTAAGCTTCCAAGGCAGGAATTGGGCCGGGTGTTGGGCCAGGCTCTGAGATGTGGGGGTTTCTCCCGTGCCCCCCACTGCATGAGTTCCGTGGGCAGATGGTATACTGTGGGTCTCCGGTTGGAGTGGGGCTAGTGCCCCAAGGTGGCTTGAAGACCTCTCAGCCTGAGGGCGAGGCAGGAGCTGGGGTGGAGAGCAACTGTGAGGGGCCTCCCTGGAGCCTTGCACTGCCCCAGCTGGTGCCATGAAGCTAGAGAAGGAGAAGCTGGAGCAAAACCTCAATGAGTCCCAGGATATCAAAGCTCTGTAATTTGCCAAGCTCCTGAAGCAGAAGAGGATCACCCTGGGATATATCCAGGCCCGTGTGGGGCTCACCCTGGGGGCTCTTTTTTTAAATGTTTGTTTATTTATTTATTTATTTATTTATTTTTGAGACAGGGTCTCACTGTCGCCCAGGCTGGAGTGCAGTGGCGTGACCTTCGCTCACCGCAACCTCTTGTTGTGCCCAGGGGTGTTAGAGAGAACGCCACACTTTGAGACGAATTAACAGTCCTTTATTAAGCCGGCGGCCAAAGAGACAGCTAACGCTCAAAATTCTCTTGGCCCCGAGGAAGGGGGTTGATTAACTTTTATACCTAGGTTTAGGAAGGGGAGGGGAACTCAAATGCAATAATTCTACAGAAGTAAAAACATGCAAGAATAAAAAAAAAAATGGTTACAAAGAGATAAACAATTTAAAAGACAAATAGTTACAAGAAGAGCAACGGTACCAGGTGCAAGGCTTTAAATCTTTCATTATAATTAGATATAGGGGGTATGCCGGACAGGAACTCAAGGCTTTATGTTATCTCTTTGAGAAAAATCCTGGGAACTTCATACATTGTTGGTGCTAGTACCTTATCAGTTAATTGTGCTACTTTGAAATGCTGAGGATCTGCTTACACAGGTTAACTCCTTGTGGAAGGGAGTTGGATAAGGAGCCCTTAGTGTCTTGTAAATTAAGGGGTCAATTGGAGTTTGTCTGGCTTTCCCAGCTAGAGAGAGTCTTATTTATATGAGAAGCAAGGCTAGGTGATTAAAGAGACAAGCAGGATAAAATTCAAAGTAACGAGTTAGAGTAAAAACAAGGTTAGGCGTTTCACTGTGCCTCCTGGGTTCAAGCAATTCTCGTGCCTCAGCCTCCCAAGTAGCTGGGATTACATGCATGTGCCACTATGCCCAGCTAATTTTTGTATTTTTAGTAGAGACGGGGTTTCTCCATGTTACAGGCCAGGCTGGTCTTGAACTTCTGACTTCCCACCTTGGCCTCCCAAAGTGCTAGGATTACAGAAGTGAGCCACCATGCCCAGCCTCTGGGGGTTCTATTTGGGAAGGTGTTCAGCCAAATGACCATCAGCTGCTTTGAGGCTCTGCAGCTCAGTTTCAAGAGCATGTGTAAGCTGCCTCCCTTGCTGCAGAAGTGGGTGGAGGAAGCAGCCAACAATGAAGATCTTCAGGAGATATGCAAAGCAGAGACCCTCAGGCAGGCTGAAAGAACAAGAACCCGGGCCAGTCGTGGTGGCTCACACCTGTAATCCCAGCACTTTGGGAGGCCGAGGCGGGAGGATCACGAAGTCAGGAGATTGAGACCATCCTGGCTGACAAAGTGAAACCCTGTCTCTACTAAAAATACAAAAAAAAATTAGCCGGGTGTGGTCACGGGCACCTGTAGTCCCAGCTACTCAGGAGGCTGAGGCAGGAGAATTGCTTGAACCTGGAAGGCGGAGCTTGCAGTGAGCAGAGATCGCGCCACTGCACTCCAGCCTGGGCGACAGAGCGAGACTCCATCTCAAAAAAAAAAAAAAAAAAAAAAAAAAAAGAACAAGAACCGAGTGAGAGGCAAGCTGGAGAACTTGTTCCTGCAGTGCCTGAAACCCACACTACAGCAGATTAGCCACATTGCCCAGCAGATCAGCCACATCAGCCAGTGCGCCCACAAACCCACACTGCAGCAGACCTCCAGGTTGGGCTGGAGAGGATGTGGCCCCAGTGTGGTTCTGTAACTGGCGCCAGAAGGGTAAGTGATGAAGCAATGACTATGCACTACAAGAAGATTTTCAGACTGCTGGGTCTCCCTTATCAGGGGGCCAGTGTTCTTTCCTCCGGCCCCAGGGCCCCATTTTGATACCCCAGGCTATGGGAGCCCCCACTTCACTATGCTGCAAGGGGAAGCCTTTACCCCGTCTCTGTTGCCACTTGGCCCTGCCACGGTTTGAAACTGAGGTGCCTGCCCTTCTAGGAATTGGGGACAGAGGAAGGGAAGAAGCCAGGGGAGGAGAACCTGGAGTTTGTGCCAGGGCTTTTGGGCTTAAGTTCTTCATTCACTAAGGAAGGAATTGGGCACACAAAGGGTGGGGGCAGGGGGTTTTGGGACAACTGGTCGGAGGGAAGGTGAAGTTCAATGATGCTTTTGATTTTAATCCCTACATCATATATCACTTTGTTCTTAAAGAAACCTGGGACACAGTAAAAAATAAATAAAATAAGGCCGGGCGTGGTGGCTCACGCCTGTAATCCCAGCACTTTGGGAGGCCGAGGTGGGCAGATCACGAGGTCAAAAGATTGAGATCATTCTGGCCAATATGGTGAAACCCCATCTCTACTAAAAATACAAAAATTAGCTGGGCGTGGTGCCACGTGCCTGTAGTCCCAGCTACTCAGGAGGCTGCGACAGGAGAATCACTTGAACCCAGGAAGCGGAGGTTGAGTGAGCCAAGATTGTGCCACTGCACTCCAGCGCGGTGGCTCATGCCTGTAATCCCAGCACTTTGGGAGGCCAAGGCGGGAAGATCACCTGAGGCCAGGAGTTCGAGACCAGCCTGGCCAACATGGTGAAACCCTATCTCTACAAAAAATACAAAATATTGGCCGAGTATAATGGTGCAAGCCTGTAGGCCCAGCTACTAAGGAGGCTGAGGCAGGAGAATTGCTTGAACCCGGGAGGCGGAGGTTGTGGTGAGCCGAGATCACGCCATTGCACTCCAGCCTGGGCAACAAGAGCTAGACTCTGTCTCAAAAAAAAAAAAAAAAAAAGTGATGCCCTCTTAGAAGCCAGAGACCACTAGGCTGCCTTAGGTGGGGTGAATAGGCCCAGGTCAGAAATGGAGCAGGTCAAAACTCCTGTGCTGATCAGTAGTGGGATAGTGCCTATGAATCACCACTGCACTCCAGCCTGGGCAACATAGTGAGATTCTGTCTCAAAACAAAAGTTAGCTAGCTGGGCACAGTGGCTTATGCCTATAATCCCAGCATTTTGGGAGGCTGAGGCAGGAGGATCACTTGAGCCTAGGAGTTTGAGACCAACCTGGGCAACATGGTGAAATCCCATCTCTACAAAAAATACAAAAATTAGCTGGGCACAGTGGCTCACGCCTGTAATCCCAGCACTTTGGGAGGCTGAGGTGGGCGGATCACTTGAGGTCAGGAGTTCGAGACTAGCTTGGCAAACGTGGTGAAACCTCATCTCTACTAAAAATACAAAAATTAGCTGGACGTGGTGGCATGTGTCTGTAATCCCAGCTACTCAGGAGGCTGAGGCAGGAGAATCGCTTGAACCTGGGAGGCGGAGGTTGCAGTGAGCTTAGATCACACCACTGCATCCAGCCTTGGTGACAGAGCAAGACTCTGTCTCAAAAACAAACAAACAAACAACAACAACAACAAAATATATATATATATATATATGTAGCTGGGTGTGGTGGTGTGCACCTGTAGTCCCAGCTACTGGGGAGGCTGAGGTGGGAGGATCTTGTGAGCCTGGAAGCTGGAGGTTGCAATGAGTGCCCCTGCACTCCAGCCTGGGTGACACAGCGAGACCTTGTCCCAAAAAAAAAAAAAAAAAAAAAAAAGTGGGCTAATGACCTTAATAGACACCTTAGCAAAGAAGGTCTACAGACAGCAAATCAAGCAGAAGAAAAGATCCTTCCTATCATCTATCATCAGGGGAATGCAAATTAAAACAATGAGATACCACTGGACACCTATTAGAATGGCCCAAGTGCTGACGAGGATGTGGAGCAACATTAACTGTCATTCATTGTTGATGGGAATGTAAAATGGCACAGCCACTTTGGAAGACAGTTTGGCAGTTTCATACTAAACTAAACATACCCTTACCATACAATTCATACAATTGTACTCCTTGGTATTCACCCAAAGGAGTTGAAAATTTGTGTCACACAAAAACCTGCACATGGATGTGTATTCATTTATTCATAATTGCCAAAACTTGGAAGCAACCAAGATGTCTTTCAGTAGGTGAATGGATAAGTTCCTGTGGAAAATCCAATGTAATGTTATTTAGTGCTAAAACCAAAAGACATAGAAGCATTTTTTTTTTTTTTTAGACAGGGTCTTGCTCTGTCACCCAAGCTGGAGTGCAGTGGTGCCATCACATCTCACTGCAGCCTCAACCTCTTGGACACAAGCAGTCCTTCTGATTCAACCTCCCAAGTAGCTGGGACTACAGATTTGCCACCATGCCCACATAATTTAAAAAAAATTTTTTTTGGTAGAAACTGGGCCTCACTATCTTGCCCAGGTTAGTCTTGAACTCCTGGGTTCAAGAAATCTCCCCACCTCAGTCTCCCAAAGTGCTGGGATTACAAGCGTGGACCACCACTCCTGACCAAGGAAACTTAAGTGCACATTACTAAGTGAAAGAAGACAATCTGAAAAGCCTACATACTGTATTATTCCAACGATATGACATTCTGGAAATGGCATAAATTATGGGGACAGTAAAAAGATCAGTTGGCCGGGCGTGGTGGCTCATGCCTGTAATCCTAGCACTTTGGGAGGCCAAGGTGGGTGGATCACCTGAGGTCAGGAGTTTGAGACCAGCCTGGCCAACATGGCAAAACTCCATCTCTAGTAAAAATACAAAAATTAGCTGGGTGTGGTGGCACATACCTGTAATCCCAGTTACTCGAGAGGCTGAAGAAGGAGAATCCCTTGAACCCAGGTGGTGGAGGCTGCAGTGAGCCGAGATCGCACCACTGCACTCCGGCCTGTGGGACAGGAGGGAGACTATCTCAAAAAAAAAAAAAAAAAAAAAAAAAAGATCAGTGGCTTCCAGGGGCTAAAGCGAGGTGAGATGGAAGAATGGATGAATAGGCAGAACACAGAGGACTTTTAGGGCAGTGAAAATACTGTGTAATGCTAAAGTGGTGGACGATGTATGTCATTATACATTTGTCCAAACCCATAGACTGTCCAACACCAGGACTGAGCCTCATGCAAACTATGGACTCTGAGTGATCAATGATATGCCCGGGTGGGGTCATCCACTGTGACAAATGCACCACTCTGCTGGGGATATGAACAGTGAGGAAGGCTGTGCATGCATGGGGGCAGGAGGCATATGAGAACTCTCTGTACCTTCTGTTCAATTTTACTGTGAATCTAATACTGCTCTTAAAAAATAAAGGCTTTAAAATGCAAATGTTAGCTTTACAGTCACATGATGTGGAGGAAGCCAGTCATATCATGTGAGTAAAATGACATGACAGTATGAGGGAAGAGGTGGAGGGGAAATATGATTGGGAGAGTACGCAAGTCACAGCCACCTCTGACATGGGCAGGCAGAAGGAGATATACACACAGCACATACACAGTGAGCTCAGAGGTCATCATGTTTGGCCAGGGGTGGTGGCTCATGCCTGTAATCCCAGCACTTTGGGAGGCTGAGGTGGGTGGATCACCTGAGGTCAGGAGACAGAGACCATCCTGGCCAACATAGTGAAACTCTGTCTCTACTAAAAAAAAAAAACAAAAAGCCGGGCGTGGTGGCAGCCGCCTGTAATCCTAGCAACTTGGGAGGCTGAGGCATGAGAATCCCTTCAACCCGGGAGGCAGAGGTTGCAGTGAGCCGAGATCACACCACTGCACTTCAGCCTGGCGAAAGAGTGAGACTTTGTCTCAAAAAAAAAAAAAAAAAAGAAAGAAAGAAGAAAAGAAGAGATCATCATGTTCTGAGTTATTGGTAAAAATAGAAATAAAACCCATTTATGTAATTTTAAGGTTCTTTTTTTTTTTTTTTTTTGAGATGGAGTTTCGCTCTGTTGCCCAGGCTGGAGTATAGTGGCGCAATCTCAGCTCACTACAACCTCTGCCTCCCGGGTTCAAGCAATCCTCCTGCCTCAGCCTCCTGAGTAGGTGGGACTACAGGCATATGCCACCACACCCGGCTAATTTTTTGTATTTTTAGTAGAGACGGGGATTCACCATGTTGCCCAGGCTGGTCTTGAACTCCTGACCTCAGGTGATCGGCCCGCCTCAGCCTCCCAAAGTGCTGGGATTACAGGTGTGAGCCACTGCACCAGGCTCAATGGAAAACGTTTTTCTAAAAAGAAGTGTTCTTATTTGAAGAAAAATAGCCGGACGCAGTGGCTCAAGCCTGTAATCCCAGCACTTTGGGAGGCCGAGGCGGGCGGATCACGAGGTCAGGAGATCGAGACCATCCCGGCTAACACGGTGAAACCCCGTCTCTACTAAAAATATAAAAAAAAAATTAGCCGGGTGTGGTGGCGGGCGCCTGTAGTCCCAGCTACTCGGGAGGCTGAGGCAGGAGAATGGCATGAACCCAGGAGGTGGAGGTTGCAGTGAGCCAAGATTGCGCCACTGCACTCCAGCCTGGGCGACAGAGCAAGACTCCATCTCAAAATAAATAAATAAATAAATAAATAATAATTTTTGTCTAATTCAAAGGTTATTTAAAGATTATTTATGAAATGAAGTAAAAGAAATGAGTAAATAAGGGACATATAAAGAAAGTATGAACCAAAAAGTATTTGAGACAAGTCTCAATCAATTTAGAAGTTTATTTTGCTAAGCTTAAGGACACAGGAGACAGGTCTGTGTATTTCTCCAAAGATGAGTTTGGATTCCAAGTCTGGCATACTTTAAGTGTTACATCAGGAGTGTCTAACAACAAAGCCTGATATTTCCATAAGTGTCCTCCTGTCATCCACTGGTGTCCTTTAGCTTCTAGGACTCCTTGTACTTGGTGTGGGGTTAAAACCTCCAGATGTTGTCCTAAAGCCAGTTTATTGGTTTCATCTACTAAAAGAGCAGTTGCTGCAACTGTCCTGAAGCATCCAGGCCTGATAAGAAAGGTGTGTGAGGAAACCAAAGTCCCTGAAGAACAGCTTAGATGATAGGTAAAATGCTCTCTATGGGCTTGTCCATCTACCCTGTGATCATACAGTTTTGGGGTGACAGAGGCCCATTATAATGGGCCAAAACAGAATAAGCAGCCCAGAAGGAAGTTAATATTCTTACCTGCCAAAGTCAAGGGTTCCCGAAGCTCCTCCAGAGATATGGCTAGTTGTCTGATGGGAGCTGTGGCGGAAGGTCTTGGCCCTGTCACTCCTGGACTTGCCTGGCTATTTCGTGGTTCCTTTCTTTCTTTCTTTTTCTCTTTCTTTCTTTCTCTCTCTCTCTCTCTTTCCTTTCTTCCTTCCTTCCTTCCTTCCCTCCCTCCCTCCCTCCCTCCTTCCTTTCTTTTCTTTTCTTTTCTTTCTCAGACAGAGTCTCACTCTGTTGCCCAGGCTGGAGTGCAGTGGCACCATCTCAGCTCACTGCAACCTCCACCTCCCGGTTTCAAGAGATTCTCCTGACTCAGCCTCCCGAGTAGCCAGGATTACAGGCATGTGTCACTATGCCCGGCTACTTTTTGTGTTTTTAGTAGAGAGGTGGTTTCACCATGTTGGCCAGGCTGGTCTCGAACTCTTGACCTCAGGTGATCCACCCACCTTGGCCTCCCAAAGTGCTGGGATTACAGGCATGAGCCACCGCGCCTGGCCTTGCCTGGCTATTTCAGCCATCATTGGTTCGGGCGCGGATGGCTCCTTCCAGTGTGCTGGGTAGTCCCTCTTCCAATGGCCAGTTTTCTTACGGTGTGCACACTGATTCATGCCCAAGACACAGTGACTGGAACACCCAGCTTTGGGCTTCCTGCCTTTCTGCTTCCCTTGTTCAGTCCAAGAGCAAGGAAAGCAATCCCATGTGGGAGGTGAGCTTAAGGCTGCAGCCAAGAGCTACACCTTCTGGGAGGTCCTTCTTGCTCTTTCTGCTTCCTCTGCTTTGTCCCTGTTATTAAAAACTAAAAATGCCAGGCTGGGCGCGGTGGCTCACGCCTGTAATCTCAGCACTTTGGGAGGCAGAGGCGGGCAGATCACGAGGTCAGGAGATCGAGACCATTCTGGCTAAAATGGTGAAACCCTGTCTCTAGTAAAAATACAAAAAATTAGCTGGGCATGGTAGCGGGCACCTGTAATCCCAGCTACTCAGGAGGCTGAGGCAGGAGAATGGCGTGAACCCAGGAGGCAGAGCTTGCTGTGAGCTGAGATCGTGCCACTGCACTCCAGCCTGGGCAACAGAGCAAGGCTCCATCTCAAAAAAACCCACAAAAAACAAAAAACTAAAAATGCCATATCCAAAAGCTGTTCCATAGGAATTTGGGGACCCATAGCTGCTTTTTGTAGTTTCCTACGGGTATCAGGGGCAGAATGGGTTATAAAATGTACTCTGAAAAGGGTTTGTCCTTCTCTTGAGGCAGGATCAGTGTTACTGTAGTTTCTGATAGCCTCAATGAAACGCCCTTGAAACAAAACTGGATTCTCATCTTTACCCTGAGAAACTTCCTTAACCTTTTCAGAGTTAACAGGCTTTTTCATACCTTTCTTCATCCCTTTCAACAAACAAGTGACCATATGATCTTTCCTCCCCAAGTCCTCACTGCCCCTTTGATAGTTCCACTCTGGATCTTGATCTGGAACTGCTATACCTCCTGCCTGATATATATAATGGTTTGGGTTGTGAGCCAATACCTCGTCTGCATGGGTCCTAGCTGTCCCCAAAATGTGTTGTTTCTCTTCCACTATACAACACAGAGACAAAAAGACATGCAGATCCTGCCAAGTTAAACTATAGGTTGGAGTTAATTTCTCCAACTCATCTATGAATTGTCCTGGATCTTCAGAGAAAAGACCAAACTTCTCTTTGCATAGAGCCAAATCAGATATAGAAAAGGGAACATGTACTCTCACAGTGCCTTCTTCCCCATTTGCCACCTCTCCAAGTGGATAAAGGTTTCCCATTGGAGGTTGATAGGAGGCTCCAATATGAGTGGTACTTGCTGGACTAAGTTCCTCAGGGAGTGGTGGGTACAGAGTGGGACTAGACGGGTAAGAAGGAGGGGATGAAGCCTTCTCAATAGAGTTTTCAAGTGGACTAGAGGGAGAAATGACCGACACATCTGAACCTTCATAGCTGACAGAAGGAGGTTCTGCTCCACCTAAAAATGCCTGCTGTCCCTTTGTGGTCACCAGAAATATGTTACAAGACAGGGGTCCCCATCCAGGCCCCAAGAGAGGGTTCTTGGATCTTGTGAAAGAAAGAATTCAGGGCGAGTCCATAGTGCAAAGTAAAAGCAAGTTTATTAAGCAAGTAAAGTAGTGAGCCCGGTGTGGTGGCTTACGCCTATAATCCCAGCACTTTGGGAGGCCGAGGCGGGCAGATCACCTGAGGTCGGGAGTTCGAAACCAGCCTGACCAATGTGGAGAAACCCCGTCTCTACTAAAAATACAAAATTAGCTGGGCGTGGTGGTGCATGCCTGTAATCCCAGCTACTTGGGAGGCTGAGGCAGGAGAATCGCTTGAACCCGGGAGGCGGAGATTGCGGTGACCCGAGCAAGTCCAGCCATTGCAGTCCAGCCTGGGCAAGAAGAATGAAACTTCGTCTCAAAAAAAAGTAAAGTAGTGAAAGAACAGCTACACCATAGACAGAGTAGGACATTCCCGAAAGTAAGAGGAGGAATGCATCCACTCTAGGTACAATGCTTGTATATATGTGGGGAGATGTGCTCTGCTACAAGGGTTTGTTATAAAGGATTAATTTTTTAAATTACTATATTTTGCAAAAATCGATACTATTATCGATTTGCTTTAAAGCAAAATTAGGAACTATGTCTTTTTTCTCCAGATATTGGGATATCTGGACATTCTCAAGTCTGGGTCTGTTTAGTAAACTTTTTTTTTTTTTTGAGATGGGATCTCGCTCTGTCACCCAGTCTGGAGTGCAATGGCGTGATCACGGCTCACTGCAACCTCTGCCTCCCTGGTTCAAGCAATTCTCCTGCCTCAGCCTCCTGAGTAACTGGGATTACAGGGGCACACCACCACACCCGGCTAATTTTTGTATTTTTAGTAGAGATGGGGTTTCACCATGTTGGTCAGGCTGGTCTCGAACTCCTGACCTTGTGATCTGCCCACCTCAGCCTCCCAAAGTGCTGGGATTACAGGCGTGAGCCACCACACCTGGCCCCCCCCTTTTTTTTTTTTTTTTTTTTTTTTTTGAGAAGGAGTATCGCTCTGTCTCCCAGGCTGGAGTGCAGTGGCGCGATCTCAGTTCACTGCAACCTCCGCCTTATGGGTTCAAGCAATTCTCCTGCCTCAGTCTCTTGAGTAGCTGGGATTACAGGCACGTGCCACCCGCCCAGCTAATTTTTGTATTTGAGTGGAGACGGGGTTTCATCATGTTGGCCAGGCTGGGTCTCGAACTCCTGACCTTGTGATCTGCCCGGGCTAGTAATGCCTAGTTTTCTGAGAATGCAGCCCAGCAAGTTCCAGCCGCATTTTCCTAGCCCTCACTCAAAATGGAGTCACTCCATCCTGGCTAACACGGTGAAACCCTGTCTCTACTAAAAATGCAAAAAATCAGCCGGGCGTGGTGCCGGGCACCTGTAGTCCCAGCTACTCGGGAGGCTGAGGCAGAAGAACGGCGTAAACCCGGGAGGCGGAGCTCGCAATGAGCCGAGATCGCGCCACTGCACTCCAGAACAGAGCGAGACTGTCTCAAAAAAAAAAAAAAGGAGTCACTCTGGGCCGGGCGCGGTGGCTCAGGCCTGTAATCCCAGCACTCTGCAAGGCCAAGGTGGGCGGATCACCTGAGGTTGGGAGTTTGAGACCAGCCTGACCAACATGGAGAAACCCCGCCTCTACAAAAAATAAAAAATCAGCTGGGCGTGGCGGTGCATGCCTGCAATCCTAGCTACTAGGGAGGCTGAGGCAGGAGAATAGCATTAACCCAGGAGGCAGAGGTTGTGGTGAGCCGGGATTGTGCCATTGCACTCCAGCCTGGGCAACAAGAGCACAAGTGTGCCTCAAAAACAAACAAACAAAAAACCGGAGTCACTCTTGTTCGAACGCCTCCAATACTATCACTAAGTAAAGGAGAATTTATAATAAAGGAAAATTTACATCCTGTCTTTAAGTGGTAAAGGAACGGGGAGGATAGAAAGACCTTTTTTCTTTGTCCTGCTCTAGGCAAACAGGGAAGGCAGAGAGCTCCCCCACGTTTCTTATCTTTAATTCAACATCCTTTATGTTTTGCGGAAAAATATTCTGGCTTCCTTCAATGACTGTGCTAATAATGTCTGTTTTGTAGTCTTTTTCTGATAAATCCAAATTCATAGGCAATTTCCTCCTTTTTTGTTTTCTTCTGGTGGATCATGAATACATTTCTGTTTCTTCGTATACCTTGTACTTTGTTGGAAATTGGACATTTTGGATAATATGCTGTAGGGATTCTGGATCTTGACCCTCCTCCCCTTTAGGGTTTAATTATTTGCTTTTGTATTTGTTTAATGACTTACTGAATTTTTTTTTTTTTTTTTTTTTTTCTGACACAGTCTCTCTCTGTCCCCCAGGCTGGAGTGCAGTGGCACGATCTTAGCTTACTGCAACCTCCATCTCCCGGTTTCTCCTGCCTTCTCCTGCCTCAGGCTCCCAAGTTGCTGGGATTACAGGTGCCTGCCACTGCATCTGGCTAATTTTTGTAGTTTTAGTAGAGACGGGGTTTCACCATGTTGGCCAGGCTGGTCTCGAACTCCTGACCTCAGGTGATCCACCGGCCTTGGTCTCCCAAAGTACTGGGATCACAGGCATGAGCCACTGCGCCCAGCTGACTTACTGGATTTTTTTTTTTTTTTTTTTTTGAGACGGAGTCTCACTCTGTCCCCCAGGCTGGAGTGCAGTGGCGTGATCTCGGCTCACTGCAACCTCTGCTCCCGGGTTCACGCCATTCTCCTGCCTCAGCCTCCCAAGTAGCTGGGACTACAGGCGCCCGCCACCACGCCCGGCTAATTTTTTTTGTATTTTTAGTAGAGATGGGATTTCACCATGTTAGCCAGGATGGTATCCATCTCCTGACCTCGTGATCTGCCCGCCTTGGCCTCCCAAAGTGCTGGGATTACAGGCATGAGCCACCGCACCTGGTCTGACTTACTGGATTCTTTTAGTGAAGCCTGTCTTTTCTCTCACAGAGTAAATCCTCTTTCTTTCTTTTCTGTATTTTCTTTCTTTTTTTGACAGAGTGTTGCTCTAGTTGCCCGGGCTGGAGTGCAATGGTGCGATCTCAGCTCACCACAACCTCCACCTCCCAGGTTCAAGCGATTCTTCCTCCTCAGCCTTCCCAAGTAGCTGGGATTATAGGCATGTGCCACCAAGCCTGGCTCATTTTGTATTTTTAGTAGAGATAGGGTTTCTCCATATGGGTCAGGCTGGTCTCCAACTCCCGACCTCAGGTGATCCTCCCACCTCAGCCTCCCAAAGTGCTGGGATTACAGGCATGAACCACCGTGCCAGGCCACTTTCTTTTTCTTTCCTTCTTTCTCTTTTTCTTTCTTTCTTTTTTCTTTTTGACAGAGTCTTTGTTCTGTCGCCCAGGCTGTAGTGTAATGGTGTGATCTCGGTTCACTGCAATGTCTTTCTCCTGGGTTCAAGCAATTCTCATGCCTCAGCCTCCTGAGTAGCTGGAATTACAGGTGACTGCCACCATGTCCAGCTAATTTTCGTATTTTTGGTAGAGACGCCATGTTGGCTAGGCTGGTCTCGAACTCCTGACCTCAGGTGACACCTTGGCCTCCCAAAGTGCTGGGATTACAGGTGTGAGCCACCATGCTCGGCCAATCCTCCTAGTTTCTTAAGGAGGTACAGCTATGGGTAAATCCATAGCTGTCTTGGGATGACAGTTGCCTTGATAAAGGTGTTGTCCTGTCTTTCCCTGACAACACCCTGCAGTTTAATTTAATTAAGTTAAATTAAGCAGCTGATTGCTTTAAGAGTTTTCAACAATGGGGGGGGGGCAGGGCATAAATTGCTCTTCAAAGTAATCCAATCAAATGTGCTCCTTTGAAGGAATAGTTTCTGATCTCAGTGTTTTGCATTTGTCCTAATCCTAGGAGGCCTCTTCTCACCTGTCTTATTCACCATTCCCTCTTGTAAACTAGCGGTTCTCCAGTTCTGCCTTTCACTTTAACCTTCATTGTTTAATTGCTTTTCATTGAGAGCACCCATGATCTTGCAAATGGGAGGAGATTAGAAGCTACCTGTTTTACTGCCTGCTTCTCTCCCCAGGCAAAATCTCAGAGAACAGGGTAAAGACAATGGCAAGTTCTTGCTGAGTGACACCTTGACGCTAGGACCTAAGCACTCAGTGGGTGGGGAAGTGTGGGAGAAGCCAAATTCCTCTCCACTGGCCTCTCTTGAAATGCAAAGTACTGGGACGAGGGTCACCAGGGCTCCAGTCTCCTCAGTGCACCATGCCTAAGGTAGCACCTTTGTCCTGCAAGTTGGGACTGAATAGCAGAAGAGAAACTGCTACTCTCAGCTGTACTTGCCTACTATCTTAGATTAAACAACAGGTAGCTGGAGGCAGGATGAGAAACGCTGACCTTTTCCTCATCCCAAAGATAAAGCCTTCTTTTTTATTTTTATTTTTTATTTTGAGATGGAGTCTCACTCTGTTGCCCAGGCTGGAGTGCAGTGGCAGGATCTCATCTGACTGCAACCTCCGCCTCCCGGGTTCAAGCTATTCTTCTGCCTCAGCCTCCTGGGTAGCTGGGACTACAGGAGTGTGCAACCAGGCCCGGCTAATTTTCATATTTTTAGTAGAGACGGGGTTTCACCATTGTTGGGAACAAGCCCCCCAAAATCTGGCCATAAACTGGCCCCAAAACTGGCCATAAAATCTCTGCAGCACTGTGACATGTTCATAATGGCCCTAACGCCCGCACTGGAAGGTTATGGGTTTACGGGAATGAGGGCAAGGAACACCTGGCCCGCCCAGGGCAGAAAACCGCTTAAAGGCATTCCTAAACCACAAACAATAGCATGAGCAATCTGTGCCTTAAGGACATGCTCCTGCTGCAGTTAACTAGCCCAACCTATTCCTTTAATTTGGCCCATCTTTTTGTTTCCCATAAGGGATACTTTTAGTTAATTTAATATCTATAGAAACAATGCTAATGACTGGCTTGCTGTTAATAAATACGTGGGTAAATCTCTGTTCGGGCCTCTCAGCTCTGAAGGCTGTGAGACCCCTGATTTCCCACTTCACACCTCTATATTTCTGTGTGTGTGTCTTTAATTCCTCTAGCGCTGCTGGGTTAGGGTCTCCCCCACCGAGCTGGTCTCAGCACACCATATTGGCCAGGCTGGTCTCAAACTCTTGACCTCATGATCCACCCGCCTCGGCCTCCCAAAGTGCTGGGATTACAGGCATGAGCCACTGCACCTGGCCAGATAAAGCCTTCTGACTAAGAGCTGCAGGGAGAGGGAGCCCTGTCTGGCAGCAGCAATCTGCGGCAGATTCTCTGCCTTGCTAATCTGATAGGGAGGAGAGTGGTGGCAGTCTTGGTTCAGATACCTGAGATGCTTGCTTTTCCTACAGAATATTCATATATTTTATTGAATAAGTGTTTCTGCATTTTCCTGTTGCCCTTATGACAATTTCTAGAGTTTTTGTTTGTTTGTTTGTTTGTTTTTGAGACAGGAACTGCAGCCTTGACCTCCCAGGCTCAGGCAATCCTCCTGCCTCAGCCTCTTGAGTAGCTGGGACCACAGGTGCATGCTACCATGCCCAGTTATTTTTTAAATTATCTGTAGAGACGGGGTCTCCCCATATTGTCCTGGCTGGTCTGAAATTCCTCGGCTCAAGCAATTCTTCCAGCTGAGCCTCCCAAAGTGGTGGGATTATAGGTATAAGCCGCTGTGACCAGCTCGTTTCTAGAGGTTTTAAGTAGTTGGGTCTTTATAGTTTTCACAAGTCTTACTGGAGAATAGGTCATGGAGCTCCTCATGCTTTCATGCTGGAATTTGGTATTCTACTCATGTCTGGTTTTTTTTTTTTTTTTTTTTTTGAGATGGAGTCTCACTCTGTTGCCCAGGCTAGAGCGTAGTGGTACAATCTCAGCTCACTGCAATCTCTGCCTCCCAGGTTCAAGCGATTCTCCTGCCTCAGTCTCCCGAGTAGCTGGAATTACAGGCATGTGCCACCATGCCCGGCTAATTTTTTGTATTTGTAGTAGAAATGGGGTTTTACCATGTTGCCCAGTCTGGTCTTCAATTCCTGACCTCAGGTGATCTACCTGCCTTGGCCTCCCAAAGTGCTGGGATTACAGGCGTGAGCCAACGCCTAGCGTGTTATAGTCTTTTTGTTAAAGTTCTGAAAACATTGATTTTTACCATTTCTGCCAGTATTCTTATGGCATTAATGGATGTAAACCAAAATAAAATTCTAAGCCCCCCAACCACCTGAATGGATTCCTCCTCTTGGCCAAGGGCATTCCAAAATAAACCTGAAACATTATTTCAGACCATCATGGGAATGGATGGTGGGACAGGCCACATTATACCTTCCTCTCGTTGAAATTCAGGCACAGCTGACCAGCATTAACATTAAAACAGAGACCTTGAGACGGAGAGAGCAGACTCTGTAGCAATAAGATACCAACATGACAGATTGCAGTCACAAAATAAATAAAAAGGCCGAGCGTGGTGGCTCATGTCTGTAATCCCAGCACTTTGGGAGGCTGAGGCATGTGGATCACCTGAGGTTAGGAGTTCGAGACCAGCTTGACCAACATGGTGAAACTCCATCTCTACTAAAAATACAAAAAATTAGCCAGGCGTGGTGGTGCATGTCTGTAATCCCAGCTACTTGGGAGGCTGAGACAGGAGAATTGCTTGAACCCAGGAGTCGGAGGTTGCAGTGAGCCAAGCTTGTGCCACTGCACTCCAGCCTGGGCAACAGAGTGAGACTCTGTCTCAAAAAAAAAATTAAATAAATAAATAAAAATATTTTATCCCAAAATATATTGCTTTGACATATTTTGAAATGGGCCTGCAAAACTGTCTCTTTAAGTCTGATAAAAACATTTACAATCTATTCTCTTTGAAGCATGCATAATAGAACCTGAATTTCATCTGCATAATAAGAACCCCTTATTTTAACCCCAGACACTCCCTTCTATTGATTCCAAGGCTTTAGATAAACTCTCAACCAATAACCAATCAGAAAATCTTTGAGTCCACCGATAACCTGGAACGCCCCCCCTTCCTGCTTTGAGTCATCCCACCTTTCCAGATGGAACCAATGTACATCTTTTGTTTTTTTTTTGAGACAGAGTCTCACCCTGTTGCCCAGGCTGGAGTGCAATGGTGCGATTTTCACTCACTGCAACCTCTGCCTCCCAGATTCAAACGATTCTCCTGTCTCAGCCTCCCGAGTAGCTGGGATTACAAGTGCCCACCACGACGCTCATCTAATTTTTGTTTTATTAGTAGAGATGGGGTTTCACCATGTTGGCCAGGCTGGTCTCGAACTCCTGACCTCGTGATCCACCCGCTGCAGCCTCCCAGAGTGCTGGGATTACAGGTGTGAGCCACCATGCATGGTGGAACCAATGTACATCTTACATATATTGACTGATGTCTAAAATGTGTAAAACCAAGCTGTAACCCTACCACCTTGGCACAGGATCTCCTCTCGCTGTGTCACAGGCCATGGTCAATCACATTTGACTCATATTTCAAATATTTTACAAAGTTTCACACTTTTTGTTGACTTGGAGGACAGAATTTTTTAGAGGTCCTGGCTTTCCCATTCCTACTGATATTGTCTTACCCATATAATACTCACAGAAGTCTTTACCTTTCTTTTCATCTAGGATGTTTTCGCTTTTTGGTATTATAGGCAACGCTTCTGCGTATATTTTTGTCTATGTAGCTGGGGGTACATGTGCTCACATTTCTCTAGGGTATATGTTTAGGAATGACATTGGTAGGCCGCAGGGTTCGCATATCTTTTTTTTTTTTTTTTGAGACAGAGTCTCGCTCTGTAGCCCAGGCTGGAGTGCAGCAGTGTGATCTCGGCTCACTGTAAGCTCCACCTCCCAGGTTCACGCCATTCTCCTGCCTCAGCCTCCCGAGTAGCTGGGACTACAGGTGCCCACCACCGCGCGCGGCTAATTTTTTGTATTTTTAGTAGAGATGGGGTTTCACCATGGTCTCGATCTCCTGACCTCGTGATCCACCTGCCTCGGCCTCCCAAAGTGCTGGGATTACAGGCGTGAGCCACTGTGCCCGGCCGGCTTTGCATATCTTTAGCAGACTATTCCAAACTGTTCCTGAGTGATGATACCTATTTATCTCAGGGAATGAGAGTCCCCTTGATCCTCAACCTCAGCAACAGTTGGTACTATGAAACTAAAATTTTTGCCCATTGTGCAGAGATATTAACTTGTAATAAAGAAAAAGTTTTGGCCAGGCACGGTGGCTCACACCTGTAATCCCGAAACTTTGGGAGGCCAAGGCAGGCAGATCACCCGAGGTCAGGAGTTTGAGACCCGTCTGGCCAACGTGGAGAAACCCCGTCTCTACTAAAAATACGAAAATTAGCCATGCATGGTGGCAGGCGCGTGTAATCCCAGCTACTTGGGAGGCTGAGGCAGGAGAATTGCTTGAGCCCGGGAGACGGAGGCTGCTGTGAGCCGAGATCATGCCACTGCACTCCAGCCTGAAAGATAGAGTGAGACTCTGCCTCCAAAAAAAAAAAAAAAAAAGAAAAAGTTTTGCTAGTTGATGAGCATATATATATTGGTATCTTATTATGGTTTTAATATGCATTTCCCTAATTATTATTATTATTATTATTTTTGAGACAGAGTCTTGCTTTGTTGCCCAGGTTGGAGTGCAGTGGCACTATCTCAGCTTGCCACAACCTCTGCCTCCTGAGTTCAAGCAATTCTCGTGCCTCAGCCTCCCGAGTAGCTGGGATTACAGGCGCATGCCACCACACCTGGCTAATTTTTGTATTTTTTGTAGAGACAGGGTTTTACCATGTTAGCCAGGCTGGTCTCAAACTCCTGACCTCGGATGATCTACCTGCCTCAGCCTCCCAAGGTGTTGGAATTACAGACGCGAGCCATCGTGCCTGGCCTGCATTTCCCTAATTATTAATGACATTATCTGTCCTATAACCCCACTGGCCATTTGTATCCTCTTCTTTTTTTTTTGTTTTTTGAGACAGAGTCTCGCTCTGTCACCCAGGCTGGGGTGCAGTGACGCAATCTCGGCTCACTGCAACATCGGCCACGTGGGTTCAAGCAATTCTCTGCCTCGGCCTCCCAAGTAGCTGGGATTACAGGTGGCTGCCACTACACCCGGCTAATTTGTTTTGTATTTTGGCCAGGCTGATCTTGAACTCCTGACCTCATGATCCATCCACCTCAGCCTCCCAAAGTGCTGGGATTACAGGCATAAGCCACTGCGCCCTGCTGTATATTCTTCTTTTAGAAGTACGGCATCAATTCTTCTGCTCATTTTTCTATTATCTTTTTCTTAATAAGTTGTCTTTTTGTGTATATTTTGGGTATGAGTCTTCTGCCTGTTAGATGTATTTCAATTATCTTCTGCCACTCTGAAGCTTTCTTTCTACTCGGTTAATGGTATCTTTTTCTCTAATTTTGAATTTCTGATATATAGGAATTGAAAAAATAATAGAGAGAATTCTTGCCTGATCTAGGAGTGTCTGCGCAGCTGCCAATTTGCATCTGGCATCTTTCACCCAGCATTCCCTTATGTGAACATCTTACAAAATAATAAAGAATTGGGTGGGCATCCTTTTTCTTTTTTTTTTTTTTTTGAGACGGAGTCTCGCTCTGTCGCCCAGGCTGGAGTGCAGTTGCACGATCTCGGTTCACTGAAAGCTCCGCCTCCTAGGTTCACGCCATTCTCCTGCCTCAGCCTCCAGAGCCTGGGACTACAGGTGCCCCCCACAATGCCCGGCTAATTCTTTGTATTTTTAGTAGAGACGGGGTTTCACTGTTAGCCAGGATGATCTCGATCTCCTGACCTCGTGATCTGCCCGCCTCGGCCTCCCAAAGTGCTGGGATTACAGGCATGAGCCACCACGCCCGGCCTTTTTTTTTTTGAGACGGAGTTGCCACCTCCTTCTACCGGGTTCAAGCGATTCTCCTGCTTCAGCCTCCCCAGTAGCTGGGATTACAGGCATGTGCCACCACGCCCGGGACATGTTGGTCTCCATGTTGGTCAGGCTGGTCTGCAACTCCCGACCTCAGGTGATCCGCCCGCCTTGGGCCTCCGAAAATGTTGGGATTACATGCATAAGTGACCGCGCCTGGCACCCCCTCTTTTTTTTTGTTTTTTTTTAGACGGAGTCTTGCTCTTGTCACCCAGGCTGGAGTACGATGGCATGATCTCAGCTCACTGCAACCAATGCCTCACGTTATCAGTGTCTGTAAAGGAGAAAGCAGAGAGAAGCAATAGGGCAACTGATGGGCTTGAGAACAGCAGAACCCCAAAACACACAACTGGGATTCCCTAGCGAGCACAGCAGGCCAATGTGAGGAGTGGCTGAAACTCGGAGCAGTTGTGCCCTGCCTAATGGTGAGTGAAACGGGCCTGCAGAAGGTCTACGAGTCTGCAGCAGTCTAGTCCCTGAGAGCAGAACTCCCCTTCTGTGACAGTGCCCTGCAATGAGGAGAAACTACTCAACAGAATGAAAATTGAGCATGATAGGGACAATGGAGCTCAAAAACCAAGCAGGGGAAAGCTCAGAAAGCAAGCCACATGTTTTTGCAGTATACTACATGAAAACAGCAGAGATCTGGGAAGGTGCAAAGGCCATCCTAAACCATCCCTCCTTCGGAAAGGTCACATTAAAAATGATCAACAGACAGTGGTTCATGCCTGTAATCCCAGCACTTTGGGAGGCAGAGGTGGGCAGATCACCTGAGGTGAGGAGTTCGAGACCAGCCTCGCCAACATGGTGAAACCCTATCTCTACTAAATTTTTTTTTGTATTTTTAGTAGAGATGGGGTTTCAC
This sequence comes from Pan troglodytes, assembly GCF_028858775.2. Lineage (NCBI taxonomy): Eukaryota > Metazoa > Chordata > Mammalia > Primates > Hominidae > Pan > Pan troglodytes. The sequence goes on along the minus strand of NC_086015.1, from coordinate 131,895,610 downwards.
CGTGTTAGCCAGGATGGTCTCGATCTCCTGACCTCGTGATCCCCTGCCTTGGCATCCCAAAGTGCTGGGATTACAGGCGTGAACCACAGCGCCCGGCTTGTTTTTTCGTTTAAAACTTTTCTGGGCTGGGCGTGGTGGCTCACGCCTGTAATCCCAGCACTTTGGGAGGCCGAGGCAGGCAGATCATGAGGTCAGGAGATCGAGACCATCCTGGCCAACATGGTGAAACCCTGTCTCTACTAAAACTACAAAAATTAGCCGGGGATGGTGGCACAGGGCTGTAATCCCAGCTACTTGGGAGGCTGAGGTAGGAGAATCGCTGGAACCCGGGAAGCAGTGGTTACAGTGAGCCAAGATCATGACATTGCACTCCAGCCTGGGCAACAAGAGCGAAGCTCCTTCTCAAAAAAAAAAAAAAGGATCAACACAAAAGAGTAAGGGTATCCCTCACTGTTAGAATAAGTTATATAAGAAAAATGGGATGAAAAATAGAACATCTCTATAAGAAAATGAAAACATGCCAGCAAGACGCCCATAAAAATGAACCAGGAGACTGCTCCTGCTATTCCAAAACAAGCTAAACGTATTAAGAAAATGACACAAGTCATGCAAGAACAATGTAAACAATAATTAGAAAAATTCAGAAAAAAGATAGAAATCAGGAAGAAATTTAGAAATAAAAGAAGTATTTTAGGAATTAAGGCTAAGCTAGATGGATTAGAGTGAATAACAACAAACAATAATGCTTTAAGATAAATAGAAGGTAAAACGAAGAAAAGCAACTTTAATTGTTTTTTAGAGATAGGGTCTTGCTTTGTCACCCAGGCTAGAGGGCGGTATGCACAATCATAGGTCTGTGCAGCCAGGAACCCAACTTCCTGGGCTCAAGTGTTACTCCTGCTTCAGCCTCCCCAGTAGCTGAGACTACAGGTGGGAGCCAGATAATTTTTCACTTTAAAAAATTTTTTGGTAGAGACTTGTTTTCACCATGTTGCCCAGGCTGGTCTCAAACTCCTGAGCTCAAGCAATCCTCCTGATTCACCCTCCCAGAAAAGTTTTTTAAATTTATTTTTTATTTTTATTTATTTATTTTTATTTTTATTTTTTGAGATGGAGTCTCGCTATGTCACCAGGCTGGAGTGCTGTGGCGTGATCTCGGCAACTGCAATCTCTGCCTCCCGGGTTCAAGCGATTCTCCTGCCTCAGCCTCCTGAGTAGCTGGGATTACAGGCACGTGCCACCATGCCCAGCTAATTTTTGTACTTTTAGTAGAGATGGGGTTTCACCATGTTGGCCAGGATGGTCTCGATCTCCTGACCTCGTGATCTGCCTGCCTCGGCCTCCCAAAGTGCTGGGATTACAGGCGTGAGCCACCACGCCCAGCCCAGAAAAGTTTTAAACGAAAAAACGAGCCGGGCGCCGTGGTTCGCGCCTGTAATCCCAGCACTTTGGGAGGCCGAGGCAGGGGGATCACGAGGTCAGGAGATCGAGACCATCTTGGCTAACACGGTGAAACCCCATCTCTACTAAAAATACAGAAAAAAATTAGCCGGGCATGGTGGCGGGTGCCTGTAGTTCCAGCTACTCGGGAGGCTGGGGCAGGAGAATGGCATGAACCCGGGAGGCAGAGCTTGCAGTGAGCTGAGATCACAACACTGCACTCCAGCCTGGGCAACAGAGCAAGACTCCGTCTCAAAAAAAAAAAAAAAAAAGAAAGAAAAAACGGGCCTGGCACAGTGGCTTACATCTGTAATCCCAGCACTTTGGGAGGCTAAGGTGAGCAGATCACTTGACGTCAGGAATTCAAAACCAGCCTGACAATGTAGTAAAACCCCATCTCTACTAAAAATACAAAAATTAGCCAGGCATGGTGGCGGGTGCCTTTAGTCTCAGCTACTCAGGAGGCTGAGGCAGGAGAATTGCTTGAACCTGGGAGGCAAATGTTGCAGTGAGCCGAGATCATGCCACTGTACTCCAGCCTCGGCAATGAAGCAAGACTCTGTCTTAATAATAATAAAAAAAAAAAAAAAAAAAAGAGGGAAAGTGCAGTGGCTCATGCCTGTAATCCCAGCATTTTGGGAGGCTGCAGCGGGTGGATCACCTAAGGTCAGGAGTCGAGACCAGCCTAGCCAACATGGTGAAACCCTGTCTCTACTAAAAATACAAAAATAGCCGGGCGTGGTGGTAGGCACCTGTAATCCCAGGTACTTGGGAGGCTGAGGCAGGAGAATCACTTAAACCGGGGAGGCAGAGGTTGCAGTGAGTAGAAATCACACCACTGCACTCCAGCCTGGGCGACAGAGCAAGACTCCATCTCAAAAAAAAAAAAAAGAAAAGAAAAGAAAAGAAAAGGGGCCAGGGGTGGTGGCTCACCCCTGTAATCCCAGCACTTTGGGAGGCCGAGGCGGGTGGATCATGAGGTCAGAAGTTCCAGACCAGCCTGACCAACATGGTAAAACCCCGTCTCTACTAAAAATACAAAAATTAGCTGGGTGTGGTGGTGTGCGCCTGTAATCCCAGTTACTCAGGATGCTGAGGCAGGGGAATCGCTTGAACCTGGAAGATGGAGGTTGCAGTGAGCCGAGATCGTGCCACTGCACTCCAGCCTGGGCGACAGAGTGAGACTCGGTGTCAAAAAAAAAAAAAAAAAAAAAAAAAAGAAAAAAAAAAACAAAAAACGATTCAAGACAAAGTGCAAAATATTGAAGATGGGTAAAACCGAACAGTAAAATAAGAGGAATCCCCAAAAAAGAAGACTTTCAAAAAGGTTTGAAACTACAAGCTGAAAGAACATAATGCATGCCCAGAACTATCACTGCTAAGATATGTTCTAATAAAATATTAAGGCTTTAGGCTGGGTGAGTGGCTCACACCTTTAATCCCAGCACTTTGGGAGGCCGATGCAGGTGGATCACCTGAGGTCAGGAGTTCGAGACCAGCCTGGCCAACATGGCGAAACTCTGTCTCTACCAAAAATACAAAAATTAGCTGGGCATGTTGGCGCATGCCTATAATCCCAGCTACTCAGGAGGCTGAGGCAGGAGAATGGCTTGAACCCAGGAGGTGGATGTTGCAGTGAGCCGAGATCGCGACACTGCACTCCAGCCTGGGCAGCAGAGTGAGATGCCATCTCAAAAAAACAAAAAACAAAAAAACACACAAAAAAAGTTATTTGCAGAAATTTGTGGCTGGCCTGCAGGTGGTAATTTGCAGACTCATGCTCTGTAGGGAAGGAACATGCCCTCCTGGTTCCTACTTCTCATTAGCTGGTGCTCTGATTTACATGTTTTTGTACCCTCCAAAAATTCATATTGGAATTTATTCCCTAATGCCACAGAATTGGAAGGAGTGGCCTTTGGGAGATGATTGAGTAATGAAGGCTTTGCCTTTGTGAATTGTATTAAGTTCCCTTATAAAATGGCTTGATGGGGGGGAGTTCACTGCCTTTTTGCCCTTCTTCCATATGAACACCCAGCATTCCTTTCCCTGGAAGATGCAGCATCAAGCCACCCTCTTAAAAGCAGAGAGCAGCCCTCACCAGACAGCCAGTCCTGCTGATGTCTTTTTTTTTTTTTTTGAGACAGAGTCTCGCTCTGTCGCCCAGGCTATAGTGCAGTGGCACGATCTCGGTTTACTGCAAGCTCCGCCTCCCGGGTTCATGCCATTCTCCTGCCTCAGCCTCCAGAGTAGCTGGGACTACAGGCAACCGCCATCACGCCCTGCTAATTTTTCTATTTTTAGTAGAGACGGGGTTTCACCGTGTTAGCCAGGATGGTCTCAATCTCCTGACCTTGTGATCTGCCCGCCTAGGCCTCCCAAAGTGTGGGATTACAGGCGTGAGCCACCGCGCCCAGCCTGGTTTCGATCCCTTGACCTCGTGATCCGCTTGCCTCAGCCTCCCAAGGTGCTGGGATTACAGGTGTGAGCCACTGTGCCTGGCTGAGTTTTGACTAATATAGATAATAACAGAAATTTGGAGTGTGAAGGAACTGTTCTGAACATTCTTCCATGTGTATTTGGTGGGCTCAGCATTTTTGTTTCCTGTGATATCTGGTTAGTTCTATCTTTCCAAAATTAGGGAATAAAGAGGTTTCGCTAATCTGCTGATGTGCAGTGTGGTATTTCTCACGTTTACTTGACTATGTGGAAACACTTTTCTAGAGCTTTTTACTGAGACTTGCAACACCCCAGTCACTCTGGAAGTCATCAATGGGGAAGAAATGGAGGGAACCTTGGTGTTCTCCTTTCCCACAAGGAAAATCAGGTGCACATACAACCTATGAGGAGACATGGAGGTAAGAAGGATTAATATTTGAAGAGTCAGTTATTTTGTAGAATTTTCTTCAATTTTGGTTTGTCTGATTTTATCTTTCTATTTTTTTTTTATTATTACTATTTTTTGAGATGGAGTCTTGCTCTGTCACCCAGGCTGGAGTGCAGTGGCATGATCTTGGCTCACTGCAACTTCTGTCTCCTGGGTTCAAATGATTCTCCTGCCTCAACCTCCCAGGTAGCTGGAATTACAGGTGTGTGCCACCATACCTGGCTAATTTTTTGTATTTTTAGTAGACACGGGGTTTCACCATGTTGGCCTGGCTGATCTTGAACTCCTGACCTCAGGTGATCTGCCTGCCACAGCCTCCCAAAGTTTTGGGATTACAGGCGTGAGCCATGGCGTCCAGCTTTCTTTTTTCTTTTTTTTTTTTTTGAGACAAAGTCTCACTTTGTCATCCAGGGTGGAGTGCAGTGTCATGATCACAGCTCACTGCAGCTACGACCTCCCAGGCCCAAGTGATCCTCCCACTTCAGCCTCTTGAGTAGCTGGGACTACAGGGGCATGCCACCACACTAGGCTAATTTAAAATATTTTTTGTAAAGATAGAATGTTGCTATGTTGTCCAGACTGGTCTCAAACTCCTGGGGTCAAGCAATCCTCCTGCCTTGGCCTTCCAAAGTGCTGTGATTACAAGCATGAACCACCATGCCCAGCCTTGTTTGTTTTGTTTTTTGAGACAGGGTCTTGCTGTCACCCAGGCTGGAGCGGCATGAACATAGCTTACTGAAGCCTTGATCTCCGGGGCTCCAGTGATCCTCCTGCTTCAGCCTCTCAAGTAGCTGAGACTACAGGTGTCAGAGGCATGTGAACGACAACAACTCCATCCTGAATAGGAACTGGGTAAAACGAGGCTGAAACCTATGAGCTGCATTCCCATACAGTTAAGGCATTCTAAGTCACAGCGTGTCGGGAATTGGTGGGTTCTTGGTCTCACTGACTTCAAGAATGAAACCGCGGACCCTCGCGGTGAGTGTTACAGTTCTTAAAGGCGGCGTGTCTGGAGTTTGCTCCTTCTGATGTTTGGATGTGTTTGGAGTTTCTTCCTTCTGGTGGGGTTCGTGGTCTCGCTGGTTCGGGAGTGAAGCGGAGGACCTTTGCGGTGAGTGTTAACAGCTCTTAAGGCGGCGCGTCTGGAGTTGTTCGTTCCTCCCGGTGGGTTCCTGGTCTCGCTGGCTTCAGGAGTGAAGCTGCAGACCTTCGTGGTGTGTGTTACAGCTCATAAAGGCAGTGTGGACCCAAAGAGTGCACAGCAGCAAGATTTATTGCCAAGAGCGAAAGAACAAAGTTTCCACAATGTGGAAGGAGACCCCAGCGGGTTGCTACTGCTGGCTCTGGCAGCCTGCCTTTATTCTCTTATCTGGCCCCACCCACATCCTGCTGATTGGCTCATTTTACAGAGAGGGGAGAGGTCTGTTTTGACAGTGTGCTGATTGGTGTCTTTATAATCCCTGAGCTAGACGCAAAGGTTCTCCATGTCCCCACTAGATTAGCTAGATACAGAGTGTCAATTGGTGCATTCACAAACCCTGAGCTAGACACAGGGTGCTGATTGGTGTGTTTACAAACCTTGAGCTAGATACAGAGTGCCGATTGGTGTATTTACAATCCCTTAGCTAGACATAAAGGTTCTCCAAGTCCCCAACGGTCTCAGGAGCCCAGCTGGCTTCACCCAGTGAATCCTGCACCCGAGAGGCAGGTGGAGCTGCCTGCCAGTCCCCGGCCGTGCCCCCGCACTCCTCAGCCCTTGCGTGGTCGATGGGACTGGGTGCCTTGGAGCAGGGGGTGGCGCTCGTCGGGGAGGCTGGGGCCGCACAGGAGCCCACGGAGGAGGGGGAGGCTCAGGCATGGCGGGCTGCAGGTCCCGAGCCCTGCCCTGCGGGGAGGCAGCTAAGGCCCGGTGAGAAATCGAGTGCCGCGCCGGTGGGCCGGCTCTGCTGGGGGACCCAGCACACCCTCCGCAGCCGCTGGCCGGGGTGCTAAGCCCCTCATTGCCCAGGGCTGGCAGGGCCGGCCGGCCGGCCGCTCCGAGTGCGGGGCCCGCCAAGCCTAGGCCCACCCAGAACTCCAGCTGGCCCGCAAGCGCCGTGCGCAGCCCCGGTTCCCGCTCGCGCCTCTCCCTCCACACCTCCCTGCAAGCTGAAGGAGCCGGCTCCGGCCTTTGCCAGCCCAGAAGGGGGCTCCCACAGTGCAGCGGTGGGCTGAAGGGCTCCTCAGGCGCGGCCAGAGTGGGCGCCAAGGCCGAGGAGGCGCCGAGAGCGAGCGAGGGCGCACGCTGTCACCTCTCAACAGGATGAGATAGGAGGTCGGCACAAAATACTGGTCATAAAGACCTTACTGATAAAACAGGTTGCAGTAAAGGAGCCGGCCAAAACCCACCAAAACCAAAATGGCAATGAGTCCTCACTACTACACTCCCACCAGCGCCATGACAGTTTGCAAATGCCATGGCAACGTCAGGAAGTCATCCTATATGGTCTAAAAAGGGGAGGCATGAATAATCCACCCCTTGTATAGCATATCATCAAGAAATAACCATAAAGATGGGCAACCAGCAGTCCTCGGGCTGCTCTGTCAACGGAGTAGCCATTCTTTTATTCTTTTACTTTCTTAATAAACTTGCTGGATGGGGGCGGTGGCTCATGCCTGTAATCCCAGCACTTTGGGAGGCTGAGGCAGGTGGGTCACGAGGTCAGGAGTGCAAGACCAGCCTGGCCAAGATGTTGAAACCCCGTCTCTACTAAAAATACAAAAATTAGCCGGGCGTGGTGGCGGGCGCCTGTAATCGCAGCTACTTGGGAGGCTAAGGCAGAGAATTGCTTGAACCCGGGAGGCACAGGTTGCTGTGAGCCAAGACTGCGCCACTGCAATCCAGCCTGGGCAACAGAGCAAGACTCCATCTCAAATAAATAAATAAATAAATAATAAAATAAAAAATAATAAACTTGCTTTCACTTTGCACTGCGGGCTCATCCTGAATTCTTTCTTGCGTGAGATCCAGGAACCCTCTCTTGGGGTCAGGATCCAGACCCCTTTCCTGTAACACAGTCACTTGTCACCAGGCCCGGCTGATTTTTGATTTTTTGTAGAGATGGGGTTTTACCCTGTTGCCCGGTCTAGTTTTGAACTCCTTGGCTCAAGGGATCCTCCCTACTCGGCCCCCCAAAGTGCTGGGATTGGTGGCATGAGCCACTGTGCCTGGCCTTGTCTGATATTTATGACTAGATTGAGGTAATGGATTTTCAATAATTTTGTGGCAATACCACAGAAGTGATGTGCCTTTCTCAATGGATCCTATCAGTAGATACCTAATGTTACTATATTTTATATGTGGTGATGTTAACTTTGATCACTTGTTTAAAGTGGTGCCTGCCAGGATTCTCCACTGTAAACTATTTTTTCCTTTGTAATTACTAAACATTTTATTTTATTTTTTTAATTTCCTTTTGAGAGGGAGTCTCGCCCAGTCGCCCAGGCTGGAGTGCAGTGGCACGATCTTGGCTCACTGCATCTCCTGCCTCCCGGGTTCAAATGATTCTGGTGCCTCAGCCTCCGGAGTAGCTGGGATTACAGGCACGCGCCACCACACCCGGCTAATTTTATTTTATTTATTTATTTATTTATTTATTTTGAGACGGAGTCTCACCCTGTCGCCTAGGCTGGAGTGCAATGGCGCGATCTTAGCTCACTGCAACCTCCGCCTCCCAGGTTCAAGCGATTCTCCTGCCTCAGCCACCCCAAGTAGCTGGAATTACAGGTGCCTGCCACCACGCCCGGCTAATTTTTTGTATCTTTAGTATAGACGGGGTTTCACCATGTTGGCCAGGCTGGTCTCGAACTCCTGACCTCAGGTGATTCGCCCGCCTCGGCCTCCTAAAGCGCTGGAATTACAGGCGTGAGTCACCGTGCCCGGCCTAATTACTAAACATTTTAGTAGAGATGTTTTGAAACTTTGCATATATCCTGTTTCGGCTTCAAGTTCTGCCTACTAATTGTAGCATTCATCGGTGGATATTGGGGAAGGCCGACTTTTACTTTCTCAGTCTGAGCAAAATTTCACTGTTTTAAGGAGCAAAACGAGCAGAATTATTGGACAGGAAGAATGGTAGGAGAGAGTAGAGACCTAGGCAAGGGCCGCTCCTGTAAAAATTAGGTAAGTGAAAACTAGTAATAATAAGTACACTCGCGGCTGGGCGCAGTGGCTCACGCTTGTAATCCAGCACTTCGGGAGGCCGAGGTGGGCGGATCACGAGGTCAGGAGATGGAGGCCACAGTGAAACCCCATCTCTACTAAAAATATTTAAAAAAATTAGCCGGGCGTGGTGGCGGGCGCCTGTAGTCCCAGCCACCCGGGAGGCTGAGGCAGGAGAATGGCGTGAACCCGGGAGGCGGAGCTTGCAGTGAGCTGAGATCTCGCCATTGCACTCCAGCCTGGGCGACAGAGCAAGACTCCGTTTCAAAAAAAAAAAAAAAAAAAAAGTACACTCGCACTACGAACAGAAGGATATCCCGAGCAGCTCTGAGAGGGGTTTGCAATCAGGCGCCGAGTCGGCTTCCCGGTTGCCCCGGAGACAGGGTCCTTCCTAGTTCGGCGCCGCCATCTTGTGTCACCAGCCCTTGCCCAATGAACGGCTGCTCAGTGGCGGGAGGGCGGGCTACCGCGCCGGGGCTCTACCCGCCCTGGCGCTCTGCTCTTCCCGGTCATGGAGGCGCCAGCCGCCCGCTTGTTTCTGCTCCTGTTGCTTGGGACTTGGGCCCCGGCGCCAGGCAGCGCCTCCTCCGAGGCACCGCCGCTGATCAATGAGGACGTGAAGCGCACAGTGGACCTAAGCAGCCACCTGGCTAAGGTGACGGCCGAGGTGGTCCTGGCGCACCTGGGCGGCGGCTCCACGTCCCGAGCTACCTCTTTCCTGCTGGCTTTGGAGCCTGAGCTCGAGGCCCGGCTGGCGCACCTGGGCGTGCAGGTGAGTGTGGGCGACCCCTCGCCGCCGCTCCCGGGACCCTTCCCGCCTCCCTTCCTGGCGGTCCCCCGACTCCGCCCGCGCCCCTCTAGGCCTCAGGAAATGCGGAGACCCGGGCGGCGGGCGAGGCGCAGGGGGTCCGTGGGATTGCCTCGGGGCCCGCGAGGAGTCCTGGGTGGCCAGGGGCCCCGGCGCCTCCGCTGCCCCCGCTGCCCCCGGTGCGCGCCCGCCCTCCTGCCTGGGCCACGTCAGCACCGGCCTGCCCCCGCGCGGGTCGCTGCTCACGTGGGCAGCTGCTGGGATCCGCGGCCGACCCGCCTCGGAGCTTGCCCCTGTTTGGGCCGTTCTCGGCACCGCTCGGGAGACCTCCGGCCGGTAGAACGCACCTCCCTTCCGTAAGGCGAGCGCGGCAGCCCCTCGGCCCGGTGCCAGCGGGCGCCAGACTTCATATCTCACGGCCCGACGAGGTGGCTCAAGTAGAGGACAAATAAATGAATTAAAGTGATTTCATTCTCTTAATTCAGTATCTGGTCCGTTGTAGGTGCTTCTTTCTAGACATAGAGAACCATCAGAAATGTAACAGGTTTCGCATTTTTAAGTTGGTAATCACTTGAAATCCCTATGAATGTGATGCATTTCTTAAGGTTGCTAATGAACGCTTTCTAAATGTTAAAACTCTTTTTAAAGTTAGTTTTAAAACTCCTGCAGTAATATAAGTTCTCTTATGCTGTACAGAAAAGGAAGGTCCAATTTTCTCCCTTCCCCCTGCTGCTTCTCATTCTTACACCTCGGCAATAAATGGCTGTGTTTGGCTTAAATGTTTCCAGGTTTGGGAGTAAAGAAAATGTTGGGTTTGGGAGTAAAGGGAATATACATACAGAGAGGTTTGGTTTTTATTACTATTGTTGTTAAACAATTTCATTAAATGATTACCTAATTATTTGTTGAGAGAATAGTCATTATAGTGTCACATTTCTTCTAAGCACACTTCGTTCTCTGACTGAATATGGAGCTATAAAGATGGGTTTATAGAGATTACGTTTCTGAAATGACTCCTATTTTCTTTCATGCGTTGTCCATGATGAAATAAAGTTTTACTCAAAGGCTTGTGGAAAGATAGATCAAAACTTCATGTAAATTTGCCTTGCCACCTTTGAATGTCTTGAATGTTAAATCCCGTTCTTTATAGAAGCCAGTTGTGATTTAATGAGCTTGTTACAGTATAAGTGGACCACAGCAGGAGCTCGGCTATCCTGCCATCATGCCTGCGAGCTAGGTTAATGTACTTATTTTATCTTGTTTTTATTTTTTCTCCCAACTTTATTGAGGTATAATTGGTATACAAAAAACTGCCTATTATTAGTATATTCAAAATACGTATACACTGGTGTAACCATTACCACAATCCGGGTAATAAACATATCTGTGACCTCCAGAAGTTTCCTTTTGTCCTTTAGTTTGTTTGTTTCTGTGGTAAGATACTTTCTTACTGGGACTCTACTGTGTGTCAGATATTATGGTGGGTATTTTAAATATATTCTCATTTAGCCCTCATAGCAACCATTTAAGATATAAATCCTCATATAGCAGGCAAGGAGGCTGTAGTCTGTCAGGTTAAGTTATTTAGCCCCTTACATGCGGTCTTACAGTGCAGAGTAAGTCAGGGCTCCAGCTTATTCCGTAATTTGTGTGTTCTCACACTGTATAATGTTGCCTCTTCTGGCTTTTATGGCTGTGAGATAGGATTGTATTGGGTATAAGACTTGCAGTCACATTAACAGATTTATTTAAAATCATTTTCAATTTTGTAGTCCAAGACACCAGTTAAATGGATATATGTGCTATTTTGTACTCCTATCCCAGTGGGAAACAACTGGATGATAAACTTAACAAGGAGATGTATATTTTCCAACAGTTGTGTTGGAAACTGATGAGGTTGCTGAAATGTTTTTCAGTGGGTTCTTTTCTTTTTCTTTTTTTTTTTGAGACGGAGTTTCACTCTCGTTGCCCATGCTGGAGTGCAATGGCGCTATCTTGGCTCACTGCAACCTCTGCCTCCTGGGTTCAAGCGATTCTCCTGTCTCTCCTCTGGAGTAACTGGGATTACAGGCGCATGCCACCACGCCTGGCTAATTTTTGTATTTTTTTTTTTGATGCAGAGTCTTGCTCTGTCGCCAGGCTGGAGTGCGGTGGTGCAATCGGCTCACTGCAACCTCTGCCTCCCAGGTTCAAGTGATTCTCCTGCCTCAGCCTCCGGAGTAGCTGGGACTACAGGCGCGTGCTGCCACGCCCAGCTAATTGTTGTATTTTTTTTGTAGAGACAGGGTTTCATGCATGTTGGCCAGGATGGTCTTGATCTCTTGAACTCATGATCTGCCCACCTCGGCCTCCCAAAGTGCTGAGATTACAGGTGTGAGCCACTGCGCCCGGCCAATTTTTGTATTTTTAGTAGAGACAGGGTTTCATCATATTGGTCAGGCTGCTCTCGAACTCCTGACCTCAGGTGATCTACCTGCCTCGGCCTCCCAAAGTGCTGGGATTGCAGGCGTGAGCCACCATTCCTGGCCTTCAGTGGGTTATTTTCAAACCCTTGTAGAATTTTAGGAGCTAGCAGAAGGGACCATGGTGGTTACTGACTAGGAGCCAGTGGTTGCTTCTCTTTTTACCACCAAGGACCCATCTAATGATTTTTCCTCTCTTTTGGATCCTGTATCTGAAATATTTTGGCATGCTAATATTTTATTAAGTAACTCAATATTTTTCAATAAAATAAATAAGTCTGTATAACTGAACACAATGAGAGTTCCTGATACACACACATATACTAGAATGTTCTTTTTTTTTTTTTTTTTTTTTCTTGAGGCAATTTCTCGATCTGTTCCCCAGGGTAGAGCACAGTGGCCCAGTCAGAGCTCACTGCAGCCTCGAATTTCTGGGCTCAAGCTATCCTCCCACCTAGCCCCCTGAGTAGCTAGGACTACATGTGCGCACCACTACGCCTGGCTAATTAAGAGCAATTTTTTGTTTTTTCAGAGATGGGGTCTTGCTGTGTTGCCCAGGCTGGTCTTCAACACCTAGCCTCAAGCAGTCCTCCCAAAGTGTTGGGATTACAGGTGTGAGCCACTGCACTTGGCCTGGCTGGAATATTCCCACTGTGATAAGATTCTAGTCAAAGTAATGAAACTTGTTGTTTGTATTAGACTGTACAGCTTTATTGAGGATGATTGTATGATTGTTTTTAGGCTTTTTGATATATTTTAAAAGTTCTCCAATACAGCTTTTTGTATCCTACTGGGAATCACTACTTCAGTCCTAAAAGATAGTCTAATTTTTGTTTTTTTCAGTTGAGGGTGGGTTGGCAGAGCGATCAGTGGGATATGTATACCCTTCTCCCTTGCAGTCTGCTCCACAGTCTTATGATTGGAGATAACTACTCTTTCTCAGAAAACCCCTGCAGTCTGCTGGAGTGAACATCCTTTTCCTGGTTATGTATCTTGTTGCTGTGAGGGTACCCCAAACAGTGGTCATTGGCTCCTCCCCAAGGGTATTTTGCCACTGTTAACCTTTTTTTTTTTTTTTTTTGAGAGGAAGTCCCACTCTGTTGCCCAGGCTGGAGTGCAGTGGCACGATCTCAGCTCACTGCAACCTCTGCCTCCCAGGTTCAAGTGATTCTCCTGCCTCAGCCTCCCAAGTAGCTGGCCTTAAAGGTGCCCACCACCACACCCAGCTAATTTTTTTATTTTTAGTAGAGATGGGGTTTCACCATGTTGGCCAGCTGCTCTCAAACTCCTGACCTCAGGTGATCTGCCTGCCTTGGCCTCTCAAAATGCTGGGATTACAGGTGTGAGCCACCGCACCCGGCCAACTTTTTTTTTTATGAGTTGGAGTTTCACTCTTGTCGCCCAGGCTGGAGTGCAGTGGCATGGTCATGGCTCACTGCAACCTCCGCCTCCTGGGTTCAAGCAATTCTCCTGCCTCAGCCTCCCAAGTAGCTGGATTACAGGCACCTGCCACCACGCCCAGCTAATTGTTGTATTTTTTAGTAGAGACGAAGTTTCACTATATTGGCCAGGCTGGTCTCGAACTCCTGACCTCAGGTGATCCGCACCCCCCCCTGCCTGTCAAAGTGCTGGGATTACAGGCGTGAGCCACCATGCCTGCCCAGTTTTAACTTTTATATTAGTGAAGAAACAGTTTTAGGCTGGGCGTGGTATCTCGTGCCTGTAATCTGTGGGAGGATCGCTTGAGCCCAAGAGTTCGAAACCAGTCTGGGCAGCATAGGGAGACCTTGTCTCTACAAAAATAAAAACCCATGAGACTTTTTTTTTTTTTTTTTTTTTTTTTTTTGAGACGGAGTCTCACTCTGTCGCCCAGGCTGGAGTGCAATGGCATGATCTCAGCTCACTGCAACCTCCGTCTCCCAGGTTCACGAAATTCTCCTGCCTCAGCCTCCACACGCCACCACACCCGGCTAATTTTTTGTATTTTTAGTAGAGATGGGGTTTCACTATATTGGCCAGACTGGTCTTGAACTCCTGACCTCGTGATCCGCCCGCCTTGGCCTCCCAAAGTGCTGGGATTACAGGTGTGAGCCACTGCGCCCAGCCCTGAGACTTTTCTATTACATCACTAAATACATTTCTTTGAGTATGCTTATTTGAATGTAAATGAGAAAAGCATCAAGAAAGAGGCCTTTGAGAAGTATATTTGGAAGTGTAATCCTTTTGTGTATGTGTGTATTTCTTTTTTTGAGACAGAGTCTCGCTCTGTCACCCAGGCTAGAGTGCAGTGGTGGTGCAATCTCGGCTCACTGCAACTTCTGCCTCCCAGGTTCAAGTGATTGTTCTGCCTCAGCCTCCCTAGTAGCTGGGACAACAGGCGAGCGCCACCACGCCTGGTTAATTTTTGTATTTTTCGTAGAGACGGGGTTTCACCATACTGGCCAGGCTGGTCTCAAACTCCTGACCTGGTGATCCTCCCGCCTCAGCCTCCCAAAGTGTTGGGATTACAGGTGTGAGCTACCACACCCAGCTGTGTGTATTTCATCATTCAGGAAAATGTTACTCATTTATAGCGGTTTTATGCCACTTTTTTTTTTTTTAGATGGAATTTTGCTCTTGTTATGCAGGCTGTAGTGTGATGGCGCCATCTCAGTTGGCTGCAACCTCTGCCTCCCGGGTTCAAGCAATTCTCCTGCCTCAGCCTCCCGAGTAGCTGGGATTACAGGCATGTGCCACCATGCCTGGCTAATTTGTATTTTTAGTAGAGATGGGGTTTCTCCATGTTGGTCAGGCTGGTCTCGAACTCCTGACCTCAGGTGATCCGCCCACCTTGGCCTCCCAAAGTGCTGGGATTACGGGTGTGAGCCCCTGCGCCTGGCCATATGCCACTTTGTAAAAGTAAGTCTTTGACAATATTCTTGTGTTTCAGAGAAAAAAAAATTGTTACTGAAAAGAAAATTCAATCTCTAAAAAGTTCTGGTAGTTTGACTGCTTTAATGGGGATGTTCTAAAGCACTTGGTTAATTATTGACTCAAAATTTAGAAGCCAAAAGACATGAATAATAAACTGTCTTTTTCTGTTGTAGGTAAAGGGAGAAGATGAGGAAGAGAACAATTTGGAAGTACGTGAAACCAAAATTAAGGGTAAAAGGTAAGCTGACAAACAATATACCTTGTCTCTTGTTAAAGGTTATGTCAGGGTTGGGATCATATGGGATCATA
This sequence comes from Pan troglodytes, assembly GCF_028858775.2. NCBI lineage: Eukaryota > Metazoa > Chordata > Mammalia > Primates > Hominidae > Pan > Pan troglodytes. The sequence continues at coordinate 131,880,593 of NC_086015.1, read as the reverse complement.
AACTAGGAGAGTTGCTTAGGAAGTGCCTGCTTTATTACAGGGTTTTTTTTTTTTTTTTTTTTTTTGTAGAGAGGAGGTCTAGCTATGTTGCCCAGGCTGGTCTTGAACTCCTGAGCTCAAGCCATCCTTGGCCTCTCAAAGTGCTGGGATTACAGGTGTGAACCACTGCATCTGTCCTAGAGGATTTTTTTTTTTTTTTTCTTGAGACAGGGTCTGTTGCCCAGGCTGCATTACTATGGTGCCATGTTGACTCACTGCAACCTCCACCTCCAGGGCTCAAACCGTCCTTCTCCCTCAGCCTCCCAAATAGGTGGGACTAGAGGTGTGTACCACCACACTCGGCTAATATGTGTGTGTGTATATGTATGTATTTTTAGTAGGCACCGGGTTTTGCCATGTCACCCAGGCTGGTCTTGAACTCCTGTCCTCAAGCAGTTCTTTGCCTCCCAGAGTCCTAGGATTATAGGCGTGAGTCCATTACGCCCCACCGAGGATGTTTTAATTAATGTATGTGATAATAAGCAACATGCTGTAATATATTCTGGACTCATTTATGACTTCTCATTACTAATGCTGAAATTGGATTCCCCTAAGCAGTGGCAGTTTGTTTTATAGGAAGAAAGTAGTTACTTTCTGTATCAGATCAGTTCTCCCTCCTGGTTCCACAGAGCTTTATGTGAGAACTCCAAGCTGTTTGCCTCAGCAAGTATTCTCCTATCTATGGTTGGCTACCATTCTGCTTCCATGGGGCAGACAACCTTCCCCCTGGATACCTCACCCCTAAGCCTTCAGGGCATTCAAAGTGGTAACTTCTTTGAAGGCCTACTGTGAAGGCTGGGTGGGGTTAAACTTGCATAGTTGTTTGCTCAGACCTCAGCACCTAGCGTGGAGCCTGGAACTTATTAGTTATTATTCTTATTATTTTTTGGAGACAGTGTCTGTTGCCCAGGCTGGAGTGCAGTGGTGCGATGGTTCAAGTGATTCTCTTGCCTCAGGCTCCCAAGTATCTGGGATTACAGGCGTGTGCCACCATGCCCGGCTAATTTTTGTATTTTTGTATTTTTTTTTTTTTTTTTTGAGAGAGTTTTGCTGTCTTTGCCTGGGCTGGAGTGCAATGGCGCAATCTTGGCTCACTGCAACCTCCTTCTCCCGGGTTCAAGTGATTCTCCTGCGCAGCCTCCCGAGTAGCTGTGATTACAGGCATGCACCAGCACACCTGGCTAATTTTTGTATTTTTAATAGAGATGGGGTTTCACCATATTGGTCAGGCTGGTCTTGAACTCCTGACCTCAGGTGATCTGCCGCCTCGGCCTCCCAAAATGCTGGGATTACAAGTGTGAGCCACCGTGCCCCACAAGTTTTGTGTTTTTAGTAGAGACGGGTTTCCCCATGTTGGCCAGGCTGGTCTCGAACTTCTGACTTCAGGTGATCTGCCTGCCTCAGCCTCCCAAAGTGCGGGGATTACAGGTGTGAGCCACCACTCCTGGCCCCATAGTTTCAATTACTGTGTGATCCTACCTATCTTTGTTTTTTTTTTTTTTGGAGATGGAGTCTTGGTCTTGTTGCCCAGACTGGAGTGCAGTGGCGTGATCTCGGCTCACTGCAACCTCAGCCTCCTAGGTTCAAGCGATTCTCCTGCCTCAGGCTCCTGAGTAACTGGGATTATAGGCGTCCGCTACCACACCTGGCTAATTTTTGTATTTTTAGTAGAGATGGGATTTCTCCATATTGGCCAGACTGTTCTCCAACTCCTGACCTCAGGTGATCTGCCCGTCTCGGCCTCCCAAAGTGCTGGGATTACAGGTGTGAGCCACTGCTCTTGGCCCTTTTTTCTTTTTTCTTTTTTTTTTTGAGACGGAATTTCCCTCTTGTTGCCCAAGCTGAAGTGCAATGGCACGTGATCTCGGCTCACTGCAACCTCCGCCTCTGGGGTTCAAGCGATTCTCCTGCCTCAGCCTCCCAAGTAGTTGGGATTACAGGTGCGTGCCACAACGCCCAGTTAATTTTTTGTAATTTTAGTAGAAATGGGGTTTCACCATGTTAGCCAGGCTGGTCTCGAACTCCTCAGGTGATGCACCCGCCTCGGCCTCCCAAAGTGTTGGGATTACAGTTGTGAGCCACTGCGCCTGACCCCCTTTTTTTTTTTTATGTGAGTATATCTTTTCTTTTCTTTTTTGTGAGTTGGAGTCTCGGTCTGTCGCCCAGGCTGGAATGCAGTGGTGCGATCTTGGCTCACTGCAACCTCTGCCTCCCAGGCTCAAGTGATTCTACTGTCTCAGCCTCCCGAGTAGCTGGGATTACAGGTGTTCACCACCAGGCCCAGCTAATTTTTTTGTATTTTTAGTAGAGAGAGGGTTTCACTATGTTGGCCAGGCTGGTTTTGAATTCCTGACCTCAGGTGATCCACCTGCCTTGGCCTCCCAGAGTGCTAGGATTACAGGTATCAGCCACTACCTGGCCACCTTTTTTGTTTTCCGTGTTATCTTCATAGTTGTCTTTCTTTGGTAGTTAAGTTTAATCCTTGAATTACTTTGAGTTCATGTACAGCAGCATCCTCTCAGGAGCCACATTTTAATGCGTGGTGATTATCTCGATTTTTCTTGGTGATTATCTTGATTTTCCACTGAGTGTATGAAGTAGGCATCTCACCAGCCCCGAGGCTGTAAGATCTGAGAGTTAGCTTTAAATAAGTCGCTATTAAAATTGCTTTCTCTTGCTTTAAGAGACTCCTCTCCCTCTCTGAGGCTGTCTGAGTACCCTGTCTGTGTTTATTGGCTCTAGCTGCTGGCCTGTAGCGTCTTGGATAGGCAAGGTAACTTAGTTATTAGGACTGTGGTTTTTGCATCTTTACTGCCTGGGATCAAATCCTAGCTCTGTTATGTTTACTAGCGTTTTCCTCAGTTTCCTCATCAGTAAAATAATAGTGTTTACCTGATATGATCATGGCTAAGAGTCACTAAATTGGCCAGGCGTGGTGGCTCACGCCTGTAATCCCAGCACTTTGGGAGGCCGAGGCAGGCAGATCACCTGAGGTTGGGAGTTCGAGACCAGCCTGACCAACATGGAGAAACCCCATCTCTACTAAAAATGCAAAAAAGTTAGCCAGGAGTGGTGGTGCATGCCTGTAACCCCAGCTACTCGGGAGGCTGAGGCAGGAGAACCACTTGAACCGGGAGGCAGAGGTTCCGGTGAGCCGAGATTGTGCCATTGCCAGCCTGGGCAACAAAAGCAAAACTCCGTCTCAAAAAAAAAAAAAAAAAAAAAAAAAAAGATTCACTAAATCAATATATATAATGTACTTGGAGCCTTAGTAAGCACTTGATAAATTTTGAATTAATCACAAAGAAGGCTAATGGAATGGAAGGAACATTTCAAGCAGAGATATCTGTAAAGATACGGAGGGTTGACATTTCATGGTGTGTTTAGTTAACTGGGCTTTCAGAGTGGCTCTTGCTCAGAGGAAGGTGAAGCTGTGTAGGTTGAGTTGAGTTCAGTTTAAGGACTGCTCTGAACCATTATTAAAGGCGTGGCCTTTGTCCTTAAAGCCCACAGTTGGGAACATTAAAAAATTTTTTTTCATAGCTTACCATTTTATTCATTTCTAGTTATATGTGCATACATTATATGAATTTGTCTTTATCACCTCATCCTGCCACAGAAACTGACCTATATGGGGTTCTCAGTAAATCAGTTTGAGTACATGAGTAAAAAACCCAAGTCATTCACACAATGTTCTCCCATTAGATCCAGCTAGAGAAGAGCTACACGAAAAAAAAAAAAGACCTGCTCCATGTACATCAGTTTAGACAGTTCTGTGTTGTCTAGCCTTTTATTGATTGAAAAACCTTCATTAGCTGGTGCTTCCACATTTTGGTAAGACTTGATGTTCCTAATGATCTTGGAGTGCTGAAAGGTTCTGATTTGTCTTCTGAATTATCAAAGCAAAATTAAATTATGTGGCAGCATTTAACAACTTGTAAAATGAATGTGGGAATGTTGATTTGAGATTGTGTAGATGGGCTGGGGGGAAGGGAGATTAGGAGATTAATAGGAAGAGATGCAGTAGTCTAGGCACATGGTATTGGTTTGAATGGAGGAGGAGGCAAAGGAAGGGATGGGTCTGAGAGGAATTTCTGAGGCAGGATTGCCCAGGTATTGGGGACAGGGCAGAGTGAGGCATCAGAAAATGCCTGGGTTTCTAGCTTAAGGTTGATCAGATGGCAGTGGTATTAAGAGAGATCAAGACTTGGGATCATGAATGATAAGGTTTTGTTGAATTGCATGTGGGGTGGTCAGTGGAGCTGTCTAGTAAACATTTGAAAATTTGATTTTAGAATTCAGGACAGAGAGTGGGATGAGAAACACATTTGGGACTTGAAACTAAGAATTGGTTAAGACTGTCCTGAGGAGAAGATGCCGCTACTTATATTTTGAGTAGTGAACGTCACAGTTGTAATATGAAATATAATGGTGTGACTGATAAAGACGTGCAAGTTTTGTGTTCTATAAAGTCATATCAGGAAGAGTGATCCATGTTCTCACCTTTGAGGACAAACTCATTGAAGCTTATTAATTCAATTTTTCACTAGTGGTTTCTACGTCTTCTAAAAATTGTTCTCCTGGCTTGGAAAACTGATTCAGTTTAGAATTAGTACCCTGTGAATTTTAAGTTTCCAGGCCATCTGTTTTTCTTTTTTCTCCTTTTTTTTTTTTTTTTTTTTGAGATGGATTCTCGCTCCGTCACCCAGGCTGGAGTGCAGTGGCACAATCTCGGCTCACTGCAACCTCCGCCTCCCAGGTTCAAGCAATTCTCCTGTCTCAGCCTCCCGAGTATCTGGGACTACAGGCGCCTGCCACCACGCCCGGCTAATTTTTGTACTTTTAGTAGAGACAGGGTTTCACCTTGTTGGTAAGGCTGGTCAGCCATCTGTTTTTCTTTAAAATATTAGTAGCTTTATTTTTTCGTAATATGAGGATGATACAAGCTCCTTATAAGACAAATTAGGGCCTGGCGCAGTGGCTCATGCCTGTAATCCCAGCACTTTGGGAGCCCGAGGCGGGTGTATCACCTGAGGTCAGGAGTTCAGACCATCCTGGCCAACGTGGCGAAATCCCCTCTGTACTAAAAACACAAAAATTAGCTGGGCGTGGTGGCGGACGCCTGTAATCCCAGCTACTGGGGAGGCTCAGGTAGGAGAATCACTTGAACCCAGCAGGCGGAGTTTGCAGTGAGCCAAGATTGTGCCATTTCACTCCAGCCTGGGCTACAAGAGTAAGACTCCGTCTCAAAAAATAATAATAATAAAAAATAAAATAAAATTGGAAAAGACAAACTAAACTTATTCTACAACCTTGAGACAGTTACCATTAACATTTTGTTGAACATTCCTTGAAATACTATTCTTTACATTCATTCATTTTTTTTTTTTTTTTCTTGAGACGGAATCTCGCTCTGTCGCCCAGGCTGGAGTGCAGTGGCACGATCTCGGCGCACTGCAAACTCCGCCTTCTGGGTTCACATCATTCTCCTGCCCCAGCCTCCTGAGTAGCTGGGACTACAGGTGCCCGCCACAACGCCCGGCTATTTTTTTTTGTATTTTTAGTAGAGATGGGCTTTCACTGTGTTAGCCAGGTTGGTCTTGATCTCCTGACCTCGTGATCCACCCATCTCGGTCTCCCAAAGTGCTGGGATTACAGGCATAAGCCACCCTCCCCGGGTCTATGTATGTTTTTAAATGGAGTTATTCTTTGTCATTTGTAAACAGATTTTCATTATTTACATTGTACATGGACATCTTTCCATGTTAATATAGATATGTAGGTTAGCCATATTTCTAATGACTGCCAATATTCTATTGTGTGAAGCCATATTTCTAACGACTGTCAATATTCTGTTGTGTGGTTCTATTAAAAATTTTTTTTTGAGATGGAGTCTCTCTCTGTCACCCAGGCTGGAGTGTAGTGGCGCTATCTTGGCTCACTGCAACCTCCGCCTCCCGGGTTCAAGTGATCCTCCCACTTCAACCTCCCTAGTAGCTGGGACTACAGGTGTGCACCACCAAGCCCAGCTAATTTTTGTATTTTTAATAGAGACAGGGTTTTGCCATGTTGGCCAGGCTGGTCTGGAACTCCTGACCTCAGGAAATTCACCTGACTTGGCCTCCCAAAGTTCTGGGATTACAGGCATGAGCCACTGCACCCAGCCAAGAGATCACCTTTAATATAGTAATTTAAGTCTTTTATTAACAGGACATGGTGGCAGGTGCCAGTAGTCCCAGCTACTCAGGAGGCTGAGGCAATAGAATCTCTTGAACCTGGGAGGTGGAGGTTGCAGTGAGCTGAGATCGTGCCACTGCACTCCAGCCTGGGCGACAGAGCAACACTCTGTCTCAAAAAAAGAAAAAAATAATTTAAGTCTTCTAAGACAGATATCTAGCGGTTTCTCTCAGGGCTGTTTATAAATAGCAAGAGTGTAAAACAGTGTAAATGTTCAACAATGGAACAAAAGTTAAAAACATTCTAATAGGTAATCCCAGCTATTAGGGAGGTTGAGGCAGGAGAATCGCTTGAACCCAAGAGGTGGAGGTTGCGGTGAGCCGAGATCGCACCATTGCACTCCAGCCTGAGTGATAGAGTGAGACTCCATCTCAAAAAGGAAAAGGTGATCTCTTAAAGATAATTGCTTTTGTCTTTGGTTCAAAATTTTGTTGTGACTTTGAACTGCTACTACTGTTTTCAGTATCCTCAGTCTCTCTTGCCTTGTTCTTCCTTTAGTGGGAGATTCTTCACAGTCAAGCTCCCAGTTGCTCTTGATCCTGGGGCCAAGATTTCAGTCATTGTGGAAACAGTCTACACCCATGTGCTTCAGCCGTATCCAACCCAGATCACCCAGTCAGAGAAACAGTTTGTGGTGTTTGAGGGGAACCATTATTTCTACTCTCCCTATCCAACGAAGACACAAACCATGCGTGTGAAGCTTGCCTCTCGAAATGTGGAGAGCTACACCAAGCTGGGGAACCCCACGCGCTCTGAGGACCTACTGGATTATGGGCCTTTCAGAGATGTGCCTGCCTATAGTCAGGTAAGCTCAGGTGGAGTCCAGCCCATCCCTGTCTGCTTCAGAGAATGTCTTGCAGAGTGACTACTGGTTGATAGGCTTGGGTGGTGTGGGGTGGATGAAATCTGCAGTCATTTCTAAGGTCATCCCAAAAGTGTTTAACCTGCAGTGAAATGACTCTATGGGGGTCTTGTTTCTCCTTGGGGGATCACAGGTAGAGGCTAGGGGTAGCATTTGGAGAGGTGGAATGGGTGTTGCGGGAGATGGAAGCAAGGCATTCCACGCAGAGGCAGTAAGAGGGACAAAGGCTTTGAGTTGGTGTGCCTGGGCAGATACTGGGGTAGCAAAGCTGTCGGAGTGGTTGAGGGCCATCCTTGAATGTTGGGCCTCGGTTGGAACTTGAGAGAGGGAGCAATTAAGGCTTACAAAGATTTTGTTACTATGGCAAATCGCAAACATGCCAAAGTACAAAGACTAGTATAAACTCCCACACACGTCACTTAGATTCAGTGGTTATCAGGTTACCATAATTAACCTACCTCTTTTTTTCTTTGGTGGAGTACTTAAAAAAATTTTTTTTTTTAAGAGACAGGATCCTGCTCTGTTGCCCAGCCTGGAGTACAGTGGCATAATCATAGCTCACTGTAACCTCAAACTCCTGGGCTCAGTCCATCCTCCCAGCTCAGCCTCCCATGTAGCTGGAGTGACAGGTGTGTGTCACCATGCCCAGTTAATTTTTTATTTTTGTTGTAGAGACGGGATCTTGCTTTATTGCCCAGGCTAGTCTCAAACTCCTGGGCCCAAGTGATCTTCCTGCCTTGGTCTCCCAAAGTGCTGGGATTACAGGCATGAGCCATGGTCCCTGGCCTTTTTGCTAGAGGATTTTAAAGCAAATCTCAGCAGTCATGTCTTTTTACCTACTTCTATACCATCTCTAAAAAATATGGGTATTTTAGACGTTTAAGATTTCTTTGCATTGGGTGCAGTGGCTCATGCCTATAATCCTAGCACTTTGGGAGGCCAATATGGGAGGATTGTGTGTGCCCAGGAATTCAAGACCAGTCTGGGCAACATAGTGAGACCTCATTTTTACAAAAAATAATAAGCTGGGCATGGTGACACACTCCTGTAGTCTCAGCTACTTGGGAGGCTGAGGCGGGAGGATTACTTGAGCCCAGGAGGTTAATGCTGCAGTTAGCTATGATTGCACCACCCCACTCTAAAAAAAAGATGTCTTTGCATCTCTCTGTGTGTTTAGAACATGTGTCACCAAGGATGTGCAATCAAAATACTTTGTTCTAATGCTACTTGAAATAATTGTTTCTTTGTTTTTTTGTCTTTATTTTATTTTATTTTTTTTGAGAAGGAGTCTTGATCTGTCATTCAGACTGGAGTACAGTGGGGCAATCTCAGCTCACTGCAACCTCTGCCTCCTGGGTTCAAGCAATTCTCCTACCTCAGCTTCCTGAGTAGCTGGGATTACAGGTGCCCGCTACCACACCTGGCTAATTTTTGTATTTTTTGTAGAGACGGGGTTTCTCCATGTTGGCCAGGCTGGTCTTGAACTCCTGAGCTCAGGTGATCCGCCTGCCTGGGCCTCCCAAAGTGCTGTGATTGCAGGTGTGACTCACTGCGCCCAGCCTGTTTTTTATGTTTCAAATGTCAGTTTGATACATAGTTAGGGCTGTTCGTTTTGGGTTGTTTTAAACTTTTAAGAACTTTTTATTAACGTAATTTTTTGAATATGAAAACAACATGATTTCATAGTCAAAATTATATATAACAAGTTATGTGTAACAAAATCATATAACAAGTTATATGTAACAAAATCATATATAACAAGTTATGTGTAACAAAATCATATATAACAAGTTGTATGTAACAAAATCATATATAACAAGTTGTATGTAACAAAATCATATATAACAAGTTGTATGTAACAAAATTATACATAACAAGTTTTATACAACAAGTTAAAAGGCCAGGTGCATATATATATATGTATATATGGCCTTATATATATAAGTGCACTTATATATTTATATATATACATACACGTATATATATAAGGCCAGGTGTACCATTTTTTTATATATACACGTGTGTGTGTGTGTGTGTGTGTGTGTGTGTATCTCAAGTTATAGGGCCAGGCGCACTGGCTCACGCCTGTAATCCCAGCACTTTGGGAGGCTGAGGCGGGCAGATCACTTGAAGCTAGGAGTTCAAGACCAGCCTGGCCAACATGGTGAAACCTCATCTCTACTAAAAATACAAAAATTAGCTGGGTGTAGTTGCACTCAACTCTAGTCCCACCTACTAGGGAGGTTGAGGCACGAGAACTGCTTGAACCCAGGAGGTAGGGGTTGCGGTAGCCAAGGTTGTGCCACTGTACTCCAGCCTGGGCAACAGAGCAAGACTCTGTCTCCAAAAAAAAAAAATTATAGTCAGAGAATTCTTGCTTCCAATTCTCCCATTCATTTGTTCTCCTTGGTAACCATTTATGTTAGCTTTAGGTTTATTCTTCTAGTGTTTCCTTCTAAATGTATGAGGATTTGTAGTAAACATACTTATATTCCTCCATGTCTCAAAACATAGCTCCCTATGTATATTGTTGCACGGTGGGGTTGTTTTTGGGGAGAGATAGGGTCTCTGTGCCTCCTGTTGTGGTTGCAGAGTGCCCAGGGCCCACGTGCCCACTGTGAAGATGACAGCCTTGCCACTCTGAGCTGTGCTTTCTCTAACTGCATGATTTCTTTTACTTCAAACTGAGTGAGAGTTCATGTTGGGACACTGATTTGATTTTCCTCTACGCAGGCTTTTAAAAATATAAATATTTGGGGTTTTCCACTTTCCTCCATTTTAAGTTAATAGAACGTTCATGAGAGGCTGGGCGCGGTGGCTCAGGTCTGTAACCCTGGCACTTTAGGAGGCCAAGGTTGGCGGATCACGAGGTCAGGAGTTCGAGACCAGCCTGGCCAACATGGTGAAACCCCGTCTCTACTAAAGATAAAAAAATTAGCTGAGCATGGTGGCGTGCACCTGTAATTCTAACTACTTGAGAGGCCGAGGCAGGAGAATCACTTGAACCTGGGAGGTGGAAGTTGCAGTGAGCCAAGATCGCGTCATTGCACTCCAATCTGGGCGACAGGGTGAGAGTTTGTCTCAAAAAAAAAAAAAAAAAAAAAAAAAGGTTTATGGAGACCATTTGGCAAAAAGGAAGATTTGAGGTCAGTTCACAACCACTATCGACACTATGGACATTTTAGTACCTGAGTCGTGTCTAAGCATAGGGCTTTTTAATGTACTTATTATGCTTAATGTCATATTATGTATAAAGTATCGTGTAATACCTTTGCCACTTAGAATATTCTCTAAACATTTTACATATTACTACATTACCTTTGTCAACCTTTTTTTTTTTTTCTTGAGACAGGGTCTTACTCTCTCCCAGGCTGGAGTGTAGTGGTGCAATCTCAGCTCACTGCAACCTCTGCCTCTTGAGTTTAAGTGATTCTCCCACCTCAGCCTCCCCAGTAGCTGGGACTTACAGGCATGTGCGACCATGCCTGGCTAATTTTTGTATTTTTTGTTAGAGACAGGGTTTCACCATGTTGGCCAGGCTGGTCTCAAACTCCTGACCTCAAGTGATCTACCCACTTTGGCCTCCCAAAGTGCTGGGATTACAAGTGTGAGCCACTGTGCCCGGCTGGCCTGTAAACAGTTTTTTTGTTTTGTTGTTTTTGTTTTTGTTTGTTTGTTTGTTTGTTTGTTTTGAGAGACAGTCTCGCTCTGTTGCCCAGGCTGGAGTGCAGTGGCACAATCTCGGCTCACTGCAGCCTCCACCTCCCGGGTTCAAGCGATTCTCCTACCTCAGCCTCCTTAGTATCTGGGACTACAGGCGCCCATCACCACACCTGGCTAATTTTTCTATTTTTAGTAGAGACGGGGTTTCACCATATTGGCCAGGCTGGTCTCAAACTTCTGACCTTGTGATCTGCCCGCCTTGGCCTCCCAAAGTTTCACTGCGCCCAGCCTGTAAACCGTTTTTAAGTGGCTGACTCACTGATTTGATGTCCTAGAGCTTATTTGCCAAGTTTCTATAGTTAAACAGTTTTTTCTATTTAATATTATAATATACATCTCTGCATATTATACAAAAGTTATGTATTTTTGTATTCTCAGGATTTTCTGAAGTAATGTTTTTCAAATTGAAGGATATGAACATTTTAAAATCTCTTGCTGGTTGGGCACAGTGGCTTATGCTTGTAATCCCAGCACTTTGGGAGGTCAAGGTGGGTAGATTGCTTGAGACCAGCTTGGGGGACATGGTGAAATTCCATGTCTACAAAAAATACAGAAAATTAGCTGGGCGTGGTGGCATGCACCTGGAATCCCAGCCACTCATGGGGCTTGAGGTGGGAGGATTGCTTGAGCCCAGGAGGTTGAGACTGCATTGAGCCAAGATTGTGCCACTGTACTCCAGCCTGGGTGACAGAGTGAGACCGTTTATAATTAAAAAAAGAAAAAAAAAAGAAAAACCTCTTGCTGTATTTTGCCAAGTAGTTTTTCAAAAGATTTAATCAATTTTTTAGGATTCCAGTGTGTGAAACTGCCGGTTTCCTTATGCCCTTGCTTGTACTGGCATTAAATGCTATCAAATATGATTATGAGTGAATTGTACTTTTAAAAATCTAGTCATAGAATGAGTGAATAAACTAGCGAATAAACTAGTTGTAAGAGCTAACAAAATAGATCTTGTCCTTTTCATGGACTTTTGGGAAGCAAGGTGTGTTGGGCCTTATTGAGAGGTAGTATTTACCACATAGAAGAGTGAAATGAGGCTGGGCACGATGGCTGGCTGGGCACGGTGGCTCATGCCTGTAATCCCAGCACTTTGGTAGGCCAAGGTGGGCAGATCACCTGAGGTCAGGGGTTCGAGACCAGCTTGGCCAACATGGTGAAACCCCATCTCTACTAAAAATACAAAAATTAGCCAGATGTGGTGGCACACGCCTGTAATCCCAGCTACTAGGGAGGCTGAGGCAGGAGAATCGCTTGAACCCAGGAGGCGGAGGTTGCAGTGAGCTGAGGTTGTACCATTGTACTCCAGCCTGGGTGACAGAGCAAGACTCTGTCTCAAAAAGAAAGAAAAAAAAGTGAAGTCAGAACTTAGCAGACCTTGTATTGCCACTTAGGTTTATGACCTTGAACAAGATATTGGAAACTGCCAGGCCTTGAGATTTTTATTTGTCAAATGGGGATAAGTAGTTCTTATTTCATCATATTGTCTTGAGAATGAGATGAGATAATGCACTTATTTAGAACTCTTACAAAACTGCCTAATACAATCAGCTCCAGACACATTATTTTTTTGTGTCCTATTTTTTGAGTTAATAATATATCATGAATATTTATTCCCATATGTTAGCAAGAAGTCCTAGTAAACATAATTTTAAAATGTTGCATACGTTAGATACATCATAATTTACCCATTCTGTTGCTGATATATAGGTTGTCTCCAATCAATTTGATTTAAACTAATGGTGCTTTCTCTGTTGCCAAAACTTTGAACTATTTGTTTCCTTCCTTCCAGGATACTTTTAAAGTACATTATGAGAACAACAGCCCTTTCCTGACCATCACCAGCATGACCCGAGTCATTGAAGTCTCTCACTGGGGTAATATTGCTGTGGAAGAAAATGTGGACTTAAAGCACACAGGAGCTGTGCTTAAGGGGCCTTTCTCACGCTATGATTACCAGAGACAGCCAGATAGTGGAATATCCTCCATCCGTTCTTTTAAGGTATGGAATGTTCAACTTGGACATTGTGAGAAATGAGGACTTTATCACAGCTACCTATTCTTTGCTTTTCGAAACTAGCTAAATATTTAGGCAGTTGTTTAGGGTTGACTGATGTTCATCTTGTTGATTGGCAGTGTTAGAAACCAACAGAATCTTAAAAAATACCCCCCCATATATATAAATAAGCCATTTTCTTTTTTTTCTTTGAGACAGAGTCTCACTCTGCCACCCAGGCTGGAGCATAGTGGCGTGATCTCTGCTCATTGCAGCCTCCGCCTCCTGGGTTCAAGTGATTCTTCTGCCTCAGACTCCTGAATAGCTGGGATTACACGCATGCACCACTACACCTGGCTAATTTTTGTATTTTTAGTAGAGACAGGGTTTCACCATGTTGGCCAGGATGGTCTTGAACTCCTGGCCTCAAGTGATCCACCTGCCTTGGCTTCTCTTTCTTTTTTTTTTTTTTTTGAGACGGAGTTTTGCTCTTGTTGCCCAGGCTGGAGGGCAATGGCGCAATCTCGGCTCACCACAACCTCCGCCTCCCAGGTTCAAGCAATTCTCGCGCCTCAGCCTCCCGAGTAGCTGGGATTACAGGCATGCACCACCAAGCCTGGCTAATTTTTTTTTGTATTTTTAGTAGAGACAGGGTTTCTCCATGTTGGTCAGGCTGGTCTCGAACTCCTGACCTCAGGTGATCCGCCCACTTCGGCCTCCCAAAGTGCTGGGATTACAGGCATGAGCCACCGCGCCCAGCCGCCTTGGCCTCTCAAAGTGCTGGGATTACAGGCGTGAGCCACCATGCCCAGCCTAAACCATATTTTCTTTTTTTTTTTTGGAGACAGAGTCTCGCTCTGTTGCCCAGGCTGGAGTGCAGTGGCACGATCTTGGCTCACGGCAAGCTCTGCCTCCCGGGTTCATGCTATTCTCCTGCCTCAGCCTCCCGAGTAGCTGGGACTACAGGCGCCCGCCACCATGCCCAGCTAATTTTTTGTGTTTTTAGTAGAGACGGGGTTTCACCATGTTAGCCAGGATGGTCTCGATCTTCTGACCTTGTGATCCGCCCGCCTTGGCCTCCCAAAGTGCTGGGATTACAGGCGTGAGCCACCGTGCCTGGCCTAAACCATATTTTTTAAGTGAAAATTTGAATAGAAAAAGGAAAAGCATATTCATAGTACTGCGCCACCCAAACACAGCTGACATTTTGATCTATTTCTTTGTTCTTTTGTAGTGTTTTTAAAAAACATTTTATCATATTGCATATACAGTTTTTAAATCTTTTTTGTCCCATAAATGAAATCTTATAAACTTTTTTTTTTACTTACGTATGATAGAAGGGGTCAGTATGTGAACAAAGGTATTATACCTTCCTCCCATGATCAAAATACACTGACAGATTTGGAAGATACAATAAAGCATATCAGGTAGAAAAAAAAACCCTTTCTGTAACCCTACCACCTAGTAATTTGATGAAATTTCTTCCGTCTTCTATCTTTAGTTTTCTTCTCTGCAAAATAACTTGCAAGATTATTTTTACCTTTGTATTAAGTCTTCAATGTTCACAAAGGTATTTGCATTTCCCTTAATTATTTACTGTTTAGAAGAATTTGGGTAGTTAGCACCCTTGATTGAGAAGTCGAGGCAAACCTTTGTGGGGAGAGTTAGACTTTTTTAGGTTGTTTATGTTTGGGGACTATTTTAATTAAGTAGTACCATGTGAGGATCTTGGTGCAGGAAGTCTTCTGTGTTTAGGATCATTTCCTCTCAGCTGGTTCCTGGAGTTTTAGAAGGGCATATCCACTCTCTTGCAGACCATCCTTCCTGCTGCTGCCCAGGATGTTTATTACCGGGATGAGATTGGCAATGTTTCCACCAGCCACCTCCTTATTTTGGATGACTCTGTAGAGATGGAAATCCGGCCTCGCTTCCCTCTCTTTGGCGGGTGGAAGACCCATTACATCGTTGGCTACAACCTCCCAAGCTATGAGTACCTCTATAATTTGGGTCAGTCTTCAATAGTAAGGGAGAAACTAACCTTTTCTTTAATTTCGTGAATTTTTTTTCTTTCAATTATCAGTCTTTATAGATGGGGTGTGTTTATTTGTCATTCTGAGGAAGGCTGGTTTATCAGGAACAACTTTTTATAAGTGGGTACGAGTTAGTATTGTAAAAGTAATACATGCATGTGATAGTCAATCCGAACAGTATGTAAAAGTCTTCTTCTTACTTGCAGTTCTGTCATCAGATGGAACCGCTGAAATTCCTTTAAATAGTTTTTGAGTTATTTAAAAAATGAAAATTCAGAGAATAATAAAAAACACTTTTATATGAACACCCAGAACTAATGATTGAAAACATTTTGTCATATTTTCTTCAAGTCTTTCTTTTTTTTGAGACGGAGTCTCACTCTTGCCACCCAGGCTGGAGTGGAATGGTGCGATTTTGGCTCACTGCAACCTCCACCTCCCGGTTCAAGCGATTCTCCTGCCTCAGCCTCCTGAGTAGCTGGGATTATAGGTGCCCACCACCACGCTCAGCTAATTTTTTGTATTTCTAGTAGAGACGGGGTTTCACCATGTTGGCCAGGTTGGTCTTGAACTCCTGACCTCAGGTGATCCATAGGCCTCGGCCTCCCAAAGTGCTAGGATTATAGGTGACAGCCACCATGCCTGGCCAAGTCTTTTTTTTAAACCTTTTTACTGAAAAATAAGATACAGAAAACCATACAAAAAATGTATAGCTCAGTGAATTATTATGAGGAAGACCTTGTGCCGCTCCCCACCCCCTCCCGTCAAGAAATCAAAATTTGCTAGCTACTCAAAAAGTGTTCCATGTACCTCTTCCTTCTCAAAGTCACTGCCCTGACTTTGAGTAATCACTTTCTTGAATATCTTTGTAGTTTTATCACCCAAGTGTATATCTCTACATACTGTACCTTAGTTTTGCCCTTTTCAATCTATTCAATTTGCCTTATCTATTAGTCTGCAGTTAATACCTACATCTGTTTTTCTTGGCTTGATCTCCGCTCACTGCAACCTCTGCCTCCTGGGTTCAAGCGATTCTCTTGCCTCAGCCTCCCGAGTAGCTGAGACTACAGGCACCCGCCATCATGCCTGGTTATTTTTTGTATTTTTAGTAGAGATGGGGTTTAACTACGTTGGTCAGGCAGGTTTTGAACTCCTGACCTCAAGTGATCTGCTCGCCTTGGCCTCCCAAAGTGCTGGGATTATAGGTGTAAGCCACTGTGCCAGGCCTGTTTTTTCATTTAAAACTTTTCTGGGAGGCTGAGGTGGGAGGATTGCTTGCGCTCAGGAGTTTGAGACCAGCCGGGGCAACATGGTGAAAACAGGTCTCTACAAAAAAATTTTTAAAAATGAAAAATTATCTGGCTCACACCTGTAGTCTCAGCTACTCGGGAGGCTGAGGCAGGAGTAACACTTGAGCCCAGGAAGTTCCCTTTAGCCTGGGTGACAGAGCAAGACCCTGTCTCTAAAAAATAATTAAAGTTGCTGTTCTTTGCATTTATGTTAAAGCATTATTGTTTGTTGTTATTCACTCTAATCCATCTTAATCAGCCTTAATTCCTAAAATGCCTCTTTTATTTCTAAATTTTTTTCCTGATTTCTATCATTTTTCTGAATTTTTCTTTTTTTTTTTTTCTGTCTCACTCTGTCGCCGAGGCTGGAGTGCAGTGGAGCGATCTCAGTTCACTGTAACCTCCCAGGCTGGAGTGTATTGGCGCGATCTCAGCTCATTGCAACCTCCGCCTCCTGGGTTCAAGAGATTCTCCTGCCTCAGCTTCTGGAGTAGCTGGGACTACAGGCGTGCGCCACTACGCCCAGCTAATTTTTTATTTTTAGTAGAGATGGGGTTTCACTATGTTGGCCAGGCTGGTCTCGAACTCCTGACCTCAGGTGATCCACCCGCCTCAGCCTCCCAAAGTGCTGGGATTACAGGAGTGAGCCACCGTGCCTGGCCTGAATTTTTCTAATTATTGTTTACATTGTTCTTGCATGACTTACATGATTTTATTAATACCTTTAGCTTGTTTTGGAATAGCAGGAGCAGTCTCCTGGTTCGTTTTTATGGGCGTCTTGCTGGCAT
The DNA here is from genome assembly GCF_028858775.2 of Pan troglodytes. NCBI lineage: Eukaryota > Metazoa > Chordata > Mammalia > Primates > Hominidae > Pan > Pan troglodytes. The sequence continues at coordinate 131,863,632 of NC_086015.1, read as the reverse complement.
GTTTTCATTTTCTTACAGGGGTGTTCTTGTTTTCATCCCATTTTTCTTATATAACTTAATCTTTTTTTTTTTTTTTTTTTTTTTGAGATGGAGTCTTGCACTGTTTCCCAGGCTGGAGTACGGTGGCACAATCTCAGCTCACTGCAACCTCCACCTCCTGGGTTCAAGTGATTTTCTTACCTCAGCTTCCCAAGTTGCTGGGATTACAGGCATGTGCCACCACACCCGGCTAATTTTTATAGTTTTAGTAGAGATGGGGTTTCACCATGTTGGCCAGGCTGGTCTTGAACTCCTGACCTCAGGTGATCTGCCTGCCTCTGCCTCCCAAAGTACTGGGATTACAGGCATGAGCCACTGTCTGTTGATCATTTTTAATGTGACCTTTCCGAAGGAGGGATGGTTTAGAGTGGCTTTTGTACCTTCCCAGATCTCTGCTATTTTAGTGCAAATACATGTGGCTTGCTTTCTGAGCTTTCCTCTGTGCGGTTTTTGAGTTCCATTGTCCCTATCATGCTCATTTTTGATTGTGTTGAGCAGTTTCTCCTCACTGTAGGGCACTGTCCCAGAAGGGGAGTTCTACTCTCAGGGACTAGACTGCTGCAGACTCGTAGACCTTCTGCAGGCCCGTTTCACTCACCATTAGGCAGGGCACAACTGCTCCGAGTTTCAGCCACTCCTCACACTGGCCTGCTGTGCTCTCTAGGGAATCCCGGTTGTGTGTTTTGGGGTTCTGCTGTTCTCAAGCCCATCAGTTGCCCTGTTTCTTCTGTCTGCGTTCTCCTTCACAGACACTGATAACGTGAAGGTCTTGTGGCTGTCGGTGTTTTGACCCCCATCCCTGTCTCTGTGTTATGGGGTTCAGTAGAGATATACTTTGTTGCCTGGTTTTGTTGTAAACATGGTCCGTGGGTTTTTGGTTTTGTTGTCTACTTGCTCTGTCTTTATGTGAGCCCCTGTACTTCTTTCTCTCCTGCCCATTTGATCCGTTTCCCACATCATTGCTTATGCTTGCTCGATCCTTCAGGTGACCAGTATGCACTGAAGATGAGGTTTGTGGACCATGTGTTTGATGAACAAGTGATAGATTCTCTGACTGTGAAGATCATCCTGCCTGAAGGAGCCAAGTGAGTGTGACTGTTCCTCTCCTTTGCACCCGATTTCTCTGGTTGTACCCTTGTGGTACCCTAAGGAGAGCCTATGTTCTAGGGGCACAGTCTTTGTGTCACTTTTCTCTAGATTTACTTTATCAGGGAACATCTACTTGGCCTCTCTTGAGTCACATGTCCACTCTGACTGCCAGAATGAGAGACCCCTTGATTTTCTTCCTGTGGAGAATGTTCCATAGTGGAAGAGTAGTTCCTCATGCAAATCCAGGCTGTGCTGTTTACCAGGAGAAGGGACAGTGGGCCTGGGCAGACAAAAGCAGGACATGTCCCCTGCCCCGTAAGAAGCTCTTATTCATGTGAAAAGAAAGAACATTCAGAACAGCTCTTGAGGCATCTGTTCAAGCCTCCCAGGGACTCACTGGGTAGGATGTACAGGAGAGCTGTGTCAACTTTGTGACTCCAAGGAGTGGGGCCAGTACCGGTGAGAACTTGGGAGTGGAGGATTCAGAGGGACAGTTGTTGCCCCAGCAGACAAGGGCTTTAAAACAAAGGGCTTTCTGGCACTGGCTCCCCTGTCTCAAGAGAGTGGGTGTTCTCCATAGCTGGGAAGGGAGCAGAGTGGAGGAGTGTGAATTTAGTGATCTTGAAAGGCCCCTTAGCCTTGGAATTCTCTGATCCTAAATCTGGTTTATTGATGTAGTTGGTTGGAGGCTATATTTTATTCCCATCTTCTTCCAGGAACATTGAAATTGATAGTCCCTATGAAATCAGCCGTGCCCCAGATGAGCTGCACTACACCTATCTGGACACATTTGGCCGCCCTGTGATTGTTGCCTACAAGAAAAACCTGGTAGAACAGCACATTCAGGACATTGTGGTGAGTGGCTCCACTGTTTGCCTTCCATGGCGTCTTCCCCAGACAGTGGGCTCTGGGGCCAAGAACTCACTCTCTGTCCCTCCTTGGGCTGGAGTCATTTGAGCTCATGGCGTCTTCTGGTCTTGGGGTGGGGCAGCAGGTCGAGTGGGCCAGCCTGGGTGAGTCTAGGCTCCCGTGTCCCTACAGCCCCGATGAAGCCTGTCCTCTTGCTTCTCCCAGGTCCACTACACGTTCAACAAGGTGCTCATGCTGCAGGAGCCCCTGCTGGTGGTGGCGGCCTTCTACATCCTGTTCTTCACCGTTATCATCTATGTTCGGCTGGACTTCTCCATCACCAAGGTACCGTCTCAGCCTTCTTCCTGCTTGTCATTTGTGTCCTTGGTAATATTTCACCAGCTTGAGCACTGATCCTCACAGTGAGCCCAGGGCAGGACGCCATGGCCAAAAGACCCCTGCCTGTACTCATCCTTGGTGGAAGGGTACTTTGTTTTTGTTGCTTGTGGTCACCAGCACAGGAGGTTAAGTCCCTGCTTCTGTCTTGCTTTGGCTCTGGAGACAGAGTAACTTGGATGCTCAGTTGAGGTAGGAAAAACATGAAAAGATTGGTGCTTATTTAGCTGTTTTGCTTCTTGTTATTCAGTGGAACTTGGAGGTGGAAGTCCCCTCTTAGTCCCCTCTCCCTCCCCACCTCCCCCTTGGTGATTCCTTGTTGGGAGCAGAAACCACTGACCTGGCCCCGTCAGCACCGTTCTCCCCACCCCCACTCTCTGCTCCCTGACAGGCTCCGTGGCTCCCTGGTCCTCCCCAGGCTGCACTGCTGTTATCCTCAGGTCATTCTCTTGCTCTTTTCTTCCTTCCTTCCTCCATTTCTCATTCTCTCATTGTTCCTTAGGGCTCTTGGCGCCATGCCCCAGGGTAGGCACTAGTACCAGGCACTTATTGTAGTCAGGTGGGTGAGGCCTGGTGGAGGAGATGAGCACAGCTGGTGCTTGAGGACTGTGGAATGTGATGATAGGCACAGCGTATGTTTTTTTTTGAGATGGAGTCTCGCTCTGTTGCCATGCTGGAGTGCAGTGGCGCGATCTCCATTCACTGCAACCTCTGCCTCCCGGGTTCGAGCGATTCTTCTGCCTCAGCCTCCTGTGTAGCTGGGACCACAGGTGCGCACCAAGGGTGTGCTTCTAGTGGGGCAACTTGGGAGGCCCCAAGGCTACCCTGAGGAGGTGACAGGCAAAGAAGGTGGGGAAGGGCATTCAGTTGGAGGGGCTGATGTTTGTGAGACAGCAGGGAGGGGTTTTGGTAGGACCTGTGAGCAAAGATGTTGATCCAGCCGAACTGTGTGGGTCCACTTACATGCAGATTTTTTTCTTTTCGTTTTCTTTTTTTTTTTTTTTTTTCCTGAGACGGAGTCTTGCTCTGTTGCCCAGGCTGGAGTGCAGTGGTGCGCTCTCGGCTTGCTGCAACCTCCACCTCCTGGGTTCGAACAATTCTCCTGCCTTGGCCTCTCAAATAGCTGGGACTACAGGTACGTGCCACCACGCCCGGCTAATTTTTTGTATTTTTAGTAGAGACGGGGTTTCACCGTGTTAGGATGGTCTCAATCTCCTGACCTCGTGATCCACCCGCCTCGGCCTCCCAAAGTGCTGGGATTACAGGCATGAGACACCGTGCCTGGTCAGATTTTTATAATCAAATGCAGATAGGAAATACAATACTCAATACAGTGTTTGAGGGATCTGAAACCAAATATGTGGAGGGCTGACTTTTTGTATACTTGGGTTTAACAGGGCTGACTACAGGACTTGAGTATGTGCAGATAGTCGGAGATGGGGGGGGCGGGGGCTCGAGGAATAACTGTGTGTGTGTGCGTGTGTGTGTGTAATTATTTCTGCTGAATCATTGGAGGTTAAGTTGCAGACGTTGTGCCCCTTTACCCTTGAATAGTTGAGCATGTGTGTAGCCTGAGAGCAAGGGTATTCTCTTACATAATCACAATACAATGATCAAATTCAGGAAATGTAATGTTGCCAAAAATCTGGTAGAACAGCACGTTCAGAACTTTGTGGTGTGTTCTGCCTTCTGTGCCTTCTTCCTCAAAGAATGGGTAATGTAATTGTCCATTAGTTAGTTAATACTATTAACTGGCCAGTTAATTAGTATTGTTGACCAACATCCAGTCCATAATTTTGCTGACTGTCCCCCGATCAATCACAGCTCACTGCAGCCTCGAACTCCTGGGCTCAAGCCATCCTCCCACCTCATCCTCCCAAGTAGTTTGGGACTACAGGAGCATACCATCATGCCCAGCTAATTAAAAAAATGTTTTTTTTTTTCTCGAGACAGAGTCTCACTCTGTTACCCAGGCTGGAGTGCAGTGGCACGATCAGGGCTCACTGCAGCCTCGACCTCCTGGGCTAAAGAGATCCTACCATCTCAGCTCCCTGAGTAGCTGGGACTACAAGCATGCACCACCATGCCCAGCTAATTTTCTGTATTTTTATTAGAGATGGGGTTTTGCCATGTTGGCTAGGCTGGTCTCGAACTCCTGGACTCAAGCAATCTGCCTGCCTTGGCCTTCTACAATGTTGGGATTACAGGTGTGAGCCACTGCACCTGGCCAAAATATTTTTTTGTAGAGACGGAGTCTCATTATGTTACCCAGGCTGGTCTTGAACGCCTGACCTCAAGTGATCCTCCTGCCTCAGCTGCCCAAAGTGTGGGGATTATAGGTGTGACCCACCATTCCTGGTCCTTTCTTTGTGTTTAATAACCTTGACATTTGTGGTGTAGAGACCAGTTTTATAGAATGTCCCTTAATTTTGGTTTATCTAATGTTTCCTGCTGATTAAATGGGCAAGACTGCTGTAATGTATATGCAGGGCACACTGACATTATCATCCTTGTTCACATCTATCTGTCTGCCTTACTGGACTGTGAAGTGAAATGTCTGCTTCATCTTTTTTTTTTTTTTTTTTTTTTGAGATGGAGTTTCGCTCTGTCGCCCAGGCTGGAGTGCAGTGGTGCGATCTCGGCTCACTGCAACCTCCGCCTCCTGGGTTCAGGTGACTCTCCTGCCTCAGCCTCCTGAGTAGCTGAGATTACAGGTGCCCGCCACCATGCCCGGCTAATTTTTTTTTCTATTTTTAGTAGAGATGGGATGTCACCATATTGGTCAGGCTGGTCTTGAACTCCTGACCTCGTGATCTGCCCACCTTGGCCTCCCAAAGTGCTGGGATTACAGGCATGAGCCACCAGGCCCGGCTGGTCTGCTCATCTTTATGGCCCTAGTTTTGCCTATTGCTGAACCTGGTCCAGATTAGGTATCAGTAGGGGTTTGACTTTGACTTTCCAAGAAGGTGGCATTTCATTTTTGGATGGCTGGTGGTGGCAGATGTTCTTTGGGAGATAAGGTCAGAGTGGACCCAAGCCTGGATGTTGTCACACATGGTGCCTCTCCTTCCTTCAGGATCCAGCCGCAGAAGCCAGGATGAAGGTAGCCTGCATCACAGAGCAGGTCTTGACCCTGGTCAACAAGAGAATAGGCCTTTACCGTCACTTTGACGAGACCGTCAATAGGTACAAGCAATCCCGGGACATCTCCACCCTCAACAGTGGCAAGAAGAGCCTGGAGACTGAACACAAGGCCTTGACCAGTGAGATTTCACTGCTGCAGTCCAGGCTGAAGACAGAGGGCTCTGATCTGTGCGACAGAGTAAGTGTCGGGCATCACAGAGTTGCTTGGCTTGGGGCCCTCCATGCCTCACTGCTCTGTCTAGGGCAGACACTGGGCAGCTCTCTTGCTTACCTGCATGCTTGTGGGATGAGACTGCATCTGGCCATAGCTTTTCATGTGGTGCCAGTCCTTGTGGAGGAAAAAGGGATTTTTGGGGTCCTGCTGTGAGCTGGGTGTGGAGGAAGCTCTGCTAGCCTCGTCAGCACTGTGTGCCCTTGTGGCCAGTATTGAGAGTAGCTGCATCCTCTCCTGGAGGCCAGACTGTTCTAGGTCCCAGGCTGCTTATGGTGTGGTAAAATGAACCTAGACTTTAGAATCAATAGGTTTGAATCCAGGCTCTGATTCAGAGTTTGTAAACCTGGCCAAGTCACCTAACTTCTGTGCCTCAGTTTCCTCATCTATAAAATGGGAATGCTGTTAGCCCCTCATAGGGGTTCTGAGTGTGAAATGAGTTAATGCATGCAAAATATTCAGAACCCTGTCCTGATACAAGCTATGTAAAGGAGTTATCTGTAAATGAGGACAGTAACCTTTTCGCAGAGGTGCCCCTCAGAGTCACTGACTCCCCTGTCCACTCCCTGGCATTCCCTCTCCTCACTCTGTGTGAATTTCCTCATAGCACCTACCACTTTTTTTGTTGTTTGTTTTTGAGACAGGGTTTCACTCTGTCGCCCATGCTGGAGTGTAGTGGCGCAATCTCCGCTCACTGCAAGCCCCACCTCCAGGCTCAAGCGATCCTTCCACCTCAAGTAGCTGGGATCACAGGTGCACACCACCATGCCTGGCTAATTTTTTGTAGAGATGGGGTTTCGCCATGTTGCCCAGGCTGGTCTTGAACTCCTGAGCCCAAGTGTTCTGCCTGCCTTGGCCTCCAAAGTACTGGAATTACAGATGTGAGCCACCGTGCCTGGCCCACGCCTACCACTTTCTGAAACAATTTATTCTTCTACTTAAGTGTTAATTATATGTCAGCATCTGCGGACAAGATCCCTTATCTGTCCTTAGTGCTGTTTTCTGGAACCTAGAATTGTGCCGCGCGACATGGCTCACTAAACATTTGTTGAATGTTGAATGAATGTGACTATACCAGTCCTCAATGTGACATACAGTAGGTGACAATGCCTGTCACCCCCCCTTCCCTTGCCATTGATCTTTTGCCTAATTGAATCCCTGGAACTGATTTGACAAGCTGCAGGGAGAGAAGTGATGTTCATAGAGGAGCTGTTATGTGCCAGGGGGCATGATAGATGCTGCCAAGTAGTTTCATACTCAGTCCTCAGAGTCCTAGAATGGAGATGAGGCCCAGGGATGGTGCAGGGCTTGTTCACAAGGGCGTAAGAACGGGGCTTGTGGGTGGTGAAGTTGGCATTTGAAGCCAGGCCTATCTTCCTCCATAGCCAGCCCTGCTGCCCTGGGACACTGTGCTGTTGGCTGCATTTGTGGCTGATACCTGTGGAGCTCTGGGGTCTGTAGGCCTGGGAGATGGTGGGGCCTGCTGAGTGGGGTGGGAGGACAGCTCACAAGTCCTGCCCTGCTCTTGCCTCGGCCAGGTGAGCGAAATGCAGAAGCTGGATGCACAGGTCAAGGAGCTGGTGCTGAAGTCGGCGGTGGAGGCTGAGCGCCTGGTGGCTGGCAAGCTCAAGAAAGACACGTACATTGAGAATGAGAAGCTCATCTCAGGAAAGCGCCAGGAGCTGGTCACCAAGATCGACCACATCCTGGATGCCCTGTAGCCCCTGCCCACATCCTCCAGGGGGCCCAGGGTGCCTGCACTTTGCCGTGGCAGGCAGAGTGGGTGGTAGTGGGAGGTTGTGCATGGAGGCCAGTGAAAGCTATGGAGGCCAGTGAAAGCTGACATCTGTAAAAGGCCTTCAAGGAAGAGAAACCAGGCTCTGCGTCAGGCAGCGTGAGCTTGCCGTTTGTCCTTAACTCTTTCTTTTTTTTTTTCAAAAAAGAAAACTTTAAAAAAACTCCCATTAAAAACAAAACATCTTTGTGTTTTGAACAAAGGAATTTTCAATATTTGATTGGTATTCTGTTCTGAAGTCTAGGATATTTTTTCAGCCTATAAAGCCCCCTGTTTTATGCCCTTCTAATTGTGATGTTTGGGTATTGTGTGAGTGCATGTGTTTTTTGTTTTTTTTTAAAAGCATGTGTGAACAAATGGAAATAAAGCAGGGACTGTGAACATTTGTTTTTGGTCTGTTGAAGATCTCTCATAATTTAATTCTTAATTTTGGGAATAGTGCTTTTATCAAGTGCTTTTTATTCATTAAATAATGGATTTGCTTCTCAGCAGGTTTGCAAGGCAAGCATTTACATTTTACATATTAGAACACTGAGGTATTCTAGTACCAGAGTGTTGAAAGTGGTGCCAGAGTGTTGAAAGAGTTGACATGGCTTAGGTCACAGAATGGAGTAGTGGAGTGAGGCCTCCATTTTTGTAGTTTTTGCATCCTTCCTGTGAGTCATGTTTTACTCAGCATCAAGGAAACAGTGATGAGCAAAGCAGAGATGGTTCCTCTCAAGAGGCAAGGGATTGAAAGGTCATGTGGGGAATCGACAGTGCCAGTGAGTGCCAGGCTTTCTGCCCCTCTTTCCTCTCTGCAGGAGTTCACTCCCTGTGTCCACCTAATGAATTCCTGCTCAGCCTCAGGCTGTGTTACTTAAGGTTACTGTGTCAGGGAGCCATCCATGGCCTGCCACACTCAGTCAAGTCCTGTGGTACCCTCTCGTTTTCCTTTGTACCTCTTCTCCACCTCATATACCACAGTTGGAATGTGTGTGATTACTGAACTAGCTTCAATAGGGCAGGGGTTTTATCTTTTATGCTCATCTTTATGTTAACAGCTAGGTGTTCAGACCAATCTATGACACGTAGTTGGGTTATTGAATGTTTGCATGAGTGGCTTACAAACAGCTTAAATATTGGCAGGTGGGTTGAGGGATTACTGGGGAAGTCTGTAGAAGACCAGTTGTGAGGAACTGATGCTGAATTCTGTTTCAGACATGGCAAAATGGAGGTGCTCGGGACATCCAAGTGGGAATGTCCCTGGGCAGGTGGATATTCAGGCCTGGAATTCTAAGGTCTGGTGTGCAAGTGGTAAATGTGGGGCTGCCGGGCCTAGACATGGTTATGGAAAAGGTGAGAAGGAGGCTGTGGGAGGGGACAGTGCCTAGGAAGGGTATAGAATAAGAAGAGATCCAGAACTGAATATTAAGACGACAAAGTAATAGTGGCCACCTGGGTTGACAAAGACCAGGACTCTCCTTACCTGGGACGAGAAAGACCAGGACTGTGGTGTCATGAAGCCAAGTGGAAAAATGTTTCCAGGAGTGAACCATCTGAGGCTGAAGAGACCGAGCAGTGCCTTTTGGCTGTAGGAGTGGATCACTGAAGCCTTTTACCCATTGGTGACTTGAGAACTGTGTTGGTGTGGGGATGGGAATTGGACGGAAGTGAGACTTAACTTTGAGTCCTGACAAAGCATTTCGCAAACAGGCTGGGAAAGGGATGAGTGAGGGCCTTCAGGAGGCTGTGCTGCTTGAATGTTCTACTCTAAGGTGGGGGACACCAGGTGTGTTGAATGCCATTGGGAAAGATCCAGTTGAAAATGAGAAGTTGAACATAGGGATTAGGAGATTGTGCAGGGGGAAAATGGGGGATCCAAGGACAGTGGAAGGATGGGAGGAGCAAGAAGGAAGACCCTCCAGAGTCGTGCTCTGCAGTCGGATCCCTGGATGGAAATCCCAGGCCTGCCGCTCTGTGACCTCAGGCAAGTCTTTCCGTGCAAAATGGAGTAGGGCTGTTACCTGCTTCCTAGGATGGCTGTGTGGGTCACATGCTGTCATAATGCAAGGTGGCGTATAGCAAATGCTTGTTAAACAGCGACGGTCTCGCCGAGCTCTGGCCTGAGCCGGGGGCAGAGGGTTGGTCCTGTCCTGGGGGTTGGAAGCCGTGGAGGCCACGTTTAATCAGTGTTCACAGTGGTGTGCCCGTGGACCTGGCCTCACGCACGCCCGGCCTTGGGAGCCCCTGCGGGAGGGTGCATACCCTGACCTGCCCGAGAGGCGTCTGCCGCAGCCCCTGCTTCCCTAGGGAACCCCCGGGCGGCTGTGCCTCACGGAGGGGCCCTGCTTTACCGCGGCTGCATGCCACCTCGGGCCATTTGGTCAGCTGCTTCACCAGCTCTCTTCATCCTCTTACTCTCCCTGAATCTTTTTCTCCGTTTTTTGGAGCAGTCAGAAAGCTTGGCCGAAATCAAGAGAACTCGCTGGGCCCGCGTGCAGATTGATGGGCGCCCTCTGCTGGGCCGGCGGGCCTCTCGCAGGCCTGAGGAGCGAGCTGCGCCTGCGCCCTGGTGTCCCTTCGTAACACTGTGGCACGTCACTAGGGGGCACCGGGGAGTATGGGCGAAATCGCAGGCGCAGACGGCGGGCTCGGGCTAGGAAAGTCGCGCATGCGTGGGGCTGCTCCTAATTTAAAGGCAGCGCGGCTCCAACAGAACCAAAGCCAATTCTCCGGCTGTGGCGCCACCTACGGGTGTGGGCTCGTAAACGGCCTCCTCTGGCCGGACTAGGACTGGGTCTGGGGTCGGCGGGCTCAGGAACACTGGGCTGCTGAGGGGCTTAGCCATGGGGACCTGGGCTCTCAGCTGCCCTGGAAAGCCACAGGGCTAGCTGGGCTGGCCAAGGCCGGTGGCTCCCCTAGCATCCTGTGGTGGGTGCATCCCTGGGCCCAGTGGGGCATCCGGCGCTGCCCTCCCCACCTACGGGCTTAACATCCGTTGGTTGCTGGGACAGAGCGCCCTACGCCACGCGCAGCCCTGCGCTTCCCTGATCCTCGGTTTCCCCAGTAGTAAACAGGGACTCAGTTTCCACCTTGTAAATCTCAGGGAGGAGGTGAAGTGGGGCCCTAGGTGTAAAGCCAGGTTCAGGCTGGGCATCCCTTGGCTCAAGGTGACATGCCCCAGACACCTGACACCTCTCAGTCTCAGACCCAGCGTACTTTCTCTGTGGCCCTCATGTGGCCGTATAGGAGTGGCCCACCCACTCCCACTCCCATTCAGATCCCCAGGCCACAGTGCCTTTTGTCCAGCCTTGGCCAAGATGCCTGACCCTAGTGGCCTGGCCCTGGCCGCTTCCATGGCTGCAGCTTTGGGATGTCCCTGTAGTCATAGGTGGCCTCATGGCAGTCCCCCAGCCTTGAACCTGGACCCTGGCTCAGGGAGGGGAAAACACGGCTGAAGAAGGGCTGGGTGTCACTTTTTCTCTTCCATTTGTCTTGGAGGCTGTCATGGGAGAAAACCCCAAAGGACCCAGTGCGCCCTCACAGTTTCACCACAAGTATCCTGACCGGGCGTCTGGTGCCGAGCTGATAGTGCAGGCCCCGGCCGCAGCCCCGCCGGAAGCCCATGCTGCCAGCGGTTGGGGGCCGCAGGCTCAGACAGGAAATGCCCCCGAGTGTACCCCAGGGCCCTCTGCAAAGGCCTGATGCTTTGGATGAGGCCTGGCGCCATTTTGAAGCTGGGCCTGACTCTGGGACTCTGGCCTGGTTCTGGGGCTGGTGGCCTGGGATCTGGGGACTGCTTTGTTACCTGCGTGGACAGGTGTGGGAGATGACAGGGAGGGAAGAGAGAACCTTCAAACTGGGCTAGACCTGAAGCGAAAGCTGAATGATGCAGCCTGTCCCCTACCATGGCCAACCCCTTCATGGTGCCCCCAGCCCAGCCCTTTAGGGTCTCAGCTTCCATCAGGCCCTTAGTTCCATATGTGGTGTGACAGGCCCAGGACTAAATGCAGGGGACACAGAAGGGAGCAGACAGCAGAAGTGCTGGGCATCAGGAAAGGCAGGTCGGAAGGGAGGGCCATCAGGAGGGGCCATCACGGCATCTGAAGGATTTGCCTGTGGGGGTTGGTGGGGAGGGAGGAGCCCAGACTCCTTTTTTGACTTCCACTCAGGGGATAGAATCCAGAAAGATTTAATACGAGTGTCTCAGTCTGTTAGGGCTGCTATAACAAAATACCATAGACTGGGTAGCTATAAATAGAAATTTGCTTCTTACAGTTCTGGAGGCTGGGAAGTCCAAGATCAAGGCACCGGCAGATTTGGTGTTGAGAGGTCCTGCTGCTTGGCTCAAAGATAGCACCTTCTCGTGTCCTCACATGGTGGCAGAGATGAGGGAACTCTCGGATGTATCTTATAAGGGCACTAATGTCCATTCATGAAGGCTCTACCCTCATGGCCTAATCACCTCACAAAGGTGCCACCCTCTAATGCTTCACATTGGGGGTTAGGTTTCAACATAAGAATTCTGGGGGGATGCAGACATTCAGTCTGTAGCAGTGGGAAGGACAGGAGTCTGTTCAAATGCTGATGGGAAGGAAGGAGGTAACAGGGACATAAAGGCTGAAGATCCAGGAGAGAAGGGGCCAGTGAATAGATCCCAGTAGAGCAGGATTGGGTGGGATTGAGGGCTTAAGGCAGTGATCTCATGGGAGAGCCCTGAGAGACTGTGCCTTCATTAGCACTGAGGAGATCAGCAAAGACCTGTTCAAGCTTCGCCTCCTGGGCAGCCCTCCCTATTCTCCAGGTGGGCTGAGATGTCCCTACCTTACACTACTGGACACTGCTTTCTGAAGTGGAATGGACTGTTTGCCTCCCTAGACTGGGTGCTCTATTTCAGCAGAGTTTAAACAGAGGAAGCACATCAATTCATTCAACAAATATCTTCAACTGAGTGCAGTGGACTTTATAAATGTCCTCCCAACACTTTGGGAGGCTGAGTTGGGAGGATCATTTGAACCCAGGAGGTTAAGGCTGCAGTGAGCTATGATCACACCACTGTGCTCCAGCCTGGGTGACAGAGAGAAACCCTGTCTTGAAAACAAAAACAATTTTTGTATTTTTTGTAGAGACGGGGTTTTGCCGTGTTGCTCAGGCTGGTCTCGAACTCCTGGGCTCAAGTGATCCACCTGCCTTGGCCTCCTGAAGTGCTGAGATTATAGGCATGAACCACCATGCCTGGCCTATTTGCCATTTTTAAATAATGGATGAGGTTGGTCATTTTTCCTTGTGAATTTGCCTTCTTATGTGTGGTTTATGCATTGTTGAGGTTTTTGCCTTTTTCAAAGGTGAGTAGGAAAGCTAGTAACAGAAAAATGGGTGCTCATTGTTATTTCTTTTTTTTTCTTTCTTTTTTTCTTTTTGAGACAGAGTCTTGCTCAGCCACCCAGGCTGATCTTGCCCGGGTGCAGTGGCGTGATCTGGGCTCACTGCAACCACCGTCTCCCGGGTTCAAGGGATTCTCCCACCTCAGCCTCCCAAGTAGCTGGGATTACAGGCACCCACCATCATGCCTGACTAATTTTTGTATTTTTAGTAGAGACGGGGTTTCACCATGTTGGCCAGCCTGGTCTTGAACTCCTGACCTCAGGTGATCCACCCACCTCGGCCTCCCAAAGTGCTGGGATTACAGGCATGAGCCACTGCATCCGGCCTCATTATGATTTCTAAAAGTCAGCAACTCAGAGGGTAGACAGGAGTGTTCAGGAAAGGGCGCTGCCCTGGGAGGGACAGGGACTGGAAGACCAGAGGGAGGGCTGCATGCGTATTTTTACAAATAAATGCAATCGGAATGGCTAAAAACAAACAAACAAACTATACAAACACACACCAAAGAAAAATCCACTTTGTAGTGGGCACTGTTTTGGGCACCAGCAATATGATAGTGATAAATGCTATGAAGGAAATAAAATGGGTGATGTGATAAATGGATGTAGTCTGGAGGGTCAGGAGGGCATCCCTTAGAGGAGACTCCTGAGCTGAGACCCAGGACAGCTGAGAGCTGGGCAGGGTGGTGTAGCAGGGTGTGGGCTGGGTGGCCATAAACCTTCAGCCTCTTTTCTCTTGGCCTCTTCCTCACCCCATCCAGGCCTCTGGTGGCTGCAGGACCTCCTGCCTGCAAGTCAGGTCTCATGCATAACTGCCCTCTAGAGCGCTCCAGCTTCTCAGCTTCCAGCTTCCTCTCCCCTAGGCTTGGGTCCTGGTGCCTGCAATGGCCCCAGCACTCATGCCCCCTAGACTTTGCGTCAAGGAGCTGTCATACTCACGCCAAGCTCCTGATGGGTGTCTGACCCACTCAAGCCTCCGGGCTTTCTGTTTCTCTTCTCTGAGCCTCACATTGCTCACCTGGAGAATGAGGACCATAACGATATCAGGACTGGAAGGAGCTCAGAGGTATGCTGCCTGGGAAAGCCCCTGGCGCAGCACCGGCTCAAGGAGCAGGAGTCTCTTCCTTTGACAGATACCAGGGTGACAAGTATAACGCTTTGATTTGAACTGAGAGTAGCTGTTTACAAAGTGCTTTCTTTATAAATGTCCATTTATTCATTGGTTCAGACTGCAGATCGAGGTCTCAGCAGTCTGAACCACCTATTGGGTTGGAGCCCTAGGTGTGGAGGGAGAAGCCAGCCCTCGCTGAGACAGACAGACCTGGGACAGGTCCCTCTCTGCAGCCGGTACCTGTGTGAGCTTGGGCAAGTCCCTGACCTCTCTGGGCCTCAAGTCTTACTGCACAATGACAGATGTCCAAGGGCCTTCTAGCATTGATGAGCTGGGATTCTGGGGCCAGTTAGTGCAGGCAGAGTCCCAGAAGCAGCCCCAGTGGAGGGAGGGAGGAAGCACAGATTTTTGTTTTTATTTTATTTTTCCAAATTCCTGTTCCTCCACAGTGCTGGGATGAGGCAGGTATGAGGTCCCTACGGCGGGTCTCATGGTTGCCTTGTCAGTGAACGCTGGGGGTGCTGTGATGCAATGTGGATCCTTCCTGATCCCTGTGACCTGTGCTAGCAGGGTGGGGCCTTCTGTCTGTCTCCGTCTCATGTTTACCCTCCTGGGGGGTGCGCAGAAGGCACATGGGCACGCACATGCAGCTCTTCCAATGCTCAGATGTGTGCATGCCACTCTCACACCTGTGACTGTCACCGAGGCTCACAGACATGCACACACGAGTGAACACACGCAGGTGCACACACGGCGCTAGGCAGATTCACACATGCCAGATACGTGCACTCGCCATGTCCCTGGCCCTGGGGATACAGTCGGGAGTGGGCAGAGTCCCCGCCACAGGGACCTCGTGCAGCCCACAGAGATGCCTGCAGAGTGGAAATGATAAGGAGCCCGTTCACGCTCTGCCAGGTGCGGCTCTGGCTGCCACTCTCGCCACTGAGGGAACTTGCACAGCATGTGAGCGTGGCGTGCCGGTCTCAGAGCCTGTGTTCTCGCCCTCTGCACTACCCATCCTTTCTCACAGACTCTCCCCTTCATGCACAAGTGCACAGACTCCCAGAGGCATGCAGAGGCACACAGGCTGCTCTGGGGCACACGTGCGTGCAGAAACACTCTGCGTGGTGTGCTCACATGGTGAGTGCACCCTGCCGCTCTGTGCTACCATGCGCTGCTGCTCTGGAGAGCACCTGTCTGTTTTCTTTAAAAAAAATTAAATATAGGCTAGGTGTGGTGGCTCACGCCTATAATCCCAGCACTTTGAGAGGACCAGGCGGGTGGATCATGAGGTCAGGAGATCGAAACCATCCTGGCTAACATGGTGAAACCCTGTCTCTACTAAAAATACAAAAATTAGTGGGCGTGGTGGCATGCGCCTATAGTCCCAGCTACTTGGGAGGCTGAGGCAGGAGAATCGATTGAACGCAGGAGGTGGAGGTTGCAGCGAGCTGAGATTGCACCACTGCACTCCAGCCTGGGCGACAGAGCGAGACTCTGGAAAAAAAAAGAAAAAAAATTATATACATATTTTTTAAATAGTAGAAATGGGGTCTTGCTATATTGTCCAGGCTGGTCTTGAACTCCTGGGCTTAAGCGATCCACCCACCTCAGCCTCTCAAAGTGCTGGAATTACAGGCATGAGCCACCACGCTGGCCACCTGTCACTTTCCTAAGTCTCAGCTCCAGGTCCTGTCACTCTCCCCTCTGCCCCTTGGGGCCTGGCTTGAAGCCCTGAGGCCTGCCCACTTTCCTGACCACTTCTCTCCATCAGGATGGGGCCCCAGGCCTGGAGCTTGTGCATGGCACAAAGGCCTGGAGGAGAGGGAGTGGGGTCCAGGCACACAGGGAGTGCATGTTGGATGGACATGGACGAAGGCATGGCCACCCACCACCAGCACCCGCAGCTCTACCCGAGAGCCCAGGGTTTCCCTCTCCACCAGTAGAGAGGTGTGGCCTGCAGCTGGTCTACTGGGCCAGGTGCTGGGAGCCCTGGGGGAGCAGGACCAGAGGATGGGGTGGGGGGATTTGTCAGAGATGGAGGCTGACCTGAGGAGGAGAACCTTCTGAATCTGACAGGGCTAGAGAGGGGTGATTTGGGGAGGGAGGCTTGGGCTGGAGGAATCCATACACACTCGGGGTGAGGGGGAAGGAGAGGCATTAGCTCCAGGAAGGCGTTATTTTGGGCTGTGACCCGTGTGTGTGTGTCTGTGTGTCTCTGTGTATGCACGTGTGTGTCTGTGTATATGTATATGTGTGTGTCCTTGCACGTCATGTGGCTGTGCAAGTGCATGTGTGTGTGCGTGCATGTGTGTGTGTGTTGTGTGTGGTGGGAGGCAGCCTGGGGCTGTCAGAAGAGGGCAGGAGGTGGGATCAGGCCTAGCTGGACCTGAACCCTGCTTGTGCCAGCTGGGTGACTTTGAGGCAAGTCATTTAAGTTCTTTCTGCCTGTTTCCCCATTCAAAGAATGGACCAAATATTACTTACGTTGTGAAGATGACAAATACGTGTGTAAAATCCAGGCACACACGATGTGCTTAGGACACAGCAGTTATGATTTATTTGTGTGTTGTCTTTGTGGGGTAGGGGGAGGATTTGCAGCCTTTTAAGGACTTGGGAATTTCAGGTCTTGACAGAGCCAGTCTGGAAGGCCCATCTGGTGTGGCTGCTCTGAGGGACTGGGGACATTGACCCCGTGTTTACAGAGACCCATAGTCAGACATCCATGGGCCAGGCACAGAGGCAACACAGCAGTCCTGCCCGCAGGGCCCCCAGCGGACAGGCAGAGGCACAGATAACACAGTGGCTGTCCCAGGGTCCACAGCTGGGTGTGGGGGGCTTGAGGGTTAGAATTGGCCGGGCCCTGTGCGGGGCATTTGATTCTAGTTCGTTCTATTTTTATCTTTTTCATCAGATCAGGGCACCGTGGCCTCTGGGCTCGCTGCGTCTTCCTGCTTCCCAGCCCCAATTTCCCTCCCCTTTCCCACCTCCAGCGCATCTTGTGTGAGACGCATGGGGACAGGTGCGTGTACACCCTGGGGAATGTGTGGTGGGTTTTCATTTATCTGTGTCCATGTCGATCAAGAGCACATGCTCATGCTGCCTGTCTTAGTCTGTTCAGGTTGTGATAACAAATAACAACAATCGGGGTACTTAGAACAACACACATTCCTTTCTCACAGTTCAGGAGGGTGGTAACTCCAAGATGACAGTGGCAGCAGGGGCGGGCTCTGCAGAGGGCTGTCTTCCGGGATGCAGCCTGCCGGTGTCCTCACTGTGTCATCGCAGGCAGAAGTTGGCGTGCTGAGCAAGGGCTCTGCTATCAGGGCTTGGAGCCCAATTATGAGCACTCCTCCTTCATGGCCTAGTCACCCCCAAAAGGCCCCACATCCTGATACCATCACTATGGAATTAGGACATCAACAGGTACATTTTGGGGGGATAAATGCATTCAGACCATGGCACTGGTTTCAGTTGTCATGTAAGTCACCACTCATATATCAAGGCTAACTCATGACCCTAGATCTACATGGGGTCTGCCCTCTACCTCACAGCAGAGATGGACACCCACACCACCATCTTCCCCGTGTCTCACCACCTGCACCCCAATTACGGACACCCATGCCTCTGTCTTCCCTGCGTCTCTCAGCACTCTACAGCGAGTGACACACACACCTTCATCTTTCTTCCATGCTTCATGTTGCAGTGGAGAGGCTGGGGTTTGGGAGGAGGTGCTGCTGGGGTATGGGGAGTGAGATCTGTGCCGCAGTGGGGTGAGATTCAGGAGAAAACCAGGCAGTGTCCCACCAGTTCACTTGCTTGTAACACAGAAACCTCTTCAATGGAAATGGAACCCTGTCTAGAATGCCAGGCTCTCTGCTGACCATTCTCTCTGGTCAGAACTGGATCACTTTATTTGATGTAAATTGTATTTGATTTATTTTTTTCTTTTTTAAGAGATGAAGTCTCACTATGCTGCCCAGGCTGGTCTCAAACTCTTGGGCTCGAGTGGCCCTTCCGCCTCAGCGTCCCAAAGTGCTGGGATTACACGTGTGAGCCACAGCACTGGCCATAAATTGTATTTGATTTTTACAGCTACCTGTATTTAGCCATGTGAAAGTGATTTTCCACTTATGTCAGAGATACAAAGTTTCGTTTAAGGATAAATTGTAAAAAAGAATATAGGCCTGGGTGGTGGCTCATGCTTTTAATTCCCATACTCAGCTTGAGTACCGGAACCAAGACTAGTCGAGGCAACATAGTGAACCTCATTTCTTAAAAAAAAAAAAAAAAAAAATGACTTGAGCAGAGTGGAGCTGGATTAGCTGGAAGCTCCACCTCGCAGAGGCCGGGAGCCGGTGGCCAGGGTTGGGTTGCTGGATTTGACGCCACCTGGCTGTGTGACTGTGGAAAGGTGCTCAGCTGCTCTGAGCCTCCATTTTCCATTCATAAAATGGGGTCATATTAATTTCTAACAAGAGCGTGGTTGTTGGTGTGATCCTCAAATAAGCTGACAGCGGTCAGGTGGTGCCCATGGTCAGTACTGTGTAGGCCTGGCGTTAGGATGTGAATATGAACACGGGTGATAGGTGCGTCCTGCACATGCTGCAAGGTGGACCTGAATGCTGGCAAAACACTGATCTAGTTCAGCTCATGTTTCAGAGGGGAAATGGTCCCTTTTGCCTCATGCCACACTCCCCTGGCCACAGTGGAACCCAGTGGCTATTAAGGGGCTGTCTGGGGTCAGTCCCAATGGGTGGCTTTAGAGTCAGACGGGTCTCTGAGCCTCAGGGCCTCATCCATAGCATGAGATAACCCCTTTGGGAGGCTGAGGGAGGTGGATCATGAGGTTAGGAGTTCGAGACCAGCCTGACCAACATGGTGAAACTTCTACTAAAAATACAAAAATTAGCCAGGCGTGGTGGTGCCTGCCTGTAATCCCAGCTACTCAGGAGGCTGAGGCAGGAGAGTCGCTTGAACCTGGGAGGCAGAGGTTGCAGTGAGCCGAGACCGCGCTGCTGCACTCCAGCCTGGGCGACAGAGCGAGACTCCGTCCCCCCCCACCAAAAAAATGAGATAACCCCATGCTTGGGGGGGTGGTCATGGGACTATACCTGCAGAGCACACAGCAGGCGCTCCATAAATGCTGGAGTCATAACACCCCATGTCCCATGTGCCAGCTGCCCAGCAGCAAGTCTGGCCTCCTCCTCCGGTTCTCCCGTGGACGTGTTCCATGGCCCTGAACAAAGTCACCGCTCCAGGGACAGCCTTGGTTTCTCCTTGGCAAAGTGGGGCTCTGGGCCCTGGCGAGAGCGCGGCTGTCCTGCCCCACGCCTGCGAGGCCGGCGGGGATTGGAACCCGCGGCCGCCAGAGGGCGCCCCCGCCTAGGCCACGCGCACCTCCCGGCTGGCAGAGGGGCCGGTCCTCAGCGCGGTGGCAGCCTGGGCGCCCGCCCGCCACTACTGGGCTGTGTGTCACCCTGCCTGCCTCAGTTTCCTCGGCTGTGGCGTGGGATTCTCCCCAGGATCGCCTCGCAGGGCTGCTGAGAGGCTCGATGAACGCCAGCGGTTGTTGCGGCGCTGCTGTTCCGAGCCGGGGGTGACGGGAACCCACGTCCTCACGCCCTGGCTGCTCCCGGCTGCCCCGCGGGCCGGCAGCTTCCCGTTCAGGAAACTCAGCCTCGGGAAGGGCAGAGAAAGGTCCCGCGGCTGCGAGGAGCCCAGCGGGGCTTGGCGCCTGATGACCGGCTCCGGAACGGGCTGTTACCCCGCGTATCTCGGTCTCTGCAGCGGCCAAAGTCGCCCGCTGACCTGGAGCACCTGCAGGCCCTGGGCAGAGGACCCGGGGCCATTCCCGCAGCCCTGGCCTGGGAGCTCCGGCTTCTAGTGGTGGCTCCGGGTCAGGTCCTGTGGGGTCCCAGGGACATTCCCAGGCCGAGGTTCCTGTTCAGAGGCCACCCTTTGGCACCAGAGCCATCCAGCGCGGCCTGCGATTCAGGGCCAGAGGAAACAGCAGACACGGACTGGCTGTCTGGCCCCAGCTTTGCAGAGCCTTTGCTTAGCCGGGAGTGTGGATGCCCGTTGGAGAGCCATGGCTTTTCCCAGCCTGTGTGGCAGCGTTGGGTGGGGCGGCCCCTCTCCTGGGCTGACCCTGAGCAAGGCAGTGAGGACCGGTGCAAACTCCTCACAGCCTGTGGGCAGTTCATTAGCTGTGGTTCTCAGGTGCTTCTCATACACACTCTCAGTAGGGCACAACTTCCACGCTTCCATTTACTTATTTAGAAATGTGGTTTGGCTATGTTGGTCAGGGTGGCCTCAAACTCCTGGGCTCGAGCCATCCTCCTGCCTCGGCCTTCTGAGTAGCTGGGACTACAGGCGTGCGCCATTACGCCCTGCTACACATCCCTGCTTTAACAGGTGAGCGAACGGGGCATGGATAGGGCAAATTCAAGGCTTCACGCCAAGTAATTGGGAGAACCTGGACTTGAACCCAGGTCTTCACCCCTCCCTGACATCAGGGAGATGGCCTTCCTGGAGCTGCAGCCAGATCCCACTGTCCCTGGCATTGTGCTGTGTCCATGCCTGTGCTACACTCCCCACCCTAACCCCCGTCTCACTCCGATTCTCCCCTCCTTCAAGGCTTAACACCTCCACAAATGCCACAAAACCTTCCCCAGTGATCCCCACAGCTACTGGTGTCCTGGGTCTTCGAAGTGTTCCTTCTTGTCTGCCTGGAAAAACTCCTATTCATTCTCTTTTTTTTGAGATGGAGTCTGGCTCTGTCGCCCAGGCTGGAGTGCAGTGGCATGATCTCGGCTAACTGCAAGCTCCACCTCCTGGGTTCACACCATTCTCCTGCCTCAGCCTCCCAAGTAGCTGGGACTACAGGCACCTGCCACCACGCCCAGCTAATTTTTTGTGTTTTTAGTAGAGACGGGGTTTCACCGTGTTAGCCAGGATGGTCTCGATCTCCTGACCTCGTGATCTGCCTGCCTCGGCCTCCCAAAGTGCTGGGATTACAGGTGTGAGCCCCTGCGCCCCGCTGAAAAACTCCTATTCATTCTCTAAAACCCACCCCCAGGGTTACTCCTGGGAAAGCTTAAGTGCTACTTTCCTTCTCCCTCTCATAGACATGGTTACTGCCTTGCTGGGGTCTCTGTGCACTGGGGTTACAATGTTGTGATGGTATCACCACATCTGTTTATATCCAGATTCATTACAAAATGTTTCTGTGTTTTAAAAATTGTAAAAGTGGTATGGGCCTATAGTCCCAGCTACTTGGGAGGCTGAGGAGGGAGGATCGCTCTAGCTCAGGAGTCTGAGGCAAGCCTGGGTGACATAGCAAGACCCTGTTTGTAACAACAAAGAGAGATTTAAAAAATTGTAAAAGGCCAGGCGTGGTGGCTCATGCCTGTAATCCGAGCACTTTGGGAAGCTGAGGTGGGCAGATCGCTCAAGCTCAGGAGTTCGAGGCCAGCCTGCCGAACATGATGAAACCCCATCTGTGCTAAAAATGTAAAAATTAGCTGGGCACGGAGTCGAGTACTTGTAGTCTCAGCTACTCAGGGGACTGAAGTGGGAGGATTACTTGAGCCTAGGAGGTTGAGGTTGCAGTGAGCTGAGATCACACCACTGCACTCCAGCCTGGGTGACAGAGTGAGCCCTTATCTCAAAAAAAAAAAAAATCCAAATTGTAAGAGTTAACACATGCTCATACTAAGGATCCAGACAGATCAGAAGGGTATACAGAGGCAAGCAGAATCTCCGGCTTCCTACCAGCTTCTCTTCCAGAGAAACACAGTGTTAGCAATTTCTTGTGAATTCCTCTGGAAAGTCTCCATTCATGTACACGATGTCACACTATATTGCTTTAATTATCCTTCTCTGTCCACTGCTCCATACCTAGTTCCCTGAGGACTAGCTAGGATCTGACTTAGGTAGGTGCTGGAATCAGTCCTGGGCCGGGCTGGAAAAGATGATCAGAAAATTTTGCATGGGATAGTTTTATTCCCTCCTGACACCAACTGACCAGATAGCATGGGATCTGGTGAACCTCCTTGCTCCTAATTGGAGGCTGCCATCTCCTAGCTGGCAGATGTATTTTCTTTTCCTTATAGAATATTATTATCATTACTGAAAGATGAATTCATTTTCAACATTTAAAACCTGAGAGATATTACTTAAAAATATAATTTTCCCATCTGGCACAGAGGTTCATGCCTATAATCCCAGACCTTTGGGAGGCCGAGGTGGGAGGATCGCTTGAGCCCAGGAGTTCAGCCTGGCCAACAGAGGGAGACCTCATCTCTACAAAAAATTTTAATAATTAGCCAGGCATGCGGTATATGCCTGTAGTTCCAGCTATTTGTGAGGCCAAGGTGCAATTGCTTGAGCCCAGGAGGTCGAGGTTACAGTGAGCTGTTTGTACCACTGCACTCTAGCCTGGGCAACAGAGCAAAACCGCCTCTTAAAAAAAAAAAAAGAACAGTAGAATTTTCCAGATCTCTTGAAAAGGTTCAGAGGGTTCAACTGAGCACTCAGGTCTGTGCAGCCTCACCTCACTCCTTGTCCCCGAACCCCGGGGCCCCTAAGCCTATGTCCCATGTCCTTGGCAACCTAATGAGGAAGATGGACCTGCATGAAAATAGTCCATGACAAGTGACTGCAGCAGCTGAGTTTCCCAGCAGAGGTGGGAGAATGATTGAGACGGACCCCAGGCTGGGGACCCTGCAGAAGCGTGAACCCCAGTGCTGTCCTGCGGGACACATACTCCTCCCGGTCCATGGGGTTCACACTCTGGATCCTCACTGTTCTGTTCACTGCAGAGAGGAGCAGGGGTGGGAAGTGGGTGGGCCTGTTTCAGGGTGGCCCCTGCTCAGCTCCAGGCATAGGGCCACGAAGGAATGTGGGCTCAGAGTGGCCAGAGCTTCCAAAGCAAAGCTGGAAATACAGCCTGAAAGAATGGACTTAAAGAAAATAAAAACCTGGTAACCCATGCAGCAAGCTCCGTATGCCAGTGGCCCTCAGTTTATGTCTCTGATTTGCTGGTACCCTCATTGCTTTAGAGAAAAGTTTCCCCCACCTAAGAAATAGGAAGTTCCTAATGGCAGAACCCAGGGCAGCCCTTTCAATGGCTGCATTTTGCTTTATAGAAAACCCACCAGGCTGTCCCTGAGCTTCTGGTTGTCCCATGAGGAGAGGGAACTTCACTGGCCTGAGCCTGTCGACCATGTGTGGTCCTGAATATGATGACCCCAGAGCAACCCCCAGCCTCCTCCTGCAGTCCTGCTGTGCTCTGCCAAGTCCAGTCCTGCAGTCCCTACCTGGCTGCAGAAACACAGGGACACTCTGCAGCACTGAGAGAAGTGCTCGCCAAGGAGAAACACATGTCTTCCTCCAGGGAAGCCACCTTGGGGGCTGGCAGGGCCAGGGACTGGAGCGCAGGGTTCTGGGCCAGGAGGTTTGGAGTCAGCTCTGGCTTTGGGGAGCTTCCAGGCTGAGGAGGCTCAGCAGGCAGCAGCTGCCTCCCACCCTCCTGCACAGCCAGGACCTGCCTGGGCATCAGACTGGCCCATGATACAAGCCTGCCTTCACACCTTGGCCTCTTCCCGCCCCAGGTGTCCAGAGCCCGGCTGGTGCAGGTGGGGCAGCCAGGCTGAGGCCGCAGGGCAAGGCCGGGCTGAGCTGTCCTTTTGCCTCTCTCCGGGTGAGGCCTCCTCTGTCCTTCCTTTCCCAGTGCCCCCCCGCCCTGCTCCTCTGCGGGGGTACAGCATGGGGAGGTTGTTGACAATTTGTGCATTAATCTCTCTGCCGGGGGCCTCCTGGTCAGGTGGTGCTTATCAGGGCCCTGCTCCTGTCAGATGGGCCTTCCGGAGCCCGTGGGCGAGGGGGGGTGGCAGAAGCCCCTGCTGCAGGGCCTGGAGGCTGCCTCACCATCCCCAGGCCTTCACATCCCCTTGCGCCCCCGCGGGCAGCCTGCTTTACCACATCAGGATACAGAACATTGCATGAATTCCGGTCTCAATGGAATTATTTCAGAATTCTGGTCAACCGCAAGCTCAGGGTATTTCACAAACTATCTATCACTGCTGTGCGGTGGGCAGAGTCTGGGCGGGGGGCAAGTAACGGATGCAGGGAGGCCCCGTCCACTGCCTGTGGGGGTGGCATGTCCCCCCCAGTGGCACCCCTGCCTCTGCAGACAGATGGCGTGTCCCCTGCCCCCCATCAGCAGGGGAGCTCAGGCCCGGAGTGGGGGCTTAGGAGAGGCAGCGGGAGGCCAGGCCCTGGCTTTGAGGGTACCTTTGAGAGGGCACCCAGGTTTGGGGCCCACTCCTACCAGCGTGGGGCCTTGGCAGGTGCTTGGAGTCTCAGTTGTTCCAGCTGTAAAATGGGATCATGATGCCCAGCCCCCATTAAGCAAATGTTCAGAGATCGGCAAGATGCGTGCCCTTGCCGATTCTCTTAGCATTTCAGGATTACTACAGGGCAGCATCTGTGAAGTGCCTGGCTGAAAGTGGGTGCTCCATGACTGGGAGCTGTACCGTAATGAGAGCAATACTATGAATCATTCTCCTGATAACACCTCCCCACCCCTCTCTACTTGAGATCATGCATAGAACTTGGGGGAAGGAGAGACCCTACCTCCAGGGTGGCAGACATCTGCACACTACCCGTCCTCTACTGTGGCGAAGGTGGCAACATCTCCAAGGAGCTCCTTCCTTCAATCATGGACGGTGCCTCAGAATCCTCCTCATCACAGTGCTGGACATCATTACCGACCCCTCAGAGTAGGCGCCAGAGGAAGCCGCTTAATTATTCTGGCCCCAACTCGTGAGAGTGGTCTGAATTGGCAGGGCAAGCGGTCCCCCTCTGCTTCCTAAACTTTCCTGGAAGCTCCAGGTCCTTTCTCCAGAACCTGGCCCCAGCCACCTTTCCCAGAGGCAGGGATTGGAGGGCCAATCTCGTCTCTCCCTCTGCAGGCCTCCTGCTGACCATGAGTGATTAGGCCCCGCACTGGGAGGAAGGAGATCCGGGCGCCCAGGCTGGCACAGGCTCCAGTTCCCACAAGGGTCTAGGACTCCAGGCCGTCTGTTTAGCAAGACGCTCTTAGGCAGCATGGCCAAAGTTGGGCTGGAGCACCCGGGGGCTCTGCTGGCCCAAGCCAAACTCAGACTGCCCAGCCAGTGGGGATGGGCTCCAGGGCCTGAATCTGGGATAACAGCGCTGTCCCTCTTGGGCAGAGGGTAGGGGAGGACAAGGCCCTCGTCTAAACATTTTTCAAGCCCACTTTGGGACCCCCAGCTGGCTGAGGGTATCAACAAGAGTTGGGGAGGGAACTTTTGAAATCAGGAGGCCTGAGAAACCCAGGACTCCTGTCCTTGTGGTAAGGCTATGAGGGATACAGAGCTTGCGGCAATTCCCCAAGGCCATTTAAATCGTTCTCCACCCCGATGATGGCTTTTTCTTGTCC
Source organism: Pan troglodytes (assembly GCF_028858775.2). Lineage (NCBI taxonomy): Eukaryota > Metazoa > Chordata > Mammalia > Primates > Hominidae > Pan > Pan troglodytes. The sequence goes on along the minus strand of NC_086015.1, from coordinate 131,838,162 downwards.
CTTTAATGAGATGCTCCCCCTGCCCCCACAGCCATTTTGCAAGCTTTCCTGGGGTCCTGCGCACCTGTGGGCTGAGATCCAAGGCTGTGTGAATTCTTCCATAGACAGGACCAGAGTGCACAGCCATTCAGCCTGTGGTACCTGGGCTTCACCTGTTATTTTGGAGATTGCGTATATTGGTTATGTTTTTCTGCCTCATTCTTTTCTTTATTTTTAAACTTTTGGCCGGGCAGGGGAGCTCACATCCACAGTCCCAGCACTTTGGGAGGCCGAGGTGTGGGCAGATTGCTTGAGCTCAGGAGTTTGAGACTGGCCTGGGCAGCATGGCGAAACCCGGTCTATACAAAAATCAACCAGGCATGATGGCTTGTGCCTGTAATCCCAGCTACTTGGGAGGCTGAGGCAGGAGAATCGCTTGAACCTGGGAGGCAGAGGTTGCAGTGAGTTGAGATCGCGCCATTGCATTCCAGCCTGGGTGACAAGAGTGAAACTCCGTTTCAAAAAAAAAAAAAAAAATTAGCTGGGCGTGGTGGCAGGTGCCTGTAGTTCCAGCTACTCAGGAGGCTGAGGCAGGAGAATCGCTTGAACCTGGGAGTTGGAAGTTGTAGTGAGCCGAGATCGCACCATTGCACTACAGCCTGGGTGACAAGAGTGAAACTTCGTCTCAAAAAAAAAAAAAAAAAAGAAAGCACTTTGGGAGGCCGAGGTGGGCAGATCACGAGGTCAGGAGATTGAGACCATCTGGCTAACATGGTGAAACCCTGTCTCTACTAAAAATACAAAAAATTAGCTGGGCGTGGTGGTAGGCACCTGTAGTCCCAGCTACTTGGGAGGCTGAGGCAGGAGAATGGCATGAACCTAGGAGGCAGAGCTTGCAGTGAGCCAAGATCGCGCCACTGCACTCCAGCCTGGGCGACAGAGCGAGACTCCGTCTCAAAAAAAACAAAAAAACAAAAAAACAAAAAACAGGCTGGGTGCGGTGGCTCACGCCTGTAATCTCAGCACTTTGGGAGGCTGAGGTGGGTGGATCATCTGAGGTCAGAAGTTCGAGACCAGCCTGGCCAACATGGTGAAACCCCATCTCTACTAAAAATACAAAAATTAGCCGGGTGGCAGTGGTGCGCATCTGTAATCCCAGCTACTGAGGAGGCTGAGGCGGGAGAATTGCTTGAGCCTGGGAGGCAGAGGTTGTGGTGAGCTGAGATCATGCCACTGGGCTCACTCCAGTCGGGGTGACAGAATGAGACCCTGTCTCAAAAAAAAAAAAAAAAAAAAAAAAAAAGAAGGACATTACAATTTTTAAATGTTGCCTCTAAATTTGCCTGTGAACCAACTATTAGACAGAACTGATGAATTATTTTGTCAGCGATGATAATGTGTTTTGACTATACAGAAAAACTTTATTTTTTCACTTGTGCCCTGGAGTATATAAAGGTGCATGAAGACATGATGGCTGTGTTCTACTGAGAAATATGTCAGCATAAAACATAAAATGAATTAAGGTTTTCTTCTGCATAAAATGAATTAAGTTTAACCTCAAATTGGAGCTTCACATCAGCGTTCCAGAGATAAAGGTCATAAAGTTGAGGACTGGCTGAGAAAGAGGGTGGCTCTAGGGCAGGCCTGGGGAAGCCGAGGAGGTAAGGGACTCAGGGAGGGAGGGGCCCAGGCCCTGGCAGGGGGCAGCAGGTAGAGGAGGGTGGCTGGGGCTTCAGAAGGACTTGTGAGCTGGGTGCTGTTCTAAGCACTTCTGCACAAACGAACTCATTTCATCCAAGCAATGGCCTGAAGCGGTGGGAACTGTTATTGTGCCCATTTCAAAAATAAGGAAACTGGCCTGGCGTGGTGGCTCACACCTGTGATCCCAGCACTTTAGGAGGCTGAGGTGGTCAGATCATCTGAGGTCAGGAGTTCAAGACCAGCCTGGCCAACATGGTGAAACCCCATCTCTACTAAGAATACAAAAAAAATGAGCTGAATGTGGTGGTGGGCACCTGTAATCCCAGCTACTTGGGAGGCTAAGGCAGGAGGATCGCTTGAACCCTGGAGGCAGAGGTTGCAGTGAGCTGAGATTGCACCACTGCACTCCAGCCTGGGTGATAGAGTGAGACTCTGTCTCAAAAAAAAAAAGGAAACTGAGCCAAAAAGAGGTTAGGACCTTGCCACAGACACTGGCAGGGGACTGCAGGAGTGGGGACAGGAGCCCAGGAAGCCTGTCTTTGCTGTTAACCACCAGCTTCACCTGGCGGGACCACAGGTGGCCTGGAAGTTTTAAAGTTGCATTTATTTATTTATTTATTTATTTAGATGGAGTTTTGCTCTCGTTGCCCAGACTGGAGTGCAGTGGTGTGATCTCGGCTCACTGCAACCTCTGCCTCAAAATGATTCTCCTGCCTCAGCCTCCCTAGTAGCTGGGATTACAGGCGCCCACTACCGTGCCCACCTAATTTTTTTTTTTTTTTTGTATTTTTAGTAGAGATACGGTTTCACTATGTTGGCCAGGCTGGTCTCCAACTCCTGACCTCAGGTGATCCACCCACCTTGGCCTCCCAAAGTGCTGGGATTACAGGCGTGAACCATCACACCTGGCTTGCATTTATTTATTATTTTATTTTCTGAGTTAGAATCTCGCTCTGTTGCCCAAGCTGGAGTGCAGTGGCATGATAACAGCTCACTGCAGCCTCAACCTCCTGGGCTCAAGTAATCCTCCCATCTCAGCCCCCACCTCTCTGCTCCAGTAGCTGGGACTACAGGTGTGTGCCACCACACCCAGCTAAGTTTTTTTTAGAGATGGGGGTCTCACTATGTTGCCCAGGCTGGTCTTGAACTCCTGGAATCAAGTGATCCTCCTGCCTTGACTTCCCAAAATGTTGGGATTACAGGCGTGAGTCACTGCTCCCGGCCTGTATCTATTTATTCTGAGAAGTGATATAACATTGCAGAAAGTTTTAAAAATAACAAAACCAAAATGAACAAACAAAACATTTCCCCACAAAACCGCATTCCCACCATGATCATTTGGGTGTGTCCTTGCCCAGTGGACATTTTCATGAACATAACTTTTTCTTTTTTCTTCCCCTCCCTTTATCTGTTTTTTTTTTTTTTTTTTTTTAATGACTTTCTAAGACTAGATTTCCAGAAATAAATGAACAGGGCAAGGGGGATAGTTTATAAAATATATTTTTAATAGTTTCTGGCAGCGATTATGTGAGGCCCAAACTGAAAGTCGGGGACTCTCATTCGTGGAGGTTCACAGATCAGAAGATGCATCTCAGATCACTTTCGGGAAGCTTCTGGGCAGTGCCGTTTGTCGGTGTCATCATCGTCCTTATCGCTGACAGCCATCTTCGCTGCATTATCTGCAGCCCTTTCGGGAAGTGCCAGGGGCTTGGTAGAGAGGACCCAGCCCCAGGCTCGGCCTGCCTTGGGGCAGATGCACGCCACAAGCATGGAGCCCACGGAAGGGCACCCTCAAACCCAGGCAGCCCTGTGTGCACGGCATGGGGAGCAGGGCTGAGGGCCCTGAGACCTGAGATCGCAGACGCCAAGCCTCCTGGGGCCCCTGCTGTGTTGGGGGGTGGACTGCGGAGGTGCCATTCTTAAATACCTGGCTGAACATTACCTCCCTGGGGAGGAGCAGTGCGCAGCTGTTACCACATTGAGAGGGGGCTTTGGCCCAGCGGTGCTGCACATAGTGAACAGGACAGGCGTCTGCAGATGGACTGCACGTGAACATTCTGCATGTCCACAGAATAAGACTTGAGGCCCTTCAATTTATTTTCTATTTTCCAATTTTTGATGGAGACATGGGTACCAAGGACTATGCCTCCACCACAAGCAGACCAACAGCATAAGGGCCCTTAAAAATGAAAACAGTAGGGTTGGGTGTGGTGGCTCACACCTGTAATCCTAGTACTTTGGGAGGCCTGAGATCAGAAGTTCGAGGCCAGCCTGGGCAACATGGTGAAACTCCATCTCTTCTAAAATACAAAAAATTAGCTGGGCGTGGTGGCACGTACCTGTGATCCCAGCTACTTGGGAGGCTGAGGCAGAAGAATCGCTTGAACCCGGGAGGCGGAGGTTAAAGTGAGCTGAGATCGCACCGCTGCATTCCAGCCTGGGTGAAAGAGCAAGACTCTGCTTCCAAAAAAGAAAGAAAACAGTAGTTCGGCTGCAGGTGGCGGGGACTGGGGCAAACTGATGCTCACATGTTTCACACAAAGAGGTAGCTGCTGCTCAGCACTAGCTGACTGGGGATCTGTGAGAGTATGGGCCTAGGGCTGGCAGATCTACTTTTTTCCTAGAGAAATGTGAAATTTGGATTTAAAAAAGTGCAATCCTTTGATATTTACATGTTGACTCAGATGTGTTTGAGTCACCACGTAGGCCTGACAAAGCTCGCTGGAGGGCTGCACCAGGCGTGGAGAAGCAGCTGGGACAGCAACATCTGTCACCGGTTGGTATGGCAAGGGCTGGGCACTCACAGGAGCCTGAGAAACACCAGTGTCCACCCTGCCCATCTTGGTTGTGGGGGTTGGAAGAAGCAGCAGACCCCTGCCCTCACCCATGAGTCTCAAGCATGGCCCTTGTGTTTTGGAGCAGGGGACCTAATGAACTGCTGGCTTTCTAGAATGTCTGCCCAGGGCCAAGGCCACCACCCCCTGCTGGGCATCCGGCCCCAGTGCCCAGGGCATGGAGGGGGCTGAGAGGACAGCACCAGCAGGGTGATGTTGTCTTCTCTCTCCAGGGGTTAGGCCCTGCAGCCAGGCAGACAGGCTCTAGCCTTAGCCCTGCACTCAATCCTGTGTGAGCTGAGGCTTCTGGTCCCGGAGGCCCTGCTTCTTCATCTCTAAAATTGGGTGCACGATGCCAGGCTCTTAATATTGCTCGAGGATGAGAGTAGCTTAGTGCAGAGGGCACTTAGCCTGGTGGCAGGCACGCAGTGGGTCTCCCTAAACACTACTCTCCCCCTTGCCACTCCTCAGTCCCAACTCGGTGAGCAGAGATCTCCCTGGCCAACCTCCTGGCTCAATGACCTTTGGCAGGTGACTTACCCTCTGTGTGCCTCAGCTTTTCCATCTTTGGAGTGGGGGGACTCATAGCAACTACCTTGTCAAGAGTAATGGGACAACAGACCTAAGACCCTGCAAGCAGGACCGCTGCCTCTGCTCCTCAGTGCTTCCTCTGATTTGTGGTCTCAGTGAAGCCATTTGTATGTAGGGATTAGGGGTTAGACTTCAGCTTTCCTTTTCTTCCTTCCTTCCTTGCTTCCTTCCTTCCTTCCTTCCTTCCTTCTTTCCTTCCTTCCTTCTCTCCTTCCTTCCTTCCTTCTCTCTTTCCTTCCTTCCTTCCTTCCTTCTTTCCTTCCTTCCTTCCTTCTCTCCTTCCTTCCTTCCTTCTCTCTTTCCTTCCTTCCTTCCTTCCTTCTTTCCTTCCTTCCTTCCTTCTCTCCTTCCTTCCTTCCTTCTCTCCTTCCTTCTTTCCTTCCTTCCTTCCTTCTCTCCTTCCTTCCTTCTCTCTTTCCTTCTTTCCTTCCTTCCTTCCTTCCTTCCTTCCTTTCTTTCTTTCTTTCTTTCTTTCTTTCTTTCTTTCTTTCTGTCTTTCTTTCTTTCTTTCTTTCTTTTCTTTCTTTCCTCTTTCTCTCTCTCTCTCTCTCTCTCTTTCTCTTGACGGAGTTTCACTCTGTCACCCAGGCTAGAGTGCAGTGGCGTGATCTTGGCTCACCGCAACCTCTGCCTGCTGGACTCAAGCTATTCTCCTGCCTCAGCCTCCTGAGTAGCTGGGACTACAGGCACCCACCACCATGGCTGGCTAATTTTTGTATTTTTAGTAGAGATGGGGTTTCACCTTGTTGGCCAGGCTGGTCTTGAACTCCCAATCTCAGATGATCTGTCCACCTAGGATTCCAGACATGAGCTACTGTGCCCGGCATTTTTTTTTTTTTTTTAGACAAGGTCTCACTCTGTCGCCCAGGCTGGAGTGCAGTGGCACAATCTTGGCTCGCTGCAACCTCCACCTCCCAGGCTTAAGCAATCCTCCCACCTCAGCCTCCCAAGTAGCTGGGACCACAGGTACACACCACCACACTGGCTAATTTTTGTATTTTTTGTAGAGACAGGGTTTTGCTATGCTGGCCAGGCTGTTCTCGAACTCCTGGGCTCAAGGTATCTGCCCACCTTGGCCTCCCAAAGTGTTGGGATTACAGGCATGAGCCACTGTGCCCCGCCCAGCTTTTCTTTTCCGTTTTTCTTTTCGTCTTCTATGACTTGGGGACCAAAGACTTCAGCTTTTCTAATTTTTTTTTTTTTTTTTTTTCAGACAGTCTCGCTCTGTGGCCCAGGCTGGAGTGCAGTGGCACAATCTCGGCTCACTGCAAACTCTGCCTCCTGGGTTCAAGCAATTCTCCTGCCTCAGCCTCCTGAGTAGCTGGGATTATAGGCACAGGTCACCATACCTGGCTAATTTTTGTATTTTTTAGTAAAGATGAGGTTTTGCCATGTTGACCAGGCTGGTCTCGAACTCCTGACCTCAAGTGATCCGCCTGCCTCGGCCTCCTAAAGTGCTGGAGTTACAGGTGTGAGCCACAGCACCCAGGCAGCTTTTCTGATCTTTGAAAGAGGAGAGGGCACTGCTGGGCACAGAGAAATAACTCTTAAAAAAAAGGAATTGAGGTGAATGTGCACGGTCAGAGGGCTGTCCTCCATTACATCATGTTGACACTGGCCTCTCCCTTCCCAGTGGTCCCACTGAGGCCCCAGAAGTGCAAACCTGGCACCAGATCAAGCCGCCACACTGTACAACTCAGGAATGCCAGGCCTGTTTGAGTCTTTGTGAAAGGTGCTGCCCTGGCCTGTGTGTCCACATTAATCTCCTTAAACCAGACAGTGTGAATGTGGAACAAGAAACGGTGCCTCCACCACATGAAGAGCAACAGCGTAAGGGCCTTTAAAAACGAAAGCAGTATCTCAGCTTCCATGACAGGTGGCAATAGGAAGTGGTGGGGACTTTGGCAAACTGGTGCACATATGTTCCACGCAGGAAGGTGGCTGCTGCTTGGTGCCTGCTGACTGGGGCTATGTGGGAAGTTTTTTTTTTTTTAATTTTTATTTTTTTTTGAGATGGAGTCTCACTCTGTCACTCAGGCTGGAGTGCAGTGGCGCGATCTTGGCTCACTGCAACCTCTGCCTCCCGGGTTCAAGCAATTCTCCTGCCTCAGCCTCCCGAGGAGCTGGGACTACAGGCGCTCACGACTACGTCCAGCTAATTTTTAGTAGAGATGGAGTTTCACCATATTGGCTGGTCTGGTCTCAAACTCCTGACCTTGTGATCTGCCTGCCTCGCCCTCCCAAAGTGCTGGGATTACAGGCTTGAGCCACCTCTCCCGGCCAGGAAGTTTAAACCATGTCAGTGGCTTGATCTCCCTGTGCCTCATTTTCCTCACCTGAAAGTGGGGATCACACCAGTAACTTCTGCGTGCAGTTGTTGTGAGAATCAATTAAGCCCAGCACTTGAAGCTGTGCCCTGCTATGTAAGTGTTACTATGACCATTTAATCTTCCCTCCACTGGGACATCGGTCTGTGCCCACAGGCAACAGTGGAGGGGAGATGTGTCCTGTAACCAAATGGATCAATAATAATGCTGTAATAGCAAGTAACTTGCTGTGTGCAAGGCCCTTTCATCTATATTATCTCATTTCATCTTCATGCTCGTCCTGGGAGTTCTCAACCCTAGGTTACAAAGAGGAAACAGGCACAGGGCAGAGGTCTGCCTGGAGGTGGCAAAGGCCGAGTCACTGCTGTTTCCAGCTCGGTGGTTGGCCCAACGCTGAGCAGGCTGGGAATGTTCCTTATAAGCAAAAGCACCGCTGCTCCAGTGAAGCGGCTCTGGTCCGGGATGTGATGCGATGTTCTGGAGCAGACACAGTTTTGTCTTTCTGAGTGTTTTCTCCCTAAAGGGAAGGGGCTCTGGGAAAAGGTAGAAGGGACGATCCTCAGAAGACTACAGGACTCTGCTCATCAATTTCATTTTCCTTTTGGTGCCGAGGGGAGGAAAACCATGTTTCCTGAGCATCCACCACACATCAGACACCACCAGCACATCCAGCCTCAGTGTTGCTAACCCTCCTGGCAGGCCCCGCTGCATAGTGTGTCGCACTTGGGGAGGGCTGAGACTTGGAGCTGAAGCCCCCTGCCCAAAGGCACGCTGGGCCTTGAGCCAGGCCTGCATCACAGATGGGAGACCCTGGTATTTCTGCTGCACTCCAAGGGGGTGGAGAGAGACCTCCTTGGCCAGTGTGCTTCTCCTGTGTGCTCCTATTCTATGGGACTCGCCTCCCTGGATGAAGTCCTCCTTCTCAGGCCCAGCTCCCCGTGTGCTGCAGCGAGGGCCCTGTGATGGTTCCTCTCGGGGGGCCCAGGAAGCAGCACGCAAGGACACATGTGGATCCTGAGTCTCCCTCACCCTCTTGCAGGGGCTTGTCTCATTTCCCCGATCTGTGCTGTGGCCTCAACTCTTGGAATGCCTCATCTGATCATGGCAAAGTTAATGAGGCTGCAAGTTGCTTCTGTGTTTTTAAAAACTGAAATCTTGATTGAGATGATTGTAGTTTCACATGCAGTTGTAAGAAGTAATACAGAGGAATCCCATGTACCGCTCACTCAGTTTCCCCTGACAGTGACATCTCATAAAACTGCAGTGGGACACACAGCCAGGATATTGATATTAATGCAATCGTCCTATCTTCTGCAGGTTTCCCTAGCTCTGTCTGCACACCCATGGTGCGCCCGTGTGTGTGTGTGTGCGCGTGTGCACTGTGTATTTAGTTCTCTGCAATTCTATCACCTGTGCTGCTGTGCATATCCCACTGCAGTGAGATTACCAGCACTTCCCACGCCACAGCCTCCCTCCTGTTGCCCTTGCCCATGAAACCTCAGCGCTGGGCTCCATGCTGGAGCTGCTCACACCAGCATCTTTATGTGAGCTTTATAGCAGACCTGGAGGTTGGCACAGCTGCCCCATCGTGGGTTAGTTTGCCCACCATTGTGCTGCCTGTCAGGGATGGCTAGGACAGCAGGAGCCAGTACCATCTCAGGACCATGTGACAGCCACCAGGCCTTTCCTTTTACCTTCACCATTTCTGTATTACTATTATTAGAACAGTAATACATGCTTCTTAAAAAAAATTAAAGATGACAGAAGAGGTAAAAAGTGAAAGATCTGCGTTTTTCCATCTTCCCCAGCAGGGTCCTCTGTTTGTTAGTGTAGTCTTCAAGACTTTTTCTATATATTTACAAGTATATATGTGATATCCTATTATCTCTTCCTGTTTTTTTTAAACACATTGAAGTGCACTAGACGCACTGTTATTCACTCACTTTTCGTTGAATCACAAATCCTGTACATCTTTCCATGTCTCTACGTAGAGATCTTTTTCATTCCTTTCCTTTTAAAATTTAAATCTATGTTAAAAGACTTCTGTTAAATTCATGGGATTTAATATTCACAAGGCACAAAAGAGCATGCAGTGCAAGCCCCCTCCTCCCGTGGCCTGACCCCACCCTCAGTTATGTTCTGTAGAGACAAGTATTGTCAGTTCCTTGTGGATTCTTCCAGAGAGAGGTTTTGCATACAGAAGCAGATACATAGATACATCCTCCCCTTCCTTCTCATGCCCAGGGTTCTGCACCTTGGTTTCTTTTCATGGGATAGTGTTTCTTGGAGACCCATTGGTAAGCGTTTCCTCCCTCTTTTTAATTTAATTTTATTTTTTTTGAGATGGAGTCTCGCTCCGTCACCTAGGATGGAGTGCATGGTGCAATCTCGGCTCACTGCAACCTCCGCCTCCCAGGTTCAAGCGATTCTCTTGCCTCAGACTCTGGAGTAGCTAGGACTACAGGCATGCACCACTGCACTGGCTAATTTTTGTATTTTTAGTAGAGATGGGGTTTCACTATGGCCGCCAGGCTGGTCTTGAACTCCCGACCTCAAATAATCCACCTATCTCAGCCCCCCAAAGTGCTGGGATTACAGGCGTGAGCCACCGCGCCCAGCTTCCTCCCTCTTTTTTTTTTTTTTTTACAGCTGTGTAGTGTTCCATTGTAAGTGTGTATCGTAGATTATTTAAGCCGTCCCTCATTTATGCACATTTGGGCTGATTCCAGTTTTTTTTTTTTTTTTATTGTGTGTGCTCCAGGAGACAGAATCTTTCATGGTGGAATTCCAGACACAGAGGAAGTATTTGGGATCAGGGGCTTCCGGGTGCTCTTAGGAGCACCTGTGTCCACCTCGAGGTCAGGAGTCCTTAAGACAGAAGGAGTCCTTGCCTGGTTGTCACAGGGCAGACTCTGTGCATGTGTGTGTCAGCGTGCTTCCTTCCCGTGGCACCACAGGCCTCCTTGTGACATCTGCAGGTTGGTGACTCAGAATGCTGTTCAACATTGATCTCTGCCCTCACTTTTTCCTCTTCTCTTCTCCCTACACCCTTCCACCTGACCAACGGTGCCCAGTGTGACCTCCAGTGAAGATCTCTCGGCTTTAATAAGCCAAAAAGGTGGTCTTGAGCCAGGACAGTTAAAGTTTAGGTTCCTTATTTGGTTTATTTGTAGATAGATGGGGAGCTGAGAAGTCTGGCTAAGATTTTCACTTTGCGATCTTACAGTCAGGGCACAGTGACAGCTCCTGCTCTTCCTGGGGCAGTGCAGATAAAGCTGTAGTTCTGCTTTGACAGTTGATGAATTTTTGTGAAACTGGCAACAACTCAGGCCCAAAGAGACATTTGCAGGTTGGGCTCCTGCCTGGTTTTATGTTTACCTCCTTGATTATTTCTGGTGTGTGGGTTTTGAAAAGGGAAATCAAATGCAAACAATCTCATGGATGTATCCTTAAAACGGCTCCTTTTGTCAAGTCAGGAATTTTTTTTTTGAGATGGAGTCTCACTGTGTCACCCAGGCTGGAGTGCAGTGGCGCTATCTTGGCTCACTGCAACCTCTGTCACCTGGGTTCTAGCGATTCTCCTGCCTCAGCCTCCCCGAGTAGCTGGGATTACAGGAGTGTGCCACCACGCCTGGCTAATTTTTGTAGTTTTAGTAGAGATGGGGTTTCACCATGTTGTCCAGGCTGGTCTTGAACTCCTGACCTCATGATCCACCTGCCTCGGCCTCCCAAAGTGCTGGGATTACAGGCATGAGCCACTGTGCCCGGCCAAGTCATGAAATGTTTAAGTGAAGGTTCTCTCTGGAACGTGATTTCCCCACGTTGGGCCCTAGGAATGGCTTAAAGTTGGATTGTAGATTCAAAAGGTCTTGATTTTCCAGGATGTGTGGCATAGGTGAACATAGTGAAACCTGGCATTCCCATTTGACCGCTGGCCCTCTTAGGACCTGACTGTCCTAAGTGCCAGGAACAGCAGCATGTCCCACTTGGTGTTCCTTTGAGGGCTGGGCTGTAGGAGCAGCTCAAGAGGGACCCCTAGTGACTGCATGGAGCGGTGTCGCCTCCGCACCCTAGGCCAGGCTGGCTCTAGCATCTGCCTGTCCTGGCAAAGGAAGGTCCTTGGGGCTTGGGCCCACAGGACTTGCCAGCAGTGTCACCCTTGCCTCCGGGACAACGGCTTCACGTGGTCTCCTCTTCCTAACGGGGCTCCCTTTCCCAGGTAAGCTTTCTCCAACAGCCTCAGCTTCCTACACCCCTAAACTCCCCTTCCTCACACTTAGCTTTTCCTCAGGGGGCCCAACTTTCCCCTCTGCAACTTCTCCACAGTGGGAGGAGCCTCCATGCAGGTTCTGGCCCCAGCCTCCCTTCTATTGAGGTCCATCTTTTTCCTTCACAGGCCCCATCTCTCTCCTTGGGGACCGTGGGGCACAGGACAGTGGAGGCCTGATCCATATTGCATGTGGTGAATCTTAACTCAAGCCTTCAACATCCTCCTTGAAAGAGGGGGATATCAAGAGAATGAAAACATGGGCCACACAATGAGGGGAAATATTTGCAAAAGACATAGTCGATAAAGAACTATTATCCAAAATATACAAAGAATGCTTAAGACAACCATAAGAAAACAGGTAGGTGCTCTAGCTCACACCTATAATCCCAGCACTTTGGGAGGCCGAGGTGGGAGGATTGCTTGAGCCATGAGCTCAAGACCAGCCTGGGCAACATGGCGAGACCTTGTCTCTTCAAAAAATACAAAAATTAATTGGCATGGTAGTGCACACCTGTAGTTCCAGCTACTCAGGAGGCTGAGGTGAGAGGATTGCTTGAGCCTGAGATATTGAGGCTGCAGTGAGCCATAAGTGTACCACTGCACTCTAGCCTGGGTGACAGAGTGAGACACTGTCTCAAAAGAAAAAAAAAAGAAACCAAATAACCAAATTTAAAAATGGGCGAAAGATCTGAACAGACACATCAACAAAGAAGATACACAGATGATGGCAAAGTGCATAGGAAAATATGTTCAACATCATATGCCATCAGGGAAATGCAAATTAAGACAACAATGAGATACTACCACACACCTATAAGAATGGCCCAAATCCAGAACATTGACACCACCAAATGCTGACAAGGATGTGGAGCAACAGGAACTCTCATTCATTGCTGTGGGAATGCAAAATGGCACAGCTACTTCAGAAGACGGTTTGGCAGTTTCTTGCAAAACTAAAACATACCCTTACCATACAATCCGGCAATCACACTCTTTGGTATTTACCCAAATTAATTGAAAATTTATGTTCACACAAAAACCTGCATGCAAATGTTTAGAGCAATTTTATTCATAATGCCAAAACTTGAAAGCAACTAAGATGTCCTTCAGTAGGTGAATGGATAAACTGGAATGCATCCAGACAATGAAATATCATTCAGTGCTAAAAAGAAATGAGCTATCTCAACCATGAAAAGTCATGGAGGAAGAATGCCTGTTACTAAGTGAATCTGAAAAGGTTACATGCTAGATGATTCCAATTCTATGACATTCTGGAAAAGGCAAAACTATGGAGATAGCAAAAGGATTAGTGGTTGCCAGGGGCTGGAAGGGGATGGTGGGGATAATGGATGAATAGACAGAATATGGGGGAGTTTTTAGGGCAGTGATAACATTCTATGTGATTCTACAATGGTGATTATGTGCCATTATACATTTGCCCAAGCCCATAGAATGCACAATACCAAGAGTGAGCCCTCATGGGAGTGAGGGACACTGGGTGGTGATGATGGGTCCAGGCAGGTTCATTGATTGTGCTAAATGCACCACTCTGGTGGGGATGGTGATAGTGTGTATGTGGGGGGACTGGGCATGTGTGGGGGCAGGGGGCACATGGGAACTCTGTACTTTCTGCTCAATTTTACTATGAAACTCAAACTGCTCTAAAAAATAAAGTTTATTTTAAAAACTGAAAATGAAAATGAAACAAAAGAATTTGAACATACAATCAAAGAGATTCGCTAACAGAGCTGAAAGAAGGGCATTTCTCATTCAGCGTAAATTCATGCTTCTCTACTGTTCTCACTCCTTATAGTGACTCCAGATTAATATATACACATGTTTATAGATCTTCTAATGATCTGGGTGAGTATAATTACATTGCAATATTTTTTTTTTCCTCATAACAGCTTTAAGGTGTTAAACAGAAACACTTAAAACATCCTGTAATTTGGGATTTAGAAATTTTTAAATATTCTGCTGGGCATGGTGGTGGCTCATGCCTGTAATCCCAGTACTTTGGGAGGCCAAGGCGGGCAGATCACCTGAGGTTAGGAGTTCGAGACCAGCCTGGCCAACCTGGTGAAACCCCATCTCTACTAAAAATACAAAAATTAACCAGATGCAGTGGCAGGCACCTGTAGTCCCAGCTACTTGGGAGGCTGAGGCAGGAGAATCACTTGAACCCAGGAGGTGGAGGTTGCAGTGAGCTGAGATCGCGCCACTGTACTCCAGCCTGGGCAACGAGAGCAAAACTTTGTCTCAAAAAAAAAATTTTTTTTAAAATATTCTGGTGGGCCCCACAAATGGAAGTAGTTACGGCCCCTCTCCAGTGTGAAGGGCCCCACCCTCAGTCCCTTTCACAGGCCAGAGATGTCTCACCCCTCAGGCCCTTCTTCACTCCTCACGTGGTCTCCTACTCAATCCCGAGGTGGGACTCCCTCCTGTCATTCCCCATGGTGACACTTCACGTTGCTTCACCTCAACTCAGCTGGCTCTGTTGGCCCTGAGGCCCCCTGCAGAGCCCCAGCCGGTGTGCAGGGCTTCCTCCTCAGGCACTCCAGGAAGCCATGGAGTTTCTTTCGTGCAGCTTCTCTGTCACCCCCTACGACAGCTCACAGGTCTGAGCTCGCCAAGCCGGGGGAGGCAAATGAGCAGATCTGGGCTATTCCAACTCGAGCACTCCTGATGTCACTGTGAACCTAGTTTTGTGGCATGAGAGAAAGCAGATACACCACGTGAGATGCAAAAGGTTAAATTAAAAATCCCAGGGTAGTGAATGTGATTGTCTTGTTTTTTTTTTTTTGAGACGGAGTCTTGCTCTGTCACCCAGGCTGGAGTGCAGTGGCGCAATCTCGGCTCACTGAGGCCTCCGCCTCTTGGGGTCAAGCAATTCTCCTGTCTCAGCTTCCCAAGTAGCTGGGACTACAGGCGTGTGCCATCACACCTAGCTAATTTTTGTATTGTTAGTAGAGACGGGGTTTCGCCACGTTGGCCAGGCTGGTCTCGAACTCCTGACCTCAGGTGATCCACATGCCTTGGCCTCCCAAAGTGCTGGGATTACAGGCGTGAGCCACTGTGCCTGGCTGAACTTGTGTATTTTGTGCTAAGATGTTATGTGTATTTTTTCCTGGCTGTTCAATGAGAGGCCTGAAAACAAGGCCAAAGGTAAGCACCCTTATGTTCTAATTGTATTCTCTAAACACCATTCCCCACTGAAAGAAACCAGGGGTTGGCAGACAAATGGCTGATTCCAGGTCTGGGGCAGAAGAGGAGCAAGATGAGGACATCTAGTAGCACTAGAAAGCAAGGACAGTATGCAGGTCATATAGGTTAGATGTCTATCCCTGCCCAAATCTCACGTTGCAATGTAATTCCCAATGTTGGAGGTGGGGCCTGGAGGGAGGTGTCTGAATCATGAGGCTGGATCCCTCATGGATGGCTTGGGCCATCCCCTTCATAACAAGTGAGCTCTTGCCCTGAGTTTTTGCGTGATCTGGTTGTTTAACAGTGTGTAGCACCTCCTCCGCCATTCTCTCTCTTTCTCTATCTCTCTCTCTCTTGCTCTCGCTCTCTCTCTTGCTGTGTGACACGCCTGCTTCCCTTCTCCTTCCACTATGACTAGAAGGATCCTGAGGCCTCCCCAGAAGCCAAGCAGATGTTGGCACCATGCTTCTTGTACAGAATTGTGAGCCAGTTTAAAACCCTTTTCTTTTCTTTCTTTCCTTTCTTTTCTTTCCTTTCCTTTCCCTTCCTTTTTTTTTTAGACAGAGTTTCACTCTGTCGCCCAGGCTGGAGTGCAGTGGCGCGGTCTTGACTCACGCAACCTCCACCCGCCAGGTTCAAGCGATTCTCCTGCCTCAGCCTCCCGAGTAGCTGGGATATAGGCACTCACCACCACGCCCAGCTGATTTTTGTATTTTTAGTAGAGACAAGGTTTCACCACGTTGGCCAGGCTGGTCTTGAACTCCTGACTTCAGGTGACCACCCGGCTCAGCCTCCCAAAGTGCTGGGATTACAGGTGTGGGATTACATGCCCGGCAAAATCCTTTTCTTAATAAATCACCCAGTCTCAGGTAATTCTTTTTTTTTTTCTTTTTTTTGAGATGGAGTCTCGCTCTGTTGCCCAGGCTGGAGTACAGTGGCGCAATCTCGGCTCACTGCAACCTTTGCCTCCCAGATTCAAGTGATTCTCACTGCCTCGGCCTCCTGAGTAGCTGAGATTACAGGCATGCACAACCATACCCGGCTAATTGTTTGAATTTTTAGTAGACCTGGGGTTTCGCCATGCTGGCCAGGCTGCTCTTGAACTCCTGACCTCAGGTGATCCCCTGCCTCGGCCTCCCAAAGTGCTGGGATTGCAGGCGTGAGCCACGGCGCCCAGCCGATTGCTGCTAATATTATAAAAGAGACACAGGCAGCCATGATATGCCTCCTGATGAAAGAATGATTGCCACCTAGACAGGATCTTGCCAAAAAAAAATCAGATCTGAATCCAATCAAGCATCTATAGATCCAACTACCGATTCAGGAAATGCAAAGGAGAAAGAATGTGCGGCCCGGTGACTCTCAGGCTTCCGAGTGTTCATGAGTCCCTGGCGGGCTTGCCGGGTGAAAAGTCTGGTACAGCAGGTCTGGGTGGGGCTTGAGACATTCTGCATTGCTAGCACGCTCCCCGGGGAGGCCATGCTGCTGGCCCACAGACTACTCACCCTGAGTCGTGAGGTGTTAGATGATGCCATCATGGTGCAAACGGCAAAAGCACATCAGGATAAACTCTAGGGGATGAACAACATGGTTTTCTTCAACTAATACATTGAAAGAAAGGAAGGAGACTGGGCACAGTGGCTCATGCCTGTAATCCCATCACTTGTGAGGCCGAGACAGGCCTGGGCAACATGGCAAAACTGTGCCTGTTATCTCAGCTACTGGGGAGGCTGAGGCATGAGAATCACTTGAACCTGGGAGGTGGAAGTTGCAGTGAGCCGAGATCACATCATTGCACTCCAGCCTGGGTGACAGAGTGAGACTTTGTCTCAAAAAAAAGAATGAAAGAAAGAAAGGAAGGAAGGAGATTAAAACAGTCTTAAGACACATCAACCAGTTGCAGCAGGGGTCCTTGATTGAATCATGATTCCAAAAAAAGTGACACTTGTGAGATAATTGGAAATTTGAATACTGACCAGGTTAGTTAGCTAGGGCAAAGTACCATAAACTGAGTGGCTTAGAATAACAAAAACTTATTTTCTCCCCGTTCTGGGGCTAGAAGTTAGATATCAGCTGTTGGCAGGGCCACGCTTCCTGGAAAGGCGCTTGGGAAGGTCCCTCCTTGCCTCCCCCAGCTTCTGGTGGCCACAGACTTTCCCTAGCGTGTGGCAGCATCGTTTCTCATGTGGCGTTCTCCCTGTGTCACTTTGCTAGTCTTCCCTCTGTGCGTGTCTGTTTCTGTCTAAATTTCCCTTTTTGATAAGGACACTAATCATGTTGCATCAGGGCCCACCCTAATGACCTCATTTAAGCTTGGTTACCTCTGTATGGACCCTTTCTCCAAATAAGGTCACATTCTGAGGTCCGGGGAGTGGGACTGCAGCATAGCTTTCTGTTGGGGGGTGGAGACACAACTTAACCCATTACACTAGATTTCTGAGACTGTCAAGGAGATGGCACTAATTTTCTAAGGTGTCATAATGGTATTATGGTTATGTTTAAAAAGTTTCTTTTTTCTTTTAGATAAACATCCAAAAGACTTACAAATGAAATGTTATGATATATACAGTTTGCTGTAGAATGATACGGGGGCGGCAAATGTGCAGCAGTAATAGACGAAGTGACCCTGGCTCGTGTCCATAATTGTTGAACCCAGGGGAACCTGGGTATATGGGGTCAGTATATTATTCTGTTTACTTTCATAAAAGTTTGATGTTTTTTATAATAAAGGTAAAACAAAAAGAAAAAAACGAATAGCAAGCAACAAAAACAAGAAACTTTCCACAGAGCTGACTCGGCCCCTCCCTTGACCCTCCTTGTACTCCCGGAGAGGGTCCCCACGGGCCTCCCCTTTGCACAGCAGCCTGGCTGGGGCTTCCCTCCTAAGTCCCCCACCCCCAGGCTTCCTTGTGCCCAGAAACTTCCCCTGAGCCCCGTTGCCACCAGGGCTCCCTCCACGTGGTGTCCCTGCTCCCAGCCCGCTCTCGCCTGCACAGGAAGAGCCAGTGCAGTCTTTGCCCTCATGGGGGCAGCCACCACTCAGGGAAGAGATGCCCGGCCCTGGCACAGCTGCAGGCTGGAGCTCCGCCCCAGTGGGTACTGCTGTGAGCCAGTCTGCTACATCCTCGTCTTCGGCCGGCCTGATGGCCTTTGAAAGGACAGTGGCTGGGATGTGCTTCTCTTGAGAAGGAAAATTCAGCCTGACTCCACTTGGGTCAGCTCTCCTCGCCTGGCTCTTTGAGGGGCTCTGGGCCAGGCCTCAAAGGCACGGCATTAAGGCCCAAAGATCCCCTGGGAGGAAGGCCCCATCAGCAGAGGGAAGGAGGCTACTAGTGAGTGCCCCCTAAGAACTCCTGTGATCTCTGTCCCAGGGCCCTTCCCCTCCAGGGGGAGAGAGCCTTCTAGAACCATAAACAATGACGACAAGACAAACAGCCTTGTGACCAATGATGGGAGCTTGCAAGTGTTTACACTGCGTAGATCAACACCTTTAAGAAAAAAACTTAACAATGAAGCAACTCTTAGGCAAAATGTCCCCTGACCTCTTTCGCGTCACACACGGCATCTCCCAGGCCTTTCTCCAAGGGCATCTTCCGAGGCTGACCCCTTCCCCACCATGATCCCACAGGGCTGGAAGGGTGGAAGGGAGGAAGTGCAGGGAAAAAGGATGTAGCAAGGGTCTCATGCACTCTATCCATCCATGTGAATATCCCTGTCCTCTATAAATAGGAAACCATCCAGGCAGATGTTTTTTTTCTGCAAGTGTAGACTGCGAACTGCATGCTGCGGCCTGAAGAATCCCACCAGCTAGTGACGCCCCAAGCACACCCTGTTCTCCCACCAGGGGTTTCCACCCTGTCTACACCCTGGAATCTCAGAGAGTTTCCAAATGCCCCTCCCCAGATGGAGGAGATCAGAACCACTTTCTAGTTTCCCCAAGTGATGGCAAGGTGCAGCTAGGGTAGGCGATCAGGAAGGTCTCTGTCCAGCATGAGATGAGGTGCCCGAAGGCGATGGAAGGCAGGTGCCAAGGCACATTTCTGGTGGATGGAGACTAGTAATAAGATGACAGGGACAATGTTGGGGTAAAGGGTCTCGGATTGGGGGAGGATGAAACCAGGGTGGAGAACTTGAATAACGGATGACATTCAAAAAGCACCCACTCTGCAGGGGCCTCTTTCAGGCTGCTCTTTTTTGGCGTGACTTTGGCTCCACAATGACCCAGGCGGAAGAGCCACAGGGATGCCGAGGCCACTGCAACCTGCAAGGTGGGCGTTTCCAGGCAGAGGAGGCAAGAACAGTTGGTGGGTGGGCCAAGAAGGACCTTGCATCCTGTCTCAGCGTCTGTGGACTTTGCCTTATTTGTGAATTTTAAGCAGCATCAGATTTGTGCTTTAGAAAAATTGCTGCCATCTGAAGCGGGGATGGGTTGGGGAGAGACTGGAGTCAGGAAAACCAAGTGAGGAGGCTGTTGCCTTGTTGGGAAATAACACCACCATGCACTGCAGCAGGGGCTGGAGGTTTGGCGGGGAGTGGCTAAGGTGGGGAGTGTGGGTGGGATGCAGAGATGGGGAGATCTCCCTTTCCCGGAAGGCATCTGGATGTTCCCAGAGTTCCCCACAGCTCTACAGCTCTGGCAAAGAAGGTCAGCCCCTTTTTCTAAGACGGTCCTCACTCCCAGCCTCTTTCTTCAAGGCTCGGTGCCTCCATGCTCCTTGCCACCATTCATGCTGGTGGAGGAGGCTGCTTGTGGGTTGCTGTGAATATCTCAACTCTTCCTAGGGGAGGTGAGAAGCCTCCTGCACACAGGCTATGTTGCCGCCACTCTGTGTCACCAGAAACCACATCAGAAAATTCCCAAGATTTGATCAACATCAAATTGATGACACTTTGACCTGCAATCTGCCTTGGTATGTAAATATAGCTGTTCTTTCAGATTAGACGTCGACAGGCTTCTATTTCTCCTGCACAATCAAATTGGTTTGATTTGCTGTTTCAGAAACCATGTTCTTTACACTTGATCCCCACACATCTAGTAATCCCTGTGCTTAAGTGAGAATGCAAGAGTCCGGAGACACGAGTAAAGCCCAAATGGCCAGAGCCAGGATTCCTCTTAGGGAGGGAACCCCCATTACTCAAGAAAACACCTTCTTGAAGTATGCTGGAAGGGGACGAGTTGTGGTTTGGAAGGAGACGGGAAAACAGAGCTAACTGTCATATGAAGAAATAAGCTATGATTTGATGGCCGGGCCCGGTGGCTCACGCCTGTAATCCCAGCTGCTTGGGAGGCTGAAGCAGGCGGATCGCTTGAGCCCAGGAGTTCGAGACCAGCCTGGGCAACAGGGCAAAACCCCATCTCTACTAAAAAATGCAAAAATTAGCCGGGCGTGGTGGTGCATGCCTGTAATCCCAACTGCTCAGGACGCTGAGGCAGGAGTATTGCTTGAGCCCGGGAGGCGGAGGTTGCAGTGAGCTGAGATTGCGCCACTGAACTCCAGCCTGGGCAACAGAGTAAGACTCTGTCTTTAAAAAAAAAAAAAAGTAAGAAAGAAAGAAAAAAGAAAGAAGCTGTGATTTGGGAGGGCAGAGAGCTGAAGAGAGGGGGAGGGGTGGGAGGAAGGGGGCGCCAGGCCACGGAAAAGGGAGCCACAAACGAATCTTGGTGATGGGGTTATTGCTGGGCTCCTAATTGCTTTTGTGAAGGGATAATAAAAACTTAGAACACCAATTCACTCTGCCAAAAGAAAAAAAATTAAGCTGAAAGCTGAGTTATGCAAGAAGCTGCCTTTCCTTTTGTTCCTAAGCAGATAGTGACAGATAAAAAGTTAAAGATCTCCACAGGTAGCTCCTCTCCATTCACCTTATCTTATAGTGAGCACCAGGCCAGTTCATTAGTGACTATGTACCCCTACCTGCTTCTTTTCTCTTGCAACATTTGGATTCAGTAATGAGACCACACCTTCCCTCTGTCCCCTCCAGCTGGCTTTTCCTTTTTAAATATTGGAGCCCTCAAAATCATCTTTGGAAAAAGGCATAGACTTGTCTCTTAGGCACACATCCTTAACCCTGGCAAAATAAACTTCTAAATTGATTGAGGCCTACCCCAGATACTCTCTGGTTTACACTTCTATAAATCTCTGTGAGTTAGGGTGTTCCTACTTGATGAAGGTTTACACTGCTATCATTAAAGTGCCCCAAATCATCAGTAAAATCCACTCAGGTGTCTTAGGTGAGCCATCTTGGGAGCACAGGGTGGATTAAGGAGAAGCAGTGCAGTTCTACCTTCAGGCTGGTGCAGAGATGAAGGACGTGGCAGATGAGTGAGAACGTGGGTCCACATGGAGTCACAGGTGATCAGGAGAAGAGCAGCCACCAGGGCACCAGGAGAAATCTTGGAGAGAGCCCTGGACAGGCCACAGGATGAAGGCTCGGTGGCATGGCCCCACATTGAGCTTCCAAAGTCAGGGCGACCCCGAGGAACGCCTGGGTTTTATATAGATATATACAGAAGCCACCACATACACCTGCCCACCAGGATAAAACTACCCTGTTTCAAGGTACATATTAAATAAACTCAGCTCAAAGATAATTTCTACAGTAGGACTCAGGATTTTTTTTTTTTTTTTTTTTGGTTTTAAGAGACTGACTCAACCCAAACTGACATAAAGAGGGAAAAATAATTTATTGGTTCTTTCATTTAGAAAGTCAGGGGTAGTTGGCTGGGCGCGGTGGCTAATGTCTGTAATCCCAGCACTTTGGGAGGCCAAGGCGGGTGGATCACGAGGTCAGGAGATCGAGACCATCCTGGCTAACACGAAGAAACCCCTTCTCTAATAAAATAAAAAAATTAACCAGGCGTGGTGGCGGGCACTTGTAGTCCCAGCTACTTGGGAGGCTGAGGCAGGAGAATGGCATGAACCCGGGAGGCAGAGCTTGCAGTGAGCAGAGATCGCGTCACTGCACTCCAGCTTGGGCGACAGAGCGAGACTCTGTCTCAAAAAAAAAAAAAAAAAGAAAATCGGGGTAGTTGCAGGCATGGCGGACTTAGGGGCTCATTGGGTCAGCAGGACTCCATGTTTCTCAGATCTAGGCTTCCTTCTGAATTCTTTCCTGTTGGCTCCATTCTCAGGCAGCCTGTCCCCTCCTGGTGGCAGGTGGTGATAATGAAATGCAGAGAATTTTGATGTGTCCAGAGGAAATTAAACCACACACACACACACACACACACACACACACACACACCCACACACAGAGAAATATTCCTGAATAATGCCAACAGAAACTCCTTCCCAGGGTGTAGCCGGAGAGAGTTTCCATGAACAGAAACGGGGTTTGCCTTTGGAGAGAGTTCTCTTGTTTCAAGAGAAGAGAAAAACTGGCAGTAGACCCGAAGCAAGAGGAAATTTAAGCAGGTGGGAGGTCCTTTGGGTCAGAGTCAGCCTGGTCTAAGCCTGGCAGGACAACCTGCTTGCTTCCCAGCCTCCCTTGCAGCTAGGTTGGTCATGTGACCCTGGTCTGGCCAATGAGGCACAAGCAGAAGCCAGCTTGGAGGAATCCAGGCAGAACTTTTGCTGTCCTTGGAAAGCAGGATGGTAGCTGAGGCCTGGGCCAAGCCTTCCCCTCTTGTCCTTGAGCACTTGAGCTGGGTTCACCAATGCTGCTTCTTTCCTCCTGGACCAAAGCCATGCCTCGGAGTCCCAGCTTAGGAAAAGGTTTAGTTCTTGCTAAACCACGCCTATCTATCTATCTATCTATCTATCTATCTATCTACCTATCTATAGAGAGAGATAGAGATGTAGATATATAATAGATATACACAACATATACATATATACACACATCTATGTATGTATTCTTAATTCTTAATTGGTGTGGTTTAGCAAGAACTAAACCTATATATGCAACTCTCTCTCTCATATATATATACATATATGCAACACACACACACATATATATATGCAGAGAGAGAAAGACTTGCTCTGTAGCTCAGGCTGGAGGGCAGTGGTGCTATCATAGCTCACTGCAGCCTTGAACTCCTGGGCTTAAGCAATCCTCTTTTTTTTTGAGATGGAGTTTTGCTCTTGTTGCCCAGGCTGGAGTCCAATGGCATGATCTCGGCTCACTGCAACTTCCGCCTCCGGGGTTCAAGCGATTCTCTTGCCTCAGACTCTCGAGTAGCTGGGATTACAGGCGCCTGCCACCGTGCCCAGCTATTTTTGTATTTTTAGTAGAGACAGGATTTTATCATGTTGGCCAGGCTGGTCTCGAACTCCTGACCTCAGGTGATTCACCTGCCTCGGCCTCCCAAAGTGTTGGGATTACAGGCATGAGCCACCGCACCCGGCCTCAAGCAATCCTCTTGCTCAGCCTCCCAAAGCACTGAGATTACAGGTGTGATCCACCACAGCCAGCCAAGAATATATATATATATATATATATATATATATATATATTCTTCAATTACAAAAGCAATACGTACTCAATGTAAAAAGTTAAAATAATACCGAAGTATGTATAATAAGTGCAGTTCCCTCACCTCCCCTTGTCTCACTAAATCCTGACACTCAGAGGTAGCCACGGTTCATGGTTTTGGGAGAATCCTCCAGACCTTTTTCTGTGCTATATATGTATATCCATGTTTGTGTATATGCGTATATATGTGCCATCCTGCAGCTGTCCCCACTGAAGTCCGTGATGTCCACACACATGAACATATCTAGATCAGCCTCACTCTTTTGTGTGGCTCCAGATGGCCCCATGCTGGGTTCAGTCTTAACTTATTTAGGTATTCCTCTGTGAGTGGACACTGAGGGCATCATTTTTTTCCACGAGAATACTAGTATTTGTAGCTTCATTGTCTTATTTTCCCAAGAAAAAAGAAGCCACTGTGATTGTTCTCATCAATGACATGTAGTGCGTGGCTGCTGTGTACAGGACAGTGTGCTCTACCGAGGGGTGTGGGACAGAACTGGATGGGATGCCCGCTCCTGAGGGCTTGGCTGAGTGGTGGGGAGAAGTATGTCAAAAGGTGAGGTCACCGCCTGAGGACTGAGTGAGGTCGCCTGGGAGGAGGGGCGTGAACCCAGGTGTTTGCTGGGGTGGGCCTCATGGCAGGAGAGGCTTTCGGTGCTGGCTCTGGAACCCTGGGGAGGAGTCTGTGGAGGGAGGGGTGGTGGGGTGGAGGTGCCCTGGGTCAGGGAACAGGGTGGCCAGAGATGCCGAGACAGGAAGAATGAGCAGACCTGGTTCTTCAGGTGTGCCCAGGAAGCACCGTTCTTTCTGACAAAAGTGAAATTAAGGTGCCAGAACTCATTATCTGGCCTTTCTCCACGCTGCGAGGCCCATCCTTGCTTCTGTGGTGTTATTTTCTCTCTCTCTCTCTCTTTTTTTTTTAAAATAAAAATAACTATGAAGGGTTCAAGGCGCCTTTCTTTCACAACGTCTCAGCTCTTAGGTCCCAGCGGTGCATCGGTGGCAAAGAATGTCCCCTGTCACCACGGCTGCTTGCCTTTATTTGAAGTGTCTGGCTGAGCTATCTCCCTGTGACATGCTTCTTTCAGAGCGAATTATTCATCCCCCCGCAGCCCCCACCTCTCCCGGCCCTGGGCTCTGTTCATCCCCGCAGGTGTGAAGACAGGCCCGGCCTTTGTGTGTGAGGAGCCTGCCCCCTCCTTGGCTCCCCTCTTGGATCCCCTCCAGGCCTGTCAAGGCTTTCCTCGCTCCAGGCCCTTGCGGTGTGCGGGGCTGATGTCTACTGTCATCCAGGGAGGGCTGCGCAGCCTCCAGCCTGCCTCTAATCTCCCCCTCCACAAAGGGCAGCCCTGTCACTCAGGGAGGCAGTGGGGGAACCTGGATCCGGGGCCACACAATGAACCATCCACCCTGCCTGAGTAGGAGGAAGCAGCCTAGCAGAGGTGGCTGTTGGGGCAGAGGGCAGGTGGGCAGGGGCCTGGGCAGAGAGAGTGAGAGCTCAGCCATCTTAAGCCACCGAAGTCAGGGAATCAAGCTTATTTTGGTGGAGTACACAAGTGGCATAGGCCAGGTGCAGTGGCTCACATCTGTAATCCCAGCACTTTGGGGGGCTGAGGCAGGAGGATGGCTTGAGGCTAGAAGTTCAAGACTAGCCTGGGCAACATGGCGAGACCCTGTCTCTGCAAAAAATAAAAAAACAAGCTGGATGTGGTGGCGCCCACCTATAGTCCCAGCTACTCAGGAGGCTGAGGTGGGAGGGTCACTTGAGCCCAGGAGGTGGAAGCTGCAGTGAGCTATGATTGCACCTCTGCACTCCAGCCTGGGTGACAGAGCGAGACCCTGTCTCCAGCAAACAAATAAATAAAACAAGTGGCACAGAGCAAGCTGGCCAATCCTGGTAGTGCTGGCTAATGGTTAGTGCAGAGGGGGCAGTCTCGGTGGCTGACTTGGAGCCATCCTACAAAAATGAGGGAGGTACCTATAGAAATAGGGTCAGCTTCCCCATCCTCCACCAGACTCCAGAATTCTTCCTCAGCCTCCTGCATCAGTGGTGATGAAAAACCGATGCAGGGGTGGAGTGAGCAAGCCGAGACCAGCCTGGTGCCCAGGGTCAGGAGCCTGCTCTTTTGAGCCTCAGTCCCCTGTGTGTCCACAGGAAGCACAGTGCCTGCTGCCTGGGGGGGCCTGAAGACACAGGATGGGTCCCCGTGGTGGAGGTGCCCGGGCAGCACCTGCATATAGCAGGTGCTCACTGTTGGTGTTGGCATGGTGGCACAGAGAAGAGGTGGAAAGCAATGTGCCGCCTGCAGACAGGCTTTTGTGACCTACCCCATGTCTAGAAATGTATCTTCTGAGTTACTAACAAGGAAAAATGTGGCCACACAAGGTCCACCTTACTTCAAGGCATGGCAGGCTGGGTAGAGCAGTGCTGCCCCTGGAGATGGCACAGGGTCCCCCCTGCCTGCACCCCTGGGTTCTCCTCCACCTCCTGCCACTCCCCCTTTGTACACCAGCTGGTGACACTCAGTCACAAGCTTTCGTTGGCTCCTGAGACATTTGAGGTTGAGAGCTCTGGGACCTGGAGCAGACTTGGGTTTGCATCCCACCGCTTCATTCGTGACCTGTGTAGTCAACCTTGCTGAGCCTCAGCGTCCTTATCTGTAAAATGGGACTCATGATCTTCACCAAATGAAAACAAGCATACATCACCTGCCCCTGAACCTGGAAGAGAGAGCGGATTCCCAACCAAAGAGAAGATACATTGCTGAGGCTGCCTCGCCATGGCTCACCGCTGACAGCATGGTGTGCACTCCACAGTGCTCAGCTTTCCCCGCGGCTGGGCAGCGTGACCCGGGCAAGCAGGCAGGGCTGCCAGGGCCTTGGCCTCGGCCCAGCATGGAGCGGGCAGGGGCTGTGGCCAAGGGTCTCTGGAGGAGGCCACGTCTCTGCAGAGGAGACCCCTCCTGAAACACCCTCCAAGCTGGAAGCTGGCCCCTCAGAGGGGAAAACAGGTGCCGTGGGCGACTCTGAGCTCCCCACTGTAAATTAATCCACCCGAGCAATTGGGAACAGAAAGTGCTTCCTGTCCCGGCCTGAGACAATGGACAATAAACCCAGCCTGCTGGGCCCCGGCCCCTGACCCCAAGGCTTCAGGAAGAGGCTCCCACACGCACACACCTGCCGTGTGCGAAGCTTGCATTGTTCTGGGCTCATGGCCGAGTAGGGCCCCTTGCTCTCAGGAGCCTCCAGCTCTTTCTGGACCTGAGCCCTGGGAGCCTTCACTCTGCCCAGATGTGCTTCCTGTGGAAGGAGACCCCCAGATGACACAGGTGAGCAAGCGTCCTTGGGTTCGGGTTCATTTGATGCGTATTCTTGAAGCCCCTACCACGCACGGGGTCTGCACACCAGCAGCACAGTACAAAGCCTTTCCAGAAAGGCTGTGGTCTCACACCTAGCACCAGACAGCACACGGGCCTGCCCTTCTCCTCCTAGCACACAGACAGGGCCACATACATCCTGCTGGGGAAGGCCCGGTGGAGGCGGCTCCTTGGAGTGAAAGGCCCTGAAATGCCAGAGGCTCCTGGGATGTGAGGTTCCTTCTGGATTTCTGAGGCTGATAACTGAATACTCTTGACTCGAATAGATGATGAGCTTGTGGAGCATGGTGTGCATGTGCATGCCACCACGAAGTTAGTAATCAATCTTGCTTGCTGGGGCCATGTGTGTGTCCACATTTTGTCTTTTAATTTTTTTTGAGATGGAGTCTTGCTCTGTCACCCAGGCTGGAATGCAGTGGCATGATCTTGGCTCACTGAAACCTCTGCCTCCCGGTTCAAGCAATTCTCCTGCCTCAGCCTCCTGAGTAGCTGGGATTACAGGTATGCACCTCCATGCCCAGCTAATTTTTGTATTTTTAGTAGAGATGGGGTTTCACCATGTTGGCCAGGCGGGTCTTGAACTACTGACCTCACGATCTGCTCACCTCGGTCTCCTAAAGTGCTGGGATTACAGGCGTGAGCCACTGCGCCTGGCCTCTTGTCTTTTAATTTTATTTTGAGTTGGGGTCTCTGCCACTCCGATTGGAGTGCAGTGGTGCTATCATAGCTCACTGCAGCCTCAACCTCCTGGGCTAAAGCAATCCTCCCACCTCAGCCTCCTGAGTAGCTGGGACTACAGGCATGCACTGCCATTCCTGGTTAGGTTTTAAACATTTTTGTAGAGATGGGGTCTTGCTACGTTGCCTGGGCTGGTCTGAAACTCCTGGGCTCAAGTGATCCTCCCACCTCGGCGTCCCAAATTGCTGGGATTACAGGCATGAGCCCCACACCCACCTCAATGTCTTTTAAAGTCATTAAAAGACAATTATTTTGTCTTTTTTTTTTTGAGACAGAGTCTCTCTCTGTCGCCCAGGCTGGAGTGCAGTGGCACGATCTCTGCTCACTGCAAGCTCCACCTCCCGGGTTCACGCCATTCTCCTGCCTCAGCCTCCTGAGTAGCTGGGACTACAGGCACCCGCCACCACAGCCGGCTAATTTTGTTTTTGTATTTTTAGTAGAGATGGGGTTTCACCGTGTTAGCCAGGATGGTCTTGATCTCCTGACCTCATGATCCGCCCGCCTTGGCCTCCCAAAGTGCTGGGATTACAGGCGTGAGCCACTGCACCCGGCCTCATTTTGTCTTTTAATGAATAATGGACTAGCACAGCCTTAGAGAAGGAAAGAGCAGAGGTTCTATGTCCAGTCAGTGGGGAACTGGGAGATTCATTCCGAAAGGCTTTGAGGAGGAACCGGGCCCGGGTCACTCTTTGAAAGGGTGGCTCTCCCATTTTTCCTGCAGAAAATCTGAGCAGTGGGTGAGGCCGAGGGACTGCCTAGAGCCCCAGAGCACGGCAGTGGGCAAGCAGTCGTCCCTGTCCTGGGCATCCCTGTGGCCATGGAGCTCCTGGGTGAGCAGCTGCTCTGAGACAAGTCTGGTGAAGAATACAGCAGGACTCCTGAACATTCTTCTTTAAATGCTTATCTGTGGAAACCAGAACTGCCCTTGGCGCGTGGCTCGTGGACGTGCTGGGCGGCTGGGTGGGGCGGGTGCACGGGTGGAGCCTCAGCTCTGTTTCTTTCTCTGGGTGGTGTCCCCACTGCCGGGCTTCTCCCGCTCTCAGCTCTCTGGGGAGGTCCCCTGTGAAGGGCCTGTCTTTCCTGTCCCCTCCCTCGGATCATTAATGAACCACTCTCTCTCTCTTTTTCCTTTTCAGTGATTGGGCTGTCGGAATCAAAGAGGCCCTCCGGTGACTCAGGCGTTTCCCATTGCCCTATTCTAGCATCCTCTACTCTTAGCACTGAGAGTTTTTCACGTCCTATTTGGAACTGATAGGAAACCCTTTCATTGTTTCGCTACATGGATATTAGCACTGATGAAGGAAGCGCTCCATCAGATAGTCGTCCGCTGCAGTGAGCTGGTTTCCAGCACGAGCCTGCCTAGACTCAGCGTCTCCCGCCTCCAGGGACCCCCAGACTCTCAGCCCCTAGGCACCCTGGGCCAGGGTGGTTGGAAGCTTCTAGGCATTGTGGGGTCTCTGGCACCAGAGACACTCGGGGGTCTGGGGACCGAGTTTGGGCCCTGTACCCACCCACTACCATTTGACATGGTGAGAGAGAGAGAGAGAGATGACGAGCTCAGGCAGGGATGGCTTCTCCAGTGCCCACAATATGCCAGGACTCTGCTATGCCACTGTGGGCCTTTCCTCACCCCTCCCTCCCAGACATCAAGCTCCGGTTTCCAGCTGTGTTCCTTGAAGCCCTCGGGCTCTCTGGTGACAGCCACAGAGCCTCTGAGCAATTTTGCTTTCAGCTATTTTCCATGACCCAGTCCTGGGTAAGGCTTCATTTGAATGAAGGGTTCTGCTGCTAAAAAAAAAAAAAAAAAGTTGGAAAAACCACCTGATCACAACTTTCTAAGGCAGATATTTTGTTTTGCAATGAGATATTTGCAGTGGTTTCGCTAAAGCCTGATCTTCCCACTGGACTGTCGGCCTGTGAGGATGAGGACGTGTCTATCACAGTCAGTATGCCCTGAATGAATGGGTGTCACCCTCCTCCCCCTAGTGAGAGATAAGGACCTCAGGCTCAGAGAGGTTATGTGATTTTCTCAAAGCCACACAGCAAGATTTGGCAGGTGAGCCTTACTTCTCTTCCTGGGCTAGCCTGCGGTCAGGGGCAAGGCTTTTGGATGATAAGAGTGAGGTGCAGTCAGCTCTAGATTGGGGGTGGCAGAGGGAAAAGGAGGGGGGGTTCCCAAAGCACCATTCTGCTTTCTGTGAGAAGGGATTTCCCCTCAACAACTTCTGTCCCATTTTTCAGAGCTAAAGTGACAAGCCACATCCACGTCCCTGGTTAAAGGTGCTCCCCCTGCAGGAAACACATGTGCACTTGGGATGGAGCCCTCTGTGCGGGAGCGGCTTGCTCACCTCTCAGCCAGTGCCAGCTGGGTGGGTCTCTCCCAGCTCTCGAATCCTAACTGCAGCCACCATTTATTCAGCACCTGTTATGCACCAGGCACTTTATGTATCTTATTGCTAACCCTCAAAACAAGCCCTTCCCAACATAAGCGCTTTTGTGCCCAACCCATAGGTCTGAAACTGAGACCCAGAGAGGCTGAATGACATGCTCACAGTCACACAGCAGGCAGTGGCAGGCAGTAGTGAAGTCGGCTCTATGGATTGTATACCTGGGCTCCTCCAGGCCTCTGCGCTGCCCGGCCTGATACCCTAGCAGGTTGGGTATTCAGAGGTGCCTGGGGAGCTTGTTAAAAGTGTAGATTCCAGGCCTCCTTACCCTTAGAGACTGTGACTCAGTATCCGGGGCAGGGCCCAGGCAACTTCATTTTGACAGGCCGTCCCGGTGGCTGCCATGGGCAGGCAGGTTTTAGGAACATCATGGGTGGATGATTCCTGGTCTCCCCAGCCCTCTTGACCTGGCCACAGAGAGCTGCCTTTCCAGCGAGGTCAGCCGAGATGACGCTGTCGGGAGAGCAGTCTTCTCTGTAGTCCCAGGAGGGGACTCCTCGGAGGAAGGATGAGTCTAAGGGTTCCGGTTGTCTTGGCCTGAGACCACCCAAGGTCTTTTAACAGAAAAAAACTTCACCCATTCCCAGTGTTGATTTCATACCTTTATTTTATATATCTATTTTTATTGTGGTGAAATACATATAACAATAAAATTGCTGGGCGTGGTGGCTCACGCTTGTAATCCCAGCACTTTGGGAGGCCGAGGCGGGCGGATCACGAGGTCAGGAGATCCAGACAATCCTGGCCAACATGGTGAAACCCTGTCTCTACTAAAAATACAAAAAAATAGCCGGGTGTGGCTGCACACACCTGTAGTCCCAGCTACTCAGGAGGCTGAGGCAGGAGAATCGGTTGAACCTGGGAGGTGGAGGCAGCAGTGAGCCGAGATCGCACCACTGCACTCGAGCCTGGGCGAAAAAGTGAGACTCCATCTC
Organism: Pan troglodytes; assembly: GCF_028858775.2. Classification (NCBI taxonomy): domain Eukaryota; kingdom Metazoa; phylum Chordata; class Mammalia; order Primates; family Hominidae; genus Pan; species Pan troglodytes. The sequence goes on along the minus strand of NC_086015.1, from coordinate 131,807,287 downwards.
AAACAAAACAAAACAAAACAAAACAATAAAATTTACCACCATAACCATTTTAAAGTGTAGAGTTCATTGGCATGAGATACAATCATATTGCTGTGCAACACTCACCACTGTTCATCTCCAGAATGTTTTTCATTGTCCCAAACTGAAATTCTGCACCCATTAAACACTAACTCCCCATTCTCCCTCCTCCAGCCCCCGGCAACCACCTTCTACTTCTCTGTGTCTGTGAATGTGACTGCTGGGGATCTCATATGAATAGAATCATGCAGGACTTGACTTTGTGTGCCTGGCTTATTTCACTCAGCATCATGTCCTCCAGGTTCACCGATGTGGCAGCACAGCTCAGAACCTCCTTCCTTTTTAAGGCTGTGTAATAGTCCACTGTGGGACAGGCTGCATTCATTTATCCATTCATCTGTAGATGGACACTTGAGTTTCTCCTACCTTTTGGCTATTGTGACTTTGGCTTATTTTAACATTATATAAAATGAGGCCAGGCATGGTAGCTCCTACCTGTAATCCCAGCACTTTGGGAGGCTGAGATGGGAGGATCGCTTGAGCCTAGGAGGTTGAGGCTGCAGTAAGCTGAGATCAAGCCATTGCACTCCAGCCTGGGCCACAGAGCAAGACTCTGTCTCTAAAAAGTCAGCCAACCAATCAATCAATCGTTCAATCAATCTGTGCTCACCTAAAGCTAAACATTGGTACTGTCTACTTCTACAACAAGATGAAAATGAAAGATAAGTTAAATCCAACCAAAATTACAAGATGAATAAAATTCAAGTGAAAGATATTAGTCTATGCCAATGAATAATGCTGTCTTGCTTGAAACAGGAATGTGGTGCTGATGGGCTCAGTGCAGCTTCCGTGGAATCTGGCACATTCTGTAACCACTGTGACAACTCCCTTTTCCTCCTCCTTTTCTCTGTTTGAACTCCTGCAAAGCCTCAGTGTCTTAAAACACATCCAAGTGCCATTGCCCTTCTCTTGTCATGAATGCGTCCTTTCTATCTGACATCCACCTTTCTTTCCTTAGTATCCTGTGGCCATTAAAGTCGCACCGAATGGCTATCAGGCCATGATCAAACTGAACATTGGGACTGGAATTTTGCAGGTGCAAATAATCATGGAAAATGACTTCCTAAAGTTAAAAACTCTTGGTGAACTAGCAGTCTGGAGACCATGCCCATTGGCCCCAGCTGCAGAGGCGGTGGTCCAACCTCCTCTTCAGGTTGCTTCCACCTGCCTGTGTAGTTCTCTGCTGTCTGAAGTTACTCTCTGGTCGCCCTGGTTATCAGGAGGCTTCAAGGCTGTGCTGGCTGACTGCAGATAGCATCTCAATCTATTTCCAAATCCGAGTCCCCACGAGGCACCTGTCGGGTTCTTCTCCACTTCTATTTATTTATTTATTTATTTAAAGACAGGGTCTTGATCTGCCCCTAGGCTGGAGTGTAGTGGTGTAGTCATGGCTTGCTGCAGCCTCAACTTCCTGAGCTCAAGCCATCCTTCCGCCTCGGCCTCCCGAGTCGCTGGAGGCCACAGGTGTGCACCACCATGCCTATTTATTTATTTATTTTTGTAGAGATGGGGTCTCACTTTGTTGCCTAGGCTGGCCAACTGCTGGCCTCAATAGATCCTCTCGCCTCAGCTCCCCAAAGTGTTGGGATTACAAGCATGAGTCACCGCACCCTGTGGCTTTTTCACTTTTAATTCCCAATGCATTGCCATGCAGAAAGGCTATGCAAGATCTGAGATAAGAAAATCCCCCTCCCCAGATTATGGACCCTGCACCATGCCTTTGGCATTTGGGACCTCTCTTTCCTGATTTCTTTCTTCTTTTCTCCCCCAGGCATGGGCCATGCAGAACTTTTGTTATTATTTATTTATTTATTTATTTACTTTGAGACGGAGTCTCGCTCTGTCATCCAGCTGGAGTGCAATGGCATGATCTCGGCTCACTGCAAGCTCCGCTTCCCGGGTTCAAGTGATTCTCCTGCCTCAGCCTCCCAAGTAGCTGGGATTACAGGTGCCCGCCACCACGCCTGGCTAATTTTTTGTATTTTTAGTAGAGACAGGGTTTCACTATGTTGGCCAGGCTGGTCTCAAACTCCTGACCTCATGATCTGCCCACCTCGGCCTCCCAAAGTGCTGGGATTACAGACGTGAGCCACTGTGCCCGGCTTCAACTTTTATTATTTTTAACAATATGACTCACCATTATTGAGCACCTACTATGTGCCAGAGACTGTGCTAAGTTGTTAAAAAATTTTTTTTTAGAGATGGGGTCTTGCTATGTTGTCCAGGCTGGTCTCAAACTCCTAGCCTCAAGTGATCCTTCTGCCTCAGCCTCCCACAGTGCTGGGATTACAGGCGTAAGCCACGGCTCCTGGCCTATACTAAGTTCTTGACACCCGCTGTCTCTGTGTCCTCAGTGCACCCCAGGAGACCATAGTGCTTCTGCTCCCTGCATGGGGACCTTCAGAGAAGTCCAGTAGCTCTCCTGGGACCACACATGCAGGAAGTGGCAAGGCCAGGTCTGGCTCACCCCTCTGAGGCTCCACACTGTCCCATCATTGGGTTCATTCTTTGGGTAAAATGTTGGGCTGGGTGCTGTCTGGTTCTATCAGTGGGAGAGACTGGCTTTGAAGCCGTTCCCAGGCCGCCCCTGCCCCAGCGCGGGAAGTTGGCCGTTCTCTTCTGGGCTGGCGCTTCCTGAGGCAGCCAGTGCTGGAGACAACAAACATCTTTCTCCCAACATCAGTTTTTCCCTTCATTGTTTAATGACTGCGGCTCTAACCTGACTCCGTTCTGTTCTCTTTCATTGTAAATGTGTGGGGGCCCTTTAGGCGGGATGAGTAAACCAGGCTTCGGGGGGCTAGCTGGGGCACCCACAGCCATTTATAACATTGTTTATGTGGGAAAGCGGTTTCGTCATCCAAACAAGAGCCTTACAAAAGAATGTTAGGAACACAATTAGTTTGTAAATTGGTCACTTCCTGTCTTTGTTGGGGTGGAGTGAGGATGGGCACAGTAGTTAGTTTTAAATACTAAATGAGATAGTACATGAAAAAAAAAAAGCCCAAAACACAGTGATTAGGGCACTGGACCCTCTCAAAAAATACGTAGTCACCACGACATTCTTATTATTGTTATCATCGTTTCACATGATGGTAAAATCTGTGTGGCTCAGGAAGGCAGAACAGAGACCAGTGAGTTGCAGGTGGTGACCTTCTCCTGGAGTAAAGGGCTTCCTAATCCATCAAGTCCATTCACAGTGGAGCAGACTGGCAGTGAGCTCCCCCATCCCTGAGGGTGTTCAAGCAGAGGCTTGGCCTGGGCAACAGGACCCTTGAACATTCCATCCAAATGTCGAGTTCTAGCTTCTCTCCCTCCCTCAGCAAGCCCTCAGCTGGGGCCATGCTGCCCCCCGCCCCCAACAGCCAGCACACATCGCTGCTTTGATTCTGCAAAATGGACCAAGCAGCTGCAATGGACTTGCCGGACAGCAGAGCGCAATTGCCAAAGGCAAGGACTCTGGAGCGTGGAGGTCCTGGGTTCGAATCCTGACTTTGCCACTGCCCAGGAGCTTAAACATAGGCAGGGGACTAACAGTTTCTGGGCCTGTCAAATCGGCCCAGTGAGTAGCACTGATCAGCTGAGGCTCTCGGGAGGATTAAATTAGGTAAAATATGTAAAGTGCCTAGTTTGGAACAAGACTCTAGTTCCATCACCTGCCAGCAGGGCAAGTCACTCAGTCTCTCTGAGTGTCACTAACTTCAGCTCTGAAGCCGGGTGGTGATGTCTTCTGAGCACAAGGTCACGGTCATCATGACGCTGGCAGCCACTCTGGGAAATATCAGGCACAGGGTGGACCCTTGGCAGGTGGTGATTATCCCAGCCTTAGCCAAATCCATCCCCTGTGCCATGAAGCCTCCCTCAGTTTTTCTTTCTAATAACAGCTAACCCTGAGCACGTGCCATGTGCCAGGCATGGTGCTAAGCAATTTAAATACAGTAACTCACATTCTCAGTACAGCCCTGTGGAATGGGCAGTGTTATCATGGCCACAGCATGGAACGGGCAGGGGAGGAGTGCAGAGGAGTGCAAAGGGACTCACTCAGATTCACACAACCAGTTAAATGGCAGGGCCAGGGTCTGACTGCAAAAGTCTTGCTCAAGAGAAGATCAATCTGCAGACCCACAAGGCTGGCCAGCTAAGTGCCCTGTGTCCAGCCGTGTCCCTTTGCCACATTGGTGGTGGCCCCAGCATGCCCGACTATGGTCTGGCTGGGAGTGTAAGGTGCTCACGGGCTCAGGGAGGGCTTGGAACCTCCCTTTGTACTCACCAGCACCACGCTCTGAGCCTCCGCAGACCCCATGTAGATAGTCTCTGGGAAGTCAGTTTCTCAATCTTGACACCCACCCCCCACAGCTCAGGCTGCAAAAGCCCTGGCCTGGGACAAGGTGGTGTGGCCAAGAGGTAATGTGGAGAGGGGCAGTAAGTCAGGAGGTGGCTGCTGTACCCTGGCCCTACGACCAAGGCTGTGACTTTGTGCAATCTAGCCGAGCTCTCTGAATTTCCCTTCCTCCTCTTTTTTATTGAATATATATATATTTAACACAGATGGGGTCTTGCCATGTTGTCAAGGCTGGTCTTGAACTCCTGAGCTCAAATGATCCTCCCACCTTGGCCTCCCAAAGTGCTAAGATGACAGGTGTGAGCCACCATGCCCAGCCCCTTCCTCCTCTTTTAACATGAAGAGTCACTAGAGATTTCCCAATAGCAATTCCAACACAAACTTTCTCTCAGTTAGGACAAGAGCTAGAAATACTATTTATGTTGGTGGGAAAGTAGATTAGGACAATACAATCAAGAAGAGAGACCTTGAGCGAGGCTGAATGTAGGAAGTGGCTAAAATATTGACCAAAATTCCTCCTGAGACCTTAGAGTTCCCTTTGTAAATAAGCTGTTCCCTACCGTGAGAACTAGGGATAGGGAAGGTGAGCAGATGGGCTAAGCTGGGGCCTAGGGCAGGAGGAAGAAAGGACCAGGGGTTGTACTGTACTCAGTCTCTCTTTTCCAGAATGTCTTCAGAATCTGTCTTCTAGATTGTTCCTTCCCTGTCAGATTTTGAGGCAGAGGCTTGGCTCTCAGACCTCCTGTGGTGATGCTGTTCTAATCTGTGACTTGCTTTTGGGCCTTTGTTTCCCATTCCCTGCAATTAAAGCACACTGTCACCAAGCGGCAGTGGTGTTTCTATCTTGCCTATGTGCTCGGAAGATTTAACGGTGGCTGTGAATTCAACCAGAACTGAAGACATTGGCTTAAATTTTATTTTATTTTATTTTATTTTTTGCGACAAGCCTTGGTCTGTTGCCCAGGCTGGAGTGCAGTGGTGTGATCATGGCTCACTGCAGCCTTGACCTCCCAGGCTCAAACAATCCTCCTGTCTCAGCCTCCCAACTAACTGGGACTACAGGTGTGTACCACTATACTCAATTAATTTTTAATTTTTTTATAGAGATGAGGTCTCACTATATTGCCCAGGTTGGTCTCGAATTCCTGAGCTCAAGTGATCCTCCGGCCTCAGCCCCCTAATATGTTGGAATTACAGGTGTGAATCACCATGTCTGGCCTTTTTTTTTTTTTTTTTGGTGGAAACAGAATTCTGTATTAGCATTTTGGCTGCTGCCAGTTGCCAACTCTGTTCTTAATACTGCCTGCCTTTAGGAGTCCATAGTCGCAGACCTTTTCCCTCAGATTCTCATTACATTCCTGATATAACATCATGGTAGAGATCTCTTTAGGAATGGAAAGGGGAGACTCCTTCTGTGGAGTGAAAAGCTTGTCTTTTTCCTTTGAAAAATGAGGTGAGACTTTTGATTTTTGCAAAGGCACTAGGTGGTTTGTAGCAGCCCTTCCACTGAGGACGCCCAGAGGAGCTGCACAAAACAGTCCAGTCGAAGGCCTGCCGGAAGGCACTGGAGAGCTGACGGTGGGGTGAAGATCCACGCAAAGGAAACATGGGGAAAGGTGAGCTCAGCATTTGGGATCACTTTTTCCTTGAGGGCGATTGCCAGTGTCAGAAGAGGTGGCTGAGGGCTGAGCGGTGCTTTCGCAGATTGTGAGGATAACGGAGAGAAGGTGGTGGGAGCTTGTTCCTGGCTTGCATTTTTGGTTGGGACCGCGCAGCACTACACCCGGGCATACGGGTGGACTGGAGACCTGCACCAGTCCTGGCGAGATTTGCTGCTCAGTTTCAGAGAATATCAAACTCTACAGCTGGATTTAGGATTGCCCGTGCCCTCGACACCTGGAAGAAGCCATTTGAATACCTTTCTGGAGGAAGATAGCAGCATTCTAGGTCTCATTATTTCTATTAACAATGTTTAAAATTTTAACGTTAAGCACACAATAATAGTAGCTAGGCCCAAGCAGAAACAAGACTGCACGAACGAATGCCAGGAGAGACAACAGATAACAGAAAACAGACAAGAAGAAACGGATGCCTCTCATTTTGGAAAATCAAAAAAGAAAAAAAAGAGTGAGAAATGGACAAATCCACAATTATAGTAGGAGGTTTTTATATACTTCTTGCCTCTCTCACTAACTCATAGAACAAGCAGAAATATATTAGTAGGATATACAGATTTAAATAACGTGATCAGCCAACTTCAGACAGATACAACAACTACTTAGGTTACACATTTTTTTCAAGCCCACATTGGAAATTTACCAAAATGGATTCATACTGGGAAACAACTCTCAAAAACTGTTTCAAAGAATTGAAATTATACAAAATATATTCTCTGACCACAATATAATTAAGTTAGAAATACTCATTAAAAAGATAACCAAGTCGGCCAGGTGCAGTGGCTCACGCCTGTAATGCCAGCACTTTGGGAGGCCGAGGTGGGTGGATCACGAGGTCAGGAAATCAAGACCATCCTGGCTAACACGGTGAAACCCCGTCTCTACTAAAAATACAAAAAATTAGCTGGGTGTGGTGGCCTGTAGTCCCAGCTACTCTGAAGGCTGAGGCAGGAGAATGGCGTGAACCCGGGAGGCAGAGCTTGTAGTGAGTGGAGATCGCGCCACTGCACTCCAGCCTGGGTGACAGGGCGAGACTCCGTCTCAAAAAAAAAAGAAAAAAGATAACCAAGTCTTCAAATGTTTGGAAATTAAACAGTACTCTTTCTTTTCTTTTCTTTTCTTTTTTTTTTTGAGACAGAGTTTCACTCTCATTGCCCAGGCTGGAGTGCAATGGCACAATCTTGGCTCACTGCAACCTCTGCCTCCTGGGTTCAAGTGATTCTCCTGCCTCAGCCTCCCGAGTAGCTGGGATTACAGGCATGTGCCGCCACACCTGGCTAATTTTGTATTTTTAGTAGAGACGGGGTTTCTCCATGTTGGTCAGGCTGGTCTCGAACTCCCGATCTCAGGTGGTCTGCCTGCCTTGGCCTCCCAAAGTGCTGGGATTACAGGTGTGAGCCACCATGCCCGGCCGAACAGCAGTCTTAAAAAACTCTCAGGCCTGAGAAAAAGCGTGATGGCAATTAAAATTATGTTTTGAACAAATGATAATTAAAATATTACATGTACAAACGTTGGAATGCAGTTAAAGCCATGCTTAGAGGGACAATTATGGCCTGAATGCATATGTTAGAATTGAGGAGAGATTAAAAATAAATGATCCAGGGAATTGTTTCTCTCTTTATTGCTCCGGTTTGAAAGTTGTACTGGGGAGTGTAACTTTACAGAGTGTGAAGTTATGCTATTTTTGCATCCTGCCTGATCTACGTTTAACATTTTTGCGTGGCAAAGTGTTACATCCATCACTGCGGAAGTCCTCAGCTAATTTGACATGTCAACGGCATTTAACATGGTTGTTCACCCTTCATGCTTGTAATTCTTTTTTTGTAACTCTCTGTTTGCTTGGTTTCCAGGCAGTGGGGAGCAGGACAAACTCATAATAGTTTGCAAGAGTTGACTATGTGCAAAGCTCCTGACTCCCTGTTCAGTGACGTCATGTTGGTAGCCTGAAATGGACCACGGTGGGAGTTATTTACACTATGGAAACTGGCAAACTCTACAAATCAATGCGTTTATTTCTTTATTTTCAGAGGGCAGGTTTATCAGCACACGCTGTATCTCCTCTCCTTTGCTGGTATCTCTGAATCCACCTTTAAAGCTGGTTCTTTCTCATCTCTGGGCTGCTGGAATTTGGAGGGCCCTGGGACTCAGTCCTCCAACTTTTTCTATCTGCCCGCTCCCTTGGTGACCTCACTCAGTCTCATGTCTTTAAGCACCATCTTCACACTGATGACTTCCAAATGGATTATCTTCAGCCCCAATTTCTCCCCTGACTCCAGGCTCATAAATCCAACTGCCGACTCCAGCATTGTCAGGTTAGATTTGCAGTGCCTGTTAGAAACCAAGGTGGACACGGGGTGTGAAAGAGAACGCTCAGGGTGACTCTGAGGCTTTGGCCTGAATGATGGGAAGGATGGAGTTGCTGTCAACCAAGGTAGGAGATCTGAGGGAGGAGCAGGTTGGGAAGGTTGGGGAGAGAAGCAGCTGTCTCCCCCAGAGATGTCAAAATACACGGAGGCAGTAAGGTTTAAGTATATGATTTCAAGTTGAAAGTGTGGGAAGGGTGCTTACAAGGGTTTCAGGTGGGATATCAGTGGGCAGTGATACTAGTTTAAATGTGTCTTAGCATAAGATTTAAAGAATGATAGTGAAGTAAATGCTTTCTTTTAAAGTACTTTCATTTAAAAAAGCAAATCAATTAAAAAAATAAGTAGTAAGTAAATGGTAATACAGGTAGGCACTAGACAGATAAAGCAAAAATTGCAAAGGTGGCACAAGAATGACTGAGGGTTGATAACTCTGCAATGGAGGAACTAAACACATTAAATAAAACTGGGGGAGGTGCAGGTGGCGGCAGCTAGGTTTTAGCTGACTGTCCAGCTTGGCTGTCCTGGTAGGCAGTCAACAGAGCATGATTTAAGTTGATACATGAAATAATGGTAGTTTTAGGCTTAGTATTTAAATGTATGGAGATGAACTAATTAAGGCTGTCTGCTCCCAGGGAGAGGGATTGGGGCCAATGCTTTTTATTATAAACCCTATGCTACTTGGTACTTTAAAAATTATTATTAATATACTTTATTTTTTAGAACAGTTTTAGATTGATGGAAAAATTGAGCACTTGGTACAGGGAGTTACCTTATACCTCCTCCCCTTCCCCTACTATGAACAAGGTGACTCTGAGAAACTGTCAAAGCCCAGAGGAGCCTCAAGCACGACTAATTGTAATGTGTATCCTGGAGGAGGTCCCAGGACAGAAGAAGGACATTAGGTGAAAACTAAGGAAAACTAAATAAAGTATGGATTTTAGTTAATAACAGATCAGTATAGCTCATTAACAGTAAAAAATGCACCATGCTAACATAAAATATTAATAATAGAGGGCGCTGGCTGTATATTCCCCGGCTGTGGGATATACAGGAGCTCTCTGTGAGAGCTTTGCAGTTTTTCTGTAAGACGTTAATGAGTGTTGGGGAGGAAGCCCACAGAGGTAAGCGTCCTTCTCATCTCATCGTATCCGTGGTCAGTACTGGCACATGACTTACCACAGTGATGCTGGCCTTGACCGCCTGGCATAGGTCGTGTCTCTCAGGTTGCTGTCCTGAAAGATTACTCCTTCCCCCTTTCCATCCTGAACTCTTTCAAGGGTGTCACTCTGGGAAGCCCACACTTGAGGGGTGGGGTTCTATCCTTGCTTTAGAATGGAGTAGCTTCATAATTTATTTGAAATTATTCTGTATAAGAGACTTTTTCCTATTTATGAATGTATTCAATCATTTATTGATATCAGTATGGACTCAGACTCTCACCCAGGCTGGAGTGCAGTTATGCAATCATAGGTCGCTGCATCCTTGAACTCCTGGGCTCAAGTGAGCCTCCCACCTCAGTCTCCTGAGTGGCTGGGACTACAGGTGCCTGCCACAACGCCCGGCTAGATATTTATTTTATACTTTGGGCTACTTGACAGTTTTTTTATTGTGGTAAAATGTATGGAACATAATATTTATGCTTTTAACCATTTATTATTTCATTTTAATTAATTAATTTGTTAATAGATATGGGGTCTTGCTATGTTGCCCAGGCTGATCTCAAACTCCTGGGCTCAAGGGATCCTACCACCTCGGCCTCCCAAAGTGCTGGGATTACAGGCATGAGCTGCTGTGCCCGGCCTGATTTTAACCAGTTCAGAGGCATTTAGTGAACTCACAGTATTGCGTTACCATGCCCACCATCTATCCACAGAACTGTTTCATCTTCCCAAACTGAAGCTCTGTCCGCAATCAACTCTAACTCCCCATTCCCTCCCCAACCCCTAGCGACCACCTTTCTACTTTCTGGGCTTTTGGACTTTTGAATCGTGTGACTATATTAATGAAGATCTTGATGTCGGTTGATTTTTCCAGAAAACAAACTCTGGGGAGTGTCCTGGGGTGTGTTCTTGGGGACAGTGCCTCTGAGGGAGCAAAGGTAGCAGCATCGGCATAGCCCTCGGTGGACCCCGTGGGAACTCCGGAGCTGGGCTTTTGGGTCCCCACTTGGACCAGTCATTCCATGGCAGCTGCACCCACGGGGAAGTGGGGAGAGGCAGCTGTATTCAGCTGGCAGCAGTTCCTGGAGAGGGACATAGCCGAGAGCCAGGCCGCCAGCCCTGCTGCCACTGGGGACCTGGTCTCTGTCCTGGGGGGCTCTGGGTGCCACAGCGTCTGCCACAGTTCTCTCTGTGTGTGGTGTTCTGCAGTTTCGCTGCGACGTATCCAGGTGTTGCTTTAGTTTTATTTATCAGGTTCGGGATTTTTGCTTCTCCATTTGGAGAATTTATATTTTCTTTTTTTTTTCTTTTTTCTTTTTTTTTTGAGACGGAGTCTCGCTCTGTCGCCCAGGCTTGAGTGCAGTGGCGCGATCTTGGCTCACTGCAAGCTCCGCCTCCCAGGTTCACACCATTCTCCTGCCTCAGCCTCCCGAGCAGCTGGGACTACAGGCGCCCGCCACCACGCCTGGCTAATTTTTTGTATTTTTAGTAGAGACGGGGTTTCACTGTGTTAGCCAGGATGTTCTCGATCTCCTGACCTCGTGATCCGCCCACCTCGGCCTCCCAAAGTGCTGGGATTACAGGCGTGAGCCACCGTGCCCGGCCGGAGAATTTATATTTTCAATCGAGTCTGGCTGGACAGTTCTTAGCCATCGTTTTTTCAAATACATACTCTCCCCAGACCTCTGAGTTCCCCCATTCGGGAATCCTGGTCGATGCGGGGAGAGCATTTTCCTTCTCTCCTCGACGTGGGGTCTCTTTTCCATAGTTTCCGTCTCCTTGCTGCGCTGGACCTGTTTCTGTGTGCTGCATTCAGAGTTTTCAGCTGCCTTTCACTTATGTTTAGATAAACTTCTTATTTTAGAGCACTTTTAGATTTACAGAAAAGTTGCAGCGATGGTATAGAGAGTTCCCATAGACGCCACACCTAGTTTCCCCTGGTGTTAATGTCTTCTCTTACTGTGGTGCGGTTGAGCCAGCCGAGGCCGATGCAGTGTAACTGAAGTCCATGCCTCATTCAGGCTTCCCCATTTTACCCAGTGGCCCCAGGATCCCGTGCAGGGCTCCCCATCGCATTTAGTCTTCCCCTTAGGCTCTTCTCTTGGCTGTGACAGTTTCTCAGACTTTCCATGTTTTGGATGGCCTTGACAGTTCGGGGCAGTACAGTCAGGCATTCTATAGCATGTCCCTCTGTCGGAAAAAAACAGGTGTTTTTCTCCTGGTTAGACCGGGATTGTTTGTTGGGGGAGGATGCCCGCAGAGGTAAGCGCCCTGCCCATCACATCCTAGCAAGGGCACCTGCTGTCAACATGACTCAGCGCCTGCGCGGGTGAGTCTGCCTTGGTCAGGTTTCTTGTTTACAAAGTTGCTTTTTTCTCTGTTTCCGTGCTATGCTCCCTGGAAGGAAGTCTCCATGTGCAGCCCACACTGAGGGCGAGTGGGGAGATCGGGGGTGGGGTTGGGTTCCACCTTCTTGATGCCCCTGCCACTTTTGGCTCTAATGAATATTCCTTTTTTTTTTTTTTTTTTTTGCAAGCCCTGCTGTGTATTTAAAAAGATACTTAATATACTTTAACCATTTCTAGGAAATACAAGGCCACTCATGACTGTGTGACCTGGGCAGGCTACTTAACCTCTGTGTCTCAGTTTCCTTATCTGGGAAACAGGCTGATATTCCCACCACACAGGGCTGTCGCCGGCTGGCACATGGAACGTTCAGAACGGTGTCTGGTTGTAGTAAGTGCTATGTAAGTGGCAGCTGTCATTAGAATGATGACTGCATGCTGCCCACTATCCTTTTGCCAGAAATGGAATTCCCATATACTTTTTTGATTTAACATTATTTATTTATTTATTTGAGACAGAGTCTCACTCTGTCACCCGGGCTGGAGTGCAGTGGCACGATCTCGGCTCACTGCAACCTCTGCGTCCCGGGTTCAAGTGATTTTCCTGCCTCAACCTCCCGAGTAGCTGGGATTACAGGTGCCCGTCACTATGCCCAACTAATTTTTTAAATTTTTAAAGCAGAGATGGGGTTTCACCATGTTGGCCAGGTTGGTCTCGAACTCCTGACCTCGTGATTCACTCACCCGGGCCTCCCAATGTGCTGGGATTATAGGTGTGAGCCACCGGGCCCAGTCAATTTGACATTATTTTTAAAAGGATGGTGATGGCCGGGCACAGTGGCTCACGCCTGTAATCGCAGCACTTTGGGAGGCTGAAGCGGGTGGATCATGAGGTCAGGAGATGAGACCATCCTGGCTAACATGGCGAAACCCCATCTCTACTAAAAATACAAAAAATTAGCCGGGTGTGGTGGCGGGTGCCTGTAGTCCCAGCTACTAGGGAGGCTGAGGCAGGAGAATGGCGTGAACCCGGGAGGTGGAGCTTGCAGTGAGCCAAGATAGTGCCACTGCACTCCAGCCTGGGGGATAGAGCGAGACTCTGTCTCAAAAAAAAAAAAAAAAAAAAAAAAGGGTGGTGACGCCACGGGGTTGTGTGGCTACACACAGAAGCCTGGGGCAACAGCAAGACAGCAGCAGCCATGGCGAGGCAGAAGAGTCAACGCCAGCCCAGGAAGCCTCAGGAAGTCCACATCAGGGGAGTGAGATGGACAGGTAGGGCAGGTGGTCAAACAGTTAGCCAGGTGCAGCCCAGATGGGCATGCTAGACAGGATACCATGCCAGGAGGGGGCTGGCGGGAACCAGTGGGTTTCTTGAACACCGGACTGGACTTCTTTTTGGTGCCAGAGACCAAGGAAGGTGGAACATTCTAGAGGCCTGAGACCCAGTTGGCTGCCCTCACACTGGACAGACAAGGAAGTTGCCCTGTAACCCTCACCAGAAGCCTGGAGATAATTTTAGAGGCCTGCCTGGAGTTTGAAGAACGCTCCTGGTATTGCGGGCTGAGCTCTCATTGGTTCTAGCACTGAGCACAGCTGTGTGCGGGTGGCCGGTGGCTCGTTGCACGGTGGAGCCAGGTGGGGTGGGGCCTTGGGTGACCCACAGCATCAATGCCAGATAGCTGCTGCGTAGGTTGTCCCAGCGTCTGTCCCCAGCCCTCTGCTCCCTTGGTGCCTTTCACTATAGAGGCTGACAGCCAAATACTTCCCAGACTTCACTATAGCTAGGGGTGGCATGTGACTCATTTTTGACCCATGATATATTAGCAGATATCTTCTGGGCATAGCTTTTAAAAAGCCTTTCTTTCCTGACAGAAAGAGAGGGACTCAGCTGGTGCAACCCTTCCCCTTTCCTCTTTCTCCTTGCTTTGAACATGGATCAAATGGCAGGAGCTAAGGCAGCCATCTTGTGACCATGAGGAAAGAGACTGACAGCAGTTTCAGCGGGGCATGCCTCAGCCATTGAACAGCACCTTAGATTTCTCACGTGAGAAAAATAAATTCCTGTTTGTTTAAATCACTGAAGTAGTTTTTTGGTTATTTTTTTGACTGAAAACAACCTTAACTGTACCTTAGTCTATAGTCAACCTGGCCACCATGATGACCCTCCTAACACATAGATATAGGCATGATGTGCTCCCTCTTCTGCTCAAAATCCTTCCTTTGGAAGATGTCTTTGTCCTCTATCAGACTGCAAGGATACTCCCTGCTTATAGAAGGTATAGAGAAGCAATTCCTAGCATTCACAGCTAGGTACAACACTTTGGGGAAATAATTGGCAATAGCTTTGCAAATTAAGGATGCTCATAACCTTCTTGCCACTAACCCCATGGAGCTGGTGGAGCAAGGCTTCCTCACACGGGGGCCCAGCCCAGGGCTGCACCTCACACCGGCTGGGGAAGCTGGGAACGCAGAGCTGTGGGCCTGTCCCCACCAAGGCCTGCACTTTTGTGACCGGTGGCCATGGGTTTCCACCCAGCTGGACCGGGCTGCAGCTGGGCCCTCCTGACAGTAATGAAGAGCCTGGCGACCTGCTTGCTGCCACAGCCCCGCGGCAGGAAACATTCCAGGAGCACCTGTTTCCTGAGGACCCTGTCAGGGGCTCCCGGGCACCATCTGGGCCCTGCCCCACATGTTGTTTGCATTAGGACTTTAGAAAAACAATTCAACTTTGAGTAATGGTGCTTTAAGTTTTTCAGGCGCATCCCAAAGTCTCACCCCTGCCCCACTCTCTAGTTCCTCGCCAGCTCTTCTCAGGAGGTTTCTAGACTGTCACACACACAACACACACTCTCATACACACACACACATCTACACACGACGCAGTCTTACAACTCACACACCACACCCACACACACTCAGAACACACTCAGATGCACATTCATACAGACACACTCTCATACTCTCACACACATGCACACCACACCGGCACGCAGTTTTGGGCAACAACCTACTTTCCTCTAAAAATTGGGTCCTAAGAATGCGTGTGGTTCAGCATCTGTGACCGTGGGCCCTGGGCCAAGATGCCAGGGTCTCATCCAGTCGTCAGTGACCTGGCTCTGGGCACCGTGTCCACCTCTCCCTGCTGCCTTCGCCCCCTTGTTAGGGAGGGCAAGGCAGCTGCTGCTGGCACCTGCATGTAGGTGAGGAGTTAGAGCAGTGCCTAGTGCAGAGTAAGTGCTGGATGTGGTTGTTTTTAAAAATTCCAACCGAAGTAACAGCACAAGGCAGTACTGAAATTAATGTGCTTTCCCTCCAGAGTGTTCTGGTTCCATCATTCCGCTTCAGTTCTCCAAAGCGGAAAGGCTCTTTTCTCAGGGATGCTTTGCTTTACTGCACCGAAGTGGGAGTCTCTGGTCTCCCTTAGAGCAGGAAGCTGAAGCCCAGAGAGGGTAAACTGCTCTCCTGATGTCACATGGCCTGCCAGGGCTGGGGCAGGGGCTGGGGTAGGGACAGGTCTTCAGAGTGTCCATTGGGGGCCATCCAGAGACCACCCTCGCTCAGTGTCCAGTAGGTTGCCATTGAGGGCTAGGTGGGAGGGAGAGGCGGGAACTTGGTGGGGTGGTCTCTGCTGCAGACAGCCTGCACGGCCGCAGGAAATGGGTGGCTTCCGCGAAGCCCCCCAGCTGGAGTTGACACAGCCTGTCCAGCTGGACCTGGCCCAGTTTCCAGGCGGCTCCAGGGGCGGGGGGCCCTGGGGGGACTGTGGCGCCGGTGGGTGGGGGGTGCCCGGGGGAGGGTGGCGGGCATGTGGGGCAATGCCCAGCGCCGCAGCCGCTGCGGGCTTCCTGAGGCCTGGTTCTGGCCTGCCCCGGGCGCCCCCCCCCTCACAGGTCCGATGGCTCTAGCAGCGCTGCCATCTGAGAACAAAGCGTCCTGCAGGAATTCCGGCCGGGTAAGGCGATGCATTGTGGAGCCGGGCGCCGTGCCCGGCCACTCCCCACCCCCACCCGGGGGCTTGGAGTCACCCCCAGCGCTGAGGATGGCAAGAAACCCAGTCCTCGGCCCGTCCCCGAATGCCACAGCTGCGTGGATGCTCAGGTCACCTCTCCCCTTCCTGTCCTCAAAAGTGCCTGCCGCGGACGCGCCCCGAGGGGGCGGACGGGGCGCTTCCTGGCGGGGCGGCCGCGGGCCGGGCCAAGCCCCAGCCTGTTACAGGAGCGAAGGCTTCCTTCCTGAAAAACACGCCGGGTGCCCCGGCCTCCGCCGGTCTCTCCGCAGCGCCCGCGGCCGCCGCGCGCACCCTGGCCGCCCGAGGCAGGGCGCACAGGATCGAGGTGGGGGACTGCCCGGCTCGCGCCCTGGAACGGCAGCCACACCTTGGCTCTTGACTCTCGGCCCGGTTTTCTCGTGTGTAGATGAGGCTCTTTCCCATGCCCCTTCTGCGGCTGGCTCTGCGCGGAAAGCATCCTGAATCCGGCCCCTGAGCCCAATCCCCTGGGCCTCAGGGTCCCCGTCCCCGCTGCCCCTCCCGGGACTCCTGCCTTCCGCCCAGGCCACAGCCTCCCCTCCACACGCAGCCGGCAGGGTATCGTTCACACCAAGCCTCCCCTCTATTCGAGCCTTCCCAAGGATGCCAGCCCTCCCCTCCCCTCTGACCTCACTCCCTCACCGGCCACGGCGTCCCCAACCCTGAGGCTCCTCAAACCCACAGGCCCTCTAGCTGTGCAAGGCTGCGCCCCCAGGAGCGATTCCTGGGTCTTCAAGTGCTGCCTTTAAATAACCCTCCTCTGCCCTCCGCGGTCTCGGGGTCTTGGGAGGCACTCCCTGCCTCCACACCGTGGCTTATTTCGCCTGCTTCACTGGGGACGCCGGGACACTTAGAACAAGGCCTGGCGCTCAGAAGGTGCTTGATACACAGTCATTGCCCTCGTGGATGGGGAGTGCCCGTCCTGCCGTTGTCGATATGGGCTGAGGGGTCACGAGTAAAGTGCTCAATCTGACAGGAGCTCGGAGCCTCCGTGACTGCTAATTCTTAGCAGCAGTGGCGCTGCGGTGTAGGTGCCCCTTTGCTGTAAGTCTCCGGTGGACCAGCATCTGCTCCCTCTTCTTTTGACATTCACCTTCATTCGCTCACCCACTCTTAGCCCGTGTGATTTGACTGCGGCTGACCCCATCACGCCCTAATGGGGATCACCTCAGCCATACCTAGTCAATCCTTGCATTCCTTTGCCCACAGCAGCTGACTCGGAGATGGGTATGACCATAGTCAACCAGAGGCATTGCCTGTTTCTCCATGGCCTCAGGGCTGAGCAGAGGTAAGGCCTGGAACTGCTGCAGCCATCCTGCCACCAGGAGGAGAGTGCGGTCATCTGAGGAGGTGGGCTGAGCTCCAAGACAGAAGCTAGCACTGGCTGACCAGTTGTGTTTAGGCCCCAGTGACTCAGAGCCTACCCGTGTCTGGGTTTTTCCAGCTACCTATATCAACAATGCTCATTTCAGTTAAGACAGTTCTGTTAGGTCACTGCCACCTGCCATCAGAAAAGTCCTGTTTGACCTAGAATCTGACCTGAAATCCTTACCTTCTCTCCCTCTCATCTGGGTGGACCTGCTTGGTCCTCTCTGGTCTGGTGTTTGGGAACCAGTGGTTCCCTCTGGTTCCCTCTCCTGTGATTCACTTTTCATGCTTTTTGTCTGGTCCCTGGTGATTGGTGTGTATGGTTCCTGCCTTTTTGGAAAACCAGAACTTAGGACATCTGAGTTTTAACACATTATTTACTTCTTTGCCAAATCAGTGGCAAGGCCTCGTTAGTGGACACAAGGTGTTCCACTGGAGTGTTCTGGCTGAACAGAGGCTCTGGTCATCAGGGAGCTTCTGTGACCTCTCCAGCTCCTCTGTGAGCCTGTTCCTCCCTTCCTCTCTTGCTTACTCAGCTTCAAGCCACACGGCCACACCGGGGCATGTAGCTGTGTCTGCTCCCTGGACACAGTGAGTTCCTTACCACACCAAGGGCTTTGCCCTCTGTTCGCTCTGCCTGGACTGTGTTCTCAGTTGCCCACAGTGGTCTCCTTTTGCTCTTCATTCACTTCCTTTTTTTTTTTTTTGAGATCGAGTCTCACTCTTGTCACCCAATCTGGAGTGCAGTGGCTCGATCTCTACTCACTGAAACCTCTGCCTCCTGGTTCAAGCGATTCTCCTGCCTCAGCCTCCTGAGTAGCTGGGATTACAGGTGCCTGTCACCATGCCCTGCTAATTTTTTTTTTTTTTTTTTGTATTTTTAGTAGAGATGGGGTTTTGCCATGTTGGCCAGGCTGGTCTCGAACTCCAGACCTCAGGTGATCCACTCGTGTCGGCCTCCCAAAGTCCTGGGATTACAGGCATGAGCCACTGTGCCCGGCCTCTTCATTCACTTCTGAACTTCATTGTCCCCTCTTCTGAGAGGCCTTCTCCGACCATTCATTGCTTTCTATTCCAATCTCCCTCGGACTTTTCTGCAGTAGTTGTCATTTTGGAAATTATTTTATCCACTGGGTCATCCATCTCCCTTGCTGGAATAAAAGCCCCATGAGGCTTGGGGGTGTGTCTGTCTTCCCCTTGCATGCCTGATGCCAAGGTCCCCCCTACGTGCTCACACATATGGCCTTATTTACCTCCTTAGATACATGGAATCTCCTTGGTCCCATCTGCCTGGGTTGAGACCTCAAGGTCATTCTTCATGGCCTCAGGCAAGCAGTGGCCGAGTCTGGCTTATTCCTCACCCCCATCCTTCCTGCTGCTCCATCCAGTGTCCTTGCCTTAGTTCCTGCTCTCATCACATCATGCAGTAACTCCGAACTAGGCCCCGGCCCCTGCCTCTACCCTGCCCTCCTCCATCTTTGGCTAGGTGATTACACTCATGCCAGTGGCTTCATCTGGAACATTATTTGGTGCCCTCTTTGCCTGATGTATTGGTTGTAGGAAACAGAAGTCACTCTAGGTGTTTTAAGTGGGAGGAGATTTAATACAGGGACTTGGGTGCTTCAATACCTGTGGAGAGGCTGGTGGACTGTGTCGAGGCTGAAGATGGTCCCAGAAAAACACTGCGGAACTGGCTTGTCAGGGGATCTGCCACCAGACCTCTGCTGTAATTGGGGAGTAGGGGAGTCATGAGATCACCATGGGAACTGCTGGTTTAAGGACATAGCATCTGAGGCCAGGTGCAGTGGCTCAGCCCTGTAATCCCAGCACTTGGGAGGCCGAGGTGGGAAGATCCCTTAAGCCCAGGAGTTTGAGACCTGTGTTGTCAATATAGTGAAACTCTGTTTCTACAGAAAATTAAAAAAAAAAAATTAGCCAGGTGTGGTGACCCATACACCTGTGGTCCCAGCTACTCGGGAGGCTGAGGCGGGAGGATTGCTTGAGCCTGAGAGGTCAAAGCTACAGTGAGCTGCGATTGCACCACTGCACTCCAGCCTGGGTGACAGAGCAAGACACTATCTCAAAAAAGAAAAGAAAAAAAAAGAATGTAGCGTCTCAGCTATGATCCAGGGATTAGAAGCCACTTCAACTGCTGCAGCTGCTGTTGTACACCCGAGAAGCTGAAGCCAGGACCCTGGATTGTCCTTGCAGAGAGACCCACCAACTCCATGCCTCACTTACCAGCAGAAAATCCCCCAAAGTCACGTGGAGATGGTGTCTCTCTTCCATTTGCCTTCCACATCACACAAGTGCACATTATTGGCGGAACCTAATTTGAACTCAGTTGTGAAGGAGGCTGGGGAATGTAGTTTGTTAGTTTCCCAGCCTCTGCCTTAGGGTCTGGGACACAGAAGGAGGTGGGAGCAGACGCTGAGGGCCGGCCACCTGGCTGAGCCCTGACCCTCGTCCTGCAGGTCCAGCCAGGGGAAGCATTGCTGGCTTTTCTGGCCCCAGTGGAGGCATTGCCCGATGAGCCCCGTCTTCTCCACAGACTGCTCTCTCTGTGAAGAAGGGACCACACCATGTCTTCCTGTTCCCCTGTGCTGGGAGGGACCCACAGGGGAACGGTCTTCAAGCCCACACTGCTGCGGCAGCCCTCCCCTCTGTCCTGTGGTGTTTGCTGCCTGCATTGCCTTTCAACAGCTCCCACAGGCTGTCCTGGAGGCTTTCTGCCTCGGCAGCAGTTGTCCTTTCTCCTGGGGCTCTCGTGGGTCGACTTTTATCCCTGATCTCTTCAGGTGCCTGCTAGGTTGCAGTAAGTCCATCCTACACAGATTTTTAAGGAAGAGCTTTTAAAAAATATTTTGAATCAGGTCGGGCGCGGTGGCTCACGCCTGTAATCCCAGCACTTTGGGAGGCCAAGGTAGGCGGATCACCTGAGGTGGAGACCAGCCTGACTAACATGGAGAAACCCCGTCTCTACTAAAAATACAAAAAATTACCCGGGCGTGGTGGCGCATGCCTGTAATCTCAGCTTTAGCTACTCGGGGGGCTGAGGCAGGAGAATCACTTGAACCTGGGAGGTGGAGGTTGCAGTGAACCAAGATCGCGCCATTGCACTCCAGCCTGGACAACAAGAGCGAAACCCCGTCTCAAAAAAAAAAAAAATCTATCTATCTGTCTTGAATCTTTCATGAGGCTGGGAAGGAGGATGTCCACTGGAGGGGAGAACTCGGCTTAAACTCCAGGGAGGACATGTGAGGAGGGCGCCAGCATAAGTGGCCTGAGCAGCGGCTAGAGCAGCAAGGACCCTGTGTTGTGTTCCACGCCGGACACGCTGGCCTCTGTGCTTGTGGTTGCTGAGCTGGATGTGATCACTAAGCATGGATGATGCCCAGTATGGGTGGGCAGAGACCCCCACCCTGCACACCACATGGTTCTTCCCGGGTCAGTTAGAAATGACATGGCCTCCACCTGCCTCTCTGAGCAGCCTTGGCTGGCCCGATGGCTCTAACAGATGGATCTTTTGGCCTGAGGTCGAGGAGTTCCTGTTTCCCACCGTGATGATGTCAGCGAGTTGGGTCCTGGTGAGATGGAGGAAGGGGCTGTGGGGGTAGGGTGGAGGCTGCCCCTGCAGTGGGGCCAGTGCCCTCCCCCACCCCCTCCGCGGCTTGCCCCGCTCTCCTTCTCACTCACCCGGTCCTGGTGGTGCTCTGTGCCCACGCACCCTCAACTCATCCCTGTCAGCTAGCATTCTTGGGTTGTAGACAACAGAGCACCAGCTTCAAACTGGCTTCAGTGGACATTGTTTTCTGGGTGTAGCACTTTGCTTCAGGTGCAGGTGAATCCAGGCGCCTCAAACAGCATCCAAGGAGCCAGTATCTCCCCACCTGTTGGGTCTGCTCCCTTCTCCATTGGATCCACTCTCGGTACAGTTCTTCCTGCAGGGTGACAAGTGGCCTCCAGCTGCTTTAGGTCCCTCGTTCTCCCAGGTGTAAATCTTTGTCCAGGTATTGCCTGCCAGAATCCTGATATTTGCCCCAGTTGGGCCAGCTGGGATGACATTTCTACCCTAGGCCAGTCACTGTGGGATGGGGCACAGGATCTGAAGGTGGCAGGACCTTCATGAATGAGGAGTGGGCAGCCTGGAGCTTAGCAGTGTTTTTGGAGCAAATGCGTGCACAGACGAGTGGATGAATGAGTGAATCAACCACTCCGCCTTGAGAGAGAAACACTTCTACCCTGCTTATCCCACTTGCATTCTGGATTTCTGTCCTGTAAGTTAACTTGTGTGGGGAGGGAGCCTCTCTTGGCTAAATGCCATGGGGGCTACAGAAGTCTGAGAGAGGGCCCCCCATGGAGCAGCATCGTCCCCATCCATCAGCGGGATTCTCTGCTCAGCAACCGCTTTAAACTGCCCCCTCCTTTGTCCCCTCTTATTCCAAGTATCCTTCTGGCTGAAACTACAGGTCATACAATGGGACCCTCAGCCCCAAGCACAGGCTGTAGGTGCTGTGGCCAGGCTCAAAGGAGCCCCTAGGGCACCTCCTCCAAGTCCATCCCACCCTCCCCTCTTTGTCCACGGCCACCCACCCTAGAGACCTGCTGAGGATCGGCCACCACCTCCTTCCCTGGCCTCCTGCCCCCACCCCCATGCCCTGGCATGTGCCAGGAAGTGCCAAGGATTCCCCATCTGTGAGAGGGGAGGCCAGTGCCCTGCCCCGAGAGGTCCACTGGCCTCCCCAGGCCCCTCCGCGCTGCCTTTCCAGAAACTCCCCAGCCTCTTCCTGCCTGGCTTCCTGCCCAAGCCCTTCCTGGAAACCAGGCCCACCCTGCCCCCAGCCCAGGGCGCCAGTATTTCCATGGGGTGATTCACACGGCCCTCCCCAGGCAGGGCCCCTCCTTCTACTCACGATACTGAAAGTTTGGAAAACAACCTGGGGGCGGGAAGGAGAGTCCAGCCACGGCCCCACCCCCACCAGACGGACCCTGCGGTCACCACAGAGTGTGAAAGACAAGAAAATAGAAACAATAGGGCATGAAAAGCAAGAAAACAGGAGACTTTCTATTTAAACGTTCATCTAAAAGAAGAAATTAATGCAGCTTTATTAAGACATAAAATGCAAATGGTGTTGCAAAGTATGTCATTTATAAAGAAATGATTATGGAGGTGCTTCCCTGTTTTTTTCCTGATAGGGTGCATGGTCCACAAAGACCATCAGCCTGAGGCTGTTCTGCTCAGCCTCACTCCTGGAGCCTGTGTCCCCTGTGGGGAGTCCTGGGCCATCTTGGAGGGAGGATGGACCAGAGGGCCAGACTGTGGGTGTCAAGGAAGGAGGGAGGGGTGGCCTCGGCTACTGAGGAACTGCTACATTGTGTGTGGGGTGGGAGGGTGTTCAGATAAGGAGGTGAATGGACAGGCCTGGCAGGGAGACAGCAGGATGACTGACGTGATGGGTTGGGTTTGGAGGATTTTATTTCTTACTCGATGAGAAATGGGCACAGTTTATGCCTTGCAAAACGTAATCCTGTTGGGTACAATAAATTGTAAAAGTGGAGTCAGGGTTCCACTTGAATGCATATGACAGAAACCCAACTCACCTTCAGGATAAAAGAGAAATTGTTGGTCTATGTACTTCAAAGCTCTACCAGCTTCAGGAATGGCTGGCTCTAGGGCTTCTGGGTTGGCTTATTTCTCTGGAGACTGTCTCCTTGTGCCAACAGGATAGTTCCCAAAGGCTTCAGGCTCATAATTAATCAGCTCAATAATTCCAGTGGAAAGAAAACTTCCCCTTTCCATTTGGGCCAGAAAAAAATCACCAGACTGGCAGACTACTGGCTCAAACTGGGTCATATGCCCATCCCTGAAATAATCACAATGACTGCGATTGTCCCTGCATAGGCCACAGGTTGAACTCTGGTGCCTCTGTGAGAGGTGATGCCAATCCTCATAAAATATCCTAAGGAATTTCCCTTAGGAAAAGCCTGTTCTTCAGGGAAGGGGAAATAGAATCAGGGCAGCTGGCATCCCCCACACTAATACAGCCGACTCCAGGGACATCCAGTTGGAAATACAGGGTCATCTTTCAAGTGATCACACACTTGTTTTTCCTCTAGGATTGGAGGGAAGAATGCATCCCTCTTAGCCAGTGACATGTTTGTGGGCAGCAGGACATGGTCTGGGTAAGACCTCCTCAGAGACCCAGGTACAGGCTTGGGGGCAGCTCTCCATGGTGTGGAGTGAAGTGAAGGGCAGAGAACACCTTGGGTGCCTAGGGAGCAGGGCAGAGTGGTCCTCCCTTGACAACCAGTGAGATTGGAAGATGACAGGCAGAGCAGCTGTGCAACCCAGCGGGAAGGTTTCCTTGTCATTTAGATCTGTATTCAAACCCCAGCTCAGTCACTATTATAGGTGATGTTGGTAAGTGATGTCACCTCTCTGAGCATTGCTTTTTATCCCCGTTGGAATGGAACTGCCCCTCCCTGCCCCTGGTGGTTTTGAGGATTAAACAAGATGGTCTCTCTCGCTGCAGAGCACTGTCCCTGGCACATGGTGGGGCTGGTGACAATTGTGATTATTGTAGGCTCTGGGTCTGCACAGTGTGTGTCGGGAGGGGTCTGGCCAGCATGGGGGCCGCCTTGCTCCTGTTGAGACTGATTTGGACCTTAGTCATGGCTGGCCGGAGTCAGCACGTGGGAGGTCCCTGCTGACATGGCTTAAATTAGCTGGAGTTTGAGGCCTCTAGATAGGAGCAGGCAACAGGGAACTCCTGCCTGTCTCCTTCCCTGTTGCTGCAGGGCTCACCTCCCTCCTCATGAAGCTCCTGAGCGTGGGCAGACATGTTGGACTGGTGCTCAGCATCCATGTCACCATCTTTTGGGGTCCTTCCTGTACTGCAGAGGCTGGAAGGATACAAAGTACCTTTTCTGGACTCCCTCACAGCTAGGGCTCTGGAAGTTATTGAGATTTGAGCAGTCAAATACTCATCTACCACCTAACCATGATCCCTGGGGTGAGGAGTTCAGAGGACGTTTTCTGGACCAAAGCTTTGGGTAACACATTGGTGAGGGAAGCATGGGCATCTTGAAAGGCTGTGCCATGACTATTCTTTGCAGGCCAGCGATGATAGTGGGAGATGTCCCCATTGAAATGAGCTCCCTGAATAAATTGTAACAATGGCCATGAATACTTCTCCTCTCATCCACCGCACTCTGCAGCTCTTCCCAGGTAGAGTCTATTGCTCCACACCTTGTCTCTGGGTTTGGACGTGTGACCTGCTTTGGAAAAATGGAACAGTAGGAAAGGTGATGCAGGGCAAGGCTTGGAAAGACCTTGTGCATTGGGGCTTGCTTGCTCTTTCCTTTCCTTCTGCCCCTGGAGCCTAGCCCCAGTGAAGTCTGGCTGGACTGCTGGACGATGAGAGGCATGTGTGTCCAGTGCCACTGCACTCTGGCCAACAGCCAGCCAATTGCCAGATATGCGAGTGAGGTTATCCTGGCTTGTTCAGCCACCAGCTGTCTATAGGCACATGAAAGAGCTCAGCAGGAATCAGTCCAGGTTACCCAGAACACAAGAACTGTTCAGCTGCTCCACAGAACTGCGAGCAAAACGAAAGGTTAGTGTTTAAGCCACTAAGTTTTGGGGAAGTTAACTGATTCGAGGAAGCAGGAGAGTACGGGAGGTAGCCCCATACTGCCAGAGATAAGGTGGGTCGGAGCAATAATCAGGATGGCTTGGCCCAGAGAGATCTTCGGTGGTGTCTAATTGATCATGATGTCCTTGAACTCAGTACATGTCAGCCTACGAAAGTCTGACCTGATCTGCATGCCTCACAATTTGCTATGCCATGTTTTCATTTGCATTTGTTCCAATGTTTTCTAATTTCATTTGCAGTTTTTTTTCTTCGACTCATGGGTTATTTTTATTTATTTATTTATTTACTTATTTAATTTTTTTTTTTTTTGAGATGGAGTCTCGCTCTGTCGCCCAGGCTGGAGTGCAGTGGTGCAATCTCGGCTCACTGCAAGCTCCGCCTCCCAGGTTCACACCATTCTCCTGCCTCAGCCTCCTGAGTAGCTGGGACTACAGGCGCCCGCCACCACGTCCGGCTAATTTTTTGTATTTTTAGTAGAGACGGGGTTTCACCGTGTTAACCAGGATGGTCTCGATCTCCTGACCTCATGATCTGCCCGCCTTGGCCTCCCAAAGTGCTGGGATTACAGGTGTGAGCCACGGCGCCTGGCTAACTCATGGATTATTTAGAAGTGTGTTATTTAGTTGGGGATTGACTTCCAATTTAATTCTATTGTTGTCAGAAGAGACATTTAGTATGATTTTCACCCTTTAAAATATATTGACACTTCCATTATGGTGCAGAATACAGTCTGTTTTGGCCAACGCTTTCTGTGTACTTGAAAGATATGTATTCAGATGTTGGATGGAGTGTTCTATAAACAGTAATTAGGTTAAGTTGTTTGATGATGTTGTTCATGTCTTCTATATCAGAGATTGGCAGGCTGGGTGTGGTGGCTCATGCCTGTAATCCCAGCATTTTGGGAGGCCAAGGCAGGTGAATCACCTGAGGTCAGGAGTTCGAGACCACCCTGACCAACATGGTAAAACCCTGTTTCTACTAAAAATACAAAAATCAGCTGGAAATGGTGGCGCATACTTGTAATCCCAGCTATTCAGGAGGCTGAGGCAGGAGAATCGCTTGAACCTGGCAGGCAGAGGTTGCAGTGGGCCGAGATTGCGCCACGGCACTCACACCTGGGTGACAGTGCGAGACTCTGTCTCAAAAAAAAAAAAAAAAGATTGGCAAACTTTTTTTAAAGAGCCAGATTATAAGATTATAAATATTTTTGTCAGTGGAGGCCATACCATCTCTGTTGCAACTCAACTACTGAACTCTGCCATTATAGCATGAAGGCAGTCACCAACAGTATATAAAAAAGTGTTTGTGGTTGTTTTCCAATAAAACTTTATTTACAAAAACAAGGCTAATCTGTTTTCAGACCTCTGTTCTATAAGTTTATTGATTTTCTGTCTGCTTGTTCTGTCAGTTATTGAGAAGATGTGTCGAAATCTCCAGCCATAACTGTGGATTTGTCTATTTTTCCTTTTAGTTTTTGCTTCATGTATTTTGAAGTCATGTTATTAGGTGCATTAATATTTAGGATTTTTATGTTTTCTTGACCAAGTAACTCTTTATCATTATGGAATGTCCCTCTTTATTCCTGGCAATAGTTCTTGTCCTGAAATCTATTTTATATGATATTAGTATAGCATCCCAGCTTTTCAAAAAGAGTAACTTCATGGTATGTGTGTGTGTATTATATATATGGAATATATATATTATATATATGAAATATATACAATATAGAATATATATAATATGGAATATATATTATATATGGAATATGCATATCATATATACCATATATGATATGCATATTCATATATACTATATATGATATGCATATCATATATGGTATATATGATATGCATATTCATATATGGTATATATGAATATGCATATCATATATGGTATATATGAATATGCATATCATATATGAATATGCATATTATATATGGTATATATGAATATGCATATTATATATGGTATATATGAATATGCATATTATATATGGTATATATGAATATGCATATTATATATGGAATATATGAATATGCATATTATATATGGTATATATGAATATGCATATTATATATGGTATATATGAATATGCATATTATATATGGAATATATGAATATGCATATTATATATGGAATATATAATATATGAAAGAATATATAATGAAATATATTATATATTTATGTATTATAAAATATATATAATATATAATAATATATACACATGAAATATATATATATTTACACTCCACTTAAAAATTTTTAACCTATCTGTAGCTTTTATATTTAAAATGGATTTCTTGTAGACAGCACATAGTTAGGTCTTATTTTAAAAAAATTTGGTTGTGCACAGTGGCTCACGTCCGTAATCCCAGCACTCTGGGGGGCCGAGGCAGGTGGATCACCTGAGGTCAGGAGTTTGAGACCAGCCTGGCCAACATGGTGAAACCCCATCTGTACTAAAAATACAAAAAAATTAGCCAGGCATGACGGTGGATGCCTGTAATTTCAGCTACTCGGGAGGTTGAGGCAGGAGAATCTCTTGAACCCGGGAGGCAGAGGTTGCAGAGAGCCGAGATCGCACCATTGCACTCCAGCCTGGGCAACAAGAGCAAAACTCTATCTCAAAAAAAAAATTTTTTTTTGATCTGATAATCTGTGCCTTTTAGTTAGAATGTTAGAACATTTACATTTACTGTGATGATTGATATGGCTGAATTTAAATCTAGCATATTGCTAGTTTCTTTCTATGCCATCTGTTCTTTGTTTTTCCTTTTTTTCTGCTTTATTTTTCTTCTGCAATGTCTAATATGCTGTTAATCCCATCCATTGTAGTTTTTATTTGTAGAAGCTTAATTTTTGACTTTTTTATATGTTCAATTTCTCTTTTCATCATGTTCATGTTTTCTTCTCCCTTCTTGAACATGTTGAGTATTTTTATAATAGTTGTCTTAATGCCATAATCTAATAATTCTATCATTTGTGTCATTTGTTGATCTGTTTCTATTGATTAATTTTTCTCCTTATATTTTCCTGTTTCTTTGCATGTCTGATGATTTTTGATTGAATAGCAGACTTTATAAGTGTTTTGATCCTGGGTGCTGGATTTTGTCTGTTTGTGCTTTGTTCTGGGATAGAGTTTGATTCTTTTGTGACTTGCTTTTAAGCATTGACCCAGAATAGCCTTTAATCTAGGATGAATTTGGCCCCATTGTTGAGTTCCATTCTGGCCAGTGGGAACATGAACACTTCCTGGCCTTGTGTCAACCCTAGGGATTGTTCTGTCTGCTACTTTTCAGTGGTTCTTTACCTAGCCTCACAAGTTTCTTCACATACATGCAATGATCAGTATTCCACTGACTAACCAAGGAGAGCCCTGTGCAGAATTTCAGTACCACCTACCCCCTCTCTTCAGCTCTCTTTCTGGTACTCTGCCTTGTTAATTCTGTCTACCTTGTCTTCTGAACACTGTCTCTGTAAATCAGGGAGACCACAAGAATCTGTTTAAGCCTCCCTCCCAGCACTGGAGCCTGAAACTCCCTTCAGAGATGAGACAGCACAGCGATGGGGCTCACCTCATTTGTTTTCATTCCCTCAGAGATCATCATCCTGCACTGTTGGTAAAATCTGAAAACCATTGTTTTGCATATTTTGTTTTGTTTAGTTGTTTAAGATGGGAGGGTAAGTCTACTCCCTGTTATACCATCATGACCAGAAGCAGAAGTCATATAATTTGATCTGTCTAAACACCAACAAAAAAGGTTCTTTAGGTCAGGTGACTAGAGCCCTGAATTGAATTGCCATAATAGGGAGTCACAGTCCCTTATCCAGTTCCCAGACCAAAGCCAGTTCACAGACCAGGTATCCCTTGAATAAAGGGGAGGCTGGAATCCCTGAGGAATTACCTTGTGACATTGCCCCCAAGCCAGGCCCAAGAGACTCAGGCATGGTATTCCTTTTAGAAGTGCTGAGAAAAGTTACTCTTTCTGTGCTGGGATTGCTCAGCTAGGAAGAGGTAAGGATGGAGATGCTGTGGCCATTGTGGGGTGGGTCAAGACATATGGAGGAAACAAGAACAAAGAAATGGACACAGCCTCGTTCCTGAAGCCACCTTTTGAGCCCCCACACCAGCCTTGTGGGTCATGGTTGTTCAGTCTCATGAGCCAATGTATTACCTGTTTTGCTTAAGTCGCTTTGAGGTGGGTTTCTGTGTTGGGTTGAGACCTGAGGAATTTGTATCAGGGCATGAAAGGAGCTTCTTGAGAGAGGAAGCACTCCCAGGGTCTGGATCACATGAAATAGCCCAGGAAAAATCCAGGCAATGTGAGTCTGCAGATTCCAATTGGGAATGCCAACTAGGGATACCAAGGAGCTCACCTAGCCCCAAGAAGATGAGGGGGGCAAACCAGACATCCCAATTCCAGAGCTCAACCCTTGCCAGGATACTAGCTGCAGCCCCTCTGGGACTTCCATGTCCTCTTTCTTGTCTCTATAAGCATATGTGACATCTGACTTGTGACAGGTCTGGGGCTAGTGCTCCAGTGGGGAGGTATATTCAGCTTTTCTTGCATTGTTATAAAGAAATACCTGAGACTGGGTAATTTATAAAGAAAAGAGGTTTAATTGGTTCATGGTTCTGCAGGCTGTACAAGCATGGTGCTGGCATCTGCTTGGCTTCTGGGGAGGCCTCAAGAAGCTTACAGTCATGGTGGAAGGTGAAGCAGGATCAGGTACCTCATATAGCAAAAGCAGGAGCAAAAGAGAGAGAGAGTGGGAGGGGGTAGGTGGCACACACCTAAACAATTAGATCTCGTGAGAACTTACTACAGTGAGGACAGCACCAAGCCATGAGGGGTCCACCCCCATGACCAAAACTCCTCCCACCAGGCCCCATCTCCAACACTGGGATTACAATTCAACATGAAGATTTGGTGGGGATAAATATCTAAACTATATCAGGAGGAGAAAGGGATACACAGGGGGTTCTGCATTCCTTGAGGGTAAGGTCCAAGCAGGAGGCTGGGAGCTGATTTTCTACACAGGCTACCCTGCCTCTTCTATACCGTATCATACGGTGGGTGGTGTCCTTAGATATGCTCATCTCCCCTCCCAGCCCCCAGACTTCTCAGATATCACTGAGCTCCAATTGCACTGAATCCAGTATCCCCCTCACCATGTACCTCCCTCACCCAGCCCATTATCCATCCAGGAGCCATTCAGGGGTGCATCCTTAGCTCTAGGCCCTGGACCAAGCTCTGGGGCTACAGTATTGCCAGATATGTCCCTTCTTTCTACAAGTGGAGGTGAAATTCAGCCAGTCCTGGAAAGCCCCAGCATGGCTCCACGTGGATGCATTGCCAAGAAGAAGCAGAAGTGTGTGTGAGTTCTTACCCACTAGAATGGCTATAGTAAATTAGACAGACCAAAATTACTGTCGAGGGTGTAGAGAGATGGGAATGCTCATACATTGCTGGTGGGAATGTAAGGTGGTGTAGCTGCTTTGGAAAATAATTTGGTGGCCGGCCAGGTGTGTAATGGTGGCATGCCTCACGCCTGTAATCCCAGCGCTTTGGGATGCTGAGGTGGGAGGATTGCTTGAGGCCAGGAGTTCAAGACCAGCCTGGGCAACATAGCGAGACCTCATCTTAAAAAGAAAACAAAAGTAATTTGGTGGTTTCTCAAACAGTTAAACATAACACTACCATACAACCCAGCAATTCCACTCCTAGGTGGAATAAAATGAAAATAAGAGAAATGAAAGCATATGTCCACACAGAAACTTGTACATTAATGTTCTTAGCAGCATTATTCATAATAGTCAAAGAGTAGAAACAACCCAAATGCTCATCAACTGATGAATGGATAAACAGTATGTGGCATAATGAAACATCATGCAGCTATGAAAAAGAATGAAGCCCATTTACATGCTCCAACATGATGAACCTTGAAAACATTAAGCTAATTGAAAGAAGCCAGTCACAAAAGGCCACATATTGTATTTGTTACCACAAGTTGTTGAATTCTATACTTGAAATGGATGAGTTTTATGACATGTAAAATACACCTCAGTAGTTTTTTCTTTTTAAAAAAAGTGTGTTAGGAGACTGAGGAGGAGTAACGTGGGTGGACGGTGGAGATGGAAGACTCAGTTCTGGGGTTTGTCTTCCTTAATAATTCAGAAATCTGCCCAATTCTCTCCATTCCTACTGCCACCACTCTGGACCAAGCTGCCATCATCTGTCTGTCTGTTTCCCTGACCACTGCCACAGTGTCCTCACTGACCTCCCCATACCTGCTCCTTTGCCCTCTCCATTTACTGGCCACACCACAGTCAGATGCGGGTCTTTTTTGCAATGTGGCTTTGATTGGATCACTGCTGCTTAGAAAAAAGCATAGGCACAAATCTCTGAGCTAGGCAAGCATTCGTAGATATGACACCAAAAGCACAAGCAACCAAAGGGGAGGAAAGCCAGATAAATTGTACTTCATCAATATTTAAAACTTCGTGTTTCAAAAACACTATCAATAAAATGAAAAGACAAGCCGCGGAATGGGAGAAAATATTTGCAAGTCATATCTCTGATGAAGGTCTAGTGTCTAGAATATATAAAGAACTCCTTAAACTCAACAATAAAAAGACAAATAATCCAATTTTTTAAATGGACAAAAGACTTCAATGGGCATTTCTCCAAAGAAGATAGACAAGTGGCAACAAACACATGAAATAATGCTCAGCATCAGTAAAATGATGTGCATCAGAAAATGCACATCAAAGCCACAGTGAGACACCACTTTACATCCACTAGGGTGGCTGTAATAAAGATGGACGATAGCAATGGCGAGGATGTTGAAGCATTGGAACCCTCTTGCATTGCTTCTGGGGAATGTGAGGTGGTGCAGCCATTTTGGAAACAAGTAGGCAGTTTCTCGAAAAGTTAAACATGAAGCTACCATATGACCCATCTTCTGCTCCTAGGTATATATCCAAGAGAACTGAAAACAAATGTTCAAACAAAAACTTACATTATGTTCAAAGCAGCATTATTCCTAATAGCTAAAGGATATAAACAATCCAAATGTCCACCAACTGATGAATGGATGGGCAAAGTATGGAATGTTGATGCCATGTAATTTTATTTAGCCATAAAAACAGTGAAAAAGTGATATGTAAATTATATCTTTTTGGAGCATAAATATTTTAATTGTCTAAAATGATATTTTCTTTAAGAGTTATCTTCAGTTCAAAGCTCACTTTTTGAAGTGTCACATCCGTCAACCTTTTAAGAGACATAAAATTATGAGAAGATATCACCAGAAGCTATGTAAACATTTCAGCTAAAGGCAAAAGGAAAGTTAAGGGTGTTTTCACAAGGAAACCCAAAGAAGACAACCAGAAGGAAACAAGTTCAACATGGCCATACCAATCTGGATAAAAGAACTAGAGTGGAAACTCAAGCTGCCGAGAAAGCGGGAGAAGGAAAGAAAACCTGGTTCAAACAGATCGCACAAGGAAACCCAGCACAAATCCTGGCTTTGGCATTATTTGGTAACCCTTATTTTTGGTCATAGGTGACTCTAATACTGGTCCTATTGTTGCAAAACAAGTCCAAATACTACCAGCTAAAAAGAAATCTCTCATTGACTTGTTGGGTAGGTGGTACCCATGTCCTCCCCCACCAAGAGATCAGTTCTGGCAAGAGGGCTCCAGTGCATTTTGATGGTGCTTTCGGTAGGATGCCCAGTGATGTTCTGCTGCCTGAGACACAAGGTGGGAGGAGAGTGCACTTCGTTCATTACTCAATCGACATCTTGGCCTTGAAGAAGCAACACAGGTAGAAAACCTGCCAGGTGGCTAGTCCAATGAAGCAGAACATTAAAGAGACACTGAAGTACAGGGCTCAAGTGTTTGTTGATTCATTAGTACTACACATCTCCTCTCTCTTCTTCACGTAGCAAAATCATTAACAATAGATTCTGACAGGTCTTCTAGGCATTGCAGCTCCATCTATAATGGTTTAAGCTTCTCGACTTTTATAATCTCCTTGTAATTTCTTTTATGCCTCTACTCCATGCTTCATGTCTAGGATTACGAATCGATCAGGTATCCACCCTATTTCCTTGCTCTCAAATCACACTTCAAACATGTCATCATCTTCCAGCATAAAGGCAAATTTCCCTTTGGTTGCATCCTCTTTGGAGTAGAGAATGTGGCCAGCAGAATCTGTGACCTTGAGGTGGTTGTGCAGGCTGCCAGCACCCCCAGACTTGTTGGAGATCTCGTACGCACCCATCACTAGCAGGTCCTTGTGGATCTCCTCATGGAGGAACTTTCAGGAGTTAATGGGCAGGTGGAAGGAGATGGTGAGGACCAGGCTGGGGCTGGGCAGAAACAAAAACAGCCATGCCAACATTGTTACTGAAAAAAAAAAAGGAGTCAAGAGTGAAGCACTGATGTATGCTATGCCATAGATAAACCATAAAATATGTTATGTGAAAGAAGTCAGACACAGAAGGCTGCAAGTATAATCGCATTTACATGAAATGTCCAGCAAAGGCAAACCCATAGAGACAGAATGTAGATGAGAGCTTTCCAGAGGTTGCGGGATAGGGTGAGTGAGGAGTGACTGCTAAGGGGCACAGAGATTCTTTATGGGGTGATAAAAATATTCTGAAATTAGAACAGTGGTATTAGATAGGAGTGATGGTTGCAAAATCTGGATATATTCAAAATGATTGAATCACAGAAGTTTTTAAGGTGAATTTATGGTAAGTGAATTATACCTCAACAAAAAATATTAACAAGTAATAAGACACTCCAAATTTTAGTTATGTACATGGCCACCCAGCTAGTGACCACGTTTCCCAGCCTCTTTGTAATCAGTGTGGTCATGTGATTAAGCTTGGGCCAATAAGATTCCAGGAGAAGTGATGAGCCCCAATAAGCTGTTTCCTCTGGAGTCCTCATTCTCCTTCCCCTGGGCTGGAGGGCAAACATGGAGGTGATCATTGCGCCACCAGGGGCTAGACAGATACTCTTGTGGAGAAGAGCTGCCCTGCCAGCCCTGGGCTGCTCCTCAGCAGACTGCTTCTTGAGGAGGGAATAAGCCAAAGCCATGAAGAGACTCATTTTTTCCCTCCGCTTCTTGCTTTGACGTGTCCCTCCCTGAGGCAATGAGTACAGAAATGACCTGATGACCTGAATAGGGGAGGAGGTAAAAGAGGGCTTGAAGGAAGTCTTTGGGCAAAAAATTGATAATTTTAAAAACATCTTCCCACAGCAGTACTTCTCATGGCTCTTAGGATGAAGCTCAGAATACTAAATATGCCCCTCCAATGTGCCTGGGATCTGGCCAGATCCTGGATCAAGGCCAGGATGTGGCCTTGCCTCTGCTTCCAATTTAGCGCAGGTTCCCCAGGTACTTGCATGGAATGGCCACTTCAGAACACTTTCCACTTTGCCTCATTATACGTTAATTTGTGCTTCCTCTTGGTTGATGTCTATCTTCCCCATGAGGCTGTGAATCTGAGGAAATCAGAGACTGTATCTGTTTAATAGACCATGGCTAGCACTTGGTGCATGATAAATGCTTCATACCATTTGTTGAAAAAAAAAAACTAAATGAACCAGGGAAGGTGTTGTAAATTAGGGGCTTTTGTTAGTCTGAACTATTGACTTCAAATGACAGAATTGCAACCCAAATACACAGGCAAAAACAGGTTGGTATGGCTGATGTAACTGGGAATTATAAGGCACTAGACAGAGACAATAAAACCAGTCTCTCTCCATTACCGCCTCTACTTTCCTCTACGTGGGCTTCTTACAAGGTGGCACAGAAGTCCCCAGTACTCTCAGGCTCTTGTCCCTCCAGTTGAGCTACTTTGTGGGAAAAAAGGACTTTTAAATTTTCCAGTGATTCCAGCAAAAGTTCCAGAATTTACTCTAATTGGTCTAGTGTGTGTCTTGTGATCACCAACGATCCAATCACTGAGGCCAAGAACATCTGGTACTGTCTTATTTTTGAAGTGATGTTTGAGCCTACACTGAATTCAGGATAGAGGAGATTTGTGAAAGTGGAGATGAGAAAAGGGCTTTTCTCGGCAATGTTTGAGGATAGGCACAGTGTAGGGGGCAAAAATAAAGCCTATATTAGGGGCATAGGTTCATGAGAAAGGCAGCTTAGAGTCGTGACTAGAACTCAAGATGTGGTGTTAACAGGCCTAGGTGAAGCGAGCAGAGGCTCTGCCACTTACTAGTTGGGGCATCTTGGTTGAGTCTTAACTTTGCCTTGCCTTGATTTCCCCACCCGTAAAATGGGGATTAAAAAAAATCCTAAGCGAGAGGGATCTTGGGAGAATTTCATGGGACAAAGTACATGAAAGAACTTTGTAGTCAGGAAAGTGGACAAATATAGAAGCCAACATGAAGCTGCAAAGGTGGGGGACTCGGATGGTAAAGTCCTTGAGTGCTATGAGAAGGTGTTAGGAGAGGGAATGTGTTCATTGGTTTCTGTCCATTGCATGTAATAGATGATCAACTATAAGTCTTTGTCAATGATAATTATTTTCTCACGTAACATGAAGCCCAGAGGATTGGGCAGCTCCAAGTTTGGATAGGTTAGTGGCTCACAAATGCCAGCAGGAATGGACCCACAGATGGGGCCAGGTGCCATTCATCTTCCTCTTACAATCCTCAGCATGTTCATGGTCATGAATTGACTGCTTTGGATCTATTTGCCAAGAACAGACAAGACCACATCTGACGAAGAAGATGTGCATCTTCTCTAACATCACAGGAAAGCTTTCAATTGGGGTTCTTGTTTGCAAGCAATGCAAACTGACTCCATGTAACTTAAGCTTATACCATCTCCCCAAAAGGAGTTTTCACAATGGTAAGTTAAAATTAGATTTTCTGCAAGTAGTAGACAATCTCAAAATAATGGTGGTTTAAATAAGATGAGAATGTATTTCTTATTTTTGAGAAGTCCATAGGTGGACAATCCACGGCTGCTGTGGATTTGCACAGTGCTAGGGACCCAGGCTTTTCCCAGCTCAACACTCTGCCATCCTAGATGAAGGTCTTCATCCCATGGCTCAAGATGGCAGCTAGAGTTCTGCCATCATATCTGCATGTCAGGCAGCAGGATGGGGAAAAGGAGAGAGAAGAGAGGGCAAATTCCAAATGAAAACGTATGTCCACACAAAGACCTATATGAGAACAGTTAGAGATGCTTTATTCATACTGCCCAAGACTGAAAGCAACACAATTTCCTGTCAACTGATGAATGGATGAACACATTGTGATTTATCCATGCAATGGAACACTATACAGCAATAAAAGGGATAGAGCTATTGGTACATGCAACAGTACAAATGAATTGGAATGCATCATGCAAGGCAGAAGCTGCATGACCTTTATGACCTAGCCTTGAATGTCACATAGCATAATTTCCACCACCATGATAGAAATGATCAAAAACCTGTCCAGACTCAAGGGGAGGGATCAAAGGGAGATAGTGTCAAGGAATTTGCATCTATGTTTAAAAATTACCACAGTGTTATCTTGGACCAGAG
Source organism: Pan troglodytes (assembly GCF_028858775.2). NCBI lineage: Eukaryota > Metazoa > Chordata > Mammalia > Primates > Hominidae > Pan > Pan troglodytes. Next base: position 131,770,699 of record NC_086015.1, on the reverse strand, counting down.
GTAGAGATGGGTGGTTAATGGTGTTTGATGATGCTGAGTGGACAAATAGATTGAGGCAAAAGGAGAAATTACTAGATTCAACAATTAATCCATCCCCATGGAATTCTTTCAAGAGCTTGAGGGGGAGGTGGGAAAGCCAAGACAACCAGTGTAGGCTGCAGAAATGCAGCACACTTAAGGTAGACGGCTTAGCAGAATAGAGATCTCCTGCAGACTCCTCTTAGGAACTTCTGAATAGAGTTGTCTACACTCCTGTCTTCTGCTTCTTTAACTGCCTGCCCACTCCCTCAGCCTTGGCCACCTGGATTCTGCTCCCACTGCCATTGAAACTTCTCTGGAAGGTACTCCTCTCCTCTGCTTGGGCCACCTGAAGCACTCGATGTGTGGATCCCACCCTTCTCCTTTGATTTCTTCTACTGGTTGTACTCTCCTAAATTCCTCCTGATTTCATGCCCACTCCTTCTCTGAGGCCAACTGTCTCTTCTATCACCTCAAAATCAGTGTTTTCCAATGATCTTCCCTGGTTCCTCTTCTCTCTCAGCCCACTCTTGTCCATCCTGTGGCTTCAGTCTTTACCTCTTTGTTGATAATTTTCAAATCTTGGTCTGAAGTGTAGGCTCCTCTCCTGTACTTCAGACCTCGATACTGCATCATTTCCTGAACAGTGTAATGCCACACAGGCATCTCAAATTTGGAATACCCAGAGTTGAACTCATGATCTCTCCTTCTCATCATGCTTGCTTCCTCTTCCCGGGTCCCTGTCTCTGTGAAGGGTCCCACCAACTATGAAGCTATCAGATAAAAATCTTCACATCATCCTGTTATCTTTCTTTTTCCTGTATCCAATCAATCAGTAGGGTCTCTTGGTTTCACCTCCTAAGTGTTTCTTCTGCTCATCTTCCTCTCCTTCTTCACTGTTAGCCACTTCAGTTCCTGCCTCCATCAATGGCAGATTAAGTTTTCCAGACCAACCCTTCCTTTGAGAATAACTAGAAAATCTGGACTAAATATTTTTTAAAATCTCTTTGAAGAGCTACTATAGCAATGAGAGATTGCAGGGCTAAGATAATTGGAGTTAAGTTAGTAAAAATCTGTGTAGTCCCAGCTACCCGGGAGACTGAGGCAGGAGAATTGCTTGAACTCAGGAGGCGGAGGTTGCAGTGAGCCAAGATGGTGCCACTGCACTCCAGCCTGGCAACAGAGTGAGATCTGAAGTTGATGGTAAGCCCTAGATCAGCCACTAAGGATAGAAGGGACACCCAGAGATGGGTGTCTGGCAGATGGGAGTCTGGCATTTGGTACCATTTCCCTCTCAAGGCTGATTCTGAAAGGCTGAAAAGTTAAGAAGTAAACCGAACTCTTTTTTTTTTTTTTTTTTGAGACAGTTTGGCTCTGCATCCAGGCTGGAGTGCAGTGGCATGATCTTGGCTCACTGCAACCTTCGCCTCCTGAGTTCAAGTAATTCTCCTGCCTCAGCTTCCCAAGTAGCTGGGGTTACAGGCATGCACCACCATGCTTGGCTAATTTTTTAATTTTTTCAGTAGAGACGGGGTTTCACCATGTTGGCCAGGCTGGTCTTGAACTCCTGACCTCAAGTGATCAGCCTGCCTGGGCCTCCCAAAGTGCTGGGATTACAGGCGTGAGCCAATTCCCCTGGGCCGTAAACTGAACTCTTGACAGATTCATTGTCCTGAGAAGATAAGAAATGGAAGTCAGAAACTGCCCAGAAGCAGGGGCCTTGATAAAATCCCCAGGTTCAGACCCCAAAGGGCACTACACCCTGGAAGCAAGTTTGTACTTCTGGCCTGACAGCGTGAGGAGCTCTATGGACCCAGCGCAATCAAAACTGGTAAAAAGTTATTCTAAAACAATCACTCTGGAAATGGTCCTAAGAACATATGGCAAATGAAGAAATATTTATTCAAGCAAATCTCCTAAAACTCAGTCTGTGGTATTTGAACCAAGACCCTCTTTCCCACTGCTCCCAGCTCAGTGAGATAGTGAAACCCTGCATCGTGTTAGTATAGTCAAGGACACAGGACTCCTTCCCCCGCCACCCTGCAGCTTTCTGTTGAAGGGTTATCCTCCTGGGAGGGGCAGATCTTCAGATTTTTCTCATTCTGCCCACAGCTACCTGTTGCTGAGGCTAAATTCCGGGCAAGTGCATCTCCGAAGTGGAGGCTTCCTTCTGCCCAGCACCCCCCAACTTGTAGGACAAAGGCTCAGTATAGGGCACAGAACCACCGAGAATCCTGGGGCCCCTACTGCTCACCCCCTGTCCTGTGGGATGAAGGATCCACACTGGGAAAGGTAAGCTGAGGAGACCTGGGGCTGCTGCCTCCCCCTCTCCACTGAGTGCTCAGCTCCTAAAACTGGGGTGTCACTGAGAGGAGAGCATGCCATTGTTCCTGCCCCAATTACCAGAACCGTGGCTCAGAGATTTTGCCCAGAGAGAGAAGCAAGCCATAAAATAGAAAACTCCAAATCTCTCCCCAAAGGAACTGACTTTATATGCAACAGAGTTTGGAGAAATTCAAGCCTAAGAGCACTCTGAAAATCAGTGGAGGTTGTGGTGAAAGGCCATGAGGGGGATGTTGCTATATTCAGTGGAGAAACAGGCTAAACTGCAAGCTGGCTACTTTGCTGAATAGAAATGAGGAAGAGACAGCTGGGAGGGGCCCTCTTGGGAGTTAGAACAAGTTTCAAACACTAACCTTGGGAATTATTTGTGCAGTTTAGGCCAAGTGCGAAGTCAGAGGGGACACAGTCCACATGAGACTGCCCTTACTTTTAATATTAATTGCAAGTTTGGGGGGTCCCCAAGTTTTGACAGTTCACTGGAAAGACTCACAGAACTCACTAAAAGCTGTTAAATTCACAGTTACAGTTTATCACAGGGAAAGGATACAGATTGAGATTAGTCTGAGAAAGAGGTAAAGAGGGCATAGTCCAGGAAAAGTACCAAAGCAGAACTTCAATTGTTTTTTTAAGAGAACAAGGAATGATAAATAACATGGCTAATATAATAAAAACTATAAATACATAGTTGCTCTCTTTTCTCCTCACAGCTTCTTTGAGACCTGAAGTTATGTAAAGTAATAATTATAACACTGTAATGTTGGGTTTATAGCATTCATAAATGTAATATATAAAAATAACAATAATACTGTAAAAAAGGGGGAAAAGTGAATAGAGCTATTACGAGTAACATCTCATTGGAGTTAAGTTAGTAAAAATCTGAAGTTGATGGTAAGCCCTAGATCAACCACTAAGGAAATACCTCAAAAGAATATATTGAAAATAACATTACATAAATTTAAAGGCTAAATTAGAAAATATTTAATGCAAAGGGAAGGAGTAAAGTAGGAATAGAGGAACAAAAAAGACAGTAGACAGAGAAAAAAAAGTAAAATAGCAGAAGTAGATCCGATTATATCAATAATAACATTATATGTAAATGGATTAAACAATCTAGTCAAAAGTCAGAGATTGTCACACGGGAAAAACAAACAAGACCCAACTATACATTGTCTAAAGGAGCCACAATTTGGAGTTACAGATACAAATAGACTGAAAAAAAGAATTGGAAAAGGATATATTATGCAAACAGCAAACACAAGAGGGCTGGATTGGCTATACTAATGTCATGTAAAATAGACTTTTAGCTGGACTGAATAAGTAAAAGACAGAAAAGACTCAATATTTAGAATCAGGAATGAATGAGGGAATGTTACTACTGACCTTACAGAAATAAAAATGATTATAAATGAAAACTGTGATCAATTATATGCTAATAAAATTAGGTAACCTAGATGAAGTGGGCAAATTCCTAGAAAGGCACAAACTACCAAAACTAATTCAAGAAGAAACAAACAATCTGAATAGACCTGTAACAAGCAAAGAGATTGAGTTAGTAAACAACAACAGAACTACTCCCAAAGAGAAACTCATGGCCAGATGACTTCTGGTGAATTCTACCAAAAATTTAAAGAATTTCACAACTTTTTCTCCAAAAAAAAAGAAGATGAGAGAACAATTCCCAACTCTTTCTATGATGCCAGCAGTACACTGATACCAAAATCAGACAAAAAAATTACACGAGAAGAAAACTACAGACCAATATCTCATGATTATGAATGCAAAACTCCTACACAAAATACTGGCAGACTCAATCCAGCAACATATATAACAAATTATACACTATAACCAAGGGGGATTTATTCAAGAATGTAAGGTTAGTCAACATTTAAAAATCAATCAGTGCAATACACCATATCAACAGAATGAAGGACAAAACCAAATGATCATCTCAATAGATGCAGAAAAAAGCATTTGACAAAATCCAACAACATTTCATAATAAAAACATTCATCAAACCTGTAGTAGAAGGGAACTTCCTCAACCTGATAAAGGACATCTACAAAACACATACTGCTAACATCATACTGAATCATGAAAGACTGGATACTTTTTCTCTAGGATCAGACACAAGGCAAGGATACCCACTCTTGCCACTTCTATTCAACATTATACTAGATAGAGGTTCTAGCAGGCTAGTTGGTCAATTAAAAGAAATATAATGGATTCATATTGATAAGAAAGAAGTAAAATTATCTCTATTCACAGAAGACATAATATTATAGACAGAAAATCCTAAGTAACTCACTAGAGAAAATATTAGAGCTAATAAATGAATTAAGCATGGTTGCAAAATACAAGATCAATATGTAAAAGTCAATTGTATTTCTACACACTTGCAATGAACGATCTAAAAATGAAAGTAAGAAAACAATTCAATAGCAAATAGCACCAAAAACCTAAAATCCTTAGTGATAAACTTAACTAAAGAAGTGTAAAACATATAATCTGAAAACTACAAAACATTTTTATTAAGCAATCTAAAGAAAATAGAAATAATTAGCCAGGCATGGTGGTGCATGCCTATAATCTCAGCTGCTTGGGAGGCTGAGGCAGGAGAATTACTTGAACCCAAGAGACAGAGGTTGCAGTCAGCCGAGATTGAGCCATTGCACTCCAGCCTGGGCAACAAGAGCGAAGCTACATCTCAAAAAAAAAAAAAAAAAAAAGAGGAAATAGAAATAAATGGAAGAACATCCCATATGCATGGATCAGAAGTCTTAATATTGTTAAAATGACAATATTCCCCAAATTGATCTACAGATTCAACAAAATCTCTGTCAGAATCACAGCTGAATTCTTTTAATGGTAAAATAGAAAATCTGGTTCTAAGATTCATATGGAATTATGGGGGATCAAGAATAGCCAAAAACAATTCTTAAAAAGAAGAACAAAGTAGGAGGACTTACACGTCCTGATTTTAAAACTCTCTACAGGCCGGGTGTGGTGGCTTACACATGTAATCCCAGCACTTTGGGAGGCCGAGGCAGGTGAATCACGAGGTCAAGAGATCGAGACCATCCTGGCCAACCCAGTGAAACTCCGTCTCTACTAAAAATACAAAAATTAGCTGGGCATGGTGGCGCACACCTGTAGTTCCAGCTACTTGGGAGGCTGAGTCAGGAAAATTGCTCCAACCCAGGAGGTGGAGGTTGCAGTGAGCCGAGATCATGCCACTGCACTCCAGCCTGGTGAGAGAGTGAGACTCCATCTAAAAAAAAAAAGAAAAAAAGTACTACAAAGCAACAGTAATCAAGACAGTGTGGTACTAGCATAAGGATAGCCAGAAAGACCAATGGAATAGAATAAAAATCTAGAATTAAACCCATGAATTGGTGGCAAACTGATTTTTCACAATGTTGCTAAGAAGGGGAAAGAATAGTTTTTTCAACCAGTGGTACTGGGACAACTGGGTAGACATATGCAAAGGAAAGAAGTTGGACCCTTACCTTACACCATATAAAAAATTGACTCAAAATGGATCAAAGACCTAAATATTCACTTCCATACAGTTTATCTATATAACCAAAATCCGCTTGTACCCTAAAGCTGTCAAAGAAAAAAATAGACCTAAAACTATAAAACTATTAGAAGAAATATAGGAGTAAATCTTCAAGACCTCAGATTTGGCAATGATTCTTAGACTGAACACCAAAAGCATAAGCAACAAAAGAAATAAATAGAAAAATTAGAAATTTGTCGAAATTAAAAACTTTTATGCTTCAAAAGATACCATCAAGAAAGTGAAAAGACAACCCACAGAATGGAATAAAATATTTTCAAATTATGTATCTGATAAAGGACTTGTATCTAAAAATATTTTTAAAAATCTTACAACTCAATAATTTTTTAAAAAACCAAATAAACAGCTGGGCGTGGTGGCTCATGCCTGTAATCCCAGCACTTTGGGAGGCCAATGAGGGTATATCACGAGGTCAGGAGTTCAAGATCAGCCTAGCCAAGACGGTGAAACCCCATCTCTACTAAAAATACAAAAATTAGCCAGGCATGGTGGTGGGCACCTGTAATCTCAGCAACTTGGGAGCCTGAGGCAGAAATTTCTTGAACCTGGGAGGTGGAGGTTGCAGTGAGCCAAGATCGCACCACTGCACTCCAGCCTGGGCGACAGGGTGAGACTCCGTCTCAAAAAACAAGAACAAGAACAAAAACAAAACAAGAACAAAAACAAAAACAAAAACAAAAACCAAATAAACAAATTCAAGTCCTTTGGCCATTTCAAAATGGCATTTCTCCAAAGAAGCTATACCAATGTCCAATAAACATGTGAAAAAATGATCAACATCATTAGTTATCAGGGAAATGCAAATCAAAACCAGGACACATTGATTCACATCCACTAGGATAGCTATAATAAAAAGTCAAATAACAAGTGTTGATGAGGATATGGAGAAATTGGGACCCTCATACAGTGCTGGTGGGAATATAAAATGGTACAGTCACTTTAGAAAACAGTCTGGCAGTTCTTCAAATGGTCAAGCGTGGAGTTACCCTATGACTTAGAAATTTTACTCTTGGGTATCTACCCAAGAGAAGTGGAAACACATGTTTACATTAAAACTTGTACACAAATGTTCATAGAAGCACTATTCATAATATCCAAAAGGTAGAAACAACCCAAATGTCCATCAACTGATAAATGGGTAAATAAAATGTGATATAGCCATAGACTAGAATATTATTCAGTCATAAAGAGAAAGGAATACTGGCGCATGTTACTACTTGGATAAAACTTGAAAACATTATGCTAAGTGAAAGAGCTAGTCACAGAAAGACCACAAAAAGAGCTAGTCACAAAAAGAATATAATCCCATTTTTATTGAATGTCTAGAATAGGCAAATTATAGGGACAGAAAGTAGATTAGTGGTTGCTTAGAGGTAGGGCATATGGGGGTGATAAGAGGGGTGATAGTTAAAGGATGTGAATTTTTTTTTGAGCTATGAAAACATTCTAAAATTGATTTAGAAATGCTTGCATAAATCCATGAATATATTAAGCACCACTGAATTTTGCACTTTGAATGGGTGAATTGTATAGTGTGTGAATCATATCTCAATAGAACTGTTATTAAAAACCAAGCAAGAGTGAATCAGAAATAGGCCATCTCTCATTGGGATTGATGCTTAGTTTTGAATTATCTCCATGATTGGATTGAGATGATCGAAGACTGGTAATGTTTCTACCCTGGCTGTTCTCTAGAAGCAAATGTAAATCCTTTCTAAAGAAAGATACCATCATTCAGAATTTTATATTATCTCTATAGGTTTTCATAGACAATGTCTGGCACGCAATTAAAAATCACCAGGCAAATGAGAAGATGGGATGTGATTGAAAACACAAGAAAAAGGACAGAAGAAACAGGCTTCATTATCTTTTAGGTTTCAGCTTAAACATTAGTTCCTCAGGAAAGTTTTTCTGAACTCCCTGGAATTATAAGTCCCTAAGCACATTTAGTTCCATTCCACCCTATGCTTCCCCTAGTTACTTATTCAACGTCTGTAAGCAAACTGTATAACCATGTTCAGTATATAAGTTTTGCATAAATTAGAATTTAACTTGTCCTATTCACAATAGGAAAGTCATAAAATCAACTTGAAAGTCAATCCATCAGCAGTGGATTGGATAAAGAAAATGTGGCACATGTACACCATGGAATACTATGAAGCCATAAAAAAGAACAAAATCATGTCCTTTGCAGCAACATGGCTGCAGCTGGAAGCTATTATCATAAATGAATTAATGCAGAAATAGAAAGCCAAATACCTCATGTTCTCACTTACAGGTGGAAGCTAAATCTTGGGTACACATGGACATGAAAATGAGAACAGACACTGGGGACTCCAAAAGGAGGGAGGGAGGGAGAAGGGCAAGGACTAAAAATCTCCCTATTGAATACTATGTTCACTCTCTGGGTGACAGGATCAACAGAAGCCCTAACTCCAGCATCATGAAATATACCCTCCCCTCTTTTTTTTTTTTTTTTTTTTTTTGAGACAAGGTCTTGCTCTGTCGCCCAGGCTGGAGTACAGTGGCACAGTCATGGCTCCCTGTTGTTTTGACCTCCTGGGCTCATGCAGTCCTCCCACCTCAGCCTCCAGGTGCACACCACCATGCCTGGCTATTTTAAAAAATTTTTTTTGGTAGAAATGGGGTTTTACCATGTTGCCCAAGCTGGTCTTGAACTCCTGGCCTCAAGGGATCTTCCCGCCTTGGTCTCCCAAAGTGCCAGGATCACAGGTTTGAGCCATTGCACCCGGCCGAAATATACCTTGAAACAAACCTGCACATGTACCCCCTGAAACTAAAATTAAAATAAAAAAGAATTTAACTTGTTATAGAGTTTCAGTCATCTCTCACATTTCCTCTGAAAAACTTATATATATATATTTTTCACTTACCATGTTAAAGTAAAATTTTACATGTAACATACATACAGAAAAGTAAAATACATATAGAAAAATGCACAACTCACAACTGGTGAATTTTCAGAAACAGAACACACCCTTGTAACCAGAATTAGACCATCCTAGGATCCCAGAGACCCTCTGGGACCCCTTCCTAGTCACCAGCCTTTCCCCAAAGTGTAGCGAATTTCTGTCTTCTAACACCTGTCTGTCAACGTTTCCAGGATTAGTTTTGTTTGCTTTAGTTCAATGTATTTTCAAAGCTTACAAAGATGCATGTGCAAGAACGTTCACTGCAATTTCGTTTATGATAGCAAAAGATGGAAAAGAATGAAAATGTCTATCAATAAGAGACTGAGTAAATTTATTATAGTCCTTCTTATAATAAAATTCTATGTAACCATTAAAAGTAAAGATCCAGATATGAATCTACTAACATGGAAAGATGTCCAAGATATGTCAGTAAAGTAGAAAATCAAGTTTTATGTCTGTCTGTCTATCTATATTTCATTTATGTAAAAAAATTCGTATTGATTTGTGTGTTTGCAAATGCATAGCAAATATGTGTCCACTGTTCACAACTGGGAGAAGGGAATGGGCTAGGAAGGGTGGAAATTGCGCTTAAAAAATATGGGCGTCTATTTTTTACAAGGAGCATGCATTCATTGTGGAATTTTAAAGGCAACTTAACAATTAAGAAAAAAACCCACAACACCTGAAACTTGCCTTTGGTGTTAACGCGGCTGAATTGAAAATTGTATTTATTTACTAATGAATTTTCACTGGCCTGTATCTATTAAAATGACAAATGTGCATCCTGTCTGACATAGAGATTCCCCTTCTTTGGGTATTCTCAAAGTAGCCTTTGTGTATACACACCAGAAGGCATCAGTGAAGATAGCCATTGTTTGTAAGAGCGAAACAATAGAAATAACGTCAGTGTCCAATCATAGAGGAAGAGCTAAGTAAACCATGATGTAGCCATTCACTAAATAATGTAGTAGTTAAGGAGAATGAGTGGCTCTATTTATTAGCATGAATAGGTCTCTAAGACAAATCTTTGAGTGCAAAAAGCAAGGTACCGAGTACTGTGCAAAGCATCATAACCCTCCTCTGGCTATGCATACATATGTACATAGGGCATATGAAAACATCTAGAAGGATGCATTCCAACCTGATGTCCATTTTATCAGCCCAGGAGGTGGTGAGTCTAATGTGTAAGGTTTCAGCCTGAGGGCTGAAGGCAGCCAGGTGTAAGCTTGAAATAACAGGAACTTTCCTTCTCCTGAGCATGGACTTCCTGTCCGTTATGGCATATAATCCTCAGAGGCTCAGAGAAGGGAAGGGACTTGTGCAGGGCCACACAGAGGGTAGGTGGCCGAGCTGGGATCAGCTCCAGGTGGGTTTGGCTTCAAAGCCCGTGCTCAGCCCACTTCTCCCTGGGGCAGGTGACGTGGAGGCTCAGGGGAGCTGGAGGGACTCAGTGGGGAGGGGAGGGGCCTCCTCCTCACCGGGTTCCCTGCTTGGTCTCAGAATTCCTCTCCTCACTCTGCTGAGCAACCTGGTGGGTGAAGAGCACTTTCAGGCCAGGGGCACAGACATGCCGGGGGTTCCCTTTAGGACATCCCTCTCAGCATTCCATCTCATCTGTGGAAGCTCTGGGCAGGAGGAAGTTCTTGTGGATATGGAGCTGGAATCTTCCTCTGTGGGAGTTCCCCACAAGCCCCAGTGTTGCCATCTGTGCCCTGTAGGCCGCTTGCTTCCTTAGAGGGATGGTGAGAGGGTCCCCAGCACTGCCCTTCTCCAGGCTGAGCCACCTCAGCTCCTCAAAGGGTGGGCCTCCAGCCACCTCCCTTTTGCAGTTATCTCCTCGAGACCCTTGCCCCGGGCTGGGCCTGTCCCCTCTGAGGTGGGCCTCCTAGGGAGGATCGGCTGTGATAACCAGATGAGGCTGTCTTCTGGATTCTGTAGAATGGGAAGGAGATCCTTGGAGGAGAAGATGCCAGCTCTGCCGGGGTCTTGTGGGTCATGTGCTCCCAGGGTGACTTCAGGGAAGACCTGTCATGGTTCTCGACACCCCACAGCCTGGGCCACTTTTCACACTGCCAACACAGAACCAGAGCCTGTGGCCAGCGTGGCCAAGCCAGGCACCTCTGCTAGCAAGGCACATCGCTTGGTGGTTTCCGTAAGTTGGTGGTGGTTGCATAACTCCTTCACCAACTGCCATGCCAGATATATTTTGCAACCCAGCCCGCTGTGCCACACACGTCGCGGGCACGGCCAGGCCTCCCACAGCGGCGGGAGGAAGTCTGAGAGTGAGACCCTGACAGCGCCTCCCAGGAGCCTTCCACAGGACACCGCCTCTCCCCAGGCCCTGCATGCACCCCCAGCTGGGCAGCGCAGGAGGCTCCTGGGGCCCCACTGTCCTCTGAGAGGACACCATCCTCTTGGGGATCAGGTGGAGATAGGCCCCGAAGTCCCACTGGAGGGAGACAGCCACCCTCAGTCCACAGGCTGGATCCCACACAGGCCACAAGCCTGGAAAGGACCTGCAGACACACGGGGGAAGCTCAGCATCGTTCCAGGAGGCATGGGAGGGGGGCTCCAGAGCTAGTCCGGAGGACAGGTGGACCCATGGCCACCTGAGAGGAGAGAGGGAGAGTTCACCCTGATGCAGGAAGAGACAGGAAACTGCACCAGCCTGTGCGTCTCTCGCCACAGAGAGCTGTGAATGGCCAGTGCTTAGGGCTTGGCTGTCTCCAGAGAGCATCAGAGCCCGGGGGGCATTTGTCCACACATTTGTCCATAGGCATTTGGGCCCCATCATTCCAGGGATGAGGGTGATCCACATGGCTTTGTGGTGTTCCCAACCAGAAGTGAGGAATCTCTGGGGAAAAGGAGCCAAGGGCGGAGAGAGGACTGGGGACATTCCCATTCCTGCAAAGGTTGCTGTTGGAGTTGGGAGCGTAGTGAGCACTGTGGTGAGTCTCACAGGTTCCCTGCTCAGCCTCATGAGATTGGCTGAGCCTCTGTGGTGGCCGCAGCCCAACTTCTCCCTCTGCTCAATCCTGCCTCCTTGTTCCTGCAACCAGATGCTGATTTTGAGGGCTCTTCAATAGACCTCTTGGAGCCTGCTCCGGAGGGAGCCCACCTAGCAAGTACTCAGACCACAGGGGCACAGAGGGGCCCAACTAAACAAAAGCAAACACGTAGGATTCCAACCGGCAGATCCTCTGCTCCCTAGTGCCAGTCTCTTCCAGCTTCTTCCCGTCCAGCCTCTCCCATCCGGCTGCCCGTGTTGGAGCATTGCTTGCACTGGCTTAAACCAAGAAAGGCACTGTCGGGCTGAAGGAGAGAGTGGTTGGCCATTACAGACAAGTGTGAAAGACCAGCGTCTAACTGAGGCTTTCTGGCGAGGACATCCCCACTCAGGAGATAGAACATTGGATGGAGAGTTTGCCTTTGGTATAAACACTTGTGAATTACTCTACTTTGGAAGATGTCTAGGACATTTTTGGAAAGAGGAAACCTTCTGATTGCCTTATAACTCCCATAGCAAAGGTGAGCCTTTACCACACCATGTCTAGGCAGAGCAAAACCGGGACTAGCCGTCAGCAGTTTTGCTCACCTATCCGGCAGGAGTGATTTCAAACACATGTCTAGGGTTGAATCATTTACCAAATGCCCTTCTGTTATTCATTGCAGCAGTAGGGATCCAAACTCTCTTTAAAATAAAAAAAAAGGGTGGGGAGAAAGGCGGTGTTGCTGCATGTAACAGAAAAAAAATCTAAGGGTGGTCTTTAGGTATGGTTTGATCCGGGGGCTTAAATGATGCTGTGAAAACCTTGTTTGCTTTCTGTCTGTCTCTGGGGTCTGCTTGCTCTGCATGACTCCATTCTCAGGAAGCCTCTCCTCTGGTATGGCAAACTAACTGCAGCAGTTCTGGCTTCATACTCCCCACTGTTAAAGAGGTAAGTGGGAAAATTAATATCTTTTCCAGCTGTCCAAGCAAAAGTCCTGGGACTCACTTTAATTGGCTTGAGTGACTTGGGTTTGGCCATCTCTGAACCAATCACTGTGCCTTGAGAGAAATGCAGTGCCCTGATAGGTCATGCCTAACATTCCCCTGTAAACATTTCCTGAGTATCTGGCTGGTGTAAGGCCATGTCACAGGTCTGTGGATTATAAAGATATCATGGCCATTCATTTGCCCTCAAGAAATCACTCTTCTAGTAGGGTAAACTGACATACAACAAGCTTAGAAAATAATCCATTATCTGATTTGATTCACACAAAGATCTTGTAAGAGAGACTGTTATATATATGAACTTATTCTGCAGATAAGGAAACAGAGGCTCAGAGAATTGAGTCCACATACAGCCTAACAGATGCCTGATGAATCCTGATGTTGGGAGCAGTAGAGCTTTCCCAGCTCTCGGCATGCCTGGTTGCTGAGAGACATGATGAGGATTGGCGGTCCCAGAAGAGTCCCAGCCCCTTGCACCAAGGCAGGAAGAATCCAAGTCCTGAAGCTCCCTTCAGCATTCAGCCCAGGGCAGTTTTGTTGAGGACGCATGAGCTCCTGAGGAGGCTCCCAAAATATCCTGTTACTTCTGCCGCAAGTAACAGAAAGCCTGGCGACTTCTGGCTTATGCATCAAAGAGTGGTTCTCTCATGTCACAGGGAGTCTGGAGGCATGCATTCTTGGGCTGGTTTAAACAGTGGATGGGGGACATCATCCAGAAGCTCTTGGCTGTCCATCTTCCCCTCTGCCAGCCTTGGCAGGTTCATTTTCCTCCCTAGGATTGGCTCTTCAAGGTCAGAAGGTGGCTGCATCGACTCCAGGATTCATATCACAGCCATGTCCAAAAGCCAGGTGAAGGCAGGGTCCCTGCCTGTGCACCTTTAGGAAGAGGAAAAAATTCCCCCAAAGCTCCCCAGAAGACCACCTCCCATGTCCAGTGGCCGCGATTGTGGCACATGTCCATGCCTACTCAATATAGTACTCAAGTTCAGTGGCTATGACAAAGATCCAGAAATGACAGTGGCTTAAACAAAAGCAATGTCTATGTCTCTCTCAAGGAAAAGCCCAACTTGGTGGTCCTAGACTGATTTGTGTGTCCACAATGAACATGGACCCAGGTTCTTTCTATCTTGTGCCTCTGCCCCTTTCATCTGAGGCTTTTATCTTCTAACCCAAGGTGGCTACACCAGCTCCTGCCATCACATCTTCATTCCAGCCAGTAGGAAGGGGAGAAGGGATGGAGACACACCACTATCCCTTAAAGGTATGACCTGGAGGTTCAGGTGTAACTTTTGCTTATTTCCCCTCGGTTCAACGAATCTTGTGTCCACTCTGAAGTGCAAAGGAGGCTGGGCATGTAGGCTTTGTCCTGCTACTAACGAAAGAAGAAGGAAATGGATATTGAGGAAGAGTGAGCAGCCTCTGCCCCAGCATGGAATCATGAGGAGGATTAATCTAGGCTAGACTGAGCTTCTTCCCAATGGGCTGGGAAGCAGGAGCCAGTCCTCAGTGTCACAATGACCATCATTTATGAGGCCTACCATGTGTCGGGCACCGCAAAACACACACATTTTCACTTCGATCTCCGCTACTCAGCAGGGAGCAGATATTATTTGAGTGACTCACCCAAAGTCACATGGTTACTAAGGGGTGAAGATGGGATTTGAACCCAGGTCTCTCTGATGCTGATGTCCAACTGTTTGTCTCCACACCACCCAGCTCCCCACATCTGCAGGAAGATCCTCTGGGGATAGGAGCTGGAGAAGGGGCAATGGACTTAAAAGCTGTATTCACAACAGTAGCTATTCCTTATCCAGGACTTTCTCAGTGCCAGGGACTTGCTATTATAGTTTGTATTATACACAGATTTTCTGTAAATTAGTAGTATTATCCCATTTTACAGAGGTGGACACTGAAGTTCAGAGCAATTATTTGTCTTATGGAAAAATCACATGGCCAGTAAATGACAGTCTCAGAATCTGAACCCAGATTTGTCTGACTTCAAAATAATTGATTTCTCTGTGGCACCAGGAAATTCATGAAATTGCGGCGGCTGAGAGGGTCAAGGTGTCCAACATGCCATTCACCAAAACTATGAGCCCTTGCACGTCCTAATCTCCACCTTATCCAGCCCCATCTTCCCAGTATGCAGCACTGGGTCTGGCACAAACATCTCCTCCCCACCCCGACCGCCGTTTCAGTTTGCAAAAGTTTTAAAATACAGAAAAATAAAAAGAGCAATCTCATAAAGACAGACTCCCCACAATGCACATTTTACTACTGGATAATCCAGGATCACCTCCCATCTCAAGATTCTTAACCTTAGTCACACCTGCTAAGTCCCTTTTGCCATGTAAAGTGACATATTCCCAGGTTCTAGGATTAGGATGTGGACACCTTTGAGGGGGCATTCTTCTGTCTGCTGTCTCAGAGGGCATGGTAGGGAGTATCTCATTCTCTCTACTTTTCTGTAGGTTTGAAATTTTTCACAGTAATAAGTTAAAAGTGAGTTTGTACCATGCTGTGCCCTGGGGGCTGTGATTCTAGGAAGGGTGGTTGGGCAGGTCTCTCTGAAGAGGTGACATCCAAGCTAAGATACGATGCACACTGGGTGCTCCATGAGTGGCCCCTGCAGTGCAGGGAGGAGAAGCGGGAAGCAGGGACAGGTGGGAGGATCGTGAGAGCCCTGTTCCCTGGTTGTCTCGGCTGGGGGTAAGGGGCAGCCTGGGGCCCTGGACAGACCCTGTGCTCTGAGAAATGGGGCACAGGAAGCTTCTTGCACCTGGAAGCTCCTCACCACACTTTATTTGTACTCCCGGGGTCGCTCCAGGATGGGGCTGCCTGAGGGAGCTGTGTTCTGCACCCCGCTGGAGCCGGCCTGCTGTGGTACTGGTGGGACAGAGCAGGGCCTGGCCACCAAGGTCATTATAAAATGTGTTTTGTAGCCATTTTGTGCTGTAAAGGTTATTTGGAGCTCACTTTGTACCAGGCATGATTTTAAACACCTTATGTATATGAGCGCATTTCATCTTCACTGCCATCCTGTGGCGCAGGCCGTAGTGTCCACCACTTTCAGACAGTCTCTCGGCCAGGGTTCAACCAGAGAAGCAGAACCAGTGGGAAATCTACAGCAAGATGTTTATCGCAAGGAATTGGCTTATGAGATGGGGGTGGGAGTAGGGAGGGATGGCACGAAGTTGCTGTCCACAGACGGAACTTCTGGAAAGCCTCAGCTCTGCCCTTAAGGCTTTTCAAATGATGGAGTCCAGCCCACCCCAGTGATTTAGGCTAATCTGCTTTACTTAAAAGTCAACAGATTATGAACTACTTTAATCCCACCTGTGAAATACCTTCATGGCAACACTCAGACTTGTATTTGATTGAAGAACTGAGACTGTAGCCTAGCCCAATGGACACATAAAACCACCATCACTGCTGGGGAAACTGAGGCACAAGGCAGTGAGACCATCTGGCTGAGGTCTTGCAGTGAGTAAATGGCAGTATCAGGACTTGAACCTAAGGATCCTCAGCCCTCTTCCACACTGCCTGTCTCAGCCACTTGCTGGTCAGGAAGTTAACCTTGTCCCTGGCTGCCTTCCGCTGTCTTGTCATATGGGGTGTGATGGATGTGCTGGAGCCGGAAGCACATCAGACCTAAAATGTGGGGGCTTCAGGCAGGTGGATGTCATGGCTGGGAGCACCTGTTCTGCAGCTGGATTCATGTTCTGGCTCTGCTCATGATAGTTGTGTGATATTATTGGGCAAGTTATTCAACCTCTCTGTGCCTCAGTTTCCTCATATGTAAAATCTGCATAAAATGGTACCTGACTCATTTTGTGGGGATTACATGAGATCATAGACATAAGACACTCAGAATAGTAAGAAGTCAATGAATATCAGTTTTAAAATTCTAGTCCAATAGCCCACTGCCCCCTCCCTCAACTGCCTGGCTCAGCCCCAGGGCTTCCCCAGAGCTGGCTGCCTCTCTGCCCTGCAAACCCCCGGCCCATCAGGAAGCTGCTGATCATGTTCCCTGGGAGGCTACCCTCCTAAGGGTGGATGTGTGGAGGCAGCTCCTCCAGTCGAGGCAGCCCCCAGAGACATATGGTTTTGGCACTGCACTGCATAGGGCTGTGTGCTGCCAAGGAGCGGGCACAGAAGCCTGGCCCAGCCTGGCCCCCCTTGGGCTCAGCAGGTGCTCCAGGCATGAGGAGAGGCTGAGATGGAGAAGGAAATCTACCGTGGGGGAAGGCAGGCTCTCAGGAGGCAGGACTGGCCACGGCACCCTGGGGGGCATCAGGGATGGAGTGTGGCCCAGGTGGGTGGAGGCAACTGGGCAAGTACTCCAGGACAGAGACTCTGGCAACAGAGATAGTGGCCTCTAGCAACCTTTGCTAAGGGAAGAAGGACCAGACTGGCTCCCACCCTAACCTACTCCCGAGCCTCAGTCACTCTCACTGCCTCTGCTCCTGCAACCTTCTCTCCAAAGTTGGTCTCAACACCGAGCCCCTGGCACCGTTGCAGGACTTTCTCCCTGCTGTATCAGTTAGCTACTGCTGCGTAAGAAACCACTCCAAGGCTTGGTGGCCTAAAGTGACAACCATCTGTTATTGCAATGAGTCCATAGGAGCACCTGAGTGGTTCTACTGATCTGGGATGGGCCTAGATAATCTTGTCCC
Source organism: Pan troglodytes (assembly GCF_028858775.2). Classification (NCBI taxonomy): domain Eukaryota; kingdom Metazoa; phylum Chordata; class Mammalia; order Primates; family Hominidae; genus Pan; species Pan troglodytes. The sequence goes on along the minus strand of NC_086015.1, from coordinate 131,753,155 downwards.
TGTCTCTGTAGTTTTGCTAGAATGTCATAGAAACAGAACCACACAGTATGTGACCTTCGATCCTGGCTTCCTTCACGCAGTGCAACTGAGGTGCATCCATGTTGTTGCATGTATCAGTAGTTCATTCCCTTTTATTGCTGTGTTAGTTTCCTGTTCTTACTTTAACAAATTACCATGGTGGCTTAAAACAATGCAAATTTATTATCCTGCAGTTCTGGAGGCCAGAAGTCCTAAAGTCAAGGTGTTGGGGTGGGGGGCGGGGCTGGTTCCTTCTGCAGGCTCTGAGAGGAAGATTGACTCCTTGCCTTTTTCAGCTTCTAGTAGCTGCCTGCCTGCCTGGCTCATGCCCCCTTCCTCTATCTTTTCTCCAATCTCTGCTTCCAGCCTCATGTGGCTGTCTCCTCTGACCCCACTTCTGCCTCCCTCTTATGGGAACCCTTGTGATTGCATGGTGCCCATCTGGATAACTCATGATCATCTTCCCATATCAAGATCCTTAACTTGATCGCATCTGCAAAGTCCCTTTGGCATGTGAGGTGACATAGTCACAGGTTCTGGTGATACGACAGGAGCATCTGTGAGGCAGCCATTATTCTGCCTGCTGCAATTACTCCTAATAGCTCAGCTTGAGCTTGCAGCAGTGGGAGGACAAGAGCATGCACTGAGATTCTCCAATCAACCAACTTTTCTCCCAGCAAAAACTGGGAAAGCATACTGCACTGTAAGGTGAACTAAAAAAATTAAAATATTAAAATATTTTAAAAAGAAAAAGAAAAACTCCTTTATTGGGTTTTAAAAATACTTATTTTTAAAAATAACTTTATTGAGATATAAATTACATACAATAAAATTGTAGTGTTGGATGAATTTTGATGATTGAGTGCTTTACTTTTGCATTTTCTAGAATTTCATTAAAAAGAACCATACAATATATGATCTTTTGTGTTTAACTTCTTTTCTTTAGTATGTTTTTGAAATTGACTCTTGTCATTGTGTGATTTAATATTTTATTCCTTTTTATTGCTGAGTAATAATTCATACTATGGATATACCACAAATTTGCTTATCCATTCCCCCAGCTGGAGGCCATATGGGCTACTTCCTGTTTGGGGTTATTATGAATAATGCTGCCATAAACACTTGCATAGAAGTCTTTGCATAGACATGTTTTCATTTCCCTTATGTATCTATGGCTAGGAGTGGATTTGCTGAGTAACATGATAAATTATGGTTAATATTATAAAACACTGCCATACTGTTTTCCAAAGTAGCTCTACCAGTTTGCATTCCCACAGTGTATGAAAGTTACAGTTGCTCCACATGGTCTTCAACGCTTGTTATTGTCAGTCTTTTTAACTTTAGCCACTTTTTGTGAGTATATAGTGCCTTTAATTTGCAGTTCCTTAAAGACAAGTGATGTTGAGTATCTTGTCATGTTCTTACTGGGCATTCATACATCTTCTTTTATGAAGTGGCTGTTCAAATCATCTGTCCACTAAAGAAAAAATCAGATAGCATGTCTTATTATTGAACTGTAGGAGATTTGTTTTTAGAAAAACTAAATTCTGGATACAAGCCCTTACCAGATATCTATTTTTTTCAAGTATTTTTTCCAAGTTTGAGGCTTGATCTGAGTTCCAACATTAAGAAATCAGAAAAAGAGAACAAAATAAGTTGAAAAAAGAAGTAAAATGAACAGAAATCTATGAAATAGACAATAGAAAAATCATAGATAAAATCAGTGAATCCAAAATCTGGTTCTTCTAAATGAACAATAAAATTGATAAGCCTACAACTTGATTGCTCAAGAAAAAAGGTACAAATTACCAATATCAAGAATGAAAGAAGAGACATCATTAGAGATCCTACAAGCATTTAAAGGATTATAAGAAAATGTGAACAAATTTGTGCCAATAAATTTGGCTACCTAGATAAAATGGACAATTGCCTTGAAAGACATGAATTGCCAAAACTGGTCCAGAAGAAATAGAACTTTTGAATAGTTCTCTATCAATTAAAGAAATTGATTTTGTCATTTAAAACCTTTCCACAAGAAAACATTAAGGAAAAAATAATATAAATCCTGGCCAGGTGCGGTGGCTCAGGCCTATAATCCCAGCACTTTGGGAGGCTGAAGTGGAGGGGATCGCTTGAGCCTAGGAGCTTGAGACCAGCCTGGGCAACATGTTGAAATCCCATCTCTAAAAAAAATAAAAAATTAGCCAGGCTTGGTGGTGTGCACCTGCAGTTCCAGCTACTTGGGAGGCTGGGGCAGGGGAATCGCTTGCACCCAGGCTGCAGTGAGCCATGTTAGTGCCACTGTACTCCAGCCTGGGTGACAGAGATGAACCCTGTCTCATAGTCATCATCATCATCATCATCACCATCCAACATGAACTATTTCAGGAAATATAAGAGGAAGAAATACCTCTCAACCAACTTTATGAGGTAAGTATTATCCTGATAGCAAAAACAGACAAGAGCATCACAAGAAAAGAAAACTAGGAACCCAAATCCCTCATGAACATAGATGAAAAAGTCTTCAACAAAACATTAACAAATTGAATACAGCAATATATGAAAAAGATAACATCATTACCAGGTAGGGCTTCTTCTAGGGAGGCAAAGTTGATTCAATATCCAAAAATCAAAGAAATTCATTGCATTAATACAGTAAGAGGTGGAAACCATATGATAATTTTGAAAGATGCAGATAAAGCATTTGATCAGATTTACAACTGATTCCCAATAAGAATTCTCAGCAAAAGAGGAATAGAAGGGAGTGTCCTCAGTTTAATGAAGGACATCCGTGAAGAACCTACAGTTAACATGATCCTCAATGATGAAAGGCTCAATACTAAGATTAGGAACAAGGTGCAGACATCTCTCACAGCTTCTAGGCAACATTTATACTGAAGGTCCTAGCCAATGTAATAAGGCAAGAAAAAGAAATAAATGGCATAAGTACAGAAAAGAAAGATGTAAAATTGTCTTTATTTTTAGACCGCATGATTGCATGCACAGAAAACTCTTAAGGAATGGGGGCTAGGGAAAGCTAGAAGTAATAAGTGAATATAGCAAGTTTTTAGGATAAAAACCAACATATAGAAATCCATCATATTTCTATATACTATCAATGAGCAATTGGAAAGTGGAATTTAAAGAATAACTCAGTTTACAATATCACTAAAGATAAAACACTTAGGAATAAATTGAGCAAAAGATGTGCAAGATCTGTACACTCAAAACTATGAAACCTCACAAAGGGAAATTGGAGATCTAACTAAATGGAGAGATATACCCACATGCATGAACTGGAAGCCCCCATATTGTTAAGATGACAATTATCCTCAAATTGATCTATACATTCATTGCAATCCAAATCAAAATCCCACATCTTTATTAAGAAGAGAAATGGACAGCTTAATTAAAAAATTTATATAGAATGGCAAAGGACCTAGAAGAGCCAAAATAATCTTGGAAGAAGATGAAGGTCAGAAAGATAACACAATCTGCTTTCAAACCTTTCTAGAAAGCTATAGTAATCGAGATGTTGTGGTATTGGTGTAAGGATAAACCATAAATCAGGCTGGTCTCAAACTCCTGATCAATGAAGAAGAAACCAAAAATACTCACACTTATATGGCCAATTGATTTTTTACAAAGATACCAAGGTACTTCAATGGGGGAAAATATTGCTATTTAGACATATGGTGCTCAAACAAGTAAATATCATTATGGTAAAAAAAAAATCTAACCTTTATCTTGCAACATTCTAAAAAATTAACCAAAAGAGATTATAGATCTAAACATAAGCGCTAAAACTCTCAAAGTCTGGGAGAAAACATAGGAAAAAAATCTTAGTGACATTGGGTTAAGCAAAGATTTTAAAAATAAGACACAGAAGGCACAATCTATAAAAGAAGAATTATAAAATAGACTTCATTTTTATTATTTTAATCACATACTTATAATACATTCTTTTTTTGTTGTGTTTTTAGACAAAGTCTCTCTCTGTTGCCCAGGCTGGAGTGTAATGGCACCATCTTGGCTTACTACAACCTCTGCCTCCTGGGTTGAAGTAATTCTTTGGCCTTAGCCTCCCAAGTAGCTGGGATTATAGGCGTGCACCACCACATCTAGCTAATTTTTGTATTTTTAGTAGAGACGAGGTTTTGCCATGTTGGTCTTGAACTCCTGACCTCAAGTGATCTGCCCGCCTCGGCCTCCCAAACTGCTGGGATTACAGGGGTTAGCCACTGTGCCCAGCCTTATAATACATTCTTTATTAGATTTTTAAGGTGTTTTTTAGATTACAAAAGAAATATAATGTTTGTTATTGCAATTCAAACAATGCCACTTACAGACAAATAGGTAACCCTAAAGAATGGACATATATATATATATACACACACATAATATCATACACGGTTTTAAAATATGAATGGGGACATAGTATGTCTATTATTCTAAAATTTGATTTTAAATACTTAATTTTTTTAGAGCAGTTTTAGGTTCTCTGCAAAATTGGGAAGAAGGTACAGAGAGTTCCCATATATACACCCCCTGCTCCCCCACAGAAGTACTGTGGAGTGACTTGTAAAGAAATTGTGGAAAACATTCCCTATCAGCACATAAATGAATCAATTATTTAAAAAGGTGGATGAAAAGCCACGTTGTGGTTATAATCAACATCTATTTAATCAGTCCATATTTATGGACTTAAAGATGTTTCTGGCCAGGCATGGTGGCTCACGTCTGTAATCTCAGCACTTTGGGAGGCCGAGGCAGGCGGATCACAAGGTCAGGAGATAGAGACCATCCTGTCTAACACGGTGAAACCCCGTCTCTACTAAGAATATAACAAATTAGCCAGGCGTGGTGGTGGGTACCTGCAGTCCCAGCTACTCGGAAGGCTGAGGCAGGAGAATGGCATGAACCTGGGAGGCGGAGGTTGCAGTGAGCCGAGATCGCACCACTGCACTCCAGCCTGGGCGACAGAGTGAGACTCCATCTCAAAAAAAAAAAAAAAAAAAAGATGTTTCTGATGCTTTTATTGTTTTTTCATTTATTTTCTTAAGTGCTAGTATTTCTGAACACTGTATTACTAAGGGTGTGATTGTGGGTATGTACAATTTATATTAACATAGATTCCAGGCAATTGCTCTCCCAAAAAGATTGCTTCAATTTATATTCCTGCCAATAGTGTAGAAGAATGCTTACTTTCCTGTAGGCTTGCCGTTGGATGGATGTTATTGCTCTTGTTATTTGCATGAATTTTTTTTTGCCAGTCTGCTAACTGAAAAATGGTATCTCATCATTGCTTTAAGTTTTCATTTATTTGATTATGAATAAGGGCATACTTTTCATAACTTAATTGACCACTGTATTTCTTCCTGTGTGAATTGCCTATTTTGCTACTGGTTTTTTTTTCTTTTTCTAATTTTTTTTGGGAACACTTTGCATATTGTAGATATTGATTCACTGTACACATTGCAAATATTCTCTCGATCTATTTGTTTATCTTTTAAACTTGTTTACAGTATCTTCACCAGGCAGAAGTTGAAATTTTTATATAGTCCAAGGAATCCAAGGAAGCATTCACTTTTTACAGCTTCTGCTTTCTGTGCAATGCTCAGAAAATCACCTCCCACCCCAAAGTCATAAGAAAGTTGTACATTCTATCTAGCATGTAGTACATTTCAACTACAACTATAATTGTATTTTAACTACAATTTCAATTTCAACTGTATTCCTGCTTCAACTGTATTGGTGACATTTTAATACTTAATATATAAGCTAGGTGTTGGGTATATAGGTGTTTTTTATATTATTCGATCTAATTTTTTGTGTGCCTGAAGTATATATATGTATATACACACACACATCTCTCTCTCTCTCTCTCTCTCTCTCTCTCTCTCTCTCTCTATATATATATATATATATATGTGTGTGTAATTTTTTTTGAGACAGTGTTTGGCTCTGTTGCCCAGACTGGAGTGCAGTGGTGTACTCATAGCTCACTGCAATCTTGAACTCTTGGGCTCAAGCAATCCTCCTGCCTCAGCCTCCTGAGTAGCTAGGACTACAGGCATGTACCACATAGCCTGGCTAATTTTTTTTAATTTTTATTTTTAGTAGAGATGAGATCTTGCTATGTTGCCCAGGCTGGTCTTGAACTCCTGGGCTCAAGCAAGCCTCCCTCTTCAGCCTCCCAAAGTGCTAGGATTACAGGTGTGAACCACCACGCCCAGACTACTATATATATATATTTAAAAATAAAGACAGGGAAATGCCTAATACATTTTTGATGGAGGCTGGGTGCGGTGGTTCATGCCTGTAATCCCAGCACTTTGGGAGGCTGAAATGGGCAGATCACTTGAGGTCAAAATTTTTTTGATGGAGTTGTACTGCCCCAAAACTTCAAGTCTGGTAAAAACAAACAAACAAACAAAAAGCAAAACAAAACACAAAAACAAGACAAAAATTTTTTTGAAAAAGTCTGTGATGTTATTTCCAAGCCCAAGCAATCTCTGCAGTCTAGAATCTGCACCATTAGGAATTGGCCACTAGAGAACTGAGATCCCCAATGCCCACTTCAGATGTGGGAATGGTGAAGGGTGGGCAGGGAGTACTCCTTTTCCTCCCAGAGGGCAGGGCTGGGCAGTTGAACTGGCTGCCCTAGAAACTCAACATTTTTTTTTTACATCTTTATTGATGTTAAACAAATCTTTTACATCTTTATCTATATAATTCACGCACTATAAAATTCACCCATTTAAGATGAACCATTCAATGCCATTCAATGCTTTTTAGTATATTCACACAGTTGTACATCCATCATCACATCTAAGTTTAGAACATTTTCATTGCCCCCAGAATAAACCGTGTTCCTGTTAGCAGCCACTTTCCATTCCTCCCTCCCGCCAGCCTGCAGCAACTACTAATCTGCTTTCTGTCTGGAAATGGAATCACACAAAGCCTTTTATGTCTGGCTTCTTCATTCCTTTTTAAGGCCATATAATATTCCATTGTATAGCTATGCCATATTTTGTTTATCTATTCATTAGCTGATGGGCATTTGGGCTATTCCCATTTCTCAATTATTATAAATAATGCTGCTATGAACATCGTGTGCAAAGTTTTCTGGGGACACATGTTTTCATTTGCCTTGGGTAGATACCCAGGAGTTGTAATCCTGGGTCCTGTGGTAGCTCAATGTCTAACATTTCTCAGTATTTTTCTAGCAGGGCTTTGGATGTGCTGCAGGCTAGGGGTCTCCCATCCTCCTTTTCCTTACTGGGGGTTGACATGGCACTTTTCCTTCCCTCTCTGCACAGGTGAGGTTGGGAGTGAGGGGGGCCTTAAGCCTAGACTGTAACACGGTCACTGGGGTCCAGCTCCTGGAGCTGGACCTGTCACTGGGAGAGACAGTGTTACCTCCAGTATTCATTTTCCATTGCTGCTGTAACAAAGTGCCACCAACTGAGCAGCTTCAAGCAACATCCATTTAGCATCACACAGTTTCTGTGCACTGAAAGTCTGGGCAGAGAGTGCCTCAACTGTATTTTCTGCTTAGGGTCTTACAAGGCAAAATCGAGGTGTTGGCAGGCTGGGCTCTTTCCTGGAGGTGCTCATTAGGGTTGTGAGCAGAATTCAGTCGCTTATGATTGCAGGCCTGCGGTCTCCATTTCTTTGCTACGTGGCCTGAGGCTTCCTTTGTTTTCAAAGCAGCAGTCGTGCTTTCCATCCTTCCTTCCCAAGCTTTAAATCTCCCTTTCCCCCATGCTGTCTCTTTCCAATGTCCTTTCTACCTCTGCCACCAGCCATGGAAAGTTCTCTGCTTTTAAGGGCTTGTGTGACCCACTGAGCCCATGTGGATGATCCAAGACACTCTCCCTATTTTAAGGTCAACTGATGAGCAGCCTTAATTACATCTGCAAAGTCTCTTTTGCTACGTGAGGTAACAAATTCATGGGCATTGACAGTTTCCAAGGATGAGGGTGGCATCTGTGGGGAGCTGTGCATACATCTGTGCTGCCTAGCACACCTCCCCCAGAGGGAGCATGGGAAGAAGCATGTGCATGGATTTTGGACAGGCAAGGGCGTGGGCCGGGGTGGGTTTCTGCCATTTCGCCACCCAGCATCCATTTCCATCCTTCTGAAACTGCATCTTGATTTTCCACTGGGGGCACCGCTCTGCCCCAGCCAGCTGTGCTTTGTGAAGAGGTTGGGCTTGGGGCTTGGGGCTCAGGCTTGGCCAGTCTGACCATGGTGCCTTCCTGACCCCAGAGGCCAGGTCAGGGATGACACATGACCCAGCTGAAGCTAATGAGAATCTGCAGAAGCTTCTGGAAGAAGACCTCACATTCTTCCCACTGGACTTGGCCACAAAAGGGTGCAGGGGTTGGAGCTGCTGCCACCATCTTGCAGCCACGGCGGCAGAGTCCGTTGGAGAATGGCACCGCCGTGGCAGGGAGAGAAGCCTGTGTGCTCGTCTGGACGTTGTCAGCACCCCGATTAAAGCCACCTGAGACAGTCCACCCTGGAGCGTTCAGTTTTGTGAGCCCAAGAATTTTCTTTTTCCATAAATATGTATAGTCACATGAATGCCTCAAGTGTGTGTTTAGTCTTGAGGATACACATCTGTGAAAACATGACCTTTGGGTGTGGGGTGCTAAGTGGGACTAAGACCCAGAGAGACAAGAGCCAGAGCACGGGTGCTGGGTGCCCCACATGTGGGGACAGGTTGTGCTGGAGGGAGAGGCTGGAGGCTGTTTTTATAGGAGAACTGGGTTTTCTCCCCCATTTTCATAACTTTTAATTTTGATGCAATTTCCCATATACCCTTTACCTAGATTCACCAATTGCTTACAACTTGTCCCACTGGCTGTACCATTCTCTCTATATTAATATGTACGGAGACACACGCATATTTCTCCTGAACCATCTGAGAGTATGGTGGAGACATGATGCCTCTCTACTATTGTATATTTCAGTGTTTGTTCCCTAAAAACAAGGACATTCTCTTACATAAACACATATGCTTATCAGAGCTAGGACAATTTGCATTGATATGATACTATGATCGAACCCCACAATCCATATCTAAACGTCAATTGTCCCAAGAATGTCCTTTATAGCTATTTCTGTCCTGCTCTAGGATCCAGTTCAGGACCCCACATTGCATTTATTGGTCATGTCCCTTTAGTCAAGGAGGTGACATGTGAACATGGCTTGGAAACTCTAGTGGGTCCTTGACATCCCCAGGAGTGAAATCCAGAAGAGCTATTTGAATGGCCTCATACATACGTGTTCTTTGGTGACTTGCTTTTTTCTCTCACAGTATTGTTGGGAGGTACATCTGCGTTGATGCGTGACACTGTTGTTCGTCTTCATTGCTGTCGAGTATTCCATTGTGTGGGCATGACATGGTTCATTTATCCTTTCTCCTGTGAATGGACCTGGATGGCTCCCAGGCGTTGTTACTGTGGTTGTGTTTATATCAGTGGATGCTGCTGAGATTTTACCTGTGCAGGGAACTGCTGAGCTCACCTGTACACATGTCCTTGTTAGTGTTGCCAAATTCTCTTACAAAGTGCACTTTCCAAAAAACACTCCCACCAGTGGCGTGCAGAGCTCCTGCTGCCCCACCTGTCCACTCACATTTGGACCTGTCAATTAATTTAATTTCTTCCTGCAGGATGTGGATGAAGCCATCCCCACGCATTTGCCGGGCCACAGGAATATGCTTCCTATTCCTTTGCCAGTGGTTGGTAGCATCCATGTACTTTGCACAGGTTTTTCCACAGTTAGAGTGCATAGAGGGCAATGGCAGGCAGAGCCCCAGCCCTGGCTGCACGGCTGTTTCTCTCTTCCTGTCTGTCTGTCTCTGTCCTTTCTCTCCCTGATGAGGACATGCCCACTCTCTGCCCTGGTGGGATAGGAGCTCATCATGGAGGATTCTGGGTGTTGATGGAGGCTGAGAGAGAGGCCAGGCTCCACTGGACAGGGAATGAAGCAACTTGGGCTAAATCCTCCAATTGGGAGGCTCCTCTCGGATCCTGGCCAAGCAGAATGCCACGGCCATAACATGCCTCCCTTTGTGGGCCTAGCACCTAGGAGCCCTCACAGGTACAAGAGTTGTTTCGTGGACTCTAAACAGCTTCTATAGGTGCTAAGGTGAGTTGAGAACCCCAATCTATTCATCCACTGTTTACTGAGGTCCTACCGTGTGCCAGGCTGTGCCTTTGAAGCTCCAGATGCAGAAGATAACAAGACAGATGAAGTCACCAGTGCCAGCCCCGGGCTAGTTTGCCCTTAGCTCTTGTTATCCCATCCCTTGGCTCTGTGTCACCCATCAGGGAGGGGAGCTTAGCCCCAAGGTGTGAGGCCAGCTGGATTCCTGCTGGATTCAGCCAATGAGAGGCCCCGGAGTGAACAAGGGAGGATCCAGGGTATTCTCCCCCTTCCTCTTCATCTCAGGTGGCATCTCTGGTGTGGCTCTGTCTTTCCTACAGCTACAGCTCCCACTGGACAGGCCTGCTGAGTCTCCCTGTGTCACCCAGGCCTTGGGCTCTGGTAATGCCATCTCCTCCCGTTGCCCCTCCAACCCTGGGGAGGTAACAGCTTCTTGCTTCTAATTTCTGTGCTGCCTCATTGTCCCCTGTTCTTAGCAATTCCATCACCTGCACAATCACATCTCTGAATTTTAACTTTTAAATTAAGCTTTACACTTTTCAAGTGACTTCTATTTCCTTGGTGGGACCCTAGAGATACTCTCCCTCTCTTCGTGTTGTGTATATTAGAGTGGAGAGAGATGGATGATGAACAAATTAAGAAACAAATAGTTATGGTAAATGATGTGAAGAAAATGAAACAGGGTATCCTCTTGGGGAGGGAGCTCATCCTTGGAGGGTTGGGGCAGAGAAACACCATTGAGGAGAGCAGCAAGGTGTGCAGCTAGAAGAGCAAACAAGGACGCCTCATTTACTGGGCACCTACTATGTGTCAGCCCCTGTGCCATGTCCTACAAAAGACCTGATTATGTCTTTTGCAGTTAGTTTTGTGGAAACTGGCATGCAGCAGAGGTTCAAAACAAAAGCTCTTCAAAATCACGTCAGTCATTACATAAACTCTTGACATAGATACTTTTGGCAGAGACTGTCAGGTATCTTCCAAAAGCTATTCTTCCTCCATAGAATTTTAGCTGAGCACATGATTTCCCAGAGCAAGACTACATTCCCTAGCCTCCTTTGCAGCTAGATATGGTCATGTGACTGTGCTTTAGCCAATGGGATACAAGTGGATGTGTCAGCTTTCAGGGGACTTCCTTAAGAGACAGCTGATGTGAACATTTTGTTCTTTATTCACTTCCTCCTTGCTGCTCCCTGGAATGTAGATACAATGGTGAGGCTGTAACAGCCATCTTGGAATGTGAGGCGATGAAAGCCAACCTTGCTTTCTGACACCAGGGAGTGATATAGTAGCCCTGGATTGCCTACCTGTGAATTTTCACATGACAGAAAAAAAAATTTGTATCTCCTTGTTATGTGCAGCTGAATCTCATCCTAGCAACACAGTACTAATATTTTTATTTGATAGGTGAAGAAACTGAGGCTCGAGGAGGGGAAATAACATAGCCCTGGGACTCAGAGCTGATCTCACAGCAGAGTAGGGACTCAAATTCAAGGCCATCTGCTATCAAGACCCTTTCGGCTCCACTATCCTACTCATGCATCCTGCACTCATACGGGCGTGTGTAAGAATTCCCAAGGAGGTGAGTCGATCCTGTGCACGTTGGCAGCCCCATCTCTGTCTTGCTTCCCAATCCAATAGGTATATGTGGCCCTTTGCTCATTACTATTGTTCCATCTGTCTATTGCTGCTTTAAAAATGACCCCAAAACTCAGTGGCCTAAAACAGTTCATTATTATTATATCTCACAAACTGGGTAAAGAATCTGGATGGGCGGTGCAGGGATAGCTCGTATCTGCTCTGTGATATCTGTGTCCTCAGTGGGGATGACTCAGATGGCTGGGGGCTGGGGCAATGGGAACTGGTCCGGCAGCTCTTTCGCCACCATGGCCTCTCCACCTGGCTCCGGCCTCCTCACATCATGGTGGCCTCAGGGCAGTTGGATTTTTAACATAGCAGCCCAGGACTCCCAAGGAGAGACTTTCAAGAAGCAAGGAGTGGGCGCTAATCATCTCTTCAGGCCTGGGCTGGAAACTGCAGTGTCACTGCTACCGTATTCTCCTGGTCAAGTCATCTCAGAGCACACCCACATTCAAGGCCCCAAGTATATGAGGGTGTAACAAAGACCTGGTGGGCATCTTTAATCAGCCATGCCTGTGACCACCAGGACTCTTTCAGTTGTAAGAGGCAAAAACCCGGCTTCAGATTGACCGGAGGGAGAGAACTGGGAGTTGTCATTGGCTCATGTCACTGAAAAGGCCAGGGCTCTAGCTGGCTTCTGGCACTGGGGCTGAACGCTCGGGAGCCAGTCTGTCTCTGTCTCTGCTGCTCTGTGTTGGCCTCACTCTCCGGCAGGCTCTCCTGGGTGGCAGTAAAGATGGCCACCGCAGCTCCCAGTGCCACATGATCCCAGCAGGAGGGCAGTCCCCGAGGATTCTTGCCAAGTTTCCAGGTTGGACTCTCCATGGATCCTCCAGAGTCATGTGCCCAGAATCAATCAGCCAGGATGGCTCTGATTGGCTGGGCCAGAGGTGGGTGCTCCACATGGACCACCTTGAACTGAGAGTGGGAGGGGGTGGTCCCTGGAGGGAAAATCCGGGTGCAGCTACCTGGATGTGGACACACAGATGCTGCTGCAGTGATCCACTGGATGCCCAGTTCTGGGCCCCTGCTGTGTCCCATGCAGGTGGTCTGGACAGGCACAGGGCTGACCCGTGGTCCTTGCATGGAGTCCCGAGTTCCCCTCCTCTAACATCCCAGGCCTTGGCTCCGGATGGCCCCATGTTCTGGGCCTCAAGCATTCATCTCTGGAAGGGCAAGACCTCTGGGACCTCTTGCCGGGAGCTGCAAAGCCTGGAGACCGGCCTCTCAGGCTTGCCTGCTGGCCCTGGGTAATTAATCTTCATCCTGACCCCAGGCTGCAGGGCTTCCAGAACCCACCTGCGCTCCAGCTGTCACCCACAGTTCATCAGGAGGTGGTCCAAGAAGGTGACCAGGCCCAAAGTATGAGGAAGCCATGTGGTATCTGGGTACAGGGACAGCTAGTGCCAATGTTCTGGGGTGGATGTGTGCCAGCTGTTTGAGAAACAAGAAGGAAGCCAGTGGGGCTGGAGTGGAGCAAGCAAAGGGAATGAGACCAAAGAGGCCAAGAGGGACCCGGGTGCTGCGGGAGGGTGTGGCGCAGATGGGACAGGTTTGACTTACATCTTTTTTTGTTTTTGTTTGAGACAGGGTCTCACTCTGTTGCCCAGGATGGAGTGCAGTGACACAATCAGCCTCACTGAAGCCATGACCTTCTGGGTTCAGGTGATCCTCCCACCTCAGTCTTCCAAGTAGCTGGGACTACAGGCGTGCGCCACTGCGCCTAGCTAACTTTTGTATCTTCTGTAGAGATGGGGTTTAACTGTGTTGCCTAGGCTGGTCTTGAACTCCTGGGCTCAAGCAATCCACCCACCTTGGCCTCTTGAAGTGCTGGGACTACACGCGTGAGCCACTGCACCTGGCCTGACTTCTATCTTCACGGGCCCCCGCCGGCCACTGTACTATGAACAGAAAGTGGGGAAGTTGAGGACTTCCAGCAAGGAGGCTATTCCAGTAGTCCAGGCGAGAGCTAGGACCAGGCCGGCTGCTTGTTGAGGCGGGAAGTGGTCAGGTTCTAGAATGACAGACGGGAGGCTGGTGTGTGAGGATGGGGCAGGCAGGGCCCCAGGCCTGGACCCTGGCTGCCACCTCCTCACTTTCTAAGGAATGGACTTTCTGGTCACCTTCATGCTCACTCCGACTCCCTACTCATCCAGTCCCTCCTGCCCACAAGGTGGCAGGGCAACTTCCAAAATTCACATTGAGCCCAGCACACCAAGGTAGCTAATGCTAGACACTCTTTCCTTCTTAATGGTCGATGCATTTATTTCCATGTGATTCAGAACATACACAACTAGCTCACTGACCCTTGATTTCGGCAGTAATATAAATTTGCCTTTTAGAAATAATTTGGTTTACAAAGACATGAACTGATTTTAAAAAAAATGATTAAGGAATCGGGGGAGGAAGAGATGCAGCAGAAAGACCTGGGCAGAAACCCGTGAAGATGGTGCTGGGAATGACCGGGCTTTGGGGGCTTGGGCCTGCGGCAGAGCACCAGCCCCTCTCTGTGCATTCCTGGCCCATAGCCCCCACCCCTGTGCTCCCACACACCCAGGTCTCCACCATCATCTCAGCCTTGGGGAGCCCTACCTTTTCCAGAACATGCTGGGCTGCTCCACCCCTTGGCCTTTGCACGTGCTCTTCCCACTCTCCAGATGGCACAGGTTGTCTCCAAGATATTTTGCAGGACTGTTAGTCATTTATGTTTTTTACATTCAAAGTTTTAATCCATCTGAAGTTGATTTGGATCTCTAAGATGAGTGCAATTTTATTTTATCCCAGATGGATATTCAGTTGTGGCTGGTACCACTTACTTCACAGTCTGCCCTTCTCCCACCGAATCAAAATACTACCTTTGGCATATATCTCATTCTCATATATCCTGAAACTTATTTTTGTATTCTCCATTCCTTTCCATTGTCTAGTCCTCTGCCAATGCCATATTGATCTGATTACAGTGACTTTGCAGTATGGTCTTATTTCCAGGAAGGCAAAACCCCCACAGAGGTCTTTTTTCCAGTCTTCCCTGGTAATTCTTGGGCATTTATTCTGCTGCATAATCTTTGAGATCATTTTATCTAGGTTTTTAAAAAATCACCCTGTTGGTAATGGAATTTGAATTACATTAAATTTATATGGAAAAAATGGGAAAATTGACATTTTTCTGGTATTGTTTCCCCATCCAAGAGCATGTCTTGCTCATTTTAGATCTTATTTTAAAATCTGTCAGAAGATTTAATTCCATCTGCTTCCAAACTTTTACTTCATATGCTTCATTTTCATAAACGATAGACAGTGCCCTTTCGTGATGAAAATCCTTTCAGTTCTTTCTTCAGCTGAAATGCTGTGTGCCTTGTGAACATCAGCATGGATGCCTGCAAAGGAAAGGTCATGTGGCGTCCACCTGAAAAAGGTGCCAGCATCTGCTATGTGGTACCCTCAGGATGGGCCGTCTGCTGTGCCCTAAGTTTATTTCTGTTTTCTTTCTTTCTTTCTTTCTTTCTTTCTTTCCTTCCTTCCTTCCTTCCTTCCTTCCTTCCTTCCTTCCTTCCTTCTTTCTTTCTTTCTTTCTTTCTTTCTTTCTTTCTTTCTTTCTTTCTTTCCTTCCTTCCTTCTTTCTTTCTTTCTTTCTTGATACAGGGTCTCACTCTCTGTCACCCAAGCTGGCATGCAGTGACACGATCACAGCTGATTGTAAGCTTCGATCTTCTGAGCTCAAGTGATCCTCCCGCCTTAGCCTCCCAAGTATAAATTTTTATTTTTAGTAGAGACAGGGTCTCCCTATGTTGCCCAGGCTGGGTATTTCTTAATTTCTTTTTCTCTGTTTTAACAAACAGGGCTCCATGAATGTCTTTGGCCACATCTCTTTCTTGCTCATGTGTGAGGGCTTCTCATATGCCTGGAAAAGGAATGGCTGGGCCGTGTGGCATTCCAATCTTCAGATTTGCCAGAAACAGGCAAATTACTCTGCAAAATAGTTGGAACAATTTACATTCCTGGTAATAGGGCAAGGGAATTCTTGTTTCTTTATGTTTTAGCCAGCGGCTGGAATTTTCCCCCAGCTTTTCTTCCTGGCAAACTTTTTTCCATCTTTACTTTGTAGTCAAAAAGTTTTCATTTTGCATTTTAATCTCGTTTTCCTATATAGGATATATATATGTGTGTGTATGTATGTGACTGTGTATATATTTCTCTATCTATCTATCTATCTATCTATCTATCTATCTATCTATCATCTATCTGTCCATGTAATTTCAACAGGAATCAAAGGGTACACCATGAAAATCTTTCTCCCATCCCTGTCCCCAGCCACCCAAACCCAGGTCCCAAACCCAGGTAGATGTCAACCATTGTTAACAGCTTCTTTTGTTTTCCATCCAGAGAAATTCTGTAAATATGTAAGCAAATGTATATATTTTCTCTCCTTACCCCAGTTCTTAATCAAGTGGTAACACATCACTGTCATCACTGTACTGCACCTTTATTTTCACACAAATTCTATCTTGGGATAATGCCGTATCAGTATGCAAAGAACTACTCTTTCCTTTTTCTCGTCCTTTCTTTCTCTCTCTCTCTGTTTTCTTTTCTTTTTTTTTTTTTTGACAGTGGCATAACCTTTCACCTGTAGACAAACATCTTTTGTTTCCAAACTTTTGCCATAATCTATGAGGCTGTGGTGAATTTCCTTATACATTTTTCAGATGTAAAGCATATATATCAGATAAAGTCCTATGAGTGGAATTCCCAGCTCAAAGGGTAAATGTATTTGTATGTTTGACAGCGTTCTGTTGCCCACCCCAGCCCAAGAATGCATCAGTGGACGCTTGCCCCAGGCCGTCTCCCCCATGCCTTTAGGAACGTAATGCATTATCCAGTGTT
The DNA here is from genome assembly GCF_028858775.2 of Pan troglodytes. Taxonomy (NCBI): domain Eukaryota; kingdom Metazoa; phylum Chordata; class Mammalia; order Primates; family Hominidae; genus Pan; species Pan troglodytes. The sequence continues at coordinate 131,736,436 of NC_086015.1, read as the reverse complement.
TTGACATTTGCTAATACCAACAGGTATAAAATGGTATCTCAAAGTGTTTTTATTTTTAAAATAGCCTTATTGTGATATAACTGACATACTATAAAGTTCATTTGTTTTAAAGGTACACTTCAATAAGTTTTAGTAAATTTATAGGGTTATAACCATCACCACAATCTAATTTTAAAACACTTCCTTCACCCCAAGTATCTTGACATGGGTTAAATTTTCATTTCTCTGAGTGAGAGTATGTTTTCATTCATTTAAGAGCCATTTCTATTTCCTTTTCATTGAATTTTCTGTTCATATACTTTGCTCTTTTTTTTCTTTTTTTTATTGATTTGTAGGTACTCTTTATATATTATGCTTCCAGATTAGTGTAAGTGCCTGTCCTCCAAAATTCACCCTGTGGTTCCAATTCTCACAGGCTGGAATTAATAGAACCTGTGGATGGGGCTGCTCCTTTACCACACCGTGAGGTGCCTGCACACAGTGACCTTATTTGATTTTATTCCATGTCCTCCACTGCCTAGCACAAGGCCTGGCCAGCATAGATCTCTGCAAGTAAGCCTGGACTCAGCAGCAGTCCACCTATGTTCTTTCTTCCCTCAGCATTCTTCTCATAATTTGTGGAGATTTTTCGATCTGTGTGGTGAGTCATATCTGACTCCTCCACTGGACTGACTGCTCCCTGAGGGAAGGTACCATGGCTGCTTTGTTTGCTGCTGTATATCTGGGGTCCATAACAGTGTGGCCTAGCACATTATTTAAAAGTGCTGATGAGATGAATTTATTAACTAATTAATTACTAAGTGGTTTACAGTACCTGGAAGGAGAAAGATATTGGAAGGTTACAGAGAAGGAAAGCCAAAACCAGCAGAGCCACAGCCCCTGGTATTTCCATGACGGGCACATCCCTGAACCAAGGGCCTGAAGTGGGTGGGTGGGAACCCTGGTGCACAAGTCCACAGGTGGTAATACTGCAGGACTCTGCCATCACATTGCCATTCAGGAATACAGTCCCAGGGTAGCTCACCTTACAACTTTTCAAGAGAAGCTCGAAATGACGCTCTTTATGTGACATCTCTCACTTCGAAATGTTGGTAATGATCAGTCACCACACAGGCCCCTGAGACTTGGGCTGCCAATTTGCAAAGCCTGGGTTTACAAAACAAACCTCTTTTTAAATGCAAGCTCACACCTAATTCTGCCAGTAATCCTGGGGGGAGGTGGACAGAGGAAGACCCTGAGGCTCAGAGTAGAAAAATGACTTGCGTACAGCCACCCAGCTGTACGTGGCTGGGTATATGTGCAGGGGTATGTGTGCGCGGAGGAGATGGGGGGAGTCCTGACCCCCTGGCCTGAGCTGTCACACAGCTCCTCTTCCAGGAGGGAATTGGGGCATTTCTGAGGGAAGTGAAGCTAATTCTCAGAGCTCCTGGCCAAGGAGTTTGTCACAAGCCTGCCTACATGCTTGGCCTGACACCTCTGAGTCCCTTCCACGGCAGAGATGGGAAGGCTGAGCTCCCACCTGGAAGCCCAGCTGGGCTGCGGCCTTCTCTCCACTCTCTATACCTCGCTGTCCGTCCGTGCCCCACGCACAGCAATTAATCACCACCGCCTCATGACAACTCTGGTATAATTATCTTGTATTATGAGTGAAGTCTCACCAGCAGGCCAGCCCTCCCTAGAGAGGCCACGGCTCCCTCAGAGCTGGGTCAGATGTGTTCTCCGCCCCCATGGGCACAGCGGGTGCAGGGATGTGGAGGGGCCTCAGTGGTTCTCTCCCTCCATCCCAGGCCCCTCTGGGATGGGGGCAGGTTGGTGGGGCTGGAGTGGCTGCTGAATGACTTCCAAAGTCATGAGGGGAAGGAGGAGTTACCGTAGTGATAAAGAGAAATGACAATGATGAAGGCAGGTGGCTGGGCCCGTCCAGCCCCCTCTAGTCCTCATTCCCTCATTCCCAGAGTTGCGACTGATGCCAACCAATTGTCAGATATGATTCCAGTGGCTGAGCTGTAGCCACAAGCAAAACAGGAACCCCCCCACCTTCAAGGATCCTGGCATTCTAGAGGGGGAGTCAGACAACACACACACAGGGGCGAGACTATTTCAGACTGTGTTAAGCACTATAAAAGAAATGCATAGACAGAGAAGAGCGGGGGACAGGGGAGCAACTTGGCTCTTGGAGAGTGACACTTGAGTGGAGGCAGAATGCATTCGGGGTGGAGGGGACAGTAGACTCAAAGGCCCTGGGGTGGGAACACTCTGGAACAAGAAGAGAGTCATTGTGGCTGCAGTGAGGAAGAAGGAAATCAGGTCTGAGAGGTCAGTAAGGGCCACTACATAGGTTCTAAGAGTTTGGCTTTTATTCTAAATTCAGTGGGATGCGTTCTCAGAAACGATTTTTTTGCTGCCAACTAAACTGTAGCCTTTGGCAGTTTGCCCCCGTCTATAATTTCCTGCCCATCCATCCATCCATCCATCCCTCCAAACATCCTTTCAAGAAACACTTATGGAGCACCTACTGTGTGTTAGTCTGGCCCTGGGGAACAGCAGTGACAAAGCAAAGCCCCTGCTCCCAGAGAGCCCGCCTTCTGGAGGTAGAGACCCTCACCCCACCTCTTCTGCACGGGCACCGGCTCCGCGGACCCCACCCGAGACCCCGCCGCCGCCAGGTGGCGCTCTGCGCCTGCGCTTGGGCAGCAGCCGGGGGTCGCCGGGCTGGGGCCGGGGCCGGGGCCGGGGCGGGGGAGGGGCGGCCGGGGAGTGGGGGCGGGGCCCGCGTCGCAGGTTGTGTGACTTTGGGTTTGACCTGCCTGGAGATGAGCTAATCCCGCCGTATTATAGACTCTGGGGAGATAGGGAAAATGGCTGCGGCGCTATCTGCGTCGCCATGGGGACCATCGCGCGCGCGCGGGCGGGGCGCGAGCCTGGAAAAATACAGCCTTTGTCGGCGGCGCGTGTCACTAACGGCGCGGGGACCTCAGGCGGCGGGCTCGGGCTTCCTTGTCCCAGCTGCAGAGGCTCTGGGGCTCGGACGCCCGGGTGTCCCCAAACTCCGCGGACGGCCCCTCTTCCTTCCACACTCGCACATTCCGTTTTGGTCAAGAAAGTCTCCCGTGACACAGCACGTTCCACCCCGCCGCTCTGGCGTCTGTCACACCCGCACACACCATTCCCTGTCGCTTCCCCAGCCCGGAGTCCACCCACGCTGGCACACGGACAGGCCTCGACGACTGCCCTTCCCCGTGCCCCTCTCTCAGCTCACCAGGGCACACCTGGGCAGAGATACGGCAGGACACACACAGCCTCACGCAGACCCAAGCACACCCCAAGCACGCCCGGCGGGAGCGGTGACACTTGCATGCTCATCCCGGTAGGCACAGGTAGCTTGTGTGCCCCGAAACACAGCGTAGGGTGGGCACTTGCATGCACACAGCACATCCACCCTAGTGGCCTCCGGCGTGCTCCCCTAAACAGCCACCTCCAGGGCAGACACAGTGAGGCACTCGCAGGATGCTCATCTGCTGCACTCGGACACGCGGGCTTGCACTCCCATTCCTCCACCACGTGTCCAGCCACCCTGGGCCGCATGCCTGCCCACAAGCTTAGTGCAGCACCGCCTCCTGTGTGGACCCTCCAACCGCCTCATCGGCCGCCTCCGGGCACTCAGCACAGACGCCTGCCATGCGTGTGCATGGATGGGCTCGCACACTTGCACTTTTTTGTGGTACACTTGTTTGACACACCCGCACAGTTGCATCGGCGTTAGCCCATGCACTGGCACACCCACGTGTCCATCCAAACACGCCGGGCACACCGGGGCGCACACTCAGTGGCCCCGGCAGGCAGGCGAGTGGTACGGGCACGGGGAGCCCGCGTGCCCCCAGCAGAGGGCTATCTGCCTGCCCATCAGCGCTCGGATCTGCGGTGGTAAATGATGCATTCGATGGCGGGCGCATTTGTTGTGCGCTCTCTGAAAGGGCTCCGATAATCTGGAAGGCAGAGATAAGGAACACCATTTATTCCGCGGCACTTTGGAAACAATTCCCAGCCCTGTACAACCCCATTCTCGGGCAGCCTCCGGGAGCCGGGCAGATAACGACTGGCTATTCATTATCTTCGCCGGGAACAAAGATTAGCCGGCCGAGATGAAAAATTACCCCGGACAGCGGCGCAGCCCCGCGCGGAGCCCCCTGCTCGCCACCACCGCCCGAGCCTTGGTGTCCCGCCCTGCCCGCGGCCCGCAGCTCATGCCCAGCCCATCCTCACCCGGCGCCCGGCCTCCCGCGCTTCCTTCGAGCTTGGCGGCTAAGCCCTGTCGGCCTTTCCCTCTCAGTCTGTCCATCCCATCCTGCCCATCTTTCCTTTGCGTCCCCACTCTTCTCTCTGGGGCCCTTCTCACCCCTGTCCCTCTTCTCGCATTGGCTCTTTGAGCCTCTCTTTGAATCTCTCTATTTTTGTCTTATCTCTCTGTCCTCTCTTATCTCTCTCCTGTCTCTGTCCATGTCTCTGTGGTTATCACCTTCTTTGCTTTTATTCCCATCTTTCTGACCCTTTCTGCCACTTTTTAGTTGTTTATTTCTGTCTGTCTCCAAGTGTCCCCAAGCTCCAGGCCTGTCCCCACCAGTGCCTCTTCCTCATTGTTTTTTAAAAATCTGTCCTTGGGCCTCCCATCTCTTCCCCCACTCCTTGTCTCTCTGGATCTTTCTGTCACTGAATCTCCATTTCTCTTCATCCACCCCACCCTGAGGGCCCCACATCTCCAGGCCTCATACCTCCTGCCCTCTCAAGGCTGTGAACCTGGCCACAGACTAGAGACTGGAAGGCTCCAGCCAGCTCTGGCCTGGCCAGCCCAGCTCCGCCCAGTAGGCAGGAGGCAGGTGGGGTGGGGAGGTGCAAGGCCTGGAACCCCCTTTCCAAGGAAACAAGACAGAAGTAGAAAAGGCCCCGTAGGCACCCAGGCCCTGCTCCTGTGCTTCAGACAAGCTCGCCCATGCCCCTCCCCAGTGAGGCCCAGGGCCTTGGGATCGGGTGGTCCCAATGAGGACACCTCATTAGAGCAGTTATTCAGCATGGCGCTGGCGACAGCAGATAAGCCTTATCAGCTCATCTCCCCTCCCACAGACAGACAGAAAGTGCCCGAGCAAATGGTACCCTAGAGCTCCACTGGCGGCCTGCCCTGCTGGTTAAGGAAGGTCTGGATGGTGTGTGATCCGGCAGGATGCACACCCCGCGTGTCACCCAGGACACACTTTTCCACAGTCCACAGAACAGGGCAGTGCTGGCCACAGAAACATGCATTTCAAAAATGTAGTCATATACACAGTTGCCCACAACCCAGATACGCAGACACAAACACCCACCGCAACACACATCAATTCATACATGGAGCTGTACGTAGACATGCAGACACACTCGGATACATCTCCTCCTCCCCACCATCATTTCAAAGATACAATGATATACACTGATACCTATGCTGTTAAAGACAGATGGACATGCACATAGCCAAATGCATGTTCAAATACACAAACACAAACACACGCCCCAGCAGCCATCAATTAATAAAGAGAATTATACATGGATATCCAGACACATGCAACACACCACACACACACACCTACACATACACCAGTTCAAGGACACATGCAGATACCCAGGTACAAACTATTAAAGACACACACAGGCTAGGCGCAGTAGCTCACGCCTATAATCCCAGGACTTTGGGAGGCCGAGGTGGGAGGATTGCTTTAGTCCAGGAGTTTGGGACCAGTCTGGGCAACATAGTGAGACTGTGTTTCTACAAAAATAAAAATAAAAATAATTAGCCAGGCACGGTGGCACATGCCTGTGGTCCCAGATACTCAGGAGGCTGAGGTGGGAGGATGGCTTGAGTCTGGGAGGTTGAGGCTGCAGTAAGCGCTGATTGAACCGCTGCACTTCAGTCTGGGTAACAGATCAAGACCTTGTCTCAAGAAACAAAACAAAACAAAACAAAACAACAACAACAACAACAAAAATACACACAGTAACACATGCCTAGATACATGCACATACACACGCAAACACACACTCCAAAACACACCCATTCATAGACATGCCACACACTGCTACAGACACATGGGCAAACACCTGGAAATCCCCACCCCTCATTACATGAGTCTCTGACATGATGACCCCACAGACACAGAGCCAAAGGGACGCACAACCATTTCCACAGACACACTCTCTTGTGCCAAATTCCAGGGTCATGAAATAGCCACACTGTGACTTACTGCCCAATATACAAACTCTCAGGAACCCACAAGAAGAAAGGAACATACTCATACACCCAGTTTTGCAGACACTCCTGTGTGCTCCTAAGTGCACACAGACACACCTGGGCACACAGGACATAGACTCTGAGCCACATGCATAGAACACACACACAATGCAATAGTCACCACCAGATTTGGAGAAAGACCTATGGACAGCAGGGGTCACAAAGACCAGGGGACAGAAACACTCCTCTGGGGCACACCTGGGCACGGGAGCCCAGATTTCCCAGTCCTTCCAAGCCCAAGCACTTTCCCTCTGGGCTCAAGGTCCCCAGGCCACTTTCACTCTCCCTGATCTGCTGGAATGGGAATCAGGGGTGGGGGTGGGGGGACGCTGACTGGCTGGATCCCTTAGTAAGAACTTTGGCAGCACAAGGACTGGACTGTCTTTGCCCACAAACCCAGGGGCCTTCTGGGGATGAGGACTCCCACACTCACTTTCTCCCCTCCTCCTGCCTCCCACTTCTGTGAACAAGCCCTCTGCACACTTCCTTGCTTCCCCCATTGTGAGAGTCTACCCCAAGGAGATGGGCCAGGGGGACACCAGACAGTGGACTTCTAAAGTGCTCAGGGGTCCCCCAGAGTTAGGAACTGGAGGGGGGTGGGACAGGGAGAGGGGCTGCGCCTGCACTTAGCTAAACCAGCCTGGCAGTGAGGGCGTTCTGAGTGTGAGCCCGAGTGCCGAGTTGCATCTGATTGTGTGGCCATGTGTGTCGGTGTGACCCAGGCCGTCTGTCTGAGGATGTCCTCGCGGCCACAGCTGTGTGCACATGTGCAGGGATGTGTGCGTGTCCGTGTGAGCACTCCTGGAAGTGGGTTGAAGACAGAGGAGCGGGCGTCTGTGTACCATTATCAGTGAGTGCGTGTGCTCACAGCTCCTGAGGGTCCCCGGGGAGAGTCTCAGTAAAGACGTGTCCCAAGCTTTCTGAGCAAGCATCCCTGAGGTCAGGGGCGCGCGTGTGCGCTCCGGAGAGGGTGGGAGCGGCCTGGAGTGTGGATGCGCCGGGTGTGCGCGCCCTGAGTGCCTAGCGGCCCTTGGCCGGCCAGGCGGCTGGACCTGGTAGGCCGGGTGCAGAGCCCCGGGTACCCTCCTGCCCCCTGCGGCGCTCCCGCCCCCGTCGCCACCCCCTGCCCCCCCGCAAAGTGATGTCGAAATAAAAAGCCGCGTTGCGGCCGGTGGGGGAGAGAGAGGCAGCGTGAGCGCGAGGAAGGTAGCGAGGCCAGCGTCGCCCCGGAACTCGCTGCTCAAGTCTGTCTATTGCCTGCCGCCACCTCCATCCTAGCAGGGCCCCGTCGCCCACCAGGCGGACAAAAGCGGTCCGCTGAACACCATGCGGCCGCTCGGCGTGCAGCCCAGGCTCTGCTGGTGAGCGCCGCCACCCCGCGCCCAGGTCCCGCGAGCCCGCCTGCCGCGCACCTCGCCCTGCTCCCAGCTCTGCTCCAGGCCCCGTCCGCCCGGGGGCGCCGCCCACCGCGCCTCGCTCGGTGAGTTTCTTCCACTTCCACCCTCCCTGGGCCCGGCCCTTCCCGCCCCCGGCCCGGCCCGCCAGGCACCCGAATCGCTTGGTCCGTTTGCCCTGTGGCCCCTACCTTTGGGGCTCGCCTTGGCCCTGCCAGAGACCGGAAACCCTGGTTATAGGGACTTCAACCAGAGGGAGTATTTGGTTACCTGGGCACAGCAGGCCCGCCTCGGGCCTCCTGTCTTCCCATTTCTCGGAGCCACAGGCCACGAGACCCTGGCATTCCCAGAGCCTCGCAAAGCACCCCCGCCTCCCGGCCCCCGAACTGGGGCCTTTGTCTCGGCCGCCCCCAATCCCCAGGCCACCGCGGCGGATGCGTCCGAGCCGGGCCGCCGAGTGGCGGCTGCACCTGCCGGCTGGTCCCGTGCGCCGGCTTTTCGCGGCTTAACCCAGCTCGCTCCTGCTTGCGCCCCCGCGCGCTGCGCCCCGCAGCCCTTTATCCTGTGTGACTGGGGTGCGTGTGGGGGAGAGCGCCGGGTCTGGAAGTCTCCCCCCGCCCCAAGCCGGAGTCGGAATCCGTTTAGTGGGATTTCAATAAGAATGGGGCCGCCGCGGGCTTGAAGATCTGCCGCCGGTAGGCGTAGACGGCGTTCTGGATCTGTCTGAAAACGGGGCATTTAAAATTATTCGGTGGTGGCCAGGCTTGAACTCCGCGTTGCTCCAACCACGAGGGGAAAGGCCCCGCGTTCAGGGACCCCGTGTGTGGCGACCGCTCCTTTACCGGAAAACAAGGAAGGAAATTCGTTGTTTTGGAAAAAGCCTCCTCTCCCGAGGTCGGGAACATCTGGTGGTGAGCTCCAGGTCTACGCAGGCACCCCGTGCTAGGATTCGTTTATGAGCAGGCAGGATTCGAGAACCAGGTAGGGCCCGTGCGGCAGCCGAGGCGTCTGGAGAGCGTTTCCCAGCCGGGCTGACAAATTGCAGACAAATTGTGCCTAACGAAACGGATTTACCAGTTGTCAGGCCGCTGGCCCCGGCCGCTCCAAGTAAACCGTGGCTGTTCGTGGAGGAGGGAGAAGCAAGGCCCGATTGTCTCCGGGTCTCAGCAGGGTTCCGCGGGGAGCCTGCCAGGCTTGAAGGTAGGGGTCAGAAGCGATATAGAATCTCGGAGGCGCCTGGGTCCAGGGTGCCGAGACACCTAGGACGTGGGGGCCACAGACTCTACGATTCCCAAAGACACAGAACAGTAATGAGGTGGGAGAGCCTGCACGGATGCCGAGGGAGGGAGCCTTCTGCTTTAAGGGGCTGGAATTGAACCTCAAAGAGCAGGAGGGGCCGTTATAGCAGTAGTCCCCCCGTTGGGAACCCCCCCTGGAGGGATGGCTGCTGGCCTGAGATCTAATGCCCCGGCTTTAAGGGAACTTCTGAACCCATCTGCTAAGGCACCCCACTTCCTCCCCGTACCCCTCAAGGTTTATTGCCAGTGTGGGGCTGGGAGGCCGCTGGGTTGCGAATTAAATTTCTCTATGGAAGGTAGTCCCTTAGCAAATGGGTTTCCTTGACACCCCACCCCCAGCCCCACACCGCGGGCCAATTAGCTGCCCATAAGGAAAAGGCGAGAAGAATTAGGTTGCAAAGGGAGGGCAAACTTATGGTCCCAAAGGGGCCGCCTCGGATGAGCTAACTTTAAACAAAGGGCTCAGAGGGGAGGGCTGGACGGCCGGGGAGACCTGGGCAGCTCTGTGTCCCCACCTGGCACCCGCGGCTTAGTAGAGGCCTGAGAAGCACTCTAGAACCGGGCACCAGATCTGCTACCTCCCCAGCTCCCAGGCAGAAGCACCCAGGTCAAATGGTGGCGATCGCCGCTGTGAGTTCTCGGGCCACTTGAAAAGGATCCTTCGAAAATTCTGCTTCCTGGCCGACCTTCTCCAGTCCTCAGAGAAATCTTGTTCCCAAGTAAGGAAAGTGACAGCTTCTTAATGTGATCAAAGGCAGCGCCAGCATTTCCAACTATGCTCCCGAACGAACAAAATACTGAAAAAGGGAACGCGTCCCTCTAAAGGTGTTTTGGGGACCCCAAAGTTCTAGCCCATAAATTGGAGTAAATCTGCTCTCACCAGGCCTGGAACAGCGCCTCAAGACCCCAGCCGACTCTGGGGGCTGCGTTGACCCTCCCCGGGAGTTTGTTTGGGGCCCAAGGTGGGAGGACCATGTCTTCGGCCTAATGGGGAGGGGCCCGGTTGGTGTCCCTCGGTCTGCCTGGCACACACAGACATTGTCGAGCGCGGGTCCCTCTTTATTGGCCAGCTGGGCGCCCTGCTACCTGGCGTCGCATTTCTCTCTCCCAGGCGGGTTCGTTTCCGCCAGAGAATGCAGCAGTCCCGCATCCTACGCAGGACCTGCAACCGAGGTGGAGGCTTCGGTCAAGCCGACTCCTGCCTGCGTTGTCGAGCAAGGCAACCCCAAGGCCTGAAAGGACCTGGCAGAACTCCTCTTTCCTTTTTTTCCTCTACACCGGATTGCGGGCAAGGAGGCTGGTTCGGGTCTCCCGAGGCCCCTGCTCAAGCACTCCTTAGCCGTCCTGCTAAGCCCCTCTGTGCGGCGATTTTCTGAGCTGCCGAGCGGGGTAATTAAATCCCCTCTCTCGCTCCGCTCTGCGTCAGGCAGGCGGCAGCGCAGGGCTGACGTTTGGGCAGGGGACTCAGCCAGGCTGGCCACCTCCACTACCGCAGTGGCCGGGACCCTGCCGCGGAGGGGTTAGACGCCGAGCTCGCTGCGCTGAAACTGGGAATACACACAGAACGCGGGGAGTGGGGGGGGGGGGGTAATTTTTACCGCGCCGGTGGGAGAAAAAGGCGAATTACCTGCTTTCCCGAGGGCCGCGCGTAGCCACTTCCCTGAGAGCCGCGGCACCGATCGCGGCCGGGCGGGAAGCTTCCGCTCGGTCCTGGCGTTCACAGCCCAGCGGCCAGCTGCTGGTCTGCCTCCCGCGCTGGGTCCCAGGGTTCGCGCTCGAGCGGGGCAGCTTTGCCGGACACGGGGGATTATCCCTGGGGACGCGGTGTCTTTCAGAGGGTCTTGCTAGTCTCCGGAGACGCCAAATAGGCTCGAGCTCCGCGGCGATCTCATTTTACGAGTTGATGAAGAATCGTAAGCTAAAGGATGGGAAAAGTTGAGAGACAGACGGACGGAGAGACAGTGGGCCCCGGCGGGACCGCACGCGTTGAGGGGAACGCCAACCGGGAGGCACGGAGACTGCTCACCTGCCCGGCCTGGACGCGGAGGCCCGGCGCCAAGGGCCTCGCGCTCGGCCTCCCGCCCCCTGCGCGGCTTCCCGGGCTGGCGCCGGCCTCCGCTCCCGCAGAGTGGAGTTCCGAGCAGACCGGGCTCCGCGCGCTCCAGCGTGGAGGGGAGCGGGAGGCTTAGCAGGCGGCTCGGGCAGGCAGGTCCCCCAAGGGCACGAGACGCGCTGGTTCCCAGCCCAATGGAGCTCTGCGCCCCCCAGCCCCGCGCTTTACCTGCGCTGAGGCCTCGGACAGACAAACGGACGCCAGACGCCTAGGCAGGAGGAGGCCTCAGCCTGAGCCGGCGGCCCCTTGGCGCTGCCCTGAACTGGCCTGGGAGGGGGTGACGGGGGCGCGCCCGCGGAGCTGGGCCCAGCCGGGCGCCCCCGGAGCCGAGGGGACCGAGGGCTTTCCTCCCTCCTCGGATTATTAAAAAGTTCATTTCCTGGCGAATCGGGTGACGTCAGGGGCTCGGCGTCGCGGTGGCGGGGCCGCCCGGCCGGAGAAGCCGCCTCCAGTTACCCAATTACCGACTGTCAATCCCGCCGCCCCTCCCCCACTCTCCCGGGGGTGGCCGGGACCCCAGCCCTCCTCCTGCCCCTGACCCACCTGGGGGCCCTCTGGACATCTACCCCGGGAGCCTCGGGCCCAACAGGGAAGAGGGCTGGAGGACACTGTTGAGTCCCCCCAGTACTCGGCACCTGTCTAGGTCCCCCAAAATGCCTTTGTCCTGGACCTCCCTCCTCGGCCCGGGGCTCCCTTCGAGCCTCCGTCTCCCCAGTCTGTACAATGGGAGGGAGGAAGACTTGTGCGCCCGGCCCACACGAACCATAGAGCCGATCTCCGGGCTAGAAGTGAGTGGGGAGCACTTCCAGGTGACTTAGAAGACGGAGACCTCAGACCACCGCCTCCCCCTCACCAGAGGCCACCTCGGGGAGCCCCCCCCCGGAGGAAAAAAAATGCCACCTCTTGCCCGGGGGCGTCCCCCTCCAGCTGGCGCCGGCGCCAGTCCGGGTCTCCACGGCCTCGCCCCAGGCAATTGGGCCCGTTGGCCTGCGAAGGCCACGCCCGGGGAGGGGTGCCCCCTCCCCCTTTCTGGAGCCACCGGCCCGGCCACCTCCACTGGGTCAAGCACAGCCCTGAGCGGCCGCGTGTCCGAGGCCCAGGTGCCCTCTAGAGCCCTGTAGTTCCTGCCCCTCTCTGCCCCTCTCGGCTCCTGCTGTTCCGCCGCTGTCTTCCGAACCCTCCCAACCCCCAGTCCACCCAGACAGCGCCCGAGCTAGGGGAGGGAACGGTCTGGGTAGGTAACTGCGCTCGGACTGACCACGTTCAGCGGTGAAGGAGCGTGGCGGGGTTAGGGTCTCGGGGAGAGGTCATCCAGAGGGTGCGCGGCCCGGGCTCCTGGGGAGGGGGCAGTTGGTGGTTAGTTACTGCTAGGGAGGCCCAGAGCATCGAGGGATCCCGGAGTGTTCGCAAGAGGGGCTGCAGGGGTCGGGCCTTGGGGTGAGGGTCCCTTAGTGGTGGGGCGCGTTGGCAGCAAGGGCCGCCAGGAGCGCGCAGGGAGGGGGCCCGCCGGCCGAAGGGGGCCGGCCCGCGGGTCAGTCCCGGAGTCCAGCGGTTCGGGAATTGCGGACGCAGCCAATGGGAGGCGGAGGCTGGGAGACGCGCGGCGTTGATTGGCTGGCTTGGGCTTCTTAGGCGTGCGCGGCCCCCGCTTCATGTCTGTGCAGGAGTCGGCAGCTGGCGCCAGGGCGGCCGGAGGATGCCGAGGGGCCGGAGCCGGGCGGGCCCGAGGCCGAGGCGCACTCTACCCCCAGCTCCTACCCTGTAAGCCCCGCCAGTCTCCGGACGTGCTGTCCCTGGGCCCGTCGCCCTCGGGGCTCCCGCCGGAACTCCTTCACTCTCAGAGGCCGAGTCCCTCCCCTCCCCACGGCTGCGTGTGTAAGTTTGGGGTTTGAGAGCCGGCTGGGGGCCTGGGGCGCTCCTAGCTTTGAGGGGACTCTGGGGGGACTTAGGGCGGGGGGCCAGGCTGCGGGCGACTGCTTTGGTGTGCTTTGTTGAGAGGTCCTGATTGTGCCGCTTAGTACTGCGCTCAGGGAGCTGCGTGTGCATGTTTTCGGGGTTGAGATCAGTATGTGTATCTGGCGCCAAGTGTGGGTGTGTGCGTGTCGCTGGGATCAAGTGCCACACTGGGTGCCCGGGCGCCTGTCTCCAACTTTTGAGTCTGTGTTCATGTGTTTGTCTACCGGGCGGGGGGGGCTCAGTGTGAGTGTCTGACTGAAGTGCTGCTCTGTGCGTTTGTTGGGGTCACTGGTGTCGGGACCTGTCCCCGGGTGTGACCCCATGTGCACGGGTGTGTGATTCTGGAGCCGCGGGTCACCACGTGAGTGTGCGTGGCTGAACCCCCTCCCCCGCCTTCCTTTCGTTTTGAGCCTTGGGCTTTCCTCCCACCCGGGACTGGTGCTCTTTCTCGCCAGATCTGGGCTGGGGCTCCGTGGCGCGCGGGACACCTCGTGGTGGGACTTTGGGGGCTGTCAGGCGCTGGCGGCACGCCTCACGCCCCCTTCCTCGCGCAGGGCCGTTGCCGTCTGCACCCAGACCTTGAGCCGCCGCCGCCGGCCATGGAGGTGGCGCCGGAGCAGCCGCGCTGGATGGCGCACCCGGCCGTGCTGAATGCGCAGCACCCCGACTCACACCACCCGGGCCTGGCGCACAACTACATGGAACCCGCGCAGCTGCTGCCTCCAGACGAGGTGGACGTCTTCTTCAATCACCTCGACTCGCAGGGCAACCCCTACTATGCCAACCCCGCTCACGCGCGGGCGCGCGTCTCCTACAGCCCCGCGCACGGTGAGCACTGGGCCCGTGGTGATGAGAACCCAGGCGCCGCGCGCCAGGCGAGGGAGGGGAGGAGGGCCCGTCTGCTTGCTTCCCGGATGTAGGATCCGCAGGAATCGAGCTGCTGAAAAATCGGGGCGGGAGAGGTGGGAGCAGCGGCCGATTGGGGAGGGTGTGGGACCCGCAGGGTTTCTGCCCACTTCCAGCTGGCCCGTGAGGGTTCCCTGTAGGGTCTGTCCGGTGGGGTTCCTTCTATGCCACTTGTCCTTCAGCTTGGACTGACATTCCTGATTATTACCGGTGGGGTATTATGTTTCTGGCTTTCTTTGGGGAGGGGACGACTGCTGGTTCTGGGAGTCGTGATCTCATGTCTGTCAGGGGCGTCCCTAGCTCTGCCTACCCTGATCTTTCTGCCCACCCTGATCCTCTCTCTCTCTGCCCGCAGCCCGCCTGACCGGAGGCCAGATGTGCCGCCCACACTTGTTGCACAGCCCGGGTTTGCCCTGGCTGGACGGGGGCAAAGCAGCCCTCTCTGCCGCTGCGGCCCACCACCACAACCCCTGGACCGTGAGCCCCTTCTCCAAGACGCCACTGCACCCCTCAGCTGCTGGAGGCCCTGGAGGCCCACTCTCTGTGTACCCAGGGGCTGGGGGTGGGAGCGGGGGAGGCAGCGGGAGCTCAGTGGCCTCCCTCACCCCTACAGCAGCCCACTCTGGCTCCCACCTTTTCGGCTTCCCACCCACGCCACCCAAAGAAGTGTCTCCTGACCCTAGCACCACGGGGGCTGCGTCTCCAGCCTCATCTTCCGCGGGGGGTAGTGCAGCCCGAGGAGAGGACAAGGACGGCGTCAAGTACCAGGTGTCACTGACGGAGAGCATGAAGATGGAAAGTGGCAGTCCCCTGCGCCCAGGCCTAGCCACTATGGGCACCCAGCCTGCTACACACCACCCCATCCCCACCTACCCCTCCTATGTGCCGGCGGCTGCCCACGACTACAGCAGCGGACTCTTCCACCCCGGAGGCTTCCTGGGGGGACCGGCCTCCAGCTTCACCCCTAAGCAGCGCAGCAAGGCTCGTTCCTGTTCAGGTAAAGGCAGGTGCTGGGGACTTCGTGGAAGAGGGGAGCATTTGCGTTTTTGTGGTGGGGGGCTGTGACTTGGGAGAGGGGGCAGTGTCGGTTTCCCAGATCTGGGGATGGGTGATGTTTCTCTCTAATAGCCCCCAACAGATGTTTGAGACCCCCAGGTCAGGGAGAGGAGACTCTAAAACTTTTGCCATTTTCTTAAGTGCTTCCAGTGTACCCCCAAAGTTCAGTTCCTTGCCCCAGGGTTGGTCACTGCCTGACCAGAACACAGAACAGGAATTCCCCCTTTCCCTCCCTGAATCTTAAGTGAAAATTCAAGCCACCTCAGGACTTAGCATGTGAAGCGAGGGAAGTGAGTCTGTATGTGCATGTGTTTGGGAGCGCGTGTGCATGTGTGTACGTGTGTCTGTGTGCATGTTGTGTGTGCATGTTTCAGGCACTCCGGAGGTTCCAGACCCTTAAGGAATCTGGGTCTCTAACTCAGTCAGTCTGATCTTGGGATTTCGATGGCTCCCTGATCTCCTCGGGAGATTTACCCCAGAGCAAAATTCCCAGGACCTGCTCCTGCTCCCTGCCCTCACCAGGCCCTTCCCTCTCCCTCCCTGAGGGCTGGAGTGAGGGGATGAAGCCGCAGTGCCCCCGCCCCTTTTCCCGCAGCTGGCTGGGGCCAAACTGGGTTTGTCCAAGAATCTGGCCACAGAGCATAAACCCAGAAACTCGTGGCTAGTGTGGAGTTCCTGCTGTCCATGTCTCTTTCCCGAATCCCTTTGAGCCACAGAGGGGGAAGGTTTTTAAAACAGTTACTCCTGAGTGCAGGAACCACCTTCTCTTGCCAGTCTGTACTCCTCATTTAGTTTAAACTAAATCAAGAACAACTTCCTGGGGAACACGATGCCAGGCAGTGAGCCTGCTCAACTTGGTCCCCAGCCCCAGCCCCCGCTGGCCCCAGCACCCGCTGAGCCCCGGCTCAGGGTCCTAGTTCTGCTCAGACCCGTCAGCTTGCCTTTTCTCGGTCCTTTCTCCTGTTTGTTTTGCATTTTATTTGAATTCCAGATGGTCTTTTAATTGAAAAAAAAATACAAACAAAAAAAACCAAGGCCACTTATCTAAAAAAGAAAGAGCTTATTATTTATTTTATTTTAAAGAACAACAACTTCGATCCATTATTTCCAGGACTCAGAAAAATTCTAAAGCTTTGGTGGAAGAGGAGAAAAGTTGGGGAGAAAGAGGGAAATGCTTCTGGACTTAGAGCAGAAAGACGGGGTGGGGCAGACACAGTTGGGTAGAAAGGAGAGGGACAAAAGAGGAGAGGGGAAGAGACGCGCCAGAGCGGGAAGGAGAGAGCCTCCTGGGCCCGGCCAGGTTGAGCTGGGTGACTCCTGCTACCACCCTACCCTCGGCAAAGTTTGCAGTAAATACCCTCCTGGTTGCTCCAGAACGCCTGGGGCTCTGGGCCCCTCCTCCCCTCCTCCTTCGTTTCCATCCCTCCTCTTGAGGATTGGAAGCAGGGGATTTGGCTTTAAACGACTCTGGACCTGCGCCCTCTCCCATGTGGGAGACCCTCTGGTCCCTCTTCCTGCCCAGGCTGTTGCAGCCAGGCCCAGGCCAACCGTGTGCCTGAGAGGCACCGGCACTGCTCCGCCGGCTGCTTTCCTGCCCTGGACTCCCTCCCGAGAACTTGTCGGTTAAGCAGGCCCCCGTGTCTTTCCCTGTTCCCCTGCAGAAGGCCGGGAGTGTGTCAACTGTGGGGCCACAGCCACCCCTCTCTGGCGGCGGGACGGCACCGGCCACTACCTGTGCAATGCCTGTGGCCTCTACCACAAGATGAATGGGCAGAACCGGCCACTCATCAAGCCCAAGCGAAGACTGGTAGGAGCAGGCACAGGTGGCTGGGAGGGGGCTGCTGGGCAGGAGCTGGCGGTTAATTACAGGGGAAAAAAACTCCTTCAAATGCAGACGCTTTGCCGCTTGAAATCCTCTTTTATCATGAAAAGCACTGGGATGTCAGTTGGGGTCGTCTCTCTTTCTGGCCAGATTCTTTCGGGCCAGATTTCCTCCTCGGGTATAGGGAGCCCACCGGGCACCCTTGCGCCACCCCACTCTGCTCCGGGATCCCCAAAGTTGAGTGTCCACGGGCTGAACTCCTGTCCTCTGGCCTCTGCTTAGCTCTTTTTTAAAAATAGGGCCATGAAGTACTTTTCCTTGTGGCTCAGCCCTCCCCGACAGCCCCGCTCACAAGCTCCTCGTGCTTATTTAAATAAAACACAAACTCACACCGGCCACTAAAAAAACCTGCCTTTTATTATTTTTCCATGGAGTCACCTATACTGTGTATTTTCATTTGAGTGATTTTAAAAAAATGCCCTTTCGGATCTCCTGCCGGAGTTTCCTATCCGGACATCTGCAGCCTGAAGATAAGGAAACTTCGTGTATCTGTTTCCGGACTCTGCGAGTTTTTAGAGTCTCCTCAGCTCAGTCCTGCCTCTCGCTGGGCTGTTTTGAAATTTCTAATACCCTCCACTCTGCAAATAATGCGTAAAATGCTAAGAATAATAAATATATTTTTTCAGGGCGAAGTGATTTATGAGGCTTAAATCGTTCCCTGGTTTGGGGGCCTTTTTTTCCCCTGGAGCGAGGGCGGGGTGAGGCCCGGGTGGGGGTAGAGGTGGAGGACGCGGCGTTGGCCCCTGAGTCAGAATTCCAGCTTCAGGCTGCTTACTCACCCCTCCCTGCCCCCGCGGCTGCAGTCCCTCTGTCCCTTCTGTGACCAGGCTTGGGCCTGGGGCAGTTCCAGGCTCTGCAGGCCTCAGCCCCCAGCCCCCCACACTCGCCACCTGGCGCACTCCCGCCTGCAGTTCTCTGGGAAGTGTTGGGGGACCCCCTCTGTCACTGTGGGGCTGGCGTTGGTGGAACCGGGAGAGGGGATCTGTTTTCTTGGGTAAAGCCTCCCTCTAGCTTCTCTCTGCAAGGACCAGGCGCTCATTTCCAGACCCTACCTCTGCCAGGCATTTCCTGAGGGACTAGGACTCAGAGGGGCTGCTGGGTGGTTAAAGCTCTAAGGGTTGGGGTATGGGGGGCTGGATAGGGGGGGATCAGCACTCACATCAGCTGGAGAGATGGAAAAGTTCTGTGTCTGCACTGCCCACTGTGGTAGCCCCTGGCCACATGTGAATATTGATCACTTGAAATGTGGCTCGTGCAATTGAGGGAACTGGGTTTTTAATTTGGTTAATTTGTAGTTAGATCTTATTTAAATGGCTGCCTGTGGCCAGCTGCTACAGTGTTGGACGGTGCAGCTCTGCACTCTGTAAACCTGCGCTGGCCTCAGCGACACTGACTCACCCAGGATTATGGATTTTGAGCGGAGTCGTGCTAGAGGAGACACAGAATCGGCCCCAGATCCAGGGGCTCGAGGGGGACCAAGCCGGCTCAGCCTCAGGATGCCTGTGCTACTAGAGAGCCCTTCTCAGGGCCTCAGTTTCCCCATTTATGGAGTTAGAGCGCAGGGTAGTTGGGGAGGTAGCTAATTCTCCCCTGTAGCTCTTGCAATCCCGTTGATTCTAACATCAGGCTTCTGAGAGTTCTTTATTTCAAAGTTCTGTGAGTCTTGACTTATATCGTTCTCAAATTCTAAAATTCCATGGTTCTGAGATGCTTTGATTCCCATGTGAGATTTAGCCCTCCTTGACTGAGCTGGTGGGGACTGGGGGTGGAGCGAGGGCCAGGGAGGGGGGTCGAGGTGGGCGTGGGAGTCCAGCCTACTGACGCTGCCTTGCCCTCCCAGTCGGCCGCCAGAAGAGCCGGCACCTGTTGTGCAAATTGTCAGACGACAACCACCACCTTATGGCGCCGAAACGCCAACGGGGACCCTGTCTGCAACGCCTGTGGCCTCTACTACAAGCTGCACAATGTGAGTGCGCCCCGCCCCGGCCACCCCGCCCCTCCCAGGGGACCTCTGCGCTTTGTGCTGCCAGGCAAGAGGCCCCAGCCACAATATCCAGCTTGGCTTGGCTTGGGAAGCTGCTGCCCTGAGTGAGCGCCAGAAGGGCTTCCCGTAAGAGGGGGCGCCTTGCCTCTGCTCAGGAGGTGGAGCTGGCTAGGACAGGGTCTCAGGGGCTAGGGAAGTGGTTTCTCTGCTTAAAAAGGGTCAGGGTGGAGGGGAGGACTTCAGTTGGCTGGGCAGTGCTGGCATGCGGTGGGCAGAGCCAGGGAGGGTGTGGGTCAGCCCCATATGCCAGAACCCGCCCTTCCTGGAATGGTAGCCATCTGGTGATGGGACTATGAAGGTCGGGCACAATTCCTGGCTTCCTGGGACCCTCAGCTTGACCTGCCTCTGGTCCACGCTGTGGCGGGGTGGGAGGAATGTTGCTGGAGGAAGGAACTGGCCCTCTGAAAACTGGTGGTTGCCTCTAGGTTAACAGGCCACTGACCATGAAGAAGGAAGGGATCCAGACTCGGAACCGGAAGATGTCCAACAAGTCCAAGAAGAGCAAGAAAGGGGCGGAGTGCTTCGAGGAGCTGTCAAAGTGCATGCAGGAGAAGTCGTCCCCCTTCAGTGCAGCTGCCCTGGCTGGACACATGGCACCTGTGGGCCACCTCCCGCCCTTCAGCCACTCCGGACACATCCTGCCCACTCCGACGCCCATCCACCCCTCCTCCAGCCTCTCCTTCGGCCACCCCCACCCGTCCAGCATGGTGACCGCCATGGGCTAGGGAACAGATGGACGTCGAGGACCGGGCACTCCCGGGATGGGTGGACCAAACCCTTAGCAGCCCAGCATTTCCCGAAGGCCGACACCACTCCTGCCAGCCCGGCTCGGCCCAGCACCCCCTCTCCTGGAGGGCGCCCAGCAGCCTGCCAGCAGTTACTGTGAATGTTCCCCACCGCTGAGAGGCTGCCTCCGCACCTGACCGCTGCCCAGGTGGGGTTTCCTGCATGGACAGTTGTTTGGAGAACAACAAGGACAACTTTATGGAGAGAAAAGGAGGGGATGGGACAGACGAAGGCAACCATTTTTAGAAGGAAAAAGGATTAGGCAAAAATAATTTATTTTGCTCTTGTTTCTAACAAGGACTTGGAGACTTGGTGGTCTGAGCTGTCCCAAGTCCTCCGGTTCTTCCTCGGGATTGGCGGGTCCACTTGCCAGGGCTCTGGGGGCAGATTTGTGGGGACCTCAGCCTGCACCCTCTTCTCCTCTGGCTTCCCTCTCTGAAATAGCCGAACTCCAGGCTGGGCTGAGCCAAAGCCAGAGTGGCCACGGCCCAGGGAGGGTGAGCTGGTGCCTGCTTTGACGGGCCAGGCCCTGGAGGGCAGAGACAATCACGGGCGGTCCTGCACAGATTCCCAGGCCAGGGCTGGGTCACAGGAAGGAAACAACATTTTCTTGAAAGGGGAAACGTCTCCCAGATCGCTCCCTTGGCTTTGAGGCCGAAGCTGCTGTGACTGTGTCCCCTTACTGAGCGCAAGCCACAGCCTGTCTTGTTTGTCAGGTGGACCCTGTAAATACACCCTTTTTCTGCTAACCCTTCAACCCCCTCGCCTCCTACTCTGAGACAAAAGAAAAATATTAAAAAAATGCATAAGCTTAACTCGCTGATGAGTTAATTGTTTTATTTTTAAACTCTTTTTGGGTCCAGTTGATTGTACGTAGCCACAGGAGCCCTGCTATGAAAGGAATAAAACCTACACACAAGGTTGGAGCTTTGCAATTCTTTTTGGAAAAGAGCTGGGATCCCACAGCCCTAGTATGAAAGCTGGGGGTGGGGAGGGGCCTTTGCTGCCCTTGGTTTCTGGGGGCTGGTTGGCATTTGCTGGCCTGGCGGGGGGTGAAGGCAGGAGTGGGGGGCAGGTCAGGACCAGGACCCAGGGAGAGGCTGTGTCCCTGC
Source organism: Pan troglodytes (assembly GCF_028858775.2). NCBI lineage: Eukaryota > Metazoa > Chordata > Mammalia > Primates > Hominidae > Pan > Pan troglodytes. Next base: position 131,715,573 of record NC_086015.1, on the reverse strand, counting down.
TGGGGTCTCAGGTCCAGCTTTACTGTGGCTGTCTGGATCCTTCCCAAGGTACAGCTGTATATAAACGTGTCCCGAGCTTAGATTCTGTATGCGGTGACGGCGGGGTGTGGTGGCCTGTGAGGGGCCCCTGGCCCAGGAGGAGGATTGTGCTGATGTAGTGACCAAGTGCAATATGGGCGGGCAGTCGCTGCGGGGAGCACCACGGCCAGAAGTAACTTATTTTGTACTAGTGTCCGCATAAGAAAAAGAATCGGCAGTATTTTCTGTTTTTATGTTTTATTTGGCTTGTTTTATTTTGGATTAGTGAACTAAGTTATTGTTAATTATGTACAACATTTATATATTGTCTGTAAAAAATGTATGCTATCCTCTTATTCCTTTAAAGTGAGTACTGTTAAGAATAATAAAATACTTTTTGTGAATGCCCCTGGCCTGTCTTGTGGGCTCCCAGGGTGCTGAGTCCCGGGTGTGAATTTGGGCAGCCAGATTGCATTGCTTTTGTTGCCGGGGTGGCTGCGAGGGGAAAGCCCCTGGAATCCAGGATGGGGCCTCTGTTGGGCCTGGGTCTGATTTTGCCACTGACGTCCTGAGGCTCCTCCCCTGAACTGCTCCCATCTGGATTTCCCGTCACTGCACCAGGGGTCCTAGTGAATGGGAAGATACTGGGGAGGTGCAGGGAGGCCGTGGTTTCTCCAGCCTGTGGTCCACCCCTGAGGGCTCAATGAGGCTCCTGCAAACCCCATCTCCATTTGCTTCCTTCCAGGTGCTGAACTTTCTCTCAGCTCTGGTTTCTGAGATATTTGGTCATCAATATTCCTGTTCATTGGCAAACTTGACCAGCAGTGTCTGTGATCACTGATGTCATTGATTGCTGTCATCTTTGATCAGTGATGTTGGTCATCAATGATAGGCACCATGACTGATATTCCAGATCAATGACATGTCTGATCATGAGAGCCTGCCATCAGAGACACCTGATGACTAACAACTGATCACCAATATTTCATCCATGCCTCTGCTTAACCATGAGTTTGATCACTGACACCCACAAAATGTGATCACGAATGTCTCCAGTGACCGTCTTTGCTCACCAGTAGTATGCCTGATCATAGTATCTCTTCTCACCAATGTGTTGATCGCCAACGCGCTTTGTCACTAATGTTCTAGGCCATCAATAAGTATGACCACCAATGTAATTGATCAGTGTTTTTTCTAGTGATAGACCGATCACTCACATGTAATCTCCAGCATCTCTGATCACACTGTTTCTTATCACCAGTGTTTCTTTAACAATGTCCTTGGTCAGTTGTTTCTGATCACCATTATTTCTAACTAGCAATGTGCCTGATGACCAATGTCCCTGATCATAGGATCCTCTCCCCATCATATTTCCTATCAATGTAGTCACTAGTGTTTCTGGTTCTCAATACCCCTGATTGCTCAACACTGATCATCAAGATCTCTTATCACCACTGTCTCTGTTGCCCAACATCAGTGATTGCTGAATCGTCTTCAAAGTCTCTGCTGACCAATGTCCCCGTTTTCCAAAGTCCCTTATACCTCTGATCACTGACCTCCCTGGTCATTGATATCCCTGGTCATCAGAATACCCAGTCACCAATGTCTCTGATCACCAAATTCTCTAATCATTGATGCCTCTGCTCACTAGTGCCCTTGATCCCTAATGGTCTGCATTTGGTTCTCTTCACCAAGATCTCTGGACCCCATGTCTCCAGTCATTGAATCTGGTCACTAATATCTCGTATAACTTTGGCCACCAAGGACATGGACACCCAATACTTTCCCCACTAATGCTCCCGGTCATTCACAGCCGAAGCCACCCATGCCCCTGATCAATGATTGATGACATATTTGTTCAATGATAATTCTGGTTGCCAAGACCCCTGAACACTGGCTCCTGATGGCCAGCATGTAACACACCCCTCCCTGACCAGGTTGTGTTTGATGGACCTCATCTCTGGCTGACTTCACCGTCCCTAATGAAAAATCACTCTGATTATATGTCCCTGGTCAGCCATGGCTTCTCTTCACCTTAGTTGTCATCATCTTTGACCACCAGGATCTTTATTCACCAGGGGCCCTGAGGACTGGGTATTTCTGATTGCCACCATCCACCTGGTCCAGGAGATTTTCCTTTAATTCTTTCCAATACCAGGCTGCTGACACTGGGAGGTCCCTCGCTTAGAGCTGGGTGGGCCAAAGTACCAGGAAGTTCAGCACCTTGTCCCAGCTGCCCCAGCCCATCAGGATAGACTCTGACCTCCAGACTCTGCCCTGGTGTGCCACCAGTACCCCCTCTTGTCCTTCCCTGTGAAGTTGACACTGAGTACAGAAAGGAGCCAGCCTGGGGCTTGGCAGGGTAGGCACGTGCCTCCTACCTGATGCATAGTGGCCCTAGGTCCCCCTGGCCTCCACCCCCTACAACCCCAGAGCAGGAGGCCTCCTCTCCTCTTGCCAGCTGTTGCCACAGTGAGGGCAGGGTTGGTTCTCTCTCCTATGCCCCTGGATAGTGACGGCAGGACTGTGTGTTTCTGCGATCAGGTGTTTACGTGTGCACAGCCTGTTGAACATCACCTGTATGCCACGCACTGCTGTAGGCATGGGGCTACAGCAGGGAATAAAACAAACAAGAATCTGTCCTCAAGGAGCTTACACTCCAGGCATGAAGCATAAATAATAACTCTGCTTGTCCTCTGGTGAACCATCCTACTTGCTTGGCCCAAAGTCCAGAACCCAGAGCCAGCCCTGGACTGCAGAGCTTGGAGTCGAGAACCTGCAGTCTAGATCCCCAAACCAGGAACCATAGCCCTAGGCCCCAGAACTCAGGAACCAGAGCCCAAAACATACAGCCCAGGGCATGGACCCTTCAACCCAGAACCTGCAGCTTGGGGCTGAGAGCTCAGAACTTACAAAGACCTCTAAGACGGGGGCCCAGAGCCCAGACCTCAGAATCGAGTTCTCAGAACACAAAGCCCAGAATCTGGGGCCCTGAGTGTGGAACCCCAAATCTACAACCTAGAGCTTGGAGCTCAGAACCCATAACTCAGCATTAAGGACATGCAGCCTTGGGCCTAGAATCTAGGTCCCAGAACCTAGAACCCCATATCCGAACCTAGAACTTGGCTCAGGACTTAAAGGCCAGAATCCAGACCCATAACCCAGAATAGCCATCAAAAGAGGCCTCCTTGTTTCTCTGTTGTGCCCCCGGGTTATTTCCTTCCTCCTGTCAACCAGTATTTTTGGAGCACACAGTGCCAGGCGCTGTCATGAGTGCTGGGAGGTGGCTAGCCAGCAGAAACAAGCAGAGAGGATCCCCTCATCCCGTGACGTCAGCTGCAAGAGAGCAGGGGCTGTGTCTGGTCACTCTTGTGTCCCCTGTGCCCCCAATGGCTGGTGTTAGGTGCTCCCCAGTCCTCTGTAGACTAGATCTATTCACTTTCCCACAAATGTTCACCAGCCTCATTTGTTCTTGGTGTTGGGTGGGGAATAACACACACAGAGACTCTTGATCCTATGACAAGCTCTCTCTACTCACTACCAGGAAACTCTCGGAAAGCAGGAGCTGTTTCTTTTTTCTTTCTTCCTTTTTGGAGACAGGGTCTCACTCTGTCACCCAGGCTGGAGTGCAGACGTGCGATCATAGCTCACTGCAGCCTCAAATTTCTGGGCTCAAGCCATCCTCCCACATAGCTAGGACTATAGGTGCGTACCTTCATGCCCAGCTAATTAAAAAAAGAATTTTGTTTTTTTGTAGAGACAGGATCTTACTATGTTGCCCCAGCTAGTCTCAAACTCCTGGGCTCAAGTGAACCACCTGCCTTGGCCTCCTAAAGTGCTGGGATTACAGGCGTGAGCCACTGCACCCGAATTGCAGGGGCTGTTTCTCACAAGGAGGCAGCAGCCAGAGCTGGGGGAGGCTGGGGGGTGGTGTTGAGTAGAGATGGGGGTGAAAGCCTCAGATTCAAGTCCCAGCAAGTCACTTTAGAGTAAAGAACCGAGGCTCAGGGGCTACAGTTTACAGCTTCTCTTCCCTCCTTCATAAAACAATTCACTTCTAACAGCGACTCCTGCCTCCTCGAGTCACTGTGTATGGTAAACAGTTTGAATTTTGTGGCCACAAAGTGCCCAGGCATGGCCAGGCAGGCAGGCCAGGAGCTGCAAGTGGCCGTCTTGAGTGGGTCAGGGTGGCTTTGATGATTCCCCAGGGCCTGGTGCCAGGGTGGCCAGGTGGGTCAGCCTTCTTCCCTCTGTTTGCACCCCGGTGGGGCTGCCGGCCATGGACTCAGCTCGGCTTGCCCGGCCCCTTCTTCCCTGCCTTGCACAGGGACACTTCCAGGCCTGGCTTTGACACCCATTTGTAGGAAGAAACCAAGTGCCCTTTGCAACTCTTAGGGAGCAGTGCTGTTCTTCCCCACAGCACCTCCTGCCCCTCGGTGACCCAGTACTAGGATGGGGAAGGGCCCTCAGGGCCACAGAAATGGACACTGCCCTTGGGGAATGCCTGCCATCTGCTTGACACAGGGACAGGATCACCCGAGCAGCGGGAAAGATGAGGGGCAGCAGGAGAGGAGGTGGGTAGATCCTAGATGAGTTATCATACAGGATGGTTCGATCAAAACTCTGCTGGGTTTTTTTTAAAGGCAAAATGACAAATGATTCCAAACTTTATCTGGAAAAACTAATAAGATCAGCAGAAGAAGTCAAAAATTAGGAAAAATAAAGTGAGGTGTGTGTGTGTGTGTGTGTGTGAGAGAGAGAGAGAGAAATGCTTTCCGATATTAAACAAGATTCTATTATCACAATCGTTCAAACCCTGTGGTTCTGTTGTAAGAATAAACAGATCAATGGTACAGACTCAGTAAACCCGCAACAGACCCTATTATTTACAAGATAATGGGTGATAAAGGAGGTGTCCTGAATCAATGCAAAGGTGGAGGGTTACCCAATCCAGTGGTGTTGGAACAACTAGCTGGTTAGCATCTCACTTGGTGAACACTGACTGCTCTGTCCAGGCTGCAGGCAAGTGTGTGTGGGCAGCATGAGGCTTTACAAAGTGTGAATGAGTTGCAAATGATTTCAAATTAGGAGATTCACATAACAAGCTGTGGAAGGAAACAGGCAGAAGGATATACAAGAGGTCATCCCCAATAGCAGTGTGAATCCACAGCCACCAGACATCCCGATGGGCGCTGAGTCTCACAAATGATCAGATCCATGCCCATTCCACATGGGACACCACTTCCCCCTCTCAGCAGAAACGGGAAAGACTGGGCAGGTGTGGAGAAGCAGCCTGGAGATGCCTGTATGGGCAGAAATGATCTAGGTTTTGCATGCTCTCTGGCCCAGCGAGCCTCTTCCCGTACATCTCACAGAAACACTAGGATACGTGAAAATAAGCAAGCTGGAAAACAACATGTAAAGCGGACTCTGTTTTTGTTTTTAAAATATTTGTGTAGAGATTGAAAAACACCTGGGGAGACATGTACCTGGATGATGACAATTGTTAGTTCTGAGAAGTGTGCTGTAGACCCGGGGTGCGGAGGGGGCACTTTTCCCTTTATAACTGTGGGCTGTTGTTTTGATATGTTCTGAGTATATACCACTTGTGTAATTTAAAACATAGTCATTCACAAAAACCTGTCTTCTCTGCCTTGTTCCTAGCTGGTCTCTCTCCCTGGGATGTTCTGTCCTTCAGATAAGTCTGGAGAATTTTCTTCATGCTTCAAAACCCTGATCAAGGATCCTAGGGAAGCTTTATCTGAATTCTTTCCCTGGGGCCCTTCAGGGCCTCCCTGGTCCCTAACCAAGGTTACTCAGGATAAAGACCCGTCCGAAGGACAGACCTGACTCCCCCTTGCTGTGCAGCTTCGAGCAAGTGGCTTGGGCTCTCTGAACCCCGGCTCCTCATCAGTCAAACAAGACCACATCTTGCAGCGTTGTTGGAAGGATCATACAAGGAAGACGGAAGGTCTTGGAGAGGCCAGCCAGCAAGGAGACCCTTCTAATGCCATTTTATTCCTCCACTCTAGGCTCATCCTGGGTAGCCCAATGGGCTTCAGACTGAGCCCCCAAACCCACCTCCAATCTTAGAAGACCAGGGTGTTTGGGGACCCTGGGCAAACGGCCTGCCCATTCTGTTTCTCCTTCTCCCACAGAACCAAAGGCTGCCAGGGCCGGTGGGAGTGCCAGCGGGGTGCCCTAGGCTATTTGTAGGTGTTCTCATGTCTTTCTCTATCCCACCCAACTCAGGGGGGGTCCTCACAGATCGTCTCTCCAGTATCACTAGGGAAACTGAGGACTGGTGGGAGCAAGGATAGGGGGAGGGTCTCACGATCTCTCCCACTGGTATGCGGGCTGGAGTTGGGGAGCGGGCATCCCTGGAGAGGAGAGTGGCAGCTGCTCCCTCCCACAGCCCCATCTGTCCTCCTCGGCCCCACCCCCAGTCCACACTGCCAGGCTCCCCAGGGGACCCTGGGAAAATACTGCCTCTGCTCCTTCTCCCTGGCCCCTCCCCTGCCAGGTCTGGCTGTTCTGATGTTCTGACGCTATGAGGCTGGGATCCAGGTTTCCCAGACTTTGAGGGGATGCTGGCATGGGCCCCTCCCTTTCCTCAGAATCTAGGGATGAAGGGGACTTTTTACACACACACACACACACACACACACAAACACACACCACCAGCCCTGACACCAGCCCATACTGCTTCCTCACCTTGGACTGCATGGCCTGTCCCCTCTCCTTTGTGCCAGCCTCCTTCTGGGCCTCCCAGCCTCCAGGCTCACGCCCTGCACTCTGTCTCTTCTTCCTGAAGGTGAGGCCACCACAGGGGCTCTTCTTAACCTCTTAATTATGAAATATTTCAGTTATCTAAAAATATAGCTAATAATATAAGCAACACCATGGTAGCCTTGGTATTGATTTTCTATGCTGTATCACAAACTGCCACACACCTAGCCCCTTGAAACCACACGTGTTTAGTATCTCACGGTTTCCATGGGCCAGGATCCCAGGCATAGCTCAGCCACGGCCTCTGCCCAGGCCCTCACTAGGCTGCAGTCCACCTGCTGACCTGGGCTGGCTTCTCATCAGAGGCTCAACTAGGAAAGGATCTGCATCTCAGCACCCCCCAGGTTACTGGCAGAGCTCACCTCCCTGCAGCTGCAGGAGTCTCGGCAGCTCACTCCTGCACAGTGCGCAGCTGACGGAGGCATCAAGAGAGCTGGTGAAGCGCGGCCCCGATAGCATTCCCCTGCCTTGCGTATGCTATTGGCTGCATGCAGGTCACGTTCCTGCTCACTCTCCAGGGCACAAGCTCCAGGAGTTAGGAGAGTGGAGGCAGCGTCAAGTCCCTCTGATACCCTCCCCAGCCCAGCTTAAGGAGGGAAACACTACAGAGATCATGGAACTCTCTTGACCTTGTTGTCCCCTTTGCCCGCCTCCAGAAGTAGCCAGGACTTCGTTTTCCCATGCATGTTGTTATACTTTTACTCTATATGTATAAATCCTTAACGCATTATTCTGCATGTGTGTACGTTTTCTATAAATGGTGTCACAATGATGCTTTCAATGACTGGTTTGTGTTGCTCACTGCCATGCTGGGGCTGCTCCTCCATGCTCATGTATGGAGTCGGTTTCTTCGTTCTCACTGCAGTGTCATAGTCCCCTGTGCAGCTGTAACACAATGTATTTGCTCATTCTCCTTAAGATGGACATTTCGGTCACTCCTGTCTGTTGCTACCATAAACAGTGCAGCAATGAGTGTTCTTGTCCCTATTCCCACGTGTGAGGGTTTCCCTCGGGGCATAAGCCTTAGAAGGATTTTCCAAATTTGCTGTTCCAATGTATGTTCCCACCAGCAGGGTGTGGGAATTTCAGTTGCTCCATTTCCTTGCCAACACTTGGCAGTGTCAAACTGACATTTTTACCAATTTTGTGGGTATAAAACTGAATCTCATTGCTGCTGAGGGATCTTTCTAGAGTATGCTATGGATCCCATTCTCCCCTTGTTTAAATCTTCTCAAGGTCTCCCCCTCCCAGGACACAATCCATGCTCTGTGGTCTGGGGTCTGAGCCCTGCCTTGTGCAGCCCCTGCCCCTCTCTGGGCTCTATTCCTACCATCCCTTCAGTCCCAGGTGTAGTCAACTCCAGATGCCTGCTCTCTTTCCACTGAGCCACTGAGCCTGGTGCATGCTGTTCCCTTTGCATGGAACCACTCCCATGTAACAAGGCTCCTGCTTTATTAAGAAATAAATCACCAAACAGGTCACCTGTGTGTTTTAAATATTCATATTGAAGACATTAATGCCTTTGGTGCATCGAAAAGACATTGCATTATAATTGCGCTTGTCAAATGATAATTTCAGGGCTTAGAACAGAGTTCTCAACCTTGGTGCTGTTGACATTTGGGGCTGGATGATTCTTTGTGGTGGAGGCTGTCCTGTGCACTAGACAGGGATGTTCAGCAGCAGCCCTGCCTGGCCTCCACCCAGGAGATGCCAGTAGCAACTCCTCCAGTCATTGCCAAATGTCCCCTGGGGAGGGAGGACTGTCCCTGTTGAGAACCACTGATTTAGGAGATGAACTCCTCATGCCCCCAGGACAGGGTGGTCTGCAATGGGTACATGATCATAGCCATGTGATGAACACCTTCTTCCCACCTTGAAATGTTCCATGACTGAATGAACTACCTCCCTGGGGAAGGATGTCCAGTGTCGACATCCAAGACCCTTCATGTGTGTGAGGCCGACCCTGCTGGAACCTCCCTCTCCAAGCCCTGCCAAGGCGTCACCTCCTCTGACCAGCCTTCCCAGACGCCCCAGACAGTGTCACCTCTCCTTCCAGCGAGTGTTGCAGCTGCATTCGCACATTGGTGTGTGTCTGCTCCTTCTCCCAGAGCCTGGGGTTGGGAGTTCCCTGCGTGGGAGGACAGGGGTGATGCTGCTGAATTCAACTGTTTCCAGCCCCCACTCAGACCAGTGCAGGGAAGAATTCTGAATCTGAATTGTTGACTGCACAGGAGCCGCCCAGGCCCTTTGCTAGCAGACCTAGTAAAACCCAGATGTGCCCTGGACTCCAGGGAGCAGGCCTGGCTTGGGTGATGGGAGGGCCCAGGCTGAGAGAGGCATGAGGCAGCCAGACCTCCCAGTGAGGGACGGCAGGGCCCATGCTTTTGGAAACACAGCAGGGCTACAGGCCTCATGGAGGGCCTGTGTGCACATGTGTGACCATGTGTACAGGTGTGCTCACATGCATGGGGGCGTGGGTGCCTGAGCATACCTGTGGAAGTGTGGGGCACCCAATCTGACCTCCCTAAGAGCCCCAGCTTCCTGTAAGCCCCGTCTTGCTTTGTTTTCTCTCACGGCATCTATGACACCTGCCATCATGTTAAATGTTCATGCATTATCAGTTTCTTCTATCTCCCCAACTGCATGTCAGCATCATAAGGGCAAGGCTTTGTCTGGTGCCTTCACTGACATATGGGCCCCAGACCCAGGGGAGTGCCTGGTACACGGCACGTGTATGGACAAGTGCTCAGGAAACATGTGTGGGTGGCTGGGTGTGTGGGTGGCTGGGTGGCTGGGTGTGTGGGTGGCTGGGTGGGTGGGTGGCTGGGTGTGCGAATGGCTGGGTGTGTGGGTGGCTGGGTGGCTGGGTGTGCATGTGGCTGGGTGGGGGGGTGGCTGGGTGTGTGAATGGCTGGGTGTGTGGGTGGGTGGGTGGCTGGGTGGCTGGGTGTATGGGTGGCTGGGTGGCTGGGTGGCTGGGTGGCTGGGTGGCTGGGTGTATGAGTGGCTGCGTGGCTGGCTGTGTGGGTGGCTGGGTGGGTGAGTGGCTGGCTGGGTGAGTGGCTGGGTGGGTGGGTGGGTGGCTGGGTGTGTGGGTGGCTAGGCATGTGGGTGGCTGGGTGGGTGAGTGGCTGGGTATGTGAGTGGCTGGGTGTGTGGGTAGCTGGGTATGTGTGTGGCTAGGTGGGTGGATTGATGGGTGTGTGTATGGGGAGATGGGTGGCTATCTGCTGGTACAGATGTGTGCATATGCATGCATGCCTTTACTCTGGAAGATACTTCAGGCTTTTTTGTTCTATAGTTTCCAGAAAGACCCCGGAAATGCCACACCCCAGAAACTGCAGAGCCCCGTGGGTGAATGGAGAGGCTCTGGGGGTTGGATCCTCCTGGAGGCTTCGAGTAACTGAGGAACACAGGGTAACAGCCCTGCCTAGGGTTGCTGTATGCCAGGGGGGCTGGGTGCTGGGACCCTGGAGGAGGGGAGCTGCCCTAACTGGCTGAAGCAACTTGGAACTCAGAGGGCCCCGCAAATGATGCCTTCACTCAGGCAGTAAACCCCTACTTGGGGCTAGATCTGAGCCTCCAGAGACCACATGAGCCACCACCAGGAAGGATGTACCTGGGTTGGGATGGCAGGGAAGGGATCTGGGCAACCCAGTGGGCACCTGTCATCACTGGCTTGGAGGACTGGGCAGGAAGGCTGCCTGAAGAGGTCTGAGAGCAGAGCTGAGATCGCTCTGGCACCACTGGGGAGGACGTGAGCTCACTGGCCCTTCTACGGTTGCGTAGCCCACCGCCTTCCCACCCCATGGGCCACCAATCTGCATGTAAGCCTGCCATGGGCCTGTCTGCCTACCATGGCTTCCACTGGCTCACCAGGCAGGCTGCCCTTTCATCTGTCTCTGCCCACCCATTATCGACACTGCCAGGATGCCAGCACACGCACACACAGCTCCTTCTCCATTCTGAGCTCCTCACAGTAACCCTGTGAGAGGGGACCATCATTACTTCCCTTTTACAGATGAGATAAGGACACTGGGGCACAGCCAGGTTATTGACTTCCCCAAGGACACATGGCTGGGGAGTGGCAGTGCTGGGGTTGGAACCCAGGCTGTGTCACCTGACAGGCTGAGCTCTTCCCCACTGTGGGATCTGCCCCTTGGCCCGTCTGTCTGTCCATCCGCCCATCCACTCTGTGACTGCCCACCGTTCAGCCCCTTCACTCGCCTGCCACTCTGTCTATCCAGCCGCCCGTCCATCCATCCATCGCTGTCGCCCATCCATCCTGGAGCTAATGCAGTTAGAGGACCAGGGGCCCTGAGGGGAGAGAAGGCCCCAAACTGCCCATCTGGCCGGGCCAGGGTGGCCGGGGGTGGGGTGGGCTGCCCAGGCCAGGCAGGGCTGCAGGGGGCTGGAGGGAATTAGCTGAGTGACTGCCAGGATCATCTAATTAGGAACTCTAGTGATAAGCAGATAGGATCGGGGGTGATTAGAATCCTTTTAAAAAGCCACTCCATTAATTACAGAGACAGAGAGGGGCCTCTGACTGCTCCGAATACAAATTGGCTGCTTAATCGGCTCCATCAGCTCGCCCGGGGGAGACCTTCCTGGTACTGCTGTGTGACCTTGGGTGTGCCCTGCCCTCTCTGGGCCTCGCTTGGTCGCTGAAGGTCCTTCTCTCCCTGGCCATGGCTCGGGGTTGGCTTTAGGGTGGGCCTGAGACGAGGGACATGGGACATCCGAGGCCAGGAAGCCTAGGCTGGCTCCCCAGAGAGGGCAAATCCCCAAAAGCACCCACTGGTGAATGAGGACAGAGAGGCTTGAAGAGGGGAGGTGGCATAACAGAATTGAGGGTGGAGCGTGTGGGGCCTAAGTGTGCGCTCATGCCTCTGTGTCCCTGTCCCTCCAGCAGGCCCTATGGAGGCCTCAGAGCCCCTGATGCTCCCCATTGGCTCCCCAAAAACTGGCGTGGAAGGAGACTAGCCTGAACCCTTTGCAGAAGGGAAACTCCTCTGCACACTGCCCGGCTCCACGGTCCACAGCTCCCTTCATGGGGACCTCCCCACAGGGGCCTCCATCTCAGGATGCCCTTGATGGTGAGATGTGGGACCTGCTCCCAGGTGACACACCTGTTCCCGTAAGTCCTACCGAGTGGTCTGTTCTGTGTGCCCTAAGACAGCCCTGAATGGGCGGCAGTGAGGGGGTCTCCAGCCCTGTCTCCATCCTGGCTGACTCCCACAGACCCATCCCAGGAACAAGGGTTGGAGCAGGGCAGTGGCTGGAAGAAATTTCCCCTGGGAGTACAATGCAGACCAGAGCCAGGGTCTCCAACAAGGCAGGGAGGGCCAGGACGGGGAGGCGGCCACAGGATTCTCGGATGCCTCATCATACTAGGTCCCTTGTCTCTTAACATTGTTTTCATCACCCCTCCTCCAATGTCCTGATTCCATCGTCATGAAAACTTCAGGCTTCACCTTTACAATGTCAGGCCACCAACACCCTCAGCAGTGTCACCATCACCATCAACACCCCAGCGTCCCATCCCCATCTCCTCTACCACTGCCACCAGCCCCACTATCACTATCATCTCTGTCACCGTCACCACGGTGCTCTCCACCCGTGTCAGCATTGTATCACCACCACATCACTGTCACCACACTTCCTCCACCTCCATCTCCACCCACCATCCCATCTGTGACATCACCTTATCAGCTCTGCCACCAGTATCACCACTCACACTGCCTTTGCCATCACCACCGTCATTGCCCCCTCTACTACCACCACCATCACCACCATCGGGTCTGCCTCAGCCAGACCCACCACTGCCTCTAATTAGACTGCCACCATCATCACTGCCACCACCACTGCCCCTCCAATGCCTTCCTGATGTCACCATCTGCTTTCTCTCTGCTATCCTCACACCCAACTCCATCACAACCACCACCTTCATCTGAGCCGCCATCACCCTCACGGTACACAGCCCTCAAATGTGTACCAAGGAGGAGGACATTTACTACACGCTGCACCCTGAACAGTCTGGGACCAGCGGTCAGGGAACAAGGAATCGAGATGCTCACCTGCAGCCCCCAGGTGAGCGGCTCTCTAGAGCTTGCCTGGGAGCTTCTGAGGAGCTCACGGTATTCCAGGAAGCTCCCCATCCATGCCTCAGCCTGTGGCTCAGAAGCAGGGTCTTCGCAGAAGATTGCCCCAAGCTGTTGCAAAGCTCACCATTGTCACCTGCCTGCAACGGCCTCTCTTTTCCACTCTCCAAATCCCTTGTATTGGCAGGCTCTAATCTGGAATTATACCGGTGATGGGATTCTGGAAAATCCCTCAGATTTCTCCAGGATGCAAGGAGACCATGGAAGAGGTTGGTGTAATGCCAAGTTAGCAACAGAAAATACAGAGCCCCACACCTCAGTGCCATTACCATCGCCATCGGCTCTCACACCAGCATGTCCACCACTGTGTCCTTCTCACCCCTCGGCACCCCCCTCTACCATTGCCTCTTCCACAACCACCCTCACCACCATCTCCATTAATAGCACAATTCCTGCCTCCTACCCCATCACCACCACTGGTGTCCCCGGCACCAGCAGCACCAACACTGCTCCCAGCAGAGCCATCGTTACCACCCCCGCTGTCAGTCCCATCGTGAGCATCTGGCATATGTTGGAGAACTGCTCACTCCCTCTTCCCCACGGGAATCTCAGGCCTCTCTTCCTATTGCCCTGAGATTTGCAGAACCTTCCTGAAGGAAACATTCTTTGCCCCATGGATACTGGCCTTGACCATGGGATGCAGCAAGACTGCCACACATCATGGCCGAACAGAAGCTTTCAGAGGCAGCCCAAGTTCCTGCTGTCTCTGAGTGGCACTGTCATGAGAGAGGGGTGTGCAGGTCAGAGCTGATTCTCCAGCCTGGGACCCACAGTGAGAAGCTATGGGAGGTGGGGCCCTGGCAGCTGCCTGTAGGCACCAGTGAGTGAAGTGGGGGGAACTAGATGTTTGTCGTGAGCCACTGAGAGGTGGAAGCTGTCACTGTGGTATAGCCGAACAAGATACAACCTCTGCTACCTCCACCATCTTCACCTTCATCATCACCATTACTGTCACCACTGCCAACCACACCAATGGCTCACTAGGAGCCATTCCCATCACCTCCTCATCATACCTGCACCATCACTGCCAACCACAACAAAGGCTCGCTGTTACCATCTCTGGCATGACCATCACCACCACCACTACCATCATCAATTACTCTCAAGCACAAGCCTTGCTGCTGTCACCACCAGCATCACCATCATCATGATCAACTCCACCATCACCCATAATTACTCTCCCCCTCACCCCCACCATGACCATTACCTCCACATCAACACTGCTCCCATGGTCACCTCTACTATTTAATGACACCTTATCCATCTCCATGGACACCCACCGTGCCTCTCCCCACCAGCAACACAGTCAACAGCAGTGCCTCTCCCACTGCCACCGCCATCGTGGAGAACTGTGCAGGGCAAGCATCTTTCTCCCGCCCCAGGAACAAGCCTGCAAGGGACAGCAGGTGCTAACTGCTAACCGAGACATAGTGACAAAAATCCAGCCACAGAGATAAAGAATCAGGTTCATCTGTAGCTACATCCAGTGGAGAAGTTCTGCTCTTCAACTCCTCTGCTAAGCCACATGTGTCAGCAGGTGTAGGTGGGTGGATGCCCAGCACGGGGGTGTGAGTCGTGCTTTTGATAAGCTGCATGGAGAGACAGCGATGGTCACTGGAGGCTGGGTTTACAAAGTGTCTCTACAGTCTGTCTCCATTCCTCCTGGCATTTGGGATTGGTTAGAACACACACTGTCCCCTGCTAGGAGCCTGAAACCTAGCACCCATGAGCACTGAAAGAAAAGAGAGAGAGGGAGGATAATAGAAAGGGATGAAGACTAGAAAAAGGAAGAGGAGGAAGAAGGGAGCAATGAAGGAAGGAAGGAGGAAGGAAAGAAGCCAGGAGTGAAGAAGGGAGGGAAGGGAGAAGGGGGAAGGGGAGGGAGGAAGGGAAGAAAGAAGGAAGGAAGGAGAAAGGGAGGAAGGAAGGAAGGAGGAAATGAAGGAAGGGGGGGGAAGGGAGGGAGGGAGGAGGGAAGGAAGGCAGGGAACGGAAGGGAAGGGAAGGGAAAGAAGGAGGGAAGGGGCCGGGCGCGGTGGCTCACGCCTGTAATCCCAGCACTTTGGGAGGCCGAGGCGGGCGGATCACGAGGTCAGGAGATCGAGACCATCCTGGCTAACACGGTGAAACCCCGTCTCTACTAAAAATACAAAAAAAATTAGCTGGGCGCGGTGGCGGGCGCCTGTAGTCCCAGCTACTCGGGAGGCTGAGGCAGGAGAATGGCATGAACCCGGGAGGCGGAGCTTGCAGTGAGCCGAGATCGCGCCACTGCACTCCAGCCTGGGCGACAGAGCGAGACTCCGTCTCAAAAAAAAAAAAAAAAAAAAAAAAAAAAGAAGGAGGGAAGGAGGGAGGAAGGAAGGAAGGAAAGCAGGCAGGCAGGCTATCTTTAGTTAAGACTTGGTGACCCAAACATCTAGGCTCTTTATTGGTGTGGTTAGTAGGTGGTTTAGCATGGTTTTGATCTTAATTGGAGTGGGGTGAGGTGAAGGTAGGAACAGATATTAATCAGTATTGTGAATTGCTGTTTCTATATATGATCCAACACCAGAACAAGAATTAAAGGAATATAAATGCCTAAGAATATTTGGTTACCTCACTCACCTGATTCGTTTTCTAGGGCTGTTACAAATTATTACAAACTGGGTAGCTCAATACAAAAGAAATCTCTTCCCCCAGTTCTGGAGGCCAGAGGTCTGAAATCGAGGTGTTGGTGGGGCCGCACTCCCTCTGGAGGCTGCAGGGAGAACCCTCCTGGCCCCCAGCTTCCGGCTGCGTCAGTGTCCATCTCCTATACGGACATGTGTCACTGGATTTAGGGCCCACTCAGATAATCCAGGATGATCTCATCTCGACATCCTTAATTTAATTACATCCGAAAAGATCCTTTTTCCAAATAAGCTCACATTCAGAGGTTCCAAGGATTAGGACAGGAACATATCTTTTGGGGGGCCACCATTCAACCCACTACACTCAGTAATCAATATTTATCATCAATCCCTATTTTTCTTACCAGAATTGAGTGGAACACTTCTTTGGATTTGCTGTCCGCTGCAGCCTTGGCCCTGGTTTCACATCCCCTCCCTCACTGACTCGCTGTGTGACCTTGAGCACTGCGTGTCTCTGAGCCTGGTTCATCCAAGAGTTTACCGATGGCCCTCGTGTGCCAGCCACTGTCCTAGACAGGGACAGACTTTCCCGCCTTTGTGGAGCTTACCCCGGAAGACCTGGCCAGATAATGGGCACAAAAAAAGCAGGCTCTTGTCCCCACCCCAGCCTGCCTGAACCCCACCTTGGCCTCCTCTTGCCTCAGCTGCTGCCCAGCCATCGGCTGAGTGGACATACCCAGGACGCCCTTGCCCGCCTCCCCCACCACGGCCACAGACCTTTGTCACTCACCAAGGCTGGAATCCCGTGGCTGATCCTGCCTCTGCCCTTTGGCTCCTGGGACTCAGCCCACACCACCTGGGTCACAGAGCATCCCATTCCCACACACCGTTGTGGCCGCCTCACCAGCAGGGGCAGGCCCATATGCCCAGGTTTGCCTGGTGCGGAGCTGGGGGCGGGGGTATGCCCCGCCCCGGGAGCTGATGTCATAAAAGGAGCTCTGGAGGGCAGCCCACTCTGGCCTGGCCCCACAGCGGCAGTGTCCCTCCCCTCCCTGCACTCCTCTCAGTGGGGGCCCCCCCAGTCCCTGAGAATTGGTACTATGAAAAGGTGAACTCCTGGGCAGAATCTTGCCTGGAGCTTGCGGAGTCCAGCCAGGCCCCTGCTGAAGGGCCCCAGACCACCGGCCACTTCTCCCCCGTCCATCTGACCAGCTGGGCCCCTGCGCCCACCTGGCCTCCACGTCCCCTCTCCTCTCACCCACACCCCTGGCCATGGCTAACTACTACGAAGTGCTGGGCGTGCAGGCCAGCGCTTCCCCGGAGGACATCAAGAAAGCCTACCGCAAGCTGGCCCTTCGTTGGCACCCCGACAAGAACCCTGACAATAAGGAGGAGGCGGAGAAGAAGTTCAAGCTGGTGTCTGAGGCCTATGAGGTTCTGTCTGACTCCAAGAAACGCTCCCTGTATGACCGTGCCGGCTGTGACAGCTGGCGGGCTGGTGGCGGGGCCAGCACGCCCTACCACAGCCCCTTCGACACTGGCTACACCTTCCGTAACCCTGAGGACATCTTCCGGGAGTTTTTCGGTGGCCTGGACCCTTTCTCCTTTGAGTTCTGGGACAGCCCATTCAATAGTGACTGTGGTGGCCAGGGCCATGGCCTGAGGGGGGCCTTCTCGGCAGGCTTTGGAGAATTTCCGGCCTTCATGGAGGCCTTCTCATCCTTCAACATGCTGGGCTGCAGCGGGGGCAGCCACACCACCTGCTCATCCACCTCCTTCGGGGGCTCCAGTTCTGGCAGCTCGGGGTTCAAGTCGGTGATGTCGTCCACCGAGATGATCAATGGCCACAAGGTCACCACCAAGCGCATCGTGGAGAACGGGCAGGAGCGCGTGGAGGTGGAGGAAGACGGGCAGCTCAAGTCGGTGACTGTGAACGGCAAGGAGCAGCTCAAATGGATGGACAGCAAGTAGGCGCTGGCCACCCGGCCCTGCCTTCCCACCACCACCACCGTGCACGGGGCAGCAAACACGTGGGGCCGCAGACATAGCCCGATGGTTAATAAATGTGCCAAGTGAGTTCATGGCATAGCTTTCTCAGCTTTGTGGGGACATGGGGCCAGCTCCAGCCTAGTGAACATGAAGGAGGGCGTGGGTGCTGCCTCCAGGGCCTGGGCTGTTTCTATCAGGAAGCCAGGGGTGGTTCTGCAGGGGGACTGTCATCTCTCCTGTGCCCACCATCTGGGTTGACAAATAACGTGGCTGCCCTGTCCTGATTACCTCAAACCCAACCCTGACCCCTATCCACTCTCTACTGCTGGCCCCTGCCATCTGCACAGGCCTTGCTGCTCCCGTTCTCAGCCTTCCCCTTTCTACCCACCCGCATAAGTTCTTCCCAGGACAGCTGTGCCAAACCCACGTTCAGTCGCGTTGCCTGGTAGCTTTAAATCAGGCTCTCCCTGTGCTAAGCATAGGGACTGCACATCTCATCCTCACCACAAGGGCCTGGTGGCCTGGGCCCACCCACCTGCCCCCGGCCTTCCGTCTCTGGTCTCTGACCTCCCACCGTGCTGGCCTCCCCAGTTGTTGCACTGCACCACACACCCTGCAGCCCCAGGGCCTTCGTACAGGCCACACTCCCTGGTGAGTGCCCACTCATCTTCAGGCCTGGCATCCATGGGTGGGGGCAGGATCCCAGGGAGCAGGTCTCAGCCACGTGGAGCCAGAGGTTTCCCCAAGTCAGAGCCAGGCTGACCCCCTCGGAGGGTGAGTGAGCTCCCTGTCACGGGAGGGTGCTGGTGCTAAAAAGGAAAGGGGACTCTGTCCTGATGACCTGAGTCCTGCTGAGTGCCAATCTTTAAAAAGTATGTATTTTAAAAGTAACGTTTTACTTTGAGGCTGGGTGCGGTGGCTCACGCCTGTAATCCCAGCACTTTGGGAGGCTGAGGCGGGCGGATCATGAGGTCAGGAGTTCAAGACCAGCCTGGCCAACGTGGTGAAACACCCATCTATACTAAAAATAAAAATATATATACAAAAATTAGCCGGGCGTGGTGGTGAGTGCCTGTAACCACAGCTACTCCAGAGGCTGAGACAGGAGAATTTCTTAAACCCAGGGGGTGGAGGTTGCAGTGAGCTGAGATCATGCCACTTGCACTCCAGTCTGGGCAACAGAGCAAGACTCCTCCTCAAAAAAAGTAACATTTTACTGTGAAACAATCTCAAACTCACAGATGTGTCAGGCACTATTAATTGGATGCAATTCAAGAAATATTGATTGAGCACCTGTTAGACACTGGGGATACAGCAAGGAACAAAACAGGCAGACCCCTACCCTCATGTGGTTAGTATTCTAGTTGAGGGAGACACATGAAAAACAGGTGTGCAGAACATGGTCCCCACTAGCAATGAACGCCGGAGAGGAAATGGGCAGGTGAGCTGACTGAGAAGGGGGCTCAGGGAGTGGGCAGGGGAGTGTTGAGTCACTCAACACTCAGCAGAGTGGCCTTGCCGCGCGCGGTGGCTCATGCCTGTAATCCCAGCACTTTGGGAGGCCAAGGTGGGTGGATCACAAGGTCAAGACCATCCTGGCTAACACGGTGAAACCCCGTCTCTACTAAAAATACAAAAAAATTAGCTGGGCGTGGTGGCGGGCGCCTGTAGTAGTCCCAGCTACTCGGGAGGCTGAGGCCGGAGAATGGCGTGAACCTGGGAGGCGGAGCTTGTAGTGAGCCTAGATCGCGCCACTGCACTCCAGCCTGGGCGACAGAGCGACACTCTGTCTCAAAACAAAACAAAGCAAAAAAACGACAAAAACAAAAAACAAAACAAAACAAAAAAACAAACCAACAGAGTGGCCTCCATTTCTGAGGGGGTGACGTCTATCAGGAACTGGAATGAAGGTGAGGTGCTGGACCATAAGGCCATCTGGGGAAAAAGCGTTCTGGGCAGAAGGAACAGCAAGCGCAAAAGCCTGGGGCGGGAACACGCCTGCCCCTGTTTGGAGAACAGCAAGAAGGCCAGGAAGGTGGCTATACATGGTTCCATTTAATGCCCACAACTGTCCACAACCCTCCCAGACAGGGGTCATTGACCCCACATTATCCAAGAGGAAACTGAGGTCTGGAGAGGAGAGAGTCACACAGCTGGCAAGTGGCTATGCTAGAATATCACCCCAGGTGTTGACTCCAAAGGACCTGCCTTTAAAATGGTGGTGATGATGATTATGATGCTGGCAGTGACAGCCCAGGGAGATGCGTTTGAGTGCTTGAGTGCAGGTGGCAATTCCTTGTTCCTTGGGGCTGGAGTAGAAGCCAAAAAGGAGATGATTCCAGGTTTGGGGGTTAAAGGATGGTCAGTGACAGGGTCTCTGGCTCCCTGGCTGGGGCAAGGTGATGTGGCATGGCCACAAAAGGCGTAGCACCAAGTCGACTAGGATCTGGTCAGATTTTGCTCATTTCTGCATCCCAACTCCCAGCCCAGCTTGTGTCATCTAGTAGGTGCCCAATAAATGATATGAAATGAAAGAAGGGAGGAGCACTGTGTCAGGGAAGAGCAGGAACCAAGCAGCATGCTCAGAGGACACTCTCTGGAGCTCAGGACAGGAGAAGACACTGGGAAGCCTTTAACATAGCGGGGAGGGTGAGGCTTGGTTGAATAAGGGGAACACCCAGTGAAGAACTCATCCCATTTCCAGATGCAGAGCTGGTCTGAGGGGCACTCACGAGGGATGGAGAGGCTGGGAGGCGGGCCTGCTGCTTTTCTCCAAGGGAAGCCTGCTGAAGTCCTCTTCCAGGAAGACAAGGGGCATCACCCCAAGATCTTTAGGGCTTGAAAGGCTCCCTTGGCTTCTGCATGTGTCTCGGCCTAGAGGACACAGTCGGC
This sequence comes from Pan troglodytes, assembly GCF_028858775.2. Lineage (NCBI taxonomy): Eukaryota > Metazoa > Chordata > Mammalia > Primates > Hominidae > Pan > Pan troglodytes. The sequence continues at coordinate 131,695,115 of NC_086015.1, read as the reverse complement.
AACTTGGCGCTGCGGCTGCATCTTGAGGCTCGGCCAGGTTGTGGCTCCCTGGGTTCTGCCTCTGAGAGCCCCTGGGACAAGCCGGCAGCTGGAGGTCCCCTAACCACGTTACAGGCAGGGCAGGAGAGCCCTGTGACACGCAGAAGGTCAAACCCCAGCTCCCAGTCCTTCCCTGGGACTAACTTCATCAAAGCCCCCACTACAGCATTAACCACCTGACCTCTGTCCCCGCCGACTTGCTAATTTCACCAATTACTGGCCAGCTGTGGCTGCGTCAAGTGGGTCTGCTTAGCACAGGCAGCTGCTGAGCAAATCCAATTACAGCCCAGCAGCCCAGGCGGCCACAGTCCTAGTGCTGGGTGCACAGCAGAAACCTGGGTGCTTGCACAGCACCGGTCCCCAAACACCCCAGGACTCTCGGCTCTCTGCTTCCTTCCTGTTGCCCAGCCTCACACCTGGAGCTGGCACCAGCTCTCTCCAACCAGACCTGACATGGCATCCCCTGCTCAAATGCCTCCGGGACCCCAGCCACTGACCCACCCAGCCGAGCATGTGACACCTGGTGGAATCCCTGTGTCCACCTTTAGCCCCACTTTACAGACAGAGAAACTGAAGCCTGGCAGCTTAAGTGACTTCCTCAGGAGCACGTCTGGGGTAAAGTCCAACCCCCACGCGGCACTCAAGGCCCAGGGCCTGCCCCACAGCACTGCTGGCTCCAGGCCCTTTCTGCTGCAGCATCACGCTGTTGCCCGTGCCTGGGCCGCCCTTCCCATCTCCTTCGGCTTGTTAAAGTCATCCCAGGAGGCCCCCACTCTGTGTCACTTTCTTGAGGAGGCCTTGCCAAGCTGCACTGCTGCGGCAGGCCATTCTGGCCTTTCCTGGAGTCTCTTTTAGGCTGGGCTGTGTGTCTGGGGGCCAAGTCTGAAGCAGCGAGGTGTCCTGGGAGCCACTTTCAGAGCCAGATGGGGCAGTGAGAGGTCCGGGAGCCACTTTCAGAGCCGGGCGGGGCAGTGAGGGGTCTGTGAGCTACTTTCAGAGCCAGGCTGAGGCTGGCCGCACCTTGTGCGGCACACTAAGTGGAGTCCGCTGAGGCTCCTCTGCTGCCCCAGGCCCCATCCCAGCGTGGATTCTCCAAGCAGGGCTCAGCAGAGGGGCAGGGGACACTGCAGAGTGTAGCTCCCCGCGAAGATGATGGCCGTGTCCCAGTTGGGTCATTGTCACCCACTGGACATCACGCCAGCCTCCTCCCTGGCCTCCTCCCTTCCCTCTTTCATCCTGTTTATATCCCAGCAGCCAGAAGGATTCTGTGAAAGCCTGAGCTTTGTGGAACACTCAGGAGTGGAAGCTGCAGTCCCCACGGCGGCCCACAGGCCCTTCCCCAGCCGGCACAGTGACCGCCTCGGCTTCCCCATCACTCTTTGCTCCAGCCCCCGGCCTCCTCCCCTTCCTACTCACAGTGGCGTGTTCCTGCATGGGGCCTCTGAGCTGGCTGTGACCTCCACCCAGAGCCCTGCTCTGGATCTCACGCAGCCTTCCCTCGCCTCAAATCCAGGCGCGCCTCCCCGCTCTCTCTTGCTTTCTGTGCTCTGGCCCCACCCTGCCTCCCACCTCCAGCTTTCGAACATGCTGACCCCATTGCCTGGGACCCACAGCCCACCCAGCGAACCCCACTAATTGCTACTTCCTTGGGAGGTCTCAAACCCGGGCAGGTCTCCATCTTCTCCACCCTCCACTCCTGGGTCCATACATCCTGTGAGGGCCCTGGCTGTCTGAAGGGACCAAAATGCTGTGGGGGAGGGAGTGGACAAGATGGCATCTAAGCAAGGATTCAATGAAGCTGGAGCATTTTACAAGTTAGAGTGTCAAGGCCTTGGGAGATGCGCTGGGCTTGCAGAGCAGGTGGGGAGCCAGGCCTGTGGCCTCTCAGCCACGAGGAGCTGGTTTACTCAATTAGCCTTGGCCCCTAAGGCCTGGCCAGGCAGGGGTTGCCCGCTGGGGCTCAGGCTTCTGCATGGACTGGGTGGGCAGGTACAGTGTTCTCAGCCTACTGCACAACCTCCCCTACGCCTTCCACCGAGCCAAGCAAGAGATATGGCTGTTCACCCCCATTTTGCAGATGCGGAAACTGAGGCTCAGAGGGCGAGAGACATGCTCAAGGTCACAGGGCCACAGTGAGAACCAGTTCTGCACCCCTCTTCCTCTCCCTCTGCACTGGGCCTGGGGCAGGGTGGGTGGGGCGCAGGCAGCCTCCTGCCCGCCTTCCCTCCCTCTGGCCGGTCGATGTTATCGCAGCTGATTTAATTTCAAAGACGGATTGAGCTGCGGAGGGAGGGAGAGTGGTTAATCGCAGCCGCCATCTGCCCCGTTGTCATGGGGATGGGCTCCCAGCAATTGTGCGGGGCAGACCCAGATAAGGGCACCAAGTGGGCTGGAGGGGATTGTGGTGGGCGGGACGGGGAGGGCAGGAGAACTGGGAGCAACGAGACACGGTGACAGAGACAGGGAGAGACACAGAAGGAAGGGGAGACTGGGATTCCGGAGACCTAGGGACCATGGAGACACAGAGATGCCAAGGAGCCAGGGAGATAGCTCGAGGTGCCCAGGTGAGGGGTGGAGATGGAGCCCCTGGAGGGGGCTGGGGGAGGGTGTGAGACGGTTGCCTTCCCGCCTCGCTGCCTACCCGGCCCCAGGTGGCCCGCCTGCCCCCTCTCCCCCAGCAGCCTGCCACTGAGCAGGAGATTCTCCTCTTGTCTGCTGGGGAAGGGTCTTGGTAGGAAGTTCAGGCCTCCCCAGTCTGCCCACTCTGCCATGCCAGGGTCATAGACCTCACAGCCCCTCCCTGGCCGGACAGGGAACCAAGCTCAGCTCAGAGCTGGGATGTCCACTGCTTCCACAGACAACTCCCAGGGCCCTTGGTCTGGCTTTTACAACAATCACATCGTTGAGATTTGCCAATACTCACTTCATCTTGCAGATGGAGGGTGGCACTGAGCGCCTGCATTGGGCTTTGTCCACTCACTGTCATCTGCCTTCCAGGGAGCCCTACCAGGTGGGCATCTGTATGCCCATTTCACAGGACAGAGTCGTCCAATCCCTCCCAGAACAGGGGCCCGGAACAAGAGCCCCCATCTAACTTATCCCAGCAAGCATTTATCATCACCTCTGTGTGCTGGGACGTGGGAAGGTGCCAGGAGACAGCAGAGAAGGAGGCGAGACGTCTGGACTCTGCTCTGCCAGCCACCACTGCTCAGAACCCTTCACCAGGCTCGGGCTGGCATGCCTCAGCCCTGCCCTTCTACCTTTGCAGATGCTGTTTCTCCCCGGAGCGACTCCCTGCCACCTGCACCAACCCCACTGCCACCCTGCCTATGCCACCCCACAGCCTGGTTCTGCCTGTGCCTTGCACCCACCAGGAGCTAGCTCGAGGCCCTGGGAGGTGGGTGCTGCTCACAGCTTGTTCCCAGTGCCCAGTTCACAACATGGGCCTCAAAATACAGGCTATGAATCAGGGCTACACCTCTACTGGCAACCTCAGCATAAGACTGGGACTCAGACTTCAGGTCTGCACAGCACCGTCCACTGGATGCTTCCCTGGTGGCCCCGGGGCTCTGCAGATGCTGTTTCCAATGCACCCGATCCCTGCCCCAGCCTCCTCCCTGGGCCCTGGGCACCAGCACCAGCTTGTCAGAGGTGGCCTCCCCACGGCCCGAGCCATCCTCTGACCTGGGCACATCCCCTCCAGCCTTCAGAAAATACCAAGGTGCTCTGCTTCTTGCTGAGGGCATGGATCATTCATCATCATGAGTCTGAAGTCCAAACTCCCCAGAGTGGCTCACAGGGAAATATTAAAATCCACTCCAAGGTCTTAAGGACAAATTCAAACTGCCCGCTCTGTCCGTGGGTGGAAGCCTCCACACTCCTCACCAAGATCCTGGACAAAGTCCAAACCCCAGTTGGGACCCACAGGCTCGCATGGGGTCCAACCTCTTCTCCAGCCTCGTCCTTTACCGCCTCCCACCTCTCTCTTTTACCATCAATGGGCTATTTTTGTATTTGTTTAATTGTGGTAAAATACCCACAACACGATTTACCATTTCACCATTTTTACGTGGACAACTAAGAGGCATGAAGCACATTTGCACTGCTCTGTTACCCTCACCGCCATCCGTCTCAGGACTCTTTCCTCTTCTCAAATGGAAGCTGTCCTCACTCACCTCTAACTCTGCACCCCCTAGCTCCTGGTGCCCCCCATTCCACTCTCTTTCTCTGTGAAGTGGACTACTCCAGGGACCTCAAGGGCCTGGGGGCTGGGACAAGGGTGCGGGCAGCCCACCTGCTTCCTGCTGCCTCTGAGGCCACGCTTGGGCTTTGCTTGGGTCCCTCCTCACCCCAGCGCGTCCTCTCTTTTGCAATTCTCTTTCACTGTGTTTTGGGTTTTTCAGAAAAGGAGCCTGCAATCATTTTCTATTGCTTCTGTAGAAAATTACTACAAACTTTGTGGTTTAAAGCAACCCAAATTTATTGTCCTACAGTTCTAGAAGCCAGAAGTCCCAAATGTGTCTCCCTGGGCTAAAATCAAGGTGTCTTCCTCTTGAAGTGTCCAAGGGAGGACCCATCTCCTGGCCTTTTCCAGCCCAGAGGCCACCTGCATTCCTTGGCTGGTGGTCCCTTCCCCATCTTCAAAGCCAGCAGCACAGCATCCTCCAGTCTCCTTTTCTGATTCTGACCCTTCTGTTTCCTCTTGTAAGTGCCCTTGGGATTACATCTAGGGCCCACCTGGATGATCATGTATAGTCTTCTTGTCTCAAGATCCTTCACTCAGTCACATCTGCAAAGTCCCTTTTGCAATCTAAGGGAACACACAGGTTCTGGGGATTAGGAGGAAGACATCTTTGTGGGGAGGGGACATTGTTCCACCCACCACAGAGCCTGCAGAGAGAAGAGGTGATCTCCCCACAGGGCTGGACAGAGGGGCTGTTGAGAGGCCGGCTCAAAGCCACCTACTCCTCAAATGGCCTCCCGCCTGGGGGAACCATATTCCAGGTTGCTCAGGGAGGGGCACTCGAATGCCTGGATCCCTGGGCAGGACCTGCCCCTAGTGCCTGTCCCTGAAGAGGAGCCTTCTGGGGAGGAGGTAGATTGTGCCTGGGATGCAGAGCAAAGGAGGAGAGACCAGGAGGCTAGGGCTGAGAGGCAGGGCTGGGAGGAGGCCCGTGTGGCAGGAGCTTGGCAGCAGGACCTGGGAGGTGGGATGTGGGGGCAGGGCTGGGGGTTCCTGAGAAGAAGAGCCAGTGCCTGCATGTGGCCAAGGCTGGGAGGGTGCAGGACCCGCTTGGCCCCCCTGCTGGAGACCTCAGGTTTGTCCCTGCCTCTCTCTGGGACTGGCTTTCTCTATCTTTTTCCCCTGGCTCTGGGGACACTCCCAGCGGTTCCTCCCCAAGGCTGTGTCCCTTGTCCCAGAGCCCTGGCTGTGGCATCTCGTCTGTCTAGAGGCATTAGTCACCCTTCAGTTTAACCCTGGGAATGGTCTGGGTCTGGGTCCCCAGGAGGGCCCAGGATCACAGCTCAGAGCAGAGGATACAGAGGGGCAGCTGGCCCCTGGGGACCCAGGATGCAGACCATGTGGAGATGTGGGTCCACAGGTAGTTTTGTTTTGTTTTAAGAAAAGATATGATCACAGCCTCCATCAGCATCTCAGAGGGGTCCAGGACTCACCAAAGGTTGAGTGTGACCTCAGGCAACATTGCTGAGCGTCCCTCCCCATCCCTGGGGCCATGTCCCTGGGCCTGGCACTCCCTAGCTCGGTGGGGTGTGGCCTGGGGACAGGCCTGCCCTCCATGGGGCTTGGGAGCACGGGTGCTGGGCAGCGCGGGGCTGGGGCCACCTGCCCGCCAACCACACTGCGCTGTCACACCCCAAAGCAGGAACCTGGCACCGCCAGTCACTCAAGCCCCCGGGCGCCGTGGTTATGCCTGCGGTCACCCGAGCAGCCGGTCAGGAAACCCCTGGGGTCGTGGGGTTCTGGGGTGGTGGTGAGGGCACGAGTCTCCTTCAGGTTCCTGGGTCGCTGCTGGCTTTGGCCACCTCCCACTACCTTGAGCCTTGCCATACCCAGTCAGCCATCCCCCAACCACTCGGCTCCCATCCCCAGGAGCGTCCCTTCAACGCTTCCCTATCAAGGGCGGCTGGAGCTGCGTGTTTTCTGCGGCCTGTGTTTCCCCTGTTTCTCCCTCCCTGGGATCCCAGGAACAAGTCCTTCTCTACCTGCAGGTTCCTGAATATCTTCATCTGGCATTCAAGTTGCCTGGGTCTGGGTCCAGCTCTTGAGGGCAGGGACAGTTTCTGATCTGACCCCAGTTTGCCCAGCACAAAGCGGGGCTCATTTGAGCATGGAGGTGACTGGAGAAAGCTCTGCCCTTCGTCGCTAAAGGAGATCGGGCTGGTGGCCCCAGAATTCCTGTGGCCATAGGAGAGGGAGCAAACAGCCCAGCGTGGCCCTGCTGTGCTGCTGAGTCCCCCTGGCTCTCCCACGGCATGGCTGTGGCGTAGCCCCCCAACCTGTGTGGTCCTGGAGCTGGGCCCGCCAAGCATCCCTCTAGGAAAGGCAGGCAGCAGCCGTAATTGCAAGAGGCTGATTGTCATACTTGCTGTACATTGATATTTGATTAAAAAGGTAATCAGTAATTGGGCTTATTGATCCGCTGTCAGCTGCCAGCTAGGCAGGGCTGGCTGTGGAATTGTCCCCCAGGAGAGTGGTCACGCTTCTCTCTGAACTGGGTCAGCGGTGCCAGCTCTGCTCACACCAGCTCAGCCACTGATTTTGCGGCCTACCATGGGCTGGATTCCCTAGCAGCTGGCAGATACTAGTGGAGTGTCGCTGCTGCTCACTGCAGGGGCTGCCCTGGGGGTGGCGGGGTGGGGGTCAGCCCTCCCCAGGCGGCCGTCGCCAGGCGGGGCATTGCCTCCCAGTCTGGTCTCTGCCTTGGGCTCCAGGTGATGGGTCTACCAGGCAGTGTCCTGCGTGCTCCACCCTGGATGGCCCCTCTCTCCCCATGCCTCACACGCACTTGGCATCTTCTTCTCCAAAGCCAATCCCATCTTGTGTCCCTTCCCAGGCACCTGGGAGTCATCCTGAATGCCTCCCTCAGACACCACATCCTGTGGGTTCTCCCTCCAGGCCCTCTGCCCTGGTCAGAGGCTCCATCATCACCCACCTGAAGGCAGTGAGGAAGCAGGCGCAGCTCGGGGCGGCATTCCCTGTGGAGAGCACAGCCGGTGCCAAGGCCCTGGGGCAGGAGCACTCCCTAAAAGCAAAGCATCCCCTGAGCCAAACGGGGTGAGGAGGTATAGAAGAGGTGGTAGGGGCTACACCACGTCAGAAGACTCATGGGCCCTTTGAAGAGCTGTGTTCCTTGTGGAGGAGATGGGCAGCCATTGGAAGTTGCGGGTGGAGGAGGAGCTGGCCTCTGTTCTGTCTGGACTGCTCTGGCTGCTGCATGGGGCAGGCTGCTGGGGCCCCGGCGTGGGGAGGCACAGCGGTGCAGGCGGAGATTGGGAGGCTGCATCTGGAAAGTGAACTGATGAGGCTTGCTGGTGGATCGGATGTAGGGGCGAGGGACAGGAGTCAAGGATGGCCCCAAGGCTGCTGGTAAGACATGTTGTAGATGCTGCTCACAGGACTGTGCAGGGAGCAGGTGTCTGGAGGAAAGTCCCATGCGTCGCCGGTCAGGCTGAGTTTGAGGTGTGACAGGCAGCCATGTAAGAAATGCCCAGTAAATAACCGGACACGTGGATTTGGCTTCGGGAGAAAAGTCAGGACCAGGGACGGATACTCGAGACTTATTAGCTTATAGCATGGTATTAAGGGGATGCGAGTGGACAAGATTACCCAGAGAGTGAACAGAGATGAAGAAAAATCCAAGGACATTCAGAGGCCAGAGAGAGGAGGAGAGGCCAGCAGGAGGTGGGAAGGAACGGGCCCCATCTAGCTCACCCCACCGTTCCTCGTCTCATCTGCACCAGTTAGCATTCTCCGGCTACAAGGGACAGACTTCAACCCCAGCCAACTTCAGTTAAAAGGGAGGAGGAACACTATTGAATGGGTACAAGCTGAGTCAAAAGGAGAAGAAATCACACGGGTGTGGTGAGGCCAGGAGCCCAGGCAGTCCTGGATTGAAGGATGGTCTCCTTAGGTTGCTGCCATTGGAACAGATCAGCCCCTCATTTCCCCTTCTTACATGAATCTGCTCAACGGTCTGTCGGCCATGCTGGTGTGTAGGAAGGTGATCACCGTCACTAGCTTCACCATCATCATCCCTGTCATCATCACCGTCATCCCCTCAGCCACCTCCCGCACCACTGTTCCCACTGCCCTTGCATGTCGCCACCACCACCGTCACCTCCACCTCCACCAACACACCCTCATCGTTCATAACCATGCCAACACTACCCCCGCCCTGCCATCGCCATCACGACTGTCACCAACACTCCAGACACCATCACCGAGCGAGGTTTGAGCATCCACTACGTGACTGGCAGGAGGTTGGATTTTGTTGACACCACGATGAGCAAAGATCACTCCTACCTTCAGGTGGGGTATAGTCTAGTGAAGGAAATAGATTTGACTCAAATAGTCACAACAAAAGTTGTGAAACTATTACTCAAATGTGCACCACAGGAGGCAGAAGGGAAGATGAGCAGAACTGCCCTGAGAACAAGCTGTCAAGATCTAAAAGGGAGCAGGGGTGATCCTGGAGAGGAGCATGTGGCAGGCAGAGGGTCTGCACCTGTGTAGTCCCCACAGCAGGAGGGACAGGTGATGCCAGGGCTGGAGAAGACCACTGTGGCTGGCAGGTGGTGGCAGGTGCTGGGCTGTCAGGGACCAGATGGTGCAGGGGCTGTAGGAGTATTGTCACCTGGATGCTAAGAGCAATGGAAAATTACAGACGGGTTTGAAGCAAGATGGTACTATTGGATTTGCACTGTGAAAAGATCATTCCAGCAGCCACGTGGAGAAAGGATGACAAGGCCAGCATGGCAGCAGGGACCAGTTACGAGGAGTCCCATTCATGCAGGAAGGTGGCTGTGGGGGAGACAGACAGAGGAGGATGGACTCAACACTTCTCTGGGAAGTGAGATCCCAAAGGTTGTGGTGATGGGTCAGAATCTGACTAAAAGGAAGGGACAGTTGAGGCAGACCGCCAGGTGTTTGGCCCAAGCATGAGAATGAATAGTGGGGCCCTCCACTGAGACAGGGAAGGAGGAAAAGGACTGTGTTTGGAGAAAGAGCATGAGCTCAGGTTTGGACCTGCTAGGAACGAGGTGCCCTTGAGACCCCCACTATATTTCAATGGTCGGTTGGAGCATGGATCTGGACTCAGAGAGGTGCTTAGGTTTGAGAACACGTTTCAGAGTCATCTGCGTATAAGGAGTCAGTGAGAGCTGGAGTGGACAAGGCCACTCAGGAATAGCCAGGCGACAGGGCCGGGAATCCTGTCCTTAATGCCCAGCTGGGGAGGAGAGCCCTTCAGAGGACACAGAGCTGGGGTCTCTGGAGGGAGGGACTGTGCGGAAGAAAACCGGCTTGGGGGGTACCTGGGAGCCAGGAGGGGAGGGTATTTCAAGAAGAAGGGAGTGTTAAACCACGCTGACCACTGCAAAGAAGGTCAAGAGTGACAAATGAGGCCTCAAGAACATTAGTTGGTTCTGGCAACACAGAGGACATTGTTGACCTTTGTGGAAGCTGCTTCTATGGAGTGAGGGGGCAGCGATCAGACTGGGATGGGAGAGGGGGGCCGAGGGAATGGGACTGCAAACACGGACAGCCCTGTCCAAATGCTGGGAGAGGGAGCCGAGAAGTGCGGACAGGCGGACCAGAAGCGGCTATGGCACCAGTCGGGCTGAGCTGAGCTGTGCTGTGGTACCAGCCTTGGGCCACACGGTCCTCTGTGCCCTTCACTTTCTGTGGACACAGAGGCTCGATTCGATTCAGGGGTGAGGCCTTGGCAAGAACCTGCATAGGTGGGTGTGCCTCCCACGGCGGTACTCAGGGACGCCTCGGGTCCACCTGCTCCTTTTTGGTGGGGTCAAGACTGACCAGTGGTTCAGGGCTTCCCAGCCTGGCCCATCTGTGATAAAGTCCCCATCAGCTTCTCACCCATGACTTTGGTGGTCAATGGTTATCATGCCTAGTTCATTATGACGGGTTGTGACGTGATGACATCATCCCTTCTTTCTTTTTTATACATGAGCTGGCATTTTCCTAAAGAGAGCTTCCCTTGTCAACTAGTTACTCTGAGAAATAGTTCATATAGGAAATGCATGACTGCTGGCCATTCTTTCCTTTTGTTTTAATATTTCTGGAATGATGAGGTGGTTTCCAGTATACTCATTATTGACCAATGAGGTCTGAGCTCCACTGGGAACACATGGGTTTTTAGCACCTTTGCTCTCTTTCCATCTATTGAAATTTTCTGACATTCAAGGTAACTGCTGTCTGGCCTGAGTGGGAGCCCCTGCAAGCAGCTCCCATATTTTGTTTTCTTGGCTCTGTGGTCTCTGATGGCTGCCCTTGTGTCTATAAGATGCTCCAGGCTCGTGTTGAATATGCCCTGACTCATACCTGGTGCCTTTGAGTGGGACATGGTATTTAGAGACCATGGGAGCAGAGAACTGAGAGGAGCCTGGGAATGGAGAGGAGGAAAAGGAAGATGTGAACACTGCCGTCTGCTACAGGAGTCTGGAGAAAGCAGCCGAAGAATAACGGGGCCAAGGGCACTGCGGATCCACTGGGAAGAACACAGTTGTGTGGAAGAGGAGGGCTATGTGTGGTAGAGAGAAGGGGCATTCATCATGTAAGGTCCTCAGAAAGGAGAGGGGCTGGGGCCACACACAGGTGAGTTCAGTCTTGGCGGAAGCAGCAATCAATTCCTCTCACAACAGCAGGGAGGAAAGAGAGAGATGTGTGTTTGTCGCTTGGTCACAGGAAGATGAAGGACTTCCTGTAGCTTCTAGTTTTTCTGTAAAATTGGAGGTGAGGTCATTTCCTGAGAATAAAGTGACAGGAGAGCAGGGGAGAGGCTAGAGATTTGGGGAGGGAGACGTTTCTTAATGTCTCTTTAGAGAGTGGGAGGATTGGGCCAGGTGTGGTGGCTCACGCCTGTAATCCCAGCACTTTGGGGGGCCAAGGTGGGAGGATCATGAGGTCAGGAGTTCAAGACCAGCGTGAACAACATGGCGAAACCCTGTTTCTACTAAAAATACAAAAATTAGCCAGGTGTGGTGGCGCGCACCTATAATCCCAGCTACTCAGGAGGCTGAGGCAGGAGAATTGCTTGAACCTGGGAGGAGGTTGCAGTGAGCAGAGATCATGCCATTGTACTCCAGCCTGGGTGACAGAGTGAGACTCCATCTCAAAAAAAAAAAAAAAAAAAAAAGAGTGGGAGGGTAGGCTGGCCCCAGAAGCACAGAAGCACAGGCTGCTGGGCCGTGGGGAGGAACCGTGCAACCATCCTTAGGAATTCACACTGAAACCAATCGTCCCTTGGGGGTTGCTTTCTCTGGGCTAAGCTGCTCTGGTGCAGGTAGAAGAAGGCAGCAGCCTCCTGGTGTCTATGCCCTATAGAGCCCCTGCCCACACTGTGTGGGGTGGACATAGATAACCAACAGGATGTTTTGGAAACGACAGACTGTGACTTCTGAAGCTCAGGCATCAAAGACACTGTGGGTTTCACTTTCTGCTCACTTGGGTTATTCGCTCTGGGGGAAGGCAGCTACCATGTCATGAGGACACTCAAATGGCTCTGTGGAGGTGTCCCTGTGGTGAGGAATCAAGTCTCCTGTCAACAGCCAGCACCAGCTTGCCACTCACTGTGTACACCATTTTGGAAGCAGGTCCCCATCCCCAGTCAAGCCTTCAGATGATGATAGTCAACATCTTGACTGAGTCAGAACCACCCAGCCATGCTGCTCTGGGATTCCCCACCCACAAAAGTGGCATGAGACCATAGTGTCTGTTGTTGTTGAAACTGCTAACTTTTGGGATAATCTGTTACACAGCAATAGGTAACTAACACTGATTGTGACCACAGAAAGACAGTGGTGCATGCAGTGTAGGGTGCTAGCAAGCATGCTATTGCAATGCAGTCTCCATGCTATTGCAACGCAGACTCCGCTGGCTCTGACTGGTGGGGTTGGGGAACTGAAGGAAGTGAGGAGGCTGATGGACTGAGGGAAGCAGAGGGAAGCTCAGTCCCTCCTGCACTGAGCACTGGAGGAGGGAGCCAGTGAAGGGGAGAGTGGCCAAACCAGGGGATGGCTGAACGAGGCAAGCTGGGCAGAGACAGAGGTTAGGATGTGGGGAGAAAGGTGTCTGAGAGCACAGCAGGAGAAGGTCACTGAGGATGAGCCAGTCAGGAAAAGAGGATGAGCCTGTCCAAAGGCCAGGCATTGGACAGATTGTCCAAGTGGACAAGAAACTCCTCCAGGAAGATGGGAGAGCTGGGATCAATGGAAAAGCCTGTGAGTCTCTTCAAATTCTTCAGTGAATGAGGAAGAGTGGCTAGGAGGTCAGGAGATGCAGCAACAAGAGTGGGAGTGGTGGGATGGCCTACTGATGTGAGCCTCAGAGGGGAAGGCTGGACTTAGGGAATTTGTTTTTGCATAAGGAGGAAGAGGACAAGTCTGAAAGAAAATTAAAGAACAAGTAGACTGACCCAATTTCCTGAGTCTGGGATAAGGAGGATGGAGAAATTAAAGCCATTGTCAGCACCGTTGCCACCACCACCACCATGCCCATTGCCATTACTGCTAACGTTACTGTGTTAGGCCGTTCTTGTGTTGCTATAAAGAAATACTTGAGGCTGGGTAATTTATAAATAAAAGAGGTTTAATTGGGTCACGGTTCTGCAGGCTGTACAAGCATGGTACCAACATCTGCTCGGTTTCTGGGGAGGCCTCAGGAAGCTTACAATCATAGCAGAAAGTGAAGTGGGAGCAGGCATATCACATGGTGAAAGCAGGAATGAGAGAGTGTGGGGGAGGTGCCACACACTTTTTAAACACGAGATCTTGTGGGAGCTCTTTTACTATTAAAAGGACAGCACCAAGTGGATGGTGCTAAGCTATTCATGAGAAATCTGCCCCCATGATCCAATCACTTTCCACCAGGCCCCACCTCCAACATTGAGAATTACATTTCAACATGAGATTTGGAGGGACAAATATCCAAATTATATCAGTTACCGTGTTATTATCACCTTTAGTGTTATTATCACCTTTAGTGTTAGCAACATCATCACCGCGTTATTATCACCTTTAGTGTTATGATCACCTTTTGTGTTAGCAACATCATCACCACTGCTACAGGCATCACTATCATTACTAACAGAAACCCATCACTGCCACTACTACTGTCACCTTCTGTATCGGCAAGATCAATATTGTTGCCTTACACATCAGTATCACCAGCATCACCTCAAACATCACCATGACCATGTCCATCACCATCAATGAGACTCTACCATCACCTCTGCCACCACCACCTTCTCTATCACCTCACATGCACCACCAGTACTTGGACCCCCACCTTGCCGGCCATCATTGCTCCCACCTTCAGGAAGCCACCATGGCCACCACAAACATCCTCATTGCCACCCCTAGTGCCAGCATTGCCACCTCACGCCTACCACAACCTAATACCTAACCTCTACCACTTCCAGCCTCATTGGCACCATCACCACTACCAAGTCTGAATCACAGTGGCAGACTGTCAACTGCACCTCAACCAAGCGGGGGAAAAATTATGGCATATCCATGAAAAAATAAAAGAAAATGAAATCACACTGGCAGAGCTGCTAGATGTCTGCCGCAATACCCATCCCCCTTTTCTTCCTTAGAAACAGAATGCCAGAGTCTTCCGTGGCACAGGGGTGCTGGGAATAGAGATCACATTTCTTAGGCTCCCTTGCAGGTAGGTGTGGCCATGGGACTAAGTTCTAGCTGAAGGGCTCTAAGTGAGAGTGTGAGGGACTTGCAAGAAATCTTAAGGAGGGCAGCCCCTTCCCTGCTGCGGCCCAGGCAGCCACCCCCCCTCGCCCACGTTACCACGATCACCTCCTAGAGGGTCTTTCTGCATCCTCCTTTGCCTCCTGACTCTATGCAACAGCTAGTGTTCTGTGAAAATGTCAATTAGACCAGTTACTGCCTTATTCAAAACCGTCCAGCCAAGAATGAAATCCAAACTCCTTCTCCTAGGCACAACGTTCTGCCACCTCTTCATTCCCATCTCCCACCAGACTCCCTCTTGCTTGCTAATCCCTATGTGGCACTGCTTTTGAAGCCCCTAATGAACGACTCTTCTGCTCACCACAGGGCCCTTGCACATGCTGTTCCCTCTGCCCAGAATGTTCTTCAACCCCTAACTTCTATGGATTCTTTCAGCCTCTGCTAAAATATTCTTTGTTCCAGGAGCCCTGCCCTGACCCCCTAGCCAGGTGAGCATCTTGTATACTCTTGCTTCAAGGCCCTGTCCTTGTTTGTAACAATAAATCTGTGTGTTTCCATGTTGCATGCATCCTCCCTACCAGGTGGGGCTGCCCTGGGGGCAGGGTATGTTGGGGGACGGTTGGTGCCTTCTGTTTTCTCAGTACCAGAAACAGCACCAGGTACATGGAAATATTTGTTGAAAACAATGCATGGGTGAGGGAATTAATGCTGACCCCATGTCTAGATCTAGACTCCTGCCTCAGTTTCCTTCAGGGAAGTATTAAAGTTTTCCTTGCCTCAGTTTCCACATTTATAAAATGGGAATAACTATAGACCCTACTTATTGCAGTTGTTTGGAAGATATGAATAAGGGTTTAGAGCACTGTACGGCTGAAGGATCACATAAGTGCCTCCGATACTGTTTTTGTTTCCCTGCCCACTGGGTCTGTTTTAATGACACTGGGGCCTCTCTCGCCTCCAGCCTGCTGGAATAGACATCGTCCCTGTCTCATCCGGTCAGCCTCTTTCCTGGGGTCTGGACCTACTTCTGACTTCTTAGCTCCTGAAAGGTCCGGACAGTTTCCAACACCCTCCCTAGCAGATCATGCCCCTTGATGTGAACCTGGGCCTGGAGCACATCCAGGTTTGCCTTCAGTCCACCTCCAGGGGAGCCTCCAGTCCACCTCCAGGACAGCCTCCAGCCCACCTCCAGGGGAGCCCGGCTTCTCACTCCCCCACTGTTCTCTTAGGTCACCCCTGGTTCCCATCTAAACTCACCTGACTCCAGCATTTTGGCTGAAATGATATATTCAGCAATTTTTACTGAATGTCAAATGTTATTTAATCACAACTAAACTTGCGTACTCTAAAACTTAAACAATACAGAGAAATTAAAAAACAAAATTAAATAATCACTCCCAAACCCCACTACCCAAAATAATCATCATGAACCTGAATGAGTGTAATTCCACATCCCTCTGGACCCCTAGATACCCAAGACCAAGAGAGGCCAAAAAATATGTAGCTGGAATCACTGGTGTAATAATGCATCATAGCATATGTGCAGTTTAACAGTGTGAAAAGGTTCCATTGAATCAGAGTTAAAAAAGCTTAGTGTGCCATAGGAGGAACTAATGTGCCATGGAATGTTGTGCTGGTCCACTCTGCTGCTGAAGCCGTGCTAAGCAGGCCTGGGAAGCAGTGTGGCATGCACCCTGGTTATCTTGGTAAGATGCATGGGGCTTGCTGTATCCGTGGGGACCTGAGGGATCCCAAGCTCTGGCGCAGGCTGTGAAATCTCTTTTGGGGAAAAGGAGAAGTTATTGCCCCTCACACCTTTTACCACAAAGAAAGAGGCACAGCATTTAGTGGGCCTTCTGGGACTGGGATGCAGCAGCTATCAGCCTTGGGGACACTGCTCTGCATTCATCAGGTAGCTCAAAGGCTACACATTTTGAGTGGGCCCCAGAGCAAGACAGGCCCCGGCAGAAGGCTCTGACTGTGGTCAATCTGCCCCGAGGCCTGGCCACACAATGTGATGGCAACAGACACGCCTTCGTGCGGGATCTCCGGCCAGTTCT
This sequence comes from Pan troglodytes, assembly GCF_028858775.2. Taxonomy (NCBI): domain Eukaryota; kingdom Metazoa; phylum Chordata; class Mammalia; order Primates; family Hominidae; genus Pan; species Pan troglodytes. Next base: position 131,679,051 of record NC_086015.1, on the reverse strand, counting down.
GGTAGGAAGTTGCTTAGAGTCCTGCAGCGAGGGCGTGCTGTCCTAGAAGGAGCTCCTGGAATGCTGCTGGGCCCTGCAGAGCCTGGGACATCCAGTGACCCTGTGACAGCAGGCAGCTGGCTGTGATCAGATCCACTGAGTCCTGAGGTGGCTGGATGGCTGGCACAGTGGCCACCCATTGTGTGACAGAAGGCGGAGGCGCTCAGGTCCAGACCTGAGCAGGTCTGCGGAGGAGGCCCAGACTCCCTGTCACCCATCTCTGTTGCGCTGACACCTATTCCTGGGCTCACCTATGGCTTCATGGGAGGGTCCCCTAAGGCCACCTGATAGAATTAAAAATGAAGGCCTGGCCCACAGAGGGGTCTGCAACCAAATATGGACCCCCATGCTGTTCTACAGTTCCCAGGAGCGCCCCTGCAGAGGAGCAGTGCTTCGGGCAGCCCTGTAAGCAGTGCCCTCAATGGCTCCAGCTGTAGGGAGAGACCCTGCCCTGAGGAGGGAGTGGCATGAACTTGTGTGGCCAGGCTGGCTGGCCATGGACCCAGAAGGAGTGAGCTTGGGAGATCTGAGGCCAGGAGGTCTGGGGTTAAAGGACAGGTTGGGCACAAAGTGTGTGCATCTACCACAGACAGATGTGACAACCAGGGGAGCCTGACCTGGTCAGTGGCCGCCAGTCAGCCTGTGTCCTTGGCCACTCCAGCGCTTGCACAAGCGGTTTATGAACAGAGGCACCAGGAGGGCAAGAGTAGAGCCATCGGTCTCTGCTACTGTTGCTGGGAAATAAGCAATCACAGTGGCAGAGACAGATGCTGAGTCGGTGATTGGAGACATCCCTTGAGACTAACAGCTACTCAATGGTAGGTTGGTTACTTTGGACCCTGCCCCCCATGGAGGGGCAGCAGCTCGCATGTGCACCCACCCTGGTTTGCCTTCTGGCTGCAGAGCCTCCACTGACATCCCCTTCCCAGGGCTCATGGGGATCTGGTGGCAACATTTCTCCAGCAGGTCAGGAGGCTTCTCAATCAGTTTCCCATCAGAACCGAACACACAGAAAATGATTCGAGTGATGACTTTCTCAGTGTACCCCAGGATGATACAGAATTGGTACCATACTAGATACCCAGGAGAGAAGTTAATCCACTATGTACAATGCAATCCTTAAGTTTAAAAGCTTACTCCTCAGGGAACCCTGGCATCCTGCACAATTGCCTTGGACTAGGGGACTGAGCTGCTGTAAGGAGGTGACAACAGGAATGTAAGAATGGGTGTCCTGACCTCACTTTATTTCACATTACTCAGAAGTGGCTGGTCTAAGAGGAGTGGCCCATGGGAGACTCAGCTCAGGTGCCCGCCTGACTAGCAGCCCGAGGGCTGGGGTCTTGTCCTGTGGGCGGCAGTGCATGCAATGAGCCCAGGCTGGGCCCCGGAACCGGAATACACACCTGGAGTTTGGGGAGGAGGCCCGCTCACCATCATTCCCTTTTGCAGAACACAGACTTCCTGCCCCACAATGTTTCGCTCTGCCAAATTAGCAGTCCTGGCTTGATGGTGGGATGGGACACATGACAAATATGCCACTGAACCTGAAGCCACAACCACAGCCCAGCAGTGAGCCTGCTTGTGAGGGTGATCAACTTGGCCACTGTGAGAAGACTACTGCTGCTGCCCAGGGTGAAGACATCTAAAACTCAGGGAAGGCTCTGGGGCTTCCCCTGGTCCTTCGGTACCTGGGGATAATGACCAGTGGGCAGCTGCAGCAACCTCAGCTGGAAAAGGGCAAGCCAACTGAGGTCTCAGAATCCCCAAGGAAGACCAGGCTACCCCACCAGGCAAATGTCCCAGCGCAGCTGACCCACGGACCGCAGGTGGCGGCTTCCAGAAGAGGTGGTGAGGTGGGGGTGCTGCTGAGCATCAGTTCCAGCACTGAGACCAGGTGCAGCAGGAGGGACTGTGACCCATCCAATACTTGTGTATTAACATTGAACAAAGATCCAGGCTGGCCGCCACCTTGATTTAAGCTCTGGACACACAGGACTCAGTGATACCACAAGCAGGGCCGAGCTGGTCAGGGGTGGCGGGTGACCTCAGCAACTACCTCTTTCAGTGTCCGTGTTTTGATGCTTTGACACCTGGGGCCTTGCTGAGCCTGGAGGGACCACCTCTCTCATGGTCGGCCAATCTATGGTGATGACATGACTCGCTCTGAGCTCACCTTTCAAATGCAAAACCACCCAACCCAATGTCCACACCCCAGCTACCTTCTTTTTTGGAATCTCACACTCCAGACCACCATCCCTCTGCCCTATCCCCGCAAGGGCCAGGACCTGACAACCAGGGGCAGCCCTGCGCCCCAGAGCCCCAAAATTATTCAAACAAATCAGCCCTACACCTGCTTACCCACCTCACCGTTAATTCCATGATGGAGGCTCCTGCCTTCTGGTCCTCTCTCCCTCTGCCTCCTGACCCACCCAGTGCCTCCCGGGCAGCCCCCTCCTCTAAGGAACTGTGAGTAATAAACTATCTTTTCAGCGGCAGTCGTTGCATGGTCTGTTGGCCTTGCTATACTTCAGATTTTCTGTTTCACATCCATTATTTTTAACCGTGGACTGCATCAGACACCTCTGTGCCCACTTCACATCCTCTTGACCTCCTGCTTGTCCCAGCCACGGTGCTATCATGGTCTCTTCCATGTGGTCTTTGCACAGCTTTGCAACTCACTTCTTGCCAGAGCTGGCATGCTGTGAGGACCGCCTGTGGGAACTGCTTGGCACTCACACACTGCAATCCAGAAGCACGAGGTCACTGGGTGGCCCAGTGGATGGATGGGAGCCTATGGCTGTGTGCCCCTCTGCCATCCCTGGGCCAGACAGCATTCAGCACCTCCCACAGGTTTCCACGGATGGCCCCTTGGGGTGGAGCACAGAACCCCACAGAGGCGGCCGGGTTGGCAGTGCCTCCTGCTGCTTTTCCTCCTTCCCTGCCTGGCTCCCCTGTGGCTCACTCACTCCTATCCCCTGGCATTGCTTCCCAACAAAACTTCCTGCACACAGACTCCTTTCTTCCAGGCAGTCCTTTCGGGGGGAGCTCAGGCTAAGGTGAGCCTTGGGTTGCCTTTCCCAAGGTCTGTGCTGAGAATGAAGGGAGATGGTGACGAGGGGAGCTAAGAGCTCCTTCCACCGGCATCCCTAGCTGGGGGTAGAGGGGGGCTCCTCCCTTGGTGAAGGGGAGAGGCATCTATAGAAAAGAACTGAAGGCTGGCCATTGCTGGCTGTCTTCTATCCCTGGCCCAAATATTGGAGCAGCCCTGGGGCAGGGGAGCGAGAGCCCCTATGTGGATTGGAGGCACCCACCTGCCGCTGCCCCTGCTGGAGGTGTGACCTGAGGCTGAAGTGAGGAGGCAGGGCCAAGGGCAAGCCTCCGGTCTCCTCCTGCCCCACAGAGGCCTCATGCCCATTCTGGAGGCCAGAGCCCAGATGTGGAGACACCTGCTCCCCAACCGCCTGCAGTGCTCCAGGCACACGGCTGCAATCCTCTTAGCCTCTAGGGGGCTCTAGACTCCCTACCACACCTACCCCAATACTTCCATGGGTCCTGAGGCTGAGGGGCTTTCTTCAGGGTGGAACAGCAGATCCAGTTAGGAAGGGCCCAAGTTTCAGTCCAGAACCACTGCTCCCGAGCTCTGATCTGTGCCTCAGTTTCCCCACCTGAAGAATGGAAATGACAAGGAGCAGTTCACAGGATGGGAAGGATGGCAGCAGAGAGGATAAGCTGGCTCCTGGGATGGGGCCTGGAGCCTGTCCCCTGGCCGGGGGTGTCTCCCTGCAGATGACAGAGAATGGGCTGCCTTTCCTTGCATGGAAGTCAGCACTGGGGTCAGGCTGGGCTGCAGCTGGGGGAACCTGGATGCCCCTGGGCACTGACGGGGCACCTGAACTCTGAGCTGGGCCCAGGGCTGGGCCAGAGGCCTGCAGCAGGCCCCATGGTGGCCCAAATGCCAGGCTTTTGGGGGAGGTCATTTGTGGTTCAGCTCTTGGGTCCCATAAAGGAGGGCCCCGTGGGGAAGCGAGTTCTCTGTGAGACTCAGTTCCTTTCTTTTCTTTTCTTTTCTTTTTCTTTTTTTGTTTTATTTTTAAATTTTTTTATTTCAATAAGTTTTTGGGGGAACAAGTGGTGCTTGTTTTATTTCAATAGGGTTTGGGGGAACAAGTGGTTACATTAACAAGTTCTTTAGCAGTGATTTCTGAGATTTTGGGATTTTGGTGCGCCTATCACCTGAGTGGTGTACACTGTACCCAAAGTGTAATCTTTTATCCCTCACCACCCACCCTTTCCCCTGAGTCACCAAAGTCCAATGAATGGCTCATTCTTATGCCTTTGCGTCCTCATAGCTTAGCACCCACACATGAGTGAGAACATACGATGTTTGGTTTTCCATTGCTGAGTTGCTTCACTTAGAATAATGGTCTCCAATTCCACCCAGGTTGCTGCGAATGTCATTATTTCGTTACTTTTTATGGCTGAGTAGTAGTCCATGGTATATATACACCACATTTTCTTTATCCACTTGATTGATGGGCATTTAGATCGGTTCCATATTTTTGCAATTACAAATTGTGCTGTTATAAACATGTGTGTGCACGTATATTTTTTGTATAATGACTCCTTTTCCTCTGTGTAGATACCTAGGAGTGGGATTGCTGGATCAAATGGTAGATTTACTTTTAGTTCCATTCATGTCCTTAGCCCACTTTTTGATGGGATTGTTTGTTTTTTCTTGCTGATTTGTTTGAGTTCTTTGTAGATTCTGGATGTTAGTCCTTTGTCAGAGATACAGATTGTAAAGATTTTCTCCTACTCTATAGTTGTCTTAACAGACTCTGCTGATTATTTCTTTTTTTTTTTTTTGAGACGGAGTCTCGCTCTGTCGCCCAGGCTGGAGTGCAGTGGTGCGATCTAGGCTCACTACAAGCTCTGCCTCCTGGGTTCATGCCATTCTCCTGCCCCAGCCTCCTGAGTAGCTGGGACTACAGGTGCACACCACCACGCCTGTCTAATTTTTGTTGTATTTTTCAGTAGAGACAGGGTTTCACCATGTTAGCCAGGATGGTCTCGATCGCCTGACCTCGTGATCGGCCCACCTCAGCCTCCCGAAATGTTGGGATTACAGGCGTGAGCCACCGCGCCCAGCCTGATTATTTCTTTTGCTGTGCAGAAGCTTTTTAGTTTAATTAGGTCCCATCTATTTATCTTTGTTTTTGTTGCATTTGCTTTTGGGTTCTTGGTCATGAAGGCTTTGCCTAAGCCAATGTCTAGAAGGGTTTTTCCGATGTTATCTTCTGGAATCTTTATGGTTTCAGGTCTTAGATTTAAGTATTTGAGCCATCTTGAGTTGATTTTTGTATAAGGTGAGAGATGAGGATGCAGTTTCATTCTACATGTGGCTTGCCAATTATCCCAGCACCATTTATTGAATAGGGTTTCCTTTCTCCATTTTATGTTTTTGTTTGTTTTGTCAAAGATCAGTTGGCTGTAAGTATTTGGCTTTATTTCTGGGTTCTCTATTCTGTTCCATTGGTCTATGTGACTATTTTTATACCAGTACCATGCTGCTTTGGTGACTATGACCTTATAGTATAGTTTGAAGTTGAGTAATGTGAAGGCTCCGGATTTGTTGTTTTTGATTCTGAGTCAGTTTCTTCATCTGTAAATGGGATGGCTCCAGCTGCCCTGTAGGGCTGTGAGAGTCCTGAGGTTTACTGATCCAATCCTGGCAGGAGACATAGTCTGCAAACTAGGGGAAAGGGCTTAATGAGCTGGCCACTTACCAATGCTGCTTAAGGGATGGTGACAGTACAGAGAGCAGGAAGCCACCATTCCTGCCTCTGGGGAGTGGGAGCAGGGCTGTTACTGGAGCTCTCCCAAGCTGCAGCCCAGGAGAGGGCCACCCTCCCACCACAGTGGGGACTGTGGCTCTTAGTCAGGACATGGCCAGCCTCAACCCAGGAGGAGCTGGATGAGTAGTTCTGGCCACTCTCTCCTTCCACCCTTCCAGTCTTCAGCTGGTGTCCCCATTGGTGAACCAGACCAGAGGCAAGGGCAAGGGGACCGTGGCAGGAGAGCACACAGGGCATGGAGAGGGATGGCTGTGGTCGTGGAGGAGGAAACAGAATGTTCAGTATAGTAAGTGAATTGCTGGCAGCCTGGGAGGCTGAGTTGTGCTCTGCCCTGGGTCCCTGGGGCTACAGCACCTATGAGAGAGACTTGCTCTCTGAACCCCTGGCCTGAGGCTGGCAGGAACCACCAGGCAGAGGGCACCCCACTGATGAGGGACGGAGGTGGTACAGGCCTGAGGCTGTACTAAGTGCTGGCAGCATGGTTTTTGTGACTGGGTCTGTGAGAACCAAGCCCATGAGGGAAGCTGGCCCAGCCAGGCCCTGGGAGCTTCTGGAATGTCAGACAGAGACAGAGAAACCAAGACAGTGCCTACCTGCAACCCAGAATCCTGAACAACCTCACACCCAGGCAGCCCCAGGTCATGCTGTCTCTGGGCTTTAGAGCCTCATCAGGGGCTGGTAAAAACTCTTCCTTGCAGCCCCCCCCCCAAGTGCTGGGCCACCTCGGACCTGTAACACCTCTCCCCAGGATCACCTCTTTCTGTGCCACCTCACCGCAGGCAGTGACGGGAGGTTCCTAGAGGATACCTGGGTGCCTGGCCCCCAAAATCTGGTGACAGAGGCTGGGACAAGACAGGGGCAGCTCCTAACCCCACCTGTGAATCAGGCTGGGCCAGGGCTATCCTGTCTTTGTCCCGCTTGGGTCTCCTGCCCAGCCTGGCCAATCTGCACAGACCTTATCTTGGCCATCCATCCAGGCCACCTGGACTAACCAGTCCTGCCAGAAACTGGATCTGGCCACAAATGCCCCTCCCTGGGGGAGAGGGCAGTGAGACAAGCCCCCCACCTTCCACTGGCCTTTCCTGCTGGCTGAGCCAGAGGGTCAGGGCCCAGGGGTAGAGGAGTTGGGCCTCTGGGCTCTCCTCCCCTCCCCCGCCCTCTCCTGTGGCAGGCAAGGCTGGGTCTAAGCTGAGAATGACGCATGGCCCAACAGACAGACTGAGCCATGTCCCTCTCCTACCCAGTTGCTCAGCTGCCAGGGAGTCATAGCCAGGGCCAGGAAGGGAGGATCGCTGCAGAGAGTCGAGGAGCCACCTAGTGAGCTCCCAGGACCAATTTTTCTTTGTTCAAGAGGGAAACTGAGGCCCAGAGAGGCTCTTCTTTATTTGTAAAGCTGTTTAATAATCCATCATATGGGACCACCAACTTTTTCCTTTATATAAATTTATTGTCTCTTGTGTGCCTAAAGGTAAGCATTCTACCCATGTAGCCTTATGTCTTCCTCAGACGGCCCTGGAGGGGTTGGGTATTGCCATTATTCCCACCTTACAGATGAGGAAACTGAAGTTCAGAGAGGTTAGGACAGTTGCCCAGAATCACACAGCTGGGCTGAGATTGGAACTCTCATCCACTTGCAAAGCTGTGCTCTTGGGGTGGCTTCCAGGTTTCCCCATGACATAACTGGGTCTTCTTTGTCCACTCATCTTATTCGTGCCCTTTAAAGATAAATTCAGCCTGGGCAACATAGTGAGACCCCATCTTTCCAAAAAAATTTAAAAAGTAGCTGGGTGTGTTGGTGCACACCTGTGGTTGCACTATTTGAGGGAGGCTGAGGCAGGAGGATTGCTTGAGTCTGGAGGTCAAGGCTGCAGTGAGCTGCGATCGTGCTACTGCACTCCAGCCTGGGTGGCAGAGCGAGACCCTGTCTCAATAAATAAATAAATTTTAAAAAATGAAGATAAATTATTCGAGGTAAGTCACTGGATCAAAGCTTCCGCAGAATTTTGAGTGTCATATTGACAAACTGCACGCCAGAAGCAGGGTCCATGGGAGCTCCACCTGTCCCACAGCTGCCCGGCACTGCTTGTTGTCAGTATTCTTGCCTTTTACTCCAGAAATGAGGAATGATACCATGTGATTCCGTGCGCATAACCTAGACTTGAGGCATCTCGTCTGTGTTGGCCATTTCTGTACCTTCTGGCGTGAATCCCAATCCTCCGTTCTTTGCAGGAGAAGACAAGGGTTGGGAGGCCACAGGTTCCTACTGCTTTCTGGCCTCAGGCTACTCACCTGCAAAATAAAGAGAGAGGGTGCTCCTGGGATGATACTAGCAGCTGACCCTGGCAGGGGACACCAGCTCCTCTGGCCTGATTCCAGCTGCAGGAATGTTTCTCCTCCCAGGTCTTGCCCCAGGCCTGACTCCTGACACTAGGCAGTAAATAACTTTCCATTTGGTCACCCCTGTTTTGGAGAATCTTTTGCTCTGGAGAAAGTGGGCGTGTGCCCCAGTCAAGCCCCACCCCAGTTACCTAGGAGGAGACAGGACCTTAGGGTTGGGTCAGGATGGGTGGGAGAGGGGTAGGTCTGGGAGGGTGGGGATCCTGGCATCCTAAGCATGAGTGTCATTGCCCACGAGGGCCCTGAGCTGCGGGCATCCACATCCCCAGGCCACATCGCTGCATGTGAGGCCAGACGTATCATCCCAAGGCCACCACACCAGGTGGCTGCAAGGCCGGTGGGACAAACCTGGCTCCTGCCTCCTCCTAAGCCCACCAGTCCTCTCTGCCCTGGAGCAGCGCTCATAGTACAGATGGGAAGACTGAGGCAGGAATGGGCAGCGATTGGGTCCCAGCCACCCACAGTGGGTACAGAGGTCTGGCTGGCCTAGGACCAGTTGGGAGGGATGGGGCTGCCCCCCACATGTGCCCCACACCCTTGGCAGCGGCAAATCCCAGCCCCTGCTCCAGGGCTCCAGGTGTGTGGACAGCAGGTTCCTTTGCAGGGAGTGCGAGCAAGAACACAGGCCAGGGACGCCCAGCGACTGGAGTGGGTCACCTGGCGCCGGGGGGAGGGAGGAGCGGGTCCCAGGGCAAGGACGACGCGGTCTTCACCGGAGCCTCGGCATGATGTGGGAGCGGAGTTGTCCCCCACCCCCCAGGTCAGCTGCCCGAGCGCCGCCGAGCGAGGCCGGCCGCCAGCGGGCCATCTGCATGACAAAGGCGCGCCCCGGCGGTGCGAGCGGGAGAGGGGCGCCCCGAGCTCCGCCCGCCCGCAGGCCCGCAGCTGCCCTGCTAAGCCTCCACCCCGCGGCCCGGAGATTTGGGGGGCGGGGGCGGCACGCGAGCCCGGGCGCTCAGCTGTGTTTGCTCGGGGGGGAGCCACGCGGGGCGGCGGGGCTGGGGCGCGGGACAAAGGCCCGGATCTGACCGACCCCGCAGGTGGCGCGGGGGAGGGGGCGGAGGCTCCGGGAGAGGGCGATGGGGGAGGGGCGGCCTCCCGGCTGCCCAACCCCAGTGCCCAGAAGCTGAGACCCCCTCGGGGGGCCGCAGTCCCCGAAACCTGGCCTGGGGATCGCCTGGGTCCTCCTCCAGGCCCCCGGCCCTTTCCTGGAATTCCAAATGTTCAGCAAATGCGGCCACCGTCCGGGCGGGCTGCTTCATTTGTCCTCAGCTCCAACAACACTTTCTCCCTGGTGCCTCCTTCAGTGCCAGCAGGGGTGCCCGACGCCATGTCCCCGGACCACCCTCTCCTGGGAGCCTCTCTCTTCACTTTCCCGCATGTCCAGGGAGCCAGCTGGCCTTCCCAGCCCCACATTCACCGCAACCAGCCCCTTCGCCTTTCCCGCTCCAGGAAACAGTCCCTCCACACTCCCGCTGCCCAGGCCAAACCCGCAGGCACCTGCCTCCACGCCTCTCTCTCCGCTGGCTCCACCTTGGACGTCTCCCCAGAGACGTCTCCCCCTCCCAGTTCCGGCCGCTGGTCCCGCCTGGACCAGTGAGCACCCTCCCTCCTGTACCCGGCTCTATCCCGCTGCAGCCCATTCTCCTGCAGCAGCCGGAGGGTCTGTTAAAGCCAAGTCAGAGATCCTCCCTCCTCTGCTCCACACTCTCCCTTGGCTCCCACCTCACTCACAGGAAAAGCTCACCCCGCAGTGGGCTCCAGGACCACCTGATCTCACGACTGCCACCTCCCCCATCTCTGGCCTGTCTTTCCACTCAGCCTCCCCAGTCTCCTTGGTTTCTCCTTGGGCGGCCAGGCCTCCGGCCTCTGCATGGCCGCTACCTCTGCTTGGAACACACTTCACGGGACATCTGTGTGCCTCACTCCCGCGCTTCCTTCAGGCCTTTACTGAAATGCCGCCTCCTCAGTGAGGCCCTCCTTGGTTTAAAATGTCAGCATGCCTTCTTCAACTCCTTTTGCCTTGCTCTCTGCCCTAGTTTTTCTCCTCGGCACTTCTTCCTATTGGCATTTCTGCACGTGGTACTCATTCCCGTTGCTCATTTTGTTTTTTGTCTTTCCCATTGACTGTAAGATGCACCAGGGCAGAGACTGTCTCCTGTTGGCTGTTGTGACCCCCAAACCTAGCATGGTCCCTGGAACACAGTAGATGCTCAGTAAATATGTGCTGGATAAATGAGTAAATTAAATCCTTTACGCCTCCACAGCACCCTGTAAGGTAGGCCCTCTGTAAGGTAGACACCCTCCTCCCCATTCTACAGATGACAGTGCTGAGGCACAGAGAGTAAGTCACTTGCCTGGGTCTCATGGCTAGAAAGTGTGGGAGGCAGGATTTGAATCCAGGACCTCACTACCCAGTAAGGTCTCAAACTAGTGGCCCACACACTGTTTTTGGCTCTCAGAAAGGTTTTGTGTGGCTCGAACACTTTCAGAAAAAATTGAATAAACTGTGGCCATTTAAAAATCAGGAGGCCAGGCATGGTGGCTTACGCCTGCAATCCCAACACTTTGAGAGGCTGAGGCAGGAGGATTGCTTGAAGCCAGGAGTTTGAAACCTGGGCAACATAATGAGACGTCCCCCACCCCCACCTCTACAAGAAATAAATATAAGCCTGGCATGATGGTACATGTCTGTAATCTCAGCTATTTGGGAGGCTGAGGCAGGAGGATCACTTGGGCCCAGGAGTTTGAGGCTGCACTGAGCTAAGATTGCACCACTGTACTCCAGCCTGGGCAACAGAGTGAGACTTCATTTCTAAAACACAACAAAACAAAAAAATCAGGATGCTTTGTGCAAAATTCCAGACCTCCAGCTTTCCTTGCAAAATCGGAACCTCTGGCCACACCGTGTCCCCAATCCCACAAGGCAGCCACTGGCAGGGGCTGAGTGGCACTGCTCCTCAGGACTGGCATGGACTGCCTCCATGCCCAGTCTCCACCCCACTGCTCCTGGCCCTGCCCCAGGCCTCCCTCCCGTGAGCTTGAGCATTCTGTGCCTCTGCTCTTGCTGTTCCCTCCGCCTGGAATCCTCTTCCCACAGTTCTTGGCCTGGCTGTCCCCTTCTTGTCACTCAAGGCTTAGCCCCTCAGGAAGCCCTCCGTGCCCACTTTGGCTAAGGATCATGATCTGAAGTCACTTTACGAGTGTATTTGGTGCCTGCACACTGTCTGTCTCCCTAAGGAGGATGGCAGCTCCAGTCGGCAGGAGCCAGTTCAGCCCATTTCTCCCGTCCAGGGCAGCACCTGTGCCCACACCAGGCTGCAGGCTTGTTGATTGACGGAATGAATGAGCCGATGAATGAATGAAGAACTTGCGGGTGGCAGCCGCTGTTGTGAGCACTTCCCATGCCTGGAGCACTGTCTCTGTGCACAGCAGGCTTCTGTGTGAGCTGGGGCTGGGTCACACACAGATCTCTTGCCGGGGATTCAAGCTGTGGTGGCTTCTGTCTTCCCAGCCAGGGCCTCAGGCTCTGTGACAACCTTGAGAGGCATGGGCAACCCTATCCCCCACTCCAGTGCCCAGCTCTCGCTGCAGATCTGGGGCTCTGAGTCTTCCGGGTCAGCTGAGCTGGGCCACATGAGGGTCACCTTCCTGGTGTTGCAGGGGCAGCCCTGCCCCCTACTTGCCCAGAACTTCCCCCAGGTTTCAGAAGGAGATAGCTGTGTGAACTGGCAGTGTCCAGGCTGATTCCAGGCCCAGCTCCTTCTGTTTCTTGCTGTGTGACTTGATCAATTTATCTCACCTCTTTGAGCCAGTTTCCCCTTCTATACAGCGGGACCACTGCCCCTGCTTGAGACTTACTGTGAGAGCTCCTGTGCACACCCCCAGCGCCAGTGCCCAGCGGGCACTCAGCACACAGGACACGGTCTGGCCTCCCCTCTGGCTGCCCAGGTGGAAGGCCTCCCCATGACATCACTCCTGCACAGGGGCACCAGCAGCCAAGGGCCTGGGGTCTGTACCAGCCGGCTGGTGGCGGCCCTGTGCGCGCACTCATGTGCATGGTCTTGGGTGAGGGTGTGACCATGTGGATTGTGTGTGTGCATGTGGCTACTTGTGACTGTGTGTGAGTGCCCACACATAGGATCACGTGTGTTGTGTGAGCCTGTGGTTGGGGATGGCTGCTGCCCGGGCATTGGCTCTGTGTCACGGCTTGTCCGTGACTCTGTGTCCCGGTGTGTGATGGTGATGGTGTGGTTGTGGGTGAGACACTGGGCGAGGGCAGGGCCAGGTACCCGAGTGGTCCAGCCAGTCCTCGGCAGCTGGGTGGGCTGGGTGGGAACACGCTCACCTGGCTCTCCAGGCAGCCCTCAGGTGGGGAGTGCACTGGGCCCCAGCTGACCCGGGCTGGCTGGGCAGTCTGAGCCAGAAGGGGCCGGTTGACGGGGTTTCGGGAGGCCACTGCACCCCGGGCCATCTGTTCTCAGGACCTGCTCTGCTGGTCATGCTCTGGGTCCCAGGACCCAGGATGGGGGCAGGAGGCTGCCTTGCTTATTGCAGCCCTGGGAGCCCCTCCTCTGACGATGTGTCAGATACGGCGTCCTGCATGTGGCCTCCCCGCTCACCCTGCCTCCACCGCGTGCCCTCACTGTCTGCCCAGCCTCCTCCCAGTAGCACTATGTTCTGCACCCATCTGGCTGTGAGATGAGGGCAGGGACCCCTTCACCACCCATATCACGTGGACACAGGGCCCAATATGTTCATCCAGCACAGACCCAGTTCCCTGGGGTTTGTTGATGGAACGAGTCAGCTGGAGGTGGTGGCTGCTTCCACCCCTGGCCGGGTGGGCCTCACTGCTGGCCCCTGTCGCTGGGGGAATCGACAGCTCCCTGCCCCCAGCTTTCCAAGGACCTCAGCGGGAAGCACAGCCCCTCCCAGGGACCTCCACTTTTCCCTGCCAAGACTCCAGGCTCTGTGGTGGGTCTGGCTTGTACCCCCCTCCCACACAGTTCCCCAAGGCCTCAGGCCCCCCAAGTGGAGAGACACCTGGCAACCTGGACCTGTTGGAGAAAACTAAGCCTCCGTAGGGACTCAGTTTCCCTGCTGGGCTGGCTGGGGCTGCTTGCCTGAGGAAGCTTCCCTCGGTCTATCTCGGGTTCAGAGGAGGGCTTGGCTTGCCAGGGCAGGGGCAAGGCAGAAGCCCCCAGGACCCCTGCCTGCTCCTCAGGTCCAGGAGGAAACCTACGAGTGAAAGCAGACTTAGTGGGAAAACACACCCAGCCCCAGGAGGCTGCCCACCTGGCGGGCCTCGGGGTCCTGAGCCTGCGACAGAGGTGCAGAGACAGAACCAACAGGTTAGTACAGGGAGAGAGAGAAGCAGCAGACACACACATCACACACTCTGGGGCAGGGATCATGCACCGGGGCCAGGCAGCTCCCCAGGTTTCTTGGATCTGGACTTAGAATGCCAACTGTTAATGCCAAGCCCAGAATGGCTCTGGTTGTCAATTCACAAATGGTGTATATGTGACTGTGACTTTGTGTGTGTGCACATGCATGCGTGAAGGTACATGAGGCTCAAGGGTCTGGTGGGCATGTTTGCAGAGCCTGGCCGGTGTGTGTTATGGACGAGGGATGGAGATTGCCACCTGCCTGTAGCGTGTGTCTGTATGCATGGGAGGCAGCCTGCTGGCCTCTGTGACCGTGCCCCAGTGTCCCTGGGCAAAAGTGTGTGTGATGTGTGGCCTCCCTCAGTGGCACTGCCAGAGCCAGGCTGGGAGCTTCAGTGGAGGACCTGCCCTCAGGGCCCCTAAGTACCCCTGACCCTGGCCCTGGCCTCAGACCTGGACCCCGAGCGGGAGCCCTGGCTGGCCCACATGGGGGCTTTTGTCCATTTCTGAAGTGACAAGAGACACACAAAAGGGCTTTTAATTAAATCAAAGAAGGGGGAAACAGGCCAGCCGGGCCGCTATTATGTTACCAAACGCGAAAATGAAAACTTATTTTTAAAGCTCTGGTATTAATTTGAGATTATTCAGATAGTTAATTAAAAGTGCAGCATGTGTTAAATATTATTTCAACAAAGATTATCATCAGGCCTCCATGTAATGTGATCCTTGGGCTTGGGAGCTTTATGCAAATGGCTGCAGCCAGGAGGAAGGGCCCTCAACAGAAGGGTGGCAGGCAGGGGCAGGGAGGGCAGGAGCTCCGCGTAGGCCCACTCACTCCCCTCGGGTCTGGCTCCCCCAGACACAGGTGGAGTCTCAGCCAGGGCCCCCTTTCCAAGCCCTAGGTGAGTAGGGGCCTGACTGTCTGGCGGGTCTCGAGCCCACCAGTCAGTCAGCAGCAGGGCCCCATACAGTCTTCTGGATGGCACTGTGGGCCATGAGGGAGGCTGGCCACACTGCCTGCCTCGAAGACCAGCACACCTGTAGGTGTGTGTACATGGGCGTGAGCAGGGGGTCTGGGAACAGCAGTGTGGATGTGTGTGCTCCTGACGCTGTCACAAGACTGGGTGTGCACAGGTGACGCTTGTGCATGAGCCGGGAGGCTGGCAGCGTGTTTGTGTTCAGGGTCTCTCCATCTTACACGTGGACTCTGGCACTGACAGTCTGGGCCCCTGCATGTGTTATGAATATTTGTGTGTGGTACACATGGGCATGGGGTGGGCACTGCTGGGTGTGTGCCCATAACCCACCCTGAGCAAGTCACATCACTGCTCAGCGCCTCAGTTTCCCCGTCTGTAGAATGGGATGGGTAATAACAGTAAACGCCTCATTGGGAGAGTTGGACGGGATTACATGGGATAACACAGACAACCAACTTAGGCCTGTCCTGTAGAGACAGAACGCAAGCGGCAGGTGAGAGCCGTCTACCTAATTTTATATCTTAGCCACAATTTTAAAAAGAAAAAATGAAATTAATTTTCATATATATTATTTAACCCAGTAGATCCAAAATATTACTATTTCAGCTCAATACAAAAGGTGATAAGTGTGATTGTTTAGTCTCTCTTTGTCACAGAAGGCCTTTGGAAGCTGGGGTGTACTGGGCCCTGGGTATATCTCATCTTGGACGGCCACATCACCGGTGCTCAGAGCCACGTGGGGACGTGGCGGCCTTTGAGCCTAAGGCCCTGCCCCCCCAGGCCGGCTCTCCGCAAACCCGGGGCCAGCGCTCTCCCGGAGAGACTCCCGGGGCACCTCGCTGGATGGCGGGGACTGGCGGGGTAGGGGTGGGGTAGCCCGGAGACGGGTGGGCCCAGGATCCCTCGCTAACCTCCTCCCCCACACCGTGCACTGGGTCCGTGTCCCTAGGTCGTGCGTCCCAGACAGTCCGACAGGTGTTTGCCGCAGTCCTGAGACCACATTCGGGCTCCCGCCCGCGCTGCGCCTCGCCGGGGCCGCCCCTGCCCGCCCTGCCGTGCGCTCTCGGCCGCTGGGCGCGGGCCGCTCCTGCCCTCTGTCGGCGCCTGGCGGCAGCGCAGTCCCGCGGCGGGCCGGGGAGGGGGCCTGGCTGGCTACGGCCCTTCGGGGCGGAATGGGTGCGTGCCCACCCCACCGTGCAAGGGCCCCACCGTTCCAGGACATTTTCACACCTCATCCCACAGGATGCTTACGGCGTGCTGCGAGGCCAGCAGCGCCAGCCTGGTTTTACAGACAGGAAAGCGGAATCTCAGAGAGGACCTGTGACCTGCCCAGGGCCACACAGCAGGACTGCAGGCAGGGATTCGAGCTGAGGTGGGAATCCAGGTGTTCAGCGCACTTCCATGAGTCCCGCCGGGTTCAAGTGCTGGCTCTGCCCCGCGTGGCCTGTGCAGCGAGACAGGTGACAACCTCTCTGAACCTGAGTGGCTCTGCTGTAAGCTGGGGGCGACAGTAGCCCCTCCTGCGTAGGACTGCTGTGAGGATTGAACAGGGGATGACTGTAAGGTTTCTAGCAGGTCCCTGGAACTCAGCATTCATCCAAAAAGTCGCTAAGTCACAGCATAATAACACGATTCACCTACCTCGGGGCCTTGGCACCTGCTGGGCCCCCGCCTGGAAACCTTTCCCCCGGATCTTGGATGGGATGGCCCCTCCGCCTTAATCTCGGTTCAAACTCACCTCAGCAAGGCCCGCCCCAGTCACCCTGTTAGCATCGCCCTAATTCATGCCCTTGGAGCCCTTGCCAACAGCCAGATGGTCCCGCGTGTCCCCAGGCTGCCTGGTTTCTTTCCTGCTGCCCACAGGACAGGAGGGCCCAGGAGGGCCCGGGAGGGCAGAGCTCGTTCATCCTGGCCATTTCCGTCACTGGGAGCACCGCGCCTGGCCTGGGTGGGTGCCCGATGGGAATGTGTTGAGTGAAAGGTAAAATGCCCAGTCAGGCGGGAATGCAGACAGCAGCTGGGGTGGGAAACCGCGTGGCAGTAAAACACACGCCACACAACACAGACCTTCCACGGTGAGGTTTTTACTTATGGGAGAGAAGCACCGATGCTCACACAAAACCCCACAAGAGTGTTCGGAGCAGCTTTAGTCACAGGCACCCCAAACTGGAAGCAGCCCGAGTGTCCTTCCGCAGGTGAATCCATCCGCTCGTCCACAGCCACACCTCGGGGCCCTGCTCAGTGACCCAAGGAGCTGCTGGGACGTGCAGCCACAAGCATGAATCCCAAGGCCAGGAAGCCTTGCTGGAAAGGCCACACACAGTGTGATCCCACTCATGTGACATTCTAGAAAGTGTAAAACAACAGTGATGGAAAAGAGATGAGTGAATGCTGGGGCCGGGAGTGCGAGGGGTGCTTACACAGGAGCATGAAGCATGGGGGTGCACCTGTTCTCTCTTTTGACTCAGGTAGGGGTTACACAACTGAATGTGTTTTTCAAAACGCACAGAGCTACATGTTTAAAGGGGTGATTTTTACTGTATGTGACAAACAACAATTTTAAAAACCAGTCACAGAGTCGCAGACTCTCAGAATCATGGAGTTGACCAGTCCTACCTGCTTGGTGAGAGGCCCTGACCACCCCGCCACTGCCTCCCTGAGAAGGGCCACTTCCGCCGCAGTCTCCACCTTAGACTGAACGAGCTTTAGAACTGGCCCACAGAAGATGAGAGGAGTGGGGGAGTAGATTGGGGTGGGGCAGGAGACACGGTCCGGGAGGTTGTTACTTCCATCCACTTTGTTGTGTGCGTCAGTAGTTTGTTGTGGTGGGTATGGACACATGGGGTTCACTGTATTATACTCCGCGCACTTTTCGTATGTTTGAACTATTTCCTTAATAAAAATGATAAATGGCTGGGTGCCGTGGCTCATTCCTGTAATCCCAGCACTTTGAGAGGCCAAGGCAGGAAGATCACTTGAGGACAGGAGTTCACAAGCAGCCTGGGGAACATAGTGAGACCATGTCTCTACCAACAAAGAAAAAAAAATAGGCAGTATGATGGTGCATGCCTGTGTAGTCTTAGCTACTCAGGAGGCTGAGGCAGGAGGATCATGAGAGCCTAGGAGTTCGAGGCTGCAGTGAGCCATGATCACACCACTGCACTCCAACCTGGGTGACAGAGTGAGACTGCCTAAAACAAAGCAAAACAAAACAAAACAAAAACCAAAACACCCCCAAACCAGATAAGTAATACAATAATTTAAAAACAACAATAAAGTGAATTCCACCATAGAACCCCACTGGCCTCTTCTGCAGCCCTGGGAAGCAGGTTACTTTCTGCCCATTGAGGAGAAGAGCAGACTGAGGCTTGGGGAGGCACCCAGCCTGTTGGTGTAGGGAGCAGCCAGCAGCAGAAGCCAGGAGGCTGGTGGGTGCTTCCTGCAGCCTGCCAGAGGTGACTCTTGGGGCCAGGTGTCTTTGGGAATGGCTGCATTTCATCCCCCAGGAAGTGTGCGTGTGTGCATGTGCACGCATAGTGTGTGTGTGCACGTGTGTGGTGTTTCTGGGTGTCGTTTCTGTGTCTCCCGCAGCTCCAGGTCACATTCTCCCCATCACCCCCCCCCCCAGGCAAAGGGCCTCTGTTCCCTACCCACCAAGGCTCTGGTGCTGAACCACCCGCTGCAAGGGTTGCCCCCAGGAATTGGCTGCAGGGCAGAGAGAATGGCCATGGAGCATTGACCAATTTTAAAAAACAATTTTATTGAGCTATAACTTACATGCTATAAAGTTCCCCCACTTAAAGTGTACAATTCCAAACTTCTGTATGTTTACAGATTTGTACAACCATCACTACAATCTAAGTTTAGAACACCCTGTCCCCTGAAAAGAAACTGTCTCCACTGGCAGTCACTCCCCACTTCCTGCTCCCCCAGGCCTTGGCAAATCTACTTTCTGCATCTATAGGTTTGCCTCTTCTGGACATTTCACATAAATGGAATCACACACTATGTGGCCTTTCACGATTGGTTTCTTTCACTTAGCACAATGCCTTCATGGTCCATCCATGCTGCAGTGCATAGCAGTACTTCATTCCTCTTATTTATTTATTTATTTATTTATTTATTTATTTATTTATTTATTGAGACAGGGTCTTGCTCTGTCACCCAGGCTGGAGTGCAGTGGTGCAATCATAGCTCATTGGGGCCTCTAGCTCCTGGCCTCAGGTGATCCTTTCACCTCAGCCTCCCATAGTGCTAGGATTTCAGACATGAGCCACTGCACCTGGCCTTCATTCCTTTTTAATTTTTATTAGATTATTGCCAAATAATATTCCATTGCATGGGTAGATAGATATTTTGTGTATCCATTCGTCAGTTGATAAACAGGGTTGCTTCCATTTTTTGGCAGTAACTTTATGTTAAACTTTTAAAGAAACACCCAAGCTGTTTTCCCAAGTGACTGCCGTGAAGCATTTAATGAGCACCTGCTGGGTGCCCGTTTCCCTCTGACTGCTACCCAGAGAAGGTGGTCCTAATATTAATTTCATTTCGCTGAGGCACAGACAGGGTGAGACCCTTCCTGCAGGTCTCACTGGATCCCAGATCTGTTTGTGCTGCTAAAAGCAAAGCTGCCATGGGTGGTGTGGGCCTGGGAAAGGTCCTCTTGGTCACGTGACCTCTGGGAGGGCTAGTAGCCTGCAGGTGGGGGCAGCATGACCTCCTCATTACCCAGTGCTCCCAGCAGGTCAGGCGGGCACACAAGGGGGACCTGAAGGAAGGCTCTGGTGACTGTCCGGGACCAGCCTGGGCTGGCTGTCCCTGGGGTAGGCAGGGACATCTGGGCCTCTGGTCTGAGTGGCAACTCTCCCACCCTCCCGGGCACCTCCTTGTCAGGGGATGGGATGTTTCAAGCTCCCTCTGGTCCCTGGCCTGGATCTGGCCCAAGCAAGGGTTGAGGAAACTTTGGTCCAATGATTGGGCAAGGGGATCAATAAACTAATGGGCCAGGGCCAGCCGCCGAGAGCAGCCGGGGGGCCTCAAGGCCCGAGGAGTGAGAACGAGTTTCTCAGGGTCTGGCCCCTGTGTTGAGGCGTGGCCCTGCACACTTCCCTGCCTTCCTCTCGGGACCTCAACCCCCAGTACAAGGGCCCATCTGGGAAACCATCCCCCAGAAGGCCAGGACCTGTGGCATTTCTAGCTGCCCTCGAGCCTTTCTGGACAGAAACACTGCCCTCCATCCCTCTGACCCCGGGGAGCCATGATCCCCCTGACAGAGCAGTGGGGCTCTTCAGAGAATCCGAGGCTCCATTCACTCCTGAACGTATGCAGGAGCCGCCCCATGCCAGGCTACCCAAGGCCTGCGCCCAGCTTTCTGGAGGTGACAGTCCTGCCCTGTTGGCACTGCTAGAGTTCTAGGGAGCCAGGGTTGGGGCTGAGATGCCAGCTTCGGAGCACTGGCCCAGGCTCTGCAGTTGCCCCAGGGCCATAGGGACAGGCAGATCTGTAGGTCTTCAGGCTGAACTGGGACCCCCCAGAGGGTTCAGAGATGGCTCTGGCTGAGCGCCCAGCACCGTGCTGGGCAACTTGGTCTTCATGACTGCCCCAGAGCTGCTGTTTTTTTCCACAAACCATCTGTATGAGAGAATTCTTGTGCCATCTGAAATGGAGTTATCAGTCGGCCGGGGGAGTGCAGAGGGAGCTCTCTGTCCCTGGAGGAGTAAGCAGAGGCTGCACTAGAGACACATGGCAGCCACTGGGCCCAGCCCAGCTCCAGGGTAACCGGGGCTGAGACCCTAATGTGGTCCCCTGGTCCTGGGCTTCCTGGTGCCCACAAGTCAGCCAGGCCAGAGGTGGGCCGAGGCTCAGGGGGCCCCTCAGTCCTGTGGCGATGGTGAGATAGGCCCAGGCCACCAGGCTGCCCGGAGGAATGCGCCCCCCCACCCCGCTCATAAACCTGCTCTTCCTCCTCCCTGTGTGCACCGGGAGGTCGTCCAGAGGTCACCCTCAGGAAAAGTCGGCACAAGAGGCTGAATGGGCAGCTCCAGGTGTTCACAACTATGGGGCTGTGGCACCAGCAGCTGACCTGGGAGGGCCACAGGTGCAGGGGTGCAGGGACAGACCCAGAGTCAGGTCCCGGAGACTGTGCACAGCCCAGAGCCCAAATCCCGGTTCTTGGGACCCCCTGAAGGCCCCACTCTGAGCTTGCACAGGCAAGATCTGAGGAGACTGCAGACGGAGGTACCGCTTCCTCCTGACCCTCCTGTTCACACCTGACCCCCCCGTTCACGCTGGGATACTAGGGCAAGTGCAGGGTCGCCCCAGCTGGAGAGGCAGAGCCTCTGCTGCTGTGGGCAGGTCCAGCTTGCTCAGAGGTTGTGCAGGCTCCAGGCCTCTGAGCCCAGACTGGTAACCCTGCCCTGCCAGGGCCTCAGCAGAGTGTGGGCCTGGAGGGGTGGCTGGTGAGGGGCCTTTGGCACACCTTGCTGGGGACAAGGCCCCAGGGACAAGGTGGGTGGCTAGAAATGCCACAGGACAAAGCCTGCCACGCTGGCTCCTGGGGCCCAGGACGGGGTGGGCTCATGGTCCCTCCTGGCCCTGGCCAGCCCTATGATGCTCCCAGGCTGGGCAAGGCCTCTGTGAGGCCTGAGAGCCTCCTTGTCCCGAGAGGTGGTGGGTCCGGATGGCAGGTCCCGGACAGGTGCCAGGGCTGCCGCTTCTGGAACCTGCATATGTTTCCAAGCCTGAGGTACCCCCAGAGGAGGGGGCACAGCGGGGCCTGGGCTGGAGGGGAGCACCCTGCTAGACTCCAGTGTGTACTTCCCAGCTCAGGGAGCCCAGCCAGGGTGGCAGGAGCAGGGGGCCCTGGAGGGAGGGAAGGGAAGTATTGGGGCCCCCACTTCTCCCCTCCGGTACTGTCCTGTCATCTTTCACTGGGGTTCTGCATATCAGACTCTGCTTCGGGAACTGGGGAGTCCTTCCCAGGAAAAGGAGCTGATGAGGCCTGCAAGGAAAGAAGGACATGGAGGGCTCGTCAAAGGTGGTAGAGGCCTGATGGGCCTGGCCTCTCTCAGTCCCATCCAACTGCAGGGATCCCAGGCGTGGAGGCCTGTGTCTGAGCAGGGCGCCCACACCTCTGTGCCAGCCAAGGAGGCAGGTGGTCCAGGCTGTGCCCTCTCCTGGGAGGCTGTGGGCTCAGGCCCTGAGGGCGCCCCCCGCCCGCCCCCAGCCCACCTGCCAGGGTTGAGCTTTCTTCCCAGCAGGGACCGTTCTCACATGTGCAGTGAGGAAGGAAATTGCAAATTAATCTTTATTTCCATCTTGGAAGAAAACCTTAATTCTCTGCATTGAAATGATCCTCGTCATCCGAGGGAATCAATTATGGGCTTTAATTGCAGTCGGTTCTGACCAATCCAAGCAGGCGGAGCCATGCGCGTGTGCGACAGCCTCCCTCTCCTGCTCTGCGCGGGGCCTCTCTGACTCTCTGTCTGTTTTCTCTTTGTTTCTCCCCTTCTACTTCTTTTTCTCTCTGTCTCTCTTTGTGTCTGTCCCTTTCACTCTTTCTTCCCGTCTCCATGTCTCTGCCCCTCTCACTGTATCTGTCTCTCCCGGCCTTTCTCTGTGTTTCTGTTGCTCTCCCTTACTCTCACTGTCTCTGGGTCTTGGCTGTCCCCCCTCCCGCTGCGGCCATCACAGGGCTCAGGAGTGAACTCCTAGGCATGACAAACCCCATGGGGGTGTCTGAACCCCAGGCCTCCTCCTGCAATCTGTCTCTGGCCCCAGAGCTACGGCTTTTGAGGGTGGGATCCAGGGCAGCCACAGAGATGTGTCAGGGCCTCACCACACAGGGCTAGTCTTTCATTAACTGACTAGAGACCTGGTCTCCAGGAAACAAGGGCTGGGTGGCTGTGAGCAAGGAGGTGCCGGTGTGGCTCTTATTCCTGCACACCTCTGGGCTGCACAGAACCTTTCCCTCGCTCACCTCCAGTTTGTGAATAATGCACAGATACAGTCTCTGAACAAAATGAAAACATAAGGCTGGAGTGCCCTTTTCCCACCACTGCCCTTCCTAACCCCCCTTGCTGGCAGCTCCTGGTGGTCAGTTTGAAGCACATCCTTGCACGCCTTTCTCCATGTAGTTAAATATCCATGCCTGCATTCACAGAACACACAGTATCACTTTGTGGAGTTTCTGTTCAATGTAAACAGCATCATTCTGCACGTATCCTTTTGCAACTTTTTTCGCCTGTTTTCAGGATTTATCCACAGGACACTCAGACTTCATTCCTTTACCTATTGTCGAGTATTTCACTCTATGGCCACACAGCACTGTTTCAGTGTCCACACCACTACTGATGAACATTGCCATTTTTTTTCTCCTGTTTCAGGCAGGACTGCCACCAGCAGCCGTGCCCCACTTCTTTGTGCACACATGTGAGTGAGTGCTTGTGCTCATGGGGCCCATGCATTTTTAATTTAATAGACATGGCAGCTGGCCCTCCAGAGTTGTTGTGTGAAGTCCACTCCTAATAGCATCAAATTCCCACTGCCCTCACTCTTCACCAACACTTGATATTATCAATCTTTAAAAATTTTTACCAGTTTGACCAGTGCAAAATGGCACTTCCTTGTTGCTTTAATTTGTATGGGGATGAAGAGCATTACTGACTGGGATGGAGTCAGGGAGGGACATGTGATGTCCCCTAGTCTTGAGGGGATGGCACAGAGGGGCCCAGAGAGCAGGGGCAGAGGCAGAGGTCCAGAGACAGGGTGAGGAATAGCAACTGATAAGTTGAGGGGTGACCAACCCCAACTCAGTGCCTGCATGTGCCTCATTCCAAATCCTGGTAGCAGTGCTAATCAGAGGTGCTAGGCATAGTCAGGGTGCTAGGCAGAGTCAGGGCACCCCGGCCACAGGGGTGCTGGGCAGTGTCAGGGATGCTGAGCACAGTCAAGGGTGCTGGGCAAAGTTGGGGGGTGCTGGACAGAGTTGGGGTGTGAGCAGAGTAGGGGGTGCTGGGCAGAGTGGGGGCAGGGAATGGCCATCACTGACAGGCTCCCTGTGGCTGTATGTGGACAGTCTGTGGGGCACGGGGGATGCTAAGGTGTGATCCCAGGGAGTAGCCTGGCCTGGGGTGGTGCAGCAGAATGGGGGAAGGTCAGACTGGGATGTGCTGGAAGAAGGCCTGGGCCTTGCTGGTGTGGGCATGGGGTGGTGGGGGCAGGAGAGGAGTCGGGCAGAGCCGCCTGCTGTTGGGAGCACAGAGGAGGCACAGGTGGGTGCGTGGAGTCCTGGGGAAACAGCCAGGCTGGAAAGGCAGATTTGAGCCTTGGCAGAGACACTGCATCTGGGCTGTAGATTTGGAGCAGGAGGTGAAAACTGCACTTACCGAGGGGCCGTGAGCTGGGTCATAAGCGGGTGCAGACAGGTGAGGAGGGGGTGCTGAGGGAGCAGGACTGGACGAGGGCATCAGCGTAGGCAGAGGGAGGCGCAGGCCCAGTCTGGTCTGGGGACTCCAGTGGTGGGCACATGGTGGGTTTGGGAGGTTCCGGCCACATCCTAGAGTCCTGGAATGCCGAGGTAAGGGCTTGGATTTCACCCTTTGGGGAGTGGAGGAGTGACCCAATCAGATGGGAAGGCCCCTGGGGCCATAGGGTGGGCTGGGGGAAGGTTGGGAAGGCCCCCGAGTCCTGGCTGGGGGCTGAGAATGGGGGTGCTGGCTCTGTTAGGTCAGCAGGGAGCACTGGGCACAGGACCTGGGGTACAGCCTGGCACCTCAGCACATGTGAACCGGAGTGCACATGCCCTGTCACTGTTGATGAAGGTCGCTGTGGTCTGCAGGCCAGGACAGTGTGGCCAGTAACAGTTACGGCAATAATGAGACCAGCTCCATTTATGGGGACCCTGCATGGACCAACTCACTTAATTCCCACTGGCCCGAGTGCTCCTGTGTGTGGAGCGCCAGGCATGTGCTGGGTGCTCTGCCTGACACTGGGACACAGCAGTGAGCAAAAGGACAGAAACCCCTGTCCCTAGAGCCCCCTTCCCATGGGAACACTGGCAGTAAATGAGGTCGACGGGCAGAATGCTGAGAGTGGGAGAGCCCAGCTAGAAAGAAGGATGAAACAGAGGGTGGGAATGTGGATTTTTACTGCAGGGCTGGGGGCAATGGGGCTGCTCAATGAAGAATGGGTGGGGAGCAAGCTGGGGGCAGCGGGAGCTGCGTGCAGAGGCCCTGAGGCGGGAGGGAGTACCTGGGACATCCAGGAGCAGGGGCTCCCTCTCCTGAGGCTGGAGACCTGGGAGGAGTGGGGAGATGGCAGAGGAGGTCAGGGAGGTCGTGCAGGGCCTGGGGGTCATGGCGAGGACTCTGGCAATTGCCCTGAGGAAGGTGCGGGCGAGAGGGTTTACAACAGAGAAGAGGGGCCCTGACACGTTTCAACAGGATTCTCCGGCTGCAGCCGGCAGAGCAGGAGACCAGGGTGAGGCAATTGTGATGGTCCAAGCAGGAGGTGATTGGGTCTGGCTGGGCTGGCGGCCATGGGTGGGGGCTGACTGATTCGGGACAGGCTTTGAAGGTGAAGCAACAGGACCTGCTGCTGGTCAGGAACCCTGCTGGGACAGTGAGAGGCATGGCTGACCGCACCCACCACGATCGCTCTCTGAGTCACAAAGCAGGAACCCGCGGCACCAGGCTTCTGCAACAGAGGGAATGTGTGGCCTCCCATGACACAGGGGTGAGCTCCAGGCATAGCTGGATCCAGGGCTCAGATGGGGCCAGCAGGAACCCATCTCTTCATTTCTCCATTGGCCTTTCTCGGCATGGCTGTCACCCCTTTGTGCTATGGACCTCATTCCCTTCGTGGGGACAGGATGGCTGCAGTGGCTTCAAGTTCATGCTGTCCAGCTCTGCAACCCCGGCAAGAAGAGACAGCCCCAATGTCTCCAGCAAAAGAACCCCATGACATGCTAGGCCCCTTCCACAAGGACACACCCACCTGTCCTGTGTGTCCCCTGCCACCCCACTCCCACTCTGTCACAGCCCCAACTTCCCAGAAGCCTCTCTCCTCACCAGCAGTTCATTCTTTCAGGGACAAGCTGCTGCACCTGGAAGAAGGGGCGGGAGATGGGCATGGTGTGGGGGTGCTCCAGGCAGGGGCATGGCCGAGCAGAGACGGAGGGGGACAGGGCCTGGTGTGCGAGGGAACCCTGAGGAGACTGCGTGTGGAGCTGGGCAGGGCTGAGGTGGGATTGGAGCTGGGCAGGGCCGCTGTGGGGAGGTCCTGCAGGGTGGGCCAGGCCGGGGCCCTGCTGCACTGTGTCGGCAGCTGCCCAGATGCCTTGGGGAGGGCTGTTGTGCCCCCAGGGGCAGGGTGGGCCCTGCCCAGAACCAGCAGCCTCCGTGTTCCCACCCGAGATGTGGGTGCTTCCCCGGTGGGCCCCTCCCCCACCTTCCGGCCACCGGGAGATGCTTGTCTGTCTTATCATTGGGGCCTGGTGACTCTGCAACCGTCTCTCCTTATCGGCAGCCCACCCAGCTGTCCATGGTGGGAGGCAGGGCTGGGCCGCAGCCTGGTCAGTGTGTCCACACAGGCACCCAGACCCCGGTCCCCAATGCCTGCTCTGTGCCAGGACCTGGCAGGCTTGGGCTAGTCCTTCCCACAGGCATCAGCTGGCAGCAGCCACTTCCCCCCAAAGGTTCCCTGTGCTGGGGGGCTGGGCAGAGGACCAACCCCTCCCCTGCCTCAGTTTCCCCTCTGTGAGGAACTCCAGGAAGCAGGGGTCCCAAAACCACTCCTCTCCTTCCCACCCATCCATAAGAGGCTGGCCAGGAGACCTTCCTTGGAGCAGCACTGTCCTTCGGGCGGCACAGGACCCAGAACCTGCTTCTCTTCCTCCCACTCTGCCCATCAAGAGCCATCTGTGCGAGAGCCCCGAGGTTGAGGGAGAAGCGGGCAGGGAGGGCAGCATCACCAGCAAAGGCCTGGAGACAGAGCAGGGCAAGGTGGCAGGGAGACCTGGGGAGGCCTGGCCAGTGCGGGAGTGGATCCCCCCACGGTGAGCACTGGGGCAGTGAGGCGCTGCTGACTGTTGGCTATCTTCCACCCTATCATCGCTCTGCATCTGATTAGGAAGCGGGTTGCCTCATCTCACGCCACACCCATTACACAACTTCCACCCAGAAGCGCCCTGCTCACTTCCTTCGGAAGCCTGCCTGAGGCTCCACCCCACCACCCTCTTCCCTGGGCCTGGCACCCATGGCCCATGGGCATCTCAAGCAATGCCCACCTTCCCTGGCCCTGCATGTCCTCTTGTCCTTGCATGTCCTGCATGTCCTTGCAGAGCCCTCCCTGGCCCATCTCTTCTCTAGCTCTATCCCTCCCCATGGCCTCAGGATCCCATAGCCTTGCTGTGCCTCTGTGCCAATGACCCATCTCTGTGTCCACCCAGACCCAAGACACAGCTGTCCAGGGAGAGGCTTTCCAAGCCAAATTCCCCAAGGGTATCTGAGTTTTGGACTCAGGAATTCTGCAGTGAAGCTTGCCAAGGCGTCTTGCCCACCCCCTCCTCTGCAGGGTTCCCATCTCTTGTGCCCAGCAACTCTGGGCAGAGGCTGGCCAGGGACCCTGGATCCCCTAAGTCTGGCCTCCCCTCGATCATCCAGTCAGTGCCAAGGCCAGCTGATGTAGCTTTGGGATCATCTTCAAATCTGCCTCCTTCTCCTCCTCTTTACTGACTCCAGCCATGGCCCTACTCACACCCCATTCCCTCTTGCCTGAGCCTGGGCATGGCGTCTCCCTCCTGGCAAACTGTGTCACGCTCCTCCCTGTCGGCCTCCAGACATGTCTTCCCCAAACCAATCTGAGCAGGTTGCTGGTGATGCTGATGATGATGGCGGTGAAGTTAGTTACGCTATGAGGTGATGATGGCATTGACGTTAGTAGTGACGTTAAATGATGGAATGATGGTGAGGTTAGTGATGGTGGTGGTGCTGATGACAGTCTGGGGATGGTGTGGGTAACTGGCTTGGGAGAGTCTTTCTTGGTAATTAACCGGGAAGGGATGGGGAAGGGTCAGGAACTTGGCCTCTGTAGCCTGGTCTGAGCCCCAGCTCTGGAGTCCTTGGGGAATTTCCAGGGCCTCTGCCTGGGCCTCTGAGGAAGGCCTGGCTCCGCTTCCCCCTTGCCTTTCTCTACCCCCAGCTCGAGGTCCTCTGGTTCCCTGGGTCCTCAGGTCCCCTAGAAGGAGCTGAAGAGCTGGGAGCAGGGAGGGCCCTGCAGAGAGTGGCTGCCACGGGGGCAGGCCCAGGGTGGAAGCTTGGGAGGGAGGGAGTGGGAGGAGAAAGCTCAAGAGAGCCCCGGGGTCCACTTGTAGGTAACCACACCCCACAGACCCTCCAGCCTGCCTCTACCTTGGTAGGTTGCCTGGGGGTCCCAGATAGACATCACTCAAGGGCTGGGGCCCCAAGCCTCAGGGCATGGACAGGGAAGAGGTGAACTAGATGTTGGCGGGAGGCAGGGTTGTCCGTCAAGGACCAGAGAGAGGCAGAGGAAGTGATGGGAGATGGCAGTGAAGACAGGCGGGTTGGAGCTGGAGGACCAAGCGGCTGACTGGAGACTGCCTTGGGCCCAGCGGCCCCTCGGCGGCCCTTTGCTGGGACACACTGTGCTGGCCACAGCTCTGTTGCCTCTGTGCCTCTTCAGGTGGCTCCAGAGGACTGGCCCTGCCAACGGGGTCTCCTCCCACAGGTGATGTTGGGCTGTGCAAGCCTTGCAGGGGAGACGGATGCTGGGGCCCACCAGGTGGTGGCTATGTGGGATGCTGGAGGCTCGGGGCCGAGTCTATGGAATGACCTTGGGGGGTGAGGCCTGGCACCATGCCCCAGGGCCAGGTCAGCCTGGGCTCCCAGCCAGGCCTTGACCTAGAGGCCAGCTGTGGCTGTGGGATGTGGCCGTTTCTCTCTGCTGCACTGTCTCCCTCATGGGGGCCAGTGATAACGTCGGGGGAGCACGTGGGGACTGAGCAACACCTCATTCAGGGCTCCAGGGGTGTGGCCATGTGACCTACAACCTGCTGGCCTGGGTGGGCCAGGGGTTCAGGGCCGGCCCGACAGCCTCCTTTGCAGAGGGGGCCGCAGGCCATGCTGCGAGGTGGGAGGTAGTGATCTAGGGTCCATGCTGTCCCTCCCAGCGCCCTCTGAGGTCCCTGCACTGGGCTTGCCCCAGGGAGCACAAGGCTGGGATGCGGGCAGGGTCTCCGTCTCCCCCACTGGTGCCCCAGCACAGTGGCAGGGCCTGTACCCAGGAGGCCTCATAAATATTCGAGCACTCAACTTGGGGCCTCTTTGCAAACCGTACCTCTCCTCTCAAGTTTCACCTCTCTGTTTTCAATCCCCAAGCCTTCCCAAACGCCCTCTTCCTCCCAGGCCTCAGCTCGGACTGTCCCCTCCCCTCGGCTGCCACATCCAATCACCAACCACTGGTCCCAGGTCCTCTCCAACCCATATGGCCTCTGCCTCCTGTTTGTGTTGGGGGTGGGGGAGCCCTGACCTCCAGGCCCTGCCATTGGCTCCCTCAGGAGGCCAGAGGAGTCTCTTGAAACCCCAACTGGACACCATGCCCCATCCCCCTGCCTGTGCCCTTGTGGGGCTCCAAGGCCTCCCACACCCAGCAGACAGCCTTCTAGGCCTCCCTGGCTGCCCGAGGTCCGGCCACATTGTTCATAGCGCCCCCATCACCTCCCCCAGCATCACCAGTGCTCAGCAAAGGGAATGGAGCCCCTGCAGAGCCTTGCGAGCCCCACTCCCAGCACCCGCTGCTGCCTCCGCCCCAACTCCCAGCAGCCAAGCCTGGTGCCGGCTGAGCAGGCTAATTAATGGCTCAACCCCGTTATCAGTCAAATGCTAATTACTCTTTTTAATCTGGGCTGCCTGTGTGGAGGCTCCTCGAGGTGCAGCAGGGGCTGGGGGGTCTGGAGCCATGACCTCATCCCTCCTCAGCAAGCAGGCACACGGGCCCCAGCGAGCACTCCCTCGCCACAGCCTTCACTCTGCTGTTCCCTCTGGCAGGTGCCACCCTTCCTTGCCCTGGCAAACTCCTACTCTCCCTTCAAGACCTTGCCCATGCAGCCCCTTGGCAGGAGGCCTCCCCAGTCCCTGCCTCAGAGGACAGACAAGGCTGAACTAGGAGCTGGGAGGCTGTCAGCGGGGCTGGCCTTGGTCTCTGGAAGGGAATCTGGAGATGCTAACCCCCACATGGAGGCTGCTCGGCAGAGGAGGCCAGGGCCGGGACCAACTCCAGAGTGAGCTCGGACTGACAGGCTCCTGCACTCCCCAGACAGGGGTCTGGCCCTGGTATGCTTCCTGTAGAATAGAGTGATAAGCCTCCCTCGAATCCCACCCAGTCCTGGAGAAGAGGCCCCACTAACCTGCATGCCCTTTGCCCATGGGGCAAACTAGCACTGGATACACTGGAACTGAGGCACATTTTACACATGGGGACACTGAGACATGAGGTTAGGGAACTTGCCACCACCCTGTGTACACTGGACTCGATCCTCCTTCACCCCACTCCCACACCCAAAGAGATACACACACTGACAAACACCCCAACCCTCCCAAAACACACACGGAGCACATGCAGACACGTCTGAGACATCGCGGATCCGTGTGCACAGACGCACACCCAGACGTCAGCACAGGCTTGGAGATGCCTGGTGCACCAAAGCCCGTGTGCGCACATGCACATGCATGGCCAGGGCAGGAGGCCTGGGAGCACGGAAGCTGCCCCTTCTCCTGCCCCAGGCCCCCAGGGCTTCCCGTTTACGAGACGTTATCTATTGAAAATATATTAACCCAGAAGCCTGTTTCCATCAGAGTCTCGATTCCAGGGACATTTCCAGATAAGCCTTATCTCTTCGTTTGTGCATTAGCCCTGCTGGTCGGGGGCCTGCCAATCACCGCTGCCCCTCCTGCCCCAGCCCATGGCAGGATGTCGGTCCATGACCTCACTCCATGTGGGCAGGCAGGTGAGGGGGCCCAGGGCACTGCTGCCCCATGCCCCACCCCACCCATCAGCCCACAGAGGACCCCAGAGGGCACCTCTTTTCCAAGGACACGCCTGAAGCACTGGTGGGCAAGGGACTCTGGAAGAACGTGGAGCCTGGACTCAAACTCCAGCTCTATCTGGGGCAGCTGCAGGCAGCCAAGCCCTGCCCTGCCCGCACCCCTGGGAAACCGGCATGCTGCTGCCACACCACCGCTGTGGGTAGACGAGCAGATTCGGTGAGTTTACCTGTGTCGGTGGCTGCAGTGAGCTTGGCCCACTGGAACCCTCTCCTACATAAAACACGCGGGCCTGGGGTTGCCCAAGGCACCCTGGGGGACGGGGGAGCCAGGGAAGGGGACGTGCATGCCCATACCTTGGCCTCAGCCAGAACCGGGTGCTGGCTCCAGCTCCTGCCCACCGTCCCGGCTAGGCTGCACCTTCAAAGGCTGCGCGCCCTGGCCCGACCCCACTAATGGACGCTCGGGTTTCCACCGATGCCGGGCCTGATAGAGGCCTCTCCTGGGGCAGTCGGCTGGGCGTTTTCAGGCCACACAGAGCAGGTCCGCCTCATTACACACTCAGGGCGCTCAGAGGCTCCTGGGAGTCGCCCTGGGCTGCCCCTCCTCCCTTCTGTGCCTCTGTGCCTCAGTTCCTCCACCCGAGCCCCCTCCTTCCCGGGGCTTTGAGGAGCACAGTCTTCAGACCAGTGGGGAGGTGAGAGGTGGGGTGGAGGTGGACGCCTGCACAGAGTTCCTGGAAAAACGGCTTATTTGGGGCTGGTGTCACTTCCTGAGGGGTTCTGGGCCTTTTGCCTCTCAGTGGGAGATGTGTGGGGCCCACCCTAGGGCCGCAGGTAATGCGGGGTCAGCAGTGTGCCTGGCAAGTCTCCCATCCCCAGGGCAGCCCTCTGGCATGGCTGCTTTTCTTCTTCCATTTTATACATGGGGACACTGAGGCATGAGGTTAGGGAACTTGCCCAAGCTCACACCGCAGGCAGGGAGAGGCCTGAATCTGTGCCCTGGTGGCGGCAGCCACGTTTGCCCTGTGTGCTCATCTTTCCTCCACACCTGATCTGGCCCCAGAGCCAGCTCCCATGGCTCCCATGGGAGCCAGCTTCCCATGGACGCTCCCATGGACAGCTTCCATGGAACCCCATGCTTGGCACAGTGGTTCCACTGGGTCACATCACCCCTCATTTAGAAAGGGACAGTGACACACCCAAGGTCACCCTGCCCATGCAGGCCAGGACCTGGGGCTGAGCTCAGAGCTTTCTGTCTCAATGTGCAGGGACTCTGAGGGGGCTGGGGAGGGAGGGGTCGGGGAGGGAGGGGTCAGGGAGGGTGTGGCCTGGCTCCCAGCTCAGCCCCACACTGAGGAGGAGGGAGGTTTCCTCGCCTAAGAGGTGAGTCCTTGGAGCTGGGTTCGGACCCAGTGCTGGCCCTCACCAGCAGCTCCCAGATCTGTGCCGGGAGGTGACCAGCCTGGACAGCACTGGCAAGTGCTCAGAGGGGCCTCTCCTGCCCCCAGGGACTGACAGGCTGGGGGCTGTGAGCCCAGCTCGGTGCTGACTGAAGCCCTCCTGGAGGTCTGCTCCCTTCTTGGGCTGCCCTCCCCTGGGGGACCAGCAGGCTAGCAGGGAGCCTGGTGTGGGCTCAAAGCTGCTGCCAGTTTCCTGGGCGGAGTGGCCTCAGTGAAGTGGCATTGCCTTCCTGGTGAAACAGTCTGCAGGGCCAGGTAGGGTGAGGAGGCCGTGGGGCACAGCACACTGTGGTAGGGTCAGGCCCCAGGGAGAGGGGTCACTGCAGTCCCAAGAAGTGTCTGCTCAGGCAGCGGCAGTAGAGGGGGAGTCGGCTCCTAGGCAGAGGGCTGTCCTGATTCACAGTGCAGACAAGCCGCCCTGGCACCCGCAGCCTGCAGCAGCCGCGGAGGCCACGCTCACCGGGGCCACACTCTCTCTCACGTTCCTCCAGGGCCAATCCCCTCAGGGGACTGAACTGGGAACCCCACTTCCCCATGGCTCTCAGCTGTTGCCCTTGACTGCTGCTCCAGCCCTGCTGCCTGGGTCTGGGTCAAGGTTGACGAAGGGTGGCTGGGCCAGTCGTCATCGCTGGTATCCTTGCAGCTCGGGGGCTTTGCTCTGCTGTTGGTGTATTTAATTAACTGCCTGCTCCCCACCCACCACGTGCACACGGGACACACACACACACACACACACACACACACACACGGCTCTGGGGCTTAACAGGCCCAAGTCATTTGATCGAAACCTGCCCCTGTTAATATTTTTAATGCCATTTGCAAATTAAAGCATAATGCACCGATTACTGGGATAAAAGGGAGGCCTCTGCGTCTGTCTGGAGACCAAATAAAGGAACGTTTGAACATCTGTTCATCCTACAAATGTCTCTAAAAGCTTTGATTTCCCCTCAGTCTGTTGACTCCACCATTCACCCCTTCCTGAGTATCCCACAGCCTGGGGCTACAAGGCAGGGTGGTCTGTGGGTGCAGGGGATGGCAGATGGCTCTGCAGGGTGCCCTCACCATGCTAGCCTCCACTTTCTGGGAAGTATGTGGTTCTCAAACTTGAGGGCAGGGGCTGAGGGACTCCTCGTGTTGGGGTGGAGGAGCAAGCCTCCACCTGCTCTGCCTGATGCTCTGGCCAGGCACCCTGCTATTCTCCAACTTCCCTGTGGGTACCTTCCCTGGACCCAGCTGCCCAGAGAATCCCCATTCTCCCTGAAGGCCCAGAGCGCCCCAGGAGCCACCTAGTGGGGTTGAGAAGCGCAGACACTCTGCAGACTCCCACAGCCTACAGACTCTGAGTTTGGGTCCCTTCCCTGGCCCCGACCTGGGCAGGAACTCTTGGGATTTCTGAGATTCCCCTTGGAACACAGCTGGGGAGGGCGGCGGCCCTAGTGAAGTCACAGAGAGAGAGACACCAGTAGAGTGGGCTGGGGCCATGGGACATTTATTTGTAGCCATCAAGTGCCTGCCCACCTGGGGGAGGGTTGAGACTGGCCTGCAGGTGGCCAACAGATGGGGCAGTGGAAGATACTGGCTACCAGCCCTCTGCCCATGGCCCTTTCCTAGTTGGGCTGGGGGCTGTCCTGGGTGGGAGTGTGCAGGGGCTGGAGGATAGACCCTCCTGGCCCCGGCAACCCATCCCCCTCAGCTCCTCACCAGGGCTCAGCACCAAGCTTGGGGGTGGGGGCTGCTGCTGCAGGACTGCAGGGAGAGACTGGGAGAGGCTGAGGCGTGGCTGGTTGGGATTTGGCACAGCAGCCTGGACTGGGCTGGGCAAGGAGGCCCTGGGGGAGGTCACCGGACACTCAGGGAGACTGAACCATGCGCTTGTGGGTGTCGAAGACGTAACGCTTGAAAGTCAGGCTGAGCGCCACATGCTGTGAGGGCTCGCTCCGCTCAGTGCTCTCCTCCTGCCTGGTGGCCTCCCCACGGCCAGCCCGGGCCCGCTTCTTGAGGGCGGGTGTCAGGATCTTCTTGGACTCGGGGCTGAGGCCACCTGCAAGGCACAGAAGAGAGCCTGTCACTCTGCCGTACCCCAAGCACCCGTGGGCTCCCTGCCCGCGCACCTGCTGCCTAGACTCACCCCTCTTCTGCCTCCCTCCCTAGCCAATCAGCCCTGAGGCCTGTGGTCCATTCTGACATTTTGGTCCCTCCGGCACCCATCTGATAGGTGTACAGCAGGGCACTGTGCCTCTTGGGGCCTCAGCTCACCACCCCCGTGCTCAGGCCCTGGAGGGACTGCTGCTCTGTGCCGAGTGGTCCATTGCTTTCCAGTGCACTCATGCCAAGTCCACGTCTGGAAACTCGGCATCTGAGGCTCCCTGGGTGGGGTACTCCCCGATTGCCTCTGGAGACCCATTCTCCACTTCTCCACCCTCTTGTGTGCCTGGGAGGCTGACCCCTGCAGACAGCATGACCAGGTTTAGCAGTGGAAGCCCCAACAGGCCAGAGTGTGGGAAGAGAGGGCAGTCAGGGTGTGTATCCCTGGCTCCCTTTGGCAGGCAGGACCTGGGCTGCCTTCACCCCCACCTGCCCTCAGTGGGATATGCAGGCTGCATACCCAGCTGCCCCAGTAGCAGTCCCAGGAACCACCACCCGCTGGGGCTCCCTGCCCCACGCCATTCTCACAGTGCCCCCTCGGCTCAGTTTGCCACTGCCCTGAGAGCTTGCTCCCATCAGGACACCCCAGTGGGGCCATGGGGCTCACAGAGTCAGTGGCTCATCCCGGGATCCTCTGCCAGGGGTATACGCAGCCCCGTCCCCAGGCTTGGGTGGGTGCAGCCCCCACCGCTTTCCAGCTACCTCTATGAGTTGCTTTAACCAGCCCATGCCTCACTAAAGACCTTTTGTTCAACTCCCTCCAGCTGAACACCTGAGTGGAAATTTGTTTTCTGCTGATGCCCCGACACGCACCCACTCCAACACCTCCATCTTCACCACTCTCTGCCTTTGTGCCCCGTCTCTGCAGCCCTGCTGATCATGGCCCATTCCTGGGCTCCTCATTGCACATGCAAGCCTGTCACGTGCTGTTCCCTCTGCCTGGAACACCCTTCCCATTCTAGGCAATAGAAGTCCCACTCATCCTTAAACATGCTGCTGCAACTGCCCTTTCTCTGGAGCTTGTCTTTTTCATTTTTAAATTGACAAATGACAAACTGTGTATATTTATAGTGTAATATATATATATGTGTGTATATATATGTATATATATATGTGTATATATATATATATTTGTGTGTGTGTTGTGTGTGTGTGTGTGTGTGTGACAGGGTCTCACTCTGTTGCCTAGGCTGGAGTGCAGTGGTGTAATCCTGGCTCACTACAACCTCTGCCTCCTGGGCTCAAGTGATCCTCCCACCTCAGCCTCCTGAGTAGTGGGGACCACAGGCTCGTGCCACCACGCCTAGCTGATTTTTTGCATTTTTTTGTGGAGATGGGGTTTTGCCATGTTGCCCAGTCTAACATGATGTTTTAATATATGTATACATTTTGGAATGATTAAATCAGACTAATTAACACATTCATCACCTCACATATTTTGGTGATGAGAACATTTAAAATCTATTCTCTTAGCAAATTTCATTGAATATTATACATTGTTATTAATTACAGTCACCATTCTGCACAGCGGATCTCCTGAATCGATTTCTCTGGTCTAACTGAAACTGTGAACCCTTTGACCAAGATCTCCCCATTCCCACCCCAGCCTGCACCCCCAGGCTCCCACAACCACCCTTCTACCCTCTGCTTCTATGAGTTTGGGTTTTGAGATACCACATGCAAGTGAGATCATCAGCATTTGTCTTTCTGTGCTGTGGGGCTTGTATTCATGAGGAATCTCCTGGTGGCAGCATGGTGCAGCCTCCATGTGGGCCACTGGCCAGGGTGAGACCACTCAGCAGGCTCCTCTGCATCTGTGGGAGTGGGTGGGCCCAGGGCTCGGAGCAGTTCCACCCCTGGCAGAGCACCTCAGTGTAAGCACTCACTCTGTGAGCCTCATAGCCCCACTGGGGGGTCCTGGTGGGAGCAAGCTCATGGGGGCACTGTGAGAGTGGCATGGGACAGGGAGCCCCAGTGGGTGGTGGCTCCTGAGACTGCTGCTAGGGGCAGCTGGGTATGAAGGCACTGAGGGCAGGTGGGGGTGAAGGCAGCCCATAACCTGCCTGCCAAGGAGGTGTCCCACCAGGATCCCCTCCCCATGTGCACAAAGCGCCTGTACAGGCTGGGAACCTAGAGGACCAGAGCAGGGAGGAAGCTGGGCAGAGGCACAGGCAGAGGGCCCAGCTTCCTATGTGCCGTTGGCACCTGTGCCACTGCACCTGCTGGCACCTGAAGAATTTTCCTCCCTTTTCCCAGTCCTGCCCAGTACTAGCTTCGTTCCTGAAAAGTCAAGGCAGCCATAAGGCTCGCACATCAAGCTTCAGTCCGGAGGGCCCTGGCCTGTCGTCTCAGACTGGGAGCGCGGGCTGGCGGGGCTGTGTGGGTTATTTCTGGCTCAGTTTCCTGAAGATGTTGGCCACCCCTTCTTTATACGGATGAGAAAATGAAGGTCTAAGAGGCCAGTGACTTACTGGAAGCCCCACAGTGAGTTCAGAAGAGCCAGGATTTGAGCTACAGCCCTTACCCAATGGCAAAGCCAGCTTCTGCTCTCCACTCAGAGTGATGGGTGGGGGATACACCTTTCAGTGGGCTTCTGACAATGGTTCTCAAGGCTGTGAGAGCATCGTGCACTGGCCCTGTAGCTCTAGATGTTTAAAAAGGTGACAAGGGCTCATGCCTGGAATCCTAGCACTTTGGGAGGCCGAGGTGGGTGGATCATGAGGTCAGGAGATCAAGATCATCCTGGCTAACACAGTGAAACCCCGTCTCCATTAAAAATACAAAAAATTAGCCGGGCGTGGTGGCGGGCGCCTATAGTCCCAGCTACTCGAGAGGCTGAAGTAGGAGAATGGCGTGAACCAGGAGGTGGAGCTTGCAGTGAGCCGAGATTGCGCTACTGCACTCCAGCCTGGGCAACAGAACGAGACTCAGTCTTAAACAAAAAAAAAGTGACAAGGGTGCTGGATAAAGAGGCCATCTGTAGAGTCAGCCAGGGACAGCCTGCCCCACTGCACAAAGGGTCCGGTCTCCCTCTGGCAGGCGGAAGTGAGATTACTGGCCATCTAAAGCCTGAGTCCCCTGGGAAGACTGAGGACATGCAGCTGATATGAACGGGGCTCCAGAAGCCAGGCCCTTGCATGCCTGCCTGAGGGACATGTGACACTATGGCCTTGGGGACCTGCATTAAGGAAGCGCTCCCTGTGAGCAGCATACCTTACTTGGAGCCTGAGCGGTGTCTGCTCTGCAGGTTCCATACCTAGGTGGTCTGCCCCCCGCTTGGGATGGGGCGCAGAGTGTGGGCATGGGGAGGACCCTGGCCAGTCCCCTCAAGTGAGCGCCTGGCCTGTAGGTATCTGAATCCCTGAATCAGAGCCTGGCCTTCCTTCTGCAAACAGAGCAGGTAGCTGGCAGCAGACCCCGACAAATGGCATGGGCAGCCCGTCTCCCTCTGGTGCCAGGAGGTCTGGAGGCTGAGAAGGCGTGGGGCTCCCCGGCGTCTGTGCTGGGCTGGGGAGACAGGCGTGGCCCAATCGGCAGTCCATCTCGCCCGCGATGGCTCTCGTTACACACAATGCATACCTCGCACTGCCCGGAGCAGGCAGAGCCGGAAAGTCTATCTGGCACTGGTGAAGATGTGGCCATTTAATTGCTCTTCTGAGATGGTCAAGGCTCGTTTACCTCTGCTCTATTATGGACTGGCCGGGAAGCCACACCTGGAAAGCCTGACCAAAGGGAGACCTGGACATGGGGCAGCATGGATTTGTGGCAAATGTCACCAGGAGCTGCTTTGTTTTCCCAGTGGCCTTTTTTTTCCTTTCTTAGCCATGTGGCAAACATAGGGAAGTGAAGAGCACCCCAGGTTGTCACGTGGTGAGAGCTGCTACCCACCCAGCCAGACTCTGCGGGTCCCGCTCTCTGTTTCTCGCAACCTGCCTCTGTGCCTTTTCACTTAAAAATATTCAGGGAACATGCCAGAACAGGAGATAAATGGTGGTGAATGCACAGACCAGGGCCCAGCTCCCATGCAGTTTACTCATCTAAGAAGGCACAGACAGTGAACAAGGCAGCCAGATCTCCAGACAGCAGAAGGGTGGCGAAGGAAACAGCACCGCGGTCACTGTGTGGGGACAGGGCTGCTTCAGCATGTTCCAAGGGAGGAGGAGGAGGAGGAGGAGGAGGAGGAGGAGGAGGAGGAGGAGGAGGAGGAATGCTGGACCCAAGGCCAGATGACAGGGACCAGCCATAGATATTGCTGTCACGGATCCACAGGCAAAGGGAATTTGAGTGACAATTCCTAGGGGTGGGTATGCGAGAGGCGCTGAGGGCAGATGAAGGCGTGTGCCATGCATGGTGCGGTACGAGGGCCTGGCTCCAGGGTGACCACAGCTCACCATGTCCACACGGTGCCCTGTGTGCCAGGCTCCCCATTCTGACTTGGGGTCAGAGTATGCGGGAAGGCGGTGACAAGGCCACGTGCTGAGTGCCGACTGCCCATCTGCCTGGTGTCTACCTCCTGCAGGCCCTGTGTCTCCAAGGCAGGCAGGACAGGGCCTGCTCTGCCACCCGCTCTGCTAAGACCTACGCTGTCAGGGAGGTGCAGTCCTGTCCCCATCTTCCTCCCTGCACTGGGGGCTGCTCTGGACCTCTGGCCTCTGCTTGCCCCTGGCTCACAGCCCCGCCCCTGTGTCAGCCTCCTCGCTGCCCTCCTGCACACCTGGCCTGTCTCTGCCTCAGGGCTGCTGTCATTGCCAATCCCTCTGCCTGGAGACCCACCTGGGAGGCACAGCTGGCCCGTCTCTGCCTCAGGGCCCCTGTCTTTGCCAATCCCTCCGCCTGTAGACTTGGGAGCTCCAGCAGCTGCAGGTTCACTTTCTTCGAGTCACTGTACAACTGTCACCTCTTGGTGAGGCCTTTGTGACCACCTTGTTTAAAACTACAACCCCCTCATGCTCCCCTGACCCCCTCTCACCCCACTATTTTTCCTATAGCTCTTATCACCTTCTAATGTCCTCTATGATGTCCTTGTTTTGGGTTTGTTGTCTGCCTCTGCTGAAATGACAAGCTCCACCCTAGCAGGGAGTTTTGTCTATTCACTGTTGTAACCCTAACACCTGGAGTGATTGCTGGTGAGTGGCGGATACTCAGAGAACACTCTCCAAATAAGCGTTGGAGGAGACCCTGCTGGGGCTGAGGGGCAAACTGCTCTGGTTTTCCAAGAACCTGAAGGGCAGCTATTTAAGCACTGGCTGGTGACAACCTGGGAGGGACAAAGTCCTAGATGGTCACAGTGTGAACTAAGAAAGGCACTTCTAGGAATTCAGTCCAAACAAGTGGTCTGAGATACGGCAGAAGATTTCTACACAAAGATGTCACCACAGCATGGAGGTACTGAATCCTCGTAACACCGTGTTGAGGAAACAGGCACAGAAGAGTTAGTACCTTGCCCAAGGTCACACGGCTATTTACAGGCAGAGCGGGAATGCCAGGCTATCTGATTCCCAAGCCCGTTTGCTTACCCACTAAGGGAGCGGCACGTTTTTGAGAACTACAAAGGGCCTCTAAGACCAAGGGAGGCCAGCAGACCCATCCAGCATCTATTTGCTGCAGCAAAATGTTCTGTGGGACTAAAAGTGATACCTGAGAAGAGTTTAAAGTTACACAAAGAAAGACCTATGTTATAATGCTGATTCAAAAAAAATGCAGCAATCAAAATTTTTGGAAGAATTCTGCTGCAGCCCTGGGATGAAGGGAAAAGAGACCGGAAGACTGTCCATTTGGCTGTCAGGGGTCGGGAGTGGGTTGCAAGCACTGTTCCTTCTTTCTTCTTTTATGTATTTCCCAAGGCTTCTACTGTGACCCTGGGTTACTCACAGGGGGACGTCTATTACAGGCCCCCCATCACTGTGGCCTCCGGCATCCAGCTGGGAGCCCAGAGAAGGCACGGTGCCTACTGGTGCAATCTGGCTGGAACCTGCTCAATCCATGGCACACAGGAGCCGGGGAGGGGAGGGAGGGCCAGAAAGCTCGCTGACATCTCTAGGCCCATGGTGCTGTCTCTGCCATGCTCTGAGTCTGCCCAGGAAGGACAGGGACAAGAGGTAAGGTAGGGGTGGTGATGCTCATGACTCCTCCATGGCTGCTGGAAGTTCAAGGTCCCCACACTGCTGCTCTGCTGCTTGCATCAAGGGCAACGACTGGGAGGTGTGGGCGCAGGAATCCACTGTCCTCCAGCCCTGCCTGGCTGCCTCCTCCCTCATCCCACCTGGCTATCCCAAGGATTGCTCTAGGGTCCGGGTCAGACATCTAGACCTGGCTCCACCAACAGAAGCATTTATTCTCTTTCTGGCCTCTCTCTTAGCCTCACCCCTCCTCCCTCTCTGACCCCATCATGTACCACGCTTCAGCTATAAGAAGCCAAGCAGGGCCTTGGAATGTGTGGTTCCCTCTGCCTGCCATGCTCACACTCTGCTGCTGCCCCTTGGGAAGGCGCCCCTCAGCTGCCCAGCCAAGTGAGATCCTCCTGGGTGCCCTGCCCAGCACCACTGTGGCTGTCATTGCCTTATATGCCTGCCTCCCCCAGTAGCCTGTGAGGGGGCACCTCTCCAGGATTGTGTGCAGGGCCTAGCACACGGGCTCAGGGAGGCTTGATGAAAACAAAGGGAATGAGTATGGATTCATCCTCACAAGCACTCACAGCATGGGTGCAGGACAGCGGAGGGAAGAAAAATGCCCCAGCAGGGCAGGACCCCTGCCTCCAGGACCAGAAAACACCTGTCTGCCCTCGAGTGACCCAAGGGAGAAAGAAGTCCAGGCTCGGGTCTCAGGCTGACCTGGCCCCCTGGTCCCTCTCCCATGTGCTGGAGGGTGGCTCTCTACCTGGCAGGGTGGGCTAGGGTGTGTGTGTGCTACACGTACGTCCGTCATTCAATAGGGCCTCTTTTTTCCCAAACCTCAGGATTCTTGGAGCCTATGGCCCTGCTCCACCCCCTGATGAACCCAAACCCCAGGATGCAGTGGGGGCGGGCGGCCATGACCCTGGGGGCAACACTGCTCCTCATGGCTTCCCGTGGAGACACTCTCCCAGGGCCAGGCTGGCCCTTTCTCACCAAGCGCCAGCTCCACACAAAGGCACAATGGGCTGCAGGCTGCCGGGTCCTGGCTCGGGCTGGGGTAATCAGGGAAGAATGCGGGAAGCACAACTGTTTCCCAAGCCCTAGCCATGGTGCCGCCCTGACATGGCCATCAAAGGCCGGCAAATTGCCTCCAATTGCTGGCGTCGCTTTCATGTTGGGGGCCAGACTGGAAGAGGGGTCTCCACGCTGGTGGGTGGCTTGCATGCCCCAGTGGGAACTGAACCCTTGCAAGCAGCTTGGGGTCACTGGCCCCTTTGTGGCCCTGTGGGGCTGGGGCCGCTCTAGTCACTCCAGCACTACCCACTGCTGTAAACAAGCAGTTTTGGAGAGGGTTGGAAGAGAGCCAGAGCCAGGGGCAGGGGATCTCTTTGGGGTCAGCATCCTGGTGATGACTGACAGCTGGGAGCCTAAATGGCAGGTGGGGCTGATATATGGGATGGCCAGGCTGGACAGCCACAGAGGGCCTTGGATTCAGCCAGGCTCCAGTCTGAACTGGATACTGGGCCCTAGGAACAGGAGGGGCTGCCTAGCAAGGCCACCCCCCTCAGCAGGGGCCATGGGGCAGCTGGGGTGGAGCCCCGTCCCTCAACAGGGTGCTGGTGGGCTCCAATGTCAAGTTCCCCTCCACCCCAAGGTAGGAAGCTGCCCTGCACAGGCCACAGGTGGTCACGGAGGTGTGTGGGTGGCACAGTGCTCCAATGAGACCTCTAAGTCAGGGCGCGGCTGGAGGCAGGCCTGGCCAAGAGGGAGCTGCCCCCAAGGCCAGGGGTGGGGAGACAGAAAGAAGGGGGAACCTGGCAAGGGCAGAAGTGGCCCTAATGTGGGGCCTGGCGGTCATGTCTGAAACGCATGGAGGCTATGGTTGACATCAACACCCCCATCTATCAGCGGCCAGCCAGGCTCATGGAGCTGCAATGACTTGCCCTGGCTTCCTGGCAGTTGTGGTGCAGCTGAGTCTGAATGCAGACCCTTCTGCCTGCTAGCAGGGCAGGGCAGCCTGGGCCCGGAGGACAGGCAGAGGCGATGAGGGTTTAGCTCTAACACAGACCCGGCTGGGGACAGAGAGGCCCAGGAGGACAGGCGTGGCAGGGCTGGGGAGAGCCAGGTGGGCAGAGAGAGCCAGTGTGAGCGCTCCCTGAGAGGGGACAGCCCTGACACCAGTCTCCTCTGTGAGCAGTGACAGCGACTCTGGAATCCTCCAGCCACCTCTTTGTCAGGCTGGGCTCTTCTGTTTTCCTGGGGAGCTAAAGCCTTTAACGTCGCTGGCTGGGGCGGGCCGGCTCCTTGGTTTTCTCTCCTTCCCTCCCTGCTATGGATCCCGTATGTAAACAAAGATGCAATTTGCTTTAAAAAGATAAGGTGATTAAGTTTTTATCAGACCTGTACTCTGCTGTCCCTGCAACAAAAGGAATTAGGGGGAAGCAGGCGGCGGAGCGGGCCCTTCGCAGGAGCCTCGCTCTTTCCGAGGCTCTCAAGCGCGCACTCGACGGGCTCATGCACCCCTTTGATTGGGCGGAAGCGTAGGCAACCAGCGCCCCGCACCCCCATTTTGATGTCTTAATGTTGCCTAATTCCTCCTTTAATTTACATTAAGCTTCTTAGCAGCAATGATGAATTCTTCAAAAACAAAAAAGGGCCCTTTGCAGAAATCTTTCCCGCACCATGTAAATTGAAATTATAATGCAGTCAAAGCTGTGGAGATTGGGGAGCGTGGGGAGGGAACACCAGTGCATTATGCGGACGGAAGGGTTTATTTTATTTTATTTATTTATTTATTTTTTAAGGCAAAAAACAAATCCATTCTGAAATAGGCAGAAAATGACTTGGCCCTGAGTCTCAATTATACAGGGAGGGGCAGCCTCTGCGGAGGAAAGTTTGTTGTCCTAAATTCTCAGTCCCTCTGGGACCGGCTGGACCAGCTGCCTCCTGAAGGGGCTGCTGCAGGGATAGCCCCCATCCCTCATCAGCGGAGTCTCAGCCTACCCCTCTGGAATGGGATCCC
The DNA here is from genome assembly GCF_028858775.2 of Pan troglodytes. Taxonomy (NCBI): domain Eukaryota; kingdom Metazoa; phylum Chordata; class Mammalia; order Primates; family Hominidae; genus Pan; species Pan troglodytes. The sequence goes on along the minus strand of NC_086015.1, from coordinate 131,635,593 downwards.
CCACCCTGTGGAGTGGCTGTGAGGCCTCCGTGAGGTGCATTCCTAGTGCAGCCAGCCCTGCCCCAAAGGTTACCCTCCTTGCTGTGCAGGCCAGAAGCTCAGGCTGGGGCTCACACAGCTGCTAGTGGGGCGCCTGCCCAGCCTCTCGGGACAGCTCAGAAGGTGGTTTGCCACAGGCTCCTTGGAGGCTCCTGCTCTAGGTGTCCCTGCAGGCCCGGCAGGGGCAGGTCCCTGCCCCAGGGCCCGGACACGGGGCTCCTGCACATGAGTGGCCAGGACCCTCTCCCACTGGTCTGTCCTTAGTGCTGTTGCCAGAGATTCTTCTAGGACAAAACCCCAACATTCCTCTCAGTTCAGCTGCTCACTGAAGACCTCTTCAGTCCCTCACAACCACTCAGACAGGGTCCCAATTCCTCTAAGGAGTCCCTCAGAAGCTGCCCCTACAGCCCTGCACATCCTTACCACACATTCCTCTTCCATCTCAGCACTGCCCCAGCCTCGGGACTGGCGCTCCCTCGGCCTGGGGAACCCATGACACTTGTCTATCTTGCCTGCTTCTGTCTCCCTTGGCTCCCTTGGCACAAGGCTCTGTAGCATCTTGGCTTGGCCTTCTCTGACGCCTGCCCAGCCTTCCCCTAGGGCCAAGGCCCCCCACACTCTGCCCTGAGTACAGATCCAATGCCCCCAGAGATAGTCAGGGCCTGCACAGCCCAGCAATGCCAGGAAGGGGCAGTATTGGTGACCTCAGCCCGTGTGCACCCCACCTCATCTGCCAATGGGGTCAGAGCTCCCCCACCCACCTTCTGGGCTCCTCATCACCCTCCTCCAGGCTGACAGCCTCCACAGGGTCCTGTCAGTGCACAGAGGCTGGGGGGTGAGCAGGTGTGCCGACCACCTACCAGATGGGCTGATGGCAGAGGTGGGAGAACTGGACGGTACAGACTTTCCTGTCATCCCTGCAGGCAGTGAGCCTGCCTGCCCAGAACTAGGAGGAAGAATCAGTAGGGAGGCCTGGGCCTGGCCCCTTCCCTTGGGGCTCATGCCCCCCATCCATGGGCCAGAGCAGCTGGGTGGATGCCCGACTCCTCCGTCCAGAGAGAATAAGACATGCACTTGATGAGTAGAGGCCAGCTGGGCCAGAGCTGAGCTGCTTCAGTGGCAGTTTCCGGAAGGTGAGCCTGTGCATCTGTGCTTCTGGGGACCCTTCTGGCTGGCCCTGGGCGGGGCTGAGGTTTGACAAGTGTCTGGATGGGAAGGACACTGGACTGCAGCCCTGGGCAAGCTAGGCTCTGCAGGTAGGCAGCTGGGATGCGGCTTGGCCAGAGGTCCCCTCTGCTGCTACCATTGCCACCGTCATAGTGAGTGCCTTTCTAGCAGCCTCCTCCAAATGCCTCCCACTCAGCCAGGGGCTGCAAAGACATCATTTTATTCCAGCCTCAGGACATCCTACAAGTCACTTTACAGGCAGGCCCAGTGGTTGCCTGGGGTCACACAGCTGGGAAGCCAGGGAGCAGCGATTCCCATCCAGGCCCCAGCTTCACAAAGCTGTCCACCCTGCAACAGGCCTGAGAGTCTGGCTACAGGGAATACAGCAGCCTGGATGGCAGTGCCATGGGTGGGGGGCAGCAGGGGGCTGCAGCCATCTCCTGTGGAAGGAGGGAGGATGGCAAGAGACAAGGGTGTGGGATCAACTGGGGACTCCCCCGACCAGAATGATGTTTCTTCCCACCCAGCATCTCCCAGGCCCAGGGCAGTGGGGCTGAGCCAGGTGGGGCCTTGTCTCCAAACACTTCCAGGGCAGAGGCCCAGGGTGCCTCTGTGTTGTGGGTACCAGTCGGGGGACCATTGGCAACCAGGACTGTGGGCTGCGGGGCCTTGCCACTGTGGAGACTGGCACTGAAAGCAGCCCAGATGGCCAAGAGGGGGCCTGACAGAGAAAAGACCATCTTGTGTAAGGGAGGTCTGGCCCAAAATGCCCAAAAATGGGCACCAGCCAGTTCTCAACAATCACAGAAAGAACCCCAGTAGCAATCACAGCTAATGTTCGCTGCACCTTTACAGGCTAGGCACCATTCCACATGCTCCACAGACAACAGCAAACCTCAGTTCACAATCATGCTATTCACACACACCAGGAAACTGAGGCACAGAGCACTCAGGAACTTGCCCAAGGTAACACAGCAAGAACGTAGTGGGCCTGAGCTCAAACCCTTCACAGCACCACAGCCTCATGCCCAGTAGGCCATCCACCCTCAGGAACCAGTCCCAGCTCTCAGCAGCTGTGTGTCCAACTCCTGCATGGATGGGGGCTTCGGGAGGGCGGAGACGATCCCATTTGACAGTGTGTCCCACTGCCTGGCACAGGGCTTGGGGTAGGAAGGATCAGAAAAGTGCTTTCTGTGCCTCAACTCATGTGAGGAGGGTACATTATCCACTCCATCATTGAGAGGTAGAAATGGAGGCCCAGGGACACAAATTGATGTGCCCAAGGTCACACAGTCAGTGGCAGAGAAGAGATCACATGTCCTCGCCAGTTGTTGGAGAAGCCCAGGTTCCTCTCCAGGTAGCTGGAGCTAGAGGAAGGGGCTGTCTCTCTTCTCCACTAGCACCGCCAGCTGCCACCCTGTGCCTGTACTGTTGGTAAGCCAGGCCTGGTCCATGACATACATACACACACAAACCACACACAGATACACATGTGCCTCTAGAATGAGGGACCCCCTAGAGGGCAGGGCCATTCCTTCAGCAGGTTCTGTTTGGTTGGAATGGTGGCTGTCCAGGCCATCTCAGGTCCTGAAGGCAGGCCTTGACACCTGCAGGGCAGGCAGGGATGACAGTGGTGCTGTCAGAGCCTGAGCTCTGTGCTCATGGCTGGGGTTTGGACACCAGGCTTGGTGACACAGCAGCTTGACTGGCCTGCTCTGAACTTTGGTTTTTTCCTCAGTTGGGGTGAGGGATGGTGGGAATAAGACACATGGCCCGGCTCTCTCCAGGAAGTGCTTGGTAAAGAGAGGCCACTGCCATTCTGATCATGGCTGTGGCTGAGGGTGCTGTATCATTGTGTCTCCGTCAGCTCGGGGCTAACTAAGCTACAACTGAGGCTCGGCCCTCTGCTGGGCCCCGTTCCTGGCTGTTGACTGGCCTGGGTGTGCTGGGCTGTGCACTGGACAGACACCGCCTCATTGCACGGCCACGATCCCCTGTGAGGGAGGCCCGGCAGGAGTCCCACTCTGCTGGGAGGAAGCTGGGCCCGACATAGAACAGGGAAATGCAGAGCTAGTTTTCTCCTCTTTTTGTTCTCTCACAGGCATCTTGAGACAGAGGGAGACTTGGATGCAAACCACTCGTGACAGCAGTGAAAAGCCCTGGGAAGAAAGGGAAGGAGCCACAGACAGTCGCACCCGGGCATTCAGAGGAGGAGGAGGAAGGAAGCTGGGGTCAGGAAGACTGTGGTGGAAAAGGTGACATTTCCCTGGGCAGGTCTCAGTGAGGCAGCATGGCCTCAATGGAGCAGCGGGTCAGGCAGGAGTGGGCCACCGATGGCTGCCCTGCTGAGGCCCTGGCTGAGGGTCTGGGAGCTGACCCACTCCCCATGGCTCCCGTTCTGCCTTCTGGCCCGGAGGCCTCACACACATGCTGAAACCTCCTGTCTGCTTGTGACGCAGGGATAACAGGCGCCTGACCTCCTGATGCTGTGAGGATGCTGGGGACGTGTCTAATGAGGGGGACAGGCCTGCCCAGGGTCATAGATGCTCTAGGGACATGAGGCCCCATGCTGCCAGCAGCACAGGGAGGACACTCCCCTCGCTCATGGCCATGGAGAACAACGCTGCATGCAGAAGTCCTGGCACACAGAGTGCTCGGTTAGTGGCCCTTTCCCTCTCTCCTTCCTTTGTGCCCAAACCCAATGGCTGGCCAAGGGGAAGGGCTTGCTTCAACCAAGGGTGCAGAGGCCGGGCCAGGATGCCCTTCTGACCACACAGCCATATGCTCTCAGGCTGTCCTCTGCTCCCCTGTGGGGCTAGGACTCACCCCAGCCTGCCCCTTCCAATGAAAGAAAAGGCTGTGGCCAGAGGCAAGGATGGGCCCCTCCTGCAGGCGGCCCTCCTCCTCAGACAGCCCCCCAAGGCTGGCCATTGGGGGAGCACGGTTCCTGGTGGCCTCCCGTGGAGCTCCATCCCCACCAAGGGAGCCGAATTTTAATACTCCAAACACTCACTCCCTAAATGTGTATACTCTTTAACAGCAGTTAATCTTCAATTAAAATACCTAGAGCAGAAACTAAGATAACTGGTTTAAAAGGTAGAGCTTATTGACAATAAAAGTCTTCTTCATATTGCTTTTCTTTAAAAAAAAATCCACATATTAAAAATGTCATTTTTATGACTTGGTGGGGGAAAAAAACTGTCTAGAATAATGAAGGCGAACAAAGCCCGGGGAGCAGTCATTTTCCAGAGCCGATATGTAGCACCCTGATTACTGTATCAGCCCTGTTCCCAGAGCAGAGCGAGAGGCCGTGGGCAGGCGGCGGTGCTGGCTGTCCTCTTGCTGACAGGGGAAGGGCAGGGGTGGCGTGGCATCTCTGGTCCCCACCCACACTCCTGATTTGAAAGCTGCAGACTCCAACAGTCTATCCCTCCCTGACCTGCAGGGGCTGAGGCCCAGGGTGAGCGTGGGTACAGGGGCTGGGGCCTGGCACCCTGTGTCTGTGCTGATGGCCATGTGCCCACACACTGTCCCTCGGAGGCAGATCCCAGAGGTGGCCTGTGGCTGCAAGGCCCAGGGGAGGCAGGTATGCCCATGGGCTGACCTCCGCACCCCCCGCCCCCGCCACCGCCCCACTGGAATGCCCACACGCTTTCTGATGCTGGCTGCACTCCTGCTGCACACGTGTCACCCACTGGCCATGTGTCCACCTCAGCTCTCAGGCCTGTGTGACCAAATGGGTCCCCAATGCCCAGGACAGGGCCAGGCACAAAGCAGGTGCCCGTAAGTGGCCACATCCTGGTCCCTGGCCCTGCACCTACCTCACAGCCCTCAGTACCTCCCACTGTAACTGCCTCTTGGCTCACCAGCCATGGACTCGGGCTCTCTGCAGTAGCCCCCTGGCCCAGTACTGTCCAGCATTGCTGCTGAGGGGCTAGAGGGCCTTGTCTAGTGGCACTGTGCATCTTTTCTTCCAAAACACAGTCTGTGCCTCTGCCCTGGGCAGGTTGCATCTCTTAGTGGCCACAGGCTCAGATCCTGCATTGTGGCTGGGTGGGGGCTGTTTTACACCTGGGATATGCTGCCCCCAGGTCTTGGAGTGCATAGGCCTCAGCTTGGAGCACCTCCGGCCAGGTGTCCCTCTACCCTCAGAAGCCTGGGCTCCAAGGGCTGGTAAGGATGGGTCTTGGGGACAGGGCCAACACCAGTGAAACAGAGCTGGTGTTCATGTTTCTGCAGCAGCGTGAACGCCAGGACTCCCATCTGGGACACACCAGCGTGTGTACCAAAAGGACAGCTGTCATCATGGCCTCTTTCCCAGGTCTGTCTCTGTAGCAGCCAGGCCAGTACCCTGGAAAGGTGCTCAGCTCTGCAGGTGCCTGGGGGGTGGTGCACTGAACTTCAGCCTCCTTGTCTGTGAAATGGGTCCTGCTGTTATGATGGGGAAGGGGGAAGCCCTCAGAGAGGGCCTGAGATAGGGAGGGCCCCACAGAGGGCTCTGGAAAGAAAGCCTCTTCTTTGTTTTTTAAATAAAGTATGTGGAAGCCTTAAAGGCCAGGTGCCTGGGCGCTGGGAAAAGCTGCCACCTCCTGCTCCTTCCCATGGACACATGGCTGCCACATGTGGGCCTCTGACAGCAGGGCTGGGCTCAGAGGAAGCCCCCTGTCTTCTGAAGACCCTGAAAGCCAAGGGAAACCAGGGCCACAGGAGACAGCAAACACTGAAGGAGGACTGGGGAGGGGGCTGGACCCACCACCCCCTTCCCTGCTCATGGTGCCCCACACCAGCCCAAGGGCACGTGGAGCCAGCAGACAGTGAGCCTAGGGCAGCACCCGAGCAGCCTGTGTGTGCCAGGCCCAGCCTCTGTCATCCCCCCACACTCTCTCAGGTGGGCACAAGTAGGCTCAGGGGTGAGGCGGGAGTCGATGTGCACAGTGGTCTGGGCAGCATGCGGGGAAGGGAGCTTGGCATGAGGGGCAGCCTCCTGTCACTTGTTTGGCTCTGTGTGGGGCCAGGGATGCTCTGGGTCAGGGCAGCAGCAATGGCACTGAGTGCCCATGACAGCTAGGCCCTAAGCGAGATGCTGCGTGCCTCGGCCCATGGAGGTAGACCCTGTCCAGAATACAGGTGGATGGCAGGTTCTGTCACGGGTGAGCTGAGGTACCCTGGGTCCCCTCGCCTATTACAAGGGGACAATGACCCTGCCTCCCTGGGCAGGCCCCGTCTGTGCAAGACTGCATGCCTGGTGGGCAGGGCCCACATGTGGAACCCTGCTCCCCGGTGAGGAACAACCAGCTGACATGGCGTGAATGACTTGCGTCAGTTCCCACAGCCAGGACATAGGGGGCCTGGCTTTGAACCTAGGCGGCTGGCTCCAGAACCTGCATCTGCAATGTCTGCTGCCCTCACGGGGGGCTGGTGCGGGTCTCTTCTGCCTAACTCCCACTCTGGGTCCCGCATGCCCTGGCTCAGAGCCAACAGAGGCTAGCACTGGGCATGAGGGCTGCCAGCAGGCTGTTAAGAGCTGCAGATCCCTACCCCAGAACACATAGCTCTGCCCTCAGCTGGCCACCTCACTCTTGCAAACTGGGTGAAGAGGAGCAAAGGATCACCATGCTCTCCGCAAAGACAGGACCCAGGGAAGCCACGGCTGGGGCACACTCAGGCACTCGCCCTTCTGGAAGCGCTTGCAGACTCCCTCCAATGGCCTCCACAGGGCATCCATGGTGCTGGGCGCCTCCCTCTGGCACAGCACAAGCAGAAGCTCACTCCTGCATTCGTTGCTTGTCTTTCTGCCCATGATTGCCCTCAGAGCACCCGCTGGGCACCAGGCACTGTCCCAGACTCTGAGGACTGCCTGAGTGGGCCAGGTGGGGCCGCTATGCTGGTGGAGTCCACAGTCCAGGGGGTGCAAGACCCACATACATGTGTAGAGAAATGTGCAAAGGAATGAGAGAGCACCTGATAGGAACGGGTGCCAGGAACCAAACTTTAAAAATGTGCCGAGAGAGAAGAGCCCATCGGTGAGGGTCAGGGAACTGGGAGCATTGGCTTGCTTCAAAGCGCTTGCTCTATCACTCACTCCTGCCATGCCTGGACTCCACCACACCCTGAGCAGGCCTGGAGGGCACCACCACGACAGTCGTGGCCATGTCCTCCCTGCCTTCCCCAGATGGGCTTCCCCACTTGGTCACCAGCCAGGGCCCAGAACCTCGAGGTTGGAAACACCTTTGGTGGTCATCTGGGAGGCCACCCCAACCCAGGTGTGGGGCTCTTCTGCCTCTGGGGAGACAGATGGGAGGCTGCTGTCCTGAAGAGCTCTCCATAGCTTGGGGCGGGAGACCATTTCGTTTCTTGCCTTTTGGAATTAATGAGCACAGCACCAGCCACTGCTTTAGAGGGCAAGGAACTGTGGTTTGGAGAATGCCATGGCTGACCCAGGCCAGGGAGTCTGTGCATTCATTTAATCAAGAATGCTAGCGAGCACCTACTCTATGCAGGCATGCACCGGGGGCGGGGCTGCAGAGGTGAGGGAATCACGCAGGCCCAGTGTGGGCGTTCTGGTGGGAGACAGGCGATGCCAACACATCCATGTGTCGTATGACAGGTGGTGCCAGCTGCTCGGGAGAGGGGAGTGTCAAGAGGGTGTTTTGCTCCTTTAGATAGTGATCAGCAAAGGGCCCAGGGTGGGATGACATCTGAACAGGGACTTGTGAGGGACGAGGACACTGGGAGGGAAGAACACCCAGCCTGAGGGCGCCAAGCAAAGGCCCCAAGGGCCAGCGTGTGGGGAGAGCAGGAGATGGAGCCGGGGTGATCATGGGGTATGAGGGTGTGTTTGTGTCGGTGCCTGAGTGGTGCAGAAAGTGGGGTCTCCTGCTAGATCTGCAGAGGGGCTGGGTCTGGCTCCTGAGGGCAGGGGCCCTCTGGCTGCCTCGGGCCCTGGGCACAGACCACAGCATGGAGCAGGGAGAAGAGGTAGATTGTGGCCGCTGTGTCCTGTGTCGCTTCCAGCCCAGGCCTGCAGGGCCCACTCCAGCATGACTGTCTGTAGAGTACAGCAAGCAAGGGCCTCTCTCTTTCAGACACAGAAGCCCAAAGCAACTAACATTCTGGGTTAGGTTTTTTCATTTGGCGAAGGTGATTCACATCTGTCTCACCCCCTTCTGTGGTGGTCAAAGCTCTAACCCCCTCTACCTCCCAAAATACAGTGGCAAAGAGGCGAAAAGGTCCCTTCCCCACATGCACCCCTCCTGAGCCTGGCTGTGCTTGTTCCTGGGCCCATGCCCATCTCACAGCCAGCTCTCCCCAGCAAATGCCACCTCCTCTATATAGTACACATTAACAGAGCGGACAGGTGAGAGGATGAATGGGGAGAAGTGACTGCACAGATCACTCCACTGAGTGGCCCCAAGTCCCACTTTTGTGTTAATCATGACTTTGAGTTGTCACAACAATGTAAATTATATCCAGGAGAAACAGTCCCAACTATGGGACTGTTCATGAGGCAAAGCACTTTCACAAGATGCAGATAAATGTGATGATACGAGAAAAATTTAGGGCCAGTGCCTTCTATTTTAAAATAGTTGTGTGGTGGTAGCATACCCATGACACTGGGCCTCCCTGCCTCCAGGACCCAAATCCAAATCCACAGCATCTTACGGGCGCTGCCAACTCAGCCACCCCTGCAACCGGACTCCCAGCTTCTGCTACCAACATGGAAACAAGGTGGGACTGGATCCACGTGGGCTAGGCTTGACCGGCTAGGTGCTCTCTCAAGCTAGTTAGTTCACATCTGGGGCCTGCCCTGCCCATTCTGCTGGAGCAGCCTCAGTCCACACCACATCACTCTGCTGGCAGATGAGGCTCTCGGCGTTAAGCCAAGGCCTCCCTTTCCCAAGGTCAAGCATGCCATGATCCCTGTTGGGGTGGGTCCGTGAAACAACCACGTCCAGTGAAAACCAAAAACCCTCCCGATCTTCCTGTAACTGGACTTGTTTATAAACCAGGCTTCCTGCAGCAAGGCGGCTGGCCTCACCCAGCAGCGTGGGCTCACGGATGGTCAGGGGTTGTTCCCAAGTGCCCAAGGTGGGCCTCTTCCAGGGGGATAGCCAGAAACCTGGGCTCTAGGCCTGGGTTTACCACCAACCACTGTGTGACTTAGGAGGCCATGTGGGCCCTCTGGGTGGAGTCCTCATCTGGCAACCAAGGCTGAACAGAAAATCTGTCTGGGATGGCTGAGACGGTGCCAGGCAGGACCACTGTGTGTGGGGAAATGTGGACATCGGATGACCTCCTGTGTCCTGTTATGCCCACCCATCCCCAACCAAAATGCCTGCCAGAGTGGTGGGCGGCCTGGCTTGTCTACCTCCTCTGCAGGGCTGTGATGTCCTCGGGTGAGTGTCAGCACCCTTGCTGCTCCAGGTGTCTGCGCTCCCTCCTTAGCTGGGTTAAGATGCCTCGCTGCAGCACCTCTGCCTGCCTGCTTCTCTCCAGCCTCCATCCCCATGGCTCCGGCCACAGGACACCACAGGCTGCCTCGGCCCAGGGCACACCGGCTCCCTTGCCTGGAACTCCTGCCCTACAGACTGCCCTTCAGGTGGCGGCCCCAGCTGACTACCTCTTGTGGCTCCTGGGTCCCAGCACCACATGAGGCACAGGGACAGTCCAGGCAGTTCCTCAGGCTCCTGACCCAGAAATCAAGAGTGGGTGTCAGGTGGACTGAAGAGGCCCTGAAGAACCAACAGCAGACCTGCAGCTTGGGGACCCTCTACCTCTAGTCAGGAAGGCAAGACAGACAGCCCTCCTCCATTTCACGTCTTCTGGACTGAGTTTCAAAGAACACCCCTGCAAGGGCTCAGGGGCTAGAGGCAGCAGTTGGCCTCTCTGCTAGACGCTCTGGCCGGCACCACTGAAAGCACACAGTCCACCAGGAGAAGGCCTCGAAGAGGCAAAGGGATGAGGGGTACAGGCAGACTACACCAGGGAATGGGCCTTACACAGCAGTGGCCTCACTCAGCAAACTCAGGAGGCTCGGGCCAGGCCAGTCCCTCACTGGAGAGCAGTGGGTGCTGCAGTGGAGACACAGCCCACCTGGGCAGACATGTCACAGGCAGCCGGGGGCTCAGACCCCACCTAAACAGCAGTTACAGAGCATGGACCCTGGCCAAGCCCGCTGCTGGTGGCTGCGGACTCATGGCAGGCAGATTGTTCCCTGTTCCCCACCATGGAGGAGCTCGAAGGCAGAGATGGACTGTAGATAAATTGAGGGGTCCGAGAAGGGGTGTCAGGAAGCACTGGAGGGGGACTTGGCATGCAGGCAGCTAGAGGAGGTAGCGCTGGAGGCGAGTTAGTGGAGGCGGGGGCAAGAGGCTGCCAACAGGGCTGGACCCCTTCTGTGGCTGTCCCCAAGGAAGGCGACCAAATTGGATATTAAAAAAAGGAAGACGCTAAGAGCGGGAGCAATGCAAAGATGAACAGAGCTCAGAGAAAGGACTTTTTTTCTCAAGTCGTGGTTCTGCCACTGCCAGTTCAGAGTGAGGACCTGGTGGGTGTAGGCTCTGGACAGGGCACCCCAGGGGCTGGCTGGGCCACTAGGCCTCCTTCTCCTGGCACCCTAATGGCTGCACCTTACTTGAGCTTCCAGGTCTCTGCTCGTGGCACCCTCATGCCTAAATAGCCATCCAGTGCCTGCCCGTGCCCATCTAGAAAAGGCTGGCTGAGACCTACTTCCTCCAGGAAGTGCTCCATGCTGCCTGGGGCAGGCACATCAGGTGGGGGCTGTCAGGGCTCCAAACATGCAAGCGGGGCTCCATACACTCGCAGGGTTTGAGTGGGCCTCCATATGCGCGCAGGACTCCATAGGTGCACATTCCTTTCCCCAGCCCCAGTGGAGCCTGTAGGGAGGGGTCTTGGTGGTGCCACAGGGGCCGGCCCAGCCTGGCCCTGCCATCTGATGCTAAGCACATGTGACAAAGATCCTTCTTCGTGCCAGTCCATAGCCTCCTCTCCCATTCTGGGCTGAGCTGAGGAGAGGCCAGCAGCCAACTTAATTCAGGCTGGTATCTGTTCTCCCTGGGGTAGATTTCTCGCACCCTCAGAAGGCCCACCCGAGCCCCACTTCATGCATCAAAACTCTTCGACGCCCCCCAGACTTCCCAGATCTTTCTTGGCATCACGACTTTCGCCAGCCTGGACTCACGCACCTTTGTGTCTTGCCACACAGCACCTTCATTTCTGAACTTTGAAGAAGGTGTATACTTATCTTTCCTAAATAGTCAGAACTATTGAGAACTGCCAGGACATGTGGATATTTTTATGAAAGCAAAACTCAAGCATATGCTGGGCAGATGGGTCTGACCAGAAGGGACAGAACACTGCCTCTGTCCTCAGGAGCCACCTCCTGAGCCAAAGCCCCCCAGTCCATGGCTCCCATACCCCTGTGACCCCTGCAGCCCCTGCGGCCAGGTGCAGTACCAGTGGAGGAGCACAGGGCCGAGGAGGGTGGCTGGTGTTGCCAGCCCTGAGGGAGCTGCCCATGCGCCACCAGGCAAGTTGTCCATCCTCCTCACCTGAGCCCTGTGGTAATTCACAGAGCCAGGCCTATGAGGGGTGAGCACCTGGCAGCCCTGCCTGGGAGGAGGCTGCAGAGGCCAGCATATGATGTGGTTTGGATGTCTGTCCCCTCCAAATGTCATGTTGAAATGTGACCCCCAGTGTTGGAGATGGGCCTCGGGGGAGGTATTAGATCATGGGCACGGATCCCTCATGAGTGGCTTGGTGCCCTCACCACAGTGATGAGTGAGTTCTCGCTCTGTGAGTCCATGTGAGAGCTGGTTGTTTAAAGGAGCCTGGCACCTCCTCCTCGCTCTCTTGCTCCTTCTCTTGTCATGTGACGCACCTGCTCCCCCTTTGCCTTCCACAATGATTGTAAGCTTCCTGAGGCCTCACCAGAAGCAGATACGGGTGCCATACTTCCTGTACAGCCTTTTTAAAATTTTATTTTAAATAAATTATCCAGTCTCAGGTGTTCCTTTATAGCAATGCAGACTCACACAGCAGCCATGGGGCCTGGCTGTGCCACCATGAAGGCCTGGCCTCACTACCCTCGGCTGTGGTGTCACCTGTCACTGCACCCCCCCCTCCCCCACTGCCTGTCTCAGCTGATACCATATCCCACAGGGCTGGGGGCCCTGGGGAACTGGAGGGGATGTGCTCAGCATGGACAGAACACCCTGCTTTTCAAGAGAAACTGGAAATCTGGATTTTTACATGAAAATTTCTGATTTTTGAGAACGTTTTCAGGGCATAGGTAGCCTGCAGCCTGCTAGGGTATGGCCCCAACTTGTAGGTCATTCTTTCTCTCCCTGGGGTAGATTTCGTGCACCCTTGGAAGGCCCACCTGAACCCTACTTCACCCATCAAAACTCTCAAATCTCCCCCAGGACTTCCCAAATCTTTCTCAGCGTCACTAGTTCTGCCATACGCATTGCCACCACTTCGACTATTTACTAAAGATTTCTTTAGTCAACTCATCTAACTCAATTAGAGAACATTCTATGCTGCCATAAGTGGAAATCCAGTCTCCCTTGACACAAATAGAGTACCTGTTAAAATCAACATGTAACTGTGAACATTCTTTGGGGGCTTATTTGTGGACTACCTAGAGTCATCCTGCACACGCCCAGGGTGGATGTGAGCAGCCCACTTGGGGAACTGCTGCCCATGTTCCACCGTGGGATGTTCCCTCCCTTAGAACCAGGCCTCCTTGGACTGTTCTGGGCTGACCTGCCTATCAGTGTCATGCCCCAGGCCTCAGCCTCCTGCCTCTTGTTCCTCTGCCCAGATTCAGGCTAGGGAGCTGAGGGCTGCGGGCAGACGGCCAGCCTCATGAGCCAGATCGTGAGTCTGGGTGAGGCCCTTGCACTCTCCAAGCTTAGCCAGTGAGTGGTGGAATGGAACTCATAAGTCAATGAGGTAACTCATATAAAACAGTCAGCACGTGCTGGGCACGTAGTAAATGTTAGTGTCCACTGTTGTTCTCATCGGGACTGGTGCATGGCAAGCTCACTGAGCTGTGTGTGGGAGGACACCCTGCAAGCCACAGCCGCACTCACTATCTGCTGCCTGTGGGTCAAAGTTGACCCTTAGGTATGTTTGCTTTGGCCTCTTCATGTGCTTTAAAAATTGTGGACTAGTTGTCAACATTTTAAAATGTAGGCCTGCATTCCCAGGGCAGCAGGCGACTTGAGGTGAGCACAGGCTGCCCCTTCAGACAGGACGTGTGGTCCCTGTACACCACACTCCCCACTCCCCACTGCAGTCCCCCAGTCGGGCTACTCTCCTGCGCTGCCTGCCTGGCCCCTGTGGCCAGCTCTGAAACCTACAGGGTTGGGTCTTATTGTGGGTCTGAGCTATAGCAGCTGCTGGGACTGCTCTGGAGAGCCTGGAGGTGTCCAGACTGCATGCCACACCTTGGGGTGGCCTGGGGACTTTCTCTGGAGGAGGAGGGAGCTGGGCTAGGACAAGGTGCCTGGCAGCTATGCCTCTGCCACTCCTTGTCCTGGGCCAGGAAGCCTGACATCTATGGGGTTTGGTAAAATCACAATGGTAGGATGGTCTGCCTGTATTGCTCTTCCCCACATTCAAACAAAACCCAGTATGGACTTCCAGGGAGATAGCAGGGGGCAACTGGGGGGTCTGGGACCTGTCCCACCACTGCTGCTTTTGTGCGGGCAACCTGGGGACAGCCCTGCACCACTTTGGCCCTCAGTAATTTCCTCTGTGGAAGGGGGATAGATAATACCACCTCTCTTGGCAGACAGTGAGGAGGAGTCAGTGAGGAAACCCCTGTGCACTAGCCCAGCAAATGCTTGGGAAACAGCGGCTGAATGAAGTTAAAGCTCTGTTCCTCTGATGTGGTCCCTCAACGAGTTCTTGACCTTGGACGTGTTCCCTCTCCAGCCTCAGTTGCATTCCCTAGGGGCTCAGGGGTACAGCCACCTCAGGCCTTGTACCCTCCACTCCATCCCCAGCAACTGGCGTGCTTGTGCATGCGTGCATGTGGGAATGCTGGGAGAGACGGGTGCCCGCCTACAGGGCTTTGGTAAGGCCCCCACAAGCTGGCAATGCCACCTGTGTATGCTGGGTCCTGAGCACTTCACCCCCACACTCACTCTGCTCTGGTCTGCTCATCTCCATCCTGGGACACCCCATTCTGGCAGCTGGACCCCACAAATCACCTCTGAACCAGTCCACTCACAACATGGCCCATGAGGTCTTCTGGAGGCTCCATCAGGCTGCTGCAGGGGAAACCCCGACCTCTTCCAGCATTTAGGTATCTGGTTCCCTTGTGTAGCCCTCCACAGCCCAGCCACTCTGGGCAGCAGTGGTACCTTCTCTCCTGGGCAGAGCCACGGACCCTTCCGCCTGGAACAGCTCTCCCCAGGCTGTCTCTCCACCCTCCTCCAAGATGGAACTCAGTACTGCCTCCTCTAAGAAGGCCTCCTCCTTAGCTAGGCTCTGTGCCTGGGCTTCCTGGGGCTCACCACCTTCACAAAGATCAAAAAGAACTATATTAGCTTGGGAGTAGAATCTAGCCTCTATGGCATTTTTGAAATATTTGAACTACTAACTCACCTTTTAAATCAGGACATTTGACATACAGTTCTGAACTTCTAGTTTGTCTTGAAAAGCTAGAAGACTTCTCTTTGGATTCCTACCCTGCCACAGTGGGCTGGCGTGGGCCTGTGCTGGGCCCTGGGCACACCAGCTACTCTCTGTCACCGCTCATGTGCTGCTGCTTTTACCCGAGACTGGCTCCCCTCATTTCTGTCACCTGCCTGTTCCTTGAAGGCATCTGTATCTGAGTCTGAGCCCCTCCTGTCCCAGCCCTATGGCCCCAGCACCTCTGACTCAGGGCCTGGCATGAGGCCAGGAAGGGGGTGGTGCCTGCCAAGTGCTGGCTGGTGCCTGCCAGGCCAGGGCACAGCCACCTTGCTCTCCTCCTCCAGGAAACCCAGTGTAACACACAGCCAGGAGCTCAGGCTCTGTACCCAGACCACCAAGATCCCGACCCTAGTCCAGGCGCAGATCAGCTGCATGCCTTCACAAAAGACATGTGACCTCTCTGCACCTTAGTCTCCTCATCTGAAACATGGGAACAGGTTTGGTGTAAGGCCCAAGTGAGTTCATATAACAGAAAGTGCTTAGAACAGCGGCTGGCACAAAGCGAGGTCTAAAGAATGTTTACTATTTTTATTCCTTACCCAAATCACCCCACCCCATTCACTGAGCATACCTTCCCCATATTCACGGAGCACTTACTGTGCCCTGGGCCCTGTTCCAGGGGTGGGGGTCCAGCATGGTGTGAGTTATTTCTGTAACGGGGACAGGCTTGTAACCAATAGATGAATACAGGAGAAAGTTTCCGATAGTGCTAGATGCTAGGAAGGCAGTACAGCAAAGAGACAGCGGGATGGTGCTGGGTTTGGGGGTGCTCTTTTGGAAAGGGTATTCAGAGGGGCCCGAGGAGGCAGTGTGGGAAGTGGGGCCTCAGAGGCAATGAGATCTGAGGAACAGGGGGCAGGGATCCACTCAGGTCTTCCAGGAGGCAGGGAGGGGCTGGGGGAATGGGGGCGCCTCCAGCCAAGGCAGCCTGCCATCTCAGGGAGGCAGCAGGTGACTGCCCAGCACAGACTCCTCTGCCCGCTCCCTTGTGTGGACAAATGAGCTGGGTTGAATTTCCCGCCAGGGTCAGGGGAGTTGGGGAACCTGGAGGGAGAAGAGTAGGGGTTGCTTTTTCTTCTCTCTCTCCCTCTTTTTTTTTCGGGCTCATCCTAGTATGGCTCTGAGACTACGGAGGGAAAAAGGGCAAGAGTTGAGAGTGGCAGGAATTTATGAGCTCAGAGTTCAGGCTGCCTTTGGCAGAGGTGGGGGGAAGAGGGCTCCTTTTGCCAAAACAATATTTAATTTTTTTAAGGCAGCCACAAAGCCATGATTAAGCTTGGGGTCCTAAAACAAGCCCATAAATTCGAAAAATATTTATCTGGAAGGGTGGCAAGTCCAATAAAAGTTTTATGAATGTTTTACAACTGCCCTGTCAGGAAGCTGGCCTCTCACTCACCTCCCCCCTGTCAAAAACACACCACACACACAAAAGCGTGAGCACGCACACACATACGTGGACACACACAGACGCAGGCGCACCTGCATGGAGCCGAGCCCACACAGCTCCTGCTGGTGCCACGTCCGCTGGGCGCACACAGCCTGCTCTGAGATGAGGGCATAGGGTTGCCTCTCCCTGCACGCTCCCTGCTCTGCTGAATCCTGGCACAGCGTGTCTGCCCTGGGCTTGGTTGGCACCCAATTTCCCACGACACTTGCCTCAAGGCCCAGGAGTCTGAAGGAAGCATTTCTGATTTGAGGCCTTGGATTTCTCTCCACAAGCAGCCCAGAGGGGCTTACAGAGAGGTCATGATGGGCCGTGCTTTCTTCTTCCTGACAACCCCAGGAGCTGGGCGTCATAGCCCCCATTCTAGACAGCAGGAGACTCAGAGAGGAGAGGGCCTTGCCTGGGGCCACCTGGGAAATGGCTTCACAGAACCACATTCGGGCCTATCTCTAGTGTCTCCTCCCGTCCCGAGGTAGTGGATGGCGTCCTCACGTGGCCCAGGGTACTTGTGCTCCACTGTTCTTCCCCCTGCTCCCTGCTGCCCCAGCCACAGGCCCTTCTGCTCTTTCCTTTTCCACCTCAGGGAAAGGAACATCTTTGTGCAGATCCCTCCCAGAATGCCCTCCCTGCTACCCTGTAGACTCTGAACCCCGGGCCAGGTCTCCTGGGTGCTGCTTCCTTAGAAGTGCCCTGCATTTCCTGCAGGCCCCACGAAGATGCCCCTTCCGTGTCAGACCTGCCCTCTTCCTCCACGGCACGCAGCTGCACAGAAGCTTATGCTCCTGGGCCTGACCAGCTACCCCTTCTGTGGAAGCTCCAGGAAGCAGGCCCAAAGCTGTCTCTCTTGCCACTGAGTCCTAGCCTGAGCTGAGGGTTGGCACACAGAGGTGATTGACGCATGAATGCACAGATCTGGGGCTCCAGAGCTCTGGCGCTGTTCAGGCCTAATGGAACTCATCCTGGCCTTGACCCAAAGCCTGTTCTTGCCTCATGAGACATCATCCCACTACATGGGAGAAGGCCCAGCCCCCAAAGCCAGTTTCCAAATCTTTGACCTGATCATTTATTTCTAGCAATCAGCAATCATCCCTTTCTAACAACAATAAAGATGACCACTCAGGGAGAGGGCCAAATATACACCAGCCGCCCAACCCATTCATCTCCACTTGCTTCCCATTTCCTCTTCACAGGCTGCAGAGCTGTGAACCAACTGCCTGGTGGCACTTAACCCATGGTCCATTCAAACCCAAGGGTGTCTGACTCCAAGTCATGGATAGGAGGTGGTCTCTAGCAGGAAATCACATGGAGCAAGCCAGGGGCCTGGCTTTCCAACTAAATGCCCAGGTTTCCCTTCACCCCATAGCAAGAGCCAATCAGAAATCCCAGCTCCACTCTGCTTAGGGGAGGCCCAAAGATTCCCTGTCAAGGCCTGATATTCTGGGTTGATCCTAGGCCTCCAAGAAACCAGGCTGAGCATGAACTTCTGGGGAGAAAGCAGCTCTGATTATCAGATGGCTGCATCCATCACCCGGCGGGAACGGTGAGTCAGATAACACAGTGCTGGTGGGGGAGAGGCCGGCACCATTGGGGCCCCCTCCACCCACAGGTGCACATGTCCCAGCACCAGGTGACCCTACTTGCCTAGAGAAACCCTCTTATCCTGCTCTGCATTGTGGAGACGTGGACACAACCCACCCAACAGGTCGCAGGTGTACAAATTGTTTAATTCGGACTATGGGATAACATATAGCAGTCAAATGGAGTCAACCAGAACCGCTGACCAGAACAGCAAGTTCCACAAAGAAAGCATCAGTGTTCTAATAACACCTGGGTCAGTGTGAAACCAAGTATGTAAAACGTAAAGCACGTACGAACCCTCCAGGCTGCTCAGGAGGCCACCCTATGCAGGAAAAGTGTGAAAGCTGCACATGTGTGTGAGGCCACCAGCCGAAGAGAGCATGGTGGAGGGCTTGAGCTGTACATTTCACTTCCCCCAAACAAGATAGGGGAAGGGTGTGAAGAGAGGTGAAGAGAGATTGAAGGATGTGACAAAAAGTTCACATCTGTCTGATCTTGCTGGTTACAGGGCTGTCTACTGTACTCTGTATGGTGAAAGTTTTTCACAGTTCAAAACAAATCTTATTTTTACTTTTAGAAAATCAAATAGTGATGAAAAGGGGATGGGAGAACAGGGGAGGTAAGATATAAAAGCCTCAGGTGTGCTCCTGGGCAGTCTCTGTCTAAGCATGAGGCTCTCGGGGCCTCGGCTCTTGTCCAGTGGGGATCGGGGTGCCCACCTCAGGCAGTCATCACGAGAAATGGCACCAAGCACCTTGCACCCAAAGCACCTAGAGTCCAGCCAGAGCTCTGTGGTCAGGCCCTGCTGTAGACACCCACTAATGACATGAGACCAATAATCGCACCTTGCTCCCTATACCTTACATGCCAGCCTCAGAAGCCATAGGTCAGTCACCCAACACACAGGGGCCGAGGCCCTACTATGTGCCAACACAAGGTGGAGCATGTGTGGGCCCAGAGAGGCTGGCCACATGACTCATTCTTGGGAGTCCCTGGGCATTCATCCACCTCTGCGATGGAAAAGCATTGGGTGTGTGGGGACAGCTGACGGGACCCAACCTCATCTGGGGTGAGGGAGGGGCTCCTGGAGAAAGCTCTGTGACCCCACGAAGACACTCCTTCTTGGAAAGTCCTCAGTTTCCCTTTTGTTTCTGTACTTCCTTCTTAATCATTCCCAGATCACAGGGCCTCCAATTGCCGCAAGGAAAGATACCCCTAGACAGCCTCTTCCTAGGGGCCCCAGAGACATGACAGCCACAGTGAAGGCCCTGGCACCGCCCTGTGTGACATGGGACCATGCCCAGGGAGAGGCCAGCCAGCAGATGGTTTCTGTCCACTAGGCTGTGTTTATGTTAATTGCAGATATTTTTAACGTATTGTGTTACTCCATCCATCTTTGTGAACGGTCCGTCTTGTAAAATTCTTTTAATTATGTTATTTTTTCTTGCCTATCTTCATCATCTACAATTATTTATAATATCATTGTCTTTGTTTCAAACGCTGGGTATAAACATTGTTGTAACAGTTCTTCGATGGGGTTCATATAATTTTTACAATTGCTTTGAAATGCTTCAATGGCCAAAGGGGGAGGAGGCTGGCTATTCGTTTGGGGAAAAAAGGACACCCCGAAGTGCTCTCTGCGCTTGGTAAAGGTGCTCCTCCGTCAGGACGGCTTCCAGGAGAGGCTGGCCCTGTCAGGGCATTCCTGCACTGGGTGGGGGTTGGCAGCAGCTAGCTGGCTGCTGGATTAGGTTTCAGAGCTGCCGTCCCTACAGACACTGGGGCAAGATCCACAAAGGGCAGTGGCGGGCTAAGACGCCCAGGAGAAAGATGGATGGTTTGTTTTCATTTTTACAGGGATTTTCTGAAACCTCAACTTTCACCCCTCACCTCTCTTCAACTCTTTTCTCCCAACCAAGCTGTTTTCCAGAGTCTCCCTGGCCGACCAGTCAGCTGTGTGGGACAGAACCCAGTGGAATGCCCAGGATTGCCTGTGGAGAGTTTGCCCTCACCTCAGGGGTCACAAGTACATCCAGACTGCCCTGACAAAGCTGGCTTCAGGCCTCCCTGTGGGACGGGAGTGGGATGAGCTGTCTGGGAACAGCCAGCAACTTGGAGAAGTCAGCTGTCAGAGTGAGGCTGGCCTGTAGCTGGGGCCAGCAGCCAGCCTGGGGGTGTCAGGCACAGGAGAGAGGGCTGCCTGAGTCCTGTACTGGCTTTCCCACACTTGCCATGAACTCTCAGGGGCTCCTACGAGCAGCTCACCAGGCCCCCAGACCACTAGTACCACCACTGTCCACAAACACTCCTCCATCCTAGTTCCTCTGCCCAAAGACCCTCAGTGGCTCCCTGCTGCCTGGAGGTGGGCTTATCTCCCTCCTTGGTCAGTGTGCTAGGCCCTGGGGATGCAGTGGTGCACAGATCCAACATGATTCCTGTCCCAGGCGGGAGGTCACAGGCTGTCCTTGGATTGATCAAAGACTGACTCTTCTTTTAAGGCTCTGAGAAACCTCCCCTACTCTTCTGGGTGGTGGCTCCCTCCTGAAGGGCCTCAGATGGAGGAGGACTGTTGGAGTGCCCACATATGACAGGCCCTGGGTCTGGGCTCTGGGTTCGTGACTCAGCATGGGGCCAGGCACAAAGGGCATCTGGATGAGAGATGCAGGTGCTGTGAAGGACAAATGCCATCTTGGTAGAGGTGCCTCTGGATTGCACAGGGTTGGGGTGACGAGTATACACTATGGAGATCTGCAGGTCAGAATCCAAGAGGTACTCTAGTCCCCAGTGTAGGAGGCTGAAGTGGGAAATTTTGGCAGACAGTCATAAAGATGCCAGGCTGTGAACTGCACGTTTTTCTCCACTTATCTTCTTCTTCTGAATCTCTTTAAAGAAACTTGGATATGGCAAAATGGTTGACTTTACTAGTTATCAAAGAAATGCAAATTAAAGACACTGAGATGTCATTTGCCATGTAGGAAATTAGCAAAGATAAATAATACAGGGGAGCCTGCGCTGGTGAGGGGTAGAGAACAGACACCTTCACCCACTGCTGACGGAAGTATAAAATGGCACTGTACTTTTGGGAAACACTTTGCCAGGAACTCTTAATAACTTTTTAAATGTCTGTGATGTTTTCATTTTAAAAATTAGAACAATTCAGCTTCTGAGGCTCCATCTTAAGAAAATACTCTACATATTAAAACAGAGATTTATAGACAGAGATGCTTCCAGCAATGTTATTTACAAGAGATGGAACATCCACAGATGCTTAGGTAGCCCATTAAGGCCTTGGCAAGGTTGGTTACTGTTACGCTGCATTGAAAACAATGGCCACATGACTGAACACAGACAGCTCTTGCTATTGCTGAGTGTTGCATGTGCTTTTACATTTTACTGGACATTTATATCTTGGAGCATCTCCACCTAGGGCACATTCGGTATCCATTTTACAGGTGAGGAAACTAAGACTCAGCAAGGCCTGCTTGGTTATCTAGGTTGTAGACCTGGTAAGTAATGGTGCTGGGATTTAGATCAAGCTCTGTCTGAGCCCGGAGCCCAGGCTCTTAATCACTACATGGTTCAACTTCCCTTGAAGACCACAGAGTAAAACAGTAAAAGAAAAAAAAAAGTTTGTATAATAAATATTAACTGAAAAGAATCAGACACAAAATTGTATACACCATTATCATCTCAATTACATAAAAAGAAGGCTTTGCAGAGAAAAGACGGAAGAAACTAAGTCAAAATATTAATAATGGGACTATGGGAGACTTCTTTTTATTTTCTTTAACATGCAAATCTCCTTGAATGACTATTACTATTATACTTCTAGGTTATTAAAAAAACAGTTTGTGAGGTTTTTTTCAAACCAGTTTGGATGGAAACAAAAGTCTGGGGCCAGGCCATGACCCCTGAGTGAGAGATTGTGCCGCTGCTGGGCACGAAGAAGCCATGGGGCCTTCTGAGGCCAGGGGCCTTCTTCCCCCAGGTGACAGAGGGAAATTAGCCCACAGTGTGAGGGTTCCCCAAACCTTTGGGTGCAGAACAATCACCTATTCCTGACCTAGGTTCTGACATTAAATCTTTCCTCTTTCACAAGAATCATGAGACACTGCTGACTCTGCTGAGACTTCTGAGTCCCAGTTAGGCACTGGTGAATCCTGATATGCTCACTGCTTGGCCAGAGGGATCATCTTTCCACCACACAAGTCAGTGTGCCAAGGCTAATGAGGATGAATGATGTATTTGCAACTGGGATGGTCACTGTTACTGGGGAGAGGAACAGTTTTCAATGGCTGAAGGGACAGAGGTCCTTCAAATCCCACCATGAACATACCTGACAAAACACAGCTTACCTGGGGTCTGCCAGCTGATGGGTGGGACCCTGGAGACACTGGGAGACTCAGTCCAGCCCTCAGCCTAGAGAAGCTCACCTCTGGGGAAGAAACCCCAGCAGTCCAGAGGGCTCAGGAAGCGAAGCTGGCCCAGAATGCTGCGGGGCCCTGGGAAGGGCTGTGGCTGTGCAGGTTAGGGTGATGATGATGGTAAGGCCAAGCCAGTGGTGAGGAAAGCCCGAGCACAGTGGGCATTCCTGCTTGCAGCAAACACCTGCTGTTTCCGCCTACTTCTAGTAACAGCCCCTGGTTTTCCTTGGGGATGCAGGGTTGCAAAAGGGTGCATCCTTGGTGCCAAGAGGAGCACATGACCCAGGCTGGCCAGAGAACTGTGCATGCCCCAGGCTCCCGTGCTGGTCTGGGGATGGTGTGGGGCTCTAGCACTTTGGTGGGGTTACTGGGAAAGAGGCACCCTACTCCACTGGACTTGCAGCTGGAAGACCATCTATGGAGAAGCCTGCCTGGGACAGCTGCCTGAAGGAGGGCAGGGCTGAGTCCTGGGATCAAGCACCACCTCTGAACTTTTTCAGGCACATGGGTCAATCTGAGGCTTCAAATACCCTATTTCTCAGCCCCATCTAGCTTAAATAAAGGGTGGTGTTCATATAAAGAGTGTGTGGTGGAGATCACAGGGGTTTGCCCACTCACTCACTCATCCAACAGTGAGCAGTGAGCATGTGCAGGCCACAGACTAACACAGCAAAGACCTTCCACTTGGGAGCACCTCCCAGCCCAGTCGTGGAATGAGTGTGGAGCCACCTGGGATTCAGAGCTCTCTGTGCAGGGAGTGGAGAAGCCGATGTGGCACTGGAAGAGACGCGCAAAGGAGGAGAACGTTGAGGACCTGCTCCGTTTGAGAAGGGCAGGGAGCCTTCCTAGAGGTGGCATCTGAGCTGAGGCCAGAGCACCCAGCGCAAGTGGCAGAATGAAGGAAAGCTGCTATGGGCTGCTGCAGGGCTAGGGCTGGAGGGTGGCCTGCAGTCCAGAGGGACAGAGGGAGGGGAGGCAGAGAAGGCTGGTGGGAGACCGACTGCGAAGCATGCCAAATGCCATACTAAGAGGGCACTGTCAAGGCAACTTCTGAGCATAGTGCCTGGTGTGGATTTGTGCCCATGGCGAGGGTGGGCAGGAGGTAAGGGGCTAGCAAGCAACAGCCACAAGAAGTGAAGTGCTCACCAGACAGACAGGTGCTGGAAGATGGCACATGAAGAGGCAGTGGCTTTACCAATCCCCAGACAGACACAAATCCTCATCACCAAAACTTAGCCTACACCTGATCCCCCAGGGACTGTCTGCAGCCCCTGTGAAGAGGAAGAGAAACACACTCAAACTCACAGGACAGTTCTAAGGGTCCAAGCACTTGGTACACATTTTCTTACTCCTCTATTACAATCCTGAAGGCAGGGACCACTCCTTTTTTTATATAGGACAAGGAAACTGCAGTTTAGAGTATTTCTTTAACCACCCCAAAGGCTGGGCCAAACCAAAATGGGAACTTCTGGAATTCATGTTGGGCCCTTAGCTCAGGGCCAGGTGGAACAGATGGACAAAAATGAGAACAGTCAGAGGCAGAGAACACAGGGCTAAGAGCATGAGCTCCAGTGCCAGATGGCCTGGGCTCAAGTCTCAGCTCTGGGGCTCAAGAGCTGTGTGACTTGGGGCACTTTCCTTTACCTCTCTGTGCTTCTGTTTCCTCATTTGCAAAATGGCAATTTCAATAATTATAATTCCTTCAGGTTTGTTGTGAAGAGTAAATTATATTATTATATATAATATGCTTAGAAAAGTATATGGCATACAGTGAGAAATATATTATTGTTTTTCATTTTTTTAAACAATTTCTAACTCTGATCACTGAATCATAAACATGGAGGAAAATCACATCTCAGTGAAACTTCTGGCATTCTTTTATTCAGTGTGCGTTTATTGAGCCACAATTAGTGCCAGGAACTGGAATGGGGTCCCCAGTAGAAAGCCCCCTAGGTCTCCCCCACTCACCCACTGAGGCAAACTAAAGAAATCTGAGAGTGAGTAAGTGTGTCCTGACCGAATGGCCCACACTCAAAGGTTGATGGTGAGAAAAGCTCCAGGATGACTCTGAATGTTGGCCATAATAACAAAAAACAGCGGGAAAAATTGTAGGTACCTGACCAGTAGGAGATGGTGAGGTAAGCACGGTCCGCTTACACAAGTCTACAAGCACAGCCCTTGGAGGCGAGGGGAAAACATGAACAGCAGCCTCTGAGGAAGCCCCAAGGAAAGCAGCAGTATGACCTGGGGGTCTGGTGTGGTGTCACGTCCAAAAGAGCCACACAGTCGATGACAGCACTGGGCACCAACGGTGCATCTTCAGGTGCTGGACCCTGGGTGGGCACTTCATACTCATGGTTTCCAACTGCACCCTCCAGAGCTAATGATAGACATCAGCACTGCCCTCGCATGCTGCAGAGGGGAGTGCAGCTCAGGGAGGCAGCGGGGCTGGTCCAGGTCTAATGGCCAGTGAAGGAGGTGGGCCTTCAACTCTCACTCCCGACCATGAGCCCTTCCCAGCCTGGCCAAGTGACATGTGGAAAGTGCTGGAAGGAAATGGAACCAAAAGTCCCTTGGGATGCTACTGGGGTGAGGAGACTGTGGGTGACTTTTTCCCCAGATTTTTAAGCTTTCTCTCTAATGGGACTGTGAAATTTTATGGGTGAGAATTGGCTTAAGATATGCATGTGATACCTGGATCTTTTTGGTTAGCCCCCTCCAGAGCTGACCCACCCCAAGGACAGGAGACTGGATGAATAGAGCCCTGCTGGGAAGGGCTTGGTATAGGCACTAGCCTGTATCTGTGAGGAGGTTGTGTGTGGATAGCAGAGCTCCCTGGACATGCACATGGTGATCCCAACCTTCGAGCACTAAATAAACACCAGGTCACAGGAGCCCCAGCTAGGGGTTGCTCACCAACCAAAGGCTCGCTGCTGCTGTAGGTCCCTGGCTAACTACCCGGCAGCAGTGAAACACTCTGGCCCAGGGCTAGATCCTGTGCGGGCCACAGAGGTTCCCTGGAGACAGGTTCCAGGAGTGGCCCTGGGTGCCTGAGCAATCCAATGGTTACCTGTAGCTCATCAAGTGCCATTCTAAACTCAGCTGACTCTGTGGCCAGGTGAGAGAGCCCAGGTGGAGGAGGCAGGCAAGAGCAAGGTGGGCCCAACATCCACACAATGGGTGCCAGGTTCTCTCACTCGTCCCTGCCTGCCTGGCTCCACATCGCACGGAACTCCACACTCCACTGGCTCCCAGTTCTCTTTCAGCGTAAAGTGGTGGGGCTCTGCAGTCAGACAAAATGGGGTAAAATCCTGGCTCCTCCTCCCTTTCTCAGCTGTGCGACCTTGTGGAAGTCATTCCACTTCTCAGGGCCTCATCTTGACATTTGTACAGGGCAGATCAGTGAGACGCTCTTCAGGAAACACTCAGCCTTGGGACTGCTCTGTACATGTTTTCTATAGGTACAATTACAGGTGTTATTGTTATTACTCCCCTGCCTCCTCCTCAGACAGGAAGGAAGCCAGGAACAACTCAGAGGTTTCATGGAAGTGACATCTACAGCAGCAGTGGCTGGTGAGCACCGACCCTCGCTAGGCGCAGCTCTAAGCACTGCTGTGAATACCTTGTTTACGTACAGTCAGGGGCCCAGCACCCTTCACCCTAACCTGTTTGTCCCGGAGAGGGCTGCTGTGCTGTGGTCACTAAAGGCAGTGTGGTCTGTCAGACATTGGGTGAGTGACGACCTACTAATAGTGCCCACCTCAGGGGGTGCTGAAGGAACAAAACAGTGGATTTCTACACTGTAGTGGATTTCAACAAAGCATGTCAGGTAGTCTGGCACACAGCAGGAGCTAAATGAACATCAGCAGCAACAGTGGTAGTAGTGGCAGAGCATGCTGGAGCACCCTGTCCTGCCCCAGGCCCTCTGTACCCCCAGCACCTAGCCAGGAAGGTGTTTTCCTCCCCTTGCTAGTGACTGTGATGACCAAGCGTCTCTGAACACATGGTAAGTGTTGTGGTGAATCCAAATCATGGGGGAATTTGGGGCAGGGAGTTTCCTGCTGCTGGCACATGTATTTGAAGGCTTCAGGGTTTTAGGCCCCTTGACCAGCTGCCATGGCAGTCCAGGGCATGGAGTATCAGACACAAGATCCACAGAGCTGCCCAAGCCAAGATCATCCACGATAGAACATGGGCCGGCCTCTGATTTCTGGAACTTTCTCTCAGGTATCTAAGATTGCTGGTGGTTTGCTAAATCAAGACTTTCTGGATAGACCCTCCAGAGACAGCCAATCGCAAGTTCCACTTTCCACTGCCTAAAATGTTAATTGTTTTATCAGTTCACTCTGCTGACTTTATTTAGGTAGGATAACTGCATATGGAAAAATACAAATTTTCCCTAAAACTACAAACTGGCAAATCTGGAAAGTTTTAGAGAGTCCTAAGCAAAGAGAAATAGTTCCCAAAGAAAAGTTGCATTCACTGTGTAAGGGCCAGTAAAGATCCTGCACTCCTGGTCCGCGCCAGGCTGGACAGAGCCTCCCTCCTCTCAAGGCCACTGGGCCCAGAGCTCAGGGCCCCCCACCACCAAGCACCCAGAGACCTCAGGATGGATGAGGCACTGCTGCCGGGCCCCGGCCCCTGCAGGACCACTCTGTCCTCTCTTTCCCCGTGGCCCTGTAGGGCCCCTATCATGGGGCTGGGACTCTGGGGGCATGCCTAGGCCCTCCTTGCTGGCCAGAGGCTGCCCACGAGGCCTGGGGTAGAATCTATTCTGGACATCACCCTCCTCATTCTGCACCCCAACAGGTTCTGGGGTGCATCCTGCCCCTCTGCCCTCCTCCCCATGTGCCCATTGTCCAGCCTCAGGCCTTGGCTTGCCCCCTCCAACCAGCTGCCAGACAGAGCTTTCTGACTGTGTTCCTCCCTGCACACCAACCAACCACCAGTTCCTTCTGCCACTTGCTTAGACCAGTGGTTCTCAACTGGGGGATATTTTGGTCCCCAGGGGACACTTGGGAACATCTAGAGAAGTTTTTCATTGCTGCAACTTGGGTGAGGCTGTACCTAGTAAGAAGAAGCCAGGGATACCCACAAACACCCTGCAGGGCACAAGGCAGCCCCACAGTAGAGGATGGTCCAGCCCCAGTGTCAGCAGTGTCGATGGGAACCCTGTCTAGACAAAGGCCAGATACAAGCGTGGAGGCCAAGGCCTTTCGGGAGTAAGCTCCTCCTCCCCTCCTCCCCATCCATCTAAGGATGAGCCTCAGGGCTGGATTTGAGGTGAACAGCAAGGAGGCTCCCCAGGGCCTCAATTGGATTCCATGAAAGACTTTGGGTGAAAAAACAAAGAATTCCATTGCTTTAAAAAAAAAAAAACTGCTCCAAAACCATCATTTTATATACATCAAAGGAGTTAATAACATATACAACACTTAGAACAATGTCCTACTCATTTTAACAAGCAATGAATATTAGTTTCTATTCCATATTCCCAGAATATGCCACTCTTTCCATCCTCTGTGCCCTAGCACACTCTGTTCCTTCTGTCCTGAACACCCTTCCTCCCTTTTCTCCCTGGGGAAATCTCCTCACCTTCAAGACAAGCTCAAGCCTCACTGCATTGGTAAAACTTCCCACCTTCACTCTGGAAGGGAGCAGTCACTCCATCCTCTTTCTCCAAAGCCCTGCAGGGCCCCTACTATAGTGCTTGCTCCTTTCTGTAACATCTCCACCCAAACGGTGCCCCCTGGGATGGGCCTAGAGCCAGTCCTCTGTGCTCAGGTCTGATGCTGGTCACAGGGAGAGGGGCAATGGCTGAAACAGAGCTGGGCTGGGGAGAGAGGGTGGGTGGTCGGGGAGAGGGAGAAAGAGAAGGCTTTGGGGGAAGTAACAGCTCCTCTCCTCCCTCCACAGGCCCTGGCTTAGCCCCATGGGGATATGGGAGAGGGGTAGGATATCCCTAGATCTGGCTCCAGAGAGTCAGCTCTGCCTCACTGCTGCCAGACCGGGGCATTTACTGTAACTTCCCAAGGGACCTGCTGGTGCCCCACCTCCCAGGCCACAGAGGCATCCTGCATGGGGCACAGCTGCTGAGCTATGATACGGGTGGTGAGTGTGGGCCGCTGCACTCCCTCCACACAGCTATCTCTGGGCCTGGGCTCTGTCTTCATCACCTCATTGAACCTCCTAACAACCACCTTCACTAGTGGTCAAACCTAGCATTGCCTATGATGGGCAGACATCCAGATAGGACACACTAAGGCCCCGAAATCACCTCTGTAGAATTCCTTCCAAAAATGCACAGCCTGAACCCAGTCATGAAGAAATATCAGACAGACCCAAAGAGTGCACTGGGAAACAACCAACCTGGGCTCTTCAAAAACATCAGTGTTGTAAAACAATTGGTGGCAGCACTGAGCGCAGGTGCCACCTTTCACTGACTCCCCAAGCATGGAAAACTTCCTAACACACTATTGGGACAGTTGGGGAATCTGAAAATGGACTGTATCCTAGACAACGTGGCATCAATGTCACATTTCTCCAGTGGTAACTGCGTTGTGGTTCTGCAGGAGAATGTCCTTGTTCCTCGGGGACATGTGCTGAGGGTGCAGGCACAGCAGCAGCACCAGGAGGAACCCTCAGTCGGCTCGGCGCACAAACAAAGCAGACAAGACAACACGGAGCAATTGTCGAAGCCAAGGGAGCAACACTGCTCAATAAGCTTTCCACTCTTCAGTATGTTTGAAATTATTTAAAAAGCTAGGAGGGAAAGTCCTCAAGATAACCCACCTTACTGATGAGGAAACTGGGATTTTCAGAAAGGGTAGCATTCTAGCCACGATTCCAACACAGGTCTGGCTGCCTCCGAAGCTCTTGTTCTTTGAAGGTACCCTGCTTCCCACATCCCAGTGTGGGCTGAAAATGCCAAGTGTGCACAATACCAGCCCTGCCAATGTCTCTCAGTAAAAGTTAATTTGGTCCTGGCAGGGGCTACTTTCCAGGCAGCTGGCTGGTGGTGCTAATGAAATCCCAAGGACAGGTTATTGGGGTTGCCCCAGAATCTGCTCCAAACAGAGCCTCTAGTTGCAGCTGGATGGTTGGAGAGAGCACATTTTAAAAGAGAAGAAAGCCAGTTTCATTTCAAACCCCAGAGGAACACACAGCCTCACAGCCCATTGTCTGAGGGCCTGTTATTTATGGGAGCATAACAATATCCACAACCTCAGGGCTCATGGTGTCCCGTCCCTTTGGCACCAGGATGCGTTTTCACTTTTGCTCTATGCTGAGTTTCCAGAAACCTCCCAGCTAAGTGGAACCATGGGTGATGTCCACTTCCATTGGGAACTTCAGGGTCTGGTGGGCCAGGCATCTAGCTCCTCTGAGCCTCACAGTGCCTTTGGGAGAAACAGGGCGATGGCCTCCTCTTGAAGGCTGCAGCAGGAGGAAGAGACGGCACATTAAGGACCTGGTGCCAACACAGAGACCACACATTGTGGCCCAACTGAGAATGGGAAGATTTCATGTAAAAATACAGATATCCAGGCTTTCTTGAAAAATTGGAAGTGGTAATGCCAGCAATACGGGCATGGAGCTCAGCGGGCCCAGCCCCTTGGGTTTTCAGGCCTGGACTCCGGCACGTGTCAGGCTCATGCGGTGCAGGCAGATGAGGGAAGGGGCTGGCAGCCCACTCCCAATGCCTGCAACATGCTGGGCATCCTTGCACACTGGTTTACTCCTCACAGTCCTTCAAGACAGGATTGTTACCCCCATTTTATCAGATGAAAACCGAGGGCTCCAAAGGCAGTGAGCTGACCCAGGCCCTTCAGAAGGATTAGCAACAGTGAGAAAGCTTCCGGGAAAGTGGCCCTGACCAGCAAGGCTCAGCTGAGCTACCACATCCAGGGAGTGATTTTAACATGCACAGTTGTCATTGTTGTTTATTGTTTTTTAAAACTCCTCTTTCTTAAAACACAGAAAACTTCATTTCTTGTTTGTGTTGTGGACTGTACTTCTTTTTTTGCTTTTGTTTTTGTTTTTGTTTTTTTTTGGAGATGGAGTCTCACTCTGTCACCCAGGCTGGAGTGCAGTGGCGTAATCTCCTGGCTCACTGTAACCTCCATCTCCCAGGTTCAAGCAATTCTCCTGCCTCGGCCTCCCGAGTAGCTGGGACTACAGGTGTGTAACCACTATGCCCAGCTAATTTTTAAATTTTTATTAGAGATGGGGTTTTGCCACATTGGCCAGTCTGGTCTCCAACTCCTGACCTCAGGTGATCCGCTTGCCTCAGCCTCCCCAGGCGTAGGGGTTACAGGTGTGAGCCACTGCACCCAGCCTGTGGACTGTACTTCTGTGCCAAATGCAACCACCATCTGCTGTAACTGGCTGTAGCTGGAGACAGGACACACTCCAGCTGACCTTGTGCAAGGGGCTACACCCAGGATCTAGGCTGTGGCAGCACCATCCTGGCCCAGCCCAAGGGCATCAGGCCATGTGGCTGGCCCCATGGAATTCCTGAGGCACGGCTCTCCCAGTGGGTGGTGGGAGGAAGAACCATTAGGCAAGTGATCGCAGGAGGCAGCTTTTCAGCAGAGCCCTAGCCTGAGCTGGAGTCAGCACGCGTCACCAGTGCAGAACTGCTTGGCATTCCAGATGAAATGGGTGACAGGAAAAGGGAGTCTTATTGTAGAGCTGGTTTCTTTGGAGGCCTGATGGAGCCAGTGATATGGCCAGGCAGGCAGTGGGGCCACAGCACCAACTGTGGTGCTTCACTCATCTCTGGGTCTGGTTTCAAGGCTGTCTCTCTCCCTGTAAGGTGGGAAGGGGACATAAGTCCATAATCGGCAGCCTAAGTAGGGGTGCAGCAATGTTGCAGTCTCATGGCATCCCTGAGGTAGGCCTTGTGGAAACAGGATGTGGCTCTTGCTTACAGGCACAGGAGTCCACATAGCAGGTGACTGGTTCGATGCGGAGATGATACTCAGGGCCAGCAGGAATAGCCTGAGCAGCACCACTGTGGCACCCTCACCTCCAGGGGCACTGAGACTCCAATTTGTCCTCAGACCCCAGTGCAATGCCACTTCCGAAGGAAGCCTTCCCAAGCCCAGACTCGGTTGGGGTCCTACTGTAAGATCTCACGGCATTGTGCACCTTCTGTGCACAGCATGCATGTGGCTGCCAATACACAAATGCTCAGGAGAAAGTCTGCCAGTGCCAGCATCCTAACTGTTACAGGCTGAACTGTGTCCCTTCAAATTCATATACTGGAATCCTAACCCCCAGACTTTAGAATGGGACTGTATTTGGAGGCAGGGCCTTTAAAGGTGTAATTAAGATGAAATGAGGTCTTTAGGTTGAGTTCTAAACCAAACTGACTAATGTCCTTCAAAATAGAGGTTGGGACACAGACACGCACAGAGGGACAGCCATGTGAGGACACAGGGAGAAGGCAGCCGTCTGCAAGCCAAGAGAGAGGCTGCAGGAGAAACCCACCCTGCAGACACCTTGATCTTGGACTTCCAGGCTCCAGAACTGACAGGAAATGAATGCCTATTGTTTAAGCCACCGTGTCTGTGGTATTCTGTTATGATAGCCCGAGTTGACTAGTACACCAACCCAACAGCCCCATGAGCTCAGGGGTCATGTGGGCTGTGGTTCACTATGGTCTTTCTAGAACCCAACACAAGGATGACACATAACAGGGGCTCAAAAGCACACTGTTGAACAGAGGAGTGATTAGCTGTGAATTCCCGGGGTGCAGGGACTGTGTCTTGTTTGAGCCATGTGCCCAGAACCCAACACTATGTCTGATACCAGAAAAATACTTTCCACACACAAGAGTCGGTGCTTGGTAAAGAAGAGCTAGCTAAAGTCAGAGTGACTGTGTGAGGCCAGAGCCCTCCTGTCTCTGACCTTGAAAATCAGGACCCCAGCTCCTGCTCCTCCTCCTCCTCCTCTGTGCCCTCAGGCTGACTGCCAGGGCACTGGGGTTGGTCTGATTTCCTCCTCTGCAGAACTGGGGTGATGACAGCCTGGCTTCCCTGGGCTGCTGGCAGGATTGAGTGGTCAGACTACACAAGGGCGTGCTGCCTGGCACAGGGCATGGGCAGCAGCTGATTGTACTGCTGACATTGTCTCAGCCTCAGGCCCTGCCTGCTACCCTCCAGATGGCTGTAGGCCCTCATGCTACAAGTCACCCAGGCCAATTCCATTCCTTCTGGTCGCCAGCCCATATGGACCAATGCCCCTGGCCATTTCTTAGAACCATAGTTTCTATTCTTAGAGTTACTTGCCTGGGACCTCACCAACACACTGGTCCCCCAAAACCACTGAAGGGGTGTGTCCCCAACTCCTGCAGGCCTGGCCCAGTCCATACTAAATGACCCATATTTCTAGCAAATAGAGCTTCTGGGACTTAGGCCCTGACAAATCTGCCACCTTGTGAACCTGGGTCTGAGAGCCCCTGACAATCTGTTGCCTGGTCAGCAGAGAGGTGCATCTGCTTCTGGGCTGAGCTGAAGCACTTGCTGCTCTGCCCTGTACTGGTCCCGGGAGAGACATTGGCCATCCAACGGCTGAGGCAAAGCAGGGCATCTGGGGGATGCCTCTACGATTTGGCTTCTGTTTTCAATCAGGAGGGAAAGGTATAATCCTTGTTTTTGACCATGCAAAGTGCTTTCCAGGGTCAATAAATTGGAGAGGTCCTTGTGGCACAGCCAATCCCTGCTTGAAAGGTGGCTGGTTAATCTCCTGTGAAGCAGCCTGGCATGAATGCAGCACCGGGGCTCCTACAGGCATCATTTCCCAGTGCTCTGTGGTAGGGACAGGGCATGGGTGGGAGGATAAAGTGAGGCCCTCAGTGGACATGTGAGCTACCCCACCAAGAGGAAGGGCTGGCAGGTGAGGGGTGGGTGCACACAGCACACAATTCCAGCCACCACTTAGGGAGCCCCTGCCATAAGTGGATACTATAGGCAGTCCTCTCCAGGGATTCTATGATTAAATTTTCAGCCTTCCTGGAAATCAGAATGACTAGCTCTGGGTTAGCACTGAAGAAGCTGAAGCACAGACTGGAAAGTGGCTGGTCCCAATCAGAAGGGAGCCTGGGATGTCCCAGGAGACCCTCCAGGTAACTGGCCCAGCGGCCCCTGCAACCTTGGCCTCGTCTGACCCGTCCCTCTCCTAAACCAGAGAGTGGTTCACAGGAGAGTTGTCCCACTGGGTGTTGGCCCAGGGCTCTCCATCCACTCAGGGAGCCCCCTCCCCACCCAGGCCTTGTTTCACCTCTGACCCCCTCCAGCACCTAGACAGGTCTGTACACGGAGGGCCCAATAAATTGTGATGAGGGACAGAGGAGGATGGGATGGGATACCATGCTGAGCCCTGAGACACCTGATTCAGCACAGGGGCCACGGGCTACCAGCTGGAACCCCAGAGTCCTGGGAGAAGGCTGCAGGGCTAAGGGAGCAGAGCCAGCTGGCAGGGCTGGCACTGCCCTCAGCAGCAGGTATGCTGTGCCCACTTACTCCTGCTGGCCCCTCTGCTCGATCTCCCTGGGGCAGACAGAGAACTCTGGCCCATTCACTTACTAGCAGTGTAGATGTGAGCAAAGGGCCTGTTTCCTCACCTGTGGGTTGGGGCCACGCTGCCATGCAGGCTGTGGAGGGCTAGACTAAATGACAGCTCCGGGACAGGGTTTGGGAGGTGCTCTTGGCCTTCCCAGTCCCTGCTTCCTGCCAGTGCATCCCCACAGCAGTGCTGCAGGGCCTGGGGGTCAGGTGCACTCCACAGAGGAGTGGCTTGAGCACTGGCAGAGTCAGCAGTAGATGAATGAGGCTGGAAGAGGCCCTGGAGGGGCAGTCTGAGAATTCACATGCCCACTGTGTAGGCGAAGGAACTAGAGCTCAGGGCAGGTATGAGGGCCAGGTTCCCGACTCCCCATCCCATGGTCTTTCCACTGTCCTGGCCTTTTCCTGACCCTGGCCATGAGGCTGGACCGACCACTGGCCACAGGGTTCTAGCGAACATCACACATCTGATTCTAGCTCTCTACGCAGCCTTCTGCTCCCCGCTCGCCCTTCTGCTCAGAAGGCTACTCCTCCAGGAAGCTTGCTCTGGCCCTCCTCTCAGGATGGCCACTTTCCCCCATTCCCAGCCACACGTCCCAGTGGCCACTTGCCATGCTGACTGTGAATGGCTGCTCATGTCTCTGCCTGTCCCACAGGGAAAGCACCTTGGGACAGGACTCTGAGAAGGATCTCAGTATCCCCCGCCCGAGCCCTAAGCCTCAACTAGGTTTGCCGAGCTAAATGGACTGGCAAACCCTGTACTGATTAATTTATTTACATTTTTGTAGGGATGGGGTCTCGCTTTGCTGCCCAGGCTGGTCTTAAACTCCTGGCTTCAAGCAATTCTTTTGCCTTGGCCTCCCAGAGTGCTGAGATTACAGGGGTGAGCCACTGTGCCTGGCCCCCTTGTTTTAAAGATCAGGAAACTCGAGCCCTCCCCCAGGCTCTGTTCCTAGGCAGCAGCTTCTGAGGGAGTCTGATGAGGTTGGTGTCTGCCCGCATTGCTGAGGTTCTGGGGAAGCCTGTAGCACACAAAGCACCAGGCTGTTTGGCCTCCACTGTGAGGCTGCAGAAAACAGAGCTGAGAGTGGCCCTCGTGGGCCTGGGTACATTCATTTGTTCATTCCAGTCCAGTCTATTCCACCAAACTCCTTCATTTATTCATTCATGCAAGCAACACTTCCTATTCCATGTAAATCCATCCTCTTCTGCATGGCACACTGATGGGCATAATTCAGAGTCACAGCCCCTGCAGCCCTGGGGGTGGGCACAGGGACAGCATTGGGTGCAGGACGGCCCAGGAGCCCTCCTCAGGACCCTCTTCAGAGGTGAGCAGCAGTGGCTTTCCTGACTCCCTCTTCCCAGGGGCCACATGGTAGTCATTTCAGGCCCTCTGTCCAAGGGCCCACTGAGCTGAATGACCAACCCTTCCCTTCTCCCGCATACCCTGAGGAAGGGAGATACACTTCAGTGCCTCACCCCCAGCCCTGCCTGTAAGGCATCATGGTGTGGGGAGTCTCGAGCAGAGTGGTTGAGAGTGAGGTGCTCTGGGTTCGAATCTCAGGTGTGGATGTTTGCTACCTTTGCCCAAGTGTCTGCTTTGTTCTGGCTTTCTTGCGCTGAGTGCCCACCTCTGTGGCACACCTCCCTGGGCACAGACTATCCTAGCCCTGGCATGCAGCAGAGCAGTTTGAAATGGTCTGCTTGTGCAGTGAAACGAGGTGCTTGTTGCAATGGGAACACCAGCAACTGCACTGCCCATCCTGCCAGCCCCAGTCTCCTCAGCTGTACAGCGGGCAGCCCAACTGCTATACATCATAGCTCACATTTTGGGGGCTGTTTCTCCTCCTCCTGAGTGCTGGCTCTCCCTGATAATCAGTAAATAGAAGCTCCTTCTGGGGTCTTAACTGTAAGTATGGTTCTACAAATTGTTTTTCTTTTTCTCATCTGGAGTACATTAATTTGTGATTAGTAATAATCAAAAGGTTATTAAAGATCACCAAAAGTAAAATCTCTATTTTAGGGTTTGAATGAGAATTCTGGCTACTCACAAGACCAAGTGCCTGAGATATGAGTACCCTTTTGAGCTCCCGGCACATGAGCAGCACCCGCTGCTAGGATGAGGCCGCGGCTGTGGCCTTGAGTGGGCTATGTTCTCAATCACGGCTCTCTGGCTAGTATGAGGTAAGCACTTGCAGCTCTGTTCCATGGTCAGTTGTTACCTGGTGAGAATCAGTGACACATGGGCATGCGAGTGGTAATAGGGGCCTGGGGCTTTCCAGTAACAAGGCTTTAAGCTCCGCGTGCCCCTCAATGCTAAAGCAGACACACACATGAACTGTCCCAAATCAGCTGGTTCAGGAGCACCCTGTGGGAGAGGGGCCACCTATCATGAATTTGGGCCATTCAAAAAGCTTGCCACATCTTGGCAGGTACACAAAACAACAGCCCTGGGAGATTTTAGATTTACAGAGCATTGTTTCAGGAGATAAGCTCACGGGCACATGTGTGCCCTTTTCTGTCCTAGAGTAAATGCCCAGTGACTCAGAGCTGTCATTAGGAACAAGTCTATTCAGCTTCTCACATGATTCTTCTCTAGTTGGGAGTCATCAAGGTGTTCTTTTCTCCCTGCAAAGTGGGAACAGGAGGGGCTGCGGAAGCTGTTGTCCCACCCGCCATCCAGCCTGCCTCTGTGAGTGAGTGCTGATGCCTGGCACACTGAGGCAGAGGGGAGGGTGGCAGCGGTGGGACAGACGGCTTGCCAAGATGAGCTTTGGGAGCGCAGCCTCCCAGGTGCAGTGCTTCTCCAAGCACCACATGGGCCTCCCAGCTCCAGATTCTTTGAAGACATGACTGCTCTCTAGGGGCATCAACAGAGCTGATGGAGAGGGGTGAGGTGACACAGACAGACCGTGGGCAAAGCCCTCAGGCTCTCTGCTACCCGGCTCCCACCTGTGAGATGGAGATAACAAGACCCACTCCACCCTACAAACCTTGGGAATTACAAGTGATGCTATGACTTGGACAGGAACCTCCTCCATGTCCAGCTCCTTCCTCCAACTACTCTCTCACCACCAGCAGAACTCCCCAGTAGGTTCCTACTGGCAGCTTGTCAGGCCTCCTATCCTCCCATGAAGTACAATTCTGCAAATGGCAAGGTCTTTGAAGGGAGATGTTTTGTAAATACGGGGCTTTCCAACCTTGAGATCCCCCAAGACTCTCTGGGAAGGCTCCTTGGATATCAGGAAGGATGGGGCCGTCCCCCAGTCCTCTGATTTCCCATAGCACATTCTGGGAGTCAACAGCCCTAGCATCAGGACCCTTGTCTCTGAGGCAAGAGTCTGTGGCTCCTTAAAACATACTGTTTGCATATTACGGTTCAGCTTCACCTCGTGAACCTGAGGGCCAAGTGTCCTTTCTAAAATTCAAACAGGAGTTACGAGTTGCTAGGGGTCAAACCAGGCCAAAGGCATGCTTTGTTTAGCACAGACAGTTGTAGTTTTTAATCAGGAGATATTACATAAAAATAAAATTAGATAAAATGAGACCCCAGGCCTACGTTCCCATATAGTGAAGAGTTGGCAGGACCCACACAGCAGCTCTCCAGGTCACCATAGTCCCCACCACTCCCTATCACCTGCCACCTGGCCTCTTCAACACCTGCTTGGCCTTCCTGGCATCTGACCTTGCAACCCAAGGTGAAAGGCTGATGGGAGGAAACCCAGGGGACTCCTCATTCTGCCTTTCCCAGCCCGGATGCCCTGTAGAGCCGGCAGCGAGGCCCATGAAGTACATCTGAACCCAGCCCTGTCCACGAGCTGCAGGCTGGGAGCCTTACCTCTCATGGCACCAAAACCCAGGCTTCCCCACCCTGCATGTCCAGGCTGCAGCTAGCAATGCACTCTCTCTCCCTTCACCTGGCACTGGATGGCTCAGGCTTCCTGAAGATTCTTTCACAATTAAGGCACTTCAAAAAGGTTAAAAGGGAGGAATCAGCAGGGAGTGGGGGTGGGAGGGATGGAAGGTGGTGGGTGGGATGGAGGAATCTGACCAGTGATATTTAATAAAAAGCTTAAAAGCCACAAACAGGAAGCAGGCAGACTAAAAAGTCAACATTGACCAGATGAAGGAATGTGAACTCTAGTGGACTGAGGCAGTGTCCCTATACCCCTCCTCCCTCCACTCCTACCCCAGCACCCTGAGAGGCTCCCTCCACTCCCACCCCAGCACCCCGAGAGGCTCCCTTCACTGCCACCCCAGCACCCCAAACAAGACTCCTCTTGGTTCTTGCCTGCCCTGGGAATACCCCAGCTCTGAGTTTGCCTTGGGCTACAGGAAGGGAGCTCAGGGGAGGTCAGCGTGATCCTAGCAGTTCCCAAAGGAGAAGACCATAAGCTCTTCCCTCTGCCTGGTCCAGCAGGGCCCCAGAGCTGTTTAGGGGAAGGATCAGTGCTCCTCAGTATGGCCCCCGACCCAGCTGGAAGAATCCCGGGATCCTTCCCTCCCAGAAAGCTCACAATAGCCCAGGCAGGCATAGGCACGAGGCCCTCGGGGACTGAGGTCTGGACGCTGACCTGTCTGGCTCATGCCCCCTGCATGCTCCCTGGAGTCCAGAGAGGGGCCCTGTGGGCTCCAGTCTCTGAGGACAACCCACAGCCAAACTGAAGCGATGCACAAAGACTCCTGTTTGGCTGAGGTGAGGACTCAGAGCCACTATGGAGAAATGGGGAGGACAGGACAGAATTTTAGAGCTTCACCGCTGGAGGCCTCCCATGGCTGGGTGCCTCTGCCTCCCTTGCCCCAGCCCCACCTTGACAGAGGCCTTAGGGGCTGCTAACAGGGAACAAAGTGCCCTGGAGAAGCAATGCCTCTGTGACCATTGCCTTTGCTCATGAGAAGGCAGATGCTATCTCTGGGCAGTGGAAGGACTTTGAAAGGAAGGGGTTCCCTGGCAAGGCTGTCAGGAGAGGGAAGGGTGCTCATGCCACCTGTGAGCACGGAGGCAGCTGGGGTCTCTGTTTTCCAGCTGGAGCCAGGGCACCACCTTCTCTTTAGGAGATTTGACACAAGAAGCCATAAACCAACCTTGGTTGTTCCCCTGATCCAAACCTCCCCACAGCTTTCCATCCTCACAGGATCAACCTCGAGTCCTGGAGTTATGTAGAGGACAGTAACATGTCAATATAAAATCAGGAGTGGGTAAAGGTGTTCCCTGTAAAATCTTCAACTTTGCTGTATGTTTGAAAATTTTCATAATTTTTACTGTATTATGAAATACAACAGAATTGTACTGGATTGGTTGTATCTGGTACAATTGTACAGGAGATAAAGGACAGTGGGGAGCTGGGGGTAGTGGCATACAACTGAGTCCCAGCTATTCAGGAGGCTGAAGCACGAGGATGGTTTGAGCCTGGGAGGTCAAGGCTTTAGTGAGCCTTGATTGCATCACCACATTCTATTCCACAGACAGGGTAAGACCCTTTCTCTAAAAATAAGATAGTGGCTCATGACCCATTCGTACGAACACAGGCTTTAGTCCTTCCCACGGTCCCCAGCGCACAGTATGAACCCTGGCCTATGTCCTGCACACCTCTCTGCTCAGCACACTTTTGCCAAACAACTGACCTGCAAATGCACTTGAAGCTCACTGTCACCTCAGGACCTTTACATTCACTTCCCCCTCGCTGTGGCATGCTCTCCCTGACTACCCATGTGGCTTCTTCCCTCCCTCTGTCCTTCCCTGATCACCCTATCCAAAGCAGCATGCTCAGCAATTCCATCTCGTCCCTGCTTTATCTTTCTACGTGGTGCCTACTGCCATCTGACAGGGATTTCTTTAGTATGTTTATTGTTTGTACCTTCCTACAACTGTAAGCTCCATATCCCCAGCACCAAGCACAATGCTTGCAACACAGAAGAACATGATGCAGTGTAGGCTGAATAAATGCACAAGTGATTGAAGGATGAGTTCACTGACAAAATCCAAGGGCTCTCCAGCAGCAAACACACACCCTCTGACCCAGCCCACGGAGAGGCCCCAGCACAAACTCAGCAGGTGGTGCTGAGCCTGGGGGTCTGTGCTGGGCAAAGGAGGGTGACAACTCACATCCCTGGAAACCTTACCACGTGCCAGGACAGTATGCCAGGCCCCCAGCGGTCTCCCTCACCTGCTCTTCTCCAAACTGCCTGTAAGCTCAATCTTATTCCCGCCTCCACAGAGAAACCAAGGTGCGGGCCCAAGGCCCCCTCAGATGGTAAATGGTGCAGTGGGAACTCAGACTCCAATCTTGACCCTGCTCAGACCAGATCTTCACTCCACATCCAGGCTCTTCCCAGAACCCATACTGGCTTCCCAGCCAGAGGCCATGCTGCCATGCAGGCCAAGTCACCCCGTGTCTCGGCAAAGGCAGGATTAGGAACCTAAGCCAAGGAGCGCCACCTTGGCATCACCTCTGCCATCTCTCTGTGCCCTGCACGGTGTCCCTAAACCGGGAGGAAGTGGCTGCACTTACCTGGGATGTGGATCTTGAACTTGCCGCTCTGGCCGAAGGCACTGTCGATGATGCCCAGTTCCCCAGTGGACAGGTGCACCTTGAGCCCCACGAAGAGCTGGATGTTGGTTTCCTTTTTGAACAGGGAGCGGCCGATCACACTGTAGTCATCCATCGCCTGTCCCCACACACCCAGCCACAGAGAGAGGGCATTAGTGGTGCACACTGAAAGAGCTGTGACGGTGTGCCTAGCCCCAGCTCCCCTGGGCCCTAGGCATGGCTGGCTGCTGCCCGCTCTAGGAACCCTGTGGGTAGCCTGGTGATGAGCCCACCTAACAGATAACAAAATGCATGGGAGCAGGGCAGAAACCTGAGACTGGCAACTGCCACTATAACAATGGGCCCTTCAAAACAGGCATGCTGTGAGCACTTTCCACAGATAGCACCTCAGTCCCCACAGCAGCTCTGTGGCGCCACTTTACAGATGAGGAAATGGAGGCACGGCAGAGTTCTGTCATCTATCCAAGGTCACAGAGCACAGGGGATAGAAGTAGCTTTGAATTCAAGCCCCTGTTGCAGCCCCCCCCCAACCCCTGGGGGGCCACAATGACCCAGCCTGTCCCCAGGGCACCTGCCCAGAGCACTCTCCTTGAAGCTGTCACAGTCACCCGGGCCGCTCCTGAGCCTGCATCCAAGGCCTTCTAGAACTGGCCTCCTCACTCTGGTTTCCCCTCCCACAGGAGCCCGAGAGCCTGGCCTTTGTCTCCCACCTGCTGCACACACCCCTATGTACAGTGGCCCAAGGCTTTACTCTTGCTCACTCTAGCTGTGCCTGGAAGCCTGTCTTGGCCTGGCCCACTTTTCCTCCACTGCCCTACCTCCCTACCTCCATGACACCCTCCCTCAGTCCAGGCAGAATTGCTCGTTTCCCTGGCCCCTGTTGGCCACGGCCAGGTCTTTGCAGAGCTCATACCTCCTGCTGGCCATGTTGGCCACTGCTGTCTCTTTGTGGGTGCCCAGGCTGAGAGGAGGGACACACATGTCTGTGAAAAAGTCAGCTTGGTGCAGCCCTGATTTCACCATGAGCTATGTTCATCCTGAACCTTCTCCCTAGAGGCTTGATCAGTGACTGGAAGTGTCACTCCCTCCCTTCTGAGTCTCTGGCAGCTCCAGCCCAGGTACTGCTTTTGGGATGGCAGCATGGCCAGGTGGCCTTGCCTGCCCCACCCAGCTCCTCACCCCACCCCTGCTCTGTAGATCCTGCCTCCAGTAGCAAACTTGGGCCCCATGATAAGAAGTGCCCACCAGTCTGGCAGCTGTTATGGAAATGAGCAATGCACACACCATCTGGACCATCAATTTCACTTCTAGGAATGCATCCCGCTGATGTGCTTGCTGGAGAAGATGTCAGGAGAGGATGGGAGATCCACCCAAGGTCACTCACTGCAGCAGCAAAAGCTGACAATGACTTAGAAGTCCAGCCTGAGTTCAAGAAGTGGAGCACAGCCTCTAGAGATGATGATGTGACCACAGAGGAGAGTAGGCAGTGTGTATGGACAGATACAAAAACCAGAGTATTGTGTTTCACGTTAAAAAGAAGAGTGCGAGGCAAAGGGCATGTTGCAGGCTGTGTATGGATGGGGGCAGGGCAGGGGTGGATATACAGAAGGAATCAGGAGAAACTGATGCCTCCAGGAAAGGGAGCAGGGTGCCTGGGGACTTTTCACCGTACACCTTTTCTGTCTTTGGCTACTAAAATACATGAATGCATCACCTGTTTACAAATAAGTTAATAGAATTTAAAAATGTAAAAACAAACCAAGAAGTGCATTTCTTCTACCCACACACCAGGCGGACCTCCCATCCTCTCCTGACATCTTCTCCAAAGACAGAACATTTTCCTTTGATGGCTTCTGGTCCAGCAAGGGTGACAATTGCAGCCCTCTGTCCCCACCCAGGCAGCTTTCATCAGTTCTCATCCATTATGGTCACCCCAGAGAGCTACTACTCGGGCCTCTGCATAGCTAGGCCCTGGGGTTACATCTGACTGAGAAATAAGACCTGTCCTCCAGCATTGCAGTGGCTAAGAAACAAAAAAGGCACAGTCCCTGGACTAAGAGCTTACAACTTTCTCAGAGAAACAGCTTGTAAGAGGCCCCACCAAGACCAAAGGGATAATACAGGCAGGTATCCTTAGCAGAGCAGAAAGTTCTCAACAAGCTGATATTAATATTCTTGTTTTATTCCTATAAGAGCCTACCATGAAACAGGCCTGTAGCTGTGAACAATCACATGTACTACAGGAAAATAACAGAATTCTCCCTCCACCTCACAGCCCACAGCCTTTGCACTTCTCAGCGACAGATCCTATGAGCTCCCCATCTCTATGCAGCCCCTGGTGCCCAGCAGGGCCTGGCCCAGAGCAGGCTCAAATCAAGGCCTGGTGCCTACAGCGTTCCCTGTGGCCCATGGCTCCCTCTTCCTGTACTCCAGCCCCTACTCCTCTCCAATCTTCATCCTGCCCTGTCTCTCTTCAGAGCACAGATTGCCACCTGACGTTATGCCTTTGACCTTATCTGTTTACTTGTTTATTGCTTCCAACCAGGCACAAGCTCCAGGCAGAAACATGTTCCTCTCCTCCATAGCTACATTCCCTGCACATAAAACAGGCGCTTACTATCTATTCCTTGAATGTGTGAGTAAATGTTGCAAGAATACATGGTTGTAGTTGTTGGTACATTTGCAAGGCTCACTCATGCCTGTAGGCTTTTTTTTTTTTTTTACAGCTTCATTCAGCTATAACCGATACACAATAACATGAACATATTAAAAGTAAGTAACTGGATAAGTCTAAATATGTGTATACATATACATGCCTGTGAAACCATCACCATATAAAGCTAATGAACATATCTATCACCCCCAGGGTCCTCATGCCCCTCTGTTATGCCTCCCTCCCCGCCTGTGTGGTGCTCCTGTAATGCTAGTCCCAGCTTGTGCACCGGGGACTCTACCCCCACCCAAGGCCCACCTTGGACATTTCCTCCTTCAGACAGCTTCCCCGACATTGCAGGCACCTCCTCTCCCCTTGGCCCCCAGGACTGAGGCCAAGATCCCTCTGTTCTGAGAGCCTGGCCACTATGTCTTATCCCTGACAGCTGACCTATCTGTCTCCCTCCTCGGACTGGGAGTTCTGCGAGGAAAGGGTTCTGTGCACCTCCTGTGGCCCTGACCCACTACAGGCCTGGTGAACGGGCGCTCACTGAGTGTGAGGAGGCCAACTGCACTAGTCCCACACATGGCATCAAGGGGAAGACGCCGGGAGGTAGAAATACATTACTCAAGTGGATATGTCCTTGGGAGACACGATTCATCTGAGAGTGAGCCAACAGCCCAGCCCGGGCTAGTT
This sequence comes from Pan troglodytes, assembly GCF_028858775.2. Taxonomy (NCBI): domain Eukaryota; kingdom Metazoa; phylum Chordata; class Mammalia; order Primates; family Hominidae; genus Pan; species Pan troglodytes. The sequence goes on along the minus strand of NC_086015.1, from coordinate 131,591,746 downwards.
TCCTCCTATCTACCTGGGAGAACACACTGACAGATCAATTCACGTCCCCAGTGCTGGTTCCCTCATGCTAAACACAGCAGGCCCATCGCTCAGCCTCCCAGTGGGCCTGGAGGCCTGGCTCCAGGGTAATCAGAGCCTGGGATGGCAGGCATGCTACCTATTAGCCTTCCAGAACACGTTTACTGCATCTTCTCCCCTGCCCCCTCCTTTCTTTTGGTTATAAAATATTAACTTTAAAAAGCTAAATGCCACAAAGACAGCAGAGGATCTATCTTTCCCCAAGCCAGGGTCTTGCAATGAGGGCAGACTAATTTTATTAACTTCAGGGGAACTTCAAAAAGCTCCAGGGCTTTCATGCCAGACAGAGATGACCCCAAAGTTAGTTTAAGTGCTACATAAACAAAGGACTAGAGCCAGGGGAAGCTGAGGGCTCCCAGCGTTCCTTGTTTATGTTCTCATCTGACCTAGTGGGCCAGCACACAGGCTGGTTGGCCCCGGAATCCTGCTGGTGTGTGGTGCAGCTCGGTTCACTGACCTACATTCCCACAAAATTGTTTTAAGCATCCGGGATAAGGTGAGGAGTGAGTGGGCTTTTTTTGACCTTCTGAGGAGGGCCTCTGGGGCTGGAGTGGCAGTTTAGAAAGGATTTCAAGTTCAAAGGGAGTGTCTCTGTCACTCCTGCTCTCTTGTTTTATGGCTTGGCCAGAAGACACGATAGCACTGAGTGGGTGAAGCATACTCTCCTGCGAACTTCTGTGTCTGCAGTTCCATTTGTGGGGGAGGCACCGTGAGGGCAGGAGCTGGACGTCTGCACACGTTCAGGAACCCCGTGTGGTCTCGAGAGTGCTGGCGTCTTCTGCCTGCTGGTGGCCCCACACTGTCATTTCACAGCAGCTTGGTGGATCTTTGCATTTGTGTCGGTCCCACAGAGGACACTGGCACTCTGGGCATGGCTGCCCCAGGGGAGGGGAGGCTGGAGCAGCAGAGAGAAGTCAGCAGGTAAATCCCATCTCCCTCCAACTCTCCCAATCCTTCGCGCTCTGCTCTCTCACCCCTTTCCCTGCAGCAGGTGAGCGGCAGTGTCCTCAGCCATGTCATGGGTGAGGTGTCCCCATATCATTATTTAATCTTTAGGAAAGCCCTGTCGGGAACAGGGGGCTCAGTAAAATGAAATGATTTGCTCAAAGTCACGCAGCTAGTGAGTGTGGCAATGCCCCATTCCAACTCAGACTGTCTGGATCCAGAGGCTGGTGCTTTTCCTGCTGCAGGAAGGGCTGGGCCCTGTCTGCCGGGAGGTGCCAAAGCAGCAAATGAGCCCAGACGACTTTCTCCATCCTTTGGGCTCACCAGAGCCATATCATGACTGACTGGACACAAATGGGCCTAGAAGTCCAGCCCAGGGGCACTGGGCAGCCCCATCCCTGCTAGTCCCAGTTGTGGGAAACCCCAAGTCATTGCAGAAGACAATCCCCAAGTTCAGGGACCCCAGCCCCCACCAGGTTATTTGGAAGGGAGGAGGAGAGGAGGGAAAGAGGGCAGATCCTGGCCCTCAAGATGCAGCACTTATAGTGGGGCCCAAACACTTCACCATCACAGGAAGATGTTCCAGCCCAGTCAGCCCCTGCCACACTGAGAAGGACTGCACTGCTGTTGGAGGGAGGCTAAACTTTCCCCACCTATGGTTATAGGGGCCAAGAGGAAAACTACCCTTCCCATGAATTCCAAATACTCAATTTCCAGTAAAGTCTTTACTTGGTGTCATCATAAGTTCTTAGAAACTGTTACTTTAAACAAAATAATGTACAGTAGGCCCTTAAATAATGTTGCTTCATTCAAAGTTATTTGAACATATATCAAAGTTATTTTGTTATAACATGAATGAAAAAAATAGATTGGTTTTGTTATACATTCTTTCCCTTAAACTCATGGTTTCCAAGAAGCTAGTGACAATGTTAAGTGAGGATTTACTGTACAGGTCTCCATAACTGGAAAAAAATGGGCACACTGGAGACAATAGAAGAAGAGAAAAGGCACAGCACTGTTTACATCACAGGTTAGAACCTGGACTCTAGAGCCAGACTACCTGCATTCGAATCCCAAGTCTGGGTGCCTAGGCACTCTGGCCAGAGGCCTAACCTCTGTGGGTGCAGGCATCTCTCCATCTATAATATGGGGAAACAGAGTTGCTGGAGGTTTAAATGGGTGCTGGGGAGCACTTGTAAACAGTTGTTGTTGGTCTGGCCTCTGCCTGTCCCCTCCCTGGGCAGACCAGTCTCCCTCCCTTAGGACTCCCTCAGACACACCACACAGGACTACAGGGGCAGCAGATGCAGGGCCTGTGCACCCCTGCGACTCAATGGCCGCCACCTGCAGATCTGAGAAGACATCGCTGACTAATGGAAGGCCCCATCTAAGAGACTGCCGGCCTCAGAACCAGACAGAGGGTTGCACTGGGAATTGGCTACAGAGAAGCCTGTGTGCCTGTCCCTCAGCACAGCAGTGGCTTGTCTATGCCAGCCTCACCAGCTGGATGCGGGGAGGGGAGGAAGGCAGTCCTGGAAGGCAGGAGCTGGTCTGAGCACATTTTTGCATCTCCAAAACCTACACCTCCGGAAATTACTGCTGTGTGTACTGGGGGCGAGGACTCAGTGATTGTCAGCTGCATGAAACCTCATTTAATCAGAAGGAAGTCTGGCTAGAAAGAGGGAGACAGCTCCTACATTCCTACAGGATGCTGTGAGGCCTACATCTCTGGAGAACTTCAGGAAGACCAGGGGTCATGATCTGTCCTGAGTGTCAGGAGGTGAGGATGGGGGAACATGGCTTTGCTCTGTCCTGTCCATCACTAGAAGGTGTGTGCATGCATGTGTGATGGTTGGGTTCTTCACCAAATTATAGATTCTTCCAGCTAAAGGAAAGAGACCTCAGAGATCAGGCGCAAGCACATCCAATGAGGAAAGACCTTCAGAGAACAGTTGGAGGGTTTTCATTTTGAAATCAATCATTGTGACGTCAAACCAAAGGCAACGCATGTGGGATCTGCTCAATAGGCCTTGCTTCTAGGGAACAGTCCTGAATCCAGGCCAGCACAGTTACAACAATGGCGCTAAGTGGGGATTCTCACTGTTTGCATGAATAATTTGCTCTATTTATTAGCCTTCAGTCACTGGAGGGACTGAGCTCCTGAGGAGCAGTCACTGTGCACATGGAAGTCCAGGCGCTTGCTTACACGCCAGGTGGGTCCCCATTGTCCCTGGCCTTTGAGCAAGGACTTGGCTGCCGGTGCACATAATTATGTCATTACACCTGTGTGTGTCTCTCTTTCAGGGCTTGGCTCCCATCATGAGGCTTGGGAATTGCCCAAGCTGTGAAGTGACCATTCTAATTCAAATTGTAGAAGTGATACGAAGGAAGGCAGGCAAACGTGCCATGAAATGGAGCCCTGTGCCGATTCCAGGTCTGTGGTGAGGAGAACCACGTGCGCGGGACAGGAAGGGCTTGGGAGGCCTGACTTCTGACTCTGCCTCTTACAGCTCTATGACCTTGAGCGAGGGACTTCTCTGAAACTCAGTTTCCTCCTTGAAAAAGGTTGTTGTTAGGATCAGGGGTGTTGATGTTGATGATAACACCTAAGACTTGACAGAGAATGGATGACCCAGAGGAAAGAATCTCAATTAGTGGATGTCAAATTGTGGGAGAAGCAGAAGAATAAGACAGCATTTGGTGCAGGAGATCTCAGATGCACAGAAATCACAAGATCCAGTTATCTAATCTGCCCAAGAGAAGCCAGAAGAACAGAACATATACTCAACACCAACCACATGCTTGGAGCTGCCCACAGCTCTCTGCTTCTCTCCCTCTTACCCACCCCACCAGCAAAGTCTTCTCGGAGGACAGAAGCCAGCAGTCCTTGGATCCAATGAGGAATGGGAAGAACTCAGAGGCTGCCTCATCATGGATGAGTCCCTTAAAAATGAGGTGTTAACTCTTCTAGGCCACTTGAAAGCCACCAGGATTGACAAATTCTGGAAGGGGACCTAGGATGATGGTGTTGTTCCAGTATCATCAGAAAACTTTCCCCACGGACAGTGTCTCCTCCTCAATGCAGGCCATGGTCTGGTGTGGTGGGAAGAGCAGAGGCCCTGAAGTAGCCCAGGTCTCATCAACGCCTGACCAGCTCTTAAAGAAGAAACAGGTTCTGGGGGAGAGTGACTTGCCCACGGCCACATCGAGCTTGTGCCCAGCTCAGTCCATCAGTTTCCAGAACTGGCTCTTTCCAGCACATCAAGCTGTCCTGACCCTGTGTCTCTATATGGGCAAAAAAGCAATTTTCAAAGGAAGGTGAACAAGCGCTCCAGCAGCCAACCAAGACACTTAGCTATCACAGCCTGATACTGGAAGTCAGAAGAAAGGCTGAGGATTTGGGCTGGGACCAGAATACCAGGGCAGCCATTTGATCATCTCCCTGGGGAAAGAGCTTCTCAACTTCTGTTTCAGGGGAACCTCTGTTTTCTTAAGTAGCCTGGGAGCCAATGTGGCCTTCAACCCTCTGGCAGGGACCCAGGGGAGCGAGGGCCAGCAGAACAGGCTCAGTGGCCAGCTAGACCATAGCATGGCTTCCTGCAAGGGCGAGGGGCCCTGCAGCTGACCCGCTAGGGCCCACCAAGCCTGCCAGACCATCCCTGCTGAGAATGATGGGGCCCAAGCTGTGCCAGAGGCAAGTCATGAGCCAGCCTGCACCCCAGGCCAGCACGCTCCCTGGTGCCCTGGGCACATTCAACAAGCCGTCAGCAGTGGAGTGGGGCAGAGCCAGGAGCCAGGAGGCAGCGCCGCTTCAGACTTCAAAGCTGGCGAGTGCTCCTGATGGCGTCTGCATGTTTACACTTGGTTGGGCCGATGCTGCCAGCTCCTGTGGCCCAGCCCTAAGGCCTTCCCTGACCGGCGCCAGTGGGTGCCAGACCCAGGATGGCTGGCACGCCTGGCCTTATCCCACCACTGTGGAAGGGGGATGGTGTCTGCTATCACCCTAGCTGGGAACCCAGGCATCTGCATTTCCAGAGGAAAGTCCAAATAAATAGTACTGATGATACCCACTGTTTACCCAGGGCCCATTCTGTGCCAGGTGGAGTACTCAGCATGTTACATATAGCACATATACCTGCCATGTCCTGGGACCCAACTGCCAGCCAGCTAACATGCTAAGGTTGGGTATTGTCTTTGTCCTGCAGGTGGTGTGGACCTAAAAGAGATTTCTGAGTAAGAGCTGGCAGGACCCCCTTTGTTTTGCAGAAAATTACTGGGGTGGAGCTATGCATGCTGCCAGGGGCAAAGAGGGCTATGGTGAGACCCATGAGAAGGTGGTGGCTTGGGGAGGTGAGGAGGGCATCCTGGGGCGTGGTAACAGTGAGAAGTCTGCTGTGGAAGCCAGCAGGTATTGCAGAGCACTCACTGTCCTAAGCACCAGACCCTCACCTCCTCCTTCATGTTCACACAGTCCTGAAAAGTCATGATTTGTTACTAGTGGAGAAGCCTGGCTCCATAGGGTGAGTGGCTCCCAGACCATTGAGCTCTGCGGCTCCAGACGACCACGTGCCCAGAGCCTCAGGGCGAGACTGGGATACAGAAGGGTAGGTGAGAGAGGCTGAGCCTCCCCTCTCTAGGCTGCCTGGGCCGGCCCTGCTCCAAGGATTTCTCTAGCACAGGTGACCTAGAACACCCCCATAGCCCCCAACCTGCATTACTCCCCCTGCAGGGTGAAGGGCCTAGCTTCGATGGCTGGCCCTGCCTGCCTCTTTAAGCTCCCTGTCCCTGCCCTCCCAGATGCCCAGGGCCAGGCATTGTTTGGCCTCTATGCTTTACAGAAGCAGTCCCTGGACCTGGAATGCCCCTCCTCCACCTTCCTGTTTCCCCACACGGCCCCTAGTGTCTGTGCAGTGAACCTTCCAGTCTTACAAGATACACTTAAAAGGTCACCATTTTGTGCTTTTGCCTCACCAGCCTACTTCCTCCCACCTTGGCAGAGTTCCTTGTTTCCTCTCCTAGCCCTCTGCATATTCCTCTGATGCAGGCATGAGTCTCTGTCCTCCACTAGAAAGACCCAGTTTTCTATGAGGCTTTGGATCACTAAAGGAGGAGCAGCTGGTCTGAATCTGCATGTGGCTGAGATGCAAGTAACCTCCTGGGGACAGGACCCAGTGGTTCCAGCCTCGGCTTTTACACATCCTTCACCCCACATCATTTTTGCCAGATCTTTGCATACCCGACCTACTATTTACCTAATATATTTCTTTACATCTGCCTGGAAAGGAGACTTTATATAGTATCCTAAAGAAAAGAGTCACTAACCATAAACAGAGGAAGCTAATAGTAAAAGTACATACAATGCAAAAAAACCCCCAAAGAATAATCCTAGTTACATACTATTGCTACTAGAAGGCTCTGGAATCTTGGTCTTGTTTTCCATTTGTTAAAAAGCAGGTTAGAATGTAATAGAGGACTGTTAAAGACACCTTTGAACAAATCTAAAGCTTTCTCTGCAAAGTAATCAAAAGATTGAAAGAACACTGAAAAAGAGAAAAATTTTATTACTAAGAGATTCAACATTCTATGATAGTATGAGAAACAGCCTTAACCAAATGAGGAGCAATTTACTAGAATATGTGAAAGAATGAACATACACACACACACACACGTGCACACACACACACACGCACACACACACACACACGCACATGCACACTTTGTATCTCTCTCTCCATATCTGCCTATATCTATATATAACTGCTTTATTTCTCATTTTAGTGGTTCATGATTTACTTTCTAAAATCTATTAGGGTTTTTTCTCTGTGGCCACAAATACAACTACAATCTAAGTTTCATGTGGGCAGAGATTTTGTCTTTTTTATTCACTGTTACTTCCCTAGCCCTTAAGACAACACACAGTAGATGTTCTACAAATATTTGTTTAATGTCAACTGCTGAATATTTAGTTTTGTAAATGTTCCAAGCCATAGAAAAAAAATGTATACTCTATTCAAGGAGTGTAAGAGTTTACATTTATCTAAAAATCAAGCTTATTGAATATATTCTGCCTCGTTGTCCTTATGTCTAGTAGGCCTGATTTTAAAATATGGACTCTGAAGTGCCACCCTATCATTATAATTCCATCTTTTATCAAGCTGTCCCTAGGTTTCTACTGTTTTATTTTTATGTTTGGTGTGTACAAGTTTATAACCGAGCCTTTTATCGTTACATGATGTCCTTCTTTACCTTTGTCAGTATTTAACCCAATCTCTCAGCGTTAGCATTTAAATAGAATTTGGCCATTCACATTTAGTGTAATGACTGATACTTAATGTTGTTCCTTCTGTTATTATTATTATTAACATTGTTCTTTTTTCCTTATTTTTGTTGGTTTAATCAAATTCATTCCAGTTTCTCCTCTGTGAATGTGAAAGTGCTATTACATTTTCACTGCATTCATATAGTTTCTTTCCCTTTCTCTGTACTCAAAATCTTGCACATATTTCTATATTTTTACTTTGAAACAGGATACCAGCTATTTCCCTTATCACCATATGTTCTAGTAGTCTTTCCTAAACCCTCTCCCCAGAAAGATTAGCCATTTAGAACACTTTCACTTCTTTTCTTCTCCCACTCAGGTGAGACCTCTGGATGTCTCTACCAATCCAAGCTCCCTCTTCTTCTTTTTTTTTTTTCTTCATTAACCCTTTATTACAAGTCACACTCTTATAGAAGTACACGTGGACTTATGTGAAAAAATCAAATGTATCCAAGAATAAAAAACACAGCACATAAAGTAGTATATGCATCCCAGTGTTAGCACAGAGACAGTGGGCACCCAAGAAAAAGCCCAATTCCTAAGGACTGCTGAGAGGGTTTAATGCTTTCAGCTGCAGATAATTATTAGCATTTTCCTCGCAGGATGCTCATTCTATTTCAAGAGCCCTATTAACCATTTATATCAGGGGTTGGAAAACTACAGCCAAAGGGTCAAATTCTTCCTGATACGTTTCTGTATGGCCTGTGACCTAAGAAGGGTTTTTATATTTTCTAATGAGTTGGAGAATATCAAAAGAATATTATTTTGTTACATGTGAAAACTATATAAAATTTAAATTTCAATGTTCACAACAAAAGGTTTTATGGGAACACAGTCATGCCCATTTGTTTACATATTGTCTATGGCTGCCTTTGTGTCACAGTGGCAGAGTTGAGTAGCTGAGTCTGAGACCTGATGAGGTGCTCAGTAAACTACAGATGGTGGTAACATAGTTACAACTTGCAGTACCTCACCCAGTGACACATTTTATTTATTTATTTTATTACTGGTGCATACCCATCACATGAAAACAAGAAAAGTGGACTTCAAATGTCACACTTTTAAGGCGCAGTGGGTATGAATTATTATTTTATCAAATTACATGGCAAAGTACTGTGTTTGTTATTAGTTGTGTTAACAGAATATGAGATACACTGACATCACAATATTCCCAACTCACAGAAAAACAATGTCAAAAAAGAGAAAACTTAAAACAGTATATTTCATCATAGCAGACACGCAAAACAACAAAAAATGAGAATAAGGCTGCAACCAAAGTAGGTTTCCGGGTGGCTCATTTGTTAGCCAAGCAAGGAATGCCATTTACCAATGGTAAGTTAATTAAATTGTGTTTGATCGAAGCAGCTGAAAGAAGAATCCAGAGAAAATAAGCTTGTTTAAGATTATTAGATTTGGGGCAAGAGCAGTTGTTTAGGTTTGGCCCATGGGCCATAGTTTGCTCTATGTAATACTAATGAGTTAAGCCACAACTGGTAGGGTACCTGACCAGCTTCCAGTGTGAGCCAGTGATGCAGAGCACAGGAAATAAAAACACAGTCTGCAGAGGCTTGGAAATTAGCATCTTCTGTGTTTCAATAACTGTCCTCAGCATCACATATTTACATCACACTGTTATTTTCTTTCTAGGCCTTATTATAACCTGAAAATGTCTAATTTACTGTTCACTGCTAGCCTCCCCTAGGAAGACAAGAACTTTGTCTATCTTGTTGTATGCACAGTGCCTGGCACAAACGTAGGAGCACAGTAAACATCCGAATATATGAATGAAGGATGCCTTTATAGGAAATGGGATCAGAAGGCCTATATGCCTTAAGCCCCCCTGGCGGAAAGTGCTCACTTCACACATAGGTATAGTGCCAGGGTCTCCCTTTGTGATGAACTGAGATAGCTCAGAGACCCAAGCCCAGGTTCTCAGAAGGCTAACTGTGCTTGCAAAGTAGATGTGCTGGCCTTGCCCCGAATCACAGAGCAAAGGCTGGGTGCTGGCTCACCAAGGTGGTGGAGATTCTGCCCAAGAGACTGGATTTCACCTTTTCAAGATTCTCTGATCTTCCAGAAACTTCTTTGAATAGACATGTCCAGAAAGCTGACTAGTAACTGTGATGTGCCCAGGAATTTTTAGTCAGCCAAGCACGGTGGGGAAAGAAGAGCATAGGGCACTTCTCTGGCCCCTGCGCTGGATAACCACACCCATGAGCCTACCAGACTCTTAGCCCCTCCCTCTTCAACCAAAACTGGGTGGCTCCTGATAGGGACCAGGGGGATTGGCTCCTGTGCTTCAAAGAGAAATAATGGAGTCCCAGGGAAAAGAGTGGACCCATGCTCCAGGCATTATTATTTTGACTCTAAGAGCTTAAACATTAATAATGATAAAACAATAACGATGCAGTAGGAGACAAGCACTGATCTCAGAACCTTATGTGCAATCCCCCATCTCACCTTCATCTAACCCTGGTGCAGCACTGTGAAAATTCCCACTTAACATGGAAGTCTCAGGGTCTGCTCAACTTTTCACACTAGCAGGTGGTAAGGCTGGGAGTAAAGCCCAGGCTTGCACATTGGACCAGTCTGTCGGATGGCTGAGCCCCTGGTCAAGCAAGATGACCTGAAAATCTCTGGGTGATCTGGGGCCTACTCAAAGCAAACAGGGCTGCCCCTTTGGAACAAACTCAGCCAATCACTCAGGAGCTGCAACAGGAACACTACCTTCTTGCTTCACCTGATGAGAGTCGGCTCTTACATATGAAGCCACAAGCTATGGTGGCTCTTTCAAAACAACCTGATGAGGTCAAGACCATCCTTCGAAGGAATGAACAATTGAGATTAAATGGCTGCCCAAGGCGTACAGCTGTTTTGTGGTACAGCAAGGGCTTGAGCCTACTCTGTATGATCTCCAAGTTCCACCTTACCAGGAAGGAAAGTCTCCCACCAAGGAGATTCGAGCTTTTCAAGAGAACGCAGACTCTTTTGACACACTGGGCAAGAATCTGTCTGACAAAGTGGAAATTTCATGACTCAAAAGAGACCAGCTAGTCCTGAGTTCAAACTCCAGCTTTACTACCCTGTGACCTTGGGCAGGTCACTTCACATTTCTTGGGCTGGTTTCCAGTCTGGCTGCCTTTGGGGAGGGGACCTGGGTTCGTAGGAAGAAAACTTCCTTACACTGAATAATTATTGTCTTGTTTGAAATTTTTTACCATGTGCATATATTACTTTTCCTAAATATTTGCACATAATTTGATTGATTTAATTGGGGAAAAATGTACATAGGAAAAATAATGACCTCTTCCTCAGGGTTATTAAATGGTTTCAAAATAAAGTATGTAGCTAGTAAAGGCGCATAGTATATGCTTAATCAGTAGAGTGGTGACAGAATGGAGGGAGGCAGGAGGCAGGCTCATTCCTGCCCTGGGGCCCAGAGGAGAGCATGTGGCACAGAAGCCCCAGCCCACAGCCAGCCCCTAGCATTAAGGCAGGTGCCCATTCAGCTAGAGCCTCAGGGGGTTGCGAGTTGGGGGAGCTGCTCCTAGCCTGGGCACCCATGCCCTTTCCTCGCTTGTGGAGCCTCAGGAAGGCCCTCTTCCTCGACCAAAGCCCTGGGCTCATAGGATCTCACCTCTGCACACATCCACAGTCACCCTGTGCGGCTGTCCCTGGTTGGAGGAAGCCTGTCTCTGCTCAGGGTTGTCTATATGGGATTTGGACTCAGCTTCTGTGGACTGCCTACAGTTCTTGTGCTTCCACTTCCAGCCTCCCTGGACTGAGCAGGAAAATGCTGGTGGCCCCAGGTTGGTGGCAGGACATAGGCCAGGCATGTCTCCTGGCCCCTCCCTCAGCCCTTCGGAGGCATGAGTCATTGCGGCCATATGTTTACTTGCTCCTCACAGACCCTCCCTCCCAGTTCTCAAAGGAAGTGACTGCTGCACCGCTGTTGACAGGCCTGAGTGGGAGCAATTAGACCCAGGAGCCACACCAATTGGGATATTACTCTCTCATAGATATTTTACTATAGAATAATTATACTCCAAACACTGCTAATAAATCAGGCTAGACAAACGAGTGACACACACTTTATCACCTTCATCTTCAATCAGCATCTTGGGGCTGGCCTAAGGCTGATGGAGCCCTGAGCAGGCCCCAGCGGCCCCCCGAAGCTAAGGGTCCAAGCTCTGGGTCTGGGGAAGGGAGAGGAAGGGGTTGCTCCTCAGTCCCCCACTTGAGGGCAGGTCTAGGTACAGGGGCAGGAAAAGAAGAGGGCCAGGGTGGAGCACCCAGGAAGAACCTAAGACAAGGAGAAAGGGAGGGGAAGGGGCTGCAGTGACAGAGAATTCCAGACGAGAAAACCAGTGGATTTTCTCCCAGAGGAGAAAACCTGTGGACGGAGACCTGGAGCGGAGGGTGGGCGACGGAAGCCCACCACATGTGACACTGTGGATGGGCCAGATGTTGTGCTGGCACCTGCACTAAACCCAGGGGACCTCATCAGGCTCCTGTGAGGAACTGAGGCCCTTGTTGAAAGCCTCAGGGCAGACCCCTCCTGCTAGGAGCCTGAGCCCCCGACAGTGGGGTTGCCAGCCCTCCGTGCTCTTTAAGCCAGTCAAAGCCCAGTCATGTCCCAGTACAGCTACTGCTGATCCGCTTGGACCCACAGCCAGGGAGCTAGCCAGAAGAGATGGCAAGGTTTGGCTGTCCATCCATCCTGCCTTCAAGGCCCGATGGGCATGGATTCCCACTCAGCACTGTGTGGACAGCTGCTGGGTATGGATGCCCCATGGGAGGAGGTGATTCCACTACTTTGGGGGAGACCACCGTGTTCTGTCCACCCTAGTGGCAGGCCCATCCCACCTAGCACTGGGCCCAGGTGCTGATGCACCACAGGACCAGCCGAGGGAGGCCCAGGGCCCAGTCAGAGTCTCCTGGGACAGAGCAGGCACCACCCTGAAAGCACAAGGCCAAGGGCCGCCCAGCAAGACACAGCCAGGGCCTCATCCTACTTCAACTAGACTGGCTCACCTACATGCCTAAGGCCTGCATCCAGCGATGGTGAACTTCAGGCACCCTAGGTAGCCAGGGGCTGGACCTCCCACTGTGTCAGCTTCCGGTACCTTCCTTCCTCTTGCTCTCTGGCACCCTTAGCCCCTTCCCCTCAGTCCACAGGTGAGGAAAGACCTGGCCACCATTAGCCCCTTCCCCTCAGTCCACAGGTGAGGAAAGACCTGGCCTGGCACCACTGATGGGCAGTGTTTCCCTCTGGACATGAGCAGCTTGCAGGGGCACATGGGCAGATCCCAGCTGGATGGAGGTACAGTGCCCACCAAGGTCAAGAGAGTGGGGCCTGGTCAGGGCAGCAGGCCAGGGAAGCCAGTGCTAACCGCTGCCATCTGACACTGGCTGTGGGGGAGCCCAGACCTGCTCAGACCCATGGGTGCCACATCTACCATGTAAATAAGCGAGGGTGGGATAGCCGGGTGGGGTTGGGTACAGTGGGGGTCCCCCTGCCCAGGTGCTGGCCCTGGCTCTGTGACTGACCAGCTGAGAGAACTGTGGCCACCTGACCATTCTGGGCATCAGATGCCTTGTACAGAAACTACAGAGGTTGGCACCAGAAGGTCTCTGAGGGCCTTTCTGGCTCTTATCACAGCTGTCAGGCCATGGATCCCAGCTGCCTGAGCAAGAAGGGAAGGGGTGTGGGGCCAGGCAAGGGCATGCTCACCCGCTCCACGAGGCCATGCTTGTGCTTCAGCTTGTACACCTTCAGCCTGGGCAGGAAGCTGTCGGAGTAGTTCCTGTCCTCTAGCCCGTGGAGCAGGATGCCATGGAAGGCTAGCCGGCACGTGTTGGTGTGAATGTCCGCATCTAGCCTGGAGCCAATCACCAGGCACAGCCGAGGGCAGGTGACGGGCTTCTCAAACTCCACCAGGGCCCACTGCTGCCGAGGACAATGGCCCTCTGTGGCCTGGCCGGCCTTCTTGTCGGCCTCATCATTGTCTGTCACTGCTGGTGTCAAATCCTTGGACAGGTACTGCTCCTGGAAAAGGTATTCTTGAGAGAAGTCGAAAGAGTCCAGTATAGGCTCCTGGTCAAAGTTATCTGGAGCAGGACTGAAGAACATCAACCGGCCCATGACTGTTTCATGGCCCACTGTAATGTGGAACTTGGCCTTGGTTTGCAGGGGCCCCCGGAAATACGGTATCTTTTCCACAGAGATGAGGGCCGCATGGACAGTGTGCAGGGACTCGGGGGCACACACCAACCCGCGCTCCAGCAGCTTAGGGTCAAACTGGGTGACGCAGATGCCCAGCCGGTCTCCTTGCATGGCTGAAGTGATGGGCATGTGGAACATCTGCATGGACTTCACCTTCTTCACCACCTGATGGGGAGTAAGCAAGAGAGCACATGAAACCAACAAGCCTCGGGGCTGTGGGGAGGAGAGGGGAGCTGCAGCTAGAGAATCCTGTGCTTACCACCACCTGCAGGCACCGTGAGGACCAGCCAAGGGGGGTCTGGGGCCCAGGCACACTCTTCTGGACCAGAGCAGGTACCACACTGAAAGCACAAGGCCGAGGGCCGCCAGCAAAGCAGGGCCAGGGCCCCACTCTCCAAGTCTCACTGTTCTTCTGGGGGAAAGGCAGGGGTCATAGCAGCCAAATCCCTGACTACCTTAGTTCCCTTCACCCCTGCTCCAATCCAGGCTCCAGTCCCTCCAAGTTCCTCCCTTCCATCAATCATGCTAGCATTTTCCAGCCCTCTGTCCAGGTTTGCCTGCCTCCTCCCCCCAGAATGGCCTCCCCAGCTGCTCAGCTGGCCAAGCTGTGCCCATTTGCCCTCTAAAGCCCGGGACAAACACCACTGCTCTGGAAAGCCTGTCCCAACTCCCAGTGGCAGAACTTGTCCCTGACTCCTTAGTGGTAACCCAGCCCCTCTGAATCCCACAGCCTGCTGCATGGTCACTGTCTATTGTGTATCTGCTGCCTGCTGGCTTGTGGGTAGCCTAGGGCAGGATCTCTCTTCATTCATTCAACACATATTCCCAGAGTGCCTATTGTGTGCCAGGCACTGTTCTAGGGGAAGAAATACAGTGACCTCTGTTTCCAAAGAGCTTAATATCTTGAAACAACAGCAACAACAAAATTACCTGTATAGGAAAAATTATATATATTAATTCAATTCATATCAATATAAAATTAATATATAAATTACATGCATGCAAATATATATTAATATAATTATATAATATTAATCTATATTAATATTATATGAATATATTAGACAACATATGCTATAAAGAAAACAAGGCCAGGTGATGTGATAGAGAAGGCCTGGGTGGGGTAAAGGTCTCGAAGAAGTGAATTTGAGCTAAGACCTTAGCATAAGAAGCAGACAGCTGTGTGAAGACCCACAGAAAGACAGCTCTAAATGGGGCAACTGATAAGTGCAAGCCCTAAGAGGGCAGTAACTTGGTGAGTCTGGGAATACACCGAGGCAGGAGGGCTGCAGCAAGGGTGGGGAGGGAGACAGCAGGGAGGGAGGCTGATACGGTTTGGCTGTGTCCCCACCCAAATCTCATCTTGAATTGTAGCTTCCTTAATTCCCATGTGTTGTGGGAGGGACCTGGTGGGAGATAATTGAATTGTAGGGGTGCTTTCCCCCATACTGGTAGTGAATGAGTCTCACTAGATCTGACTGTTTCATAAGGGGAAACCCCTTTAACTTGGCTCTCATTCTCTCTCTTGCCTGGTGCCATGTAAGACGTGCCTTTCGCCTTCCACCATGATTGTGAAGCCTCCTCAGCCACGCGGAACTGTGAGTCCATTAAACCTCTTTTTTTAAAAAAATAAATTACCCAGTCTTGGGTATGTCTTTATCAGCAGCGTGAAAACGGACTAACACAGAGGTCAAGGCTCGGGCCCCACAGTAGAGTGCAAGGCCCGGAAGTCACTGGAGGAGTTTAGGCAAAGGAGTAACCTGATCTTATCTCTGTTTCTAAAATATCACTGACTACTATACTGGGCAGATTTCTGCATTCACAGTTTGTAAATCAGGAACAGACATAGAAAAGTCTCCAATAAAAGTTCCTGAAATGAACAAACATTCCTACCTATGATCCACTGTCTCTGAGATGAGAGGAAACTGTTCATGGATTTGAAGCAGAGAAATATGTAACATATTTCAGAAAACCTGCCATCAAAAATAGTTAAACTAAAGAGAATTTTGACACTTAGGTTGCAAGCATCCCTGTCTACCGAGTCAGGGTGTACGAACACTCATTTTCTCCCTGGATAAAGGGAGAGTGTGTTGCTAATGGCCCATGAGCCCAGGACCTTTCCTGGAGAGCCATAATACTCAAGTGTTTGTTTAAAGATCATTAACTACCTAACCAGAGGTCAGGGGGCAGAGAAAGTGAGACGCACAGTGTCAAAAGCCACAGCCAAGATCAATCACAAAGAAACAGAAAACATCTCTGAAATGGTCTGAAAAGGCAATAGGAGAATGAGATTTTTGGGAACATTACTCAGAGTCACTGGAGAATATCACCTTACACTAAGCGTCGTCTGCCCAGTGAGGTGGGGCCCAGGTCACAACTCTTCCCTCCCAGGCGCCTGCAGCAGCCTGTGCGGCTTTCTAAAATGTTTCTCTGATAAAGCAATTATTTGTCACCACCTCCTTTGTGGGCTCCCATCGTCTACCTCATGGCTTTCAAAGCTTGTCATGGTCCTGCCACGAGCAGGAAGATCCTCTGGTCAGCTGGAATTCTATGGGGACTCCCTGTGATGGGTGGTGGTCTCCTGGTACCCCCTCCACCGCCCCACAAGGCAATCTGCTGAAAAGTCTCACTCACAGGGCTGAGCCCCCACTCCTTAGCTCAGCCACCAGGAAGCCTCCACCACGCAGCCCAACTCCACAGCCTTTTCGGCCCCACATTCTCCCCAACCCTGAAAACGTAGCCAAGGGACTCTTGAATGAATCCTTGTAAATGCTGTGCTTCTGAATGTCTCTGTGCTTTGCCCCTGAGGCTGCTCCCTGGGATTTCTTCCACTGGCAAATTCTCATTCGTCCCTAACCCCTGCTCCCATGGACCTCCTAGAAGGGCTTCTCTGATAACTCCAGACACAGCTGACCATCGGAACCTGACTCACTGTTTGGTTACCACTACTTTACAGGTCAGCCCCAGCCTCTGTGTGCCGACAGATTTAAATTATATATGAAACACCCATGAGCTCATTGCCCTTTCCGCCCCTGAACTACATTATCGATAACTCATACCTACCTGTGTGGTCCTCCCCACTCAGCATTCCCACCTGCCCCAGTGGGAGGGTGCCGCTGCCTTGAATTTGGCGCACAGCATTCCCTTTCTTTTTATACACACGTGTGTATGATTGTGTAAAGGCTCACTACATATGTAGTACACATTCCTAATCAGTAATTTGCTTTGTTGTATAAGTTTCTGAACTGTATGAATAAGCCATCGTGCCAGTTATGATACTAAAAATCTGTGCACAGAGTGCATGCACCTGAAGCTTATTTGCTGCCGATGCCATCTGCTGCACCTTGTGTATTTAGCACAACCTGGACTCCTATCGATGTGCACTGGGGGTGTTTCCAGTTCTTTGCTGGAAAATGCTGCAATGAATTTCTTCTGTCACAAGGATCCTGCATGGGCACATGTGCAAGGGCTTCTCAAGGACACAGTTCCTGGAGTTGAACTGCTGGATTGCAGGGTGAATGGCTGTTCAACTTTGCTAGGTAGATAAATCAACTTCTATCAATAAGGCCCAAGACACCCCATTGATACACGTCTGCTCCAACATTTGGCACTGCCAGATTTCTTAATTTTGGCCTATCAAATGTGCATCTCTTCCCTTCTAAATCCCGAGACAAGGACTGTGCTCTCCCTATGCTGCGTCCTCAGTGCCCAGCACAGGAGCTGCTGAGAAACCTGGTTGTGACAGGTCCAGATAAATGCCCAGCTGCTCTGAAGAGAGTGACTGCATCAGATTCTGGAAAAGAAATGCCCCTTGTGGCAAAATCATACCTGGCAAAGCACCGAGCTGAGATTCCAGACGTGCCGGGGCTTGAGCGAGATCCTTGTGTTTATGAGCCTTCCTGTGAGAGAGGGCGGCCAGGGGCCTCATGCTGCCCTGATGCCCCTTCCCCCTCCTCCTCCCCATCAAGACGAACGTCAAGCAGGCTTTATTCAAAGCATGTTCTCTTTTCAACAGGGCTTGTGTTCTTAGGACTGAAATCATAAAGAATGCCTTACCAGGGCACCATGAAGAGCACAAAGATAAATAACTGTGCAAATCAAGATTTTAAGGGCCTAGACAGGAAATTGTGGAGCAGATAAAGATGGGGACAGGGCAGCGTGGCACTCCCATGGGTTCTCACAGGCGCATGCAGACAGCATTGCCACACAGGGTGGTCAGTGAGCCCACGCTCACTGAGGGACGCTTCGGAACAGAAGACCCATTTAGAACACCAGAGATAAAGAAAAGTAGATAATTTTACCAACCTAAGAATGAGAAAAACAGGCTTTCCTTTTAGTCATTTATCTTCTAGCCAACTTTGAGGGCCTCTCTCCATCTACTGAATAACTCACTCCTCAAACATTCGCTAATGTCCACGGGGCGCAGCTGAGGTGGCGCACGCACATTCTCTCAACACGTGGGTAGCAACCTTCTCTCAGGACCAGGTCCAGGCTCTGGAATGCCAGCAGGACGAGCAAAACAGATAGTTTTAGACAGTTGGGTTCTATAAAGTCTGCTGTCTTCTAGAGAAGAAAGATGCTAATTAGATCACCACTGAATACATGAGGAATTATGAAACTGTGGGAGGTACTGTGAGAAAAAAGGATGAGGCTGTATGAGAGCGAACAACTGGGAGACCTAATTCATTGTGGGTAGTCAGGGAGGACTTCCCTGAGGAGGTGGCATTGGAGCCAAGACCAGATCGGTAACAAACCACCCACAGGGATTCCAGGCAGAGGGAAGAGCAGAGCAGGCCTAAGGCCCTGAGCAGGGGAAGAACCAGGCCCCCAGTGGAACTGCAGGTGGCAGGGCTGGCTGAGGTGTGGTGGTCCAGGGAGACAGCAGGTTGGAGACATGGGCCAGCCACCATTGCCATGGGACAAAGCACCAGGAAGCCACCAGTGATGGGGCACAGGGGATGGCAGAGGAATGACACTGCCAGTTTGCGGTTTTAAAAGATGCAAACTGGCTATACAGTTTGGGGAATAGATTGAGGGGAGGTAGAGAAGTAAGAAAGGAAACATGGAAATTAGCAAGGAAGATACTCAGAGTTCAAGACATATTTTGGTGGTGACAGACTAGATGTGGGGACAAGGAGAGACTGGTGTGTAAAGAACAGCTGGTGTGTAAAGAACAGCTGATGTGTAAAGAACAGCTCCCAGGTTTCTAGTTTGAGGATCTGCCTCATGCTAGGTGGGAGCAGGGAGCAGCCAGCTTCAGGGTAGAGGAGCTGGGAGTTCTGCAAGTAGGAGCTGTCTCTGAGGCTGCCAGAGAGACACAGACGTCTGAGTTCCAGGGGAGGTGGAGACTGGAGCTGGGAGCATACAGACTTACACCTAACTGCCTCTTTGAATGGCTGACAGGCATCCCAGCTTACTACGCCCAGAACCTAAAGTCTCCTTCAGCCTTCTGCTTCTCCAGGGCAACGCTCTGATGTCAGGGGAAAAGCTGGGGCTTCCACCCACCTGGACTCTCCTTGTCCTCTTGTAGCTGTAACCAGCCATCAGGAGACAGGGTCGGCTCTACCTTCCAAGTAGGTCCAGTGCCTGACTCCTTCCTGTCCCTGCACTGCCTGCCCTGGTCCCAGCCTCACCTGGCTTGGATTGTTGCCCCCTCCCCCGCAGCCTGTTCTTCCAAGAGCCTGTTCTCCCCCACAGCCTGTTCTTCCTGTTCTTGGGAAAACACAGATGATGTGACCCTGGGGTTTGCCTCCAGGCTCTCCACTGGCCTCCCATCTCACTCTGTAAAAGCTGAAGTCCTTTCCAGGACTCACAATGCCACACAGCCCCCGTGATGTCTCTGACTTTATTTGCTGTGACCCCGACCCACTGTTCACATCCCTTCAGTCATGTGGGCCTTGCTTCCCATTCCCTGAATGTGCCAGGCATGCTCCCACCTCATGGCCTCTGCACCTGCAGTTCCTCTCTTCCTCACTTCCTTCCCATACCTGCTTGGATGCCACTGTATCAGAGCCCCTCCTCAGTCACCCCACCCAGCAAGAGACAGGCATTGGCCTATCCCTGTCACTCTCTAGCACCTTGCCCACTTGGTTTTTCATCATAGAGCTTCCCACCGCTTGGCATCCCTTTGTTCACTGGCTGTCACTCCCGCACTGGAATGGAACCTCCATGAGGATCAGGCTTTGCTTTGTTTTTTTCCATTTCTATCTGCAGTGCCCAGCGCCATGCCTGGAATGTGGGAGGCCTCAATGCAAGTGGGAAGAGTAACTGAAAGGAGCCAAGCCACATGGGCCCTCTTTTGGGGAGCTCCTCCTGGGCCCAAGCTCCACATTCACAGCTGCAGGAACAGGGTGGTCCTGGGGCTGGCCAGGCCCTCAGAGGATCCACAAAACCCCAAGGGTAAAGAGTCTACCAAATGGGAGGATAGGGCTGGGGCCTGCTGCCCAGGGGCCCCCAGTGTCCCAGGCGGGGTACGCAGTGAGAAGGGCAGCAGAGAAGGCTGGGAGGTGGAATGGGGAGAGGTGCTGCTGCCCTATACCACCATGGTGGCCTCTGGGAGGTCCGTCCCCTGAGCCTAGCTCCCCAGAGGGCATGGGTGATTGCAGAGGCTCTCCCTCACATCCTTCCCATCCCTCCAGCACCAAGCACTTCTGGGGAAGGAGGGAGGGAGGAACACATCAAACAAGCAAACACTTTTTAAAACTCAAGTTCATGCTTGCTAAGCAGTTTGGTCCTTTCTGATTAACAAAGAAGCTTTGCCATCCTCTGGGTCAGTTATTCTTCATAAAAAACCCCACAGGCAGGTCAATATTTTGACATTCAATTTTATGGATGAAGAAACAGAGGTTTTTGATGTCTCCAAGGTCACAAAACAAATAGGCTGAGACTTGGGACGATAAACGCTGGGACTGCAAGGCAGGCCTGATGTTCCACGGCCTCAGCTCTGACAGTCGAGCAGAACCACACCCTGCCCTGCCAGACTCGGGGCTCAGCCAGTCAGGGTGCTGGCAGCAGGCAGCAGGCAGCTGTGGCTCCTGAGTGATTGAACATGTAGAGCCCACACAGCCTGAGCCCAAAAAGATGGCTCCTGGGGCAGAAGCAGAGAGGGAAGACTCAAGACAGGGGACTCCACGCCACCACTGTGACTCTCACATCAATGCCAACGGGCAAGTAAGATGAGCCCCCTTTCTCGGGTGAGAAAGCAAAGCCCAGGACAGTCAGGCCTGCCTTGAGACTCAGATGTGGCAGAGGCAGGTTCAGTCTAGGCTGTCTCACCTGGAAGCTCATGCCAACAGCTACCCTGGGGAAGGTCAGCAGCAGCCCTCTCCCTGCTGGACTAGCCCATGGAGTTTTCAGAGCTAACTCTCAGCTGCATCCCTCCCTCCCAACCTCCCATGTTTCCTGTTTTTGGGTAGCACAATATGCCCAGTTTGCTGATCAAGTGGATGAGAGAACAAATGAACACCCCCTTCTGACTGCTCCCAGGCCCGATGAGCTCGATACTCCTTCTGGCTTTTCGACTGTCTTTCAACTTAGATTTCTGGTGTTTTGAGGATTCTGCATGGTAGTGTGCCCAGCATGATCTGGTTTCCCTTTATCATGCACTTTCTGAGGCTACTGAAAACATCCAGCAGGAACAGTTTGAGGTGGAGTCATCCTGTGCTCATCTCTGTTCTCCACAGCATCTTGCATGAAATAGTAGGCACTCAACTGACGTGCACACGAGCTGCATTATGTTACCACAGGGCCGATATGGAAGATGGAGAAAGAGTTGGATACCTATGATGGGGAAAATCTTTACACACCTGATTCCATTCACTTCTAATGATAGTGGCTAATGATGATCTCACTTTACAGACAAGGAAATTGAAGCCCCCAGAGGTTAAGACATTTATTCAAAGCATGCAATCTGCCTGTCATTAAAGCACATATTCTCTTACTACATCACACCAGAAAAACACACTCCACCACAGAAGTCCAAGATGAAACACAATTCAGCACAGCGATATCACTAACATGAGCACTCCTTCTGTCAGGTAAGAAATGGACAGCCCACACCATCACAACAAACTTTAAAGGAACAGCAGTGTTGGGGGGTCCCTCCAGCATTTTACAGAATCAACAGATGCTTGAGTGAAGCAGGTAACAGACTTGTGCTTAGCAGCCTTTCTAATGTGCAGAGATTTTGTAATAATGTACCAGCTATAATAAGATTGGACCTCTATTATCCATTTTGTTCCACTAATGAGCCTGGAAGCTCCTGGTTGTGCCAAGGGCTAGGGTTGGGACCTTGCAACTTCATCATTACTTAATAAAATGTAAATCGGAGAGGAAAAGAAACACACAAGGTTTGACACTAATAAGCTTACAGCAGGATCAGTTACTTCAATTCAAAGAGGTTCAGACTGGAGGGGAAAAATGAAATAAGCTTTTAAAGATCAGTCTAGGTTTGGCTCCATCAGACCTAACCAATTTTGTTTAATAAGGTTCAATTTGGCTGCTCTTATTTCTCCCTCTTCTTCGACCTAGGCTGGGTACAGATAAGACATTTTCCCCCGCCTAATGCATTTAATCACATCTCACACACAACAAGTCAAACCTAGGGCTGTGCATGAGGACAGAGCAGTATGGGCCCTGGAGACTGCCAGCGCTGCCCCTGCAGGTTGAGATCCCAGCTCCCCAGCACCACCTCTGGGGCTGCGAGAGGGAACCTCAGGTCACCTGTTCAAGACCAGCCTGGCCAACATGGTGAAATCCCAACTCTACAAAAGTATAAAAATTAGCTGGGCATTATGGCGGGTGCCTGTAATCCCAGCTACTTGGGATGCTGGGGTGGGAGAATCACTTGAACCCAGGAGGTGGAGGTTGTAGTGACCCGATATTGCGCCATTGCACTCCCGCCTGGGTGACAGAGCAAGACTCCGTCTCAAAAATAAAAAATACTCAATGGAGCACTTTGGATTTTGGATTTCTGGATTTCAGAAGCTTAACCTGTTAAGTATATCATGCTAATATTCCAAAATCCAAAACAATCTGAAATCGAAACACTTCTGGTCCCAAGCATTTCGGATAAGGGACATTCAACTTGTATAGACTTATTAGTGTATACAGTGGCACCATGTTTGTAGTTAATTTACTACTTGCCTCCCTCCTGCAGCAATATATTGGTGACATCTATTCATATTTGTGTGTGTGTATATACATATATATACTACCATACACATGTATGTGTATATAACATGTGTATATATACACACATATATGCAGCTGTCAAAAAACATACAATAACATATATATGGTATTCTTTTTTGACAGCTGTATAGTATTTCTTTATATGTCATTTATCCATACCCTTAATGGACATGTGAGTTGCTATTTATACTACTAGAATGATTTCACGGTGGCCATTTCTTTATACATCAAATTGTATATATACATAGGGTTTTTCTAGCATAGATATCTGGATGAGAAACTGTGGTGTTGTGGGACACAGTTTCAGTTTTACTAGATCTTGTAGATTTTTCTCTAAAGTGGGTGGTTACGCTTCCACCAGCAGTACAAGAAATAACCTCTTCCCCACACCCTCCCCAGCACCTGAGGCTGCAGGCCTTTAAATTTTTGCAGTCTAATAGATAAGGTGTGCTGACCCATTGCTATCTTAGTGTGCAGTTTCCAATGACCAGGAAAAAGTCTCTCCTAGAAGGGGTCTCTGGAGTCTCTCCAACATCTACTGTCCCACCCACAACTCCTAGGGGTGGCAAAGTGCATGTACCTCAGCCACTATGTAAGCCAGGTGCTCAGTGACACACACAACTCTTTAGGAAGGGGAGATGCATGGAGGAGAAGGGGAGAAAGGAAGGGGGATGCATTGAGGAAGGAGAGGGAAGAGGGGAGATGCATTGAGGAAGTGGGGAAGAGGGGAGATGCACTGAGGAAGTGGGGAAGAGGGGAGATGCACTGAGGAAGGGGAGGGAAGAGGGGAGATGCCTTTAGGAAGGGGGGAAGAGGGGCAATGCACTGAGGAAGGGGAGGGAAGAGGGGAGATGCACTGAGGAAGGGGAGGGAAGAGGGGAGATGCATTTAGGAAGGGAGGAAGAGGGGAGATGCATTTAGGAAGGGGGGAAGATGAGAGATGCATTGGGGAAGGGGTGGAAGAGGGGAGATGCACTGAGGAAGGGGGGAAGAGGGGAGATGCACTGAGGAAGGGGGGAAGAGGGGAGATGCACTGAGGAAGGGGAGAAGAGGGGAGATGTACTGAGGAAGGGGGAAGAGGGGAGATGCACTGAGGAAGAGGGGAGATGCACTGAGGAAGGGGAGAAGAGGGGAGATGTACTGAGGAAGGGGGAAGAGGGGAGATGCACTGAGGAAGAGGGGAGATGCACTGAGGAAGGGGGGAAGAGGGGAGATGCACTGAGAAGGGGGGAAGAGGGGAGATGCATTGAGGAAGGGGGAAGAGGGGAGATGCACTGAGGAAGGGGGGAAGAGGGGAGATGCACTGAGGAAGGGGGAAGAGGGAAGATGCACTGAGGAAGGGGGGAAGAGGGGAGATGCACTGAGGAAGGGGGAAGAGGGGAGATGCACTGAGGAAGGGGGAAGAGGGGAGATGCACTGAGGAAGGGGGAAGAGGGGAGATGCACTGAGGAAGGGGGGAAGAGGGGAGATGCACTGAGGAAGGGGGGAAGAGGGGAGATGCACTGAGGAAGGGGGAAGAGGGGAGATGCACTGAGGAAGGGGGAAGAGGGGAGATGCACTGAGGAAGGGGGGAAGAGGGGAGATGCACTGATGCCCCCTGCCCCCTTGTGCCCAGGCTGGGCTCGGATTCCCAAGCGTCAGTAAGGCCCTTGCACACAGCGTGGCTAGTGTTACCTGGAGCCCCACAGGAACACTGCTGCCCTGCCCAGCTCTCCTCACCCCTGTGGCGCCCTGTACCCAGCTGAATCCCACTCACTGAGACCTCAGGGGTCCCCCGACCAGCTCACAAAACCTGTTCTGAGTCTCCAGGCAGACCAGAGGACGCTCCTTAAGCCCCGTAACCCGTTAGCATCTGTCCAGTGTGTGCCTGTGTGCTCTGTTGTTTCCTGGATCGGGCAGACAGCCACAGGTAGACAGGCTGGGTTTATTTTGCTCACCACCGATCCTCAGCACAGTGCCTGCCACATGGGGCACACTCTGAGAGGAAGGGAATGATCTGGCTTTCTACCATGTGGCCCAGCAAAGGCCCCTGCCCATCTGTGGCGACCTTACAAACAAACCCTCCTGATTAACCTCCCAGTCACTGCAACAATGGAAAACCATAAAAGTGACAAGGGGCCTACCAGGGAGCTTCACCAGGGAGCTTTACGCTCCTCCTCCCAGCCACCCCAAGTATTTGCCATCCCATAAAACTTTAAATGAATTACAGCAATGCTGGATTCTTCTGTTTTCTATACAACTGGACTTTGTTTTTAATGACATCCCTGGGCTTTTTAGGGGGTAAGGAATCCTTGGGAGGTAAGCCAAGGGATCCAGCTCTGTTTTCAGGGCTGAGCCAGAAAAGCCATCACCGCCATGGAACAGTGAACAGTACCTCACCTGTGGGCCCTGGGCCTGAGCAAAGAGCCCAGGTGGGTCTGGGTCTTAAAGGAATGGATCCAAGGTGGACAGAAAGATCCCCACAGTTCCAAGGCTACCCTGTCCTTCAGCCAGGTTTATGAAAGCCCAGCACTGGCCATGTCCCTCCTATGTGTGGCTCCCACAGCTCCCGCCCCTCAGGGCAGGCTGCCGGATGGGCACACAGGCCTGTGGCCATCTGGCTGGCTCCTGAGCACTCCTCAGCACTGCCCTCAGCACCCTAAGCTTGGGCCAAGTCCAACTCATGGCCTAGATGCCCGATGGTGCCTCCCAGCCCTGTGCCTGGGCAGAGCTGGCTTCCTGACTGCCAGGCCCCTCCTCGTCCTTCCAGCATTACTCCAGCTAGAGCAGGTCATGCTGCCTGCCCACCTTGGCCCCCACAGCCCCCATCACTTGACCCCCACTTTATCTCCGATACTTGCTATGTAGTCATCCCTTTAGCTCCTGCCTCCTGTCCAGACTGGGAGCATCAGCGGGGGTGGGGCTGGGTGGCACTAATCTCCGTCCCTGGCACAGAGGAGCATGCTCAGGAACGTCTGTCAGACTCAACTGATGATCCCCTGCACCCCAGTGCAGCTGTGCAGGGGCAACATCACTTGGACTCACATCCTGCAGGAGCACTGGCCTGTGGCTGCTGGCACCAGAGCATCAGCAAGGCCAGACAAGGGTATGACCAGCAAGCCAAGGGCAGAGACAGGGGCCCCAGGGAAGTTGCCCAGCACCTGAGCCTGGGCCTCGCTCTCCCTCCATGGGTGCTGGAGGGGGAGCGGTTGAAGGCATTTGGGTCCATGACAGTAATGATAAGAAGAAATAGGGAAGAAGGAAAGAGAATCATCACTGTGACAGTGAGCGAGGAGGGTGAGGGGGGGGTGCCAAGGATCACACTGGGACTCAGTCATCCAATTGAGCTGCCACTGCGAGCCTCCTGAGACACAGGGTATCCCATTCCAAACCCAAATCCCAGGGACTGAGGTGGCTGCAAAAGGGGGCTGCTAGGTCTGGGATGTATTTTCAAATTCAACCTGCCACTATTTCTTGAGGTGGATCAAAGAAAAAGGAATGCCACCTACATTGTTAATCCCTGTAAAACGGCGAGGCACTCTCACCTGGCACGGTGCTGTGGGGCCTCAGTGGACACTGGATACAAGGCTCGGAGCCCCAGGAGGCCAGCCCCACCCCCTGAGGGGCAGTTCCCTATGTGCCACCAATATGGCATAAAAGCCCTTGTAATCCAAGGGATGTAAAGCAGTGGTGACCCTAAGAACTGACTTTCTCTCTAGGTTTATTCTTTTGCTCATAATTTCTGTTTATTACAACTTTAGCCTTACAGACAAGAAACTACAACAGCTTTATGACATTCCATTGTTATCCTTATAACTTGCTGGAAGGGCAGGCATGCAATGGGCTTACGGCCCACTCCTTGGTCCTGGGGTGCACCAGGGCATCTAATTTGCACCCCACACCTCATCCCATGGCCTGGACCTTGCCTACCTGCATTCTGACATCTGGACAGCGCATGTGGCTTGAGGCATGGGCTCCTTTTACTCCACAAGATGGCTGTTAGACTGTGATTCTGTTTAGAGCCAGAATCACCCCTGCACTCACCTCCCACCCCACTTAGGCCTGGCCCACTTCTGTGGGTGCCCACTGTCAGCAGTGAGCATGCTGGACTTGGGGCCAGATTCACTGAGGTTGGAGCTGTGGCTCCAGCTCTGAGCTGTGGGCAAGTTCTGTAACTTCTAGACTTCAGTGTCCTCACCAATAGACGAAGGGTACCAGGTCCTAGCCACAGGGATTCTGTGAAAATTGAAGGAGGCAGCATGTGCCTAGGGTCTCCCTGAGCCCTTGTAAGTACCAAGTCCTCAGTGAACTGTGGTGGCCCCCAGCCCTTGTTCACGGTTCAAGCCTCAGCCTTTGGCTCCTTCCTCATGGGCACCATTCCCATAGCCCACGAGCCAACAAATCCCAGAGTTCGCCTGCTTCACACCCACAGTCTCTTTCTGGTCACTGGGTCTCACTTCTTGCTCAGACACCCATAGCAGCCGCCCCCTCCTCCATGTACTGCCAGGCCACTTCCCTAGTATAGAGCCCGGGTCAGGCTAGGTCCTCAATGAAACCTGCCAGGGCTCCGGGTGCCCTGGTGCTCACCCCTGGCCTTCCTCCTGCATCTGTGCAGTGCTCTCCAGAGCTCTGGGCTGGTCTCCCAGCACACTCCCTGCCTCTGCCCTACTGTTTATCCATGTGGAATGCCTTCCTGCACATCTTTCCCAGCACTCATTCTTCATGGCCCATCTCCCTTATTCCTTCCACTGGCTGTAATTCAACACGCTCATGTAGCACCTACTCCATGGCAGGCCATGTGCTGGCCTTGGGATGTGGGGGAAGCCATGGCCCTTGTCCTCCGAACTCCAGACTCACTGGGGAGACAGATGTATAAAGTATATTTAGAATATGATGTGTTGAGTATTATGAGGGAGGCAGCAGAGAGGAGGACATCTGAATTGGGTCTGGAATGACAATGACATACAAATGAGATCGGGAGAGAGGGGGACAACCTTGGATGGGGGGGGATGGGAAAAGTGCAGGGAGGTGCCAGGGCAGGTCTGAGGCAGAGTTCTTGATACCTCCCAGGAGAGCGCTGTGCAGGTGTACACAAGAAGATGGTCAGTGCAGCACAGGGAATAATCACAAAGACAGGGCAGCAGTCTGAAAGTCCATCAGTGGGGACATGGCGATGTGTGACATGAGGTGTCCACACTGATGAGCACACGTGGGGGCAGGCAGTGTGGTAGCTCTGTGTGTAATGATGAGGCAAGGTCTCTGAGAATCCATGTGGGGCATGGCCAGAAAAGTGCAAACACTGCTCAGAATATGATGCCACACATTCACACATTTACACAACAGTGCTGTGCATTTCTGTGAGCACAGCGCATAGAACAAGGGTTTGGAAGGTTAAACCCAAAAGAATTAACAGGATCTCCTCTAGATGAGAGGCCAGGATGGGATGTGATGCAACAGGCCTCCTTTTCACTTAACTGAAAGGTTTCAGTTTTGCTACAGGAAATTCATGAATTGGTTGTGTGATTAAAACTTAACTATTTAAGAATAAAAAGACAGATTTTCTAGTCAATTAAATGTAATAGAATCCAGTTCCAATCAGTTTACTCAATACAGACTGACAGTCTACTCTGAGGCAGACTCTGGGGGAGGCCAGCCCTGGGCTGAGAGGAGGAAATGGAGGGGTCAGGTGCTGGGAGGAAGAGAAACACTTCTGAGCCTCCTGGCTGGGTCTGTCACACTGCTGGCTTGAGTCTCGCCTTCCCCAGCAACACCTGGAAGCCACCACCATAAGATGAGAAGCCAGAATGCCCAACCCACATGAGAAAATTGAGGTGCTCCTTGCTGAGGTAACTGGCCCAGGATGGGAGACTATCTTTTCCCTCCATCTACAGAAACAGCTGTACCACCTGCCAAGATGGGGTGGGCAAAAGAGATGGTGCGAGTCTCTCAGTTCTCCACAAAATAAAAAGGGCAATGCAGTAAAGTGTGAGGTGCAATCCAAGCTTCACGCAGTGCCTGGCCCAGCAGCCAGAGAGCAGGAGGGCACCACAGGCTGGGCCCAGGAGCCAGGCACTCTGAAGACACCAATATATTTTGTACTAAACTTGAGTACACCAGCCCTAACTCTGAGGTGCCTGGGGGCAAGCATCTGTTCCTCACTGCAGTTGTCTGGAGACAATGACAAACCCCTCATGCTTCTATCCCTCAACACCCCCTCCAGATGCTCCCCCAGCACCACACAAGATCGCACTGGTCCAGCCTTTCTGGAATGCTCTCATCATTTCTACATTTCTTGTCCAAGAATTCCACCTCAGGGAAACTCTCCAAAAGTCAAAGGTGGATCACTGGAAATATTCACCTTAGTATGATAAAATATTCACCTTATTTAGGATAGGCAAAAGATGGAGACAATCTAGCTGCCTAACAATAGAGGAATGGCTAAATAAAACAGCAGGCAAGGTGTTACATAATAAAATATATGAAGCACTTTTATCAGCATGGAAAATGTTTTCTCTGTAATACTGAACCAATAATCAAGGTATAAAAATGTATTTAAAATACAGTCTTAACTATAGTTAAGGGGGAGGTTTTTTTTTCCAGTTTCTTTATACTCCACAAAAATGTCTAAAGTAATCACACATTGCTTTCATACATGAAGAAAAGGTTCAAAAAGAAATACCTAAACTAAAAGAGAAAGACCATCCCACCAGGTTGTAGCTCGGTGTTGTGCCTGGCTCCTGAGGCTGCAAAGACTCTTAGGAATTCCTCCCCATGCAAACATCTTCCCGGAGAGCCTGCTGCAGAACAGGCCTTCTACAGGGCACCTGAGACCACTCTCTCCAACCTCACCACCACCTGACACCTGAGGAAACTGAGAGTCAGTAGCCTGCCCAAGGCCCCTCAGCTGGTAAATGGTGAAACTCGGACCCAAGCCCAGCAAGGCCTGACTGAAGTGGGAGCTCATTTGGCCACAGCAATGGCTGGGCCTGAGGCACAGAGGCTTGGGTCCAAATCTGGAGCAAAGTGAGGAAGCTGTCACAAAAGACAACTTGGATGTCCTCAGCAAGGCTCAACAGGGAGATCACTTCCCCCTTCCCCCTTCCCCAGGAACAAAAGCCTGGCTGGGTCTGCACAGACTGTATGGCACGGGGAGCAGTGACAGCTCTGGGCTCCAGGTCCACTCTGGGATGATGCATCCCACCTTCAGGCAGAGAGTAGGCCAGCGAGGGATGTTGGGGGCCTGCCCTGCCTGTGTGAAGAACAAGTGCACGGACTGGCGGTTATCTCTCTTTGTTATGAAGCTTCTTTCTAACCATGAAATAGAGGTCAAGGTACAGTCTGTCTGGGACGGAGAGGCAGCCTTGAGTTTGAGGTCTGGAAACAGCAACAGGAAGGTTACCCTGTGCTAAGGATGTTTTTCTCCTCTCTATTTTTCTATTTCTTCTTCATTTTCCAAGTTTAGCCTTTAGTATTAGCATATTTAAAACTTTAAGGAAACATTCAGTGTCTCAATCTTAAACTCAAACAAATCACCTGGAATTAACTCCACCAAAAAGAATTGAGGGCCTGGTACAGCCAGACCATGCAAAGCCCTAGGCCTACAACTGTGCCCCACAGGCGGGCAGAGCAGCTGGTAGAAAGTGCACTCTTCTGTCGTGCAGGATGGAATGGGTTGGAAGTTGGCTATCAGAAAATAAAAGAGCAACTTTCCCCTCCTGGATCTCTCTCTCTCCTCCCTGGGATCTCTCAGGGAAAGCGCTTAGTAACTCCATGGAGTAAGGCATTCATTGAACCACCTGAAATCTGTATTTTCCATGCGACCTGGAATCCTCAAGTGCAAACAGTGTGCTGACACCCCAACACATGGAGGGCCAGGAAGTCCTGAAAGACAGCATGATGTGTTTCTCTTTCCCACAGAGAAGCCCCCCACTCCATGGCAGAGGAGAATAAATCCCTGAAGCTGACTGCTAGAAGCACAGAAATTCTTTGAAATACCAAGTTTTGGACTTTAAGATTCATGGAAACTTTGCATTCTATGTCATAATAGATTCATGTTTGTTTTAACATAAAAGTGAAGTTTGGAATTAACTGCCCTTGGGAAAACTGACACTGTAGAAAACTCAACTGCTGGCCCTTCGGCATTCAGCCCTGGGGCACATGATAGCATTCACCCCACTCCCAGCCCCAGACCAAAGAGTATGCAAGGTGAGGATGAATTCAGCTGAAGGGACCCAGGCCGTGAGAGGTCCGTGTCCATGGCTACACGTGCCTCCTTCCCCAGAGCGGATGGAGGCCAGTGGGGAGCCCACCGCCCCTTCAACGGTCTGGTTTCTGCAGCAAGCCTCAGCTGAGGGAGCCCCTGCCACAGGGAGGGAGGTGCTCAGACTCAGAGATACACCTGTACCTTCTGATCCTGCATCCTCCCTCTGCTGAAGGAACACCAGGCTGCTCCAACACAGGCTGACCCTACTGAGAGGATGGGCTGGCATTCAACATGGCAGCCGCCCAAGTGATTTTCCAGGGTCATGTTTACTCTCCATGATCTGCCCCTGGGGGCTGGCTCCTTCAGGGGAGGAAGTGCTCCAGCTCTGGAATGAATCATGCTGGCTGGTTCTACTGCCTCCTGGCTGGCCAACTTTGGGCTCTTTACCCCAGTTCCCTTGTTAGTAAAAAGGGGATAATAACACCCGTGGGGCTATGGCGAGAAGTCAAGGCCAAGCACAGCACCTAACACTCAGGTAAGAGTAATTCATGTTAGGATTGACAGAGTGAAATTAAAAGACTAGGGCTGGGAGGGCAGGGAAGCACTGCACCTGTGAAGTGAGGTATGCTGTTTCCAGCACTTCAAATAACAAAGGTCAGTTCTGGGCCAGAGCCGACAGAATGGCATGGGCTCCACCACAGCCCAAGGAGGATCCCTTCGTTCCACTGTGTCTGACCCTCAGGGAATCTGCCTGGAGAAGACGGCTCCAAGAACTTGGGTAACCAGATGGACTCAAAAGGAGGCTCGGCTTCTGCCAGCAGTTCCCATTTCCCATATGCAAGAGATCCCTCCAAAGGTACAAGCAAAGCTCAGGGCTGACAAGTGTTTTCCTGGTTATCTGGAGAGATTTAGCTAACTAAGTATGTGAACTACCCCTAAGTGCAGAAACCAGTATACACCACTTATGTGACAGCTCTTCCCAAAAGCTGTCATGCATTTAGAAGTCATTACCCTGAGGCTGGGGTGTCAATATTAAATATCTTAAAACTTTATCAGTTGTAGCTAAGGTTAATGGAAATACTTTAAACATGTTAAGCAAATACTCTGAATGGGAAAATGCCAGGAAATACTCTGCCCCGGGGTGGGGTAGAAAAGCAGCCCCCACCAATCTGCAGAGTCAGAGGGTACTTCCCAACAAAGTGACAGCTGGATGTCAGTCAAGCAAAGAAAGACCAGAGGACCAGCAGGGGCAAAGGTGGGGACGGGGTGGCAGCAAGGTCCAAACCACCCCTGTGCTTCGGGCTGCAGACCCCAGCTCTCCCACAGCTCTCACTGCCCCTGTGGCACCTCCTGCTCCGGATCCAAAGCCTTAAAGGGCCCAGGGAAGGTGACCAACCATTAAGGGCCACTCTGAGTCTCTGCCCCATCAGCTCAGCCGCTACTCTCATGTCTGAACGGCTCACAATCTCACATGTTCTGGCAATGCATTAACGGATGGGACTTTGGGCTAAGGTGGGCCCATTCAGGCCACAGATGCCACAGGAAGCTGATGAGTGGCCTGTAGTGTCTTTAGGTTCTCAAGGCCCAAGAGTAAAGCCTCGAAACCCCACCAGGCTGTCAGCCTTGCTTCCTTTGGGAGCAACACTTTCCCTGGAGGGAGTTGGTGACAATTGTGATGACTGTGATGATGATGTCGGCAGCAGTAATGACAGCAACTAACATTGACTGAGCACTTGCCCCATGTGGGCACCACACTGAGGGGCTCCCAGGTAGGGACACGGTCCCTCCACAAGCTGCAGGGCAAGTAGGCGCAGGCATGCTGGCTTCAGTCACTTGCCTGCCATCACCCAGCCAGCAGGTGGCAGAGCTGGGATTTGAACCTGGACCGGCCGTCATGGCAACAGCCCCAGGAGAGACAAATGCAAGCTCCTTCCCTGACACATGTGCCCCAAGCTGGGCACTGGGGATTCTCAATTCATGGGGAAACTGCTCCTGCTATAGAGGGGTACCAGCCTGGGGAAAGGCAAAGTAGCCCTAGAGTACCAGGATGGAAACTCAGTGAGGGGACAGAGAGGAGCGGTGCTGCTGTGTGAACGAGCACTGCTGCTCCCCCACGCTGGCCCTCACTCACTGCTTCTCCCCCCACTGCCAATCTGGACATCTTCAGCTCCCAGCTCACTGCCTCGGGAGGCTCCCCAGTCTCCTCTAAACCCCTGCTGTCTTCTCACAGAGGCTGCTCCTCAGGTCAGCCTCACCGCTTGTGGTGACAGGGCCCACTGTTGTTTAAAGTCTGTCTTCCACATGGCACTGGACATTCCATCAGGGCAAGGATGGGCCACCAGTGCAGACCCAGCAGGCAGCCCAGTGCTGGCACCTTATCTTACTGAATGGAATACATGCTCCTGGGAAGGCCCTTCCTGGGTGGAAGGTGGATGAGGGGCACAGTAGGCAGGGGAAAGCCAGTGCAGGGACAGGCGGGCGCCCATAGTGAAAGGCTAGGAGTGCCGTGGCCTGGGCAGGCAGCAGGGGCCCCTCCAGCCTGTCAGGACAGTGTCCTAGTTAGCAGGATGCACCCCGTGTGGTCTGCCCAGAGACTGTCCTGGGGGAGTGAAGCCTTGGACAGAGGCCTGAACAGGAAGGGAGAGGGACAGGTCATAAAATCCTTGCCTGGGTCCTTCCCCCTCTCCACCCACTGTGGCTGCCCCCTGAGGACCAGCTCATGGAGGCAGAACTTGGCAGCAGCTGGCGCAGCTCTTCTTCCCTCTCAGAAAATGTAAGCCTGGCACATGAGAGCAATTATAAATCCGAAAACACACAAGCAGAAAGCCAGTTCCAAGCCAGCTCTGACAGGGCCCTGGCTCAGCTCCTTGCCCCAGCCCATCCCAGGAGCACAGCACTCTCCCCCAGAGCTTCCCACCTGTCTCCCACCTTGGCCTGCCTGACCCTGCCTCTCCCAGTCTCTCTGAAGCTCCACTGCCTCTCAGCAGCCTTCCAAGGCTGCCTGGCACCCCCAGGGCCTCCCACACATATTTGTGCCATCCCTGCCTTTGTCGCCACCTCCAGGTCATCAGCACTGGGCAGTGTTCTATAAGCTCACATGGATTAACCTACTCAATCCTCACAGCAAGCCTAAGAGGTAGGTCCCGTTATGTCCTGCATTGTACAGGTGACCAAACTGGGGCCCAGAGTTTGGGTGACTAGCCAGAGGCCACTAGTCCAGCAGTGACGGAGTGGGGCATGAGCCCAGGAAGCTCCCGTCCAGGAGTCTGCAAACCTCCTATCTTCCTCATAGGGCCAAGCCAGTTCTAACACTTATACACTGGTGGAGTGGCTACCGCCTTGCTTGTTTGTCCTACAGGGACCTCCTCGAGAGAATGGTCACTCTAATTCATCTTTGCATCTGCCACACCCAGAAGGGGGCCTGGTACGCTGCCAGTGCTAACAACAGTTCAGTAAATGAGCAATTGATGGCAAGCAACCTTTTCTCCTCATAACACAGTGGTTAGGAAGGCAGGTTTTCAAGTCAGACTTCTTGGGTTCAAATCCTTCATATTAGCTATGTGACCCCAGGCCAGGGATGTCACCTCTCTAAGTTCCCTTAAATGGAAAACGTACCTAACTAATTGGGCATTTGTGAGGTTACATTGAGATAATCCACGTGAAATGATTAGCATGGTATCTTTAAAAATTAGAAGTTGTTCAATATAAATTAGCGATTAAAACTACTACTGCTACTATTTTATCATCAATAAAATGGAGATGAGCATCCCAACTTCATTTGGATTATGGTGACAATGAAAGTAAAAGAGATAAGCCGTGTGCTGCACTGGCATCAAGAAAAGACTCAGAGGAGTGGCGCTCTGCCCCAGTGCCCTTGAAGCCTACAAGCCAGGGGGCAACAAGCTCTCCTGGAGAAGGTGACAGTAAGCAGTTTAGGCTTTGGAGGCCACACAACCTCTGTTGCAACTACTTGACTCTGCCATTGCAGTGCTTTATTTATCAAAACAGGTGGCAGGCTGCAGTGCGCTGACTCCTGCTGTGCACCGAGGCAGGACACTGTAAACAGTGTCCTATGAACAGGAACACTGACCTGCCCCTATTGAAGCCAGACACCCAGCCAATCAGCAGGGCCAAACCTGTGCTGCCAGCAGCAGGTGCTGTACACATGCCAGGGGCCAGCGGCAGAACTGAGTGTGTCTGCAGAGCAGGCCTGCAAGAGGGGCTACTCCCTTGGCAGCCATTTCCTGAGCACCTATTATGTTCTGGGCACACAGGACAGAATGAGACACCATCCCTGCAGTCGAGAGGATGGCAGCACAGTGCAGGGACAGCCACATAAACAGAACATGGTGTGGCATTCAGATCGTCTCCTCCTCTGTGACCTGGACGTAAGAATAGTGCCCACAGCTTGTAAGGCAGAGAGAGGAGTGCATGGAAACCCCTGGTTGGTCACTGGTGTGCTTATTATTCTGACCTGTCTCCTAGGAGGCAGAAGGCGATGGGCAATCCACTTGAGATGACTTTCAGAAGCTTAAGGGCATACGCTTTGTGCAAAGTCTGTTTAGGGTAGAACCTGTAACACACAGGCCAACGTGAGTCATGTTATATCGCAAATAAAAATCGGCCCATGAATATACATAATCCCCCAGGTAATTCTCTCAATCTCAGAACAGTAATGGAGCCACCCTCACTCACTGAGGCATGAATATTTACCATCCTCTGGCTTTACTGCTCTCGATCTGGCTTCAATTTTGCAAATTAAAATGAGGGCTGTGTGGATAGAGAGATTACAGGAGAGCCTCTGAAGCCTGCTGTCCCCTGGTGAGGCAGCAGGCAGGGTAAGCTGGCTCCCGCCCGCTGGCCTGCTACTTCTGCCTTGAGGGTCAGGAGCCACAGAAAATGGGACAAGGGGTTGGAGGGGGGTCAGGACCTCAGAAAAACACAGTGGGGAAAGGAATGGCACTTAACATGAAACATGTTCCAGGTGGGACAGGTGTGAAAATCCCCAGGCTTTCTCTTTCTGATGGTTGAGAAGAATTCCCGAGGAGCCAAATGGGCAGAAACTTCATGTGTTGCACCCTGTCTGAACCTAGATTCAGACCCTGTCCAGGACTTGAACACTGGCAAGTCATTTCTCCTCTCTGGGCCTCTGAGTCTTCATGGTACAATGGGGTAAAAACCGCCTTACTCCTGCAGGTGATGTGAGGATAAGGAGCTGCTGTACACACAGGTGCCTGGCCCAAGTGCTCCCTCGGTGGCGAAGCCAGGCATCAACCGCTGCTCGTCTACACATCTGCCATCTGTTACCTGTTAGTACACGGCCACTCAGGAAGAGGAGTGGGATACTGTCTGTGACACTCCAGGCAAGACCAGAATGGCTTGCCATGGGCAGCCATGCTGGCAAATAGGTGACGCTGACTTTGTTACAAAGGGAGCTGCTTGCAACCAGGGCCACCGGGGACAGCAGTCCGCAGTCTCGCTGGACTTACAAATGGCTGTGGAGAGGTTAGGGAGGGGCCCGCCGTTTCTAACTGGGTCTCTGCCATTAATTAGGAGAGAGAACCAAGGGTCCTGTACCTTCTGCTGTCCTGGGTGAAGGGTGCAGGGAGAAGAGCATCATGTGCTGGAGCAGGAACGGGTGGGACAGGGAGCTAATGGCTGCTGCCTGCTGGCAGCTGGCAGACCAGGACATCTGTCCCCACTGCACAACCTGGCTCTCTGGAAACCAAAAGCCAGAGATGGAAAACAGTCACTCAGTCCACCTCAGTTAAAACACCAGCTGGAACACAGTCTATGAGAAAGTTGTCCCAGCAAAACTTTGCAAAGGACAGCACTTGCCACTAGTCGAGCAACAACTATGTTCCGGGCATTGGCTGAACCCTTTCTAACCCCCCTTGCCTCACAGCAGTCCATCACGGGAGGGCGCCATGCAAGCTTCATGCAGTCTCACCACCAGCAAGTGCTGGGCCAGGGCAGGCTGACGGCCTGGCTCTCCCCACTGTGCCAGATGGGCTCCTGTCCACGGAGCCTGTTGTATGCCCTGCACTATGCCATGTCTAGAGAAACAGGGGACCAGGCACAACTCCATCCTGCCTCTGCCTGGAGTGCACAGTCACCTAACAACCAGTTCCCATGGCCCACATGGCAAGGGCTGCCCCAGTGTGGCAAGGAGGGTGGGGGAGCCCTGAGAAAGGAACCATGGTTACCACCTGGCAGGGAACTGGGAGAAAACCTCAGAGAGGAGGGGACATCTGTGCCAGGCCTGTGGATGGACGGAGCAGCTGGAGCAGAAGGCTGAAGGGGGCAAAGGCCCTGAGGCCTGCAGAGGGCCCAACTGGTCAGCAGCCGGTGAGAGAATGGTACGTGAGCACAAATGGCTGCAGCTGAGGCAGGAGCCAGGCAGTGCAAAGCCCGAGGGTCAGGCCAAGGAGCTGGAACTCTCCTCTGCCAGCAGATGAATACCGTGAGATGCCACACAGGGGTGAGGAGTGATGAAGTACAAAGGTCAGAACGACTCCAGTGGTAGCCCGGGTGGAAAGAGGACTGATGGGGAAAAAGACTCTGGGCACAGAGCAAATCGGAGCAAACTGTAATGACAGGAAGAGGACGCCAGCCCCAGAGGGGCCCTTGTGCTGATCCCTGAGCATGTCCACAGTTCTCACAGTGTGCCTGGCATGCAGCAGCACCAAGCACACGCTGAGGGAAGGAAAGGCCAGAGTGAGCGTCTGAGCTCCAGCAGCGGGGCGGAGAACAGGCCAGGCTTACAAGTCTGGGGACGCACTGCATGTGAGCACACCGTGTGTATGAAGGAAGAAAACACACGGGTTCTCCTGGCCTGGCAGCTGACAGCCACAGACCTCCTGGGAATGCTGGCTGTCGTCCCCCAGCCAGCAGCACGCACTGCTTCTGCGGGGCCCTTGCTGCCCTATTGAGGCCTGGTACCAAAGGGTTACTGGCTCTGCTTGGAAAACTCTAACCCCCAGCCTGCCAGAACGTCTTCTATTTTTCTTTCTGCTTTCTTTAAGACCCCAGATGTGCTCTTGGACATCAAAAGAGAGCAACTTATAAAGTTAAACTAAATCAAGGGCTTTTGTTCTGAGGCATCGTGGCTGAACTAATTATTCCTGTATGTTGTTTAATGAAATAGTGGTGCCATATATTAAACCAGTTAACAGGATGAGCACATGAGTTACAAGGAAGGTCGGGGCTGGGATTATAAATTTAACTTTTTCTTAAGAAGAGATGAAACAAACCACTCAACTCCCTGCTGTCGTATGTCATGGGAGGGGAAAATGATGGCACTGAGCAGCACAGAGGGAGGGCTGTGCCCCGGTTCACGGTGCTGGCGGCACCGAGCTGGGCGGTAACCCCACGCTGCTGGCTCACCGCCCCAGGTCCTCTGTGCTGAGCTCCAGGCAGGCTCAGGGCTCGCTCCTCATCCCCCGCGTGCCCTTGGTCGCCAGATCTTCAGCCCACGTGACAGTCCTCCGGAAATTCAGAAACAGCCCTAAACCACGTCACACATGCTGAGACGCTGTGCAGCACACTTTCCCATAGCCAAAAACACTGGAAACCACGTGCCTGTCGATCATAAGGGGATGGGGCAAGAGTGCAGGAGCGCCCTTCTGTGGACCAGGATGCAGTGAGTGAAGAGAGGGGGAGAGCGGTAGGCATCGGTATGAGATGGTTCTGCTACATGCTAAGTGAAAACACTGACATAACAAACAATGCCTATGACAGAAGCCTGTTGTGCTTTTTATTCCTCAGTGTGTATATTAGGGTGTGGTGCATTTGTGTGCATTAAAAAAGGGTGAAAGGACACAGAGCATGCTCTTAACACTGGCTTTCTCTGGGAAGTAGAATTTTAGGAAACTTTAACTTTACCTGATAGTGAATTAATTATTCACAACAAGCATGTATTTCTATTATAACTGAATAAATAACACGCTCTTTGAAAAATAAATCCACAAACAAGCAGCAATACCTCTGCGCCACAGACTAGAATTAGAAGGGTGATCAAAAGGACTTGGTCTTTTCTGGCAATGCATAAAGTATCACAATAAAAATATATTTCACGTACTACTTGCATAATAATTAAGAAAACATTTAATATTATGCAACCAATAAAATGGCAACAAGCTAAGAACTTTCAAAGATATGAGGACATATGAAACAGTGGTACCAGAATGCATCAGAAATAGTGACATTATATTTAGTAACAATTAAACATAGTGATCTCCACTATGCAAATGTATAACATATAGCATAGGAAGGTGAAATAAAGGAAATTCATATAAAAGTTATCACTAGAATTATGGCCAATTTCTTTCCTTATAAACCCTGCCAAGGTGACACCACTGGCCCTGACGAGTATGCAGTTTTCAAGAAATGGAGCTTTACCCTCCATACCACTGACAGTGTGCAGGGACTTCAAGCCCAAGGACGGCTTCTGACAAATAACTAATAGGCTACAACACAAGGTACCAATGGTAGACTCCCTCCCTCCTGGGCCTCCCTAGGAGCTCAGGCCCTGGCTTCTGGCAGAGGCCATAGCAGCCTCAGCATGGCCCTCGGGCACAGGCTCTGCTCAATACATCTTACTGGCCGTGTGGCCTTGAGCAAGGGCCTTACTCTCTCTGAGCCTCCATTTCCTGAGTATAAAGGCATGGAGGGTCCTACTGCCCATGATTACAAGCAAACTCAACCGTGGTCATCAATTCGAAGATCCTGGCCCACAGAGAGGGCTCAGCAGTCATTTTATTTTTCTGCTGATAATAATAGTGATATCTGACATGCATGGAGCACATACCACGTACCTCACCCTGGGCCTAAGTGCTTTACACGCATTAACCCATTAATCTCCATTACCAATGAGGCAGGTACTCTTATTATCCCCCACTTTACTGCTGAGAAAATTAAGTTCCAGCAGACATAAATATCTTACCCCAAGTCACATAGCAAGGAAGTGGTAGCATTGATAAGTCTGGCTTCACAACCCAGCCATAATACACCACACTCTATTGCCTCTTTGATGTAAGTGTGGGCTCCTGTGTGTGCGTTAGGGAGAGACATTGGCTTCCCAAAGGCACACTAGGAAGCAGCCCTGAAGAGCAGGTGGTGTGGATGTTGATGGCTCCAGGCGACCCCCATCCCTGCCTTCTCAGCTACAGGTCTGCCCCAGGACTAAACTCCAGAGCTACACATTTGTGCACAGCACTGCTCAGCAATTCCAAATCCCACTGGAGCAGTGGTTCTCAACCTGGGGT
This sequence comes from Pan troglodytes, assembly GCF_028858775.2. Taxonomy (NCBI): domain Eukaryota; kingdom Metazoa; phylum Chordata; class Mammalia; order Primates; family Hominidae; genus Pan; species Pan troglodytes. The sequence continues at coordinate 131,551,538 of NC_086015.1, read as the reverse complement.
GACTCCCCCACCTCTGGGAAAGTTGGCAATGTCTGGACCTGGACACATTTTTGGTCGTCACATGGTGGGTGGGGGTGTTATAGATATCTACTGGGTACAGACAGGGATGTTTCTAAACATCCTACAATGCCCAGGACAGCCTTCATAGCAAAAAATTATCAGGTAGAAAAATGTCAACAGGCTGGGAGCAATGGCTGATGCCTATAATACCAACACTTTGGGAGGCACAGGTGGAAGGATCACTTGAGGCCAGGAGTTCAAGACCAGCCTGGCCAACATAGCAAAACCCTATCTCTACAAAAACGACAAAAATGAGCCAGGTGTGGTGGTGCACACCTGTAATCCCAACTAATCAGGAGGCTTAGGCACAAGAATAGCTTGAACCTGGGAGGTGGAGGTTGCAGTGAGCAGAGATTCCACCATGGCACTCCAGCCTGGGTGATGGAGTAAGACTCTGTCTCAAAAAATAAAATAAATATAAATAAAATAATAAAATAAAATGTCAACAATGTTGAGCTTCAGAAATCCTGCACCAGAGAGAAAAAAGAAAGAGTTCCTTATTTGCTAAACATTTTCTGGATAACTCCCTAAAAACTGCTCTCAAGGACATTGAGCCATTGAAACCTCAAAGCAGACAGGATACACACAGCTGTTCTTACCAACAGTTGGTTAACGTGCTCTCCAAACAACTACTCTATGCCTCAATGAGAGGGAGAGAGAGAGCAGCATGTCCTTACGGTAGATTCCTAGGCAGAGGCTAAACAGACATCCACATGTACAGATGTAGAACCATCTTGCATCTAGAGTGGAGGAGATAAAAGCAAGGGGTAGCACACTGGGTAGGGCCTGGTGTAAGAAACAGGGGGAGATACATAAGCTTCCACACGCAGAGGTTATCACCAGAATGGCAGCAGCAGTGGCTGCCTAGGAGGGAGAGACCAGGGACCCAAGACAGGGGGTTGTCAGGGAGACTTAACTCTAATCACTGCATAACCTTGGCATCTTTTGCCTTTTTAACCATCTGCCAGTATTACCTTTTCAAAGTAAACTAACAAAAATGTGCTACATTCATATATGTCCACATGAGGGGCCTTCTCACACATTTCATGAGAGCCCGGGAACAGTTCTCTGCTGTGCTCATGAGGATGTCCTGGTTACAAGTGCCCTGTTAAAAATGGAGATGCCAAGAGCCTGACTTGCCAAAGCCCCGTTACCAGGCAGCGGTGAAGTCAGGTTCCCAAAGTGGACCTCCTCATGCCTGAGTCCTGGGTGTGGCATCCATAGACTCTGGGAGTGGGAGGCCTACCTGCCAGACCTGGCTGGCTGACCAACTAGCTTAGATGGTGACAGGGATGCCTGGGCTCTGAAGATGCAGCCTGGTCACTAACTGAATGCAACATGCCACCTGTGGCTCCCACATGGCATGGAAAGGCAAGAAGCACAAAGCTTCATCGACCAGAAACATGAGTGCAACCCTGTTGCCAGGAGGATAAACCCTTCCTTGCATCTCCATTTTGCCCTGTCCTTGGCTTTCACAAATGGTTACCCAGACAACTGCCCTTTTCCTGGACTCCCCCAATAGGATGTTGGCAGGAGGCATCAATTTCTCTTTCAGGGAGAGGCACACTATCAACTGGCTGGGAGAGCCAGGATGTAGCCTTTTCCAAGAGCTGGCAGGAATAGGAAAAACCAGTTTCTACCCAGATTCTACAACATCCCAGGTGCTTCCCATGGTCATCCTCATCACAATGCTATGGCATGGAAATAACTTACAGACAAGGGGGCTGAGACCTGCGGAGGCTACTTGACTTGACCAAGTTCACACCGCCAAGAAATGGTAACCCTAGACTTTAACCAAGGGCTGTATGAGTCCAAAGTTAATGCTCACCCTCAAACCAGACCATCTTCCCAGGGAACTATCTCTTTCTAGAAGTTTAGAATTTTCTATATATGGTAATGCAGAAAAACTGTCTTCTGGGTATTCTTTTACTAAAAGATACAGCTAAATGGTTAAGGAAAAGAAAAGGGAAGAGAAAAGAAAAATTGCAGAGGGCCTTCTCCCTCCTCCCCACAGCCTGGCCCAGGTCCCTTTGCCAATCCAGCTAGAGGAAGCCACACCTGCTATAGCCCTGCCTGTCATCTGTACCTTGACAAGCAGGTCAGGACACAGGGCCTGCCACAAGGATGGTGGCCCACCCATCTCTCAACTGTTTCTCATTAGCAGGAACATTCTGCTTTTCAACAACCATGGACGCCTCTGTCCTTCCTTGGAGGGTGAAGGCGGAGCCTCTTCTAAACACTGGTATTCTGAACCCTGGTGGGTGCTCACACCAAACAAAGGCTCCCCTATTGCAGTGCAGTCTGGTGACACAAAGGCGGTGGGATCCCGCTACTCCATCCTCTGCGCATGGAAGTAGCCAGCAGTTGGACAGGACCAAAACTCCAGGAGAGAGAGCTGGCCTAGGTCCAGGTGCTTGGGGCAGCAGCGGGGACCCTGCCTGTCTGAGGCCCAGCACTGCCCACTTCTGTGTAACTCAGGAGCTCTGGTTCTCTCATCTCAGAGAGAGATGATAACAGTCCCTACTTCACAGGGTTGTCTAGGGTTAAATCAGAAGAAAAGGCATGTAAAATGCTTGGCTTTGTATCTGCCACATAGTGGGGTCTTTCCCTTTCTCAAGTTCTGTCTCAGAATCTTCTCAACACGGAACTCTTGACGGTACAGCCAATCCATCAGAGGTGGAAATGGGATGAAGCTTTTCTTATCCCTCATGTGAATTCAGGGACAAATCAGCACTAATGAGCACTGACTGTGGGCCAGGCACGGTACTAGGTGCTGGGGATTCCAACATAGGGAGGTTGGGAGCCTTCTCTTAAGCAGCACAGAGTCAAGCAGGAAGAGGGGTGACTGGGCTATGATAAGGAGCAGAGCTCAACTCCATCCTCAGGACAGATGCAGCTCCTAGGAAGAGGTGGGACGTAAGAGCTGGATTTTGAAATATTTCTAAGAGTGTTTCAAATGGTCAGGGCTGGAAAGGGCGTCCCTTGCAAAACAACAAGGAACACTCCTGAGTGCCCACTCCAAGCACATGAATAATCAATGTATGCTCAGAAACACTCTGAAAAGAGATGGAGGCACAGAAAGGTGAAGTCCTTGGCCCCAAGTCACAAAAGAAAGAGTGCTACCGACGCCTGAAAGGACAAGGCAGCTGCTGGACAGGGAACCAAACTAGCTCCGTGGGCCTGAAGCTCCCCATGCATGGCTGCAGAGGAAGACAGGCTGCCAGCCACACACTTCAGGTTTGGAGCTGTGCCCTGAAGGTCACGGGACCATGCAGGCTTTTAGTGGGACGTAGAGGGCTAGCCCCATTAGCTGGCACTCAGAACACAACTGTGGAGCTAAAATCCTTCCCTCCTTCCCTACAGGAATCTGGTTTCCAAACATTTAACATGTCCATGCTTCTTTTGACCACCTTGCAAATTCTCTCCTCTGTAGTAAAATGGCAGACCCAGAATGGGGCTCAGCATTACCGAAGAGGAAGGTGAATGCTGTGAAAGGAGAATTAGTTACACTTCACATGGGTCCACAGTTGAAAATTGCAGAAAGGTCAGATTTCTGTAAAAATAACTACATTTTCAATGAATGAGGAGACCATGCAATTAGAGGGAATCTCATGGTTAGTCCTTTTCTAAAACACATTGGTCTAAATCTGAATTTTAATTTTAAAATTTTCTTAGAAGGATATCACCTGCATTATCTTTTCTTACTTTTCCAGTTCATTCACATTGTTGTGTAGTTTGTTTCCTCACCTACACTCCTTTTAAGTAAAACCAAACAGTTTTATCAAGTGGGCCTTTCCCCACACAGAATGTTGCATCAATAGAAGGCCTCCCCAGCCATGCCACTGTAATAGTCACCTGCAGCCAGTACTGCTGAGACCAGCTGAGGGGCAGAGGCCTCCAGACCTGCTTGCCAGGTGGGCAGGGTGGGGCAGCAGAGCACAGGGGCCTGACCTCCAGAGCCTGAGCACTACTGCAGGTTTCCAAACTGAGGTGGCAATGCAGTGCATTAAGACCAGTGGTTTTCAAGTGAAAAGGAAAATAAAAAATTGGAGTAGAATGCAATGCAATGGAAGTCAGGAGGTAAGGATACTATTTTGTAAAGCCTTTCACTTTCTCCACCTGCATGTGCATTGGGTCATGATACAGTCTATCTGTACAGTGATTATAAGGAAAAGGTTGGAAAACACTGTTCTGTTGTGTGCCTACAAAGAAAACAGCAGCATGACTCTCTCTGTGGGCCTCCTGTAAGTGTGGGAGACCAGGGGATAGGCGCAAGGCCACTGGCACGAGGTTGCTAAGAGGCAATCTCTTGGCTATGACCTTGTACAATTTTAGAAACTCTCAAGAAGCCAAACTAAGAGAGTGAGTAAAAGCCACAACCCCAGGAGTCAATATTACAGGGCAGGAGCAGTCCTGCCAGTGATCTTCAGGGCAGGCCTAGCAGCTGCAAGCACAGGCGGAGCTGTCAAAGCTGAAAGATGCGGAGATGGTTGTATGTGGCCCCTTGCTTCCAGAGGGAAAGGAGAGAAAAAGGAAATCCTGTTACTTTCTCCCTACCCTTAATTAAATACACAACTAAGATGAGTTCTAATTTCCTAACCTTGCCAAAAGGCTCATCACTAAGCCACAGGAATATTCTTGGCAGTGCCTCAGATGGTCTAAAAATGCTGTGGCCAAAGGGCATCCAGATGATAATGGTGACACCTGCTTTTCTCCCTGAACAGCACAGATACCACACCTGCCTTTGGTTCTGTTATGACTTCATTAAGCTGCACAAGGTGTATGTGATTGGAAAAGCAACTGCTTCTTTGTTTTGCTTTTTGATTTCCTTCTCCAAGTGTGTCTATTTTAAATGGGTCAATGGATGTTAATGCTAGGAAAAGCTGACATTTGAATAAGATCACAGAGTGTGGCATCCAGCACCTCAGCAGGCCAAGCCAGGCTAGGTCAGGAGAGTGGGGAACTCTGAGGCCCCAGAGTGGGTGCCAAGAATCGGTGTGTCCAGGCCCTTCCTGCAAAGCACCTCTGCCCTTCTTGAGTAGAGAAGAGTTTCCAGAAGCTCCACACCTGAAGGAGTAGGGGTTTCTCTGGCTGGGCACAAAACTCCCAAGTGATTCTGACTTATGCCTCACTCCCTAGGCATTAGCCTTTCTCAGCTTGCTTTCACCCTCTGCCAGCATCCTCTAATTTGAATCTTCACAGCTAAAGTCACCATGACTTATGGCCAGAACTGATGGTCTTTTACTTACTGGTAGAAGTTTCTCCTTTGAACCTCAGTTTCCCCATCTGAAAATAAAGGCTTAGGTCCTACTCATTGGGTACACTGGTTATGTACATGGCCCCAGTAAGCGTTCAGCAGACAGCAGCAGGGGCCTCTCTCTTCTCTCTAGCCTCTGTGCGCTGACCCCTCTCATCCAGAAAGGACATTATCCTTGATTTTCCTGCTCTAGGCTTCCTCCTTTCCCATTTCTTCCTCTAACTCCAAACTCCAGCTGGCCCTCTCTCAGCTATCGCCTCCCCTCTGCCCTCTTTGCACCTGCTCAGTCTCCACCAGGTGCTGACAGCTGTTCAGGGCAGAGTCTCTGTCAGCTCTTCCTCTCCACTTCCACAGCCACCCACCAGAATTCAGGTCCTCTCCAAGCCATGTGCCAGGACTACACTTACAGTTTGTGACAAGCTGTTCCATCACCCTCTCATGAACAAATAAACCTTCACTTTCACACTCTTGCTCATGGGCAAAGGCAGTCTTTCCGAATGAGATCATGCGTACAAACATCTAGTTGACTATCTGGCAGCCAGTAGGTTCTCAACCATAGTTGAAACACCTCAATTTTCAGTTCAAAAGAACAAAACACAAAACAAAACAAACACACCTCACGGACTCTCTTTAGCAGGCTGCAAGACAGGGATCAGCAGCTCCATTTCACAGACGGGGAAGCTAAAGCTCCGGCTCTATGCACCTGCAGACAGCAGGGGTGGTGTCTTGAGCTCTCCCATCCATGGTTCTAGGGCACAGGACCCATTTCCAAACTGGATTCCAAGGAGCCTTGTGTTCCCAGGGAGTCCTGGGGCTGCCATAGGTGTGAGGAGGGGCAGGAACAGAAGGGCCCAAGTCACCCATTTGCATTTCAGCCAGACTGGCTCCCTTTCTATAGGTTGTATTTGTGGGGGTTCTTCATAAAATTTGATATTCAAGTTCTTTAGCTAAAAATGTTTAAAAGCTATTGGCATGAGGGGTAAAGCTTAGGTTTTGGGGGACTGGCTTACTGGTTCTCACTCAATAGCTGTGCGATTAAATGGCATTTGGCTTCAGTTTTTCCAGCTGCAAAGAGGGGATAAGAGTCCCAGCTTTGGAAGATTCCTGAGAGGATCAGAAATTAGTACTTGGAGAGCCTAGCTCAGCACGTGGCACACAGTAGGTACTCAAGGAAAGCTATGTCTTCTCCCAATTTCCCCTCCCCCGACACATCCAATCCAGCCTGGCACACACACTAAGCTGGCACCAAGAAGGACTGAGGTCAGAGCCTTGGCCCCTGCCAGGATGACTTGGCTCTTCCAGTCTGAGTGGTCAGGAACCTGGGCCACTGGGCATCATATAATAAGAGCAGAGCTACGACCAAGCTTGGCCTCCAGCCTCTTCTGAGACCCACTCCTGGGTTTGAATGACAGAGACTGAGGTCACTGCTGAGAGCACCACTTTTCCAACTATACTTAACTGTGGGCGCAGAGCATGTGTGCAAGTTGCCGTGAGTTCCAACTACTTAGTCTTTCACCCTTAGCCACACAGTTCAACTGACAAGATGGGCACTGTTATGCCCAGGTGACCCCAGGGAACCAGGCACTGCCTGGGCCTCACAGAGCTCCAACAAGCATGTGCTCTCGCCTGCCACAAAGCCCAGGAGAGGCCTACAGGGAGAGGGCACAATCAAAACCATCTTCATCATCCTTGAAAATGGCACAAGGTCAGGGCCAACTCCACAGTCAGCATCATCTCCACTTTACAGAGAAGACCCTAGGAGACTTAGTGATGGCCCCACTCACACAGGTGAAAGTATTGCAGCTGGACTGATACCCTGCCCAATGTGTGCACAGGCTGAGCACTATTTCTCTTAATACCCAGTGCCAGATGCTGCAGGAGTCAGTCTAAATACACTTTCCTGTCTGTTCTTGTTGCGAATAAAGCAGCTCAGTCAATACTTTGCCCAGTTCATCCAGCCAATATTCGCTGAACCCCTACTGGAACCACAGGCCTGGAGGAATAGAGACCAAGTGGACATAGGGTATGCCTCTAGATATTTTATAAAGGCTCATCAGGCACCCTGTGGGAGCCAGGCCTTAACTTCCAGGAAGTTTTCATGCTAGCTGGGCCCCGCTGGGTCCCTCTTCCTCACTGATACCTAGACATAATCACCACAGGGAGAGGGTACAAGAAAAGCCCCTGCTAATCTCCACCCCCAACAATAAACCAAGCCCTTTCCTCCACATTCAACACTGGGGTCTGGGCCCCAGGGAACATGGACTCTGAACTGGGTGTCATTTTTCTCCAAGTCTTTGGCTCCATCTGCTGTCTCTGACTGTCACATGGAGCTGAGGCTAGAAACAGTGCTCAGAGGGTGCCTGCCAGCCTTGGGAAAAGCTTGGAGAGGGCAGGGGCAGGCAAGGCCCCATGTGTGGCCAGGCCCCACACCCAGCAGCAGAGCTGCTCTCATTCTGGGAAGGTGGGGCAGGTAGGACGTACTGGTGAGAAGACTGCTAGCCTGACCCTTGAGCCCCCTGCAGTCTGGTTCCAATTAAGTCCAAAAGTGAGCCTAGTTACCAGGTTACCCTGCTTGCTACAACTTGTCTTAAAAGCTAGGAACCATTTCACGCAGGGTGACCTGGGGTTTCACCCATGGTGCGATGCTGCCGTATGGGCTAAGTAGAAAGATTTTAGAATTTAGAAAGCCTTGGATTGGGGATGAATCACACCTCAACCAATTAGCAATTGAGTGACCTTGGAAAAGTCACCTTCCTAAGTCAGTTTTCTCATCTGACAAAAAATATAAGAAGTACCTTGAAAGGATAGCTTTACGTGAATTAAATGAGAAAATGTATGTAAAGTGAGTAGCACAAATCTTATCTTATCCAATAGGTACTTTCAACTACCCATTTTACAGATGGGGAAACTGAGGTTCAAAAAGTTTTTTTAGAACTTTTAAAAATGATTTTGATTTTAAAAAGCTACTATATATTGTAAACAAGAATCACATCTAAAACAAAATGACTCAGAAAGGTGAAAAGTAAAAAAAAAGATAGATTACGTTAACAAATAGAAAACTGGATTGCCAAATTTAAATCTAACAAGCCTGAATTCTAGGCAGAGGAGGTTAAATGAGTCAAAGGGGCCACTAATAGTTAATGAAGGGCTTAATTTACAGTGAGGATATGAATAGTAAATATTTATATATCAAAAGGCAGAGCAACAAAATTTGTAAAGCGCAAATTGTAGGCAATGCAAAAACAAACAATTTATAAAATAAGTGATTAGTTTGAACTAAGATCTATATTATAAGGTGGGGGGTTTATCTCAAACTTTATATTCTTATAACAGAATAACTCTTCTTTTTAAAAGCCGTTGGATCATTTACAAAATCATATATTAGGCCACAAGGAAAACTCAATAAACTCCAAACAGCTGACATGACACAGACCATATTCTCCCCTCACAGTGCAATAAAATCTTTAAATGCATGACAAAACAAAGAGGGGAAAAAAACCAAACAACTTGGAAATGAGACGATTTTCTCATTAAATAACTCGAGTTAAAGAAGGACGCAAAAGAGAAGTTGCAGGATATCTAGAAAGTAACATACAGTGGAATGCAACTAAAACGGTGCTCAAAGGACATTCACAAGCTCAAAGGACATTCACAACCTTAAACACCTAGGTAACTATTATATGATCAATGTATTTAGTCTTTAAGTCAAGAAACTAGCAAAAAGACAAATTACCCAATGAAAGAAATACATAGCAAAGATAAAAGCACAAATTATTCTATTAGAAAATATGGAATAATAGAATTGATAGATAAATGCAATTGCAAGTTCTTAAAAACCAGTAAAGCCCAAATACACAAAGTTAGAAATTTTAAAAAAGAAAATTACTACATATAAAAAAGTTTACTTTGCAAAACTAGATACAAATGAATTTGAAGATATAACTTAATAGATAATTTTCTAGGAAAATGTTATGTCAAAATTATCCCTGGCAGAGACTGAAACAAAAGACTAATAATACAAAGGAAAACAGTTTAAGTTATTAAAGTGCTACCCCCAAAAAGTATCAAATTCAGATGGTTTGAGAGACAAATTTCTTCAATCTTCTAAGGAATAGATAACTATTTTAACTGTTTAAAAAGAATAAAGGAGAAAACCTTCCAAATCCTTTTTGTGAGGCTAGCATACTAATACCAAGACTTGACATGACAAAAATTGCCAACCAGACCTTTCAATTATGACATAAATATTACTGAAAGAATAATATAAATATTATTGAAAGACCAGAATACAACTAAGTAGGATACCTTCCAGAATGCAATACTAGAAAACATATTAATATAACACAGCATAGTAAAAGGTCAAAAGACAAAAACCATAAATCACTCCAAAATATGCCATGAAGGTTTTTCCAAAATTAAAAATAATTCTTGATTTAAAAAAATTAAAATAAATGAGTATTTCCTTATGATGAGAGAAAAGATAAATGAGATCGAAAAGCCATCACCTTACTTAATGATAAAACATTCGCCACATTCTCATTAAAATTACAAACAACAGGCTGGCATGGTGGCTCATGCCTGCAATCCCAGCACTTTTGGAGGTCAAGCCAAGTGGGTCACTTGAGCTCAGGAGTTCGAGACCAGCTTGGGCAACATGGTGAAACCTTGTTTCTACAAAAAATACAAAAATTAGCCAGGTGTGGTGGTACACGCCTGTGGCCCCAGCTACTTGAGAAGCTGAGGTGGGAGGATCATCTGAGCCTGGGAGGCCAAGGCTTCAGTGAGCCCTGAACGCACCATTGCACTCCAGTCTGGGTGACAGAGTGAGACCCTGTCTTGAGGGAAAAAAAAAAAAATTAAAAACAACAAAAAGATGCCTGCCATTTAACATTGTTCTGGAACTACTAAGCAATGTAATAAGATAAGCAAATAAAATTGAAGGTCTAAACATTTAAAAGGAAGAATGGAAATTGTCACTGTTTGCCAATGATATAATTATATACCTAGAAAACTCAAGAGAATCAATGGAAAAGACAATAAAAACAATACCGAAGTCTGTTTTGGGAAGGTGGCAGGTTACAGGATTATATTTTAAAATCAACAGCTATTCTAAACAAAGAAAAATTTTAAATTATAACGAAAATAAAAATCACATTAATAATAGCAACCAAAATGCCTAAATATAAACTTAAGAAATGTACAGGATCTATTTGAAAAAAACTCAGAAACTCTAAGTAAGTGGAAAGAAAGACAACGCTCTCAGGAAAATTAGATATTATAATGATGTAAACTCTCTTTATATTACATCTATATTCAACTCAATTCAAATTATAATACCAAAAATTATTTTTTGGCAATTAAAAGTAATATTAAAGTTCATCTGAAAAATGCACCAGTAGCTACAGACACTCAGAAAAAACAAAAGGAGAAATAGGGAGGGTTGAGAGGCAGGGACTAGCCTTTCCAGAAAAAAAAAAAAACCTATTATGAAACTATAAGAATCAAAAAGAAAAGAAACACTGGCATGGAAGAAAAAATGTCAACAGATCAATAAGACAACAATAAAAAAAGCTCAGAGATGGACTTAAATTCTTAACAAAGGTAGCATTTTAAATTGGGAGTAAAAGAAGGATTACCAACAAGTGGTGCTGGTGCTACTAGTTAACATGGGAAAATAAAGTTAGATACTGTGCTTTCTCCTTGTATCAAAATAAAGGTAGGCTACATGCAAAAGAATGAAAGAATGAAAACAATTTCAGAAGAACGTATGGGTGAATTTATAATCTTGGAGGCCAGTTTAAGCAGGACAGAAAACACAGAGGTCATAAAAGAATGACAAATTAGTCTCTGTAAGTATGTAAAACTTCTAAATGGATAAAAAAAAAACCAAGTCAAAAGTTTAATGAGAGAAGGTACAGTAGTTATTTACCACACAACTGACACAGAGCTCATTTCCTCACTCACAGAATTTATATTAATTAATAAGAAAGAAACAGCCTAGTATAAAAATGGGCAAAGACCATAAACAGGTAATTTATAGACAATGAAATGCAAATGGACAATAAACATATGCAAAGATAACCTCATTCAAAAATTAAATGCAAATGGAGTAGCAAGGAAATACTACCTTGTTTCACCTATCAGGTCAGGTAAAAATTGAAATGACTGATGATCCTTAATTTGGGAAGAAGTCTGGGGACGTGGGCCATCTCACATATTGTTGTAGGAATGTAACTTGATACCACCTTTCTGGAGGGAAATTAGGCAATATTTATCAACATTATAAATGCAAAGCGGTCAGGTGCAGTGGGTCATGCCTATAATCCCAACACTTTGGTAGACGGGAGGATTGCTCCTGTTGTCCAGGAGTTTGAGACTAGCCTGGACAAAAAAGTGAGACCTCCGTCTCTACAAAATAATAATAGTAATAATAATGTTTAAAAAAATGCAAAGCAATATATCATTTGATGCAGTAATCACAATTGCTAAGGATTTACCCATGGATATACTCATACAAGTCCATCAAGTTACATACAATGGGACGTTTATGCAGCATCAACTGTAATTTTTTTAAAAAGGCAACAGTCCATCAATGGCACTAAAATACTGGTTAAATAATATGGTACAGCCATATAACAGGGTATTTATGAAACACTGAAGTGAGACAGATGTAAATATACATGCTGAGAAATATTTGTAAGATCACAATAATAAAACAACCATTTCTTGTGAGTATAATTTTTAAAATAGCTTTATACAGTTATATACGTGAGTATATGCATAAAATTGTTTCTGGGAAAATTCAGAAAAATTGTTAATAATGGCTATAAAGAATGGGTTTGGGGTAGAGGAGGAGAGGCTCCTACTCTTCATTTTGTAACTTTCGTGCTGTTAGAATTTCCCAACCATATATATGATTTACCTCCCCCCCAAAAAAACAAAAAACAAAATCAATGATTATCTGATTATTTTTTCCTCTTCTGTATAAAAATTAGAAATGTTTTTAGATATTTTGCTTATAAGCCAAACTTTTTAAAAAAAATAATTGTTTTAGGATATTTATTTCTTACACTTTATGACTGGCATATGAAACCTAAGCTGGAAATCAGGGCATTAAATCAGTCGGCCTGCAGGATCAACCTCTCCTACCATCTGAAGCACCAGACAAGGGGCACTAATCCAGCTCTTCCCTTCACCCTCCTTTATTAATATGGCCATGGGTTTTGTCCTGCTTTGAAACCAGGTGCAGTTACAGCAAAATGCACACTAATATTATAAGTGATAATAAAAATTAAACAGTATTAAAATAGCATCTTTCTACCACAAAAGAACAGGCGTATCACTCTATGCATTACATTCCTGCCCTCTTCCCAGCCCCATACCCCCGACTGCCTTTGGACCAAGATGATAAATGTCATGCCAAGAAAGTTATCATTATAACCAATCCACTAGGAAGTGGAGGAAAATGATTTAATTTTGACAACTAAATGAGCTTTGACAGATGGTTTAACTAACACTCTAACCAACTTGCCCTGATAAAAATCAGCAGTTTTTCCACTTCAATGAGAAAAATTCATCTTCACTCCATTAGGTAACTTTGAGTAGCCCCCCTGGTCCCTTCTGCATGGCCTGACCACACTGGTCTGCCTGCCAGCTTCCCAGTGGGGTCTTCCACTGAGCCTCATTTCCTGCCCCCCATGGGAGTTCTTTCTCCCAGGAACTGCTGCTCTACCCCTCCTCATTAAATGTTGGGACATTTAATGTAAGTCCCTTCTGCACACCAGTCTCTTTCCTCCTGCCCCATTCCCAGGCTCACCCCTCAGGACTTCTCCCCTCCAGTCTGTCAAGAGTAACTCCACAACTCCAGGAGAGAAACAAAGTTGCCACTAGGGAAAAGGACAGAAGGAAGAGGTGCCTAAGGAGGACACTGGACAGGTAGGGGGTGAACAGGATGGAGGGAGGGAGTTCTGAGTCTCTGAGAGTACGTTTAGCAGGCCTGGAGTCCAACACCTGCCTCCCCTTGACATCCTGATGGCCTCCTGGGAACCACTTACTGAGGGCCAGTTAGACTTTCTGTGACTTGCACCAGTAAAGTCCCTGACCGGTTCACCACATTTCAGTTCTGCAGCCCACCCTGTGTCCCGCCCATGTGCAGAGCCCCAGGCCCAGGAGAGGTTCACAGCCTAGGCATGATCAGGCTTCACAGGGGAAGTGAGATGTACACCAAGCCTTTTTACATATGGGTAGGAGCTGCCCAGGTAAAAGGAAGAGCTGGAACAAGCGTGCACACCGGAGGAGCTGCATGGGTGCAGCTGCGGGGCCTCCCAGTTATGTAACCTTTCACCACCACTGGCAAGTCTCCACGGCTTCCCTGGCTGCTTCAACTCAGCAAAGACCCCTTTAAAGCATGACCCCCCTAGGACGGAACATTGCACATATCACATGCTCTAGCCTGGAGCTGGAGAGTGCAAATAACCACATTACCACTTGTGCTGATAGGTTCTTCTCCATCGATGGAGCTTGTTTGAGGATAAAGAATTTTACATTTATCCCTATTTAACTATAATGATCAAGTACAAAAACCTGAAATCAGCTTAAATAGACAATAAGATAAAATAATTTAGGCATATGCAAGAAACATGCAAAAAAAATACCTAAGCATAGAACAATAAGCACAGTATAGTCCTACTTGTTTAAAAAACACTAAGTATCTATTTATGCTTATACATGCACAGGAATTATCTGGAAGAGTAAATTTTCAAATTGTCAAACTTCTGGGAAAAAGGTACTGAAAGGTATGAAAGTTTTATTTTTCATATTGCATTAGGATTATTTCTTCAATGCACATAGTCTATACATATGTATGTGTTGTTTTAAGCTACTAAATTAGTGGTACCAAAAACTTAGTGGTAATTTATTGTAGAAGCCATGGGAACAGAAATAAAAATAGAAAACTAACATGATTGCCATTAATAATATATTAATAGTATATTTCATCGCATTGGCTTTTTTTTTTTTTTTTTTTTTTTTCAGACAGAGTCTTGCTCTGTCACCAAGCTGGAGTGATTCTCCTGCCTCAGCCTCCTGAGTAGCTGGGACTACAGGTGCGTGCCACCACGCCTAGCTAATTTTTGTATTTTTAGTAGAGACAGGGTTTCACCATGTTGGCCTCGATCTCTTGACCTCGTGATCCACCCACCTCAGCTTCCCTAAGTGCTGCGATTGCAGGCGTGAGCCACCTCGCCTGGCCCGCATTGGCTTTTTACCATCATTCCAGACTATCAAGATCCAAGAATGAGATAAAAGGCCAGATTCCTGCTTACAGAGTTGGAGTCAAGAATGGGAGATGAAAGAAAGAAGTTAAGATGGGGGAAATTCTGGGACAAAGAGAAAGGCAGCTGGGGAGGTGGCCAGAACAGCTGTTCCAGAATCTCTAGACCAGTTCTAGCACACCCAGACTTGGGGAGAACACATGCTCCTTTTCCAAGCTGGGGGTCTGCTCTGCCGGGGAGCTGACTACCACCAGTGAACATCACCTGGGGAAGAAAACCCCTGCCCAGGCCCAGACCCCAAACCAAAGAAAGCCACAGGGCTTACATGCTGGGAAAGGGGCAGAGCCAAAGTCAGGGCCACAATCAGGACACACAGGAACCACCCCAGGACTTGGATCACACCTCAAGAGTGCATGAGGTGCTCCTGACATTTTTGCCTTTTCTGATTTAATCCTCACAGTAACTCTATGAAAGCAACGAAGAAGAAGGCTAAGGTTTATGAAATACGTGGTCATCTCTGAGGAGCAGGTATTACTTATAATCCTCATGTTAGGGCTGAGGGAAGTAAAGCTCATAGAGCTGAACAGGACCAAGAACATACAAGGGAGTCAGCTGTTGGCCTGGACCTGAACCCAGGTCTGTGCTCTGGGTTTCCCATGCCTTCCTCCAGGCCTTCCCCATGTGTCAGGTGGTCATGGACATCAAAATATTTTTGTCTTCACAGAGCACTCAACAAGTAGTTCCTGAGCACATGCTACAAGCCAGAAAACAGTGGTGACTAGAAAATATTTGCAGGCTATCCATCTGACAAGGGATTAATAACCAGACTGTATAAGGAACTCAACTTAATAGCAAAAACAAACAAACAAACAAAAAAAACACATAAATAATCTGATGAATAATGGGCAAAAGACCTGAATAAATTTCTCTAAAGGAAGCACACAAATGGCCATCAGGTATATGAAAAAATGCTCAACTTTACGAATCATCAGGGAAATGCAAATCCAAACCACAATGAGTTACCACCTCACCCTAGTTAAAATGGCTTTAATCAAAAAGACAAAAAGTAATGGATACTGGTGAGGATGTGGAGAAAGGGGAATGCTAGTACACTGTTGGTGGGAATTTAGATTGATACGGCCCCTATGGAAAACAGTATGGAGGTTCCTCAAAAAAGTAAAAATAGAAGTACTATATGACCCAGCAATCCCACTGCTGGGTATATACCCAAAAGAAAGGAAATCAGTATATCAAACAGATATCTGCACTTCCATGTTTACTGCAGCACTATTCACAACAGCCAAGATATGGAATCAACCTAAGTACCCACTGAGAGATAAATGAATAAAGAAAATGTGCTATATGTACTCAATGGAATACTATTCAGCCATAAAAAAGAATGAAATCTTGTCATCTGCAGCATCATGGATGGAACTAGAGGCCATTATGTTAAGTGAAATTAGCCAAGCACCAGAAGACAAATACCATATGTTCTCACTCAAATGTGGGGAAGTGGGTCTCATGGAGGTAGAGAGTTGATTGGTGGTTACCAAAGGCTGGTGGGCAGGGGGATGGGATAAAGAGAGGTTGGTTAATTGTTACAGAGTTAGACAGAAGGAATAAGATCTAGTGTTCTAACGTACAGTAGGCTGACTATATAGTTAACAATAATGTATTGTATAGTTCAAAGTAGCTAGAAGAATTGGAATGCTCCTAATATAAAGAAAAGACAAATGTTTGAGGAGATAAATACCCCAATTACCTTAATTTGATCATTACACACTGCATGAATGTATCAAAATATCATATGTGCCCCCAAATATGTACAACTATTATGTATCTATTTTAAAAAATGGCCAGGTGTGGTGGCTCATGCCTGTAATCCTAGCACTTTGGGAGGCTGAGGCAGAAGGATTGCTTGAGCCCAAGAGTTTGAGACCAGCCTGGGCAACACATGCAGACCCCATCTCTATAAAAAACTTTAAAATCAGCTAGGCATGGTGGTGCATGCCTGTGGTTCCACCTACTCAGGAGGCTGAGGTAGGAAGATCGCTTGAGCTGGGGAGGTTGAGGCTGATGGCGCCACTGTATTCCAGCCTGAGTGACAGAGACCCTGTCTCAGAAAAGCAAAAAACAAAAAACAGTGGTGTCATAGACTGGCACAAGGGAGTAAGAGAAGATGATCCAGGCATATGCCCCCATTTGTTCCAAGGGGAAAAGGTGATTTCTTGAAGCCTGTGTCAGCTTATCTGGCAAAATATTGCTGTAAACTGGGAGGATTCCCACTCCCTGCCTGAGGGCACATGTGATGCACCCTCCTTGGCTGTCCCAGGGCCTACTGACTGGCTTCAGCTCCTGGACTGCAGCAATGTGTGCCCCAGAGGCATCCAGGAAGTACTTGGAGAAGTCAGCAGGATTGGCCAGGAGCCAATGGACTATTTCAGCAAAATTGAGACAACTACCTAGTTTGAACCTAAGATTTAGGAGTGTGGTGAGAGTAGCTTAGGCAAAAAAGTGCGTAATTTTATAACTTAACATGTTGATATTTTCAATTTTTCAAAAAATATCTAATTTTTAGCATGGGAGAGCCAGTGGGAACAAGGCATGCACCTGGAGCCCAGAATCAAGGGCAGGCTGCACAAGACTCAAAGCTCTGCTGGAGCCTTCCCATGAGGCTATCCGAGACATGAGAATGAGGCAGGAAGCTCTGGGACATGTGGAGTAATGCAGAACTCAGCATGACCGTGGGGTCCACAGAAGGGTGTGTGCCAGAGTTCCACAACCAGACACTGCTCTCATAGCTGGGATTGGGCTGGGCTTTCCCACACCAGCTCCTTTCCTCCTGATGGCATCTTGACCCACAGGAAGTTTGGAAGGTTCTTTAATCTCTCCTTCCACAAAGGAAACTACAGCAGTGAGGTTCAGGGGCTCAATCCACAAATAAAGAAAGGGGCACTGGTAGAGCCAGTTCTCCGAAAGTTATCATCACACTTGATGGTAATCAAGAGAAGGGTAAGCATAAATCCTCGGCTAGACTTCTCCTGTGTTCCTTCGGTGAGCCCTCACAAGCTGTCCTCCCTTGGGGGACCGGGGCCTTCAGTTGGTGTTCCCTGTACACATCTCCCTGACCACCCCTCCCTCTCAGGCCCAAGTTGGCACCCCTGATTCTTACATGCTGTTCATCCCTGGTATGTGCCTATGGTCTCCCAAGAGGACGGAGGCCAGCTCTATGCTACTAACTCATCAGTGGGTACTCACCACCTCAGATATCATGCTTCTTTATTTACTCTTAACAGAAAGACTGCAGGGAGCTTTGCCAAACCTCTGGGACTCCAGGAGGTCCCTCCCTGTGTGATGCAGAGCATGAGGTGCAGCTTTGGTATTGGCTAGCATTGGAATAGCATTGGCTACAATTCCTCTACCCCACTCCAAGGTCACAACCATCTGACTGCCACTGGGGGCCTTCTGGCCAACACACGCAGAGTACTGACTGTAAGCCACACCTATGCCAACTGGGACAAATCCAAATCGTGTCTTTCAGGCCATCTCAGGGGCACAAAGGCCAATGGATAACTGCAGCAAGGTCACAGTGGTAGTCACACACCAGAGAGACAGACGGAGGGGCATATGTGTGTAGCGTGGAGGGGCAGGAAGGTCAGTGAGGAGGTGACCTTCGAGCTGCCTCCTGAGGTGCCCACATGGATACACCCCTGTGCGGATGACGAGGAGACACAGGCCCTGCAGGTCTGTGCATGGCCATGAAGGTGAGTATGCTGAGAAAACAGGAGAACTACAGTTTGCTTTATCAGTAGAAGAATGAGACAAGCTGAGGCTACAGAGAAAAGCAAGGGCCAGCATCAGGATGGCTTGCAAATGCTGGACTTGGTAGGAAGGGAAAGAGGAGACAAGAAAGGCTTATGGGTGGCCAGGATGAGGACAGAGTGGCATTGGACTGTGTTAGCTACATGGGATGGCCAGCTCAGACACCATCCTTCCTCCTGCCTCCACTCACCCTTTCTGCATACCAGGGACAGGAAGCCCCATCCTGCTGGTCATATTTCAAGATCCTACGTGGATTACGTTTTCCAAGAGAAGAGCTTTTAGGGTATTCCAACATCGGGACATCCCAGTGTGGGCTCAGGATGATGAAATCTCATGCTCTGCCAGGGCCCTCTCCCACCAAAGGCAGCCAGGCAAGCTCAGCTCCCAGTACCAGGGCCTGGATAATCTCTCACTCTCTATCCTTCCATCTCTTCTGGGATGAGCGGGTGATTTCTGGACCATGGTAACATGTGCTTTCTCAGGGGAAAGGTTAAAGCTGCCCTATAGGTCACTCAGTCACAAGAGCTGAGGCTGGGGCTGGGGACCAAACCCACCACATCACGCTGGAAAGCATTCCTTTTTTGCTTTTCTGCTAGTGCCTATGCACATACTTCCCATGGGGACTCTGGGCAGGAGGATGAATGGGCTGAGGAAGGTTCAAGAATTTCCTGGGTTCCCACCACCCCACTGAGACCCTCACATAAATGAGGAGAGCAGGGTCCAGGCCATGCTGGGGTGTCTGCCTCCCCAGCTGACTGCTGGGTCACCTGCTTGGGACTCTGGCAGGAAGCAGGCATGGAACCACGTGACTTCTCCCAAACTTGGGTCCTTCTCCATTTTCTCACCACAGTTCCAGCCCCAAGGAAGATTTAAAAAAAAAAAAAAGGAGCCTCAATTGTTGGAAGGCCCTGGAATTGTTTATTTTGTAAACAAACCAATGGCAATGAATTATGTTGAACTTTTAATAAGACACACATATCATACTAGGTCTGTATATTTGCCAGCAAAAAAAAAAAAAAAAAAAAAAGTAGGGGGAAGTACAGAGAGAAAAATGCCTTGAAGTAAAGATCACAAAAGGGGTTTCCTGTTATGAGATACGGATGCATTTCCTTGACCAAAAACAGACTGATCAAAATGCCAAATCAAAAATTATGAAAACTACAAACAGGTGACAGATTTGAACTTGCTTCCTTTGCTTCCCAGGCCCCAAGAGGCAGCCAGAGGGCCATCCAGCTCCTGTAGTTGGACACCACCAAAGGCAGGGCTGAGGGGACATCGCACTGCTGCCAGTGTTGAGTAGAAAACATTTTGGGGGTGCCTGGAATCAGCTGCAGCTTTTTGCATTGGCCTCTTTTTGTTTCACCTGAGCCTGGATGACCAAATGAAACAATTCCCTTCAACTGAGCACATTCCAGCAACGGACAAACACCACACATGGTGCAGCCAGTGAAATGTCCCATGCTGGTCTGTGGCTGGCAGAGACATAGCCATTTTCCCAGGCATCATGGGGACAGCCCTCCCTGACAGGCACAGCAGAGGCCTGGAGGTACATGCAAGAGATTGATAGTTCATCAAAATGGCAGCAACACACATTGGAGGTATGATGTGTTTCTGTTTTTGTTTCATGACAATTCTAATTCGAACAAAAATGTCAAATATCAGAACAGTCTGCCATTCCAACTGTCTGGAATGGCATCTTCCAATCCTTGCATATGCTGTTTCCTCTGATGGGAATACCCTCCCCTTACCTTTTCCACTTAGTAAACCTGTTTCTTTCTTCTCAGAGCCCTCCATGTCTCCAAGAAAGCCAACCAGACCCTCCCTTGTGGTCCCTCCCTATCTCAAGTGCCCCCAGTGTACAGGTGCTCTACTTCCTTGGCTCTCTCTGTCCCACAAGGTCATGAGTTCTGATGGTGGAGCCAGTGTCTGACTTAGGTCTGGGGCCCTGCTGCTCAGTCCAGAGGGGGCACTTGGCACATCTTCTGAAACTCTCCTTTACCTGTTGTGCCTAGCAGAGAATTTATGTGTCATTTCTAGAGGCTCAATAGCTGACATTTTAAAAACACTCAGATATGATAGAACTTAATTCACTTTTCCCCTCTAAATTCCCCTTCCCAGAACAAACTTTCAGGAAGAGGCAGGTCTTCCTGTATGTACTTCAACTGTCAGCCCCTAACAGGGTCAGCAAACTCTATTCCTGGCAATCTTCAGGGCTAGGAAGGACAGAAAGTCCTCCACCCTAGCCCTAGGGGACCCTATGGGAAGGAGGGATATCTGGGCCTCACCAGATATCTGGCCTAAGGTACCCCAGTGAGGACCCCTAATGGCTCCCACCCACAATACCCCTGCAAGAGCACCAACATGCCAGTCTACAGAAGTGCTGGCTCTGAGCTGGCTCTCTCCTCTGGATCTCTGAGGGGCCAAGGGCACAGCAGAAGGTAGGGAGCAGCCTTCTCACCAAGAGTAGAACAAGTGCCTCTGACTACCGTCCAAAGGGGAGAAGCAGCCACCTTTGTGTGTGAGCTTCCCTAACTTCTTTGAGTACTGCTACCACTAAAAATATTTACCATTTACAAAGCCAAGAACTGTGAAAGGCATTTTGTAAAATTTCATTTAATTTTCCCAACAACTCCACAGGGAAGATACTCCCATTACCCTTTTAGAAAAATTAACTAAGGCTCAGAAAGGTGAAGTCATTCACCCAAGGTCACAAGCCAGAAAGTGACAGAGGGCATTCTAAGGCAGCACTTTCTGACTCTGTGGCTCGGGTTATTAATGTGATCCTATAAGGGAAGTTTTTTTGTTTTTTTTGTTTTTTTTGAGATAGAGTCTTGCTTTGTTGCCCAGGCTGGAGTGCAGTGGCGTGATCTCAGCTCACTGCATCCTCCGCCTCCTGGGTTTAAGTGATTCTCCTGCCTCAGCCTCCCGAGTAGCTGGGACTACAGGCACATGCCACCACGCCTGGCTAATTTTTTGTATTTTTAGTAGAGATGGGGTTTCACTGTGTTAGCGAGGATGGTCTCGATCTCCTGAACTTGTGATCTACCCGCCTTGGCCTCCCAAGGGAAGTTTTTAAAGGCATTAGCAAATATAAATATCTACTAGGAGAGACAGACAGAAAATTAGCAAAAGAAGGAGAGGATGTCCTTATAGGAAGCTTTTCTACTCTGAACTGATTATCTATGCATCCACAACTGCCTTCACCTAGGCCAACACCTGCTA
The DNA here is from genome assembly GCF_028858775.2 of Pan troglodytes. NCBI lineage: Eukaryota > Metazoa > Chordata > Mammalia > Primates > Hominidae > Pan > Pan troglodytes. The sequence continues at coordinate 131,529,905 of NC_086015.1, read as the reverse complement.
TCATCTGCCTATACACATTTTCAGAGTCATCATATAGGTCTGTATTTTTGCCAAAATCCATAGGCTAGACCATAAAATAATTATCAACAAACTTCAGAGGACAGAAAACATGAAATGTGTATTCTCTGACCACAGTGGAATAAGAGTATAAATTAACAACAAGTTAACTGGAAAATCCTCAAACATTTGCAAAGTAAGAAGAACACTTATAAATAACCCATGGGTCAAAGGAGAAACTCTGTAAAAATTTTTGAAATACTTTTAACCAAATGATTAAAAAATGGCACATCATTGAAATAAAGCTAAAGCAGTACTTATAGGAAAATTTATAGTTCTAAATATTATATTAGAAAAGAAGGTTGATAATTAAGGATCTCAGCTTTCATCTTAGAAGCTAAAGATCAGCAGAGTAAACCCAAAGAAAGTAGAAAAAAGGAAATAATAAAGAGGAGAAATCAATGGAATAGAAAACAAGAAACAAAAGAAAAAAATCAACAAAGCCAAAAGCTGGCTATTTGGAAAGATTAATAAAATAAACAAACATCTAGCAAGACTGATCAAAATAAAGAGAGAAATTACAAATTAAAAATATTAGAAATAAAATGAAGATATCACTACAGATTCAAAAAAACATTAAAAGATAATAAGAGTATATTACAATTAACTTTATGCCAATAAATAGACAAAAATAGGCTAATTCCTTATAGAAACACAACAAAACACACACAAGAATAAAAATCTGCATCATATATAATATATATCATATATATATTTAAATACATAAGTAAAAGACTCCTCTTAAAGAAAACTATATGCCCTCATAGCTTCATTGGCGAATTATTCCAAACTTTAAAGCAAGAAGTGATACCAACTTTAAACATATTATTTCAGATAATAAAAAAAGAGCAAAAACTTCTTCTCTTCTTATGAGGCCAGAATAATGTTGATATTAAAACATGACATAGACATTATAAGAAAGGACAATGAAGAGCAATATACCTCATGAATTCAAAATGAATTAAAAAATGCTAAAATGTAAAATCAAAATCCAGCAATATATAAGAAGAATAATATTTCATAACAAAATAGGATTAACCCTAGGAATGTAAAGTGGGTCTGACATTCAAAAATCAATATATGTGACTTACTTAACAATATATGTAACCTACTTAGCAATAAGTGTAACTTAATTAACAGAATAAAGGAGAAAAACTATATAATAATTTAATAGAAGCAGAACAAGCATTTCAAAAAAATTCAACACCCATTTATGATAAAAGCTTTCAGCAAATCAGAAACAGAAAGGAACTTCTTGAATCTGATAAATGATATGCACAAAAAATCCACAGCTAACATATTTAATAGTGAAATAGTATAAACATTTTGCCCCTAACATCAGCAACAAGGTAAAGATATCTGTTCTCACCACTTATGTTGAACATTGTACTGTACTTCCTGGCACGTGAATTAAAGCTAGGGGGAAAAAAGGCAAAAAGTGTAGAAAGGAATTATTTCCAGATATCATAACTGTTTGCAAAGAAAGTACTCAGAAATTCACAAAATAACTACTAAATCTAGTGAGAAATTTTAGCAAGGATCTAGTGAGCAATTTAGCAGGAAAAGATTTTGCAGCATATATGTCTTAGTCCACTTTGTGCTGCTATAACAGAATACTTGAGACTGGGTAATTTATAATGAGCAGAAATTTATTGCCTCACAACTCTGGAGGCTGAGAATTCCAATATCAAGGTGCTGGCATCTTGCAAGGGCCTTCTTGCTGTGTCAGAACCTAGCAGAAGGCTTCAAGTGGCAGAAGGGCAAAGAAAAGGTGAGAGAAAGAGCAAGAAAGGGATAACAGTATTAGTCTATTCATGAGGGTGGAGCCCTCAAGACCTAAACATCTCTTAAAGGTTGTACCTCTTAATATTGTTACAATGGCAACTAAATTTAAACATGAGTTTTGAAAGGGACAAACATTCAAACCATAGACAGCAACATGTGCTCAAAATATATAAATCAATTGTATTTCTATATACTAGCAGTAAATAATTGGAAAATAAAAAATATTTTCAACAGTGTCAAATAATAAAATATATAGCCTGGATGACAGAGCAAGCCTGTCTCAAAAAAGTAAAAAAAAAAATACTTAGAAATACCTAGAAATAGGTTTATAAAAGAAGTATAAAACTGCACTTAAAATTATAAAACAGGCCAGGCACAGTGGTTCATGCCTGTAATCTCAGCACTTTGGGAGGCTGAGGTGGGTGGATCACTTGAGGTCAGGAGTTCGAGACCAGCCATGGCCAATATGGCGAAACCCCATCTCTACTAAAAAAAAAAAAAAAAAAAAAAAAAAGCCAGGTGTGGTGGTGGGCACCTGTAATCCTGGCTTCTTGGGAGGCTGAGGCAAGAGAATTGCTTAAACCTGGGAGGTACAGGTTGCAGTGAGCCGAGGTTGCACCATTGCACTCCAGCCTGGGCAACAGAGTGCAACTCTGTCAAAAAACAAACAAACAAACAAAACAACCCCCAAAAACGATAAAACATTACTGAGAAAAACTAAAGACCTATATCAATAGGAAGATATACCATGTTCATGGATTGAAATACTCAATACTGATGTCAATTGTTCCCAATTGTGATCTACAGATTCCATGCAATGCCAACCAAATTCCAATACTTAAAAAAAAAAAAAAGTTGACTTGAAAATCTATATAGATGCAAAGGACCTAGAAGAGCTGAAACAAAAGAACAAAGTTGAAAGACTCATATTACCTCATTTCAAAATTATAAAACTACAGCAATCAAGATAGCATGAGAAGACAATAAGCGTAAACAGAGCACTGGCACAGAAGTAGACCCACACATATTCAGTCACTTGATTTTTTTTTAAGAGATGCCAAGGCAATTCAAAGGGGAAAGACAAATTTTTTTCAATAAGTAGTGCTGAAACAATGCATACATATATGAGGAAAAAAAAAACCTTCAATCCTTTCTTCACACCATACAAAAAAATTAATTTGGAATTGAACACAGACCTAAACATAAAAGCTAAAACTTTAAAGCTTCCAGAAGAAAACATTAGAGACTATCTTCACAATTCTGGGATAGGCAAAGGCAAAGATCTCCTAGAGAGGACACAAAAGGCATAAGCCATAAAAGAAAAAATAATAAATTGAAGTTCATCAAAATTAAAAGCCTTCAAAAGACACCATTAACAAAATGAAAAGGCAATTTATAGACCGGGAGAAATCATCTCAGTATGTGTTATCTGACAAAGGACATGTGCCCTAAATATATAAGAACTCTTACAAATCAACAATAAGACAAACAACCTAATATAAAAATGTGTAAAAGAATTTAGCAGTCATTTCACAAAAGAAAATTATGGGATGGCCAATCCACACATTAAAAGGTGAGCAACATATTTCCATTCTACCATATTGGTGGCCCCCACAGCAATGAGACAGATGTCTGCCACTCTGCCTAAAGGAAAACCCTCAAACATGACAGCAAGCCTCTGCAGAAAGATGGCTGGAAGGGCAGTGCAGAGAAGTGAGCAAAGGTCCCAAAGGTAGCACAAAGGCAGGATCCAGGCTGCAGACATGTTTTGTTTGACCCATACTGTGTGACAAAAAACCTCAAGCCTATATTTTAAAATGGGACATTTCACTTGAAAATCCAGATTTCCAGCTTCTCCTTAAAAATGACAAAATTTAGGTATTCCAGTTTTGCATTCCCATGCACAGTTGGGATGAGTGGTGGGTCTTCAGTGTGCCCAGGTCTACTCACACAGTGTAAAGAAGTACAGTTCTTCCCATGTGCTGCTTCCCTCCATCTGCCTCCTGCCAGGCCCTAAAAGGCACCTGAATTTGTGATATGGCTCTAGAGCCTGCATCTTGGCAAGAGTCTGGAAGGTACTGAGAATGTGCAGGATGCAGAAAGAAAGGCATGAGACATAGTGGTGGCCTCCAGGTCTTGGTAAACTGGTTCCTATAAAGTGGGAGTGGGGAACCTATATTTGGAACTGTCCCAGGAATCAGCATTTAGGCCACTGGGGAGAAGTTCCACAGAGCTGAGTGGTGGTGTCGCTCTGTATTAGCAGTATTTCTCAGAGGGGCCCAACTGGCTAAGGCACAGCTGCCTCAGGTGGGAAAATGTGCAGACATGAATTGAAAAGCGTGTTCCCTATGCTGGGCGAGGAAGCTGGTACATATCCCTGTAGCTCCTTAGCAGTGCCAGACTCTGATCAGAGATAGCGATACTCTAACTTCTGCAGAACATTACTCCAACTGCAAAGGCCACCATTTCAAGGACAATCACAATAACCTCTGAAAAGCCCTATACCTCCAGGCACCAACGGACCCATGAGGAGCTGCAAATGTTTTCAAATAGGAAATGCCTTGACCAAAAATAACTTCACTGGAACTGGAAAATGCCTGTGCTGTCTTCACTGGCCCAGTCCAATAGCACAGGCCTTTGGTTCTGGCATCCAAGTTATTCTTCTTAAAGGAATACCACTTAAACTACAGTGATGGGGCAAGACATTTCCATCTGGAGACTTCTGATGGTTAAGTCAACATGTTCACCTGCAAAGTATAAAGTATAGGTTCTCTACTCCAACCAATGTACTGGCAGCTTGCCGTATCCTAGGAGAACTCCCTGAAGTCAATGGCCACAGTGAGCCCCAGATCTCAGGGCCCAGGGTGCACATTTGTTCAACAAGGGATTCCTGACTCCTGCTCTGGGCCTGGCCCTATCTTGGGGTCCCAGAGACAAGTCACAACAAGGAAAACCCCACTCAACAGACCCTGATTTGCAGATCACTGGTAAAGAAAGGCAGGAACTCAGGCTTTTGCTGTGGCACATACGACTTACATGTGGATTTATATATTCTTTATTCTTCTGGTCTAGAATACAGTGAAAAGGACACTGGAAGTGGAGTAAGGAGACCTAAACTCAAGTTCCCATTTGTCAACTCTATGACCTTGACCAAAACACATCATCCCTCAGAGCCGAGTTTTGTCTGCCAAAGCCATCTCCTAGGGATCCTGTGAAAACCAAAATCGCTTACTTGAAATAACTGAAAAAAGCACCTGTGCCAAACATTTACACTTTAAAAGAAGAAATACAGAAGTCAAGCAAGAGACTAGATGCAGCAGAAGTGTTCGTCACTGGAAGACCAGTACAAATGAATGATGGCGTACCTGTATTATCACTAATGCAGCAGTGAAAAAGAAAGAAAGGCAGGTCTATCTGTTCTCATACCAGAGTATCTTCAAAGACAGAGTTTTTTGGGGGGGGGGGGGCGGGGGGAAACAAGGTACAAAACAATGTGTATACTATGCTATCATTAATATACAGGAAAAAAGGAGATAACGATATACATGAATATGCTTGAATGCACATAGACTATTTCTAGAAAGAAACCAGAAATGGTAATAGGGTAGGAACTATACATCTTTTACATAGTTTGAATTTTTTTCCCCCATCTTGAGAATCCATTACCTATTTTTTTAACAATTAAAAATTTAAGTTAAAGATAAATGCTGTAGTTATTGCATCCCCAACTGATGGTAACCCAAGGGGAACCCTATTCTTACTGGCACTTTGATGTCTCTGGCCTATGGGCTTTCCCAAAGAGCAAGTCTCCCAGTCTAACTCCAGGAGACTCAGTCTCTGGGGTTTTCTCAAACTACAGCTCATCACATCACCACCTCATTCTTTCCTCCTTTTGTCTACAGCTAGCCTTGCTTTGCATATTTAGAATCCAGTGCATGTTGAGGCCTTAAGGAAGCCAAGGCTAGTAGGAAGAAAAGTGTAGCTGTTAAATGATTTCCATCCCCTCCCCAGCCTCCTCACTCTCTCCCATTTAGTACAGTTTGTCATGCTGGGACTCCAACTTCCCAGGGCCCCCAGATTCCATTCTTGATCTCATTCCTTCCTCCCCCCATGGCTGCACAAGCCCGCCTGCCCCCTCGGAGCTGCATCACTGTGAGTTCTCTCTGAGCCCATCTCCACCTCAGCCTGACAGCAGGAAGGGCTTCACGCTTCAAGATAAAGGGGGACATTTCACCACTTTATTTGCCAAATTGGCCCTCAGGGTTCACTCTTCCAAATAATCTATCTGAACACCAACATTCTTGCTTCCATAGATCAGGGGCTCAGGGACCTGTGGACAACCACAGTAAAAAACCACCCTTGTTCACAGGCTTCACAATCTTGTGTCAGTGGTAAGGGTGAACTGTGATGGAACAAATAAGTGAGTGAATGCTGGTGACAGGAGCCAAACATCATACTGGTGGAGGGAGGTCACAGACAAGCAAGGAGGCAAGCCTAGAATGAGCCATGTGTACTTGATTAGAGTCAGAGACAGAGCATGAGCTCATGTTCAGCTTGATGTAAATGCAGATAGGTAGATGCCTCTGTATCTATAATGGTAGATATGCACATATGGGTTGCTATATATACATTTCTTTCCTAGCTCTATCTGCTAAAAGGACCTAGAAGCAATGATGCCCCAGCAGCAAGGAGCACACACCCTGTCTCTAATACCATTCTCCTATAGAAGGTGTCAGGCTCCTTGGAGAAGTAGCTGATTCCAGGTCTGGGGCAGGAAACAGGATGAGCCTGGAACACCTTATAGTGCCAGAAAGTGCTCAGAAAACAAAAGGATGGGCCATGTCAAGTGGACACAGGAGCTGGCCTCATAGAGCTCCATGGTCAAGGCTGGAACCATTTGAGCAGCACAATAATGTAGCATTGGATTATAACCCAAAGTATAAAATACATATCCAAAGTCTACCCTGATAAAAATACATGACTGAGTTAATAAACTGGGAGAAGAGACAAGTCTCCTGTAAGGAAGAATTCCAAATAATTACATAGATACTCCTTTCTCAAGGAGGTAGAGTTTAACTCCCTCCTGCTTCCCGCCTGGATCAAGCTCTGTGTGCAAGGAGACTCCAGTGAGGGAGGGGTAGTGGAGACAGACACTGAATAGATGACCAGTATGTGTGCCAGAGCCACAAACGGAAGGGTGCAAAATGCTCTGGGAATGTCCCTCATGAACTATAGTCAAGTCATGTAATAGGACCCCATACAGCAGTAAAAATTCATGAACTGAGACTGTACATATCAGCAAAGAGAAACCTGAAAATCATAGTGCTGAATGCGAAGAGCAAGCTTGGCATAGGGTACACACAGAGCGTCACCATTTATCTACAAGACAGAGCAAACAATGCTGTACACACATGCATGACTACAAACCCATGTGGGAGATGTACTTATATCAAATTCCAGATAGAAAAAATATAACTAGCAGAGCAAACTCATGAGTTCACAGATATTATCAAGTTCTCTTTTCACATAAATTTGAAAATGTTTTAAAGAATGATGGTTAAACGCCTAAGGTGAAGCACACACAGCACAGGTAAAGCACAAGAGTGCAGCGTAGACATGGGGATGGCTGTGAAGGGGCAGGGAGTGGCAGGGTGCTGGCGGCTCCAGGAACGTGGGACTGGCCTGATGCTGGACAGGAATGGGCTAAGGGAGCGTGGGCCAGGGGAGCTGGGTTGGTGTCCATGATGGCTGTGCGAGGGAGGAAACCATGGCTAAATTTTTGAAAACAACTACAGATTGGGGATGAGTAGGGAAGCACAAGAGGGTAGACCCAAACACAGAGGATCCTGCAGGCTGGACAGAGGAAGTGGACGTGCTACAGGTGGTGAGGAGGAGGGGACACGGCAGTGCTCCAGCCCTGGCCCTCCTCACTCCCCTCTACCTCTCAGGCCCAGCCATCTCTTTCACAGGCCTGTCCCTGCTGCCCAGCCATTATGTGCTACAGTTCTCCAAAAGCAAGGCCTTCTCCCAAGCTGATTTCTCCAGCCCCACAGTGTGAGCACCCAGGGGGACACTCTCGACTCTGGCTCTGACAGCACTGGGCTTTCCACCCCATGCCTCCCAGGCTCTGCAGCACCATAGCTCCCACGCCAGAGGCACCTTCTTCCCCACACATGATTTTCTGCATCCACAGCACCATCACCCATCTCATCATGTGAGCCAGAAACCCAGAAGTACCCATGACCCCACCTCTTCATCTTGCCCTGTGCTCAAGGCATCATGAAGACTTGAGGCACCCTAGGTACCTCTTAAGCCCAGCCTGTTCTCTCCCACTCTCCCAATACCTCCCTAGACCAAGCCGTCATCAACCCTCACCTGGACCCAGCCAGCTTTCCACACCCACTCTGGACCCCTCCAACCAGACTCCCACCTGGCCAGGGGTCCTTATTCCCTACCCTCTTCCCCTGCTTAAAATCCTTCAGTGGCTTCTCCTTACATATTGCATTAAAAAAAAAAAACGTTAAAGCATGCTGGTTAAACGCTTAAGGTTAAGCACACATAGCTCAGGTAAAGCACAGGAGTGCAGTGCAGACATGGGAACAGCCGTGTAGACATGGGGGAGTGGCAGGGTGGTGGCGGCTCCAGGAGCCTCCCCTGTGACATGTACAGTCTTAGTTCATGAATTTGTACAGCTATATGGGGTCCTATCAAATGACTCGACTATAGTGCATAATGGACATTCCCAGAGGATTTTGTACCCTTCCCTTTGTGGCTTTTGCACATACCCTGGTCATTTGTTTAGTGTCTCTCAGGGGAAAGGCAAGTGGGCAGAGGCATTCCCCTCATCAGGTAACCCTGAGTGCCCAAAAGCCTGCTCCGACCCTCTGCTTGCATCTTAGCCTCTCTGAGGCTCCAGTAACTGAGGAAGGAGCCTTGGTGGCCTGCACAGTGCCAGAAGCCCCATCCCCCACCCCCAACCCCCAGCACTGAACAGGCCCCCAAGGCCCTCCAGCTTGCATGAAGCCATTTAGTGGAGAAGCAAACAGATCATGCATTTCTATAGCTCCAATCCTATAAAATCAACTGGTTCATCAAGACAAGCTTTAGTTGTCAAGAAAAGATGGAATTATATGCAGTATTCTAGGAAGAATTGTGTAGTTCAAGGAAAGGCGGGAGTATGAAATACGTTTTAGAAAGATTCCCAAACTCAGATAAAACATAATTACTTTTGGGCTTTACAGTCAGCTTCATGACTATAGGATCTTCATTATTGAAAGAGGAGAGACATTCAGGTTGTGTGGGGGGTGGAGGGCTGGAGGTGCCACAGCAGCACGGTAGTATGACTCTGCCAAGGCTCATGCCATGGTGTAGCCATGTATGTTACTCACAGGAACTGCTGGAGGGAGGCTGATACATGGCAGCGCCCATGCTCTCCAGCAAATGGGGAAGGGTACATGTACCTCCTTCTTAGTAGTGTTGAAGTTTTAAGGAGAAGTATGTATCATTTTTAAAATCTGAAGATAATGTTAAGATGTTGGATCTCCCTCTCCCATTTGGGCAGGTGCTGATTTAGCTTCCCCCAGTTCCCCAGTGTGGATGCCTTTGTTGGTCTAAGACTGGAAACAAAACAGGGGTTCTTCCTGCAGGCCAGGGGTGAGGGCAGCCTCACACAAATGTCACCAGCCACAAGGACACCCAGTTCTGCCAAGGTGTGGACTGCCCTATGAGCCAGCAGAGCTGGGGCTTGCACCTGCCAGGACATTAACGGTGACACTTGACTCCTAGGGGAGACAGTGCTTGAGTGTCTATACCAATTCGGCCCCAGGACAAGGCTAGATCTCAGCACTTGTGCAGCATTGCTGGGCAGGAGGAACTGGATGGAAGCACAGGGGCCAGTCTGGAGCTGCCTAGGGTTCCACAAGACGTGGGCTGCCTGGAGGGTAGAGCCACACAGAACAAAGTAAGTGCATGGAAGGAGACAGTACTGACAGCTTCCAAGCCCCACACTATCATACTTGGAGCACGAGTACCCTGACTTTTCACTTGTGGAAGCAAGTAAATTTCCTTTCCTTCCTTATGCTCATCTGAGTTGGTTACTATCACTAATAATAATCAAACGAACGAACATAGCCACCCCTCTGGACACAGTGTCCTCCCTTCAATGAGACCTGGAGCTGAATCAGTATCCTCAAGCTTTCTGCTGGGCTGTCCTGGGATGGGAAAGAGGACGAGCCTTAACCGCCTAGTCCCTCTGTGTGTTTCCAGGTGCCACAGGGCCCCAAAGGGGCAAGGGAGCAAGGCCCAAAGCCAGTGCCTGAAAGGGCTCCTCTGAGCAGCCTGCTTATACACAGCAGGTCCTGATGGGGAGAAAGAGCTGTGTTTTCAGAAGAAATCCACTGCAGGCCTCCTGGCAGGAAGCACCCAACCGTGTTCCCAAGAAAAGGCTACTCACTTAAAAGGGAGGCACAGTTGTATGGAGCCCAGCGCTCTAGTCCCTCACTCTGGCCGACTTCTGGCCAGCCCTGCTTGCTTCCCGAAGGCCGTCAGCCACAGCCTGGCATAAAGCCTGTGAAGTCGGGAGATCAGTCACAGAGAAGGAAGCCAGGCCAGAGCAGGGAAGGATGACAGGCAACCAGCGGCAGAGCCAGCCTAACCCCAAGGTACTCAGACTCACCAGGTTGCCTCTCCCAGGAGGTAACAGTCCCTAGATTTTCCCCACCTGAAGTCTGTCAGTGCTGGCACCTAGATGATGAAAATCTTCACATACCAAGTCCCCGGTGAAATGGGCAGCTTCCCCAGTCCCCCTTCCTAAGCTGTGTACACCCTAGGGCTCACGATGAGATGCCTGCCACATATTCTGCATGTGCGCGTGTGCACATGTGCACGTGTCCTGGCAAGCAGCTCCAGTGCGTGTCAACATGTGGGTCTGCTTTCAATTGCGCTGGAACAATTCTACCTGATAAACAAAAACAGATCCAAAATAACCTTTGGCAAGCAGCATATTTTTAAAAGAAAGAGAAGGTCCGAATGAACTGGCAAGAGCAATGCTTAAGCAAACAAATTTGGTCAAGCCAAACATCCATGGTGCACATCAAAAAGCCCCTCAAAGGGCTCCCTGTGAACCGAGGCCGGCAGCGGGGAAGGAGGCTGGAGCTGATGCACTCCTGGCTTGGAAGAGACCAGCCACCCACTTCCCACCACCAGTGGCTGGCATTTCATGTGGGTCACAGGGTTAGACCAAGTCGGGGTCAGGAGGTGAGAACTCTGCTCACAGCAGGGGAAGACAGAGGCCCAGGCCAGGCACCCTTGCTCCAGGTAGCCCCTCCTCTGGGCCCTGGTGGGCAGGTAACTGTAAGGGCACGTGGGGAGCACGGGACCTGTGGGAGAGTCTCAGAGCTCCCACTTGGTGAAGCAGCCAAGTTCCCAAGGCAGGCTGGACAGCCTCAGCTTCTCCTGTCAGAAATCCATTCAGGCTCCAGAGCCAAAGCAGGATCAGGTCTGCAACTGCCTGCTCAGATCCCACGACCACCACTAACTCAGGGGAACGCCCCAGCTTCCCACACACTGTCAACTACAAAACAGCTGAGAACCGGAGAGTGCAAGTCGCCAGGCCCCCATCAGCCATAAGGCTCAAAACCCCCGCACAGGGCCCAGAGGAGGACCCCTGAGTGCCTGCCTCAGAGGTTCCTCCCCTATCTGTCCTTAGGACATGCTTGAACCAGCCAGGCCCTGGAGTGGATCCCAGAGGTGGCATGCTGGTTCTGTCCTCCCTGGTCCATCCAGGAAGACAGTGAGACCCAGCCAAACCCCATCCTGGTGAAACTCTCCAGGAACTTCCTGGAGCCAGGCCCAAACCCCTTACTGCCTGGCGTTTTGGGATTCTAGAACCTCCAAGAGGCTGGTATCTTCATGTCTCACATCCTCATCCACCCCATCCCCAACTTACCCAGGCTACCTCTGCATACAAAGTCAAGTTTCTGGAACATACTCTTACCAGAAGTGGGCTGGAGGCTGCCACACCACATCAGGCCCCTTCTCTCTCAAGACCCCAAATCTCAGCTAAAATGGAAGTGACCCTGGAGGGGCTGCAATCACTCCTAGGGACCCCAGAGCAGCTGCATGCAGAAAGCTGGGCCATGGAGGAGCCAAATTAGGGGCCAGCTCCAGGGATGTTATAAACCATTGCTGCTCACAGGACAGGCACAGAAGTATGCTCAGAAGGAGGGTCCGATCCACATTTAAAATATGTGACTTAACTTCTCTGGACCTTGGATTCCCCTCACCTGTTAAAGGGAAGAAGCTCCTGCTATGGTGCTGCGGGGAGAGCAGGCTTTCCATGGACAGGAAATTATCACTGTCACCACCTGCAGAGACCTGTTTGCCTAGGCTGAAGCGGAGGGGGTAATGAAAGAGTCAGCAAAGATGGCAGCTGCTGTGAAAGGGACGAAAGTATTTGTATATGATAATGTGCAGGCAGCCTGGGACAGCAGGGAAGGTCACCAAACAATGCGGCCTCAGCCTCAGGCTGCATCTCCGAGGAGGGGAGTGTGGAGGGGAAAAAAAAACAGTGAGTAGGAGAAAAACGGCTGAAAACTTCAGAGAAATGAGCAGAAACAGCTGGGAGGGGAATCATGCAGGGTGGCTAGTGAAGGAGAAGGGGGTGAGGGTTGGTGCCCAGAGCTTCCCCAATAAAGTAGAGGCTGCCGCTTGCTGTGCGAGCCCCAGCTTGAGGGCCCAGAGGGAAGACCGTACAGAGGCAAGGAGGGCACTGCCATGTGGAGGGCAAATGTCAACTGGTGCCAGGGAGCTGCTGGAGGGCTCAGGGAGGACAGGGAAGCCCAGTAGTGGCATCCACGCACAGGGGCCAGGAGGAGGGGCCCATTCCAGCTTTCTGAAAAGGAGGTGGCCCTCAGCAGAACAGTGCCAGGCCAGACCCCTGGGCTCCCTACACAGAGGCCTCCCCAGCAGAGAACGGACTTTCCAGGCCAAAGCCGAGTGAGGGCACAAGGGAGGTGAGAGAGAACAGGGAAGGACAGAACAAAAGTTGCTCTTTTTCCAGTTCTTTATATTTTTTCTTTCATAAAAGCCACACAAGAAACAGATGAATACCAGCTCGTTGTAAAAGATTTAAACACCAATTAAAGAGACTGAAACATGAAAGCTCTCTTTCAGCCCTCTAAATTCCACTTTCCCTCACTCCTCCAAGATGCAGCCACTGTTCTCAGTTTGCTGTCTCCTTCCAGATTTTTTGATGCATTTGTATACAAACATATGCAGACAGTTTTCCTACATAATGGGACCAAATCATACATATTGAGATTTGGTTTTGCAAATAGCATTTTATTTATTCACAGGACATTTATTAAGGGCCCAGGAACATGACTGACAAAAGTCTCTGTCCTCGCGGATCTGATGATTTTAATGGTGGTCTTTCCACATAGATCTGCACCATCGTGTTCGATGGGCACGTGGTATCGCACGGTTTAGAGAACCAGACCCATCGCTGGACACTGAGCTCGTGTGCACTGACTCTTGGTATAAGAACAGTGTGGTAAACACCCGTGCCATGTTCCCTTGGGCAACTGCATGTTGAATAGGCAGAGAAGGCTGGCATAGGAATTAATCCCCCCAGGAAGCCAGTCAGGGGCAGGCTGCACACCTCCCACTTAAAACCACAGAAACTGATGGGGGCCATGCCTGGGAGCAGGGGGACAGGGAATGTGTGGAGCAACACCAATCCTGGACCCTGGCTCCTACTGGCATACAACTCTGGGTAGGTCTCGTCTCCCCTCTGACCCTATGGCTGCCTGCTTCATGGGAAAACGACCCCCACATGCTCAGCCCCAGGCAGCACTCCAAACATGGATGTGGTGTGTCTGGGGCAGGGCCCCTGAAGGGTGCAGGCCCATCAGAGTCCAGGCAGGCCCAGCAGCTGAGGGGGCCGCCTGTTCTAGGCCACTGGTTCTCCACCAGGGATAATTCCCCCCCAGGAGGCATTTAGAATGTCTGCAGACACTTGTGGTCATCACAGCTGGGAGAGGGTGCTATTGGCATCTAGTGGGTGGAGGCCAGGGATGCTGCTAGACATCTACAGTGCCCAGGACAGACGATTATTGGCTGAAACATCAATGTGCTGAGGTGAAGGAGCCCTGCTTGTAGCTCAGCACTGGAAGGGTTAAGTGGCCGCACAGCCCGAGCTGCCTTCCTGCCTGCCTGCACCCCTGCCCGCAGTAAGGGCTGTACTAAGCTGGGCGGGAGATGGCCGCCACTGCCCAACGCCGCCGTATGGTTCACATTAGCTGCGCTCTGCTTGGCAGCGTTCCCTCTGGCGGCTGGCCTTCCCTCCCTGCCCCACCACTCTCCTCCCCAACTCAAAAGAAAATACCAGGATCCACACAGAAAACCAGCTCACTCCCCTCCTGTCTTTTAGCCTAGTCTTGAATCAAACAAGCTCTTAAACTCCTGACCTTCCGCCCAGTCACCCTGGTTTGTTTCGCAGCAGCATTGGAGGCTGCAAGGGGGTGGGCAGGGGCCTGCCCTCTCTGTTACCTGGAGATTTTGCAGACTGGCACTAGCACCATGCAGGCTGGGCAGCTTCTCCCAGAGTGTCCCTAGAAATATCCTCCCCTGCACCCTAATATGCCAAAGCTGGAGCCACTCAGACCCTAACCTTTCACAACTAGGAAGGCTCCCCCACCATGAACAAGAAGAGGGTTGGGAGCCTTTAAAGCATCGGAATTATAACTTTAGATGAAACAGCTGAAGCTTGCTTTTTAACTTTTCTTTTCTAGCCAGAGGCCCCAACTACCAAGGTTGGAGCCACCAACAGCACACAAATATATGTCCTATCCCAAACTTCTCTGAGCTTCAGACACTTATGTCAGCTTGCTTCCTAGACCTTTCCAAGTGGGTTCCCCAAACGTCCCCAACTTAGTGAAGCCCAAGCCATACTCCTGGCTCTGTTCACTCTCCCCTCCAGATTGTTCTGGATTCTCTCTCACCAACGGCTCCTCCACCTGGCCTGTCACTGAAGCCAGAGATCTGGGGTCCATCGGTAATATGCCTCTCCCCTTCACTGTCCCTATATCTAGTCCATCACAAAGCCTTGTTAATTCCATCTCCTGAATGCCTTTAATGCCCATTGGATTGCTGCCAGCTTGATCCAAGCCACCTCAATCTGCCTGGACTATGGCAACAGCCTCCCCACTAGTCCCCAGAAAGGTCCTGGCTCCCCTCAAATCTGTTCTCCAAACCATCTGTCTTTCCCTCAAACACACAAATAAATTGCACACACACTACATCACCCACCCTGCAAAACCAGCTGCGTCATGAGAATAGACAGAACTTGAACTGGCCTTGCATGGTCTGGTGCCACTTACCTCTACAGCACCTCTCACCCCACATTTGTCTCTGGGCTCCAGTCCAGATGCCAAATGCCTTCCTTTTAGGTTTTCAAACACATTAGGCTCTCTCCCACCATGGGGCCTTTGCATTTGCCCAGAATCCTCTCTACCCACACCTTGCTCATCTTCTCCTAGTAAGTCTTCCTCCTCCTTCGGACCTGAGAAGCCTCCCCTGACTTCAGCCCAGGTTGGTTCCCTTGCTATCTGCCCTCAGAGAACTCTCCCCTGTCCTGGGAAGGCCCCATCTCAGGCCATATGTGCACATGTGCTCACGTGCAGAGCTGTCTGCCAGGCAGTAAGTCCAGCAGGCAGGCAAATGCGAGCACACAAATCGGGATTCACCCTAATCTACACATCCACAATGGATAGCTTCACAAACACCACAGCTGACAGCAAGCTAAGGTGGCTGTGCTGCCCCAGGAGGGCAGGGGAGCCACAGCTGTCACTCACAGACAGCTCTGGCTGGCTCACTCTGTGAATCACCCTCATCTAGAATCATCTCATTTAAATACTTTTAAAACACGCGCACAAAAACAAAAACAAAAAACACCCAAACTTTGAAAGGCTGGAATTTATTTATAAACAAGAACATGTTATAATGAAGCATTTTAGCAAAACTTCAAACAAAAGCAGGCAAGTGCCTTTTTTAAATAAGGCATCTCATTGGCCCTTTCCCCATGATGATTACAAGTTGACACCTGTGAATAATTAAAGCAAGGTTTATGGTATTTTATTATTGTTTTATTTCTTAAAAGAAAGAATTATAAATACTCAGTTTAAGTAGTACATTGGCTTTACGCACACTCAGGAAACACTCAACTTTCCTTTAAAAACAAACAAGAAAGTCCCAGCAGAGCCCCAGAGTGATGCCAGGGCAGTGAGGGGCCCGACACAGACTGCAGGTGTGGTCTGCCCTCCCTGAGGTGCCAGGCCAGAGGGTGAGAGGGGGCAGGCAGAGCCACTCTGCCCAGAAGGGTCTGCTTCCTCAAGAAGAGGTTGGGAGGCCAGGCTCCCCAGTACTTGCTGTGCTTAGCCTGGATGCATGCCCTGGCCTCCAGCCCTGCTGACCTCCTGCCTGTCCCACAGCATCTCCCCTTCCCTCCTGGTGGCAGAATGTGTCCAGCATTCCCACACTCTTCTCCCAGGCCTCTGAATGGCTGTACCCCTTCATTGCTCAAGATATTCATATCTCCACCTCCAAGAGAGCTCTCTTGGCCTACAGAACCCCTCCCATTCTCAATCGCCTCACTGTAAGGTAAATAAGGTGATTCACCACCTCATACCCCTACTGGTAGAAGGTGAACTGTAAGAACAGAAATGGGACCTGCCTTACTCACCCTCTACTCCTATGACCTAGCCTAGCATCTGGCTCATAGTAGGTGCTCAAGACTATGCGCTGAATGAATATGTTGGGCACTGATGTAAAATCATTATTTTCTTTTCCTTCCCACAATAACTCTACAAAGCAGGCTCTGTTATTAACATTTCCATGTTTTGCGGATAAGGAAGCTGAGGCTCAGAGAGGTTAAGTCACCCAGGCTGCACAGTATGTGACAAATCAGGGGCAGGACGTGAGCCAGGTTTGTCTAACTTCAGAGTCCAACCTCTAGCCCATGGTTTCCTCAAACTGCCAATAAAGGGAATCCCTTTGGATGATTTGATTGTCACAAATGTTAATTCCTTGGTTCCTGCTGACTGGAATTCAGGGACCCGGGGTGGACCAAGAATGTTTAACAAGAATCTCAAGCAACCCGCCCTAACCCCCAGCTGAGTGTGAGAAATAATGAATTAGACCCTGCTAGGCAGCCCTGACTTCCACTGTCAAGGGCAGAGGCTGCCTACAGGATTTATTCCCACCCTGTGCAGGAGGCTGATCCTGGGACTGAGCCCAGGAGGGCGAGGAGGGCCAAGAAGGGGCCTGGGGAAAAGCTGGAGTGAAAGCACAGGGTCCTGGGACTTACAGGCTGGCAGGGCATGAGGGGGCGGAGTGGGGAGCAGCGGCACCCAAGAGCCTCGAGACCCTGTGGGCCCCTGGAGGGGCTCTCTTGCCTGATTCCAGGGTGCAGCTGTGCTTCCCCATCACAAGGCGTGGCCTACAGGACCCGACTCCAGCTGGAACATCTTCTAGACTCGGCCTTCCAAACATCCTCCCTACTGCCCTTTCAGAGATGACCACAACCACCTACCAACCACCCCACTTCTCAGACTCTCTGCAAGGAGCTCCATGTTTACCTCAGTCATGCCAGACACTCTCTCGCCTCTGGGCTTTAGCACATACTGTTCCTTCTGCTCAGAATGCCTGGGCAAAGCCCTCTGCCCTCTCTGAGATTCAGCTTCAGTCGCCTTGCCTGGGAAGCAGGGTTGGAGCCCTTCCAGTGCCCCCACCACACTCTGGAAGCCATGTTCACCCAGTGCCTTCCCCATATGAAGAAACAGCTGCCTGCCTGACCACCCCAGCCCCACTAAGGGCTCCCCCAGGGCCAGCTTGGGCTCTGATACCTGTCAGGGACTCCAGTCCCTGACATGACACGCATCAACAGTATCTGGAAAGGTTGTGGGCAGGGCTGGCTTCATGGGTGTGCAAGCTGAGGTCACACAGCCCTGCATGGCCACACTTTCATCTGAATCAGAGCTTGCTTCCAACCCAGAAAGGCAGTGGTCTTCAGACAGTCAAAGACCAGATACTCCTCTGTGGACCAGGCAGCACCCATGCTTGCATTGGGCACAACCTGGCACTGTCAATTGCCATTTACACAGCATTTTCTGCACCAAGGCCACTCCCAGCTGGGGCTCTGACACTGGCTGGGCACCCATTTCCCAGGAGAGGAAACCGCTTTGGGCCCCAGTATCGAGGTCCTGCCAGTCCTCAGGTCACTGCTAGACCCCTCGATGACATGCGCATCCTATTCCAAAGGCACCGCAGCCCACAGCTAGAGGGAGGAAATGACTGCACCCCCAGAGGCCTACAGGCATACAAGTTTCGGTAACTCCAGCAAGCCCGCATCCATCTCACCCCTTGCTTCTGCATCTGACAATTCCACTGGCCTGAGTCACAGTTTCCCCTTGAAACTTAACTGACCACTGAAGGTAAACAAGATTGTGAAAGCAAATGGCCCTCGGGAAGAACCATTCCCACCTGAAGGCTGTTCTTACTTATTTAAGAAGGTGGCCTGGCCATACAGAGGGGTGTGTCTTGCCACAGTCACACAGCTGGCCGTTTACGCCTGGGACCCAAGACCCTGTGTTCCTGCAGGGCACAGTGGATGGGAACCAGCCCTGGCATTCCATAAATGTTGTTTCTAATCAAATCCCTATCTTGTCCTAGAAACAATAAAATTCATTTAATTCCACCCAAAAGCACGTATAAGTTAGAGTGGTTTTCATACGACAACTTGTAGGGTGCTACAGCTGCCCTGGGAGTGTCCCGAGGCCACCCTGGGCCAGGGCCCACACCGACCTAGGCTCCCTCAACATGTGGCTTCTACAGGGGATGTCCAGAGGCCAGCCACACTCCCTATCCGCGCCACATTTGGCACCTCCACATCTGCTCCCCCAGCAACCACTGAGTGCTGCCTGACTGCCAGGGCTCCATGTAGAGGGTGTAGGGGCTGAGGCTTCCTGTGGTGACTGCGCCCACATGCGTGCGTGCTCTAGAGCAGCTTGCCCCTTTCCTCCTCCCCTTTGCTGCGACTCGGAGGAAGGCAGCGTGGTCAACCCCACTGATAGACAAGGACGCTGAAGCTCAGTGTACTCAGGGAACTCGTTTGAGCTCACAGGGCCAGCACATAGGTACAAACCCAAGCCCAGTTGCTCTCGAAGCCCTGCTGTCACTTCTTTGTAACACTGCCCCTCAGCTGGAAAGGGCAGGGTATGCTTGAGTGGTGGCTGCACTCAGGCTTTGGGGTGAGCAGGGGAGAGGCTGAATCCTAAGACATCCACCTGGCCTAAGAGCAGGAAGCTGCAGTTGAGGAGCCTGGTTGGGCTGGGGCAGGGCTTGATTTGTGGTCTTGGGCACTAGAGCCCCATCAAAGGGTTGGGAGGCTGCAGGTCAACCTGGGCCCAAGTGGGACTCTAGATGCTTATACCAGGCTTGAAACACACCAAGCACGACCAGACTGAGCTGGCATCTCTATAAAGGGGGCCTACCTCAGCAGTGGGGCAGCACCACTCCTGCCTGTCCCCTTCCTTAGGAAGACACCACTTGGGTTAAAGCTGCCATTTCTCCCCTGCTCCAACCATGCCTGGGCCACCCAGTGCCATCCTTGCAGAAGACTGTGTGAAATGCTTAGGCCTATCAGGAGCGCAGACAGACCCACTGTCACAGGTCCAGGCTGCTCTCAGCACAAGAAGCTGGCTGTACCCTCTGCCTGGACAGCTGACTGCAGGTCAGGACTCCAGCCACCCTCTTAAATGAGGCCCCCTGAAAGCCATGAAGAAGGATAAGGCAGCATGAATCAGCAACTCTAAAAGCAGCTCCAGCAACCTTGAGTTGGAGGTGCCCTGGGCCATCTCCACAGCTGCTTCATGTCACAGGGGCAGGTCCCAGGGGCTCTGCAGCCTCCTCACACCCAACCAGGGAGCTCAGGCAGGGTCAAGAGCACATGTCTTGGACTCTGGCTGCCACAGCTTGAATCTGGATTCCTTTGCTGATTAGCCTGAAGAAAACTTTTAACATCTTTGTGTTTCTGTGTCATCCCCTATAAAATGGGACAATCGCACCTTCCTCAGAATGTTGTTGAAAGCCCAGAATGAACATATGTAAGGGTCTCAGAGCAGAACCCGGTATATGCAAGAAAATGGCTAACAGACACTCCCCAAGCTGTTGTCCACACTGGGGCTCACTCCCTATGCCATGCAATCCCTGACTCCACTTCAGAATTCACTGCTCCTACAAACCATCAAATGCTAAACTAAGAGAATACTTGACCCCAACTAAGCCAGACATGGCAGCCTTCTTTATCCACCAGCATCTGAGCAATCAGGCCCCTTGGGCCCAGTGTGTGCAGTGGGTATTGGCACCATCTCTACATATAGATGCTCAGCATAAACAGCCATTCTCAGAAATTAAAGGAGACCCACACATGAAAGAACTAAAGGGAAACAGGTTCCCCTTCCTTAAGAAGACACCACTTGGGTTAAAGCTGCCATTTCTCCCCTGCTCCAACCATGCCTGGGCCACCCAGTGCCATCCTTGCAGAAGACTGTGTGAAATGCTTAGGCCTATCAGGAGTGCAGACAGACCCACTGTCACAGGTCCAGGCCGCTCTCAGCACAAGAAGCTGGCTGTACCCTCTGCCTGGACAGCTGACTGCAGGTCAGGACTCCAGCCAGTCATCCGCTTCTGGAAGCACATGCTGGTAGCAGTTCGTCTAGCTGCAACAGATTCTCAGGGGCCTGATGGAAAAGGGCATGCCATTCACTTGGGGTTTAGGGGTTAAGAACAAGCTCCAAGCTTCCACAGGAAAAAGGCCTGCAGGGGCAGCATCCTCCAACCTGCCAGAGCTTTAGGACACTGAGCATTGATCTCTGACAACAGCACCTGCAGAGAGAAGTCTTCCTGAGTTCCCTGCCTCCTGTGAGGTCAACCTTCCATCTTTGCCTGGGACTGTCCTTCCTCAGCTGTGCCTCCTTAGGGAGACAACAGGATATTACAACTTGGCTGCAGGTGTGATTCAAATCCTCAAGCCAGGAGAAAGGCAAGACCTCACAGAGGCTCTTGGGGTCCTGGGTGCAGGCAGGAAATGCAGAGCTCAGACCACCCCACCCCAAGTCTCTGCACTCCATGGGCCAAGTAAAAAGGCCCATTAAAGAAAAGACAAGATGCAGAGTTGTACGGGGTGGTGATAAAGACAGTGAGGCTTCCGTCAAGCCCTGCTGCAAGCACACTATGTGGCTCTTGTCAAATCCTCATGACAACCTCTGGAGGAAGCCAGGGGAGGTAACTGCCCCGTGAGTGACGGGGCAGGACTCAAACATAGTCCATCTGTGTCCAGCACCTGAGCTGTGATGGTGTGGACACTGGGGAGCACCAAGCCAGTGGATACCTCTCAGTTTTGCCTGCCTGACGTCTATTCTGCATTTCCTAGGAGTAACCCAAATTTCTTAGTGAACCATCCCTCCCACCTTGTCCCTTCCAGCTCCAGGGGTGGACATGTAACCCAGCCAGCCCAATTAGAGCACTGTACTCATCCACAGGGATGAGCTCCCGTCCAACCAGGCCAGGAGCAGCCTGTTCCTTAATTGTGTTCCTAACAGCTAGGAAAGAGATGCCATTTTACTCTCATATCATAAATGATACTTTGGTCCAAAAGTAACAGATAGCCCTGACTGGAACCGTGTGGAGACAGAGCTCTCACAATACACGAAGTTCTGAGGTGGGGCAGACACACAGCAGCCCTCAGGTGCAGGCTCTGCTTCTGGGCAACTCTCCTGCCTCCCAGCCTCTGCAAACCTCCAGGCTGGGAGTAAGGTGGCCGTTCAGCCCCTGAGTCCAGGTGTCACATCCTTCCTCCCTTCAATGTCCAGTGAAGGAGAAAAGCTGTCTTTTCCTGTTGAGTTCCAAAAAGCAGAAAAGCTTTTCCCCAAACCCCTAGGAGATGTCCCTTCACATATCATTGGCCAGAGTCAGGTAACAAGCCGCTGCCAGGGGAGGGGTGTTCCACTGCCAGGACGGATCCTTCGATAGCATAATGTTCAGGAGTCAACCACAAGTAGCACTGCATCTTGGATTTGAAGGAGAAAATGGAAAGCCAGAGCTGTGGGGATGATGCCAGGGAAGGTGCCACCTGAGTGTGTGGCCCACACACGACAGGGCAGAGCCAGTTCTGGAGCCAGCCAGCACTCCTGATGACATCCAGACGTCTCCAGCCCTGAGCCTATCTGTTTCCTATCCTGCTTAAGGCAATTGAAGTTGGGTTTCTGTCCTTTGAAACCAGAGTACTGCCTGATACACAGAGAGCAGTGGGAGGTCTTATGAGGCTTTAAGACAAGATACTGAGGCTGGAGAGGTGATAATGAAGAGCTATGCTCTGCCTTCCGTGCCATGCACTTTAGATTTTATCCTGGAGACAATGAGGACCCACAGACAGATGAGCAGGACAGCAATAAGGTTTTTCTGTCAGCAGGGCTGGGCTGGACTCAAGAGGAAGACCTGGGAGGCAAGGGGAGGAGCAGCATGCCACAGAAGCGGCCCTGCAGGGCCCGGGAGTTTGAACCTGAGCAGTGGCCATGGTGCTGCAGAGGAAGGGCCTGATCTGCGAGGTCCCTCCTGAGGGCGACAACCAAGGGTGGGCTGATCTGCTCAAAGGGCCTAGCATGGCTTCCTCTGGCTTTCCCAAAACCTTCCTGGTTTCCTTCTCTGCCTTCTCTCCTTCCCAGGGAGCTCCAACCCTGTGCATCTGGTGCACCACACATGGGCACAGAGAGCAGAATCCCATAAGCTTCCACTGCCAAAAGCCAGACAACCATGAAACATCAAATGCACAGAAACTGCCTTCCTTTATGTATCTTCTGGAACAGAAAATAGTTCAGGATGAAGGTCACTCAATATTTTCTAGATAAAAACACATGGCAGCAGAGGGAGCTCAGCCTTGAGAGCCGATGTCCACAGGTGTTGGAAAGCCAGCTCTGCAGCCTCGGGCACCTGATTCACAGTCACTGCTCCCAGAATGAGGCAGCACAGGGACACAGGGAGCATCTCCACTGCTGCTTACTGATGGAGCATCAGGATGCAGCCTTGAAGACAGGGGCACAGCCCCAGCAGGAAGTGGGGGGCTGCCCAGCTCTGGGTTTCTGTAAATGGCCCCAGGGTGGCAGTGACTCCAAACACAGCCCTCTCAGGTCACTCATTACCTATTTCCAATCAAAATCCTACTGAAAAACAACTTGTTTATTTCCTTTATTGGCTTTTTCCTATTATTCCTTTCACCAAATATTTTCTGGGCCGAGCCCAGGATGGATGCCGAGAATACAAAGATGGAGGAGACTCAGCTTCTGCCCCCAGGGAGACCAGGGTCCACAGGAGACGCAGGCACAAAGACAAATACAAGCAGCAGGCAGCACAGAGGACGGGGCACACCTCTACCCAGAGGATGTGAGCCCTGAGCTGTGCTGGAAAGTGAGCATACTGCAGGTAGGGGAAAGCCCGGAAGGGCTCCAAGGAGAGAAGCAATGCAGCATTCCTCTGGGAAGGGGAGTGCACAGCGTTGCTGGAGGTGGGGGAAGGGCAGATCTGGAAGAGTCAAGACTGCAGGCTTGTTTGGGCAAGAAAATGCATTCTTTCCAGATGTCATAATCTTATCTCACCCTTGTGATTAGCTTCAAAGAGCAGAGGCAAAGGTAAAAGTAAAAACACCTACCAGTATTTAAGGTTTTCTTTTCCCTTTCTGGGGGGTTTTCAATGAAGAAGAAAATCAATCTGAATATAGACTTGATTTGGGAGGACTATGTTATCAAATTCTGAACTCTTCCCTAAAAGCTTTATCAACTAAATAGGTATCCAAATATATCTAATAATGTTTGTCATCATTATCAGAACATTGATTGGATTCATAGTGGACCATAGTGGGGTCCACATAGTGGGGTCCGCAAAGCATATTTGCATTTCAATAACTCACTTAGTAGCCCTGAACAGGACCTTACACCCAGGAAGGTGCCCTGCCACTTACTACTTCCGGAACCCACAACAAAAATTCTACATGAGAATAATATCAAATGGCAACAATAAACATGACAAGAGTATCAGCTAAAGCTTGTATCTCCTAGATGCCAGGAACCTTATATACATTATCCCTAGTCCACACCACACCACCCTGACCCATCTTCCAGAGGTCCTGGACAGAGCCAAGCACACAGGGGTCATCCCAAGTTTGAGCTGAACCAGTGAAACACGAAGAGGTTGACTGACTTGCCTGTGGACACAGAGCTGGTACATGCCTGCCTTGAGTCCCTCTGCACTCCCAGCCCCTGCTCTCTTTCCCCATGGTCTGTGGCTTCAACAGTTTCTGATGTTACAACCCTGATAGCCAATCATCACCAGAAACATCACTAGCCTGAACCCCGAAGATCAAATCTTATCAGAGGGATTTCTCAGGCTGAAGATCGAGAGAGTCAAAATGCCTCAGCAGAAAGCTGGTGACTCTTAGGATAAGTGGCCTTTAAACTGTTCTAGGGACTAAATGGAATTTTTTTCTCCTTCACTCCCTGTTCCCCAACATTTTCTTGCTCAGCTAATTGGCCCCAGCTGGGAACAGACCTGGGCAACAGAAACGGGGGCCAGGGTATGGCAGGCTCCGCAGGCCAGCCCAGGCTGGGAGGGGAATGTGACTGTTTATTTGGAATGGCTGTGCCCTGCCTCCAAGGGAGTTCAAGCGGTCAGATGTGTCCAAGTCTATTAGTGAAATCTGACAGGGATGTCACTGTGTTTGGAAAGAGGGCCATGGCCCCCCATGTCCCGGTGCCCAATAGGCACTGGCCACCAATCATGGCTGGAAGAGGGCAGGGGTGAGAGGAGGTCAGGAGTTCTGAACCTCAGGCTCTGCTGCAATGGGCTCTCGTACATGCCGCAGCCCAGGCAAGGCCTCAGCAAAGCACAGCAGCATGGCCACAGAACTGCCATGGGGCCTGCAGGCCCTGCCCTGGAGTAGAGGCACCACTACCAGCCCAGGCATCTCCTCTGGGGCTCCCGTGGCAGCAGGGCACATGGCCAGGGCTGGGTCTTTGGAGCTGGATGAATGACTTCAAGTCCCAGCTCTGCTGTCCAGTTGCTTAAGTTCCCCAGGTCTAGGTTCGCTCACTTGTGGGATGGGCATGCCAGGAAAGAAAGGAACGGGCAGTGCTGGCCATCAGTATGCAATGGTTCTGACATGTTTCCCCCAGAAGCCCAAGATGGTGAGCAGGGGCAGCGATTCTCTGCGAGGAAGCCAAAGCTCAGAGTTAAGGGACCTGACAGGATCAGAAAGGACTTAAGGATTTTTCTGATTTCAGTCCTTTCCATGCAAAATTCATAAGTTTCTTAGGGCTGCCATAACAAATTACCACAAATTTGATATCTTAAAACAACAAAATATTTCTTCCCTCACAGTTCTGGAGCCAGAAGTCCAAATCAACGTGTCAGCAAGGATGGTTCCCATGGAGGCACCGAGGCAGACTCATCTCCATGCCTCTCTCCTGGCTTCTGGGGGCTTCCGGCAACCATGGGCACCCCTTGGCTTGGAACAACAGAGCTCCAATCTCTGCCTTAGTCTTTATATGGACTTCTCTCTGTGACTCTCCGTGTCTTCTCCTTGTCTGTCTCTTATAAGGACACTGGTCATTGGACCTAAGGCCCACCCTAATCCAGGATGATTTCTTCTTAAGATCCTTACCTTAATTACATCTGCAAGACCCTTATTCCAAAATGGTCATATTCTGAGGTTCTGGGTAGACATATTTTGGGGGACCATAATTTAACCTACTATAGTCTACCCTCTGGCACCCAAAATTTACATCCATCCCACATGCAAAATACATTCACCTCTTCAAACATCCCCCAAACTCTCAGTCCATTAGGCCATTAACTCTAAGTCCAAAATCTCATCTAAATTATCATCAGCTCAAAAAGCTCCTAATGTCATCATGTAAGTCACCTAATCACGTAGGGGTGAGACTCTAGATATGGTCTATCCTGGGGCAAAATGCCTCTCCATCTGTGGACCTAGAAAACAATTTACCTACTTCTAACATTCCAAAAGGGAGACGGTGGAAAAAATACAAGGTTCATTGGTCCCAAGCAAGTTTAAAACACAGCAGGGCAAATTCCATGAGGTTTCAATACCTGAGACTGACCTCTGTGGCTACTCCCCTAGCCTCACTTCTGTTTCCAGAGCCCTGCTCTCAGAGTCATTCTTCCTTTTTTAGTTTTTGAAGGATAACATGTGTTTGTAGCTGAGTTGTTCTATCAGCCTGTTTCTTGTCTGTAGAATCCCAGAAGTCTGACAGCTTTTTATTCATTTGTCAAGTCTCTCTCCCTTTCAGTCCAGTGTTCTTGCTGGTATAACATTCTCAAAACCCTTGAGGGTCTCTTATATACATCAAGGGGTCCATGCCATTAGCCAAGACGGCTCTCCGCATAACCTTGCTATAGAAGTCCATCTCTATTTCTGGCTGCTGCTAAGTTGCTTGGATCTGTGAGTCACACACCTCCTCTCTTCAACAGAAGGTTGTCCAGGCTCACCTTTGGCCTTCTCTCCAAGGTATGCTTTCTCAGCAGTGAATTTCCTAATCTTAACATCCTTTGCAATCTAGAGGGACTGAGAACCTCCCAAATCATCAAGCGCTGATTTCTGTTTGCTAACAGTTCCTTCCTCAATTCATTCCTTTTCCCTCATGTTTTACTATAAGCATCAATGGAGAAACAAGGCAGCATCTTTCACAGTTTGCTTAGAAATCTCCTTAGCCAAATGTCTCAGTACATTGCTTACAAGTTCTGCTTTTCCTGACTAGTAAATTAGATCATCAGGCAGTAGACACCAAAAGTGTTAAAAAGTAGGCTGGGGAAAAACAGGTGCACAAAAGTAAAAGGAGAATTAAATTTGTATCTGCCAAGCACCGGCCATGTGCCCAAGTACTAAAGATCAGTAACTGGCATCCTGATAGGCAAGTTCCACCTTTATAAGGACAAAGAGGGTGGCCAAAAAGCTCAGAACAGGACCCCACTCGAACATCCCTGCCTCCTTACCACTGCTGACTTCTCTGCCTCAGCCCTTCTCCATGCCCTCAGCCCTAACATTGCAGCCACTGACTCTTATCAAAAACCTTTTTCTCCCTCTAGAACCTCAGGTACCCCCAATTCAAAGTCTACCCCACCCCCCAGAGAGCCCTCTTTTGACACCTCTTTCATACTCCCAGGTCCTCTCCCAAGCTGCAAGCATGTCTTCTCCCAGAGTGGAAGGGATGCCAGGTCAGAGTGGCCCCCAGAGGTCTGACTTAGGAAGCACAGAGACTGGAAAGAAATTTAGTACTGATTCATTTTCTGTTCTAGCAAAGAATCTGCAAACAGTCACCAAAGTAATCTTAATTTTGTTAAATATAAACTGAATCTACTTTTACACTTTTGTGCTTTATTTTTGAAGATTTGCACTTTTAGTCCCTGGCTTAAACTAGATTTTATTCAAGTGGTCTTTTTCTGGGACCAATGGTCTTCAGAGGAGGACATGACAGCAGGTAGAGGAGGGGACTGTGACTCACAGTGTCTGGGGGACATCCTAACACCCAGCTCTGGCCAGGTTCCAGGGCTCCTTGGATATGGTGGGGCCCTGCCATTCGACTCCTCCCACTAGATCCAAGGAGCTCTGGAACCTGGCCAGAGCCAAGTCCTTTCTTTTGTTTTGTCCTTTCTGGTCAGGAGACTCTTCCCTAATACCCCTGGCCCCTGCAGAAGGAAGTAATAGACACACTGCTGTAAAATGAGCTGGGGGGTTGAAACCTCAGGTTGCCTTCACTTGGGGGAACCCTGTTCATGCCTGCCCTCCATGAAATGCCCCTTCCCTATATCCAACCATGCTGCTCTAGATGAGGGATGGCACACGCAAGACATGGGTGCCAGTAGGGACCCTCTCCACTTCCCTCACTCAGGCCAGGTGCTGCTATCATGGCCCTCTCACCCGGCGGGTGATGTGGTTCATTTTATGTGTCAACTTAGCTGGGCCACAGTGCTCCAACTTTATTCTGAGTGTTTCTGTGAAGGTGTTTTCAGATGAGATTAACATTTAAATTGGTGGATGCTGAGTAAAGCAGATGACCCCTATAATGTAGGTGGGCTTCATCCAATCAGTTGAAGGCCTTAAGAACAAAAGGATTAACCTCCTCAGAGAAGAGGGGATTCTGCCAGCAAATGGCCTTCAAGCTGCAGCTCCTCCCTAGGCCTCAATCCTGCCAGCCTACCCTGTAGATTTTGGACTTGCCAGGTTTTATATTAGTATAAGCAAATTCCTTAAAAAACATATCTATTTATCTATCTGCATCTAATACTAGGTGCATTAGTTGGTGTTCTCCAGCAAAACAAAACTAATAGGAGATACAGATATCTACATATTTACATCTATGTATCTTTACCTATGTATCTATAGATACCTAGATATCTGTATCTCCCATTGGTTCTGTTTCTCTGGAGAACCTTAACCAACACACCTAGTGAGCCAGACAACCTTAAAATGCCTCAATACAGCCTCCAGGTAGCCATTCCCAATTAACATGCAAATTGAAATCATGCACATCCAAGCCTCTCTAGCAGCTAGCTGAGTCCACAGGGCTGAGCACCTCCACTTCCCTGCACTCTAGGCTCCTTCAAGGATTAGAGAACTGCCCTGGACCCCAGCATTCCAGGCAAGGTCTCACACGAATTCTAAGTAGCATGTGTTCCCTACCTTTCATTCTTGTTGAAGGGGAGGGCAGTCAATGAGGCTGTAAGTTTCTCTTGTCGCATAAAGTAAAACTATTAAAAATGCCTTCTAAATAAGGGGAATATCAAGGCACTATCTTTTAAATCAGAGCCAGGCCATCATAGTAGAAGGAGGGGTGATGGGAAGGCACCAACCAGTCATCCTTCTCACAGGTCTTCAGAAGAATAATGCGGCATCTGTCAATGGCCACCAGGAGTGCAAAACCAACCTGGATTTCTTCCAGATTCTGTGACTCTGAGCATCACAAGATTCACGTCATGTTTAATTTGAAATTACTGTGGTTAAGAAAAAGGTACCCAGAAATAACTCCACACATACTTGCCACCCTGACGTACAGCCAGTGTCCAGAAAGGGAGGTTTCCCCTCCAGCAGCCCCACTTGTTAACCATGTGATCTCAAGCCCACCTCACCTTCTGGAGCCTCAGTTTCTTTATCTACACAGAACACCTACTTGGGAACACCTCCTTGAGGCACATCATAGGCCTCCAATAAACAGGCGCTATGAGAATTAGGGAGAGCAGCAGTCCTAGAATCTGAGGTGAAAGACTTGGAGCCGGGCAGGGCCAGGCAGCCAGAGGGGAGGTGGGGTGGAGCAGGCAGTGGGAGTCCCAGGGCAGGCACAGCAGCAGGCTCAGCAGCTGAACAGACAAACGGACAGTCCCCCTCCCTTGCTGCCAGCGAGGAGGCCAGAAGGGAAGACAAGGTAAGACTGACCTTGAGGGCAGGGATCTCCACACTGTCACCGAGGCTGATGGAGCCTGAAAGGATGGTCCCTGTCATCACAGTGCCTTGGCCTTTGATGGAGAAACAGTGGTCCACAGACATGAGGAACGGTCCCGAGGGGTCTCTCGTTGGGATGGAAATCTGGGACGTCAGGAGCTAGAAAAGAGAAACTGGTGCCACAGTCCGTGGGGAGAGGAGCCAGATGGGGCAGGGCAGAGGAAGGCAGAGAATGTGGCTGACCAGCAGTTCATCAAGGCTGCCAAGGTGAACTCAGCTCAGAGGTCCATGCCCTGGCAAGGTGGACAGGAGATCAAAACCACCTAACTCCCTGACTGCATTCCAAGCTTCTGCCATGCTCTCAGCTCTTTCCGCTCAGTCTGAAGGAAAGGGCACCTGGAGAAGCCTCGTCTGTCTTCTCCCGTGGGACTGCTACAATGGTCTGTCCTGCCAGGCCCTCCATGCTGCAGCAGAGTAGCCACTAAAGGACACCCTGTCGCATTGCTCCCTGGCCTCATGCATTTCCCCAGCCTCCTGATGCCTTCAGAATTTAAAACTCCTCATCATCTAGCCCCTAGGTACCTTTTAGGCCTCATCTTCCGCCACTCCTTGATGTATGCCAGAAGCCAGCCACCAGCAGGCCTAGAGTTTTACCAGCTGGCTCAGCCTCGCCTGTACTGCAGCAATACCTCCTCTGGACAGGCTTCTCTGTATGGCCACGTTTCCTCTGCCCCCATCACTATAGCTAACACTCTCCTGTGATCATCTCTTTATTATCTCCCCCATAGGGCTGTGAGAGCCAGGTATCTCCAGTAGCTGGCATCATGCCTGAGAGAATGACAAGTGAAAGAAGAAGAAACAAGGGGATGTAGGGAGAGGGAGGAGGAAAGGATTGTTCCCAGGGTCCTTCCTTCTCTGCGGACTCCACACGCCTCAGCCTCACCAGCCGATTCTCCTCATGCCACCTGTGTGCCGGGAGATGCTGTCAGGGCTCATCACCAATAAACAAATGAAAACAAAGACTAGGATTCCTTGTGTTTGCTACTTTTTCACTTTGTAAGGGAACAGGCTGTCAAAAAAGTATTCAGTGGTGAATGTTCCAAAGTCTTAGTCTTGTGATAACAATTCTTTTGGAAAAACACTAGAGATTCAAACAAAACAGGCTTGGTCTGAGATTTATGTAGAGGCTTCTTAAAGGAATATACAAACATCTTTCAAAGCAGCATTTTTGAGGATTTCGCTTTAACAAAAACAACTATCCCAGGCTCCCAGACAAGTGCTCTCAGGAGCCTGATGAAAAAGTAACAAAAGCCTCACCCAGAAAACATTTGTTTTGCTAAGCTGACAAGATCAGCACGTGTGAATCACAGAAATGGTGGCAGTGCATGTACGTGGTCACACCTCATCTTGGCTCTGTGGAGCCAGGTGCAGGGGGGCCGTGAAGCTGACCCCAGCGATCAACCTGGGTCTGAATCCCAGCTCCACCGTGTAACTCGCTGCAAGACATGGGTCAAGTTATTTAACATCTTTGAATCTCAGACTCTTCGTTGGTATATGGGGATAAATAATTTCAGCCTCCCTGAGTTTTTGTGAATGTCAATGATCCTGTATGTAAAGAACTTAGTACAGTGCCTGGCCTGTAAACATCAACATCACTGTAACAGTAAGCACTGACATGGCACTGTACCGAGCACATTATACACATTAACTCATTTAACCCTCACAACTCCACGAGGTATGTGCTATTATCTTCCAAGTGAAGGAACTGAGGCAAGAAAGAGTAGATCATTTGCCTGAGGTCAGAGAGAGTGGTGGTGGAGCTAGCCCCTGAACCACAGTCCAGCCCCAGAGCCATGCACGTTGCTACTCTACCCCGCTGAACTGTCCTGAGCACTCTGTGGAGGAACTCTGTGGCTCCATTCTCACTGCTACCTTCCTTAGTACCAGCACCATCAGCACCCACACACACCCTTCCTGATGGATGACTGGGCTCCCTCCCTGACTACCAGCACAAGTTAGGAAGAACAACCTGGGCCTCAGCCCCACAGCTTCCGAAGATAAGCCTCCCATCTTTGGTGGAGGTGCCCAGGATGGAAGCTGCATTGCCCCTGCTGTTGGGCTCATGTCTTTCACCCCTGCCTCACTGGCCCCCAGCCCAGGTGGGGTACTGGAGGAGCTGATACAGTCTGAAGGACTGGAATGGATGTCACGGTCCCAGGGTTCCAGATGGGTGGGAGCTGCTTTGTCTG
This sequence comes from Pan troglodytes, assembly GCF_028858775.2. Classification (NCBI taxonomy): domain Eukaryota; kingdom Metazoa; phylum Chordata; class Mammalia; order Primates; family Hominidae; genus Pan; species Pan troglodytes. Next base: position 131,498,252 of record NC_086015.1, on the reverse strand, counting down.
AGTGTAGGTATGACAAGAGAAAGGAGAAAGTGAGGCACAGCAAGGTGTGACGAGCTCTGCAGAGTTTATGGCTGGAGGGTGAATCATGGGCTTCATTGAACCTTAGGAGTCCTAGTTTGGGTCTACCTTTTTGAGGGAGGTGGGGGAGTTGTGCTAAGGTGTTAACAGGGAGGTTAATGGAACCAACTGAGTCCTCTTGCTAGGGCTGCCTCTCTTTCTCTCTCAGGGGAGAGAGGGACACAAAGGGGCTGGCCTGAGCAGCGCTGGGGCTAAAGGGCAACCTGGATTCAAGATGACAGTACCTCAATGAGCTCTTGAATGCCCTGTGGAGCTTCAGTTTCGGGGGCCTCTGGTCCCCCCGGCTTGGCCGCCACGGGTATAATCGGTGCACCTCGGAACCTGAAATGGAAAATAAGTCCCATCACAGTTACAGAGATCTACATGGACACAAAGCACGTCCATGAAGCACCTGGCACAGTACCAAGTGCAGTGAGCATCCTCTTCTCTCCCCGCATCAACCAAGCCTAGAAGACAGCACCACTGTACTAGCACATGGCACATGATGCAATGGAGGCCCCAAATTTCCCCGTCTGGGGGAAATGTCCCTGCATTGGACATCAGAATTTTAAAGGGCTCTCTTAGATATTAACTTCCACTTTCAGAGCACTCCCTAAGGAGGCAGCAGTGATCCTGGCCCCTAGGCTTCTGAATAAAAGACCTTCTTGAAGAAGACCAATAAATACATCTCAGCCTTCTGAAGAGATGCAAGAAATAATAGTGACCAAAAAGTCTCTGCAGATGTACCTGGAAGCACGCCTCTACAATCTCAGTTTCTAATGCAGAGCATTCTTGCCTAAACTCTACTAGCAAAGCCCCCGCATCTTTAAGAAGACATACTTATTCTGTGTGGACATTTATCTTTCCCATTTAAAAAAAGGAACATTGTTAGGGCAAAAAAAAAAAAAGAGGGAAAGAGAAAATAAATAACCCATAATCCCATCATTTGGTGTATTTTCTTCCAACCATGGTTTTCCCATGCTTTGCCAAGGGATTCTTTTTTTCAGATTTTGGTTATAGTATGTATACGATTTCATATCCTGCTAATTTATTTACCATTATATCACAAAGAACTTTCTGTTAAATGACAGCAACAACAATAACAACTTACATGGCTGAGCCAAGCCTATAATGTGAGGTTTAAATGAAAGCATCTACAACACATGATGGAGTTGTTGCCATCTTATAGATGAGAAAATGAGGCTTAGGGAGTCTAACTGATTTGCTCCAAGTTGTTGGCTATAAACCTTAGAGCCACATTTGAACCCAGCCCATCTGAGTCTGAAGCCAGGGCTCTCAGTCTCTTTGTCACACTTCTCTCCACCTGGGCCTGTTCTTTCATTGTTGACACCTGGACAATGGTACGACCCAGAATTTACATGCTTGTACATGCTTTCCTCCATTACTTATTTGTGATATTTCAAATTTTTCACTATTATAAATTACACTGTGATAAACATGTCAGCGGGCATGAATGGTTTTTTTTTTTTTTTGCCTTGGCTTTGGGATGAATTCGTGGGGTACACATCTAAGAGTGAATACTCACTAATAGATCAGCAAAATGATACAGCAAGGACATCTGAAAAGCCCTCTTCCATGGAAACAAAGAACACTGGCAAAAATGATCAGAATCAACTTGTTCAGAACTCTGGAAATTAACCAAAGGCTTGAGCAATCTGTGGAGTGTTTATTCAAGAAGAGTCTCAGTAAAATCAAGTGAGCTTTTGATGTTTTAACTTGCCCTCTTCCTATGCTAACTCTGCAGCTGTCCTGAAAACCAATCATGGTGAAAACCAGTAGCCTGCCAGGCACTGAAAGGGGCAGAATGGGTTTGAGTTCCTTCAAAGCCCTTCTTCCAGAGAACGATCATGATTTTCCAGTCTGGTGGCTCCCTGGAAGGCCCTACTCACAATGCTATATTTATTTGACCTGCCTTGGAGCTTGCTTAGTGCAAATAGCCTTTTCCCTGGGGGAGTTTGTTGAAAATAATCAGAGCCAATTGTTTAACATCACAGCTGCCTGAGGGAAGCTGTGATGTTTAATAGCCAAAAACTTCTCAAATTTCATGGAAAATATCTACACTTTCAAGAATCTCAATAAACTCTAAATAGGATAAACTCAAAGACACCCACACCTGGCACATTACAATCTAACTGTTGAAGGCCAAAGACAAAGAGAATCTTGAAGCCATCAAGAAAGAAGCAACTGAACTCATGTACAAGGAATCCATAATAAGATTAGCAGCTGGTTTCTCAGGAGAAATCGTGGAGGCCAGAAGGTATCAGGATAATATATTCAAAGAAGTGAAAGTTAAAAATAAAAATAAAAAAAATCTACCAACCAAGAATTTTATATGCAGTAAAAAATGTTACAAAAATGAAGGGAAACATGGGATCACCACATGATCCAGCTATTCCACTCCTAGATATATATCCAAAAAGAACAGAAAACAAATACTCAAAGAAGTACATATCCATACATGTCCAGAGTAGCACTATTCACAATAGCCAAAAAGTAGAAACATCTCAAATGTCTATCAATAGATGAATGGATACACAAACTATGTTGTGTATATATATACAACAGAATATTATTCTGTTGTGACATAAAAAGACATGACATAAAAAGACATGAAGCATCAATACATACTTCAGTGTGGATGAACCACAAAAACACTGTGCTAAGTGAAAGAAGTCAGACACAAAAGGTCGCATATTGTGCAATTCCATTTATATGAAATACCAGAATAGGTAAGTCCATAAAACAGAAAGTAGATTAGTAGTTCCCAGGCTGGTGGGGCACAGAGAATGAGGAGCAAAGGGCTTAATGAATACAATTTCCTGTTGGGGTAATGAAAATGTTCTGGAATTAGATAGTGGTGATGGCTGTACAATTCTTTCCACATTGAAAGTATGAATTTCATAGTATGTGAATTCTATCTCAATTACAGAGAAAATAGATTGAAAGGTATGCTACCTTTTCCACTACCACAATGGACATCTAAGATGCCTATTTCACTGCACACATAACAAAATAGTCTTTTAAAAATTATTTTTAATATATACTTCATTTTAATTTGTATTGCATTGCCTTAATAAGTAAGCCATACAATATTGAACCACTTCCAACGGTTTGTATACCCAATGTATTTTCAGGAGACATTTCTGTAGCACTTCTAGTTCTGGAGTTTGTTTCCTCCAGGAAGAGCCACCCTTACCTTCCTGACACTGAGGCTTGCTCTAAGTGCTTCTCTGTATATAGTCTAGCATGCAACACAGTGGGAGTGGCAGAAAGAGACAGGACCTTTTACCGAGCACCAATGGTACAAGCAATTGTGCTAGAAGCTTTCCAATCCCCATCTTCTCATCACAATCCTGAAAGGTGGGTATTATTCTTCCTCCCCCTATTTCATAGAAGAGGGTCCTAAAAGTTTGGCCAGCTTTGGTAGCTTGTTCCAGGCCACAGGCTAATGAGTGGTGGGGCTGTGATTTAAAGCCAACTCTGAGTTTACTTTAAACCTGAGACTATCATGAGAACAATTCTCCATCAGCCTAGGTTGGAGGCAGGGGCATGTGTCCCTTCTCAAATCCATATGAGAATTTGGAAAGCAGCTGATCTTCAAGGATCAGGGAACATATATTTAAGTCCTGTAGCCAGATTAATAAAACCCTTGCCCTTAATTACATACATTAAATATATGTAATTTTAGTTCTCAAACCAACGAAAAAACGATATGATAGCTATAATTATAGTACCCAATATTATGACAGTTTGCTATCACTTTCAAATTGCAGACATAAATTTATTGAATTCTTAACAACCCTCTAAGGTAGGAAGAACTTCTGTCATCATTCCCATATTCAGAGTCATACATTCATTCTCCAAATATTGGTGAAGCACCCACCATGCACACAGCACCTGGCTAGATGCTTTCACATGACTCCATTTAATCCTCACAGCAATGATGTCAGGTATTATATTATCATTTTAGAGATGAGGAAACTGAGGCACAGAGAGGTCAAATGATTGCTAAAGGGTCGCAGGTGAAGCAAATAGCAGAAGCAAGAAGGAATCCAGAGCTCAGCACTCTGGTCCCAAAAGCCCTATTCCAGAGCCCTGTCCTTCCCACGGTGCTGGGATCCCCAGAATGACCTCCAGCATCCGCTCCCCAGGGACACTGACCTGGAAGATGGCATCAATGGTCTTTCAAAACACAAAACCAGAAGATTGAGCCCAGTGCCAGCCTGGGCACAAAGAGGGGATGACAAAACATCAAGGTCGCTCTGCTCCCTCCCTTCCTCCTCCTCTCTCAGGGTTGACCTGCACATAGACCAATTGTCCCACATCCTCTTCACAAGCTTTGTCAAATTTGTGTGCCACCTAAGCTATTCTTTGCTCATTTATTTTCCTTGAAAGAATTAATGTTCTTACTTAAATATATTTATTTTAAAACACAATTTCATGCCACTATCTAAATGGAAAACCACCACATTCCACAAATAAAAGGTAGAGTAGAAGCCCTCCCACCACTGGTCACTTTAAGGACATCCATGAGGCAACGCTCTGCACTCCCTCTGCAAAACCTGCTCCTGGCTCCTAGCATGCCAAACCTCCATGCTGGGGGGGACAGCTTGACGCGCACAGGCCACGCTCAAGAGGTGAGTACTTCCTGCACTTTTGCCTCCTGACCTTTATGCTGAACCTGGTTATGCTGTAAAGTTGGTAATGCCCGTTATAAGCTTCGCTGTAACAACATAATTTAATTTAGTATTATGAAACAACAGTGTGAAAATAGCTATTCCTATGAAAACTAAATTGAATGCTCTGGAAAGGTGTGATAAAGACAAATCTCCTTAAAATCTGGTGTTAAACTAGGTGTGGATAAGAAAACCATAAAAGACCTGCAGGGAGGTTGTGTGAAAACAGAAAAATCCTGTACTCAGACTTGCTTCACTGAAATTGTGGGCAGTGCACTGCATTCGGGAGTGGTTTATAGATGAAAGGTGACTTGGAGCTCTAGTTAGTGGGCTCATCCTGGAAGAAAAGACGAGCTGGGCAGAACATATCCCAGCAAGTGGCAGGTGGAACAAAGCCGTGGAGCCCCTCTGGAGAGCATCTGAGCAAAGAGAAAGAAACTGCTGTTCAAACACTCACAACAGAATTAAAGTCAGTCACTGAGGCTTTCTCTGGGAAATCTTACTAGAGAGCACCTCCACAACACTGAGAAAACCGCAAAAACTTAGAAGATGTGACCAAGAGAAACAATCATATGCAAAGAAAAGTATGCCACACTTGGATAGAAAAAGCCAGAATGATCACAGTTGCTGCCCACAGTAATGCAACTGGAGCCTGCACACTACAACTTTTCCTTATTGCCAAATCAGCAAACTCTAGAGCTTTCAAAAACATAAATTCTGGGCCAGGCATGGTGGCTCACACCTGTAATACCAGCACTTTGGGAGGCAGAGGCAGGAGGATCACTTGAGGCCAGGAGTTCTATACCAGCCTGGGCAACACAGAGAGAACCCATCTATAAAACAAGTGTTAAAAATTAGCCAGATGTGGTAGCACATGCCTGTAGTCCCAGCTTCTTAAGAGGCTGAAGCAGAAGGATTGCTTGAGCCCAGGAGTTCAAGGTTATAGTGAGATCCAGACTGGGCAACAAAGTGAGACTCTGTCTCAAAAATACATACATACATACTGACCAAGAAGAACATACAGAATATAGCTTACTTAACTGTATTCAGACCAAATGAATTAAAGATAACATATAGATTATAAGTGATCATGCATGGAAAACTGAAATGATAAATGACACAAAAACCAAACATTCTTCAAAAGCACAGCCTGAAGAAGTGGAGTCAGGCCCAAATTCAGAACTCAAATCCACATGCAGCCAAGAAGCCCCAGACCAGCCTGGCCCGGCTGCCAGTGTCTTGGTGCTGATGAGGAAAGGGAGGCATGATGCTGCGAATGTTGTATTTCTTCTGTAACAGCTTTTATTGTTGATTTTATTAAATAAATATGCATGTATATGTTTTAAGTTAAAATATTATGTTTAAGGCATGAATGTGTCATTTTTTATGATTCTCTGCTTCAAGGGACTTTTTTGATTAACCAACCACAGTCCAATCTCAGGGGACAAGAAATCTTCTACTACTGTAGCTACAAAAATAAACACAAAGAAAACAAAATAGAGCTATTAAATTCTAGCTAGATACTATTACCTGCTGAAGGCACTGAGCCTGGTTAAAAAGTTAGGGAAATCTTTAAGACACAACAGTACCAATTTGAGACATTTTTCTGACTTAATAAAAGAGATTTAAAGATAACTGAAGAAGGATTAACTTTCATTGCAATTTTGCCACATCCAAGCACAGTCCCAGATGGATCTCGTGTGACATGTGGTGCACGTCCCTCACTCTGAATAATACTGCCTTCATCTTCCTCAGACCCTAGGCCATCCCCTCACATTCCCCCACTATAGCCCCAAACAGAAGCCAGGCGAAGGATCCAGCCCAAGAAGAGGCACCTGAAGGGAAGAGCCCAAGCTTGCTGCCAGGTCTATGGGGGCCTTCCAGGAACCCATGCTGACACCCCAGCCCCGGCCCCGCTCCCCAGCCCCTCCAAGCTCTTCCCTGGACTCACATCCAGAGACTCCTACAGCCCCAGATTTCTCTCCTCTTGGGACAAAAGCCCTCTTGCTTGACACCCCCACCCTGCCACTTTCAATCAACATCCAATTTCTCCTTCTTCTCATATTTCAAAACAAATCCCACTTCTGTTTACCCATCAGAGCTTATGGCTGATTTTCTTACAAGGTCACTTCTGTCTCCTTCCCTTTTAAGTGCAGGACATTTACTAAGTACTTCCTCTGCGCCAGTCTCCACGGAACATGCACAACAAATACACAAAGGGCTCCCAAGAGCAATGGGGGTGAGGGGCTGGGGCACCAGACCAGGGTGCCAATTCCATGTGACACTAAGAGGAACGGGGGCCAGGGTTCGGGGAAGCATGGCAGAGAAAGAAGTTCCTGAAGGTCAAGAGCAGCTCCCAGTGGTCAACTCAGTGCTCTTCCCTTGCAATCGCTTTCCTCTGTGGCATCTGACCAGGTGACTGTCCAGCAGTGGCATCCTTCCCTCCTCCCTGACAACCCCATACCTTTATTTCCATGGCCCTTGACCATCCTTCACGTCCCCGAGAGGCCCTTCTTCATCACTCATGTGCCCACTGCAGGCCTCCCCAAAGAGTGGCCAGAGAGGCCAACTCTTCCCCTGCATGCTGACCATGAGGGCCACAGCCCCCTTGTGGGCCGCTCCCAAACCGCATCCCCAGCCAAGCCCCATTCCCAGCACTCTAGTTCTACCCTGCCATCTGCCATCAGGCTGCCTCCTGGCCTCTAATTCCTGGCCTCTGATATGGGATGGCATTGCCCTGGCCTCTGAATTAGTCCTCTCTGACTGCATGGTCACTGATGTCTCTCATCAGTCACTGCATCCAATTGGTTCTCCTCTTAGGATCTTGCTCCAATCCATCCTGATTTTCATTCTTAATGGGTTCCACTCTGGGTCAGGCTCTTCTCACCCCAGGCCTCCCAACTGCTCTCCAAAGTGCATGCACAGACCACAGCTGTGAGAACCTTCTAGCAGCACCACTCTGAGGTGCTGGCCCTCTCCCCTCCCCACTCTCAGGACTCTGTGACTGTCCTGGGATGAAGTCCTGGCCCAGGGTGGTACACAAGGCCCTCTGGGGTCCGCTCCAGTCTCCCCACACTGATTCATCTCAGCAAAAGCCCTGGGTATCTGCATTTTTAAAACCCAAGCTCACACTGTTGCCCTCACCTCCTTCCCCTCCTCTCCTAGGCAAACCTCACCCAGGCAATGGCAGCCTGAGGCAGGATTCCAGCTAGAAACCTAGGACTAATTTCCATTCCACAGCTGGTTTATGCGATTTCACCTCACTCAGCCCCCATTTCCCTGTCCAACATGAGATGGCATGACCTAGATCACAGGGTTGTCTCCCAGACTGAATCGGTTAACATGTGTAAAAGTGCCGTTTGGAACTCATGAGGAGCCCTGGGAACTGCTGCAACCACCAGCCGTCTGTACCAGCACAACAGCCACAGATGACGGCACCCCTTCCCAGTGGCCAGTTCCTGGCCTGTGCTCCATATTTTGAACCTCACCCCTGCTTAGTCATCACATGCCCTTCTAGAGTTAGTCCTCATTCCTGACTCCCCAGCCAGAAGCAAACTTGCCTTCCTCAGAATCCCCTTGCTACTCTGAGGAGCCACTTCAGCTCTGGCCTTTAACTCCGACACAAAGCAAATTCCCTAGCTCACCTTCGCCATCGTCCAGGTACTCAGGCTCTCCTGTCCAACTGCACAGGAAGCTCCTCAGTTGGGAGGAGCTTAATTCAACTGGCCTTTAAAACCTCATCCCACTGCCCTGGCCTGGTTGGGAGCAAACCCTTGAAGAAAATCAGATTTTTTTCTTTTTTAAAGACAAGAGAAGTAACTCTGAGGAAGCTGAAGTTCCCTAAAGAGCAACTTAAACAATCTCAGGGGCCACTCATTGCTCCAAAGGTCAGTGTGACACGATGATTTCAGTTCAGTAAGGAGATTCCAAAGAGGGCCACAGACCCACCTGTCAATCAGTTCTAGAGTAGCTCAGACATGACACACTGCCCCCACAGAAGTAGCGGGGCTTAGGTCTTTGCCTTGAGAAAGGCAATACCCAGAAGGACAAAAGAGAGCTTGGAGAGGGAACGAGGGAGGGAAAAATAATTCACAAAGGAAGGAACAGTGAGGAGAGGGAAGGAAAGAGGAAAAGGAAAAAATAACACTGAGGAAGAGAGACAGAAAAGAAGAAAAGAAACACAGGAGAGAAAATGGGAAAGGCAGGAAAAGAACTCAGACTTCTCTGCGACCTGCTCTGTACCAGGCACCAAGCTTGGTGGTGTCCATACCATCTCAATAGTCCATGGGCAGGGGTTCAGGTACCATATTCAGAGAAGCTATGACTCGCCCAGGGAGCCAGGGAGTAAGTGGCTGGTCTGCAGGAGTCCAGAGTCCAGGCCTCTCCCATAGGAGAAAGAGATGGGTAGGAGAAAAATCTATTCTTAGCACGAAGGCTCCATCCGCAGAGCTGACGGAGCCAAGACCCAGCCATGTACACTGGCTCTGCTTCCACGCCCTGAGCCTGAGGCTCAGAGGGACACAGAGTTGTAGGAACGTGCATGGGGAATTCCAGAGATTACCTATAAAGCTTTTGGAAATTCAACTATCTTTATCCAAACCCTTTTGGGCAATATATAGTAATAGAACATAACAGTGTGTTGGGCCAGGTGTCTGGCCCTTTCCCAGACTCAAGAGAAGCTAGCCTTCCCAACACGCTGAACATGCTACACATTAGGGCACCCTGGCTTCTGGCTGTACAAGGGAGACCCAGCTCCATGGAGCCCTGGGGAGTAGAGTTTAGCAGCCACTGGATTGGTGTCTGGGGTCTAGGAGTACAAGGGGCTCCAGCCAGAGACGGCAGCTGCATAGCTCTGTAGTGCGGGCAGGAGCTGACCAAGAGCTCATTCAAGGACTGCTGTCCCTGCCATCCCACTGTCTCCTCCAGACTTCCCTGGCAGCTACAGTATGTTGCGGTGCTTGCTGGGCCTAGACGTGCTGATTGTGTATGCAAGCTGACGTTCGTTAGCACACAAAAAAAGTTTCAGATAAATATATATGTGTATGTGTGTGTATATACATATATATATGAATTTATAATCCATATAAAGATATATAAACAAATAGAGTATAAATAAATTTTACCTTTGGGATAGTAGATTCAAAACAGCCAACATTTATTAAGCCTCACTTTTCTCAATAGTCAAGCCAGACACAAAACCTACCTCTTAGGAAACTGTAAGGATCCGACTGATTCCACGAACTATGTATGCGAAACCCCTAGTACAGTGCCAAGTACACAGCAGGTTCTCCACATGTTACAGCTATTATTCCTACATATCCATGGTGTGCCAGGCTCCACGTGAAATGCTCCCTCATATTAAACGCTATGAGACTGAACTTTTCAGCTCCCCTTTTACAAAGGAAGAAACAGCAGCTCAGAGAGATGGAGTGAGTCGCCCAAGCACACACAGTTAGTCAGCCACAAAGCTAGTATGGAAAATACACCTAGTCAAAGTCCACTCAGTAGCAGAGAAATTCCTTGAGATTGGCATTCAACCCATTCACAGGGAGGGAGGCAGGATCAATGGAGTCCCTGGTGGGCTCCAGACAGAGGGCTCTGGCTAAAACAGACAGAAGGAAATAGAAAGTGTTTAAAAAGCAGGAAGAAACACAAAGGGAGTCTGGGGGAATGATGTATCAAGGATGCTGTCAGATGATAACATTTAGTGGAAAAATAAACAGAAAAGCCTAGAACACAGAACAGTGTCAATGCTGTGATAACAACTACCTCAAATTATGTACACGCAGGAAAGACTGACAGGGATCCTGGGGGAAAAACACTTTAATTTGATGCATTGAGAAGATTGTGGGTACATTTTTATCTTCTGTTTTGATTTCTGTTAACATTGATAAATGCTTATGCAAGAGTAATTTTAAATGCTTTCAGAGATAAAGAAATCACAAAGAAGAACAAAGAGTTTGACTACATAAAAATTAGAAACTTCTGCATGTCAAAAAAAGCAACTAAAATGGAAAGACAACAAATGCCAAACACTTATTTGTAGCAAATATGATAGAAGGGTTAACAGCAATATCTTTACTAATATTAAACACTCCCAAAAATTAAAAAAAAAATTAAAATTGCAAGAGGCAAACAGACAAAATTTTTTACATGGGCATAACTCACACATACAAAAGCACAACTGTTCAAAACACTTCAGGAAATAAAGAATCACAAATTAAAACAAGAACAAAATACCATTTCTACTAAGTTACCATTTCTACTAAAACACTATTTTCTACTAAGTTTCAAGTATAGTTTAAAATTATAAACCAAAGTAATCTGCTGACACCTGTGTAAAATGGTAGAACACTTCCGGAAAATAATATGGCAATGCACAGCAAAAAGTTTAGAAATGTTCAGACCCCTTGATCTAATAATCTCATACCTGCAAATCTATCATGAGGAAAAAGGTGAAAATACAATTTAATGATGTACAGAGATGTTCACCTTAAGGCTTTATTTTTAAGAACAGAAACTTAAGCCAGTCTAGTAGGTCAACAGAGCGGTGGTTACATGAGCAAATGATATGTAAAATGTTAAGTAATAAAAGCAGAAATAAAAATGTACATGCCTCATGACTATGACTATATGTAAAGAAAAGATGGGGGGAGGACTCAGCAAAGTTGCAGGGTACAAGTTCAAAAATCAGGTGTGTTTCTATCCACCAGCAATGAACAATCCAAAATAAATTAAGAAAATAATTCCTTTACAATGGCCTCTAAAAGAATCCAATACTTAGGAATAAATCGAAGAGACAAAAGCTTTGTACGCTAAAAACTACAAAACATTGCTAAAAAAAAAAAAAAAAAAAACTAAAGATGACTTAAACAAAAACATATCCTATGGTTCATGGATTAGAAGATTTAATGCTGTTAAGATGCCAATACTACCCAAAGAGATCTACAGATTCAATGCAATACCTATCAAAATTCCAACAACCTTTCCACAGAAATGGAAAAGCAGATTCTCAAATTCATGTGGAACTGCAAGGAGCACCAGATAGCCAAAACAATCTTGAAAAAGAACAAAGATAGAAGAGTCATACTTTCTGACTTTGAAACTTAATACAAAACTACAGACATCAAAGCAGTGTGGCACTAGCCTAAGGACAGACATATAGACCAATGGAATAGAACAGAAAGCCTAGAAATAAACCCACACATATATGGTCAATCGATTTTTTACAAAGTTAAAAGGGGAAAAGACAATCTTTTCAACAAAAGTGCTTGGAAAACTGGATATCCACATGCAAAATAATGAAGGTGAACCCTTAACTTACATCATATACAAAAATTAACTCAAAATGATCAAAGACCTAAACTTAAGAGCTAAAGCTACAAAATTCTTAGAAAAAAACACTGGATAAAAATCTTCATGACACAGGATTCGGCAACAGTTTCATGGATATGACTCCAAAAGCACAGGCAATTAAAAAAAATGATAAACTAGACTTCATCCAAATTAGGAAGTTTTGTGTATCAAAGGACACTATCAACGAAGTAAAAAGACAATCTACACAACAGGAGAAGATATTTGCAAATCATATCTCTGACAAGGGATTAATGTCCAGAATACATAAATAACTATTACAATTCAACAACAACAACAGAAAACAACCCAACCTAAAAATGTACAAAGGATTTGAATAGCTATTTCTCAAAAAAAGATACACAAATGGCCATTAAACCATGAAAAGATGCTCAATATCATTAGTAACTAGGGAAATGCAAATGAAAACTATGATGATATACCACTTCATACCTCCTAGGATGTACTGAGAGGAATTGAAAGCAGAAAATTGAATAAATAGCTATACATCCATGTTCATAGCAGCATTATTCACAGTAGCCAGGAAGCAACCCAAGTGTCTACCAACAGAAGAATGGATAAATAAAATGTGGTATATAGACATAATAAAACACTATGCAACCACAAAAAGGAGTGAAATTCTGACACATGTTACAATAAGGATGGACCTTAAAAACATTATGCTAAGTGAAATAATCCAGACACAAAAGGCCAAATAGTATATTATTCCACTGATAAAAGGTACCTAGAACAGGCAAATTCATAGAGATGAGAAGCAGAATAGAGGTTGCCAGGGTGGGAGGAAGGGAGAAAGGGGAGTTATTGCTTAATGGCTACAGAGTTTATGTTGGGGGTCATGAAAAAGTTTGGGGTATATATAGTGGGGACAGGTACACAGCACTGTGAATGTACTTGATAGCTCTGAATTATACACTTACATGTGGCTAAAATGATAAACATTATGTTATATGTATTTTACCACAATAAAAAAAATGTGGAAGAAAAAGTGGGGGCAATACTACACATAGTTAAAAAGAAAAAAGAAATGAAAAAACCCAAAAGTGCCAGCAGCTGCCATTTGAGAAAAGAAATCTTTGGGCGGGCTCTTCTTTCTTTTAACTACTTTTCTCTATTTTCCAAGTTTTCTTTCAGTTACTCTTTGGACAGAAAAAAATACATTTAATGTTTTGAACACTTTTTCGGTTTTGATAGGTACATGGTTCACCAGTCCACATTTTCCCTTTATAGACAGAAAGTTTCTTTGCATCTGGACTGGCATTTATGAAGGGTTTACTTAACAAGGGAACATAAGAAAATGAAATAGTCACTTAAAATAATTTAAAGAAGTTCTTTGCTTCATGGAGGTAAAAGCTAATGTTCAGTAGGTCACATGCCCACTGATTACAACCCCTCAGGGTGACAGTCCTCTCCTTTCCCTACCAGCCTGCTGGTGCTGGATGAGGGCAGGAGGCGCTTCCAAGGACCCTCAGATGGACAATTTCCTCTGGATGTGTGATAAAGTCCATAATTTGATCTTCAACCAATACACTAAAATAGAAATAGTAATTTTCACAAGCAAATGAGAATTTTCCTTAAATTTAATTAATCAAAACTATTACTATTAATTAACCCTTAAACGTACCCTAAGCCCTTCCCTGAAGGTCCCATTTCTATAGTAAATGATACTGAGGTTGTATCTGAGTACTGAGGTTGTACTGGGTTTTTATGCGGGAGTCCAAAAGACCTGTTCTTCCTTTTCTAACAAGTAAATAAAACGACAGGGAGATCAAATAACTCACTAAAAAGAAGATATAATTTTTTATCTTCCTTTTTACAGTCTCATATCCACTTCCGCTGGGAATAACAAAGTCTGAATTCTTATGCAACACTTATCTAAATGTGTCGATTTTATCGGATTGATGAATTTTGCTAACAAAAGGCAGCGCTAGAAAATCTTTTATGACATATTTGGCCCATTCACAGGGCTGGAGCTTTAATTTAACCAACTTGAGAATTCTGAGGGAGAGCTGCAGGTGTTGGATCTGAAAAAAACATCATAAATGGGAAGGCATATCAATCTTTATGACAGGGAAACAAAAACGCTCTCTACTTGCTTGCCCTCCATGGGCAGAAGAAGGAGAGGTGGAAGTGGCAGGATATTGTCTCAGGCTGCATAGCAAAGAGGAAGCATCCCTGTCTCCCAGTGACCGCTATTTAGTATTGATCAAAAGGGACTGGCCTAGAGAGGAAGAGAGAAATTGATAAAACAATGAGGTCTGTCAACACTGTGCTCAACAAGGACATTTTCTCATTTTCTTGACCACATCAGAATTAGTCATTCCTGTGGCCGCCTGAGCAACCAGGTGGCTTTCTGTCTCACAGTCCCCCTGTGCCTCCCACACCCCTGCCCTTCTCGGTAGCACTGCCAGCTTTCTTCCACATTTACTGTGATCCAGGCGAACTGCTTCACCAGGGCTGTGGATTCTCCCGCTAGATATCTCCCCAAGCCACCTCCTCCCTCCATGCTCTGCCTCAACTCAGAGCAACACCTTCTCTCCCTGGTAAAACCACTACAGTTCAGTAGCCTCTGCTGCTCCTTCTCCTTCTCCTCCTTCTCCTCTCTGCTGCCTCCTGGGTCCTCCTCACCATGCCAGCCTTCCACCTGCAGCCAGTGATCTCCTAATGAAAAACCTCATCTAGCCACCCCTTGCATAAAATTCCTTAATAACTTCCTACTTTCCACAAGATAAAACTGTAAACTCCTTGGCAGAAGATGCTAAAAAGGTCCTTTGTGATTTGGTGTTTCCTAGTCTGGCTTCCAGCAGCAACAACCATCTGTCTGTCTGTCCACCCAATCTTACAAGCTTCTGTAACAGAAACAACCAGTCATCTACCAAAATTCATCTTCCCCTTTTGATAATCGAGTTGTAGAGAAGCAGATAGCAAGAGAACACAGTCCTAGCCTCTCTTGCACCAAAGTATGGCCAATATATGTAGGCGGGACTAAGTTTTTATCAAGACAAGCTAAGTAGAAAGGATCTGAACCCTTGCCAGTCCAGGCCTTGCACACTGGGCACAGAGTCCCTGTGTTCCTTCTCCTTCCTGTGAGCTGAGACACAGAAGGGCTTGTGCCTCATCAAATTCTAGTTTCTTTATGCTCCTGTGGTTTTTGGCCTCTTTTAAAAACACGTTAGCCTTTACCTCATTTAATGCAGCCCTTATGTGAGCAAATGCCAGGTTGAGATCCCACTTACTAGGACGGGAGGCTGACACCTGCCTGTCCAATTCATGTTTGTGAAATGAACATGGGAGGCCCCAGAAGCCTTCTTATGCAGTGAACATTGCTCTCATTAGCAGACCTACTTGGTGTTCTCTAGGGTCTTCTGCATTTTCTTGGTCATTTTATCAATTGCTGCCTGTCTCTTTCCTTCAGGTAAGAGGTCTATTTTGTTCAGCACCACGACCAGCTTCTGGCAGGCAATCTGGCCGATCACAAGGCATTCCGCTGACTGGGTCTGCATCCCCTTGGTCACATCAATGACCAGCATCATCAGATCAATGATCTGGGCCCCTGGAATAAGAGAAGAGAAGGTTAGAAAGGGAAAAGGGGTGGTGAGCCCCACAGAAAGTTGCCCAATGCCCCAGGTCAAAGCACTGCAGTAAAAGTGAGCAAAGTGGAATAAATGGTGACTACACAGCTCCTGGCTACAGGCCCTGTGCTAGGCACTTGGACCTGAAGCTTCAGAACTGCCATGGCAGATGAGGAAACTGAGGTCCACAAAACACAGAGAGCTTGCCCAGGATCGCACTGCTAACACGCAACAGGGCTGGGTTTAGGTATAGGCTCGTCTAACTCCAAAACCCGTGCCTTTCTATTGCACCAATCCTATCACTTTCATTCCATTTGACAGAGGAAGAAATGTCTCAGCAGGGGGAAAAAAAAAAGTTTCGTACTAGGCTTGGCAAATGGCTAGATACTTGCCCTTGCTAAGAAATGAGAGAAGACTGAGAAAGTAGACGGGGCAGAAGGGGGAGGATTAGGGAGTGGACAGCATCTTTTCCTCACAGTGCTACGGCTCAGTCCTATTCCTTCTGGGGTGTTAGGAGCATCTAAGGTTCTGTGTCACAATCGCTAAGTACTGAACATTTGTGTGCGTGTGTGCGTGTGTGTGTGTGTGTGTGCGTGCACGCTTGTGAGCATCATCCTACTGTACGGCACACCTGAGCTGAACAACAGCAGGTAGACAGACAAGTTACAGAAAGTGAATGAAGGGAAACTGCTATAAATCATGTCAGGAACATAATGTTAGCCAGTGAAGTGACTGTTTCCTTTTTAACGGGATTTGGAGTCATTTCAACAAGAAGCGTGTAACTTCATACTGCAGGAATATACAAACATTTTCCCTATTAAAATGAAGAATAATTACATTTTGAGCTTATAAGAATGCCCATGAAGCATTTCTCGGGATCGGATTATGGTCATTGGCAATGCAGAGGAGACTGCTCTGTGAATGACTCTGATGATGCTGATTCTATCCCACTGCTGGGGATAGAGGGAAGGCATGGAGGAGGGAGGGCCTTTCTTTTTTCGGGCACTCTGACTATGCACACTAGGTCAGCTTACTTAATCTCCAGTAAACTTATGTTTCAGATGAAGAAACGGAGACTCAGAGACATGGGTCTAGGTCATATGCTCTAGATCACACAGCCAACTAGTATCGAAGACACTAGAAATCAGGGCTCCTGACACCACTGCTGAAGAATTCTTCCCACTGTTCCAAGAGGCCTCTTGGTCACCCCTGTCCTGTGACACTCCTCTGGCCTCCCACAGAACGGTGTGTCTCTCTGACTTCAGGTAGACCTAGGCATGCCCCAACCCTCCTGTCTCCCACTCTGCTTCTCCCTGTCCAGCCTCCTCTCCTCATCCTGCCAGCTGGGGCCACAGGGCTAGGCTCAGGTGCACGCAGCAGCAGCAGCAGCATCTCCTCTGCCAGGTCAAGGGGCAGGAGGGCCCAGGTCTCTGCTACAGCCACAGAGGGGATGGACACCGACTCTATCATCTACCATGAACAGAACAGACTATTAAAAACAGGCTCGACTCATCTGATAGACTCCCTCTCATAGCTACTGAATTACCAACTCTCCTCTGGACTCTTTCTCTGTTCCAGCTCCAGTTCCCATAGCCCATGGCAGGCTCATGTTGGCTAGTCCCTAATGGGCTGCTGCAGCTCAGATGTGGCCCTCCAAACTCCATCCTCCAAACAGCCTTCCCAAAGGCACTTTCTAAAAATATATCACTGATTCATATACTGCTGGGCAGGAGCGGGGGTCGGGGGTTAACTGGTATAACCTCTCAGAGGCACATAATCTTTGACCCAGCCAAGCAGCATGTTTGTTACAGCTAATGCTGGAAACTAGGTAAATGTCCATCAGCAGGGGACAGGTTGAAAATAAGAATATAATGCTATAATGCCATGACAGAATACTATACACCCATTTAAAAGAATGAAGAAGCTCTTTATCTACCACTATGGAATGATATCCAAGGCGGAGTGAGTGAGAAGGGCAAGGCACAATGTGCAGAGTGTGATTTGTGTTGAAAAGGGGATAAGGTATACGTGTGTGTGTGTGTGTGCACGTGTGTGGGTGTCACATACTGCATAAGTATTTGCTTCTACACACATAAAATATCTCTGAGGGAATGCAAAAGAAACTAATGACTTGGTTGTCTGCTGGGAGACCGAAGATGAGTAGGAAGGAAATTCTCTGTACATTCTTCGGTTCCTTTTCATTTTAAACAGGGATGTGTAGTATCTGTTCTAAAATAAAATTATAATTTTAAGTGCATAAATAAATAAATAATACAATAAAACACAGACCTGACCATGCCCTTCTCATGCTAAGAGCCCCACTGTCCACTGGAAAAAAAAAAAAAAAAAAAAAGACTCCCCACTGTGGCTTTGGGAGGCTCCCTGTTTTTTAACTACCAGTTGCTTCCCACTCACCTTGTGCCAAGCACCATGCTGTGTGCTCCACAAACCCTTTCCTGGGCTTTTTGCCCTCTCCCCATGGCCCCATGACACTCATGCCTCCCTCACACAAGCTGAGCCCAAGCCTTCCCTACCCAGAAGATACACCCAACTGTCTTCCGGGTCCTAACCATCAGTAAATCTGGGAACTGGCCACAGGGCTGTGAGACTGGGTCTTGAGGCAGGATGAGATAAAGCCCAGCAGGGAACAAGGAGGGAGGAACACGTTGGGGGCCCAGCCTATTTTCCAGTCTCCACCTTCACAGCAGAATGGATCCTGCACTGGCCCCACAGGCCTCCCTCTCCGGTGGGCGAAGCTGTGCCCACAGAACCAAGGCCACTCAACCTCATGGGTTCCTTAAGGACTTCTCCAGAGTAATTCTGACTATCCAAGTTCCCTCTAGAACTTAAACACCTGCCACTACCTAGCCCCTAATTTACAGATGAGGAAGTCGAGGCTTTAGGGAAGTCTGTTGACTGCTCATGGTTATACAGCAGGTAGGTGGCAGAGAAGAGATCTGAACCCTGGTGCCCAGGTTCTTAACTCCCACGCCACACAGCCCGCCCTGCCCAGTGGGGACCCAGCCCACAATTTCTCCCCCTCCCCCCATCAACTCT
The DNA here is from genome assembly GCF_028858775.2 of Pan troglodytes. Lineage (NCBI taxonomy): Eukaryota > Metazoa > Chordata > Mammalia > Primates > Hominidae > Pan > Pan troglodytes. The sequence continues at coordinate 131,479,498 of NC_086015.1, read as the reverse complement.
CCCACTTCCCATCTAAAGATCAAGGTAGGACCCAGGTGGACTCTCGCCCCTTTCCCTTCCTTGCCTTTGCCCCTGCTCCTGCTTTGCCCAGAACACCTGCCCCAGGTTCACTTGCCCCTGATCCTTGATGCCCCACCCAGCTGCATGCTGAGGGTTCATAACCAAGGCCTGGGTTTTCAATCTGTATTCACAGCACAAGACCCAGCTTGGGCACAGCTTAATACATCGTTGCTGGACTAATGCAGCAAATGTCCATATCCCTGCCTCTTCTACTTTATTCACCAGGAATCTGTTCCTCTTCTTCAACAGTCGATTTCCTATTGGTATACACAACTATCCAGTCAACTATCCAGTAGGGGAATGACTCATGTGCTCCACGCATCAGGCCCTCTTGCTTCTCACGCCTATTGAGATCCTGTGGATGGGAAATGAAACTGATTGACAGACCCAGAAAACTAAGCACAGATAGGACCCAAACACTCAGGAGCCAGTTGGGATTTCATCTGCAGCCTGATCCAGCATCCACAAGCCGTCTTTGTTCCAAAAGGCCAGGCTCTTGAGCAGACCCCGTGCAGCGCAGCCAGCACCAGGGACTTCTAAGGAGCCCAGAGGTCAGAGGGACTTGACTGGCCACACTGGGAACCAGAGTAGCACTGGAAACCCGGGGTCATCACCAGGCAACTGCCTGCTGCCTGGCAGCAGCTCTCAGTTACTTTCTTTTCTTCATCAAACTTTTGATCAGACGACAGGAAGTGACACAACTGGCCCGTCTTGCCTTTTTCAAAATCCCTAGTAGTTTCATAGAATGAATCAAACAGTGTCCTTCCCAATTCCCATGAACCCAGGGTAGGAAATCGCTCTGAGACTAGAGGGACATAGCGAGTGAGTGGGTGGGAAACACAAGACAAAAAAATCAAGGCTTATAAATGATCCTCTATATTTCCCAATCTATCAGAGTTTTTCATCTAGTTGTACTGACTATAGTATCCTTAAAAGATTTGCAGAATAATTATAATAGGGTTAAAGTTTCTCAGTACATTTAAAAATTACAATTTCCAATTCTGTAAATTATATATCTTAATCATTTCAAAAATAATGAAAAACTTACAAGGGTCAGCATTTAACAAAGCATAAGTTATCTGTGAGGTGTAATTTTCCTTTTGGGACTGAAGGAATAAAATATGTTCAGAAAAAAATTCAGCTGGAGAAACTTAACATTATACTTTGAACATATTTTAGCAACCTCAAAATCAGATTTTTTTTTTTTTAAAGTCAAAGCTATGGGCATTATAAGAAGGAGAAATAATCTTACATTTAAAATAAAGAAAAAAAAATTTTATTTCCAACTTATATTTTAAGTTCAGGGGTACATGTGCAGGATGACCAGGTTTGTTATGTAGGTAAATGTGTGCCATTATTTGTTATTTATTTATTTATTTTTTGAATTTTAGAGGCAGGGTCTTACTGTTGCCCAGGCTGGAGTGCAGTGGTGCAATCATAGCTCACTGCAGCCTTGAATTCCTGGGCTCAAATGATCCTCCTGCCCTAGCCTCCCAAGTAGCTGGGACTACAGGTGCATGCCACCATACCCAGCTTATTTTTAAAATTTTTTTGTAGAGGTGGAGTCTTGCTATGTTGCCCACGCTGGTCTCGAACTCCTGGCCTCAATAGATCCTCCCACCTCAGCTCCCAAAGTGCTACTAGGATTACGGGCATGAGCCACTGTGCCTGGCCAAAATTTGTTTTTGACTGGTGACTTTTTAAATATTCATTGAACAATGTAAATACATTTTATCAACAATATAAAACTGCAGTGGCAATTAATATCCTACTATTATTATGACCATTTGCCAAATACATTAACTCTCTCTGTGCCTCAGGCTCCTCATCTTATACAAGGACGATGATACTGCCTATGTTATTGGATTGCACTGAAGATTCAATGAGATCAGATATGTAAACAATTTAGAACAGTGCCTAGACATATGAAATCCTCAATTATATTAGCTGTCACCACGGTTTTCACTTCTACATCTGCTATTATGACATGCACAGTGGTGGTCTACATGTCTTCATCTCTTCTTACCTACATCTCAACACCAACTCTGCAATGTGGGTATTACAAATGGGAAAACAGGCTGGGTCTGTAACCCCAGCACTTTGGGAGGCTAAAGTGGGCAGATCACTTGAGCTCAGGAGTTCAAGACCAGCCTAGGCAACATAGTGAAACCCCGTCTCTACAAAAATACAAAAATTGGTTCAGCGTGGTGGCACACGTTTGTAATCCCAGCACTTTGGGAGGCTGAGGTGGGTGAATCACTTGAGCTCAGGAGTTTGAGACCAGCATGGGGCAACATGGTGAAACCCTGTCTCTATACAAAATACAAAAATTAGCTAGGCGTAGTGGTGCATGCCTGTAATCCCAGCTACTTGGGAGACTAAGGTAGGATAATCACCTAAGCCCAGAGAGGTCAAGGCTGCAGGTCAAGGCCTGATTACACCACTGTACTCCAGCCTGGGTGACAGAGTGAGACCCTGTCTCAAAAAAAAAAAAAAAAAAAAAAAAAAGAGAGAGAGAGAGAACAAAGGCTTAGAGAGGTGAAGTAACCAAGTCAGGTCAAGGAGCAAGGATTCAGAGGGATTTGAACTCAGTCTACTGATTTTGCTCTACAACAGTACCCTGAAACTCTGAGCAGCAAGATCTTATGTCCAGAATAAAACAATTGCTCTGTACAAGCCCCCTGTGGGTGTTCCAGGACAAAACGGGCAGGTTTCAGAGGTCCCCACCTCAGAACACAGCTTCTCAGACTCCAGGGCGAGAGCCTTATATTATTATTTGCAGCTGTTTTTATTCATTTATTCAACGTATTGCCTATCTCCTCATTATATAGGTAAGAAGACTGAGGCTGAGACAGGTTAAATAACTTGCCCAAAGCCACCCAACTAGGGGCAAGAACCCAGGATTGATCAGGCTCCATCCAACACAGGTTGCAGCTGTCCCAACCCTGACTCTCTGCCAAGGGCAGGGGATGGGAAGGCAGCAAGACTTCAGTCACATTGCAGCCCATTCTGCAGAGAGAGCAAGGAGAAAATCAGTTTTAAGGAGAATTAGTTTTCCTCCTTCTGCAGTTTTCCTGAAACAGGGTAAGCCTGGACTTTCCCTCTCAAATTCCTACTGGTACCAGGAAGGTGTGGGACTAACCAGCAGTGTCCAGCCTGTCCTCCTTAGCACAGGCTCAGAGGATTTGGAAATGGAAGGGGCTTAAACAAGAGGGTCATTTTAAAGACCAAGGAAACAAGGACCACAAATAAGAGGAAGTGGCAAGAGCAGGGCTTGGAGGTCCCCAAGCTTGGATATGTTCAAATCACAACCTTATCAGGAGCTTCAATTTCCTCATCCACAATCAGGACCTAAACAAAGATGCCTCCTGCAGAAGATTAGGAGAGACTCAGCCCCAAGCACCCTCAGTAAGCAGGAGCTGGTACTAACAGCTGTGAGCACTGAACCTGGGCCCCACCACTCTTGGTCGAACTGTAACAAGGCCTGCTGTCCCCGCTAGTCCAGGCAGACCCCAGGCAAACACAAGTGGACAAAGCCTGCTGATGGAGTTGGAGAAGGGGAAAGGGGAGGAGAGAAGGAGGGCGGTCACGACCAGGCCCTGCACAGTGCCTGTGACCTAGCACCCACCTGGGCACAGGGCAGCATGCCACACTCATGCACTCTCTCTCAGCCTTTCTGCTCAGCCCTCTCACTGAAGCCAAACATTCATGCTGCCCATGCTGCTAACAACCACCAGGTTACTCCATCGACTGCAGGAGGTGCTAGGAGTCTAACAGGCTAGAGGCTCCTGGCCAGGCCCAGACCCTCCAGTGGGGACCAGATGGCCAAAGGAGGCCCCAGTCACAGGAGAAGGCTCCGGGGACCCTGGTCCTTGTTATCACCAGATAACCATTTTCATGAACAGTTTCAGATGGAGGGGAGTTTTATAAAGCTATTCACCCTCTCTGTGCTCCATCTCCACATCTGTAAAACAGAAACAATAATTGCATTTCTGTTTTCTACTGACAGTGGTGTCTACCACTCTAGTTGGAAACTCAGGTTCCTGTAGAGGAGACAGCCCAGAGGGAGGGCATGTTTTGATCTGAGGCATGTGATCAAGGAATTCATAGAGAGGGGTGCTGCCTGTGGGCAGGAGGAACGGGGCGGCAGCTTGGAAGCCCACCTCAAGTTCTGAGGCAGGCGGGGGCAGAGGGTAAGCATCTCGCTCTGCCAGCTGCACAGCCTCAGGCAAGTACACCTCTTGACCTCCTGGAGCCTGGGATTCCTCCTTGGAAGATGCTGATGCCAGAGACAACACCGTGAGTTGGAGGAGGGCACCTCACCCAGCACCTGCCACATGCCCCAGACTCACTAAATGCAAGCTGCTGCAAGTATCACTATGCCAGCACAGTAAGAGCTCAAGAACTGGCCTCCTCCTTCCTTTAGGACTCACATATACCCAAAGGCCTTGTGCCCTCCAGAGGAGGAAGAGGAAGAGTATTAACGGCAGCATGGAGCGAATACAAACAGTGCCTCCCCCAACTCCTGTGGACCCAGGAGCTGGCCCCTCACGGGGTTTCTTGGTAAGTGCCAGCCAACAGCCTGGATCACTGTGTCCACCACTGGGCAGGACATCCTTTTTGTTTGAACTGCCCTGCAAAGGCAGGCTCCTCCACAAACATCCTGGCCAAATCTCACCAGACTTGCAGGGAGACCCCTGAGCAGGAGAAGCTGACCCGGCAGAACTAGACATTGCTGTCCTGGTCCCATGATGCATTAAGAGTCAAACCCTGGCTTCTTGGTCTCCAGGTAAAGGATATGCCATACCACGTGGACCAGAAGAAGTTTAAGAACTCCAAGAACCGGAAGTAACTAGTGGGAACAGAGTTGACCCAGCGTCCAGCAGGGACACTGCAGGGTGCTGCCTGACTGACAAGAAACCCAAAAGCAGCAGCCACAATTCAAATAACAGCCATTACACACTTTGGGAGGCTGAAGTGGGCAGACTGCCTGAGCTCAGGAGTTTGAGAACAGCTTGGGCTAACATGATGAAACCCTGTCTCTACTAAAATACAAAAAATTAGCCGGGCATGGTGGTATGCATGGAGGCTGAGACACAAGAATTACTTGAACCCAGGAGGTGGAGGCTGCAGTGAGCCGAGACTATGCCACTGCACTCTAGCCTGGGCGACAGAGCAAGCTCAAAGAAAACCCCAAAAAACCCCGAATAACAGCCACTGTGGATTGAGAGCTGAATTGGAGCCAAGGACTTCACATCACTGGTTGCAAACTGACAACTTAAAGATGCCTGAGGATCTGGAATGGGCATTGTCTAGCCTGTGCAGTGCCTGTTAGAATATGCATGCACTGCCAACATTTACAACTTGAGAAATGTCACATAAAAATCTCCATGAATTAGCACATGTGGTTAGACCGGGCCTTTGTCTGATGTGGCTGAGGAGCAGCTGTCTCCTGGAGAACAGGCATGCATTCCCAACTTTACCCTGGTTCCTGCAATTCCCTATTGCCTCACACCCCAGCATTTGTATTACTAGCCTGGCCCCCAACAGGCACTTGAGCTTGTGCCTCCTGCATTAGTTCTAATCCTCACCACTATCCCCTGGAAGAGGAGACCTCCCATTTCCATAAAGAGAAATCTGAGGTCTAATTGCCCAACAGTCAACAGCAGAGGCAGCGCTAGTACCAAGGGCTGTCTGACTTCAAAATTTCTGCTTTTTCTATTACCAGCTGCCTCTTGGCCAGAATCATGCATTCCTGAGTGCTCTGGGAACCCTAAGGCATCCCAAAGAGCAGGTGGGCAAGGCCCTGAGGATAGAGAGGAAAGAGAACAAAGTGCACAACCTGAGGCATAGTCCTGCAGGAGGGAGCCAAAGGAGACATTCATCACCACCTGAAGAAAGGCCAGGGTGAACAATGAGAGCATGTCAGCAGTGGAGGAACAGGAGGAACAACAAAGAAAGTCCATGTAAGACATCAAGGCAAAAAATAAATGGCCCTGGACAAGATAGCAGACAAATAGAGGTGTTGGACCCCCGCCAAAAGGAAAGAAAGCCAAAAAAACAAGAAATGCTAGAGACTCATGGCAAAACACCCGCAGAGCTGGGAGAGGGGAGCAGGGCAGGATGCAAGTCCATTTGCTGGCTGCACAATCTTGGGTAAGGATCTTTCCCTCTCTGACCCCAAGGTCCACATCTGGAAACAGGGACAATCACATAATTGTGATAAAGGGACAATGGGTAGCCATCTAGATAAAAATAAAATTGGATGTCTACCATACACATGACACCAGAATAAATTCCAAATGGATCAAGGTTTCAAACATAAAAACAGAAAACCAAAAAAGTACTGAAAGAAAGGGTGAGAAAAAAATTTTTTATAACCTTAAAAGTAAAAAAATACCTAGGTAAGATACAAAACCCACAGAATAAACATAGAAGAAAATAAAAAGGAAACACTGACAAATTCAACAATATAATAACCAAATATCTCTGTATAGGAAAATACGATAAAGTCCAGTGACAAGGGAGAGAAGCTTAAAATGCATACTACATACAAAGGACTGTTTTCCTTAATATTTCAAATTGGAAATATAGAAATGGATTTTTTAAAAAGAGCGACAGTCCAATCAAAAATGTAAATGGTATCAACAGCTAGTTCACACGCAGCACGTTTACTGAACACTCCCTCATGCCAGACGTAGAGTTGGTGGCTGGCACACTTGAGAGGCCAGACAGACAACAGTCCCTACCCCTTGCAATCGAGAACTCACAGTCCAGTAGGGTAGAGCAAAAGCAAACATTAAAACACAGTAAGTGAATTTCACAGTAGGGTCAGAGAGGCTAAGCATCCTGGGGAGAAAGAGCAGGAGAAGTAGGCTCCGAGCTGTCTGGGAAGCAGGTGGCCTGCAATTTTAAATCAGGCTGTCAGGAGAGGCCTCATTGAGAAGGAGCTATCTGGGCACAGACTCAGAGGAGAAGGAGTTGGTAGGCAACAGAGGGAGGAACAAGTGCAAAGCCTCCACATGCGTTTGAGGAAGAGGAAGGAGATGAAGTCAGAGAAATAAGCAGGGGCATAAAGAAATAAAAATAGCTCAAACATGATAAGACATCACACCTTACTAGTAACAAAAAAATGCAAATTAAAACCACTGTACACTGAAATTCTGTTTTTCACCTACTGTACTGACAAAATAATACTGATGATAATACAAAGAGCTAACGTGTTGAGTGTTCGGCCTGCCTAGCCCTGACATTCTGGGAGCCTGCTGACACTCTGTGTCACCGCCACCCCCGCCCCCCACCATTTACAGATGAGGAAATTAAGTCACGGGTCGCAGAACTAGAAAGATAGGGAGCTAGAATTCAAAGTCAGGCTATGTGGCTCCAGAACCCAAGTTTTATACAGGAGGCCGAGTCACCTCAAACATTTGGTAACACTCTTGGCTGGGCACAGTGGCTCACGCCTATAATCCCAACAATTTGGGAGGCCAAGGCAGGCAGATTACTTGAAGTCAGGAGTTTGAGGCCAGCCTGGCCGATGTGGTGAAACCCCATTTCTACTAAAAATACAAAATTAGCTGGATGGGGTGTTGCGTGCCTGGTGTTGCTGCGTAATCCCAGCTACTCGGGAGCCTGAGACAGGAGAAACACTTGAACCCGGGAGGCGGAGGTTGCAGTGAGGCGAGATTGCTCCACTGAACTCCAGCCTGGGCGAAAAAGTGAGACTCCGTCTGAAAACAAACAAACAAACAAACAAACAAACAAACAAACAAACAAACCTTTGCCCATCCACACAGGGGAGACAGATAGTCCTGCCTGTCACTGGGGTGGGGTTGGGGGTAGGAGCAGCACATGCTGGCAAATGGCCGTCAAACACCCCTGGGGACTAGCAGTGACCCACGTGCACATGGGGCACATATGTGGACACTCACTGCTATGTGTCTGGAAGAGCAAAAGGTCAGAACCAGCCTGACTGCCTGTTGGAAGGGAAGTAGTTAACTAAACCATGATATATACATAAAACAGAACATGACCCAGCTATTTAAAAACACCACGGTAACTATTCACTGAATAGAGCTCTAGCGGAGCTGGTGTGTTCACTGTGTGCACAGTATATTGCCACTTCTAGAGAATCCGTGGGAGAAAGAACATGCTTAAAAATCATGAAGTGTCTTTGGAATCTTTAGAAGAAAATGGTTATAGCAATTTGCTTCCAGGAAGTAAACTAGGTAAGCAGGGGGTAAAAGGAAGATTTACTTTTTACTGTGTACCTTTTTGTACCTTTAAGATTTTGAACTATGTACATACATACGTTACTGACTCAAGAGCAATTTATTTTTAAAAGTAAAGCTTCAGGCTGGGCGCGGTGGCTCAGGCCTATAATCCCAGCACTTTGGGAGACCGAGGTGGGGGGATTGCTTGAGCCCAGGAGTTCAAGACCAGCCTGGGCAACATGGAGAGACCCCATCTCTACAAAAAAAAAATACAAAAATTAGCTGGGTGTGGTGGTGTGCACCTGTGGTCCCAGACATATGGGAGGCTGAGGCAGGAGAATCACTTGAACCAGGGAGGCAGAGGTTGCAGTGAGCCAAGATCACGCCACTGCACTCCAACCTGGGCAACAGAATGAGACCCTGTCTCAAAAAAATAAAATAAAATAAATAAGTAAGTAAAAGTAAAGCTTCATATCACTGGAAAACCAGCATAATTTACCATAAGTGAAAAGTTTAAAAAAAGAAGTACAATAAAAGTAAAACACTGTTATTAAGTTCTAGCCAGACATGGTTACAGTAACAGGCACTGAGCTTACAATGTTAAGAGAAGTATAAGAGCTCCCAGCACCAACCTGAGATCTCCTTAAGGTCATCAGAAAGACTTAAAGAATCTTGAAATGGGAATAACTTTCTCACTGGGATCGACGTCCCTTAACACCATATCTGTGCACACATCAAGTCATCTCAGACACAACTCTAGGTATGTACCTGTCCTATTAGGAAACTTGTCAAGAGGCTAGCTTTGATCTACAAGTTAGACAATCCACCTAAGGCAGGGTGGGAGGGTAGCAGAGAGAAGACACCCAGTTATGTCTGCTTAGTGGTCATAAAGATTTTCTGTTAATGAGGTTTCAGCCTTCTGCAAGACCAGTGGAGGAATCCATGGAAATGTCCTCGCACCACAGTCAGCCTTGCTAGAGAGCAACTCCTAAGTCTCTGTCTGGCTGTACCCAAACCATGCTGTCGTATGCAAGGATGGTCACAAAGATGACTCAAGGGTGATGGGCATACGGGAGTCCTATGTACTATTCTTAGAGCCTTTCTCTAAGTTTGAAATGACTTTGAAATAAAAAGCTTAAAAATGAAAAAAATGGGCTGGGAGCGGTGGCTCATGCCTGTAATCCCAACATTTTGGGAGGCCGAGGTGGGAGGGTCACTTGAGGTCAGGAGTTCAACACTGGCCTGGCCAACATGATGAAATGCCATCTCTACTAAAAATACAATAATTAGCTAGGCATGGTGGTGCGTGCCTGTAATCCCAGCTACTCAGGAGGCTGAGGCACGAGAATTGCTTGAACCCGGGAGGCGGAGGTTGCAGTGAGCCAAGATCACACCACTGCACTCCAGCCTGGGCGACAGAGCAAGACTCTGTCTCAAAATAAATAAATTAAATAAATAAATAAATAAATAAATAAATAAAAAGATGACTACAGGTCAGGGAATCGGGGAAAGGAAGAAAGAGAATGAACACATATTGCATGCTTAAGAATGCACCAGGCACATTATTTCAATTAATCTTAATAGCCCAGGAAGGAAACATTTATTATTATTCACACACACAGGTGCAGAAGCTGAGACTTGAAGAGATTTGAAGGATCTGAAGTGACTTGCCCTCAGTCACACAGCTAACAAACTGGAGGACTGGATTAGAACCCAAACCTCCAACTCAACAGGAGAACTTGTACCATGATACTAAGCAATATCGCCTGTCTGCCAGAGTCTAAGAGCCTGCATGCCCACCATGAGGCTGAGGGAAGAGGAAGTTAAGGAGATGCTCAAGGTCAGAGGTAGGGACCTATCTAATGTAGGATGTTCCCTATCTAATGAAAATACAAAATAAAGTGATCTTCAACAGAAGCATGAGGGAGCTCAGGTAGATCTGTAAGAGAACTTCCTGAGAGCAAGGGCTGGTAAAGATGTGGATGGATAACTGGAGACATGATTAAAGAGCTCTTTGGCTAGAAGTTTTCAAAACAGCTGATCCACATCAGGGAAGAAGTATGAATTAAGCCAGGGTTCTCCATCCATGAGCCACCTTCATGATTTCTGCCAGGCCCATGGATACTACCTCTACTATTATTTACTCACATGTATGTTTAAATCACATCATTTTTTAAAATTCAAATGCACTTATATTAAAAACAACTTTACATGACCATAAGTACAACACTCTTAAATTTGCGTTAAGGAGAAATTAACTGTAAAGATAAATAAAACATTATTAGATGTTAACTGGATAACATGGCCTGCTGAAGCACTGAGCCTGGAACTCACTCTGCCGAAAAGGGGTCAGTGAGAGGTAGGGAAAGGTGTGCTGGCACTAAATCCAGGGACTGGAAGAAAACTGGAAAATGCATGACCTTCAGTCCTGCTAAGCCAGAGCATTAATGATGCGCCAGGCATCAGCTTATCGTCAGCCAGGAGCGGCCCACCCCTAGGGAGGCAATGAAGTAGACACTGATCACTGAGAGGACAAGAGGCAGAGTCAGCCTCATACAGGAAGACACACGAAGAGTGGAGGTTTCCAAGCTCCTGTCAGGGCCAAGGAGTCCGGGGGGTGATGGCTGCTTACGTTGCCTTTCCAGATGGAAGCAGACATGAGGGCTCTGTAAGGCCACAGGGCTCCCAACCTAACCAGGGAGTTTTGCCTTTTTGCTTCTTTAAGCTACCGTGTCTTAGTCTATCTAGGGTAATCTTTTTAGCTGACTTTGCACAACAGTACAACTCCTGTTCAAGAGGAGTGAAAAAGAGCAGAAAACGGAATTTGAAATGTAGAAATAAAATAATTGTGGCCCATAAGCTATAATTTGATTTCATGCTTTACAAGGAAATGAAAGAAGGCTTCCTTAAAATGTACAGTTTCTGTTCTCTCCCGCCTCAGTCCCCTTCCCCCCATTTTAACCATTTTAGGATTTCCTCTAGCACTGAAGAGAAAATAGGATTGTGGAAAATGTTCAGTTCTCAAGTGTCACTACCACTCAGGGCAAGCTCGATTTTAATGTGAACTTCCCATTCCGGGTAAGAGGAAATTCTTCAATTAATAAACCGGGTGTGCGGAGGCCAGTCTTTAAGGTTTAATCAATTTCATCTGTACTTAGGATAAAAAGACTGACTATTCTACTTTTTTCCCCTCGTTTTCCTTCTTTAAAAAAATAATAAAATGAATGTTTTATTTTAAATTCTTTGAGGTTCGTATCTCCTGTTTCAGGAAATATTGTCTATTTCATGCAGTGAGTATGAAAACTTCCCCCCACCCCCTGCCCAACTTTTTAACTTTTCCTCCGAATCTTTAGTCAAAAATAACTAAATTATCCTTTGCCCTCATATACTATAACAGCTTGGGAGATGATATGAGTTATACAGGATTTTGGCAGACACCTTGAGGGGCTTGGGGGTGGGGGTGGGAACAGAGAGACAAATCACCAAATATGGATACAAGAATTTTTGGACAAAACAGTAAGAGGTAGACACAGGAATGTGAATTACAAAGAAAACCCTAAGCACACTTCACCATCAGCGATGCCTGAAATCCAAACACAAACCTCACCCAGGGAAGAGCCCCTGCCCTGTGTGTCCTCGTGTCTCTCCCAGTTCTCTCAGCTGGGGGAGTGGGGGGAGATACGACAGGATGGCTTGGAATCTCAGAATTAAGCCAGGGAGCTTTCCCAGCAGTGCTGAATAAACACTCAGACTTGCCAACCAACCAGGAACAACAGGCCCTAACAGGGCACCGAGAACCCCTGACTCTTTTGTTACATGACATGGACACTGAGTCCACCTTGGATCCTGGGGCAGGGTTGGGAATCAGGCCCCACAGGAAAGGGCTCAGGGCACAATCCCTGGGGAGGGCCAGCCTGAGTTGGAGCCCCTGCTCCACATACCAGCAGTATGATCTTTCACAAAATGCCTGGGCTTTCCAGGCCTGTTTCTTCATCTATCATATGGAGATGAAACCATTACTAACCTTTTAGAAAGGTATGTGATGTGCCTAGCAGACTGCTTAGAACAAAGAAGGTACCTGATCCATGAGACGGGAGAGCCAGAGTTACAAAGATCTGTGCAATTCAGTGTCATCTCAGCTCTTCCCACAAGGTGCCCTTAGGGAAAAGGCTATTTTTTAAAGTCAATATTTTTCACAAAAATTCTGTAACTCTGGGGTCCTGTCAATGTGATTTCCATTGTGAAAATGAGTGGAAAGCCTCATCATTCATAACAATGGCTACCAATTATCAAGGTCTCGATTGGGCTGGCCACAGTGCCAAGCAACAACCCATCCAGGTATGAGAAATCTGAGGCTTGGAAAGTTAGACACAGAGCCCAGTCCACAATGAGGGCTCACTAAAATGAGTGAGGGGGAGGAGGCGAGGGAAGACAGGAGAGAGGGGATGGAGGGGAGGAGAGGAGTAGGGGGACAGTGCAGTCCTATAGCTAGAATGTGGTGGAGCCAGGAGCCAATGCTGGCTCTGCCTGATCTGAGGCAACATAAATTAGTTCCACCGGCCACCTACCTGAAGGTCACCAAAGAGGATTTCTCTTGGAGAGCACCCAGTGATCTCCAAGGGAAACTGTGAAGGAAACTTCCTGGAGTCCTCCATCTCTAGATTTCAGGGCATGCCTACTGATGCATGGGCCACCTTGAGAGTGAGGGCAAGGTGTGTGGGGAGACAGACAGACTTTGAGGGAACATTCTGGATTCTACTTCAACTTTCCCAATCTGCATGCTAAGTGAGACCTGTCTAAAGGCCCTTACCTATTTGAGCCTCAGTCTCTCCTACCTGTAAAATGGGGATCATATACTATAAACAGAGCAGTGTGAGGCTCATGGGTACTTGCTAACCAACCTCACTTGGGTCTGGAAGACAGCAGGTGCTTCATCATGAAAGTGATCATTATGAGTGCTCTTGAGCCTGAGTTCCCATTCTCCCTAACAAATGCTATCATTCACAAAGGCCTGTCCTAAAGTAAAGAAAGTGGAGAGCAGTTGTCCCAAATATAAAAGCCTCCAGTGGCCAAGTACAGTGGCTAACACCTGTAATCTCAGCAATTTGGGAGGCTGAGGAGGGAGGATGGCTTGAGGCCAAGAGTTTGAGACCAGTCTGGGCAACATAGTGAGACCTCCAACTTTATAAACAAATTTAAAAAACAAAAATCAGCCAGGTGCAGTGGCACATGCCTGTAGTCCTGGCTACTCTGAAGGTTGAAGGAGAGGATGGCTTCAGCCTAGGAGTTCAAGGTTGCAGTGAGCTATGATCGTGCCACTGTATTCCAGCCTGGGCCACAGAGCACGATCTTGTCTCGAAAGAAAATAAAGGGAAGGAAGGGAGGGAGGGAGGGAGGGAGAGAAAGAATGAATGAATGAAAAAACGAAAGAATGAAAGAAAGTGGGCGAGAAAGAAAAGGAAAGGAAAGAAAGGAAAAGAAAAAAGAAAAGAAAAGAAAAAGAGAGATAAAGAAAGAAAAAATAAAAGAAAGAGAACGAAAGGAAAAGGAAAGGAAAGGAAACCCTCCAGGGCTGGTGGGCACCTCACATGAGCAACATGGGCTAGGCATAAGTCAAGGTGTGAGACCAAAGGGAACAGAAACTCCCGCACCCCATTTGGAGGGGACCGTTTCTCCTCAGCTCCAGTACACCATGGCCAGACAGGAATGTAGGCCTCAAGTTGCCAGATCCTCTGATTTTTTAAGAGATGCCAAAAATCTGGAATATTATATGAAATTCGCCAATGTTTAAATGTTGACAACCAATTGAAAAAAATGTTTAAACAGCATGGCCCAAACAAAACATGTCCATGGGCCAAGACTGGCCTGTAGCTCCCTAGTGTGAGAACTCTGGAGTTTTCGCTAGAAAGGAAAGTTCGAAGAAACAGAATAAACATCTAGCCTTTTAGGCCTGTAACTATTGGAGTCAGAAAAGCACTCAGGAATCAGTCCGCTATGCCTGGGGTAGGGCAGATTTGACAGCCCACTCCTTCTTTCTCCCATGAGACATGTTTTGCCCTTGGTGGGGGTGGGGAAGGTGGATGCCAGGAGGGTCATCCTGGAGGAAAGGACAATGGGCTCTCTGGGGTCCAAATGAGAGCAGACGAATCTCACTCAGCCCTTGCCCCTCCAGTGGGGCCACGTCGGGAGAGCACTTCGCTCTCTGGCCTTGGCTTCTTCCAAAGCTGATGAAAAGGCCGTGCAGAGGCTGCCAAACACTCGCTCCCCAACACTCTGGACCGAGGCCCCACACCTAGTATCATAGCCACAGTATACATATGCTGTGTAAAAACAGGGCCTACTTCGTAGACTGTTAGGAGGACTGAAGGAGTTAATGCATGTGAAAGCTCCAAACAGTTTCTGACATTATTTTCTCTCTAGTGGGGATTTTCCCTAGAATTTCAAACGTAGGTTTTCATACTGAGTCTCAATATAGCCCCAGGAGGTAGAAAGCCCAGGAATAACCTAAGACAATTATTTCCCTGGATCATGAAGCAGGAAAACCTCAGAGACACCAGGCTGGAATTTCCTCTGGGACAGAAGTTATTCTTACCAAGCCCTTTCCACAAGAAATGAGCACTGTTTTTATAGGTGACATTTAATGTAGTGTTCACTATAACTAGGCTCCGTTCTAAGTGCATTGCATACATCAGCTCATTGAACTCAGTCCTAGGATACAGGTACTATTACCAACACCCCCATTTTGCAGATGATCACATCAAGGCACAGAGAGTTTGCATTGCCTGCTTGCCCAAGGCCAAATTGTCAGGTAAGTGGAAGGACAGGATCAGACCCCACTCAGGCCGGGGACCTGGTATCTAGTAGTGCTATGTTGCCCTCTGTGGAGAAGAGAGTGAGGGTCACAGGAGGTCAAGGTCAGAGACTGACTCCCCAACCCTGACCCTCCTCCCTGGGCAAGGAACAAGAAGGGCAGTGTGGTTGGGCCCCTACCTGCACCACCTGACAGCCTCACACCCACCACCCCCATCTCCTCGTACTCCATGCTTCAGCTCCTCACTCAGCCATGCTCTCTATCACCCCAGGACCGTGGCCCATGCACATGTGCCTGGAGCATTCTTCCCACCTTGTCCTTTCTCTGGCAACCCAGCCTTCAAATTTTGGCTAGATGTCACCTCCCAGGTATTTTCCAGGCTCCCTCTCATCTGGAGGTGACAGCCCCTCCTCAGAGCCCCACAATCCCTGTTGCCCTAGGATAGTGCTGTTTGTGACTCCAAGCTCCTCTGCAGCTTCACCCACTGGGACAGGGACCTGGGCCACCTTATCCCACAGAATCCCTTGCACACGGCAGCAGAGAATAGGTGCTCAACAAATATGTATGAAGTGAATGAAAAGCACTGAGAGGTCAGAGATGACCGGGCCTGTTCAATTACTTAGAACACCCCCTCCAGCAACAATTAATCAACTCTTCTCTAGTCCTCAGTGGTGGCATCCTAGTAACACTTAAAAAGGTTATGTATGCTTGTTTAGAAACAGAAAAAAGGGGAGAAAAGTTGAACAACTGAAGCGGCTGTGCCAAGACAAAATCAAATGCTGTGAAGATCCGGTGGCCCAGGGCCAATAGAGAGAGGACTCAGGGGCTGCAAGGACTGCATCCACTTGGAGAAGACCCCAGTAATCTGAATGAGGGGAGGATGGGCCCTCAGATATCCGCTTTACAGATTAAGAGAGTGAGACTCAGAGAGGTCAAGGAACTCTCATCCAAGGCCCCACTGGCAGCAAAGGCAAGCACTGGGACTGAGCTCCGGCTCAAGTCACCCCCGGACCCAGACTCCTCCTCCCCTATCATGGAAGCAGGGTCTGTCCTCACAAGGCCCCTGAGGCAATGCCGCTCTCACCAACTCTTACACTATGGGTTCCAAAAAACAACAGTTGTCTTAGACCCTTGTAGAAATGGGTCCCCAAGCCACAGAGAGCCCTTCCTCTGAAGCAAAGAAACCAAGGCAGGACATTCTTGACTAACCCTAAGCTGAAGGTGCTGGAAGGGCTTGGGCCAATGCTCAGGGCCCTGACTCAAACCCATCAGGAGCTTCACCCCATGAAGTGTCCTGAGGGCACTGGGTCACAGAGCCTGCGAGAGTGGACCTAAGAAATTGTTTACTGGGAGAGCAGGAGACCAAAAAAAGAAGAACGGAGCGGGGGGATAGGGGGAGGAATCTGTCACAAAAAGTAAGTAAAATCAGCAGAATTCCTTCATGAAAAGGGTGGAATTAGCATATGGGCTCAGCTGCCAAGTGAGGCCATTGAAACAAGCAATGTAAATGAATTCAAGATACAATTAGACATTTTTCTGGACGGAGACAGAGGAACTGAAGAAGGCATGGTAGGTCACATTTCAGAAGGAGCAGCAGGAACACACTGCACTGTGAAGCAGCCTGCAGAGTCCACCATGTCCTGCAAGCCCCAAGCAAGCAACCAGAGGGACAGGATGCAATGGCCCGAGAGGGGCCAGGGGCAGGGGGGCCCCCTGGTGGAGGCGACAGGCAGGCCAGGCTGGTGTCCCAGGCAAGCATTCCCACCTTAGTGGGCTCTCCTTCCCCACTATTAATTTCTCAAGATGCCTGATACTGTACCTGCAAAACCAGCTACCCTCTGTGCACCACACAACCCTCTGTGCACCACCATATCTGGGCACAGAAATAAAAGTTTGCTTCTGTTCCATTCTGTATGGCTGTCCCTAGGCTGGGTTCTGAACCTCAGAAATTAATCCAACCCAGTCCCTGCCCTCGAGAAGCTTCAGAGTCTTCTGGGGGAAACACACACACACATACAGACAACATCAACACAGTGAAGTATGTAAAAGTTAAATGAGAAGTTTCTGCTAAGCAAGCATAGAAGAGGGGAATTTAGCAACTGGAGGGAGGGAGCAGGCCGGAAAGCTAAGGGAAGGGGCCATTCAGGGCACAGGACACAGCAGGGGGCTACGGAAGCCCCAGCTGCCAGTGCTGCACGGAGGATGCTGAGCATGCACTTCCCCGGGATCTTTGGGGAGATGGCCAGATCACCTCGAGCTTTGTTAGAAAAGGACGGAATGACCAGAGGCGCCAACTGCTGGCCCCTGGACCAGATATGACTCAATGGCAACAACTCAGTACAGCTGTTCCCAATCTTCTCAAGAGCACATGTGGCCCACCCAAGGAACAGAAAATGCTGGGTCCTTGTGAGGGACACAATTTATTAGGCCCTCTCTAACCCAATTGGTTCTGATGTCCTCCTTTATGTGGCTTACGGCATGGGCTGTCTAGCTTCGTCAAGCTCCTGGGCCTCTTCCTGAAACATTCATTTCCTTCAAGGTGAAATAAATGTTTACTCCTAGTCACTCTAAAAAGGATCACAAGCATTTCCTTTGTGTTCTCAGCACACTTGCTGGCAACGAGTGTTTCCACAGCCCCTGAGCTCCTGCCCCGATTCTTATTGGGGCTCTGTTCTCCGGCATATCCTGAGAGTCAATCTCTTGCGTCAATGAACTGAGTCTCTTCAACTGAAACTAGAAATAATTGGTAACACTCTGAGAAGACAATAAGACACATCTGCTTCTGTGCCCAGCACTTTGGTCTGTAAAGCAGCACGAAACCAGACCACCTGAGGAGTGACAGGACACTGAGCAAGTGCTTGGCAGTGTCCTTTCCTTCTCTCCAAAACCTGCAGGTGCTCAGAGCTGGTGTCCTCTCAGCTCCAATGCCCTGCCCCATAAAGCCTGGGTGCCTAACCATCCAGACCAGAGGAGAGAGGAAGAGGATGCAGAAGAGGTCTTGGGGCCAGGGGACAGTGCAGTAGAGATGGAGAGGTGGCTGGTGCTCTGTCCTCCTCCCTGGCAGATAAAGACAACATTATATTTGCATTTATAAACAGCTACTACGTGCCAGGCACGGTGCTGGGGATGCTTACATCTGCATTCACATTATCTTCACAACAACCCTGCAAAGTAAGCACTCTAATTCCATCTTCCAAAGGTGGAAACTCAGTCAGAGAGGTCAAGTCACAGGCTCAAAACACACAGCGAGTGCATGGCAGAGCTAAGATCCCAAAGGCTGTATAGTCTTCTATAACCTTCAGAACTCCCTGTAGCCATGTAGCTTCATTGTAGGGGGCCTTGGCACTGCCTGTGTACCAGAAGCACCTCCTTAAGAATAGACACAAAACCAAAAAAAGACACTGACCCAGGGCTGGGGCTGGACTTGCCTCACTGTGGCATCCAGCCCTGTCTTCCAGAAAAGAGCTCTTCTGCACTGGTGGGAGGCTTCCTGGAGCAGTGCTCATCTTCCTGTCTGCTTCAGCCCCTACATCTTGGGCGAAACTTGAGGTTGAGGTTACATGCTTCGCCCTACTCGGGGTAACCATACCTGGGCAGCCAGGTGTAGTACATAAAATATAAAGCTCACTAAGAGGGGTGTGGATTCAAATCCCAATACTAGGGTCTGACCTGAGGAAGCCAATCTACCTCTCTGAGCCTCGGGCTCCTCATCGACATGAAGGACTTGGGGATGTATATGTTCTTATATCCTTTTGTGGAGGGAGGAGGTAGGGAACCATATTTGAAGAACATTTTTCAAGAAAATTCTAAATATAGATAGGGTACTGGATACCAAAGAATAGTTATTATTAGCTGTGCTAATGACATTGATTTATGCAAGAAAATGTCTATATTTTTTAAAGATATATACATAAGTATTCAGGGGTAAAATGACTCAAGATCTCATAAATTTGTTTAAAAATACTTCAGCAAGAAAAGCAGGGGAGAGAGAGATGAAACAAGCACGGTGAAATCTTAGTAACTGTTCAGTCTGCCTGATGGGTACATGAAGGTTTGTTCTCTTTGTCCTGAGTATGTTTGAAACCTTTCACTTTTCACATAAAACCTCCTTGAAGGCAGATCTAATAGGAACATGATAAATGTTAAGTGAGAACCTGGGGATAAGGATGCATGCATGAAAAGACCCAAGGGTGACCACAGGAACCATTTGAATACAGAATTAAGTCTGGAGAACTGTGACGTTTATTCTTCCATTAAAATGATGGGCCTCTTATACACCAATTACATTTACTATCATTCTTGAAAGAAGAAATACATTCTATGAAAATTATTTCACTAATGCCAACTAAAAAAAATCCTGAAGCAGAACTACCAAAAACAGGAGGAGAGGTGTCACAGAGTGGTGCTTCATTTCTCAAGGTGATAGCTTGGGAAATCCAGGCTTAAGCAGGTTCATTTAAGATTTAAAAGTAACCCTTTGTAGAACCATTTTTAGCTCTAATGTAAAAACAAAAAAACTGTAGACCTGCACAAATGAAAAGAGAATGAGAAACAGAAGATCTCATAGAAAATAACAAAAAGAGCAGGAAAGAATAGAAAATGTTTTTTTTTTTTAAATGGAACATGATGACAAAAGACCAAATATATAATAATAAATGTAAAAGGGATAAGCCAACCTATTTAAACAATGAGGTTTTCAAAATACAAAATATCCCGTTTTTATATCTTTGATGTCATTTCAAATGATTTCTTCTTTTCCTGTTTTCTTCGCTTGTTTTCTGGTTTTCCTGCAGTGCTCACACAACATGCACGCACATGGGCACATGCTCACGGACATCCTATGACTGCTTTTTATGCACCAGGTGCTGGTCCAAGGCACTTTACGAAGACGATCATACAACATTTCTGTGTTGTTGTCACTAAATTTCCCATTTCATACATAAGGATACTGAAGCCCAGTGGTGTCAATGTTACTTAAAGGTACACTCTTTTGTAATTTTGTACATAAACTTTATAACACAATTGGAAATATGTATCACAAGTTGTATACCATAATTCAATAGTGACACAAACCACCTAAAGTCAATGGTCAGACTCCATAGCTTAAGGGTACAGTCCCCAGCAAGACTGCTTTCACTTCAGATACCAGCCACCAGTTCAGGGGTCCCTAGGCCACCCACACTTCTGACAAGCTGGCTGCAAATCCAGAGGGTTTCCATGACCTCCTCAGGTTAGATAATTAACTAGAACAACTCACAGAATTCATGAAAGCACTATTCTTAGGATTACAGTTTTATTATAAGGGTAAGAATCAGGACCAGCCAAATGAAGAGACACATGGGGTGAAGCCTGGAAGGGCCCTAGATTCAGAGCTTTGGTGCCCTCTCCCTGTGCAGTCAGGGAAAATCACCCTCTGGGCATATCAATGTGTTTACCAATCAGGAAGCTCCCTGAACCTCAGTGTCCAGAGTTTTTACTGGGGTTTCATTACATAGGTATGACTGATTGAATTACTAGCCATGAGACTGAACTAAATTTCCAGCTCCCCAGAGGTCAGGAGGTCAGCCTGATATCATATGGCCCATAGGCCTAACCCTCTAATGACATGGTTGGTCTTTCAGGCATGACCAGTCCCCATCTTGAGTCATCTCCTTAGCATAAACTCAGCTGTGCCCCAAGGGCCCACCATGAGTAACAGAGACACAGTTATCACTCTGGAAATTCCAAGGGTTTTAGAAGCTCCAGGAACCTGGGACAAAGACCAGACAAATTCTTTATTATATATAATACAGCTAAAAAATGTTCATATATTCCTGTCCCTTCCTTCCTTTACAGAATATAAGGCCCCACCCATAAATCAAGCCATCTCATTTTTGGTAATCTGCTCTAAAGAATAATCTAAAGAATAATCTGAAATGCAAACAAATGTTCAACATGTTGTGGTTAAAGTATGTAATATTGTACACAGTGCATACATTCATCAAGAGTAGACAGATAAAGTATGGTAGAGCAGGACAATAAAATAATACAGAGCCATTAAACATGTTTTCAGAGAAAATATAATTATGGTATAGAAGAAGGCTCATGGTTCAAAACTTTGCTTAAATAAGGATCTAAAATTTTATACCCAGTAGAATCCCTACTAGGAAAAAAATGCCAAAATAGTTAACCCGAGTAACAGGTTAACAAATTATTCTTATTTCTTTCCTATAATTTGCTCTATTTTCCAGATTTTCAACATACATGAGTACTTCTATAGTAAAAAAAAAATACTTTAAGCTGGGCGCAGTGGCTCACATCTGTAATCCCAGCCCTTTGGGAAGCTGAGGCAGGCAGATCATCTGAGGTCAGGAGTTCGAGCCAGCGTGGCCAACATGGCGAAACCCCATCTCTACTAATATACAAAAATTAGCTGGCTGGAGTGGTGTGCACCTGTAATCCCAGCTACTGGGGAGGCTGGGGCATGAGAATAGCTTGAACCCCGGAGGGGGAGGTTGCAGTGAGCTGAGATCGTGCCACTGCACTCCAGCCTGGGTGACAGAGTGAGATTCTGTCTCAAAAAAAAAAAAAAAAAAAAACTTTGAAAAAACACACGAAGAATAAAACTACCTACCCTAACTTCCATGAAGCATTAATAAGATAATTAATCTGAAAGCACATGGCAATGACTGCATTTTTAATACATTTTTAATACTTAGAATTTCTTTTTGGTTTGTTTTCAAATTTATCTACCCTTTTTTCATAATGTCCTAATCTTGCTATAATTTCTATTCCTTTATTTACATTTCAAATATTCTTATTTTAAATTCTCTTTCAGATTGTTTTATGGTTTCTAGTTTCCAGGATCTGAGTTTTCCCACTTGAGAATCCATAGATTCTCTTTCTCATGGTGGTAATTTTCCCTGTATGCCTTGTAATTTTGTCTGTAAACTCCTCTTCAGCAAACGTTGTTTTCTGTGGGGGCTTGCACATGTGTGCAACTGTAAAGGCACCCCCATAGGGAGATCAGGGGCTACGGCAGCCCAGGGCCATAAGGAGTCACCAGTTTCTATGTTAATTTCTTGGCTGAGGATTTCCATTAGCACCAGTGATGCAGATATGAGGCCTGCATCTGAATCCATGCAATCTCAGGAATTCTGTCCTCTCCTGGGTGAAGGAAACTTTCTCAGCTCACCTCGCAAAGCAAGCAATTTAATCTCCACCAGTTACAGGCAACTTCTTGTCTTTTTTCTTAATTTACCAGGTGAACCTCACATCTCCAATCTGTATACCCCTGGAACTAACTGGCTTCCATTCATATTCCCTGCTGAGAATTTGACCTCCTTTTCTAGTCTAGCTCTTGAAGATGCTCCTTTCTTGCTTCTCCACCTGGCTGCATATTTTTTCTTCTCTTAGTGTTTCCTCACTTTATCCAGCATTTCAATGTGTTTGGGACACAAGGCTTCCAGCAGCAGCATGGCCCACCATGTTAACTGGAAGTCTGAAAGAACATGGTAAATTGCAAGGTGCAAGTGTGGCACACCTGTGATGTTTCTGAAGTTCTCCTGTGAGGGACATGCACTATCATGTTATTTTCAGCACTCAAAACACTGATGGAAACCAAATGTACTGAGAGTAACGAGAATTCACTTTGGTGAACAGAGAAATATAAACAGAGTTGTGTTGTAGACTCCATATCAAAAAGACTTGGACTTGAACCCTGGCACTGCCAGCTGTGCCATCTGGGGCTACTCATCTGTCCCACCGCCCAGCCACAGGGATAGCATAAGAACTGGCAGCAATGCACATACAGCACTGAAGAGGAAACACAGGCTTGAAGCCGGGTCTGTTGCAGGATACTCCCGGGAGGTTGGCCCTTTCTCGCCTGATCTGACAGCACACATTCAGGGACAGGCTGGCATCATTCTGTACTGGTTCCCTCAGGCAGGCACATAGTCAGGGCCTTAGAACAGTGAGTTAGAAGTGGGGAGCAGAAGGGCATAACATCTCTATGGGACTGGCACAGGAGGCTTCTTGCATGTGGAGGAATCCTCAGACTGCATGGCGGGTAGCATCCATAGCCATACTTCACCAGGGAATGGGGGGAAGCTGGCCAGCCGCACCTCTGAGAGTGTGTTGTGTTGTCTCTTGTTTCTTGTGACTCTCTCTGTGAAGCCCCATCATTTGACAGTAAAGACACCTTATGGTCTCTACGTGTGCTGGGGCTTTGGTATCAGTGATGGCACTGTCCACAATGAACAGCCACATAAACACCATGACGGAGCACTCAAGAGTGGGAGTAATTGAGATTATTCCTGGTTCCACCTCTAGAGAAGCAAAGTGTTCAATTCATTTAACTCCAAAGATATTTCCTGAAAGGAACTCAGGCACCTTTGCTTGGGAGCACAGACTCTGGAGCCAGAATGACTGGGTTCAAGTCTCTGCTCCACCACTTATGAAGCTAATGACTTTGTTAAGTTACTCACTCTCTCTGTCCCTCAGTTCCCTCATCTCCAGGAGTTGTAATCCTATAACTAGGACTAGATTTGTAGTGCTACCACATGGAGTTGTGGTCAGAAATATCTGTTACTGTATTAAAGTGCAGAGAACAGAGCTGCCACCGCAAATGCAAAGAGTTAACCATTTTTATTACTGCTATTCATTCTTTCTGCTCATACATGATATTTAGGAACAATACTGTATTCCTTGGACACAACTCTAAGTATAAAAGGGATAATTTTTTTCACTAATGACTTCAGACAGTAGGGTAGCACTGGGTCCCAGGGACACACTAGATGGGCACTCTTTCGATATTCATTTAGCCAAGAGTTTTTTTTTTTTTTTCTAGTGTCTATTACATGCCAAGCACTATGCTAAGGGAATGCAGCCATTTAATAAAACAAATAAGGTCCCTGTCCTCATGGAGTTTACATTCTAGTGTGAGATACAGATAATGAATAAATATTTTCTGCATAGCTTGTACAGAGAGATAAAAGCTGCACAGAAAATAAAACAGGATTATGGGATAAAGTGGTGGGAGGTGATGAGGATATTATTCTAAAAAGGGTAGTCAAGAAGGTTCCCTTGGAAGATAAAAGGGATGGGGAAACAGCAAGGAGAAGGCCCAAGTGAGGAGCAGGTCTGAGGGGGAGAAGGAAGACCCAAGTGGCTGCAGACAGCAAGCCAAATGGGGGTGACAGGAGTGGGCTGGGTCACCAGGAGCCTTGAAGGCTGCAGTATGGAGTCAGGATTGTATTTTACTGTTAACAGAAGGCCAAGGGCAGTTTTTCAAGTGGGGGAGTGATATAACCCTGATGGATGTTTTAAAAGGTCACTCTGTGCTGTGTGGACAATGTATATCAAAGGACAGAATGGCAACAGGGAGGCCAGAGGGCAGTTGCTGCCATCACTCCAATGGGAGATGAGGTGGCTGGGGCCAGGATAGCACTGGGGAAATGGTACCACTGCACCAAAGCACACTGCCTGAATGAGTCCGCTCAGCCATAGAGGGAGGCAAAGGCCGAGCAGAGGCATCCAGCACAGAACGTCCACTCCTCTGCTCAGGCCTCGGCATAGCCTCCTCTCGTGGTCTCTTCCAAGGTCCATCTCCCCACTGCACCGTGAGCTTCCTGACGGCAGGCGCTGGATATTATGTACAGAGCACAGTGCCCCACCATGTGCTGAAAGTTCTGAGGGAATGCCTAACTGAAGGAGGACATAAGAAAGAGAAGAATTCTTATGTTCCTTAGCAGGAAGTCTACAGATAATGTCTAAAGCCAAACAAAAAGTAGCACAATAAACATGGTGTAAAGATTATATAAAAATAATAAGCTAAGAGTTGCAAATGGTTGCCTTTGGGGTAGGGGAGGCTCTGTTCTTATTCACTTGCTTGTCCAGCTTCTTTACTAGCCCGTCAGCTCCAGGAGGGCTGAGTCCCTGCTCCTGACACACGCAGCACACTTAAGTGCCGAAACAATGAACAAGCAAACCAACGGCCAGTCCAGAATCACTCCTTCAAACCCCAAACCCAAGCCTCTGGAAACATACCAAAGGAATGTCTGAATGGACACATCTAAAGCAAGAATTAAACATAAATCAAGACGGTTGAGCAGCTTGAGTAGTCCACTCTAAGACATGGACACTGCGCTTGGCCCAGAAAGCTAGCCGCATCTGTTTGCTTAAAGCAACTAAGACAAAAATTGTTTTAAGTTACAGCTGGTGTCTGGCCACTCTATCAAGCACTTAAGATATAGAGCTGATTATTTTCTGGCAACAATGAAGAAAGAAAGGCTGAAAGTACGGTGTCCTGTTACCAGCTGTTTCCGGAGTAGTTCTTACAGTCTATGTCTGTGAAGGGGCCAGAGCCAACTGAAGAGGCCTATACATGAAACTTGTTGTGGTTTGTCTCTTTTTTCTTTCATTTTTCCCCTTATTAACTTAACTTACTTAAATCACAAAGAGTATAACCCTTTGGAGAGCACCTCTGTGTACTCTCACTGCTAGTTAAAAAGCCCCTTAAAAGGGGACTTGAAAAACCAAGAAAAGAAACATGTATCCACTGTGGTCTCTTGGTCTTTACCCATTTACTTGGATTCCAACGCACACTCTCCACTGACCTGCTGTGTGGCCTTGAGCAAACCCCTTAACCCCCTGAGCCTGTTTCCTCTTCTATAAAGCTAGGATGATGAAATGTACCTGAAAGAGTTGTGCAGCCAAGTGGAAAAATGTTCGCATAGTTCCAGGCACAAACCCTGAAATATAGAAGATGTTCCCTAATTAATATTTGACTCTTTCTCATGACTCACACCTCCCTGCTCCCCATGATGCTGAGGTTTCCCCTGAGGACTGTCCCCAAGACAATAATCACAGCAAGTGTGGAAAAGAAGACCACAGCCAAGGCAAGTCATATACATGGGCAGTGGGGGACCACGGGGAGCTATGCCTCAGGTGCTCGTGTATTCCTTTAATTCAAACATGTCAAATTAATTTGAACATGTTCAGGCAGGCCCTGGGGAAGGGAGCAGGCCCAGAGGGTCTAGGCCTAGGGTCCTGAGAGCCAAACCAATGGCCAAGGTGCACGTGAACACATTAAAGGGTCACAGGTCCTTAAGCCCTTCTGCTGGGAGATTGAGGGAGGCAGGATCCTGTCTTTCCTGTCTTTGGTTCTGCTATGGCAGCCTAAGGTGAATGAACAGGACACCACTACTACCCAACCCCATTTCACCCTGGGATGTCCACCAGTGAGCACATGGTGGACCCTTGGGTGACACTGAACCAGGGCTTTATGGCAGCCCCGTGTAGGCTAGGTGTCCCTTCATCCCTCCCCATCACTACCACCACAGACCTTACCTCTGTCCCACAGTGAGGGATGAGGATTACATTACTCTCCATCCTATCTCGCCCTATTGCTGTAAGGATCAACAAGTACGCATAGAAGGCCCTTAGAATGGTGACACACAAAGCAAAAGCTATCAGCTCTCATCACTAGCATCTACAGAGGTGAGATTAAAGGGTAACTTTTATTTTCTTCTTTCTATGTTATTTTCCAAAATTGGGATAAGAAAATGTACTTCATGATAAATATAAATACTTATAATAAAAATTATTATCTACTATAATACTAACATATGAATACTTGAGCTACATATGTACGTGTCCAGCCCAGGCAGCCAGAGTCTCCATCTATGAGGTCAAGTATCTGAAAAGTTTTCAGGATCACTGCCAAAGCCAGGGAACAAAGACTGTCCCTGCCTGCATCCCTTCCCAAAGTATTCTGTCCTACCTATAGCCCACTGCCTTCAATCAGTCACAACTATGGGGACCACATGGAGATCTGTCCCAAGAGTGCTCTAGTCAGAAACTGACCAATGTTGTGTGACCTCTGTGAGCAGGGCCAACAGGGCTCCCCTGAGGCTCTTGCAAGCAATTCACTGGGAAACAGGGCCAGTGAGCTGGGCACTGAGGCTAAGGGTGTGACAGACACCCCATGTACGGGCAGCCATCAGAGGACAGTACAGGCGTTGAGTGGGCTGGTCGAGGGGCAGAGGGGCAGGTGGGTGGGCAGGTAATGTGGCTGAGGCAGGTGGAAGGCCTAGCAGGGACATCACTGTGGCTGTCTGGTATGGACAGCCACCTGCTCCAACTTGGGCTTAGCATGCCCAGCCCAGGCACAGCTCTGCTGCTCCCAACAAATCCTTTTACTAGAGCCACCTTGAGCTAGTTTCGGCTTCTACAACCAATCAAGCCTAAACTGCAGCTCCAGATCTGCAGACTGGTTAGTGGACACGAAACCACCCCCCAGTGGAAAATGAGCTTGGTGACTGGCCAAGCTTTGATGTTCCTCCATCCCACAACTGGCCCGAGTCTCGATTTGTTTATTTTTCTGTATAACTTTTGCAGTGTTTCAACTAAATGGGACAGTTTTTATCAACAGTTTCCTGAGCAAGAAAAATAGCAGAATGCTTGGTTTGAAATGAAGACTGGTGGATCTGCTGGGCTGTGTGATGTATGAGAAATTCTCCTCCTCTGAGAGATTTGGAAACCCATGCAAGAACTATGCATCCCCATTGTTACGGAGACCTAGCACTCCACTGGCACAGGGTCTCTTTCCCTTTAGGATCGCCTCTCTCCCCTTCTCAGTCCCTAATGTTTAGACAGTAGGAACTGTGGTCCCAGCTCCAGGGATAGGCGTGGGACCTAGAGCTGGCCACTCAGTCTCTCCTGTGCTTTTTGCTGAACTAGGAAATATCTCTTTCTGTGAGAGGGGCAAACTTGGCAGAAAGCAAGCAGAATGGATGGCAGCTCTGCAATCTCACAGGAGCCGGGTGGCCTAAGAATTAAGCCAGCATGAGGTAAGCAATCCGGAAAATGGGGCAGTGTCCTAACAACATTATTTGAGGCCCTGGATCCAGCTGTGCTTAAAGCTAGTCCTCACAAACTTCCTGGTTTTAAGAATCAGTTTGGGGTGGATTTTTGTCCTTTATAACCACAGATTATAGACTAATACAGTGTATTAGCCCATATTTTAACAATGCAGTTCAACTCAAGCATCATTATTTTAATAGCTTTATAGCATGTTCCATGCCAGTGAACTGACTACTCATGTGCATCATCTCATCTGATCCATCGACGCTGTCCAAGGTGCACTATGACTACCCTTACTTCACAGACAGGATCCTATGAAGTAGTTAACTTCTGCCATCACCGTCATAATCATCATCATTTTATCCAAAGTCACACAGACACTAGGGAGTGGAGCCAGGATCCTAACCCAAGTCCTCTGAATTCAGACCCAGGTTCCTTCCCCCAGGGAAGGCCATGTTGCCTCTGTGTGCTCAATCTCATCTTAAATGCAGGCAGAGAGACACAAAAGGAGCTTCACCCCCTAACATTCAAGTGCATGCAATCACCTTCAAATAAGACATATATCCATGAACCAATTAGGGTTGCTGAGAGCCATAATATAATTGAGATCCCAAATGTGTGGTCCAGGTACTATTAACATGGCAGAAAGGCAAGGAGGTGAAGAGACTACACTTCAGGGCTGGATATTGGTGTATAATCTCACCAACATTATTACAACCACAATAATGAAATACTATGTCTTCTAATTCAACTCCTCACCAGCCACCTCAACTTTCCCACATCCATCTTCAACAAAGGTTTCTGATATTACATGATTTTGCTGTTACCTCCTCCTCCTCAGGAAAAGCATTCGCTGGTATCAGTGCACCCAGAGGAACACCAGATCGCAGCTGTAAGTGCTGCCCACCACCATCTTCAAAGAGCCTTCCTTATAGCTTTCAGGTGGCACAGAGCAAGATAATTTCCAGTTTCCCTCTGGGAAATGAAGAGATCCCAGGTAATTCTATAATCCTATCATACATCATTAATATTCTAGTGTTAACTGATGGCCTCTGGGCCTGTACTAGGTCATTTTCTATAGAATACATATCTTAACTGGTGGCCACAAATGGTTACTCAATGATTTCTGCCTCATTGAGACAAAAATTTCAATTTAGCCATCTCATTTTATATAACTAAGAAAACTGAATTTTTTGATCTCATATCATATTTTCTAACCAAGTTACATTATATTAGTATGTGTCACTGAATGATTTTTCTTAGGTCAAAAATTTTTCTTATCAAATTATAATACAAAATTAAAGATATGTTCCAGAAATGAAAAGTCAGCAAGGACTTCAAAAGGACTTGAAGGAAAGTCCCACAGCACAATGGTTCTCAAATGTTCATCATTCCTGGGCCACCATTACAAAATTAGCTGAAAGAACAGAATACTGAACACAGCACAGCCCTCGCCTCACTGCTGCCAGCTGTTAGCAGTATGCTACATTTGTGTGCATTCCTGCATGTTCTCGTTCTCTTTCCATATACATATATGTGAATATATATAATGCTGATATATAAAAAGGATTCCCAAACCATTTTAAAGCAGGTTACAGTTACAATGACACTGGAGCCCTTACCATCTGTCTTCTAAGAATTAGGAGATTCCCCTACCCAAGAAATTTAACACTGACTTATACCATATTACTTAATCTATTGCCTATATTCAAATTTCTCCCAATTGTCCCCATTATGTCTCTCAGAGGTGTTCTTTATATCTTCCAGATTTGTTGTCTTTAGTTTCCTTTAATCTAGAAGCATCACCTGCTCTTTACTTGGCTGAGGTTGGGGCAGGGAGGTTAGTTCTTTTGTGACTTTGACATTCTTGGAGAGTCTTGCCTGGTTTATTACTTACTTAATATTTTCCTTTAAATTGACTTTTTTTAAATACTAAAACTATAAAACCAAAAAGAAAGCAAAAACTTCCATAAAAAGTACAGATTTGATGTACTACTTATTTGATTTTTTTCTAACGTACATTAAAGTAAGTATGTGAGTTTAAAACTTGATGTGCCTGTCCACTGGTCTTCCCTCACATGGCCTGGCACTCCCCGTGAGACATGACCTCAACCCTGTTGGGTCCTGCCCAGCTTCACCTGACTCCCCCACAAGCAGGAGCTCAGCATCCCCAAGGGCCCTGGCACTGTGTAAGGCAGTTCCTGGGCTACAGAGCCCCTTCTTCCTCTGGATCGTTCAGGACCTACATGCCTGTGACCTCTACCATGTCTTGAATGGCACTGGGCCAGGTATCTGAAGTGTCAATTCTTCAGGTACAGACAAGAAAACAGGCTCATAGAGATTAAGCAGCTTACCCACACCCTCCAAATCAGCTAGACTGCATTTTCTACTACGCCAACTACATGCCAAGGACATGCCAAGCACTTTCTTCCTGTCACAGCTAAGGCTCCCCAGACCCTTCACCTGGTATCACCAACCAGGGGTATCACCAATCTCATGTTTCAGGTGAGGAGCCTAAGATCCGGAAGACGAAAGGTTTGCCCAGGCCACACAGCCTGTAAGTAATGCAGCAACTGCCACAACCCAGGTCTCGGACCTAGCGTCCTTGCTCTCCCTCCCACTCACCCTAGCCAAGGCTTCCCTTGGGAGAAATACCACCCATGAGGCAATGCAGAAGGTGTGGTGGGCAGCCAACCCCCACTGAGGGTCAATGAGAATTTGTCAGATTTGCTATTAAAACATGAGACCAAGGATGGAAACTGGCGCTGCAGATGTGTGCTAGCAGAGGACTGCTGCTCCCCGGGATGTGGCTGCCATGCTCCCAGGAAGGCAGCCCTGGAAGGAGCTGGCTGATGTGGCAGCGCCAGCCCATCACTGCCTGGGGAGGCTGGTGGCCAGCTTGAACTCCCAACACTCGTCCTGTTTATGCTTGCTTCATTTCATCATGTTGGCTTTGGCTCACTGTCCAAGCCCACAGAGACTATCTGAATTTTGATTCTGCTGTCTCAAAGAGGGTAGAAACTATACCTCCAAACATGCTTTTACTCCTCTCGAATGCCATTTTTAAAAACATTGAACAGAAGGCCAAAGCAAAAGCCCTGTTTCTAAACCAGATCTTCTCCATGTCGACATAGGGCTTTTAACCAATGTTCTTAGGATGTGACTGCTCAATCGGCTTTAAATCCTTCTCCTGGGTGGCCCTCACTCCATTACTTTATGCACTCAATATCAGGGAGAGGTACCAGCAGCTTTCCTGAGGTGAAGATCAAAAGCAGGGCTCTGAGTCCAACAAGAGCCCTCTGGGGCCCTTCCAGACCAGAGCACTTCTGTGAAGCAGAGGCCCAGAGGCTTACAGGCCAGCAGAAGCATGGTGGCTGGTCTCTAAGGAGTAACACATGAAGTTCACTCTGGTACTAAAGGCAGTGGCAGGAACACCTCTGATGAGGGTCAGCCCCTGTCCAGATATGAGCTGGGGCAGCTCCCCAGCCTCCCAGGGGCTCCCACAGCCTCCAAAGAAATCATAGACGTTTCCAAACTCCCATTTCACACCAACATTCTGTGAGTGTTAAGAAGTGTATGTATTTCTGGCTGGGTGCAGTGGCTCACGCCTGTAATGCCAGCACTTTGGGAGGCCGAGGCAGGCAGATCATGAGGTCAGGAGATCGAGACTATCCTGGCTAACATGGTGAAACCTTGTCTCTACTAAAAATACAAAAAAAAGTAGTCGGGCGTGGTGGCGGGCACCTGTAGTCCCAGCCACTGAGGAGGCTGAGGCAGGAGAATGGCATGAACCCGGGAGGCGGAGCTTGCAGTGAGCCAAGATCATGCCACTGCACTCCAGCCTGTGCAACACAGCGAGACTCTGTCTCAAAAAAAAAAGAAAAGAAAAGAAGTATATGTATTTCTTGCCAGGTGTGGTGGCTCACGCCTGTAATCCTAGCATGTTGGGAGGCTGAGGTGGGCAAATTGCCTGAACTCAGGAGTTTGAGACCATCCTGGGCAATATGGTGAAACCCAGTCTCTACAAAAAATACAAAAATTAGCTGGGCACAGTGGCATGCACCTGTAGTCCCAGCTACTTGGGGGGCTGAGGCATGAGAATCACTTGAACCAGGGAGGCAGAGGTTGCAGTGAGCCGAGATCACACCACTGTACTGAGATCACAGAGCAAGACTCTGTCTCCAGAAAAAAAAAAAGAAGTATATGTATTTCTCTTTTGGTCAGTCTAAATTTTTACATGTTGTATTGTCAAGTAACAGTATGTTATCTCTAGATACCTCATATTCATAACAGCCTTCCTAGAGCTTGGTGGTGTGGCTCACACCTGTAGTCCCAGCCACTCAAGAGGCTGAGTTGGGAGGATCCTTTGAACCCAGGAGTTCAAGGCTTCAAGGAGCTGTGATCATGCCACTACACTCCAGCCTGGACAACAGAGCAAGACCCTGTCTCTAAAATAAATAAAATAATAATAAATAGCCTTCCTACATTTCTGTAGAGGTGAGAGGAGGTTAACACACAACAACTAAGGGCAATAGCACCCATATTTTAAGCATATAGTATACCTTGGGCTAAGGCAGCTCTCTATGATCTCTAGTCCTCCAAAACACTCTGCAAAATGGATATTATTAACCCTGTTTTGCAAATGACAACATAGAGACTTAAGGACATGCCACTGTCCAGGCTTAAACAGCCAGTAAGCGACAGAGGATGTCTGACCACCAAGCTCTGGCTTTCCCACTACTCCTTTCAAGGCCATTTGGCAGTTGGCGAAGTCAGTCTAACAGATTGGCAGGACATTTTCATTTCTGCTGCCTAGAAAGCAGACAGAAATGGGCAGGAAAAAATGCCAGTGATGCCCAGCTGGCCTGATGCCTAAGTCTCTGAACCCTGACAGAAGGAGCTTTTCTGCAGAATATAAAAGGTCAGCAATCAGCATTTTCTATACCAAAATTCCCACCAAACACAAGAATGCTCAATGTCATGACACATGTGAATCAAGGCTTCTTTCATTCCAGGGGAAATCCGTAGGAATCGGCTGAATCTGAGGCTAGCTTTCTCCAAAAAAATTCAGAGATGTAATTGGGAAGCTAGAAGGAACTTAAAATAAACATTGCTGACTCTGGGCTCTGCCCTGTGCCACAATTATCCCAAGCACTCTACCACTAGTAACCTTCCCAATCATCCTTAAGGTTGGGGTTTACAATTTTTCACCGTCCAAAAAGGAAACCAAGATCCTAGATGTGAGGGGCAAAGCCATGGGTCATGCACAGATTTACCTGGCTCTAAAATCAGTTCTCTTTCCACACACCAGAGATCTGGAGTTACATACACATAATCCCTTACTCCCCTGGACACCTCCATACTGACTTCCTGCAGAAGCCTCAAGTCAGCGTGCCTCTCTGCCAACTACTCAATCTGCCTCTCTGCCAACTACCAACCTCAGTTTGAGCTGCTATGACCTCTCCAGGAGACCAAGCCAAGTCATTTCTGGGACCCCCTTCTCTGTTTGTCCCCCAGTCCTGCCATTCTCTCTACTAAATAACGAAACAGTTTCTCCTACCATTCTATGGGCATAGCCCCAAAGCCCAGACCTCTGCATTTCTCCCCTGGGCTTCTTTTTTTCTTAAACAATGGATTTCCTGCCTCCAGTCTTACCCATTCGGAACCACCACCATCCATAAAAGTACACAAACTGGCTTTCTAAAGCAAAGAAAGGTGCTCCTGTTTACAAGCCTTCAGTGGTTCCCCACTGCCCAGAGCAAAGTTTCCCAAAGTGGGAGATATTTTTGATGGCACACAGATCTGGCATTATATTGTAAGAAAATTATTAACATTTTGGTTATCTGTCCATTTCTTTGATTGAACGATGAGCAAGTCTCAACTGGGGACATAATCTACTTATTACCTCTCTAAAATACCCAAATCTCCCTTTATAACAAAAGCGAATCATAGCTCAAGTTCATAGTTTGTAGCTAGAATTTGACAACTGTTTGGTTTTCAGTGTGTGTGCGTGTATATATGTGTACTTGTGTACATACGTGTGTTTATTCTACTTTTGCAAAGGCTACTGGTTTTCCACTTGCCTTAGTGATGCAAAATTTCCTTATGATTATCTACAATTTAAAAATTGGATTATAAAAATATATTAAATCAGAATATATATGGCATTGAGCCTGTAAGAGAGATGTGAAGATGGTTCTAAAATGACTATAGTTTGAGTAAGACTGGCGCCTAGCCTTACCTAGCACCCAAAGGAGTTCTCCCAGAAGCTGGCCCATACCATCCAAGTTCCCCACATCTCTTCACTGTCTTCCCCTCCTACACTCCCCCTCTACTCAGACACACAAACCCACCATTTCCTGAATTAGCCATGGTCTTTCAAAGCTTCATGCCTCTGCAGGAGCTGTCTACCTTGCCTAAACCAGGTTTCCAAGAAAAGTCTCACCTAGTACAAACACTGTACCTCACTCTTTAAGATTCACGATACACCGAAGTGTATTAAGGATGAAAGGCTCTGAGAAGTTCTTTAAGGGGTGAGAGCAATTGCTGAACTGAGTTTAACCAGCATCTCTCAACTAATGGGTTCTCTTCTTTCCCCACATTAACATGCCATGGAACACATGTTCTACAAAGTATGCTTTGGGAAACACTGGCCTAGAATGTTCTCCTTTCCCCCGATCTGATCAAATTCTACTCTGAACTTATCCTTCAAGAATTCACTCAAATGTCATTTCTTTGAGAAGTCTTTCCTCCCTCCCCACATAGAATCAGTTGTTCTCTCTCATCTATGCTCCTATAAGACTGTGAATTCACAACGTATGGTTTAATTCATGGGAATTCAAAGGTAAGCATTCAGTGAGAAGTAGTGCAGGAGCTTTTGCCCAAAACTCCATTTAATAAGCCGACGTGCCAAAGTGACCCCTGAATTGTCGCAGTTCTCACAAGCCCCTCCCAATGTGGCCATCTCACTGGGTGAGCTGTGACTCTAACATCTGATAGAGATTTTTCATAAAACATAGCTCCTAAACATCAACCAACTGCTTCAGCTAGGCCCCACCTCAGACATAGCAATCCACTCAATGCCAGAGGAAACACTGGCCCCATGTGGAGCTCACTGAGGAGCAAGGCATTCATCTTCAACACAGCCCCTTCCCAAGGAATTTTCAAGGTCAATTCTGGCAACAGATTGCCTTGGGCACTAACACTACACCTGAACATTCTTCAGGTTGAAGGTGTGACTCCCTCCAGCACTCACTAGATAGAGTTTGTCTACAGTTTCAAGTCTCTCCCTCTAGACTATGAGCCCCATAAAAGCAGAACAATTTGGTCATTTTTCCTGAGCCTAACTTACAGTCATCATCCAATATCTATGACATCACGGACAGAAGGGAGAAAAAGAAGCGCAGGTCAATAGAGGTCAAGTAACTTGGGTGCCTGTTAGAGTGAAATCCGCAACAAAAAACTCTTAGTGTGCTAACAGGACCAAAGAGGCTTCCCGTCCAACCATCCGCCACTTAGAGGCAGAGACCAGCCTGTGCTGGAAACTTGAGGCAGCCCCACACTATGTGGGCTGCTCCATTTTAAATCACTTCCTTATCTGGATTGAGCCAAAATCCAACTTCCTGTAGTTTCCGTAGCAGTACTGATCCAGACTCCCGGCACAGAAAATTTCCCAACAGTGGGGACAAGAAATCTGGCATTTACCAAAGGAAAAAAAGAAACAGGCAGGTAGGCAACCTTCCCAGGTAATTCTGATGCTACCAACAGCCTAGCACCCCCTGTCAGAACTGAAATCTGGGGGTGCCACAGACAATAAGCCCTGAAGTCAGACCAGAAGTTCATTTGGCAGCCAGATGAATGTCGAAACTCTCTCTAGAACCTTTCAGAAATTCTCAGGGGTCCGTAATTATTAACAGAGATCTTCTCATCTAGAATTTTACTGAGCTGTCTACCCATTATCAGTCCTGGCTTAGTAAACTCCAAATGGAAATTCTGAACAGCAAAGAAGAAAAGCTTTGTCAGATAGCACCCTGTGTTCCTGCTTTGAATGCCAACATGGAACAAAAACATTAAGTCAAAAGAAAGGTCTAGTTTACGTTATCCTTATCTTGTTAAGCGTGTGTGTGTGTGTGTGTGTGTGTGTGCAATGTGTCTGTGGGAGAGGGGAAAGGCTTAAAGATGCAATGAGATTTTGACCCAATTTTGCAGATCTCAAAATTGGATCCTCACCTTAGCGACCCAAGAGTCCAAGCCTCCCTGGCAATTTATAATCGAGTGGGTGTTAAAAAACAAACAAGGTGGCTCCTCTTCATAGTTCACAGTTAACATAACCTCCTAGGGGAGCCACAAGATGGGCAACACACTCCAGAGACCTGCTCTCACAGAGCCAAGGGAAACTGAAGCCAGACAATTGAAAGCAAGGAGTCAGGAAGATGGAGGGAAGAAAATGGAGGGAGGGGGGAGGGAAAGAGAGAGATGGAGGGAGGAAGAGAGAGAAGGAAGAAGGGAAATAGAGGGAGAGAGGGGAGCAGGAAGGGAGGGCTGGCCATCTTTAAATACTGTTTTATAAGACTCTTACTCAAATTGAGCTAGGTTAGATGGTTCAGAATTAAGCAAGAAGCCCTGAATTATAGCAGTAGAAGTACTCTTCTTCACTCTGATATCCAAAGATGCAATTTTCTTGAACTAGGGCTCTTAAGGGGCCCCCTCAGCTGCAGGCAGAAGTGCTGCACGGGCCAGTCTGGGTCTGGAGAGTGAGCCTGTGTTTGGTGCGGACTCCTGGCTGTCCACCCACTGCTCTTCCTACAACTCCAGCTGCTCCCTTCTACACCTGGGCTTATTCTGTCTCCGGGCCAGCCGTGAGAAGTCGGCAGGGCAGCAGAAGTAAAGTGAAGTCCCCAACCCAGCTCTGCACTGTCTGTGTCTCAGCATCCTCATCTGTTAGACAGAGAGGAGCCCACCTACCTTACAGGTCACTATGAGGATCGAAATAATATGTTGAGCAACCAACGTTAATAAGCAAATCATAAAGGTGATTATTATATCTACCCTCTTTCTCTCATATCAAAAGGTTTTCACCTCTTCACACAGATCCATGGCCACTAAGAGAAACTACTGCCAGCAGCTGTGTTTTATACAGCTGTTTATGTGTCCTATTCTCATCATCTTTCCTTCAGGTAGGTCCAGTTTTCAAAACAGATTTGTGTTCTGTGCTCACACAGACAGAAGTGACTGGCTTGCTCCAAGCCAAGTTAATCCCACAGCAGAGATGGAACCTTTCCCAATACCCCTTCCTCTAATGCCTAGATTCAAGTTCAAAACGCGCCTGATAAAAACAAGGGTAATTTTGGGAGGTTAATGATTGGTCAAATGCCTCCAAGCAAGCCAAGCACAAAGAGGAGCTCCTGCCTCTTCCTGGAGGCCTAGGAGAATTCTAACACAGGCTTGTTTATAAATATTACCAGATTTTGCCCAGGGCAGATGGATCTAAGCTCTCTGGACAGTCTCTTCCCAGAAAGGTGTTCCAGATTGTGCCTCACACAATCCTGCTCCACACACCCACCATCATTCTCAGTTCCATGTCCCTTACAAGAACATAGGATATAAAATGAAATACCAGCATGATTTGTGGACTGCATTTATCCCCTACATCTTAACAGATTCTGAAATCAACATTACATTGCATTGTAAAATACTTAAAGAGTCGTTATTTTAACTTGAAAAAGGAGGACACAGACATGTTCCAAATGGGTTGCTACACTTGGCACACCCCACTCCCAAAATGCTGTACTGTCAATAATTCTTTACAAGAATAGTTTTTTAAAGGCATATAATTGTAATGCACTAAAGAATTCCTTAGCAGGCCAGGGCCTCCTGAAGTTATCTAGCCCATCTCTCAGCTCCAGGAAAGCCCTCCCTTTCAGACAACTATCCCAGTCACACAAAGCAAGCCAGATCTGTGGGATGAGGATTCAAGATAAATTAGGTCAAAGAATAAGCCTCTGGAAAAGCAAGAGTTTTCATAAAAATGGAAGCCTATGCTCAGCCTGCTCAGGCATTAGTAAATGTGGGAGAGGCTGACGGCAACTTAATGGTCTAATAAAATGTTTACACAGGGCGAAGGATTCTTACAGACAAACAT
The DNA here is from genome assembly GCF_028858775.2 of Pan troglodytes. NCBI lineage: Eukaryota > Metazoa > Chordata > Mammalia > Primates > Hominidae > Pan > Pan troglodytes. The sequence goes on along the minus strand of NC_086015.1, from coordinate 131,441,430 downwards.
TGCCTGAGATCAGCAGACCATTTGCTGGGGTCTGGAGATCCTATTATTAGGCAGATCTCACTGTGATGGCATTAATTGTGGGAGGGAACACACCCTCACCCTCATCACCCTGGGACTCTTCCTCAAGGGCACCCCCGCAGCAGGAGTCCAGCCTTGCTCTTCCCCTCATTAGGCTCAACTTGGCACCCTCTTTCCCTCCCTCCATCTCTGCACTGCTCAGAGGCACTGAAAAGGGGGCTTCTGTGTTTGTCTCCTCAGTAGACTGGGCAGGGGTCTTCCCAGATACATCTGAGTCCCTGAGCTCCACACAGGGCCTACATGGCCCAGAGGAGGGGTCCAATAATGTTCAGGTGACCAGATGAGTGAGCATACAAATGAACCAATCAATAAATGATTAAACAAGGGGATAACTGAATGAAGGAAGGGTGCCTATCCTCACTTTAATTAATTTTAACTAGTTCCTTCAACTAGTTAAAATTCCTTCAACTTTTTGAGCACCAACCTTATATCAAGTCACACAGAATTAGTAAACAGTGAATCAAATCTGCCTTATAACCTACAACTTCACAACTTCAGTTTGAACAACTCTTCTAGGGAAGCCCGTCACGCAGCAGACAAAAGTACCTAATGGGGAAGTGTAATAACTGGGCTCCTTTCTTTTGTATTATCATCCACGTAAATAAGTCTTTTATAATTCAGTTTTGAACCATTCTGTCACTTGATCAGGCAAAAATGGCTGGGTGGGTCTCAGTGAAGCACCAACTTGGGAGGGTCTCACTGAGCTCGGGAGGGTCTCACTGACGCACAGACTGCTCAGCACACTTACCATGCCCTGGGGAAGGCGGCATCCCAGGAGGGAACCAACACACATCCTGCTGCTGTCCAGGCACTGTGCAACCTGGCTTTGAACGTGGAGATGCTCCCAGGAAAGGAGTGGCTGGGAGCATCGTATTTGTTAATAAGAGATATTGATTCTTAAGAGCAACCCTAGGGAGGCCAGCTGAACACAGAGTAGTTAGACACTGTGACAAATAGCAAAACTCTGAAAGAACCCTACCTCAGACACAAGGAGAGAGAGGGAAATACCCAATCTTATGGCAAGCTAAAACAAGCAAGGAAATTCTGCCAAAAATTAAGAAATAAATGTCATAATTAAAGCAATACAAATATCAGTAACCATAGCAATAATAACAGTTAATATTTATTGAGAGTTGACTATGCAACAGGCTTTGTGTTAAGTACTTTACATACTAATTCATTAATCCTTACAATGACTGTCATAAGTACATACAATATTATTATCCTTATTTTACAGATAAGAAGCTGAGGTAAAAAGTGGGTAAGTCACCAGCTTAAGATCCCAAAACAAGCAAGTGATGGAGCCAGGATTCAAGTAGTATGGTGCTAGAATCTGTGCTCTTAATAGTTTTATTCCGTGACACTGTCCAGAATCTTCTATATTCCTTCCTTACAAAAGTTAACCACTGTTTACAAAGGACTTGTTCCTTGGGAATACATCACTTAATCTTAGAATATGCAAGTCACTGAGAAAATAGGACTCACTTCACAGAGCTGCTTTGCAGCCCACTTAGAGAACTATCTAATACAACACTCCTATAAATAACTCTAGTATTTCATTTACATTTGGTAACCATGTTTCCTGTTAAGAATTCCTGGGATTATTGATGTATTCCAAAACCAGGTTTCCTATCTAATGGAATGCCAAGCTTGATATTCAACTGGCCAAGTATAACAGTGGCTCAATTATTAAATCAATAAGATAGGTGGTATCAATTAATGGATTATCCTGGAAACTTCTGTTACAACTTTATCCTCAAAGCTCACACTCACTCCAAAATGTAGATATCCTCATGTTGCATGATAAAAAAAAGGTAGATACTGCCTGGGAAAAGTCCACCAGCTTTGAGGGCTAGCAGACCTGGCCCCAGCCTCGTTTCTGCCCCTACTGATGTCACCTGCAGCAGATGATTTACTTCCTACAGACCTCCATCTCCTCAGTGCTGTGGACTCACACCTAACACATGCAGGTGATCTAGCCCAGTGCCCGCACACAAGGGAGGTGGCTGACAGTGCTGGCTGACATTTGCCTTCCTTATTCCTGGACTTGTGTCCATCCCCTTCCTATGCCATCGCCAACACTCATCATCTTCCTCTGCCCAGGTGGAAACAATGACATCACTTTAAGGAAATAGCCTATCATGATTTAAGATCATGAATTAGAACACACCTGAAGGGAAATGTGAATGGCTTGGACTTTGCCATGATATAAGCATCACTAAATGGATAAAAATCAAATCACTTCCGTCAACAAATTCCATTAGGAAGTTGCCGATGAAACAAAGACTTTGCCATTCCTGCTGTTTCACAAATTGTCTCAAATTGCCAACATTTGGGTGTAACCATTCATTTATACTATCGACAATCTGTATTCTACCAACTGATTGATCCATGGGCCAAATAATCCACTCCTGGAAAATAAAAATCTACACGAACATGTTAAAACCATGTTAAAAAATATATTGGGTGAGGCTGAGGCAATGTTTAGAGGGAAATTTATAGCTTTTTATGTTTAATATTCAAAAAAATCAATCAGTATAATTCCCCACACTAACGGAATGAAGAAGAAAAACTATAAAATCATTTCAGTGGATGCAGAAAAAGCACTTGACAAAATTTAACAACCACTCCTGATAAAACATTCACCACACTAGGAACAGGAGGAATTTCCTCAACACAGTAAAGGATGTGTATGGAAAAACCCACAGCTAACACCATACTTACTAGAGAAATATGAAATGATTTGTCACCATGATCAGAACGAGGCAAGGATGTCCACTCTCACCACTTCTACTCAACATTTTACTGGAAGTTGTAGCCAGTGTAATAAGTCAAGAAAAAGAACATAAAGGTTAGAAAAAGGTATAAAGAGTAGAAACAAAGAAGTAAAACTATCTTTATTCTTAGCTGACATGATTTTTTATGTAGGAAATCCTAAGGAGTCTATAAAACAACCACTAGGACTAACAAGAAGGTTTAGCAAGGTTGCAAGATACAAGATGAATATACATAAACTAATTATGTTAATATATTAGCAACAAATTAAAAATATCATTTATGATAGCATCAAAATACATAAAATACTTAGAAATAAATTTAACAACATATGTACAAGACCTCTATACTAAAAACTTAAAAATACATAAGTGAAGAGATGTGCTAAGTTCATAGATTGGAAAACTCAATATTGTTAAGAGTCAGTTTTCCCTCGATTGAGCTATAGTATAGATTCAATGTAATCCCAATCATAATCCCAGGATTTATTTTTTTTTGTAGAAATTGAAAAGCTGCTTCTAAAATTTATATGGAACTACAAAGGATCAAGAATATTCAAAGCAATACTGGAAAAGAACAAAGTTGGAGGACTTACACTACTGGACTTCAAAACTTACTTTATAAAGCTACTAATAAAGACAGTGCGATATTGGTGTGAAGACAGACAAACAAATCAAAGTACAATAGAGTCCAGAAATAGACCTACACTTAAATGGTTATGTGATTTTTCACAAAGGCAACAAAACAATCTAAAAAACTTTTCAAGAAATGATGCACTGGAATAAATGAATAGCCATACGGAAAAAAATCTACTTTGACCCCCATCTCACACCACATACAAAAATTAATTCAAGATAGATTACAGGACTAAATGCAAACGCTAATGTCATTAAGCTTTTTAGAAGGAAACTGAGTAGAATGTCTTCATAACTTGGTGGTAAGCAAAGTTACTTAGAACATAGAAAGCAGTAACTACAACAGAAAAAAGTGATAAATTAGACTTCATCAAAACTTTTGGTTATCAAAAGACACCATTAAGAAAACAAATAGGTAAGCCATAAATTGTCAGAAGGTATTCACGACACATATATCTGACAAAGGACTGATAAGCAGGTTAAAGAACTCCTATAACTCAACAACAAAATAATTTTTGAAAATCTAATAAAAAATAGGCAAAAGATTTGAAAGCTGCTTCACAAAAGAAGATCTACAGATAGCCAATAAACACATTAAAAAGTATTCAATGTTATTAGTCATCAGAGAAATGCAAAATAAAACCACAATTAGATACCACCACAGGATCTCTGCTATGAGATTCTTTTTTTTTTTTCTTAAGCACACCCAGAACTCTGGGTCAGAGACGCCTCACTTCCCATCTCCTATCTCTGCCCCATCCTGTATGTGTACTCATTACCTAGTACCCTGGCAGGAAAGTGAGTGTAGAGCAATTAGAGAGCATGGTGTTGCCCAAAGTATAGGACATACCCTGCCAGATTTTAGGTGACACACACTTTTTTTATTATGGTAGTTAGGTGTTTATTTTAATATGCACTGAAGGAAAATGGAATTAGTATTTTAAACTCATTATTTCAAGGCTAATATTACTTAGGAGAAGGTTAAATAGTCTGTTTAAAGTAAACATAATAATAATACTAATAAAGGTGGTGCATGGATAAGATGAAAATTGCAAAGGTGGGGACTGTGACCAACTCAAGTCCAGGATCACCAGCAGCACAGATCACCAGCAGTTAACTACATAATCAACAGCAAACTGTCCCATTCTAGGGCTGTGGGGAACTTTAACTTCTCTCTTCATTGAGCCCTCCACTTGACCCTACAGTGTCACATTCACACAAGTGACCACAGATGTCCTGAAAAAAAGACATCTTAATGAGACAATCTGGGTGGTGTAAAACCAGGACTCTGATTGCAAAGAACAAAGGCTTATTCCATAACAGTCTCACGATTGTTCTGCGGGAAACCTGCATCCAATTCATTTTTGCCCAATTCCATACTGCCAGACATAATTCTCCCCATCGTTTCAGCTAGCATTCTTTCCTTACCTGCCCAAGGCATGGCTGGGGATCTGTAAAAACATGGCCATAAAGAGATTCATGTTAGAAGGCCGGGCGCGGTGGCTCATGCCTGTAATCCCAGCACTTTGGGAGGCCGAGGTGGGCAGATCACCTGAGGTGGGGAGCTCGAGACCAGCCTGACCAACATGGAGAAACCCCATCTCTACTAAAAATACGAAATTAGCCGGGCATGGTGGCACATGCCTGTAATCCCAGCTACTGGGGAGGCTGAGGCACGAGAATCGCTTGAACCTGAGAGGCGGAGGTTGCGGTGAGCCAAGATCGCGCCATTGCACTCCAGCCTGGGCAACAAGAGCAAAACTCCATCTCAAAAAAAAAAAAAAAAAAAAAAAAGAGATTCATGTTAGAGTTTGGAGAAAGATTTCCTTGTGTTACCGCCACAGAACTGGAGGTCTGGCTCATAGCAGACGGACAATAAATATATCATGAGTGAAAGCTGACTGATCTTGAAGCTAGACTTTTCAAATTCAAGTTTATAAGCCCAGGTGTGTATGATGGTGTCAGGCACAGAAAGTCATAAGATAAACGTAGCCCTGAGATTTTAGACAAAGCTTTACTTTTCCTCAGTGGTAACTCACTTAAAATAATATTTTTAGGCTGAGCACGGTGGCTCACGCCTGTAATCCCAGCACTTTGGGAGGCCGAGATGGGTGGATCACCTGAGGTCAGGAGTTCAAGGCCAGCCTGGCCAACGTGCGGAAACGCTGTCTCTACTAAAAATATAAAAATTAGCAGGGCGTGGTGGCGTGCGCCTGTAATCCCAGCTACTCGGGAGGCTGAGGCAGGAGAATCACTTGAACCTGGGAGGCAGAGGTTGCAGTGAGCCAAGATCTTGCCACTGCACTCCAGCCTGGGCAACAGAGTGAGACCCCATCTCAAAAAAAAAAATTATTTTTATAAAACAGACAACCAGTATGACTTTTTTGCGGGGAGGGGCAATTTGGCAATACTTTTTAAAATGCAACTGCCCCAACAATTTCCAATTCTAAGACAGAAACTTGCAGAAACACTTCTACAAGGTGCAAAGAGATTACGTTCACCTAGTAAAAGACTGGAGACACCAAAAACATCCATTAAAAGACTGGTTAAATGGTAAATAGACACAAGGGAATATCCTACAGCCACTAAACAGAGTGAATTTGAACTCTCTGAACTCATGCTCCAAGACATTGCTAAGCAGAGGGAAAACAAAATGCAAAATAGCAGATGTAGTATAGCCCCACACTTAACTTTAAAAACAAATTTTAAAGTGACAATACTAATAGACTAACATAAGCATAAATATACATATATGTGGACAAAGTCAGATGAATAGGCACCAACCCTCTGTTAACATCACCGTAAAGGGGTGAGGAGGCTCTTGCATTCTCTGAAGGCATTTATAAAATGCTGGAGTCATAGAAGCTTTGTAGTGAGAAAAAAGGTTTAAAAACAAACAGGGTGTGTTGACATGTAAAAATGCACACACTTGAAAAAACATACACACAGGCCAGGTGTGGTAGCTCAAGCCTGTAATCCCAGCACTTTGGGAGACCGAGGCAGGCGGATCACCTGAGGCCAGGAGATGGAGACCAGCCTGGTCAACACAGTGAAACCCTGTCTCTACTAAAAATACAAAAATTAGCTGGGCGCGGTGGCGCATGCCTATAGTCCCAGGTACTCAGAAGGCTGAGGCAAGAAAATCGCTTGAACCTGGGAGGTGGAGGTTGCAGTGAGCCAAGATAGTGCCACCGCACTCCAGCATGGGCGACAGGGTGAGACTCCACCTCAAAAAAAGAAAAAAAAACAGAAAGTCTTTAAGAAAAAAAAAAACACACATATGAAAAAATGTCTCCTTCCTGGCCTTCAGACCTGCACCTCCACATCCAAGTGATAGGTTCCCTCCCTCTGCATTGTGTGGCTCTTCACAGAAAGGTGCCAGCAACACTCTTAAAGACCATTCTTTTTGTATGCAAGGAGCCTTCTTCAGAAAGGAATGTCCCCAGTGTCTCTGCAAAAGAGAGGATGGTTTCCTAATGCTCCCTGCCAGCCAAGCTCATGGCCCTGTCACTGGTTTTTACATCCAGCATTCTCTGGCTGGCCTTGTGCAAGAAGACACTGAGAACCACATGTGCTGCCGGAAGAGTGCCCTTTCTGAACTGGAAGATGTTGTTGTGTTCTGAGCTTTCTGGTTGTGTTTTAAGGGGGTTGGGGTGAAGATCCTTTCTTGGGACTTTTGCTTTTATTTAGACACACATATACATAATTCAACCACAAGAACTACTTCTCAGGAAGAAATGCTAAGAGGCACTGTAAGATGTAAACTTATTAAGCCTAAGCAACTCAGAAACGGTACAAGTCTACCAAATTTGAAAATGGGGAGAGAATGGAACGGAGGCACTCCACTCCAGAGCTATGTAAAAATAGTTTTGGCAAAGTTCAAATGATTGCTGGAGGCAAGAAGAGCTGACCTCTCTTCTCCTTCCCTTTCATCCCCCCCTTGCCTACCCTGAAACAACATCACTCAGGGCTACAACCATCTGTAGCTGTCAGGGGAAGCCACAGTACATTCAGAAAGTCTTGGACCCACGTATCCCTGAGCTCGGAACTGCACAAACAAAAGGTTAAGGGAAGGGGGATGGGGTAAAGGGAATAAAAGCTTAAAGATTAAAGTCACAGGCAGAGACAGACGGCTCAGTTTTTTAATAACTGAAAACACGAGTCGGGTCTGAATGTGTCCATTGTTTAGCAGAGAGGGCAATCTATGCAGGCAGGACTGGCTGGCGACAGGACTGCCTTCCCATCAGAAATAAGATTTACCAAAACCGGGGGACCTGGGGCAGACCTCAACCCTGAGCTCCATTTACTGATGATGATGTAGAACACAGCATCCAGGTGAGAATCAGATTGTTGCTACCCTGGGCCATGACAAGAAACGGGGCTTGAAAGAAAGAGGCCAGTCAGTCATGGAGTCAGTGGCACTGGTCTTCTCGTACCGTTAATGGTGGGTGTGTAGATTGGTACAGCCTTCTGAGAAGAAATTGGATCAGAGATGTAAAAATGCGTATTTCCGGCCGGGCGCAGTGGCTCACACCTGTAATCCTAGCACTTTAGGTGGCCAAGATGGCCAGGTCACTTGAGGTCAGGAGTTCGAAATCAGCCTGGCCAATATGGTGAAACCCTGTCTCTACTAAAAATACAAAAAAATTAGCTGGGCGTGATGGCATGTGCCTGTAATCCCAGCTACTTGGGAGGCTGAGGCAGGAGAATTGCTGGAACCCGGAAGGCAGAGGTTGCAGTGAGCCGAGATCGCACCACTGCACTCCAGCGTGGCAACAGAGCGAGACTCCGTCTCAAAAAAAAGAAAAACAAAATGCGTATTTCCGCCTCCAGGATTCTAGCCCCAGCAAATAATACAACCTAGGACAGACCCTGATGCACTAAGATATTCTATGCAGAATGATTCACAATAGCAAGAAATCAGAAACAACCTAAACAACCAACACTAGAGGGAATAGTCAGTGTTTATTTATTTATAATCTGCCTTACTGCAAAAACGATGTAAAGCAACTTACAAAAGTACACAGAACAAAGAGGAAAAATGCAAAAGAAGAAATCACAGCAATAAGAGAAAAAGAAAGTATTCATTTAAAAAACGAGGCCAGAGCTGGGCTGCAAATTCTTAACATACTGCGAGCATCCAAACTCTCCCTAGAGGAGCCACAAGACAAAGCTGCCACTGCCGTCACCAATAATAATAATGGCAACTATTTGCTGAGTGCATGCCCCACACTGTGCGAGGCTCTTTGAGGTCTCTCAGTAACCCAAGGTACTGTCATTCAGTCTCCCTTCTGCAGACAAGGAGACTGAGGCTCCAGAGGCCATCGAGTGCCAGTAAGTGACAGACACAGGTTTGGGACACATTTCTTCAAGTCAGAGCTTATATGCTTTCCACACAACCAAACACTTAAATTGTGTATTCATACAATGGAACTCCTGCAGGCATGAAAAAATGATGTTTACAGAAAGTGATTAATGGCATGGGAAAAATGTTTAGGATATAATGTTAAATTTAAAAGCAGCCAAAAAAAATTACATGAAATGTATAATTTCCATCAAGTAAACCAGATGATTATTATTTTCTTCCTTATACTGTTATTACCCAAAGTTTCTAAAATAGGTCTGTATTAGTTTTATAATCAGAAAAAAGTGACTTTGTATTTAAATATATATAAAGGGCCACTGTGTTTGTATCACAGCACACATCCCATGATATGCACAACAACTCACTTTTGTTTTAAATAAAAATCTTACATATGTAGTAGAATCAGAAAATACACATGCCAAATCTTGAGCAAGGAAAATCGTGTGTTTCTTGTGTTTATGTTCATCATTTAATTGATCATAAACGAATAATTTCATTTGGCTCAGAACCTTGTCTTTGCAGTTTTTTGGAGTTATATATGTCAGAAGACAATTATTATAAATTGGTTTCATTTCCTTTTTATTTTCCTCTTCACATACAGACTCTCACACAATCAAACAGCAGAGAGTCACAGACACACTGTCTCAGGCCTTCCTCCTGGCTACAGCACTGACCCACACACGTGGACAAGGGCCCCGTTTTGCAGGCCCTCGCAGAAAGGCAGTGGGGGCAATACCCACAGGGTCATGCCATTGCCCAAGTCTAGCCAGGCCACGGTTGCTTCTTGAAGAGCAGTTCTTCATCTTGGGTCCAAACACTTCCTGAAATAGTTATATGCGTTCTGCTTGGGAGAAAGGCCAGAGCTCTCCCCAGTTTCTCAAAGAGCTCTCTAATCACTAATCTAGACATGCCAGTCTCACTCTTGCCATGAAGTCTGGGACAAATCCCTTGTCTCTACCATCTTGACCTCAAGCCCAAGCCCCAACCTATCTTCCAAGGATATTATATAGGAAGGTTTAGCCACTGAAAACTGACAGAGGGAAACACTTATGCAATAACTACACTTGTGAATGGGAGGTGCCTTCATCTCCATCATGGAGAGAGGAGACGAGGCTCAGCAGAGGTTCGCAGAGCCTGGATTCCCCTGTGTCTGTCAGGTCCCACACACTCCGCCAGATAAAATGCATCTGGTAGACGACAGTGGCTCCAAGTTTGGCTTTGGAGTGTCCTTTTATCTGCTGATCACCAAATACTGTGCTCAGCTGCAGACACAGGCCTGGTTTTCTATTATGAGACAAAAGAATAATGATTTTCCAAGATCTATTTAATTATTTCTTTAAAACTTGCCCCCTCCATTGCCATGGTGTTAATCACCCACATTGAGAGCTACCTTTCAGCACTGTGCAGCAATGGCAAGTCAGCTGTATTTTGATTATCTGAAAGAAGGAAAAAATATTTTAAATGCTTTAATATTTAAACAAATAGAAAGAAGGCAGATTTCTTTCATGTTTCCTCAACTCCTAAAGCCATAGAACAGCCTGGGCCCTAAATTTGAAAATGAGTTCAGACTAAAAGAAGTATCTCAAACTACCACCAGACTTTAGGCGAAGATCGTGTAAAATATTAATTGTACTGCTGCTACTGGGAACCAGCCACAGTGCTCGGGTGGGAGAAGGGGAGGGGTGGGAGGAGGAGAAAAGCAGCACTGGCTGACCAGCTCCAAGAAGGAGGAGCGAGGAGGGAGGAGGGTAACTATTCAACTAATAATGTTCATTGTAGAAATTTTAGAAAATAACATTGGGAAAGAAAAAGCCTTGGGGAAAAAAAAATTCTTTACAAAGGAAATTAAAAGTCACCTAGATCTTAGCCCCTAATGTTAGCTACTGTTAACATTTAATGTCTTTCTTTCTAGTCTTTTTCTTGCACATATGTATTTTGTATATTACTGAACTCAAAAAGAATTCCTTGCCCTGCTTTTTTTCATTTAACATATGTAGGATGACTTTTCACATTTTTAAATTTTCTTCATAAATATCATTTTAAAGAAGGGTGCACAAAGTACCTTATTTTGCTTCATTTGGGTGGCTCCCAATTTTTTGCTCTTATAAATAATGCTGTGAAGAACATTTTTGTGCATAAAGCTCTGGCTCATTTCAGATTATTCCCTGAAAGAGGAATTATGAAATCACAAAGCAGAACTTATTTCAGGATCCAGATAGATTTCCCAGAATTAGTTCCCTGAAAGGCAGGGCCAAGCTGAAGTTCTCTAATAACTTATTGTTAAAACAACCATCCCATTCCCACCCAGCCACTGCTGCACCCTGCCACCCCAAAAGCATCTGACCTGCAGATGCCTCCCAGAGGAGCCTTTTCCATCCTGTGCTGGGAAAAAGAACAATGGCCTCAGGACAGCACAGATCCTCAATCCAGGTGGGAGCTCAGCACCCTCCAGCTGGGAAGGCTGTGGTGTCCAAGCTCTCCAGAAGTCCCAAGAGGCTCAGACACCTCCCAGCCTTATTTTCTCCATTAAAAACAGCATGTGGGCACCCTGTCTTTTTTATGAGCTGAAAAGATTTCTCGTCCCAAGACGGAAGAGAGGAGAAATTGGGGTGCAAAACTTACCTCCACACCAGGAATATTGGGTAAGTGCAGCCTTTGTGGCAGCTTAGCTTTATGTCATTTTTGGTTGGGTTTTTTCTTCTTCATTCAAGTTGGGGGATAGAGGGAAGATGGTCTTCTCTCTATCCCCCAAGATAAGATTTTACTTGCACAGAAAACCGCTACTCAGTCTTCATGGCTCATTCTCACTTAGATAACTATACTGTTTCTCTTCCCTTCTGTCCTCCCATGCCAGAGGAAAAACACATCTGCTGATATCAGAGTCCCTCCTCCTCTGGAGGGAGGAAGGCAAAGAGAGGGACAGCCGAGCAACTAGGAGAAATGGCTTTGGAGTTGTACAAGTTATGTCCAAATCCTGGCCTGCGGATTAGTGTGTGATCCTAGGCAAGTCACTTGCCATTGCTGAGGCTCAGTAATGGGAACTGATGATGCGGTCCTTACAGGGTCATGGTAAGGATCACAGAAGGTGACATTTGTAAAACACGTAGGTATGGTGGCTGGTACAAAGCAAATAAGTCAATTCATTTTTAAATAATATTTTAGAATCATTATTACCACCCAAATGACCAGGCAAATGATCATCTGAAGGGAAAAAATTACGTAACTGGATAAATGAATGAATGCAGAAAAATGGGCCCTTGCCAATAGCCAGGCTACAGGCAGAGGGCAGCCCCTCCCCCGAAGTGCCAGTAGGTTAGCTCTGTCACAGCCACAGGAGCCTGCTCTGCAGAGAGCAACACCCTCCCAGATGCACCCTGCTGGAAAACAATGGTGAGCCCTCGCCTCCTCTGCCTCCCTTGGAGGCTGGTCTGGAGGGCACTTTCTTTCTGGGGTATGTGGCTATACAATAGGACCTGTGTCTGAGCCCACTGGTTTAGAGCATCCCCTGATTCCCCCAAGTCCTGAGAGGGGAACTTCAGTGATACATAAGGACAGCATAAGTGAAGTCTGGGGAGTCCCACTCCTTGGGAGGAGGACACAGTCACTAACAGCAAGGTCCCTGAGTGTGGCCACCCTGCAGAGCATTCATGCAAGCCGTCCCATTTAACCCTGAAGGGACATGATGGAATTCCCATGTTGTCACGTAAGATCATGTAGCTGGTAAGGGACAGTGCCAACATTTGAACCTAGGCTCTAAAACCCAGGCTCTTTTCTATCAGTGCTGTACAGTCCCTGTTTAAAGCAAGCAGGTGCCCCCCTGCCCTGAAGCTTGGATAGTCTCCAGAAAGAAAAATACCTGTTAGGATGCTTTACACATTATTACTACTACCCACCAATTTCAAGAATGTCTTCCTTTTCTACCCAAGTAGACTAAAAGTATTGGGGGTGGGAGGTGTCTACTGTATCTTTTCTGTACCTCCTCCCCCAACAAATATATGCTCCTCCTTCCAGTATCACAGGTGTCCAACAAATACTGTGGAAAGAGTTAATCAATCAATTAACTGAATGAAAGGGGTCAAAAGACAAAGAAGTTAAATAGGAGAGGGGAAGAAAAAGACAAGCTACAGATAAAATTGGCAGAAGAGTGTAAGCACTATAAAAATAAGTTTGTGAAGTCCAGGAAGAGTCCTGATCTTCTGGGGTAATGTTCTAGGTGTCACAGTAGCAGGCAGCCAGGGTGACAGGAAAGAAAGTGATTAGGAAACAGCCAGCTGAAGCTCAAGAGCCCAGCTCGGAACCCCACAGGCACAGCCTTGAATGAATCTGCAGGAGAAGAGCGGGTCCAGGGCCTGCTGCAGCCACCATGGTCTCTAAGCACGCAGAGAAAAATCGGGAAAGGGGCACACCTGAGAACCAGCAGGCTTCTCACACCCAACCGTGTCAGGTTCACATGGCAGCCTGGAGAGAAACGAGGCATCAGCCCTGTTTTACAGATGGATAGGTTGAGACCCGGAGTGAAGTCACAGCCAAGGCCACACAGAATTCTGCCAGGCTGGTAAGACATTGCACACTGCAACAGCCACCACTCCAGGGTCAGCTCCATCATTTCTACTCCATCACAATGCCACACACAATATTACTTAATATTTTTCTTTAAATAACTAATTTTGCCCTGCCCTGTTTTATAAAACCCACTTTTTTCCCTTAAAGGAACATTGATACCACTTTATCCAGTAAGTCCTCTCCTAGGTATAGGAATTCTCGAAGGACTTGAAAACAAGAATCAAACAGATACCTAGACACCAATATTCAAGAAGCACTATTCACAACAGGCAAAAGGTGGAAACAACCCAAGTGCCCGTTAATAGATGGAGGGAAAAACAAAATGTGGTCTATTGATATGCTGGAATATTATCTTTCCCTTAAAAGGGAAAGAAATTCTGATCCATGATACAACGTGGATGAACCTTGAGGACATTATGCTAAATAAAATAAACCAGCCACCAAGCCTGTATGATTCTGCTTATATGAGTTCCCTAGAGTAGTCAAATTTATAAACAAAAAGTAGAATGGTGGATGCCAGGGGCTGGGAGTAGGGAGAATGGGGAGGTAGTGTTTAATGGGTACAGAGTTTCAGTTTGGGGTGATGGAAAGTTAGAAATAATAGTGGTGACAGTTGCACAACAATGTGAATCTACTTAATGCCACTGAATTGTACATTTAAAAATGGGAATGGTAAATGTTATATATTTTTTACCATAATAAAAAAAATACGCCCAGGCCAGGCACAGTGAGCTGAAGTCTAAGCTACTCAAGAGGCTAAAGTGGGAGGATTGCTTGAGCCCATGTTGCAGTGAGCTAAATGATCATGCCACCACACTCCAGCCTGGGCAAGAGAATGTGACCCATCTATAAAATAAAATAATTTTTTTAATTTTGTAAACAAATAAATTTAAAAATAAAAAATAGCCCCCCCAAAAAGGAAACTTTATATGGCAGCCATAGATGAAACCACGACATGGCAATATTAGAAGGCAACCATTAAAAATATACATATCAAGCTATGTTGGTATACAACCATGCATTGCTTAATGATGAAGATACATTCTGAGAAATGTGTCATTAGGCAATTTCATCTTTGTGCAAACATCATAGAGAGCACTTACACAAACCTAGATGGCAGAGCCTACCACACACCTAGGTTGTGTGAAATAGCCTATTGCTCCTAGGCTACAAACCTGTACACATTTAAAAATGGGAATGGTAAATGTTATATATTTTTTACCATAATAAAAAAAATACCCCCAGGCCAGGCACAGTGAGCTGAAGCAGGTGACTGTACTAAATACTGCAGGCAATTGTAACCCAGTGGTATCTGTGTACTTGAACTGTATCTAAACATAAAAAAGGGACAGTAAAAATACAACATAAAAGATTAAAAAGGGTACCCCTGTATAGAGTACTTAGCATAAATGGAGCTTACAGGACTGGAAGGTGTTCTGGGTGAGTCAGTGAGTGAGTGGTTGAGTGAATGTGAAGGCCTAGGGCATGACTCTGCACTCCTGTAGGCTCTACAAACAATGGACACTTAGACAACACTAAATTTATAATAAAAACATTTTTCTTTAATAATAAATTAACCTTAGTTCACTATAACTTTTTTACTTTATAAACTTTAAAATTTTTTAACTTTTTGACTCTTGTAATAACACTTAGCTTAAAACACAAACACACTGTACAGCTGTATAAAAATATTTTCTTTCTTTATATCCTTATTCTATAAGCCTTTTTCCATTAAAAACTTTTTTCTTTTACTTTTTAAACTTTTTTGTTAAAAACTAAAACACAAACATGCACATTAGCCTAGGCCTACACAGGGTCAGGATCATCAACATCACTGTCTTCCACCTCATACATCTTGTTCCACTGGAAGGTCTTCAGAGGCAGTAACATGCATGGAGCTGTCACCTCCTGTGATGACAATGCCTTCTCCTGGATACATCCTGAAGGACCTGCCTGAGGCTGTTTTACAGTTAATTTTTGTTGTTAGAAGTAGAAGGAGCGGCTGGGCATGGTGGCTCATGCCTGTAATCCTAGCACTTTGAGAGGCTGAGGCGGGTGCATTGCCTGAGCTCAGGAGTTCGAGACCAGCCTGGGGGACACGGTGAAACCCCGTCTCTACTAAAATACAAAAAATTTGCCAGGCATGGCAGCATGCACCTGTAGTCCCAGCTACTCAGGAGGCTGAGGCAGGAGAACTGCTTGAATCCGGGAGGTGGAGGTTGCAGTGAGCTAAGATCGTGCCACTGCACTCCAGCCTGGGCAACAGAGCGAGACTCCATCTCCAAAAAAAGACACAAAAGGAAGTAGAAGGAGGCTGGGCACAGTGGCTCATCCTAGCACTTTGCAATGCCTTGGCAGGTGGATCACTTGAGCCCAGAAGTTCGAGATCAGCCTGGGCAACATGGTGAGACCCCCGTCTCTACAAAATAAATACAAAAACTAGCTGGGCATGGTGGTGAGGACCTTAGTCCCAGCTACTCAGGAGGCTGAGGTGGGAGGATCGCTTGAGGCAAGGCGGCAGAGGTTGCAGTGAGCTGAGATGGTGCCACTGCACTGCAGCCTGGAAGACAGCCAGACCCTGGCTCGGAAAAAAAAAAAAAGAAAAAGAAAAGAAGTAGAAGGAGTACACACTAAAATAATAACAAGTCTAGTATAGTAAAGACATAAACCAGTCATGTATTATCATAATAGGTACTATAAGTAACTATATGTGCTATAAGACTGAGCACAGTAGGTTTGGTTACACCAGCATCACCACAAACACCTGAGTAACCTGCTCTATGATGTTACCACAGCTATGACAGCACTAGGCTATAGGAATTTTTTGGCCCCACTATAATCTTATGGGACCACCATCATATATACCTTCCATCATTGACCTAAGCTGTCATTATGCAGTGTGTGAATGGAGTTTTGCCTTCTGCGAGGCGCTTGTCAAGGAGGGAGATGAGCAATGTCCAGAGAGCCAGTGCTCACAGGCCTCCTCCTCCACATGGCCAGAGGGGCTGCCCACGGACTGAGAAAGGAAGGACTTGCTCAGCAGATGATTCAGTGTCACTTGATCTGGGCAGCCCCTAACAGCAGTGCCTGTCTTGCTGTGCTGGGAGTATCCAACTTTGGGAGCCCCCCCATGTAAAGGTACTGGGCACCGAGGCTGGGCTCCATCAGTACCTGGGGGTCTACCCCTACCTGTCCAACTCCCCTACAGACTCACAAGGGAGGAAAGGCAGTCCATGCTGAACCATCCTTTGCACACAATAGCCCCTCTATCAAACTCCCAGGTGAGGGGGGCTGGAGGACAACAGGTGGGCAAGGCTGGGAGGGGAATCCAGTAAGATCACCATGCCCCCTCAGGCACAGGGCTCCCAGGCAGAAAGGAACCAGGAACCCTGGGAAAGGAGGGTGGTGCCAGCAAACTTTGCAGATGAGGCAGCCCCGGCAAAGAGGGGCTGCTGGAAACCTACTTTGCTTGTACAGTCAAAATATACAAGAACATTTAGAAATAGTCAATTAGATGCGATACTGTGGAACAATAATACCAACGGACTGGAGTGGAACACATTAGCTATGCATTCCAAATACCTGATTCCAGGGCCTGGTCTGCAAGGCAGATACTTTCACCATCTAGTACAAAGGGTCAACAATACCAAGGCCGCCAAACTTTTGCCTGAGGGCAACATGGCAGCTAGCCAGGAATCCAAAAGCTGCACCTGATTGGCATAAAACAAAGGCAAATGGACCCCCTTTCATCTACCCCACAAAAAAGAAGCCCTGGGGCTGCTGCATGCCTGCCACCCCCTCAGCCTGCCTGCCTGCCAGCCCTCATCATGATCGCAGCAGCATCCTCATCCCACACCCATACCTCATACCCGTTCTGTTCCAAGTACCTCTTTCGTTCCCTGTCTCCTTGAAACTGCACTGTACCCTCTACCTAGAGCTAGTCTCCCAGTCTGGAGAGTCTATTTCCTAACTTGGGTTTCGGCCTTCCTTCCTTTCCATCCCTCCCTCATCACCCTAACCACTGGCACTGCCCTCCAAAATGGTCTCCTGGCCTCTCTCCCCTCCAACCCATCAATGCCAGGGTAAACTCTGTAAACCACAGACCTGTCTGCTGCCCCCAGAACAAAGTGTAAATGTTTTGGTCCAAGATACAAAGCCCTTCATAATCTGCTTCCAACCTGCTTCACCAGCTCACCATTGGCTGCTTACACTTGTGACCAATCACACAAGCCTTCTCTGGATTGTCCAAACCCTCCAAATCCTTCATACTTCTAGGCTCCCTGCAGTCAATGCCCATTTTCTGAAACTGAATCTCTCATTGCTACCAGGCAGACTTTAATCATCCATGAGGACTCCACACAAATGTCACTTTTTCTGTGAAGTCTTCCCTGACTCGCACCTCTGAAACCCTCTGGTGTGTTGTATGGTCTTTGATGCACCTATCTCATATTCAGTACATCTGCTTTATGGTCTATCCCCTACCCTCCAACTCATTGAACAGTGAGTCCCAAGGGGCAGGGCCACCTTTTATCTGCCAGGTGTTCTCAGTGCCTAACATTCAGAATGTCCTGCTCTCAGCAGGTGCTAAATGTACATTTGCAAAAGAAAAAAATAACAAAAATGACATCCACCCTTCACCAAGTGAACACATTCATTGATGAAGAATTTTTTTTTCTTACAAGTAACCAACTGGCTGAAGAATTGTAAACAAAAAGGAGGGTTTACAAGAAGGATTCCAGGTACCTCACAGAAGCTCTGGGAAAGCCCAGAAGCAGAACAGCTCCCAGCCTTCTCTCTGGTCTAGCACACTATTTCTATCAACATGCTGATTTCCAGAACTCCTAGTGTCCCTGCCTCTCTTTCCCTAGTTTCAAATTCCCACAGAAGAACTTTTTTAGTACATCTTGGCTCAGGTATCTATCCCTGAACCAATTAAATATCAATGGGGCTGGAGGCAGTCAGGGTGCCCGGGTTCAAATGTGGTCCCTGGGTACCCACTCCTGTATAGCAGAGTATTCAGAGATGGGAGACTTGCTGGGTAGCTACACCTTCCCAGTTGGGATCTCCAACATCTCATATTCATGTTCAAGGTTTGAAATGTTCAAAGTTTGAAATGTAATGGCATTATCAGTCTGAAAACCTGCTTCTACCACTCCTGTGGCCATGAGCCTCAGCACTGTCCTCAGACACTGTCCCTAGGGTGTGCCATGGAGCTCACACAGGAAGACAGGCTGGGAAGGTAAGCACAGGGATATCTGAGGAGTTGGAGAAACAGCCCTCCCCATGGCTCAGTAGCAATCTACTATTATTACCTAATCCCTAAGCCGCTGGGGGAAAATGTTTCAGAATTTAGAACTTTAAAAAAAAAATAGTTCAGAATAAGGCTAGACATATAAATCAATGAAATATTGAGAATCTAGAAAGAGACTTTCACATTTACAGTCAACTGATTTTTGTTAAGAGTGCCAACACAAATCAACAGAGGGAATAGTTTTTTTAACAAAAACTGGGACAACCAGATATCCACAAGCTGAAGAATTAAGTTGGACCTCTACCTCATGCCATATACAAAAATCAACTCCAAATAGATAAAAGACTTAAATGGAAGAGCTAAAACTATAAAACTCAGAAGAAAACATAGGTATGCATCTATGTAACCTTGGATTAAGCACTTATTTCTTAGATATGACACCAAAAGCACAAGCAACAAAAGTAAATAAATAAACTTGAATGTTTCAAAAATTAAAAGCTTCTGTGCTTCAAAGGACACTATCAAGAAAGTGAAAAGACAACCCACAGACTGGGAGAAAATATTTGCAAATCATATATCTGATAAGGAACTATCTAGAATATATTAAAAACTCTTATGAGTCAACAATAAAAAGCCAACTCAATTTTTAAACAAACAAAGAGCTGAATAGGCATTTCTCCAAAGAAGATATATTAACAACCACATGAAAAGATGCTAAATATCACTCACCATCAGGGAAATGCAAATCAAAATCACAATGAGATAGCACTTCACACCCACTAGGATGGATATGATCAGACAGACAGACAATAACAAGTGTTGGTGAGGATGTGGAGAAACCAGAACCTTCATACATTGCTGTGAGAGTGAAAAATGGTGTACCAGCTGTGAAAAAGTTTGGCAGTTCCTCATAAAGGTAACATAGAGTTACCACATGATCCAGCAATTCCTGGGTATATTTATACCCAGGAGAACAGAAATGTATGTTTACACAAAAACATGTACATGACTCCTCATGGTAGCATTATTCATAATAATCAAAAAGTGAAAACAATCCAAATGCCTATCAACTAATGAATGGATTTTTTAAATGTGGTATATCCAGGCATGGAATATTATTCAGTCTTAAAAAGGAATGAAGTAGAGACTCAGGCTACAATATGGGTGAATCTAGAAATACTACACTGGCCAGGCGTGGTAGCTAACACCTGTAATCCTAGCACTTTGGGATGCTGAAGCAGGAGGACTGCTTGAGCCCAGGAGTTCAAGGCTGCAGTGAACTATGATCATACCACTGCACTCCAGCCTGAGCAACAGAGCAAGACCTTATTTCAAAAAAAGAAAATATTACACTAAGTGAAAGAAGCCAGACACGAAAGGTCATAAAGTATATATAATTCCATTTAATTCACGTCATTGCACTCCAGCCTGGGTGATAAGAGTGAAACTCTGTCTCAAAAAAGAAAAAAAAAAAAAGTTTCTAAAAAAATATGATATGGTTGCACACAAAAGAATATTCTATTATAAATTAATGTCACAGAAAAAGTCTGTTTTATTGCTTAGTAAAGAGAAGCTATATATGAAGTACTTCATAATATTAAGTCATAAAATGATGAATAAATTAAAATAATTATCCCCCCAAAAGATAATTCTGTACATACATAAATATATCATACATTATATAATACCCCAGCGGCGATGGGGCCATTCCCTATAATCAAACATTAAATATTCACACTAAATGGGAAAAATAAAAGATTCAGTCAGTTCAGATGGGGTTTTGCATCCAAACTCCAAAAAACTGCTTTCAGTTTACAGAGCTATTTGAATTTTCAAATTTATGGATAAGGTATGGCAGACTTGTATTTGTTTTTTTCCTTCTTTCAGGATCTCGCTCCGTTACCCAAGCTGGAGTGCAGTGACACAATCATAGCACACTGTAGCCTCAAACTCCTGGGCTCAAACAATCTCTAGCTTCAGCCTCCCAAAATGCTGGGATTACAGCCATGAGCCATCATGCCATGCCAGACCTGTATTTCTTACCATGTCTGGGTAAGGTGCAAAATACAATCACTGCAGAGTTTGTGATACAATTGAGAATTTCTAAACTGTCCCTTGGAAATGTCAATTCTAGAAATATGCAAACAGTGTAATACAGCTAGTTCATTCTATAACAGATAAGGAAAAAAAATGTCCTTCATTTTAAACAGAATCAGAACAGTATGGTATCACTAACAATACTCACAAAATTTAAGTAATAACTTGAAAAATACACATTAAGCCAAAGCAAAATACAGAACTACAGAGATGGCTATAAATAAATATACTGATAGATACTTACATACTTACCCTATACTTTTAAAACATGGGAAAATATATATACAAAGGAATATTATTCAGCCTTAAAAAAGGAAATTCTGACACATGCTACAACATGTATGAACTCTGAGAACATTATGCCGAGTGAAATAAACCAGTCACAGAAGGGCAAATACTGTATGATTCCACGTAGTAGTCCAAGTCACAGAGAGAATAGAATGGCGGTGGCCAGGAGCTGGTGGGAGGGGGAAATAAGGAGTAAGTGTTTAATGGATACAGAGTTGCAGTTTGAGAAGATGAAAAGGTTCTGGAGATGGATAGCAGTGATGGTTGCACTACAATATGCATGTACTTAACGCCACTGAACTGTATACTTAAATATAGTCAAAAAGGTAAATCTTATATTATGAATATGTTATCACAATTTTTTTTAACTTGGAAGAAAATAGGAAAAAACACTAAAAGTAGTTGTTGGTGGAATTTGAGGGTATTTGGAAGGCCAGATCAATCAAATCTAGGAATTGTTTGGCTTCGATGCCTCTCCCTTTATTCTTACCATCTCTCTGGAACACTGAACACTGGGTCCAGGGCTACAAAAAGCTGCTCAGTGGTCTGTACTGCTGTTCCTGCTGGTGGTCTATTGTATCCTCTCAGGCAATGCAAAAAGCATGTTTTCACAGTCACACTAAACCTCAGAACACAAACTGTGCCCACACTCACCCAATTTAATACTCCAGAACATCACTCCTTACACAGATAAGGAATGGAAAGCAACTTATGTCAAGCCATTCTACAAACACTTGAAGAATTCTCGAATCTCTCTCCAGTAGTCTATGAATGACCCAAATGAGGAAGAAAAAGACAACAACACATCAACTGAGGACCCGCTATCCACCAGGCAGTTAGTATGTAGGGTGCCCTGCAAGCATCGGTTCTCACAATACCATGAGAAGGTAAGTATTGCTATCAGTGTTTTACAAAGATGGAAACTGAGGTGCAAAGAAATGATGCATCTTGTTCCAGGTCACATTTCCAATAAGCACCGTAAGAAGCAACGCTCCAAAAGCCTTCCTTAGGAAGAATGATGATCTCTAACATTAAAGTGCAGGAAAAGAGCTTAAGTGTCACTAGAAGTAGAATTCAATGATTAGACAGACATAGAGTATACACAATCAACTCTGGCTGCATTTATGGGAGGCAGCATAGCCTAGTGGTCAAGATCATGGGCTTGGGAGCCCAACAGGTTGGGGTCAAATGTTTACTAACATTTTTAGATTTCAAGTCACATATAAGAGAATAGGAACAGTGTCTAACTCATTAGAGGTTTATCAGGATTAAATCAGATTAACACAGGTTAAAGGGTTTAGGAAGTACCTGACATAGTCAAAGCTCAATAAAGTACTAGCAGTAATATTTATTCTATGTTCTCGAAGCAACTCTAACAGGTAGGTATTCTGAGCACCATTTTTACTCATGGTAAGCCTTAATACTCATGGTAAGCCTTAAGTTCAGAAAGGTTAAATAAGTTGACAAAGATCATTCAGCTAGTAAAATGGTAAAACTAGAATTCAGGACTGGATCAGCGGGATTCCAAAGAAAAACAAGATTATGGCATACAAAAAGAGGGTAAATTGAAAAGAAAGGCCTCTTCCTGCTCCTTCTCTCTGGCAACCCGCCCACCCCCACTACTAGACCAACCACCCCACCCCCCGATCTCTGTGGCTGGTGGGAAGCAGGCCAAGTGCCAAAGCCACAGTGGTCGCCAGGTCTCTGCCAGCAGCAGGGCTGGTGGGAGCCCTCTGGCTCCTTCTAGGCAAGAGCAGCAACCCTAACCCCTACTGCACAGGTCTGGGTGTGAGGACACCCAGGTTCCAGCAGGCACTGTCTCTAGGAACTGACCCTGTGACATGTACAAACAACCATAAAAAACAGAATAACCAAGGCCTTCCAGACACTACTGTTCGAGATAGCACAAGTCATCCTGAGAGTGGAACAGTATGTTGTCAATACAAAGAATGAGGGGAAACTATTATAAAGTAATATGGACCCATCTCCAAAACACGCTCACAAATGAAAACTGATGATGTGTGTTGGCAGTGCGGGGAGTGTAAGGAGACTGAAACACAGAGACAGAAGGAAGGCATACTTTTCTCTGCATATCCTTTAACATTATTTAAGTTTTCTATCATGTACATATATAACCTAATCCAAAATGTAATACTTTTTTAAAATCCTGGATTGATCACCTTCTTATTACAGAATTTTTTTTTTTTTTTTGGATAGTTACTTAACCTGTCTGAGTCACCTTTTCTTCATTTATTTAAAAAACTAAAACCAAAACAAAACTCTTCTCCCAGATTTGCGGGGGCATTACACAAGATAATTTAATAGGCACTCAAACATGGAACTTGATTATCATTAGCTGTCATCTATAAACTTAATCTGGGTACCTTGCCCCATCAAAGAAAACAAAAATAGGCCAGGCACAGTGGCTCATGCCTGTAATCCCGGCACTTTGGGAGCCCAAGGCAGGCGGATCACTTGAGGGCAGGAGCCAAGACCAGCCTGGCCAACATGGTGAAACCCCGTCTCTACTAAAAATACAAAAATTAGCCGGGCATGGTGGCACATGCCTGTAATCCCAGCTACTCAGGAGCCTGAGGTGGGAGAATCGCTTGAACCCGGGAGGCGGAGGTTCCAGTGAGCTGAGATCGTGCCATTGCACTCCAGCCTGAGCAATAGAGCGAGACTTCGTATCAAAAAACAAACAAACAAAAAGAAACAAAGAAAAACAAAAACAAAAACAAACATGGCTTGACAACATTAACCCTGTATTGCTCATGTTTCATTTCTTATTCCTCAGGACATTTCTGAAGTTAAAGAAACCCAGCCTCAGTGTGATGAGGACCGCCCCCCACCAGCCCAGGTGGGCTGTGCACAAGGATCAGACATACTGGGGGAGCAGTGATCCAACAAGAAAGACCTTTCAAAGGAGAGACACTTCAAAACTCCTTATCGCCATCTCCACTAGCCAATGCCAAGTTCTACTTCCATTTTATATCACGGCTTCTCTTTTGTTTTTGTTGTGTTTCTAAATCTGGATCAGGATGGAGACTGGCAGTATCCCTTGAGAAAAGAGGACCATTCTGAAAAAGTGTTCAGAATGCCCACTTGTGGGCCAAGCACATGTGATCTGCTTAGAAGAATGTCGGCATAGGCTGTAGGTCTTGATGGGAGGACAGTAAACAAACAGACAAACTCAGAATGCTCTCCACACACAGAAAAGGATTTGGGAATGGGAACAATGAAAGTTATTCTACCAAGTATTTTATCCTTCATCTGAAATAGAAAGGCTGTCCCACTGGATGGAAAAGATGGGGCCCCTTAGGAAACTGTGGCAGCTCTTTGCCAGGGAGCCAGCCACACACCCACTCACGCCCAGGCTGACTCCCTGCGTCACCTGCCAAAGGACATGGTCAGTCCCCATGCCATGTCCTGAAGTGCCCCCTGAAGCAGCCAAGGCTAGATGCTTCTAAGGGACAAGTAGGCCCTTGGCAAAAGGGCAACTTGCTACCCAGGAGTGATCTCTCAAATTTCCGAGGTCTCCAAACTCCTGAAATGAGGCAGATGGTCAAATCAAAGCTTTCAGAAGAAAAAGATCTCCACAATAAATACAGAAATAAAGACCTTCAGGACTTCATTAACCCCCTTTTTTTAAATTCATTTTTAAGTCACATCTGATTTTCAAAGACTATGCCTTCCTGCTGTACCACCAGGTTCCCTGTCTTCTGGAGTAAAGCAGCAATTCCCAGGCCTCAATGGCACACTAGCTCGCAGGTTCTGCTGGCTCTGGACCTGCTGCTCTGCTCCTTTCACAGGCCTGCCTGGTCCCATCAATGCAGGGCCTGGAGTCTCTTGCACTGAGTCAAGGGCAGAGGAAGCTGCATCTCAATGGCACTGCACATCTGTAATTCACTGCCTTTGGCTCCCTCCAGGTGTTGTTCCACACCATCCTCACAACTCTTTAAGGTCTTACATTCTTACTTTCCCCATTTTAAAGTCAAGGAAATTGTGTTAAGTAACCTCTTCTCCCCAAGACTGCACAGCCACTTGTGTGGCTGAGTGCCACACAATAAAAATACACCTCATGCCTCTGAATGCTGCCTGCCAGGTGGGAAAACAGGTGTAAGGGTTCTGGCTGTGTAGAAGAAGAAAAACGGTGTTGTCAAAGGAATAGCTGTTCCCCTGGCCAGGTCATTATGGTCAGGAAATCATACAGCAACTCGGATGGAGTGTGTCTAGATTCACAGAGCACATGAGAGGTTAACCATATATTGAAGTCCTTCTTAGTTTTGTCTTAAGTACTCGATCTGATGAGACAAAAACAACTTCATGTGTTTTGAGCAGTTCAGTGAATGATTTTTTCAAGAAAGAAAATTAAGTTTCCTCTCAATCTATGTTAACAAAATGGCAAAAAAAACCAAAAACATGAGGAAGGAAATTGGGGTCTCCTCTATGCTAAGCATAATGCAAATAACAGATCAGAGATTTTAAATGCAATTATTCCCTCCTCTGTGTTTTAGTGGTTAAAACCTGGCAATTTGAGGTGGTCACTCACAAACATGAATCTCAAACAATGGAGTTTTTATCTACCTCCAAAAAAGTATGGATCTTGGAAAAAGAATTTTTTTTTTTACTCTGATAAGACAGTAATCTCCTACCTTGCTGACTCAAATGTACTTGCATATTAATTGCTTCAGACCCCAAAATCCCTGCTGAACTGGCTAAATTTTGGGCCAAATTCAATAATCCAGCAACCTCCCATTCAATACCTCACCAAGATAACTTTGCATGTTTAATTTAAAAGTACCGATCGCTTTTAAATGAAATGCTAACGCAAGCCCGTCTGCCGGCCCAAGCCACGACTGCATCTCTGAGGGACAAGCTGCAAGTTGGAGAGCTGAGACTTAAGTCTGAGCAGCCTTCGGACAACGAGGTAAACACAGCCTACCATCTCTCTCCTAAATGGTATCTGTTTCCCCAAATCAAACTTTTAAAACTTGCCCCTTTAGGTTCATTTCCCTGATATAGAGGCAATGAGATCTAGCCTCAGATACTAAAATATTATCTGCTCCAATTGTATCTGATTAGCAAGAAATACACAACTAACCCTCTAGCCAATGCGAATGCCTACGCTATTCTAGCTGAACTGACCTAAGGCATTTTTTCCTTTCTCTTTTGCAACTGTGTTCCATGTTTGACCCTTCAAATTTATTTTAAGTAGTTTTGCAAACAGCTTCCTCTCCCCCTTCCTCCCCTATGCAGCCAGCATCTCACATTTCGCCTGCACAGAACATGTTTTGTCCACCTTGGGAAGTGGCACTTTGGGACATGTAGAGACTGCTTCAGAAAAATCAGAATCAGAAATAGGTTCCATTCATTTAAAAGAGTATCAACGGCTAATTTTTATTTATTTTAGTAGACTAAATCAGAATTAAAGCTGTGACTCCCAAGTGTTAAAATTCACAGCAATCTTTCCAGCCTGTAAAAACAAATATCTTACTCCCTACAATCACAGTAAAAAAATGCCCTAAAAATATTTATAAAATCTCTGCATTGCTTCACTGCTTAGCTATACACAGGCACTAGTCATCATAATCAAAATACTTGATTGAATCTTTTCAAACCAAACATCCAAAGCTTGTTCAATAGCAGTAACAACAATAACTGTTACAATAAAATAACAATTACAATAGTAGTAACAGGTATTTGGAGATTAAAGGAGTAAGGCACAGAAAACAGTGAGAAATAATTTCTGGTCTGTGGTAAAGTGAAAAGGTTTTGATAGACCGTACAGAAAAAGAAGTCAATCTGAATTCATTTAGGGTTCTGGGCTCCTGGACTCACAAATGTTTCATTGTAAAGATTCAGTATGAATTTTTGAAACAGCAAACAGCAAAAGAGTTTAATAGAAAAAAAACAAAGTGCCATTTTGTCCTTGGGTTTTATATATTACTTCTACCAATCTGCCTGCCCCCGAAAGAATGACCGTTAGGAAGTTTCATTTAGAAATTTCTCTTTTAAACTAACTTTGAGTCTAAACACAATGGTAGCAAAATTTGTTTATGGTTTAGAAAATATTCACATGACAATTTGTCTGGAGGCTATTGACATCTCATGAAGAATGATCTTTAGGAGCTGAATTTTCTAGTGCTTTTCCTCAGCCCCCAAAATACAAGTTACTTAACAAAACTACTTCCAGTTTCACTTTATATGCTAGAAATTTTCATGAGAAAAAAGGTATTTAAATGTTTCATTTTACATGAAAATAAGATGACTTTCATATTTCAAATTTTCCTAAAAGAGAGTCTTTTAAGGCAATTAAAAAGACCTCATTTATAAAATAATAAAACCTTCATTGAAAATTACTTAGTTCATGCATTTTTACCACATAACTCGACTCTGATCTATGTTTTATTTGCTGAACTTGCATTTATTATGGTACATTATTTTGCCATGAGCTTCTACACATGTACCAACATGCACATAAACTAATCCAAAAGTCTGAAATTCACCTTGAGGTCTATCATGTTTGTCAACAAGCATTTTTTTGAGAACCAGATGGCCTACCCATTTATATAAAGAATGTGTGTCTACTCAGTCTTTATGGCTATGGTTTCTCCAAATTCTAAATGTGCCACATGTCATCTCCTGTCTGATACTCTGCCTTCATCTCTTTGCAAATCAATTTTCCTATTTATAAAAGCAAACTTGAGCCTGCTCCTTCAAGACAAATTTGACAAAAATGAGTATCTCCAAGTTTCAAAAAAACTCACAGCTATTTCTCACTTGGTTTAAGCAATCTATGCCGCAACAAAACACAAAAAGAATGAACGGGGGGAGATTCTTTGGAGTTTAATGAACTCCTCAAATGGAGTTCTTTACCATCTCTAAACAGAGGTGTGTTTTGGCTCAGCTAGAGATGCAGAGAAAGCTTCCAGAAATTTCTGAGACCTACAAATCTGGGGAAACTAAAAGTCAGCAAGACCTTTTTAAAACGCCTGTGAAGGTCTAATGCTTTATTGATAGTTTAAAAACTTCAAAATGCATCATTTATATTTGATGTATTTGGAAACGTGTGCCAAAAAATAAACAGTAAAATCCAGAGATGCGGGTGGGGGTGGGGGTGGTGTCACTATTTCTCCAATTGAAAGGAGGACACCCCCAACAAGTCTTTAAAAAATCTAAAGCTTTCTGAATGTTTCCCTTTCTTCCCCAGGCCAACACATAGGCCTGGCTCAGACCCTAAAAATATTAAGCTATTAAGGCTTTTTTAATCTTGGTTTTAAGATAAGGAATCAACAAAAAAAAGCTTTCCAAAACTTAATCATATAAATTCATTTATAAGCCTCCCCACAACATTGAATCAATAATCCAGTATGGCCTGTAATCCCAGCTACCTAGGAGGCTGAGGCAGGAGAATCACTTGAACCTGGGAAGCGGAGGTTGCAGTGAGCTGAGATCATGCTACCGCACTCCAGCCTGGGTGACAGAGCGAGACTCTGTCTCAAAAATAATAATAATAATAATAATAATAATAATAATAATCCAGTATGTTCATTTAAACTACAGAAAAAAATTATAGCATCTCAGGGAAGACCACATTTATAGCTGGCAATGGAGTGTCATGTGAGGCCGGGAGTCTTTATTATCAGTAGTAAAATAGTAGTCATAATAGTAATGATGTTTATTAAAAGCTTATCATGTACTAGATATATATTCTAATCCTTAAAATAGTTCTTTCTGATTTTGCAAACAAGGAAGTTGAGGCCCAGAGAAGGTAAGTAATCTACCCAAGACCATATAGCTAACAAATGTTGAAGCCAGGATTCAAATTCAGTTTCTCAGACTCTAAACCTCAAGCTTTTTCAATTATACCATGTTTGCAATTTATGCTGTTCTATGCATTTTTTTCCTTTAATATTAATGCATAAATTATTTCAAGAGAAGTTCCTGTCATCACATATTTTTGGGTACATTTGCATGTAGCAGTGATTG
Organism: Pan troglodytes; assembly: GCF_028858775.2. NCBI lineage: Eukaryota > Metazoa > Chordata > Mammalia > Primates > Hominidae > Pan > Pan troglodytes. Next base: position 131,412,386 of record NC_086015.1, on the reverse strand, counting down.
GTACCTATCAGTTTGCAAACATAAAACAAGCCACTGCTTCCAGCAGACTGGTCTCTCCCGGCAGACAAGGCATGTGGCTTGCTAACACTCCACCCACGTTTCTCTTCCGGTGTGTGTCTTCTGGTTGGGTCTTTTCCCTTCGTGGCCTTCTTCATCTTAACTCTAACTGCACTCACAATTTTACAGCCGATCAACGCAGTTAAGCTCCCATACTCTGATTACTTCAAGTATATTAATTTAGTTTCTCCCCAATCGGATTATCACCAATTTAAAAACAGAGACAAAAATCATATGTTACACGTGGTATCAGAGACCATCCATCTAGCCTGCCTTCCCAACCAAAAAAAAAAGGAAAATAAGATTTCTGACAAATGGTTTATTTTTATATGAAGTCGTATAAAGATTAAAACTTAAGTCATATTAAATTATGATCACAATAGCTAACACCACTTACAGAGTATAGGTTCCATACACTGAGATAAATACTACATTTAGCTTATCTCATTGGATTCTCACACACACGAAAACACTTGTAAGTTTATTCTCCCCATTTTGAAGATGAGAAAACTGAGGCTCAGAGCTGTGCATTCTCACAAGCTGGTCCATCAGGATTCAAACGTGGACCAGCACGCTGAGCCTCAGCTCTTTCCACTGCTCCACTTAACTGAGCACAGCTATGGGTGTCACAAACCTCTAACTGAAGGACAGGGTGCAAATCCAGGCCCCATGCTGAGGCCTACCTGCAGGCCTAATTAGAGGGCTCACTACTAAACCCATGTTCTCCCTCCTTCTGAAAAAGAGGCCCAGCAGGCTTCTCCCAGCACTGAGTTCCCCCAACAGCAGGGACCATGTCGTTTTCATTTGGGCTTTCCAAAGCCTGCACTCTGTTGGGCTGGCATAGCCCATGTATCTGGGACTCATTAAATGGTAAGGTGATGTCGAATTTTATCAGCCTCCCCTAGAGAACTCCCTCAGCATCTGCCAGCCTTCATGTTGCCTGGGATCCCAGGCCAGTTTTACCGAGAAGGTCGGTCTACATTTTTTCCACCTACGCTCGTCTTCCCCAAACCTTGTTCACTCCAATGCCACCCTGTCACCACCCACTGCCCAAGCTGCACAGCAGTAGGACTGCTGCACGCTGGTGTCACAGCTGCTTTACAGCATTCCTCACTAGCCAAAACTAGCCACAGGGCCAGCACCTGGCACCTCCCTTAGAAAGCAACAGGAAACCTGAAGGAAAGACCAAAGACCACAAAAGAGGAAATAATTCCTAGCATTAGAGTATCTCCAGAGCATGAGATTTAATCCCAGGCTCAGGACCTGGGGTTGACCTGGAGAAAAGTGGGGGTTTGTAGCAGTACTAGTAAGAAGAGGAGGGGAAGGAGGAGCGGGGGGAGGCGTGGGAAGAGAAGGGAGGAGGAGTAGAGCAGAGGGGGAGGAGAGGGAGGAAGAGAAGAAGGAGAGAAAAAGAGAGAATGCCGATGATGACATTAGACAGGAGAGAGGCCAGCTTTATCCCGCATCCTATTGAATAGCCAACTAAAACAATAAATCTATTTTTCCCTCCTCTTCTTTGCCTTAAAAAAATTCAAGAATTTCATTTCCTTCTTTGAAACATAGCTCTTGCATAATTGCAATGCTCTTTCCTGCTGTCTGCAATGCTGAGGGAAGAGGACTTTTGACTGCCCCAAGGACTTCAGAAGTGGCTACACTCTGGTGCCAAGCCTGCAGTGCACTAACCCTACAGTAAGGCCTGCTTCCATTTACCAAGTGTCTACCTTGCACCCAGAATGATGCTAACTGTATCACAGTTACTGCTAACTCTAACAGCAAACCCAAAGGTAGGCATTATTCCCTTTCTCTCCTGTTTTAAACAGGTGAAGAAATGAAGGCTCAGAAAAGCTACACGTCCACAGTAATACAAAAAGCCAGCAGAAGGGCCAAGATTCCAATTTCAATCTTCCTGACTCCAGAGCCCAGGCCTGTTGTGCTGCAGCTTCTCCACTCTCTGGAAAGTTCTTTGAGGCAGTCTGAAACCTCCTGTGCGTTTTCCAGAGGCAACTATTAATTAGGCACAATAAGCAAAGCACCAAAGCTTACAGAGTGTTTGCAAACATAAAAAAACTTACTGGCTCCAAAATACAAAAAGAAAACTGCAAAAACTGAAATTACTCAAAGTTCAATTAAATGCCTACTACAATGCAAGAGAACGCCACCTAGTACACTGGGATTCAACTCTGATGTAGGTATTGTAAACTGTATTTTCTGTGTGATGGCAGCACAGTCTATTTGTGTTAGTCTGCTTTCCAGGCTGCAGCGCAGGCCTTAAACCAGCCCTGGGTTTCACTGGCCTTTTTCACCAAAGGGCATTCCTACCAGGCCATGGCAGTCAGAGAGTAGGATCTGTGGAAACAGAGGGGAGGGCCTCTGAGAGCAGTGGCCAGAGCAATGTTTCCTCCTCCAGGTGGCAGAAATAGCTTTTCTAGCCTTGTCATAGTGCCCAACCCTAAGAGATCGCCTTGCAGTTGGGTCCCCACCATTCCTCTCACTTATCTGTGTGAGAATGCGGATAGGGCTGGAAGAGAGCAGGCCATCCACGTGGCAGGCCAAGCCCCTGAAGCACTCTGCCACTGTACACACAAGGCCACACACAACCCCTCCCTGCTATCTTCACTTGGGGCACCATTCTCTCAGCAGTATTTCCTCCATTTTCAACTCTTCCCCAGTATTGGTAAATATTGATAATTACCTCCAAACGCAAAAGTGAAGAAGTTTGTGTTTTGAAATATGATCATAATTCAAACTGGAAACTGACACTAATCATTTGATGTTCACTTGAAAAGACCAGATAGGCTGTGCAGGAACATTTCAGTAGGGGAACCGATAAGGAGAAGGGAAATAAAAATTATTGGTATTTACTCAGCCTGCAATGCTTGTGGAAGGAAACTCTTAAAAGGGGAGCACTTCAGAATGGTTATTCAATCTGAATTTTACAGATAGCACTGGAAATATTTTCTCGCAGAATGCCCTCTATCTCCACCATCATATCTCTCCGGTGCGCCGTTCACGTCGTTCACTGCAGGAATTCTCACTCAATTTTGCTCCATTATGAGCTGACGGTGACCCAGAGTATACAAGGCATTCAAGAATCTGACTGGAAATTACTACCACAAAACATCTGTCCCATTCCCCGCTTGCCAGCCCTGCCTTAGGGAGTGAAGATGGAAAACAACCCAGAATCCACACGCAGGAACAACTTTTCATTCCCCTCACAAACCAGGCTCCTTTGGAAACTGATGGTTCCAGCATTTTTTTAGAAACTATGTTCCCGGAAAAACATGGCGTGGGCCTCTTTTGAAAGCCTTCAGCTCAAAACCCTTCTTTTCCTACCCAGACCCTTCTAATAAAAGCCAGGACAGGAGCTTCACGGGGAAGCAAACAAGAAGGCCACCCAGGGTTCTCCCTACTTTGTGTGGTCAGATTCAAATTTTGCATTAAATGCCACTGATCAATTAAAAGACCACAGGGATGTCACACATACTAATACATTCCACAGCTTATGTGGCATCTATCTTATAGACATACTCCCTTTGGAAGATTTATGTTGCGATTACAAAAGATTAAAAGAAGACATCTGATTTCATATAGGGCTAAGCCTCGGAACCCAGCTTTTCTCCTCGATTGCTATCAGAGGATCGAGGCGGCAGCATGGCACCTCCCATCTAGATTGCATTTCACTTTGCTGCAGATGCTCCAAGGGACCAAGCAATGGACATGCTCAATGAATCAAATAAATGAATAATCCGGAAAGAACTGGTTTGTCTGCAATCAAGAATCAGTGTCTGTGTCTCCATCCTCATGTCCAACAGTGCCCCACCACCTCCATATGCTTATAATTCGTCAGGGGTCAGAGGGATCATTGGCACAGTAACTGCTCCCAGCCAGTCACAGTGGTTCACACCTGTAATCCCAGCACTTTGGGCAGTCAAAGCAGGAGGATCACTTGAGCCCAGGAGTTTGAGACCAACCTGCGCAACACAGCAAGCGCTTGGCTCTACAAAAAATAAACAAACAAAACAATAACTGCTCCCTACTATGTGCCTGAAGCTTTATTTATGGACATCTTTGATGCAACCACCCTGTGAGATAATCATCTGCATTTGAGGTGCACAGACAGGCTCAGAGAGGCCAGGTGGCATTTCCGCTAGACCCAGGCCACCCCTATGCATGGGTTCCTTTGGCCTGACCATCACTATGTCCTTAATGTGCTGGGCCTTGCTACCACTGCTGTTTTCAGTTAAACTCTCTTGGGTGCTAAAGTTATGGAGGCACCTCAAATCAGAAGTTCCAGGTTTGAGGAAGAGAGAGCAGAAAGATATGAGATCCCAATTCTTGCATAGGCTGGAATCTGGTGGGACAGGAGTTGTAAACCAATGCCACTGTCCTTTGTTATCTGTGGGGGATTGATTTGAGGACCCCTGAAGGACCAAAATCTGAGGATGCTTAAGGCCCTGATATAAAATGACAGAGTATTTTCATATAACTTATGCATATCCTCCCATATATTTAAATCATCTCTAGATCACTTGTAACTAATAAAACAAAAATGCTATGTAAATAGTTGCTATACTCTATTGTGTTTTTAAACATATCATTTTTTTGTTGTTGAATTGTTATTTTTGTTGTTTTCATTTTTTTTTTTTTCAAATATTTTCAATCTTCAATTGGTTGAATCCACAGATTTGGAGGGCCAGCTATGTCTTTCTGGCTTAAAAGTCTCTATAGAAAAACACCATGGAAGAACTGAAAAAGGCAAATCATTATACAAAAGCAGACATGGCCTATGGTTCAGACAGAACATTGTGCCTCTGGAAGGCAGGGAGATCTCCTTTTTTTCTCCTGGAAAGTCCTTGCTTTGGTTAATACTGTGAACTTGCAGAAAAAGAAAACTGAGTATAGAAGGGTTGATGACTGAAGCCCACATCTTCAAATGCTTTAAAAGTTAAGTCAGATAATCTTTACACTGATGTGAAAGGGGGAGAAAATACATTTGACCCCTTGCTTCAAACAAAAATCTTCCCATCTGGTTTTTAATTAGAAAGCAGTTGTTTTGCTTTTGCAACACTTTTTAACCTCTGCCATTGTAGGTACAAGCCTGCAAACCATATTTTCATTGATTAAAAAAAAATTAAAAATAAACCTTGAAAGAAACAATATTTTTCTTTTTAAGGAAAAAAGATAGCAAGCAGCAATTTTTCTGAAGGGATCAGACACTTAAAGGCATCTATAGGAAGCCATCATGGCTGTGGCCTACAGTTTATTTTGTCTTGAAAAAGTCAGAGGTCATTTTAACTATGCTGACCTGTGAAACTACACATTGATCATCCCAATCCAAGACTGTAAGCAAATACTGCCCTCTTGTGCACCAAATAGTTCCAGAGTCGGCATGGAGATGATTTCCACCCCACCGCCCTGTGGACAGCTTGCGATCGTACAGCTGGGTCTCCAGGGCTGGGAGATGTGTCAGGAAGAGGATGACACACATCTGTTACCAGAGTGCTTGCTAAAGTGTCCCCAGATTGCCTTATGAGATAGATTTCAAGATAAGAGGAAGAGGGAAAGATTCAGCTGAAGAAATCAGACCAAACATAACTGACTCTTATCTTTCCTAGAAAATATTCATTCCTCGAAAAGAAACTTTATTGGTTGCCATAACAAGTTTTCTTATTATGTACTTTTAAAAACTTTTAGAAACTATTAACGAACCTACAAAAATGACTAAGTAGTACCTCTTTTTATCTAGGAAATCTTTGCCAGGAAAAGAGATTCTATTTGATTCTAGAGGGAAAAAAAGCAGGGAGTTGGGGGGATGCCAGGTTGCTGTTTCTCAAGACAAATCCTCAAAAGTTGGCAACATGCCCTTCTTTCTGAGATCCCCCAAGCTGGGGGTGTTGCTGAAAGTATTATTTCCTCTAACCTGTGGGCAAGGTTCTGTCACCAGAAGACCAAACTGGTATCCCAAGAAAGCTTTTTTTTTTTTTAGACGTGGTCTCACTCTGCCACCCAGGCTGGAGTGCAGTCTCATGCCTCAGCCTCCCAAGTAGCTGGGATTACAGGTGCTCACCACCACGCATGGCTAATTTTTGTAGTTTTAGTAGAGACGGGGTTTCGTCATGTTGGCTAGGCTGGTCTCGAACTCCTGCTTCAGGTGATCCACCCACCTCCGCCTCCCAAAGTGCTGGGATTACAGGCGTGAGCCACCGTGCCCAGCCTCAAGAAAGCTTTAAAGGATGTAAACTACTGTTCCCTTGTGAAAGAATTTGAGAAAATCAACAGCAGAAAAATATGCATGCAAGTCTGAGGCTAGGCCATGCCTGCTCAACAGGAACCTCGGGCCAGGCGGGGGAGGCGGGGCGGGGGGTGAGGAGCTGGTCTTCCCTACAGTGAGTGTCCAGTTCTGGTTCTGAGGTACACAAATTATCCCAATATCTGCACCCACGCCTTCACACTTCCAGGCACAGATCAAGACTGACCAAGTCCCATGCCAAACTTGTTTCTGGAGGAAAAAGAAAAGGCAAAATATGCCGCCTGCCCCACCGCCATGCATTGCCTTCAGCCCAAGAGGCAGCCCCGCAGGAAAGGGGATGGAGGGAAGCATGAAGGGCCTGTGCTCTGTGAGGCTATGCAGGGAAAGGAGCACTGACCAGGAGTGAGACGAGGTCTAGGTGTCAGGGGAATTTTATTTACAATTCTATGATGTTAGATACTTAGTATCTCTGATGTCTAATTCTTGAGTTAGTGGTTCAGGAATGTGTCCTTAACCTCCATGTGGCATTCAAGTCATAAGCAGCCAGTGGGCCAATGTTTAATGACCAAACACAATCACAGAGTTGTGAAAAATGTCTAATTCACTTTCTGCCAGGATTGCCTGCCAACGCTGATTCCACATCAGCCCATCCCTCTACCATGGAAATAAGGGGTTACAGTACCAGAAATAAGACTAAGGACGGATAAAGGCCAATAGGATAGCCATAGTGAGACCAGGCATCTCCAGAAGGCTGGCCTGCCTTCTTCTGTCTCACCGTGTCCTATTTCAGAATGATAGGATGTGCCATGCTTATCTTTCAGCAAAACTGGGACTTCCAGAGAGTCCAGATATACGCATCTGTCCAAATATACCTGCAACACCAGGTCTGCTGTGTGAAAACCAGCTGATACCCTCTCACTTGTAGCTAGCCCCAGGAGATGTCCAGCCTCAGGACCCTCATGTGTGCTACACCTTTGGTCTGGAACACCTCCCAACATTCCAGGGACGGGCTTTTGTGCCATAGTTTAGCTTCGGCTTTATTGCTTCAGAAAGGCCTTCCCTGGCCTCCAAACTAAAGTAGATGCCCCACATCCATTAGTCCCTATCTGGGCATCCTGTCTTGTCCTGCTTAGCACTTACATAATTTATAATTCCGCATGTTTTATTTACTTCTGTACCATCTGCCTCCCCAACTAGACAGGAAGCTACATGAAAGCAGAAGCCACTTCTGCTTTGTTGACCACTAGAAACTCAACCCCTGGCAAGCAGTAGTTGCTCGGGGTTTGTTGAATGAATTAATGTCATGATCCACCTTTCCTTCTATACCATCTGAGCTTAAGGAATAAGGTCGCCTAACCAAATCTTCAGGACACTAAGAATCCTGGGAAAATAAATCAAAGAAAGCCACGGAACAAGCCAGATGTTCAAACAACTCTCAACCTGTCACAAAGAGTAAGTGACAGAACCAGCAAGGAGATGCCTGGGGAGGTACCAGAGGGCCTCCCCTCTTAGGGTCCAGTCTCAAACACTGCACACCCATGACAACAGCCTCGAAGCCCCAGGGGGCCTATGACTGTGACATTTCACATTTATGGGTGTCTTGGGCTTCCTGTGAAAAGACACAAGAAGAACTAAAGGGTGAAACTGGCTAGCTGATGGAGGTGAGTGACCTGGTCTACAGAGGGATACTCACTCAGAAAGGCTCAGGCCAGCACCAGGACAGCAGCAGAGCAAATCTCTACCCTCTTGCCTCAGGGAGCCTTCCTCTCTCTCCCCAGAAAGTTTTTTTACCATGCAAGCACTTGGTAATGGTATATGGAGCCCCAGGTTCACCTCCGGCCTCCCAGGTTCTTAGCAACCTGGCACTCCAGGAATTTTACATTCAGGAGGAACTCTGGACCCAGAACTGGTGATCAGAGACAGTGACCTCTTTTTGTCATGTAGTCAACAAACCCTGGGCAAAGCTGTGGCCTCCCACTGGACAGCTGGCACATTCCTCTGCCTCTGGAGGGCCTCTTCTCCCTTCACCCTCACAGACTATTTGCAGAACAATTACTGGCATCAGCCACAGGCTTGCATTATGCTCATTTCCCCATCCCCAAGCTCTGGGGCAAGTTTAAAAGTGCTCGTCCTGTCTCAGAGTCAGGTCTGAATTAATACCCTTCCTCAAAAGAACTCCAGTAGCAAAGTGAAAACAGACGCCCTAGACAATGCTCTTTGAAAGCCCCAGCAGGGACGACTGGTGACAATGCAGCCCTGGCTCGAAAAGAAACCCCAAGGTTAAAGGTTCACAGAGGCAGAAGAATTACCAAAGTACAAGTTTGTTCAAATTTCCTCCGGCAGATTTAAACAACCAGGGTCAAGCTGAAGATTGCCGGCAAAAACCTATGAGACAACTCAACCCCTTTGAACTGCATGGAGAAAGGAAAATATACGATCTGGGAGGGATCTATGTTATAGCTTTTAAAAATGTTCTTGAAAGGGTCACCCCTGTTAACTCAAAATCAGAAGGATGTTTGAGAACTGCTTCTCTAAAACAACAGGGCCGCTGGGCCCTCACTGTGTGTGGTGAGCTGCACTGAGGTCACCGTGTTCCCGGCATTAGTGTGCTGACCCTCTGTGGGCCACGAAATTAACCATCAGCATGGCAGAAATCTGCTATGAGTTAAACTACTTTGCTACGCAAAGTGGCCTGAAAATGAAATATGAGGATTGAATTTCCATTGAAAGATTAACTTGTCTAACCTCAAGGCAGGCTTCCTCCACTGTTGAACTCTATTTGGCCAGTTGTTTAAAGCACCATAAGAGCATGGGTAATTGGTGCAGGCAGTGGGAAATGACCTCTTCATTCATTCATTCATTCCGATATGCATGCACCAAATATTTACTCTGTGCCAAGGCCTGTCCTGGGCCCTCGGACATACAGTTGAATGCTAACAGGCCCCTACCCTCAAAGAGATCAAGTCCAGTGGAAAACATAATCCAGTAAACAGAAAAGGCATAAGATAGGGAGAAAATGAGATCATAGGGGAATGTGTAGGATGTTACAGGCCCTCAAATGAGGGTGACCTAATCTAGCCTGAGGAGGGTGGACAATGACCCTTCCCAGAAAAGTGCACGTAGCCAGAATATGCAGCATGAGAGAGCACAGTCTGTCTGTCCACAGACCTGCAAGTGGTTCATTCAGCCTGGAGTCCTGAGATCTCAACCCCTCAGGAGGGGCCTCGTCAGCCAGCTAAGAAGTTAAGCCTTTATGCCAGCAGAGAGCAAACAAAGACTTCTACACAGGGAAGTAGTTTTTAAACTCTCTTCTATCCCTATACCTTCTGCGGGGGGTTGGAATCAAGGAGACTATGTGAGGGAATGCTGTACTCATCCGGCCAGGAACTAGCAGAAGCCTGTCTTCAGGTCGCAGCTGTGGTGATGGGAAATGCAAAGGCAGAGAGCAAGCAGGAGGGAGAAGGCGTGGTGATGGATCCAGAGGCAGGTGAAGGAGGAGGACACACTGAGGAGCAGTTCAAGGGCCGCACCTTGGGAGAGTGGAGGTGTCCTTCACTAGGAAGGTGAAGAAGCTGACAGGGTGGAATCTAAGGGCCTGTGGTAGTCACCCCAGGCCAGGACATCTCAGGAAGATGACAGTTCTTATAACCAAATCACATGTAGGGGACAGCTCAAACCCAACTCTACAATAGGGACACAGAATCTAGTCATTCCTCAGTCCATCCAGCCCTGCGCTGTCAAATACAGCAGCCACTAGCCACCTGTGCCTATATAAATTTAAATTAATTAAAATTAAATAAAACTAAAATTTCAGTCTTTAGTTACACTAGCCACAGTGCAAGTGCTCCAACAGCCATGAGGCTCGTGGCTGCCATGTTGGACCGTGCCACTGTAGAACATTCCTATCATCACAGAAAGTTCTGCTGGAAAGTACTGATCAAGCCACTGCAGAGATTTTTTAAAACACTGTTTTTTCCAGCCAAAGTGTCTGTCAGCCCTCTCTGCAAGGGCTGGGTGCTGATGGGAAACACAGCTGTGCCGTAAGCACCTCAGGGCTCCCTTCCAGTCTTCCTGTGGTCTACTTGTCTGTGAGGTCAGACAGCAAGTGCCGAAGAAATGGAGTCCTTCTTATGTAGTCTTTCCTCTCTAGAGCGTAAGTTCTGAAGATCATCTCTGAATCAGATCCAGATGTCCCCTGGATAATCTTTTTAGAAAATAGAGAATGCTGAGAACACAAACCCGAGGGCCTTTACTGTTCATGGCGAAAGATCCTGAAACTCACCTGGAAATGACCACAAACAGGGCAATTTTTTCCTCAAGTGCCACACCGTCATGTATCTGGGAAGACTGAGCTCTAGTGCCAATGTCAAATGACCAAGGACAAGCCACTGACCCTCCGGAGCTCTAAGCAACCCAAATAAATCTATGGTAAGGGATGTAGCCACCAGGCCAAGCAAGGCAAGTTCCTGCTGCCAGACAGGGCAATGCTAGCAAATTTCAAGCACTAATTTTAAAAGAAAAAAGTCAGGTTTATCTTTAAGCAGCACCTGTGCATGGCACCAAATAAATATCCTCAGGAAGTAGGTTAGAGACAAAGGAAATTATTTTAGTCTTCCTGAAGGCCTCAAGACAAGAGAGGAATCATCACAACACAAGAGATATGGAAAGAGGGAAAGTCAACTTCTCTCTCAACAGCAAAAGTTGTTTTTTCTCCTGCCAAGAGAGGATCACCCACATTAACTAAGTCCTCCCTACCCACCCAACAAAGGCCACTTCAAAGCAGCAGGAGCCTAATCACACAGCACAAGAAAATAAAAGACCCAATTAACAAAAGACAAAAACTCAAATAATCAAGGGGAGAATAGAAGCAGAAATCTCTATTTTTGACAATTTGATTTATATATAAAGTGTTCCTCAGGAGCCACAATTTTCTATGGAAGCAGGCATGTGCTAAGGTCTGAGAGCAGGTTCTGGGCAAAGCCAGGGCCTCTGAAACAGAGCCTGGCACTGGCTACTTGTGCGCCCTGCAGCAAACTGCCTACTGCTCAGAGCCTCATTTCTAGTAGCTGAGCAATGTAGATGGAAACGCCTCCCTAGGAGACTGGCTGGGAGGATGCAGCAAGAGCCACGGGTCTAGAACAGTGTCCAGCAGACAGCAAGCATTCTCCAAAAGTCCATTCTTTCCTCTCCCTCGAAGAGGCAGAACTATCCCTTGGCCACTGCTCAGCACTGCCATGTCTGCAACCCCAGAGCCCCACTTTCCCTGCTGATGGCATCCGCCTTGCCTGCCTGAGGTGTCCTTCCTCTTCTCCTTCATCCAGCTGGGTCAGAAAGCTGAAGCTGGAATGATGAGAGGAATGACAGGCCCTAGGACCACTTGTCACAGTCCTCTCCTCAGACTCAGGGAGCTCACTAAAAGCCACCAGAAGCTTAAAACCTACCAGCCTTCCTCCCAAAAGAGACTCTCCCGGCTCCTGAGATCTGGTCCGGGCTACCCTCTGGAAGCTTGGCCTGATACCCCAGTCACACTCCAGCCCTCCCTTTGTCTCTAGGTCCTTGTTTACTCTGAGTCCTCTAGCTGGAATGCCTCCCATCTTCTAAAATGTAATATCTCAACCATCCTTCACAATTCCCACAAGCCAGTTGGACTGGCCTGTGACCCAGCCAACCTGGCCGCACCTCCTTTCACACCCCCCTGTGTGCAAGTGCCAGCCACCCTGACCACTCCCCTTCTTTAGCCAGGGCTGCTTCCATGCCTCTGGACTCTGCTAAGGCTGTTTCCTGGATCTCTCAGCCTGGAAATCCACAGGTCATCCTTCCAGGCCCAGCCGTGTGTCTCCTCCAGCAGGATTCCCTATCTGCCACCCCAGGCAGGTACTCACATTTCTATGCCCATCTCGATCAAAGCCCTTACCACTCCACATCTTAAACTGGCTGCTGGCACTGCCTGGCTTCCTCCTCCCTACTCGGGACTGTGAGCCCCTTGAACACAGGCACGACTGTGTATCTGCCCTCACGTCCAAAACAAAGCCATGCAACGTGTATGTGTAGAATCTCTGAGTGAGTGGAGAAAAACACCAAATGCAGCTCCATGTGGTCCTCTCCCACCACACAAGCTGCCGAAAGCCCTTAAAACAAGGCCTACCAGCCCAAATGTCTCCATGGGCCAGGCACATCACAGAAAGAGGAGGCAGCCTGAGGAGCACATGCCACACACTGTACACTTAAGATGGCTAAGATGGCAAATTGTACATTATTTGTACTTTACCACAAGTAGAAATCAATAGAAATAGTTGGTTTGTTTTTTTTTTTCCACAAAAAAATGCAATACTGGTTCCCAAAGCATATGCTCGCTTTGGGAGGCTGAGGCAAGAGGACTGCTTAACTCCAGGAGTTCAAGACCAGCCTGGGCAACATAGGAGGCCAAGCAAAAGTCGCCAGACAAAAAGGCCACATATTGTGTGATCTACTTATATGAAATGTCCAGGACCGGTCAATCCAGAGACATTAAGTAGACTCGTGGTTGCCTAGGCCTGGGAGAGGGGCGAATGGGGAATGACTGCTGGTAGGGATGTGGTTTCTTTATGGGGTGACGAAAATGGTCTAAACTGAGATTGTGTGATGATAGCTACACAACTGTATGAGTATAGTGAAAACCACTGAGTGTTCACTTAGTGTACACTCAGTGAAATGGGTGAATTTTATGGTATGTAATTTACATACCATAAAATTATTTTTAAAAATTATATAAACACTATATAAAATTAAAAATGTTTTTAAAATTATTATCTGCTGTATGCCAGGCTCTGGGTTGGCCCTAGACCTACAGAGATGATTCAGATATTGTCTCTACCCCATCAAGCTTCCAGGCTAATGGAAAGAAGAGACATGGAAACCAGCCATTGGAGTGAAGTGTTCACACCAAGAGCGATGCATGCTGTGCAACCAAGTCCAGAGCCTAGAAGAACGAGGACTCACTCCAGCTCCCTATCCTACCATGAGGCTGCCTCAGAAGTGCCAGGCTCTACCCTCACCAAGACTGGGCCTCCAAGATACCCAGAGTACCAGAGCTATAGATACCATCATTTTCCGCACATCAAAGCCTTTACTGGTAAAGGGGACACAGAATTGAGCTCTTAAGGCAAGAGTATCTCATCCCCAGCCTGGTTGAGGCTCCATCAAACAAAAGAATGACAGAAAGGGGAATATGTCTTAGGGCTTAATTTATGGGTTGTTTCCTGGGATGCCTGCCCGAATCCTATTCCAACCTGGATGGAATGATTCCGAAGAAAAACCCAAGAGACATGCTGATAGAAAACAAAGGGGATGCTCAGTGAAAAGTTTAAAAGCAATTAATTTTAAATGATTACAGCTTTACCGAAAGCTGTGGCTATGATTTCCTTCTGACTTTGATTATAACCTTCCAGCAAAATATTTGCCTCAAGAAGCCAGAGTCTTTGCATTATTTTCCATTCCTAGCATGACTACAAAAATATTCTTTGATTTAACTTTTGATATGTTTTGTTCTCAAGGGCAAGCCCCATGAGAAGAAAAATGTACCCCAACAGAATGAAATATGACTACCTGCTTCCATTTTTCTTTCCTGTTGGTTCCTGCTCAAATATTCTGCATTAATTTAAACTCAAGGCTGTGTCTCTGATGTTGCGCTACTCCCACACTGTCACCCAAGCTAAAGCAAAATCACCCGCTGTCCAGCGCCAAGAGAAGGTGCCGCAGACAAAGCTCAACTTGAGTCTCCTGGAGAGAGTTAAAGGCACTCCAGTGTATGGGGAGATCAGGTGGGGTCAGAGAGCAATAAGGTACCAGGCAAAACAAGAAAACTTGTACTTGAATAGTGGTACACTTTAGTGCTGAGTGAGGCAGACTCTATTGAACATAAGAGTCTTTGAAGCAAGTGAAGGCAAGCAACTCCAGTGTCAGCCTCAGCTTTAGTTGGTGGTAGAGGACGTCGAAGAAGCAGTACTGGAGAGTAGAATCTTCTAGTTATGGTATGTACCTTTCAGTGAAGAAGAGAAAGAAACAGCTCTCACTGGATGGGCACAAAGAAACAGGGAACTAAGGCCTGATGGATACTAGGAACTAAAGAAGTAAAGGTGAAGAAAGCATTTCCACTTAGAACTCCTTCAAATATGCCTCAGTATTTTAGGACAAACATACATAATTACCACAATTTCACATAATATATTCCTACACAGATTCTCCTGAAAAGACTAGGGGTAAAGAAAACCAAAAGTGGTGTTTGGTTTGTTTCCTTTTGCATTAGAGTAACACCCAAATTCCTCAAGGACACCAAGGCCTACCTGGTCAAGCCCCCAGTATGTTATTTCTGCCTGGAGCAGGCTGCTTTCCGGGGATATGTGCAGATGCCTAACGGGTATCACAAAAAAATCTGGTTGAAATTCATTCACACACAAGAACCCCTTGTTTCATTTATGAGTCAAGAGAGGGCATCTGCAGAAAGAATGAAGGGCACACACCTCAATAAAACAGATGAAAGGGGAAGAGCCTTCTCCACATGGGCGCCAAGAACACAGAAGGCTGGAAAAAAGGAAAAGGCAAAGTAGCTTAAGTTTTACAAAGAATGTTCTCTCCAGGCTGCAGAGACAAAAATCTTGTAGGCTCTTGGATGTTTCTCTCCTTCAAAGAGAGTAACCTGAGTCAGACTTAGAAGTCTTTTGCAGCTCTCCTCAGCTCTTGGCAGGGAGGGCTCAGAGAGGGTCAGACCCACGCAGGAGGCACGGCTAAAATAGTGTGTACAGAAGGCAAGAGGTCCAGGCGACAAGTAGCAGTGCTGTTCATTAACAACCGAAACAAAAGACTGGGAGACAATACACTGTTAATCCTCACAGCCAGCAGAGGACTATAAATTGCCAAGCCAAGATACCAGCATTTTTCAGCCCTCCTCTTTCCTGCCAGAGTTAGATTGAGGATGAGTCTAAGTCCCTCACACCCACCCAAGTCTTTAAAACATACATTACTGAATCTTTTTGAAGCTGTAACCCTGAAAGATTTATACTCTAAAATGGATTCAAGAAAAATACTGCTCTGAACCACTACAGGGGGCTGGAATGGACGGGTACACTTTTTCATTCACACTGAGAATGCCAGCGTATGGGCTGTGCAGTCAGATCAATATGGGTTCAAACCTAGTTCTGACACTTACTAACTGGGTTCCCTGACCTCTGAGCCATGGTTTTTTATCTGTAAAATGGGAATAGCAACTCTTACCTCCTAGGAATAGTGTGAAGATTAAACAAACAAATCAAAAAAACAGCATACAGACAAGCACTAAATAATGGTAAGTACAATTATCACTGTTAACCCCACAGCACCACTTAGTTTTATCTGTGGCCACATGCATCAAGGGAGATAAAACCCAATTTTCTCTAAGTTAAGATAGGATTCGTGTGTGTGTGTGTGTGTGCACACGTGTGTGTGCGCACACAGTGGAATTAGAGCCAGCTTTAATTTAAGATATATTAAACTTCAGAGATATCATCACAGAACTCAGACAACTGTTATAATTTCCTTCTCCTGGGAATAACATATTCCACAGGGGGTCTAAATCTTTCACAGTAGCAAGGAACTCTAACAAGAGCCCGATCTCCCAGGGATGCCAGGTGCAGGTGCAGCGAGAGAAAACCACACCTGCTGCCAGTGGGAATCCCTGCCCAGCAATCCTGCAACTTTCTATCAAAAGCTCAGCCCAATCATATCACACACCTGCTTTAACAGCCTTCCAAGGATCTCCAGGACCCTTAGGAAAAATCTACACTAAGGGCCATTCTCTAGGGTCTGGCCCTGCCAACCCTTCTAGCTTCATCTTTAGCATACCTCCCACATACCACGCCGATTTCCAGCCATGCCTAAATGCTGGCAGTCATCTCTGATGTTGAGACACAATGGCATGTTTAAGGCTCAGAGCCTTGCCCTTGCCTAGGAAAGAAAAAGTGAGTTACTCCTGCTTTTGCCCTTGTGCAAAGAACTCCAGAAGATCACTTTGTACACAGCAGTGTCTTCCGGGTTCTGATGTAAGCTCCTAAAGGGGAGGACAAAGAACCAACCTGCATAATTCACTACAGGCCAGGCCCTAAGCTAGTTGCCTTCTGTCCACTAACCCACAAAGAAGGTTCTCTGCTCACTAAAACTGGCTAGCCCAGGAGCTGGTACACAGGCTTCATTCATCAAGAACTTACTAAATACCTATCCTATGCCAGGCTCTGGCCCAAGTGCTGAGAACACTGGTGAATGAGACAGACAAGGTTCCTGCTCTGGTCTCATGGAGCTCACATTCTAGCAGAGGACAGATACTCAACAAGTAAACACATGAAGAACGTCAGGTAGTGAAAAGGGCTGCTGGGGCAATGAAACAGGGACATGAGAAAGTATGAGGGGGTGAGGGTTGAAGAGACAACTTTAGATAGGTGGGGCAGGAGAGGCTGCTGAGAAGGTGCCATTAAAGCAGAGACTTAAGGAGCCAGATGTACCAAACAGAGGCAACAACAGGTGCAAATGTCCTGAGGGAAGCAGCTGGTGGGCCCACTGGAGGAAGAGAAATGAGGCCACCGTGACTGAAGGTCAGAGTGGGGAGCAGTCGTTGATGGTATCGTTGATGGGATCAGAGGAAAGCAGAGCCAGACCATTGTCCTATGGGCCATAAAGTGGCTGGATTTTACTCCAAGCACAATGAGAACTCACTGGAAAGTCTTGTCAAGTGTAGGGCTGACATGATCTGATGAACACTTGTAAAAGGAGAGCAATGCCCACTGTGCAGAGAATGAATCAGAGGGAGGAGGAGAATAAGCAGGCAGGGGGCAGAACTGTAGAAGTCCAGGTGCCATAAGCCAGGATGGCCTTGGGGGCCATTTCAAGAAGGCAAAGATGCCCACAAGTTTGTGGACCATGAGGTGAAATGAAGGTATTAACCAGATCCAGGTTAGGGGTGGCGGAGTCAGGTTCCAACACTAGCCCAAGGCACTTTGCTTGGGTTTCCTCATCTGAGAAATAAGGCTAACTAACACTCCCACCACGCAGGGTGGTATTGCATAGATGCAAGTTCCTGGCAACAGGCCTGGGCCCGAGCAGGCACTCAATGGGGAACACCTTCTCTTTACAAGAAAAACATTGTTTTTTCTCAATTCCCTGAAAAGGAAGGTGGGTCTCTGATGTATTCAAGGAAGAATGGTAGCAGCCTTGGTCTCAGCATTCCATTCCACTCAGGCCATATTTTAAGAAGATAAATCTCCCTACTCCAGAGATGAGACAAAAGATAAGCAACAATGTACATACAAAAATAAGTTCTTCTACAGTTTTAGTCTAAATAAAAAACTTGCCAAATTCTTCAGGGCATTACAATTGGTTATATAAGACCAGGCAAGTGCTGAAACTTTTTTGCAATATGAAGAGCTTCTCTACAAATGAGGCTTACCTCAAAGATATTGTGCATTTAGTTCCAGACCACTGCAGCACAGTGAATATCACAATAAAGCAAGTCAAATTTTTTGGTTTCCCAATGTGTATAAAAGTTATGTTTACATGACATGTCGTCAATTAAGTGTGCAATAGTAGTATGCCTCCAAAAACAATAAACATTCCTTAATTTTAAAATAATTCATTGCTAAAAAATGCTAATGATTACTGAACCTTCAGCAAGTCATAATCTTTTTGCTGGTGGAGGGTCTTGCCTCAATGGTGATGGTTGCCGACTGATCAGGGTGGTGGTTGATGAAGGTTGGGGTGACTGTGGCAACTAATGAAATAAGACAATGAAGTTTGCCACATCAGGTGACTCTTCCTTTTACAAAAATTTATCTGTAGCATGTGAAGCTGTTTGATGGCATTTTACTCACAGAATTGCTTTCAAAACTGGAGTCAGTCCTCTCAAATCTTGCCACTGCTTTATCAACTAAGTTTATATAATATTCTAAATCCTTTGTTGTCATTTCAACAATGTTTACAGCATCTTCACCAGGAGTAGGTTCCATCTCAAGAAACTACTTTCTTTGCTCATGCACAAGAAGCAACTCCTCATCCACTCAAGATTGATCATGAGATTGTAGCAATTCAGTCACATCCTCAGGCACCACTTCTCATTCTAACTCTCTTGCTATTTCTACCACATCTGCAGTGACTTGCTCCACTGAAGTCTTGAACCCCTCAGTCATCCATGAGGGTTGGAATCAACCTCTTCCAAATTATTGTTACTGTTGATATTTTTACCTCCTCCCATGAATCACAAATGTTCTTTATGGCATCTAGAATGATAAATCCTTTCCAGAAGGTTTTCAATTTACTTTGTCCAGATCCATCAGAGGAATTATTATCTTGGGCAGCTATGGCCTTATGAAATACATTTCTTAAATAATAAGACCTGAAAGTCAAAATTACTCCTTGACCCATACACTGCAGAATGGATGCTGTGTTAGCAAGCATGATAACAAATTAATCTCTTTGTACATCTCCATCAGAGCCATTAGGTGACCAGGTGCATTATCAACAATCAGTAATATTTTGAAAGGAGTCTTTTTTCTAAGCAGTAGGTCTCAACAGTGGGCTTAAAATATTCAGTAAACCATGCTATAAACAGATGTGCTGTCATCCAGGCTGTGTTGTGCCATTTCAAGAGCACAGGCTGAATAGATTTAGCATAATTCTTAAGGGCCCTAGGATTTTTGGAATGGTCAATGAGCAATGGCTTCAGCTGCATTAGCCCCTAACAAGAGTCAGCCTGTCCTTTGAAGCTTTGTACCCAGTCATTGACTTCTCTGTAGCTATGAAAGTCCTACATAGCATCTTCTCCATATAAGGCTGTTCCATCTACAGTGAAAATCTGTTTAGTGTACTCACCTTCATCAATGATCTTAGCTAGATCTCCTGGATAACTTGCTGCAGCTTCTCTATCAGCATTTGTTGTTTCATCTTGTACATTTATGTTCTGGAGATGGCCTCTTTCCTCAAACCTCATGAACCAACCTCTGCTAGCTTCAAACTTTTCTTCTGCAGCTTCCTTACCTCTCTCAGCCTTCATAGAATTGAAGAGTTAGGGCCTTGCTCTGGATTAGGCTTCCACTTAAGGGAATGTGGTAGCTGGTTTGATTTTCTATCCAGACCACTAAAACTTTCTCTATAAAGCAATAAAGCTGTCTTGCTTTCTTATCATCTGTGTGTTCACTACAGTAGCACTTTTAATTTCCTTCAGGAACTTTTCCTTTGTGTCCAAAACTTGGCTGTTTGGTGTGGTGTAAGAGGCCTTGCTTTCAGCCTATCTCAGTCTTCAACATTGCCTTCATCACTAAGCTTAATCATTTCTAACTTTTGATTTAAAGTGAGAGACTTGCAACTCTTCCTTTCCCTTGAACGCATAAAGGCTATTAGCTGGATGAATTTTAATATTGTTGTGTCTCAGGGAATAGGGAGGCCTGAGGAGAGGGAGACAGACAGGGAAAAAGCCAGTAGGTAGAGCAGTCAGAAAACACACAACATTTATTAAGTTTGCTGCCTTACATAAGCATTGTTTGTGACATTTCAAAATTACAATAGTAACATCAAAGATCACTGATCCCAGATCACCATTAACAGATGACATGTGTTTGAAATGAAGTGAAATGTTTGATGCTTAATATTTGATGAAAAGTTTGAAATATTGTTAAGAATAACCCAAATGTGGCATAGAGACACAAAGTAAGCAATCCTGTTGGATGGGTTGCCTTGAACCTTCGATTTGTAAAAACCACTATCTGCAAAGTACAATCAAGTGAAGCACAATAACATGAGGTATGCACGTATGTTGGAAGCGGATGAGGGAACTATAGGGTAACCTGGGGAAGCATGCAAAGGACTCCAGCTTTGGAGTCAGGCAGACCTGGACTGTTTCACTAACTACCTGCCTCCCTAAGTCCCAATTTTCTCAACTATTAAATGGTAACCACCACGCTCCTTGCAGGGTTTGCCTGGTAAGCAGCAAATACACAAGAGAAGTCAAGCCAATAAATAGTTGTGTGGTTACCACTATCTTCCAGTTGGAGCAAGGTCCAGAATTAGGTTCAAACGTCATACAGCTAAGGAAGAAAGCAAGCTAGGCTTCAAGCCTAGTTTTGTCTGACTCCAAAAGTATGTCCTTCACCACTCATCTACCCTATTTACTAGACAACACTAAAAACTCGCCATCTCATTTTTTAACCTCTTTCCCTCATCCTTTTAGACACGATTTCACTCAACATTGTGTCTGGAGAGTGCCCCATATCTGTACACATAAAGCTACATCATTCTTTTTAAAGCTCACATAGAATTCAACTGCACACTTGTACCAACATTTTGGTCACATCAAAATACATTTTAGAACATGGACTCTGAGCCAGTCCAGACTGGAGGTGGCTACCATGTCTACTAAAAATATAAAAATTAGCCAGGTGTGGTGATGTGCACCTGTAGTCCCAGCTACTTGGGAGGGTGAGGCAGGAGAATCGCTTGAACCGGGGAGAAAGAGGTTGCAGTGAGCCAAGATTGCACCACTGCACTCCAGCCTGGTAACAGAGCGAGACTCCATCTCAGAAAAAAACAAAAAAACAAAAAAACAAAAAACGGGTCTTTTCATTTGCAGAGATAGGAGGGGTACAGAATTTAGGACAGAGGAGTGGGTAAGGGAATGTTTGTCTTATTTGTGATGTTCTATTTCTTCACAAGTAGCATGTATTCATGTATTACATGTATAATTAAAAATTAATGGTACCTCTTTGTGGGGCATTTTGGCAGTACCCGCCACGACCGAAAACACACATGCCCCTTGCCCCAGCCAGTTATTATCTATTATCCTACATATATGCGAACATACCAAAGAGTTCTGTTCTAGAATATTCACTGCAAAATGGTTTGTAAATACTGGAAACAGCATAAACGTCCATCATTAAAAGATTTGTTCAGAAAATGTTGGTACAGGCCGGACGTGGTGGCTCACGCCTGTAATCCCAGGACTTTGGGAGGCCAGGGCGGGCTGGTCATGAAGTCAGGAGTTTGAGACCAGCCTGACCAACATGGTGAAACCCGTCTCTACTGAAAATACAAAAAAATTAGCCGGGCGTGGTGGCGCGCGCCTGTAATCCCAGCTACTCAGGAGGCTGAGGCAGGACAATCGCTTGAACCCAGGAGGCGGAAGTTGCAGTGAGCCGAGATCGTGCCACTGCACTCCAGGCTGGGCGACAGAACAAGACTCTGTCTCAAAAAGAAAAAAAAAAGAAAAGAAAAAGAAAATGTTGGTACAAGTGTGCAGTTGAATTCTATGTGAGCTTTAAAAAGAATGATGTAGCTTTATGTGTACAGATATGGGGCACTCTCCAGACACAATGTTGAGTGAAATCGTGTCTAAAAGGATGAGGGAAAGAGGGATTTATACATACACACAGATATGCTTGTACTGACGTGGAGCCTTTCTGAAATGACATACAAAAACTGGTAGCAGCGGTTGGCTCTAGGAACGGGAATCAGACCAAATGACAGGTGAATGAAGACAGCCTTTGTATGTATACCCTTTTTGTAGCTTGTGAGTTTTCTTATTTTGAGTTTTCTTTACTTGACCATGTATTATAAACACATTTGGTAGGGATTTTTTGATTTTTTTTTTTTTTTTTTTTTAAGGAAGGCGCCTTGCAGCTCGGTTCTGCTGGATGGGAAAAGCTGAATCTCAAAGCCTCCGCTCACTTGCTGCGGGGCCCTAGGCAAGTCACGTCCGCCTCTTGGGGCGTCAGGAGCCCCACCAATGAGGTGGGGCGACTTCCCGTCCCGGCAAAGGCTCGAGCGAATTCGTATACGGGGCCCGGTCGCTCCGCCCGCGTCCCTGAGCCCGGCTCCCGCCCCGGCCCGCGCTCACCGCCGATGATGGTCCGGATGAGGGAGGCGTGCCCGGGGCAGTCGACCAGCGTGACCTGAAGCAGTGGCTCGCCGGGCTCGGGCTCGGCCTCGGGCGCTGCCTGGAACTCGGGCAAAGACGACCGCAGGCGCGCGGGCAGCGGCACCGAGAAGCACGAGAAGCCCAGATCGAGCGTGATGCCGCGCTCGCGGCTCTGCGGCTGCTTGTCAAAGGCGGCGGTGGAGGCTGTGGTGCTTAGCGCCCGCGCCAGCGCCGTCTTGCCGCTGTCGATGTGGCCCAGCACGCCCACGTTCACGTTCACCCGCCGCCCTGCCATGCCGCCGCCGCCTCGGACACCCGCCCGGCCCGCCCCTCACCTCCCTCGGTAGTCGCCGCGGTCCGGCCCGTTAAGTTGCCCCCCCGTAACCGGCGCGCCGTGCACACCCGTTCCGGCCCGGAAGCTTCCGCCCTTCTGAGGCTCACGGGCACAGCCGAGCGCCGTGCTCCGAGTGGGTGGTCTAGGAACTGGAGGTCACCGCAGGCAGGGTTTCTCTCTCACGTGGCTCCTCCTACCTGAAGCCTCTAGGAGCCCGAGATGGAGGGATCCTTCTGAGAAGTGAAGCCATTTGGACTTCCTGGGTGAGTGGAGACTTGGAGAACTTTTCGATAGCTAGCAAGAGGATTGTAAAATGCACCAATCAGCGCTCTGTAAAACGCACCAATCAGTGCTCTGTAACATGCACCAATCACCGCCCTGTAAAATGCACCAATCAGCAGGATCCTAAAAGAAGCCAATCACAGGGAGGATTGAAAAAAGGGCGCTCTGATAGGACAAAAACGGAACATGGGGGGCGAAGGGGGGGCGGGGGGGGCGGGGGGGAAGACGGGGGACGGGGGGGCGGGAAGGGGAGGGCGGGGGGACGGCGGGGGGAGGGCGGGGGGAGGGGGCAAATAAGGGAATAAAAGCTGGCCACCCCCGCCAGCAGCGGCAACCCTCTCGGGTGCCCTTTCGCACTGCAGAAGCTTTTTGCTCTTCACAATAAATCTTGCTGCTGCTCACTCTTTGGGACTGTGCCATCTTTAAGAGCTTTAACACTCACTGCGAAGGTCCGCGGCTCCATTCTTGAAGTCAGCGAGACTAGGAACCCACTGGAAGAAACCATCTCCGGACACACTTCCAATCACTCATACATTTCAGCAAGATCTTACCAAGTGCCTGGTGGGTTCCGCTGGGCTACAGTGCCCGCTAATATTACATTCAGGGAGTGAGGGCTAAGTCAAACAATACAGCCTGAACCAGACCATTTCAGAGAGCGAGAAGTCTCCTAGGGAAAATAAAAGCTGAGATAAAAAGGAGCAGGAGAGGGAGGATGGACAGCTACCTAACTGTAGGTCAGGGAAGACATCTAGGAGTTGCTGTTTGAGTTGAAACTCCAGTGTTGAGAAGGAGCCAACCATGGGAAAAGATTGTTTGAAGATGGAAGAGGACAACATTATCTCTGACTCAGAAATTCTCACCCTGAGAGTCTGTAGCCTGGGCTTAGGAGAGGCCACAAACCTCTAAATTGAACGCACAATGTGTTGTGATGTGCTCTTGCTAGACAGAGGGTCGACAACTCTCACTAGATTCTGAAGTGTCTAGAACCACAAAAAAGGTTGTCAGCCATAGTCACCAACCAGAGGTAACAAACCTAAGTGTCTGCTCTGGCCAGGTGGTGGGTAAATCAAAGAAGAGAAGTTAAAAGAGTCTAAGATGACAGGGAGTGGTGGGGACCTGGGAGACCTGGAGAGCCCTTTTCCTGTGCAAAGAAGGAAGCCACTGCTCAGTCTCAGCCAGTGATACCAGGCAGGAATGCTAGCCCAACATTGCCTCCTCCTTCCATTTTTCTAGAGAAGAGAGTGTTTTTGTAACACTGTGGCGGTGGAGCACAAAGTTCACAGGATCTTACCTTTGCCCTCTGTGATGAGCCAGACCATGTGCGGATGTATTCATGCTTGCAGTAACTGCCTCCTTCGTTCCACCACTCTCCACTAGGAACAGAGTCCATGTCATAGACTGAATTGTGTCCCTCTCAAATTCGTATGTGGACACCCTGACCCCCAGTGTGATAGTATTTGGAGATGGGACGTTTGGGAGGTTAGATGAGATCATGAGAGTGGGCCCTTGTGATGGCATTAGGGTCCTTACAAGAAGAGAACAGAATCTTTGTTTCCGTTTTCCCACCTTGCAAATAGGAAACTGTAAAAATATGTCTCCCATTAAAAAAAATCTAGTAGTAAAAGCAGTAAACGTATTTAAAAGGGAGGGTTAGTAAATAGGTAATAAGAGCTTTAGAGGCTTTATGTACCTCTGAGAAACATTTCAACTAACAAAGACTTTGTACAGGGCCTGGCTTCAAATAAACCTCATTTCTTACCTCTGTTTTAAACAGAATCCTGAAATGGTAATGAAAAGAAAAAAGGTTTGGCTGGGCACGGTGGTTCATGCCTGTAATCCCAGCACTTTGGGAGGCTGAGGCAGGCAGATCACTTGATATAGTTTATATATCTATATATAGAATATATATAGATTTTATATATAGATATATAGAGTATATATATAGAATATATATAGTGTATGTATAGAATATATAGAGTATATATAGAATATATAGAGTATATATAGAATATATATAGAATATATAGAATATATATAGAATATATAGAATATATATAGAATATATAGAATATATAGAATATATATAGAATATATACAGAATATATATAGAATATAGAGAATATATAGAGATATATAGAGAATATATAGAGAATATATAATATATAGAATATATATAGAATATATATAATATATATAGAATATAGAATATATATTATATATAGAATATAGAATATAATATATATAATATATATAATATATAATATAATATATATAGAATATATAATATAATATATAGAATATATAATATAATATATAGAATATAGAATATATATTATATAGAATATATATTATATAGAATATAGAATATATATTATATAGAATATATATTATATAGAATATAGAATATATATTATATAGAATATATATTATATAGAATATAGAATATATATTATATAGAATATATATTATATAGAATATAGAATATATATTATATAGAATATAGAATATATAGAATATATAGAATATAGAATATAGAATATATAGAATATAGAATATATATTATATAGAATATAGAATATAGAATGTATAGAATATATGTATAGAATATATGTATAGAATATATGTATGGAATATATGTATAGAATATATATAGAATATATATTCTATTAGTTCTGTCATATATATATTCTGTGGAATATATATATATTCTGTGAAATATATATATGGAATATACATATATACATATGGAACATACATATATACATATGGATGTATATTCCATACAATGGAACATACATATATATATATATATAATGGAATATATATACATATATATGTATATATATTCCAAGATGGAAGAGGACAACGTTATCTCTGACTCAGAAATTCTCACCCTGAGAGTCTGTAGCCTGGGCTTAGGAGATATATATATATTCCATGTATATTCCATTAGTTCTGTCCCTCTAGAGAATCCTGACTAATACAAATCTTCTAACAAATCTTCTAACAAATATTGATTGAACACCTGCTGTGTGGCAGACATGATATTTTGGAGGGATACAACTGTGGATGAATAAGGCAAATAATGATGAAGTGCTTTGGGAGAAATAAGGCAGCATGGCTGAGAGTTACTGGTGCAAGGGAGGAGGATGCTTATTAAGGGAGAGGCATTTGAGCTGACAAAGATGCAAGAGAAGGGCCAGGCTGCACAGAACCGAGGGAAATTGATGAAAGAACGTGCTGCACAGAGGAAACAGCAGGCTCAGAGACAGCAGCAACCTAAGCCATGTGGCACGTGGCGAGGTGGGGCTGAAGAGAAGAAGCTGCATGCTAAGCATATCCTGAAAATGTCTTTCAAAGTATGGTTTTAGCCTGGTGGTGTGGCCTTCTGAAGCGTCACAGGCAGAAGCTCTGGAAAGCTGGCCAGAGGCCAAAGCCAGACTTCCCCAGAAAACAGAATCTCACCAATGCTGAGATTGGTGTTGCAACATCACCAAAGTCTCCCTCCTTGTGTGGGCTCTGGTTGTGTGGCTGGCCCAAGGGTCTCAGAAACAGATTCCCATTGAGAGAAACCATTGAGACTCACTCCTTCCTCCAGACAGTTGCTCTGGAAGCGTTTCAGGCCCCAGCCTCTTGTTCTTTTGGGCCCCAAGGAAAGTAGTCTTCATGAAAAGGCATGTTCTAGTACCAAGTATTTCTTTTCTATATTGTATGTAGTAGCAAAATATTATAAACAAAGTAAATGTCCTTAAAAAGAATAATTATGGTAAGTTTGAAATTATATCAAGACAAAGGCCAGGCATAGTGGCTTACACCTGTAACCCCAGCACTTTGAGAGGCGAAGGCGGGCAGATCACTTCAGGCCAGAAGTTCAGGACCAGCCTGGCCAACATGGCAAAACCCCGTCTCTACTAAAAGTACAAAAATTAGCCAGGCGTGGTGGTGCATGCCTGTAATCCCAACTACTCGGGAGGCTGAGGCACGAGAATTGCTTGACCGGGATGCAGACATTGCAGTGAGCCGAGATCGCACCACTGAACTCCAGCCTGGGCAACAGAGTCTTGCTCTGTCAAAAAAAAAAAAAAAGAAAGAAAGAAAGAGGAAAGAAGAGAAATTATATCAGATACAAAGCTACCAAAAAGGAAAGAAAGAAAGGAAAGGAAAGGAAAGGAAGAAAGAAAAAAGAAATTATATCAGACACAAAGCTACCAAAAATCATAATTTAAAAGAAGAGTGTGTGGCAGTCTAGACTGGCCCTGAGTTGATCATTGTTGGGTAATGGGTCTTGGGGGTTCATTATTCTGTCTACATTTTTGATATGTTCAAAGTTTTCCATAATGAAAAACTGTAAATAGAAAAAGAGAGATCATGGTCTGTCTATACTGTGGAATACGATGCAGACTTTGAAAAGAACAAAGAAGCTGTTTGTACACTACTTGGGAACAATCTCTAAGATAATATTGGTAACTGAAAAAATAGGGTGCACACTAGTGTGTGTAGCATGTTTGCATTTATGAAAAATGCACTCTGTATATATATGTGCCTGTACAAGTACAGAATAGCCCTACAAGGGTACATAAGAGATGGATAACAGCAGACACAAGAAGGTCCCAGGGCTCAGCCCTCCAATTTTCTCTCTATATGTTTACTCCCTGGTGATGTCTATGTCTCTTGGCGTTACAAGCCATTGACTCCCAAATTCAGGTTCTGTGTGTGAGCCTGCAGCTAGGAGCCTCCCCCTCCTAACTGCAGGCTCACATACACAACCTGAATGTGTAATAGGCATCTCAAACTTACATGTCAAGGTCAGAATTTCTGGTTTTACCCTCCACTCCACTCCCATCACAGTGAATGAGAACTGCATCCTCCCAGTTTTTTAAGCAGCAAACTGGCTCAGTTCTTGACTCCTCTCTTTCTTTCATACACCACATCCAATTCATTAAAAAATTCTGTTGGTTTTACCCTTAGAATCCAATCCCCTCTGAACATCTCTACCATCAGCACTTGATCTAAGCCATCATCTCTTACCTGGATTACTGCAACAGTAAAATTCACCCTTGTTGGTGTACGGCTCTATGAGCTTTGGCCAATGCATGATATCAGGTAATCACCATCACAATCAAGATACAAAACAGACTCAACCCTCAAAAAAAAAAAAAAGCCCTTTATGATCAACCCCTCCTACACCTTTAACCTCTGGCAGATAGTTATCTATGTTCTCTGTCTCTACAAGCTTTGCCTTTTCCAGAACATCATATAAGTGGAAGCAAACAGTAGGTAACCGTTGGGGTCCAGCTTCTTTCACTTAGCATAATGCATTTGAGATTTATCCATGTTGTTGTGTATAACTGCAGTGTGTGGTCCTTTTTATCACTGTGTAGTATTCCATCATATGGATGGATCATCATTTGGTTGCCCAGTCACCTGTTGAAGGGCATTTGGGTTGTTTCCAGGTTTTGGCTATTATAAAGCTGCTCTAAACACTTATGTATAGGTTTTATGCCAACATAAGTTTCACTCAGGTAAATACCAAAAGTGAGATTGTTGGGTCATATGGCAAGTGGGTTTTAACTTTATAAGAAACTGCTGAACTGTTTTCCAGAGTGGCTGTATCATTTTACATTCCCGCAGCAATGTATAAGAGTTTCGCTTGCTCAGCATCATCAGTTGTATTTGGTATTGTTGAGTGTCTTGTTTTTGTTTTTGTTTTAGAGATGGGGTCTCACTCTGTCATCTGGGCTGGAGTGCAGTGGCATAATCATAGCTCACTGCAGTTTCAAACTCCTGGGCTCAAACCATCCTCCTGCCGCAGCCTCCTGGGTAGCCTAGCCAATTTTTAAAATTTTTTGTAAAGATGGAGTCTCATTATGTTACCTAGGCTGTTTTGTTTTGTTTTTAATTTCAGCTTTTCTTGCAGGATGTGGTGGCTCATGCCTGTAATCCCAGCATTTTGGGAGGCCAAGGTGGGAAGATCATTTGAGCCCAGGAGTTGGAGACCAGCCTGGGAAACACAGTAGGGCTCCACCTCTATAAAAAACACAAAAATTAGCCAGGTATGGTGGCACATGCCTGTGGTCTCAGCTACTCAAGAGGCTGAGGTGCGCGGATCCCTTGACCTCAGGAGGTCAAGGCTGCAGTGAGCCGATTGTGCCACTGCACCCCAGCCTGGGCAACAGAGCAAAACCTTGTCTCAATAATAATTATAATGTTGGCCTTTCCAATAGGTGTGTTGTGGTATCTCATCATGGTTTTAATTTACTGAAGCTGTTCTTTTACTAGGACTCCCTGCATCCGCTCTTGTTCTCCTATAGCCTGTTCTGCTTACAGAAGCTGGAGTGAGCCTTTGTCTCCTCATCTCACTTGGAGGAGGAGCCACAGTCCTTACAGCAGCACAGTGGCAGGCAAATGGGGCCATGCACACTCACAGAGACACAAACACGCACACAAGTGCGCACACACAGATGCACGCACACACACACAGACACATGGACACACGTGCACACGCACAGACACACAGATGTACGTACACACACGTGCACACAGCGGCAGGCAGATGGGGCCATGCACACGCACAGAGACACATGTGCATGCACACACAGATGCACGCGCAAACACGTGCACACGCGTGAGACACACACGCATACATGCACGCACACACAGACGTGCACACGGCGGCAGGCAAATGGGGCCATACACACACATAGAGATACACAGACGCACATGCACATGCCCGTGCACACGCACAGAGACACACACAGATGCACGCACACACACGTGCTCACAGCGGCAGGCAAATGGGGCCATACACACACAGATACACAGACGCACATGCACACGCCCGTGCACACGCACAGAGACACACACACACAGATGCACGCACACACACTTGCTCACCGCAGCAGGCAAATGGGGCCATGCATAAGCACAGAGACACACGCACACATGCACACACACACACAGACGCACGCACATGCACAGAGACACACATACACACACATACACACACCATGCTACCTTCCTGAACTCATCTCCTGTTTTCTTCTGGCTCCAGCCACACTGGCCCCCTTGCTGTTACTCAAAGCTCCCAAGCATGGACCAGAGCATTTTTCTCCCAAACCTCTAAACGGCTCACCCCTCACCTCCTCCAAGTTCAACTGTCACGTCCTGCATTAGCCCTGCCCTGGACAACCTCTCTAAAAGTACAGCCCCCTCCCTACTCCTGATCCCCCTTATCCTGCTCCAGTTTCTCCTTTGCGCATATCACCTTTGAACATACGTGTATGGTTTATTTCCTTATTATGTTCATTCCTCATTATCTGCTTCCCCCTGGGTTTAGCACAGTGCATATAGGTGGTGCTCAATAAATGTTATCTCCAGGGAGGGGAACAGGTTGGCTGGAGGGAAGACAGGAAGACATTTTACTTGAAATACATTGGCATTTTTTGAATTTTAAATCATGTGAAAGTATTACCTATTCAATAAGTAAATTTTTTAAAATTTGAAAAAGTGTCCTAAAGGTACCAGTAGGACTAAGATTCCTTAGTTTGTAGTCCCCAAGGGAAGAGTTACAAATGCTTTATCACTGTCACCTGTGGATAGACTGACTCCTCACCCCACCCCAGCTCACCCTGCCATGCTCCTCTCCGTTTCTCTCCCTGTGCCTGGTGACCCTGAACCTGTGAAATGCTGCACACACACACCGTGCCCATCCACCCCACCCCAACACTCGCGCGTGGGCTACTTCCTTGGGCTGGCACACCCTCTGGAAGCTTCCTCAGACCTCCGGGGGCTGGATTGGCTACCTCCATGTCATGTTCTGCACAGTCATGCTTTTTGAGGACAAATGACAGAAACTCACAGTGAAACTGACTTAAGCAAAAAAGGGAACATGCTGGCCCATGGTATAGTGAAAAGCACAGACACTGCTTGTGTCCAGTCCTGCTCCCACCAGCTGGAAATTGTGGAGCCTTGGGCACATTACAAAACTGCTTTGTGCCTCAGTTTCTTCATTTGTCAAATGGGGCATAATACTTCCTAACTCACAGGGTAATGATGATTATATGAATTGGTATGTCTATAGCACTTAGAGCAATTCCTGGTATATTAATAAGTGCTATATCAGAGTTTGTGAATTTAAATAAATAAACCTAGCTAAAAAGTCTGGGGGAAGAGCTTGCTTCATCCAGGGGCTCAGATGACAACATGAAGACACTGACTTTGTCTCTTTCTCTCCGTTCCTCCTTCCTCTGAGTTGTCACCATTCCCAGACAGGCTCCCCCCTCACAATGACAAAGTGGCTGTCAGCAGCTCCACAAAGTCCCCAAACCAAGTCTCCTTGGCCCTGATGAAGTCATGTGCCCCTGCACCAAGAGAGAAATCCAGTGCTCTGCCTAGCCAGGTGTGGGTCATGAGCCCACCCCAAGAATGGGGGGAAGGAGGGACCAGGGGATCCCCTACAGGAAATGGAGAGCTGTTCCCAGCAAAATGCAGGTTACTTCACGCCTCCTATAGTCTACTGTCTCTGTCCTACCATCCCTCCCACTAAGCTGAGTTTGCTTTAGACCAGGCAGTTGCTCCAGAGCTCTTCCCCTTCCTGGTAGCTGAGGATGCCTGGAGAGCAAGGGCCTCACCTTGCATATCTTTGATAGCCCTGGGCCTGGCACACGCAAAGCCCCATAACTGCTTCTTGAATGCACTCACCCCCAAACCTCTAGCCCACGAAGACATCCTCCTCTGCAACAGACTCCCTGGGCCCCCTACAGTTCCACAGGCTGGACACAGTCCCTGGGAAAATTAGTGACGGGAAACAGCCTGCAGAACTGCGATTATTTGGGATTTGTTCTTCATGTTAATGCGATGCTGGTTCCTTTCTGTTTCTTTAATGCCATTTTGTACTAAGGTAGTTCAAAGTTCTTTACAAACAGCTAGTAATTAATTCAACTTCATTAAGGCCAATTAATCCAGGATTAATTATAAATTTGCCCAGAGGAAGTTATTATACTTTGCTCTTTGATTTGAGTTTTGGCTTTAAAGAGTCTTTCAGGAGTGAAATGGAAATTTCCCTTTTCTCTGAGGGTATCTACCTCGCCAGTAATTGTGTTAACCATGTGCCTTCCTCAGTAGGTCCCATGCCAACCTCTAAGGAGGCTGCCACCCAGGTCAGCTGAGCTACATAACATTCCAGCATTAATCAGATCTGCCAATGCCACATTTAGCCACGGGTCAAGGAAGCCTGATATAGTGGCAAGAACTCCTCCACGCGGGTTCAAATCATGGCTGTACCTCATGCTGGCAGTGTGACTTCACCATCTCTTCCACCTGCAAAATGGGCATCACAGTGTTTCACAAGATCATTGTGGTCGGTAGTGGTCAGCACCTACTCCCTCTTCTTTTGTAAGAGCTCCTCAATTATCCTTGGAAATTTCTCCCCTCCTTTCTTCCAGGTCTCTAGGGGGCTGACCTCAGTCTCAGTTCCAGGGATGAGCCTGAGACTCAGTACTAACCAAGCAGCATGGTCCATCCTGCTGGCCGCAGTGACTGGATTGTTAGTGAACCTAACAACCCAGGTTGGCCTAGTCACAGCCAACCCTGGCATATTTCCCAGGGCAAGCAATACGAAAGTGTACTCTTTGCCACTGGACTGAAATCTGGGGCATGCAGGCCTGGGCTATGATGGGACCTCAGGAGAGGAGACCAGCCATGGCAGAATAGTGGCCCCCCCAAAGATGTTCACATCCCGGAGCCAGTGAATATGTTACCTTCCATGGCCAAAGGGACTCCACAGATGTGATTAAGATGAGGGTCTTGGCGGGGCACTGTGGCTCACACCTGTAATCCCAGCACTTTGGGAGGCTGAGAAGGGCGAATCACAAGGTCAGGAGTTTGAGACCAGCCTGACCAACATAGTGAAACCTCGTCTCTACTAAAAATACAAAAATTAGCCGGGCATAGTGGCCCATGCCTGTAGTCCCAGCTACTCGAGAGGCTAAGGCAGGAGAATTGCTTGAACCCAGGAGGCGGAGGTTGTGGTGAGCCAAGATTGTGCCACTGAACTCCAGCCTGGGCAACAGAGCGAGACTCTGTCTCAAAAAAAAAAAAAAAAAAGATAAGGGTCTTGAGATGAGGAGATTATCCTGGAGTATCAGGGTGGGCCTGGTGTAATCATGAAGGGACCTTATAAGAGAGTGGCAGGAGGGTCTGGGCACTGTGGCTCAGGCCTGTCACCCCAGAACTTTGGGAGGCTGAGGTGGGTGGATCACCTGAGGTCAGGACTTCGAGACCAGCCTGGCCAACATGGTAAAACCCCGTCTCTAATAAAAATACAAAAATTAGCTGAGTGTGGTGGCGTGCGCCTGTAATGCCAGCTACTCTGGAGGCTGAGGTGACAGAATTGCTTAAACCTGGCAGGCAGAGGTTGCAGTGAACCAAGATCACCCCTCTACATTCCAGCCTGGGCGACAGAGTGAGATTCCATCTCAAAAACAAAAAAAGGAGAGAGGCAAGAGGGTCAGAAGCAGAAAGATGACATCATAAGAAAGACTCAACTGGCCATTTTTGGCTTTGAAGGTGGAAAGGGGACCTGAGTCCAGGCATGTGGGCAGCCTGAAGAAGGCGAGAAAATGGATTCTACCCCAGAATCCCTGGAAAGGAACGTGGCCCTAACAACACATTCATTTTAGCCCAGTGAGACCCATTTTGGACTTCTGGCCTCCAAAACTGTAAGATTATTGATTTGTGTTGTTTTAAGCCACTAAATATGTTATGGCAGCAATAGGAAACCAATATAAACACTTAACTGGAGTGTCAAATCTATGTTCGTATTTATTGATTAAATGGATGGCTCCTAATTTCACCCTACCTCATCAGAGCTCTGCAGGGTCTTTACCAGGCTTATTCCACATCCTAGACCCAGGACCACAATTTGACAGTTAAGATCTTCACCAGAAGAGACCTCAATGCCTGCCCTCTTGTCAGACCGGCTGCATTCGTCCAAGCTACCCTGATTGACCTCTGACCCCACTACCATGTGCTCCAGACAGGACCCATGGGAGCTCCAGGCTCGGCCACGTTCCCAGGCAGACTCTGGGAGTCAGCGGATGTGGCCAGGTTTACCCATTGCGTTGGGACGTGCCTGCTGAAACGGAAACACTGCTCCCAGCAGAGGACTTTATGGTGGGAGGCATGGGCTTTGCCCTTGCTAACCTGACCTCTGTCCCCAGCCCAATTTCCCGTCTCTA
The DNA here is from genome assembly GCF_028858775.2 of Pan troglodytes. Classification (NCBI taxonomy): domain Eukaryota; kingdom Metazoa; phylum Chordata; class Mammalia; order Primates; family Hominidae; genus Pan; species Pan troglodytes. The sequence continues at coordinate 131,378,322 of NC_086015.1, read as the reverse complement.
GGCTCCAAAGCAGTTCCTGTGAGTGCCTAGGGGTACTGTTTCCATTTAAAAAATATGGCAAGTGCTCTCTTCAGCAGCACATATACTAAAATTAGAATGAGACAGAGACAGCATGGCCCCTGGGCAAGGATGACACACAAAACAAAAATTAATTAAAAACATAATCATGAAGGGGGAAAAGCATGACAAAATCTACTGCTAAGGCCAGGACACACAGAGAGAAGGCAACTATTAAGAAAAGAAAGCCGGGCACGGTGGCTCATGCCTATAATCCCAGCACTTTGGGAGGCCGAGGCGGGTGGATCACCTGAGGTCAGGAGTTCGAGACCAGCCTGACCAATATGGTGAAACCCCGTCTCTACTAAAAATGAAAAATTAGCTGGGTGTCGTAGTGGGCATCTGTAATCCCAGCTACTCAGGAGTCTGAGGCAGGAGAATCGCTTGATCTGGGGAGGCAGAGGTTGCCGTGAGCCGAGATTGTGCCACTTACACTCCGGCCTGGGTGACAGAGCGAGACTCTGTCTCAAAAGAAAAGAAAAGAAAAAAAGTCCATGTCTTCATACTCCAAGGTGTTGACACCATGTGTTATGCCCCTCCCAGTGCTAGAGTCCCTCGTTAAGATCTCATTTAATTATCTTAATAATCCTGTGAGTGTTGTCATCACTGTTTTACAGCAGAGGGGAATGAGAGGTAACTTGCTCAGAAAAAGCAGGATTTGAACCTGGGACATTTTGTGAGGTAAGGGTTACCAGGCCACCTGGAGCATCAGTACAGACCCCTCTGTTCCCAGATGAACCTTGGTTTATGTCAGATTTCCCCAGCCTTGGTGATATGAAAAGCCATCTTCAGAATTTCTGTGCTATCTAGGGAACACCTATGACTTAATTACCGTTTTTCTTTCAATTGACCTGCTTTTTTTACTTAATGAAGTATTTCTCCATACATAGAAAACCATTATAACTTACCAGAAATAGTCAGAAACCACAAAAATAAATACAATAAAAACAACAGTAGGCTTTCCAAAGAATCTTTAATAAAAAGGAAGTCTAGCAAGTACAGTCATGTGTCCCTTAATGCCAGGGATACTTTTTGAGAAATGTGTCTTTAAGTGATTTTGTCATTGCATGAACATCATAGAGTATACTTATACAAACCTAGATGGTATATATACTAGTACATATACATTTTTTTAATCTGGAAAACTAAATGTCCCAACATCTTTACTGAATATTGAATATCAATTATTTCCCCTACTTGATCTGAAATGCCAATGTCAAGTTTCATAATCAGGTTTTTATATATGCTCCATGATAATCTTATGAGACCACTATCTTATATGTGGTCTGTCATTGACCAAAATGTTGCTATGGGACACATGACGGTATGAGGAAGGAATTAAAGGCACACTCCAGTACACTAAAACTTACTAAAAGAAAACTAAAAAGGCAATAGTGTTCTCACTATATAAATCAATGTTAGTTACTTTTATGACTTTGTACCACCTATAAGGTGTCAGCAAAATCATCTCTATCCCCTTTGGCCCCAGAAGTCAGCCCAGGTCTGAAATAAAAAGCATGCCCATTAGCTTGCCAATAATTAGAAAGGTGGATAAGTCCAAATGCTGCTGAAGACGTGGGAGCAGGTGCAGGGAGTGTGCCTATAATCTAAAAGCCAGCAGCCCCACCCCTGAGTAAGCTTTGTTCTCAGGTCTATTAGCACACAAGGATGAGGATGTTAATTGCAACTCTGTTGTAATTGTTGGGAGTTAGAGGCAGTGGAAGGTCTAACACTGGGAGGAGAATAAGATGTGGTGGATGCTTAGGGTGGGACTTGGACAACAGCAGGGATTACCAATCTGGTGGGGAGCAATGAGAAATGGAGAGATTGTACACACACACACACACACACACACACACACAAAACATACACATACATCACACCCTCGGTGTTGGGTGGAAAAGGTAACAAACAGAATGAGATTTGTAGTACAAGGGCATGTATGTACTTGCTTATATAAATGAATGCCACATATTTGCCAGGGATAGAAAGCCAGCCAGGACCTGGACCAAATGCATTAGAGTGGGCACCTCCATGGGGAAATGAAATCAGAGTGGAGATTAGGGATGGAGAGGGGAAATATTTAAAATAAAATAAATCAAGAGAGCTTACTGGCTGGGCACAGTGGCTCAGGCCTGTAATCCCAACACTTTGGGAGGCCAAGGCGGGCAGATCACTTGAGGTCAGGAGTTCGAGACCAGCCTGGCCAACATGGTAAAACCCCATCTCTACTAAAAATACAAAAACATTAGCCAGGTGTGGTGTTGCGTGCCCATAATCCCAGCTATTCGGGAGGTTGAGGCAGGAGAATTGCTTGAACCCAGGAGGCAGAGGTTGTGGTGAGCTGAGATCACGCCACTGCACTACAGCCTGGGTGACAGAGCGAGACTCCTTCTCAAAAAAAAAAAAAAAAAAGGGGGGCTTACCACTGACCTCCCACTTACCCAAAATGATAGTGACTCATGAAACCGAAGGGAAGATGAACTCAACTCTCTGCACCTGAGATCCGGAAGAAAGAGAAAAATAAAATAGACATAGGCAAGGACCTATGAATGGGGTGATGAGGCTACAGTGCAGGGTGTCAAAGGAGTGGGAGATGAGGCTGGAGTGACAGAGAGCCAGGCCATCCCCAGTGCTGGGTTGAGAATTTGCACTCTCTTCTGAAAGCACAGGGCGTTGTTGAAAGTTGCTAAGCAGGGGAATGATCTAGTGGACTGGTCTCTCTGGTAGCCAGGAAGGAGGAGGGTGAGAGATAGGGTGGAGCCTCCAAGCGAGCAGACCATTTACTCATTGAACAAATATTTTCTGAGCATCTTATATGTGCCCGACACAGGCCTAGAGCCTGGGGGTTCCGCGGTGAAAAGAACAAACAAGAATCCCTACCTTGGTACACACCCAGTTATGGTAGGGAAGGCAGGCAATAAACAGATAAGCAATAGATGTATAGTGTATGTTATGTGGTGATGAATGCTGTGGGGACAACTGTGGGGAAGGGGAAGAGCTGGTTAGGGTAAGGGAGAAGTTTCAATTGCAAATGTGGCCCGGGCGAGTCTCCCCTAGAGAGAATCCTGAAGAAAGTGAGGAGTGATTATATAATAATTATCGGGTGAGAAATGCTGAGGCCTGATCAAGGGATGGGGGCCAAGCCATTGACTGGGGCACTGGGCCCTGTAGGTTTCAAAATGTTCTAGAATCACATGGGAAGGTGGTGCCACTTAGGTTTCCACACATGACTCCATATCAAATCTGCAAAATGTCAGTTGCTCTTGTTACAGTATCTAGCCCCCTCAGGTGGAAATTTTAAAATCACTCCTTGCTAGCACCAACTATTTTGTTTTGTTTTGTTTTGTTTTGTTTTGCGTTTTGAGACAGGGTCTTGCTCTGTCACCCAGGCTGGAGTGCAGTGGCACGATCATGGCTTGCTGTAGCCTCCACCTCCTGTGCTCAAGCCAGCCTCCCACCTCAGCTTCCTGAACAGCTGAGACCACAGATGCATACCACCACACCCGCCTAATTAAGAAAAAAAAACTGTAGAGACGGGTATCACCCTATTTCCCAGGCTGGAAACCAACTATTCTTGTTACCTCTTTAGAGAGCTCTTCGAGGTTATCCTATTGGAAGTAGCCTTCCATCCCCGCTCTCCTCTGTCACAGCATCCTGCTGTGGAGTCTTCTGGTGCCACCAGTTGGAACAACCTACTTAGTTGCTTACATGTTAATAAACCCGCTCCCTCACTTGAAGGTAAACTCTGTGAGGGCTGTTGCTTCCTGCTGTATCCTCAAGGCCTAGAGGAGTGTCCAGCTCATAGAAAGCACTTCATAAACATTTTTGGATGAATGGACGAATGTGTCTATAGCTCAGGCGTTGGGTCAGGTAGAAGTTATGTGTGTGTTTGGGATTCCTGATGAGGGGTGATAGCTGAAAGCAGGGGCTGGGAGGTGCATGGGCTCAGGGAAAGAACCTGGAATGAAAAAGGAAGTGAGCCGAAGTCAGAATGTGGGGAAATGCTGAATGGTCAAGGGTGAGCCAGAGGAAACAGTAGTGAGAGAGCTGGAGAAGCCAGAATCAGGGGCCAGGGGCACCCCTGAAGCCAGGGGGCAGCTTTTGCCAGTGGCCTCCTCATTCTCCACTCTTCTTTCTTCCTTTCTGACAGAGCTCTATTTAGATTTTGGGAAGAGGTATGCTCAGGTAAAAGCCTTTTCACACTCCCATCCTGCTTTGCCATTAGAGAGGAGTATGTGACCCGGTTCTGGACAGTGAGATATAAGTGGGCATCACTGGTTGGGTTTCCTAGAAAGCCCCTTAGAGAGGACAGTCTTTGCTGGCCAGGATCTTCAGCATTTAGCCAATGGCTCTTTCTCTGTCCTTATTTTTCCTGCCTGGGATGTGGAAGTGAAGCCTGGAGGTGCAGCAGCCATCTTTGAATCATGAGAACCAAAGCTGTATGCTAAGGGCAAAGGAGCATCAGACACAATCCCCTACTTGCTGAAGCTACTGTGTGTCTTGTTTTTTGTTGCTTGAAGTCAAAAGCATTCCTAACTGACACCCTAGGTGAGTTGAGAGTTTCCAGATAGGGTTGGTGGTCAGTGGTGTTAAATGTTGCACAGAAATCCTATAAGCTTGGAAGATGTCTGGAGGATTTGGCTCTTGAGAAGTCAATTTTACCTTTTTTTCTTTTTTAAAATTTTCTGGTAAAATATACATAACATAAAATCTTTTAAGCTGTGGTTAAATGTACAATTCAATGGTATTAAGTACATCCAAGATGTTGTGAAACCATCATCACTATTTCCATAACTTTATCTCAAAAACAAAATACTCATTGATAATAACTTATCACCGCTTCCATCTCCTGTTAACCTCTATTCTACTTTCTGTCTCTATGAATATGCCTATTATAGATATTTAATATAAGTAGAATCATACATATTTGTTCATACATATATGTCCTTTTGTGTCTGGCTTATTTCACTTATCATAATGTTTTCAATGTTCATCTGTATTGTAACATGTGCCAAAAGAACCTCATCCTTTTTTTTTTTTTTTTTTGATACAGAGTCTTGCTTTGTCGGCCAGGCTGGAGTGCAGTGACGCGATCTCAGCTCACTGCAACCTCTGCCCCCCAGGTTCAAGCAATTCTCCTGCCTCGGCCTCCCGAGTAGCTGACATATTGTTGTTCACAGTATTTTTAGTAGAGACGGGGTTTCACCATGCTGGCAAGGCTGGTCTCGAACTCCTGACCTCGTGATCCACTCACTTGGCCTCCCAAAGTGCTGGGATTACAGGCGTGAGCCACCGCGCCAGGCCTAAGAGTGTCATCCTTTTTATGGATGAATAATATTCCACTGCATGTGTAGGCCACATTTTGTTTGTCATTCACCCATTGATGAACATGTGGGTTGTTTCCACCCTTTGGCAATTGTGAATATTGCTGATATGAACATGGGTACAGAAGAATCTGTTTGAGTCCCTGTTTTCAATTCTTTTAAATATTGAAATAGGAGAGGAATTGTTGGGTCATATGGTAAGTCTATGATTAACTTTTTGAGGAATCAATAAATTTTCCACAGCAGCTGCACCATTTTACATTCCCACCAGCACTGCACAAGGGTTCCAATTTCCCCATATTCTTACCAACACTTGTTATTTTCCATTTTTAAATTATAGCCATCTTGGGGGGTATGAAATAGTATCTGACCGTGGTTAGTATTTCCATTTCCCTGATAACTAATGATGTTAAACATCGTTACATATGTTTACTAGCCATTTGTGTGTCTTCTCTGGGAAATTGTCTATCACATCCTTTATCCATTTTTTAATTGCATTGTTTGTTTGTTTTTGTTTTGAATTGTGGGAGTTCTTTATATATTCTAAATATTAAACCCTCATGGGATATATGATTTGCAAATATTTTCTCCCATTCTGTGAGTTGTCTTTTTACTCTTTTGACGGTGTCCTTTGATACACAAAATTTTAAATTTGATGAAGTCCAACATATTTAGTTTTTCTTTCGTTACATGTGCCTTTGGTGCCATAGTTAAGAAACCATTGCCATGACACAAGTTCACGAAGATTTGCTCCTTTGTTGTCATCTAAGAGTTTTGTATTTTAAGCTCTTAAATTTAGGGCTTTAAAAAATCCATTCTCAGTTAACTTTTATACATTGTGTAACATAAGGCTCCAACTTCATTCCTTTGCATCCAGATATCCAATTTTTCTGCCAGCACTTGTTGAAGAGACTCTGCTTTCCTCATTGAATGGTCCTGACACCCTTGTCAGAAATCTGTTGGTCATATATGTGAGGGTTTGTTTCTGGACTCTCAATTCTATTCACTGGTCTACATGTCCATCTTTATGCCAGTTCCACACTGTTTTGATTAATATTGCTTATATTAAGTTTTGAAATCACAAATTATGAATACCCCACCTTTGTTCTTTTTCAGGATTATTTTGGCTATTTGGGGTTCCTTGAAATTTCGTATGAATTTTAGGATGAGTTTTTCTGTTTTTGCAAAAGCATACCGTTTGGATTCTGATAGGAATGTGTTGATTCTGCAGACTACTTTGGATAGTATTGTCATCTTAACAATATTAAGTCTTCTAATCCGTGAATCCAGAATGTCTATTTATTTAAGCTTTCTGTAAATTCCTTCAACAGTTATTTGCTTCCACCTCCTTTGATGTACAAGTCTTGCACCTCCTTAGTTAAATTTACTAAGTATTTTTTTTCTTTTTGATACTGCTGTAAATGGAATTTTTTAAATTTCTTTTTTTAGTGTTGTTTTTTGCTAGTGCATAGAAATACGATTGATTTGTCAATTTTTCATCCTGCAACTTTGCTCAGTTTGTTTATTAGTTCTAAAAGGGTTTTTTTTGTTGTTGTTATTGTTTGTTTGTTTGTTTTAGAGACAGAGTATCACCCTCTTGCCTAGGCTGGAGTGCAGTGGCAAAATCATAGCTCACTTCAGCCTTGAACTCCTGGGCTCAGGTGATTCTCCTGCCTTGGCCTCCTAAAGCTCTGAGATTGCAGATGTGAACCACTGCTCTTGGCCTCTAACAGTGTTTTTTGGATGGATTCTTTAGGGTTTTCTACATACAGGATTGTCATTTAATACAGAAGTAGTTTTACCTCTTCCTTTCCAATTTGGATGCCCTTTAATTCATTTTGCCTAATTGCTCTGTGTAGAACTTCCAGTAGTATATTGAGTAGAAGTGGTAAAAGTGGACATCCTTGCTTGTTCTCGATAGGGGGAAATTTTAGTTTTTTTGTTTGTTTGTTTGTTTTTTGTTTGTTTTGAGCAGAGGTTTACTAGGCAGAAGAGAAGAAAAAGAGAAACAGGCCGGGCACGGTGGCTCACGCCTGTAATCCCAGCACTTTGGGAGGCCGAGGAGGGCAGATCACAAGGTCAGAAGATCGAGACCATCCTGGCTAACATGGTGAAACCCCGTCTCTACTAAAAATACAAAAAATTAGCCGGGTGTGGTGGCGGGCGCCTGTAGTCCTAGCTACTTGGGAGGCTGAGGCAGGAGAATGGCATGAACCCGGGAGGCGGAGCTTGCAGTGAGCCGAGATGGCGCCACTGCACTCCAGCCTGGGCAACAGAGTGAGGCTCATGTCTCAAAAAAAAAAAAAAAAAAAAAGAAAAAACTCTCTTTGCAGAGAGGGGTCTCCAAGTGGAAAGAACCAGTGGGTGGTGGATGCACAGGATTTTATAGTCAGGTTTGAGGAGGTGTGTCTGATTTATATGGGGCACTGTCATACCCAAAGAGGATAAGAGATATGGCCGTCGCGGACAGGAAAGGGGAAATTACCATAGGAAAGTTGGAGATCCTGTTGCCGACACTCCATGGTGGTCAGAGGCTGGGGTCAGTCCAAAAGCCTTTGGATAACACTGTGGAGTAGCCCAGCCAGAAATCCTCAGTTGCTCCAAAACCTCCTCCAGCCCCATGCCACGGCTAAGTCCTCCATGAAATGAAGCTGATTCAAACATAGCCAATATGCCCAGCAACCCATGGGTACTGGGGGATTCTCCATGTTCTCCCCAGCAAGCCTGTCCCCCAAGTCTTGTAACGCTGGCAGCCATGCTAATCGTTTTTAAATGGCTGAAGGGGGCCCAGTATTTAGTTTGATTTAGTTCTAAAATGGAGGCTGAGAGCCTTGAAATGAAAGGACAGAGTTGGAGTCTGCTCCTCTACTCACTGTTTCGATGAATGTTGTACCTTGGTATCCCAGACAAGGTCCCCAGTATGAAGCGGCTACATTGTCTAGGGTATGTACCCTGGGATTCGTCATCTCATGCCAGGAAAATTTAGGACATGGACACACACAAGGAATTTAGGAGCAGAGATTTAATAGGCAGAAGAGAAGAGAAAGAGAAATAGCACTCTCTGTATAGAGAGAAGGGTCTCAGTGCGGAAAGGACCCAGTCTCTTACCATTATGATGTTAGCTGTGGGTTTTTCATAAAGAAGTTTGTATCGTCTGAAACTGGGCACGGTGGCTCACGCCTGTAATCCCAGCACTTTGGGAAGCCTAGGTGGCAGATCACCTGATGTCAGGAGTTTGAGACCAGCCTGGCAAACATGGTGAAACCCCGTCCCTACTAAAAATACAAAAATTAGCCAGGCATGGTGGTGGGTGCCTGTAATCCCACCTACTTGGGAGGCTGAGGCAGGAAAATCGCTTGAACCCGGGAGGCGGAGGTTGCAGTGAGCCCAGATCACGCCACTGCCCTCTAGCCTGGGCAACAGAGGGAGACTCCGTCTCAAAAACAAAACAAAACAAAACAAAAACAAACAAAAAAATTGTATCATATCATATTGAGGAAGTTTTTAAAAAATTTTTAATTATATGGGTACATAGTAGGTACATACATTTAAGGAGTACATGAGATATTTTGACACAGGCATACAATGTATAATCACATCAGGGTAAATAAGGCATTCACCATTTCAAGCGTACATAATTTATTTGTGTTACAAACAACCCAATTATACTCTTTGAGTTATTTTTAAATGTACAATAAGTTATTGTTGACTATAGTCACGCTGCTGTGCTATCAAACACTAGATTTTATTCATTCTAACTATAGTTTTGTACCCATTAAGCATTCCCACTCCGCATCCCCACTACCCTTCCCAGCCTCTTGTAACCATTATTGTACTCCCTATCTCATGGGAGTACAATTAAAAATTCTTTTAATTTTTAGTGTCGACAAATGAGTGAGAACATACAAAATTTGTCTTTCTGTGCCTGGCTTATTACACTTAACATCAGCACCTCCAGTTACATCCATGTTGTTGCAAGTGACAGGATCTCATTCTTTTTAATTTTCTTTATCCATTCACCTGTTAATGGACACTTAGGATGCTTCTAAATTGTGGCTATTGTGAATAGTGCTGCAGTAAACACGGGAGTACAGATGTCTCTTAGATATACTGATTCCTTTTTCTCCAGATCGTCACCAGCATTTTTTATTGCCTGTCTTTTGGATAAAAGCCATTTTAACTGGAGTGAGATGATACTCATTGTACTTTTGATTTGCATCTCTCTGATGATCAGTGATGGTGAGCACCTTTTCATATGCCTACTTGCCATTTGTATGTCTTCTTTTGAGAAACACCTATTCAGATCTTCTGCCTGTTTTTTTTAAATTGGATTATTAGATTTTTTCCTATTGAGTTGTTTGAGCTCCTTATATATTCTGGTTATTAATCCCTTGTCAGGTAAATAGTTTGCAAATATTTTCCCCCATTCTGTGGGTTGTCTCTTCACTTTGTTGATTGTTTCTTTGTTGTGCAGAGGCTTTTTAACTTTATATAATCTCATTTGCCCATTTGTGTTTTGGTTGTCTCTGTTTATAGGGTATTACTCAAGAAATCTTTGCCCAGAAGGATGTCCTGGAGAGTTTCTCCAATGTTTTATTTTAGTGGTTTCATAGTTTGAGGTCATAGATTTAAGTCTTTAATCCATTTTGATTTGATTTTTGTATATGGAGAGAGATAGGGGTCTAGTTTCATTTTCTCTCGTATGGCTATCCAGTGTTCCTAGCACCATTTATTGAAGAGGCTATCCTTTCACCAGTGTATGTTCTTGGCACCTTTGTCTAATGAGTTCATTGTAAATGTATGGATTTGTTTCTGGGTTCTCTATTCTATTCCATTAGACTATGTTTTTGTTTTTGTTTTTAATGCCAGAACCATGCTGTTTTGGTTACTATAGCTCTGTAGCATAATTTGAAGTCAGGTTATGTGATTGCTACAGTTTTGTTCTTTTTGCTCAGGATGGCTTTGGTTATCCTGAGTCTTTCGTGGTTGCATATAGATTTTAGGATTTTTTTTTTCTATTTCTGTGAAAAATGTCATTGGTATTTTTATAGGGATTGCACTGAATCTGTAGATTGCTTTGGGTAGTATGAACATTTTAACAATATTGATTTTTTCAATTCATAAACATGGACTATCTTTCATTTTTTGTGGCCTCTTCAATTTCCTGCAAGTTTTATAGTTTTCACTGTAGAGATCTCTGACTTCTTTGGTTGTTTATTCTTAGTATTTTATTGTATTTGTAGATATTGCAAATGGGATTGTTTTCTTGATTTCTTTTTCAGACTGTTCACAGTTGGCATATAGAAATGCTACTGACTTTTGCATGTTGACTTTGTATCCTACAACTTTATTGAATTTGTTTATCACTTTTAACAGTTTGTGTGTCGATGTGTTTGTGTGTGTGTGCATGTAATCTTTAGGTTTTTGTAAATATAAGATCATATCTGCAAGGAAGAATAATTTGACCTCTTTCTTTCCGATTTGAATGCCTTTTATTTCTTTGTGTTGTCTGATTGCTCTAGCTAGGACTTCCAGTACTATGTTGAATAATAGTAGCAAAGGGGCATCCTTGTCTTGTTCTGGATTATAGGGGAAAGGCTTTCAGTTTTCCCCCATTCAGTATGACACTAGCTGTGGGTCTGTTGTATATGGCTTGTATTGTGTTGAGGTAGGTTCCTTCTATGCCAAGTTTTTTGAGGGCTTTTACTATAGCAGGATATTGAATTTTATCAAATGCTTTTTCAGCACCACTTGAAATGACCATATGGCTTTTGTCCTTCATTTTATTGATATGATGTACCACACTGGTTGATTTGCATATGTTGAAACATCCTTGCATCCCTATGGTAAATCCCACTTGGTTATGATGAATGATCTTTTTAATGTGTTGTTGAATTCACATTGCTAATATTTTGTTGAGGACTTTTGCGTTAATGTTCATCAGGGATATTGGCCTGTAGTTGTCTTTTCTTCTTTTGATATGTCTTTGCCTGATTTGGGTATCAGGGTAACACTGACCTCATAAAATAAGTTTGGAAGTATTCCCTCCTCTATTTTTTGGGATAGTTTGAGGAGGATTGATATTAGTTCTTCTTTAAATGTTTGGTAAAATTCAGCAGTAAAGCCATTGGGTCTCAGGTCTTTCTTTGCTGGGAGACTTTTTATTACAGCTTCGATCTTGTTACTTGTTATTGGTCTATTCAGGTTTTGGATTCCTTCATGGTTCAATCTTGGCAGGTTGTATATGTCAAGAACTTATCTATTCTTCTAGGTTTTCCAATTTATTGACCTATAGTTGTTCATAGTAGTTGCTCACGATCCTTTGAATTTCTGTGGCATCAGTTGTAATGTCTCCCTTTTCATCTGTGATTTCATTCATCTGGGTCTTCTCTGTTTTTTTCTTAGTCTGACTAAAGATTTGTTGATATTATCTTTTCAAATAACCAACTCTTCATTTCATTGCTTTTTTGTATTTTTATTTCAATTTTATTTATTTCTGCTCTGATCTTCTTTTCTTTTACTAATTTTAGATTTGGTTTGTTCTTGCTTTTCTAGTTATTTAAGATGCATCAGTAAGTTATTTATTTAAAGTGTTTCAATTTTTTTCATGTAGGCACTTATTGTTTTGTGGCCTAACGTGGTCTATCCTTAAGAATGATCCATGTGCTGAGGAGAATAATGTGTATTCTGCAGCCGTTGGAAGAAATGTTCTGTAAATATCTATTAAGTCCATTTGGTCTATAGCAGATTAAGTCCCATGTTTCTTTGTTCATGATCTTTAGGTCTAATACTATTTGCTTTCTATATGTGGTGATCGAATGTTGGATGCATATATATTTACAATTGTTATATCCTCTTGCTGAATTGGTCCCTTTATTATTATATAATGATCTTCTTTGTCTCCTTATATAGTTTTTGTCTTGAAATCTATTTTTTCTGCTGTAAGTATAGCTACTCCTGCTCTTTTTTGGTTTTCATTTGCATGGAACATTTTTTCCATCCCTTTATTTTCCATCTGTGTGTGTCTTTATAGGTGAAATATGTTTCTTATAGGCAATAGATCATTGTTTTTGTTTTTTTTTTTTTTGACAGGGTCTCACTCTGTCACCCAGGCTGGAGTACAGTGGCATGATTATTGCTCACTGCAGCCTTGACCTTCCAGGGTCAAGGGTTCCTCCCACCTGAGCCTCCCAAGTGACTGGGACTACAGGTGCATGCCACCATGCCTGGCAAATTTTTGTATTTTTTGTAGAGATGGGGTTTCACCATGTTGCGCAGGCTAGTCTCAAACTCCTGGGCTCACCACCCACATTGGCTTCCTAAAGTGCTGGGATTACAGGCATGAGCCACCACACCTGGCAGGTCTTGTTTTTTCAATCCATTCAGCTACTCTGTGTCTTTTTATTGGAAAGTTTAGTCCATTTACATTCACTATTATTACTGATAAGTAAGGGCTCACTACGGTCATTTTGGTTTTTTTTTTTTCTGATTATTTGTGTCTTCTCTTCCTTCCTTTTTTCCTTCCTTCCTGTTTTTCTTTTTGTGATGGTGATTTTCTCTGGTGGTATCTTTAAATTTCTTGCTTTCTATTTTTTGTGCATGCGTTGTAGGTTTTTTAATTTGTGGTTACCATGAGGCTTGCAAATAACATCTGCATAGTTTATTTTCAACTAATGACAACTTAACACTAATTGCCAAAAAAAAGAACAAAGAGAAAACTACAGTTTAACTTCATCCCCCTGCTTTTTAACTTTTTGTTGTTTCTATGATATGTATCTTATTATACTGTCATGTCTTGAAAAGTTATTGTAGTTATTATTTTTGATAGGTTCATCTTTTATTCTTTCTTCTTAAGATATGAATAGTTTACACACCACAATTACAGTGCTACACTACTCTGTGGTTGTCTGTGTACGTACTATCACCAGTGAGTTTCGCACCTTCAGGTGATTTCTTATTGCTCATTAACATCCTTTTCTTTCAGACTGAAGAATTCACTTTAGCATTTCTTGTAGGACAAGTCTGGTGTTGATTAAATCCCTCAGTCCTTGTTTGTCTAAGAAAGTCTTTATTTCTCTTTTATGTTTGAAGTATATTTTTGCTGGGTATGCTATCCTAGTATAAAATATTTTTTTCTTCAGCAGTTTATTTATTTATTTACTTATTTTGAGATGGAGTCTTGCTCTGTAGCCCAGGCTGGAGTGCAATGGCACAATCTCGGCTTACTACAACTTCCGCCTCCTGGGTTCAAGCGATTCTCCTGCTTCAGCCTCCTAAGTAGCGGGGACTACAGGTGCATGCCGCCACACCTGGCTAATTTTTGTTCTTTTAATAGATATGAGGTTTCACCCTATTTGCCAGGCTGGTCTCAAACTCCTGACATCAGGTGATCCACCCGCCTCGGCCTCCCAAAGTGCTGGGATTACAGGCATGAGCCACCATGCCCAGCCTTCCTTTAGCACTTTCAATATGTCATGCCACTCTTTCCAGGCCTGTAAGGTTCCCACTGAGAAGTCTGCTGCCAGATATATTGGAGCTCCTTTGTATGTTATTTGTTTCTTTTCTCTTGCTGCTTTTAGGAGCCTTTCCTTATTCTTGACTTTTGGAAGTTTGATTATTAAATGTCTAGATATAGTCTTATTTGGGTTATATCTGGTGTTCTATAACCTTCTTATACTTGAATATTAATTTTTTTTCCTCTAGGTTTGGAAAGTTCTGTTTATTATCCCTTTGAATAAACTGTCTACCCTGATCTTTCTTTCTACTTTCTTTTAAGGCCAATAACTCTTAGATTTACCCTTTTGAGGCTATTTGCTAGATTTAGTAGACATGCTTCATTCTTTTTTTTAAATTTTTCCCCTCTTTGCATTTTATTTTCCTTTTCATCTTCCTCTTCTTTTTTTTTTTTAGACAAAGTTTCTCACCCAGGCTGGAGTGCGGTGGTGCAATCACAGCTCACTGCTGCCTTGACCTCCCAGGCTCAATTGATTCTCTCACTTCAGCCTCCCAAGTAGCTGGGACTACAGACATGTGCCACCACACCCAGCTCATTTATTGTTATTTTTATTATTTTTTTTGTAGAGATGGGGTTTCACCATGTTGCCCAGGCTGGTCTCGAACTTCTGGCTTCACTTGGTCTGCCACCCTTGGCCTCCCAAAGTGCTGGGATTACAGGCATGAGCCACCATGCCTGGCCACCTCTGTGTATTTTCAAATAGCCTGTCTTTTTTTTTTTTTTTTTTGACAGTTTCACTCTTGTTGCCCAGGCTGGAGTGCAGTGGCATGATCTCTGCTTACTGCAACCTCTGCCTCCCAGGTTCAGGTGACTCTCCTGCCTCAGCCTCCTGAGTAGCTGGATTACAGGCGCCTACCACCGCGCCCAGGTAACATTTGTATTTTTAGTAGAGAAGGGGTTTCACTATGTTGGCCAGGCTGGTCTCAAATTCCTGACCTCAAGTGATCTGCCTACCTCGGCCTCCCAAAGTGCTGGGATTACAGGCATAAGCCACTATGCCTGGCCAAATAGCTTGTCTTCAAGCTCACTAATGCTTCTGCTTGATCAGTTCTGCTGTGGACTGATGCATGCTTTGTATATCAACTGAATTTTTCAGCTCCAGAAATTCTGCTTGATTATTTTTAATTATTTCAATCTCTTTGTTAAATTTATCTGATAGGATTCTGAATTCCTTCTCTGCATTATCTTGAATTTCATTGAGCTTTCTTAAAAGAGCTATTTTGAATTGTCTGTCTAAAAGGTCACATAACTGTCACTTCAGGATTGATCACTGGTGCCTTATTTCATTTGTTTGGTGAGGTCATGTTTTCATGGATAGCCTTGATGATATGGATATTTGTGAATATCTGGGCATTGAAGAGTTAGGTATTTATTATAGTCTTTGCAGTCTGAGCTTGTTTGTACCCATCCTTCTTGGGAAGGCTTGCCAAGCATTCAAAGGGAATTGAGTGTTGTAATCTGTCTTTGGTCACTGCAGCCGTATCTGCACTAGGGGGCACCCCAAGCCCAATAAAGCTGTGACTTTCAGCTGCATAGAGGTGCTACCTTGGTGGTCTTGGGTAAGATCTGGGAGAATTCCCTGGATTACCAGACAGAGACTCTTGTTCTCTTCCTGTACTTTCCCAGGAATAAACAGAGCCTCTCTGATAAGCTGTCTGAAGCTGGGGGAGGGATGATACAAGCACCTCTGTGGCAACACCACTGGGACTTTGTTGGGTCAGACCCAAACCCAGCCCAATACTGTGTCTCACCCAAGGGCCATGGTGACCACTGCCTGGCTACTGCCAATGTTCACTTAAGGCCTGAAAGCTCTAAAATCAGCATCTGGTGAATCTAGCCAGGCTTATGTCCTTCCCTCAGAGTGACAAGCTCATCCCCCAGCCCACGGCAGGTCCAGAAATGCCATCCAGGAGCTGGGGCCTGGAGTCAGAAACCTTAGGAATCCATTTGGTGCTCTAGTCTACTGTAGCCGAGCTGGCGCCCAAACCGCAATACAAAGTCCTTCCCACTCTTCCCTCCCTTTTCCTCATGCAGAAGAACTCTCCCTGTGGTCACAACCAACCCAGGCCTATAGCAAGAACTGCCTGGCTACCGCTGATGCTCACTCAAGATCCAAGGGCTCTCTCTTCAAGTTGTGTTGAATACTGCTGGGCCTGGGTCTCTCCCTTCAGGGCAGTAGGCTCCCCTCTGGCCCAAGGCAAGTCCAAAAATGTCACCCAGGAGCTAAGGCCTGGAATTGGGAAACCCAAAAGACCACTTGGTGCTCTACCCCACTGTGGCTGAGGTAGTATCCAAGTTGCAAGACAAAGTCCCTTTTATTCTTTCCTTTCTTCAAACAGAAAGGGTTTCTTTCTGTGGCCATCACAACTGGGAATGTGCTGGTTCACCTGAAGCCAGCATGGCACTGGGTCTCACCCAAGGCTCGTGGTAAATACTGTCTGGCTACCACTGATGTTTATTCAAGGCCCATGCACTCTACTCAGCAGATGATGAATCCTGCCAAGTCTGGGTTTTCCTCCTTCAAGACGCTGCATTCTCTTTTGTCCCAGGGTGTGTCTAGAAATGTCGTCTGGGAGCTAGAGCCTGAAATAAGGGCCTCAGGACTCTACCTGCTGCCCCATTCTACTGTGGCTAAGCTAGTATCCAAGTTGCAAGACAAAGTCCCCTTTACTCTCCTCTCTGCTCTCCTCAAGCAGAAGGAAGGAGTCTCTCCGGGAGCTGCAAGCTGCGCTGCTTGGCTTTGGGGGAGTGGTGATGCAAGCACTCCCTTGATTGCCCTGGGTATTGTCTTGCTAGGTCACATGCACCCCACGTTCACTGGCTCCAAGCCTAGCAGAGCACCAAGATTTGCCCAGGAATTGCAGTCTTTGTGGCCTACACTGCCTTCCAAGTTTCTGTAGAACCCCAGAGCACTTTAGCCTGCGGTGATGAGGCTGGCCGGAACTCAGGTTCTGACCACTGGGATGGATGATTCCCCTCTGGCTAGGGCTGGTCTAAATGCTGTCTCCGTGGGTGCTGGTTGAATTCTGCCTTGTGTTGCTTTCTGCTGTGACAGGGCAGCACTGAGTTCCAGTACAAAGTCCCATAATCTCTCTGCCAAGTACATAGATTCTCTCTCTGTGCCATGAGGCCTCAGGCAGGGGTTGAGAGAGGGGTAGTGCAGGTGAGTCAAGACTGTCTTTCCTACTCTCTTTAGTGCCTCTTTCTTTGATGTGATGTTAAAACCAGGGACTGTGACTGCTCACCTGATTTTTGGTTCTTATGAGGGTGCCTTCTTGTGTGGATAGTTTTTCAATTTGGTTTCCTGCTGGCAGCAGGTGGGGACAATTTCTGGAGGGTGCATTTGGCCATCTTGCTCCGCCTCCCTCTCATAGGCAACTCCTAGTTGTTTTTTGGATCATGAAAGTGTATTGGATTTTGTCAAATTTTTTTTCTGAATCAGTTGAGTTGATCATGTGGGGCTTTTCCCCTTCACTCTATTAATATGGTATATTACACTGATTTTTGTATGTTAAACCACTTTTGTATTCCTAGAATAAATCCCACTGGTCATGGTGATAATTCTTTAACACACTGCTAAATTGGGTTTGCTAGAATTTTGTTGAGAATTGTTGCATCTATATTCATACAGGATCTTGATCTGTTTTTTTTTTTTGTTGTTGTTGTTGTTGGTTTGTTTGTTTTACAGTGTTTGTTTGTTTGTTTTGTTTTGTTTTTTGAGATGGAGTCTCGCTCTGTGACCCAGGCTGGAGTGCAGTGACGTGATCTTGGCTCACTGCAACCACTGCCTCCCAGGTTCAAGTGATTCTCTGCCTCAGCCTCCCAAGTAACTGGGATTACAGGCACATGCCACCACACCCGGATAGTTTTTGTATTTTTAGTAGAGATGGGGTCTTGAACTCCTGATCTCAGGGGATCTGCCCTCCTTGGCCTCCCAAAGTGCTGGGATTACAGGTATGAACCACCACGCCCAGCCTGTTTTATAATGTTTTTATCTGGCTTTGTTATCAGGGCAGCACTGGCCTCATAGAATGCATTAGAAAGTGTTCTCTTTAGTTTTTTGGAAGAGTTTGGGAAGGACTGGTGTCTCACTTTTTCACCCAAGCTAAAGTGCAGTGGTGTGATCACAGCTCACTACAGCCTCAAACTCCTGGGCCCAAGTGATCCTACCGCCTCAGCCTCCCAAGTAGCTAAGACTACAGGTGGGCACAATCATGCCTGGCAAATAAAATTGAAAAAAAATAAAGGCCGGGCAGGGTGGCTCACGCCTGTAATCCCAGCACTTTGGGAGGCCGAGGTGGGCAGATCACGAGGTCAGGAGATCGAGACCATCCTGGCTAACACGGTGAAACCCGGTCTCTACTAAAAATACAAAAAAATAGCCAGGCGTGGTGGCAGGCGCATGTAGTCCCAGCTACTCGGGAGGCTGAGGCAGGAGAATGGCGTGAACTCGGGAGGTGGAGTTTGCAGTGAGCCGAGATGGCGCCACTGCACTCCAGCCTGGGGGACAGAGTGAGACTCTGTCTCAAAAAATAAAAAATAATAAATAAATAAATAAATAAAATATATATATATATATTTTTTGTAGAGATGGGGTCTTGCTATTTCCCAACCTGGTCTTGAACTCCTGACCTCAAACAATCCTCCCACATCAGCCTCCCAAAGTGCTGAGGTTACAGGCATGAGCCATTGCTCCTGGCCTGGTGTTAGTTCTTTAAATGTTTGGTAGAAACCAGTAGTTAAGCCATTCGGCTCTAGGCTTTTCTTTATAGGGAGACTTTTGGTTACTGACTCAGTCTCCTTACTTGATTACAGTTAAGATTTTCTACTTTTTCTTGAGTCAGTTTTGGTAGTCTGTTCATAGTTTTTTTCCACAAATTTGTCTATTTCATCCAGATTATCCAATTTGTTTATAATTATTTACAGTATTCGCTTATATTCCTTTTTATTTCTGTATAGTAAATAGTAATGTTCCTGCTGTAATTTCTGATTTTATCATTAGTCTTCTCTCTTGTTTTCTTAGTCAATCTAGCTAAAGATTTGTCAATTTTGTTATTCTTTTCAAAGAACCAACTTTTAGTTTTTTTATTTTCTCTGTTTTTCTGTTTCTCTATTTTGTCTCCATTTTAATCTTTTTAAAAATTTTTGGTAAAAGATATGTAGCATAAATGATACCATTTTAACCATTTTATGTGTACAGTTAGGCGGCTTTAGGTACATTCACATTGTTGTGCAACCATCACTATCATCCATCTCCAGAACTTTTTCATCTTCCCAGATGGAAACCCTGCACCAATTGAATTAGCTCTCTATTTTTCCTTTCCCCAGCCCCTGGCAACCACCATTGTACTTTTTGTCTTTATGAATTTAACTACTTCCTCATAGTGGAGCCATACTGTACTTGTCTTTTTGTGACTGGCTTATTTTACCTAGCACGATGGCTCAATATTCATCTATATTGTAACATGTCAGAATTTTCTTCTTTTTTAGGGCTTAATAATATTCTATTATATGTATATACCATCTTTTAAAAATCTATTATCTGTCAATGGATGCTTATATTGCTTCTGCCTCTTTACTATTGGGAATACTGCTATTCTCTAATCTTTATTGTTTCTTTTCTTTTGCTAGTTTTGGATTTAGCTTGTTCTTTTGTTGTTGTTGTTGTTTTTCCTGGTCCCTGTAGGTGTACAGTTAGGTTATGAATTTGAGATCTTTCTTCTTTTTTATTATAGCTGTTCATAGCTATAAACTTCTCTCTTAACACTGCTTTTGCTGCATCCCATAAGTTTCGGTACGTTGTTCTTTTGTTGTCATTCATTTCAAAGTATTTTCTGATTTCCCTTATGATTTCTTCTTGACCTATTAATTGTTTAAGAATGTATGGTTTAATTTCCACATATTTGTGAATTTTCCTTCTGTTATTGATTTCAAGTTTTATTCCATTGTGATTGGAAAAGTATTATGTATGATTTCAATTTTTAACATTTATTAAGACTCATTTTGTGGCACCCTGGACTTTTGAGATAGCAGATTCATGGGAGCAGCAAGAGTAAAAGCTACATTGCACTGGGCTGAAGCCTGGGAAGGGAAAGGGGGGCACTTGGCAAGATGAGAACTATGCTAGGAAAGAAATGCAAGTGATGATATTGGGAGGGGGAGGAGGGAGAAAGATTGCACATATCCTGTGGGAATGATCAGGGAGGATAGATGGAAATACAAGAAAAGGAAGGTAATGGGTGGAGCAAGGCCTTTGAGAGATGGAATGGGGCCCAGGTTGTTACCTGAGACCCAGATAGTAAAGATGCCTTGGCTAGAAGGAAGGTCATACCTGCCTTTGAGTCAGCATACAAGGAGAATCCAGCAGTGCTTGACACATAGTAGAAGCTTAGGGTAGCACCTGAGAGTTGTTTCCCAATCTATCTTCTCCTCTCTTTACATAGGAATTGAATTTTTAACTGGGCACATATCCATCCAGTGTAAGACTACATTTCTCAGCCTCCTTTGCAGCTAGTTCTAGCTATTTGATCAAGTGCTGGCCCCTGGGATATGAGTAGAAATGATGGTGCAACTTCAATATCAAGGTTAAAGGGAAGAAGTATGTCCTCTTCTTCCCCTTTTTTCCTTCTAGTTGGTGCAAATTCAGCCCTTTTGGGAGGAGTTTGAGCAGCTATCTTGGACCACACGATAGACAATGTGTGTGGGGAGTGGCAGAGCCACAACATAGAAGGACCATAGGCCCTTACTGATTGTAAAGCCAGCCCACCTGCTGGCATGCCTGCTTGGACTTTCTGTGAGATAAAGTGACTTCTCTCTTGTTTGATCCACTGTTATTTTAGATCTCTCTGTTACTGCAGCTGAACTAATCTTTTAACTAATGTAACATTTACTGCTGGGTGCTATGGCTAATGCCTGTAATCCCAGCATTTTGGGAGGTCAAGGCAGGAGGATTGCTTGAGTTCAGGAATTCAAGACCAGCTTAGCCAACACAGCAAGACCCCCGTCTTTACAAAAAAATAGAAAAAATTAGCTGGGTGTGGTGGCGCATGCCCAGCTACTCGGGAGGCTGAGATGAGAGGATCACTTGAAGCCCCCCAAAAAACTAACACAACATTTATGTATGTATGTATGTATGTATGTATGTATTTATTTATTTATTATTTTTGAGACAGGGTCTCACTCTGTCGCCCAGGCTGGAGTGCAGTGGCGCAATCTCGGCTCACTGCAACCTCTGCCTTCTGGGTTCAAGCAATTCTTCTGCCTCAGCCTCCCGAGTAACTGGGACTACAGGTGTGTGCTGCCATGCCTGGCTAATTTTTGTATTTTTAGTAGAGATGGGGTTTCACCATGTTGGCCAGGCTGGTCTCGAACTCCTGACCTCAAGTGATCTGCCCACCTCGGCCTCCCAAAGTGTTGGGATTACAGGCGTGAGCCACTGCACCTGGCCAAATAACAACATTTAATCATTACTTGGGTTGCTCCAGTTGAGGCTGGAGACCATGACTGTGCAGTGGTTCCAGGGCACCACTGGGTAGTTGCATCCTGCCACACACAGTAGCCCTCAGGAGGCAGTGAAGAAGGCAGAGGGAGGCTTGACCTGGGCTTGTGGGTTCAAAGGTCAGGTGTGATAGAAGTCAAGGTAAGGAGGGAGCAGAAGGGTCAGGAAACAAGTGATTGAGATAATCAAGCTTGGGCTGGAGAAAGAGAGGTCAAAGGCCTGGAGGTGAAAGAGCAAAGGTCGTGGGAGTAAGGGAATGAGAGGGTCGTGGGAGTGAGGGAATGAGAGCTGGCAGGTCTAGGGCTGTCACAGCACAATTCTGGAATGTAGTAGTCCACACAATTACTTACATATGTGTCACTACATTGAAATGGATTTTCAGTACCCACAGATAGAAATCTAACTCAAACATCTTAAGCCCCAAAGTAAATGCCATGTTACACTGCAAGTAAGGCGAGGATGATGCAGGGATATAAAGGATTTCATCGGGAATCTCTTTCTGTCAGCTTTCCTTTCCTCTGTCTTGGCTTCATTCTCAGGTAGAATCTCCCCATGAAGTAACAAAGAAGACCAGCCTGCAGATCCATTACCTACATTTTCTCTCCTGATATGTCCAGTAAATTGCCAGGACTGACTGTCATTGAACTAGCTGCTCACATTTCTGAGCCAATTACAGTGTCTGAGAGGATGGGATACTGATAGGTAAGGCCAGGGCCACGTGTTTACCACTGAAACAAACATGGGGTGTGGGGTCAGTTCGCCCAAACTACCCAGACTCAAAGTGGGAGAACGGTCATTTCCTGAAAGAAAACGAGAGTGATGGTGCGCAGAAGTGGGATGGACGCTGGTCAGGAATAACCCTGTCCACTGCAGCAGGCCTCACTTGCTGTTTATTGGACTTGTGTAGCTTGGATACTGGCCTGCCACATTGTTTTCTGTTGAAATGAAAGAAATCATCTGACTTTGCAGCCAGGTCCAGCATCTTTACACACTGGATCTGTGTCAGGCATTTGCTCAATTTGTGACCTTGGACAAATCCTGTCCCTTCCTGGCGCCTCAGTTTCCTCACATGTAAAATGAGAATGCTAGGCCAGATCAATGACCTTTTTTTTTTTTTTTGAGATGAATCTTGCTCTGTTGCCCAGGTTGGAGTGCAATGGCACGATCTCGGCTCACTGCAACCTCCACCTCCTGGGTTCAAGCGATTCTCGTGCCTCAGCCTCCTGAGTAGCTGGGGTTACAGGCGCCTGCCATCACGCCCAGGTAATTTTTGTATTTTTAGTAGAGATGGGGTTTTGCCATATTGGCTGGGCTGGTTTCGAACTCCTGACCTCAGGTGATCCACCTGCCTCGGCCTCCCAGAGTGCTGGGATTACAGGCGTGTACCACTGCCCCTGGCCCATCAGTGATGTTTGAACTGTTATTTAGCACACACACACACAAAAAGGAACAACTCTGGTGGAAGTGGGGGCATGGAGCTGGTATCCTACACTCTCAGCATTCCCTGTCCCCACCCGTACTGGCCACAAAAGGATTCCACAACTGCTGGAAATGTGGTTTGAAAACCACTAGACCAAGTAATCCAGGGGATATTCCTCTGTGCTCTAAAATCCTGATTCTCCCTTCCTCTTTTTGGATTAAAAGGAAATCCTTCTTTCTGTGCCAAAAGATACAAAGATTAGGGCTGAAATAATAAGTGTAAAAAAGGTCTTTTTCCTTAATTGGACAATACACAAAGAAGTCAGTCCCATAGAATTTCTCACTTTGACTACTAGTTGGTGGAAAAGTTTCCTTCTCCATACAGAGAAAGGAATTGCTTCTTTTCTAAGAGTAATGACCAGGAACAAGTCAATGAGGGGCTAAGCAACTTTGTGGGGTGCTGTCTCTAGTGCTGATGAACCACATGCCCTAGTAACAACCTCAGCCTTCCAAGGCCTGGCCTCTGTTCTTTTAGGCCCAGAAAATGCCAAAAGATTCCATTCACTGATGGAAATCATTACCAAGTCCTATAAAAGCCAACGTGTAAAATACATGCAGCAAAACTGATGAATTCAAGTGTATGTGTTTGTGTGTGGTCTAGAACCTTAACTGAATTCATGAGAAGCCTTAATTGTGAGCTGTGTTGTAGGCTGTGTGCCAGGCACTTAGGTTAAAATGGTAAACAATCAAATGTGGTCTACACCCTCAAAAGGCCTGCAGTTTACTGGGAGAGAAAAACACTGACCCAGTAATTATGCAAATCATTAGAAACCTAGATTCAAAAGAAAAGAAAAAAGTATATAGAAACCTAGATTCAAATGTTAGAATCAAGATGTACAAGGAGGTGTGAGACTGTGGAACTACTGTAATTGGATTTGATTTCAGGTCTGCCTCAATTCTAACATAAACTCTCCTGCACTCTGGGCAAGTCCTTCCCTTCCTCTGGATGTTAGTATCCTCTTCTGTAAAAATGGTGTCATACCATTTGCTTCTGAGGAAATCTCTCCTATTTGTTGGAATTCAGCCAAGGCAACATCACCTTCATGATGCCTTCCCTGGCTCTCCAGGCTGTTCCGGGGGCTTCTGCTCTGGTCTTCTCGCCACCTGGGTGTACCTGTCTCAGCACATCTCATGTTGCAAGTTTTCTAAGCAAGGAGTAAACTCATCAAGACTTTTATCCCTGTATCCCCAGTGCATTGTGGTGTCTGGCTCGTGTTTGTTGAATGGATGGATGGATGGATGGCAAGTACAATTGTGGTGCAGATTGTGCTAATATCATTATGAAACCTGAAGGGACAATTTGCTGGCTGATTGTCTCAGCTGGAGTCATGGGACGGGATGAGCATTATTATATAGGTTTTGAAGCCTGAAGATTTCTAGTTCTGATTATTTGTGATGCTTTCTTGGGCGGATGGGCCTCTTTCCGCTTGTTTGTAGCTGCATGCGTAATTACACTACCTTACAGGGCTGTGGAATTTTGAAAACTGCAAAATGTTATTTACAGTCAACTGAACTTAGCAGGAACCTTATCTCTCGGTGGAGGATGGAGGATAGAAGCAGGGGAAGACAATTCCACGGAAAGAGTGGTGGGTTGAGCTGGGCCTTTCCAGGGAGATGCAAAGGTATGGGAGTCAGAAAACATTGGTTAGTAACCAATCCCAGTTTAAGCTCTGAACCTCAGTTCTTCTGTTTCCAAAACGGAAATAATAACTTGAGATTCGCGTAAGAGTATGACGTTCAAATGTGCTAATGGATAGGACGGAAGGATTAGGAGTGGTACCCGGGGGCCACTGCCTCGTGCAACGACCCAGCCCTAGATCAAATCCGGGGCGTGGTCCCACTGTGCTCCCGACCCCAGCCTGGGCAGGAAGCGCCGGCTGCGGGGGAAGCCAACCCGGAGACACAGACGGAAGTGGGTGACCGGAGCTCTAGCAGCAGCCGCGATGGGCGCAGCCGTGAGCCTATGGAGAGCGGAGGTGTTCCCGCTTCCACCAATGGAAAGCCGATCTAGGCGGGCCTTTGCAAATTGCCCTAGTAACGGCCGCATGGTAACTCAGGCGCCGGGCGCACTGTCCTAGCTGCTGGTTTTCCACGCTGGTTTTAGCTCCCGGCGTCCGCAAAATGAAGATTGAGGAGGTGAAGAGCACTACGAAGACGCAGCGCATCGCCTCCCACAGCCACGTGAAAGGGCTGGGGCTGGACGAGAGCGGCTTGGCCAAGCAGGCGGCCTCAGGGCTTGTGGGCCAGGAGAACGCGCGAGAGGTGTGGCCAGCGGACCAGGGAGTTGGGGGCTGCAAGCAGGGCTGCTGCGGCGAGAGAGCTGCTGAAGTCGGTGGCTCGGGGCGGGATGCGCGCGCCAGGGGTCTCCCGCCATAGTTTCCTCAGGGAAGTGAAAATGGGCCAGGGGCTCGGGGAGGGGCGCCGCCCTGGAGCTGGGTGAGGGGCCGCCCCAGGATACCTAGTGACGACCCCCTGGGGGCAGTTGACGGTTTGCCAACTCATGGACAAGTGCTGATATAAACCCTCACAACCCCGTCCCCTTAATTCGTACCAGGCTCTATTCGCGACACTGGGATACAGCGGGAATTAAGATAGGAGCTTACATTTTAGTGTAGTGAGAGACGATAAACGTGTACACCAGTAAACAAAAATAATTATTTTATCTTGGTGGGGTTAGTTACTGCAGGGCTTTGTCGGCCACGGTCAGGAAATTGGATTTTATTGTGAATGCAGTGGCAGGCTATGGGACGGTTTAAAGTAGGGAATTGACTAAACTTTAAAAGCTCATTTTGGTTCCCAGGATCCGGGAACTGAGGGAGAGAAGTGGAAATTATGGAGAAGAGCAATCTGGTTTATCCACCCCTCCAAGCATCCTTTTTGACCATTCCAATTAAATCTTCTTTTTCTAAGTGCTGGTGATGCCAAGTACTTTCACATACATATTATTTTTTGGCAGGTGAAAATATTGAGTTGGGGAGAGGGCACTTCACGTATATGCTTGACACTCGTTTTAGTAACGGTAAACCTGGGGTTTGCACCCACGTGTATTTCTGACTCCCAAATCAGTGCTCTATGATGATACAGCCACCCTCTCTGCCTGCTGTTCTCTAAGGTCACAGCCATGCCCCTTGGCCTTTGGAGAGCCTTAGCTTCTACAAAAATCTTCACTTAATATAAAGTTAAGCTACTGCCTCTTAGCCTGATTTTTCTAAATAGAAAGGGCTCAAAGAAAAGCCTCAGGTTTCCATTTTGAGCATCATCTTTCCAAAAAGGAAGTGTTTGACCCTGGCTTACTAAGCAGCTAGTACTGCAAGTAGCTAACATTGGTTGAGTGCTTTCCATGTGCCAAGCACTGTGCTAAGTAGCTATATGTCCATTTCCTTGTCATTTCAAACGTATTAGTTGTCCCTTCCCCGCTTTAGTATGACAGTTTTCAGACATACAAAAAAAGTTGAAAGACTTGTAAATACTTGTGTGCCTAAATTCTATAATTAACATTTTACTGTGCTGCTTTATCATATATCTTTTCATCTGTCCCTCTCCCAATCCACTTTTACATTTCAAGGTGAATTGCAGGCATCACTACACTTTACCCCTACACCCTTTAACCTGTGTGCCATTGACTAGTATGAAATGAACTCTGTTTAAGTGAGGAAATTCTGGTTCATAGAGGTCAAATAATTAGGTCCAAGGTTACTCATCTGGTAAGTGCGAGAGCCAGTATTTTAACTCAAGTCTATGTATTTAAACCCAGAGTGCATGCTCTTAACTGATGCTTTATGCCTAAGACCCACCTCAGGTACCAGGTTCTTGTGTGACTCTGGTCACATCAGTAACCTCCCTGAAAAATGAGAGTTAGACTAGGTGATCTTTTAAAGACCCTTCCAATTCTTTTTAAATGTTAGAATTCAAGCTTATCTCACCTGAGAGTAGTTGGAGTGGAAATTGAGGGAGAATGGATGGAAGAGGTCCTGGTCTGTAAATAAACGCACATATCCAAGGTTTGTAAAGTCTCTTCTACCTTGAGTTTCCCAAAGAGCTTCAGTGCTGGGGATTATGATATGACAGGGTTGTGTGGAAAGACCATGGTAGTTTTTTTTTTTTTTTTTTTTTTTTTTGAGACAAAGTTTCGCTCTTGTTGCCCAGGCTGGAGTGCAATGGCGCGATCTCGGCTCACTGCAACCTCTGCCTCCTGGGTTCAAGCGATTCTCCTGCCTCAGCCTCGTGAGTAGCTGTGATTACAGGCGCCTACCACCACGCTTGGCTAATTTTTGTATATTTAGTAGAGACAGGGTTGTTTCACCATGTTGACCAGGCTGGTCTTGAACTCCTGACCTCAGGTGATCACCTGCCTCGGCCTCCCGAAGTGCTGGGATTACAGGCATGAGCCAACGCGCCTGGCTAGGTTTTTTATCTATTTAGAAATATAGCATCTGGGCCGGGCGTAGTGGCTCACACCTGTAATCCCAGCACTTTGGGAGGCCAAGGCAAGTGGATCACCTGAGGTCAGGAGTTTGAGACCAGCCTGGCCAACATGACGAAACCCTGTCTCTACTAAAAATACAAAAATTAGCCGGGTGTGGTGGTGTGCGCCTGTAGTCTCAGTTATTCGTGAGGCTGAGGCAGGAGAATCACTTGAACTGGGGAGGCGGAGGTAGCAGTGAGCTGAGATCGCGCCATTGCACTCCAGCCCGGGTGACAGCAAGACTCCATTTGAAAGAGAAAAGAAAAGTAGCATCTGAAGAATATCTTCTAGGTTCTATTAAGGGCAGTGTGCTTTGGTAACTGAAGTGGAAATGGGATGGATATAGCATACCCACACACATTGCTTACATCATTTTTTTTTTTTTTAGAGGGAGTCTCGCTCTGTCGCCCAGGCTGGAGTGCAGTGGCGCCATCTCGGCTCACTGCAAGCTCCGCCTCCCGGGTTCACGCCATTCTCCTGCCTCAGCCTCCTGAGTAGCAGGTGGATCACACGGTCGGGAGATTGAGACCATCCCGGCTAACATGGTGAAACCCCGTCTCTACTAAAAATACAAGAAATTAGCTGGGCATGGTGGCAGGCGCCTGTAGTCCTTACATATTTTTTGAGGGGCTGCCATAAGTGTGGGACCAAGGTACTTCACAGTCCATGAGGAATAGAGGTAGAAGAGATAAGATGTATTCACAAGACTCTGGCCAGTGTGGTCACTGCCCAGAGAGAAGAGCACCTTTTAGATAGTCACGTATTCAGTTATTAAATCAGTGTAGCAAACCTTATATTATGTAATCCTGAGATATAGATGCTCAGCTAGTGTAACTTTCTCAGTGTTCCCCCCTTATAGTCAAATATTCTAAAATATATGAAGATCCATAGCCCATTTATGGAATATGTGTGTGTATATATACACACATGTGTACTGCAAATGGTTAATAAAATTCAGAGATTTATAATGTATTTAAAATATACTAACAGATGATAAAGTAATTTAACCTTGAGGATTCAAAACATATTCAATGGATCTAATAGTGCCATAGGTTTAACTTCACATTCAGTATTTACAGTGTTCACTGATGGCCAGCTAGTACTCTATGTCATTGATTCTTACCCCTTAATAGGTTACTCTGGGAATTTGATGAAAGCTATGGATCCTTTCTCTGGAAAAAATGTATATATGAACATAAACACAGTTTTGTTCCCAACTTCAAGAGGTATTTGGGCCCCTGGCGTCTATCCCTGTACCCTGGGCCAAAAATCAGTGTTCCCACTTGTACTCATACTGTGCATTCTTCACACAGTAGTAGCTAGCACCATCTTTTAAAAACAAATCATAGCATGACACATAGTCTTCAAGACCTTTTCAGTGGCTTTGTATTATTTATGTAGAATAAAATCCAAACTTTACCACACACTGTAAGTTCCTGTTCTGCGTTCTGGCCCCCGTCTACCTCTTCAACCTCATCTTGTCTTTTTCGCTATACTTTGGTCACTGCAACCTTTCTGTCCCTTGGATATGCCAAGCTCGTTTCTGCTTTGGATTTTCTGAATTTGCTGTTTTCTTTGCCTGGAACGCTGACTCCTGCTCCTCCCAGAGGTTCACATATCAAATTAAATGTCATCAGAAAGACACTCCAGGATCACTTTCTAGCCACTCGTTCTCTCTCATCATCCCTTTTTCTTCATAGTAGTGATGAAGATTATGTGTGCAATGTTTGTATGTTTGTATCGCTCCCTAAAACATGAGCTCCACAAGTACAAGGCTTTTCTGCCTTGCCTTCGTTACCCTCGGCACCTAGAACAGTGACTGCAGTGCACTGGCACTCAGTGTTAGTTGGATGAGTGTGTGACTTGTGTAGGCCAGGGACTGAGTTTTTTCCCCTTGTGAAACATTTTAATATTGATTTATTATTTCTTTCCATTGTGGTGTGTAGGCATGTGGCGTCATAGTAGAATTAATCAAAAGCAAGAAAATGGCTGGAAGAGCTGTCTTGTTGGCAGGACCTCCTGGAACTGGCAAGGTACTCATTTTCTCTCATTTTTTAAATCTACCCAAGAGAATGATCCTAGTGTCTAAGCCAAATTGAATTCATGTCTTAACTAGTCTTTGTTTAGCTAAATGGGTTATATGTATGTTTTAAAAACTAATATGCAATAATACAATTGGGTATCTAAAATCCCTGCTTCTAAAATTCAAATTATCCTGGCCTACCTCCAGAGAAGAGAGAATGAAGTCCTTGAAGGGGTCTCATTGTCTCTAGAATTTGTCCTTTATCTCTTTCAAGTCTCCTTTGCTGTGGAAATACATTTCTGTTGGCCTAGGGCTTCATAAAGATCTTCTGAGTGACATCTTACTTGAGGGGACAAAAAAATGAGTCAAGCATTCTTCCAAATGCTAGCTTTACGCATTGCTATTGTGGCTGTGTGGGAGATGAAAAAAAGGAAAACAAGAATTAGAGACATGATTTTTATCTTCAAGGGGCTTACAGTCTCTCCAGGGCAGAAAGAAAGGAAATCATGACAGCACAGGAGGACTCAGTATGAGTGCTCAGCTTTGAGGTATTGACTAATATTAAATGCAGCTGGAATTTAAGGAGGCAGCACTGCGGGCTGGTACAGCTGGAAGGGTTGAGACTTGACATTTTCCCTTCAGAGCTGGGAGAGGATTTGGCTTTGCAGGGAAGATAAGGGCCTTTCAGGCAGAGGACACCGTGTGGCTTCTTGGGATTCGTGAGGGGACTGGCCGGATACTTGAAACTCGCCAGAGTTCCCAATTTGAGCTTGCTTATTCTTCAAAAGGGCCACTTGATGTGGGCAAGTAGGAGCTTGGGGTTGTGTGTGAAAAGAAATGGGCTTTAAATTCCAGCTCTGGTATTGACTTGCTATGAGACCTGAGGCAGGTCCCTTAACTTTTCTAAGCAAAAGCATACTCTACCTATTTCAAGCAATTATTAAACTGATCGGTTGTAAGATAATGACTTGCATTATAATTTTGAAATGATTACTGATTGTGTATCTTATATTGGTATCTTACAAGAGGAAGAAGTGCTATATTTATGAACAGTTTTTTCTCTTCCTATATAAAAGCAAATTGTGAACAGTTTTTTAAACTGTAAAGTGCCATACAGATGTGAGCTTCAGTTAACCTCTCTCCAGGCAACATTAGCTTGTCCGGTGCATTTACCATTTATTTGCTTGCTATTCCTTATATCTTAGACCTTCTCTTTCCCTCCATTTTTCTTCTTCCTAAAGTAAATAATTTAGAAATTTCTTCTAGAAGTTTGTTGGTGGGAAAGTCTCTCACGTTTGCATTCATTATGTTGCCCTTGTTTTGAAAAAGAGTTATGTTGGCTGTATAATTCAGTTGACAGATATTTTCTTCAGTACTGTTCACAGTACTTCTCTCTCAATGTTATTTGCTCCTTTGGCTTCTGTTGTTTTTGAGAAGTCTAATTTTGAGGGTTTTGAGTCTTCTTTCTGCATGTTTTTGAGATATTTTTGGGTTTGGTGTTTCACTATTATATGTCAGTGTGGATTAATTTTTGTTTATCATGCTTAATGCTAATTGTGCTTCTTGAATCTGAGTATTATGTCTCTCCTCAATTCTGGAAAATTGTCAGCCTTAGGAGAATCGCTTGAACCCGGGAGGCGGAGGTATCAGTGAGCCAAGATCACGCCATTGCACTCTAGCCTGGGTGACAGAGCAAGACTACATCTCAAAAAAAAAAAAAAAACAACTGTCAGCGTTAATCTCTTCAGCTATTGCCTTTCCCCATTCTCTTTGTTCTCTCCTTCTGGAACTCCACTGAGATGAGGTTAAGATTGCAGTGGTTTTCAACCTGGGGCAGTTTTGCCCTCCCAGGGGACTTTGACAATGTCTGGAGACATTTTTGGTTCTCACGACTTGGTTGGGGGTGCTACTGGCATCTAGTGGGTGGAGGCCAGGGATGCTACTAAACATCCTGTAGTGCACAGAGCAGTTTCCATAATAAGGAATTATCTGGCCACAAACGTCATGGAGTCAAGCTGAGAAACCCTGGGCTAGAGCTTCTCGTTTTGGCCTCTTTGTCTTTTAGCCTCTCATATTTGTTATCTTTTTGACTCTGCTAAATTATGGGTAATTTCTTTTAGATCTTTGTTCCGGTCTAATTGTCTCTTAAGCTATGATTAAGTGACTGATTAATCCAATCTATTGAATATTTTTTTCCTTTTCATTTTGAAAAGTTTGGAACCTACAAAAAACTTGAAAGAATAGTGTGATGAGCCCCTCTATACCCTATACCTAGATAGCCAGTTATAAATATTTTGTGACATTTGCTTTTTCTCTAGTTTATTTCTGAACCACTTGACAGTAAGTTGTAAGGATGTCTTCCTACATGACCACGATGCCATCATCAGACCCACCTTGCTAATGCTATTATATTCCCCCAATTTTTGTCAATTAAAAATTAAATTAATTAATTTTTAAAAAATGAGGAGCAGAGCCAGGGAGAGAATGGTGTCTCAGGAACCAAGAAAGGAGAACCTTAAAAGAAAGGAGTAGGTAACCATATCCACTGCGGTAGAGAAATCACAAAGATGAAGGAGCCTGGCAGCTCATCATATGATTCCATGAGCAGTTAACAAATGTGCTTTCAAAGACAACGAAGTTAAATTGTTTTAATGAAAAGAAAATATAGGTGATAGAAATCAGAAAACATCTTTCCAAGTTGTTTCAGTTTTTGGCTTTTTAAAAAACACCAGAATATCAAAATGCAATCAAAGATTACACACTGCATAAATTGTTACAAGTTATAATGTCTTTTTTTTTTTTTTGAGATGAAGTCTTGCTCTCTTGGCCAGGGTGGAGTACAGTGGCGTGATCTTGGCTCACTGCAACCTCTGCCTCCCAGGTTCAAACGATTCTCCTGCCTCAGCCTCCTGGGTAGCTGGGATTGCAGGTGCCTGGCTAATTTTTGTATTTTTAGTGGAGATGGGGTTTCATCATGTTGGTCAGGCTGGTCTCGAACTCCTGACTTTAGGTGATCCACCTGCCTTGGCTTCCCAAAGTGCTGGGATTACAGGCGTGAGCCACTGTGCCTGGCTCCCAGATGTATTTTGTTATGGCCCACCTTTTTTACTCATGTGTGGCCCTTCAAGAGTCCTCTTTTATGGTTTTTTTTAAATTGTAATGTTTTTGTTTGTTTGTTTTTTGAGACAGTTTCAGTCTGTCGCCCAGGCTGGAGTGCAGTGGTCTGTTACCCAGGCTGGAGTGCAGTGATCTCGGCTCACTGCAGTCTCTACCTCTTGGGTTCAGGTGGTCCTCCCACCTCAGCCTCCTGAGTAGCTGGGACTACAGGTGCACACCACCACGCCTTGGCTAATTTTTGTAGTTTTCGTAGAGATGGGGTATCGCCATTTTGCCCAGGCTGGTCTTGAACTCCTGGGCTCAAGCAATCCACCTGCCTTGGCCTCCCAAAGTGCTGGGATTGCAGGCGTGAGCCACTGCGCCCAGTCCCGGTTTTATTCAGGGGTTTCTATCTCAAGTGCTATACCTTGCTGAGCTTTCCTGTATCTATAGTCTCTGAACTTTCAAGGCAAATAGTTTACTGCTCTGAATGTTATTATTTATTCAATTCTAGGTGTTTTATAAGAGGAGAGGTTTTCAGTGGACCCAGTGTGCCATATTGCTAGAAGCATATGTCTTTCATTTTTTTTGGTGATATTGTATTGCTTTCCTCCCAGGAAATATGAGAAGTGCTCAGCACTGTGGTATTACCTTATAAGTTTGTCCACTCCCTTCCAATGTGTATGAAGGAATTTGGTGACTTCTGCTTAATGGTTTGCTGCAGGATCCCAAAGTTTAGGCAACTTACCTGGGTGACAGGCAGAAATACTGCTTATTTTAGAGATGCAAATGCATGGTTCATATGCATTTCCACTCTTGAGGACCTCACACTGTTAATAATGGGTTTGGGTTTTAGAAAAAGGAGATATTCAGATGAGATTGAAAAATAGAGATTTCTTCAACCTTCTTTTGGCAACAACCTCTTTTTTGTGCCACTTGTCACTCACATGGGGTGAGTACAAAAAAAAAATGGCTTTGGAGATTGGGGTTTGCATCCTGGTGCTGCTGCTTGCGGTTTGACCTTGGGTGTGTTGGTAACTTTTGAGTTTGTTTCTTAATCTATAAAATACAAACTAGATGATCAAGGTCATAGGCTAGTTGGGGAGATTCGATGAGGTCTATGCAGCACTCTGTAGTAGGTGTAGGAATAGTAGCCATATCATATACTTTCCCTCTGGAAGTCTTTAAATGGAGGAAGCAAGACACACATGAAGCTTTTTTTTTTTTAACCAAGTATTTATCATATTTTAATGGAAGTATGTTCATCTCTTCTGTATTAGTTAAAGGGAGGGAGAGTGCCATTGAATTGGATGTGGTCACTGTCTTTGAAGTTCAAAACTGAGGGTAGGGAATTGGGGCTGGCAGAGATACAAGGAAGAGAAAGAGGAGTAACTGGGAAGGGGTGGTCCTGTCCAGCCTGTGGCCCCACGGGGAGTCTGCTGTTAGAGTGCTGCTCCTCTCATTGTGCCCTTTCATGTTCCAGAGATTTTTTTCCTTTGCTCTTAGAAGAATACCAGTTTTCAAGGTGTCAGCCTTGAGCTCACAAGTGCAGATGCCTAATGAGGCAGGCAACGGGGATGAGGGAAGTGGCTGGGTGCACTGTGGCGTGTCTGCCTTGAGCCCCAGGTGCTCGGCCTTGCTGAAGGTCACCATGAGACTGCAGGCCAAACAGAACCAGGCTGTGAGCAACGAGTTTGCCACTTGTGATCTAGCATGGCACTTTAGTACTTTCATTTGACAGATGAGGAAATCGGGCACCTGAGATTTGCTGAGTGCCCAAGGTCACACTGAAAATTAGTGGCAGAACCAGCACTAATCTTTCTGTTCCTGGCTAGTGCATTTTATACTATGCTATACACTGATTCTCTACCAGATTTTACTACCTCAAAACTATCACCAAAAGGTCATAGAAAAGAAAATCTGAGAGGAACCTTGACTGTTAATTTTAAGACACCGTCTCAGAGTTTCACTTTGTTCTTCAGTAACAAGCTTGTTTTCTGTCTTAGCCCATATACCCGGGGAGCTGGCCTTACTTGTGCTCCTGTTTCAGAGTTGAGGAAAGATGAAAATGGCATTCAAAGGCCATGGCATTGCCCAGTTCTGTACCAACTTTAAAGCATTTGCTTGCCATACTTGACATTTGACCGTACATCTGTGAAGTCTGGTTCTGTTTAGCATTTGCCAGCTGTAATTATCTTGTCAAAAATCAATTTGTAGTTTACCACAGGGCGTGTTTAAGTGTAATTTGTTAAGACCAACTCATAGCTTCAAAATCCTACTTGAGGTATCCTTCTTCACTCTTTGTGGGCTACATAACATAAAATGAACAATCCATTCATTCATTTCTTCATTATTTCTGATGGGTTGTAGATTGGTGTTTTCCTGTATTTGTAAAAAGAGAAAGCAGGTATCTCAAAGATCCAGTGGTGTATTCGGAGCAATTCGGTCAGAGCCATATGTTGATATTGAGAGAACAATTTTGGATGACTATAAAGTTGGCCCTTCCTATCTGTGGGTTCCACGTATGTGGATTCTGCCAACCACAAATCAAAAATACTCAGGAAAAAAGCAATAAAAAATAAAAATACAATAACAAAAATAATACATACTTAAAAATACAATATAATAACTATTTACATAGCATTTATATTTTATTAGGTATTGTATGTAATCTAGAGATGATTTAAAGTAACAGGAGTTTGTGCATAGGTTATATGCAAATACCCTGCCATTTTATACCAGGACTTGAACATCCATGGATTTTGGTATCCCTGTGGATACTGAAGAGTAGACTCTTCTAATTACGATAACATGATCTTTGGAGTCCTGCTGCCAGAGATTAAATCTGCGCTGCCATTTTCTAGATTATGGTACTTACGTTGCATTATTTAATGTCTCTCAGTTTCTCATGTGTAAAATGGGGAGAATACTAGTGTCTATTTCATAGGCTGGTTGTGAGGATCATGTGAGGCATTTGGAGTTGGGCCTGCACTGGGTAAGTCTGAGTGAATGATAACTTGTAATTATAGGGAAGATAAGAGATGCCATTTATGATTTAAATTGACTGTCCACAAAAGTCATCAAACATTTATTGTGTGAAACATGCTAAATGGTAGGACTAGATGTTCAGCTGTTCCTAGTTCCTGGTGGTTCTGTAGCATGTGTTTCTGAACTGTCATGTTTTCAGGACTGTGAACTGTGTTTCTGTTGCTTTCTTTTGTAGACAGCTCTGGCTCTGGCTATTGCTCAGGAGCTGGGTAGTAAGGTCCCCTTCTGCCCAATGGTGGGGAGTGAAGTTTACTCAACTGAGATCAAGAAGACAGAGGTGCTGATGGAGAACTTCCGCAGGGCCATTGGTAAGTAGTGTCACATTTGTGGGAGGAGTTGTTCTCACTTCCTGAAGCCTGTGCACCGAAGCCTCTTTGTGGTGAAGATGCCTTTATGACTGGTATTCGTGGCACTGCTGTTTTTCTTTTGGCACTTAGTAGTGCATTATTTTTCAAATAAAACAAAACCCCAGTTTTTCTCATTGAAGTGCGTTAGCAATTGGAGCAACTATGGACCCCAGCTGTGAGCCTGCGCTTCTTCATGCAATAAATAGATGTGTCTAAAAGTGTTTTTTTAATGAGTCATATTTTCCTGGAAGTCTTATTTTGCCATTAGAGATGACTATCCACTGAAAAGGTTTTGGACTCAAGCCAGAATCTTTGTGTGCCATGTGGCCAGAATGCCCCTGGTCCTGGATGGCGAGCCAGAAGAGTTGTGGCCTGTCATAGAGTGAGGAGACTGTGTGGGGACTGGCAGAGCTTAGAGGCTTATGGCGCCTAACCCTTAGGGCCTCGGGCTATCATAGTGAGTGCCTGTGATGAGCCAGGCCTTCCCTCCCCTGAGGGGAGATTATCAATCTACATTTCGCATTTGAAGAAGCAGTCTCAGAAGGTTAAATAACTTGCTAGGGACCCCGTTAGTAAGTGGCAGAAGTAGTTTGATCCGACATCTGTCTCATTTCTAGAGCCGTTGCTCTGAAGATTGGCTGTGAGAAGAAAATGGCTTCTCTTTTGAATTTTTGCTTTTTGCTAGCTGGGACTTCTGGGGCAGTTTTTTGGCCCCATTTCTGCTGGCACAGCACTGGGCAAGTCCTAGTTTCCCTCAGATCTGCTTATAGAAATAGTTTGTTTCTTTTAACTGTTACGTAAAAGTCCAGTTATTAAGCCATTTCTGTTTTTTGAACATTTAGATTTATTTTCAGCTTTTACTCTTAAAAACAAGGCTACTAGGAACATCCTTTTATGTGTCTTTGTGCACATGTGCAAGTATGTTTCTAGGATTTGCCTGCTGAGTTGTGGGTTATGAACACTAGTCAGAGTGCCTGTACCAGTTTCCAGGCCCTTTCATTGTCAAACCAAAGTAAGTATTCTTAAGAAGGAAATTTACCAGAAAACTTCAAGGAAATGATGAAACTTAAAAGACTGATGAAAAAGTTCAGTTTTGGAGTAAGATCAGGTAGGGCCATGGTTAAAGCTTTTGATTTTACATTGAACAAAAGGAGAAGCAGTTAGAAAGTGCTGGTATCCCTGGGCTCTGGTTTTGCTTTTACCAGACCCCTCCGGCTGGGTTGGGAGTGGATAGTAAGGAGGGTGAGGGCAGAGAGGAGTCTGAGCAGGACAAAATAGTGGCTTGGACCAGGGTGGTGGCAGTGGAAGTGCAAAGTGGTTGGATTCTGGGTGTGTTTGCATGGTGGCGCTGACAGGATTTCCTAAAGGGTTAGATGTGGGGCTGAAAGAAAGAGAGGAGTCGAGGAAAATTCCCAGGTTTGGCCATTTTTGGAGATGGGGAAGAATGGGAGGGAGCAGGTTGGGTGTTTACTCAGCGTCTCCTGGGGATACAGTGGTCAGTGTTTATCTTTGTAGACGCAGTTCCTGGCACATAGTGGGTGCTCAGGAAAGTTCTTCTGAGTGAGTGAGAGAAGTGGGTAGACTTTGAAGCAGTTAGAAAACAGAAGTCTTTTTGTTTTTTTGAGAGAGAGTCTCTGTCGCCAGGCTGGAGTGCAGTGGCGTGATCTCAGCTCACTGCAACCTCAGCCTCCTGGGTTCAAGCGATTCTTGTGCCTCAGCCTCCTGAATAGCTGGAATTACAGGCACGCATCACCACACCCAGCTAATTTTTGTATTTTTAGTAGAGATGGGGTTTCACCATGTTGGCCAGGATAGTCTTGATTTCCTGACCTCATGATTCACCTGCCTTGGCCTCCCAGAGTGCTGGGGTTACAGGCATGAGCCACCGTGTCCGGCTCATGCCTGTAATCCCAGAAGTCTTTAGCTAAAAAATATGAAAACAGAAGTCTTTAGCTAAAAAATATGTCTGGGCTATAGACATATGTTGTTTGGTTTATGAAGTATTTTTTTATAAATTTGGAGCTAGTTGTCAATATTTAGCAATAGGGAAGTGTCATAAAGTGCTCATTTCTGCCTCCTTGAAGCAGCTTTCCTTCCCACAGCAGGCGGAGCTGAGCGGGTACTTCTGACCAGGTCCCCATAAGCATTGAAGTTTGTGACTGTTGTTCTAAACCAGAGAGATTATGAACTGTGTCCAGAGGCTAAATTTTGTGTTACTTGGAATATATTTATTTTTATTTTATAATTTTAACACTTCCTCAGTGCCACGATTTGAATATTTTTAAAACTGCAAAGTATTTCTGACTGGAAATATATTATTTTTACCATGAAGTATTGGATTTTTTGGTGCTTATTTTAATTATTTTATTTTGTTTTAGTGCCATGGTCTCACTCTGTTGCCCAGGCTGGCCTTTAACTCCTGGGCTCAAGTGATTCTTCCACCTCAGCCTCCCAAGTAGCTGGGGCTATAGGTGCACACCATCATGCCTGGGTTTGGTGCCTATTTTATTTAAGTTATCTATTTTTAAAACATTTTTCTCTTTTTAAATTTTTTTTAGAGACAGGGTCTTACTCTGTTGTCCGGGCTAAAGTGCAGTGGTGTAACAATAGCTCCCTGCAGGCTCAACTCCTTGGGCTCAAGAGATCCTCCTGCCCCAGCCTCCCAAGTAGCTAGGACTGCAGGTGTGCATCACCACACCCAGCTAATTTTTTAAAAATTGTATGTAAGCCGAGTGCGGTGGCTCATGCCTGTAATCCCAGCACTTTGGGAGGCCGAGGCTGGTGGATCACCTGAGGTCAGGAGTTCGAGACCAGGCTGGCCAACATGGTGAAACCCCGTCTCTACTAAAAATACAAAAAATTGGTGGGGCATGGTGGCATACGCCTGTAATCCCAGCTACTTGGGAGGCTGAGGCAGGAGAATTGCTTGAACACGGGAGGTGGAGGTTACAGTGAGTGGCGATTATGCCATTGCACTTCAGCCTGGGTAACAGAGAGACTCTGTCTCAAAAAAAAAAAAAAAAAAAAATTTACAGAGAGGCCAGGCCTGGTGGCTCATGGTGGTGCCTGTAATCTCAGCACTTTAGGAGTCAAAGGCAGGCAGATTGCTTGAGCCCAGGAGTTCGAGACCAGCCTGGGGAACATGGTGAAACTGCGTCTTTACAAAAAATACAAAAATTAGCTGGGTGTGGTGACGTGTGCCTGTAGTCCCAGCTACTCGGAAGGCTGGGGTGGGAGGATCACCTGAATAAGTCGAGGCTGCAGTGAGCTGAAATCACACCACTGCACTTCAACACAGGCAACAGTGAGACCCTGTCTCAAAAAAAAAAATTGGGAGGCTGAGACATGAGAATCGCTTGAGCCCAGGAGTTGGTGGTTGTAGTGAGGTGACATTGCGCCACTGCACTCCAGCTTGGGCTACAGAGTGAGACACCATCTCAAAAAAAATATTGTTTTTGTAGAGATGGGGTCTCACTATGTTGCCCAGGTGGTCTCGAACTCCTGGCCTCAAGTAATCCTTTTGACTTGGCCCCACAGAGTGCTGAGATTATAGGAGTGAGCCACTACACCCACCCCAGTGCCAGTTTTAAACAGAGATATTACAAACTTATAGAGAAGGATGTAAAACATTAATTAATTATGAAGTAAAGGCTTATACAGTCACCACCGAAGGAACAGAGCACGGCCAGCACCTCAGACATGTGTCCCTCCCTGGTCACAACCCCTTCCTCTCCTAGGTGGGACCCACAATGTGCCATAATTGTGTGGGAATGGTTTATGTGATCATCATAACCTTGTACACCCCATGTGTGTATCTTTAAACCATGGGGCTTAATTTTGCCCTTTTTAAAGTTTATCTAAATCATACTTTATGTGTTCCTTGTGTCTTGCTTCTTTAGCTCAGCGTCTATATCTGTAAGGTTCAGCCCATGTGATTACATGCAGTGTACTTTGTGGATTTTTACGTTGTATTTGGAATAGCAGTGGAAATGACTCGCAGGACTCCTTTAAGGTTTAAAATCTTCTGAGTATTTTTTTTTTAAACATGTGCCCATGGTTTTATTTAACTCATAATAAAGATGAGATGAACAGTAAGATGTTACAACTAGTTCAAATGTCTGAGTACTTTTTTTTTTTTTTTAATTGAGACAAGGTGTCACACTGTCGCCCATGCTGGAGTACGTGGCACGATCTTGGCTCACTGCAATCTCTTTCCTGGGCTGAAATGATCTACCTACCTTGGCCTGCCAAAGTCCTGGGATTACAGGCGTGAACCACCGTGTCTGGTCCTTGAGTATTCTTTTTAAATGTTCTTTCTATTTACTTAAAAAATGTTTTTCTGATATTGATAAAATCTGTGAAAACTGGCTTTTACATGGATGTATGTGTTTGCATTGCTTAAAGGTAACTTAAATGCTTTAAAATTCAGAAAAATAGAGATAAGTTCCTTGGCATCTGTTTTGTAATTTGCCATTTTTGAGGGGAGGGGACAGTAGTACCATTCTTTTGATGGCAGCGAGGTGAAAAGAAAATTTCTTGATCCTACCAGAGAATAAAAAGGCAGGCCATTGACTATCTTCAAAAAGGAACCCTGCCCATCTTCCTCTGCCTTTGAATTCTGTGAAGTTGGGAGAGGGGGTGGGGAGGAAGCAATAAGCTGACCAGAAATAAAAAGCAGGGAGTCTGTGCTATTTCCTTGATGTGATGAAGGTCCCTGTCAGGGATATAGAAACCTGAGCCAGCAGATGAAACCTGTGTCATTTGTGTTGTCGTTGCCAGAGATAGCGCCAGCTCAGCCCCTTTCCTGGCTAACAGCCGGTTTCATTGTCCGTCACCCACGTCCCCTGCCAGCTTGTCAGCACAGAGCAACTTCTAAACAAATGTGGGGGCTAGTGAGAGACGGGAATGTCTTTCTTCCCCTCCTTGAGGAATTTCATGCCACATTCATCTAACAGTAAATATAAGTAAGCATTCCATTTGAAGGAATTTATCGCTGTGGGGTATAAAGGTTTGATTTTAAAAAATCAAAGTTCACTTTAAAAGTACAGGGTTTTCCAAGTTTACCACAATGTTCTGATATATTCATGTTGTTTGGAGAATTTTTGTCTAAGATTAATGTTCAGGAACTAAGAATTTGGTAAAGCACAAATGAAATGGGTCCTCTCTTTTGGGGCTATTCCAAAACTTCCATTTATAGGCTATCAGATAGAATGAAGGTAGAGTAAAACTTTTCCTTAACTTTAATATCTGAGAGTCTTTGTCCTGACTGGGTTTCTGGGGTAGAGAAGGCAAACAGCCCAATGATAAGATAATGACCACATTTAAAAGTGAGAAGTTACAGAGCGTACCTGACACTATAGGTAGTGTTTCTTAGTGCCATTGGAATATTTCCATATCAGAACGGAGGTAGCTTAATGGTGAGAACACCAAATCCTTATCAAGCCACCCTGCCATCAGAACTAGTTTATGTCTTCACATTTGTGAGTTGAATAGTTTTTCATTTATTCTTTAGATAACTGGATCTCAACTGTGTCTGCACTTTGGAATCATGGGGGGAATATTAAACTAATAGTGATGGCAGGGGCCCATCCCCTAGGATTTGGAAGCAAGTAGTCTGGGTACAGCCAGGGCGTGATTCATTATAGGGGCCCCTCAGGTGGACCTAAAGGTTGAGAACCATGACCACAGGCTCCAGCAGAGATTTAGAGCAGTATTTCCTAAACTTAGGCCATCAGTGGTCTTACTTCACCGGGTCCCACTGGTATTATTTACTTAAAATTTTTTTTTAAAGTAGACTTGGTAATTTTATGCATATGTACAGAAAAGTGTGCAGAACATAAATGCATAGCTTGGTGGATTATTGTAAAGTAAAAACCCGTGAAACCAGCAGCTAATCAAAAAAGGGAATGTTGCCAGAACTCCAAGGTACCCTTCATGTCCACTCCCAGTTGCCATCCTTCCTTCCCCAAGTTAATGGTAGTCTTGAT
This sequence comes from Pan troglodytes, assembly GCF_028858775.2. NCBI lineage: Eukaryota > Metazoa > Chordata > Mammalia > Primates > Hominidae > Pan > Pan troglodytes. The sequence continues at coordinate 131,336,480 of NC_086015.1, read as the reverse complement.
TTCTAACAGTACAGTTCAGTTATGCCTGGCTTTTAGTGCTGAGGTTGAGGGTGTTTCAGTGTTACAGGCTATAACATTACATGGCTGACTCCTTAGAGTTCTCAGGCCATTACCATATAGAACATGTAAATGTATCTGCAGGTTCATTTCTTGGGTATTATTAGTAGATGATCTGCCTAATGACAACCCCTTCACTCTTAGTGACTTCATTCATTCATCCATTCACTCTATCTACCTATGTGCTGTGCCCTCAGCTCAGGTGTGGGCAATCTGCAGAGGGGTAGGCAAGGTCTGCAAGTTATGGCATTGCCATGGGCTGCTGCTGTGCCAGTGGAAACACAGGTCACCATGGGGACAATTTGGAGGATGAGGAAGAAGAATGTGTGAAGGGGGAGGGGATAAGTTTTAAACTGAGTCTGCAAGGAGGAGTTGCCTAAGCTAAAAAGAGTGGTTCAGGAAGCAGAACCGTTATATGCAAAAGCATGTAATGAACATAGAGATCACATTCTAAAAGTTAATGATTCTTGGATAATGAACAAATGTTTATTAAAGAGCTAATGTGGATGATGTTTAGAATTCGGAGAGAAATTTACCTTTATTTGCAATATTCTAATGTAAGGTGCTTTGGAAATTGGTTTTGTTGTTATGGCCTTAGAAAAATTGTAGAGCCGCTGGGAATGGTAGCTCACCCCTGTAATCCCAGCACTTTGGGAGGCCAAGGTGGGTGGATCACCTGAGGTCAGGAGTTCAAGACCAGTCTGGCCAATGTGGTGAAACCTATCTCTACTAAAAGTACAAAAAAACCCCAAAAATTAGCCAGATGTGGTGGTGCACGCCTGTAATCCCAGCTACTTGGGAGGCTGAGGCAGGAGAATCACTTGAACCCAGGAGGCGGAGCTTGCTGTGAGCCAAGATCGCACCATTGCATTCCAGCCTGGGTGACAGAATGAGATTCTATCTCAAAAAAAAAAAAAAAAAAAAGAAAAAGGAAAAAAAAGAAAGAAAGAAAATCGTAGAGCAACACACTGCAAATAATGCATGACAACTGGGTATTTCTTCTTGGAGTATGCAGTGAGAGCCAGAGGCCCATAACACCTGGCAGTGTTGAGTGTCACCCACTGTTGACATAGATACCTAATTATTTTAGTATGTTCTGCTCAGGTTTCATAGTGTCAGAGGGTGTGTAATGAGTTATTCCACTGGTTTTAAGATTTCCTTTGAGAGTCAGAAATTCAGGAAACAAGGCTACAGGAGTTTTGATAGCCACTGTTCTGGTGGAATAGAATAGTGTGGGTTCAGAGACTGGATTAAAGGCTAAAGGTAAATTTCACCCCCTTGGAAATGAAGCAGACAATTTCGAGAATTATAACTTGTCTATCTAGTTCTGGATTTGAACCTAGAAAGTTCCCTTAAAAAGTTGCATTTCTAGGCCGGGTGTGGTGGCTCACGCCTGTAACCCAGCACTTTGGGAGGTCGAGGAGGGCAGATCATGAGGTCAGGAGATCAAGACCATCCTGGCTAACATGGTGAAACCCTGTCCCTACCAAAAATACAAAAAAATTAGCCGGGCGTGGTGGCGGGCGCCTGTAGTCCCAGCTACTCGGGAGGCTGAGGCAGGAGAATGGAGTGAACCCGGGAGGCAGAGGTTGCAGTGAGTCGAGATCGCGCCACTGCACTCCAGCCTGGGCGACAGAGCGAGACTCTATCTCAAAAAAAAAAAAAAAAAAGTTGCATTTCTAATAGTGCCTCTAATTTACATTGATATGTTTGTATTGCCTTTTTACCCATCATGACACCCTGGAATGTACATTATTAAGGTTGATTTGTCAGTTCTGGTGACATGGAAGTTTTGGGCTCTCAGTGTGAGAGAAAAGATTCTGCTTCTCACCATGGCCCCTCTGCCACCTCTTCCAGGGCTGCGAATAAAGGAGACCAAGGAAGTTTATGAAGGTGAAGTCACAGAGCTAACTCCGTGTGAGACAGAGAATCCCATGGGAGGATATGGCAAAACCATTAGCCATGTGATCATAGGACTCAAAACAGCCAAAGGAACCAAACAGTTGAAAGTGAGTACATGTTTGTGGCCTCTTTTCCCTTGACTCTCCCAGCACTGTGTGGCTTTGGGCAGGTGGTGTAACCTGTCTGCATCCCAGTTTCCTGACCTGTGCACTGCAGGTGTTGATTTCTTACAGAACTGGTTGAGGATATTGTGTGTATAAAGCGGTACCTAGCATAGGGCTTGCACATAGGAGGACTCAAGGAAGATAGCTCTTTTCTTACTTACTCCTAGGAAACTCTGCATGTTAAAATGTGAGCTGTGTGGTTAAGTCAAGAAACTGCCTCTGCCATCCCATGTCCCATATTATGACCATGCATCAAATACCCTGGGCTGGGTCTGAACCTGGGCATTAATTTTTCCAGTTATCAGTGCCCATGCTCATAGAAAGAAACAGCATTGAGTAATCAAATAAGAGTTGTATAAAGATGATGGATGGGCTTCCCAGGGGCCACATGCAGAATCCTGACTGCAGTTGCTTGTGTCAGGAACCTGTGGTCGCTTCAGTGGCTGGTTCTGCTTAGTACAGGGCTTTGTGGAGAGGCCAGAATGGTGACACTGGATAGCGCTCAAAGACAGTCCTCAGCCACCTGTCCTGTAAGTCTTTAGGATGGAGGCAGTAGAGTTTCTAGGGGAAGAGCATGAGTTTTGGAGTCTAAGTCCTTAAGGAATCCCTGGCTTTGTTACTTACAACTGTGTGGCATTAATCTGTGAGTAGTAGTTTCTTTATTTGTTGAATGGGAATAATAATTGCCTGTCTTTCAGGGTTATGGCTTTGGGTGTGGCACCTAGTTACCTAATGAATGATAGCTGTTAATGTTATCGTGAGAGCCTTCACTTGGAGAAATGGAGCAGTCTGGATTTTAGGCTTTGCCTTATTATTATTAACAAATATTATCATTATAGCTCTCATTTATTGTATGTGTCAGGCCTGGGCTAAGTGCTTCAACAAACATTTATTGTCCTTCATAACTTTATATGTGTATATGTTTGCATGTGTGTATGTGTGTATAATTTTCCTCATGTTAACAGATGAAGGCTCATAAAGAGGTTACATGGTTATCCTGGGATCATCCAGCCAGTCATGTGGCAGAGCTGACCCTCTGAGTCCTAACCGTTGTACTGTCTACCCACCAGCTTGCTGTGTGACCTTTGGAAGTCAGTTGAGCTCTCTGGGACTCAGTTTTCTCATCTATAAACTGCAGGAGATTGACCATATAATTTCTCCATTTTTATTCTGTTCTACGATTTTATGGTTCTTTGATTCTCTAAGGTTGTTTCTTGGTCACTGCTTTATGGAGATCATAAAAATGTCACTTCTTCAAAGGGCCATTTTTCTTTTTCCTAACAGGGTTTCTATCTCAGGAACTTGCCTCTGCAAATATCTCTTTTATACCTACCCCTCGTCACTTCCATTCTGAATTAATTAGATTTCTCAGTAGCATCTGCCACCTTTCCAGTAATTACATCTTCAGTCAATTCATTTGGGAAATTAACTGGTATAAAAATGCTTGAGGCAAAAAAGAAGTATATTCTCCAATGTAGGACAGATAAAATAAGGCATACAGTTTAAATTTCAGCTATTTGTAACACTGCTTTGTACAGTTTCTTTACAAAAATAATGTAGAGGAGAAGATGAAATTTTTCTTCCAAAATGAATACTTTTAGGTATTTTTAGAATATGTACAAGATATTTGGATAGAAGGTGCTCAAATACTTGGTGGATATTCAAGTCTGAAGGAGTCTTCTGAGTTCTAGCAACGAGAACGCCATTAGTACTCATGACCCCTTCCTGCCAGGCCTTACCTGGGGGCCTCACCCACTTTTGTCCTTAGGCGCGCAGACTCACAGCAGTTCTGCCAGGGGCTGCCGTCCCGACCCAGCTAAGGAGAGGCAGAACCCTGGGTTTGCTGCTGTGGGGGTAGTTTTTTAAAAGCTTTATTGAGATAGCATTTTAAATAAAACTCACCCATTTTAAGTATACAATTCCAGGAATTTTAATGTATTTTCACAGTTGTACAATCACCACAATCTTAATTTCAGAACATTTTCATCGCCCCAAAAAGAATCCTCCTGCTCATTTACAGTCATTCCCCATTCCAACTATAGCCCTCAGCAACTACTAATCTACTTTCGGTTGCCTTCTTTTGGACATTTCATATAAATGGAACATACAGCGTATGTCTTTTTTTGTATCTGGTTTCTTTCACCAAGTCCTGGGTTTTCACTTTTTAATTTTGTTTGGGCAAAGCCCAAGTGTTTTTTCCACCATAGCTACATTGTATAACATAGATCTCCATGAAGACCTCGAGAAACTTGTGTTTAACTACAGAATCCTTACAAAGGCAGCTGTCCTAGAATATTAATCACTGAGGGTCACCAGAATCTGGAGAAAAGCAACAGTTCCGCAAATCTGCTCATTTCCTTTCCTGGAGATATAAGCAGGCAGACCCAAGGGCACAAACACTGGGATGTGAGTCAAAAGGCTTGGGAAAGATTCTCATTTATGCTTTTCTTTGAATTACTGTATACATCTGTGATTGCACCTGGGTGCTGTTGTATAGATGAGGAAACTTAGAACTGAGAACCTTATCCAAAATCAAAGGCCCTGCAAGATGCCAGCTTTGAGATTGGTAAGCAGGTGCTGGCAGGTACTTCAGTTGTGGAAAGTTCCACCCCACCTGAGGTGAGGCAAATGAAGGAGTGAAGTAGAGATGATGATTTCAAGAGGGGTGATAGGGCCTGTGGTCCTGTGGACAGTGGGGGCTGGGCCCACCCGTCTCGCGGCAGCCAGGACCATCCTTATAAAAGCGCTGCTGCCAGTTTACAGCCTTTGGAATCAAGGGAAAGAGGAGAGTACGTGTCCCCTGTGTCCCTCTCATGCTCGTTACATAGGGATGCAGGTATGCTGGCCCCCCTATTTTCTCCCTGGTGTGCTTAGTCCCCCAGCCAGTCTGTTGTGTGGTACTCATGCATTCACACTCCTGCAGGTCCCAGTATTCATGCACACGCAAAACAGGCTTTCTCCATGCACCTGCCAGCTACCTCAGATCCCTTACGGAAAGGTACCTTACATGGTGTCAGAAGGAAATGGAATATGTATTACACTTCTGATTTACATTTTTTTTTTTAGCTGGACCCCAGCATTTTTGAAAGTTTGCAGAAAGAGCGAGTAGAAGCTGGAGATGTGATTTACATTGAAGCCAACAGTGGGGCCGTGAAGGTAATGCCTTCCTGGGACACAGCATTGTCCCTGATTTGTTTGCCATGAGAAGACCTAAGTGACAAGGGAGTTGCTTTCTTCAGAGGGTGTGGGGTGTGTGGGGAGGGGCTGGTGTCTGTTATGAGGCTGATGGAAGGTCAACTAGTGGCCCTTTATGTATAATAAAGTTTGCCTTCCCTTTATCTTCATTCTTTAACCTTGTCGCGATTAAAACAGATAGTCTGTTAGAAAAAATACTAAAACCTGTTCAGAGGGGGAGGACAGGGTGAGAAACCAAAACAACTTTAGTCACTTTCAAATTGAAATGTGCAGTGTATTTAATCTTCCTTTTATCTCTTTGGTATTTTCTTCCCAAGATATATGCATGTGGGAAGGAACGCTGCATTCGTTGGCATTCTTTTCTATCTGATTTTCAGGGTCCTGTACAGTGTTCCTCACTGTTTAATGGATGGGCATAATACTTCATATCATACAATAAATCATCCACCTACAAAAGAGTCTGAGCAGCTCCTCTGCCTCCAGTTAATCTACTGGATTTGGCCTTTATCAGGAATTGCATACAGTTAAAAGAAAGAAGGGAAAAAGGATTTTGGGAGAAAGTATCAGGTGTTTTTCAACCCAGTTTTTGGAGCCCAGCGATGAGCAGATAGCTCCCTTCTCTTGGCAGCAGGGGAGTGGGGCATATTTGGAGTTTGTCAAGTAGGCTGTCAGGCCTGCAGTGGGAACTGAGACCTTTATCTCACTTAGCCCTGTGCCATTTAGGGACTTGGCAGTGAAAACTTACCAGGCACTCATGTTTCTCTCTTTTTGCAGAGGCAGGGCAGGTGTGATACCTATGCCACAGAATTCGACCTTGAAGCTGAAGAGTATGTCCCCTTGCCAAAAGGGGATGTGCACAAAAAGAAAGAAATCATCCAAGATGTGACCTTGCATGACTTGGATGTGGCTAATGCGCGGCCCCAGGTACTGCCTCGGTGCCTGGGTGACCTGGCACATTAGCCCTTTTGTATGTGTGTGGAGATCTGGGAATGAATTGTCAGAGTCTTGCTGCCTTTCTTGAGGTAGACGGTCCTTTTCTATCTGTAATGTTCAGCAATTAACATCGACATGAGCTACGAGGGACTCCTTTGTTCCCATTCAAATGCTCTAGTCACAGATGATTTCATGTGTATTGTTTCTTATCCCAGCCAAGCCTCTGGCCCTGAGCTAGCCAGCTTCCTCCATGGCTTCACTCCAGCAGTGGGCTCACGCCTGGGATTTTCTGGGTGTTAATGGCAGGAGGGCAGGAGTGTTCTATGAGCCCTTTACAGGATTTCAGAAAGCCTAACAAAGCTCTTTCTTTCCCCCTGCTTAGCAAAAGCCACAGTGTTTTAGCTTTGAGCTGGTACTGTTGTCTGCTTCTCATACAGATGGATACTTATGCCTTGACTAGTAAAATGCAGGAAAGGATGTTATCACTATATGACATTTCTAGGAAATAGTGAATAGTCACTATTAGGGAATAGTTTGTTTTCTGACTTGAAATTTGATCCGTGGGTGTTTTGTTCCTTGGAGCTTTGGTCAAGAGATTACTGAAGACTCATCTTGGACCAACAGGTCCCCTTGGTTGGTGAAATGGCCATCCCCAAACTGACCTCCTGGGAGCCCTTGACCTGAGAAGAGTGCTGGGCTGGGAGTCAGAAGTCAGGAACTGTGTTGCTCCATCACTGACCAGCTTGGTTAATTTGTCACTTTGGGTCTCTGGGTTTTCTGTGGTTTAGGGTTCGGTTTTGAGTTCCCTCCTACTTGGCAAGGCAGTTTTGAGGACCAGACAGGAAACATTTGCTGCCTTTAGCTATTCAGCATTTAGTGAGCCCTTCTGTGTCTCAGGGCCTGGTAACCAACAGGTGATCACTAAATGCTGAACAAATGACCAAACACCAGCCTCTTCCTCTTGCTGACTGCACTGTTAGGAGCCCGCAGGAGGATGCAGGTGAGTGGTGAACCTGTTACGGAGTCAGCCATGATCAGCTCCAAGTAAAGTAAGGACTAGGCTGATACAAGCCTGTGGTCAAATCTAGTGAGAGGAGGCACAGCAATATAATCATGGTATATTTATACTTGCTCTTTATACTTACTCTTATAGTCCATGTGTCCCCAAAGGCACAGGAACATTTGGAGGAAGTCCTGAGTCCGGTTAGGGTCAGATGCTCCCTAGAGGGCATTTGACTTGAACTTTAATGACTGGGAACTTCCTAGGAAGGAGAATGGCATTCCTGGCAGATGGAATAGACTCAAAAGCATTGAGTCATAAAAAAGCTTGGGGGTGTCCAGGGCAGGGCTGGTAGTCTTGTGTGGCTAATCAAGGAACAAGGGGTTGGAAAAAGATAGGGCTGGAAAAGGAGGCTGGGCAGGCCCCACGGAGCTTATACTTGCCATGAAAGGATTTTGTTTGATTCTTACAGGTCAGGGGAACCTCTAAAAATTCCTCTGTGTTTAGAAGCTCCTCAGGCTTTGAGGAGGGGTCTCCATACCTCAGGATCCCATGTTGAGTTGATGAGTGGGATGCAGGGGGATGAGGCTTCTGTAGTCACCTTAGAAAGCAGCACTGACTCTAAGTCTTCTCTTATGCAGGGGGGACAAGATATCCTGTCCATGATGGGCCAGCTAATGAAGCCAAAGAAGACAGAAATCACAGGTAGGAGAACCAGTGTGCCCTGTGAGCAAGGGGCAGGGCGAAGGGCCCCATATTCTGAGATGCTCTTGCGGCTCTGTGAGCACATCCGCCCTGAGGAAATGCCTCAGAACAGTTCTTTCTTCCTCATAGCTTAGAGCTTGACTCTAGCCTAAGTTTCTGGCGGCATTTAGGCAGCCATACAGCACACTGTGTGCTCTCTGCCCCACTGCAGTCACAGTTTCTGGCCCCTATGAGGCCCCAGAAATATGGATTTGTGTCGCCCAGCTCTGCTGGAGCACAGGCTCTGGAGCCTTGGGGCTGTCAGCCCCCTCCCTAGTAGAGCACAGGGCAGCTCCACAGACCAGCTCCACATACTGCCCTGCCCAGTTTGTGGGCACTTCCCAGAGCTCCACAGGGGACACTGCTGCTGCTCCCCTGTGAACCTTTATTTAACCTGCTGCTCTTCCCAGTTTTCCTGTTGCTGTTTTTTTTCTAATTCCACCTACAGTTTCGTCACCTTAAGATGTTAGTTAAACATTAAAGCAAATATTGTCTTTAAAGTTTAAGCCAGGGCAGCAATCTGAGACCTTTCTGTTCGAGTTGTCAGAAGCAGTTTCCTTCTTTTCACACGGTTTTCGGTGTGCATCCTCTTTGGACAATCCCTGCCTCTTGCCTTTGGTGGAAGACGCTGCCTCAGATCTTCCAGTTTTCTATTTGTGAGCTGCTCCCTCCTGATGATAACACAGGAGCTGGTTTGGAAAATGAGCACTGAGACCTTAGCTGGGTTATGTAACTTTTGAGAGACTCATCCCTCTAGGAGCTCTGAGATTGGGCCTTTCTTCAGAGCCTTTCATTCCTCAAAGGTTTCTGCTCAGGATTCTAAAAGCACCCACTTCCTTAGTCCAGGCACTTGATTGAAACTTAATTAACCTAAGCATTGTTGTATGGGACCAAAAGAAAGGGTCATTTACTGAGTATAGAACAGGTAAATTTGCATGTGAAAACTCATTTCACCCAGGGCTCCCAAACTCCAATGTCTCCCAGATCAGACAGAGCTAGATTGGGTATGTGGGAAGTGATAAGGCATGGTAGGGAGTGTGACAGCAGTGAGCGTGTGCTGTGAAGGGATTCCCATGCAGAACACCTGTGCAACCTTTTTACATTTAACCAAACCCATCTTTTGGGGGAGGCTGCCAATTTTGTGACCTTTTAGGTATGATTATCACTGTGTTCAGATGACGACACTGAAACCTGGAGTGGGGACACACCCTGTCTGGGATCACATAGCTAGTAGGAAAACTAGGCTCCTAGCGTGGGTTTGGATTGAATTCAGGTGGAGGAGAAAAGGCGATAGTCTCCCCCAGCCCTGTGCTGACCTTGCCTGCCCATCCTTGCATCTCCTAGACAAACTTCGAGGGGAGATTAATAAGGTGGTGAACAAGTACATCGACCAGGGCATTGCTGAGCTGGTCCCGGGTGTGCTGTTTGTTGATGAGGTCCACATGCTGGACATTGAGTGCTTCACCTACCTGCACCGCGCCCTGGAGTCTTCTATCGCTCCCATCGTCATCTTTGCATCCAACCGAGGCAACTGTGTCATCAGGTAGGATGGCTGCCTGCCAGCCACAAGGCTTTTTTAACTTCCATCTGGGCTCATTTGTTCCTCAGGATCTCTCCAAACCCCATGAGGTGGGACAGGGATGAGGGGAGGTCATGTTGTTTTTGAGGGAAAATGTGCCAAGTGGCTTGCCTCTGGCCTCATTTCCCTAGTCACCAAAGGCAGCAGCTGTCCTGTCACTCATGAGGAGGGTCTCCCACGTGATCTTTGGGGTGTGATACTACAATTTGGTCATTCAATTGGAGTGTACAAAGGTGAGATCAGACAGGGCTAGCCTTTGATGACATTTTACACATGAACGTCTTCAGTCTTCATCTGCGCTCTGAGAGGTAGGCATTATTGGCGTCATTTTTCAAATAAGGAAACTGGAATCATAACTTGTCCCTCATTGTAAAGACAGGATAAGAACCCAGCTCCTTCTGATAACAAAACCAGCATTTTCTTTCTTTTTTTTTGGGGACAGAGTCTCGCTGTGTCGCCCAGGCTGGAGTGCAGTGGCGCGATCTTGGCTCACTGCAAGCTCCACCTCTCCCGGGTTCACACCATTCTCCTGCCTCAGCCTCCCGAGTAGCTGGGACTACAGTTGCCCACCACCACGCCTGGCTAATTTTTTTGTATTTTTAGTAGAGACAGGGTTTCACCGTGTTAGCCAGGATGGTCTTGATCTCCTGACCTCGTGATCTGCCCGCCTCGGCCTCCCAAAGTGCTGGGATTACAGGCATGAACCACCACGCCCGGCCCCAGCATTTTCTTTCTATCCCAGACCTCTGAACCACACTGGTGTCTTTCCATCCTCCCGCTCCACTCCTTCCCATCCCTTTGGCCTGCCTTTGGGAAGGGCAGATGTTGACCCCTGGAAGACAAGTGTTCATACGGTGCTCATCCTGCCAAGATTGGCCCAAAGCTGGGCCAGGAACTTTCCTGCGGTTGCTTTTTCTCCTAAGCACTCTCCATGCTCGTGGTCCTGGAGAACACCCCATCTTCCCATCTCTCAAGCCCAGTGTCAGTATTCCCAGTACCTGGTAGTTTTATTGCTCTTTTGGTTTTCTGTGATACTGTTTAAACATTAGTGCCTGGTCTCTGCAGTGCTGGGAGCACAAAGGTGGGTGATGAGGGGCCTGTTTTCAAGCCTGCAATAGAGTAGTGTGGGGACAAAGTCCCTGAGGCTGCATGCTCAGGGCAGTGGAGGCAGTGGGAGTTAGAAAGACACCCTGTGGCCCGTGAGTATCTCAGGACACAGCTGGAGCCAAACTGAGTTTGAAATAAAAACTGCTGATTTGCCTAACTCAGCTCTGAATGATGGTGGGCCCTATCTAAGATTTTAGTTTGCTTTTAATAGAGAAGCTTTATTATTAAGACTGTCCAAGCTGGGCACAGTGGTATGCACCTATAGTGTACTCTCTGGGAGGCTGAGGCGGGAAGATTGCTTGAGGCTAGGAGTTTAAGGCTGTAGTGTGCAATGATTGCACCTGTGAATAGCTATCGCACTCCCACCTGGACAACAGTGAGACCTCATCTCTAAAAATAATTAAAAAAAAAAAAAACATGCAAACTCTGGTGTTGCTGGCTCTGGGTAAGCCCCACAATGGGGGTTCTGTAGTGCTGTGAGCACTGCAGTATAGCAACAGCCCTTCCCCCTCAGGTGGTTTCTTTCACTTGCAATTAGGAATTGAATGCGTGATTCAAGTCCATGTGGCAGCATCTTGTAGCTACTCTGAATCCCCGTCCGTGATGCTCTCTAGACAAGACCACTGTCATAAGTGCTTCCTAAGTCTTGGAGAGAAAGTGTGTGCCAGATCCAGCATGGCTACTTGGGCAGCTTCTGGAGACAGATGCATGTGGGCCTTATGGCTGGTATGCCTGGCATGCCTGTGGCTGTCTGGACTTGCTTAGCCTTGGCTAGGCCAGGCTGAAGCCTGACAGTGCAGTTGGTGAAAGGGCTCAGCCTTGGACAGATGGTGCCCCCTGCTGGGGAGCTCTGCTAATAGGCTTCCCTCCCTCCACAGTAGGGAACCCAGCCCAGCCCATACCTGCAGAGCCTGGCATCTCTCGTCCCCAGAAGTAAGGTCTCTCAGTCCCATCCCACTCAGGACTAAGGCGCACAGAAAGGTGGCCTTGATCTCAGAACCTGCTCAGTGGAGACAAAGCTCTGGTCAGCCTGAGACCCGGGAGATTTGGCCCCAGCCCCATCTGGGCTGATTTGATCAAGGGCTGCTAGAGGTTGTGGAGACTCCTTGCTAGACTGTAGTTACTCAAGTAAGGAAGACACTCAGAACATGGATCTTTAGGCAGGTCGGCTCAGGTAACGCAGATTCGGTTGTTTGCTTTGGAAGAGAATTTTGGCACTATGTTCTAGTAGGAAATTTGTTGTAGTGGTGATAATAATGTCAACATGGTAATGAAAAAAGTAATAGCCAACAATAATAGCCATCTGATATGCTTCCCACAGACTCCACCCCTAGAGGGGAACTACAGGGCTTCCTTACCCCCCAGAACCACATCTGATCTCTAGAGCTCCGAAGGAAAGAGAGGGGGAAGGGAGGTGACTAACTGAGGGCTTCCTGTGTGTCAGAAACTATACAGAGCACTCTACATGGGCCATCTCATGTCCTCCCAGGACACCCTGACAACCCTGTGAGCAGTTGAGGTTATCTCCAGACTCAAATGGGAGGTTACCTGCCCAGGCCATAGGCTAGAAAGTGTTGCCACTGGAACCTGAGCCCAGAGGAACGTCTGGGTCCAAACTCCATGCTCTCACTGCTCTCCCACACCGCTTCCCAGTGGACCCTGGGCTGTGAGCGGGGATGGAGCTTTGACGGGGTGCTGCCTGGAGGTGGCAGTGGGGAACTGTTGGATGCTGACAACAGATTGCCGTGAAAATACAGCCTCCTAGGAGTGTTCTTTCCCAGGTAGTGTACGCTCCCTCTTGGCTTCTTGCCGCTCACTCCTCCCTGTGTAAATGACCCTTGTGGATTGAGCCTCAGAAGTGAGCCCACTCTCTGATGGCCATTGTGTTTTATGGAGCATGAATTTCAGCACTAGCCTGGTTCCCACATGGAAAAATTACAGGCATTGGAGTCATGTGGAAGCTCATGACCCAGGCGAGTTCCTTGACCTCTCTGAATCTTACCATCCTCATCAGGAAATGGGAATATCAGCACCTTTTTTGCAGAATTATGTGAAGAGTAGAAAAAGTGAGTGCAAAGTTGTCACCCAGGCCAGCCCTAGAGTATTGCCCTCTTGGAAGCTGATTTCATGCCCCTGCCTGGTCTGCTCTGTGGACATGGCTTGGCCTCAGGGATCTCTGAGAACCCAGCAAGGCATGAAGCCTCTTTATAGCCCCTCCTGACCTTGACGAGCAGCCCCCAAGTCCTTTAGGTCACCTCTCCCTGTGGACAGCTGATGTGGGAGCCGTTCTAGAAGAAGCACCTGTCCCTGGTCCTCTTGATGCTCCAGGCTCCTTCTGGGAAGGGTCCATCCATGGATGACAGGGAGGCAAAGCTCTGTTGCCTTCTTGCCTGGCTCCTCCCTAACTTGCCACCATAAGAAGTCCCTTTCCTTCCAGGCTCAGGATCCTGAACTGTTAGATGAGAGCCCAGCACTGATCCCAGCTTGAAAACTGGGAGATTTTCTCTTCATATTGAGGTATAGCTCCCTGGGATTAGGAGTTCTTGTAGGAGTTTCTCACTGAAAGTCACTTTGTTGCACCAAAGCATCAAGATTTAAGAAACAGTATGGTCTCTGCTCAGTGTAACCCTGTGGCAGATAGTGTTCCCAAAAAAAAAAAAAAACAACTTTATGGAGACATAATTCATATAAAATACAATTTTTTTTGTGATTTCTAGTGTATTCACAGAGTTGTGCAACCATCACCACTGTCAATTTTAGAACATTTTCATCACCCCAAAAAGAAACTATACCCATCAACAGTCATCGTCCCCTTCTGCACCCTTACCCCCATCCACTGGCAACCATTAATCAATTTTGTCTCTATAGATTTGCTTTTTCTGGAAATTTTGTATAAATAGCACCATATAATCTGGTCTTTTGTGACTGGCTTCTTTCACTTAGCATGATGCTGTAGCATGCGTAGTACTTATTTCTTTTTCCAGCTGAATAGTATTCTATTATATGGAATATTTAATAGTGTATCTTATTTAACCATTCATTAGTTGATGGACATTGGGTTGTTGGGTTATTATGAATAATGGTGCTCTGAACATTTGTGTACAACTTTTTTTTTTCTTTCTTTCTTTTTCTTTTTCTTTTTTTTTTTTTAAAGTAGAGATGGGGTCTCACTTTGTTCAAGTCTTGAACTCCTGGGCTCCAAGGATCCTCCTGCCTCAGCCTCCCAAACTGCTAGGATTACTGTGAGCTACCACACCTGGCCTATGTACAACATTTTTAAGTGGACATGGTTTTTATTTATTTCGGTTATGTACCTAGGAGTGGAATTGCTGGATCCAGTGGTAACTGTTTAACCTTTCAAGGAACTGCCAGCTGTTTTCCAAAGCCAGCTGCATCATTTGACATTCCTACCAGCAATGGATGAAGGTCCCAATTTCTCCACATTCTTGCCAACACTTGTCTGTCTTTTTGATTATAGATATTCTAGTGGGTAATGAAGTAATATCTCATTGTGGTTTTGATTTGCATTTCCTTAACGACTAAGGATGTTGAGCATCTTTTCATGTGCTTATTGGCCATTTGTATATTGTCTTTGGAGAAATGTTTATTCACATCCTTTGCCCATTTTTTATTCAGGTTCTTTGTCTTTCTGTTGTTGAATTGTAAGAGTTCTTTATATATTCTGGATACTAGATCTTTATCATTTATATATGATTTATAAATATCCTATTCTTTGGGTTGTCTTTTCAGTTTCTTGATAGTGTCTTTTGACACACAGAAGTTTTAAATTTCAGTGAAGTCCAATTTATGTTTTTTCTTTTGTTGTTTGTGTTTCTGGTTTCGTATCTAAGAACCCATTGCCTAATCTAAAATCACAAAGGTTTATGCCTGTGTTTTCTCCTAAGAGTTTTATAGTTTCAGCTTTTATATGTAGGTTTATGATCCATTTGTAGTTAATTTTCATGTAGGGCATAAGGAAGGGGTTGGTCCAACTTCATTATTTTGCATGTGAATATCCAGTTGTCCCAGAACCATTTGTTGAAAAGACTGTTCTTTTTTTATTGAATTGTTTTGGCAGCCTCATCAGAAAATCAAATGGCTGTCTTTTTAGCACTCTTACTGTGTGTCCACTGAGCCAAGGTTAAGTGGATATTAGGTGAGTTACCCATCGCATTACCCAGAGAGGTGTTTTTACTGTGCTTTCTGTCAGCAGAAAAGCTTTGTGTTATCCGTGTCCCTGTAGTTACAGGATTACATAAAGAAGCATTTATGTAGTGATTCTTAACCAGGGGCAAATTTGTTCCGCTGGGGACATGTAGCAATGTCTGGAGACATTTTTACTTAACATGACTCAGAAGTGCTGCTGGCATCTAGTGGGTAGAGGCCAAGGATGATGCTGAACATCCTGGAGTGCATAGGACAGCCCTTCAAAAAGAGTTAATTTGGTCCAAAACATCCACAGTGTCACAGTTATTGTAAGAGGAAAGTAGTCACAAATGAGTCAGCCATGTTGCACATGTGGTGGTATATCTATAGGATACTTTTCCAGAAGTACATTTGTCTTGCTTTTATAGATACGCTGTATTGGATTCCAAGGAGATTTGGGTCTGTGGCTTCATAGCTCCAAACTGTCTATCTGGAGGAAGCTCACTAATGGCCGAGTTTGGACAATTGCTGAATGGTAAAATGTTAAAATTAATAGTAGACTGAGGCCAAAGCCAGAAATGAACTTCTAAGATGCAAGAATAAATCTGCAGATTTACCAAAATGTAATTATTATCCAGCTTCTTATTAGCAGTTTTATAACATTACCATTATGGCTGCCTTGTTAAACTGTGATCCTCCCCACCCCCTGTTCCCCCAGCTCCTGCTGAGGTCAGCACATGGCCCAGCACCGCTGCTGGCACATGAGGGCTCCACTCAGCCAGCCCACTCAGCAGCATCACTGACTAGAACTGTCTCCCACTAATATGGTTTCTAGAAGAAACTTTCTACTTCAGATTCATAGCTTGGACAAATCTCAGAAATGTTTGGTCTTTAATTCCTGAAAAATGCTTAGCAGTCCTCAGCAGCCTTTTCTTTTGTTTTTCTCCTCAAATTCCTTTTTACCACTTGGTAGCCTTTTAATAGACTTTAAAAACTATAAGAAATGTTATTAATGCATTTCTATAAATTCTGTTCTTGTGAAGTTTGATTTGGGAGTACTTTATTTTTCTCTAACCTTTTCTTCTTTAAACTTTTTATGTTTGTTGTGATTTATCATGGGTGGTGTAGAATTTTGGATATTTTTGTCCTTGGGATATTTTAATGTGGCAAAATTGAGATCTTAGGATTTCCTCAAAATTACCAGAAGAATTCTCAAATAAGACTTAAAAAACACTTATGGCCTAAATAGAATTTAAAAACTAAAAATTAAATGTAGTTTTAAAAGGTTATTTTGCCTAATGTGAAAGTTCCAGGCACACCAAATACTGAGATTTGAATCATGATAGAATTTCATAATTCTTAATTTAAAAAAGACATTCATTGCTGGAAAAAGATAAGTTTTCTCTAAAGTTAACTTAATACTTGTATTTCCTATTAGTTTGTTTCCATATTTACTTTGAAGATTTTAATTTTTTTTTTTTTGAGACGGAGTCTCACTCTGTCACCCAGGCTGGAGTGCAGTGACACGATCTCGGTACACTGCAAGCTCCGCCTCCCGGGTTCACGCCATTCTCCTGCCTCAGCCTCCCAAGTAGCTGGGACTACAGGCGCCCGCCACCACGCCCGGCTAATTTTTTGTATTTTTAGTAGAGACGGGGTTTCACCGTGGTCTCAATCTCCTGACCTCATGATCTGCCAGCCTCGGCCTCCCAAAGTGCTGGGATTACAGGCGTGAGCCACTGCGCCCGGCTGATTTTAATTTTTTTACATTAGATTTAACAATTCATTAATGTAGCATTTTATTCTCTTTTTGAATTGTTTTTATTGTGGTAAAATGTGTGTAACATAAAATTTGCCATTTTAACCATTTTTAAGTGTACAATTCATTGGCATTAATGACATTCACAGGGTGGCATGACCATCGCCACTATTTCTAAAACCATCACCACTATTTCCAAAACTTTTTCATCACCTCAAAAACAGAAACTCTGTAACCATTAAGCATGAAGTCCCAACCCTTCCTCCCCTCAGGTCCTGGTAACGTCTCATTTATTTCTGTGTTTTTTTTTTTTTTTTTGAGATAGGGTCTCACTCTGTCACCCAGGCTGGAGTGCAGTGGCATAGTCTTGGCTCACTGCAACCTCTGCCTCCTGGGCTCAAGCGATTCTCATGCCTTAGCTTCCGGAGTAGCTGGGATTACAGGCACACACCACCAGGCCTCGCTAATTTCTGTCTCTATGAATTTGCCTACTATAGATATTTCCTATAAAGAAACCAGAAAATATTTGTTCTTTTGTCGGTGGCTTATTTCACTTTGCATGTTTTCAGGGTTCATCCTGTGCTAGCATGTATTTTGTTTGCATTTTATTTTTGCAGTCATAAATATGCATTTTTATACCTCAACTGGATAGAATTTAAACAGGTAGATTTTATTTTTACTAAAGTTAAATTTTTAGCATGCTTACTTGTTTTTGAAACCAAATATTCAGATACTAACAAATCCAGTTGACATGACTAATTCTTTGTTATACTGATTACTTATAACCATAGACTGTACAATCCTGCACAAGTTTAAGAATGCCAGAAGTGTAGCCTTTCTGCTGTTATGACCCCCAGAGGCCAAGGCAGAAGCCTACAGCACTTGGGCCCTCCAAACACTAGCTGAAGGCTGGCCCCATGTGCCACCAGTGGCTGCGCAGGGCACCTCAGGGTCTGGTGGGTTGGCAAGGTTCCTCCCTGGGCTGTTATTCCTATGGCTTGGCTAAGGGTTCAAGAGAAAAATAGGCAAAAGATGGGATTGGACCCTTCTCAAAAAGAAGTAAAATAATATATATAAGGGAATACATTCAAATGCCTCATTAGTAATCAAAGAAATGCAAACTTAAGGTGTTACCTTTCCCTCTTTTTCTAAACTGTTGAAATAGCAAAATATTTCAGAATGAGAATACTCAGTAGTGCTATGATCCTGTGAGATTAGATAACTCATGTGTAGCTGTATAAATTAGGATAGTTATTCATTCAAGTAGCTATTCAGGGTTCTGTCAAGCACTACAACAGTTGCTAAGGAAATGCTTATGGCTGTATGCATCAAATTATCAAAATATCAATAAAAATAATAGCAACAATTGGAAACTACCTAAATGCTCAACAATTTGGGTTAAGTAAAATATTTAATGGATTGTTAAGTAAATATTAAACATAATTATTAAGACTGTTGCAAGCCAGGTGCAGTAGCTCACGCCTGTACTCCAAGCTACTCGGGAGGCTGAGGTGGGAGGAGCCCTTGAGCCCAGGAGTCCAGGGCTGCAGTGAGCTAGAATCATGTCACTGCACTCCAGCCTGGGCCACAGAACAAGACCCAGTCTCAAAAACAAAACAAAACAAGAAGACTGAAGCAACATGAAAAAAAACAAAAAAAACTTGCATACTTAGTATAATTTGTAAAATTATACTATAGAGTATAATTAGTATATACTATATATTATACTATAGGGCATAATTAGTATATACTATATATTATACTATAGAGTATAATTAGTATATACTATAATATAGTATATACTATATATTATACTATATAATTTGTTTATATATGAATGTTTGGCAAGTATCTAGATGATTATTTTTGAGTATGATTTTAGTTATTTTTTTTCCTCCTTCCCAGTTTTCCTATGATATTGATGATTACCAAGATAAAGAAGTTGGTTTTTTTTTTTTTTTTCTTTTTGGAACAGAGTCTCACTCTGTCACCCAGGGTGGAGTGCAGTGGTACACTCTCAGCTCACTGCAACATCTGCCTCACGGGTTCAGGTGATTCTCATGCCTCAGCCTCCTGAGTAGCTGGGATTACAGGTGTGCACCACCATGCCCAGCTAATTTTTGTATTTTTAGTAGAGACGGGGTTTCAACATGTTGGCCAGCCGTTCTTGAACTCCTGACCTCAGGTGATCTTTGGGAGGCCTCTGTCTCCCAAAGTGTTGGGATTTACAGGTGTGAGCCACTGCGCCTAGCCTGAAGTTGTTTTTATGCCACTGGAGGTTAGTCTGTTTACTCTGGTCCTGGCTCTGATTCTTAGGCTGCCTAGCCAGCTGCTTGTGGTGTGAGTGTTGGATCTGTATTTCCAGTGTCGTTTCTTGTCTAACAGAGGCTTAGGTGATGGGATTAATTTTGCCCCTTACAGAGGCACTGAGGACATCACATCCCCTCACGGCATCCCTCTTGACCTTCTGGACCGAGTGATGATAATCCGGACCATGCTGTATACTCCGCAGGAAATGAAACAGGTGAGCCTCCCTTCTTCCCTCCTGCTCTCTTCTCTCATTTTCTCCCAGTGTTCACTGGTGGCTGTGCAGAAAGGTATCTGCGGCTTGGATCTGGCTGCCATTCACCATCTCACCACTTAGCTACTGGCCTCGAGCAAGTCACATTACTCCAGAGTCTCAGTCTCCCCATCTGAAAGATGGATTGGTCTAACTAGACATTGCCCCAAGTGTCAACAGAAGCTCAGCTCCCTGTCTTGGCTGTTCGCTTTTCTGCTGTTCCCCCTTTGATAAGCTTTAGGAAAAAGATAGTGAAAAAATCAACATGATGATAGCCATTAGGGAGGCTACCAGCTCTATAAAAAGGAAGCAATAAAATATGATTTAGTGATAGCCTTTTGGTGACCAGGCCAGACTATGCCTGTGGCCTTTTCTACTCAGAGGACAAGGCCAGGCTCGCTGTTCTACCTGAACCAACAGCAAGCCAGCTCCAGCAGGGTACAGAATGTAGCCACCCTGACCTGGAAGAGGCCAGTGCTTGTGTCCTAGCAGAGCCTGTCTGCTGTAAACAGCATGACAAGTTTCTCGGCAGCTTTGGAGGCCGCCCCTGGGCAGGTCTGTGGCTTTGCAATAGAGTCCTTGAGGGCTTCTGCCAAGTCCACAGAGGTGATGGCGAGACAGCATCATACCGCTTAGAAGAGCATCTGAAGGAGGGAGTTTGTGAAACTGATCATATAATAAGAGGCTTCATTGGAGGACCCGTAGAAGCATCTAGCTCAGTGGCTGGCACACGGTGCATGCCCTGAAGTCTGCGTGAGCTGAATCTGGGTTAGGCTGAGTTGGGAGACGACAGGGATGTATGAGCGTGGGCTTTATCCAAAGGGCCACAGTCCCAGTTGTCCCTGTAGGAATTGCCTCTTGCTTGGTTTGGAGCTAGAGCACAACTATGTGCCAAGCATAGGAATACCATTGGACTAGGAATTTCTAGTCACCTTCATGGTATTTCCAGGTATTCCATGTGATCACCATCTATTTTATTTTTTACATTTGAGTCATGGAGCTGTAAGTGCAGGATGCAAAGCCAGGCAGTGCCCTGTAGAGCCCAGGCCATCTTCAGTGGTACATACCCTGAATTGGTGTCTCCGAGGCAGCGTGTGCTGTGCTCTTTCCTCTGCCCTGCCCACCTTTGCCCCAAATGTTCTCTTCTTATGGGCTCTGGCATGCAGCCATGGTTGGAGATGCTGAGCAGACTGGGGCTGCAGTGACATCTCGATGTGCTTTGCCTGGACCTTGTCTTTTCACCAGAGCATGGCATCTTTGTTGAGCATCGTGTTGAGCAGGACATGCCTGGCCAGTTTATTCCATTTGATCCCCAGTAACCCATGAGGCAGGGAGAACTACTGTCATTGCCATTTTAAAAGATGAGGACATTGCCCAGGCATGGTGACTCACACCTGTAATCCCAGTACTTTGGGAGGCTGAGGCTAGAGGGTCACTTGAGCTCAGGAGTTTGAGACCAGCCTGGGCCACATAGTGACACCCCTACTCACCAAAACATCAAAAAGTTAGCCAGGTATGGTGGTGTGTGCCTGTAGTCCCAGCTACTTGGGAGGCTGAGGTGAGAGGATCGCGTTAGCCCAGGAGGTCGAGGCTGCAGTGAGCTGTGATGGTGCCACTGCACTCCAGCAGAGTGAGACCCTGTCTCAAAAAAAGACAGATGAGGACACTGCGACCTAGGGTAACTAATTCACCCAAGTTCATAACATTAGTCAGTGGCTAGCAGGTAACGGGACTGGCTGTAATCCAGGCTTTCTGATCCGGAAACCCGTATTCTTAATCACCGTGCCACCCAGCTTCCCTCCTGCTAGAAATCTCTCATCTCATTGTCATTAGGATTCATGAGGTGGCTTTCCTCTGGCAGTTTGTGAGCAGGACCTTTCCTTTGGAGCAGTCAGGGCCTCTCCTGGGCCTTTCCTGGCACTTCCGCTGCTCTCCTGTGGCTGGAGGCCCAGCCTGGGCCTGCCAGCATCTCTTACCGCATGCAGGAGTGCTGTGGAGATGCATCAGGAGAGTCACAGATCTCCCTTTGTAACCAGCATTGGCAAATTACTGAAGCAGTTATGGTTCATAGTAGCAATTGTATATGTTACCTAGGAGATGGTGTCAATGGCCGGGGGCCTCATTGCCACGTAAGGGCGTCTTGCCAGGTGACTTGCAAGGGTGACTGCCAGGTTGAAGCCAAGGCATTCACTGAATGGAGGCAGAAGCAGAAACAGAGTCCCAGGCAATTCTTGGAAAACTGGCCCATTCTTATTGCGGGACATAGCACCTTACTGTTGGGTCCAAAACCCCATGTGTCCTGCCAAAAAAGGCAGCCCAGCACAGATGTGTTCAGGGCCAGAGACACCATTTGCCTACTGAATGACTTGAGCAATTTGGTGCATCTCACCAAGCCTTCACCTTCTCTGTTAAATGGAACATCTCCTCCCTCCTTTGCAAGATTGTCATTAGGATTTGTGAGGTATTGGCAATAACGGGCCCTCCCATCCTTCCCATTGCTGTTGTTATTACTGTATTCATAGCTTTGTGTGCTTCATAGGTACCCTCTAGGGTCCTCTACGTACAACATACAACAGCTTCGCAATAGCCAGTGTTGGAGGCTCCAAGAACGAGGGTCCTGTGGCTATGTGGAGAGTAAGCAGCAGAGCCAGGACTGCCACTCAGAGCTAGTTCACCCTTGCTGCCGCCATTCGAACCCAGAGCTCCTGGCCCAAACAGTCTGGAATGTTCTGCACTGTGCTTCTAGGACAGTGACTTGCCAGGCCAACTCTGGGCTGGGGCTGTCTTGGCTCAGTCAGGAGGGCCTCTCCTCAGGCTTTCTCTCAGGACTCGTGGCTTTGTTCCTGCTGGCCCAGGCGATAACCTCAGCATTTTTACTGGAGCCTGGGGCTAGGTTTTTAAACAAACTCAATGTAACTTGTGTACTCTGCAATCCAAGCCGACACCCTCATAAACTATCCCTGCAGGTTATTAAATGATTAAAGATCTCATTTATGAACTGTCCATTTTCGAGCAGCCTGAGACAGACGCTCTCACGATTGCTCTGACCTGCTGCTCTCTCTAGTGAGAGAGAGAGAGCAGAGTGTCCCTGACATTCTGGAAGCTGAGCCACAGATTCAGTGCATCTCACTGAAGGCGAGGCACTTAGGCTTAAGCTGTCTCCTATGACCAGGCTCCAGGATTCAATATTTACATCTCCCTGGAGTTTCAGAAGGTCATCTGGGGACATTTTTCTTGGCAAGACCTGGTGGTTTCCTCAGTCCCAGCTGTGAGTGAGAAGCCCTTTTTACCTTGAAGCTGTGTTCAGAGGGGAGTTCTGTTGTGAGTCCCTCCCAGCTCCTTTTCTTGGTTGTCCTTGTACCATCCAGTAACTTCAGAGGGCCCCTTTTTGCCCAGCTGCATTTAGCTTTGGATTTCAGACAGTGAAGCCCCTCCTGCACAAGCTAAGATTGTTTCAGTGGAGCTCACACCCTGGCAGTTCACCCATGAGCCCAGCAGATACGTTTCATGTGGCCTATGCAGTGTTTGTGAAATGTTTGAACAAGTTGCTGACATCTAGACATCAGGACATTTCTTTTTTTTTTTTTTGAGATGGAGTTTCTCTCATGTTGCCCAGGCTGGAGTGCAACGGTGCAATCTCAGCTCACTGCAACCTCCGCCTCCCGGGTTCAAGCGATTCTCCTGCCTCAGTGTCCTGAGTAGCTGGGATTACAGGCACACGCCACCACACCCACCTAATTTTTGTCTTTTTAGTAGAGATGGGGTTTCGCCATGTTGGTCAGGCTGGTCTTAAACTCCAGACCTCAGGTGATCCACCTGCCTCGGCCTCCCAAAGTGCTGGGATTACAGGCGTGAGCCATTGTGTCCGGCCAAAATCAGGACGTTTCGTACAAGGATCTGAGTTCTGAGCCTGTCTTGAGAAAAGGGAAGACTGCAGACAACACCTTGCAGCAGTGGTGGCCGCGGGTGGAGGGGCTGCCTCCCCAGGGTGTTTGCTGGCCAAGCACTTCACCCTCACCTGGCTCATCGCAGCCGCTCTGGCCTGCTGGGGCTTTCCAAGGCCTTTCCCATCTGTGGGCAGCCGATGTGCTGTCCCCCGAGCCCAACCACGATCATCAGAGACTGGGCTCCCCCTGCAGCTCCTGCCCACAGGGTCCCAGCCTGGAGAGCTGACAGGCGAGGCTTGATGTGGCCACCTCAGTAAACCTCTGGCTCTCCTCCCTCCTGGAAGGCTGAAGCTGGGACTCAGTCTTTCCCAGCTCCTGTGCCTCTACACTGGGTGTGCTTTTATGGCTTTAATTTCAACAAGGGCTTCTTGATATCTTGTTTACGAAGCTGCCAAAGTGAAAAATTCCTGTATTATATGCGGCTCGAAGTCCTGCAGTTATCTCAGCTCCACAACACACAACATCATTATCCTGGCTGCCCCTTATCACTCAGTGCTGGTACGCCTGCAGGATCCTGGTCCACCGTGTTACAGCATCCCCGCCGCCAGCCAGCCTCCCCTCCAACTCTACCAAGATCTTCAAACTGCAACAAGCGTCAGCCTCTTCTTGATAGATAAGATATCTCCCGGTGATGTTATGAGGCCTGGTAAATCTTTAAAAGTAACTTTTTTGATTTATTTAACCATCATATTTATCAAGCAAATAAAAAATGTCCCTTCTTGCCTGAGTGCTTGTAGGCAGTAGTGCCCATGCTGGAGAGGAAGGTTAGAGCCCTTGCAGGAGCCCAGGGTAGGTTAGAAGAGGCCCCAGTTCTCTGCCTGGGGACAGAGGACGGGAGGACATGGAGGCAAGAGTGAGCCACTTGGGAAGCTGCATACCTCCTTGGGCACCAGGCACACTTGAGTCAGTTGAATACAGCACACTGGCCGTGATGCTATTCATGCATACTGCGGGGCCGCACATGCCTCCTGGAGGGTGCCGGGCCGGCAGTGCTGGGCAGGCATTGGCTCCCTGCCCACCAACCCAGGTCTCAGTTTCTCTTATGCTGCACAGTGAGAAATCTGAGCAACATTGTCTTTAAAGCACTTTAGAAATGGGGCACTTGAGGTCAGTCACTGTTGATCATGTTTTTTATCCTTTAAAAGATCATTAAAATCCGTGCCCAGACGGAAGGAATCAACATCAGTGAGGAGGCACTGAACCACCTGGGGGAGATTGGCACCAAGACCACACTGAGGTGAGCCGGTACCCTGGGCCTGCCGGGGCCTCCCCAGCACAGCCAGGGCCCTCGCTGGGGTCATTCTGGACAATAAAGGCAGGTCCCTTCCTAGGGCATGGGACTCTATCCATCCGCTCTTCCTGGCGCGATGGGTGCCAGGGCACTTGAGTTTCAAATGCAGAGGACCTATCTGATGGTTTTTAACAAGCTAGAGTAAGGGTGAAGTCCCCATGTCCTGCAGCAGATGCTCCCCTCTGGTGGAGAGTGCTTTGACCCTGGGCCTTGTTGTGGCAGAGAAGATGCACAGAACTAGAGAGCAGGGACCATGTGGCAGCTCATTAGCCAGGGCCCTGGCTCCTGTTCTCCCGGTGGTGTTATGAGGCCTGGTAAATCTTTAACTTTTTTGATTTATTTAACCATCAAGCAAATAGAAAATGTCTGGGTGGTGGATATGGAGAGCCAGGGAGGAGCGCAGACATAGACAGTTCTCCTAATTGTTCTCCAGCGGCTCAAACGCAGGACCGGCAGAGCATGTCCCTTCACAGTGGCCTGACTCATTGTAAAATCATTGCTTCACAGTCCTCAGCCCTTCCCTACATCCCTTGAGTCAGTTCTTGCTCCTGAGGTTGAAGGCAGAAATGCAAGCTGTGAGGTTTGGATGAAGGGGTACTTTTTAAAACGGCAGAGTCTTCATGCCTTTGGATGGGCATGTACTTCCAGCTGGCTATGTTTTCATTTCCCTGCCATGTTAAATATCCCTATCTGTCGGACACCTGTATACATCTAAATTTGCAGTCCTTTTCCAGTAGCAGTGACATTACTTCCTACTGGAGGATTTGTAGACTGTACTAAAGATTTGGGGAATAGCACTTAAGTCTTCTTGGTGGCTCCTGGACCCTCTCTGATGGGATAATGACTGCAGCTCTCTGAGAAGTGACAACTTTGTCTCCCCTTTTCTGTGTTCGTAGCAGCTGGCACAAGCCTAGCACTGGGCTCTGCTCCTGGTGCCAGTGCTGCCTACTGATGTGGGGGGAAGGGGCTTTCTTCAGTGGCCCCAGTTTCACTCCAGCCCTGGCCCCTGTCCACTCTAGGTACTCAGTGCAGCTGCTGACCCCGGCCAACTTGCTTGCTAAAATCAACGGGAAGGACAGCATTGAGAAAGAGCATGTCGAAGAGATCAGTGAACTTTTCTATGATGCCAAGTCCTCCGCCAAAATCCTGGCTGACCAGCAGGATAAGTACATGAAGTGAGATGGCTGAGGTTTTCAGCAGCAAGAGACTCCCCAGGTGTGCCTGGCCTGGGTCCGGCCTGTGGGCGCTTGCCCCTGGGCTTGGGGCTGCCGTCCCCACTCAGGCGTGGTCTGCAGTGCTGTCAGTTCAGTGTGGAAAGCATTTCTTTTTAAGTTATCGTAACTGTTCCTGTGGTTGCTTTGAAAGAACCCTTCCTTACCTGGTGTGTTTTCTATAAATCTTCATAGGTTATTTTGATTCTCTCTCTCTCTCTCTCTCTGTCTAAGTTTTTTAAAAATAAACTTTTCAGAACAGTTTTAGATGTACAGAGTCATTGTGAACATACAATAGGGAGTTCCCATGTATCTTGTACCCAGTTTCCCTTCTTGTTAACATGTTACATCAGATAGCACATTTGTCACCGTGAATGACCAATACCGATGCATTATTATACTGCGTTCACATTTTCTCAGTTTTACCTAATGTCCTTTTTCTGTCCCAGGATCCCATCCAGGATAACCCATTACAACTAGTTGTCATGTCTCCTTAGATGCCTCTTGGCTGTGACATTTTCTTAGATTTTCCTTGTTCTTGATGACCCTGACAGTTTTGAGGAGGACTGATCAGGTATTCTGTAGAACACCCCTCAGTTGGGGTTTGTCTGATGCTTTTCTCATGAGTAGACTGGGATTGTGGGTTATGGAGACGAGGACTACAGAGGTGAAATGTGGTTCTGATCACATCGTATCATGTGTGGTTCTCATCACATGCTAGCAACATGACTCATCGTTGATGGTGAGCTTGACCCTTTGGCTGAGGTCATGTTTGTCGGGTCTTCTCACTGTAAAGTTACTCTCTGCTGCCTTTCCATACTGAATTCTTTGGAAGGAAGTCACTATATGCAGCCCACACTTAAATGGCAGGGGTTATGCTCACCTCTAGAGGACTGAGTATTTACCAAAATAATTTGGGATTCTGCATGGAAGATTGTATCAGAATGGACTTACGGAAGTTCATTGTATACTTTAGTAGATTTATTTTGTTGCTCAAATTGAGCCAGCTTTGGCCAGTGAGAGCTCTTGTCAGTTGGCCCGTATGTCCCTCTGAAGTGTCCCTATCTCTCTGGCCGAATCTCTGGGTTCGCCCACTAAGTAAGCAGCAAGGGCAAGTGCAGCACTGGGCAGTGCACCTTACTGGAATGTGCCTTCCCAGTAGGATGAGAGCTGCGTTCTTGCCCTTGCCAGGCCTGTCCTTCCCTGCTGGCTCCGTGGTGCCTGAGGTGGGGCTAAGTACCCAGACGCTGTTCCCAGCACTTGCTCCTTGTGCTAGTTCAGACTGGATCTCCGTGCTGTTATGATATGGGAGGCAGGGCTGACTAGGATGGTCATCTTGGTCCAGTGCTTTAGTTCAGACTAACTATGAACTCCTTGTGGGGCAAGCAGCATTGTCCTTCCATTAGGGACAGTCCCCTGTAGTCATGTCAAGGGGACAGTGGGAGGGGGCGGAGATGATGCTGGGGATTCCATCTAGCCTGAGAGGCCCCAGTCGTCCCTGCTGCCAGAGTGAATCTTCTCCCTCGGCCTGGCCCCTGAGGAGACACTGGCATGCACAGCAGTGGTGGTGGGACCCTTCATGAAGTCAGCTGTGCGTGTGGCCCATGCCGGCTGCCAGTGTCCTCTGAGGCTGCGCTTGTCTTTAGCCTCCCCACTCGAGCCATGTTAGACAAACAGAAGAGAGATGCAGCAAGAGCTTATTGCACCAGGGACTGTGTTCACACTCTGCGTTCCATGTTGCCTTCACAGTAGCCTGTGAGACTGGGATAGGTGTGCTAGCCCACTTCCAAGACCACTTCCACAGAGGAGGAGGGGACAGTTCAGGCAAGTCCCTTGGCCAGCTAGTGAGAGATGGAACCAGGATTTGAAATCAGGCTGCTTGGAACCTGTGTTCCTAACTCCTGGGGGCCATACTGCCTCCTTCTGTGTTGGCATTTAGCAGCAGCTAGGAGCTGTCAAGATCTGACCTTTGTACCAGGCAGGTGAAGGAAGCGGGGTCCGGTGTGGGGAAGGTGACCCACCTAGAGGACCAGAACCAGGCCTCTGCCCTGGCTGGGCCTCTCACTTGGGCTCCAAGCCTTTCATGGTGTTTAAGGAGCAAGATGGAAGTGGCGCTGACAGCAGATCTCACAGCCGCGGGTGGGGACACAGTCTTCTTTGGCTGCCCAAGGTACCAACATCCAGATCAGCCAGGTGAGGAGGGGACCGTGGTCTTGCTCTTCCTAGGCCACAGACCCCTGGTTCCTGCCCCTCAAATATCCTAGCTGAGGTGGTGCCCAGAGAGATGGCCCAGTTCGCTGGTCTGTGCTCCTAAGTGAGGGAGATGGTTCTGGATAGGTAGGAAGGTGGGATTATTTTAATTTTCCTCCTATTTTTTCCAGCAAGGCCTGTGATTATTACATTAATCTTCCAGGCGAAGTTTTTATGACTGATCCCTCACCAACTATGAGAAGTTTCTCCATCCATTACTAAGAGGGAAACAGACCCTGGTGGGGAGGAAAATATTTGTTACATCTTATCAGGCTGACACACAATCTAACAACAATTACAGCAGCCTCATTTTTTGTACTATTTCAGCTCCAGTGTGAAAAATTGTTGTAATATTAAAGTGAGGCAGGGTGGGGGCTGGTCATCGGAAGTGGTTGAATATTCCAGGCTCTCAGCCCAGGCTCTCTTGGGTGCCACCCAGGGAGCTGATTGGGTGGCTGAGGAGAGGGAGGGAGGAATTTTCACATAAATCCCAGCGCCCTGTCTCCTGTGCTAATGGCCCCAGAGATACTTGTGAGACTGGGAAGGGCTCTTGAAAGACGCGTCCCTGGCTCTGGCAGGGAAACCACCTTGTGCCCTGCCTCATTTTCTCAGTGCAGACACCTTCTTACTGCCACATGTCTTAGGGTTGCACCTGCCAGATTGATTGGTAGGATAGTTTGTTTTTTAGGACTAAATGAATCATGCTGTCACACCAGAGAGTGACTTCTTGGTTAGCAAACCTTTCTTAGCCATTTGTGTAATAAAATGGGGGTACAGAAGGGGGCTGGGGTTGCACTCCCAGTCGACCTCTATCTCTCAAACTGGCCAGCCCTGGGCGGAGCAGCTGGGGTACCCCAAGAAGGCCCTGCTCTGGAGGGCTGTGGGCAGAGGAGCAGTGGGAGGGGACCCAGGGGTTCTGGGGCTCAGCAGGGCATGGTATTGATTGCATTTTCCTCCTCTGTGTGGCCCTTGGTCCTAGCCCCATGAGTCTTTGGTTTCCTGGTGTGTGAGTGGGAAGTTCATATCCCATAGACCCATGTGAGGACTTGGTGAAGTGACCCACATGTAGCTGTATCAGGTACCCAAGAGACTAAGAGGCAGTAAAGAGTTCCTGATTCCTGGCCCACTTGGAAAGAGGTCACAGTTTGTCAAACTGGAGGAAGCAGCCTGCTAGGCCCTGCCCCTCCCTATCGCAGACAGCTGGCACTTGGATCCCTTAGGATCCCCCTGTGTTTGGAAAAAGCCCTGTAGCCCAGAGGGGCCAGCACTGGCTCAGGGCCACACAGCCCAAGAGCAGAGGGGGTAGCACGGGGCAACTGACAGAAACAACGCACTGCTTCTCACTGGGGCCCTAGCATCCCATCCTGGGTGAGGCTCAGCTAGGGCTGAGGCAGCCAGAGGGGGCGAAATGACCACCCCCTTGTCCCAGCCAGTGCTGGTGTTTGTCAGGTCAGACCTGCTCTCATTTGGTGTCTGGGAAAGAGGTCCCTCGGGAGGTAGAACAGTGTTCACCCCCTCCATCCGTGGTCATCCATTCATTCTCCACACAGAAGTTCCTCTTTCTTGCTTCCTCCAGTATGCAGCCACTCCCCTTCCATTTGTTCTGGGGAGAGCAGGCCATAAGAGGATAGGGGGTGAGGGAGGCCTGGGCTGGGGAGCTTAGGGTGCAGGGCGGGCCACGCAGCAGGGCCCCGGAACTGTGAAGGGGGTGGGCCGGCCACAGGGGCTGCCTGTCGTCCCCTGCTGCCCTGCCGCCCCTCCCGTCACTTAGCGGCAGGCATGGTGATTAATGGCCAGGCCGTGCCGGCTGGGCCGCCATCAGCGCGCGTCTCGGCGATGGATGCGGCTGTCAGGCCGGCCCGGCCCGCGCTGACCCCCGGGCAGGGGCCCGGCGCGATCAATGGGCGGCGCGCAGCGGGCGGCGGCTGGGCCGGCGCGATAAGATGGGCCGATGGGCGCCTGCCGATTGCCCGCTCCGTCACCCGCCGTCACCGTCACCGTCACGCCGCCAGCACGCAGATCAGCGCCGTCAGCGCCGCGTGATTAATGGGGACGCCGGCAGCTGCGGGGAGGGCGCGGGCATGCGGACCCCTCACCCAGAGGGACATGGTGGGGTGCGGGGTGCGGGCTGGGACGCCGCACACGGCACGCTGCACTTACACTGGAGCCGCATGCAGGGAACGGGGGACACGGCGGGATGCGGGCTGCAGGTCTGGGGCACACGGCGCAGGTTTTCACGGGGCTGCGCGCGCGCGTGTGTATGTAGTGAGTGGAGGTCCCGGTGCCACCGTGACACAAGGGCCTGAGTGACTTAGGCCTGAGGGGTGGGGGGAGGAGGGACCACACCTACTGTGACCTCCCCACCGCGATCCCTGCCTGGCCTAGGCCTCAGCTACCAGGTCCACCAGCCTCTTCGGTCTTTGCAAGCCTGCCCACTGTCCCAGCCATCTTTGAGAACCCAGACTAGACGGTCAGGACCCCGACCAAAACCCTTCCACAGGTCCCATGGCTAAATCCCAGGTTCCCCACCCTCCCGGCAGGCCCGCAGGAATGCCGGCCCCGCCTCTCCATGCCGGCCGCGCCTCTCCATGCCGGCCGCCCCCCTGTGCTCCTTTAGCTGTCATCGCAAGTGGTCCCGTCCCCCAGAGCTTCGTCCCTGGGTCGGGTCATGCTGTTGGGGACGCCCTGAGCGCTCTCAGCGCACCGTTGGCCCTGCTCGCTCCCCACCGGGTGACGAGGGCAAGAGCCGGCTTCCCACCCCCCTCCTCCGCGCCAGAGCGCACAAATCCCCACTCGAAGCGACCTGCCTCTGAGGCACTGCCCCTGCAGAAGAGCGCTGGTCCGCCTGGACCCACTCGGAACTCGGGAATCGGGAGGGAGAGGCTCGCCCAACCCAAATACCCACTTGCCGCCAGGGAGGAGCCGTGTGGTGCCAGGTGTGCAGAGAGGGGGCCGGAGGGCTTCCCAATGCCAGTGACAGGAGCGCAGCAGGGACAGCCGGGCGCGAGTGTGGGACTGACACGAAGCCCGAACTGCCAAGGAGAGCGAGACGAGGGGAAGGGGGGGCCCTGGGTGGACTGGGGCCTATCCCGTGGGCAGTGGGGATCTCAGGGCCAAGCGGCAGCGGAGGCAGGACCAGCCACTCTCCCTTTTCCCCTCGAAAACCACAGCCTTCCAGGGCCGCGCGGCACCCCGCGGGAGCTTGCGAGGACACAGCGCCCCCGTGTGGGCGGACGCGCACAGAGTCGCGCCCGTGGCGTTTCGGGCTCAGGCTCCGCCCCCGCCGCGCTGCCCCTCCCCCCATGGGGGCGTGGCCAGGCCTAGCCCAGGGATCCGAGATTCCAAGTCACACCCAGCACGACTTGGGAAGTCGCGACGAAAGTGCGCGACTTCCCAGCAAGCGAGGTTGAAGTCCCGGCAGGCAGGGAGGAAGGCGTGTGTCCCCCCGTGCATGCGGGGAAGGAGCAGTGGGGGAAGGCTGAGTTGGGCTTTCAATTAAAAAAAATGTGCATACACTTAGTTTTTTGATGCAAAATTGCCAAAGGCGTGTACCGTGAAAACCTCCCTCGACACCTGCCCCCTGCCTCCTGTTCCCTTTCCGGAAGCGCCTGCCTTACACCGGTGTGTTCCTCTAGAGATGGCCAGGACCTGGGTGAGGCAGCACACACTCCACAGGACCTTCCCAACACTCATTATGAAACATATCACATGGAAAACTGCAAGAATTACAGGCAATCGCCTCTCAGCCTTTGGCTAAGATCAGGTGTAGTGTTCTTATCACTTTAATATCTGCTATCTGAGGACAGTATGTTAAATGGATTTTTGGAGCAGGGAGATGGAATAGGACCTTGCTCTTTCCACTCCATGCATCCACCTGGTATTGCAGTACCTCCAGGAATAGTGCACCCCCTTTGGGGGAATAAAAAAAAGGATTGCAGGTGAGCCCCCATATCCCTGTCGTCTAGGCACTGCACTGCCCATCCCCCTGTCTGCCTGCCAGTCAGTCTTGTCAGTCTTCTGTGCATTTCAAAGTGAGTTGCAGATACAACAACCTCTGTAAATAGTTAAGCATGTGTATAATTATCTAGAGTTCAGTACTTGATTATGGTTTTTTAAGTTTTTTTTTTTTTTTGAGATGGAGTTTCGCTTCTGTTGCCCAGGCTGGAGTGCAATGGCGCCATCTCAGCTTACTGCAACCACCGCCTCCCGGGTTCAAGTGATTCTCCTGCCTCAGCCTCCCAAGTAGCTGGGATTATAAGCGCATGCCACCACACCCAGCTAATTTTGTATTTTTAGTAGAGATGGGGTTTCTCCATGTTGGTCAGGCTGGTCTTGAACTCCTGACCTCAGGTGATCCACCTGCTTTGGCCTCCCACAGTGCCAGAATTACAGGCATGAGCCACTGCGCCCGGCTGCTTATGGTTATTTTTAAACGTTAAAAATACAGTGAAATGTACAAATCCTAAGTGGAGCACTCCATGAGTTCTGACTAATGAAACCCAAATCCCAGCGAAGGATATTACTATTGCCCAGAAAGTTCCTTGTGCCAATCTCTAACACACTAGAGGCAACCACTGTTAGAATTTTTTTTTTTTTTTGCAATAGATTAGGTTTTCCTGCTCTAGAATTTCATGTAAATGGCATCATACAACATGACTTGTTTCTTTCACTTAGCTTTTGAGCTTCCTGAATGTTGTGTGTATGGATAGTTTGTTATTTTTTATTGCTGGGTAAAATGCCACCCTGTGGATCCACCACATGTATCCATTTGCCTGTTGATGGCCATCTAGGCTGTTCCCTATTTTTCAGCTATTATGAACATTCTTGTACAAGTCTTTGTATAGGCATATATTTTCATCTTGGGTTTCAATACCCAGGAGTAGAATAGCTGGGTGTAGGGTAAGTGTATGTCTAGTTTTATGGGAAATTGCTACACCTTTTCCTGATGTAGTCTATTAGTTGCTTCCTACCCCCCTTTTAAACACAAATGGTAGCATACGCTATTGTTTCTTGCTTTCTGTATTTTTCCTTGACAGCATGTCTTGGAGATTCTTCTAACTCAACATATAAAGAATGTCCTCCTAGTTCCTTTCCACAGGGAGGAGCTGCTGTAATTTATTCAGCCCCCTCCGATGGGCATTTAGATGTTTCTAGCCTTATTGAGCTGTGCTTTGAAGGATGAACAGGAGCTCCTTGTCAGGCAGACAGCAGAGGGAACAAGGCCCACAGGTTTGACAGACACTGCAGAACCCTTACTGCTGGGGCATGAGCTTTTAAGAGGAGAGGCACCTTCTGTTCCATTTCCCCATGAGGCTCAATAATGTTTGCTGAGTGGAAAGGAGTGGGTAATGTGGCCCTAGAAGGGATTGGGGCAGGGGAGTGAGGTGGGCACTACCACTTAGGGGCACACCTGGCTCTCCAGAACCAGGCATTGGTAGGTGCTGAAGTTCAGGTTGGGGCTTTTGCTGACTCTCGGACAGTGCCACATGCCCATCCCCTGGCCCTCATCAGGAATCTGTTGCTCTTCCCCAGGCCATGGGGCTCAGACCCCTCAGGAATGAGATGGGAGGCTCATCCCAGCCTTCCTGAGGACTTCATGCTGGCCTGGCTTCAGCAGGAGCAGGCTGGGGGCGGGGTATGGGGTAGGGCATCAGCAGGTCCAGGGAGGCAGTGGTAAAGCAGCACCATGGATGGAGCGGAGTGCCAGTTGAAGCGGGTGCTGCCCCTGAGCCAAGGGCAGCAAGGGGAAGCTCCAGGGGTGGGGCCTGTTTCCCTAGACCCCTCATTCCTTGCCCCAGCTAGGCCCCTAGCAGAAGTACCTGCAGGCAGGACCAGCAGCCAGACAGGGACTTGGAGTAGGAAGTGAGCCTCAGGCTTTTTGTCCTGGCTCGGGAGCTAAGTGACTTTTGGCCACACTCTATTTCCCTGGGCCTCAGTTTCTTCACCTGTAAAATGGACGGACTTGTTTCCTCCTGGGCCTCTTGTGGGGTGAAGTGAGAGCACATGTAGGAAGTGGCTGGGACAGTGCCTGCCCCAAGGGAAAAAGTAGAGTAAGCCTTACCCCTCATCACTGCATTAGTTCCCTGTGCACGGGGAGGAGCCAGGTGGAGAGACGCCAGGGCCTGCCATCTTGAAGCATGCGTGGCTGCTGGAATGTGGGCTCCGTTTGCTCTCAGGCAAGAGGGGCCACGGCCACAGGTGCAAACAAATACCTGAGGCACGAGAGATGGCCTACTGCTTCCCTGGGGCAGCAGGTTTTCTAACATATTTATACTGGCAAGCACCCGGCCTGCCTCAGCAATTCACAGCGCCTGGCTGGTCTGGAGCCTGAGGCCACGTGCTGTGCTCCTCTCCAGGGCTTCCCTGAGCCCTGAGGCCAGCAGGTGCAGAGGGAGCGCGGGGCAGACCTGGCTGCACATGTGTCCTGGCAGTCTGAAAACACAGTGCTGAGGTGTGGCTTCTGCAAGGCCAGGCCCACACCTGTCCATCAGGTGGTCTCAGAGGAACCATCCTGCTCTGACCCAACTCCCCTTGGAAATCAGTTTCCAAGACAAGGTCTAAGACTACAAGGAAATACTGAGGCTGGAGCCCAGCAAAGGAGTAACGACCTCCCACAGCCCTGGTCAGGCCTGCCCTGGGGTTGCCCACCCACCTGCCCCTCAAGTTCCTGAGGAAGCACCAGGCCCGGGTGGTGGGGACGGCGGCAGGTTTGGGGTGAGGCCCTGTCCAGGACTGGGGAGAGTGGAAATGTGGCCTACCACTGGGGGCTTGGTGTAGAAACAGAAAGACTTCTAGACACGTTCTAGGGGAGCAGCCACAAGCCTGCCACTCCCACCCACACAACACTGGGTCCTTCTGGCTTGCCTACAGGTCGGGTCTGAGGCCAGCCTCACAACCAAGTTAAGACTTCTCCAATCACCAGCTGGGTACTGGAGCTGAGGCTCAAAGGGCTTCAAGTTATGGGGCCCTAGGCTCCTGCTAGAAGGTTCCCACTCTTCCACAGGGTGGCAGGCGCCCTGGCTCAGCGGAGGCCTCTGCATTCTCACGGGACAGCCAGTGCACTCTGCCTCACGGGCAGAGCCCTGCAGCAGTTCCACATGTGGCCCAGCACCCATATCACTTTATCACAAATGTGAGCACCAGGTTGACATGACCATCAGAAGGGAACTTTTCCAGGCAAAATGCCTGAGTGCCCCAGCCAAGCCTTTGACACACATAAAGCTGCAACCAAGCTTTGCGCCTCACTGGCCTTTTTGGGAATAAAATCTAATTTAAAATTAAGAGAACATGATCAAGTACCTTGTAAAAAACTGGCTTTATTTGTCACTTATTCACCTTATCTCAGTTATGCCATTTTGGCGTCCACAGTGACAGTCCCCTGGAAGCTGGGGTCAGCCCCCACCCACCCACCGTGACCATCACCCACAGGGCGTGAGTGTGGGCCTTGCAGGGCCCAGCCGATGGTTACAGGCTGCAGGCAGGACTATGGGGCTCCTCCTGAGGCCTGGTGCCCTCCAGCCCCCTGCGCACCAGCTTGGGTACAGCTGCCTGCCTGCCAGAGGCCAAGCATTCCTAAGCGTGGGCTGGGGGAGGCCCTGCCCCTCTGTAGCAGCAAAGCGGACAGGGCAGTGGGAGAACCATGTGGGTAGGAGGGCATCAGGTCTCAAGAGCCTCTCCCCTGCTCAGGACTGGGTCTAGACAAGGCCACGTGTGATAGGGTGGTAAGCCCTGGGCCATATGGAGGAGCCTGGGGCCCATCTTGGTTCTGCTGCTGAGTTGCTGGGTGGCTTTAGGCAAGTCCCTTCTTGTCCCTTGGTCACTCTGTTTCCTGGCTAGCACTGCCAGCAAGGTCTCCAGAGTGTGCCCCTCTGCCGGGCTGTGGCAGTGGCCCTGTGCTTTGCAGGCTGCCGTGTGCCCACTGTCAGTGTGGGGTCTCCCCGACAGGCTGCACGCACCCCCAGGCCCCCTTCTTAGGATCAGGGCATCCTGCAAAACATCCTTGGTCCCACCAATGTCTAAAGCCAGCTCGAAACCTCGAGCTCCTCAGGATCTTAGCACCCAACTCTGCTGCCCTTGCTGCTGGGCAGTGCCTGTCCTAAGAGGGGACTCCCTAAAGGCCAGAGAGAGGGTGCTCATCTCCAGGACCTAGGCCACCTGTCAGCACAAACAGAACTTATTCCAGACATAAACATGAGTCTTCTTATTTCAAACACTGGAGCAACTGATCAACACCACCACAGCCCATGCACCCCGAACCTGACTTCACTACCAACCTTGAGCCTGTGCTGTCCTCTCTCTGCTGACGACACTGGTGACGCAGAAAGAAGTTGGTGGTGTCTGCTCACTTGCGTGCAGTCCTAAGCACAGTAAGAAAATTCTGAACACAGCTGGGTGATCTTCAGCCCAGAAGGTGTAGGGGCTTGTGAGCACTAAGTCAG
Source organism: Pan troglodytes (assembly GCF_028858775.2). Taxonomy (NCBI): domain Eukaryota; kingdom Metazoa; phylum Chordata; class Mammalia; order Primates; family Hominidae; genus Pan; species Pan troglodytes. The sequence continues at coordinate 131,300,197 of NC_086015.1, read as the reverse complement.
TTTCTGTCCATGTCTGATAGCTACCACAATGTCTCCCCTTGCTAGGGCAGCTGCGAGGAGACGTGTCCAGTGATGACTGGCAGAATCTGGACAAACGGACATCACTGCAAGGGTCTGTCCACCTAGCTTGGCCAGGCTCAGCTTGGCAGAGCTGATGACCCAAGTGGACTAAACACGGAGCTAGCAGAAACAGGCAGACTCTAAGCCCAACCAGAAGAGTCAGCTAGAAGAGCCAATAGGTGCACAGACAAATCCACAGATGGCCAGGAGTGTCTTCTGGGAAAGCCATCCCTCTCTTTTGGAAGAAGTTCTGTCCTTAAAAAAAATCACTTTTAAAATAAGGGAAAACAATGGTGTCTTAGAGAGAAACAGTCCTAAGCCAGATATTCCCACGCCTGATTGTGAAGGAGACATGCCAGCAAGGTCCCACGTCTCCGGGAAATACATGATCTGCTCCCAGCTTCACACCCTACTGCCAAAATGAAATGTAGACATTTCAGTGTTTGTGCTTCCAACCAGAGTGAGAAATTCCCTTTGTGGGGAAACAGGTGAGACGGCTGCAGCCGCATACGGCACTGAGAAGGTGCAAAGGTTAAAACAAAAGTTACATGGACACTTGGGGACAATCCTATACCATTCCCACTTCTCTGGCAGTCGGCTGAATAAAATTTCACTTTCACAGTTCTTTTTGCCAATGCCAGGATAAAAAGCAAAATTTTAAATTGGAAAATGTCTAGCACTTTACACAGTGGAATGAAAGAATACAAAATTCAAAAACATTATTAAACAAAAGTCCATATGCCACAGCAGCATGCGCCATGATGAGAGCTCCCCTTCCGAGGCGCTTCTGGAGCAGCTTCCTCAACCTGTCCGGGAGATGGGCTCAGAAGAGCAGGGCCCCCATGCTGCCAACCTCGCTTTGCTCCTTAACGAAGATCTCAAAGTACTGGTAGATGATTGTGACTGCGAGCAGGATCCCAGTTCCAGACCCAATGGCGCCCAGGAAGTCAGCCAGGACCGAGAGGGCCCCGATGCACAGCCCACCAAAGGCCGCGGCTGTGGGGATGTACCTGGGGGAGGGGACACAGTCAGCTCCCGGACACCCACAGAGCTCCCCGTGAGCCAGGCGGCCAACAGGCTCACCTGAGACTTTGGGACCTAATGCCTCAAAGGCCCCTCTGCTGTCTCCTAGAAAGTCATCTACTAACATGCTAACGCTCTAGGCCAAGGCGCTGCTGTCCAGGCAGTGGCCACACTGGCCACACGTGGCCAGGGGACTGTGACTAGACCAAACTGAGATGTCACATAAGATTTTGGAGATTTGAAGACAAGGATGTAAAATATTTCATCATGGTTTTTCTTAACATTAATTATAATGTTGAAATGATACTTTGGATATACTAGGTTAAATATATTAAAATTAATTTCACCTGTTTCTTTTTACTTTTTTAATGTGACTTCTAGAAATTTAAAAAACTACATGAAATTGAATTCTACTTCTACTGCACGGTGCTGTAAATCCAGCAGCTTAATATTAAGAGAATGAACTAAATTGCCTACCATCCCTGCTAGGGATTAGAAAATGATCTGAAGTTTGCAATTCTGGCTTTTCCTGTGGTTGCTTCCTTTAGGTAAGGCCCATAGGAGGACAACCTGGTCTGCAGCTGACTTTGTAGCCAGCTTTGTAGGAACACGGCCATGCTCATTTGTCTGTTGTCTGTCTGTGGCTGCTTCTGAGTGACGATGGAAGAGATGAGTAGTTGTAATGAGGACTGTGCAGACTGAAGAGTGCTGTGGCAGCATCTAAGGTCACCTGGACTTTGCCCTTCCTTACCTAACTGCTCCATCTCCAAGGGTACAGCTGTATCTGGCACCATCACCTCTGGCCCAAACTCTCACCACAGCCTGGCAGGTATGTGGCCTCCCCCTCTCCCTCTCTAGCGTGGTTTCGTGTATTAGCACTGACCTTCCTGAGAGACTGCAGGCTCCATCCCTTCTGCCCTGCTTCAGATGTACATCAACCCCTTCCGTGCCCAGCCACTGCCAGCCTCTCTAGCCTTAACGCCACCGCAGGCCCCAAAATGCACTCAGATGCCAGGACCTGCCTGCTCTGAGCTCAGAGTGACCCTCCTCCAGGGCGCTCTCTTCAGCACCCCACCGGCATGAGCCAGGGTGAGGGTCCCGCTGCCAGTCACAGCTGTTGCTCTCAGGACCCTTACCGCACTGTCTCCTACCCGCCTGGCCACATGCTTCCATCTCCTTACCCAGTGGCTCCCTCTGGAGGAAAGGGGCTGTAAGTGTTTATTTTTACGTCTCCAGTGTCCAGCACTTAGCAAGTTTATAAATATTTAACATTTAATTCTGTCCTGTAACCCAAGGATAAGATTTAGTGACCCAGTAAGTGCTAGGGCCTATCAGGATGCCCTGCATGGAAAGAAACAACACATGTCCACAGACAGGAGGTTGGGGACCTGGGGCCACCACTCACCGGTTGAGTTCATGGACCATGGAGGTCTCTCGGTGGCCTCTCATCACCATCTGCTGCTCCTTCAGCTGCTTTGCAACCTGCAGGGTGCCCACAGGGGAGAAGTTGGAATTGGAGGCTGAAGGGGAAATAGGCATTCCAAGTGGTACTAAACAGTTACAGATCGCCTCTTCGAGCACTGACAATATTCATACAGAGAACTTTAAAACTGCCGCAAGGAAGTCATATGACAAAGTCTAACTTTACAGTGTGGATTCAGATTCTCATACCCACAGCTGATCTACTGCTGGACTCCATCTGTCAGCCCTTAAAGCTTCTGAACTGCCCCCTAAAGGACGACGATCTATCTGCATGTGTCACAGACCATTATTTATGATGAGGTGACAAGTCCACACCCCTTATACCAGTCACACTTTCATCACCCTTCCAGAAAGTTTTGCTTCTACTTACATCTTTGGCAGAGGAACCTGAGACCTCAATCCACGTTTTGGAGAAGAATGCACAGGAGCCCAGCATGAACACTATGTATACAACTGCATGGACCGGGTCTTCTAACACGGAGCCAAAAGATTCTGGAGGGGACAGGTAATAGCAAAGGCCACCAACTGGATAAGCACGTGCTGGGCCCCCAGAAGACGTGTCCTGGGGAAGAAGAAACCAAACGCATGTGAGTGCTCCTTCATTTTACTTTAGCATCAAGGCAAAAATAGTTCTGAGCAGATGAAAGAATGCAATTTTACTCAGTGCCCACAGTACAATTTTTTTACTGAAAAGATAATTTAATGTGCTGAATTTGTAAAAGGCACAATGGAAAATATCTTCGGATGAAATATCTGTTCATGAGCAAGACACTGATAGAAACCACTGCAACTTAGCTGCATTGCTAGCTCATCTTCAAAGAGCCTACTTACCGACCAGGTGCCCAGCAGGCTGACCAGCAAGTTGCCACTGAAGCGAGCTGAGAGCATTTGGGAGATGACATAAAGGTTGGACACCAGGGCAGACTGCAGGATGATGGGGATGTTGGATGTATAGAAGAGCTTGATGGGATAGGTGTTGTACTGGCCACGGTAGCGGGCCGACTTGATTGGCAGGTCCACTCGGAAGCCCTGAGAAGCCAAACAGAACCAAATCCCCTTCACTGCCTCATTTCAGCCTGCTGCACAGAAACACAGCCCAGCCGGGGACTGTCCAGTGGGCCACAAGGGAGGAAATCCTGTGTGCTGGTTCTGGGGCTCCCAGTTCTGAGAGCTTGTGCCCACTCCTTACCCACCACTGCACTCCTGCACTTGGCACATCCAGAAGGGGCCCAGAAAAGCTGGTTTAAAAATACACTGAAGGCTAGGCGTGGTGACTTACACCTGTAATCCCAGCACTTTGGGAGGCCGAGGTGGGAGAATTGCTTGAGCCCAGAAGTTCGATACCAGCCTGGGCAACACAGACTCCGTCTCTACAAAAAATAAACAAAACTGGCCGGGTGTGGTGGTGCGCGCCTGTAGTCCCAGCTACTCAGGAGGCTGAGGTGGGACAATCACTTGAGCCTGGGAGGTCTAGGCTGCAGTGAGCCGAGATCATGCCACTGCATTCCAGCCTAAGCAACACAACGAGACCCTGTCTCACACAAAACAAAACATGGAAGCAAGCACGGTGGAATGATCCCCACCCCCGCTTTTTTTTTTTTTCCAAAAGACAGAGCCTATCACATTACATCCACATCTGTGTGGAATATGGAGAAAAGCCTGGAGGCCACACACCCAAATCCCAAGGGCGCTTCTCTCTAGCTGGTGATGTTTCCTGAGCTTTTACACTGGCTCTGAGGCAGGGCCACTACAGCAGTGGCCTCACACCTTATAATAGTTCCTTACAGTGTTTTTAATCATAAACAGAAAAGCTAAACTTTTCTAGGAATACAACTTCTCCCTCTGAAACCCTTGGAGACTAGAAAGGGTTTATTTTTATGAACTCCCAGTACCTAGAACAGGGCTCGGAATACAGAGGATTTAAAAATTAAATACTTAAGGCCGGGTGCGGTGGCTCACGCCTGTAATCCCAGCGCTTTGGAATGTGGAGGCAGGCAGATCACGAGGTCAGGAGATCGAGACCATCCCGGCTAACACGGTGAAACCCTGTCTATACTAAAAATAAAAAAAAATTAGCTGGGTGTGGTGGCAGGCACCTGTAATCCCATCTACTCGGGAGGCTGAGGCAGGAGAATCGCTTGACCTGGGAGGTGGAGGTTGCAGTGAGTCAAGTCGAGATCACGCCACTGCACTCCAGCCTGGGCAACAGAGCAAGACTCCGTCTCAAAAAAAAAAAAAAAAAAATTCTTAATGATCTGACTGCAAATTCTGGCAAAGCCCCTAAAGAGATAGCTTTTTATTAAGCAGGAATCTGGCTTAGTCTCAGCAGAAGGAATGGGAAAAGCATGTAGCTGGTATAAATACCTTTCACAAACATCAAACTGCCTTTCATCTCTGTCCCTTCTTTTAAATAAACACCAAAATACAAAGTGGACCATCAAAAAATACAAAGATCAATCCAATTACAGGAAAACAATAGCAGTTCAGGTCTCTTACTCAGAAGCAAGTTTAAGAGATGGAATACTTTTAAAGGTAAGACAGCTTAAGAAGATAGGCCTTTTCCGAGATGCAGAAGTTACCTATAAATATCATACAAACTTTCTATAAGAGAGCAATGAGGTTTCAGAGCTAGAGTACTTTTTGCTTCTCTTGAACTAAGAACTTAAAAATGTATCTTACCTGTCGATAGGCCCAACCCAGAGGAACATGATTTCACATATGTTAGAACTGCCTTAATTTTGTTTCGTTAATGGCAGGTCCCATGACTCAATGAACATGCTTGTCCAGCTCATCTGGAAACCTGCTGCCTTCAAATACCATCTCATCGTTTCAACACAATATGATGACAGCGCACCCCACAGAGTGGGGGACTGCACACAAGGCATTCTGAAACTTAAATCCAGACCACGGAAACTCCCTGGGGTTGGATCTGGACGCACCTGGAAATAGATGACCACTGCAAAGACAAAGATGGTGGCGATGAGATTCATGAGGTTGGGAAGATTCTGGCGGTAGAACGCCTCCCGAAGGGCTCGGACCTTGTCTGTGCGTGTGGCCAGCAGATGGAAAAGTGCGATGATAGCACCTTCAAATTCCATTCCTGTTGGCAGAGGAGGAGACAAATATGAAGGAACGAACAGGCAACTCAATTTGCTTCTAGCCTTCTTAGCAGACAAAATAAAAAGAGGAAAACAAACAAGTTATTAGACTCATGGTGCCCATAGCCACAGGGATACAGCATGTATTATTCTCATCCCTCCCTTCTCTTCTGTAGAGAATTCAAACTACAGAAACGGGCTATTCTGGTTTGTTTTTGATTTTTTTTAGACAGGGTCCCTCTCTCTCGGTTGCCTAGGCTAGAGTGCAGTGGTGTGGTCGCAGCTCACTGCAGCCTCAACCTTCTCCTCCTGGGCTCAAGTGATCCCATCTCAGACTTCCGAATAGCTGGGACTATAGGCGTGCTACCACGCCTGGCTAATTTTTTATTTTTTATTTTTGTACAGTTGGGGTCTCACTATGTTACCCAGTCTGGTCTCGAACTCCTGACCTCAAGCAATCCTCCCGCCTCACCCTCCCAAAGTGTTGGGATTACAGGTGTGAGCCACAGCACCCAACCACTATTCCACTTTTTAAAATTAATTGGTCTCATTTCTTAGGCACATGAGTCAGTGGCCACCAGAGGTGTGGAACGATGATAATTTATAAAAATAAAAGCAGACTCTGCTGAACTCTAGCTGAAAGGGGTCATCCACTGAAGAGGGGGCTCAGAGCTGGCAAATCTACTTTCCTGGAAAATCCTGAGAAGTACAAGTACCCATTCAACAGCTCTGAAGTGCAGGCTGCCCTTGGCTGGTGAGTGGGGAGGCTCCAGCTCTCTGCTTCTCACACCAAGGATACAAGTACAGAGGATATGCTTGCGTCCACCATGTGGTCCCATCCAAATGACACCCTGCCAGGAGATGCTCCTGAGGGAGGCAGGCCTAGGGGTGGAGTGAGCTTACTGAGGGACTGAGGGATATAGGAAAGGGACCCAATCTGAGAACCAGACAACAGAGTAACAAGTGAGAGGAAGGCGGGGAGTGTGGTGCATTATTAAGGCCTAAGTTTTAGACATCAGCAAGAAATTTACTTACGTTAAAAAACTAAAAAGCGAAAGAAAGAAACAAGTGATAACCTCTGCCGTTCCAGTACAGCATAACCATCCCATAATGGAAGCCTGGCAACTCACGCTGCTTCTACTGGCAGAAAGCTGGCATTACTTCCAGAGACAGGGTCTCTGTGGGCAGTGTGGGGTCATGGTATCGGTACTCTGAGGAGCACTTTTAAAAAAGTCAAATAGGAGTTGGGCATGGTGGCTCACGCCTGTAATCCCAGCACTTTGGGAGACTGAGGCGGGCGGATCACAAGGTCAGGAGTTCAAGACCAGCCTGGCCAAGGTGGTGAAACCCTGTCTCTACTAATAATACAAAAAAATTAGCCGAACATGGTGGCGGGCGCCTGTAATCCCATACTCAGGAGGCTGAGGCAGAGAATTGCTTGAACCCGGGAGGCGGAGGTTGCAGTGAGCCGAGATGGCGCCAATGCACTCCAGCCTGGGTGACAGAGCAAGACTCCGTCTCAACAACAAAAAAAAGTCAAATAGGGACTATATTTGATGGCCACTTTGGAGTACAATTAATTTTACATGACAGATTAAATAGGAAAGCTGAAACTGAAGGTCAGACCGTACTTAGAAGACCCATCTAGTACTGTGGAACTTGTCAAACGTGTCCATTCCCTTGTGCCTAACAGTGAAATAGAGTGAGTTGTAAGAAATGAAGACATCCTACAAAAAGGAAAGCTTCTATTCAACCAAAATAACTTGGTAGCTGAGGGAATGGGAAGAGTAACCAAACTGATGGTATGTGGGGTTTGCCTTTTAAAAGCACATTAAATAAAAACTTGAGAAGGGATCACTTTAACCCAAAGGTAATAATTCTGTCCTCTGGACCCAGATCTGGATGGTGAGCCTAGAGAGGTGGCCCAAATCCGTAGTTCAGCTCAGGAGCCATCCAGACCCCAAGTGCCTGACATTGAGTTTGGGTGCTGCAGGTGTGACATCTCCAGATTGTGTCTCTGGATGCTGTCAGGAGTAGGTTCTGCTCCCTGATTTTCCTTTCATAGAACAAATCTTCCAACTTTCACTTTTACTCCTCCCATGACTAAAAAGCAAGTGAATCTAGGAAAAGGTGAAACTAAAGAACTCAAAAGCACTGTTCCCAAGTTTCTAACACGTGATAGCTAGGACCACCTGCTACATCTTCCTGGACCATTCCGAGATGACATGTCAGGCAGACCATCTAACCAATATGACCACTGACCTCCTCTGCTGTGGCTTCTGTGAAAGAGACACCATGTCCTAACTGGCCATCATGTCCTCATCTCACCCTGTGGCGGTCTTTTGTCAATTCCCATCCTTTCCACCTTTTGGTCCTGTGTGACAAGGCTGGCCTGTTTCCCCACGGTTTCAAATTTGGGACTAATTCCCAGTTCTGGATTGTTCCTGCTGCCCAGGGAAACAGCAGTGATTACTGTCTCTGCCTGTAGAATCTCATTCAACAGCCTCCCCGGTCCCAAGCCAACCTGCAACATCTCCAGGCACAGCTGCAAAGCTGCCGTCCCAGCTGTGCCCTCTGTGTGGCTCTCCCTGCCCCTCCCTAGGCTCTCCCTCTAGCACCACCCACTGCCTACATGCAGGCCATGGGGCACAGCCCTTCCTGAATGCATCTCGTGTCAGCCAGGTCCCAAACATGAGCAACTGACATGTAGACACACTGACTTCAAGGCCAGACAAACCCACCTTTGCTTCTTAGTTTTCCCCCACCTTGAAAGTGCCTCTCTGGTCCCCTCTCTCAATTTGCTTCCTCCAAATGCCCTCACACAGTGCTCTCCTGTAGGATGGCTTAATTGGGGCTGGATTACTGCTGCACGCACCTAGCTGCTCTCTCTGCCTTTCAGTGCAGAGCAAATCACTTCTTCCAAACTCTGGCTCCCATTACTCAATGCCCTGCTGCAGAATGGAACATGAGCCTCTGGCGGCTACTACTGGGCTGCTAAGCCACCAGGGGCTCCCCTCTGACTTCACTTCCTTCCCACTCAGGCACTCCCCAAAAGCCAGTCACCATGATGGTCTTGACAAATACCTGAACTCCTACAATGCCATCCCCCTCTTGCCTTTTTACATCCTGTCAAACTTTGCCTTCTGGACCTGCTTCTCCCAATTTACCTTGGATTTCCTAAATTTATACAAAGTACTCAAGGAAGCATCAAATGTGATCTTGCCCACTCTTCTCTATGGCTCCTTACCTCAAGCTCCACTCTCCTTTGTAACCTGTTAGGCACATGCAGCCTTCAATTGTTTGGGGACCAGTTTTCCATCTCATTAATGAGATAATATGGTCTCTGGAGGCCAAGGACTCTGTTTCCAACATTCAATTAAAAGAAAACTCTCAAATATGCATGATTATTTCTCCTGGAATGCTCCTCAGTGAAGAAGATATTTAGTGCCAAAAAATGTTTATTTCCTTTCCCTAATAAGTCACACTCTCTAAGGCTTCCCTTGTATGTTTTGAACTTTTTATTAAAAACATGCTGTTACAAGATTTCCACGGCACTTGGTGGATGTAGCACAGCATGCCAATGTTTGATATACATCTACCAGGAGCCAGGCATCACGTAATTTCATGTTGCTTCTCACTGCATCCTGGTAACCAAGATTCAGTGGTGCAGGAATCTGCCCTTAAAGCCACGTATGTATGACTAACAGGAACAGCCAGGATTTGAACGCAGGTGCTAAGCTCCAAGTTCAGGCCTTTTTCAGAAAGCTGCCCCTTGCATGACCAAGTGCTTTGGTTTAGGAATTTCATTTTTAGAAACTTATTCACTGAGAGCAGCTGCCAAAATATACAAAGATGAACACATGAGGACAGTTATGGTTTCAATGTTAACAATAAAAAAACCTGGAAATGACTTAACGTTGCTTTATCGTTGCAATATAAGCTTATACTGTGCTAAGAAAAGTGAGGCAGGATTGTGTATTCTGACATGCCAAACATCCAGGAGATATTTTTATATGAAAAGTGCAAGTTAGGTATCATCATAATTACAAGCCTATTTGTGTTTTTAAAACTTTGCAGATGGACCCAAAAACCAGAAGAGATAAACCTAAAACTGACATTATTTTTCTGTGGAATGGGGGGATTTTTGTCTTCTGCTTTGCATTGCTCAATTGTTTTTGCTGAAAGCTGTTGCCATCAGGGGAGCGCAGGGCCCTTACCTCGGCCAGTGTTGACAGTGGTGGGGCTGAATGCCTTCCATACGATGGTTTCACAGATGTTAGTTGCAATGAAGAGAGAAATACCAGAGCCAAGGCCATATCCTTTTTGCAGGAGTTCATCCAAAAGTAGGACAATTAAGCCAGCAACAAAGAGCTGTAAAAATTCAAAAATACAAGACTATGTGTTACTGCTCCCCATGGACACAGTTCCATCCTTCAGTAATTGGGTTCTCTGATATAAACGCTGAAGACGGAGTGAGATCACATCCTCAGCCCCAGAGAGCGGTCAGTAAAGCCTTTCTCTGCTGAATTCAGAGGGCTAACCCAGAGTCTTAGGCTTCTGCTTCCTTTCAGTAGGAGTTCCTTTTAGGTGTGCTTGAGATTTGTTATGTGAGAATTGTAGGTAAGTGTGAGGGGCTACTCAAAGGGAGATGTTAGCATAATAATTACCTGAATGGTGATTAGCAGGCAAATTCCAGCACCCATTTCAGAAGGGTCCCCATACATCCCAGTCATCACATACACGATAGACTGGCCGATAGTAATGATCATGCCAAATACTAGAATTGAAAGAAAGAAGTGTTTTCCAAGTGGGTCACTACACAGAACAAAAGAAACAATTAAGAAACACCCATTCAACGCCAGGCACGGTGGAGAACAAAGATGAAGAGCAGTGATACTACCTCCAAGGGGCTCGGCTGAGAACGCGCTAAACCATCACATCAGCAAAGTACATAATGAATCAAAAGCCTTTGAACAAAAGCACACTTCTTCTTTAGTTTTACCTTTTCCTAGATTCACTTGCTTTTTAATCATGGGAGGAGTAAAAGTGAAACTTGGAAAATTTGTTCTATTCAAAGAAAATCAGGGAGTAGAACCTACTCCTGACAGCATCCGGAGACACAATCTGGAGATGTCACACCTGCAGCACCCAAACTCAATGTCAGGCACTTGGGGTCTCGATGGCTCAAGAGCTGAACTACAGATTTGGGCCACCTCTCTAGGCTCACCATCCAGGTCTGGGTCCAGAGGACAGAATTATTAGCTCTGGGGTAAAGTGATCCCTTCTCAAGTTTTTATTTAATGTGCTTTTAAAAGGAAAACCCCACGTACCATCGGTTTGGCTGCTCTTCCCATTCCCTTAGCTACCAAGCTATTTTGGTCTAATAGAAGCTTTCCTTTTTTTTTTTTTGAGACGGAGTCTCTGTCGCCCAGGCTGGAGTACGGTGGCATGATCTCGGCTCACTGCAACCTCCACCTCCCAGGTTCAAGCGATTTTCCTGCCTCAGCCTCTGGAGTAGCTAGGATTACAGGCACGTGCCACCACACCCAGCTAATTTTTTGTATTTTTAGTGTAGACAGGGTTTCACTGTGTTAGCCAGGATGGTCTCCAACTCCTGACCTCGTGATCCACCCACCTCAGCCTCCCAAAGTGCTGGGATTACAGACGTGAGCCACGCCTGGCAAAAGCTTTCCTTTTTGTAGGGTGTCTTCATTTCTTACAACTCACTCTATTTCACTGTTAGGCACAAGGGAATGGACACATTTGACAAGTTCCACAGTACTAGATGGGTCCTCTAAGTACGGTCTGACCTTCAGTTTCAGCTTTCCTATTTAATCTGTCATGTAAAATTAATTGTACTCCAAAGTGGCCATCAAATATAGTCCCTATTTGACTTTTTAAAAAGTGCTCCACAACAATTAGTTCTTAATGCAGGAAAACATTCAAAACATTGTCAAGACCAAAGAGAAAACTGCCAATTTGTGCTTGTACTTTTTTTGTTTTCTTAGTGTTTTTTATTTTGTTTTAAGAGACAGGCTCTGTTGCCCGGGCAGGAGTGCAGTGGTGCACTAGCAGCCTCAAACTCCTGGGCTTAAGTGATCCTCCCACCTCAGCCTCCCTAGTAGCTAGAACTACAGGTGCATCACCACACTTGGCTAATTTGTTGTTGTTGTTTTGTAGAGATGGGGTCTCTCTCACTGTGTTGCCCAGGCTAGTCACGAACTCCTGGCCTCAAGCAATCATCCTGCCTTGGCCTCCCAAAGTGCTGGGATACAAGTATGAGCCACTGCTCCCAGCCACATGTGTGTATTTTAAAATCCTAATTTTTATCTAAAACTGACAAGTTTAAATAGATGTGTTTCTTGGCTGGGCGCTGTGGCTCACGCCTATAATCCCAGCACTTTGGGAGCCTGAGGCGGGCGGATCACGAAGTCAGGAGATCGAGACTGAGACCATCCTGACTACCACAGTGAAACCCCGTCTTTACTAAAAATACAAAAAATTAGCTGGGTGTGGTGGCGGGCACCTGTAGTCCCAGCTACTTGGGAGGCTGAGGCAGGAGAATGGCTTGAACCCAGGAAGCGGAGCTTGCAGTGAACCAAGATCACGCCACTGCACTCCAGCCTGGGCGACAGAGTGAGACTCCGTCTCAAAAAAAAAAAAAAAAAAAAAAAAAAAAAAAGATGTATTTCTCATTCAATTATTCACCATACTAATTTAAGACCTGTAAAACATGCTGGTGTAGGCGAAAAGATGACTGGATAGGAGACTGTAAATATCATTTCCTAATTAATGTTTTTCAGCAAACAGAGGCTAAATATGGCTAATTTTGATGACTAGTAATTGTTACTAGTAACACTTATTATTAGATATGAGGCAAATACCATTATTATCCCCATTTTTACAGATGAAGAAACTGAAACATAAGAGCTATCATCTAACTTTTCCCCAGATCACAGAGCTGGTAAATTATACAGCTGGACTGACAGGATCACCTTTTCTTCAGTTAAATTCTTTTTTTTTTTTTTGAGAGAAGTCTTGCTCTTGTCCCCCATGTTTGAGTGCAATGGCTTTATCTCGGCTCACTGCAACCTCTGCCTCCTGGTTCAAACAATTCTCCTGCCTCTGCCTCTCAAGTAGCTGGGATTAAGGCACTTGTCACCACGCCTGGCTAATTTTTGTATTTTTTAGTAGAGATGGGGTTTCACCATGTTGGCCAGGTTGGTCTCAAACTCCTGACCTCAGATGATCCGCCCGCCTCAGCCTCCCAAAGTGCTGGGGTTACAGGCGTGAGCCACCGCACCCAGTCAGTTAAATTCTTTTATAAAACACTTGCCAAATAACTACTATGTGCCAGGCATTGTGACAGTGATTATTTAATCCTTATGACAGCTCTGAAGTAGCCATTACTTCCTTCTAAGCAATAATGAAATGGTGGCCAAGGGTGCTAAGACCTCCAAGCTCTGATCCTTCCCCTCCATTACATGGCCTCAGGGGCACTCCAGACACTCTCCCCTGCCTTGCCCAGCCCATCCCCAGCACCCACCACCTCTGCTCTACCAGAAGTGCTCTCTCACGCTAACACAGGGCATGGAGCTCCTGCAGGGTTGGCAGGCCAAGGAGGTTGCAGCACAAAAGAAAATACTGTTTGGGCTGGGCATGGTGGCTCACGCCTATAATCCCAGCACTTTGGGAGGCCGAGGCGGGTGGATCACAAGATCAGGAGTTCAAGACCAGCATGGCCTATGTAGTGAAACCCCGTCTCCACTGAAAATACAAAAATTAGCTGGGTGTGGTGGCACGTGCCTGTAATCCCAGCTACTCGGGAAGCTGAGGCAGGAGAATTGCTTGAACCTGGGAGGTGGAGGTTGCAGTGAGCCAAGACTGCGTCACTGCACTCCAGCCTGGGCAACAGAGTAAGACTCCATCTCAAAAAAAAAAAAATAAAAATAAATAAATAAAAAAAGAAAAACTGATACCAAAATCTTATAGCAAATTCAAATTTTCCAACTATAGATATCAGATTATTCACAATCTTTCTTACACTTTTGGGCTCCGTTGAAGAGAGCTCGGTCTTTTGGGGTGTCACCAACTTCAATTATCTTGGCGCCAGCCAAGAGTTGCATTATAAGGCCAGATGTGACAATAGGAGAGATCCCTAGCTCCATCAATGTGCCTTGAGGAAACGGGGAAGCAAAACAGTCAATATTAGCTTGGAAACATAGTACATTATTTTAAAAATGAATAAGCAAAATTTGACTGGGTACCCCTTATATAAAACCAATGTGTTTCAGTTTCCTAGCTGTGTTTAATTTAGAGAACCCCAAAATATCAACGATTAGTATATAATTCAATTCATTCTGTTCAGCCTGCCAGGCAACAGCTTATTCTCTTTAGGAAGTCACATGGTGTCTAAACAGACTGCTGCATTTAAATTCACCATAAACAGATTCATTCTGGTTTTAGAGATAAGAAATTTTCGTCTCTTCATCAGTTAATAAAAAAAGGATAACATTCAAATAATTTCCAGAGTCTGGAAAAGGAGCCTGTACAATTGTATCTAGTTGTGAATAAGCCTCTACTTCCCATTATGTTAAAATGAGCTACACTTCCAACTGATTTGGAATTTAATTGAACTATATTTTTTAAATGAGTTAATCAAATGCAGTATCAACCTACACATTCAGAATCCTCCCCAGTCCCATAAGTAACTGGTTAGAGGATATAAAACACTGTTACATATTTTTTGACACTATATGTAACCTATAGATATGAAAAAGATACAGCTGAAAAACAAATTACATATTCCGAAGAATGTTATCAATGGAAATGTCATCATTTCAGGTATTCAAAAAGTATTCTAGTTTCTCCATGTTTTTTATTCTCTCTATAGCATAGACCTATCTTGTCATTACAGGTTTTGTACTGCATTCAAATACAATTCCAAATATGATGGTATGCCTTGGTGCTGAACTCAGCATTTAATAAGGCTATTCAACACAGCACGCTAACATTCTTCACTCTATTTTCCAAGTCACTCTCTAAGTTCCATATAAAGCCAAAGTCTATTAATTTAACTAAGTGAAGCTAGGTAAGCCCACATTCTACAGAGAAAAGACAGAGCCAGAGTCCTACCTCTGTTAGAGGCTAGAATCACTCTCATCCAATAGAAAGGGTCAGCTGAATCTGAAGACATGATCCCAAACAGGGGAATCTGGGAACAGGCAAAGAGCAAAACAGTCAGCACTCCTGTTTCCAGCCACTCTTATCCCCCTCCCCAGTACGAAATACAAGCCTGAGCTTACCTGGCAGCACACTAAGAAGATAAAGAGGGTGATAGCGGTCCACAGCACTTTCTCCTTAAACTGAATCTAGAGTAGAAGAGAATGAATTGAAGCAGGGAGTTACTTTGAAAAGCAAATTAATAAAAATGGACTCCAATCAGACCCCTTTCTCTAAAAATGGACTCCAACCAGACTCTTTTCTCTGTTCAGCAGAGAAGCTAAACCATGTACCAAACATAAGTACCATGTACTGCGTAACTTCCTCTGCACAGAGCACAATGCAAGGACCTACAGGCATCACTCCAGCTCACCTCACACCACAGAGCATTACCTTTATTTTACAACTGAGCCTTAGAAGAGCTAAATAATTTGTACCAAACCCCAATGCTAAAGTGAGTTTGAGTCCCAAACTGTGCTTTTAACCATTAGCATTAACAGTTAAGACTCAAGATCAAAGAATGTCACAATAGAACATGACTTGTAAAACACACGAGCAACCACTTTTCATTTGAGTTTCAGTCACAAAACCTTGTTATTCTAGAGTCAAGTAATTTGGAATTGCTCAATAGTGTATTTTCTATGAATTAAGGGTAAAACAGTGTAATAAACAATATTGGGGAAGGGCAGGAGAGTTGCACGTTTAACCTACTAGTAGCATTTGTTTAAGGATTTTCACATCTTCTCAGGTACATAGGTTGCATAGGTGACAAGAATCGCTGTAAAGATGACTATTAAGTATTAAGTATCATTAGAAAACCTCCCACCCAAAGCCTCTGTCACTAAAGAGTAGAGTGGGAACTCTTCCAGGTTTTCTGCCTCTGAAACTGAGTGTCTTCACTAGTACCTGCTGCCTACCCTACATTAATGGCTTTAGAGGGCTTAACAAACATTAATTATTGTACAGACGGAAGATTCTGAGGTTGAAATACCTTGTAAGAGACTGACAGTATTAAGTGAACAAAACTGTGTTCTTTAAAAACACTTCTAGGCAGGCACTGAGTCAGCATTCCTGGCCCTCTGGCCAGAACTGGAGTCACAATCCTCTAACTATACATGCAGGCAAAGTAGGACACAGCCATACGGCCACACAACAGTGGTGTGAATCAGTGTTCAGATACTCCATCCAAAGCTGGGGGCATTCACAGGACTCTTCTTCTCTTGAGAATGGTCCTCTTCCCACCTACCATCCCACCACACTAAGAAATTAGAAAGTGGCCAAGAGAAGGCAATGCCATTTCAGAGTAACCTGTCTGAAATGAATCTTGATGGGAAACAAAGAGCAGACAATTTTTTCAAGACTCCCTTTCTAATCACCAAGTCCTCTCTCCTGGTTACAATCAAATTTAACATCAAAACCCCAAAAGCTCTTAATCCAAGTCCTGTCTCCTCTGCTTCTTAGTAGCCCCTAAATCCATTCTTGCTCAGTACCACAGTTCATCCTCTGATGTGAAAAGCCTCTAAACCAACTCTAGTCCTCTCCTTTTCTTCCAAAGTGACATTCTCATGTCTGGCCCTTGTTATTCATCTCCTAATGTTCCCCACCTACAATTATGTTCTATCAATAGCAACTACATCTAATAACCTCCCATCCAAACATGCTACACTCTTGTCACCAATGCCTTTGCAAACTATATACTCCTTTTATTTGGAATTCCTTTCCATCCCTTCAAGGAGACTTCTATTTCTCCTTCAAAACCACCATAAGACATCATGTCTCCCAGAGTTAATCCCTTCTTGAGCCACTGCTATACCTTGCACATATTTCCCTTGTTCCGTCTACCACACTGAGTTACAAGGCCAAGGTCACATAGCTATTAAGGTGCTATGTAAAGGGTGGGACCTAGGCTTGCCTGCCTCCAGAGCCATGCCCCTTCGCTACACTGGAATTGAGGGGGTAAAGCTTTACAAATTCGTGCATTAAAAGCAGCACATGGGCATTTATATGAAACTATTTTACGTAAAAAAATGAAAGTGGATTCCAAGCACCCAAATGTCCATGTGAATGCTTTAACAACAGTTTGAAAAATAATGTGAGGACACAAACATTTTATTCCCCACTCTCTAACCTAGGAACCTAACGAAACTTTTTTTCGTTGACAGCTGTAGTTACACTGGCAACACTCACTCCACACAATTTCTGATTCAGCACAGCTCTAAATTTAATCTTTCCTTGTTTTAATACACCGTCTGTGAAAAGCAGCAGACTTCACAAAAGAATAGCCTTTATTCCCCCTATTGTGACAGCCTACATAAAAGGTACAAAATCATTTGTAAATACTAAAGTGACAGCCCTTCCCTTTAGCAGCTGGATACAAAGGGCATCTCCTGGGAAAAAAAACCAACCCGTGATCTGCTCCCGTTGGAGGTGAAAAAGGGAGGGTAACTCAATCTGCTATCCTAACTGAGGCCTTATTCATTCATGGCCCGGATCCATTTTTGGGACAGGGCAACCGGAGGCTTTGTTCTCGGAGCAACATCCACCAAAGATGCTCCAAATAAAGCACAGTGATTTCAGTGGAAATTTCCACACAACCAGGTCACCTTTCGACAGCTCTCCGGAATAACAGAGCACAACTACACTCCAAGGGAAGAGAAGGGAGAGTTTCCATTGCCGTGCTGAAGCCATTTTTAATCATACTGTAAACTTCCAGAGTCCAGACAGTTTCCTGAAACCTTCTTTGTTGGCGATTTGGGGTACTTACCTTCCTCTCTGGCTTCTGAATTTCCGGCAGGATGACACAGAAGGGCTTGATGACTTCCAGAAATTTGACTTTGATGGGAGAAACAAAACAGGAAGAGTTGGGACACAGAGAAGTAACCTTCCGCGCTACCCAGGGACGCCTTCTGCCCACGACGAGTGAGAGCAGGGGCCAGGGGAGCCGGCCGCACCCCGGAAGCGTGGGGATACTCGAGAAGGGCCGGGGGCACGGGCCGCGTTCTGCAGGGGGCCGGTCAGGGTTGGCCGGCGGGCGCCCGACCGCACGGGTGTGGGGAAGGGGGATCTGTTCCGTCCCGGCCTCAGTAGGGCTGCCCTGCAGGACTCACTTGCCATGGCGGCGGCTGCTCGGGCTCCGGGTCCCGCTTCAGCTCAGCTCCGCTCCGCGTGAGGCGACGCTGCCCGCGGCCCAGCGCGTTCCACCGCACAGCAGCTCCGCCGAGAGACACGTCAGTGCTAGCCCGGCGGCAAGCGGCACGGCGCGGCGCGGGGCGGGGCCGGGGCCGGGCCTCGGATCGCTTCCGCTTCCTGCCACGCGCGCCCGCCGGCCGCCGCGCTTCGCTGCGCCGCGCCGCTTCGCCGAGACCTCAAGCCCCGGCATGCAGCGGGGCTCCTGGGGCCTGTCGGGAAGGAGCCTGGCGCGCGGGGCCCGCCGGGACTGGGGGTGTGCGGCTGCGCAGACTTGGTAACGCGAGAGCGCGCGGGGAGGGAGTGTCACGCCTCCCGAGACTGGGGCGGTGCGGCCCCACGGAGAAACTGAGGCAGGCGCGAAGCGTCGAGTGCGCGCGTGGCCCTGCAGGCAGGCGGAGACCCTGGTGGCTCCCATACACGTAACAGCCCTCACTGCTCTTTGACGTTAGTGAATAGACCGTAAGCTCCCTGGAGCAGGGACCTTGTCCCAGCGTCTACCGCGGCGCCCGTCACCTAGTAGGTCTCCGTCATTACCTGCTGGGTAGGGCGCGGGCTGGTGGGGCTTACCGAGCACCCTCGCTGTCTGAGTCATTAAGCAAACCCGGAGGCTTGTCGTGGGTGTGGGTCCCCATCCATCTGAGAACGAATGGGATGAGTTTCTGGAGAGACTTGGCCGGAGAAGGGCCGGGGCAGCTCGGGAAGTAGTCTGCCTCACAGAAGAATTCAGGAAGGCCTCCTGGGAGAGTACCTTTGTGCCGAGCCTTGATAGATTCTGGCGAGAAGGAATGAGGGAACAGGTTGAGGAGACTGTTGTGGGCAAAGCATGGCGGTGTGATTGCCTAAGATCGGTGTGGGAAAGGGGGATAACGGGTAGGGCAAGTGATGCTGGGGCTGGGGGTTGGAATTTATTTTCAGGCATCTGTAGTCAGTAGGTATGATGTCATCTGAGAGAAACAGACTTAATGCTGTGAGCATTTAGCAGGGAGGAGGTGGGCACGCCTTGTGGGATCAGGCAAGGTTTCATGGAGCTGAACCTTGACCAGGACAGGTAGAAGTTGGGGGTACATATGTGGCAAGATGCTTTTTTGCTTTTAATTTAGGTGTCAACTATTTGGATTTTTCCATTCTCACCCATTTCTAGCAGATAATCAGGTTTTGTACATTCTTGGCTCAGAAAGTTGGACAGGACAGGAAGTCTTTTTTGGAATACAAACCCACTGGTGGAAAATTCAAAGGACTACTGGGAACAGGCAGGTAACTTCAGTGAAGTGGTCTAGGTGTGACATCACTTGATATCCATCCCCCACCAAAAAGGGGAAAAAGAAGACATTGACTCTTTATTCAGAGTCTGAAATGCAACCCATCTTCACTTCCAGGACCCACTGATGATCTCTTCTGGAGTTTTGCCCTGAAGCTAAAACTGGCAGCCCCTGGACTAAGTTCAGCATATAGACTAGATCCGATATTTAGCCATTATGCACCCTGCACCATATTGATGGTTAAAATGTTGAAATATTTCGAGGGTAAATAGTATAGTAATTACAATAAATATTACAATTAGTTAATAGAAATTTTAATATAAACTCATTGGTTTGTGCTAATAGTTGTAGGATGTCAGTACCATTGATAACAGGCCTCCTGTTGTTTCCACATTATGACACAATCTGGCCTGTGTCACTGCAGGGACTGCAGCCAAGTTACGTGTGTTAAATCACTAATTGCGTTAGGAGAATCACTAGTTTAAAATACTTTTATTGGACTGGGTGCAGTGGCTCACACCAGTAATCCCAGCACTTCGGGAGGCCAAGGCAAGAGGATCACTTGAGCCCAGGAGTTCAAGACCAGCCTGGGCAACATGGCAAAACCCTGTCTCTAGAAAAAAATACAGAAAAAAATTAGCTAGGCATGGTGGCGCATGCCTGTAGTCCCAGCTACTGGAAAGGCTGAGGTGGGAGGATCCCTTGAGCCTGGGAGGTCGAGGCTGCAGTGAGCTGAGATCTCACCACTGCACTTCAGCCTGGGTGACGACAGAGTGAGACTCTGTCTCAAAAAACAATAAAATACTTCTATTGTTAGCACATACATTAATTCTTCGGAAAATAGTAGGTATGCAGTGTTTTATATTTATACATTTAAGACTTTATTATAGGATATTAGAAACATCCACCTAGAATGAAAGAGACCACAAAAATCTGGATGAATTTTCAATACTTTTAAGTATGATAAATGTAAATCTTGATATCTGCAGAAGAATAAACAAGAAATTTGTAATAATAATGAATCCCCACCTGGAACTTCTTTTGATACTGTTTAAGAATCAGCACAAAATAAAATTTATAATTTATAAGATAAACTTTATTACATAAAATCTATAGTTTTGTAGTGAAAAAATAATTTTTTTCAACCAAAAATTTGACATTGCTAGTGACAGAAATGTTGGGTACTTAGTGCTCAGAAGTTCTATTGTTAAAAGATCAAAGTGTTAAACATATATTTCATCAGAATGCTCTTAAAGCTTGTGCAAGTGAAGAAAAATTGTGATTATCGATGAGAAAAGAACTTAAAAGAATATAATCAGTTTCATAAATTAAGTATTTGAAAACTTAGAACTCCCAAAAAGGTTATCAGAGTGAGGATAAAGCAATCAAAAAGATTTAGGGCCAAACTTGGTGGCTCATGAAATCCCAGCACTTTGGGAAGCCAAGGTGGGCAGATCACTTGAGGCCAGGAGTTCGAGACCAGCCTGGCCAACATGGTGAAATCTCGCCTCTACTAAAAATAAAAAATTAGCCGAGCATGGTGGTGCGTGCCTGTAATCCCAACTACTCAGGAGGCTGAGACATAAGAATGGCTAGAACCCTGGGGGATGGAGGTTGCAGTAAACCGAGATCTCATCACTGCCCTCCAGCCTGGGCAACAGAGCGAGACTCTGTCTCAAAAAAAAAAAAAAAAAAAAAAGATTTAGAAGGTACTGTCAGAATTTTTAGCACTACTATATAGTTAAGTATAATTGAGCATTTCACACACATTTACTAGAACTTCAAAAGGATTAATATTGATATGAACACGCCATTGTATTCTGGACCCACCTGTTAAAAACCAGATGTACCCAAATGAGAAAACAGCTTTTTGAAAAATATGTAAATCAAAGAGGTGTATTTAAAATCATCATCTAAGAAGCTTCATTTTTTTATGTGAATGTGTTTTAATAATTAAAATGCAAATTTAAAGGTTTTTGAATATAATGGTTTTTGTTGATCTTCTGACACTGGGAAACATTTAGTACACTGTATTGTCTTTATTATGAGTACACAAGAAAGAATTACATTTGAGATATAGTTCCATAAAGATGTAATTGGAATATTGTACCAAATAAGAAAATTGTCATTGGATTTTATACAAAAAATGCTAATGTAATTCTAGAGAGAGTATGGAGTTTCAGCCAAAAGTTTAGGAAAAATGTGGATGTTTTAATTTGGCACCAAATTATCAAATTTAATTTTGGATAAACCAATACAAGTCAGGGAACTCATGCTTTTCTTGATAAACTATATTTACTACCACACACCAAGTAGCAGAAATAACTACATTAAGTAATGCAAATTGAACCTTGATGGACAAGCCTGCAGTGCTAGATCTGCAAAAGCAATGTGGAAGTCAGTAAGTTCTGCATTCAAATGCTCTACCCCTGAGCTATACCCCCTGTTGTGGAAGTCAGTAAGTTCTGTATGTTCACTGTAATGGAAACAAATGCAGTGGCTGTTTGAAAAATATATTTTAAAGAGTTTGGGCCTTAATAAATGATATTTTAATGGAGATGTCAGTATTTAGAGTTTTTTTGTTTTGTTTTGAGATGAAGTCTCGCTCTGTTGCCCAGGCTGGAGCGCAGTGGCGCGATCTCAGCTCACTGCAACCTCCATCTCCTGAGTTTAAGTGATTCTCCTGCCTCAGCCTTCCAAGTAGCTGGAATTACAGGCGTGCGCCACCACACCTGGCTAATTTTTGTATTTTTAGTAGAGATGGAGTTTTGCCATGTTGGCCAGGCTGGTCTCAAACTTCTGACCTCAAGTGATCTGCCCACTTCTGCCTCCCAAAGTGCTGGGATTATAGGCGTGAGCCACCGTGCCCAGCAGTATTTATTTTAGCTTTATAAGAAAACATGTTTTAGCTATTAGAGCTGACATTATTTCAATAAACTGTAAAGCAGTTGGACATATGTAAACAAAGGGAAGTTTGAAATAAGTGGAAGTTATTATGGATAAGAAAAAATAGGTATCCTGTTTGAAAAAAAAGTGAAGTATCAATTCCAAGAGAAAAATTATTGGATTTTCTAATAAATCAATGTATTTGGTGACAAAAGTGAAAAATGTAATAAACTTTTAAGCCCTTTCAATTTTTTGAATCTTGAAATAAAGCCCCCTGGTTTGTGAAGCTCCGTGAATTGAGAGTGAACAGAACATAGTGAATAAGCCAGTAAGTTAAAAGATATTTCAATAAGTGATTTGTGTGACTTAGTCAATAACAGATATTGAATCAGTTCTGTATGTTCTTAGACTTTATTATAGTCTATAAAATGTTTAAATTTAATTGCTATTAATAAGAAACTGAGGATTCAACACTAAAAACAGTATCATTGATGTTAAGGAAATTCTCTGCTTAATTCATTTAATGATTATCCATTTAGTGAGGAAGTTGTTGGAACAGTTTGATGTTGCTTCCTATGTCAAATCATCACCCCATGCAGGGGCAAAATCTAGTGACAACTGTATCAAAAGATTCATAACTTCCAAAAACCAAGAAATGATTTAGACATACTAGAAAGATCTGTCAAATTATTTCTGCTGCAAGTTACATTGTCATTTTATGATATTTATTTAGAAATAGGAGATATGTTTTTAAATTTTTGATTTACATATTGACCAGTTCAAGATGACTTCTTGTTTTGTTTGTAAAATCTAGAGAGATCACATAAAACATAAAATCTAGATTTTTTACTTCTCTTGGAAGATCAGAAGACCCGACAGCACTAGGCTAATATTCCTACATGCCAGAAATCAGCAAGTTGTGGCTGCTTTTTTAAGATTGGTCAGCAGCTCTTTGGCTCCCCACAGTTACCACTTGTCCCTTGCCTCTTGCTTGGTCTCTAAGCATTTGAATTTGTGGCCTCTGCTGTAGTTTTAAGCCTGGGTTCTTGGCAGGATGGTGGTGTCATTTATTTCATTTACCTAAATAAGGAAATCAAGAAGAGAACAGGTTGCCTACTTACCCCCATGGTGAGTGTGTGTGTGTGTTTGTGTGTGTGTGTGAGAGAGAGGAAAGTGAGTTTTATTTTAAACATGCAGAGTTTGAGGTACTGGAAATTGATCAATGAGAAGTCCAATAAGCAGACCTGGTGCTCAGAAATGAGTTAGGATTAGAAGCATGTTAAGTCGTTTTGCATGAGAGTGGATGAGATTTCTAAGGGAGAAAGCATAGAGAGACCAAATTCAAGGAGAGACCCAGTGGGAGAGGGGGTCAACCATATTTAAGGGTGGGAAGGAGGAGGAACAGCCAGGTAACAAGACAATCCGATATAATAATTAGGTTGGGGAAGACAGCGGGTTGGGGGAGCTGGTTATTCTTTTGGCCAGTTGGTGTGTTGGTTAGGATATAAATCTGGCTGTTAGCTGGGCACGGTGGCTCACGCCTGTAACCCCAGCATTTTGGGAGGCCGAAGCGGGCAGATCATGAGGTCAGAGTTGGAGACCAAAAATTAGCCGGGCGTGGTGGCACGCACTTATAATCCCAGCTACTCAGGAGGCTGAGGCAGGAGAATCGCTTGAACCTGGGAGGCAGAGGTTGCAGCGAGCCAAGATTGCGCCACTGCACTCCAGCCTGGGCAACAGCGCGAGACTCCATCTCAAAAAAAAAAAAAAAAAAATTGGCCGTTGCTGCAGAGATTAAAAAAAAAAAACAAAAAAAAACAAATCAGTATCATAAACCAGATGGAAGTCCAGGTAGCAGTATAGGTCTGAAGCTTGCTCTCTCTTATTTCTCCACTCCCTTTTGGGTGGTGCTGTGGCCCACAAAATCCAGTATGGCCCATCATTGTGTCTATATTTTGGCCATTTGGAAGATGAAAGAAAAGGGAGAGGTGGGACTGCCCTTCTGTTAATGCACAACCTGGAAGTTGGACACATTGCATCTATTCTATTCCTTTGGCTATAACCTAGTTGCACTTATCTGAAAAGGAGTTTGAAAAATCTAGTCTTTATCCTGTAAAGTCATGGGCTGGCTACTGTCATGGAACAAGGGGAGAATGGGTGTTGGGAGACAGCTCTCAGTCTGTCTAACAGGTGGTGAAGAGAAAGTGGGACTTGAGAAGGAGAAAGGGGAGGGAATATGGTAAACTTCTGGGATTGGACAGAGATAGCTCCCTATGGCTAAAACAAAGAGTAAGGCTAGCAATAAAGCTATCATTGGAGAAGCTAGGCTTCATTACAGTTGTTAATATCTAGCAAATGCATGACGAGCTAGACAGATAAAGGAAAATGGTGCCCTTCAGAGATAGAGGCCTTCCAGATTTCTGAGATGGAAGCTCTCCAGGAGGAAAAAAAGAAAGGAAGGCAGGCAGGCCTGACTCCCAGGGAAGAATTCAGGAGGCTTTTCCCATTCTGGAGATCAGAGAATACCCAAGAAACATCCAGGGCATGGCTGATTGTGTCAGTCAGGGTTCTACCACAGAAACAGAACCAGTAGTAGGAGATGCATACAGTCGTCCCTTGGTATCCGTGGGATGTTGGTTCCAGGACCCCCCAACCCTAGCATCCCCACCCTCTGCAGATATCAAAATCTGTGGATGCTCAAGTCCCTGATATAAAATGGTGTAGTATTTGGTTATAACTTACACACATCCTTTTGTATATTTTAAATGATCTCTACATTACTTAGATCTAACAATGTAAATGCTATATAAATAGCTCTTTGTATTTATATTATGTTTTATTTTTCATTGTTTTTTAAAAAACTTTTTTTTTCTTTGAGACAGAGTCTTGCTCTGTTGCTCAGGCTGGGGTGCAGTGGCATGATCTCAGCTCACTGCAGTCTCCACCTCCCAGGTTCAAGCAATTCTCCTGACTCAGCCTCCCAAGTAGCTGGGATTACAGGCACCCACCACCACGCCCAGCTAATTTTTGTATTTTTAGTAGAGACGAGGTTTCACCATGTTGGCCAGGCTGGTCTTGAACTTGTGACCTCAGGTGATCCTCCTGCCTGGGCCTCCCAAAGTGCTGAGATTACAGGCGTGAGCCACCCTTCCCAGCCTAAAAAATATTTTCAAACTATGGTTGGCCGAATCTGCAGATGCAGCACAGATATGGAGGGTCGGCTGTATATATATCAGAGAGATATATATGGTAGAGAAATAGAAAGAGAGAGAAAAATAGGTGTATTTCAAGGAATTGACATAATATGATTGTGAAGTCTGGTTGGGTGTATCTGAAATTTCATGCAGTAGGGCCGACAGTCCGGGAAATTGGGCAGGAGCTGATGAGGTGCCCACAGGAAGAATTTCTTCTCCTTCAGGGAAACCTCCATTTTCTAAGGCCTTTCAGCTGATTGGATGTGGTCCACCCATGTTATTGAAGATAATATTTTTTAAGGTAATTGACATCTACAAAAATATCTTCAAGGCAACACCTAAGTTAGTGTTTGACCGAATAACTGGTTACTCTAGCCTAGCCAATTCGATACAAAACTAACCATTACTTATTTGCTTAACCCAAATACAAAAACCTGTGGCACAGGGTGTTAATGTGAGAATTATACCAGATACTCATCCAGGTATTAGGTTTTGGATCTGAGAGATACTGAACAATTTGTATTTTTTCCTTTTCTGTGCTGGAAACTGATCTGTTTTTTTTCAGTGCTGTTTTCATTACCTCTCTGATCTTCTTAATGAGGTTAAAAGTACAGAAAAGTTTAAAGATTAATAAGATGAACACTGTATTCCCACCACACAGGATTAACAATAGTGAACAGATCATCTGTAGACAATGCTTGGTGTTTATGTGGATTTAAGAACTGCCTGCGTTAATTTTGTAACTCCTCTTTCAATTGTACATGACAAAAGAATTACTTCGAACATCCTTGAGAAAAAATATACTGGAATTTTTTGGCTCCTGTAACTGAAAAGTCAAAGGGTAGATCTAGCTTTAGGCAAAGATGGATTTAGGCAAGGCTCAAAAACTGTTGTCAGACTCAGTTTCTCCATATCTCTTTGCTTTCTTTCATATTCAGGCTTCCTCCTTGGAGGGACCTCAGAAGTCCCAGGCTTCATAGTGTCAAGTTCGACAGAAAGAGTAGTTTTCATCTTTCCACAGTTCTTAGAAAAGTCCTGAGACTGAGTTTTACTGGGTAAGTGTTCACCCCTGAACCATCTCTGTGACTGTATAAAATAGAATGAACTTGCCAGGCCTGAGACTAGCCTTACCCAAATCACACGGATTGAGAATGTGGGAGGGGTGGCTCTATCATGGAAAATTGATGTGCTGTTTCCATAAGAAGGAGGAATACATGCTGATGATAGTGACAGGAGGCAGCCAAATGCCCAGGCAGATAGGGGCAGGTACCCAGTGAATCCTCACCTCCAAGCCAAAGACAGTTGAAGGACTGAAAGCCAAGTTACAAGTTAAATCCTTGGACTGGATTGAGAACTTGTCTTTCTGTTTGGCATACTTTCCTCTGATCAGCATCCTTCACCTATTTTACACATACCTACCCTTTCCTAATTGGTTTTTTACACTGTCGTGCCTACATTTGAGTGATGTCTTCACTTTAACCTTTTTTTGCCTACTCACAAACCAATCAGCCTGCACTCCCCATCTTGTGCCTATAAAGACCTAAGACTCAGTTGGTAGAGATGAGATAGCCTGACTTCGGGCAAGACAACCTGCCCTTCCTTTCCCCTCTCCAGCTCCCCTCTCTGCTGAGAGTTGTTTCCATCGCTCAATTAAATTCTCCACCTTCACCATCCTTCAATTGTTCACCTGACCTCATTCTTCTTGGATGCCAGATAAGAGCTCGGGACCCACCAAGTGCCAGTACCCAGAAAGGCTATCACACCAGCCCTTTGCCCTCTCCAGTGGAAGGCAGCTGCTCCACACAATGAGACAAGGGGCTAACTGAGCTACCACGCCCCCGTCCATGGATGGCAAAACTAAAGGAGCACTGTAATGCCCCCTCTTGGGCTTCGGGGTCACAGGCACCCTCACCTGGGCACTGCCGTGTTCCCCTTGAGATGACACGCCTGGTCAGGCTGTGGCCTCACATAGAGCTTGCTCCTGTGTTGGTGCCTGGAGCATCTGGCCAGGACCCACACTTGCTCACTCACGTGGTCCCTCCCACAAGGGGTTGGTTGAATGGGGTCAGCCAAGTAGAGGGGGTGCCCCTTCCACAAGTCCAGCAGAGGGGCTGAGAAAAATCCTGCATCACTGGGTGAGCATACATTCCCACCATTGTGGGAACAGTAATGGATATGGAGTCCAGCCGACTCACAATCCTTTCTGGCTTGAATATTTAATGGTGACATAACTTTACTCATTTAAAATCTCTGTATCTTAGGCCAGGTGTGGTGGCTTATGCCTGTAATCCTAGCTCTTTGGGAGGCTGAGGCAGGTGAATCATGAGGTCAGGAGTTCGAGACCAGTTTGGCCAACATGGTGAAACCCCATCTCTACTAAAAATACAAAAATTAGCCAGGTGTGGTGGCACACGCCTGTAATCCCAGCTACTCATGAGGCTGAGGCAGGAGAACTGCTTGAACCCGGGAGGCAGAGGTTGCAGTGAGCCGAGATCATACCACTGCACTCCAGCCTGGGCGACAGAGCAAGACTCCATCTCAAAAAAATAAAAAAATAAAATCTCTGGGTCTCAGTTTTCTAATCTCTCAAAAAGAGTTAATAATATCCTTTTGGGGATATGAAGAGTAAATTAAATAGCACATATAAAAGCACCCAGAGAAATGCCTGGTCCAGAAAGCTCAATTTTGCTAATTTTCTTTCTGTTATTAACCCAAACCTCTTTGTGGCACTCAGGGAAGTCCACCTTTCTTGCAAGAAAAAGTGACTACTATAATAACAATAATTATAACAGCTACCACTTCTTGACTGCTGGGTACCATGTGTGTTGTTAGGTTGGACCCTTCTGTGGCCACGGCAGCTGCACAGCTCCAGGGGGCCAGCCACATAGACAGCAATGCACATGGCACACTGGGGAATGTGCCAGCAGTCCCACTCCACATGCACTCACTGACTGTCCTCACACTGACACTGTGAAGAAGGTCCTGTAATTATTATTATTATTTTTTAGATGGAGTCTTGCTCTGTCGCCCAGGCTGGAGTGCAGTGGCATGATTTCAGCTCACTGCAACCTCTGCCACCTGGGTTCAAGCGATTCTCCTGCCTCAGCCTCCCAAGCAGCTGGGACTACAGGCACATGCCACCACACCTGGATAATCTTTGTATTTTTAGTAGAGACGGGGTTTCATCATGCTAGCCAGGCTGGTCTCAAACACCTGACCTCCAGTGATCCACCCGTCTGGGCCTCCCAAAGTGCTGGGATTACAGGTGTGAGCCACTGTGCCTGGCTAGAAGGTCCTATTATTAACCCCATTCTACAAAGGAACCTTGTAAGCTAGGTTCAGGAATTTGCCCAAGGTTTTTTAGCTATTAAGTGACATGAACAAATGGGAACCATACCCTTTGGGGATACTTTGCTGTGGCATTTTAAAAGTAACTAGTCTTGGGATACAGAATTACTGTAATCCTGCAGTGGCAGAGGGCAGGGAGCTGTGGGGGAGGACAGACCATTTCATTTTGAAAAACTGTCTCCAACCACACACCCCCGGCTCCTGCCTGCTGCCATATAAAATGCTTACCAGAACCCCAGAGCTGAGAATACAACCAGCTGTCTCATTTACTATTCTTACCCTCTAGGAAAGGGACAGAAAAATAAACACTCTGGAGTGTATTTTAACTCCAAATAATTTGAATTAAATATAGCAATTGTGAAATGTGTCATATGGACAAGCTTTGGAACCAAGTGGTTTGTTTATTTACTAAGTAGATATTGTCTGAATGTGGTAACAGAAGTTTCTTCTAGGGACCTGTCAAGGTACAAAGGGATTGTTCCTTGGATTTTTTTTCCTATGAAATTAAATAGTGGTAATACTATGATAAATGCTCAATATTCTGGAAGGACTTCAAGCTCATTTTCTCCAATCACCTCAGCCTCATAGAGCATTAGTAGTCTGCTGTCTCTTACTGTAGGATGTTTTTGCGGCATTGGAACGTCTCTCTAAAGGCTAAGAGCCCTCATAAAGTTGCTTACTTCAAAACTACGAATTTCAGATACTTTAAAAGAAATTTGATCAATCACAAACCCCATTTTCCCTTTGATAGGCTTTCATGATAGGTTTTGCCAAAACTTGCAGTGGCTGGCTGTGGTCTTGGAAATTTAGATTTGGGGAAGCATTTATTGTCACTATGTCTGAGCCAGGTCACTAGGCTGTGTGTGGTAACCAACATTATTCTCATAAGATATTCACTACTCCTTGCTCAGATAGCTTAACAGCAACCTCAGCTATCAAGAGTACAGCCTAGAGGAAGTCAAAGGAGATGCGCTGTGGCTTCCCAGGGCTCATGCCCTTTACTCTTGAAAAAATTATTTCAGAAACTATTTGCTTCATAGAGGCACAGTTGAGTGTATGTATATATTGTTTTCTGAGAAATAATTTGAATATTATCAAATTCACCTATTTAAGGTGCACAATTCAGTGGCTTTTAGTATATTCACACTTTTGTGCAAACATCACCACTATCTAATTTCAAAACTTTTTCATCAACCCAAGATAAACCCCATATCCATCAGCAGTCATTATCCATTCTTTCTCCTTCCACCCCAAGTTGCTGGCAACAACTAATCTATATTCTTTCTATGGATTTTCATTTTCTGAACATTCTAGACAAATGGGATCATATAATATGTGGTCTTTTTTCACTTAGCATAATGTTTTCAAGGTTCATTCATGGTGTAGCATATATCAGCATTTCATTGCTTTTTGTGGCTGCATAATATGCCATTGTGTGGACTGTAGAATGGGACATGGCACTTACCCTTTCAGCAGCTGCTTCCACTTTTTAGGTATTATGAATAATGTTGGTATGAACATGCACACACAGGTTTTTGCATGAATTATTTGCTTTCAATTCTCTGATATATGTAGGAGTGGAATTGCTCGGTAAGGTAAATCTATGTTTGACTTTTTGAGGAACTGCCAACTGTGTTCCAAAGCAGCTGCACCATTTTACATTCCTACCAGCAATGTAAAAGGGTCCCAGTTTCTCCATATCCTCGACAATACTTGTCACTGTCTGTTTCTTTATTATAACTAGTTTAGTGGATGTGAAGTGGTAACTCATTGAGGTTTTGATTTGTGTTTCACTAGTGATGCAAAACTAATGATGTTAGACATATTTTTGTATGTTTATTGGTCATTTGTATGTTTTGTTTGGAGAATATTCAAATACTTTGTTGATTTTTAAATTGAGCTATTTGTCTTTTTATTGTTGAGTTGTAAGAATTCTTTATATATTCTGAATATAAAGTCCCTTAACAGATATATGATTTGTAAATATTTTCTCCCATTCTGAAGATTGTCTTTTTACTTTCTTTTATAGCACGCCCAGCTAATTTTTGTATTTTTAGTAGAGATGGGGTTTCACCATGTTGGCCAGGCTGGTCTCAAACTCCTGACCTCGTGAGCCACCTATCTCAGCCTCCCAAAGTGCTGGGATTACAGGCATGAGCCACCGCACCCGGCCATCTTTTCACTTTCTTAAGGGTGAACTTGGAAGCATAAAAGCTTTTAATTTTGAAGAAATCCAATTTATTTTTTCTTTTGTTGCTTGTGCTTTAGGTGTTATATCTAGGTAATTATTGCCGAAGCCAAAGTCAAGAAGATTTACACCTATGTTGTCCTCTAGAAGTTTATAGTTTTAGCTCTTACATATAGATCTTCGATTCATTTTAATTTTTGTATATGGTGTGAGGTGGGGGTCCATCTTCATTCTTTTGCATATCAATGTCCAGCTGTCCCAGTGAGAGTTGTTGAAAAGACTGTTCTTTCCCTCATTGAACTGTCTTGGCATCCTTGTCTAAAATCAATTAACCATAAATGTATGGATTTATTTCTGGATTCTCAATTATATTCTGTTGACTTATATGTCTGTCTATGTTTATGTCAGTACCACATAGTCTTGATTATTGTATCTATGCACTATGTTTTGAAATTCAAAAATGTGAGTCTTCCAACTCTATTCTGAGATTATTTTGGCTATTCTGGGTCCCTTGAATTCCATATGAATTTTAGGTTCAGCTTTTCAATTTCTGCAAAGAAGCCAGCTGGAATTTTTGTGGTAATTAATGAATATTGCCATCCTAACAATGTTAAGTATTCTAATCCATGGATGTCTTTCCATATTTATTTAGGTCTTCCTTAATTTATTTCAATTATGTTTTATAGTTTTCAAGGTCCAAAAGAAGTCTTATACTTCTTTTATTGAATTTATTCCTAAGTATTCTGTTTGCATGGTATTATAAATGGAATTGTTTTCTTAATTTAAATTTCAGATTGTTTATTGATGGTTTATAGAAATATAATTTATTTTTGTATACTAATCTTATATCCTGCAACCTGGCAGAACGTGTTTATTAGCTCTAATTGCTTTTATGTAGATTCCTTAGAATTTCCTATGTATGAGATTATGTCTACAAATAGAGATAGTTTTGTGTCTTCCTTTCCAATCTGGATGCCTATTTGTTTTATTTCTTTTATTTCTTTTTGTTTCTTTTCTTTTTCTTTTTCTTTTTTTTTTTTTTGAGATGGAGTCTTGGTCTTGTCACCCAGGCTGGAGTGCAGTGGCACAATCTTGGCTCACCGCAACCTCCACCTCCCAGGTTCAAGGGATTCTCCTGCCCCAGCCTCCCAAGTAGCTGGGACTACAGGCACATGCCATCATGCCTGGCTAATTTTTGTATTTTTAGTAGAGACAGGGTTTCACTATGTTGGCCAGGCTGGTCTTGAACTCCTAGCCTCAGGTGATCACCCGCTTCAGCCTCCCAATCTTTTATTTCTTTTTATTTATCTTTCTTGCCTAATTGTCCAGCTAGCATCACCAGTACAAACTTCAACAGACATGGTGAGAGTAAACATCCTTGTTTGTTCCTGTTCTTATTGGGAAAGATTTTAGTCTTTTGCCATTAAGTATGATTTTAGCTGTAGGCTTTTCATAGATATCGTTTTAAGGTTAAGGAATTCCCCTTCTAGTCCTAGGTTTTTGAGTATTTATATCTTGAAGCGCTGTTGAATTTTGTCAACTTGTTTTTTCTGACTCTATTGAGATGATAATGTGTTTTTTTTTGCTGAGGATCTTTGCATCTATATTCATTAGCAATATTGGCCTGTAGTGACTTTTTTTGTTTGGCTATCAGGGTAACACTGACCTCATAAAGTCATAAGGTGTTGAGAGTGTTTTCTTTCTTTCTTTTTTTTTTTTTTTTGAGATGGAGTCTCGCTCTGGCTCTGTCGCCCAGGCTGGAGTGCAGTGGCGCCATCTCGGCTCACTGCAAGCTCCGCCTCCCGGGTTCACGCCATTCTCCTGCCTCAGCCTCCCGAGTAGCTGGGACTACAGGCACCCACCACCACACCTGGCTAATGTTTTTGTATTTTTAGTAGAGACGGGGTTTCACCGTGTTAGCCAGGATGGTCTCGATCTCCTGACCTTGTGATCCACCCGCCTCGGCCTCCCAAAGTGCTAGGATTACAGGTGTGAGCCACCTCGCCTGGCCAAGAGTGTTTTCTTAACTTTTTTTTTTTTTTATGAAAAGTTTTTGAAGTACTGGTATTAATTCTTTAAACATTCTATTGAATTCACCAATGAAGACTTTGGACCTAAATTTCCATTGGTGGGATTTTTTTAAATTACTAAATTAATCTCCTATAATACATGCATTCATTTTCCATTTTCTTGAGTTAGCTTTGGTAGTTGGTGTCTTTCTAGGAATTTTTCCATTTCATATAGGTTATGTATTTTTTTGGCATACAGTTGTTCGTAGTATTAGTTTATAATCTTTTTTATTTCTGTAAAATTTGTAATTATGTCCCTGTTTCATTACTGGTTTTACCAATTTGAGACTTTTTAGTTCTTAATTAGTCTAACTAAAGATTTTTCAACCTTGTTAATCTTTTCAAAGAATAAAATTTTTGATTCTGTTGATTTTCTCTATTTTTATTTTATTTTCACTCCAATATTTATTATCTCTTTCCTTCTGCTTGCTTTGAGTTTAGTTTGCTCTCACTTTTCTAGTTTCTTAAGGTAGAAGGTTAAGTTATTGACTTGAAATATTTCTTCCTTTTTAATCTCACTGCAACCTCTGCCTCCCAGATTCAAGCGATTCTCCTGCCTCAGCCTCCCGAGTAGCTGGGCTTACAGGCATGTGCCACCACACCTGGCTAATTTTGTATTTTTAGTAGAGACAGGGTTTCTCCATGTTGGTCAGGCTGGTCTCGAACTCCCGATCTCAGGTGATTTGCCCGCCTCGGCCTCCCAAATTGCTGGGATTACAGGTGTGAGCCACTGCGCCTGGCCTAACTCCAGAATTTCTATTTTTAAAATATCTCTTTCTTGATATTCTTTATTTGGTAAGATAGTGTTCTCATACTTTCCTTTAATGCTTTAAACATGTTTAATGCTTTGTACATATTTAAAATTGATGATTTAAAAATATTTTCCTAATAAATCCAGCATCTAGGTTTTCTCAGGAATAATTTCTGTTGATTCTGTTGATTTTTTCTCCTTGTGTATGGGCCATACTTTTTTGGTTTTTATTTATTTTTTGCATGTTTAATAACTTTTTGCTCAAAACTGGACATTAAAAAAATACAGTGTGTCAACTTTGGAAATCAGATTTTCCCCCATCCCAGGGTATGTTTTTGTTGCTGTTTGTTATTTGTTTGTTTAGTAACTTACCTGCACAAATTCTGCAAACTCTGTATTCTTTGTTCTGTATGGCCACTGAAGTCTCTGTTTGAATAGCTTAATGTCAGCTAATGATTAGACAGATTTCCTGAAACACTTGAAACCAATAGGTCTCTTAATGTTTGCTGAGAGGCTCTGCGTATGTGTTCAACACTCAGCATGCAGTTGACAGCTCTGCCTTAGCCTTCACTTTCTGCTGGTGTAGATCCTCAAGGTCAGCCTGATGTTAGAGTTTAGGGTGTTCTCAGGTTATCCCAACCATGTGAACAGCCATGGGCATAAATATGTGCTCTGCCAGTGCAAATGGCCTTCTAGATTCACAGGAATATTTTGGCGCTTTTCCAAGCCCCTATGGATGCCCATTTCCCAGTTGAAAAAAAAAATCCTTTCGGGTAACCTATTAATTGTCCTAAACATTACTCACTGCCTCAGGCAGTTGTGAAATTAAATAATTCCCTCTAAATGTTTTTGAGAAATGCCCCCGGGCAAAGGCTTTTTGCGCTGGGTGAGCTCTGAGTTTCAACTCAAGTCAAATAAGACAGCCTTGCAAGTGGGATCTTCCAGAGAACTTCCAGACAAGTCAAATAATAGGACTTCTGTTGGAATAGAGCATTGAAGGTACTCTAACTCTATTCTGCTTCCTCTAGAGACTGCCAGGCTGCTGGTATTCAAGGTAACTGCAGAACTAGGAAACAGGGAGAGGATGAAGGAGGACAGAGCTCACTGTTTTCATCATGACGCAAATGTTTTTCCAGAATAAATGCTCCTAGACTGCTGCGAGCCTTTGGTTACTTTTCAGAGTTCTGAATACGTGATTTTGACCATTTTTGCTAGGCTTCATGTTGCCTTTATGGAGGAGAGAATTTTCAGAGGTCCTTACTCTGCTAATTTCACTGATGTCACTAAAGTTACAGTTTTAACTCTCATGGGTATCTATCTTTTCAGGCAATGTCAGTTTAGTAAAAGGGACAGGACGTTAGCAAAGGAAGGCATTACTAGCAATAAGAAGTGATAGCTGCCATGGGAAGCAAATGCAGAAACAGCAGCCTGGGCCATTCCATGCAGGGGTAAGTGGTGGCTGTATATGAATTGCTCTTGAGTATACTCATATTTAACCCAGGTTATATTTGTTTGCTAGGGCTGGGGTATTTTCTTATAGTTGTGGAGGCTCGAAATCCATGATCAAGGTGTCTGTGGGGTTGGTTTCCGCTGAGGCCTGTCTTTGGCTTGCAGATGGCCCTCTTGCTACCTCTTCACATGGTCCTCCCTCTGTGCACATGCGCCCCTGGTGCCTCTCTGTGGTGTCCAAATTTCCCCTTCTTATAGGGACACCAGTCATATTAAATTAGGACCCACACTAATAGCCTCATGTTAACTTAGTCACCCCTTTAAACCCTATCTCCAAAATACAATCACATTCTGAGGTACTAAGGGTTAAGACTTCAGCATATGAATATTATGGGGACAAAATTCAGCCCATAATACCACTATATAAAACTTATTCATATTGATGTCCATGAGACCTAAAAAGGGGAGGAAAGTTTTCAGTTTGGTGTAGCAGTCCTTGAAGGGAATTGTAAGGTGTATTTTATATGTATTCTGTTCTCATTATAGAAAAGTATATAATGATCATGGGATGGACTTGGGCTTCTAGAACAGCTAGTCGCAATAGTTTTTTCCTGCAGGGATGTCTGTTATGGGTGACAGTTATATGTGCAAACAGTCCCTTGGGCCTCTGTACCACCTTCATTCCCCTTTCAGGAAACCACTTTAAAAGGCCAAATGATGGCTCAATCTGATTTCTACCAAAGAAAACTATTATTAAGAGCTTACTCACAGTGCACTTCACTATGATCTAGTCACATATATGATTTTATGTATTTTGCAACATATAGTTAAATACTATTGGTTGGCCAGGCATGGTGGCTCGCGCCTGTAATCCCAGCACTTTGAAAGGCCTAGGTGGGCAGACCACTTGAGGCCAAGAGTTCAAGACCAGCCTGGCCAACATGGCGAAACCCGTTTCTACTAAAAATACAAAAATTAGCTGGGCATGGTGTCATGCGCCTGTCATCCCAGCTACTCGGGAGGCTGAGGCACAAGAATCACTTGAACCCAGGAGGCAGAGGTTGCAGTGAGCTGAGATTGCACCATTGCACTCCAGCCTAGGCAATAGAGTGAGACTCTGTCTCAAAAAAAATAAAATACTGTTGGTCTAGAAATTATACATATTAGAAAATCTTGGCTGGGTGCAGTGGCTCACACCTCTAATCCCAGCACTTTGGGAGGCCACGGCTGGTGGATCACCTGAGGTCAGGAGTTCAAGACCAGCCTGGCGAAACCTCGGCTCTACTAAAAATACAAAAATTAGCCAGGCATGGTGGCGCACGCCTGTAGTCCCAGCTAGTCGGGAGGCTGAGGTAGGAGAATTGCTTGAACCTGGGAGGCAGAGGTTGTAGTGAGCCGAGATCGTGCCACTGCACTCCAGCCTGGGCGACAGAGCAAGACTCTGTCTCAAAAAAAAAAAAAAAAAGAAAAAGAAAAAAGAAAATCTTTATACTGCTATGTTGAGAGATAAATGAATGACTTGTACTACCAAAGCTGTTTTTGATGAAACATGGTGTCAATTTGTATCGTCTTCCAGGAGTTCAGCTCAGGTGGGCAAAACCAGATAACTAACATGAACAGTGGAACAATCAGTGAACCAATACAAGGGTTAAATAAGCTAGCAATTAAAAGCTGTATCACTGGTCTAAAGATAGAAGATCAAGTAGAAAATCAGCGCAAGAGGAAAGATATACGAAAACTAATGACCTTCAAGGTTTGGCTGAACAGCTGAACTGCAGGATGGATTGGAATGCCTAGAACCAGAAACTTAGGATGCCTAGAACCAGAAACTCAGCCATTGCTGAGGTTCACTGCTTCTCAGCGCTGCTGCTTTATACACACAAACTGTATTCTCTCCCACTGTTTTGTCTTCTTTCATAAAGCAGGAAACATAGGTGCTCATAACTTGTGAGTTTTAAGTCTTACTCTAGAGTTTACAAATGCAAATGCCTCTAGGTGCCAGGAAAGTGACATAAGTAAGTGAAGCAAGCTGAATGTGCCAATCCTGAGTGGTGGGGACTGGCAAACTGGAAACCCCATGCCCTGTCTCCAGAGTCAGCCATGACTCACTGCCAGTCTATTGCCAGGTAGGAATGTGGGCTTAGACTTTCAGATTTTTCCAAAGAAACTTGACATCTAGATTTTTATGTGAATATCCTGATTTCTAATGCTGGCAGTGAATTCAAACTAAAAACCAACACTGTGTTGTCCAAACAAAACACATTTGTGGGTTACATTTGACCTCTTGATTCATGTGTTACTTTTGGAGTTAAATAACTCGAGGTCTGAAAATTGACCACTGAGTTTGGCCACATCAAGCTTATTAATGACCTTGACAAAGCCAATTTCAGAAGATGATGGGGTGATGCCTGAGTAGAGAGGGTTCAGTAGAGAACTGGGGATGAGGAAGCAGCTATGACCTATATGGACAGCTCTTTAAAGGATTTGGCGTAGAGAGGAGCAGAGAATTGGGGTAAGAGCTGGAGAGCACAGGAAGTTGCTAGGGAATCTTAAAAGAGGGGACAAATGACAGAATGTCTGTTGATGCTGATGGAAATAATCCACTACAGGGTGAAAACATCATGAAAGAGGAGGATTATGCTAACACATGAGGAATTTCATGGGCAGGAAGAAATGGGGACTGGTTTACAAATGGAGGAGCTGACCCTAGATAGGAGCCCTTGAAGCTCGTGTATTGGAACAGGACAGCAGAATATATGGGAGCAGATGCCTGTAGATTTAGTGGCAGCAAGATAAGGGAATTCTCTTCAGATTGCTCTAATTTCTTGTGAAAGAAGAGGCAAGATCACCATCAACTGAGGGTGAAGATGGAATAGGAAGGGACAGGAGAGGTTGTGATTCTGTCATCTTGGAGTAGGCCCACATCTTGGGGGCTATCTTGGGGTGCTATGCCTTACTCCTCTTTTCTGAACATCATTAAAATGTAATTTTGTATTTTTGCATTTAATGCTATCCCGCAGGCCCTGAAAGATGCCTAAAAGGCAGCCTTCCCTCAGGTACCATTGTGCTGAGGTTTGCCACCCGCATCTTCTTGAGACAGCCCCACTAAGACAATGAGAGCGTGTCCTGACCCATTAATGTGCCCAGGTTCCCAAACGCCTCTGTCAGCCTGTGGTCTTGACTTTGAAGTAAAACCAGTCCCCTGGTTGCTGTTTCCCCAGCAACATTAACTGCTGGGGTGCAGAGTGAGTCAGGAGGAGAGTCAGACTTAGCCAGGCTTTGAGTTGCACCAGGCAGATAATGTAGAGGGAGGGGGGCAAGTCATACTTTCCTACTTGTAGAGTAGTGCTTACTTTACAGAGTACCTATGAAGATTTGTAAAAATGCACAGTTGGCTTCTGGCCTAGCACATAGGTAATCCAGTCATTACTTGGTGAAGGACATGAATAATATATGTAAAATATCTGGCCATTAGAAGAAGCTGGGAAGGGCTAACAGGATGTATGAGAGACTGCTTCTGAGTCTTAATGGCCAGGCATTGTGCTGAGGCTGTGGGCCATGGAGGAGCTCCCGTCTTGGCACAGGAGAAAGAAATGTGGACACACCGCTACCGTGTAGTGTGATGAGTCTAGGAATTAAGATATACCAGTGGTAATTAAATCTCAAAATAATAGTGTCTTAACAGAAATAAACCCATGCATAAATGATTGGTTGACTTTGACAAAGTGCCAAGTGCACACAATGGGGAAGGACAGTGGTGTTGGGACAATTGGACATCCACATGTAGAAAAAGGTAGTTGGATCCTATCACACCACATATAAAAATCAACCCAAATGAAGTGAAGACTTAAATGTAAGACCTGAAACTATAAAACTCCTGGAAGAAACATAGGAGAAATTCTTCATGATGCTGGTCTAGGCAATGATTTTTTTTGGATTTGATCCCAGAAGCATAGGCAACAAAAGCAAAAATCGACAAATGGGATTATATGAAACTAACAAGCTTCTGCGCAGCAAAGGAAACAATTATCAGAGTGAAAACACAGCCTATGGAATGGGAGAAAATATTTGCAAACCATATATCTGATAAGGGGTTAATATTCAAAATGTGTAAGGAACACAATAGCAAGAAAACAAATAACTCTATTAAAAATGAGCAAAGAAGGCCGTGCATGGTGGCTCACACCTGTAGTCTCAGCACTTTGGGAGGCAGAGGAGGGAGGATAACTTGAGCCCAGCAGCTGGAGACCAGCCTAGGTAACATAGCGAGACTGTCTTGACAAATAATAAAATGATTAGCCAGGTGTGGTGGCATGCACCTGTAGTCCCAGCTACTTGGGAGGCTGAGGCTGCAGTGAGCCATAATTGTGCCACTATACTCCATCCTGGGTGACAGAGAGAGACCCTGTCTGGAAAAAAAAAGACACAGGACCTGAATAGACATTTCGTAAAAGAAGACATACAAATGGCCAACAGGTATATGAAAAAATGGTCAACATCACTAATCGTCAGGGAAATGCAAATAAAACCACAATAATATATTACCTCACATCTGTTCAAATGATATTATCAAAAAGACAACAAGAGAAAAGGGAACTCTTGTACATTGTTGGTGAGAATGTAAATTAGTATGACCATTATGAAAAACAATATGGCAGGCCGGATGCAGTGGCTCACACCTGTCACCTCAGCACTTTGGGAGGCCAAGGTGGGCAGATCACCTGAGGTCAGGAATTCAAGACCAGCTTGGCCAATGTGGTGAAACCCCGTCTCTACTAAAAATACAAAAATTAGCCGGGCGTGGTGGTAGGTGCCTGTAATTCCAGCTACTTGGAAGGCTGAAGCAGGAGAATTGCTTGAACCCAGGAGGCGGGGTTGCAGTGAGCTGAGATCGCACCATTGCACTCAAGCCTGGGCAACAGGAGCGAAACTCCATCTCAAAAAAAGAAAAAAAAAAAAAACCCAAAAAAACAATATGGCAGTTCCTCAAAAAACTAAAAATAGAACTCCCTATGACTACCAATCCTACTGCTGGGTATAGATACAAAGGAAATGAAGTCAGTATGTGCAAAAGATATATCTGCACTCCCATGTTCACTATAGCACTATTCACAATAGCCATGGCCAGATGTGGTGGCTGATGCCTGTAATCCCAGATGTTTGAGAGGCCAAGGTGGGAGGATCACTTGAGGTCAGGAGTTCAAGACCAGCCTAGCTAACATGGCAAAACCCCTTCTTCTACTAAAAATACAAAAAGTAGCCAGGTGTGGTGGTGCATGCCTGTAATCCCAGCTACTCGGGAGGCTGAGGCAGGAGGATCGCTTGAACCCAGGAGGCAGAGGTTGCAGTGAGCTGAGATCATGCCACTGTGCTCCAGCCTGAGCGACAGAACAAGACTCCGTCTTAAAAATAAAAAAAGTAAGTTCACAGTAGCCAAGATACGTATATGTGGAATCTAAAAAAGTCAAACTCACAGAAGCAGAGAGTAGAAGGTTGGTTGCCAGAGGCTGGGGAAGGAATGGGGAGATGTGGTCAAAGGTTACAAAGTTTTAGTTAGACAGGAAGAATAAGTTTTTGAGATAAATTGCACAGGTTGGTGACTATAGTTAATGTATATTTCAAAATTGCTGAAAGTAAATTTTCATGTATACTCACCACAAAAAATAAGTGAGGTGATGAATATATTAATTAGTTTGATTTAACCATTCCACAATGGGTACATATATCAAAACACCACATTGTACCCTATAAATATATACAATTAAGATTTGTCAAAAACAAAACAAAATCATAGTATCTTGGACAAGATAGAAGTTTCTTTCTTGGGCATCAGTCTGGATATGAGAAATCTTGGGTTGGTATGGCAGCTCCATGATTATGAGGCAGCTCCTTCTAATGTCGCACCACCATCCCTAAGGTTGCCCTAAGGTGTCCCTAAGGCATCCCTAAGGTGTTATCTTCTTGTGGCCCAAAACAGCTCACCATCACACCAGTGAAGGGAAGAAAAGGAGATGCCTGGAACAGTGGTTCCTTGTGCTCTGGACATCACCCACGCACATCTCTTTGGCCAGAACTTAGTGCACTTGGCCATAAGGGAGGTTGAGAAATGTAATCTATCCTAGGCAGCCATGTGCCTGTCAAAAAATCGCAGGTTCTGGAACTAGGAGAAACTGGATATCTAGGGACAACCAGCAGTCTCTGGTAAGCTATAACAGTCGTGGGAACAAAGTGCTTTGGGAAAGCGGGGAGGGGAACTGTGGAGAGGGTGGAGAGGAGGATTAGGAAGACCTTGGAGAAGAGGGGAGGGTGAGCTGGATTTTGCAGGATGATTGCTAGTTGAGCGTAGAGAGCCATGCAGTCTAAGAGAGGAGGTCCAGAAGATTGCAGCGTGTATGGTTCTGTGGTTGCCCCACAATCCCTGAATAGACCTCTGATCCTTTGCTTCTGGTGCTCCTTTTGTCTGGAATAATTTCTTGTTTCCACACATGGAAATCCTTCAATTCTTAGCTCACAAGCCACCTCCTCCATGGAGCCCTTCCTGATCCCTGACCACTGGGATCGCTTTCCCTACTCTGAATTCCTGGCATTGGGTTTCTTTTACAGCTTTTGTCTGATTTTTGCCATACTTGTCTCTTCATTCATCCATTCACTTATTTATTTATTTATTTATTTAACCTTTCCTCTCTTCAACATTAGATTTAAACTCCTTTTTGGGTGTCTGTAATAAATGTTAATGCAGAGACTGGGGCATCCCGGGTGCAAACAGGGAAGATCCTTTTGGGTCAAGGCCCGACTCTGGTCTGACTTCCCCATGGATCTTCTGTGAAGCTGTAGCACTTTTTCCCATGGCGAGGTCAGGTCTCGTGTGTAAGTCCATAACTGCGTATTGTCTTGCATTACTTCCTGTGTCTTGCCTTGTTTGTGAATCTCCCTGGCCAGGTCGTAAGCACCTGGAGGGCGATAGCCACTGCTTTGTTACACTTCTTTTCTACCGCCCCAGCACCTGGGGCACTTCCAGGCAAGCAGCTTTTTAGTATGTTTTCAGGAAAAGGGCCTTGGTGAGGGCAGCACGGAAAGGAGGAGAAAGTCCTGACTCAGTAGGTTTAGGATGACGCCCAGAAGCCTCATTTTGTTTTGTTGGTTTTTTCCTCCCTCCAGAGTCTCTCTCTCAATCTCTCTCTCCCTGCCCCCTCTCTAGTTTTTCACTTTCTTCTTTTTTTTGGTGGTAAAATACCCATAACATAAAAATAGGCTATTGGGGCTGGGTGCGGTGGCTCACGCCTATAATCCCAGTACTTTGGGAAGCTGAGGCGGGCAGATCACTTTAAGGTCAGGAGTTCAAGACCAGCCTGGCCAACATGGTGAAACCCCATCTCTACTAAAAGTACAAAAATTAGCCAGGTGTGGTGGTGGGCGCCTGTAATCCCAGCTACTCGAGAGGCTGAGGCAGGAGAATCGCTTGAACCCAGGAGGTGGAGGCTACAGTGAACCAAGATTGTGCCACTGCACTCCAGCCTGGGCAACAGAGTGAGACTCCGCCTCAAAAGAAAAAAGAGGTCTACAGTTCTGTGGCATTAAGTGCATTCACATTGTTGTGCAGCCATCACCACCATGCATCTCCAGAACTGCAGCCTCCAACTCCTGGGCTCAAGTGATCCTCCCACCTCAGCCTCCTGAGTAGCTGGAACTACTGGCACAGGCCACTGTGTGTAGCTAATTTTATTTTTTACTTTTTGTAGAGACAGCATCTCCCTATGTTGCCCAGGCTGGTCTCAAACTCCTGGCCTCAAGCAGTCTTCCTGCCTTGGCCTCTCAAAGTGCTGGAATTGCAGGTGTGAGTGCCCAGCTGCTTGTTGTCTTATTATTGAGCTTTAAGAGTTCTTTATATATTCTGGTTACAGATTCTTCATCAGATATATGGTATATCATTATTTCTCTCAGTCTTGGGCTTTTCTTTCATTTTCTAAACAGTGCCTTTTGAAGAGCACAAGTTTTAACTTTTGATGTCCAATTTGTCCAATTTTTTTCTTATGTGAATTGTGCTTTTGGTGTCATATCTAAGAAATCTTTGTTTAATGCAAGGTGTCAAAGACTTTTCTTCAATGTTATATTCTAGAACTTGTATAGTTTTAGCTCTCACATTTAGGTCTATGAAAAATCTTGAGTTAGTTTTGGATTATGCTATAAAGTCAGTGATTTTATATTTTAGTTTAATTTTATGCAATTCATACATTTACAAGGCTTGAAAAGTCAATGTGTCCTAAAATGAAAAGCAGCAATCCTGTGCTCTAACTTTTTACTTCACACCTTCAGTGCTCATATGCAGTCATTATCAACTCACATTTTTTCTTCTGGTATTTACCTCCAAGTAACCACTGCATATACTACTACTGATTGATTTCTAACTTTAGACATTATCTACTGATTTCCTACCATTGAAGAGTAGCTTGGTTTTCTAACACCTTCCCACAGTCCCCCCAACCGTACCATGATCCCAATAGAGATATCTCACAAATCTCAGCTGATTCAGTGTTTAGTGCTTACGTTACTATGATTATGTACAGATTACCCACAGTGAAGCAAAATAGCATATTATACTGACATTTCCTTCTTTAAACTTTTTTTCTCCTATAGTTAATAACTCGCTTTTTAATTTGTTTGGCTTTGTAAGTACCAGTCACTAAGTTATTCCCATGTTCTCTGACAAAACTCTACAGTACCTCCCAACATAGTGAAAACAGTCAGGCTGTCTCTAAGTGTGTCTGTTCTTGTGTATTTGATTTTTGGATCCTCTCTTGCTTCTTTGGCTCCTGTCTGGACTGGTGCCCTCTATGCCCGCAGCCCACATGCTGTTCTGGGACTCTTCACCAGGGATGTTCTTTCTTCCTGTGTGTTGAATCTTGTTTCTTGGACATCATGTCTTCTTTTTTCTCGGTGGATTCCCTGTTTTGGTGGAGCACTTCCCCTATAGCACCCTAAAGCATGGTGCATGGGAGGGGAATTTCCTAAGATCTTGTTGACAGAATTGTCTTTATTCTACTTCC
Source organism: Pan troglodytes (assembly GCF_028858775.2). Classification (NCBI taxonomy): domain Eukaryota; kingdom Metazoa; phylum Chordata; class Mammalia; order Primates; family Hominidae; genus Pan; species Pan troglodytes. The sequence goes on along the minus strand of NC_086015.1, from coordinate 131,255,935 downwards.
AGCCTTGTGTGAGAGTTTGGTTGCATATAAAATCTAGGTTGGAAATCATTCTTCTTCAGAATTTTAAGGTCAGCACCCATCATCATACAGCTTTGCTGGTGCTGTTGAGATGTCTGAAGACATTCTGATCGCCAGTTCTTTGTGTGTGTGTCTTCTCTTTTCCTCTCTGGAATCTTTAGTGAAGCTGTGGAGGGCAGTGTGCAGGCCTGGCTACCGTGGTCTGGGAGTTGAGTGGGGAGTCTTGGAGTTTCCACTTTCACTCACACCCTCTCCCAAACACTGCCCTGCCTTCAGCTGGGCCTGAGTGCCCTGTACAGCATCTCCTGGTTCATTTCTCCAGATGTAGGGTTGCCTACTGATAAAACACAAGACCCCTGGTTGAATTTGAATTTCAGATAAGCAACAAAGAAAGTTTTAGTATAAGTATGTCCCATTGCAACATTTGGGATATACTTTTACTAAAAAAAGAAATTGTTGTTTATCTGAAATTCAGATTTAGTTGGGCATCCTGTTTTTTTGTTTTTTTTTTGTTGTTGTTTTTTGTTTTTCTCGAGACAGAGTCTTGCTCTGTCGCTCAGGCTGGAGGGCAATGGCGCAATCTTGGCTCACTCCATCCTCCACCTCCTGGTTCAAGCGATTCTTCTGCCTCAGCCTCCCAAGTAACTGGGATTACAGGCGTGTGCCACCATGCCTGGCTAATTTTTTTGTATTTTTAGTGGAGACGGGGTTTCACCATGTTGGCCAGGCTGGTCTCAAACTCCTGACCTCATGATCCACCTGCCTTGCCCTCCCAAAGTGCTGGGATTACAGGCGTGAGCCACCGCGCCCTGCCGGGCATCCTGTTTTTTTTTTTTTTTTTACTGGCTAAATCTGGTAACCCTATCCAGATGGAAACCTCCCTTTTCCTGTGAGGGAGGGACAGTCACCTAGCTGGGAGAGCTGGGGGAGGCATCTATGTTTAACTACCATAGTGACTTTGATTTCCAACCCAGATTTCTATACAGCAGCCAAACTCTCACACAAGGCTGAAAGTGGAACAAAGACATTTCGCTCAGACAAGATCTTACAGACCGACTCCTTCTGATTTTAACCTATCCCCATATACCCCTGCCTTCACAGGTGTTTGACATCTTTAGTTCCTGAGCTTTCCCCTCCCTGAGCCCCACTTTTGCAAGCAGTTGCCAAATAGAGGAAAACTAAATCACTTCATGTTTGTCTGTTGTCCATATTCTGAAGTTCCTATGACATCTCACACCTGTTATTCTCTTTCCTTCTCTTTGGCTTTGTGGGTTTTTACCTTTTTATTCTTAAATTATCATGTCAGGGGGGTGTCTTGAAGGAGAAGAGAGAATTTTAGGGGCAAACTTCTGCTAAAAGACATATAGAAAAGTGTTCAAATCATGAGTCTGAGCTCATTGAAGTTTACAAAGTGAACACAACCATGCAAGTAGCATGGGGATCAAGAGGAAGAACATGGCTAGGTGCCTCAGATGGTAGTTCCAGTTACTACCCACCTCTCCAAGGATGCCTACTATCCTGCCTTCTAGAAAACTTTTTATAAGGACTAGATAGTAAATATTTTAGGGTTTCCAGACCATGGGGTATGTGTTGTGGCTACTGAACTCTGCCATTTTAGTAGAAAAGCAGCCATAGATTATAGTAAATGAGGGGGCATGGATGTGTTTCGATAAAATTCTATTTAGAAAGAAAGGCATGGGCAAGATTTGGTCTACAGCAGGCCTGTACTGTTAACTTTCATCTATTCCCGACCCTCTCCTCCTCCATCTAGCTACATGTTGCAGAGACTAATTTCTAGGCAATGTGGTTGAGAGGTTAGGGACTCCCATCGTCCACCCAGATCCCATCCATAGAGCAGAGGTTCTACCTCAGGCATGGCACACTGAAAACACTGGGGTCTCTATCATCATTGCCCCAGCTTGTTCATAGGGTGGAGATTCTACACCAGGAGAAACAAGCAGAGAAGACCAGAGGCTTTGGCCCCTATACAGCGTTCTGTCCTTAAAGCTGGATGTCACTCTGAGAGAGGTGGATCACTGCTCCTGCCCTGGTTTTTGAGTGATGGCTCAGAGGATTTGCCCAGGGAGAGAGGCAGACCATAAGTTTGGAAGGCTTATAAATTCTCCCCAAAGGAACTAGCTTTGTTTGCCACAAAATATGGGGAAGTTCAAACCTAAGGGCACTCTCAAAAACAATACAGATGTTGATGGTAAGCATTTAAGAGGAGACTGGTAGCTCTTTGAGAGAAGTAAGATAAACCATAGACCAGCTAGTTTTCCAAAGAGAACCAGGGACAGAGACAGACAGGAAGATCTCTCCTGGGGTCAGAAGAAAACTCAAAGGCTGGCCTCCAGAACGACTGCTGGAAAGTGATCCAGACTTAATTGAATTAGACTGTGGAGCAATTTAGGCACCAGACCATTGTGGAAAACAACAGAGTGATCAGCTAGTGGTTAGTGGAGGCTAACATTTAGGTGCTAGGTGTGATACCAACAGAGGCAGACAGCTCAACAGAGAGATCTGGAAAAGAAGACAGTTAAAGAAAGAGCTGCTGAATCTATTGTCATCCCAGGGTGACTGGGCAAGCCAGAGGCTGCAATTTCTGAGGAGCAACATCAGAGGCTCCACATTGTAGGGAAAACAGACTTTACTAAAACAATCAAGCCAAGCCACTAAAGAAATAAGTAAACAACAAAACTCATGGGCAGGTGCAGTGGCTTATGTCTGAAATCCCAGCATTTTGGGAGGCCAGGGTGGGAGGACTGCTTAAACCTAGGAGTTCAGACAGGGCAACATAGTGAGACCCCATCTCTATTTAAACAAGCAAGCAAACAAAGCCCCTGAAGACAGGCTGGGAAATCAGTATGCAGAATTGGTGTATTATCTAAAGTGTCCACTTTTCAAAAACAACTGTTAGAAATGGAAAGAAATAGGAAATTTTGACCTATACACAGGAAAAACAAAGCAGACAATGGAAACTGCCTGTGAGAGACCCAGTGTCAGATTTCTTTTTCTTTTTCTTTTTTTTTGAGTCGGAACCTTGCTCTGTTGCCAGGCTGGAGTGCAATGGCACGATCTGGGCTCACTGCAACCTCCGCCTCCTGGGTTCAAGTGATTCTCCTGGCTCAGCCTCCCAAGTAACTGGGACTGCAGGTGCATGCCACCACGCCCAGCTAATTTTTATATTTTTAATAGAGACGGGTTTCACCACGTTGGTCAGGATGGCCTTAATCTCTTGACCTCGTGATCCGCCCACCTCTGCCTCCCAAAGTGCTGGGATTACAGGCATGAGCGCCTGGCCCCAGTGTCAGATTTAACTTGCAAAGATTTCAAAGCAGCCATTGTAAATATAGTCAAAGAACTAAAGGACACCATGCTTACAGAAGCAAAGGAAGGTATTATGATGTTGCATCAAATAGAGAATATAAATAAAGAGGTAGAAATGATAAAAATAACCAAGTGGAAATTCTGGAGTTGAAAAGCACTGGGAAAGGGGCCATGGGAGCATTGCTGGGCAGAGTCAGCCCCCCATGGTGACGGGAGAGGTGGGGCAATGAGTGAGTTGGCCTTGCTCCCTGCAACTGGGCCCCTAGCCTGCCTTGACAGTCTTTGGGGTGTGGCTCTCTCGGGGGCCAATGGGGACAATAATTCCTTACCTGCCTGAGGGCCAGGGCTGGGGCTGGATCCCCACACTAGGTCCAAGTCTGCATTCCAGATGGCAGTTGGGTTTTCCTGCTCACGGTGTTACTCTTCATCGTTCCTAATTTGTTTGTTTTTGAGACATGGTCTCACTATGTTGCACAGGCTGGTCTCGAACTCCTGGGCTCAAGCGATCCTCCCACTTCAGGCTCCCAAAATGCTGGGATTATAGGCATGGGCCACTGTGCCTGGTCCCTTCCTAGTTTTAAAGGAACCAAAGAGCAATCATGGCAGCATGACCTGTCTCCCTGAGAGCTCCTGATGTCATTCGAGTTCTAGGCTTGGAGTTCTAACTCCCCTGAGTCCCACATCCTGCAGGTGGCTGGCTCCCATCTCACCTACAGCTGCTGCCTGCAGAGCTGGACTGAGGCTGGCACCTGGCATGGGGGAGCCAGGCAAGTCGAAACACCAGACAATGTGGCCTGGTTGGGAGTGGCTCTGAGCAGACAGCCTGGGGTGGAGGGCTGCAAACTCACCAGAAGCCAGCCGGGGCTGCTGCCAGGCCGTCCACTCACTTGGACTCCTAGGTTTTTAGGACAGAGGAGGGCTTGGCCTTGAGGCACATCTGTGTGTGAGCCCCACCCCAGTGTACTTCCACTCCAGTGACCTGGGGCAGGCATCTGGTTTCCTGTCTCTAAGATGGGAATGATCATAATAGCCTCAACCTCCTTGCAGGGCAGGGCAGGCTGTGCTGGGCCATTCCAAGTGCAAAATGACCTCATGTATAGGGAGTAAGGGGCACAGTGCTTGGAGCTGGGCTGGTTGCGTTCACTGCTGTGATTATTAATGATGTAGAGAAAATCCTCCAGCAGGCGCTACAAAGGGATCCAGAATGAAGTCTTTTCTGTAAGATGATACAGTCACGTGTCATATCCCTGCCAAAAGAAAAACTTCAGCTGAATTAAATTTAAAGTTTAATTGAGCAATGAATGGCAATCGGGCAGCCCCCAGAATCACAGCAGGCTCAGAGAGTCTACAGGGGTGCCTCGTGGTCAGAACAAATTTATAGACAAGTACGCAGTCCTTCTTAGGCCATATTTAGTTCGCTTTAACAGTTTCACCACTTTGGTTCATTTTCTCAATTTTGAGAGATTGACCATAACTTTAATTATTGATGTTACTATCACCATTGTAAACGTACTTATTTGGTTTTGAAACCCACTGGGAAACAGTAGAACAGTGGGTTATGGAAGGTGGGAACAAAGACTGAGTAGTGGGTATCCCCTTATGCTGGAATGTCCTGTTTACAGGAGAAAAACAAAACCTGGTCTGTTCTAGGATCTATGTGTTTCCTTAAAGTCTTAGTTTGATTATGTTACATTTTGCATGAGCAGTGCCATTTTTGTTTGGTTTGGTCTGTTATGGCCTACTGCATCAGCTTAGTATAAAACAGTGGTCTCCCATAGTTTTGTTTTTAAAAATTCCCTTCTTTTGTCCAGATTCTCACTTAGGTGAGAGTATGAAAACGTAAGGCCTTAGCACCACTCTCAAGTACCATCATTCTGAGTTTCTGGTCTCAGCACATCATTCATAGGTTACAGTGTTTTCTTGGTTGCACATTTCTTTCAGCTCTTGACATTCCAGTTGAAAAGAGACCATTTGACATTCTAAAGATGAATGCGTGCAAACATTTAAAACCTTCAAGAGAATATAGCGCATCAGGGAGACTATCATTATGACTATTGGGAAAATAATACCAAGAGTTCAGAGTATGCGCCTTACCCAGGGTCCCCACAAACCAAACTACCTAAAATCAAATAGATCAAAGAATGAGTTAAAGAGTCCACTCACTTAAATAGGCAGTCTCTTCATTAATTCCCTACAACTGAATCTCTATAATACTGGATGTTTTTTCCATAGGCCATAAGTGCCAGCAGCTGCACAGATACTTTTCTGTTTAGCCAATTCTATTACCTAGCACAACTTACTTTTTTTTTTTTTTTGAGACAGAGTCTGGCCCTGTCACCCAGGCTGGAGTGCAGTGGCACAATCTCGGAGGCTCATTGCAACCTCCGCCTCCTGGGTTCAAGAGATTCTCCTGCCTCAGCCTCTGCAGTAGCTGGGACTACAGGTGTGTGCCACCACGCCCGGATAATTTTTTGTATTTTTAGTAGAGATGGGGGTTTTACCATGTTGGTTAGGCTGGTCTCGAACTCCTGACCTTGTGATCTACCTGCCTCTGCCTCCCAAAGTGCTGGGATTACAGGCATGAACCACCGCACCCGGCCCTCTAGCATAACTTTCACAAGAGAATTTAAAGTCTGTTGTGTAACCATAGCCTTTACAGTAGAATCTGCTATAGAATCTATTACGAGGGATACATTTCTAATCATTGCCTCTTTTATTCCAAACCATGGAAAAAGGACGTAACATATAATCTCCTTCTATCATAGAAGAGTGAAGGCCTCCTAGCAATGTTCTCTTTAGCCCATGATGTGGGTTAAGAGGAGTGAATCAGTGTTCTGTTTCTGACTGATTATGAAGCAACATATGTACCATTAAAGTTTCTCATCTACATTGGACCTTCATCTTTTACCTGTGAAAGTATAAGGTTATCCCTGTATAAGACTGGCTGTAAAATCCTTCACAAATAAAGGTATACCTAATAAGTGCACACAACAGACCCCCTTTTCATTTCTATTGTTCGTAGAAGCATAAACAAGAAAAAATATTTAAAGATAAGAGTCTCATGATACTAGAAGTCTTGATCCCTGATCTTAGGAAAAGCTGTTCACATCAAGGATGCCATCTTCTTCTGGGGAGAGACTTTCCTGGCTAGTTTTACCTTAAGAGTTCCAATGGGTATACAGAGTATGGAGGGAGTATGGAGGGAGCCTTCTCAATTGTGAGATTAGGAACCCAAAGTTCAAGATTCCAAAGTTTTTTGTGGATGGCAAGGACAGTCTTTCTCTGATGTTCTCAGAAGATCCAGTTTTCAGGTTCTAGACTGTGAAGGGTTTGATTGTCCTCAGCGAACCATAAAAAGCTTTCTTTGGTGAAAATACACTGTAGCATAATAACTTGGTGTTATAACATCAGCCTTCTTCATGGGAGAGCTTTTATACAACCAGAAAACATGCATTGAAAATAACCATGGATGGCTGGGCGCAGTGGCTCACGCCTGTGATCCCAGCATTTTGGGAAGCCGAGGCAGTTGGATCACCTGAGGTCAGGAGTTTGAGACCAGCCTGGCCAACATGGTGAAACATCGTCTCTACTAAAAATACAAAAATTAGCCAGGCATGGTGGCAGGAGCATGTAATCCCAGCTACTCAGGAGGCTGAGGCAGGAGAATCACTTGAACCCGGGAGGCGGAGGTTGCAGTGAGATGAGATCGTGCCACTGGACTCCAGCCTGAGTGACAGAGTGAGACTCCATCTCAAACAAACAAACAAAACAAAACAAAACACAACAAAAAACAATGGAATGAAATCCCTTTATAGACTGTTTAAATGGTCCATCAGGTGACCAAACGTACCTGAAGCTTTGATCGTTATCTCAGGAATATGAGACCAAACATTGATTATAAACTATCTTAGCCATTTATAAGTCACCACACCAATATATTCAACTTGGATCATTTTATCTTTTCCATGGTGAGTCATGGAATGCAGAACTTTTAATAACAAAAGCTTTAAGGACTCAGGAAGGACAAGGCAGCCGTCCTGGTTATCCATGAGTCCATGCTTAATTAACATTAGACTTATATCCTCTTGAATACCAGTTGTTTTTCCAAATTAGGTGCATAGCACTGATAACCAATGGGTTATCATAGGTAATTTGACTTAGACCATGGAGTTCATTCAAACTGTATATCTAGACAATTTCAGTATTAGCTGATTTAGCATGAAAATCTGGCAAAGTATTTTCTTGGTATTTAATTAATCTTTGTTCTACTTGGGCTAGCAGTTTTGTAACTCAGTCAGTCTTCTCATTAAAGTTCCAGGAATTCTTACCCAGTTAAAATGATATGATTCTAAATTTATTAGAAATCTGTATTCAAGAGTGTTTTTTAGGGTCCTTTTTATCCTTTCATGGATCTCCTAAAAGACACCATATTCCAGGATTTTGCAGGCTTGTGAAGTTTTCAGAAACTGCATCAGCATTAACATTAAGTAATTAACTGCGGAAATGAATTCAAATAGTAATAGTTTTTTTGTTTTTGTTTTTGTTTTTGTTTTTTTGAGACAGAGTCTCACTCTGTTGCCTAGGCTGGAGTGCAGTGGCGCCATCTTGGCTCACTGCAACCTCTGCCTCCCAGGTTCAAGCGATTCTCCTGGCTCAGCCTCCTGAGTAGCTGAGATTACAGGTGCGTGACACCACCATCAGCTAATTTTTGTATTTTTAGTAGAGACAGAGTTTCACCATGTTGGCCAGGCTGGTCTTGAACTCCTGACTTTAGGTGATCTGCCTGCCTTGGTCTCCCAAAATGCTGGGATTACAGGCATGAGCCACCCTGCCCGGCCAAATTGTTATAGTCAAAAACACAATTGACAAGGAAATTTGGATATTTCTGTGGTTTATAATAACATAACCATAATTATTATTGATAACATATACTCAAACATATTAGAATTTTAGAAATCCCATATAATTTTGGAACATATATTAATATCATTCACTAAAATATAAACTGAAGTAGATTAAATATTTTTTTTTAATTTTTGACAATGTTTCCCATGTAATGAAACATGTCAGATAATCTTGTTTACCTCTCTTTTGGATTCTTCAGGGGTCCTCTATAGCATCTTAAAGCTAGAGGTCAGAAAAGACCATTTTGAAGCTGAAATTTGATTTCGGGAAGGCTATCAAATATGTTAAAGGTTTAAAACACTTGATATTATGAAATAGAATTCCAGGTTTCCATAAGTCATTCATTTAGCCACAATGATGACTTGAATATTTTTTTAAAGGCAAAACCTTTACTCATTGATAGAGGGAAGACTTAGCTTTCCAAACAATCTGTCTCTTGTCTTTCCCTTCTTTTGTTCAGTAGTTTATTCAAAAGGCAAATGAAAAGCTTCATTATCTGTTAATATGCATGAAAATCTTGTTCAAGAGAGAAAGCTAAACTTCACTCTTGCATTAGTGTACTATTAATGTTAACCCCAATTTTTAATAAAACCTTACAGACAAATCTTTCCAATCTTAATCAGTTTGACCATAAGATGAGATTATCATAAACCTTTTGTAACCCTTTACAAAGTTTTGTTAAAGAGCAGATCAAGTAGGGCACTGTGGCTCATGCCTATAATCCCAGCACTTTGGGAGGCCAAGGCGGGCAAATCACCTGAGGTTGGGAGTTCGAGACCAGCCTGACCAACATGGAGAAACCCCTTCTCTACTAAAAATAAAAAAATTAGCCAGGTGTGGTGGCACATGCCTGTAATCCCAGCTACTTGTGAGGCTAAGGCAGGAGAATTGCTTGAACCCAGGAGGCAGAGGTTACGGTGAGCCCAGATCTCGGCATTGCACTCCAGCCTGGGCAACAAGAGTAAAACTCTGTCGCAAAAAAAAAAAAAAAAAAAAAAAAAAAAGAGCAGATCAGTGATTTAAGGAAACCCTGTTTGTGCCTTTATTTTGATGTTCAATTTATGGAAAAATTGGAAAATACTCCTTTAAATTTAGTCAATGTGTTCACATACAAAATTCTTTTTAACAACATTAATTTTTACAAAACTTCCACAACTTGTTCAAACCTTTAGCTTATTCTTATCTAAAACAATCCTTTAGCTCTCTAAACTATGCAAAAGTTTACATTCCCATGCTTTCTTAGAATCTTTTACCAAAAACACATTTCATTCTCCTCACACACCTTGCATGTAAAACTATTTCTTCAGTAGTCTCAATCACGTGTTATAATGGTAACTCTTAGCAACTTTTACTTTTGGTGCATAAATTTTCTTTCACAAATCCTTTCACAATGTACACAAGCCATCTACAACATGCATGGACTTTCTGACTTGTCCTAAACATCCCTCTTTTTAAACAACAAGTTATTTTACTGGTTGTCCCCAGGCCTTATTTGGATTTTTTTTTTTTTTTTTTTTTTTTTTTTTGGAGACAAAGTCTCACTCACTCTGTCACCCAGGCTAGTGTGCAGTGGTCTGATCTTGGCTCACTGCAACTTCTGCCTCCCAGGTTCAAGGGATTTTTCTGCTTCAGCCCCCTGAGTAGCTGGAATTACAGATACATGCCACCACACCCAGCTAATTTTTGTATTTTTCATAGAGACGTGGTTTCTCCATGTTGGCCAGGCTGCTTTCGAACTCCTGGCCTCAAGTGATCCACCTGCTTTGGCTTCCCAAAGTGCTGGGATTACAGGTATGAGCCATGTGCCTGGCCCTTATTTAGAATCTAATGCTCCAAAGTAGGTAAATTGAATAATTTTCAAAAGCCTAAGAAGCAGTTTATGACCTTAAAGCATTTAGCAAATCAAATATCTAACCTGCCTAATTTAGACCAAATGCCTTTATTTTACCAATAATCTTTAAAGCTGTTTTTATTTTCCCAAGATTACTAAAGTTATGTGAACTAAGACATTACAATTTTTACTTTTCTGCCAAAATATTTGATTTAAGTGCTTATTTTTCTTAAAGCCAATTAATTAGAGCTCTTTTATATAAACATCACACACACAACACATACATAACTACACAGACAGACAGAAGTAGTTGTAAGATTTTTCATTTGCCAATTTTTAAGTTGTGTGTATGCGTGTGTGTGTTTTTTGTCTTGAGACAGGGTCTCACTCTGTCACCCAGGCTGGAGTGCAGTGGCGCGATCTTGGCTCACTGCAACCTCTGCCTCCTGGGTTCAAGCGATTCTCCTGCCTCAGCCTCCTAAATAGCTGGGATTACAGGTGTGTACCACCACGCCAGGCTAATTTTTTGGATTTTTAGTAGAGACGGGGTTCCACCATGTTAGCCAGGCTGGTCTCAAACTCCTGACCTCATGATCCACCTGCCTCAGCCTCCCAAAGTGCTGGGTTTACAGGCATAACCCACTGTGCCCAGCCAAGTTTTAAGTTTTTTAAGTTGGATTACTGGCTTTAGAGTGGAGTCCTAGGGTGGAAGAACAGGGCCAGGAAAGCCTGCAATTTCTAGAGCCTAATAAGCAGGCACAGTTGGAAGGGAAAAACAGATCCCATTTTTATACCAGATCCTGGATCCTAAAAAGAACAGAGCCTTAGATTTTGAGGAGGATCTATCCATTTCCAATTCCTGAGGTTCCATGAGGAAAAGGGATTTTTTTCCAAAACAGGTCTCTGGAGCCTCCTGTTTTTCCCAAGGAGTCCCAGGCTGTTAGAGCTTTAATATCCAGTTTTAATTAAGCTGACTTTTAACTATAGTGCTCTTTTTAAAATTCCTTTTAAATCTTTTATTATGCAGCCTTGCCTAGGCCAAATGCACAGTATTTCTGTGCTCAGAGAAAGGAAAATTTAAGATGGTTCATGGAGGGGAAGAGAATCAACAAATGGTAAGGATTACACAGATATCAAACCAGAAAGTACTCATTTCCTAAGGGAATTGAACCCTGAACCTGGGCCTCCATTGCGAAAAGGGAAAGCATGGCCACATGGTTACAAGGTCAGGCTCCCAAGGACATGACTGACCAGTTTTCTGGGCTATCTTGAACAGTGGGTTTATGGTGTCCTAGACACATGCTTTATCCTAAGGTACTCCCTTTCATGACAGAACAATACAGAAAGACACATAAAGCACACCAGGTTCACTACAGCTTAAGACCAGCCTCAGAATTCTTTTTTGTGTTAATCAAAACTTTAGAGAGGAGATAAACAGTGATTTTTACCATTTATTTAACCAGTTTTCACAGAGAGAGAAAGGCCAGAGTCCGACTGGTAATAAATTCTTACCCTTTTGCGGGCAAGCCAGGCTCCTGGGTTCCCTTTCCCTGAGCGACCCTAGTGACCCTGCTTGCCACACTGTAGCCCTGGGGGCCAAGCCACATCATAAAGGAAAATCATCTTTTTTTGTTTTATGGAATCACAGGCAAAAGCCTCTCGGTTTTGCAAGTTGCCGCTCAAGGGGTTGCATGGGGTAACCCAATTAACATTTTTCATTCTGGCCAGAGGAAAATATGAGTGACAAAACATAGACATTAGCCACGCTGTTTAGCACCCAATATTGAACTGGCAAGGCTTGCCCTCAGTTGGACCCTGTCATCTTTAATCTATTTTTAACCAAGAGGGACTTTACTGAGGGGAGGCCCTCTAACTCAATCCCATCCTTTACTCAAGTAAAATGTACCCCATTACTTATCCAAAGTCAGCCAATTGGTGCTGCAGTGTATTTCCTTTGGATCGGGATTCCTGTGCCTAATATATAAACTGGAAGGAACTCAGTTTTTCAGAAATTAAGAATCCCGGCTGGGCATGGTGGCTCACGCCTGTAATCCCAGCACTTTGGGAGGCCAAGGCGGGTGGATCACCTAAGGTCAGGAGTTCAAGAACAGCCTGGCCAACATGGCAAAACCCCATCTCTACTAAAAATGCAAAAATTAGCCAGACATGGTGGTGAGTGCCTGTAATCCCAGCTACTTGGGAGGCTGAGGCAGGAGAATCACTTGAACCCAGGAGGTAGAGGTTTCAGTGAGCTGAGATGGTGCCATTGCACTCTAGCCTGGGCGACACAGTGAGACTGTCTCAAAAAAAAAATTGTAAAAAGGTACCCCTGTATAGGGCACTCACCAGGGATGGAGACTTGTGGGACTGGAAGTCGCCCTGGATGAGTCAGTGAGTCGGTGAGTGAGTGGTAAGTGAACCTGAAGGCCTAGGGCAGTACTGTGCACTATAGCGGACTTTATAAATGTGTGTACTTAGGCTACACAAATTTATAAAATATATTTTATTTCTTCAATAACAAACTATGTTTAGCTTACTGTAACATTTTTACTTCAGAAACTTCTCAATTTTTTTAACTTTCAACTCTTTTTTTTTTTTTTTTTTGAGACAGAGTCTCGCTCTGTCACCCAGGCTGGAGTACAGTGGCGCAATCTCAGCTCACTGCAACCTCCACCTCCAGGGTTCAAGCGATTCTCCTGCCTCAGCCTCCAGAGTAGCTGGGATTACAGGTGTGTGCCACTATGCCCGGCTCATTTTTGTATTTTTAATAGAGATGGGGTTTCACCATGTTGGCCAGGCTGGTCTCGAATTCCTGACCTTGTGATCTGCCCGCCTTGGTCTCCCAAAGTGTTGGGATGACAGGTGTGAGCCACCATGCCCAGCCACTTTCAACTCTTTTGTAATAACACTTAACTTAAAACACAAACACATTGTACAATCATACACAAATATTTTCTTTCTTTATATTCTTATTGTATAAACCTTTTTCTATTAATTTTTTTTGTTTTGTTTTGTTTTTTTACTTCTTAAACATTTTTGTCAAAAACTAAGACACAAACACACACATTAGCTGAGACCTGCTACACAGGGTCCCGATCAGTGATATCATTACCTTCCGCCTCCAACTCCTGTCCCACTGGAAGGTCTTCAAGGACAGTAACACCAATGGAGCTGTCACCTTGTGTGATGACAATGCCTTCATCTGGAATCCCTTCTGAAGGACCTGCCTGAGGCTGTTTTATCGCTAACTTTTTTTTAATAAGTAGGAGTATGCTCTAAAATAATGATTAAAAAGTAAAATACAGTAAATACATAAACCGGAATGTCACTGGAAAGGGGTCATGATCCAGATGCCAAGTGAGGATTCTTGGATCTCGGGCAAGAAAGAATTCGAGGCGAATCTGTAGAGTAAAGTGAAAGCGAGTTTATTGGAGAAGAAAAGAAACAAAAGAATGGCCACTCTGTAGGCAGAGTAGCCCTGAGGGCTGCTAGTTGCCAATTTTTATGGTTATTTCTTGAGGATATGGTAAATAAGGGATGGATTATTCTTGTCTCCCCTTTTCGACCATGTAGGATAACTTCCTGATGTTGCCATGGCATCTGTAAATTGTCATGGCGCTGGTGGGAGTGTAGCAGTGAGGACGAACAGAGGTCACTCTCATGGCCATCTTGGTTTTGGTGAGTTTTGGCCAACTTCTTTACTGCAACCAGTTTTATCAGCAAGGTTTTTATGACCTGTATCTTGTGCCGACCTCCTAATTTATCCTGTGACTTAGAATGCCTTAACTGTCTGGGAACGCAGCGCAGTAGGTCTCAGCCTTATTTTACCCAGTCCCTACTCAAGATGGATTTGTGCTGGTTTAAATGCCTCTGACAGTAACACAGTCGTTTATTAATAGGATCAAGTATTATGTACTGTACATAATTGCATGTGCTGGGCTTTCATCCGACTGGCAGTGCAGTGGGTTTCTGTACACCAGCATCACCACACACAGGAATGTGTGAGATGACGTCATAGCTGATGTGACGTCACTAGGCAAGGGGGATTTTTAGGTCCTTTTTTTTTTTTTGAGACGGAGGCTTACTCTGTTGCCCAGGCTGGAATGCAGTAGCACGATCTCGATTCACTGCAACCTCCGTTTCCTAGGTTCAAGCGATTCTCCAGCCTCAGTCTCCCGAGTAGCTGGGTTTACAGTCTCACGCCACCACACCCAGCTAATTTTTGTATTTTTAGTAGAGACGGGGTTTTGCCATGTTGGCCAGGCTGTTCTTGAACTCCTGACCTCAGGTGATCCACCCGCCTCGGCCTCCCAAATTGCTGGGATTACAGGCGTGAGCCACCGCGCCCGGTCCCATTATCATCTTATGGGACCACAGTCATAGATGCAGCTCGTTGCTAAGTGAACTGTGATGCAAGGCACATGCACGTGCTTAGTTCTGTTGCTACACAGAGTGTATAGGAAAAAACTGGTTTGTCCCTCCCATCCCCGATTCCAGCTTCAGTTCCACCAGTCCTAGAGGTGTGCACTGAACCGGCTTTTTAGGACACTCTCCCGCTCCCACCGCCGCCATAGACACATATCTTAAACACACACACGTCATTGGGAAAATGATTAAAAACAAAATCTGTCAACCCAGAAAACCTCTCCACAAAGGTAACAGGAAGTTAGTTTTGCTACAACTAGACAGCAGTGTGCATCACAGACAGTCGGCTAAAGAGATTGCAAAGAAAAAGAGCTTTCATAGCCTGGCAGACACCACCCACTCCATACGTGCTAATTTCCCAAATGCCTCCTGTCTTTTGACAAGAAGTTTACTTCCTGAAGCGAGCACCTGGGCCTCACACTCCTGAGGATGGGGGAGATCCGGCGCCACCTCCTGGCTGTTTCCAAGGCGGAGAGAAGGAGCCCGGGGCTGCAAAACCTGTCAGAGGATCCCAGACTGAGGCGGACTCAGGGAGGTTTCCCACGCCTAAGATTTCATCCCTAACCAATCAGCGATCACCACTCCAAAACCCTTGAAAGCCCCCCCCAACTCCTCAGCGAGATTGAGTGATAACTCAATCTCCAGGGTGGCCGGCCTCGGGTCATAAACTATTTCTTTACTGCAATAATAATGATACAATAAAATAAATTTACATACATCTCAAGGAGACAGAGGTAGCGTTTACAATTTCAGCTTTATTAAAGGAAGTAGGAAGTGGGAGGGGGTGCCTTATTCCCTTTCTTTGCACCGGAAAAAATACAATTTTTTTCTCTAGATTTGTGTTTACCCTCACAACACACACACATACTCATATACACACATATGTACATATACCCCATTCACACACACACAGATATACACAATATATGTACACTCATGAACACACACACACACGTATGCACACCAGTTTGGGCCATAGTACCAAAAGACAGTCCCAAATTCCATAATCCTGAAAGCTGAAATCCTGAAAGATCAAAATCCCTAGAGTATAGAATCTTGAAAATCAAAATTTCAAAAGATAAAAATCCCCGAAACATAATTCTGGAAAAAATAATTTTAGAATTCTCTAAAAGACATTTATTAACATTTTTAAAAGGAGATTTATCTGCGCAATAAATAAATGTGCCTGTTTACACCGAGAACAGATCTTTCCCCTGATCCAGTCAGACTCACGCACTCGTCTCCCCTGGAAACGCGCTCACAGACACCCCCAAAATAATGCCTACCAGGTTTCTCAAGTCTACAGCAGAGCCAGGCTTGTCAACTTGGCACCCAAACACATCTCCTTAAACCACACTGAATTTCCAAACAAAGATAACAAAGCAATAGTTCCACCCAACATGCAACCAACATGATGCAATGATCCTGAAATGCACTAATCCTTTTCCTAGAATTTGACTTTGAGGATTTCAACATCTGGAGTTTTGATCTTTCAGGATTTCAACACTCGAGATCGTGGCATCCAGGATTGTGTCATGGGAGATTATGATTTTCACCAATACATACCCACAACTATACATACACACGTATACACACCTGCCACACACAATGTGCACACACTCATCCATATAGCACCCCCTCATACATTCACACATGGATGTGTGTGTTCAGGGCCTTGTCCACACCCCACCAGCAGAGCCAGGGTGTGAGCTGAGTTCTTCACCTGCCTTTGGCGCTGGGCATTGCACCACGGAGGCTGTCTCTCCTCAGTGGAGGGGAGGAGGATGGTAATGATGCGCTTTATCTATATTAATGCAGGGGACCCTTACATAGCCCACAAGCACTAGCACAGCCTCATTTTACAGATGGGGCAACAGGGCCCAAAGGAACTCAGCTAGCTTTGCTTTACTGTGTGTAGGCAGCCACGCATTCTGCTGTGTGTGTGCACCAGGGTGTATTTCACCAGTCCCACTCTCTGCTGTGCAAGATTCCGGCACTTACATCTGTAATCCCAGCACTTTGGGAGGCTAAGGTGGACCGATCACTTGAGGTCAGGAGTTTGAGACCAGCCTGGCCAACATGGTGATACCCTGTCTCTACTAAAAAATACAAAAAATTAGCCTGTGTGGTGGTACTCATCTGTAATCCCAGCTACTTAGGAGGCTGAAGCACAAGAACCACTTGAACCCAGGCGGCAGAGGCTGCAGTGAGCTGAGGTCATGCCACTGCACTCCAGCCTGGGTGAGGGTGACAGAGTGAGACCTTGTCTCAAAAAAAAAAAAAAAAAAAAAAAAGATCCCGGCACAGAAGGGATATCCCGAGGTCCCCAGCCTGCCTGGCTCTCTGAGCAGGCCAGAGGAAAGAGCACCAGACCCAGAGGCAGGGTGGGTTTGCATCTGGTTCTGCTCTAGCTCCAGGTGTGGCCATGCATAAGCCTTCTTTCTTGGGCCTATGGTATGTGAGGCTGGGCTCCAAGGGCTGCTGGCTCAGATGCCCCTGAAATGGACAGCCATCAGCACCCAAGCAGCGGGCCACCCAGCGTTGCCCTCAGTGGCTCAGGAGGCCAAGGAACGTTCCTGTCGCAACTGAGGGAAGCCGCTGGCCTTAGGAGCATGGAGGGCCTCTGCTTCCTGAGAATACAGTTTGTCCTTGTCCCTCCCTTGTCCTGATCCCTCTCTCCTTTTAGTTATTAATTCTGGCTCAGAGTTTATATTACCATAAACCGGTGTAAACACAAGGCACAGCTGTGCCATATGGTAATCTATGGTTACCTTCCCTCTCCTATGTAGCATTTTATTTTCTCTAGGGTTAATAATCATATGATGATTATTATTTTTCCTTGCACTTCGCCTCTGTGTTCCGAGAGACTCCGGAGCAGTGCCTGGAATTTGGTAGATGCACAGCAAAGGTGTGTGGCAAAGAGGAGCGAGTGCTGGCATCGGAGCCGAGCTGGGGCACGCAGGTGACTGGATGCTGCTCTCTGCGCATCTCCAAATGCCTCTTCTCCACAACAATCTGTGAGACTCTCCTCATCCCTTTTTTGTTTTGCAGAGGAGGAGACTGAGGCACAGGCAGAACCAAGGTCACACAGTGAGTGCCTGGCAGAGCAGGTGGTACTGGGTGTGGTCCTGCCTCAGCCTCCCAAGTAGCTGGAACTACAGGCATGTGCCACCGTACTGGGCTAATTTTTGTATTTTTTATAGAGACGAGGTTTCACCATATTGCCTAGGCTGGTCGTGAACGCCTGGGCTCAAGTGATCTGCCCGTCTTGGCTTCCCAAAGCACTGGGATTACAGGCATGAGCCACCGCATCCAGCCTTGTTCCATTCTTTTTAACAGGTCTACAATAGTCTGTGAATTAGGACAACGTGACTTATTTAGCTAATCTGTTATTGATGCTCATTTAGGCTGGACAAATTCTTTCAAAGGTAGCTCAGCCCAAACTCATTAGCAATTAGAGAAATGCAAATCAAAATAACAAGGAGGTGTCATTTTACAGCTATCCTATTGACTAACATTAGAAAGGTGGGTAATGGCCAGCGCGGTGGCTCACGCCTGTAATCCCAGCACTTTGAGAGGCTGAGGCGGGCAGATCACGAGGTCCGAAGATCGAGACCATCCTGGCTAACACAGTGAAACCCTGTCTCTACTAAAAATAAAAATGAAAATGAAAATAAATTTAAAAAAAAGGCTGGGCGCGGTGGCGGGCACCTGTAGTCCCAGCTACTCGGGAGGCTGGGGCAGGAGAATGGCGTGAACCCGGGAGGCGGAGCTTGCGGTGAGCCGAGATGGTGCCGCTGCACTCCAGCCTGGGCGACAGAGCGAGACTCTGTCTCAAAAAAAAAAAAAAAAAAAAAAAAAAAAAAAAAAAAAAAAAAAAGGTGGGTAATGCAGAAAGTGGAAAGGTGTGGAGCCAGTGGACCCGTGTGTCTTGAGGGCAAGTGTGGCCAGCGCAGCCATCCTACAGAGGGAGCTGGCAAACCACGGCCAATTAAGTCTGAGCCAGCCACCACTGCCCTGGGGACGTACCCAGGAGAGAAATGAATTCACACCCTAGCCTTCCAGGAGGCATGTGTGAGCATGTCATTGCTGCATTGTTTAGCGGGGAACTGGGGACAATGTTGAGTGTTGGTCCATAGGGGACTGAGCTCTTGAGATGTGGTTCATCTGAAGTGAGACGTGCTGTGAGTGTAAAATACACACTGGATTTCGGGGACCTAGTATGAAAAAAAGAATGCACGATATCCCATCATATTTATATATTTTATATAGTTATTATTTGCTTATATATTTATATTGGTTATGGGTTCAAATGACAATATTTTGGTTATATTGAGTCAGATAAAGTATATTATTTATAAAAGTATGTAAATTAACTATAATTAATATAAATTAATTGCACTCATTTCCTTTTACTTTTTAAAATGTGGCTACTGCATACTTTAAAGTCGCAGACGTGGCTGGGATTCTGCTTTCCTGGACAGCACTGGGTGAGAATTCCGCTCCATGAGGAGCCCGGAGAGACTGATCATAGGATCCGTGGGTGGAGCTTCGACAGGCAGGGAGCAGGGACCCAGCCAGAGGCTGGGCAGGTCTGGGCTCTCCTTCCCCACGGAAACCGCTAGGAACAGCCTGAAATAGCTACCGGGCACTCTGGAAGGCAGTCACTGTGTGGGCAGGGGGTGGACCCTGCTACGGAGAAGAATACACCAGGGGGAGGGAGAGGACCTGCAGCGTTGAATCCTGAGCGCATGGGTGGGGAAGGGCCCCGAGAAGGGGGAAGGACTTGGGAGAGGTGCAGGAACTGGTATTGGGATGTCTGGGGGAAGAAGGTTCTAGAGGAAGAACAGCTAAGCCGCACATGGCGGCGGAGGACCAACCAGAGGAATCCGGAGAGTGGGGTGAGGTGGGGCCAGAGTGCTGACGGCCTTACACACCTCCCTAGGGACCTCGGCCTCTGGGAACCGGAGCCCTGGGACCTGCTGCACCGTCCAAGATTCCCTCTGGCTGCAGTGCGGGAAACCAGGGAAGGTGGGAGGCCTCTGCCATGGTCCAGGCAACAAACAAAGGTGGCCGGGGCCTGGCTCTGAACGGGCTTTGCGGATGCTCCACCTGGCGCCCTCTTCAAGGAAGGTTTGTTGCCCGGCTGTTGGCAGGCTTCGCCCAGAGGTCAGGGCTGGTCCTGGCTCAGGACCCATCCGGAGCTCCCTGAGGGGCCGCAGCCCTGTTCATTCCTCCCTCAGCCCATCCCACCTCCTCCTCAGCCCTTCTGCAAGCTCCCTGCCCACCCAGCTCCATCCCAAAGAGGGCTTCCCACCCCCCTCTTCCAAGTGGCCAGGGGGCGGGGGTAAGGGGGTGGTGGCGGGGGAAAAAAGGGGGAGTGCCTGGGAAGGAGGGTCAGGATGACGCTGAGACTTTGTCCTGAGCTGCCATCAGCTGAGCTGCCTGGGGGCCTCTCCTCCCGCCTGCCTCCCAGCTGGGGATGAGGTGGCCTCAGCTCCTTTCTTCCACTTTTATTGATCACAGAGGCACTACGGCCCCAAGGCTGGCATCGTGTGTACAACAAGGGCTGGGAACTGTGTCTGCCTGAGAGGAGGGCCAGGCATAGCTGGGTTTCTCAGCAGGTGTGTAACACTCCTTAGCAGGCTGGGCTCTGTTTTGTTGTGTTAAAGGATAAAGCCCGGTGCAAAAGGCCCCGGTCCCCGGTCCCTCTGGTCCCAGCATTTGGCCCTTGCAGCAGGCAGCAATTTGGGTGGGCTGCTTCTTGGAGGGTCACCAGGAGGTGCCCCTCCCCTCAGTGCGCCTGGGAATCACAGTGACAGCGTTGGTCCTCTGCCTCTCAACCCCATCCCTACTGCCAGAGGGCAGAAAGCCCAGGCTGTGCCTAGGTGTTTTTTTCTTTTTTCTTTTTTCTGGCATTTGTGATCCCTGCTTCCTGACCCAGCAACAGGGGATGCCCCATTCCTTTCTAGGTTTGCTTAGTGTACGGAAACGCAAACAAATGGGGCTGCCTGCCCCTTTTTCTGTATCCCCACTCTCTGTGAAGGAGCCTGCACTACCTTCCTCTCCCTCGCTTCATCCTTCCCAGGGCTGCAAACTGATACCCTGTGGGCCAAATGTGGCAAGAGGGCTGTGTAGTATTAAATTTGTAAGAATTCATTGTCAACACTTAAAAATTGGAATGTTTGGCCAGGCGGGGTGACTCATGCTGTAATCCCAGCACTTTGGGAGGCTGAGGCAGGGTGATCACTTGAGATCAGGAGTTCAAGATCAGCCTAGTCAACATGGTGAAACTCCATCTCTTCTAAAAATACAAAAATTAGCCGGGCATAGTGGCGGGCGCCTGTGATCCCAGCTACTTGGGAGGCTGAGGCAGGAGAATTGCTTGAACCTGGGAGGCGGAGGTTGCAATGAGTGAAGATCGCACCACTGCACTCCAGCCTGGGGACAGAGCGAAACTCTGTCTAAAATAATAATAATAATAATAATAATAATAAAATTGGAATGTTTGCCTTGGGCAATGCCATCTTGGGGTCAGAAACCTCGAAATGGGATCTCCTGGGACAGACCCAGGCATGGCTTCCAATGAACATATGGGCGTGGCATAGTGTGGTGGGTCAGGACTCCGATCCCAGAGTTTGAATCCCGGCTCCAGCAGTGACTAGCTGTGCATCTTGGGCAAGGGACGTGATCTCTCTGTGCCTCCGTCTCCTCACTTGTGACTTGGAATTATTGTTAGAACTGCCTCTTAGAGTTCTGAAGATCAATTGAAACAACGCCTGCCCCAGGTGTAGCGCAATCGCCGCTGCATGAACCTCAGTCATAGGTGTGCCACAGCTGCTCTGAGCATGCAGCACTGCCTTCTCCACCTGGTCCCTGTGGCACCTGCGTCTCTGATCCCAGGCCTAAATGTCTCCTAGGCCTATCTCTGTCCATCCATCGCCACTGCCTGGTTTTGAGGCGGCGCTGACCCCAGGACGGGGCTGGGTAGAGGCAGGCTGGCCCTCCGGCAGCAGCTGTGTGTATTCAGTCCTGGCAGTTGGGCTCTGGTCCAGCCCCTGTTCTTGCCTGCTGTGGGTGCCTGACTGCCCTTTGCTTGAGAAATCCAGTATTTTAGGATTTAGGCTAAGAAAAGCATCAGAGTTGGAGGCAAAGCTTTATACGTAAAGAAGTTTGCTGTGGTGTTACTTGCAAGTGCAGGAAATCAGAAACCAGCGAAACAACAAGCATGAAGATGACCATGATGAGGATGACGGTGGTGACGATGGTAGCATGTCAGCATGCACCGTCAGCTCCCCTCTCCAGGACCCAGCCCATGTGCTCTGGTGTAGGACCCTCTGAGTCCTCACAACAACACTAGAAGGCAGCTCTATGTCACAGATGAGGAAGTTGAGGCACAGAGAGGGTGAGTTGCCTGACTGAGAACCTCAATCCCCAACCACCCTGCCTCACACGTCTCTGAATGTGGCCGGATTCCAAGAACCCACACGAATCCACGAGGCAGTCTACGCAGCTGCAGAGAGTGCTTATGAGGAGGAGAAGGTGCCCAATGTGATGTGGAGGTTATATTTTATGCTCCTTTTATTCTACTGAAAATTTCAAATGTACATAGAAGTAGAGGGACTGTATAATGCGTGTACCCAGCATCTGGCCCCTAAAGTCATCATCCTTGGCCAGTCCTGTTTCGCCCGCACCCACCCACGTTCAAGTCTTCCAGTCCATGGACATGGCATGTCTCTCTATTTGGGCCCTTAGAAATCACTGTCAGTAATACCTTGCAGTTTTCAGTGAATAGTTCTTGCTCATATGTTGTTAAATGTATCCCTTATTATTTTTTGTGTTTTTGATTCCATCTAAAGGCTCAAAGTTTTAAATTTCATTTACCAGTGGGTCATTTCCAGTTTATAAAAATACATTTCTTTGTAGATAGACCTTGTATTTTATGATCTTTCTAAATTTATTAACTGGTTTCACTAATTTCTGACCCTTTTCTAATATAAGCATTCATTTATTTATTTTGAGACGAAATCTCGCTCTGTTGCCCAGGCTGGAGTTCAGTGTCATGATCTCAGTTCACTGCAGCCTCTGCCTCCCAGTTTCAAGTGATTCTCCTGCCTCAGCCTCCCGAGTAGCTGGGATTGCAGGCGTGTGCTACCATGCCCGGCTAATTTTTGTATTTTTAGTGGAGAAGGGGTTTCACCATGTTGGCCAGGCTGGTCTCGAACTCCTGGACTCAAGTGATCCAACCACCTCGATCTCTCAAAGTGCTGGGATTACAGGTGTGAGCCACCGCACCCTGCCATGATGTAAGCATTTAAAGTTGTAAAGTTCACTATAAAAACTGATTTAGCTGCTTCTCATAAATTTGATAGGCTATGTTTTTATTTTTACAGAGTTAAAAATATTTCTAATTTCTCTTATGATCTCTTCTTTGACCCATGGGTAATTAAAAGTGCTTTGTTCAATTTCCAATTGTCAGGGATTTAAACGACATCTAATTGTTACTGATTTCTTTTTAAACTATATTTTATTTAGAGAACATACTCTGCCTGTTTTTAGCGTTTAACATTTATGAAACTTGTTTTGTGGTCCAGCATATGGTTTATTTTGATGGTGGCTCTATGTGCGCTGAGAATGGACATTCTGCCATTGTTAAGCGTGAGATGGTTAAATTGGCTGACCGTGTTCGAGTCTTCTGTGTCCTTATTGGAAGAGGAGTGTGGGAATCATGCATGAGAATTGTGGATTTGTCTGTTTTTCCTTTCAATTCTGCATGCGAATCACACATGAGAATTGTGGGTTTGTCAGTTTTTGTTTCATGCGTTTTGAAGCTTTGTGATTAGGTAGATGCACATTTAGGATTATGATGTCTTTGTGATAAATTCACACCTTTATCATTAAGAAACATCTCTATCCCTGGTAATGTTTGCCCTGAAGTCTACTTTGTCCGACAAGAATATAGGCACTCCGGCTTTTGAAAAAATGACTAGTGCTTGCATGATATATCTTTTCTATTTTTTATAGTTTATTTGTGTCTTTATATTTAAAGTAGGTTTCTGGTAGAGAGCATACAGGTAAGTCTCACTTTTTTTGTCCAGTCTGATATCTGATTTTCCAAGTCCCTCGATTATTTATACTGAATGCAGGTATCCTTATGTCTGTATTTATACCTGCCATCCTGCTCTTTTTTGAGATGGAGTCTCACTCTGTCGCCCAGGCTGGAGTGCAGTGGCGCGATCTTGGTTCACTGCAACCTCTGCCTCCCGCGTTGAAGTGATTCTCCTGCCTCAGCCTCCCGAGTAGCTGGGATTGCAAGCACGTGCCACCGCGCCCGGCTAATTTTTGTATTTTTAGTAGAGATGGGGTTTTATTATGTTGGTCAGGCTGGTCTCGAACTCCTGACCTTGTGATCTGCCCGCCTCGGCCTCCCAAAGTGTTGGGATTACAGGCGTGAGCCACCGCACCTGGCCTTCAACAACAAATTGTTAACAGTTTTACCTTCCAGAGCCGATTATGTTCCAAAGAGATTCAAAATGAGAAAAGGGTTTTCATATGAGTGATGCATTTTCCATTTCCCAAACTCTTCATTCTCTCCTGTAGTTCCAGGCTTTTCATCCGATATCATTCGCCTTTGGTGTGAAGAACTCCTGTCAACATTTCCAGTATTGCAAGTCTGCCGCTGGCAAAATCTCTAGCTTTGGTTTGTTTGGAAAAGTCTCTATTTTGTCTTCTTTGGTTGCAGGATATACATTTGTAGATCCTTGGCTTTTTCTTGCAGATGCTGTTTCATTGTCTCCTTGTCTGCAGAGTTTCTGAGGACATGGCCATTCTTGCTTCTGTTTCCCTTTACCTCGCATTCTCAGCCATTTCATTAGGATGTGCCTTTGCTAGTTGTCTCAGGCTGGCTTCCCTGGAAGCAGATGAAGGAGTGGAGTCTGGGGCACCAGGTGTTTCACACTTGTGACAGGAGGAGGCAGAAGCAGGCTTGGCAGTGGAGTTCAACCTCGGTCAGGCCTGCCTACCTCTGCCCACCTGGTGGGGGCTCCAGAGCAAGGCCTTCCATCAGCATGTTCTGTGCTGAGCTGAAATGGCCAGATCTTTACATTCCCTGCCTGCTCAGTCACCTGGGCTGTCTGGGAAGGTGTGGCCTTTAGCCAGTGGCTCTCTCTGCAGGTGAGGGATGGGGAGGAGCTGGTGGCTGAGGGCGTTCTGCAGCCTGTGCTCCCCACAGCCTCTGGGCAAGTCCTTCCAGGAGGGGATGCTGAGGGACAAAGCTTCCTGCTTCTCAGGCAGGGGTCCTTGAGCTCCCTGGAACTCTGCATCTATGATTTTCATCAAATTTAGAAGATTGTCTTCCAATATTTTTCTTGTCTCCTTCCTGGTACCCTAATGATACATGTATTGTTTGATAGTATCTCACAGGTAGCATTTCCAGTTCTGTTCATTTTATTTCAGCATTTTTCTCCTAGTGCTTCAGTTCAGTTTCTGTTGCATTGTTTTCAGGTTCATTGATCTTTCCTTTGTCAGTGTGTGATATGCTGTTAATCTCAGTCAATACGTTTCTCATTGCAGGTATTGTATATTTTACCTGTAGAAATTCCATTAGGTTCTTGGTTATATTTTCCATATTTCTCCTCATTATGTTCATGTTTTTTTCTTTAAATTCTTGAGCATATTGAGCATATGTCTAATAGCTTCTTATTTTATTATTAGTTTTTTTTTTTTTTTTTTGAGACAGATTCTCGCTCTGTCCCCCAGGCTGGAGTTCAGTGGCGTGATCTCAGCTCACTGCAAGCTCCGCCTCCCGGGTTCACGCCATTCTCCTGCCTCAGCCTCCTGAGTAGCTGGGACTACAGGCACCTGCCACCACGCCTGGCTAATTTTTTGTATTTTTTTGGTAGAGACGGGGTTTCACCATATTAGCCAGGATGGTCTTAATCTCCTGACCTCACGATCCACGCAACTTGGCCTCCCAAAGTGTTGGGATTACAGGCGTGAGCCACTGCACCCGGCTATTATTAGTTTTTGAGACAAGGTATTGCTCTGTCACCCAGGTTGGAATGTAGTGGCATGATCATGGCTCACTGCAGCCTCAATCTCCTGGACTCAAGCAATCCTCCCACCTCAGACCCCCAAGGAGCTGGGACTACAGGCACATGCCACCACTCCTGGCTAATTAAAAAAAAATTTTTTTTGAGACGGAGTCTCTCTCTGTCACCAGGCTGGAGTGCAGTGGTGTGATCTCGGCTCACTGCAACCTCTCCTCCTGGCTTCAAGCAATTCTCCTGCCTCAGCCTCCTGAGTAGCTGAGATTACAGGCACATGCCACCATGCCCAGCTAATTTTTGTAATTTTAGTAGAGACGGGGTTTCACCATATTGGCAGGATGGCCTCCATCTCTTGACCTCATGATCCACCCTCATCAGCCTCTCAAAGTGCTGGGATTACAAGCATGAGCCACCGCATCTGGCCAATTTTTTAAATTTTTTGTAGAGATAGGGTCTTGCTCTGTTGCCCAGGCTGGTCTCAAAGTCCTATCCTCAAGTGACCCTCCTGTTTCAGCCCTCCAAAGTGCTGGGATTACAGGTCTGAGCCACTGCACTTGGCCAGTAGCTGTTCTAAAGTCTTTGTCTCCTAATTCCATCATCTCTGCATTCCTGAGTCTGTTTCTATGGACTGATTTTTCTCCTGGTAGTGGCACGCACTTTCCTGCTCCTTTGGACGTCTGGTTATTTTTGAATGGCCATTGTGGTGAGTGCTACGTGCCCTTTTTTTCTTTACACATGGCTGGGCTTGGTTCTGGCAGGCATTACACTTCTTATGAATCAGCTTGGCTCTTTCGAGGCTCTTTTTTGTCTCCAATACAGTGGGTTGAGAGTGGCCTTTCCTCTCTGGCTTGTCTCCTAACCCTGCATGATCCCTGGGAAGTTTTCAGCTTAAGTTCCCAGCTGTTCTTTGTCCAGCTCAGCAGAATTTGCCCTACGCACACACAGCTTAGCGTTCAGCAACAGACCCAGGCGGACCCCTGTGCTGAATGGGCAGCTCCATGTCTGCCCATTCTGTGTCTCCCCTTCTGTGGTCTGTCTTGCAAACTCCAGCTCATCACTTTCCCCGGTGCCAGTCCTTGCTGTGCTTGGGCTTCTACCACCTGCACTGAGGCAGGGAGCTGGGCCAGCCATTGGACCATTCTGTTTGCTTTCCTTCTCTCAGGGATCACAGTCCAGAGACTGTGCCTGTTGTACAATGTCTAAAAACAGTTGTTTCAAATAATTTGTCCAGTTTCTAGGTATTTACGGCAGGAGGGCAAGTCTAGTACAGTTATTCTCACATGACTGGAGGTGGAAGCCCTTTAAATATATACATTTTTAAAATCGTGCTAAGGAAGAGTCCATGTTTTTCTATTTTATTAAGAGTTTTAAAAATTGAGAATGTATGTTGAATTTCTCAAAATCTCTTTTTGCTATCTATTGAAATGATCATTTTTTTAATCTGTTAATATGATATTTTACATTAAGATTTCCTAAAATTTGAATATTTTACTCCCAATTGTAAGGCATTTCATATACATTTATTATTATTATTATTTTTTCTTGAGAAAGAGTCTCGCTCTGTCACCCAGGCTGGAGTGCAGTGGTGCAATCTCCGCTCACTGCAACCTCCGCCTCCCAGGTTCAAGTGATTCTCCTGCCTCAGCCTCCAGAATAGCTGGGATTACAGGTGCACGCCACCATGCCTGGCCGATTTTTATATTTTTAGTAGAGACGGGGTTTTGCCATGTTGGCCAGGCTGATCTTGAGCTCCTGATCTCAGGTGATCTGCCTCTCTTGGCCTCCCAAAATGCTGGGATTATAGGCATGAACCCCCATGCCCAGCCTACATTGCTGTTTTTTTATCAACACCATAATCCTTAAAGTGGAGCCATTTTAAGGATGAGATGGGATGTTGTTTTTCTTCATTTAGAGACAAGAAAGTGGCCCAGGAAGGGCCTGCAATGAGGAGGTGGCCGGGACACAGAGACAGGTGCCATGGGCAGCCCGCCTTTAGAGCTGCACTCTCCCTCCTGGGCCCCTAGGACAGCTTCCACAGCCAACCTTAGGAATCCGGGGTCCTAGAATGTTCTGCCAGTTTCTGCCCTAGAAGGCTTCCATTTGGGGACAGCCCCGACTCCTGACAGATCAGCCCTGCATTCACATGGGGTTGGGGGTTGGGTGACCTTTACTTTGGAGCTTGTTCAAGACCCAGAGAAGGAAGCCTTCTCTGTTCAGTGGTCACCTCTAGGCTGAAACAGAGTTCAGAGACTTCTTCAGTTGGGAAGGAAGATAATGAAAACCACATTTGCAGGTTTTCTAGCTGCTTTTGGCTCAGTAATGCATGTTGGGAAGACATCCAGGTGGCTGGGAAGACTGGGATTGTGAAGTCATGGCTGGTGCACTTGGGCAGACAACCTCATCCTTCTAAACCCTGGTCTCTCCATTTGTAAAATGGGAATAATTATCCCAGTCTTTTGTGGGCAACTGTGATGGCGGCATGAACCCACACATATGGCAACTCCAGAATGCTGCTTAGATAAGAGAGGCATTTGCCATCTACAGAACAAGGACACCAGATCTCGATCTCTGCCCTCTGCCTGGGCCTCCTCTTCCCTTCCAGATCCTCAGTGGCTGGTGAGCAGAAGCTGACATGCACGGCTGTGTCGGTTGCCTCTATTAAGAGTATTGACTCAGTTGAGTGCAAACAACAGCAAGCCCATGGGGTCAGCAGGGAGCTGATGCCTGTCTGGCTCACCTGTCATGGCAGCATTCCTGGGTGCTGAGGGACAGAAGAGTGTTCAGTTCTGCAGTTGTACAGGCAGTGGCTTATCCTCAACAGCTGCTGCCCCTGGCTTGCTTCAGGGACAACAGAGGACTCCACTGCAAATATCTAAGTGGCCAGGTCTTAGGCCTCACAGAGAGGGCAGCGGCTTTTCTGTGGTGGAAGCTATGGGTTCCCAGAATCATTAAGTCTTGGCTTTGGGGGAAGAAGGAGTCCATCCTTCTGCCATGGAGACTGGGCTGCCTCAGACGGGTGGCTTCCCTGGAGCAGAGCTCCTAGCTGGCTTCCAGAATTGCTCAGAAAATGTATCAGTGAAAGACTTTTTATTGCAGTGAAATATACAAAACATAATATTTACCATCTTAACCATTTAAAAAATATAATTCAGTGGCATTAAATATATTCACATTGTTGTGCAGCCGCACCACTGTCCATCCACGGAAGTCTTTTCATCTTGCAAACCCCATCCCCGTTAAACAATAGCTCCCCATTCCTCCTCCCCAGCCCCTGACCCCCACCATTTGCTTTCTATCTCTATGAATTTGACTACTCTGTGTACTTCGTACAAGTGGAATCATATAATATCTGTCCTTTTGTATCTGGCTTATTTTAAGTTTCATCCATGTTGTAGCATGCGTCAGAATTTCGTTCCCTTTTAAGGCTGAATCATATTCCATTGCACGGACAGGCGCATTTTGTTGATCCATTCATCCGTCGGTGGATGCTTTGTTGCTTCTACCTTTTGACTGCTGTAAATAGTGCAACTATGAATAGTGATGTACAAATCTGTTTGAGTCTCTGCTTTCAATTCTTTTGGGAATACACCCAAAGTGGAATTGCTGGAACATATGGTAATACTAATTTAAGTTTTTGAGGAACCGCCAAATTAGTTTCCACAGTGGCCACAACATTTTACATTTTACATTCCTACTGGCAGTGCACAAGGGTTCCAATTTCTTCACATCCTCACCAACACTTATTTTTTTTTTAATTTTATGTGCATGTTAAAAGGCCAAACAGTTCAAGTGGATGTACACTGAGAAGTAAACCACCTTCCTACCTTCCTACCCCTGTCTGTATCTCTCAGTGTATTGGTTCCTGTGTGCTATTCTAGAAGGTTCTGTGCATATAAAAGCTCATTTGCATATATATCTCCTACCTTTTTACACAAATGGTAGTTTCCGGTACTGACACCTCCTCATCCTGTTTACTGGACTTAACAGCTTATCCTGGAGTGAGTCCCACAGCTCTATCCATCAGCCTCGTCTGTTTTAGTTCCTGCAGGGTATGCATGGCACAGCTACGGCATCGTTTGTGGATGGGCACTGAGCTTGTTTCCAGACTTTGCTGCATGTTTTGGTGATGCCTTTATGTGCCCGTGGGAGTCTGTCTGTAGGATGCTTTTACAGAAACAGCTGCTGGGCAAAGGGTATGGGTGTTTAAAACGTATCCTGTTGTCAAATTGTCCCCCAGAGGTTTTGCCAATTCCTACTGCACCCATGGCGTCTGAGAAGGCCTGTCTCCCACCCCCAGCCCAGCCTCTGCCATTTCAGCCCCTGCCCTTTCAGCCCCTCTATCTTGGGGCAGATAGCAGGGCCTAAATGATCAAGGCCATGCCCACTTCCCCAGCTTGGGGGCAATCCTGAGCCCCCCTGGGATCCCTGTGCCAGCCCCGTGCTGAGAAGCAACAAATATTGTCAAATGAACTGGCAGTAATGTTTGAAGCTATGGAGGAAAATGGCTTCTGAGGGCCAGTTCAGTTGCAGGCTTTAAATACAAGGGAATGGAGGCTTCACATCTCAGCAGAGTAAATCAGGCTTTCTGGGAACAGCCAACCCTGGGGCCCCAGGACAGATGGGGGTAACTCATACCCACTCCCTGACCAAAAGTGACAGTGAACTGGCCTGGTTATGCAGGCAGCAAAGCCAGGAGAGAAGTGGCCCAGGGCTCAGGGACCAGACTCCCACTTTCAGAGTGAATGACGGCCCAGCCTGATCTGGTTATCTGTCCCACAGGCAGCAAGCATCTGATTAATAGGTCACTTCATGGCTAATTAATCACACTCCTTTTTCTTCAAATTTTGGTGTTCCTAGCCATGTGGGGCCATCTGAACAAACAACAGGGGTTGATCAGGACACACACTGCTGGGCTCAGCGGGCATCAGCATTGCAGGGATGGGCTCCTTGTTAGCTCCAGTGGTCTCACGCCGAAGTCCCTGTCCAGTCCCCCAATGCTGGTGAGGCTGGTGACCTCCCAGGAGAGCATCTTTAAGGTCCTGTCTGGCCCAGAGTATCTATTATGCTAAGGAACCAATGAGACCTTTTAGACACCCCTTTATTTTAACGCATTTTAAATGTCAAACACTTAGCATTTTACAAACTAGTACATGCATGGAAAATTCCAAAAAGCTGATAATTACACAAGTAGCCCCTGCCCCTGCCTCTGTCCAGGCCCCTTCCTCAGAGGCAGCCAAGTGACATTTTTAGCTAGGTTTTGTTGTTGTTGTTTGGTGGTTAACCCATGTTTCTAAACAATAGGTTTATGTTGCTATTTCTTGGTTTGTTGATCTTGGGTGTTATAGGTTGGTTGGCTGACGATTTCTTTCTTTACACCGCATTCCTCCTCCACCTTCCCCAAAGAGTTAATTTTTTTGAGTTATATGGTGCCTAGATATTATGGCTATGTAAATATTCATTTCATAGTGCACCCAAGTGGTGCACTATGATTGTTTCCATTTGTTTAACCACCACCCCCCTTTTTTTTTTTGAGACAGGCTCTCATTCTGTCACCCAGGCTGGATTGCAGTGGTGCAATCACAGCTCACTGCAGCCTTGACTTCCCGGGCTCAAGCGATTCTCCCACCTTAGCCTCCCAAGTGGCTGGCACTGTGGGTGCGCACCACCATGCCCAGCTAATTTTTGTATTTTTTGTAGAGACCTGGTTTCTGCACGTTGCCCATGCTGGTCTCAAATTCCTGAGCTCAAGCGATCTGCCTACTTTGGCTTTCCAAACTGCTGGGATTACAGGTGTGAGCCACCGTGCCCAACCCTAGACCATATTTTTTTTTTATTATAGTCATAATTTGCCTCATGTTTTCACTGCAGAATTCTCTCTGTTTACATACTTAATTCCTTTCCCATGTTCTATCATTTCTTCAATAACCCATCTAGCATCTAATTGTTTTGTTTTTGCTTTTGTATTGAACTCCTTCGTGGAGTTCTTTCTCTTTCTCCCACCCGGAGTGGGTGCTCTCTGGCCCACAGTGAGTTGGTCAGCCTGGGACTTCCCAAGACTGTCCTAGTAGGATCCACTGTTTCCTGGTCCATGTCTTCCTTTTCCTTGGTTTACTACCTTATTCTGCTTGAGCACATCCTCAAGGAGCCTCTTAAGAACGCATGGATGGTAGATGTGGCAGTTTTGAAACATGGCTGCACATTTGTTGCCTCTTCTGTCATTGAGAGGTGAGTCTATGTCCTTCCTCTTGAGTCTGAAACTTGTGACTGCTTCAACTAATAAAGTACACTGGAAGTACTTTAAGAGACTTCTGAGGGTGGGTCATGCAAGGCCATGCTGCTTCTGCCTTTCTTGCTGGAACACTTACTCTTGGACCTGTGTATCCGCCATATTGGAGGGCCACAGGGACCCAGTTGAGCTCACCAGGTTAAAGAGCCATGGGGTGGCAGTTAAGCCCACCATGTTGGAAAGCCAGGGGGTTCCAGTTGAGCTCACTATGGTGGAGAGGACTTGGAGTTCCAGCTGAGCTTGTAATGATGGAGAGGCCATGGGGTCCCAGTTAAACCACCGTAATGGAGAGGCCATGGTGTCCCAGCTGAGCCTGCATTGTTGAAGAGGCCATGGAGTCCCAGTTGACCCTGCCATGTTAGAGAGGCCATGGGGTCCCAGTTGAGCCAGTCATGCAGGAGAACCATGGAGTTCCAGTTGAACCTGCCATATTGGAGAAGTCATAGTGTCCCAGCTGGGCCCAGCCTTATAGCTATCCTCCCCACTTACCAGGCCTGTGAGGGATGCTAGGCCTGAAAACCACTGAGGACCTCCATCGATGCCATATAGAACAGATAAGTCACCAGGATGAGCCATGTCAGAGTTCCTGGCCCACAAAATCATAGGATGTGATAAAAGGGTTGTTGCTAAGTTTGGGTGTAGTTTGTTACACAACAATAGACAACTGGAACAAAATGTTTTCTAGTTTTTGCATGTCTAAAAATGTCTTTGCTCTGCTCTCTTGCTTGTTGAATGGTAAGACTGGGAATAAGAATATAGTTTGAAAATGAATTTCCCACAGAATTTTGAAGGTTTTGCTCCTTTAATCTCCAGCATGTGTTAGCTTTTTTTTTTTTTTTTTTTTTTTTTTTTTAAATAGAGTCAAGGTCTTGCTTTTTCACCTAGGTGCTGGAGTGCAGTGGTGTGATCACAGCTCACTGCAGCCTCAAACTCCTGGGCCCAGGGGTTACTCCTACTTTAGCCTCCCAGGTAGCTGGGACTACAGGCACACGTGCCACTGTGCCTTGCTAATTTTGTTTTTATTTTTAGAGATGGGGTTTTGTCATCTTGCCCAGGCTGGTCTCGAACTCCTGGGCTCAACCAATTCTCTCACCTCTGCCTTCCAAAGTGCTGGTAGTGTTAGCTTTTGAGCACCTGATGCCACTCCAGTTCTCATCACTTAATTTAATTTATTAATTAAATTAAATTTATTTTGACAAGGTCTAGCTCTGTTGTTCAGGCTGGAGTGCGGTGGCACGATCATAGTATACTATAGCCTCAAAGTCCTGGGCTTAAGTGATCCTCCTGCCTCAGCCTCCTGAGTAGCTGTGATTGCAGGCGTGTGACACCTTACCTGGTTAATTTTTAATTTTTTGGTTGAGATGGGGTCTCACTATATTGCCCAGGCTTCTCTCAAAGTCCTGGCCTCAAGTGATCCTCCCACCTGGGCCTCCCAAAGCTCTGGGATTACAGGCATGAGTCACTGCACCCCAGCCCAGTTCTCATCCCTTTAAACGTTACCCACTCCACCCACCCAACACCATTAGGGCTTTCACTTCATCTGGAAGTTCTGAAATTTCCCATGAGGAGCCTCCTGTGGGCTACTGCACACTTGTTGTGAGAGGTGAGTCCTGGGGAACGCCTGCCTTTTCCTGGGCCTTTTCCTTTCTTTTGGTCTCTGTCCTCTTTTTGGACGCCCAAGTGCTGGCTGTTGGTCTTCTGGGTTGATTCTCTAGGTCTTTCTTTTCACTCTCTCTGGTCTTGTAACTTCACTTTCTGGGCCATTTTCTTGCACTTTATTTTCCTACCCTTCCATTGAAACTTTTATTTTGACTCTCATGTTAAAACATTTCTAGTAGTTATTTTTCTCTATTCTTTCTCATAATTCATTTTCATTTGTTTTAGGGAGGAAATA
This sequence comes from Pan troglodytes, assembly GCF_028858775.2. Classification (NCBI taxonomy): domain Eukaryota; kingdom Metazoa; phylum Chordata; class Mammalia; order Primates; family Hominidae; genus Pan; species Pan troglodytes. The sequence continues at coordinate 131,222,201 of NC_086015.1, read as the reverse complement.
TCTTCTCAGAGGGTCAGACTTATCTGGGGCTGCAATATTATCTCCTGTGGAGCCCCCTCATTTTTGTTTCTACTTTTCCAGACCTTAGCTTGCAGTGGAATTAGGACGGCCACTATCGCGACCTAACATTTTGGGGCACTTACTATGCTAAGCACTGTTTTAAGAGTGTAACATGTATTATCTCATTTAATTATCATAATAACCCTATTAGGTAGTACCATCGTTATTCCCTTTTTGTAGATGGGAAAAGTGAGCAGCAGGGTGTCTAAGTTCCCCAAGGTCACATAAAGAAGGGGTGGAGCCAGGTTAGGAACCCAAGGGCTCAGGCTGTATGATCTTAGTTAACATGTTCCTGCCAGAGCCCCGAAGGGGCCAAGGATCTGTTTTTACTATAGTCTGTAGGTAGAAGGGGCCGGGAGCTGTTTTTACTGTAGTCTGTAGGTAGAAGGGGCATCTCTCACTCCCCTTTCAAAAATTAATTTTTTAAAAATTGAGATAGTTGTAGATTCACATGCAGTTATACAAAATAATACCAGGGAGATCCTGGGTAGCCTTTACCCAGTTTCCCAGGAGGGGCATCTCCTAATGAGCATATTTTTTTCCTTCCTGTTTTCTAATGGACTACTTTCAAAGTAGCTTGTTTCTGCCCCACAGGGCCTTATTGCAGGTCCTGTGAGACAGACAGTAAGGCCCCATGAGGCAGCCTCACGCTCCAACATCAGGAGTCTTTCTCAGCAGGCCCTTTTGAATGTTAATCTTCCATCTGCAGTGGGCCTCGTCCCAAGTGCAACTGACACAGCTCAGCCCACGACAGCACAGTTGCAGAGCCTGAACGCCAGCTTCTCAGCCTGGAGCGTGGCCTTGGGCACCCTCCACCCTGCTCCTCACATCCTGCCTATAACATCCTACGTTTTGCACCAACCTCAAGATATCTTGGGATGTAAGAAACAAAAAACCTACCCACAAGGGAATGTGATGTGTTGGCTTGAAACCTGGGAGTGCCAGAGGTACAGCAGGCTTCAGGCCTGGCTTCATTCAGGGGCACAGTGATGTGGTCAGTGGCCTGAGTTCTTCTTGCTTTGCTGTTTTCCTTCCACGGTGTGAGCTTCACCTGCGGCTGGAAGAGGGCCGCCGCCAGCCCCAGGCCTGCGTGCTTCCTCCAGCTCCTCCATGGAGCAAAGGATCTTCCAGAACCTCTCAGCACGCCCCTGCTGGTCATGGAGGTCCCAGGGCACTGTGTTCTAAGGACCAGGCATCTGTGTATGTGCTCCTCTTTCCCTCCTCGCTGGGGTTTCCAACCTTGGCGTGTATGTGAACTCCTATAAACGCTGCACATGCGCATCTGTGATGACCGTACTTTATGGGGATTTGGGGGTTGTGGTAGGCAAAATAATGGTTCCCCTAAAAGGTCTGCAGAACCCAGAACCTCCCAAGTGGGTGGCATCACACAAGAAGGGGGCTGGGGCTGCTGGTCAGAGAGAGCATCCTGGGTTTTCCAGACGGGCCCAGTGTAACTCCAGGGTCCTGAAAAGTGGAAGAGGGGTCAGAGAAGAAGGTGTGATGAAAAAGCAAAGCTGGGTGGCTTAGCTGCCGGCCTGGAAGGTGGAGGACAGGCCACAGGCCACAAAATGGTGGCAGATTCCAGTGGTTGAAAAAGGCAATGAAGTGGATTCCTTTTAGAGCTTCCACCTTGATTTTGACTCACTGAGATCCATTTTGGGCTTCTGAAGTACGGAAATGCAAGTACATGAATCTGTTTTAAGCCTCTAAATTTGCGGTCATGTGTTCTGGTGGTGGCAGGAAGCGAACACAAGTGGGGACAATGTGGCATTCTGCCTGCTGTGTCACCTCCATGTCTGCACATTTCCTCTCCTCCAGAAGGCGAGCTGGCTCAGAGCAGGGCCTCGTGTCTCATCTTTCACCTCCCTGCCCAGTGCGGTGCTGGTGCCAAAAAGGACTCGGAAAATGCTGAGTGTGTGACCGGTGCCTTGAGGTCATCGCCATGACTGTCCTCCCCCAGACCATCCTCCATGGTGGGGTGGCCTCCTGCCTTGTTCCGAGAGTCCTGATCAGCACCAGCACATGCTCCGCAGAGCTGAAGGGGGAAAGAGAGGCCTGCCCTTGGAGCTGGGGCTGCTGATTCCCAGCCTCAGGGACACTTTGCTCCCTGCCATTCCAAGGCCACCCTCATCATGGCTCAGCCCTCAGACGCTTCACCTTGAGGATGCCGGGCGCCCTGCAGGCCCGCGGCTGGAAGAGGGCAGACGCAAGGCTGCAGGCCAGCTGTGGGTCTTCCCTTTGCCTCCACCCATGTCTGGCCACGGAGCTGGAGGCTTTGGTTGCGGTTTCGGGCCGTGAGTTTCTCTGCTGCTTCACGGCTGGTGGAGGATCATGGGCTCCTGAGTGTCTCAGTGCTGCAGGGCCAGTGTGGCTTCCAAGAGACGCCGGCCTGTGTCGGTTCTCCTCTTTGTGCCAGCTGTCCACTCCCTCCCTGGGCTCCGTTCTGCAGTGGAGACCAGGCTTTGCGTGAGGCTGGCCTGCCTCCTCGCTTGGCTACCACCTGCCACATCTCTCAGTAAGCCCAAGTGCCTCCAAGTGGCTTGAAGCCACTCAGCACAACGGGAGCCTCCCAGGACTGTCTCTGGTGCTCCTGAGCACCCACAGAAAACGTAAGTGCACTGTAAAGGCCACCTTCTAAACAACTGCCAATCCCTAGCAAAAGAGGGGACGGTCAGACGCCCCTACCCCTGCGGCCCACCAAAACAACATCTGTGGGAAACAATGGGAATTTCTAGCTCTGGGTGACTTGTTAACAAAATTCTGCTACACCTATGATGGAATACTGCGCAGGTGTTAGAAACTGGCAGATCCACCTGCTCCCATATGGAGCACTGTCTTTAAGAGATATTGTTGAGTGAAAGAATAAGTTAGAACCATGTCTTGTGTGTGTATATATATATATGTGTGTGTGTATGCATGTGTAATATATCATAGAGGAATATGCATATATATTCCTTTATAGTACATATATTCCCTTAGCTCAGTATTTTTCTTCCATCAGAAGAAAATTTGATGGAATACACCAGAAGTTGGCAAGCTTTCTCTGCAAAGGGCCATAGACAATACAGAAAGCAGCCACGGATGGTGCAGAAATGAATGAGCATGGCTGTGTTCCAATAAGACATTTACAAAAACGAGTGTTGGGTGGGACTTGTAGTAAACAAACAAATATGTTGAAGATCTGAGAGAAAAAGCAATACCGGATAAATAGCTAAGAAGTGACTCAGGCTCATAAACCATCAGCTTTCAGCAGCCCTGCAGAAGCTACTGTACTGCAGTGAATGACAACCTTGTCATCTGACATCCCAGGGACCAGGGACTGTCTGAGTCCTCCTCTTTGGCAGGGGTAACAAATGCCATCCCAAGAGAAGGTGGCATTGTGGGGGAAGGTTGGAGTAATACTTAGGAAATCCTGGGCTACAAGTAACTCAAGGTGGCCTGAACAATAAGAAACATTTATTGTAACAATTAGCATCTGGCAAAAAGCCTCCTACCTGGTTGGTTTAGTGGCTCAATTACATCACCAAGGCCCCGGATTCTGCAGGGCCCGTCCCCCTCTGTGGATCACCTGTGGCAGTCTCCAGCCACCTCTGTCACCACTGCAGGGCGGTGGCTGCAGTTCCAGGGGGCAGGCCGACTTGCTAAGCAGAAAATAGCCCATCTCTTCCTCAACATCACTTTTAAAGGTGAGAGAACCTTTCCCTCGCCCCTCTGCAAGCTTCCCTTTATGTCTCTTTGGCTGGGATTGTGCCACATGGCCATGTCTAACTAACCCCTGGTAAAGTAATGGGATTGTTATGTTTATTGTTATGCCTGGGTTGTTCTGGGCATATAAGCTGGGTCAGGGTCCCTGTCTCTGTAAATGAGGAAGAGCAGGGACACACCCGACTGTCTGCTAGGTAGGCAAGTGGGTGACGTGACTCTACACCCCAGGGCCTCCTCTCCTGTCTCTTGGTGACCCCAGGTGGGCCAAGGGTGAACAGCCGAAGACACTGGGTAGTGGCTCTGTTTTAGGAACACTGTTGGAGGGGAGGGCCCCTTGCCAACAGGGTACTCCCTATAAGATTTTCTGGTCTTTGAGTTTGGCTGACTGGCCATTCTTTTCTGGCCAAAATCCTGGCCTGTCCCTTCTCTCCGAATCTGACAGCAAACACAGATATTCTCCATCCTGGGCTGCACCCAACCCACACTGTTGTTCTGATCCCACTGCTCAGGTTCGCCCAGGCTCCCCCCAACTTGGCCCCCAACATGCGTCTTGCTGGACTGCCAGGCTGCTCCACCCTGCTCAGTGGCTCTGGGCTGTGGCTGATGTTCTTAGAGGACTGCCTTGCCTGAGACCGTGTTGCTGGGGCGTAAAGACCCAACTCTCGGTGTGGCCTCAGATCTTTTGTGAAAGGCGTCAACTTTTTTTTTTTTTTTGATGGAGTTTTCGTTCCTGTTGCCCAGGCTGGAGTGCAATGGTGGGGTCTCGGCTCACTGCAACCTCCGCCTCTTGGGTTCAAGTGATTCTCCTGCCTCAGCCTTCCAAGTAGCTGGGATTACAGGCATGCACCATCCCACCCAGCTAATTTTTGTATTTTTAGTAGAGACGGGATTTCATCATGTTGGCCAGGCTGGTCTTGAACTTCTGACCTCAGGCGATCCACCTGCCTTGGTGTCCCAAAGTGTTGGGATTACAGGCATGAGCCACCACGCCCAGCCTCTCTCCAGTTTCCTGGCTGCCCTCCTGTGCAGCACCCTGAGGACACCCCTGCTGCCCCAGCCATCTCACAGCCCTGCCCCGGGCCTGCTGCTTGTCCCCTGGCCATCACTCCCCAACTCAAGGGACCCTCAGTGTCTCCTGGAACTGCAATGTGAAAAACAAAATGAAAGTGATCTTTTATTAGTAAAAATTTATTCCTTAAGTTCAAATGTGAAACATTTGCTCATTATGAAGTCAGGGAGAACAAGGCCACCGTGTTGAACACACTGGGGCAGGCTGTGGTTGACAGCTGCAGGCTTCTGCCAGCCTAGCATCCAAATTACTTCCTTATTGTGTTTCCTTGCTCAGTGTCAAACAATCCTGTCACAAAGATAAGAATTAGCAGATAGTAGAAGTTTTATAAGAGCCCATTGTGCAGTACTGCAACAGCCTTCTATTAAAGTGAAAACAGGAGTGATAGGAATATATTTCGAAGTTGAATTTCTAACGATATCTGGCTGCAGGTGGGGAGGGTCATGTTGTTTTTAATTGCAAATACAGAAGTCAGACAAGAAGCACCAAGAACTTAAAATAAGCACTAACCCAGGCAAGCAATCTGTTGTATGGAATCAAAGAAAAATCAAGATCAGACATCTGAAATCTGTGAAGCACCGGTTTCGACCTCGGGGATTCCTCAAAAGAAGTTTGAGAAATCCTGCCCTTGATGCCTGCTTCCCTTCAGTGCTAAGCCAGCTCCTGGTCACTGCCCTCCTGGCTCCAGCAGAGGTCATGCCCCTTCTCGGTCCTCCCTTGGCACTCTCTGGAAAGTTCCACTGGGACACTGCCCAGACCTCGCATTAGACAGGAATGATGTTTACCCATTTATCTTGCCTCCCACAGGTGGGTGATCGTCTCACCTAGCGTGACCCTCAGGTGCCTCTGCTGAGCTGCCACAGGGTCCTGAATGTGTCCATCGAGGGCATCGGGGGCCTCAGATCTGAGTAAACCCTTGCTTAACTCTCAGCCGCCAACTGGAGGAGCCAAGCAACAGGGTATGGGAAATTAAGAACCATCTCAGCCGGGTGCAGGGGCTCATGCCTGTAATCCCAGCACTTTGGGAGGCCGAGGCGGGCAGATCACGAGGTCAAGAGATTGAGACCATCCTGGCCAACATGGTGAAACCCCGCCTCTACTAAAAATACAAAAATTAGCTGGGCGTGGTAGTGGGCGCCTGTAATCCCAGCTACTTGGGAGGCTGAGGCAGGAGAATCACTTGAACCCGGGAGGCGGAGGTTGCAGTGGGCTGAGATCGTGCCACTGCACTCCAGCCTGGCGAGAGAGAGAGACTCCGTCTCAAAAAAAAAAAAAAAAAAAAAAAAAAGAAAGAACCATCTCAAGCCATATGCACATCTGCCCCACTGCCCTAAAGCACTGAGTCTGTTTTGGGCACCTTGCTTTGGGAAGTGCTGACTGCAATGATAATGACAGTGATGATAATAATGGCAGCTAAAACATGCTTATTATTTCAGGACTTCACAGGCACTTTGCTCAGCACTTAATCCTCATACCAACCCTATAAAGTATGTATTAATATTTTCCTTCCCACTCTGCATATGAGGGAAACGAGGCTTTAGAAAGGTCATCTTGCCCAAGTTCACATGGTTAGCTAAGTAGCAGAGCGGGGGCTGGAACCCAGATCTTGAACCCAAAACATCTAGGAGATGTGCCATGACATGCCAACAAGGCCTCCTTGAGCCAGGGAGACGCGGCAGCTTTCTGGACTGTTCAAGCAGGTGGAGCAGGCGGAGTGACTATGTGAAGAGGAATGGAGGGAAGTGGAGGCCCTGTGGAGGCCGTCCTCAACCCTGGCCGCCGACAGCCAACACAGCAGCTAGGAGGAACATCTTTGTAGCAAGAAAAAGAATGCACAGATCATGATCATCCACTGGGGAAAGAGTAAGCTCACTTTAACTCAGATTCCTGGACATGCTCGGGGCCCAGACCCTCTGGTTGAGAAACACTGCCCCATGCCGGCCATCCAAGAGGTCACCCACATGCCAGGTACTGTGAGTGCACTTGGGGCACAAGTGCGAAGAGAAAGGCGGGACCCCCACCCTCCCGAGTTGAGCCTACTTGGGGCCAACCTACGCTGGGTCTCCTGGTCCCTCTCCTTGGTGGCAGAAATAGGTTTCCAACAGGCTCCAGTTTTGGCAAGACCTGCCTGTCCTGCCTGGTGGGCAGCTGGAACCTAGGGGCACAGGCTAGCGGTCATCACAATCACACAGCTCAGCACCAAAGAAAGCTGTCTCTACTTAGGGTTTGTCTCCCTCTGAATTTACTGACCACTCCTGCTTCCAAAAGAGCCTTGTGCAATGTGAAACTCTTTGGAGAAGTTGCTGAAGAACAGCTATGAAGATGCCCTCATTGAATCCACTGTGCTTCCAGAATTAGAGATGGGAAGTAAGATAGACGGACTTCCCATGTGTCATTTAAATGTTATTTCTAACATATATTTTGGGAGTGACTGTCTTCTGATTATGCTCAATTGTGGGCTGAAGTGGGTGGCTCCATCTTTATTGCAAAGGCCGGGCCATGGGATTGGCAGCAGCTGGAGGAGATGCTGCTTCCCCTGTCCTCAGCCAGAGCCTTCTCTGTCCCTGGCTTGGGTGGCTTGGGCGAGTCCTGTTCAGCCAGGACTACCCTGCAGATGGTTGTATGTGTCTGATTGGTGGGCAAAGGCAGCCTGGGTAAGCCCACTCCAGGACACTCCCTGCCAGCCCCGGAGTGGACCAGGCTGCAGAACCCCACATCCCTGTCCCGGACAGAGTCAGCCCAGGGCAGGATTCTTGGCCACTGTGGTCTGGCTTGAGTGCCTTGGTTGTTAGGGGCTGGTAGTACAGCTAGCCCTGCTGCTGGGTGGTGTTGCTTCAGTAGAAGGGGATTCTGAAGGAGAATGGTCAGTGTTTATAAGACTGAAGCTGGAACAGAGCACAGAGAGAAGTCTCCCTTAATGCACGATTTTGAGACAATTCCCTGGCTTACAGACCAGGTCCAACTCCTCATTCTTTCAGGCGTTGGTCATCTAGCTACAACCTACTTTTCCAGCCTTGACCACAAACCCTGTGCCCCAGGCAATCTGGCCCAGCTAGGATACTGCAGACAGGCACGAGCTTTCTGTCTCTGGGCCCTTGCTTGGCTGTTTCCATGAACTCATCATTGACTGCACCCATGGGACCACTTCCTCCTCATCCTTTTGGGGACCCAATAAAAGGTCTGCTCCTTGGCAGTGCTGTTCATCGGTCCCCAGCAGAGTGAGACCCTCCCTCTGCTGCTCTCCTGTGGCCCTGTGCCCCTCCTGTGGCCATCATCACCTCTTCTTTGTAGTGTCTTATTTACCCTATCAGGCTGGGAAGTCCCTGAAGGGAGACTCCCCATGCTCCCCACCCAGTGCCCAGCACACACTGCTTCTTCACACACAGGCCACTACGCATGCAGTGCACATGACTGGCATGACAGAGATGCTGTGGGTCCTCTCCGTTCTGAAGGCCTTGTTTGCAGAACAGCAGGAGGTCCTCCAGCAAGGTCACCTTAGTGCTCATTGCCTTCTTCCACCAAATCTGAAGGCGGGGGGATGAGGTCTCGGGGATTCATCCTGGCTACTAGGCAGACATCATAGCTGTCATGCATGAGGACGTTGATGGCTACAACATTCCACTGGTTTTCCCATGGGTCCAGTTCCAATATTTCTTTGGAGATAACCTCATGGCGATCTGAAAAACAGCAAAGTGGGAAGACAAAAATCTCATGTGGGTATTAAATTCAGAAGCCATCAGCACCATACTGAGTAACTTCCTCCAAAAGGCAATGTCTTAGTCCACTTGCTGTTACTGTTAACAGAATACCCAGGACTGGGTAGTTTATCAAGAAAAGACATTTACTTGGCTCACGATTCTGGTGACTGGAGAGTTCAAGACTGGGGATCTGCATCTGGTGGGAGCCTTGGCTGTTTCAACTCATGGCAGAAAATGGAAGGGGAGTGGGCATTTGCAAAGAGGTCACTGGGACAGGGAAGGAGTAAAAGAGAGAAATCAAGAAAGCCAGACTGTTTTTTTTTTGAGACGGAGTCTTGCTCTGTCACCCAGGCTGGAGTGCACTGGTGCAATCTCGCTCACTGCAACCTCCGCCTCCCAGGTTCAAGCAATTCTCCCGCCTCAACCTCCTGAGTAGCTGGGATTACAGGCACGTGCCACCATGCCTGGCTAATTTTTGTATTTTTAGTAGAGACGGGGTTTCATCATGTTAGTCAGGCTGGTCTCGAACTCCTGACCTCATGATCTGCCTGCCTCAGCCTCCCAAAGTGCTGGGATTACAGGCGTGAGCCACCATGCCTGGTTGCCAGACTATTTTTAACAGCCTCCTTTCCCAGGAACTAATCCATTCTTATGAGAGCCCAAGTTCACCCCCAAGGGAGGGTGTTAATCTATTCATGAGGGATCCATGGCAAGACACCTCCCACTAGGCCCCACCTCCAGCACCGCTACACTGGGGACCAAATTTCAACATGAGTTTCAGAGAGAACAAACTCAAACCACAGCAGGACTTAAGCACCAAAAATTAATTAACAACCGAATAAAGATACTTTAAATGGAAGGCAGTGTTCCTGATTTCTAAGAAACGAAGAAAGGCCACGTTCACAATTCAGTCAAAAATTATTCAAGAAGTTCTGACAGGGCATGCCGTTGTCTCCAGTTGAAAAAGTGTTCCAATGCCATATGAATGATTTAGCAATGATGTGAACAAGGGTTGAAACTGCCCTATTTCCACCCCCATAGAGGAGGCACGGCTGGAGTCATGTGGCCCTGGGCTAGCGCTGCCCTCTGAGCTTGTGTTTGGGATAGGGATGCTCACATTCAGGTGGGGTCCTGTGGAAACACAGCATACTCCACCTGGGCAACATGAAGAGTTCTGTCAAGGGACCTTTAGAACGCTGTGAGCGGGGCTTAGGAAGGCCCATGGGGGATGGCACAGTACCCAGCACTAATCACAGCAAGGGGCTGTCACTGTCCCTAGACCTGGAAGGCGAGGGAGGGAGTGAGCACTGGAGCTGGGACAGGGGAGCTGTCTGGGGAGCAGCACCTGTCTTGAGCAGAGAAAGATGGACACAGCCATCCTTAGCAGGGAGGCAGCAGGGAGGGCAAATACCCTGCATTTTCTATCTTTTTATGTGAAAGTCAGGTGCAGGCAAGGGAGAGGCTCAGGAAAACAAGTTTTCTTATCCTCACAGATCCCAGAGGCATGAGGCAGAAGACAGGAGTGAGGGGAAGGTGTAGGCCACGGGAGAATCCAGGCAGGGGAGAGTGGACACCTTAGGACTGGCTGGTTTGAATAATTTCAGTGGGTGTGGGGACAGGAGTGGTCTCTAGTTGCCTGGTGCCTGGCCCTGGGATGACTGAGGCAGAGGCACACTGTCTCCCGGGGTGTCGGGGCCAGACAGGAGGTGTGGCTCTGGGCTGGCTCGTGTGCACAGCAAAGATGTGCTCCAGGCAGAGCCCTTTCTTGTCCTTAAGGACTGGCCAGCCTGGGGAGGGCAATCATTCCCCAACCAGAAAGGTCTCTTAAGTTGTCAAAACATCACATATACAGAAAATTTAAAATCTTTACAATATACCCTGACTCTCCTTTCTTTTCACCTGATAATTTCCTGCTCTTTCTTCCTGCTGACTGAACCATCCAGAAGCCAGAGAGGAAAGGAACCTTTAATGCTGTCTATAGAGGCCAGCCTGGAAGGACACAGAGAGAGGTGGGGAAGGGTAGGGGTGAGTGTGGAGGGACAAATGGAAGATTTCCAGCTTGAACGCCTATTTAACAATTTTATGGTAATTAAAGAAGATAATGTGTGTAAAGTGCCCAGCCTCGTTTCAGCATGTGGAAGTCAATTTTTGAAAATGATCCACGTGCGCTCATAAAGGATGTATATCCTGTAGCTGTTGGCTGTGGTGTTCCACATGTTCATTAGGCCTTGTTATTTAACTCTTATACATATTTACAGGCACCCGCCACCACTCCCAGCTAATTTTTGTATTTTTATTAGAGACGGGGTTTCACCATGTTGGCCAGGATGGTCTCAATTTCCTGACCTTGTGATCTGCCCTCCTCAGCCTCCCAAACTGCTGGGATTACAAGTGTGAGCCACCGTGGCTGGCCAAAAAGACAATCTTTCTTAAACCTGGGTATGTATCACAAATACACTGGAGAAAAAGTGGGAACTTTTGAGGAAAACTGGCAGGACAGTGGATTACAGAATTTCTTTCCTCCAAAACCTAATGAAATAAATCCCCAATCCCCAGATATACTTGCACCCACTAACCAATCTCAGCAACATCAAAAGTGGGATAAACTGTTTCTAGAAGTAATTCTATTTATGTCAGAATCCGTTATGTTAATAATAATGACTATTTATTGGATAGCATTAGGTGATTTAAATGTATGATCTCATTTAGTCTTTTGAACTATCATCTGAGAAGGATTTATTATTTTCTCCATTTTGTAGAAAAGGTAACAGGTCCAGAAAAGCTAATTAACTTGCCTCAGGATTGACAGCTGATACATGGCAGAACCAGGCTCTGAAGAAGCACATGGAACAAGCTATCTTAGACAGTCTAGAATCTGGGATGTGTATCAGACAATAGTAAGGGATTATGTGCATTTTTTAGGTGTGAATTTGGCACAGTAGGTATATTAAAATATCCATCCAGTTAGAGATGGATATTAATGTATTTTTGGATAAAATGGCCTGATTATTAGATTTGCTTTAAAGTACTCCAGTAAAGAAAAGTAAAAAGAAGAAAAAAAAGTATGTTTGGAAATAAGAACAACAAAATTGTTGAAGCTGGTGTGGTCAGATTGCCTTAATTGTATTATTGTTTCTAATTTGGTATCTAATGTGAAATTTCTAAAAATGAAAACCAACAAAAAATCTAAAATAGAATTTGTATGATTTTGATTGGATTTTTATTAAATTTATAAATCAGATTGGGAAAGGTAACATCTTAACAGTTTTCTAATCATGCAGCATGATATATTTCTCAATTTTGGGAGTGGGAGAAATGTTTTATGTCTTTCAATGTAATTTATTTAAAATAACCCAATGGCTGACTCAGAGTACTGCATTCCTCCTGGCCACAGAGGGATGGTTTATGGATGGAATTATAATCCGGTCAAAGACAACTACACTTGGCCAGGCACAGCAGCTCACACCTCTAATCCCAGCACTTTGGGAGGCCAAGGTGGGCAGATCACTTGAGGTCAGGAGTTTGAGACCAGCCTGGCCAACATGGTGAAATCCCATCTCTACTGAAAATACAAAAATTAGCTGGGCGTGGTAGCGCCCACCTGTAGTCCCAGCTACTTGGGAGGCTGAGGCCAGAGAATCACTTGAACCCAGGAGGTAGAGGTTGCAATGAGCTGAGATTGCACCACTGCATTCCAGCCTGCGCGACAGAGCGAGACTCCATCTCAAAAATAAAATAAAATAAAATAAAATAAATAAAATAACCCAATGATTACACTAGCAGTGCCAAAATTTGGGAATTCTGTTAGACCTCTTACCTCAAACCAAAAACTTTGAAATGTGCTAGAGACAGATTAATTTGAACCAACCTTGTTTTATCTTCTCTTGTTCTATCTTCTTGAAATGGATGCTTAGTTCCTTTTTTTCATGTTTCAATGTCTTCTAATATGTGCACTTAAGGCTTACATTTCTTCTGAGTACCTCTTTTTAGAAGATTTCTGGTGCAGTTCAAATTTCTCCATAGTTTGCAATCTCAGGCCTAATTTCTGCTTTAACCCAAGACTTATTTAGGAAAATGTTTTAACATCTCCAGCTGAGTGTATGTGTTAGTACATGCATGTGCATTTGACTACCCTTTCACTGAATGCTTCTAATTTATTTGCATCATAGACAGCACATATTACTTCTATAATTTGTATTTTGGGGAATATATTGAGATTTTCCTTTGCCCTAATTTATGGTTAGTCAATGTATGTGTTCTATAAGTGTTTAAAAGGAAGTTACATTTTGTTTGCTTGGCAGAGGATTCTATATATCTATGACATTTAAGTTGCTAATTATGCTATTTAAATCCTTGATACCAGTGCTGTCCAAGAGAACTCACTGTGATGAGGGAAATGTTCTGTAATCTGTGCTGTCCAATAGAGTAACCACTGCCCATATGTGGTGTGGAGTAATTTGAAATGTGGCTAGTGAGACTGAGGAACTGATTTTTAAATTTTATTTAATTTTAATTAGCTTAAGTTGAAATTCAGATAGATGTAAGTGGCTGCTGACCATTGTGTTGTGTTGGGCAGCTCAGTTCTGGATCTCTTTTTGCTTTAGTTTTAAAAAATCGATTTGATCCATGGATTTCTGAAAAAGTCCATGCAAATTTTGCGGATTTATCCATTTATGTTACTATTTCCAATAGTTTCTGCTTTATATATAAGTGTTCACTCTTACTTCCTGGAGCACTAAGTCTTAGAGACTGCTTTAAAGTCTCTGCCTAGTTATTTCAAAATCTGTGCCATCTTGGGGTTAGTATCTGTTGATTGTCTTCTCTCTTGTATGATCTGATATTTTCTTGGTTCCTGGTAAGTCAAGTAATTTTGGATTATATGCTAGGCATTTTGAATATTATGCCATATTATTCTAGGTCTTGTTTAAATCCTGTGGAAAATGTTGATTTTTTTGTTTATTTGTATTAGCAGAAAATCAAAAACTGACCCAGTTAGGTAGGCTGCAAGTTCCTGGCTACCTTCTGTGGGCTGTGTTTCCAATGTCAGCTCAGTTTTCAAAGGCTTTGGTAGACAGTTTAGGGCTAAATCATGTGTGTGTGGCCCAGGAGCTCACGTCCAACTTTATGAGATCACTTTCTTGAGCTCCCTCCTGTCTGCAATCTTCCTTACATTTTCCTGATTCCAGCAACATCCTTATGCCCCTTCCTGGCCTTCTGGCTAAAGAGCTGGAGCTTTGGATTCTTTGCTCTGATGCACACTTTCCATGAACATGCATGCCTCCAAGGTGACGTGGCCAGTAGACCAAGATGGAAAGGCAATGGGGACTTTACTCAGACTCTTGGGACCAAAGTTTCCCTGGTCAGAGAAAAGGGGGCCAGCCCAGCCCCTGCTATTGCTACCACCTGGGAATGCCTGGGAGCTTGGGAAGGGGGTGGGGTAAAGAACGAAAAAAAGAAGAAAGAAAAAATTCCCTGTCTGACCCATAGGAGCCCTCTTTCTTCCTCCTTGGAACAGAAAAAGAGGATTTTCTTAGAGTTTCTGTCCATACTTGGTCTGAAGTTCCAGGCTTCAGGCTATCTTTGAGTCCAGGCCAGGAAATATCAAGGGAAAAAAATGAGACAATTATTATTGATTTGGTGGTATTTCAAGTTCTGACTTCCTTCCCCAATCTGCCCACTACCATTTACTTTTCAGAGTTCTCAGATTGCTGCTCCATGCATCTGGCCAGGGGATTTAATTGCCTTTAGTGGGACAGACAGGGTGGAGTGTGTTGACTATCCTGACTAGAACCCAGTATTCCAGTCTGTTGTTGAAATCAGGGAATGGCCCTAGTTTTTGGCCCAAAGAGATGTTGGGAAGCTGTCTCAGCAAAAGGTAAAGAACAGAGGTCGTAATGGAACAGAATAGAGAGCTCAGAAATAATGCTGCACACCTACAACCATCTGATTTTCAACAAGGTTGACAAAAAGAAGCAATGGGGAAAGGACTCTCTATTCAATAAATGGTGCTGGGATGGCTGGCTAGCCATATGCAGAATATTGAAACTGGACCCCTTCCTTACGCCATATACAAAAATCAACTCAAGATGGATTAAAGATTTAAATGTATAGCCTAAAACTATAAAAACTCTGGATGATAACCTAGGAAATACCATTCTGGACATACACTCCAGCAAAAATTTCATGACAAAGACAACAAAAGCAATTGCAACTAAAATAAAAATTGACAAATGGGATCTAATTAAACTAAAGAGCTTCTGCACAGCAAAAGAAACTATCGACAGAGTAAACAAACAACCTATAGAATGGGAGAAAGTATTTGCAAAATATGCATCGACAAAGGTCTAGTATCCAGAATCCATAAGGAACTTAAATAAATTAAACAAAAAACAAACAACCCCATTACAAAGTGGGCAAAGGACACGAACAGACACTTTTCAAAAGAAGACATACACACGGCCAACAAGCATATTAAAAATGCTTAATATCACTAATCATTAGAGAAAGACAAATTAAAACCACAATGAGATACTATCTCACACCAGTCATAATGGCTATTATTAAAAAGTGAAAAAAGATGCTGGCAAGGTTGCAGAGAAAAAGGAATGCTTATACACTGCTGGTGGGAATATAAACTAGTTCAGCCATTGTGGAAAGCAGTTTGGCACTTTCTCAAAGAACTTAAAACAGAACTATCATTCGACCCAGCAATCCCATTATTGAGGATACACCCAAAGGAACATAAATTGTTCTACCATAAAGACACATGCATGTGTATTTTCACTGCAGAACTATTCACAATAGCAAAGACCTGGAATCAACCTAAATGCCATCAGTGGTAGACCAGATAAAGAAACTGTGGTAGACACCATGGAATACTATGCTGCCATAAAAAGGAATATCATGTCATTTGCAGCAACATGGTTGGAGCTGGAGGTTATTATCCTAAGTGAACTAATACAGGAACAGAAAACCAAATACTGCATATTCTCACTTATAAGTGGGAGCTAAACATTGAGTACACATGTACACAAAGAAGGGAACAACAGACACTGGGGCCTACTTAAGGGTGGAGGGTGGGAGAAGGGTGAGGAGGATAAGGATCAAGAAACTGGATGATGAAATAATCTGTACACCAAACTCCTGTGACACACAGTTTACCTATATAACAAACCTGCACATGTACCCCTGAACCTAAAAGTTAAAAATAAATTAATTAAAAGTGTAACAAACTAACACACACAAAAAGAACAGAGGTCCTGTGGTACATACACACAATGAAACAGCATACACACATAAAAATGAATAAGGACAGCCTCTACTACCTAACATGGAAAAGATTTCTGGGAGACAACTTAAGTGCAAAAAGTAAACTGCATGGTTTTACAGGATCTCTTCCACATTTTCTACCATTTGCAAAGGAAAAATAATAACTACACAGTGATGAAATTAGACCATATCCTGACTAGGTAATTAAAGTGAACTTTGCCAGCAAGGGGCAGAGAGACACAGTTTGCCTCCAGATGTGATGTCCTGAGATGGACATATATCAGTTATGTAATATTCCAGCCGGGAATGTATAACCCGAATTTAATCACCAGGAATATCGGATAGACATCAAGAGAGGAAGATTTTATTCTAAAACGGGGAAATTGTGCTAAACAAGTTAATGTTGTAAAAAGGGGGGAAAAAAGGCGTGTCGACATGTTCCAGATTTAAGAAAACTGAGAAGACATGTCAACAAGCACAATACTTGATCTTAGACTGGCATGGAGAGAAAAGGTTCTACAAAAAGAACATTACCAGGTCAACTGAAAAAATTAGAAGACTAAGAGTAGAATAAATAAAAATATGGAATCAATGTTAAAATTCCTAAAATTGTTAGCTATCCGTGTTTATGTAAGAAAATATTCAGATTCTACACACTGGGTATTTAGGTGTAAATTGTGTGATGTATGCAGCTTACTTGCATATGGTCAGAACAAAATTATGTACCTGTCTATATGTATGGGTATTGCATGATTGAGCAAATGTTAAATAATGCAAATTAGGAAAAATATTAGCAATAGGTGAATCTGGGTATTCATTATACCATTTTCTTTTTTGTAACTTTTCTGTAAGTTTAAAATTATTTCAAATAAAAAGTTAAAACAAGAAAAGAGTTCACCAAGATTCTATTCCCTCATGGTCGCTGTAATGTCAATGTTGCAAACAGCAGTAACCAATGTCAGGCTTAAAGTCCAATGCTGCCTAAAGTCCAAAGCCAACAGCAGACCTCTTTAGCCTTTCCTAGCTTGATAGAGTTCGGAGAGAAAATTCTATCTCATGCTAACAAATCAGTGTCAATTTTTCAAATTTGCAAAAACTTATAAAACATATAAAACTTTAGGGATCTACAGATCTGCATGTCAGCTTAGCACAGAGCACGGAGACTGAGTTCCTGTTCTTGGATGCATTCTAGGAAAAGGAGAACCAATGACTACATGGTAAGAAGAAGCTGGTGCAAGGTGGGACAATGACAGTCTGCTATCACTGCAAGCTGAATCTGTCTTTGCTGACCCACGCAGTGCTCCTGATGTCATGTGTATCTTCTTGGTTAACAGTAATAAGCCTTCTTTATTTGAAGGTGGGTGGTTAGGGTGCCATAGAAGAGACTGTCAGAAGTATCAGCTGACATACCAGATGTCAGCCATATCTCCTCTGTGATCCCTGTTCCAGAACAGGCTGACTACATCCATCTGCTACTCTTTGCCTGAGGATTTTCTCTTAGCTCCAGGGGGTCAGATAGGAAGTTAGTCTGAGGATGAACACCTCCAGATCCTTCACCCTTTGGGTGAGACAACTGCGAAGTGTGTTCTACACTGCCTCCCAGAATTTCTCAGTGGGACTGACCCTCAGTGGCCCACAGTGGTTACCTGTCAGGTCACACTGCTCTCCTGGCGCCTCCCCTTTCCCATCTTACTCTCTTCTCCCCTCTTAGTAGCCTCCTGGAAGCACCTCCCCATCAAAAAACTATTTGCACTCAAAGCCTTGTTTCAAGGTATGCTTTGGGGGAACTCAAACTAACAGAGATGATTTATTTATTTATTTATTTTGAGACGGAGTCTCGCTCTGTCACCCAGGCGCGATCTTGGATTACTGCAAGCTCCACCTCCCAGGTTCATGCCATTCTCCTGCCTCCCGAGTAGCTGAGACTACAGGCACCCGCCACCATGCCCAGCTAATTTTTTTGTATTTTTAGTAGAGATGGGGTTTCACCATGTTAGCCAGGATGGTCTCACCTCGTGTTCCCCTAGCCTCGGCCTCCCAAAGTTCTGGGATTACAGGCGTGAGCCACCGTGCCTGGCCAGATGATTATTTTTATACTTGGAAACTTAATTGGAAAATAAAGCCAAGTGGTCTGGAGGGGAAAGAACAGGTCAGATGTATGGAACAGGGAACTTGTCCCTGAGCAATCAGGTTGTGAATGAATGTGGTGAGTCTCCAGGATTTGGGGATGGGATCTTAGCTTCTCACTCTTAAGGGACAGGAGGTTCCTGTCAGTTGAAGGACATTCCCTTCCTGATGGCCCATACAGAAACCTGTTCACAATCTGCTGCTCTGGCATCTAGGGAGAGCAATGCTGTCAGGCTGGAGTGACGGTACAGGATGAAACTGATGGCTGTGGAGCCCTCTTTCCGTATCATGGAGGCCCCTGGGAAGAACACAGTCAGAAGAGAAAGGAAAGCATGAGGCAGACTTAGGAGGAGAAAGCAGCAGAAGCAAAGATTCAGATGCCTCCTGCAAGGGATTCAAAATCCATCAGTTTTCTTTCTTTGCTTTGGTGGCTATGAAGCTGGGCCAAATTCTGGAAATGTTTCTTAGCTTAGGTTTGCTGATATAATTGCTCTCTGCACTTACTGCTAAGCATGTTTTTAGTTTTATTTTGTCTATGCCAGTTCTGTAAAATGTCTCCATTCCTTGTGGAAATAGAAATGTTTTTTATATATATGATATAGACAGTGTATGTATGTATGGGTATATGGTATATACTGTAGGACAGATATGAAGTTGAAAATGAAAATAGTAACTCTCCTCCAGGATATCATAAATTTAGTACAATTTCTCCAGGGTGTGGCTGGGGGGCACGGGGATGCCAAAGGTAAAACAAACCACTTCCATCATTCCATCTTTTTCTCTGTAGTCATTAGTACTAGGATAAAACAGACTTGTAGCATAGTGGCCACCATAGCTAGTGTCTATCAAAGCTTTGTTCTTTTATCAGTTTTTTATTTTGAGAAATTTCAAACACACAGAAAAGGTGAAAGAATAGTACACTGAATACCGGTGTATTCTGCATCTAGAGTCAATAATAGTTAGCATTTTGCCTTATTAGCTTTATGTCCCCACCCCATACACACACACACTTTTTTTTTCCTGAAACCTTGAAAAATCAATTACAGGCATAATACTTCACTCCTAAATACTCAGCATACTTCTTCTAAGGATGAGGAAATTCCTTTACATAATCACAAACCATTATCATACCTATGAAAAAATAACATTAATTCTATAAAATTGAATAAAATTCTGTTCATATTCTAATTTCCCCAGTTGTCCCCAGAATAACTCAATAGCTGTTATTTTCAAACCATCATCCAACCAACCTTCACACGTTATACTTTGTTATTATGTCTCTCTGCTCTCCTTTCATTTAGGAAGGCCCCCATCTTGGGTTTTTTTTCCCTGTGACATTAATTTTTTTGAGTCAGGGTCAGTTTTCTTGTAGAATGTCCCACACGCTGAATTCACCTGTCTCCTCATAGGGTTGTTTACTTTGTTCTTCCTCTATTTCCTATAAACTGGAGGTAAAATGTAGAGGTTTGACTGGACACAAGTTAAGTATTTTGGTGGTGGTGGGGACATGAGAAGACTCTATACTGAATGATATAGGAAGCAAATACTATAAAATTATATCATTATTAATGATGATTATTTGATTACAGTGGTGGCTATCCAATTTCTCCATTGTAAAAGTACATATTTTTTCATGTTGTAATTAGTCTGTGATTTATCAGGTAATATGTCTTCAGTGCCATGTGTCTATCCTGTTCTTTATAACCTTTCAACCGATGCTTTTAGCATCCATTGATGATTTCTGACTGAACCAACTATTATACAAATTAGGATCTTGGCTATCCTTCTATCATGACTTCTACATTTATTACCTGGCTTTTGATTCATTGTGTTTCAGTCAATTATAGTCAATTATGATTTTCGATGTTTGAATTATTTTGAATCTGGCCAGTGACTGCCCTTTCAGGCTGGTTTCTCTGTCTTTTCATGACTCCCTTAAGTCTTTGACAATGTACCTGCTTTCTGGTGTAACAGGATATCTGAACCTTACCTTGCAATTTCTGTGCTCCAAACCTAGAATCAGCTATTTTGTGAAGAAGCACAACTACATTCTAAGCAGCTAGCTGAGTCCATCATCCAACAATACAGCAACTTCCTTATTTTGCCCTCAATGAGCTCTGTTAGGGCTGGAACCAAACATGTTTGTATGTGTATCTTTGGGGTTTAACATGGGCTTACTACCTAGAAAGGCATTCAATAAATGTTTGTTGAATGAAAACCCAACAGACATCAGCCAGGCTCTTAACCCTGACTACATGTTAGAAAAATCTGAAGACTTTTAAAAAATATTGATGCCCAGGCCCCATAACCAAATATTCTGATTTGATTTGTCTGGTATGGAGAGACAGTTTAGCCTACTGCTAAAAATATAGACTTTGGGGCCAGACTATCTAACTTTGAATCCCAAATTCAACATTTACCCTCTGTTTGACTTCTTTAGATGGCTTCAGTTTCTGCACCTTTAAAATAAGGGAAATAATAGTTGCAGGCTGTTGAGAGAATCAAATAAATTAACACATGCAAAGTGCTTAGAATTTTCCCTAGCACAGGGTAACCAGGTAACTGTCAGCTGTCAATTTTAATCTGCATTGGTTAGTAAAAGAATTCATTTTTGAAGTACTTCCCAGTGCATTTTCTCTTTATGGTAATTCAGATTTGTCCTCGACAGGCTTTTCACCATTAAGACTGTGCCACAAGGCTAAACTAGAGGAGGCAGAGGGGTGATTTGAGGGAAGTTCTTGCTGGACAGGTGGAGGAGGTAGAGAGCATTTCCAGTCCTGGGTGAAGGAAGGAAGATTTGGAGGGGCTGATACTAAGGTGAAAATGTTGTTTGGGTCCCCTAGAAGTTAGCCAAAGAAGATGATGAAAATGGCTCAGATGGGCTGAAGGCAGAAGGGACTTAGCCTGGACTCTGGGAAGAAATCCCCCTGCCCACAGCGGGTCCCACTGGCAGCCAGTATAGAGTTGAAGTGGAGAAACAAGAGGCCTCCCTGCTCCCTCAGCCTGCTCCCTGAGCTCCCCTGCCATCCTGGAGGAAGGGAAGACAGCCACAAGTGGCAAACAAGTGTGTACCGATGGGCTGCCATAGTAGGGAATGGGGGGACCCTACACCAGAGTTCGGGGAAACAGACAGAAACCAGAGCCTGGCAAGAATATGCAGTTGAGTCTCAAAGGGCCAACAGCTGGAACAAGAGCCAAAGTGGGGGCTTTGTCAGCAGG
Organism: Pan troglodytes; assembly: GCF_028858775.2. Lineage (NCBI taxonomy): Eukaryota > Metazoa > Chordata > Mammalia > Primates > Hominidae > Pan > Pan troglodytes. The sequence goes on along the minus strand of NC_086015.1, from coordinate 131,201,054 downwards.
GAGAAGGCTGAGCCCTCTGGGAGCAACTCCTCTTTGTGAGATATACAAGAATCCTGAGGGCACACTTGAGCTAGAAAACATGAGAGTGGCTCTTCGGTATTCAGTTCATTATGATTATCACCAAGATGCCCTCTGTCCAAGCCCACAGGGTCCCTTAAAAGGCAGGATTTCTGCGTGCCAACCACAGGAATCTTTTGCAGTTACCTAAGGCCACAGTGTTGTCATCCCTTGGATGTTCTTATAGCAGGGAATAGTTTCCTGCCACTAGGTGTCATCTGCCACCACTTTCTTCTCTGTCTCAGGAAGCCTAATTCTGTCTCTGGAATGGGCCATTTCTGCCTCTTTCACTCAAGGAACCTGCCTCCAAGCACCCTCACCATGGGCAGTTCAGCTTAATTCTCCTCATTAGTGTCAAACACCAAGCTGATTACTGTGAGGATATAAGAGAAGGAGTTCTGACTTTTTCACTTTAACAACAGCTTTATTGAGGTATATTTCATATATCATAAAATTCACCCCTTGAAAATGTATAATAAAATGGTTTTTTAGTATATTCACAGAGTTGTGCAACCATCACCACTGTCTAATTTCAGAACATTTTCATCACTCCCAAAATAAATCCTCTGCCCATTAGCAGTCACTACCCATTCACCCTTTCTCCAGTTTCTGGCAATCACAAATCTACTTTCTGCCTCTATCCATCTGCCTTTTCTGGACATTTCTTATAAATGGAATCATGTGATATGTGGTCTTTTGTGATTGCCTTCTTTCACTTAGCATAATGCTTTCAAGGTTCATCTATGTTGTAGCAACTGTTAGTATTTCATTCCTTTTTATTGCCAAATGATATTCCACTGTTTAAATAGACAGTATTTTACTTATTTGTGTATTTTACTTATCTGTCCATCTGTGGATGGACACTTGGGTTGTTTCCACTTTTTGGCTGAGACGAATGCTGCTGCTGTGAACATTCATGTACAAGGGTGGGCATATATTTTCAATTCTCTTGGATATATACCTAGGAGTGGGATTGCTGCATCGTATGGCAACTCTGTGTCAACCTCTTGAGGAACTGCCAGACTTTTCCAGAACAGCTGCATTATTTTATATCACCAGCAACGTATGGTGGTTTTGATTTCTCCAAACCTCGTCAATACTTGTTATTATCTATCTTTTTTTCATTGTAGTCATCCTTGTGGGTATGAAGTGTATCTCATCATGGTTTAGATTTGCATTTTCTTAATGGCTAATGATGTTGAGCACTAGATCATCTGTTTATATTCACTGGACAAGTGTCTATTCTGTTCCTTTGTCCATTAAAAATATGTTATCTTTTTATTATTGAGTTATAAGATTTCTTAATGTATTTTAGATACAAGTCTCTTACCAGATATGATTTGCAATTATTTTCTCTCATCCTGTGGGTTGTCTTTTCATGTTCTTGTTGTTGCTCTTTGAAGCACAAACGTTTTGATTTTTGATGTACAATTTATCTTTTTTTTTTTTTGGTATGTGTGTTTTGGCATTTCTAAGAAACCATCACCTAATTCAAGATTTATGCCTACATTTTCTTCTAAGAATTTTACAGTTTTAGGTTGTATGTTTAGATTTTTAATCTACTTTGGGTTCCTTTTTGTACATGGTAAGAGGCAGGATTCCAACTTCATTATTTTGCATGTGGATATCCAATTATTCCTGCACCATTTGTTGAAAAAAGGATCCTTTCCTCACTGACTTGTCTTGGCAGCCTTGTTGAAAATCAGTTGACTGAAATGGAGGGATTATTTCTGAACTCTCAAGTCTATTCTACTGATCAATATGTTTTGTCTATCATTATGCCGGTACCACATGGTCTTGACTACTATAGCTTTGAAGTAAAGCTTTGGAATTAGGAAGTGTGGGTCTTTCATCTTTGTTCTTTTACAAGATCATTTTGGCTTTTCTGGGTCTCTTACATTTCCATATAGATTTTAGGATCATCCTATCAATTTTTGTGTGTAATATCTTACCATTTATATAGAATTTAAATTCCTTTTAATGATGTCTTACAGTTTTCAGTGTACAAATCCTGTACTTTTTTTGTTAAATTTACTCCTATTTTATTCTTTTTGATGATATTGTAAATAGAATTGTTTTCTTAATTTCATTTTTTAATTGTTCATTGTAAGTGTATAGAAATACAATTTTTTGGCATATGGTCTTATGTCCTGCACCCTTGTTGAACCTGTCTATTAGCTCTAGTAGCTTTTTAAAATAATTCCTTAAGATTTTCTAAAAAAATGATTATGTCATATGCAATTAGTTATTACTTTCCAATATGGATGCTTTATATTTCTTTTTCTTTCATAATTTTACTGATTAGAACCTCCAGTATAATGCTGAATAGAAGTGGCAAGAGTAGGCATTCATGTCTTGTTCCTGATTTTAGGGGGAAACCTTTCAGTCTTTTACCATTAAGCATGATGTTAGCTGTAGATTTTTCATAAATACCCTTTATCGGGCTGAGGAAGTTACTTTCTATTTCCAGTTTGTTAAGTATCTATAGCACGAAAGGGTGCATCTATTTTTTTTCTTTGCATCTATTGAGATAATCTGTTTTTTCCCTTTATTCTACTAATATGGCGTATTACATTGATTCGTTTTCTTTTTTTTTTTTTCCTTCAACTTTTATTTTAAGTTCCGAGGTATATATGCAGGATGTGCAAGTTTGTTACATAGGTAAATGTGTGCCATGGTGGTGTGCTGCACAGATCAACCCATCACCTAGGTATTAAGCACAGCATCCATTAGCTATTCTTCCTGATGCTCTCCCTCCTCCCACACATTGATTCATTTTCAAATGGTAAGCCAACTTTTCACTTCTGGGATAAATCCTTCTCGAACACGGTGTATAATTCTTTTTGCATGTTGCTGGATTCAGTTTGCTAGTATTCTGTTGTAGATTTTTGCATCTATATTCATAAAGGCTACTAACCTATAGTTTTCTTGCAATGTCTTTGCCTAGTTTTGGTATCAGAATAACACTGGCCTCAAATAGTAAGTTTGGAATTGTTCCCTCTTGTATATTTTGTAAGAGTTTGTGAAGGATTGGTGTTATGAGCTCTGACCTTTTTGAAACACAATACCGGCTCCCTCATTCTGTGTTGGAGGTGGAGAACAAAGCCTCCTGGTGAGTCCCAGGACTCTGTCAAGAACTGCAAAGAGTCTGGGATTTTATAAGTAAGCTTGCTGCAGTTTCATGGATGCTAATAGAAGACGTAAGACTTCTGGGTCAGAGATGAAAGACAGTGTTATAGCAATAGTAGCAACTAGTATATCAGCATTTTTATGCCAGTTATTATGCCAGTTTTTTGACTTATTCTCACGGGGCAATGTGAAGAGTGCCAGCTGAGACCTGTACAATCAATGGGTTGCATTACTGCAGAGAAATGCTGAGCTTAGGGAACCGGAATTTTTCATAATGACCAGTGAGCATGCCTGCTCTTTGCTATGGAGATACTTACTATATCTTCTAAGGCTGTATGCTATCAAATATGCTGGAAGAAATAGTCCAGAACAAAAGCAGTCAGTACCTCTGCTCATAAGACATGCAGAAACACTTAAGACCCATGGAAAATTATCTCCCAAAAGACTCACTTGTTCATATTTTTCTTAATACTCTCTTGTTATTCTTCTACTATATGCACTATATTTACATATTTTAAATTTAGGTTTTGTTTTATTAGTTACACATTTGCTTGATTTAAATAGCTGCTTTACAAGTCTTATTCCTTAAAAACAGTTGTTCCCTGACCTGCTCCCCATTCACTGCTTCTCTCTCCACTCCGGCTGATTCTGCTGGCACTGACCATGGTCTCTATAAACAACACTTTTTATATTACTTCTGCCTCTTGCTTTGTCAGATGAAGGCATTAACTCTTGACTTCCACTGTGAAGAATGCGGACTTGGCTTTCTCTCACATTCCTACCCTATCTACCTATGGTCTGTTTCCACATTTTCCAGTACAGTTAAGGCATAGTTTTGGTCAGTTCAGTATTATGTTTATTATGATATTGTTATAAATGCTATTCACAGATGGACTGTGTGGCATACTTTTCCTTTTCTGCATGACTTACTGTTTTCTCTCATTTTATTTTTGCTAGTTTTCATTGTTCTTCTCCAAATGTTGGAATCTTGAAGGCATCTCTCACAGAGCCCTTTGACCGGCTCCATTCTATTCTGGCCACTCTTTCGGCCTGCTTTGCAGCTTCTTGAATCTCCCCTCAATATCCTCCACTGATTTCCTTTTCTCTCTATTATGTTTAATTCTGTTCTTGGGTCCCACATCTATCTTTTTTGGTTTATATGTTCATTTTTGGTGAAGCATGTCCTGATAAAAGGGCACACAGGAGAAAAAATTTTGGAGGCACTGTATGTCTGAAAATGTGCCCTCAAATTTAATAGTTCAGCAGGCATAGAATCGTAGGTGGAAAGTAACTTTCCCATAGAAATTTAGATAGCATTTGCTTCGTTTTCTTCTAGCTCCCAATGTCATCATTCAGAAGTCTGATTCTTGGCACTTGGTGTAAAACTATTGTTTTTTCTCTTTAGGAACTTTTACAACCTTTTATTTTTTTCCCCAGTGTTCTGTAATGTCACAATGATGTGCCCTAGTTTGGGTCCCTTTTCATCCTTTGTCCTTGGCATTTGTATATCCTTTCAATCTGATGACTTCAGTTTGGGGAAAAAGTTTTAATTTACTTCATGGATAATTTATTTCCCTCTGTTTTCTCTGTTTAGCCATTGACCAACTCCTATTATTCAAATGTTGGACCTCCTGGCCTCAACTTCTCTTTCTCTAATTTTCCATATAATTGCTTTTTGTTCTGCTTTGTGAGAAGTTTCCTCTACTACACTTTCCAAATTTTCCATTGTAGATTTAATTTCTGCTATGTTTTTTAATTTCCAAGAAATGTTTTAAATATCCTTTTCCTGTTCTATTGATGCAATATTTTCTCTCATCTCTCTGAGGACACCTCTCCTGGCATAGCCTCTGTTTCCTCCAGTTTGCTTTCTGTCTTTCATCTATGCACTTCCTCAGATGTTCGGTGATCCTTAGTTGCTTGTTCATCTTTAAGAGTGGGATGCCATAAAAGACTTTTTCTGTGAGATTCTCTACAGGGTAATCTGGCTTTGCCTTAGTTGGGGGCTGGTCAGACCCCCAGAGAAGAACCTCCCAATCTCTTGCCGAGAGGGTATGGCTGTGCATATTCTGAGAGTCAGGGAGGGAAGGAGGCTGAGGACCTCAATATTCAATATGCAACCTTCCACTCAATCTCTTTTTAAATTACTGGATGCCTGACCTTAACTCCTGTCCTCAACCTCAGCCTTTGTCAGGGTGAAAGGTCTTTGTCTCACTATCAAGAGTAGGGCAGGAAATTAGGGGTCTTCCTGTCTTTCAGCTAATCTTCATGTTTTCAGTATCATTTTCATTTCAATGTCCACAGTTACCTTTTGTTGCCAACTCCTGAGATTATCTGGGGTTCCAGGTTACAAATCAGGGGTTTTGTTTGTTTTTTGTTTTTTCTGTTGCCAGTTAGGATTACACTTTCTCATACATCTGCTTTTTAGCTTCCAAATTGTTGTTGCTATTTTCCTCTCTCTTCTCTTTGTCTGTGTTTATTCCACTTACTGTCATTTTAGTGGGGCTTGAAGATAAAATAGAGGTGTTCAACCTACTATTTTAACCAAAAACAAATTACTATGTTTATTACATGTTTATCCATCTGTCTTTCCCACCAAATGTTGAAAATCTCGATTGTATCCCAAATACCTCTTCACAATATATTTCAATGTATTTTTATTGAATTAAGTATATTAAAAGAGATTACTTTCTCAACTGTGGTTTTCTGAAAAAATAAATGAGACAAGTAGGTCTGTGTCACACAGGGAGAAAACATTTAGTGTCTGTTTTAGGTCTGATGAGATCTCTAGATCATAATAGGTATGTTATTATACAATTGTTTTATTTTGTATAAAATCCCAGTGATAATTCATTCAGCGAATCCCAAACAATCTACCATCTTAGAAACAAATAATTAAAATGGACTTTGAGAGCTCATATAGTAAGTCCCTTTGGCTGAAAGCATTACCAGTCCATTATATTAATAGTACCAAGAAGAGAGGTTAGCTCATAGTATGAGTTTATTTGACATGTTTGAAAAACTGGAGGATATCAATTCTCTAATTCAATATTATATAAAGAAAGATAGAGAAGCAAGACAAAACAGAATGTCTTCTAGATCCTTAGACCTGAATAACCACCTATCCCTCTGGAGGCTAACCCTCAGATTCTCTGTCCTTCTTTTCTGGTCAAGAGAAAGCCAAAGGCCAGAATATGGGAGTTGCTCATGTAAGCAAGCTGGAGGACAGCCCTGCCGCATGAGTGGGCACAGCACCAGGGCTCTCCCTCCTGGCTCCTCAGCTCCCTTCTTACACGCAGGGCTTGAGTGAGGGGCCCCTATTAGGATTCCTTGTTGGGCCAGGTTTCTTACTACTATGATAGATTACAGTCTTTACCCAAGCATGGCATGTAATGTTTAATGTAAAAGAGATTAAAACAACTTTTTAAAAACCTCTTTGAAAAATGTTTTGAAGAGCAAATAGAGAAAGAAAAAGTAAAGTTTTTATTATGGCAACTTTCAATGTATTCTTGCCACCTCTTGCCATTAAAAACAATATTTGCTAGAATAGATTAAAACAAATTTCAGACAGTATATCATTTTCATCCACAAATTCTTTTTCTTTCTTTTTTTTTTTTTTTTTTTTTTTGAGATGGAGTCTCGCTCTGTTGCCAGGCTGGAGTGTAGTGGCACGATCTTGGCTCACTGTAACCTCCAACTCCCTGGTTCAAGCAATTCTCCTGCCTCAGCCTCCCGAGTAGCTGGGATTACAGGCATGCACCACCACACCTAGCTACTTTTTGTATTTTTTTTTTTTTTTAAGTAGAGATGGGGTTTCACCATGTTGGCCAGGATGGTCTCAAACTCCTGACCTTGTGATCTGCCTGCCTCGGTCTCCCAAAGTGCTGGGATTACAGGTGTGAGCCACCGCGCCCAGCCACCATCTTATTCTTTAACATATCATGTGCTTAAAGAGTGAAGGCAGGCTTGCAAAAGGCTCTGCTTTGCTGCAGTATCAGCTTTACTTTAACCTGGCATTCTTCCAAAATTCTAAGTGCTCTTGAGGCACATGTTTTCATGGGTATGTACTGGCCTTGTGCTTGTTAGTGAGAATATAATTCAACAGTTAGTCATTTTTAATATAACTGCATTCTGCCTTATTTACTTATGCCACTAATCAAACTTTGGAGGCATGTGCCTACTAGATTTATGCATAGTTTAGAATCTCATTGTTACATTAAAAAATTATAAATCCATACTGTAGAATGCAGTGATGGTACAATTATATATATGGAAAAAGGTTTAGTAATAAACACATGCATTAGGTATTATTTTAGAAATGCTTTCAAGCCATTTATTTCAAGAGGTAGTCATGGGGTAGGAATAAGAGAGTTTTCTGAGTCTTGATCAGATAAAACCCAACACTTCTGATCAGTACTCCACTTTCATCTACTCTTCCCATTTTAAAATCTCTTCTTTAGTCTCACCATAGTCATTAGGCTACCTCTCCCATTTCTCTTCTCTTCATATTCAACTACTATATAGTGAGTGTCTACTATGTGCTAGATGCTGTACAAACTAGATTCCCTTTTAATTCTCCCACCCAAGTACTAATCAGGCCCGACCCTGCTTAGTTTCCAAGATCAGGTGAGACCAGGTGTGTTCAGGGTGGTATGGCCATAAACTAGATTCCATTTAATTCTTACGACAGCCTATGGATGTGCCAGCTTCACTTTGTCCATGTGAAACCCAGACCAAGAGGTTTTGCACAGGGTCCCTGACTCTAAAAGCCATGCTTTTGCAGTGCTCACGTTGCTCTCAGGAATATTAGTGGTGATTGGATCAGTTAAAGAAAGTCAAATCAACACCAAAGGAGGTAACAAAATGTTTAAAACTGGACCCATACCTGCTCCATGGAATCCCCCGCAGACATAGAGTTTCCCATCCACTGCCCCTGCATTGGTGGAATTGGTGCGGAGTGAGAGGAGGGGACTTGGCATGGGAGGGCCCTCTCGCCAAAAGTCCCCATCTGGGTTGTAGATCTCCACCACGTCAAGGCATTTTCGAACCTGGCCCTTGTCTTGACCTACACAGCCAATGCCACCTGCAGAGAATTATGTGGAAAAATGAGAGGATCAGGAACTGAAACTCAATTGTGGACAGCACCGCCCCCTGCATGGTTTGTATCAAAGGTTTATGGGACTGTAACTTTTCTCTTTCTTGCCAGGTGCTACCTTGAAGACAAGTTCTAAGCAATAGTGATGTCTACTGTGTACTCCATAGCGACATTCAATGTCATTTTTATTCATAGTGTTCCCCTTGTTTGTGATCATGCATGAGACTGAGTCCACCACTGGCTTATATTCTATAATATCCAATGCTGGTTCACATCATGAGCATCCCCTTTATAATAAGAATTTCAGGGTTGACTGTAAAGGTAACCTGACTTTGACATCTGCCTTGCTGTTGATGGTTAGCAATGCTTTTGCTGATGTGGCTAGCTAGGAATGTGTTCTTCCCATCCCTTATCATTGAAAGCTGGTTTCTCCCTCTCTTCCTAAGTTGCATGATCTTTCCCAACTAGGGAAGGACTATTCTTTGGTAAATTTCAGGAAAGACCCTAAACCCAAATGCCCAGTGCATCTTTCAGTTTTGGATGATATAGTTCATTCATCAGATAATTATTAAGTGCCTATTATATGTAAGGCAATGTGCTAAGTTATAATAAGGAGTTCTGAAAGATGCATAAAGCATGTTTCCTGCTCTTAAGAAATTAAAGGGATGGAAAGGGCCGTGTTTGCAAATAAATAGAGGACATCAAGACAGGTGTCTTAAAGAGATAAAAGTGAGATTTAGAAGTCCAGGGACTGTAACAAGGAATATAAATAACACTTAGAGAATCATGACTTTAAGTACAACTCTCCATTGGAAAAATAATTGTATACAAATTTCCTATCCACTGTTACAAGAAACACATTTCTATGCACTGCTTTTGTTTTCCCCTCCCAAGTCCACACTGGAAGGTCATCAAGGTCAGGGCCATATTTCCTGATCTGAAGGATGGCTCCTGAGACTGAGATAAACCCCCCGGAAGGAGGGACATGCCTGTATTTGCAGACACGCCTCTCATCGATGACCTCATTCTATCCAGACTCACAGCCTGGTCTGTGTGACTAATCAAAAAGCCTGTAAAGCACTGGCCTCAGGTAAACCAGCTCTCCTTCACATAGAGAGAGTCCTGGAAGAGTCACTGCGCAAACTGCATATGTTGGGTGGTGACTGATACTGGAGTATGTTGTTGACAGCGATCTCAAAACCAAAATTAAGAACTCTGCTTTGATCTCATGGCTTTTACTATATGTATCACGTACTGAGAAATTAATCTCATGTGTTTCCTGGCCTGTCTTCTTTCAGCGTCATTTTGTACCCTTTGCCCATCACTGCATCAGTCAGGAGGTATTTTCACCATCACCTGCTTTCCTATCTTGCTCACTGGCCTGTCGTTTTCCATATTGCATCCCCAGTACCTAGCCCAGTGCCTGACACGTTGTGTGTACGGAATGAAGAATGAGAAGTTTAATTTTGCATGTGCTTTCCCTGCCTGTCCAAGTGAGTGTGCTATTGGGGCCAAAGGCCACTATTCTGCATCTTTTATATCACAGGGCCTGCCACACAGTACTCAATGAATCCAAGAAGATTGATGGGAACAGCTTATTTTCACCATGGTTGGGGCTTATGCCAGGCATAAAAGCTGATGGAAGAGCACTTTGAAGGAAAAGTCTTTTCTTCTCTTTGCTGATATAAACTGACCTGTTTCCTGTCTCAGTTTGAATCCAGGGACTGAGGCTATAAACTAACTCAGGAGGCTTTTAGCTGCCTTCTCTCCTATCCGACTGGATAAATAATTTAGCCCATTACAGTGCCAAGTTTGAGCTGCAGCGTTTCCAAGAAGGGGACACACTGGCCTCGGTTAACGGCACAGCTCTGCTGTTCCTGGGCCCTCTTTCAATGTGGCACTGTGGTAGCGAGAGCTTTCTCAGCCTAACAAAAAGTGGAGTTTCCTATTTGTAGGGCAAGAAGGACTTAAAGAAGAGGATTTAACCATAGGAGTTGAAACAAGCAATCACCCATAAGGTAAGAGTAAGATGATCTAGTTGTCTGTTTTTGTGAGATCCAGGAGAAATGTTACTAGGCTGGTTTTATTACAGCTCCTCCAGAAGACCAGCAAGTGGAAGCAAAGAGGTCAAATGCGAGTCACTGGAGTTGGGTTAGGGCACACGGAGCAACCAGCATCCTGAATCCAGCTCACAAATTTCACATAAAAGCCCATTAGAAGACTTCCCCAACATGACGCATATACAGAATGGGTATTATTCTCTTGATTTTTGCAATAATTAGTGTTGTCACTTTTGATGCTCTGTTACCAAGTGTATTTAATTATAATGTTCAGCCCTAACTCTACAAAACTAGCCCTTTCTATTTGGTTGGCAGGCAGTTCACACGCTCCACTCAAGGAGTGACATGAGCTTACAGGGTGCTCTGTCTTTGTTTCTGACCATTAATGCCTGAACACATTCTCTGTCTCACTTGGATGTAATTCCACCATCAAGTACACTCTATTAGCAGCAGACTTAATGAGCTTAAACTGAAGGTGAATCCTGATTAGGTAAATAATCAAATGAAAGCATGATCTTCATTAATAAGTCAGCACCAGCACTATAAGAGAAATCTTTTGATGAGAGGTGTCTTGGGGTAGGATCAGCACATCTGTAGAATTTCAATGAGATACCTCCATATCTTTAATTTATACGAACCTCTGAGCATGACTTTTCTTTATTCAAAAACAGACAAATGAATAGAAATTATATTTGCAGGTCATATCCAAATGGACCTCAAATGCAAAATATATACCCTGGTTTTTATTTATTTATATTTTTTGGTGTGTGCGTAGTGGAAAGGGGGAAATTATAGAAGAGGACAATGCCTGCCTCTCTTCTTTATCATTTCTATAAAGACTCCCTCCTTCTTGTGTGTGTGGCTATTTTAGATTCTCTCCTCTCTGGGGGGTGCAGGAGTGAACCTCTCCTCCCACACAAAGCCTGGCAGGGAGCTGGCTGAAGCAGAGGGGCGTGGTACTCGCTGCCCAAGTTGCCCTTGAATGCAGCGGTGCTTGCTCCCAGTGTCCTCTGCCTGCAGGGTCACCTCAAGGTGGCAGGCTTATTCTATTTTCCCCTGGGTTTGATCCAGAACAGGAGGTGGGGGTTTGTAATCCTTCAGATAAGCTCCCAAAGTTGCCTGTCGTGCTAAACCAGTCTTAGGGGAAAAATATACATATATTTACTATTGTCGGCATCCATGTGCCTTGGAAAAAGCATGTGGACCTTGGAAACACACAGACCCTGGTCCCTACCCTGTGTCACCATTTACTAGCTAGACAAAGTTGGTCAATTTAATTTATCTCAGCCTTTTCTCATCAGTAAATTAAGGATAATGACAGCAATTCCATAACCTGTTGCAAAGATTCACTTATTAGGCAACCATGTAAAGGTGGAGAAGGGTAAGGAGGAACTCCCATTTGTTGTATACCTATTCACAAGTATTGCCACAGGAATTTTCCTTTAATACCTATTCTCACGCACGGTGTGTAAACAAAATGGCTAGCGTGCAGGAGGCACCCAAATGTTAACTCTCATTCTCTTTCATGTTCTAGGATGTTGCATGAGTAACCGGTGTTTATTAAAGCTGTTGAAATCCTACCTTTGATTACTCTCAATTTAATTATTTGCTATGTCTATAATTGATGGTTTACTAACTGTATGGTCAAATTGTCCTTAATAGTTTCTTTCGGGGTTGGAGAGAGAGATTCAGAAGGCTAAAGGGCTGAGGAATGGGCAGAGCCTTCCTCTCAGGCTTCAGGCAGAGGGAAAAGCTCCCTGACATGACTTAGAGTAACTCATTTGGTCATAAATGTTTGAGAGAGGTAGGAGCTGTTGGTGGACCTAACAATAGAAAAGGATTTTGCAATGCATAGCCTTCTAGGAGTTAAACTGGCCCATATATCTGAGTGGATGGGCTACTTTCTGACTCACATGTCAGACATGATCTATTCACTGCTGATATAATGCTTGTGATGATTTGTTTCATTCTCACACAAGTTGTCAGCTCTCTGATTTTTTTCCAACCTCGTATCAGAATTCTAGCTTTGGTGCCTAAAACCCTAGAAAACATGAACCTAGCTTCTTGCCACTTTCTAAAGTCTAACACAGGAGGCTCTTGGGTATTTTCAGAATGAAGCCCTTCAGTACAAGGCTGACAGCTGCTTACCTGCCTTCTACCGGATTCTGGTTGATACTGTGCAGTGCTCATCAATAGGGTGCCTGGGCTCACAGAACAGGGCTGCTGGGCCCCTATGTACTGTGGCCATTCTCCATTCTCTCTATCTGCTGGCCTTCATAGCCCTTGACCAGCTTTTTCTTGCCAGGCCAGGAAAACACAATCATCTGTCTGCTTTTTGTTTGCTACCCCACACAGATGACTATGAAAATCAAATAAAAGAGCTTCAAGGGGAAGACCAAGTTCCATTTGTTACAGCTTGATTTTGCTTCATTTTGGAAGGAAAAATCAAGTGTTGGAATTATCTGATAACTTCCGAGTGGACATATAGATGGTTTAATAGAACGTTCTGGAGCTGGGCCCTGAGTGCCAAATAAGCTGCAATTACACAATGCTGTCCCATCTGATCCTGAGTGATACCCGGGCTTTTGTGTCAACCCAGCACTGGGTCTTAGTGGATTTTCAGTCGAGTCGGGGCCTTTCAAACCCTGGGCCCATCTTTTCCTTGTCTCTTCTCCGTCTTACCACCAGTCTGTCCTGCAGGGGTCCCAGCAGGTCTAAAGCCTGGGCCAGTAAGGGGAGATCACAGAGGGGAGAGCCTGGACGTGGTGGGTGGGAGTGAGCTTAGGGGATGGCCCATAGATGCCACAGCAGGCTAGAGGTGCCAGCTGCAGATGAATGTCACCACAGCCCTCCTCTCAGCAGTCACCGACTCTGCTGACTGTACCTCCTCAGTGCCTCCCATACCCATCCCCTCCCCTACAGACACCAAGTCTTGGTGACCCAGCTGCTCCTAACTCCTCACATGCCTGGTCTGCCCTTCTCCCTCCTGCACCGCCCCTGCCCCTGAGGCACCAGAACACTCAACCATTCCCCAAATAAGGGAGGCTGTTTGTCTCTAGGCCTAGGCTTGGGCTGATCTCTCTGCCTAGAATGGCCTCTTCTCCTCCTCAACTTGGCAAACCCCTACTCCTCTTTCAAGGCTCAGCTCCACCTTCAACCTCTCACAAAGCCTTTCATGTCTCTACACAGAATTGGCCATTCCCTCTTTTTTGGCTTCCACTGTCCTGAACAGAAATCAAGGTTCCTATGAAAATACATTGCTCTAATTTATCTCCCTATATGTTGCCTTGTTAGATGAGACTGTAAGTCCCTTGAGGGCAGATGTCTAATCACATCTGTATCCCCAACACTTTCTACACTGGGTACGGACAGTGAAGACACAAACACTGAACAGAATGCATGGGTGGGTCAGCTCCTTACTCATGTCCTAGGTATCTTTTTTTCTTATACTTTTTTTTTTTTGGTGGCGGTTGGGGAAGCGGTCAAAACAGAAAGTGATGACTGGCTTTTCAGAATATGGCAAGTCCTAAATCCAAAGAGCTAAAAGTTGGCTGATTATAAAAGTCATCTTCTTAAGAATATAGGAATCTAATCTCAGATCCTGAGAAAAATGACTGCTGTCTGTTGTTGGGCTCATCTTTTCCGCCAGATTTGCCTGCCTAATACTAGTACTTCTATGAAGTGGTCCTGCAAAGAGCTATTAGTCAAACCTATTCCACAGCTTAGAAGTGAAAGAGACACAAAATTTTATAAGTCCTTGAAGGCAAGGTCTACATCTTTATCTTCCCTGAGGTGCTAAGCACAATATCTTCTAAAGGATGCTTGACAGTATTTGTGAAATAAATATTAAAGAAAAAATATTATAATAAGTCTTTGGCATATTTATCTTGTGTCTAAGTGAAATGATTTACAGAAAATGATAGTTTGTGCTCATTTCCATATTTACCCAAGAAATGGCAGAGGAAGGGAGTGATAAAAATATTGATCACATGTATGAGTTAGGATAAAGGAAGAAAGATAGTACATTTTACTCCAAATGACAGTTTTTTGGTAATCGATATTTTCCTCTTTAAAGCACAAAAATTTTCCATTTCAACTCTTTATACTGTTTTAAAATATGTATTACGTTCTTCTCTGCCTTAGTGAACTGAAGATACCAAATATAGTGGAACATTTTCTTAAGGATTCAGGAGTAACAAAATGATCTGCTGTTTATAATATGCCATGGATATAGATGGTTCTACACATTAAGCTGCACAAAGACATGCCTAAGATTTGCTTTCTTAAACAAATCCTTGTTATTGGCATGTTTTCTTTTTCTTTAACAATTTACCTCTTTTTCATAAAAGCAAAGCACAGATTGTATAGTTGTACAACTCTTTGCCTCTGTAACATTAAGCTTTCCTGCAGACACACACTAGTAGATCAGAGCCTGAGACAGCATTCTCCTAGGATATTTCTCATCCACGCGCAGTAACATGAGTACTGTCCTGTGGGGCTTTCACACTGTAGAAGCTTCTAAACATTCTAATTTCAGAATCAAACACATTTTAAACTTGTAGTTAATTTAAGCAATCTAAAAGTATATTTTGGATACCCACTCATGTTTGTACTGGGTGTCATAGAATAACAAGTTTGAGGATTTTTTTTTTTTGTCCATAAGACACTCAGAGTCTGCTGGGAAATAAAGGACAAATATGAAAACATATATAATACAGGATTATAATTACACACTGATGGAATAAAGTGTAATTTCTAACTCACTGTCACAATAATATATAGAATGCTAACTCCCTGTGAACTTGTGGGATATCAATGATAAAAATTACTATAGCTAAGTTGCAATTTGGGAGCCACAGGTAAACTTTGGTCTTTTAGAGTACTTATTTCTGAGTTATTTGTTGAGGGTGCCAGATAATAAAGGTTTAAAACCCCTCATATGATTAACTGGAAATATATTTTATAGATACTTATAGCAAAAACATAATGAGCCATTCACTCCAGCTCAGAGCTACTGAATCTCTAAATCCAAGTCTTTTTTCAGAACAAGGAGGCATGAGGAATATCTTGTCTGACTTCTTTGGCCGTGGTAAAGCATTTCTTTCCTTGTTCATCATGAATGTATGAAATGTATATCTAAGCCCAGAACACTCTTGCAATTAGAGCAGAACATAACTGACAGCCTATTCTGGCTTATCAGTGCCAGGACACTTTGAGCAAGTAACTTTATCCAACTTCCTAGAATATTCAAGTACACAATGATGCTGTTTAGAGGAAGAGATATTGCCTTATTCATCTGTATCTCTTCTAAAAGCCAGCCCAGGGCCTGGCTTATGTAACATATGCTTAGCAAATATTTTGAGCATATAATATGTCCATTAATATGATATTACCTTTCCACTTTCCTCAGAACATCTGTGTTTTTCGAAGTGCAATCCTGTGATTTTTTTCACACCAGAATTGCCTCTATATTTCCTACAATTCAGATTCCTAGGTTTCATTTTAGACTCACTGACTCTGAATCTGCCAATAGTGAGGGCCAGGAATCTGCCGTTTTAGTAGGCAACCTAGGTAATTTGAGACTTACACTTTTCAAAAATTGCTTAGAATTTTATCAGAAGAAAAGGGTAAAATCTTACCACAATGAAGCTTGGTCTTCTCATTTCACAAACTAACTCACCATTAAAATTATCTTTGAAATGCAGTTACTGTAATAATTTGAACCTTTTATGTAACTTTTCCCTTCATTACTCTTTAATGGCATTCAAGCTGAGAGTCAGACTTGGACAGTGCTGTTATGTTTTCAGTAAACCAATGAGGCACAAAATGGTTTCCTGGAGAAAACATTGATAGTTTGGGACATTAGCTATGTGGGAAAACTCAACATTAACTGTCTCCCTAGACAGGGAAATGAAAAGTCCCTATTTCAAAACATTCTCCATAAGACCTGTAAAACTCTGATAATTTCTGTGGCATTTTACATGATAGAAGAATAGGACAGGTTACAGAGATGTGAAAATGCAATTCAGTAAACAAATACTGAGCATCTATAACGTAAAGCCAGGCCCTGGGCTGGCTTTCAGAGGAGACACAGAGATGAGTAAAACAACGTCTTGTGCCTTAGACAGTCTGAGTATAGTGTGACAAGGGCAGCGACTGGCAAAGCAGCATGCTGTTCGTTCTGACCAAAGGATTACATAAACCACTACAAGGAGGTGGGATTTTTGCCAGATTTTGAGGATGTTGAGTTAGGCCCTACACGCAAAGGGAACAGGGTAAACAAAGGCACAGGAGGAAAGCATGTTCAGGAAGTGACCCCCGGTCCCTGTGGCTGGCGCTAGGCTTTGTGGGGTGGAGGAGTGGCAGGAGGAGCTGAGGCTGCAGGGGCAGGCTGGGGCCACGTGTGAAAGGTCTACTGCCTCCATAAATAGATTCTGGCCTCACTTTCTATATTTGATTTTGCCTGACCCATCAAGCTGAAGCAACTTTTGAATGCAATTTGACATTTTAAGAACACTTGATGGAAATCCAAAGCATATTCATGAATACACATTTTCATTTCAGAAGGAAGCATAATTTATTCAAGAGCATAACTAATAGTATGAGATCTAAAATGCTTGCCAGTTTATCTTACATGCAAACTTCTTTTCTAAGAGACAGCCCCTGGTACCATATTTAAATCAGTATTTTATAACAGAAGCATTCACCAAGGACTCATAATGAGATTTCAGTGAGGTTGAACCCAGAATGTTCTACCTTCCCCCAAATTTTACTAATAGGAGTCTGTATTTGATTCATTTTCTACTTTATTATTTATAAAATGGATTTAAAACCTTGAAAACAAGGCATTAATATTTTCTACAGCAATAAGATATATTAACCTAAAATTTCTGGACTACCTTTTTAGGCAATTAGGATGCATTTTAGATTAAAGAAGCTTAACTAGCTCTTATAATGAGCTTTCACT
Source organism: Pan troglodytes (assembly GCF_028858775.2). Classification (NCBI taxonomy): domain Eukaryota; kingdom Metazoa; phylum Chordata; class Mammalia; order Primates; family Hominidae; genus Pan; species Pan troglodytes. The sequence continues at coordinate 131,183,749 of NC_086015.1, read as the reverse complement.
GTACAAATGACAAAAGATTTTTCCTTAGAACTAAGGCACCTTCCCTTTGGTCTCCTCCTGCATGTCAGTGGTTCTGTCATTAAACAACAGACCACTCCTTTCTGCACTTCCTAACAAAAATAGTTACGTTCCTGAGAAGGGCCTCAGGAAAAAAAAAGTCAAAAGGAAAGCTGGCTGGTTTTAAATACCTGTGTTTCCACTTAGGGTATCATTGACTCATAAGACTTATATAGACTAAATTATTTTAGGCTTTCTAGGAAGTTATCCAACAGAAGAGCCAATTACAGTGTGGCAAAGCTGACAAAATGCACATGTAACCACATGAGCAATGGAGTCACTTGAGCAATCTGGCCATATCTATTCCTTTATTTTTATGTTAAGAAGGCAATTTATAGATTTCCAGGAAAAACTATCCAGTATATGACTAATATGCCCCTTGGCTAGTTTGCCATAATTCCAGAAGCTGTTTTCATCTAAATTCAAATTATTCATGGTATTTGTGACAACACACTTTTTAAAGACAAACATTTACACGAGAAAAATTCAGCATAGGTTTTAACTGAAGTCCATATTCTAAAATCTTTACAACTCAAAGCAAACCTCCAGGGTCAGGGCTAGCCACAATGTCCGGTAATACAATGTTTTCATCTTTAATTCCTATTAGAAGAGTACATTCTGGACAATATTTTCAAAGAGTTCCTTACATGAAAATGTGTACCTGGCTCCATACAGAAAAGCAGGCTGTGTGAATGTGCAGTAAGTATGTCATTAGCGCATGTTTACAATAGGAGGAAATGAAGAAAGTAGAAAGACTCAGTCCTTTGACTCCCAACGCATGAGGACAGAATGACCTCATCTCAGTATGCCTCCTCATTTGGGCCTGGCAGGGCATTAACAATAAGATGACGGGCTGAACATTATTAGGACACTAAAGCACAGTGGACTCCTTGCCACTTACTATAAGCAATAATGATTGTTAGAACTCTCATCTATTGAGCACTTCTCATATGCCAAGCACAGTGTTCAGCATTTGGCATAATACTCTCTTAAGCTTTGCAACAACTGCATGAGTTAATAATGTATTATTATCATCCTTATTTTATGAATAAAGAAAACAGATTTAGCAAAATTCAGCAACTTGCTCAAAATCACATGGTGCTATTAAGTTGCAGAGATAAGATTGGTCTGCAGAAGGACCTTTCCTTTCTATGGCTTATTTCTGTTAAAGAATACACCTGGGAAACCTTTGTACACATGAGATTTACTCAGAAAATTTATAAAAAATGTAATAAGGTAAAGGCAAGGGCCATTAACCAAATGATTCCGATTATCCTGCTTGCCTAAATCTTTCCCTGTGGTGGTTAGATGCTGCCTGTTACAGTAACTCCTCATTTAACAGGAAGTCAGACGATTGCTAGTGCCCAGAGCACAAGTGAAAACCCTGAGCAATGTAAAACAAGTGTCTGAGTATTGGTGCTGTGATAAAAGACCTTGAATTTTATTCTGAAAAAACTGGAGACATTGTTAATAACACAAGGTCTAATGGCCTAACTGTATGTGTAATCTAAACATATGTACAATTGCCTGCATATATAGTCTTGTATGTAAAATCTATTTATATGTATGATTGATGCATAATCTTGTATGTACAATCTGGTAACATAACAGGGAGAGAGCAACAAGAAAAGAAATGGTAACCAACAGCAGTGGGAAGGAGAGGAAAAAAACCCATGAAACCCTGTAATTTGTGGCCTTCTAGTTTAGGGAGCAAATACAGTAGTACTACATTACTCAATGGCCAATGGACATCACTCACATATAGAGAAGCACAATTTTTGATGCTCTTAATGACTGAGATATTTTAAAAAGTTATTTTAACTTTAAAATTGGACAGATCCGTGTTTGAACCCTGGATTTAGTCACAATATTTGTGTAATAAAAATAAAGAATTTACTTTTGTAGGATATTGTGAGAATTGAGACAATATATGAAATCACCTAGAATTTAGTACTTCTTCAAAAAAATATTATTTTCCTTCAAAGAACTCTTTCACAAGGCAAAGAAGAGTGTGATAACTTGGGATACTTTTTTCCTTGTTAAAAATGTAATCAGATTTAGCCACTTAAAGGTACTGGCATGAATTCTTGGGAAAATGTAACTATATAGAATCTTTCATTTTCCAACAAAGCCAGGAGGACAGTGTTTATACTACTGAGAACTCAAACTGTCAAGGTAGCTTATCTACTTAAGAGTATGTCAGACCTTGGAAAATCTAGATCATGCCTTTATACTGCCCTCTAATCCCTTCTTGCAATACCTTTGTTATACTTTGTTGCACAGTCTGATGTGTTTATCCAGAGTCTTAAATCTACAGAGCCACTGTCCTAAGAAATATTTCAACGAATAATTTAAAGACAAAATTAACAATGGTAGTGAATATTGGGACAATCCCTGATGGTCTGTCTTGCTGCTTGAAGATGAGAAAGGGAGGGGTGGGATACAGAAAAGTCCCATGCTCCTGAGAAAAGACTAATTGTTCCCGAGCCATGACAAGGCAACATCAGAAGTGGTTTTCATCCTGATTAATCAATCAATGACAACTTGCTTCAGTGACCATGACTCTGGAATCAACCAGTCAGAGACAGCCTCACACTGTGGAAGGCAGCCAATCAGAGGCTGACTCACTCCACTGAGTCCTCTTCTAAGGCTGACCTGACCCCTTCCTGCCTCAGCAATGAACAAACATAATCCACACTTCTGAGGAACAGCAATCCACTCTCATCTTTGTAACCAACATTAAACCAAACTCAACTCCTGCCCACAATCCTATATAAAATCATCAGTTTGCTTTGTTCAATGAGAATATCTCTGACCAAATAACCATTCCTACACTAAGTAATCAATAAATTCAGCTTTCGTGGTTTCATATACTGAGTGTGGTCTTATCTCTTAACAATAATTGACATTTAATCAAAAAATAGACTAAGATTCATTCATGAATACTAGAGAATGAAGACATTAAAACGTTAAAGTAACTCAACCTACTCTTTCTCTACCATGCTTTGATATATATTGTTCCTGGTGTAAAGTACAAACAACTTTCTCATTTTTCTTTTCTTTCTGAGATGGAGTTTTGCTCGTTGCCCAGGTTAGAGTGCATGGTGCGATCTTGGCTCACTGCAACCTCCGCCTCCCATGTTCAAGTGATTCTCCTGCCTCAGCCTCCTGAGTAGCTGGGACTATAGGCACCTGCCACCACGCCTGGCTTTTTGTATTTTTAGTAGAGACAGGATTTCACCATGCTGGCCAGGCTGGTCTCGAACTCCTGACCTCAGGTGATCCACCTGCCTCAGCCTTCCAAAGTGCTGGGATTACAGGATTGAGTCACCGTGCCCGGCCTCATTTTTCTTTATTTGACTAATTCCTCCCTGTGGAGTGAGTTAGCTGATCCTTCACTATGTGCACTTAACTATATGCATAGTTGATCTGTCTTGCCCTAGTTCCTGAGTTCCTTCTGGGCATAGAGCGCATCTTTCATTGCTGGGTCCTTAGCACCCAGCATAATATTTGATGTATTCTTTGCTGCAACAAAGTATTAGTTGAGTCAAATCACAGTATGATAAAAAAATTCAGTATCTCTTCAATGGACATTATTAGTCTATTTGACATCAATGTTACTTAATTGAATTTTACCTATTATTTAAAAAGGCTTACTTTCCACTGAATTATTTCTCCCATCAATTCTGAGAGGCCAAACTTTGCTTGTTTTCACTCATCTAGTTCCTAAGAACTATTTTCGTCCATTAATCTCTGGATGTTTGTTCCTCTCCGTTAGCCTAGGGCCCTTCTATCTCCTTCTTTCCACTTCCCTCCCTGAGATAATTCTGAATTTCTATGCTATATCTTCTTTCCCCTGCATGTGTGTTTTCTTCCTCCCTTTACATCTTTTGTAGCTCAAAGGTATGTTTTGTAATTTTATTTTTTATGTATATTGCAAATATTACTATGTCAAGTTAAATTACTCAAGAACAAAATTCAAAAACTGAAAAAGTAATAAAAGTCACATTACATTCTTATTCAAACCCAGTGGGTCAAACTATAAAGCCAACTCTTAAATTCTCATACTCTGAGAGGGAACAAAGAAAATGCAGACAAGAATGTACCCTTCATCCCAGTCATAATTTAGTGATTACCCTGTAAAACTATTTATAAAATGCTATTAAGTCAGAGGTCAAAATTAGCTAATTTGATTTCCAGCTCCTTCCCCTTCAGTTTCCAACTCCTTCCCCTTCTCTGGCTCACCACCTGGCTTACACAGCCGCAAAACAGGGACTAAATGTAGGAATAGAGAAGAGCAGCAGCCTCATCTCCCTTACTCTCTAGAAAGCAGGAATTTCAAGACCTAGCTACTTCACCTTCAAAATTTCATCCATTCTGTTTCGCAACTTGGATTTTGTGACAGGGTCTTACAGAGCCTGTTAATTCAGGATACCAGAGACAGAGTTCTTGACCATCTGTCCACTCAAGAGCTATATTTAGGGCAAATACCTGGGGCAGTGAGTGAATTCTAGGACAATCATAGTCCCCACACTTAATAATTCCAACTAGGACAATCCCTTTTAGTCTCTTGAAGGTGTGTGCAGGTAGAATTGAGGTGTCTGGTCCTTTCAATAAGCACTAATCTTTTATTACTTTACTGTTGAAATCCTTCAATGGCTCTCCCTCATTTAGAGATAAATTATGAATTCCAAAGCATGGCATTTGAAGTTCTCTGTGGGCTGGCTCTTGTCTAGCTCTCCAGGTTCATCTCCTGCTACTGTTTCATTGTGCAGCTGGTGTTCCTGACACTCAACTACCGTCAGGTAACATGACATGCAACTGGTATGTTAACGACCAAGAATTCTCTCCTTGTGCTGCTCTGTTGGGCAAACCCCAACTTCTTGAAGTAAGCTCAGAGTCAATCTCTCTGTGACATCTTTTCCAAACCCCTAGATTTGTATAGGCCTCTGTAAGTAGCAATCATCGCATGGAATTCTTTCTGTTTGGTGTGTCTTCCCTGCCAGCTTTCTTGAGGTTAACCTATGCAGCAACTGTGTCCATTATATTCATATAATTATGGTTGCGGGCAAGGAAGGGAAAATTTACCCCATTAGTGTTCTGTCAGAAATATTTATTGAGCACTTATTATATGCCAGACAGGTATTAAGCTAGAGTGGTTGAATGCAGGAAAATTTCTAGTCAGTTTTACAGCTGATAAGTTAGTTCCCTCTTTCCTCCCCTTTCACTGTCTTTGCTTGTTTTGTGATGATTTTGCTATTAAATCCTAATTTGGGTACAAACTATTTCATAAGATAATCTTAGGTAAATGGATCTAACAAACGTGACTGAATGTCCACCTGCTTGCTGGGAGGAAGAAGATACTTTGTAGATGGGCCCAGGAGCCTAGCCCAGAGCTGGAGGCTTTCCCGGTACACCAGGGATTCTCACTGCCACCATGAGGGCCATCTGTACTTTGAAAGGCCCCTTTGCAAAATGAGCATTTACAGACGAGATGCTGATCTTGACTAGGGTTTGTCTGTGCTTTATCCCACTCTTCCAGTTATGGAAAAACATCACAGAATGATATGCTTACATAATGTGAACCAGTTTCCCTAAGCCACCCCATGGGGGAGGGTCTAGTTTATGATCTTTGGCAAGAGATAAGGAAACACTGTAATTCTGAAGTCCAAATCCTGAAGGCAAGAGTACCAGAGAGTACGGGGCCAGCATCAACCAATATATAACTCAGCAGGGCTACTGGCTCCACCCTCAGCTTCCTCAAGGTAAAGACAGAACTAGGGACTCCCCAAGGCCTCTGCTAACTGCTTAGGATGGCACTGAAGTGGCCTCAGTGGAACAGCAGGACAAAAGTCTATGATCTTGAGGTCAGGAAGGAACGCACAGTAAAAGTTTTGTTGTCAGATAACTGGCTTCGATTACTGCTATGCTACTTAGTAACCATCAGTTTGAATAAGGTACTTAACCTCTTTGAGGTTCCATTCTTTCCCTTTTTCTCTTTGTAAAATTATAAAACAAATATACAAAAAGAAATGTGTCTAAAACATAACAGGTATGATAACCATTCTTCCACTTCTTTATAAGATGTCATGGAAGGCCAGTGATCATAATGCAGTGATCATTACGATCATGGATATATGGAAAAGTCATATGTTGAAAGGCATCGGAGAGGTGCAGAAACAGTAAGGACTAGATGAGCTAACATTCCAGAGAGGGAAGAGCCTCTTCTAGGCTGTTTTCTGCCCTTGAGGGATTTGCTGATTCTGGACCAAGGCTAAGAGCTGGATTTGGCACAGACAGAGGAACGCTGCTGAAGGAAAGAGAGACCGGGGGGGTTTTGGCAGTTGTGTGGGGCTGTTGTGACAGATTGGTAGCTAGAGGATCTGCACAGAGGAACCTCAAACATGTGGCCAACTTTCTCCTCAAAAGCACTGATTAATGGGGCAATCTGGATTCTGGGCCAAATACTTTTAATGGTCAGAGAGAAATCTCTCACAGCTGCATGGTATATAGGTGACCAAATCTGGCTTAAGTGAGGGGCTTGCCACAAACACACATGTGGTCTCCATCTCAAGAGATCTGTCAGGTTTTGAAGTTGTTCAGGGAGGCTAAAAAGCTAAGCTAAACAACTCTGAAGTTGTTTAGAATCCCCACAGTCTTCCAGGATAGAGGAGACAGATCCTTCCAGCTTACCATCCAAAGTCAGGAGTGGCGGGGAAGACTGGCCCATGCCTAAGGAACAGGGCTGAAGCACAGAAGACTGAGACTTATTAAGGCTGCAACTTACCCTGGCCCATCCCAGGCCCTGATTGGACTGAGGGAATCAGTCCCTTGCTCTAACTTACCAAGGAAAGGCAGAATCCTCTCAGGGAGGAGATCATCAGGAGCCTCTGGTTCTTTTCCATAGCTCAGTATACAAGAAAAAAATCACCAGACATGGGCATAGGCAGGGAAATATGGCTGATCAAAGAAAAAAACATAACAGAAGCAGACTTGTGAACTATCCAAATATTGAAATAACTGATTAATAATAAGATAAAGAAAACAGAAAAAAACAGATAGACAAAAATGGATGAGAAAAGTAGAGAAATTCACAAAATAAGTGGAATCTATGAAAGAGAATAAGGTGGACATTCTAGAAATGAAAAATATAGTATCTGAAAAGAAGAAGAAAATGGCTGGGTTAACAGCAGTCTGAATACAACGGAAGACAGGATAGGTGAACTTGAAGATAGTTCAATAAAAAATATTCAAACTGAAGTATGGGAAGAAAAAAGTATGGAAGAATTCCAGTAAGACCCCAAGAGACACATGGCACATAAAGGTCTAGTGTACAGAAAATGAGCATCTCACAAGGAAAGAAGGGAGAACAAAATAGAAGCAATGTTTAAAAAGACAAAAGCTGAGAATTTCCCCAAAACTGATGAAAACATCAATCCATACATTCCAAAAGCACAGTGAACCCCAAGTAGAATAAAAACAAAGAACCCACACTTAGGCAGATCATAGTCAAATTGCTGAAAACAACAGTGAAAAGAAAAATCTCACATGAAGTCAGAGAAAAAAGGACACATTACCTTCAAAGGAACCACTATGAGACTGACATTTGCTTTTTAAATAAAAACTATGAAAGCCAGATGAAATAGACTGACATATTAAAGTGTTGACATATACTGCTGATATATAATTCTATAACCAGCAAAACATATACCTTGAAAATGAAGACAAATGAAGACATTTACGGACAATCAAAAGCCAAGAGAATTAATTACCAGGAGACTTGCACTACCATAAGTATTAAAGAAAAAAACTTAAAGGTAAAGACACTTTATTGAAAGGTTGGAAGCCTGTAACTTTAGGAAGGAGTGAAGAATGCTGAAAATGGCAATTTTGTGAATAAACATAACAGGTTGTTTAAAGAACCACAACCACAATATAAGGGTATATAAACTATATAACAGCAAAAGTACAATGGGTGGAAGGAATGAAATTAAACTGTTGTCAAGTTCTTATATTGTTTGAGAAGAGGTAAAAGTATTAACTTAAGGTAGACTGTAATAAGTCAAGACTTCATATTGAAATCTCTGGGACAACTAATACAAAATAATATAAACGGGCCAGGCACGGTGGCTCACGCCTGTAATCCCAGCACTTTGAGAGGCCAAGACAGGCAGATCATTTGAGGCCAGGAGTTCAAGACCAGCCTGGCCAACATGGTGAAACCCCATCTCTACCGAAAATACAAAAATTATCCAGGCATGGTGGCACATGCCTGTAGTCTTAGCTACTCGGGAGGCTAAGGCAGAAAAGTCGCTTGAACCTGGGAAGCGGAGGTTGCAGTAAGCCGAGGTTGCAGTAAGCCAAGGTTGCACCACTGCACTCTAGCCTGGGTGACAGAGCAAGACTCTGTCTCAAAAAAAAAAAAAGTGAAAATAAGAAGACCAGTTCAGACTCAACAAAAACATAACCCAAATGAAAACTGGGGAAGGGACTTAAACAGACCTTTCTCAAAATAAATACAAATAACCAACAAGCATATGAAAAGATGCTCATCATCACTAGCCATTATGGAAATGCAAATCAAAACCACAGAGACATCACCATTAAGATAGTTACTATTTGGCTGGGCGCGGTGGCTCACGCCTCTAATCCCAGCACTTTGGGAGGCTGAGGCGGGTGGATCATGAGGTCAGGAGATCGAGACCATCCTGGCTAACAGGGTGAAACCCTGTCTCTACTAAAAATACAAAAAATTAGCCGGGCATTGTGGTGGGTGCCTGTAGTCTCACCTACTCGGGAGGCTGAGGTAGGAGAATGGCGTGAACCTGGGAGGCGGAGCTTGCAGTGAGCCGAGATCATGCCACTGCACTCCAGCCTGGGCGACAGAGCGAGACTCCGTCTCAAAAAAAAAAAAAAAAAAAAAAAAAAAGATAGCTACTATTTTTAAAAAAAACACACAGAAAACAACCAGTGTTAGACCAGCCTAGGCAACATGGAGAAACCCCATCTCTACAAACAACAACAACAGCAAAAACAAATACCAAAATTAGCTGGGTGGGTTGGCATGAGTCTGTGGTCCCAGCTACTTAGGAGGCTGAGGTGGGAAGAGCACCTGAGCCTGGGAGGTTGAGGCTACAGTGAGCCATGATTGTGCCACGGACTCTAGCCTGAGCAACAGAGCAAGACCCTCTCTCAAAAAATAAAATAAAATAAATAACAAAAAATAAAATAAAATAGAATAAAATGTAGAGAAGAACATTTCCCCAGTACAGTAAAGGCCATTTAGGAGAATCCCGCAGCTAATGTCATAATCAGTGGGGGGGAACCTCAAAGCTTATTCTTTAAGATTTATTACAATGCAAGGATGCCTTGCCACTTCTATACAACATAGTACTGGAATTACTAGCAAGAGCAAATAGACAAGAAAAAGAAGTAAAAGCCACCCACACTGGAAAGGAAGAAGTAAAATTATCTGTTTGCAGATGACATGATCCTACATACAGACAAGCCTAAAGATTCCACAAAAAAATTGTTAGAACTAATAAATTCAGTGAAGTTACAGGATACAAAATCAACACACAAAAATCAGTTGCATTCTTTATACCAACAACCACTTATCTGACAAGGAAATAGAGAAATCTCATTTACAACAGTACCCAAAAGGATAAAATACTTAGAAATAAATTTAACCAAGAAAGTGGATAATCTCTGCACTGAACACTTTATAAAACACTGATGAAAAAAAATAAGATGCAAATCAATGGAAGCATATCCCATATTTGTAGATTTAAAGAATTAATATTGTTAAAATGTGCATATTACCCAAAGTGATATATAGATTGAACACAATCCCCATCAAAATGTCAATGAAAATTTTCACAGAAATAGAAAAAAACTATTCTAAAATCTGTGTGGAACCATGAAAGACTCCAAATTGCTGAAGTAATCTTGAGAAAAAAGAACAAAGTTAGAGTCACCAACTTCCGGATTTCAAGTTCTATTACAAAGCTATAGTGATCAAAACAGTATGGTACTGGCAATAAAAACAGACACATAAACCAATAAAATGGAATAGAGAGCCCAGAAATAAACCCAAGGATATACAGTCAACTAATTTTTGACAAGGTGCCAAGAATATACAATGGTGAAAGGACAGTCTCTTCAATAAATGATGTCAGGAAAAATGAATATCCACATGCAAAAAATGAAATTGGACCTTATCTTACACTATACACAAAAAGCAACTCAAAATGGATTAAAGACTTAAACATAAGACCTGAAATGGTAAAACTCCTAGAAGAAAACATAGGGAAAAGTTGCTTGACATTGGCCTTGGCAATTTTTTGAATATGACACCAAAACCTTGGGCAACAAAACCAAAAAATAAACAAGTCAGACTACATCAAACCAAAAAGCTTCTGTATAGAAAAGAAAAAAAAATGAAAAGACAACCTGCATATTGAAAGAAAATATTTGCAAATCATGTATCTGAAAAGGGTTAATATCCAAAATATATTAGGAACTCACACAACTCAATAGCAAAAAAACCCAAATAACCTAATTAAAAAATGGGCAAGGGACCTGAATAGATTTTTTTTTCAAAATCTATTTGTATATCAAAAAAGATATACAAATGCCCAATAGGTATATGAAAAAAGCACTCAACATCACTAATCAATAGGGAAATGCAAATCCAAACCACAGTGAGACATCATCTCATACCTGTTAGGATGGCTATTATCAAAAAGTGTTGACAATATAGAGAAAAGGGAACTCTTGTACATTGTTGATGGGAATGGAAATTGGTATGGCCATTATGGAAAAAAGTATGGAGTTTCTTCAAAAAACAGAAATAGAACTACCATGTGACCTAACAATCCCTCTTCTGTGTATACACACAAAGGAAATGAAATCAGTACCTCAAAGAGACTGCTATAGTTTGGATGTGGCTTGTCTCCACCAAAAGTCATGCTGAAATTTGATCCCCAAAGTGGCAGTGTTGGAAGGTGGGGTCAAGTGGGAGGTGTTTGGGTCATGGAGACATATCCTTCATAAATGGCTTGGTGCTGTTTTCAAAGTGGTGAGTTCTCTCTCTGGGCAGACTGGATTAGTTCTCATGAGAATAAATTAGTTCATGCAAGAGTCTGTTGTTATAAAGCCAGCATGCCCCTGGGATCTGTCTCTTCACACAGGTCAGCTTCCTCTTTGACCTTCTTTGCCATGTTATGGTGCAGCAAGAAAGCCCTTGCCAGAAGCCAAGGTCATGTCCTTGAACTTCCCAGTCTGCAGAACCGTGAACTAAATAAACCTCTTTTCCTCATACATTACCCAGTCTCTGGTATTCTGTTACAGCAACACAAGATGGACTATAGTTATATATATATAGTTATATATAGTTGTATATATAGTTATATGTAGTTATATATATAGTTATATATATATAACTAACACAAGAATGCTCATCTTCATTGCAGCATTCACAATAGTCAAGATATAGAAACAATCTAAATGTTCATTAATGGATGACTGAATAAAGAAATGGAATATTATTCAGCCTTAAAAAATGAGAGCATGCAATTTGTAACAACATGGATAAACTAGACATTACACTAAGTGAAATAAGCCAGACACAGAAAAATATTGCATGAACTCAGCTATATCTGGAATATATGTAGAATGAATAAGTCTAAAGATCCATAGTACAGCATGATGACTACAGTTAATACTGTATCGTATTCTGAAAATTTGCTAAGAGTAGATATCAGGTACTCCCACTGCACATACACTTAAAAGGTATGTGAGGAGACAGATATGTTAATTAGCTTGATTATAGTAATCTTTTGACTATGTATATCAAAATATGTTGTATGCCTTAAATACATACATTTTTTAAAAGTAAATGATTGACCTTTTGTATTTGCTGACTACACTAAACCCCTTTATTAGTTCTAGAAATGTAAAAGATAGGCCCTTTGAGATTTTCTACATATGTGATCATGTCATTTGGAAATAGGGACAGGTTCATTTCTTCCCTTCTGCACAACTTTATCTTTCTTTATTGTATTAAGACTTCCACTATGATGTTGAATAATAGTGATAAGTGTATTCTTGCCTTTTTCATGAACTTAGGGGGAAAGCATATAAATTTGCCATTAAGAATGATATTGGCCGGGCATGATGGCTCATGCCTGTAATTCCAGTACTTTGGGAGGCTGAGGCGGGTGGATCACTTCAGATCAGGAGTTCAAGACCAGCCTGGCCAACATGGTGAAACCCCGTCTCTACTAATAATACAAAAATGAGCTGGGCGTGATGGCAGGTGCCTGTAACCCCAGCTACTTGGGAGGCTGGGGAGGAGAATTGCTTGAACCAGAAAGATTCCGTCTGGGAGACGGAGGTTGCAGTGAGCTGAGATCGCACCACTGCACTCCAGCCTAGGCAACAGAGTGAGACTCCATCTCAAAAAATAAAAATAATAAAAAATTAGAATGATGTTACCCGTAGATTTTTCATAGGTGTCTTTTATCAGATTTAGAGGTTGAGGAAATTCTCGTATCTTCTTGGTTTGCTGAGAATTTTTCATTATGAACAAATGTCATACTCTTTCAAATGATTTTTAGGCATCAATTGATGTGATTATGTGGCTTTTCTTCTGCAGACTATAATATGGTAGATCATATTGATTGATTTCTGAATATTGAACTAATCTTGCATTCTCAGGAAAAAACGCGTTTGGCATGGTGTGTTTTCTACATATATTGCTGGGTTGAACTTGCTAATATTTTGTTAAGGATTTGCATGTTTGTGTTTATGAGTGATATTGATCTGTAGTTTTCTTTTTCTGTACTGTCTTGTCTGGTTTGGTATTAGGTAATGCTGACCTATAAAATGAGATGGGAAGTTTTCCCTCTTTGTTCTAAAAGAGGTTGCAGAATTGCTGTTATTTTTAAATGCTTGGTTAAATTCACGAGTGAAACCATTTGGAACTAGATATTTATTTTTTGAAATGTTTTAAACTAAGAATTCAATGTATTTAATCATTTTGGGGTTATATCTTTTATCTTAGATGGCTTTTAGTAGTTTGTGGTTTTCAAAGAATTGGTCCATTTCATCTAAGTTGTCAAATGTATTTCTGTAGAGTTGTTTGTAGCACTGCCCTATTATCCTTTTAATATTTTCAGAGACTGTAGTAATATCCCTTTTCGTTTCTAATATTGGTAATCTGTACTGTATTCCTCTTTTTATTGGTTAGTCTTGCTAGTGTTTACCAACTGTATTGGCTTTTTCAAAGAAACAGATTGGTTTCATTGATTTTCCTTATTTTTTCAGCCTCTAATTTCCCTGTTTTCTGCTCCTATCTTTATTTACTTTCTTCTACTTGATTTATGTTGTTCTTTTTCTAGTTTTTAAAATCAGGGGCTTAGATTATAGACGTGAGAACTTTCTTCTTTTCTAATACAAGCACTTAATGCCATAAATTCCTTCTAAATACTGCTTTAGCAGTACTCTTCGAACTTTGATATGTTGTGTTTCCATTTTCATTCAGCATAACATATTTTCTAATTTCTCTTGAGATTTCGTCTTTAACCCATGGATTATTTAGAAATGAGTTGCTCAATTTTCAAGTATTTGAAGACTATTCAGTTATCCTTATGTTCCACTGTGGTCAGAGAATATACTTTGTATGATTTTACTTCCTTAAATTTTGTTAAGGTTTGTTTTATGACTCAGGATATGGTCTATCTTGGTGAACATTCCATGTGCTCTTTCTGGGTGGAGTGGGCAATAAATGTCAGTTAGATCTAGTTGGTTAATGGCGTTATTGAGCTCTTTCTATATACAGGTACTTGTTGTTTTTCTATCTACTGGTTCTATTTATTATTGAGAGAGGAGTGTTAAATCTTCAATTATAATTGTGGAGTTGTCTATTTCTCCTTTCAGTTTTGTCAGATTTCACTGCATGTAATTTGGTTCTGTTGTTAGGTACATACACATTTAGTATTGTTATGTCTTCTTAGTGAATCAATTATTTTATCATTATGTAATGTCCTTCTATGCCTCTGGTAATTTTCTTTCTGCTGAAGTCTACTTTATTTGATCTTCACAAAGCCACCCCAGCTTTCTTTTGATCAGTGTTTGCATGGTATACATTTTCCAGCCTTTTACTCTTAAACTACCTATATCATCATAGTTGAAGTGGGTTTCATGTACACAGAATATTTTTAGGTCATTCTATTTGTAATCCATTCTGACAATTTCTGTCTTCTAATTGATGTCATTAGAACATCTGCATTTAAGGTAATTATTTTTGTGGCTAGATTTAGATCTACTGATTTATTGCTTGCTTTGTTTGGTCTCTCTGTGGTATTTTTTTCACTTTGTCTGATCTCTTTTAAATTATTTAAACATTTTTCAGTCTTCCATCTCAATGCATTTATTGTGATTTTTACTATATCTCTTTGAATAGCATTTCTTTTGGGATTACAAAATATGTACTTATTTCATAGTCTACTTAGTATCAGTATTTTAACACTATAACTGGAATGTTGGAATCTTCGCCTTATAGTTCCATTTACCCTCCCTCTTTCATGCTTTGTAAATATATGTCTCATAGATTACACCTAAATACATTGAAAAACCCTCCCTGAGATCTCCCTGGTACTTTCAGTTCCCAAATGTTCCCTTTTTCGGTTCTCTGGCTAGAAACTTGAGGTTCTAGTTACCCCTCTCTGCCATATATTTCTGCATTTGGAAGCTTGTTGGGCTCAAGTGACAAGACAAGAGAGAAAGGAAAAGACGAAAGCAACGTGGGTTGACCACACCCTCTTGGAACTGCAGCTTGACTAAATGGAGAGGAAGTTTCTTCTCCCTTTGAGTTTTGGCTCTTGCTGGTCATCATTGCCATGGGATTGTCTAGGTATTGAGATGTAAGAGTACAGAGAAAAGAGAGAAAAAAGTGAGGGGATATCTACATTCTGATAATTACAACCTCCCTTTTCAGTAACTCATGCCGGAGCCAGACAGATTTTCTTGGAGCTCTCTCTGTGCACAGTGGCCACTTCCGGGTTTCTAGTTGCGTTGACTTCAGGCTAGGGGCTATCAGAGGAGAAAACATAGTAAGTCCTATGGTAGTGGTACTTAAAATTCTGGTGTTCTTTCTTGATGTACCTACTTCTGTTTACAGAGTCTTCAAATACATGCATTCTGTCCATGTTTTATAGTTGTATTCAGTGGGAGAGAACGTGAAGTGTGCTTACTCCATTTTACCTAGAGCCAGAAACTCTATTAATCGATTTTGCTTTAAAGTATATTTTTGCTAATATTAATAAACAGCTATACCAGCTTTCTTTTTTTTTTTTTTTTTTTTTTTTTTGAGACGGAGTCTCGCTCTGTCGCCCAGGCTGGAGTGCAGTGGCGCGATCTCGGCTCACTGCAAGCTCCACCTCCCGGGTTCACGCCATTCTCCTGCCTCAGCCTCCCGAGTAGCTGGGACTACAGGCGCCCGCTACCACGCCCGGCTAATTTTTTGTATTTTTAGTAGAGACGGGGTTTCACCGTGTGAGCCAGGATGGTCTCGATCTCCTGACCTCGTGATCCGCCCGCCTCGGCCTCCCAAAGTGCTGGGATTACAGGCGTGAGCCACCAGCTTTCTTTTAGTTAGAATTTACCTAAAATGTATTTTTCAATCAAGTCATATTTTAAACAGAATACGGTTGGTTTTCTTTCCAACAGATGGATAATCTTTGCCTTTTAACTGAAGCATTTAGTGCATTTCCATTTAATATAATTGTTGGTACATTTCATCTAATATCTAGCTTTTTATTTCATGTTATCAGTTGTCTTGTTTATTCTATTTCTTCTTTCTTACTTATTGCATTCTTTTGCACTGATCTTTAACTCTATTTTTCCCATTTGTTAGTTTAAAATTTGTATACTCTGTATTGTCTTAGTGGTAAGCCTAGAAATTTTGCATGCATACTTAATGTCTGCATCAAATGTTGCAAATTTAATCCTTTCCTTGGTCCTCCTCCTGGATAATCAGGGGATCTTAGGACACTTTCACTCTACTCACCCTTGTCCCAACTTGTTATTATAATTTTGATTTCATTTCTTTTACTACTATTTTATCACTGTTTAAAAATATTAATTATTATTTTATGTCAATTTAATATTTGTAACTGATATTAAAATAGTCTATCTTAAATATTTAACTGTGAAATGTTTCCATTTACCCATATGTTTACCACATTCTTTGCTCTTCATTTCATCTTGCATTTTAGATCTTCAATCTGGGATCACATTTTTTGCTTAAAGACATACTTTAAAATTCCTTTATGGTGGTCTGCTGGTGGTCTGCTTTCAGTTTTACCTCATCTAAAAATGTCTTTATTTCATCCGTATTCTTGAAAGACCATCTCATTAGGTATAGAATTCTACTTTAGCATTTATTTTCTCCTAGCACATTAAACATGCAATTTAACTGTCTTTTGGATTCCATTATTCTGTTGATAAGTCAGATGTCAATCTGTCACTTCTTAAAAGTAATCAGTCTGTTTTCTTAATCTGCTTTTAAGATATTCTCTTTTCATTGGTGTTTTTCAGTTTCATGATCACTACAAATCTAAGTATACATTTCTTGTTTGTTTGTTGTGCTTGGCATTCACTATTTTTGCTTGTTTGTGTGCATTAGTGCCTTTCACTGGTTTTAGAAAATCCTCACCCATTTTTCTTCAGATATTGCTTCTGTTCTGTTCTCTTTCCTCTCCTTGTAGAACTCTGTTAAACATTATTAATCCCCTCACTCTATTACCCATCTATCTTAACTTTTCTTCTACTTAAAAAAAATCTTTGTGATGCACTCTGGGCAAATTCTTCAGAACTCTCTTCTATTCACTAATTTTCAGAACTTTCTCCTATTCACTAATTTTCTCTTTATCTTTGTGTGATCTGCTCTCAAATATACCTATGAGGTTTTAATATTGTTATATATTTTTACATCCCTTGCAGTTATAAAGTCACTTCTTACCCAAACATTTTTGATCATTCTCTATCATTTTCTATTTCCTGATGATATTGTAAATTTTATTCTTTTATTTCTTTAAACAGAGTAAGCACACTATTTGTCTGACACTTCCAGTATGTGAGGTCTCCACTGTTTTGTTGTTGTTGTTGTTTTTCTGGCCATTATTTCCACCAGTTCTTGCTCAAGGTGTCTTGTTTCATTAACTGTGGAATGCTTATTTTCCTTGGAAAATTATTTGTGGGGGATTTTTGAGGTCTAGGATAAAGATGCATTTCTTGAGAGAATGTGAATTTGCTTTTTCCAGGTACCTGACCACACTACCAGTCTGAGGCATTTTAAAATAAATTCATGATTCAAGCTTTTTCTTTTCTTTTTTCCCACTTGGGTATGCGAATTTGGGTTGCAATTCCACTCAAGAGCTTATTTATGATTATTACTTCTCAGGGATGTATGAGCCTTTCATCAGTAACTTTCTCAATGCCAAGATGTTTCTTTGAAGTCCTCTGAGATGAGAGATGTAAGGCAGGTTTACTTCTAGTATATGGTTACACAGAGGCTATAGCTCTTTGAAGTACCAGCTTTATGTACATAGTAACTCTAATTAGATTTCCCACCTTGAGTAATTTTGGTAAGCTGCAAGCCTGGGAAACTAAAGCTTACAATTTTCCAGGCTTGATAAATGTTTGGGTGTCCTGCACATTTACTTATTGAGACAACTTAGATACCACATTATACACCCATTGTGTGTACAATTTAGTGATTTTTAGTATATTTACAAAACTATGCAGCCGTCAGCACAAACCAGTAAAGGTAAGTAAAGTTGGTTGATAGCGCTGTTCAAATCTTCTAAAACCTTGCTGATACTCAGTCTAATCCTATCAATTCTTGATAGTAGTATAAATCTCCATTGATGATTGTTTGACTATTTCTCATGTCATTTTTTTTTCTTTCTGTACTCCTGAGTGGAGTCTTGCTCTGTCACCCAGGCTAGAATGCAGTGGCATGATCTCAGCTCACTGCAACTTCTGTCTCCCGGGTTCAAGAGATTCTCCTGCCTCAGCCTCCCAAGTGGCTGGGACTATAGGCATATGCCACCATACCCGGCTAATTTTTGTATTTTTAGTAGAGACAGGGTTTCACCACGTTGGCCACTCTGGTGTTGAACTTCTGACCTCAAGTGATCCGCCTACCTTGGCCTCCCAAAGTGCTGAGATTACAGGCATGAGCCACCATGCCCAGCCTCATCTCAGGTTTTGCTTCATGTATTTTAGTTCTCTCTTTTTGGGTATGACACGTTTATAATTGATATATTTTCCTGATATTATTGGCAATTTTATTATCATGAAATTTTCCTGTTTGTCTGTAGTAAAAGTTCTACTCTATTTTGTCTGATGATATAGTCACTGCACCTCTCTTAATATTACTTTTTGCATTTTATGTCTTTATTATAAAATGATAGTAAATATTTGTCTATTTGAATACAAAATGTGTCTCTTATAGAGAGCATATATTTGATTTTAATTTCTTATTCAGTATGAAAATCTTTGCCTTTTGATTAGGGTGTTTGGTCCATTCCCTTTTGATGTAATTTTTGATAATGACTGGCTATACATCTGCCATTTTGCTATTTATTTTCTATGTCTTGTAACTTTTTTTCTGTTCCTCCTTTGCTGCCCTCTCTTGTATTTAACACATTTTTAAGTGCATCATTTTCTTTTGTAACTTTCTTTGAGCAGGCGGCTCACTATATTGCCCAGGCTGGTCTTGAACTCTTGGGCTCAAGTGATCCTCCCACCTCAGCCTTCCAAGTAGCTGGGATTACAGGTGCATGCCACTGTGCCTGGCTTCTTTAGTTGACTTTTAAACTATTTTTTAAAATCTCAGTGGTTGCTCTAAAATTCTAACATGTATTTTACTTTATCATCCTCTATTTTAGGTTAATACTGAGTTGATTTCATTACAAACAGCAACTTTGTTCCAAAATAACCCCATTTTCTCCTCCTCTACTCTCTGATATTGTCATATATATTACATCTGCATATGTGAAAAACCCAACTATATAGTATCACAATTGCTGCTTTACAGATGGTCCCCAACTTAATGATGGTTTGGGCATTTCAACTTAGGACATTTCAACTTCATGATGGGCTTATCAGGGTATAAAATACATTTTTTACTTTCTATATTTTCAACCTATGATGGGTTTTTATTGGAACATAATGCCACTGTAAGTTGAGGAGCATCTGTATTCTTTTATATCTTTTAAATAAATTAAGAGAAGAAAAAAGAAAAACACGTCCTATGCAGCCCTTTATATTTCCTTATATATTTACCATTTATTGTGCTATTCATTTCTTCCTGTGGACACAGGTTACTGTATAGCATCACCTCCTTTCTGTCTGAAGGATTTTAGTGTTCTTTTAGTATTTCTTGTAAGTCTGCTAGCCACATATTATCTCCATCTTTAGTCATCTGGGATGTCTATTTCACCTTAAGTTTTGAAGCACAGTTTTCCTGGATACAGAATTCTTGATTGATCAGTTTTTTTTTCTCGTAACACTTTGAATATAATATTCCACTGCCTAGTTGCCTCTATTGTTTCTGGTAAGTCTCATCTGTTAAGTATACTCGTTTCCTTCTACATGATACGGCGTTTTACCTTGCTGCTTTTAAGAATTTTCTGTCTTTAGTAGTTCTTCTGTTATGTATTTAGGTGAGGATCTCTGGGAATGTATCCTGCATGAGGTCTGCTAAACTTCTTTGCTCTGTAGATTAATGTTTCCCCATCAAATTTCAGAAAATTTTGACTATTACTTCTCTCTCTCATTTCCTTTTGGGATTCCCATTAAACATCTGTTCATAGGTTTGATATTCCATCTGACTCTGAGCCCTGCTAATTTTTCTCCAATTTTTTCTCTCTTCTTCAGATTATATAATCTCTATAGATTTCAAGTTCATTGATTCTTTCTTCTAACATATCAAAAGTGCTCCTGAGCCCCTTCAGGGCATTTTTATTTGGTTTATTTTACTTCACAAGTTTAACATTTCCACTGGTTCTTTTAGATAATTTCTATTCTTTATCAATATCAAAGTGGACTCATTGTCATATTTTCCTTTAATTCTTTAAAATTGGTGTTCATTAATTCTTTGAACATATATTTGATAGTCACTTTGAAGACTTTGCCTTTGCCTCCTAAATCCAACATCCAGGCTCACTCAGAGACAACTTCTATTGAATACTTCTGCACCACCCCCACCCCCAAATGGGTTATGCTTTTCTGTTTCTTTTCCTTTGCTTGTGTTGTGATTTTTTGTTGGTACTGGACATTATGGATAATATATTGTAGCAACTTTTTATCCTGATTTTATTTTTTTCCTTGAGGGTTTCTTTCTTTTCCATTTTTTGACTGCCTTTTTGTTGTTGTTTTTAACTAATTTACCTAAACGGAACATGCCTCTTCTACTGTTTGCTGCAGTTTCCCCTCTGTTTTCAGAAATTATCATTTTTATATTTTAGCCTATGAGTTACCCTTATTTCTGCATAGCTTAGTCTCTGTCAATGACTGGTGGTTGTAGTCAAACACCAGTAAGTCTTCCACTGTCTCCTGGTGGATCTGCATGGGAGTACCTTAAAAGTTCAAATAGTTTCCAAGTCTGCTATGACATTTACCTTCTGCCTGGTCCTCTTGGATCTGCTCTCTACATGTGCTCAACCTACCAGTCATCTAGGAATGTGTGGAGAGCTTGGGCTGTCTATGGCGCTGCATGTTTATGCAGCTTTCTTGGCCTCCAGGGAATGAGTTTCTCAAGTCTCTCTGTGACTTTCTGATTTCCAGGATCTTCCTGTTAAATTTCTGGCCAGTTCTTTTGTGGGCTGTTGTACCAACCAGGACTAAGATCTCAGCCTAGGAGAACTGTAGGCTTTTCCTATTTTCCACTGTGAGTGTGGGTTTTCCACCCTCTACTCACAAACATGTCAGCCCCCTTTGGCAAAAAAAAAGCTGCTAGTTTTTGTAGCCTTGTAGCCAGCCCCACTCTAGCAGTATTACCATGTTGAATGAGCTGGGGTGAGGAACAGCACCTCAGGAGAGAATGCTACAGACTGCCTGAAGTCTTACTTCAAGCTCAGTATTGTTTTTAAATAAAGAAACTATTCTCAATTTGTTATTTATGATTGATTTCTAGAGATCTAAAATGGTAGTTTTTGACAAATTTGCCTGGTTTTGTTTTATTTTATTTTTAAGTATAGAATGTTGACTTTTTCCGTTCTTCATAGTTGGAAATCTGCTTTCATTTGGCTTTTGGCCTGCTAAATTCTTACCGGCATGTCAGATCTTAAAAGGTTTCTAAAGATATGCTTTACAATGTTTTTAGGTTTTTCTCAGTCAGAGGATGAGTCTTGATATCTAGCCAACTATATAGAAGACAGTTAATAATTTATCTGCTTTTATGACTATTAAGTGAAACTTTAAGCAAATAATTTAGCAAAGTCTCTGTAACAAAGGGGCTCAATAAACAGAATTTACAATATCTGAACACTTATATTGTAGGAATTATACTTATATTATCTTAATATCTCAAAGAGGTAGGCAATCCCATTTCAATATTAGCAATAGCAACATAAAAAGATTTACCAGACCAAGAATATATAGGTAGTACGTCAGGATTTCAATGCAAATATACTCAACTCCAAAGCTAGTGTCTTCCCTACTTTACCATGCTGCCTTCCTGGTGAAGGAGGTTTCAGTGGCTGCTTTTTGGGAGATACCCTGTAGACTATCTAGGACATAGTAAGAAATTAAATCCATTATAGGGATTAGAAAGAGGGCTTATTGTTATACTAATTGACAGTGACCCAAAACACAGTGGGGGTACATATAGATTCCTAAAAGCAGACAGGGCTTTTGCTGAGATAATGTGAATGACTGAAAGTAATAAGGTTTTAGGGTTCTATATGATAGTTGCCCGAATTCCAATTATATATACAGTGAACAATTAAATATGAACTAAGACTACTACAAAAATACCTAAACAACCGAACTACATTCTATTTCAAAGTTTATAAATATATTTGGGAATTAAGTAGCAAATGCTGAGGAAGTTGACCCTTTTGGGCTGAATCTTACAGGGTGGTAAAGCTCACTGGGGTGATCATGAATCTGTTCTCCAGTTCTGAATATTCAAAAACTAGAGTGTAAGCTACTGTAAAAACCTTCCTAATTAGTCTCTCCACTTCCAGTTTCTTCTTCTCTTTGCTGTGTTCTTTATATGCTTATCTCACAAGTTTTTCTAAAACATTCTTTAATGGTGTTGCTTCTGTGTGGTTTCTTACTGTTCACTAGTATTTCCTTAATTCTTCATCCAAAGGCCTCTATAATCTGCTTCTCAGTTTACTACTCAGCTCTTTCTCTCAGAACTCCCTGTCCCTGGTGGACCCATTTACCTTCTTTTATCCTCTACTCTCACCACTTTCATTCTCACCTCCAAACCACTGCTTATTCCACTCTCCTTCTTTGTTCTTTTTTGCCCCCTCCCATTGCACCTTTTCCTGGAGCATGCTCTTTTCTAGATTTCATCCACTCAAATCTTACAAGTTCTTTTAAATCTACCTCCTTTCATTCATTCAATGGACAGTGTCCATGCCATGAAGTGTAAGCTCCCACGAGTGCCTTTCCCATGTAGTTTATCAAACAATATATTATCATTTAAATTCCACATCTAGCCTCGTTGTGGCTCCACTTTAGGGGGAAATCTCATTCTGGTCCAATTGATATATCACTTTTATCCCACTTTTGGCTGCCCCCAACTTTAATATGTTTAGTAGATAGGCCCTTCATCCCCTTGAGTGATACACCTATCCTAGGTGATCTATCATAGGTTAGGGATTGTCTCTTCTGGGCCTGTGACATAGTATATGGTTATAACAAAGTAAGAAATATATATCAAGAGAAAAAACTTAATTATAAGTGAATCTCATAACTGAGGTAGTCATAAATTATGTTGTGTAATGTTCTTGTTATTAAAATCATAAAATAACTACTAATGCTTGAGTGCATTAATTATTTTGCTTCATGCTGTGCAAACAGCTAAGAGATAATGGCCTCCCTTTAGTAAAAAAAAAAATCATCATGATAATAGTTTCTATTTAAATGCTTAGTTTGCTTCCATTCCCTATTTCATATTTCTTCCTTGCCATTTCTTTGCTATCCATCATCTTCCCCATGTTTTTCCCGTTAGCCATCAATGCAGATTGGATGAAATAAAGAATTGGCATAGGTATCATTTCATCAGTCCAGTCAACCTCCCTGCCTCATTGTTTCTTTCCCATACTTAGGGAGGTAAGGGAAGGTGATAGAAAATAATGTTAGGCAGATGGAATGTACTTAAAAGAGCTAAGGACTTAACAAAACAGGAAAAATCAAGGAATGGAGAAGGATAGGGGATACATAGGGGATGTTGTGGAATTGTTTTTACCCATCTTAGTGGAACTGAAGTCTTTTACCAATTCTTGTTAGTTATGGTTAGTACAAGACCATACATATAAGAAGTACAAGACACACATAAGAAAAAAGTGCATTCAAATGAAAATTGTTTGATAACACCTCTCTAGAAATTTGGTGGGTTAGGCAAAATGAGGATTGGCACAATCTGTGGCACAGTCTTACCTATAGTGGCTTTCTCTTCTAATGGCACAGATCCATCACAGTTGGTGCAAAGCCCACATTTCATTGACTAAAAGTGACCAAAGGCCTATTCCTATTTCAAAGTATATTACTTGGTAGTATATATAAGGATGTATCATTATTGTTTTTACATTCCAAGGCACTTGTAAATGCCATAAAAATAATTTTGCTCTCAATATGTCAATGGACTTCCTTTAATCTTATTTGACTGTGCTCTAGAAAACAAGAAATAAAAGACAAAGTTCAGCTAGTTGTATATAAATTTGAACTGGAATACAAGTGCAAAGGAGAACGTTTCATTTTTGCTGAGGCAAACTGCTGAGGAAAATAAAAGTAGTTATACTGTTAGCAATCTGCTTCTTCTTACCCAAAACATAAATCTCACTGTTGACTACAGCTGTACTGAATCGGTACTTAGAGTACTTCATGGGTGCCCGCACACTCCATTGATCTTGGCTGGGGTCATACTGCAACAGTTTGTTGCTTAATCGATCAGGTTCTTCATCAGGAAGATCCATCTGTATGAAATATGACAGCCAATATAATAACATATCATTTAGCAATCTTTGTGAGTACATGAATGCAATTAATCAAAGCAGACAGCCAAGGAGATAAATAGAGGTTAACTGCAGTGACTCATACTCACAAACACACCAAACCCCATGACGGGGGTTATAAGTATACTGTCAATATCAGAGGAATTTATATTCTGAAATAATGGGCCAAAGGTGCATGGTTATAGCAAACAATTTGTGATCTTAGCAGTGAGACATTCATTACAGCTTTTTTTTTTAAAGAAGCAACTGCAAAGCCTTAAAAACAAAACCAAGCTCTCTTGAATAGTATTTAAAGTGTAATTCTATTTTACCAAACTTTATAGCTGTTGATTTTAATATTTGTGAGAAACTAATTTTAATAATTTAGAAGGCATTTTCTTTATATTTTTCTAATCCACATGAAACAAAGTTGCCAAAACATTGTAGTGTCTTCATAATTATTTTTACACCATAATTATGGCCTATATAGGAATGGTGTGAATTCAATTTTCAAGATTTATTGACTAATATAAATTATTTGCAGTTATTTTAACATACTTATTTGATATATTTTTAATGACTAGAGAAGGTACAAATTAAACAAATTTTTCTTACACAGATGTGGCTTTTCCTATTCATAAATGTTAGGTGAAATAATATTTTTTGTATACATGTATGTGGAACTTAATATGACTTCAAGCTAAGGATTCATGAGTGCCATTTTTTTGGGATACAAGTGTTCAACAAAGAAATAACTGGCATACTTATGAAAGTTTATGCAATTAATTTTAGTTAACCACTTTAAATATACCAAGAGTTATGCTCACCATGGCACATGCACAACCCTGTGTGATCTTGCAATTGTTATACAAGGTACTCAATCGGGTAGCAAAGCCTTTCCTCTATGAGGTAAACGTTCATGTTATCTGTTCAGAAACTTTATAAATTAACAAATGTTGACGTTATGGTTTTAATTTTCCTTCTAATTTAAGTATTTAATCTCTATTTTAGTGAAAAAATGCAAAGAAAAGCCTCTAAGTTGTTTTTGGGGCTTATGCATGCAAAATTAACTATGTAAATGGATAGTTTTTAAAAAGTTTAATTACAAATAATCTGTCAGCTTTCTCCTGCTAGCTGTGATGAAATCTGTACTACGTTTTGACATATAGCAGAAAAAATTAAATGTGTTACATGTGAGGTTTAAGTTTTTAAAACAGGTATGATATACTATATATAAATGGCAAAATCCAAGCTTCTGGAATGAATGCAAATAGCATCAGTTTTATCATGAAGAAAACTTGGAGAAACAAAAAATAATACAGGCAAAAATAAATTTACTTTATGCCATGAGGATGACCAATGAGCTAGTGAGATTAATTTTTATTAGAAAGTCCGGCTGGCGAGGGCATGAGGCAGCTGAAGTGATCCTAAGAAGAGTGCTCCAAGGCACCAGGAGAGGACATCCGGAGGGGAGGGAGAAGCCCACCATGGCCACACACCCCTGACTTTTCATTTTGGTTTGCCATCACTTCACTGGGCTTCAATAGAAACAGCATTCTGGGTTCTCTGCCTGCTGATGCCCAATAAAAACATCAAGTGTTACAATCACAATATGCTTGCATAGAAATGATTGTGCCATCACAGATCGGTATTCTGGTGTCTCACTTAGAGTAAGAATTTTAAATATGGAAAAGGCCTATGAGTTACTTGCCTCAGGTCACAGAGCTATTAGACACACAGAACTGGATGAGGATCCAGCTTCTCTTCCTCCTAGTTAGATGCTCCCTACAGATAATCCCTCAGCACAAATATCTTTCATAATTAGCAAAAATGGGAGGATTATAAAGAGCACAGCATGAAAACTGAATCAAGTCATGTCTATGAAAACACACTTTAAAAATCCATTCTCCTAAATTGCTTTAACACTTTAAAACCTTGAGTTATATTCTATAAAACAGAAAGCATTTTACCAAAATGTAAGTCACACTCTTTTAGCATTCAACAACTACAACAATGTTTAACATAGCAGCCAGACTCAGTATAGCCATGCCAATTATGTATACAGGAAATTTCTTAACCTGAGGGGTCCAGCCTCCAATTACATAAAGTTTATTATTCACTGTCACTACAGCATGACATGCCAATTGCAGTGGAAGGGGAGACACCCTTTTCCAATTGTCCCGTTCTACAGAGTACTTATCAACACAGTTTGTAATAAGATACTGGTTTTTAATTTTCATCTGTCCTCCTATAACATAAAGGTCATTATGAATACTGCCCAGAGCATAGAGTTCTCGAAATTCAGCTGTGCATAACTTTTCCCAAAACTGGTTTCCTCTATCATGATACCTGCAAAAGAGAGAGAGAGTATCCAGGATTAGAGGTAACATGAAAGCAATTTACCCAAGAAATACACTTATTTATTTTCTGACCAAAAATAATGAGATATGGTTCTTCCAATTGGAGGACAAAAAACATTAATACAAGAAAATGACACAGGTTTGCTTTTTTTTTAAGGAATAATGAACAAAATGTAATGTGCTTTAAAATAATTAGCCACATATACCTGAAGAGTTTTGGGGAAAATATAGAGAAAAAGTATAGATTTTCCAGGAGTAGCCTTCATCTTCTAATTCTGGGAAAGAAAATCAAGAATGGATAGAAAGTTTTTCAGCAAATCATTTTTAATTTTACCATAAAAGTAAGCAAAAATACAAGAATGCCTTATTCTGTGGACAAGAAATAACACTTTCATACGAACATTAAAGAAATCACAGTTTTAGGGCACAGAATCTAAAAACATCTCAATTCATAAATTTCTCTCAGGATGATTTAGAATATGTAGAATTTTAAGAACTGTTGTAGTTCCAACTGGCCTACAACTGGGTCAAGAGCACTGTATAAAAACCTACCTGTAGATGTCTGCTGGGCACTTAACATCTATTTTAATCTACTAGATGTGGCAATTTCAGTAATTTCTTCCAGAGTATCACTCTAAGAGTCTTAAGAGCTAGGGACATTAGTATATATGGTCTCTCAATGCCTTCTAGAGTCCAACACATTAACTGATTATGTGTGTGATGGGGCATTGTATGGTCACTGGGTAGATGAGTTTGTGGCTATTCTTTGTCTTGCATCATGATTATGATAAGTCTTTATCTCCAATCATGATTGAAGATACACAGTCTGAGAAGGACAGAAGTACTTCATGGGGACAGAGGGGTAAAATATGTGAAATTAAATGTCCCAGAAAATCCAGAAAGTATATCTGGATTTCAAAATTAAACACACACACAAAAAAAACAGGAAAACATGGAAATTAAGAAAAAAGTTGTTCTGTTTGGAAACAAATTAGGAACTTATGTGTGTTTTATACAGAGTACAATTTTTAAGTATAGACGACTTATTTTGCATTTAACACCTGACAGTTAATTCTATGGTAGGAGTTTTTCCCAGTTGTCTAGGCCAACTCTTAACGTTCTTTCCCAGAGAGACATCTTTACTTGAGGCTTGACAGGGCAGTTAGAAGGCATGTTCCTTTCTAAGAGGGTATGTCTGGCTTGTCACAGCTGAATGTAGAAATTTATCACGCCTTATGATGGCTGTCTTCTATGTAATTCTAGGCAGAGAACCAAAGTCTCTAGAATCACAGGCAATATTTTTGTCACTATTTTTAATTGTATGAATTTTAGAAAAGAAAGGAGGAATAGGTATCTGTAATATATGTGGGGGCTACCAAAGTAAAGCCAACTGAATTAATATATAAATGAACTTTAAAAAATGGGTTTGGGTTTTCTGAGACATAGTTTAAGAAAATAGGCTAGGAATGAAGTACATCACATAAAGGTTAGGAAGTAGATGTTTGCTGGGTGACTTCCTAATCTGATTTTTGTTTTCACATTTAGAACTGAAACAGGGAGAGAAAATACCCAGATAAAACTCTAAAACTTAGTATTAAGTGGATATGACATAAAAAAGAAAACAATAGTGACAAAGGCCTTCATTGTTAATAGAGATTGATAGTTTAAAGACAAATGGAGATAAGTGAAGGAGATGGAAAGGTACATCTTTTTTAAAAATAAATAATCTTCCAGAGTACTAGTCTACTTCCTCTTTTAAGTCAAGAAGAAATATATCTGCATGGAAATCTATGAGTAGAGGCAAGCTGAAGAACATCTGGACAAAGATAAAAAGAATGAGATACACAAATAATATAACAGGGATGTAGCACAGGATGATAAATTTCTTATGCATATCACAAAACTGGCACTACAGTGACCTTCAGTAGTGCTAGGAGATTTTAACTACACAGAACATCAGCTGGAAGTCTCATTTAAGCCTAAAGCAATGCTTCTGACAATTTCATTATGGGAAGAAATGATGGGAGTAACTAATAACTTTTACTCTAACTCTGACCAATGTGGAGGGTGAGACGGTTGGTGATGGGAACCTGGTTGAGTTCAAGATAAACAGGAAGGAAACCATGGGGTGTATAGTTAGACATTTGCTGTTAGAAAGGGAAATGGGCTCTCAATAAGTTAAAAGGAAAGACGTCTGAGGACCAAAACTGAAAGACACTTTGACAGGGTTGGAGGTTTACTAAAAATAAGATGTGATGGCAGAATTGTAGACTATCTTGAGGAGGAAGAAAAAAAACTATGTAAAGAACCTGAAGTACCAGGTCAAGAGATTCTAAGGTGGAAAGAAGGGCACCCAACCAAGAGCAAGTGTAAAACTGGTGGCATGGACCCCTGAGAACCACATCAGGAAGTCAAGGCTTCCTCTTCCTGTGGGGATCTGCTCTCCTGGCTCTGTAGTCTCTCCCTGATAATTCTGAAGAAGGCTGCTCCTGTGGCTCAGGGACATGCTTGGTACCCGTGGGCACGGGTCTAGGACACCCAGCCAGGGCTCTGCATTCTTTCTCTTACTAGGGGAGATTAGACACATCTTCAAAGTATGAATGTGGAAAAGGGACAGGACTATGGCTTGAGACAGATAATGTAATGCTAGGAGATGACAGACAAATAGTAGACCTCTTCATTCCCTCTTTAGTCCCATCTTTACTGCTAAGAATTACTTTCTGACTGAAATGTCTGAACAAACCATGGTAAAAGAGAACTGAGAGGAGAAAAATATTGGGGGAAAGTTTTACTACGTAGTATTTATTCCATGTGCGTATTTCTAATTTTCTCACTTAGATTTAAGTGCTAAATACTCATTTAATACGGGCTGAATAAACAGTAAATAAACCTATTTGTTCTCATAAGCAAAACCTAGATGATATGCTACTTCTTAGCAGGCATTCTTTCCTCTTACTACAATTCTAGGATTAAAGCATTCTTCAACTACAAACATTTTACAGTGTTGGAGATTTAAGCAAAATCCACAAATTAAGGACATAGAATGAAAACTGACAGATTATTAGTAACTTATGGTTAAGGAAAAAATTACTTATTGCTCTAAATTACGAACTAAAAAAAAATTCAAAGGAGTCTGTTTTAATAAACTTTCCTTCTTGTTATATTAAGATCTTTGAAAACAAAGCAGTATATTAAACCCTATATATGGATAAATAAAGCTAAGATTGAAAACTAAAATGGGATCATAACAAACACATTTAACTTATGCAAATTCAACTATATGTTAACAAAGGAAGAGAAAAAATTTTAAAATGTGGGAGATTTAATTATGAAAGTTATATATATGCTACATTTATATTTTATATAATATACATTATATATTTATATATTTTTATATATGCTATATTTATGAGTTATAGATTATATATATATATAAATGTATACACACACACACAGACACACAAAAGCATGTTCTGTATACTATTCCTTATGGGAGATGTATAGGGTAATTTTGACTACAAATAATTTAAGATGTGATGACTTTTTGCAGTTCTTTCTTCTACTGCTGCTAGTATCAAAACAAAATAATTAAGCAAATTTGCTGCTAGATACAAACCTATAAATTTCAACATTCTTGTTCTTTTGTCTAGAGAGTTTAGAGGCACTTGCTTCTCCAGCCACAATTATAGTATTATTTTCCATGACAACACCAGTACACACAGTTCCTAAACCCTCTCCGTACTTGGGAGATGAGATGAAATAGGTTTTCCGTGATACAGGATCATAACAAAAACTGGCATCCCCATAGCTCCTATGTCTTGATCTGATTCCTGAAGAATTGTTGCCAATGCAAAGCAGAAGACTGGTAGTCTCCATACCATAGCGCAGATTTAGAGAGTGCTGTTGGGGTGTCTTGATGGCTTTGAATGCATTTTGAATTATGTCAACACAATCTGCATCACACAGAAGCATTGTGTTCCTTCTTAGGGCTTGTCTTAAAAAAGAAGGATTTACAAGTTCCAATCTGACTTGCTTCAAAAGCTCAACAAGATGCTCTGTACGCAATTCTTTGTTATGATTTACCCATCTCAGAACTAAGTCCAGAATGCTCTCTTCTCTGGATATGTTAAGATCATCTGATTTAATAAGTGTCAAAAATTGGTGCACTTCGACTTCTAGTATTTCTTCATGTAAGCTCACCTCGGCAAAGTGCTGATATAAATATTTCTTCGATCGATCAGATAAATCTTCAGCTCCAATCTGCTTTGCAAAATAATAGATACCT
Source organism: Pan troglodytes (assembly GCF_028858775.2). Taxonomy (NCBI): domain Eukaryota; kingdom Metazoa; phylum Chordata; class Mammalia; order Primates; family Hominidae; genus Pan; species Pan troglodytes. Next base: position 131,152,805 of record NC_086015.1, on the reverse strand, counting down.
AAACAGTTGGAGGCATCCATGTGGTCCATCATATATTTTTGACACACACTGAAGACTTCTTCCATCTGCATAAAATAGGCAGCCATAGCTACAGTCTGTACATTGGCATTATTGATCTCCAAAGCTGCATTGTACATGTAATTTAATAACACCGACACACTTTCTGCTGTGATGTCATAAAGTATGACTTCCTTTTGATTACATTCAAGTAGTCCACAGGTGAACATAGCTTTGAAATAAGGGCTAAATGCAGCCAGGACCAGTCTGTGGCAAGGAAATTTCTCTCCTTCTGCTGTGAGTACCACATCAATCATTTCTGCTAATTCTTTCATGTTCTTAATTTTATTCAGTAAATTCAAGCTATGTTGGTATTTTTCTTTTCCCTCAATCTTGCACTCCATGATCTACTCTCCAAAGTTTCCAACTAAGTCTTCTTTAAGTGTAGCTTGATTCCTGAGGGGCTATTTGCATGTCTGATTACTCATGAAGCTACAAAGATGTCAGGAAACATTTCTATGGGAAAGAAAAAAGGCAGTTTTCTTCTAAGAAAAAATTCTCTATAATTTAGATATGCAGCATTAGTTCTAAAAAGTATTTATAAACAAATATTATTCACTCCAAGCAGAGCAGTTTAAGACAACTACTTTTGTATCTAAAAATATTAATTTTGATTACGTAAACAGTACTAAATTAACTGCTGTGACAAATTCTCCTAATCAGCGGCAGAGATTTTTCTAGGACTGCAAAGACTTCCCTCCCAACATGTATAGAAAGAGAAGTGATAAGCTGGGCACATTTTGCAATTCCATTTCCAGTTACCAAATACAGCTGACCTGCAGGCAGAGGGTATAGGGGCATCAGTTAATATTCTCTCCAAGGAGATGCAAAATCACCCCAAAGGTTATATGCATCCTCTCCAAAAAATACACCGAACTGTTATAATAGTCAGTCCATAAATTCATGACTGGGGCCTTGTACAATATACCCTGGAAGAGGAAAAACTGAAAAAAAGTCCACTAAAATTCTGCTCAAACTTTGATGTGGGACAAATAATTCAAAGCAGTAGATAACACAAAGATTATATCTACTGGGCTTTGGAAGGCACTACCAAATGTCAGCTGATCTGAAAAGTCACAATATTTAAAATGTACAACTAAATTACCCTAAACTTAGAAAATGCCTAAAACTATATGATTTCTCTGTCCTCCCTCCTTGCTCAGCTTTTATTTTTTCCCCAATTCATAGTGGCAGAGACTGAATCTCTCTTCACTTAAAAAGCATTAGTCTAAATTTTTTAAAGTTAGCTATCTCATCTTCACCTTCCCTGGATAAATGGAAATGGGATGTTTCAAGGAAGTTAATTTAAATTAGCGTTTGTTTTAAAGAAGGACATTCCTAGAGTCAGAAACCTTAATGTTAGAAGAGGATCTCAAGTCTCTACCACCTTTTCCAGTTCTAACTTGGCTGTAAGTTGCAAGCAGTGAGAATAACATTTATGGGAAAAGTTAATACATTTCTAGATTATGAGTAAGATAATATCCTTTTGGGGTGACTATTCTCCACGTCTCTGCTTAAACCCAGCTGAAGAGTTTTGAGAAGTGAAATGGTCCTGTTTTAAAAAGAGCATCTGGATATCCCCAGATTCCCAAACATAAATCAACTTCTTGAATAAATATTTTGCTTGGATGCAGTTTGTCTGTCTCAAAAACATTGGCTTTGACAACAACCACAAAAAACAATCTATTTGAAAACGGAAATAACTGGCCTATATGTATTTGTTGTATCCCTTCCTTCCAACTGCATTTCATACAACTCCTGAAAGCTACTCTAATTGTTAGGGGTTTATAGACCAAATGAATTTACTGATGGAAATCCAGAAAAATACCTGGGCAGTTATATTAGCCACCACACCTCAAAAAAACATTCTCAGCTTTGTTTCTTGTACATATAAGGTACATAGAAGACACTGGCATTGTACATGGGGGCTTTAAAGTGAGAGAGCCCTGGTTTGGATCCCAGTTTAGCCTAAACCTTGGCTTCTTCATCTGTAAAATGGGAATAATGTACACAAGTAAAGTAGCTAAGTTAGTCTTTGGCATCCAAATGATCAATAAATGGACATTATTATTAGTTTCCAGTGATATAGCATAGTAAGCTCAAAGGTTAGGAACACAGATTTTGGCTTGGGTGACCGAGACCTGGTTTTGAATCCTTACTCTATTATCTAGCAACATTAACACGTTCCTTAGCCTCTTTATGTTCTAGTTTTCTCACCTGAGGTTCATTTTGAGAATTCCATAAGAATATTCAGGAGAATTAAATAAGGCCATGCATGTACAATATGCAATTTTCTTGGTAAAACTGGCTTGGTAAAGGTGAAGCAGGATATATCTGTATATTTTTCAAATAATAAAAATATTTGGGTACATATACAAACCACTGTGGGTATAGACACAGCTCCTAAGTGAAGAGAGCTGATAGTAACTTTCCCTTGTAATGAGGGCAAAGTACATTCTCCTTTCATCAGCAAAACAAAACTGTATAAATGTTCTCGGTGATATAAATGGGAAGTTACTCACTGCTTCAATTTATAGAAGACTGAACTGGTGCATTCATAATAATAGTACTCATAGTAATAGAGAAAAATGGAGTAGCAAAGATGCATATAAATCACAAGAATAAACTCTAATTACTTTCTAAGTCCAAAAAGCAGTTATACTCCTGTCCACTATATTTCATTTTGAGAAATGGACCACTGTAAATATTAATGTGGTGCAAAAAAAGTCAATTTCTTTAAGCCACGAATGTTTGACAGTGTTTAATTTTATAATCTTTACATTATCTTTACTATATTATTTTTACTGCTTAAGTTGCTACTTTCTCAAAATAATGGTTGATATATGACCGTGCCTTCTTTTCTAGGAAACTCTCCATGTTCTGCTGAAGTTTCACTAGTTTAAATTCACAGCAGCACTGTTTGAAATAGCAAAAATTTGGAAATAACTTAAACATCCCTTAATAGGAGATCAGATTGTAGTATATTCACTAGAGAATATAGTACAGCAAAAAAAAAAAAAAAAAAAAAAAAAAGAATGAACTAGATCTACATGCGTCAACATGGCTGTATCTCATAAACATAATAATGTGTGAAAAAGACTGTAGAATATACATGCCACATACCACTGATATATTTCTAATATGCAAAGCAATATTATATATTCTAATAGAGTAAATACTGATGATCGATTTCAACAAAGTAAGTATGAGCATTTGGTGAATCTGGCATAGGGCATATAGGAGTTTTTTGTACCATTCTTGGAACTTTTCTGTAAGCTTGGAATTGTAAATTCTTTAAGGATCTGTACAACTGTAGTGGAATATAAAGACATGAAGGGTAATTATAAACCCCAATTTCAAGACAGTGTTTCCCTTCAGGAGTTGCAGAAAAAGAGGGATGCAAGTGGGGAAGGATGACAAGGAGTTTCAACTGTATAAATGTTTAATTTCTCCAGCTGTTTGGTGGGTATCCAAGACATGCTTTATTATTCTTAATGCCTCTTTGTATATCTTAAATATTGTATAAGTTTAAAATTTTAAAAAACTGCATTAGGGTCACAGCTTTTGAAAAACCTCAATGTTGTAAACCATGTGTGAATTATCAGATTTACATATACATATATATATATTAGAGAGAGAGATAATAGATACATCATGAATTTTCTTTTTAATGTGTCAGGGTGTAGGTAGCCCAATTTATGAGTGATTGGAAAAAACAAAAAATTATGACCTCCTTATCTAGTCTGAATGAGGACTGCTTTGAAAACTGTGGTTATAGCCCTCCCTCCACCTCAATATCGCTGGCATCAGCCTGTATGAGAGGGAAGAGCAAATACAATTCCTAATCCTGCTTCAGTGGGAAAAGAAGTTACTGCATTCCTAAACTGGCATGTATTTTCTCCCATAAAAATGTTCAGTGTGAACTTTGGGAGGCCGAGGTGGGTGGATCACAAGGTCAAGAGTTCGAGACCAGCCTGACCAACATGGTGAAACCCCGTCTCTACTAAAAACACAAAAATTAGCTGGGCATGGGGCTTGCGCCTGTAATCCCAGCTACTCAGGAGGCTGAGGCAGGAGAATCACTTGAACCTGGGAGGCGGAGGTTGCAGTGAGCCAAGATCGTGCCACTGCACTCCAGCCTGGGTGACAGGCTGTTTAAGTTATTTCCAAATTTTTGCTATTTCCGAGACCGTGTCTCGGAAAAAAAAAAAAGTTCAGTATAGTGAGTAGCTTATAATCATGATAGAGTTGATCAACATCAAACCCGCTGATTTTTATCGAGGAAAGACTGAAGACAAGAGAAATGACTTGGACAGGGCTAAATTCCAGTCTGTGGATAGGACAGGAGCAGGGTCTTACACTTTGTTCCTTGGCAATCCAAGGAACATCAACATTATGATGTCAGAAAATGATGTTCCAGTTTCACTGTTTAAAAAAAAACATTTTTAAGGGTGGGATCCTTTTGTACATTGGTCACTACCGTGTATAAAGTTATTACCCCACATTACAAAAATATCCCGGGCCTGTTTTCACCAACACTACCCCTCATTCAGGCATTCTGGCGCCTCCCAAACTTTCCTGCCTCGTCTCCTGACTTTCCTTCCTTATATTTTTCAGTCTTTGAGTAGTACCAAACTACTACAGTTCTAACGCATATGGGCCTTTAACACGCTGTTCTCTTTTCTTTTTTCTTTTCTTTCTTTTTTTTTTTTTGAGACGGAGTCTCGCTCTGTCGCCCAGGCTTGAGTGCAGTGGCGCGACCTCGGCTCACTGCAAGCTCAGCCTCCTGGGTTCACGGCATTCTCCTGCCTCAGCCTCCCGAGTAGCTGGGACTACAGGCGCCCGCCACCACCCCCAGCTAACTTTTTGTATTTTTAGTAGAGACGGGGTTTCACCGTGTTAGCCAGGATGGTCTCAATCTGCTGACCTCGTGATCTGCCCGCCTCGGCCTCCCAAAGTGCTGGGATTACGGGCGTGAGCCACCGCGCCTGGCTAACATGCTGTTCTGTCTTTACATGTGTAAATCTGTGTCAGAAATATCTCCCCCATCTACCTGAAAAAATATAACCTGGTCTTCAAAATTCAGCTCAGATATCACTTCCTCACTGACGCATCCCTTTGCTTTCTTGCCTGTGTTGTGTACACTATGGTTGCTGCACTGCTATTGCCATTCACTTTTGCAGATGCTTGCCTCTCCTGTCAATGATGAGCACACTGCGGGTAAGGGACTTGTCTTCGTCACTTCTGTATTCTTGAAAATGTTTACTTATTTATTTTAGAGACAGGGTCTTGCTCTGTTGCCCAGGCTGGGACCTCAGCCTCCCCTGTAGCTGCACCACTACATGCACCACTACGCCTAATTTATTTATTTATTTTTTGTAGAGACAGGGTCTTACTGTGTTGCCCAGGTGCGTCTCAAACTCCTGGCCTCAAGCAATCCTCCTGACCTGGCCTCCCAAAGTGCTAGGATTATATGCTTGAGCCACCATACCTGGCCATTTCTGTATTCTTGTCTGTAATGACACTTAGCACACAGGAGTTGCTCAATACGGTTTGTTCAATTAAATTAATGCTTTGTTTAGTCCTAAATTACAAGTTAATGATAACTTTTCTCTAGGTTTTATACATGATAATAAAAGATTATATTCAAGATTTTTTCTACATATAAAATTTATTGTGATACTATAAAATATTTATTTGGTGTTTGCCCTTTTCCTGACATACAACTCCTAAAATCCTTGGAATCTCCCAAGTGATAAATACCTTTCTGTACACTAATGAGTTGACTGAGGGCTGGCAGCCTCTAGAGCTTCAGGATAGGAGCTGGTCCCCGGAAAGAATAAGGCAGGATTAGAGCATTGGGACTTTCAGCTCCATCCCCTGACCTCCAGGGAGAGGGGCAGAAAGTTAAGTTGATCACCAATCAAGCATGCCTATGTAATGAAGCCTTCATAAAAACCCCAAAAGGACAGGGTTTGGAGAGCTTCCAGGATAGCTGAACATGTGGAGGGTTCCTGAAGTGTGGTGCACCTGGCTGTACCCCTTCCCCCATATCTCATCCTATATATCGCTTCACCTGTATCCTTGTTAATATCCTTTATAGTAAACTGGAAAACTTAAGCGTTCTTCTGAATTCTGTGAGCTGCCCTAGCAAATTAAACCCAAAGAGGGAACCCCAACTTGAGATGGGTCAGTCAGAAGCTCTGGATGCTGGGATTAGTGTCTGAAGATAGTGGTAGCCCCGTGGGACTGAGCTCTCAGCCTGTGGGATCTGACGCTGTCTCCAGGTAGATGGTGTCAGAATTGCACTGAGTTAGAGGACACCCAAGCTGCTGTCTGCTGCAGAACTAAGTGATTGGTTGCTGATGGGGAGAAGTCTCCACATACCTCTTGGTTAGCAGAGGTTACAGACATTTTCTGTGTTCATTGTGTGAGAGCAGCAGACAAACAGTTCTGTGTTTTTTCCTACTCGCCAACGCTTAATGCTTCAAGTTGCTATCCTCTTGTTCCAGTCAAATCATTCAGAATCGTGAAGTGACTCCCTTGCTTATAGCGTGATGCACTATGACACCCAGTTTTCACTTGCACCCTCAAAATTAATTCCCAGTCATTTGCTGTCTGGGATTTGGCCCCATTCTTAAGGAACTACTGAAGCCATGTATTGGCTTCACTTACGCCTGAGATTACAAATTGGCTGCTCAGTTTTTTGTTTTTTTTTTGCTTTTTGTTTTGTTTTTGGTAAATTAGCTGTCAACATGCTAAGCTGAAATATTCCAGCATCTACTGAAAAAAATGAAAGGTATGGCAACACTGAGTCCTTAATTCCCAAGCGGCAACAATGTGCAGGACCTGAGTACCCAGCTGCCACCTCTCAGCTGGCACATCTGCTGGGCCCCATTATCCTCTTTGAGACCTGAGAGACAGTCATTATTTGTAATTCTTACGCTGTTGCTTTTCTCTTTCCTGTCCATTTACATTATCCTACAGCCATTTAAGTTTGTGACCCCCAGTTTATACGATTACGTCTCCACACCCTATTTTGTTTCAGCAACACCATCTTGCTCAAATCCTACGCTTCCAGAGGCTGGTAGGAAATGGCTGAGAACACACGCACCACCCTAAATGTACTCTATGCTTCTCACTAGCATGGAAAAAGACCTGATTCATTTCATAATAATCCATCCCACACACCGGGCATCCAGTAGCAGCCAGGCACATGGATGATAAAGACAAATAAGACTAGTTTTCTTTTCTTTTCTTTGCTGAGTTCACACTGTTTTGCATTCTCACAGTGCTTTATACTTTTCAAAGTGCTTTAATCCGCATTATAGCTCATTAGTTCCTCTTAAGAATCATTTGGGGGAAAATGTAGGGCAATTATTCTCCTGGCTTTAAAGTTAAGAGAGTTGCTCAGGGATACATTCAGGGTTTATTAAACTTAAACGAACCCTTCTAAGTGCCAGGCACTATCCTAGGTTCCGGGAAGACAACCAGGAACAGGGAAGTGCCCCTTGCCTTTGTTGTGCTTACAGTCTAGCGAGGGAAGGCACAATAATACATTGGTCAGGTAATTCGGAGGATGATAATACTATGCAGACTACGAGCCTGAACAACCCGATGGTGAAGGTCGGAGACGGCGGAGATGGCCTGGAGGAGAAGCTCCTGGGAGCCCCACCTGACGCCAGGCGCCGGCCCACCGCGACTCGAAGGAAGTCACTTAGAGCCGAGGCTGCAAGTGCCGGTGGCCCCAGGTCGGCGCCCAGGTTCAACCTGGCCCGGAGTTGAGGCAGGGCTTGTGACTGGGGGCCGCGTTCCCCCGGGGCGCTACCCCTACTTACGAAGGTGCTGCCTGGTTCGGGGCGCGTCCCCACTCGCTCCGCAGGGGCCCCGCGATGGGCCACGACCTGGCTTGGACGCTACCGTGTGGCAGGGCGGCCAGCGGGCCTGACTGAGGCCACTGCCCAATATGGGCCTGTGCTGGCTGGGCGATATAAATAGAGGTCCCGCGCCCTGCGGAGGAGGAGGGAGGGCGCTGGCAGCGCCTCCGAGGGGACAGGTGCTGCCCTCTGCTTGGAGGTGGCCCGAGACCACGCCGCCACTGCCCTCCAGCCACTGGGCGCCTGCGCACCTATTCCCGCGCTGGTTCCAGACGGCGACTACAGCCCCGGTGTCGCTGCACAGGGTCTCCCCGCGCGCGTCCCATACCCTACTGAGCGTCCCCCGCGGAACGCTGTGCGCCTGCGCAGAGTGTTCCCGCGCTGGCCCGCGTGCCAGAGCGACTGAAGGCCTGCGGGGAGGGGATGGGGACAAGTGTTTAAAGGAGGTTTGGAAATCGAGCTTTGAAAAATGCCGGTGTTCCCGTTAGTCTTTTACACTTGCAAAATGATCAAAAAGACCCCGTGTGTAGTCTCACTGTGACCGGGGGGTAGGGTTGCCCAGTAAAATACATGAGCCCAGTTAAACGTAAATTTCAGATATACAACCAGTAATTTTTAGGGTTAAGTATGTCCCAAATATCGCATGGTCAATTCACATTTAACTCGGTGTTCCGGTTGGGTTTCGTTTTGGTCTTGTATTTTTATTTGCTACATCCTGAGCCATCAGCTTGTGATTTTTATACCCTACACCTCTCTGTGAGCGGGAGGTTTCCAGGAGTCCCGAGAAAGGACTGGTTAGCCGGGAGCAGTGCAGGGATGGGAAGTCTTCCTTAGGCAAGTGTCATAAAATACGGCAGCTGTATTAGCTCAGTTAGCTTAAACCAAAGCAAAATAAAACTGTTTTCAGTGGTGGCAACATAACTTTATTATCTTACTATTATTTTAGCTCTGTAGGTCAGAAGTCCAAAATATGTCTCACTGGATTGAAATCAAGGTGTCAGCAGGACTGTGTTTGTTTCTGGGGCTTCCTGGAGTGAATCTGTCCCTGCCCTTTTGCAGCTTCTGGAAACTGTCTTCATTCTTTTGCTCCTGGCTCCTTCCTCCAGCTTCAAAGCCAGAAAATAGGGCTGAGTCTTTCTCACATGCATTGTGTCTGGAGTTGGTTCCTTTCAGTGGGCTTGTGGTCTCCACCTCGCTAACTTCAAGAATGAAGCCATGGACCTTAGTGTTAAAGAAAGCTCTTAAAGATCGCATGGACCCAAACAGTGAACAGCAGCAAAATTTATTGTGAAGAGCAAAAGAACAATGCTTCCACAACCTAGAAATGGACCTGACTGGGTTTCCTGTGTTGACTGGGTGGCCAGCTTTTATTCCCTTATTTGTCCCTGCCCATGTCCTGCTGATTGGTCCATTTTACCAAGTGCTGATTGGTCCATTTTACAGAGTGCTGATTGGTCCATTTTACAAACCTCTAGCTAGCCACAGAGAGCTGATTGGTGTGTTTTTACAGAGTGCTGATTGGCCCATTTTAGAAACCTCTAGCTAGCCACAGAGCGCTGATTGGTGTGTTTTACAATCCTAGCTGCAGAGTGCTGATTGGTGCATTTTACAATCCTCTTGTAAGACAGAAAAGTTCTCCAAGTCCCCACCTAACCCAGAAGTCCAGCTGGCTTCACCTCTCAGCATCACTTTGACACTAACTCTTCTGCCCACCTCTTCCTTTTTTTTTATTGTGGTAAAATATACATAACATAACATTTATCATTTTAATCATTTTTAAGCATAGTCAGTGGCATTATGTTAATAATGTTGTACAACCATATCCAGTATCCATTTCCCGAATTTTTTCATCCTCTCAAAAGAAACTTGGTACTCCTTAAACAATAACTTATTTCTCCCTCCCCTTTAGCACCTGGTAACCACTATTCTACTTTTTGCCTCTATGAATTTGCCTATTCTAGGTGCCTTATATGAGCAGAATCATACAGAATTAGTCCTTTTTTGGGGGAGGGGGATGGGGACGGAGTCTTGCTCTGTCGCCCAGGCTGGTGTTCAGTGGTGCGATCTCAGCTCACTACAACCTCTGCCTCCCCCGTTCAAGTGATTCACCTACCTCAGCCTCCCAAGTAGCTGGGATTACAGTCGTGCTCCACCACGCCCAGCTAATTTTTGTATTTTTAGTAGAGACGAGGTTTCACCATGTTGCTCAGGCTGGTCTGAAACTCCTGACCTCAGGTGATCCACTCGCCTCAGCCTCCCAAAGTGCTGGGATTACAGGAGTAACCCACCACTCCTGGCCAGAATTTCTCCTTTTGTAACTGGCTTATTTAACTGAGTATAATGTCCTTTCTTTTCTTAAGGCTGAATAATATTTTTCTGTGTATATGTGTGCCTTTATATACCACATTGAAAACAAAACAGATTTTATATGGTAAGTAAAGTCCCTTTAAACATTTTAGAAGGTATTCATGTCAATGAAGAATGCTTGCATGCATTCGTATTTACACTTAATTTTTTTTTTTTTTTTCCTTTTTTAGAGACAGGGTCTCACTTTGTCATCTAGGCTTGAGTGCAGTGGTGCAATCATAGCTCACTGCAGCCTCGAACTCCTGGGCTTAAGTGAACCTCCCACTTCAGTCTCCCAAATAGCTGGGATTACAGGTGTGTGCCACCATGCTTGGCTAAATTTTAATTTTTTTTAGAGAGAGATAGGATCTCGCTATGTTGCCCAGGATTGTCTCAAACTCCTGGGGTGAAGCCATCCTCCCGCCTCAGCCTGTCGAGCATACACATACATACTTACAGTTATTTGAGGAAATTCCTGCGTCCTTTCCCCACAAACATCCCTTGATCCAGTTAGTCCTAGTTAGATCCTTCTGCGACTATTTTCTTTCCTGCTTCTGGTTTTGTTTACGAGATGTTTGTGTGAACCTAATGAATCTTTCTCAGCTTGCTTTGAAGGCCCTGTTCAATTTCCTATTGGGCTACTTTATTTTACCTTTTTCATTTGTTTCAGGAAGAAGTGGAATATGCTATGAAGAGTCAGGGCTTGGGGTCTGGAGGCTAATTTAGATGCTGGGCCATATCACTGAGTGACTATAGTTGATTCTCAAAACATCCATTTGCCAAATGATTAATGAAGTATTAATATTTATCAAATCTACTGATTTATCAATAACTTGATTTAAGGAATATGCATCTGGAATATATCATATATGAATATGTACTTTTTTACTCAGCAGTAACTTACTCTTCTTTTTCTATTTACTGCTCCTTCCTACTGGGTCTCTCTCTCTTGCTCTCGCCCTCTGTCTCTCTCTTCTTGAGGTATTTTCCCTCCTCTTTCTATTCAAAGCTTTATTTTCAGTCTTTGCTTTCTTACAGTGTTGAGTTGTTTCTCTGTATTCCTGTGTGCAGATTTTGTTATTTTTATATAATTTATTCCTTTATTCTTTGAAGCTGATCTACCCGTGTCTGGCTCCCTTTTATTGTGACTAGACTCTGGGCAGCTTTTTCTTGACACAGAAACCATTTTTTTTTCCACACACCCACTCCCACTCCATATCATTCGTACCTTTTGAAGGAGGAATACACGTCTGAAATAGTACTTCTCACACAGCACAGCCTGGTTCTTGTCTTGAGCCAAGTCTGTAACTTGGCTTAAGCAGTTTCCTCATTAGATAAACCCTGGCTCTTAAATGAAAAACAAGCAACTTCATTCAATCCCCAAAACAGCCTGCCGCAGCACGAGGAGCAGCCACACCCCAGTGGTGCCAGCTTTCTTCTCTTTTTTTTCCATGTCTGCCCTCTTACTAGCTTGCACCAGTTCTGCTGCTGCATGATATTGTCTGTGGAGTGATTTTTTTAAAAAGTATCAGCTGCTTCTTTCCATCCTCCTTCATCATGTATTTCCTTAGGAGACTTTGTTCCTCTAATCCGTTCCAAAAAGTAAAACTATTCCAGGCTCATTGCCTCAGGGGGAGAGTCAGGCCGGTGGAAAACAAGGAGGGAATGGAGGAAATGGTCTCCTCTTAACACGTTCCATTCCAGAAGTCCAGGCCCTTTCAGGAAAGCCATGCATTACTGGCATGCATGAAACATTTGGGCGACAACCTAAATTAGAGCAGTGCATCCTCCTGCCATATCCCCTTCCCCAGCTGAGGAGAGGAGGCAGTTTCTGAAGAACAAGGAAGGAGAGCATAGATTTTCCTAGGCTTTGAGGAAGAAGACCTGCATCCTGTTTGGCTGGACTAATTGTAGGGAGGCTTGTGGGATCTAAGGAGAGAAGGAATGGCTGTCTCCCTTGCTGAGAAGGGTCACAGGGAGGCAGCCAGAACCCAGTGGGCAGCAACGACTTCATAGTGTGGCTGAACAGCAAGGGCTCCAGACAGCTCTTCCAGAGGCCTTGGTGTCCCCAAGGCCCTGATACAGTAGAGAGAGCCACTGAACCAAGGGGGCCCATGCAGACAGGCACATAGGGAGCCCTCACACAGCCAAGAACCAAGGACAGTGGACCTCTCTGTGGGTGTCAGTGCAGACAGATGGCAGACGTCGAGTTCCAGAAGGATGCCCCTTCCCCTGACTCTGGTGTCTTGGTAAGAGCCCCCCTCCCAAACTTAGAGGTGACCCTGGGAAAGGGGAAGGATTGGGCATCCTGGTGGCCTGGGGGCTTCAACTAGAACTTGTTAGCACAATCAGGTTCTGTTTCTCACACACATTAGCTTGTGGACTGTCACACACATCAGCTTGTGGACTGTCAAGATGGAAGGCTTGACATAATACAAGGTCTGGCCTGGAACCTTAGTTTCAGCATGCTACAAAGAGCACCTTGAAAGAGAGATAAGAAACAGGAGCTGAACTGATTACCGCTATATAATTTGCTGATTCCTTTTGTCTTGTCTATTCACTCTCACCCCCAAATGTGAGCTCCCTGAGGACAGAGATTACATCTGTCGTGTTCACTGCTGTATTCTCAGCCCCTGGGAAAGTGCCTGGCACAAAGTAGGTACTCAGCAAATGTCAGCACAGTGAATGAACAAGTGAGTGGGTCAGAGTCTCAGTTACAGAGTGGAATTCATTCTGGCTTGTCTGGGAACACCACACAAGCGGGTTCAGATGTTACAGCCCTGGGAGTGATGGCTCTTCCTCAGCCAAAAGAAATGCCCCTGCCCCATGCTGCTCTGCCCCTGTTCCAAGACGGAACTCCAGAAGCTTCCACAGCTGCATCAGACTCTTCCCTCATAGTGCCTACCAGATGACTGTGTCTCTCTCAGGCTCCCACCTCCCCTCCACCTCCAGGTCTCCTGGGAGGGCCTCTGATGACAGAGGCAAGTCACAGGTCTGCACCCTGACTTTGGGATGGTCCAGGAAATGTAGCTTAAGCATTTCTTTGATCTGTGTCAGCTTCTCTAGTTGGAGGGTTGGAAGGTGTATTGCCCCTTGCCCCCTCCTCCTGAGGTTTGTGACCTGTGAGAAGCTAAACCACTACCACTGGAGAAGGCTAAAGGTGAGTGGCATCCTAAAGAGAGCTGGGGTGGCCACGTGGGGGACGGTCCAGAAAGCACAGAGGAGAGGCTCAGGAGGAAAGGAAGAGTGGAGAACAGGACTAAAAACAGCACGTAAAAAACACTAGATGGTGATGACGTGGTAGAGAGCAGAGGCCAGAGGACTTGGAGCCTGAACTTGAGTGCTGAATTCCAAGAACAGGCTGGCAGGCCTGATGTGTTTAGTCTCACCCACTGCTGTGTGTGTGTGTGTGTGTGTGTGTGTGTCTGTGTGTGTGCATCAATGCCTGCAGCTTCAAGGTCAGCACCTGTGGGAGGGTGGGGCTTCCAGCAGTCACAGCTCCTTCATTTTTTGTCCTTCCTAACTGTCCTGGTCTGAAGGGCTTGGAGCTCGAAGCATTGTTGCCAGGGCCCATTACATGATGCTCACCCTACAGAGCTTCATACAGTGGCCATGTGGACGTACCTGTCCTGTTTCCCTAGCCAACCCCAAGAGCTCCTGCAGACCAAGAACTCTGTCCTGTTCACCTTTATGGTCCACTCACCTGCCTAGCTCAGGCCCTTAAGAGAACAGAAGATCAGGGACTGATTTGAGGTTATTGAGAGGAAAAGCAGGTAAGCAAAAAGGAAGGTGGACCTGGGGATGAGACCCCTGGGGTCCTGGCCCGGCTCTGCTCCCTAAGACCTCTTGGCCTATGGAAGTCATTCAGATTCTTGGAGTATGATAGGCAAATGATAATGGGTCTGTCTCTCATCCATGTTATTAGGAGAATGAAATAGGAGAGTTAATGGGTGTGGAAGTGCTTTGATAAACTGTATAGTAACATGAAGTCATTTCCCCATAAGGCATGTGTTATTAATAGAAACTCCTTTCCTAAAGATCTTGAAAATGGGACGTAAAGCCTTCTCTTATTGCTGATCTTGATTTCATCCTGTCTTGAGGCAAGAGATGGACTGTATTTCTTTTGGAGGCTCTTCCACTTTAAGAGTGCATCTCAGGGAAGCATGGGGAATGGAGTTACTATCTGTGTCTTTAGCCACACTCTTCCATGCCCATGATGATAAGTCATGTTCAGACTTTCCATCCTTGGAGTATCTGAGGTTTTACACAACTTTATCTAGTAGATATTGGGTTTTTAAAAGGTCATGAAACCCTCCGGAAGCCAGCATTCTCTCCGTATTTCAAGATTATTTCATTTCTGCCCACAATTAAATCCTCAAATCCTGAATATATGAATACTCAAATTCTGTTTTAGACAGGGTCCAAGTAGTTTCTTAACACAGGCAGGACTAATTGTTATTGTTTGTTTCATTATAAAGTAATGACCAGTGATCTTGTATACTGTATGAATTAAGATATATAGGCTTGGCTGCTCTAACAAAGAATTAGAATGAGGGTTCCCTAAACCAGACAGAAGTGAATTCCCTTTCACACAACTGCTAAGGTGGGAGCATTCCAAGGCTCTAAAGTGGCTCCAGGATGTCACTGACTGCCCCCCGAGGTTCCTTCTCTCTTCTTGTTCCACCTTCCCAAAAGTATTGCTCTCATCCACGTGCTCCAAGATGGCTCACCCTACCTCCAATGGGAGAAGGGAGGGGAGGGGGAAGTTAAAAGAGGAAGGGGAAGTTAAAAAGAGGAAGGGGAAGACAAGCCCTTCCCTTTAAGGGCACACCCAGAAATCACACATGTCACTTCTCATACCATTGGCCCTAATTGAGTCACATGGCAAACCCAGGGGGTTGGGGCTGGGTAGTCTTCCTGGGTGGCCAGCAGTTCTTTTATTCAGAAGAAGGGGAGGACAACATTAAGATATAGGGAGCACTCTTTGCCATGCACACTTTCTATAAATGCATTGGTTTCTATAGTTTCTATGGATTCACACAAACAGCCTTGTCACTTCTCGTAAAGCCTCGTGCCTCTCCTTTCCGTCCCTTGTCTCCGGTTTACTTTTGCCTTGGCACATGTTATTGTGTGATTAATGACTCTTCTCCCAACTAAGCTGTAAATGCTGTGAGGGCAGGGACTGTGTCTGTCTCTGCTCATTCATCTGTCCCCAGAGCCCAGCACAGTGCCTGGCACAGATTAGGTGCTCAATAAATAGTTGCTGAGTAAATTAATAAATATAATTAGGAAACTTCTCACCATCTCCCAAGCTCAAACATTACCTCTTCTTTGTATCTTTCCTGGAACACATCACTGTGGAATTACTGATGCCGTCGTCTGTGTTCCCAGAGCACTCCCACTGTGTCCTGCACTGGTAGATGGCCTTTGGCCCATGGCGTCACAGTGCCCCGCTAACTGCTGAGCTTCTCCAGGGCAGAGAGTGATGGCATCATCTCTGCATCCCAGGGCTCAGCACACGGCTGGCACATATGAGGCCCACAAGGTGAATTGATTTATGTTTGAAAATGAACAGCTTCTATGTAGAGCACATGTAAGTTTTTATTTTCCAGTCATGTGCTTTCACCTACTGTTGTTGTTATAGCTCTTCTCCCAAATAATTCTTCTTTAATGTTCCAGCCCTTTCCTTCCACCTGCTAATGCAGAGAAGCATGGGAGAAGTGTGGGAGCAGAGAACCTCACACCATGTTGCAAAGAAAGGTTGGGATCCAGCGTATGATCCACCAATGTGACCTGTGGAACCCCAACCTCTCCCTAAACTCTCACCTGAACTATGGATGTTGTATTTTCCTGTTATCAGAGTAACTTGGCATTAATGTTGAGAGGGTAATACCTCCCTCTCCATCTGTCCATCCGTCTAGTCATTTAATAGATATTTATTGAGCACCTATTTTGTGCCACATATAGGTAGGTACTATGTCTAGATATAGTAGAGCCTGTGTTTATTTTTTTAATGTTTATATCTTTTTTATTATACTTTAAGTTCTGAGATACATGTGCAGAACGTGCAGGTTTGTTATATAGGTATATACATGCCATGGTGGTTTGCTGCACCCATCTACATTAGGTATTTCTCCTAATGCTATCCCTCCCCTAGCCCCCACCCCCTGACAGGCCCTGGTGTGTGATGTTCCCTTTCCTGTGTCCATGTGTGCTCGTTGTTCAATTCCCACTCATGAGTGAGAACATGCAGTGTTCGGTTTTCTGTTCCTGTGTTAGTTTGCTTCATCCATGTCCCTGCAAATGACATGAACTCATCCTTTTTTATGGCTGCATAGTATTCCATGTGTATATGTGCCACATTTTCTTTATCCAGTCTATTATTGATGGACATTTGGGTTGGTTCCAAGTCATTGCTACTGTGAACAGTGCTGCAATAAACATACATGTGCATGTGTCTTTAAAGTAGAATGGTTTATAATCCTTTGGGTATATACCTAGCAATGGGATTGCTGGGTCAAATGGTATTTCTCATTCTAGATCCTTGAGGAATCACCACACTGTCTTCCACAATGGTTGAACTAATTTACACTCCCACCAACAGTGCAAAAGCATTCCTATTTCTCCACATCTTCTCCAGCATCTATTCTTTCCTGACTTTTTAATGATTGCCATTCTAACTGGTGTGAGATGGTATCTCATTGTAGTTTTGGCTTGCATTTCTCTAATGACCAGTGATGATGAGCATTTTTTTCATATGTGTGTTGGCTGCATAAATGTCTTCTTTTGAGAAGTGTTTGTTCATATCCTTCACCTACTTTTTGATGGGTTTGTTTGTTTTTTCTTGTAAATTTGTTTAAGTTCTTTGTAGATTCCGGATATTAGCCCTTTGTCAGATGGATAGATTGCAGTGTCAGATGGATAGATTGCAAAAATTTTCTCCCATTCTGTAGGTTGCCTGTTCACTCTGATGATAGTTGCTTTTGCTGTGCAGAAGCTCTTTAGTTTAATTAGGTCCCATTTGTCAATTTTGGCTTTTGTTGCCATTGCTTTTTGTGTTTTAGTCATGAAGTCCTTGCCCATGCCTATGTCCTGAATGGTATTGCCTAGGTTTTCTTCTAGGGTTTTTATGGTTTTATGTCTTACGTTTAAGTCTTTAATCCATCTTGAGTTAATCTTTGTATCAGGTGTAAGAAAGGGGTCCAGTTTCAGTTTTCTGCATATGGCTAGCCAGTTTTCCCAACACCATTTATTAAATAGGGAATCCTTTCCCCATTGCTTATTTTGTCAGGTTAGTCAAAGATAAAATGGTTGTAGATGTGTGGTATTATTTCTGAGGCCTCTGTTCTGTTCCATTGGTCTATATATCCCGTGTCTTATAGCTAGATCCAACTGTGTGAGTAAGACAGACATTGTCCCTTAGAGAATACAATCTGGTGAGGTGCCAGGTAATGTATCTCACATATTAATTCTCCCTTTGTTTCGTTTTCAAAAGTAGAAACAATTTTTTAATCTTAAAAAAATTCCAAAAACCTCTTAGCTACTTTTGCTGCCCTTCCTAGCAACTTTCTCTCATCTTTCCTTTTCACTGGCAAAGTGTAAAATGTGTGGCTTGAGCTGGTGCTATTGATTTCCTTGCAACTCATTACCTCCCTGCTTCCGCACTCACCACTCTGCTGAAATTGCTCTCTTCGTGGGCACAAAAGGCCCAAGAAACCAATGCCCCTTTCTCAGGCTCATTAGCAATAGGTTCTTCCTTCCTTCTTGGAACTATTATATTCTTTATCTGACAGTGATTTCATGTTATAGCTTTAGCCTGGGCAATTTAAGAGATTTATTTTCCCCTCAAAAGAGTTGAGCCTCAAAATAAATCCGGACATAAAACACAATATTTTTAAATGTTTTTACTGCAAAATACATAATACAACTAGTAAAAATTCATGCCATTCAAAAGCATATGTACCCCAATCCCCCAAATTCTAGTTTCTCATCTCCAAAGGGACTATTATCAGTTTCTTGGATGTCCCTCCAGAATTATTCTAGGAAATTAATATTTAGAGGTCACCAAGATGCTTTGTATGGAACTGAGGATAGAAGCAGGAAGAGAACAAAAATTTATTTTGGGGGAGTAAGGTGAAGTGTTGGAATAGAGGCAAAGATAAGCAAAGGGATTCTACCTAGATGATAGGGATGATGAATCGAAGACAACTACAGGTTTAGCAGCCTTTAACGTGGGAGACTGGAAGATTAAAGGATCAGTGGTAGAAATGGGATCAGCAAATGGCGACGGGTAGTGCTCCTTTTTAGAAATTGTGAGTTTGAAGTGATTTAAGATGATTGGGCAATGGAAAGAGCCCAGGACAGGGGTCAGAAGAACTGAGTGAAGTCTAAATGCTACAACTAAATATAAGACTTTGAGCAGAAGAACCTTTGAGCCTAAGTTCCTTCAACAAGGTTTTATTGAATACCTGCTTGTGTCAGGCACTGATCTAAGCACCAATAATACAGCAAAAGATGAAAGCCCCTGCCCTACAGAGCTTACATTCTAGTGTAAGCTAGAGAGGCAGACCACAAACAAGATTGGAATATATTTCCATGCAGTGATAAGTGCTATGAGGAAAAATAAATCAGGATAAGGGGCTAGAAAAGGTGGGTTGGAGTGATACCATATATAAGGCAATCAGAGAAGGCCTCTCTGAGGAGGTGACCTGAAGGACAGAAATGAGTTTCGGGGAATTCAGTGGACTGTCTCCATGGGCACTTCCACTGTATGGTCTATGATTCTAAGTGAAGACATCCTATAGTAACTTAGAAATTAGGGCCTAGGGCATAGGTATTCTTAAGATTAGGGAGAGAGATGTGTATCTGATGAGCTGCCTCAGCCTGGAGCCCTGAATGACTGCATGGATGAGATGACAGAAGCCATGAGATCAGAGATGAAACTATGTTAGAAAAGCAAAACCAAATACAATGAGCAGAGGCACACTAAAAGCTGGGGGAAGAGTGGGGGAGGAGACGATAATGAAGGAGATAAAAAGATGAAATATTCTACAGCTGAAGAACAACAGACAGAGACAACATGGTTGCAGATACCCAGTGAGGAGGAAGTGGTGGTGAAGAGGTTCAGATTATGTAAAGAGGTAAAGAACTGGGATAAATCCTCAGGATTTGGCTAAAAAGTCACTGACAATGTTCCTGAGCTGTGTCAGTGGCAAGACAGAAAGCAGAGGGTAAATTACATGGAGTAAAGGAGAAAGCAGGCAGTGTAGAGTGAGGCTGAGGAATCACCGGCCTCAGCGTGCATGGCTTACCACACTAGAAGCTTATATTTTGCCCAGGCAGCAGCCTCAGGCAGGTGTCAGCTATCAAGGCAGCTTCCTCCGTGACCACTGGGGCCCTGGCTGTTGGTGGCTCTCCATGGCCTCCTGCTCATTCAGAAGGGAAAGGGTGTGGAAAAGACCACGTAGGAGGTTTGCACAGGTCAGGCCTACAGGAGGCACATCTCACCCTGCTCACATTCCACTGGGAAGAACTACACCACATGATCACGTCAAGCTGCAAGGAAGTTTAGGAAACTAGTCTGGCTCTGGGTCCAAGAAGAAGTGCAGAAAGGATTTTTGGTGAACAGTTAGCCATCTCTTTCACAGAACAACAGGAAGTGGGGACACTGGGTCCAGACCAGCACTTGTGATAGTGGGACATCAGTCCCTCAGGATATTCTGGAATACAGAGTTCTAAGAACAGTTTGGGAAATGCCAAGTTCTATGTCCTTTTTTGGAGAATTAGAATGCAGTCTTAAAAGTGCTAGTGATCCTGTGGTTAAGAGACAAAGCATTTCCTAAATGTCCTTGACTTAGGGACCTCTGGATTTCTGATGTGACTGTGGGTCTGGGTATGATGCAGACTAAGATCATGTGGGAAAACCTGGGAAACACCACTGAAGCTTGAGAGGACCTCATGCTAAGAAAGGATGTGTTAAGATAGAAGTGCAAAATCTTGTGTAAGGGTGAACACCAAGACCCCTTGGTGAGGGGGAGATTGTAAACCTTAGAGGAGGAAGGAGATTGTGGGGCTGAGGCAGGGTGAGCAGAAGAAATGGCAGCCGAAGCAGAGGCAGGAACATCAGCCGTCTCCACGGGGTGTGGAGAAATAGACTTTTACTGTAAAAGTCAGACTGGAAGAAATAAGGGGGCTTGGGATGGCCCCTTTGGGTGATTGGGAGAGGAGATGGCATGAGAGGTCTGAGAAGGTGTCTAGAGTGAAGCTGTGAAGAATCAAAGGACTGGATGTTTAAAGTCTTCTGAAGAATGGAGATGGATGGAAATCTGAATATGTTTTATGAAAATGCACACAATTGGATTTGAAGATTAGTAAATCTCTGTCTCCCAAGTCTGCTCAAGACAGTCGTAGAAGCAGTGACAATTGGATCCAGCTGACCAGTTGTCGCCTCAGCAGCTCCTAGTAAGCCTCCCAGCGTGCGGCGGTGCCTGTGATTAGTGGGTTATTTGGGCTCACAGTTTGCATAATGCCTTTTGCTCCTTCTCTCCTGTAATCCCCACGCCACCCAGGAAGATGTGAGTCTCAGGATGGAAAATGGTGACCTCCAGGATGGCACAGCTCTTCTTGGTAAGGGAGCTGGCCATGGGCCCCATCCTCTAGCTCCCGACCTGTTCCCTGCTGCGTCATCTACTTGGTATTTTCCCTTTGCATCTTCATACGGTCCCCAAATGGGATCGGTGGGTCCTCTCTTGTCTTCTCTGGATAGAGTTTAACAGAGCAGGGCTTTGTGGCACTCTACTAGAGGTACCTCCCTGTTAAGGGTTGAATTGTGCCCCCCTGCAAATTCATGTGTTGGAGTTCTAACCCCTGGTACCTCAGAATGTAACCTCATTTGAGAGAGGTTGTGTACACAGGCGTTCAAGTTGAAATGAGGCCATGAGGGTGGGCTTGAATTCAGTCTGGCTAGTGTCCTTGTAAGGAGGGGAATTTGGAGACAGGCATGCATATGGCAGACACTATGTGAACATGAAGGTGGCCGCCTACAAGCCAAGAAGAGGGGCCTGGGACAGATGCTTCCTCACAGCCCTCAGAGGGAACCAACCCTGCCAACACCTTGGTCTTGGACGTGCAGCCTCCAGAACTGTGAGAAAATAAGTTTCTACTGTTTAAGCCCCCAAATCTGTTACAGCAGCCTCAGGAAACTAATATGCTACCCTAAGCAGATTCAGCCCATTTTCTCTGAATGATGTTGAAGTTGCTGTAAAAATGCCCTCAAGTGTTATATTAGCTTATCCAGGAAGATGTACGAACCACTTGGCTAAAAACTTGGCTAAAATCAAGCCAGGCATGTGGTGGCACACAACTATAGTCCCAGCTTATTCAGGAGGCTAAGGTGGGAAGATCACTTGAGCCTAGTTCAAGGCCAGCCCAGGAAACAGAGTGGGACCCATTAAAAAAAAATGTGCCAAAATTAAGGTTCACTTTGATGATGATTTTACAAATGATGATGATCATTTGTAAAAACTTATCTTAGAAAAGAAAATAAGGGTAGTTTGACTTAATTTGCATATATTTATTTATTTACTTTTGTAGAGGAGATCATATTGACCCATAGAGACTCTCACAAGTTTTGCTAAGGGTTCACAAACTGTCCATTAGAGAATACCTACCAGAATTTGTCCATGAAACAAGTTCAAGCTTACCAATTTACAGTGATCATAATCCACTTTCTGGCAATTGCAATGTTTGCCCATCAGGAGCCTGTGTTGTCAGATCTGAGTTCCTTTAGAGTGGCTGAATATTCTCATCCTACTGGCTCACCTGCTTTTGGAATGTATTTCTCTCTCCTTTCATTCTGAAAAATTTTCGGCCAGGCACGGTGGCTCACGCCTGTAATCTCAGCACTTTGGGAGGCTGAGGCAGGCAGATCACCTGAGATTGGGAGTTTGAGACCAGCCTGACCAACATGGAGAAACCCTGTCTCTACTAAAAATACAAAATTAGCCAGGTGTGGTGGCACATGCCTGTTCCCAGCTACTTGGGAGGCTGAGGCAGAAGAATCACTTGAACCCAGGAGGCAGACGTTGTGGTGAGCTGGAGATCATGCCACTGCACTCCAGCCTGGGCAACAAGAACGAAACTCCATCTCAAAAAAAAAGAAAGAAAGAAAAAAAATTTTCAAACATACAAAAAAGTTGCAAGACTATTTCAGGGCTTCCTCATATAACTTTCACCTAGGTTGACCAGTTATTAACTTTTTACTGTGTTTATTCATGTGTGTGTGCATACATACACACATTTATTTATATTTATATAATTTTAAATTTATATATAATTTTATTTTTTCTAAATATTTGAGAGTCAACTCCAGACACTGTAACTCTTCACCCGTAAAGACTTAAGTGGCTGGGCATGTGACTCATGCCTGGAATCCCAGCACTTTGAGAGGCCAAGATGGGAAGATTTCATGAGCCCAGGAATTCAAGACCAGACTGACCAACATGGTGAGACCCCGTCTCTACAAAAATACAAAAAATTAGCTGGTCATGGTGGCATGTGCCTATAGTCCCAGCTACTCTGGAGGCTGAGGTGGGAGGATCAGTTGAGCCCAGGAGTTCGAGGCTGCAGTGAGCTGTGATTTTGCCACTTTACTCCAGCCTGGGTGACAAAGCCAGACCCTGTCACCCCAAACCCCCTCCCCCACCCCCCCAAAAAGAAGATTTAAGCATGTAATTCTAGAAACAGGTGTATTCTTTTACATATCTATGGTGTAATTACCAAAATTGAGACATTAAACATCAGTAACAAAACTATTATTGTATATACAACCCATATTAAAATTTGCCTAAGTCCTGACGCCGTCCTTTGTACAGTTTTCTCCAATCCAGGAGCACACATTCCTTTACCTGTCATTTCTCTTTAGCCTTCTTTCATCAGGAACAGTTCTTCAGCTTTTCTCTGCCTTTCCTGACCTTGACATTTTTGAAAAGTGCAGACCAGTTATTTTATAGAGTTATTCTATTTGGGTTTGTCTAATGATTTTTCCTGCTTAGATTCAGGTTACGCACTTTTGCCACACATTTAATTTTAAAACCGGTGTCTTTCCTGAGGAAGATCTGAAGAAAAATAGTAGCTGCATGAAGTGGTTCTGCCTTCTATTATTAATCTACTTACACTACTCTTCCCTTACAGCAGAACTTTCACTTCTTTGTTCTTGTTGCCCACATGGTTTTAAAGGCCTTTTTTGATGCTGTTAGCAGTTTTCATCCTAGTCAATCCAAACAAGGCCTCAATTTTTGTGACTTAATGCTGGTGGTAGCAGAGGGCTTTGGAGAAAGATGTCCCTGTCTGGGTTTGAATCCTGATTCTATTATTTACCTACTCCCTCTTCTTAGACAGATTTTACTAATATCCTTGAACTTCAGTTTCCATACATATAAAAATGGTGAAATGAAGCATTCATCTTGCAAGACTATTGAGAAGATTAAATAACACAGAGTGAAAAACACATGGCACATACCATGTTTAAGAGAATGCTTCTCACTTTCCTTTCCTTCCTTCTACCAGCCCCAAGCCATGCCTTTGTATCTCTACCCCGGCATTGTGGCTGCAATGGTGCCCACCCACATTCCCCCTTCAGCACGGAGATGCATTCCACCAGCAGTGGAGTGCTAGCTGCTGAGGGCTTCTAGCTCAGTCCCCTCCAGGAATTGCCCTGCGCTGAAAGGAGCTCCCTTGCCTGAGGTTTCTTCCCCTCCTAGAGGCTGTCTGCAACACGTCACAGAGGTCCTGAATTTGGGATAACTCCAAAGGGTCATCTTAGATGCAGAGCCCCCAGGAGGTCAGCTGAGGCCTGGATTGCAACTGCATGGCAGCCCAGCTTCTCTCTGGCCAGCTTCTCTCTGGCCAGCCCAGCTTCTCTCTGGCCGCCTTACAGGTGTTGACCCACATGCACTCCCTAGTAGGCCACCTACACACACGTTTCAGACTCAGAGCCCGTTTCCTGGGGAGCTGATCTGTGACACCTGGTGACAGTCTCTGGCCCTAGATTTAATCTATGTTATTCATTTTGGGAAAAAAAAAGCCATATTGAAAATTATGCCTATTATGTAAAATTCAACCAATACAGAAAAGTTCAAGGAAGATAATAAAACTCACCCAAAGTCCCAATATTTTTAAAGTATCCTCACATCCATCAAGGTGCATGTGTGTTGAGTGTAGGGGCGTATTTGATACAGATAAGGTTATGTACTACATGCTATGCTGGAATTGTGGCAGAGAGTGTGGTCCTTCAATACCCATCCTCTCCTACTTCCATTGTAACAGAATTTATACACCTGACTGCCTAGAATAAAGACGACGTTCCCTAGTCCTCCTTAGAGCTAGATATGGCCATGACTAGGTCAGGCCAATGGCATGTAGGAGGAAGTCGTGTGGGCAACTTCTGGGTCATCCTCAAGGACAAAAGGACATCCTCTTTCCTTACTCTTTTCACTGATGAGAGTACTAAAAAGGCTTTTAGCAAAAAATAGCAAACCCTGTTATTTCTTGATTCATCCATTTTAAAAGTTCTATATTGACTTCATGTTTTGGCATCTGAGGTTTAGATGTCTCATATCCTCTGTGTGTGTAGGCACCAAGAGTTGCATTGTGGTTGGATAGTTTGAGAGCCTATGAGACACCCAGCTGGAGATTTCGGGGATGCCATTGGATAAGTGAGTCTGGCCCCATGTAGCAAAAGGTTTGCTTTCCTTCTCATGCCTCTAAGCTCAGAAAGTCTAATTCCCCACTCCTGTTTCAAAAATTTTTATAAACAATTCTCTTTTCTTTGGTTTTAATTTTTTAAGGGTTTCTGTTTTTATGAAAATATTATACTCAGTGATAAAGAAGTATGAAGCATTGTAAAAAAGAAAATAAAGATCACCCAGAGATAACCATTGTTAACATTTTGATTCTCTTTCTCTAGGAAGACTTTGTTATATTGATTGTAAATATTGTATTTTTCCTTGTGTAAGATTTGTGTTTTAGGCCAGGTGCAGTGGCTCACACCTGTAATACTAGCACTTTGGGAGGCCAAAGCAGGCAGATCACCTGAGGTCAGGAGTTTGAGACCAGCCCGGCCAACATGGTGAAACCCTGTCTCTACTAAAAATACAAAAATTAGCCGGTTGTGGTGGCAAGTGCCTGTAATCCCAGCTACTTGGCAGGCTGAGGCAAGAGAATCACTTGAGTCCGGGAGGCGGAGGTTGCAGTGAGCCAAGATTGCGCCACTGCACTCCAGCCTGCACAACAGAGTGAGACTCCGTCTCAAAAAAAAAAAAAAAATTGCGTTTTAATTTTATTGTGCTTTTAAACATAGAATTTAAACTTTGCTATTTAATCGGATTTATTCATCTTTTCTTTTTAGGGCTCCTGGGTTTCATACTTAGATACTTAGAAGCCCCCTCCCTGAACAGATGCAACTAAACATTACAAAATTGTTCTGTTGTGTTTTCTAGTACTCTTTTGCATGTATTTTTTACATTTAAAATTTTAATCCATTTTGAATCAATTGCAATGAAAGAAGAGTATTCCTCTTCTTCCTAAATAGTACAGTGAATCCATCATTTATTAAATATTTTATCTTTTTCCTACTAACTTAAAATGCCACCTTTATCATAAACTAAACACTCATATGTAATTGGATCATTTTCTGGACCTCCTGTTCACTCTTCACTTCAAATTTCTTCCTGCACTTCTATCAGTAATATGCCCTTCTAAAGGTTGCATCTTTATTTATGTTATTATTATTATTATATATTTTTAGTCAGGGTCTCACTCTGTCACCCAGGCTAGAGTGCAGTGACGTGATCAAGGCTTACTGCAGCCTTGACCTCTTGGGCTCAGGTGATCCTCCCACCTCAGCCTCCTGAATAGCTGATACTGCAGGCGTGTGCCACCACGCCCAGCTAATTGGTAGAGAGGGGGATATTGGTAGAGATAGGGTTTCACCATGTTGCCCAGGCTGGTCTTGAACTCCTGGGCTCAAATGATCCTCCTACCTGGCCTCTCCAAAGTGCTGAGATTACAGGTGTGAGCCACTGAGCTTGGCCTAGTCCTTCACATCTGTACTCTTTTGTTAGTCAAGAAATGTTTTCTTATTTTTATTTTCATTTTTTATTATTGGTACAGTTGTAAATCTTTTCATATGGTTTTGTCCATTTGTATTTGTATTCTTTCATAATATTTCTCATTCTACTTTGCCCATTTTTCTCTTACAGGTTTGCTTTATTTATTATTGGTTTATTTGAGGTTTGAGATATAAATGATATTTTAAATGTTAGCTTTTCTTTCTGTAGTGTATTTTAAATACTTTCCTCCTTTTGTCTTCCAACTCTGTGGAGTTTTAAAAATATCTGTCGTTGGTGTTTTCTGGGTTTCACAACATGTTTAGAAATGTTTTTCCCGTTCAGGTTGCTATGGATTGAGTTGGTCCTCACCAAAACTCATGTTGAAATTTGATCCCCGGTGTGGCAGTGTTGGGAGGTGGGGCCTAGTAGGAGGTGTTTGGGTGGTGAGGATGGATCCTTCATGGACAGTTTGGTGCTGGACTCCTGGTAATGAGGGAGTTTCCCTGGGAATGGATTAGTTCCCACAAGAAAGCACATTGTTATAAAGCAGATGCCCATGGGTTTTGCCTCTTTGCATGTTCTGACCCAGCATGCGGCCCTCCCCAAAACCTAACTGATACGGTACCAGGCTTCTTGAACTTCCCAGCCTGCAGAACCAACAGCTAAATAAACCTCTTTTAAAAATGAATTACCCAGTCTCAGGCATTCTGTTATAGCAACACAAAATGGACACAAGTTTATTACAAATGTACCAGTTTTTCTTCCAATGTGTGTATGGCTTCATATATTTTAAATCTTTAAATTTTGACCCATTTGGAATTTATTTTGTTCAACAGAGTAATGTGGAGATCCAGGTTTCTTTTGTCTTTTTCCAGGTATCGAGCTAATTGTTCCAATCCCATTTATTACATGATCCATCTGATTTGAAATTCTTTCTCCTATAACAAATTTCCCTATTTATTTCTGTCCCTTTATGCACTCTTTTTTTTTTTTTTAACCTGTTGTGCTATCTGTTTTTCCTGGATGAGTAACATTATACTTTCATCCCTATAGCTTTATAATATTCTTTAATATGTGCCAGGGTAAGTTTCTTGTCTTTCTCAAAATTTTCTTGGTTATCCTTATGCATCTGTTTTTCAACTCAAATTTTAAAATAATTTTGTCTAATTTCTAAGAAAAATCGTTTTGCAATTTCATTTGGAATTGCAAAAAAAATATTATTTGTTTGGAAAAATGAAATAATTTTGCAATTTGGAGTATTCTATCCAAGATCCAAATAATGCCTTTCCTTTTGTTGGAGTCATCTGTTATGTTCCTTGGTAGTATTGTTTTTTTTTCCTCTTCCTGAACATTGCTTGTTTAGTTTATTTTTCAGATATTACATATTATTAATATTTCTTTCTTTCTCACTGTATTTTCTAACTGGTTAATGGTTGTCTAGTATAAGCGCTTGGTAAGTGGAGAGTGGATTCCCCCATCGCCCACCCCTCCTGCAGGGCTTCCCAAAGTCACACATTCCTATAATTGGGCATGCTGTACATTATATGTATATGCCTTATAGTGTGTGCATTTCTTGTATGTGAATTCTGCTTCCTGGGTTGAAGATATGATGGGAAAATATCATTGACTCTTGTACATGTTATAAATAAAGTTTTGGTGCTGCAAAAGAAATAGCACTCGAATCAGTAAGCCATCTCCCTGCTCTCTGATTTAAGATAGTTCTAACTTGGTGAGGCTTGCTTACTGTCAATTTTCCTCCAAACGTTAACTTTCTGCTTTCCTCGACTAGTATTGCCGTAGGCGCGATGGACTGGATGCATTGAGGCCATCCACAAGTGACTGGGTCTAAGACCTTTGATAGAAGGCCACGGGCTGCTGGAGGTCACCATGTTCTTTTGTCCACACTCCTAAAACTACCCCACCGTCCACATTAACAAAAAGGTGGGGCCGGGCGCAGTGGCTCACGCCTGTAATCCCAGCACTTTGGGAGGCCAAGGCGGGCGGATCACGAGGTCAGGAGATCGAGACCATCCTGGCTAACATGGTGAAACCCCGTCTCTACTAAAAACACAAAAAATTAGCCCGGCATGGTGGCAGGCGCCTGTAGTCCCAGCTACTCAGGAGGCTGAGGCAGGAGAATGGCGTGAACCCGGGAGGTGGAGCTTGCAGTGAGCCGAGATCATGCCACTGCACTCCAGCCTGGGCGACAGAGCAAGACTCCATCTCAAAAAAAAAAAAAAAAAAAAAAAGGTAGGATGGCTTTTCTAGGGAGGGTAAGGCTAAAACAGGGGAAGTTATGAGCCTTTCCGTCAGCTCCTTGACTTGATCAACTTCCTCAGAAGTCCACAGGAGAGGGTTAGGCTTCTCCTGGGCAAGTTTTTGATGTAACAGTTTACTGTGCAGTGCATATGAGTCAATCCGTAAGTGGCAGTATGTGACTAACCCTAAAAATTTCCTGAGTTCTTGTTTAGTTTGAGGCAAGGGTAGGGACATGATTCCATCAATTCGTTCAGGCCCTATTCTTCACTTGCCTGCACTTATTAAGTGGCCTAAATATTTAACTTCAGGCTCTACATACTGAAGCTTCCTTTTTTTGAGACTCTTAGCTTCTCAAACTGCAGATGGTTAAGAATATGTGTAGAGAAGTTAGTTACCTTCTCTATATCTTTACCAGATATAAGAAGGTCATCCATGTACTGGAGAAGGCGTATTTGTTCTGGAATGAAAACTTTTTCTAATGCTTGTTCTAAAATTTCACCAAAAATATTAGGGGAGTCTGTGAACCCTTCGGGCAAGACTGTCCATTGATATTGTTGTTTCCGCCCTCAGTGGAGATCCTCCCACTCAAAAGCAAATATATCTTGGCTATCTTTAGCCAGGGGGCACACCCGAAATCAACCTTCAAATCTATTACAGTAAACCATTGATGATTATATGGAATCTTGCTGAGAATGGTGTAAGGACTGGGGACAACGGGGTGGGTAGTCTGAACTATTTGGTTGATAGCTCTAAGGTCCTGTACTAGCCAGTATGACCCGTCTGATTTCTTGACTGGCAGTATTGGGGGTGTTATAAGGGAACATACAGGACTTGAGAAGCCCATCTTTAATAAGGCCTTCGATTATACGTTTCAACCCTATCCTACCTTGTAGGTGAATAAGCTATTGCTTCCTTCTCACTACTTCTCCAGGGGTTTTTAGCTTGATGTGGATTGGAGGGACTCGGAGTTTCCCTCAGTTCCCTTCTTTGGACCAGACACTAGGATGAATATATTTTTCATCTGCAGTGGTGAGTAGGTTTAATGAGGTGAGGAATCCTCTTGGACTGACTTGTAGACCTATGCCCAACTCTAACATTAAATCCCCCCCAATAAATTAGTTTCTGCTTCAGGGATTAACAAGAACTGAATATGAGCTGAGCGATCCTGCTATCTAACTTTGGTGCTTTCTAAAATTTTTACTCTACATCCTTCCCTTTTACCCCAGAGACTAAAAGCTCCTCTGAAGAAGAGACAACATTAGACAGGGGGAAACAAACAGAGGAGCGAGCAGCCCCTGAATTGAGTAAAAAGGTGTTAATCTCATGTTTAGGTCCCACCTCTAAATGTATCAAGGGCTCCTGGTGGGACTCAAGATAAAAGAGATAGAGCCCCTGACACCCCTATTCTTCCTCGAAAGTCATGAGTGGAAGGGCTTCTTTCTCCTTTCTTATTTTGGGACATTCTCTCTTGAAGTGGTCTGTTCTTCCACATCTATAGCACCTATCTTGCCCTTACTCCCTCTTAGTTCAGGGATTCTTTAACCCTGCTCCCCCATACTCTTTAGCGGGGCCTGGTAGACGAGGGCCTTGCCCCTCCAGATGGAGGCTGGGGTCCTTTAAAGAAAGGTTTGAACCCTTTACAGTTTCTGGTTCCCTGGAAACTCTATCTAGAAGTACCTGGGTTTGGAGCCATCTGTTGGAAGGTGGGTAACATAAGTTTTGCCTTTTGTTTCTGTTTTTCTTTGTCCCTTCTCACGTATACTTTCTGAGCTTCTCTGAGAAGCTCACTTAGGACATGGTCTTCCCAACTGTCTATCTTTTATAACTTTTTTGAAATGTCTGGCCAACTTTTAGTGACAAATTGGAGTTTCAACATTCCTTGCCCAAGGGTATCGTCCAAATTGAGGCCTGCATGTTGCCTCATTTGCTCCCTCAGTCTATCTGGAAATCTCATAGGCCCTTCATCCTTTTCCTGTTGTATATCAAATGCTTTAGAAAGATTTCGGGTTCGGGGTGCTGATTCCTGAATTCCTTTTATTATCATCTCCCTTAAGTACTCCATATTTTCCCGGTGGTCTGCGTTGTTATTGTCCCACTGGGGGTCTCGGGTGGGGAATTTCTGGTCTGCGGTAGGAACATTTTCACCGGGAGGGTGCTCACATTCCCAAACTACCATAGCAGCCCTACAAATCATACTCCTTTCTTTCCTTGAAAAGGGGATGCCCAAGATAGACATTAACTTGACCCCAGTGTATAACTGAGGTCCTAAGAATTGGTCAATTTGATCTGCCCATAAGGGTCATCTAGTAGCAGTTTAAGCTCCTTTTTAAAATTCCGGACTTCTAAACTGGTTAAGAGAGCATTTACAAAGCCAGTGGCCTCCCCTCCTTGTGGCACTTATTTCAAAGGGAAGAGCGTCGAGGCTGGCCCCTTAGGTAGGGAGGGAAATGGGAAATTCTGAATATCTTTTTTACATTGTTCTATCTCATGCTGGAGTCCTTTTAGAGAGGGGTATTTAGGTTGGGAGGGAACAGGCTGGTGGGATGGTAATTCCCAAGAGTCAGGGTTATAAGGAGGAGGGATAATGTGAGTAGAGGAAGGATTTGGAATGGGATCTGAGGTGGCAGTGGCCGCCTGAGGGGAAGGATTGGGGACACTGAGCGAAGGAAGATAGTCTAGGGGATCTCATGCACTGGAGTCTTTAGGCATGAGGGCTGGCTCCTCTGACTTTTCATTTGAGGTGCCAGATTGGGTTTTTCCCTATTTGTTTTTAAGGGAAAAAAGGGGACAGGTCCTTGCCTCCTTTCAATATCCTTCCAGTATTTTAACATGAGACCTAGGGGGCTATCCAGGGGGATATCCTTGTTACCATCTTTATCCCTCCCATCTTGATGATTTTGGGGTAAGGTGAAATTTTCCTTACTGGAAATTTCTCACCTTTTGGGATGAGGCTCAACTTCCCCTACTGGAAATTTCTTGCCTTTTCTACTCCTGGAGGTTTGTGTGAGGTTCAATCCCCTGAAAAATGCAGAAGGCTCAACCCCTCAAACCAGGGGTGTCTTGCTTTGCCTGCCCTGGAAGCCTCAACCCCTTAAACCAGGGATGTCTTGCCTTGCCTGCCCTGGAAGGTTGACCTGTTTCCTGTTTCCTCCCTTTCCCCCTCTGAAGGTCCCTTGCACACTTCCCACTCATGTTGTCCTCTCTAGCTGCTCCCCCAACAGAGAATTAGGCCCCCTTAGCGTTAGCATGCCGGTATAAATCCCACGGCAGGATCTGTCCTAAGCCATATGAGGTAGCTATGGAACCACGGAGAGGGCCCACTCACTCTGTCCAGCAGTAGGACTTGTCACCATCCACACGAACAACACTGCAAGTAGGGTTGTTTGTGATCATTCACGCACACACACATTTAGCCCTCCAGAATTTGACCATCAAGGAAGTACTTTACCGGCTCCTGCAGCTTCTCCTTCCTTGGTCTGTGCACAGACCCGTCACCACAGTGTGTGAGGATCCTTTACCCTAGGCTGCTGGCCAGTTTCTTTCCGTATTGCTGAGAGCTTGGGTTATTCCTCGCACTGGGTGGGTCCTGATTTCTCACCCCTGAGGCTGCCACAAGGGGGCAGGGCGCACTTCCTCACAAGAGAGAACCAGAGACTGCCCCCGGAGGAAATGTAATCATAGGCAAGCCCCCAGACTGTTATAAATAAAGTTTCGGTGCAGCAAAAGAAATAGGACTTGAATATAACATGTTCTTTTTTTTCTTCTCAGCAAGGCAATTTACTTCTATAGAAGGGTGTGCCCTCACAGATGGAGCAATGGTGAGCACACACCTGGACAAGGGAGGGGAAGGGGGTCTTATTCCTGACACATGTGGCCCCTGCTGCTGTGTCAGTCCCCTATTGGCTAGGGTTAGACCGCACAGGCTAAACTAATTCCAATTGGCTAATTTAAAGAGAGTGATAGGGTGAGTGGTTTGGCGGGAAAAATGGTTATGGCAGAGCAGGAAATCAGAATCAGAATGAGTCAGGGTGGAGCGGGTAATCGGAATGAGTCATGGTGGATCAGGTGATCAGAATGAGTCAGGGTGGAGCAGGTGATCAGAATGAGTCAGAGTGGAGCAGGTGATTGAAAAAGGTTGCTTTATGAGGAAGTTAAGTTTAAAAGTAGAAGGCAAAGAATTGAACATACTGACACATTAATTCTTTGAAGAGAAATTTGAACTCATATGTAACATACACAAGCTGACAGACTCATCTGCTCCATTGCGGGAGACCCCTTGGCTGGCTGGGTGTATCTCACTAAGGGGCAGCACAGCAGACACAGGCCATGGTTGTACACCATGGAGAAAAGTTAAGAGAGGCCCTTTTGACCGCCACTGAGTTTCCTGTACTTTCAGACTTGAAGAACTCAGCCCATGTAGATCTAAGTTCATGTATAATGACATTCCAATGCCTGTGGAGGGCCAAGAGGGCTGGAGGCATTTTTCTTTTTCTTTTGTTTTTGTTTGTTTTGAAAGATGCAATTGAGAAAACCAGGGATCCTTTTGATGTCATTTCATCATGGATCCTGTATTTCTGGTGCTGTGTAATTTGCATGATTGGCTCAGCAGTCTCCCTCTAGGAGCTGACTGCAGTACTGTGGTTTCTGAGGACAGGTATGCTGTTGTATTTTGCAGTTATGTCACTTTGTTTCATTACAAATGAGTCCATATGTGGCCACAGCACTGATCGGGCCATGAAATTCCAGAGACAGCTTATTACCAATAAGAGTTAAAGGGAGTGGTGTTGTGGCAGCCAGGGCCAGAAAGCAGTATTCTCTAGACTGCTTCAAAACGTTCTCTTATTAGCACAGGCCCAGTCACCAACTTCTATTCAAAGACCCGGTTTTGCAGGGTGAATAGTGAGATAACCATGGATTCTTTTATAGACCTGTGAAACTTTGTTGTTTTCATTGCAATTACTTCTGACTTGTTTAGTGGCTTTCCAGCCCCCTCCTGCCCCCTGCCTTGATTCTTTCAATCCCCTCCAGGGTGCTGTAACCATAAAAAGGTTACCAACCACTGGGGTAGTCACTTTAGGGCCAGGAAGGTGGGATTCAAATATAACTGTGTAACTGACAGAATGATTCATTACCTTGTAGGTCATTGGAAAAGACCAGAGTTTCTCAAACTGCGTTCCATGGGCTGATATGAATCATACAAATGTCCTAAGCACAAAAAGTTCTCAGGGTTCTGGGGCCAAATTGGCCTAGGAAATGCTGCATACTAATTCCCCCTCTCAGAGCTGTACAATGTACATTAGCATATTAAAAGTTCTGAGAAGTACAGCAGTAAAGAATCCAATTTTAATTCTGCTGAGTGATTAAGCGAGTTTATTGCTACAAGGAACAAGTTTCTTTTAGGCCAACAGGTTTCCCTTAACACCAGTTTTGGAAGGGTTAGAAGAGATTTAATGGAATTTTACCTCTTAGGTCATGGGGTCCCAGCATCCCATTTAAATGTGTGTCAATGTTGAATTATTAGAGCTAGATTTTAAATGAAAGGCAATCAAAACCAAATTCTGCATAAATGTAATTTTGCTTATTTGTTCATAATGTCATTGGTGTATTTCAATGCATTAGATACTCTAAGTGGTGGACCTTTCAACTCCCATGGGCTCGTTGTCACTCTTAGCAAATGACCTTCTAATGCATTCACTGATTAATCTATTCAAGTAATAGGTATTAAGGGACTCCTGAGTCAACAGCTCTGTGCTAAGTGGGAAGAAGCTGGAGACATTTTCGATTCTAGGAGTGGTAAGGGAAAAGAGAACCTGGAGGGTAAAAGAAGCCCTGTCTTCATGTGGCTCCCCGCCACACTGTCGGCAGGACTGTGTGATCAGCGTTGGGTGGCTGTGGGAGGAGAATTTCCAGTCTGAGCCTGGGAGGGGCAGTGGCTCAAGCCAGAAAGTAGGTCATCTTTTCATCTGGGGCCCTTGAGGGTTTTGCCAGGGACGCCGACACTCACCCACTAAATTCTGACAAGTAGCAGTTCACAGTGGCAACAGTACAGCTGTGTAACAGACCACCTCAGCACTCAATTGCTTTAAACAGTTCTCATTGGATGTTGCAGCTTGGCTGAATTAATCTGATCTAGGCTTGGTGGGGTGGCTTTTCTTTTCACTGCAGGTCCGTGGGTCAGCTGGGGTGTCTCCGCTCCTCGTGTCTCTTATCCTCCTTGGACCTAGCCAGGAATGCTCTCACGGGAATGGCAGAGGCAAAGATGGTAAGCTCAGCCGTGCGAGTACTTTCAAGCCTCTGTTGTGTCTCCTCTGCTGACATCTCATTGGCCAAAGCACAGCAAGGATGGGGAAGTATACCTCGCCCCTATGGGTGAAAGTTACATGGCAAAGCCTATGGATGTCTACTCCCACAGCCTGGGAGCCAGTAATCCAGTCTGCCAAACTGTGTGATATGCCCCTTCCAGGAACCATGGAACCACGATGCCGTCATCCCTTCAGGGTTGTAAATTCCACCCAGAGTGTCTGAGAACTCAGCATTGGCTCTTGGATATGAGGAAGTTCTTTCTGGATCCAGTAAGAACTGAGGGCTGGCTGCTGACTTGGAATAAAAAATAGCAGCCCAGATGTGATTGTTCATTTGTGTGTCAACTCGACTGGGCTAAGGAATGCCCAGATGGTTGGTAAAACCTGACTCCTGGGTGTGCATGTAAGAGTGTTTCTGGAAGAGGTTAGCATTTGAAATGGTAGACTGAGTAAAAAATGTCTACCCTCCCCAGATTGGACATCACCTAATCCATCGAAGGCGTGATAGGACAAAAAGTCAGAGGAAGGGGGGATTCGCTCTCTTCTTGAGCTGGGACATCCATCTCCTGCCTTGGACATCACAGCACCTGGTTCTCAGGCCTGTGGACTTGACCGGGAGTTCTACCATCTGCCCTCCTGGTTCTCAGGACTTCGGGGCTGGGACTGAATTTTACCACCAGCTTTCCTGGTTCTCTAGCTGCAGACAGCAGGTGATGGGAGGGCTTCTCGGGCTCCATAATCATATGAGACAATTCCCCTAATAATTTTCCTAGAGAGCTGCATCTTCCTATTTTTCTCTGTCTTAGTCTCTCCCTCTCTTTATCTGTCTATAAATCTATATCTCCTGTTGGTTCTGTTTCCCTGGAGAACCTTTTTGTTTTTAGACAGTCTCACTCTGTCACCCAGCCTGGAGTGCAGTGGCATGATCTTGACTCACTGCAACCCCTGCTTCCTGAAGAACGTTGACTAGTACACCAGGGACGGAAGCGTGGTCAGGTGAGCAGGCTGATTCCCCAGACTTTGCATTCCAGCCACACCCTCCTTCTTTGTAGACTCAGGCTGTCACAAGCTAATGGGTTCTTCTTGCGTGTTGCCCACTGTCCCCCAAAAAATGAGAACAGCAGGTGTTGCAGCAAAGAAAGAGTTTACTAATTGCAGGGCCAGCCAAGCATGGAGAACAGGAGAAACGTCTTAAGCCTGTCCCCCGGAGAATTCAGAGGCTAGAGTTTTTTAATGGTACTTTGGCAGATGGGGCTTGGGAACTGGAATAATTATATGGGTGGGAACAAAATAACAGGTGTGTCTAAAACTGTCTTTTAGTAGCTGAGTCAGTTCCTGGGAGTTGGGGAGTGGGTCTTAGGACCAGGTGGCATCTGTTTGTCTGTTGAAATGCTAAATCTAAAAAATATCTCAAAGACTAGTTATTTAGTTTTCACAATAGTGTAGGAGTACTTGGGAAACTTTTAAATCATGTAACCCCTGGTTACATGACTCTGGGGCAATAAGCAACTTGTAGAAAACACACTAAGCAATGGCAGGTCATTGTTTATGCCTATTCTTTAGCAAAGCTCAAGCCCCTGCCATAATTCTAATCTTATCTTATTAATGCAGCTTTGGTCTCTGAAAAAGGAGGGGGTCAGTTTTCCTTGCCTCAAACTTTAACTAAATTCCTCTTATGGTTATTTTGGCCTCTGCGCTAGAATAAGCAAAAAACAATTTAACCTGTGAGGTTAGAATCAAGATGGAGCCCATCATGTTAGATTTATTTCGTTACTTACAATTCTGCAAAGGCACTTTCAAGGCTGTCTACAGTATAGCTGAAGGTCAGGCCTGCAGCTAGCACGTGCAGTGCTTTTATGCAAATTAGAAGACGGCATTTCCACCCAGTCCCTGTTATCATGAGGATGAACTCCAACCAGCCGGAAGATGACAGGGGAAACCTCAGAAAAGGATTGGATGCTGAATACATTTGACAACAGACCTAAGGCAAAAACAAAGAAAGGGAACAGATGAATGGCATAGAGTGGGGCAGACTCTTTGTGAAATGGCCTTGTGCCCACATGACTCTGGACTTGGCCCTTGTCTGGTCACTGGAACAACAGTAGACGAATGCAGGTGGAGACTTGAGCAGCGCTTGTGTGTTGGGGCTCGCCCCTCCGTGCTGCTGCGAGCCCCCCTGTGCCCATGTGAACAAGCCCAGGCTGGCCTGCTGCTTGATTACAGACATATGGCTGTGGCCTCAGCTGACAGCAAGCCAGACCTGGCAGTCAGGCCCCTCAAGACCAGCCACACTGCCGTCTCCCGAACTAATGATGTGAAGAGCCACTCAGCCAACCCACAGAACCATGGGAAATAATGACTTCGTTGTTTTAAGCCACTAAATTTAGGGGTGTTTTGTTAAACAGAGAAAGCTAAGTGATACATATGTGCCGTGGCAATGTCTGAATCAGGTAGAGAGCAGAACAGCTTGTGTACTACCTTGTCTGTAATGCTGACAAATCATATTGTCCAAATTTAAGAACACTGAAGAATGAAAAGATCACCATTAAGCAAAAACAGTGTTATTGCCTAAATAACAATGGAGTTTGAGACCAGCCTGGCCAACATGGCAAAACCCCGTCTCTACTAAAAATACAAAAATTAGCCGGGCGTGGTGGTGCACGACTGTAGTCCCAGCTACTCGGGAGGCTGAGGCAGGAGAATCACTTGAACCTGGGAGGTTGAGGTTACAGTGAGCCAAGATCAGGCCATTGCACTCCAGCCTGGGTGACAGAACGAAATTCCATCTCGAGAAAAGCAAAAGAAAGAAATGTAAGAAGAAATGAACGAAAACACACCAATAATAGACCTTAATTTACATGTTTCAGTCTAACACAGATAAAGTTGACAAAATTGTTATATCAATTTCACTATTTTGTAGGCATTATAAATAAAGATCATATAGTTCTAAGGGAAAAGTATGAGAAACAATAGATCATGCACGTGTGTGACTGTGTATCTGATGAATCCGTGCATGCTGTGTGTTTAGAGGTGTGTAAAGGTGAAAGAGCCTTAGGGACATATGATAAATTGTTTAAGTGAAAAGAATTGTAAGTCTATAAATTTTTGCAAATTGTTTTGATGATTTCAGCCTTTTAAGAAATATGCTAATTAATTATTTAACATAAATCTATATGGGCTGGGCATGGTGGCTCATGACTGTAATCACAGCACTTTGGGAGGCTCGAGGTAGGAGGATCGCTTGAGTTCAGGAGTCCAAAACCAGCCTGGGCAACATGGTGAAACCCCATCTCTACAAAAGATACAACAAAATTAACCAGGCGTGGTGGCGCACACCTGTAGTCCCAGTTACTTGGGAGACTGAGGTGAGAGGATTGCTTGCACCCGGAGTTCGAAGCTGCAGTGAGCTGAGATCATACCACTGCACTCCAATCTGGGCAACAGAGTGAGACCCTGTCTCAATAAATAAATAAATAAGTAAAATCTATATGTTCATTTAGAGAACAGCCATGGCAACGCTAGCCTGTGCCAGGGTCCATATAGGGACATCCAAATTGAAATGCAGTCATTTATGAGTTAATTCATCAAGTGACTAGCCTCAGAGCATCTGGTTTAAAACAATTTAAAAGGTTAGGCTTCACAATAAGAGTATAGTCAGGATGCCGAGTAATGCATTTGCTGTTTTCTATGCTCTAAACATCACCCTTACCATGGAAAAGATATTTCTTACCATTCTTCCATTGCAATCCTTGGCACTTAGCTAAAAGAACAGAAGTATCCGAAGCAGATACATTAAGTTTTCAGAGAATTACATTCTATTGGGGAGGGGAAGAAGGAGGATAAAATAATAAAATTCTGAGGAATTGTTTGGTTTCAAATAAAGAAACCGAGGCCCTGGTTGTCTAAATAGCGTTGCACAGCTAGGTAGAAGGATGACTGAGATTAGAACAAAGTTTACTGCTTTCCAGGAAGAAAAATGTTGTTTCTTCTAGCTCTGCCATCTGAATATTCATTAGACTTAGAACCACACCTAATTTAGGATAAATGTTATCTTTCATATGATACATTTTATATGTGTTAATCTATCATCTATGAAGTGTTGTCAACATATTTATAATTTGCTGGACCTTTAAGAGGTATCTTCTGGAAGCCTCATACCTTTGCATTTTATAATCTTTAAGATGGTTAGTTCTTCCATGACATCACATTAATACATTAGCAGATGCTCTTTCATTGGTTCTCTCTCATGGCCACTGGTCCCTTTGCCACTATTGCAGCTGTTTTGCTGACCTTATTTTCTCACTGGGAATGTGCCCAGTCAGCTGTGGAAAACAAAACCCAAGAAACACAAAATTTAACAGTTGCATACATTTATTTAAAAATAACAATGAATGCAGGGCTTCTTATGTTAAAAATCGTCTATACACATGTTTCAAAGCCAAAGCGCACCAAATTTCCAAAATAAAGCTTTTGGAAACATTAGCGGGCATGAGTGGACTTGGTAAGCTGATGGTCCCCAAGCCAGATGTGAAGATAAAATGCTGTGGCGAGACGCAGCAGTGTTTTCCACGTTAAACACATTTTCAAAACTAGTAAACATTGTGACTTGATAAGACGTCGAATCAATAAAGGGACTCAGGGTAGAATCTAAGCATGTTCTACAAATGGAAGTCTGTTATGATGAACTCTTAAAGACTTGGGTTATATACAGGTAGACAAAAATATTTTAAAGTGGCTGGGCACAGTGGCTCACGCCTGAAATCTCAGCATTTTGGAAGGCCGACGTGGGTGGATCATTTGAGGTCAGGAGTTTGAGACCAGCCAGGTCAACATGGTGAAACCCCACCTCTACTAAAAATACAAAAATTAGCCAGGTGTGGTGGCATGCGCCTGTGATCTCAGCTACTCAGGGGACTGAGGCAGGAGAATCGCTTGAACCCGGGAGGTGGAGGTTGCAGTGAATCTCCACCACTGCACTCCAGCCTGGACAACAGAGTGAGACTCTGTCTCAAAAAAAAAATATATATATATATAATGTACATATATGTGTATATATGTATATATGTGTGTATATATGTGTATATATGTGTGTGTGTGTATATATATATATTAAAGCATCTGGAGAGTGCCCAGTTTTGCCATAATGGATTGTTAATATTAATTGTCTTTGTGTTTCTTTCCATTTCATAGATTATTTGTGATAAACCTTGAATCCTATTCTTGGCAGCTATAGCAAGTGCCCAGAATATTCCTGGGATCCTCCTGACTGCCCACCTGGAGCATGCCTTCTTATTTTTATTTTTAACCTCAGCTGGATTGTGGGGAGAAGTGTGGGGCAGATATCATTCATTACCATTTCAAATGCGAGAGACTAATATATGTAAAGAAGCTGTCTGTTTTGAGTTGTCATTGCTATTCCTCCATTAGGGCATATTCTCAAGATCTTCTGTCTTTTTAAAATGCAATACAAGCCAACAGCTATTCAGGGGTTTCTAATTTCTGATGTATTTGGTCTGTAATAGAATATATTAGTATATTTAAAAGCCATTGTCCTTTTTTATTATATAATCTGTATTTTTGAGATCCTTTGAGCTTTTTTCTTGAATTGTGCTTTCCTTCCAATAATGGCAATTTTGTAACTCCTGTGTCTAAGGAAGAGTTCAGAATAAGAAGAACACGGTAAATGAATAGAATGTCAACTTGAATGTGACAGGCTGTAAGACCATGGCTGATGGGAAAGAGGAGGAAACAGAGGCCTGTGGTAGGGACCAACTCAGCTACAGGGTAGGCTCAGAGGGAGACAGGCAGTAATTGAGTTTTTAATGTTCCATTGCATTAGGTAATTTTGAATCATCCTCTTGTTTGTGTAGATAGTAACTTATTCAAAGACTTCCAGTCCGGTTGTGATGGAGTAGCATTAGACTTACCATTCTATCATGAAGACTATAACAAATGCACAAAACATGTGAAACAATGGTTTTCAGGCCTTGGACAGTGGCTTAAAGCCTTGAGCCGCCTTGAGCCAAGGGAGGTACTTGATATTTATCCTGGCTTTCTGCTTGAAGTTGATTTCTAAACCACAGTGGGGGATAATTTAGTCAAGCAAAGAGAGCAGCAGGGAAGGGAAGCTGGGCAGGGAATCTGGAAACATTGCTTGTGGCTTCTGTGACAGTGGCAATTTGTGTGTCAGGGTACCAGATGAGAGACAATTCCTTAACTTTGTATAAGGCCTCCCTTAAGGTCCTTGGCTAAATCTTAAACTGAACATGTCCGGGGCAAGACACCATGATGCCTAATAGAGAACAGTTCCTAGGAACAGAGAGTTAATCAGAGATTTCAATGATAACTCATCATTGAAGAATTTCAGCCAGTCAAGCCATAGACCTTGGTGGGCATCTCCGGCATTTAATTAAAACCCCAGAAAGGTCATTTCATTAAGAGTAAGAACCATGCTATAGAAGTAAGGGCTGTGCCTGATGACTAAGGGAAACATTGAAATAGACATGTCGAAAAGCCCAGCCTCAGCAAAATTGAAGGGATCCACCAGCCTCCCTGAACAAAACTCAGCCAGGTTTAGAGAAAGGTAACAAAATTCAGAGTTTCTAGGAGTCACACAATGTCTGGCATATGCTGAAAAATCAGTTCTATGTGTGAAGAAGGAAAAAAATGTGATCCTTTATCAAAAGGAGGAAAAATGGTCAAAAGAGACAGACTCAAAGGTGAACTAGATGTTGGAGTTAGCAGAAAACAGTCTTTAAATAATTGTTATAAATATGTTAAAGCAGAGGTCCCCAACCCTTGGGCCACAAACCGGTACTAGTCCATGGCCTGTTAGGAATGACGCCACACAGTGGGAAGTGAGTGGTGGGCGAGCGAGATCTGTATTTACATCCACTCCTCCTCATTCACATTACTGCCTGAGTTCCACCTCCTGTCAGATCAGTGGTGGCATTAGATTCTCATAGGAGCATGAACCCTATTGTGAACTGCACGTGGGAGGGATCTAGGTTGCACTTTCCTTATGATAATCTAATGCCTGATGATCTGAGGGGAGCTCAGGCAGTGATGTTAGTGCTAGGGAGTGGCTGCAAATACAGATTAACATTAGCAGACAGTTTTCACTGCACAGAGACCATAAGACCACAATAAATCCACTGCTTGCAGGCTAATATCAAAACCCTACCAGTGAGTGGCAAGTGACAATTAAGCTGCATCTGGTGGCTGGCAAGTGAGTCAATATACTTCAGTTGTACAGCTGCATCTTGTGGCCTTAAAAGTATGTTTGAGACAACTTCAAATCCCCATATGTTCTGGATTAAAGTCAAGGCGGAGTATCCTGAGATTGCCACAAAAGCACTGAAAAACCTGCTTCCATTTCCAGCATCCTCTGTTTGTGAAGCAGGGTTTTCTGCAGTGACAGCAACCAAAACGAGATACTGGACAAAATGAGAATAGACTGGACATAAGCAACACACTTCAGGTATCTCTTCTCCCATCACCCCCAGATGGGACTATCTAGTTGCAGGAAAACAAGCTCAGGGCTCCCACTGATTCTTCGTTATGGTGAGTTGTATAATTATTTCATTGTATATTACAATGTAATAATAATAAAAAAAAGTGCACAATAAATGTAATGTGCTTGAAACATCCCGAAACCATCCCCACCCCCACCCTCATCAGTGGAAAAATTGTGCCAAAAAGGTTGGGGACTGCTGTGCTAAATAACTTACTGGAAAAAGTTGATGAAATGATGGAAAATTTTAGCAGAGAAATTGAAACTCTAAAAAAGAACCAATTAGAAATTATGGAACAGAAAAATATCTGAAATGATGAGCTCATCAGAA
The DNA here is from genome assembly GCF_028858775.2 of Pan troglodytes. Taxonomy (NCBI): domain Eukaryota; kingdom Metazoa; phylum Chordata; class Mammalia; order Primates; family Hominidae; genus Pan; species Pan troglodytes. The sequence continues at coordinate 131,110,011 of NC_086015.1, read as the reverse complement.
GGGCTTAACAGCAGACCAGACACAATAAATGAAAGAATAAGTAAACACAAAACAGATTGTAGAAATTACCTAAGTAAAGCATGGAAAGGAAAAAGAATTTCAGCTGGGTGCAGTGGCTCACGCCTGTAATCCCAGCACTTTGGGAAGCCGAGGCTGGTGTATCACCTGAGGTCAGGGGTTCGAGACCAGCCTGGCCAACATAGTGAAACCCTGTCTCTACTAAAAATACAAAAATTCGCTGGGTGTGGTAGCACATGCCTGTAATCCCAGCTACTCAGGAGGCTGAGGCAGGAGAATTGCTTGAATCTGGAAGGCAGTTGTTGCAGTGAGCTGAGATTGTGCCATTGCACTCCAGCCTGGGAAATATTAAAGGAGGTTCTTCAGGGTCACTATGGATTGAATGTTTGTGTCTCCCAAATTCATATGTTGAACCCTAATCCCCAATTGGATCATATTCAGAGGTGGAGCCTTTGGGAGGTGATTAGAATTAAGTTAGGTCATGAGGTTGGGGACCTCCTGGTGGAATTAATGCCCTTATAAAAAGAGGAAGAGACATGAGATCTCTGTGTGTAAATGCACAAGGGAAGGCTGTGTGAGGCAGGACATAACCTGGAAGAGAGCCCTCACCAAGGACTCAGTATGGCTGGCACCCTGACCTAACTCCAACTTCCAGAACCGTGAGAAAATAGATTTCTATTGTTTAAGCCCCCCAGACTATCGTATTCTGTTATAGCAACCCGAACTAAGACAAGGGTGAGGATAAAAGATCCCAGTTGGAAGCCCACATCTTCAAGAAGGAATGAAGGCCACTAGAAACAGAAATGGTTAGATAAATAGAAAAGAACAGTTCAAAAAATACATTTTAGAGCCTACTGACCACTTGAAATAACTAATAACAGAGTATGGGTGGATTTATATAATATGTAGAGGTAAAATATATAATACGTAACCTAAAGGGGAGTGAGTGGTTAAAAGAAATTAAACTGTTGTAAGTTTCTAGCATTGTACATGAAGTTGTATATCAACTTAAGGTAGAGTATGATAAGTTAAGGAGGCGTATTATAATCCCTAGAGCAACAACTAGGTATAAAATAAAGAGTTATTACTAATTGAATGCAAAAGATAAAAAGGAATAATAAAAATGCTTGATTAATTCAGAAGTCTGGAAAGGAGAAACAATGGATGAGACCGGACAAGTGGAAACAAAATAGAAAGATGGCAAACTTACACCCAACCATATGAGTAGTTCAAAACGTAAATGGAATAAACCCACCAATGAAACAAGAGAGTTTGTTTGTTTGGACAGAAAAAAGAAAACTTGACCCTATAATGTTTACAAGAGACTGTCTTTAAATATAAGGATACAGAAAGGTTAAAAGTAAAACAATGGAAAAAGAAATAGTATAAGAAAGCAGATTCAGCTATATTAATATCATTGCTATACTGATATAGCTGATGACCTACATTAATATTTCCAGGGATAAGGGTGTACTTTTCATCCTTATGATAAAGAATAATGATAAAGGGTTAATTCTTCAGGAAGTGTTAACTGTCCTAAAGTGTATTCACCCTGTATGCCTCAGTAATTTATAGAACTAAGATTTTTAAAAAGTCAAATTCACATTATACCATTTCTCTTTCAATAACTGATAGAATAATAAGCATACAAAAAATGGAAAAAGATATATAAGATTTGAACCACACTATAAACCAATTTGAACTAATTGGTCAAAATTTGAGAACATTATACCCAACAACTGAAGAATATGTATTCTTTTCAAATGGATGTGAAACATCACCAGAATAGATCATATTGTGGACCATAAATAATTTTGGATAAATGTCAAAAGTTTAAAATCAAACAGAGTGTGTTTCTTAACCACATGGGAACCAAGCTGGAAGTCAATGACAAAAAGATTATCAGATAAACTCCAACTGTTTAGAAATGAATCTACATAATATATGGGTTTAAGAAGAAATCACAAGAGACATTAGAAAACGTTTTTAACTGAATGATAACGAAAATACAACAAATAAAAAAATTTAGGATGGCTCATGCTTGTAATCCCAGGGCTTTAGGAGGCTAAGGTGGGAGGATCTCTTGAGTCCAGGAGTTCAAGACCAGCCTGGGCAACATAGTGACACCCTGTCTCTACCAAAAAAAAAAAAAAAGAAATTAGTTGGCACAGTGGTACATGCCTGTGGTCCTAGCTACTCAGAAGGCTAAGGCAGGAGGATCATTTGAGCCCAACAGTTTGAGGCTGCAGTGAGTCATGATCATGCCACTGCTGTCCAGCCTAGGCAACAGAGCGTGACCTTGTCTCTTTAAAAATATATATATATATTTATATATATAATATATATAATATATTATGTATTATATATAATATATATAATATATAAATAATATATTATATATATTATATATAATACATAATATATAATATATATTTTTATATATTATATACATAAATATATACATATAAATTTTTATATATAAAATATATATATATTTAAAAAGAAGGAAGATTTAAAGCCAGTAATTCAGTTATACCCCCAAGAAGCTAGAAAGAGAGGAACAAGCTAAACCACGGAAAAGTTGAAAGAAGAAAATAAAGGGCCAGGTGTAGTGGCTCACGCCTGTAACCCCAGCACTTTGGGAGGCCGAGGTGGGTGGATCACCTGAAGTCAGGAGTCCGAGATCAGCCTGGCCAACATGGTGAAACCCCATCCCTACTAAAAATACAAAACTTAGCCAGGCATGGTGGCAGGCACCTGTAATCCCAGCTACTCGGGAGGCTGAGGCAGGGAGAATTGCTTGAACCCAGGAGGCAGAGGTTACACTGAGCTGGGATAGTGCCATTGCACTGCAGCCTGGGCAACAGAGCAAGACTCTGTCTCAAAAAAAAAAAAAAAAAAGAAAAGAAAAGAAAAGAAAAGAAAGATGAGGGCAGAAGTCAATGAAATGAAAAAAAGACAAACAATAGAGAAAATCAACAGAAACAAAAGTTCTTTGAAATGACTAATATAATTGATAAATTCCCTCATAACATGATAGAGAGAGAGAGAGATTAAGGGAGAAACATACAAATCAAATTATCAATTACCAACATCTCCAATGAAAAGGGGGTCATCACTGCAGATCTTAAAGATATTAAAAGGATAACAAGGGAATATCATGAATGTATTGGAAATGGAGAAAATCCTTTGAAAAACACAACTGCATAAATCTGACAGAAGTAAAAAAAAATCTGAGTAGTCATATTTGCTAAAGAAATTAAATCTATAATTTAAGACCTTCCCACAAAGAAAACATAGGCACAGATAGCTTCATTGGTGAATTCAACCAATCTTTTAAAGAAAAGAAATATATACCAAGCTTGCATAACTCTTAGATAAAAGAGGAAGAGATGACACTTTCCAATTCATTTTGTGAGTCTCCTATAACTCAGATACCAAAATCTGACAAGGACATTACAAAACAAAAACAAAACAAAACAAAAAACCGACATGTCATCTACGTCTCATGAACATAGAGGCAAAATTCCTAAACAAACTATTAGCAAAATCAAATCCGGAAATATATGAAAAGGATTATATATCATAACCAAGTGGGGTTTATCTCAGAAATGCAAAGTTGATTTAATCTTTGTAAATCAATTCACTATGTTAACAGAAATAAGGAAAAAAACCCAAATGATTATCTAAATAGAGAAAGCAGCTGACAAAATTAAACCCTGTTTATGGTATTCTTTTATTCAACAAATAATTATTAAATGCCTACAAGGGGTCAAAACAAAATATCTCATCCTTCTGGAGCTCACACTAGTGGAGAGAGAGAAGAGAAGCAAAAACACAGATAAGTGTACAGTGTGACATCAGCTAGTGACAAGGGCTGTGGGGAAAAGTAAACCAGGAGAAATGCAGGTCGATGGTCTCGGAAACCCTCAATAAGAAGGTGACATTTTATCAGGAACCTGAATAACATGAGTATCTTAGGCTGCCATAACAAATTACCACAAACTTAGTGGCTTAAACAACACAAATATATTATCTTACAGTTCTGAAGCTCAGAAGTCCAATGAGGGTATTACCCGGCCATAATCAAGGTGTCGGCAGGGCTGCATTCCTCTCTGGGCTTCTGGGGGAGGATCCATTTACTGCCCTGCTGCGTCGTTGGCAGAATTCAATTCCTTGCATTTGAGGACTCAAGCCCCATTTCCTCACTGGCTGTCAGCTGAAGGCCATTCCCAGCTTCTAGGGGCTGCCAGGTTCCCTGGCTTATGGCTCACTTCTTCCCTCTGCAAAGTTGACAATGGCGGATGGAGTCCCTCTCATGCTTTGACTCAGTCTCTCTCCAATTAGTGTGTACTTTCTGACTTAGCCAGGAAGATTCTCTGCTTTTTCTGTCTTCAAGGATTCATGGTTACATCGGGCCCACCCAATAATCCTGAATCAGCTCCCCAGCTTGCCTGCCACAAAATAGATAGGAGGGAGGGAGGCATGTGGCTCTCTGGGGAGAGGGTATTCCAGGCGGAGGGATGCAAAGTGCAGACTCAGTCAGGGCCACTGTGTCTGGGGAGGCTGAAGCACAGGGGTGAGGGTGAAGCAGCAGGAAGTGAGGCTGAGGAGCCTGTTGGGAGCCATGCATTCAAGCACCTCTCTAGGCAGATTTGCTGGCATTGTCATTCATCTGTAGCTGTTTGTTGAGTATTACCAAAGGCCAGTGTGGAGCCAGGGGCTGTGTGAAATGTGGGGTGAAGTGAGCAGGCAGTCTGGGTTTCCATGGGGTCACACTGTGGATAGGCAGTACTGGAGCAGCTTGCTTCTTACCGTTGTAAAGGTCATGCACCACACAGGAGCTGAATTGTTGGAGTCCCCACCTCAGGACTTCAGAAAGTAACCTTACTTGGAGATAAGGTCTGTACAGAGATGAGCTGACCTGAGGTTCTCAGGATGGGCTCTAATCCAATGACTCGTGTTCTTTGCAAAGGGGAAATTTTGACCCAGAGACAGTCACCCCAAAAAGAAAGATGATTGTGAAGACACAGGGAGAAGATGGCCATCTGCAAGCCAAGGAGAAAAGCCTGGGATGGGTTCTCCCTCACAGTCCCCAGAAGGAACCAACCCTGTGACATCTTGATCTGGGACTTGTGGCCTCCAGCATCATGAGACAATAGATTTCTGCTGGTTAAGACTCCCTGTCTGTTACAGCAGCCCAAGCCGACTCATCCATAATACACAGGGGGCCTGGCAGAGGGCAGCAGGGGCCTGGGCTCCCCCTCCAGGCCCTGCACCTGGAGGAAATGGGTGCTTTGAGAGCTTCACACAGAGGAATCATCAGTCGCCAGGCTGTGCCATGCAGGGAGATGTGTACCTGGAATTGTTCTAAGTTCATAAAGTGCTCTAGGTCATCTGGGGTTCATCCTGCTTTAGCCCACCCAGTATTTGTTATCCACTTGTCCCTCACTAATATGATCTTAATTTTATTCTGGGCAACATTGTACTAAAATAAAAAAAAAATAGAAACCAAACCAAACCAACAGAGACATGTATTTCCTGGCTTCCCCTGCAGATGAAGATGCCTTGTGACTAAGATCTGGTCTGTGGGCTCGAAGTAGAAGTTGGATGGGAAAGAAGTCCCTTAAACATGGGATGACTTGGCCAGGCATGGTGGCTCACGCCATTAATCCCAGCACTTTAAGAGGCCAAGGTGGGCAGATCACGAGGTCAAGAGATGGAAACCATTCTCGCCAACATGGTGAAACCCTGCCTCTACTAAAAATACAAAAATTAGCTGGGTGTGGTGGCGCACACCTGTAGTCCCAGCTACTCAGGAGGCTGAGGCAACAGAATCGCTTGAACCTGGGAGGCAAAGGTTGCAGTGAGCTGAGATCACGACACTGCACTCTAGCCTGGGGGACAGAGCAAGACTCTGTCTCAGAAAAATAAAAAATACAAAGGGGATGACTCAGCCAGACTTCTTCCTCCTGTTGCCACTCCCAGTAGCTATCTTAGATGTGTAAGGGTATGGATCACACCCAAAAGACCATAGAGTTCTCAGTGGCATTGCAGAGCTGTTACGCCAGCCCTGGACTGCTTCTGGCAGGCTGGGGGAAATGCACCCTTGTCTTTTTTTTTTTGAGACAAAGTCTCATTCTTCTCACCCAGGCTGGAGTGCAATGGCGCCATCTTGACTCACTGCAACCTCCACCTCTCGTGTTCAAGCGATTCTACTGCTCCAGCCACCTGAGTAGCTGGGGTTATAGGCGCCCACCACCATGCCTGGCTAATTTTTTGTATTTTTAGTAGAGATGGGGTTTCACCATGTTGGTCAGGCTGGTCTCTAACTCCTAAACTCAGGTGATCCACCCGCCTCGGCCTCCCAAAGTGCTGGTATTACAGGCGTGAGCCACTGCACCCTGCCCCCTTGTCTCTTCTAAGCCACTGTTTTCCTAACTGGTTCAGACTACAATCCTTACTTCACAAAAGTATTCTACACAATTGTCCAGAATTCCCAAATTCATGGCTGCCTGCTGACATAGCATTTCTTCTTGAAGTGTGAGATAAATGATTTTGTAAGCTGTAGAAAAAGACCAGGGACCACCAGCCAGGTAATCTTGGGCAATTCACTTAATCTTCAGTCTCTTCTGCAAAATGGCGATAGTAATGGTTCCCATCTTTTAGAGACATGATGTTGCAAAGGCATCTAAGGCTCTTAGAATAGGCCTGAACACCTGGGAAAAACAAGAGAAGTTATTTCTTATTATTGTTGCTCCCTAACTAACAGTGAGAACAGTTTCCTTTGAGACCATTTCTCTCATCCTATTCAAGTAGTGTCTAATTCCAGGCCAAGTTCTGGATTGGAGCAGTGATGGCAGACAATCTAATCATTTATGTAAGCATCAATAAGCACACGTGCTAAGCCAAGGTCCCAGTATTGGTCAATTTTCCCTGAATTTGGGTTTTCATAATAACGCCAACTAAAGCTGATCAAGGTCAGGATGTGCAAGAGATGTTTTGTTGTCATGGTCTCCCGGGGGCAAGGCTGCTCCTGGGCTCTGAAGGCTCCATGGTAGAATGTTACCAATGCACTCAGAGTCTCCTGGGCCAAGCCACGTGAATCAAACTGCCCAGAGCCTTTTGCGTAAATCAGTAATCTCCAATGGGGTCCATGCCTTCTCAGGGCCTGACACCCTGGTTTTGCTCTCAACAAACACTAAGAAACTGAATTAGAAATCCAGAGTCGTCGGTGAGCATAGAGCAAATCAATAAGAAGTGGATTATCTTGTGAGGGCAGGGATTTGTGTTCATGCCATTCAGTCTTATATCCTCAAAGCCTAGAACAGTGCCTTGCTCATAATAGGTGCTCATCCAATATTTGCTTGACGAATGAATGGAGGGTCAGAAACAAATAGTGACAGCTCATCTAGACCAGCAGCATGCAACTTAACATGCCAGTTCTATGCCTGTGATAATACCACAGCTGGAGTTTATTTGGTAAAAACTATAATAAAAAGTTCCTAACTTGTGTTTGCGCTAACTTCTGCAAATTTATTTGAATCACAGTATCCAAAACCACTAAGTCTGAGTATACTTAGGGTGAATATATATATAAAATGTGGCCAGGTGTGGTGGCTCATGCCTGTAATCCCAGCACTTTGGGAGGCTAAGGTGGGTGGATCACCTGAGGTCAGGAGTTTGAGACCAGTATGACCAACATGATGAAACCCTGTCTCTACTAAAAATACAAAAATTAGCCAAACGTGGTAGTGGGCGCCTGTAATCCCAAGTACTCCGGAGGCTGAGGCAGGAGAATTGCTTGAACCCTGGAGGCGGAGGTTGCAGTGAGCTGAGATCACGTCACTGTACTCCAGCCTGGGCAACAGAGAGAGATTCTGTCTCAAAAAAAAAATGTATTATGAAAAATGTATCATTAGATTCTATTGGCTGCAGTTAACAGAAAGCATAAAAGCATAATTTGGAATTTTTTTGTTGTTTTTTTTTTTTGAGACAGGGTCTCACTCCGTTGCCCAGGCTGGAGTGCAGTTGTGCAATTGTAGCCCACTACAGCCTTGAACTCCTGGGCTCAGGTGATCCTCCTGCTTCAGCCTCCTGAGTAGCTGGGACTACAGGTGTGAGATACCTGGCTTTTTTTTTTTTTTTTTTTTTTTGGTAGAGATGGGGTCTCACTATGTTTCTCAGGTTTCCCAGGTTAAACAAAACAAGACTCCCATGTTGAGCCTGGCCAAGACAGTGATTCTAATTTATCTGCCTCTCTAAGACCTTTCTACTTGGTCTTCTTTCTGAATTGACAGACTTTTCTCAGTCCATGGGTGACAGGCAGAACTTCTGTAACTGACTCAATAAATTGTGTTATCCTTCAAGTAAGACCTGGTCTACAGGATACAACTCAAACAGGTAACAAACAATACCTACCCACATGCACCCACAGCATCCACACAACAGACATTACACATACGTCACAATGGTGGGTCCTTCTGCAAAAATCTCGTGCAAAAATATGAGCCCTTAAGGTGTATGTGCTCAAATGTTCTCTGCTGTTGTCTTAATGGTGTTTCAGTAACAAATCACCCTGAAACAGTGGTTTGAAAAGTAGCAAAAGTTGATTTTGACTGTAAGTCTGGAGTTAACAGGATCAGCTGAGCAATCCTTGCTTAGGGTTTCTTATGAGGTTGTAACCCGTGGCTGCCTGGGGCTGGGGTTAACTTGAAAGGTTCTTTAGTCACATCTGGCACCCTGACTGGGGAGATGGAACAGCTGGGGCTCCCCAGGCATCTCTCTGTTTCTCTCTCCTGCCTCTCCATGCGTGGCCTCTCCAGCATGGCCGCCTCAGCGCAGCTGGATTCCCGACATGGCACCTGAGGCCTTCAGCCACGAGTGGCCTGCGAACCTCTGCATCTGCTCTTCAGTATCCCATGGATCGGAAGAGGAAAGGAAACTTGTGAATGCTCAGGTTAATAGGGGGCGGCCGAGACCATGGCAGTCGAAAATCCACGTAATGAAGCTGAAAGCCTCCAGCAAGGCATTCAGTATACACGATGTGAGACATCTGCATCCTGTCGGGTTTTCATACTGACATGCTACTTTTTGAGGCATGAGCCCTGACTTCTCCTGGCAGGGCTGGAATGGGGTAAATCTGGGCCCCCAGAGAATTTGGGAGCTGACGATGACCACAGCGGGAGGCAAGATAGGAAGTGGTGTGGGCTCCAGCTGCCTGAATCTAACTCCCAGCTCAGCACTATCTCTGTGGCCTCTCAAGGAAATTTCTCAAACCCTCTTAGTCTCCTTTCTCTCCACTGAAAAATGAGGGTCATGGTAGCACCTACCTCATGGTTTTCGTGAGGAATACATTAGGTAACTCATCAAATTACTTAGAACATTTTTATCACAGAGTAATGCCCCAAAACTGTTAGTTATTATTAACATTTGTTTAACATCTTAAAATTTTTGCCATGAAGCATAGGATTTTTATTGACAAGATTTTGGCCCAATGTTCCCAACTCTCAGAAAGCGATGATGAGAGTATCCATGAGTAGACACGAATAGAGAGAAGAATAAAAATGTTCAGATTGGTTCGACACAAAGACAATTCTCCTTTAGCAATTATGAAGCTATAAAAAGAATGAGAGCAGCATTAGTCTTCTCAACACATTTCCAAAACAAGTTGGCTCAAGGATAAATTACAGTACAGACAAGTACTAAGTACCCTGGAAGCTACCTCCTTTGCACATCCCTATGAAAGTTTCAGGGCTGAATGCATTTTTTGGCAGCAAGAAAATCTGCCAAGCAGGAGTGTGAAAATTGAAATTACCAAGACTGGAACAAAGGCAAACACATTTCACCATTTTAAGGAGGCATCAAGGTTGAGCTTTGCAGCTGTTGTCCTGTATAAAAGAAAATACCAGCCCCTGGCTAGAAAAAAATGGAACATAATTATGTTATGATGAGCTGGGGGGAAATGGAAAAGGAAAATTGTAATGCAAAGCATGATGGATGCTGTTTTGTCGATCTGAACTGCTGGAATGCAGCAGTGGAGCGAAGCGGCATAACGACTCTTTCTTCACTTCCAATTTGGCAGGCAGAAAAGCAGCAACACACCACATCATTTTGTATTTTTTTTCTTAACATAATTATGTCAGATTTGTAGAATGGATCGTAGGGTCATCGGTAATGAAAATAAAACGGATATACCACTTTGAGGCAAAAAGCTGTAGTTCTCTTGAGTAGAGGTTTCTTGTTGCTTATTTATATTTTGAAAATTACGTGGAGGTCTTCTCTTAAGGTCATTTACACGATGGCAAACTATCCATCTTTGAGAACATGGCTTCTAGTAGTATGGATTTATTTACATCAAGTCAGGGCTAATCACATTTTAAATCATGATTTATTTCACAGTCGGGAAGACTCAACTCAAAGCATTCATCAAGGAGACTCAATTTGCTGTTTGTTCTGCAGCAGGTACAGTCTAGTGGCTTGGTTCCACGGCAAGTTAATGGGTGCTCTTCACAGAGCAGAAGATGTAGTATGTTTTATGCACTCTTTGAATTAACATATTTTCTTCTAATAATTTTATAACTGAATCAGTAATCTGAGTGATGATTCAGATATTTTAAACAAATTATTTGAAGCACATGCTTTAAATTTTAATTAATGGGGGATTAATCATTTCTAATTTAACAGATAACTGATAACCATGGATATATGGAGAATATATTTGCCATGCCACATTAAACAAGAACAAGTAATAACCCAAAGAAGGGATATCTGAACCATTTTTATTTAACAGAAATAACAAACAAACATATATTAAATTTGCAGGTTTAAAAAGTAACTTCGAAGTCAAGCATGTGGGATAAATTGGCAGCTGACAGACTGAGGCACAGAGGTCAGTTAGGACATTGTTTCAGTGGTCCAGGAACAAGCCAAGGGGCACCTGAGCCCAGGCAGTGGCAGTCAGTTGGAAGCAACAGGACAGCCTTGATGGACAAAGAAGAAAGACGTTGGAGTAGTGCAGGTGGGGAGCCCTGGAACAAGTCTTTGGATTTAAGACTGGATAGGATGTAAGACTGCATTCAGAATAAACTTTGTGTCTAATATCATTTTTCTTCACTAACGGCTTCTACTGCACTTAAAACTGAACTCATTATTATGACAGCACTTGAGGATTCTGAGTGTCCAGTGCCCGTTATTAATACATTGTTTACTGAGTGCTTCTCCCCCTTCATGCGAGGTCTTTTATCAGTTCATTTAGAACTGCAGACTTTTAAAAAAATCATATAATCATAGTTTTATTAACTATTTGCATATAAATTACTCACAGTTTATATGTATAAAAATTCATTTGCATATAAAACATTGCTGGGAGAAATTAAAGGTCCACATAAATGGAAAAATATACTTATGAGTTGGGAGACTTGATGCAAGTTAAAATGTCAGTTCTCCCCAAATTGATCTATAGATTTAATCTGATTCCAATCAAAGGCCAGTAGACTCTTTTGGCAAAAATGAATGAATTCTAAAGCTAGAATTAGTGAATTCTTTTTTTTTTCTTTGAGACAGAGTCTCACTCTGTTGCTCAGGCTGGAGTGGGTGGTGCAATCTCAGCTCACTGCAACCTCTGCTTCCTGGGTTCAAGCGATTCTCGTGCTTCAGTCTCCCGAGTAGCTGGGATTATAAATGTGCACCTCCATGCCCAGCTAATATTTTGTGTTTTTAGTAAAGATGGGATTTTTCCATGTTGGCCAGTCTGGTCTCAAACTCCTAGCCTCAGGTGATGCGCCTACCTCAGCCTCCCAAAGCTGAAAGACTCACACAGTCTGATGTCAGGATCTCCTAGAAAGCTAAGTAATCAGGAGACAGCATGGTATTGGCGTAGGCATGAACAAATAGATCATTGGAATAGACCAAAGTCCAGAAATAGACTCACACGTAGTCAATGAATTTTTCAACAAGTGACACTGGGACCCAATTTTGAAAAATAGGCAAAAGACTTAGACACTTCAAAAAGAATAAATACAAATGACCAACAAGCGCATGAGGAAATGCTCACATCATTAGTTGCCAGAGAAATGCAGTTTGAAACCACAATAAGGCTCCATTCTACACCCAACAGAATGACTAATATAAAAAAGACCTACAAAACCATGTTTACAAGGATGTGCAGCAACTAGAACTCTCAAATGTTTTGTGAGAGCTCTAGTTGCTCCACATAAATGTCATAAATGTCTTGTACCATCAAATGGCACAACCACTTTGGAAAACTGATGATTTCCTAAAAGTTAAATATATACCTACCCAGTGATTCCACTTGTAGTTTTTGCCCAAGTGAAACAAAAATATATGTTCACAATAAGACACACACAAAATAGTAAAAAACTTGAAACAACGCAAATGTCCAGCAATAGAATAGACAATTTGCAGCAGTCCATACAATAGACTACTAATCAGTAACAGAAAGGAACAAACTACCGACATATACAACAAACTACTGATATTGTGAATCTCAAAAATACTATGTTTAGCAAAAGAAGCTAGACACAAAAGAGTACACGTTGTATGATTCCATGTATATGAAGTTCTAGAACAGGCAGAATAATCTATAGTAACAGTATCAGAAAAGTGGTTGCTTGGAGTGGGAGGGTTGACTGGAAGTGGGCACAAGTGAATTCCTGGGGTGATCAAGACATTCTGTACCTTGATTGAGTGTTGGTTACATGGGTATAGATATTAGTCAAAATGCATTGAATTGCTCACTAAGATCTGCACACATTTCACTGTACGTAAAATTTACCTCAGTAAAAAAAAAAAAAAAAAAAAGCAAAATTCCCCAAGGAATCATAGTTGCTTCTAATATTTACATATAAAATGTCTTTAGAAGCCTTCTAGTCAAAATCTCGCATTACTAATTTAGGGAGCACTAATACAATTCCATATATAAAAACTAAGAAAATGTGGGTGTGGCTGAGGCTGTTATTTCGAGGAAATCTTGAAAACGTTGTTAGTAATCATTTGTAACTACATGTCAATGTCTTCCAATTGGCTGGTGAGAAACCTTAAAATCTCACTTCTCCCAGCCAGTATTTCCAGGGTGTAGTAAGGGAGCAGGACTTAGAATTCTCTTGGTCATTCCCGACTTTTTAAGTCCCTGCTTCCACTGATCTTTTGTCTGTGTTCTAGAACACAGATCTAGATTTTGCTTTCTTTGCTTTGTCCACACTGCTTCTTTTTCTTAGGGCAATACTCATAAAACCAGCATGATTATTTCACTTTTCCAAGGACCACTGATTCAAGGTCCAATTCAGAGACTCTTTGAAAATGTTAAGCAGTGGGGCAGTTTAATATTGCAGCACAGCACATTGAATCATAAACATACTTCCATGGAGCTTTTATTGCCTTTTTTCTTCTCTTTTTGAGACAGGGTCTCGCTGTCACCCCTGCAGGAGTGCAGTGACGTGATCTTGGCTCACTGCAACCTCCGCCCCCAGGTTCAAGTGATCCTCCCACATCAGCCTCCTGAGTAGCTGGGATTACAAGTACACACCACCATGCCCAGCTAATATTTTGTATTTTTAGTAGAGACACAGTTTTGCCATGTTGCCCAGGCTAGTCTTGAACTCCTAAGCTCAAATGATCCTCCCACCTAGGCCTCCCAAAGTGCTAGGATTACAGGCGTGAGCCACCGTGCCCGGCCTCATTTTTTACATTTGATACCCAATCTCTGGCCACATAGCTGGGCCCCCTCTTGTCTACTTTGAATATTTTTCCCATCTCTTCTTTAGCTTGCTGCAATCCCCAATGCTCCTTCTTATTTCATAGTTTCTCTTTTCACTAATCTGGGATAGGCCCTGAAATCTGACTTTCAACATATCAAATAGTCCACTAAGGTATTTTGCTGAGACCCCTGAAAGGAATTGTAAGCTAATAAATATGCTCCTCTTCACGTACTCCCACACAAGGAAATACAGAACATTCTCACAAAGACCTTCCCATTTGAAGGAGAATGGGTGGACAGTGTGAATAATGCAGCTCTGGGGAGAAAGAAGGAAAGCTTTGCGAATGGAAAATCTCATGTATCACCACCAGGTCGTAGAAGAGGCCAGAAGGACTTTCTAGGATTCTTTGCTATGTGGAGAGAATGACTCACAGCCCATAGGAGTGAAGCACACCCTGTGAGGGTGGGTGTTCCAGACGTGACAGTGATGAGTGCTCAGAAGAGACAGCAGGGTCCAGCCCCCAGCTGGCTCAACACTGCCCCCACCCCTACCCCCATGCCCTCAAGTCACATGAAATTTAGTAAAAGGCAACTCTTACTCTACATATTGGGGCTCAGGGGGAAGACAAATGAGTGTCAGATCAAGTGGACAAAATATCAAGGAGATACTTCTCCACGCAAGAGCAGAGCAAAAAGGAGATCCGGGCAGATGGGAACCATCAGAAGCATGTGTAAGATAAAAAGAAATGGCATGCAAATATGAAAGCCCATAACAATAAAAATGCATACAGTATTGCATAGAAATAACAAAGAACCCAATCTGGATGAAAATATAATCTAAAAAACAGAAGTAAACTTCCAAGTGTGTTTCATGATATGAAAGAACTAAAAAGAAGTATATGAACTGAATAAACTAGCTTAATGCTAGAACAAGCAGAGATGAGAAAGAAAGCAGCAGAGAAAAGGAACAATAAAGAAACTTCAAACACAGAGATTAATAAATAACGTAGGAAGAGCAAGAAATCAAACATATATGGCTGGGAAAAAATCCTGATAGAGAAAAGATTTCAGAAAATCACAGTAATTGCAGAGGAGAAATACCAGGAGACTAAAGCAATTAAGGAAAAGATGACAGATTTGAAGGGATAACGACATAAAGATAATTAGAGTTCTGCAAATACGGAACCCAAGACATTGACCAGAAACAATATTCACATATAAAAATGAGTAAAGGATCCCTGTAATGGGGGAAAAATAAAACTCGTTTAAAGGGGTACACAGTGTTTGGGGGGAGATTACACAGAACAATCAATACCTTTAACCTGGTTAAGCTACTAAACTTTAAGACTAAAGACAGAATTCTTCAGGCATTCAGGTAGATAAACAAGTAATTTATAAGGGATAAAAATCAGCCTTGGATTTCTCTACAGCAGCATTCAATGCCAGTAAACACTGCAGTAGAGCAATGCTGGTAATGTTCTGAGGGGCAGAAAGTGAGATTCAAGTAATTATAGCCAGCCAAAGAGTTCTTCAATAGAAAGGAAACAGGAAGTCATACTCAAACATGGAAGAATTTAAGAAATATCGCATATGGCACTTGTTTAAAAAATGACTTGACTATAAATAGAACCAATGATGAGATTAAATTTTTTCATTAATAATAGTGGATAAAATGCAATTTAAAAAGAAGGCCATAGTTATGTCATATAATCACAGAAATAGTAAACTCATATGAACACCACAAAAACTAAGCAACTGGGCTGGGTGCAGTGGCTCACACCTGTAATCCCAGCACTTTGGGAGGCCAAGGCAGGCAGATCACTTGAGGTCAGGAGTTTGAGACCAGCCTGGCCAACAATGGCAAAACCCTGTCTCTGCTAAAAATACAAAAATTAGCCGGGTGTGGTGGCACGTGCCTGTAGTCCCAGCTACTTGTGAGGCTGAGGCAGGAGAATCACATGAACCCAGGAGGTGGAGGTTGCAGTGAGCCGGGATAGCAACATTGCACTCCAGCCTGGATGACAGAGCAAGACTCCGTCAAAAACACAAAAACAAAAACAAAAAATTAAGCAACTGGAGAATGTTTATTGAATTAAGTGTAAATGTTATAAAACTTGACAAAATAGAAAATTAAATATAGCTAATAAAAATGCTGGTGAAGAAAACAAGTGTAAGAATATAATTTCATATTTCATAGCAGAGAATCAATAGTTTTGGGATCTTTTTTTTTTTTTTTGAAATTGACAACAGTGAAGAGAGGTGACTTGTTCCATCAAACACTGAAACATTAAAATGCCTCCACAGAAGTTAAAACAATGTGCTACTGAAGGAAGAATGGGCAACTAATTCACTGGAACAGAATGGAGTCCGTAAACCAACCTATGTTTATATGGGAATTGGGTGTACATAAGGTATGTCACGTGAAATCAACGGGATTATTTAATAAATTATTTTAGAAAAAAGTCTAGATATTAAAAAAAGATAGTATCTTAAAATATGTAACACAAGAAACCCTTAATATTTTAAAATTATAAGAGGTTAAAAAGGGGAAATAAAAGAAAAAATAAAAAGAAGAAATTATAAGCAGTTTCTGAGTAGGGAAAGGACTTTACCATATGACGCTTTATCATATGAAGAAGAAGAAAAATAAAATGATGTTAAAATTGACTACTTGAAATTTTAAACGTTTGTATGTGAAAAACCACCAGAAAAATGATTAAAATTAAATATGGACTGGGAAAGCTTTGCATCATATATAAAATTGACAACTAATATCTTCCATATGTGAATAACTTCTACAGTTCAGTAAGAAAATGAAGGAATAGGCCAGGCACGGTGGCTTATGCTTGTAATCCCAGAACTTTGGAAGGCTGAAGCAGGTCAATCACCTAAGCTTAGGAGTTCGAGACCAGCCTGGGCAACATGGTGAAACCCTGTCTCCACAGAAAAAAAAAAAAAAAAAAGCCAGGTGCTGTGGCGTGCACATGTAATCCCAGCTATTTGGGAGGCTGAGGTTCAAGAATCACTTGAACCCAGGAGGTGGAGGTTACAGTGAGCCGAGGTGGCACCACTGCACTCCAGCCTGGGCGACAGAGCAAGACCCTGTCTCAAAAAAAAAAAAAAAAAAAAGAAAGAGAGAGAGAAAATGAAAGAACAGATCAGTCACAAAAAGAAGGAACAAAAATACTTTCTTTTACTTGAAGATAAATGCATATTTAAAAATACCTGTGAAATACCAGGTCTGTTTTGCTTTTTCCATAGAATTTTTAAAAATTGGATAAAACACAAGGCAGGTGAAGTTTCAGGCAATGGGCACTATAAAGTAGCACAAATTTTTTATTGTTTTTGTCGTTTTGAGACAGAATTTTGATCTTGTTGCCCAGGCTGGAGTGCAGTGGCACCATCTGGGCTCACTGCAACCTCCGCCTCCCGGGTTCAAGCGATTCTCCTGTCTTAGCCTCCTGAATAGCTGAGATTACAGGCTCCCACCACCACACCCAGCTAATTTTTGTATTTTTAGTACAGACGGGGTTTCATCATATCAGTGAGGCTGGTCTCAAACTCCTGACTTCAGGTGATCCGCCCGCCTCAGCCTCTCAAAGTGCTGAGATTACAGGCGTGAGCCATCGAGCCCAGCCAGTAGCACAATATTTTGTGGGGAGACAATTTGGCAGTTTATTGTATCAGAACCTTAAAAAGGCCAGGCACAATGGCTCATGCCTGTAATCTCAGCACTTTGGAAGGCTGAGGCGGGTGAATCACCTGAGGTCGGGAGTTCGAGACCAGCCTGACCAACATGGAAAACCCCATCTGTACTGGGCATGGTGGCACATGCCTGTAATCCCAGCTACTTGGGAGGCTGAGGCAGGAGAATCTTTTGAACCTGGGAGGTGGAGGTTTTGCGGTGAGCCGAGATCGCACCATTGCACTCCAGCCTGGGCAACAAGAACGAAACTTCATTAAAAAAAAAAAAAAAAACCTTAAAAACTATACAGACCCTTTATGCAACAATTTTACCTTCAGGTATTTATCCTAAAGAAATAATTGCCAAGGCAGGAGGATCACTTGAGGCTAGGAATTCAAGGCCAGCCTGGGCAACATAGTGAGACTCCATCTCTACAAAAAATCAAATAAATTATCTGGGCAATTATCCAAGCATGGCAGTGCATGCCTGTGGTCCCAGCTACTTGGAAGACTGAGGTGGGAGGATTGCTTGAGCCCAGGAGTTTGAGGCTGCAGTGAACTATGATAGCACCACTGCACAATACTCAATTATTTGTTATTTTTCAGATTTTTGCCAATCTGATAGTTGAGAAACATCAGAATTACATTTTCTTCTCTATGGATCCACTCATACCACTTAGTATATTCATTTATTCAATAAATATTTATTCAAACATTTATCGAACATCTACTATGTACAAGGACACTGTTCTCTTCTAGGCTTTTGGGCTATATCCATTACAACAGAGATGAAGGTCCCTGCCTTCTTATAAAAAACATAAAATAACAGCAATGTTAAAGTGTTTTAAACTAACTTTTATTTATACCTTTGTCTCAAAAGATGCAAGCTACTGTTGATGAAGGGGAAAAGGTTTTTTATGATAGCTGACTGTATGGCATCATAGGATGGACACTGAACTTGGAATTAAGAAACTTAGACCTGAGCCTGAGCCTTGCCTTTCACTAGCTGTGTAATGTTAAGTAATTCACTTAAATATCACTTGGTTTTATTTCACTATAAAGTGAGGGGGAATTGGACCAGATGGTTTCGGCAGTTCTTCCGCTCTATTGGGATGTGGCTCTATGTTAAACTATTGTACACTGAGACCAAAATGATTAATCTGAGATATGACCCCAAAAGATGTGTAAATGAGGTGCCCACTGATGAGAAATAAAGACCTGTTTGAAGGTGAGGGATCTTGATTTGAACCTCAAAGTCATTAATAGTACAAATGTTACCTTCCTATGTCTCTCCTGTGCTGTGGGTCACATTGCCTCTTATCTGACAGGGTCAGCTTCTGAGGACTGTCTGTGACCAGGGTCTGTTTCATTACTATGCTTTACTTTAATGAGACAAAGGTATTGAAAAAATTTTCAAATGTGAAATGAAAGAAAGCAAAAAATAATTATTTTCAATGCAAAATAATGTTTTGTTTCCAAGAAGATCTCCTACATGGTTTTAAAAATTTTAAAATCTCCTAGTCATTTTTGTAAAATTAAACAAGATACAGGTTACACGCAGCTTTTCCTAGAGGTGATACCTCTGCTCAAAGGCTGTATGATTTGGCCAGATATTGCCAAACTCCCCTCCATGGTGGGTAGTAGCATTCCGCATTCACACCAGTGATATCTGAGTGTGCCTGTCTCCCCACAGCCTCATCACAGAATACATTGGTTTCCTAGTGTAATTTCAATTTGCACCACTCATGTGATGACCAAGGTTGAGGTTCCAGACCCTTTTTGTTGGTTCCTTATTAGAGCACTTTAGATGGAGATGGGGAGTTTTACTTGCTCTAACGGGGGATCGTGGCCTAGTGTAATAACTCATAGGTATGCTTGATGCAGACCAGTGTGCAGGTGAGTAATACCTTGGATCCTGAAAAGTCATAGAAAATTATGGTTTTGTTCATGCTGCTTTTTGGAGAGTGGGTTGGAATACTTTTGCTTTTTCTTCCCATCTTACCATGAACAAATTCTCCAATCCTTTGAGGTACACCTCAACTGTCACTCCCTCTATTTAAACTCCTCATCGCCCCTTTCCAGATTAATCTCTCTTTCACAAAACACTCAACCTTGACCTTTCTTATGGCTCTTACTGTTTGTTTCATGGAGTCTCCTTTTCTGGACACATCTCGTCTCTCACCGGCTGTGAGCTCTGTGAGGGCTGCTGCAGCCTTTGCCTATTCAGCTGTTCCAGAGCACCTTGCATGAAGCAGGAGCTCAAACTGTTGGGGCAGGGACTGCAGAAAAGAGGGAGGGGCTGAAATGTCACAGCCTTGTCTGTCTGGGGAGTCTTGTGTGGTGATAGCTGCATCTCAGGCATGAATTTATTCTCCTAAGCAGTGAGAATATCCACTAACATCCACGGGAAACATATCATTAACCTTCCAGGGGAAACCCCCTCTGAAGCAAGCAGAAAGCCACCTGCTGGGAATGGCACACAGCATGGGGGTTGAAGAGGTATGCGAGGTTAGGAATATAGGAACCAGAAGTCTGATCTATATGGAAAATAGCAGCTCATTAGCACGTGTTAAGCATGGGCCAGGGTGGGTCCCCTGTCAATGCTGCTGGGTGTTTGGTCGCTGGGCGGGACCCACCCCACTGTGGCCAGTCTTGACAGGCTGTTGGCTTGGCAGGCGTGGGGGAGCCCTCCTGTTTCCTCAATGATAAAATGACACTGTCTCTTCATTCTCACCCATGCATCTTCAGATTCCTTTTTTTCGGAACCCATATTCGGCAAGAACACCTCTGGTTTTTACTGTTTTTCAAACAGGCTTCCCTGCCGGGAAGAAAATTTGGCAACCCGTTGACAGGAATATTGCCATACACTTGGCAATTACATTCAGTTTAAAAAAAATAGTGCTTATTTTGTCAATTATAAAAATAATACATACTTATAATAGAAAATTGGGAAGCATTAAAAACTAGAAAGGAAGAAATAATTATCCGTGACTTCACTGCCTAGAACACCCACTGTTAACGTTTCAGTGGATTTCCTTCCAGTCATTTTCTATGAATATTTATGTCCTTGGATTCATTTTCCGGGTATACTCTTCATCTTGCACTTTTCTTTTCTTCTTTTTTTTTTCGAGATGGAGTCTTGCTCTGCCGCCCAGGCTGGTGTGCAGTGGTACAATCTCGGCTCACCACAACCTCCGCCTATGGGTTCAAGTGATTCTCCTGCCTCAGCCTCCTGAGTAGCTGGGATTACAGGCACCCGCCTCCGCACCTGGCTAATTTTTGTAGTAGAGATGGGGCTTCACCATGTTGGCCAGGCTGGTCTCAAACTCCTGACCTCAAAGGATCCGCCTGCCTCTTGCACTTTTAACTTAAAGTTGTAACATGGGCATTTGTCCAGAATGGATGAACTTTGGAGATATTTAGTATCTGGCTTTTTACATAAATCCTTCATCGACATCAGTACAATGAAAAGTATACATATTTTTCTATTCACAACAATAGAGACTCATTGTAACAAAAAAGCAAAGATCGCAGGAATATGTAATTTAGAAAGCAAGTTCCTTACACTCCCTCCTCCCCAGATATAATCATCATTATTGGTTAAGGTTTTCTTTACATATATTAATATTTATATATGTAAATGCATGAGCAATTTTTATTTTTCTTAATGGTTACATTGTGAAGTCATCAGAAGATAGGGAAGTATGCAGAATAAAATGGGAACAGCTCCTGGATTCCCAGCCTCAGCCTCCACTCTCTTCCCTAGAGGAAATAACAGTGAAGGATTTGAAAAGTATTCTTCCAGCTGTGTTCCAAGGCCTTTATGCACATACATACACACGCTGCTATGTGTTGTTGATGCATGTATTTCTTCCATGTTGTGGCTGCATGTATTCCTTTGCATATTGTCAGTGGCTGCTTTTGCACTGGAGGAGCAGAATTGAGTATGTGTCACAGAGAGTGCTGCTCTCAAAGCCACATGACCTTCACCCCCTGGTTTCATGCCCACGAATATGTTACTTTACATGGCAAAGTGGCTTTGCAGATTAATTAAGGTAAATGGACTTTAAAATAGGGAAGTTATCCTGGGTTTTGAAAGTGGGTCCAGTGAAATCACATGCGCCTTTACAAGCAGAAGAGGAAGGCAGAGAGATTTGAGGCCTGGAGGGCTTGTGCTTGAAGGGCCGGTGGCGGGAAGCAGGGCTCTCAGTCCTATAGCCACAAGGAGCTGTCTTCTGTCCACAGCCTGAATGGTTCTTCCCCAGAGCCTCCACACAAGAGCCCAGCCGGCCAATACCTTGATTTCGGGCATGTGAGACCTCGAGCAGAGAATCCAGCCATGCTCTGCCAGCTTTCTGACCTGTAGGGTGGAGAGAAAAGAAATCAGGTTGCTTTAAGTCACTGTGTTTGTGGTGACGTGTTATGCAGTGTAGAAAACAATACAGGTTTGTTTGTTTAGTATTGTAGATGCTTACTATCTGGCTCTTTACAGGCAAAGTGCTGGATTCCCTTATTTCCTTTTTAAGGGCTTCTGAACACTCCATGGTGTATTTCTACCATAATTTATTTGACCACTAGAAGACAAAGTTTTCTCAGACATTCAAGAAATGTAGCAACAAAGTCTTTGTGCACGTGACTAAATACCTCTTTAGGACTGATTTCTAAAACACAAGTTCTTGTTTTATTTTTATTTTTTATTTCTTGAGATGGAGTCGCACTCTGTCACCCAGGTTGGAGTACAGTGGCATGATCTTGGCTCACTGCAACCTCCGCCTCCAGGGTTCAAGTGATTCTGGTGCCTCAGTCTCCCCAGTAGCTGGGATTACAGGTGTGCACCATCACGCCCAGCTAATTTTTGTATTTTTAGTAGAGGTAAGGTTTTGCCATGTTGGCCAAGTTGGTCTCAAACTCCTGACCTCAGGTGATTCACCTGCCTCGGCCTCCCAAAGTGCTGGGACTGCAGGCATGAGCCACTGCGCCCGGCCTAAAACGATGATTTCTGATTCAAGGAGCATACCAATTTTAAATTTTGTTAGACACTGCCAAATTGCCCTCCAGAGAGGTGACAGATAAGCTGAGGTATATGAGGTGCTGCTTAGACAGCAGGTACCAGGATGGCTGGTCAGGCTTGGGAAAGCTCTGAGACTTGGAGTCCTCCGGAAGGTTGCAGAGTCCATTAACAAGGCTCTCTCATGGACCTGGAAAATGGCAGAAAGTTTGCATCTAGAGCCCTCTCTTGAAGCCTTCCAGCATCACTATCAAGTCTAAAGCAAGTCTGCAGCACAGAGTTAAGCGCTGACTGTACGTGGATCGTTTCTGTTCACTTTAAGTCATGTGATGCTCATGGCTAATGGGTGAGGAAGGCCTTATCAACCCTGTTTCAAATGGAATCTGCCACGTGCAGCAGTCTGTCTCCTGAAGGTGGCACAGATGAGCTTTGAACCCAGTTGCTGAGAATCTAAAATCCAATCTCCACCACCCCACCAGAGGGGCAAGTCTATCTCCTGCCCCTTCTGAAACAGCCTGCCCTTCAGAGCAGGCTTTTGCTGAGTGAGAACCGAGCTCAGGAGTGTTCCTGTTCTATTTTCTGGTTTGGATGCTGGTTGTGGAGGTGAACTCACTGTGTGAGAATTCACTGGCCTGCCCCATTTGTGAATGTTTTGTATGTATGCTATACTTTGATTTTTAAAATTTGCTTTAGGAAACAAATCAAAAGATTAGATTGTCCACCTCATACAGCAAAACAAAGCATCTGCCCCCAACATCTGTGGTGGGAAATGATTTCCTTCTGAGACAGACAGCACCAGCAAAAAGGACTATATCCTTCTCTTCCACCCATGTCACTCATTTTCTAACAGAGACCATGCCACATGGCTGCTCTGCTCAGCAACTCCTCACTTCCTGGGCCCCAGCCCTGGCCCCTTTGTCTCTCAGTGCTTTCCAACAGCCTTCCTGCCTCAGCCAGCCTTCACTTACCAGTTGCTGACCCCATGGAGCCATCATATAACTCTAGGCCTTCATCCACTTGGGATCCTCTACCCAAACGCCCTAGGTTTGCTAAGAAAGTTCCTAACCTAACAGGAAACCAAGTACCTACCACAGGTTGTCACTTATAAGTGGTTGCTAAACAATAAGAACACATGGACACAAAGAGGGGAACAACAGACACCGGGGCCTACTTGAAGGTGGAGGCTGGGAGGAGGGGGAGGATCAGAAAAAATACCTATGGTATGGGTACCATGCTTATTGCCTGGGTGATCAAATAATCTGTATGCCAAACCCTCATGATGCAATTTACCTATGTAACAAATTTGCACATGTGCCTATGAACCTAAAATAAAAGTTAAAAAAAAAGAAAGTTCCAAACCTCACACAGTACGTGGTACATACTAGGCACCTGACATTTGATGACCAAATGAATGAACAAACCGTTACTCTGAGTCTAAACAGCCTCCAACAGACCACCCCCACTGCCGACAAGCTTATTCGTGGGCTCAGTTAGATTTCTTACATCAATTTGATCCCAAATCCTTGACCCACTGGCTTTATTTCTTCACAATGAGGTCACATGCACCAGACAACCATCAGTTCACCTTCCCAAGGAAGTCTCTTCTGGAATCTCCTGAACCACTGCACTGGATGCCACTGGATGGCATCACAGCTTTTCTTCTAGAATCTCTTCAACGTCATCTTGATGATGCCGTTTGCATCTCTCTACATTGGACCTACTATTTCCTGTATCCCCCATATTGTCTTCTCACTTGATTTAGTCTTTCATTTTGTTTGAGAACATCCTTCAGGAGTTTCTTGAGAAAGAATGTGTGGGATGTAAATATTTTGAGAACTTACATCTGCAGGTGTCTTTATTTTACCCTTGCCCTTGGTTGGTAGCTTGGCTGAGGAGAGAGGTCATGTGGGCAGGAGGTGGTTTTCAGGTGGAATGGAGGGCATGTTACTGCTCCTTTGCCAGCTGAGTTCTACCGTTGCTCTTTAGAAGCCCTTGGCACCTTCCCCCTCTCTCTCATTCCCTCTGTCACTGTGTGACCTCTGCACAAACAGGCTCCCCTTCACCTCTGCCATGAGTGGAAGCTCCCAAGGCCTCCCCAGGAGCAGATGCTGGCACCATGCTTCCTGTGCAGAATGCAGAACCATGAGCCAAATATACCTCTTTCCTTTACCAGTGTCCCAGCTCAGGTATTCCTTTGTCACTAACTAAGACAGATACCTGTGTCATAATCTCTGGAACCTGTGATCTTGTTACTTTACATGACAAAAGAGACTTAGCAAATGGGACTAAGTTAAGGATTTCAGAATTGGGAGATTATTCTGGACTATCTGGGTAGCCCAATGTGATCACAAGGATCCTAATAAGAGAAGCAGGAGGGTCAGAGAAGGAGGTGTGAGGATGGAAGCCAGGGCTAGGGTGGGGAGAGGGAGACAGACATGACAATGTTAACCTGCTGGCTCTGAAGATGGAGGGAGGGGCCACGAGCCAACCAATGCTGGTGGCCAGTAGAAGCTAGAAAAGGCAAGAAACAGATTTTCCCCTGGATCCTCCAGAAAGGAGCACTGAACAGCCAACACCTGGATTTTTAGCCTTGTGAAACTCATTTTGGATTTCTGACCTCCAGAATTTATAAACTTACGTTGTTTTAAGCCACAAAATGTGTAGTTCTTTTTTAATAGCAGCAACGGGAAATGAACACAAATGCATTCTGTCATTCTGGTTCTTGATCTTCTCTTTCTCTGTCTCTGCATTCTTGTGGGGCCTCTGTCTCCAGCGTCCTAAGGTTGCATGATGATGTGCCTTGGTGGGGCACTTGGTGGGCCCTTTCAATGTGGACACTCATCTTCTAGTTGCCAGATTCCTCCCCCTCTGTCCCCATCCATCTTTGGGCTTCCTCTGTTCTCTTTTTCTGAAACTCTTATTATTTGGATACTGAGCCTCATGGACCAGTCCTTTCAGGTTCTGAACTTTTCTCCTTTATTTTCCAACTCTTTCTCTTTCTGTCTACCTTCTGCCCTTTTATCTTCTAAAGCTTCTTTTGAGCTTTTCATTCCAGCAATCATGATTTTAATTCCCAAGAATTCTTTTTGGTTCTCTTGATGTTTATTTCTATTACATTCTGCTGTGTTTCGTGGTTGCAATATCTTTTTTTATCTTCCTGGGGATATTAATGACTTTTCTTAAAAAAAAAATGCTTCCTGTGAAAAGCTCTTCTCCAAATTGCCATTCTCTGTTTGTCTATATCCTGGGCCACATCCGTCTCCATTCTAGTCCCACCTTTCGTGTTAGAGATTTTCCTCTCATCGTCTCCACACACCCAGGAGTGGGATACTAACACACGTATTGGAAACTGCAGGCGTGACTGGCCTGCCAACCTGGAGCTTGGCAGGAGCGTGCTGTGCTGGGTCATCTCACTGGGGTAGTCCCTGTGCTATCCCTAAAATTCCATCCAGAAAGATCCTCCAGTTTGTGGCCTCAGGGTGAAAACTTCCAAAAACTGATTAGGAAAGATGGCTAGAGACTTCAGCATCCAAAATACACATAATCTTTTACTTAGATGTGTTGGGATGACAACGCTGACCTCAGCTGTGCTGCTGCTGCTCCCGGTGCAAAAGACTCACTTTTTATCCTCTCCCCAAAATAAATCTCTCGTCTTCTGCTAGGTTGGGAGAAGAACAATCACCAAAAATGCAGAGTGGGGAGCGGGCCTGAGTGTTGGACCTCTCCTTAAACAAACCTTCCTGCAGCCTCCAGGTCATCATCCTTGTCACCTCTACTGCCAGAGACATCGAGTGCCTTGAGGTCCTGGGCTTTCCAGGGATTCTGTGGGGTAAGTCCGGCTGAGCTTCATCTTTCTCCATTGCCAGTCTTCCTGGGGCTGCCAGGTGTGTCATTTCCATGCTCCCTCTGCATTCCAGCTTCCAGGACTGTGCTGCCGTGCCTCCTCTCCTTTAAAGCAAGTCTTCTATCATCACCAGCGAGGGGCCATGGAAGGAGCAGACTAGACTGCTCAATCTGCTGTCTCCACCTGGCGGACCTACCATGTGATTCACCTACAGACAGTTGGTTTGTTTTTGTTTTTTGTTTTTTTTTTTGACACTGAATTTCGCTGTTGTTGCCCAAGCCGGAGTGCAGTGGCTCGATCTCGGCTCACCACAACCTCTACCTCCCGGGTTCAAGTGATTCTGCTGCCTCAGCCACCCGAGTAGCTGGGATTACAGGAACCCACCACCACACCTGGCTGATTTTCTACTTTTAGTAAAGACGGGGTTTCTCTATGTTGATCAGGCTGGTCTGAAACTACCGACTTCAGGACCACCTGCCTCGGCCTTCCAAAGTGCGGGGATTACTGGCATGAGCCACTGCCCCTGGCCAAGAATTGGTTTTTAATACTTCCTTCCTCCATACAACAGAATTCTTTTCAATAATGATCATTAAACAAAAGGAATAATAATAATGTCCAGAAAAGAACTGCTGTAGATAGTGAAAATTTTTTTATTGAACTTTGTATATGTAATCATGCTGGCACATATGTTAAAAAAAGGTAAAAAGTCATGGATTAATATTTTTTAATCATAATTTTTAAAGGGGATTATTTTACTGCAGTTCACACACTGTTTCATTATTTTACATTTTAAATAGAAATAGCTGGGCAGATCACCTGAGGCCAGGAGTTTGAGACCAGCCTGGCCAACATGGTGAAACCGCGTCTCTATGAAAAATACAAAAATTAGCCAGGCGTGGTGGCACATATCTGTAGTCCCAGCTACTTGGGAGGCTGAGGAGAAGAATCGCTTGAACCGGGGAGGCAGAGGTTGCAATGAGCTGAGATCGCACCACTGCACTCCAGCCTGGGTGACAGAGTGAGACTCCAGCTCAAATAAATAAATAAATAAATAAAAATTTTAAACAGAAATAAAAACTTCAAGTTACCTATAAAAGAATAACAGAACTGAAGTAATTCAAGTTCTGTTTCTTCCCCTGCAGAATCACTGTTAGCATTGTTTATTTTGAATCTACTGCTTAAAAGCAGGAACGTGTTGTGTGCAGACCATTGACAGGTTGGAAATAGGAGTTCAGAGAGTGCTTACATGATTCCACACTTACAAGGAATGTATGTAGCTGAATCTGCCGGCACTGGGGGCCAACCTTGTAACTGGGAGTTCTCTGAATTAACTTCCATTAGCATGCATTCTTGATTAAAGGGTAAGTAATAAACATGCGCTAACTCAAAGTGTGCACATACACACTGAAAATGTAGCATGTTTTATTACATATTGATTTTATATATTTTCTTAAGTATACATTTATTCTATATATAAATTTGAAATACATACATAATGTGAGTATATATGTGTGTGTGTGTTTATATATATATATAAAATGTCTCCATTGTCAATGCCTCCTCATCCTTGAATCTAGGGAAACTGTTTCCACTGCACTGCCCTTAGGACATATGTCACATTCTGGAAATTCTAAAAAAATATTTTTAATGAAAAATTCTTTGACCACCCACTGTCCTCCAGATAAAAGCAGGAAGCTTTTATCTGTGTTCTCTTAATATACATATTTAACGGAGTCCTCTTCTGGGTCATGTTGGCTCACTGCCACCAGGTCAGGCAAGTCCATGTTACCAGCACCTTCAGTTTAATGCTGAATTCAAAAGCCCTCCTCTGATTAAGTTCAGGAGCAGCTTCCGCGCCCACCCAGCTCCGTGAGAGTGGATGATTTCCCTGGCCATATGGCAGGTGGAGGGAGTGATTAACCCCCTGTGAGGCCTCTGTGTTCCTTGGCTCTGCCGGCTCCTCCCTCCTCGAGCAGCCCGAGGCCCACCTGTGAATCTTGAGCATCTGCCGGCAGGCCCAGCCTGGTCATCGGCAGCTCTATGGCTGCTGTGTGTCTGTATTTGTATGACTGTATTTTATAAGACAGCTGCCCCCTTACTTTTCTGCCTCAGCTTTTGAACTTTCCTTTGCACGTTGTCACCAGTGATAAAGCTGATGCTGTCTCTAAGGGCGGGTGAAGCTGACAGCCCTTTTTCACCTGGCTTCATCCAAGGCCCATCCGCAGTCCTGGGCCTGAGTGAGCAAGGGACCCTTGCTTTTTTCTTTTTTAAATGTGGATATGCAACTAAATGTTTTATTTTCTACACTGTCCTGGAAGAAGCAATAGGTCAGCCAGACCAGAGGCCCTCTTGAATATATAGCCTCTAGTTAACCGTCTTACAGAAAACTCAAACTCTTTCCCTTCATCATATCATCTTTTTCTCCTACAACTTTTATTTTAACAAACTTCAAATACACCCCAAATGTTAAAAGAATAATACAATGAAAAACGATATAACCTGTCAATTCACCAACTGTTAACATTCTATCACATTTTGTTTTAGAATTTTCTCTCTTCATATACACACACATACACACATATACATTTTAAAACATCATTTGAAATTAAATTTCAGTCATCATATTCTACCTGTAAATACATCAACATGTATTTCTTAAGAGATATTCTCCTGCACAAAACTCAGCAAATTTAACATTATTGATACACAGCATTGCTTAATACATAGTTTATATTCAAATTTCCCCAATTGTACCAACAGCATTCTTTACAGATTTATTTGATCAATAACTTAATCAAAGATGGCTTTCATTTGCTGTGCTTCTTCATCTCCTTTAAGCTAGAATAGTTCCCCTTCATTTATGTGCACCTGTGTATGTGTTTTGTGACATTAATATTTTTAGAGCCCAGGCTAGTTGATTTCCAGAATGTCCTGGATTTGAGTTTTCCTGAAGCTTATTTGTGATTAAATTTGGGTTCTTGAAAAGAATACCAGAGAAGTGATCCTCTGCCCCCAGTGTAACTCAACAGGTGGGACATGAGGCCTCTTTGCTCCTTTATTGACCAAATTAGGATTGCTCTGGCTGGGCACGTTGGCTCACACCTGTAATCCCAGCACTTTGGGAGGCCGAGGCAGGCAGATCACTTGAGGTCAGGAGTTCGAGACCAGCCCGGCCAATATAGTGAAACCCTGTCTTTACTAAAAATACAAAAATTAGTCGGGTGGGGTGGCACACGCCTGTAATCCTATCTAGTCAGGAGGCTGAGGCAGGAGAATCACTTGAACCTGGGAGGCGGAGGTTGCAGTGAGCTGAGATCACGCCAATGTACTCCAGCCTGGGCGACAGACCAAGACTCCGTCTCAAAAAAAAAAAAAAAAAAAAAAAATAGGATTGATCACTTCATTAAGGTATCAGTAGAGGTAGAGATGCAAAGAGCCCTCCCTCTTTGCAAGAAACCAGGCTTTTAAATCCTTTCTTGCATTGTAGTTTCTATCCAAGTGCTATGCACATAGTAACTGACAGTCAAAATAGAAGAAAAGCAAATATCTGTTGGGCTTTCTCTCTTTTTTTTTTTTTTTTTGGAGATGGAATCTCGCTCTGCCACCCAGGCTTGAGTGCAGTGGTGCGATCTTGGCTCACTGCAAGCTCTGCCTCCCAGGTTCACACCATTCTTCTGCCTCAGCCTCCCAAGTAGCTGGGACTACAGGCACCCACAACCACGCCCAGCTAATTTTTTGTATTTTCAGTGGAGATGGGTTTCACCATGTTAGCCAGGATGGTCTCGATCCCCGACCTTGTGATCCGCCCGCCTTGGCCTCCCAAAGTCTGTTGGACTTTCTCTACAGGTCACATATAATATCTCACTTAATTCTGTCAACCTGAGAGTCATCCTTATCCCCATTTTACAGATGAGGTAGTTGATGCTGAGAAAGATTAGGTGGCACCCTAAGAGGTATACTGGGAGTCAGACGCATGATCTGTGTCATTTCCCTGCCCTACCCTAACGAGAAGTCTGTTCCCATCTCCTTAGTCTGGGGCAGTGGAAATGGTGCCTGACTTGTTTCTGTAAACTTTGGCAATGGGAATACCCTGGGACTCTAAAAACCTCCACTGGCCAGACATGGTGGAAAGTGTCTTTAAAACCATGTCAGAGCTCCTGTTTCCAAAGCAGATGTTTGGGTCAGCACTCATTTATTACTTGCTGACATCGAGTAACCTCTTAAATCCTGAAAATTCTAGTTTTGAGAAATCAGACTGTCACTAACAAGTCAGCATGTCAGAATAAATAAAGCAGAAAATTGAAGCACGTTATGTTGGCTTTCCCAAAGGCATTCTAGAGATCACTAATAGAGCACTCAAAGGCATGAAAAGGCGGGGCTGCTCATGGCCTCTTGGCATCCCAGCTCCCTTTCTTTCACATAGAAATAGGACCTCCCATTTTTAGCTGGGCAGATGGCTGCCCATATGGCTGCCCAGAATAAGAACTACATTTCCCAGCCTTCCTTATAGCCAGGCTCCATCATGTCGGCACACCATGTGAGCCACATGTACAATTCCCAGCTACATCCTTAGAGGAAAGAGGCCTGTCCTCCCTCTCCCCCTTTCATCTGGAGCATAGAAGGTGGACGAGGTGAAGACTGTATTGTAAATATAGCAATGGTGGAGGTGAATAGGGAATGCCTTGTGACTAGGGACATGGCTGGGTGGAACACAGATGTGCAAGGGTGAGTGAGCCCCACATGGGACCATGTGGATGGGGCCGTGTCCTGGGATGGCTGAAGGAGCTGGGGTTTCTCGCTGAAAAGTCTCTTACCAGCCCTGAACTGCTCATGCCCATACTATTATGTAAGAGAAATACACATCTTTCTTTCTAAAGCCACTCTGATTTGGGAACATTGTTTAGGACAGCTGAACCCATGTCCAAACTAACACCCCAGGCCAAATCAACTTCATCTTCTCCCAACTGTCCTAGTCCACTTACACTGCCATTCTAAGCACAGCTGGCACCTCCACACATGCTTTTGCTGATGAGCCTTGCATAGGCCATTTCCTCTCTTCCCCTCTCTTCCTCTGCCTGGTAAACTCCTGCTCAACCTTCCACACTCCACCCAGATACCCACTCCTCCTGGAGCCTTCCCTACCTCCTATCCCTTGCCAGGCAGGATTCATTACTTCCTCCTCTTTGAGCCTATATGAAACTGTCTGTAGCTCTCTTAGCATTTACCATGTGGTGCCCTAATTATTTGCTGCTGTGTTGATCTCTCAAACTAGACTGCAGTTTCCTTAGAATCAGGGACCTAATTTCCTGCAGGTTTGAATCCCCAGCACTAACTTTGTAAAAGACACTAGGAAATCTTTGGTGACTGGATGAATGAACACAGATGATATAATTACATGTGTACCCATACAGATCCTCATTCTTTTAAAAAGTGTTTCCTTCTTTGCTAAGACAACACTTGTGAATAGCACACCCATTCCTCCTACAGAAACTCAATGAGCACAGATCTACTATTACATAATACATAAGCCAGGGGATTCATTATACATTGCGTGAAAACCTGCTTTGCAGATTTGTCAGGTCTCCTTAACAAAACAATCCTGCC
Source organism: Pan troglodytes (assembly GCF_028858775.2). Classification (NCBI taxonomy): domain Eukaryota; kingdom Metazoa; phylum Chordata; class Mammalia; order Primates; family Hominidae; genus Pan; species Pan troglodytes. The sequence goes on along the minus strand of NC_086015.1, from coordinate 131,078,136 downwards.
ATAGACTCACCCGCTCTGGTATTGCAGCGACTGCAGGATTTTAAATCAAAGCCTTTTCTCAGTCTCTCTCTGTCTTCTTTCAGCTCAGAGCAGGCAATCTGGACTGCAGTACTAGCAGTTTCCAGAAAATGCTCAGGCGTGCTCACAGCTAACAAAGAGATGAGCGCTATTTCCTGCCCTGGAACACTGGAGAGTTCAAGGGCTTCTGAGGCTAGAGTGTTCTGATCCAGTGAGTGTCATGCTTTGCTTTGATTCTGTGTCAGATATCACACCAACTCCAGCAAGTCTGCAGGTGCATTTTATACTAATTTTGTACTAACACTAATATTGTTATTCAAAATTAATTTTCCCTGTCTAGAAATATAATTCTAGCATTTTCTAGGTTTTGACACAACTTGTATGCAAGTCTTAGAACCCTTCCATGCCCATGGCACGCTGCTGGATGTGTCTCAGAACTCATCTGGAAACCCTCTGGGACTGAATCTGCCCCATTTTAAACACTCCTGTAGATGGCCTCTCTGTTCTCATGTTGAGAATGGATTTTATTTTTATGGAGATTTATCTTAAATATCCTTAATTTGTAAAAATCCTGAAATTATTCTCAGAAAAAAATCCACTGTCTAGCTCATCCCTCTAACTGAGGATTTTAAAAATTAACTGAGAACATGGATTCCCTTCTCTGGGCATGCATTACTAAAGTCCATAGAATGCCTATATTATCCATTTACGTGCTTTTTGCTTAATTTTCTGTCTCCTTGAGCTAATACATAAGCTTCAATAAGAGTGGGCACCTGTTCATTCTTGCTGTATCCCCAACACCTGGCATGTGGGAGGCACTGGATTGATCTGCAGAGTGAATGCATGATCGTGTCTTCTTGTGTAGATGCCTTTGCTGCCTCAGGTGATCACTTGAGTGGGCCATGCCTGGGCTATTGGAAAAGCAAGGCTTGTTTTGAGTGCTTGTCGCCCTGCTGTCTTCACTCCTCCTCCTTCCCTCTGTCAAGCATGTGGCACCAGGCTGACCCCCAGGCCTCTGCTCTTGCCATCAACGCATGCTGTCTCCCCTTATGGTTCAAGATTTTTGTTTTGTTTCCCTGATTTCTTTCAAGCATCCCCTCAGGTTAATTAGATTAACCAATTTGTCCATAAGATGGATCATTTTGAATGCCTTAACTACTTTGGACAAAAATTAAGATTGGCTGGGTGCAGTGGCTCACGCCTGTAATCCCAACACTTTGGGAGGCCAAGGCTGGTGGATCACGAGATCAGGAGTTCAAGACCAGCCTGGCCAAGATGGTGAAACCCTGTCTCTACTAAAAATACAAAAATTAGCCGGGCGTGGTGGCAGGCACATGTAATCCCAGCTACTCGGCAGGCTGAGGCAGAGAATTGCTTGAACCCAGGAGGCAGAGGTCGCAGTGAGCCAAGATCGTGCCACTGCACTGCAGCCTGGGTGACAGAGCGAGACTCCATCTAAAAAAAAAATTAAGGTTATTTTCAGAAGATAGTGGCAAAGATATGTTTTTCAAAAGGGACTAAATCAGGACAGTCTTAAGTAAGCAGACAAGGAAGGCTGTCAGTTTCTTATGTAACAGTGATATCAGGGGACAAGGATATCATTGATACAATGATACTGTTGTTACATACGGAGAGAGAGAGAGAGAGAAGAGGAGAGAGAGTGCATACTGCCAAGTTTTCAACAGACACAGAGTCCCATTCAACAGATATTTATTAAACCTCTACTCTGCACCAGGTGCTCTTCTAGATGCTGAGGACAAGACAGACAGGGTCTCTGTTCTCTAGGAACATCCATCCTACATCAGCACTGTCCAGTGGAAATAGAGTGGGAATCACAAATGCAAGCCACATGGGGTTCTAAAATTTTCTAGTAGGACTGGACAACATAGCAAGACCCTATCTCTATAAAATTAAAAATTAGCCAGCTGTGGTGGCATGTGCCTATAGTCCCAGCTATTTGGGAAACTGAGGTGGGAAGAGCGCTTGAGCCTGGGAGGTCCATGCTGCAGTGAGCTGTGATTGTGTCACTGCACTCCAGCATGGGTGACAGAGCAAGACCCTGTCTCAAAAAACAACAACAACAAAAATTCTAGTAGACACATTAACAAAGTAAAAAGAAACAAATGAAATTAATTTTAATAATAAATTGTGGTTAACCCAATATATCCAAAGCATTCTCATTTCAACATACAATCAATATGAAAATGATTAAGACATTTTACATTTTTTTTTTAGGCTAAGTCTTCAAAATCCAGTGTGTATTTGACACAGCACGTCTCATTTCAAACAAGTCATACTTCAGGTGCTCATAGCCATCAATAGCTAGTGGCTACCACATCAGACAGTGCCATTCTAAACAATAAGCAAGCCAATAAATACAGATATAATACATAATAAAAATGTATATAAATAGGCCAGGCTCAGTGGCTCACGCCTGTAATGCCAACACTTTGGAAGGCTGAAGTGGGTGGATCACGAGGTCAGGAGATCAAGACCAGCCTGACCAACATGGCGAAACCCTGTCTCTACTAAAAACACAAAAAATTAGCCAGGCATGATGGTGGGTGCCTGTAATCCCAGCTAATCAGGAGGCTGAGGCAGGAGAATCGCTTGAACTTGGGAGGCGGAGGTTGCAGTGAGCCAAGGTCGCACCATTGCAGTCTAGCCTGGATGACAGAGCAAGGGTCGCTCTCAAAAAAAGAAAGAAAGAAGGAAGGAAGGAGGGAGGGAAGGAAGGAAGGAAAGAAAAGAAGAGAAATTTTTCTTCTTTTTTTGAGACAGAGTTTCACTCCTGTTGCCCAGGCTGAAGTACAATGGCGTGATCTCGGCTCACCACAGCCTCCACCTCCTGGGTTCAAGCGATTCTCCTGCCTCAGCCTCCCCAGTAGCTGGGATTACAGGCATGTGCCACCACGCCTGCCTAATTTTGTATTTTTAGTAGATACGGGGTTTCTCTGTGTTGGTCAGGCTGGTCTCCAACTCCCAACCTCAGGTGATCCGCCTGCCTCGGCATCCCAAAGTGCTGGGATTACAGACATGAGCTACTGTGCCCGGCCATGAAAGAAGAGAAATTAATTCTAAATGTTACTACCCTCCATACCAGCTTTGCCTGACTAATTGGCTCCCTTCCTATCTAGGCTGCCATCTCTTCATAATCTGACTTGGTTGTGCTACTTCAATACAGCAGCCTTTTCACACCTGTCACAGTGCTCCCTAGGTTTTGGTTTCATCTCCAAATAAACACAGAGAGCTTTAACTTAGAGGTAGAACTACCTGTTGTTTCAAACATTTTTGAACTTGGTCTTTGTGAACTGCTTTTGGTGCCACAATTTTGTCTTTTCTAGCATTTTGTTCTTTGTCACATGCCCAGGTCCTCCCAGACCTCTCTTCTTATGGTCCTCCCAGCACCGTCAGGCAGTAGCCCAGATGTGGATTGGTACACATCCCTCTACTCGGCTGAAAATTTGCATGTTCTTGTGTTGACATATCACATTATATCCTGAGGCAGAAGAAAACTAAAAGATTCTGAAGGATTGAAAGAGTTTTCTGCTGCAGTAGCAACAGTTCAAATACCATATTAGTCAGGGCAAGTAACGCTAGCTGCCGTCATAGACAAACCCAAATCTCATTGGCTTAACCCAACTAAGAGGTTATCTCTTATTTGCTTCACAGACCAATGCAAATTGTTGGTGGTGGCAGGGGTTACTCTGCTCCATGTAGTCATTCAAGGACCCAGGCTCTTTCCATTGTGCAGCTCCACACCATCTAGGAATCCTCCACTCTTCATCTAGTTGGTAGACAAGCGACAACACAGAGAGAGAGGTTTTCTAGGTCAGGCCTGGTCACAGTACATAGCACTTCCCTCCACGCTCCATTGGCCAGAAGTCAGCCTCACAAGCCCAAGAGGCTACAAGGGTGTCTGGAAAATGTAGTCTAGCAGAACGGCCATGGGGAAGAAGCTTGGCGATCCCTGCCACAAATATGGCTTTAATACGTCATGGAAATCACAGCTTTGTCCAAAGCTGCACAGCTAAGTGAGCCAGGGATGGTTTGAAAACCATAAAGAATGGATTTGTTCTTAGGGGGACACTCTGCCTTAAGTTGCTTTGCTAATAATTATTTAAATCCCAGCATCTGAGAGTCTAGAGAGACTGGAGAGTTACTTGTTATGGTTTTCTAGTAGTTGCACGGTTTCATTTTCTTTTCTTCTTTTTTTTAAGAGACAGGGTTGGCTGGGCGCGGTGGCTGATGCCTATAATCCCAGCACTTTGGGAGGCAGAGGCGGACGGATCACTTGAGGTCAAGAGTTCAAGACTAGCCTGGCGAACATGGTGAAACCCTGTCTCTACTAAAAATACAAAAAATTAGCCAGGTATGCTGGTGGGCACCTGTAATCCCAGCTACTGGGGAGGCTGAGGCAGGAGAATTGCTTGAACCCAGGAGGTGGAGGTTGCAGTGAGCCAAGATCACGCCATTGCACTCCAGCCTGGGTGACAGAGTGAGACTCCATCTCAAAAAAAAAAAAAAAAAAAAAAAAGAGAGAGACAGCGTCTCGCTCTGTCACCCAGGCTAGAGTCCAAAGGTGAGATAATAGCTCACTGCAGCCTCAAACTCCTGGGCTCGAGCAATCCTCCTGCCTCAGCCTCCTCAGTAGCTAAGACTACCGGTGCACATAACCACACCCAGCTAATTTTTACATGTTTTTTGTCTTGTTATGATGCCCAGGCTGGTCTCAAACTCCTGGCCTCAAGGGTTTCTCCTGCCGTGGCCTCCCAAGGTGCTGGGATTATAGGTGTGAGCCACCACACCCGGCCTAGTTTCCTTTTTTTATATCTAGAGCTCTGATCCATTTGAAATTTGTTCATGTGTGAGGAAGATATGAAGATGGACCTTTTTCCAAAAAACTTACCAGCTGTCTGGGGTTATTTGTTTAAAAATCCACCTTTGTCTCAGTTGATTTGAGATGCCACCTTCATCAAATACTAAATTTCTATATGAGGGTGGATTTATTTTTAGACTTTCTATTCTATTTCACTGGTCTGTTTGTCTATTTATGTGCCAGTAGCACACTGTTTAAAACGTATGCTTTCATGTCTGGTAAGGCATTCTTGCCTACCAGACATTAAAGGCTCTTCTTGCATTTTTAAAATAAGAGCTTTAGTATCAATTATCTAGCTCCACAAAGGAGTTTGTTGCTATTTTTGTTGGGATTGTTTAACACTTATAAATTAAAGAGGACTGGCATCTTTCTGATGTTGTCATCCTATCCAAGAATAAAGAAAGTCTTTCCATTTGTTCATATCTTTTTCTGTGTCTTTCAGGGGGGTTTAATATGGGTTTTGCATATTTCTTGTTAAGTGTGTTCCTAAATATTTTATCTTCTTTGTTGTATTGTAAAGGAGATTTTCTCTCCCTTAATATCCTCTAACTAGTTATTTTTCAAACATGAAATTCATTTGTTTCATTTACACTTCATACACATAGCCTGAAGGTGATTTTATATAATATTTGAATTTTTTTTTTTTTTTGAGAGGAAGTCTCTGTCACCCAGGCTGGAGTGCATTGGTGTGATCTTGGCTCACTGCAACAGCTGGGACTACAGCTGGGACTACAGGCGCGTGCCACCATGCCCCGCTCATTTTGGTATTTTTAGTAGAGATGGGATTTCACCATGTTGGCCAGGCTGGTCTTGAACCCCTGGCCTCAAGTGATCAGTCTGCCTCGGCCTCCCAAAGTGCTGGGATTACAGGCGTAAGCCACCATGTCTGGCCAATATTTAAAATAATTTTGTGCATGAAGCAAAGCATGAATGCCTTGAACCATCAGAAAGCAAACGGGTTACTTTCTCAACCACCCATATCAACAATCTGCAGCATCATGATAGAACTCAAAAAGTTTTGAATTTTGGATTTTTGGATTAGAGATGTTCAACCTAAATCTTATGAATTTTTATTTCTTTACTTTTGAGCCTCAGTGTTTTCAACCTGTGAAGTTCCTAAGAGACACCTGAGGAGTATCTTCAAATACAGATTCAGATACTGCCTTCCCCATCCAAGGTGGCAGGAAAATGTCAGGGAAGGGGGAGAGTTTTGTGGTGCTCTCCTTCTCTGGTCAAATCCCATTGGTTAATACCCAGACTGCAAACAGCACAGATGCAGGAGTCACAGAGAGTGGGGCTGGGCTGAGCAATGGGCTCAGCACCCTGTGAGTTATTGGGCTCAGCACCCTGTGAGTTATTGGACTGCCTGCCTGAGAGGACCAAGGAGAGAACCACCTCTCAGCAGTAGAAGCAAGGCATAGATATGCAAACTGCACAGAGACTGGGAATGCAAATGACAATAGCAGCCATGGGCAACAGAGCTGGAGCTCCAGAGCAGAGCTGGGCACTAGGAAGTAAGAACCTTAAGGTAAGCCCCCAAAGGTGTGAGGACAGTGGCTTGAGACCCCTGTGGTTGCTTACTTATTTATGGAGATGGAGTCTCCTCTGTTGTCCAGACTGGAGTGCAATGGTGCGATCTCAGCTCACTGCAACCTCTGCTGGATTCAAGCAATTCTCCTGCCTCAGCCTCCGGAGTAACTGAGATTACAGGTGCCTGCCACCATGCCTGGCTAATTTTTTTTTTTTTTTTTTTTGAGAAGGAGTTTTGCTCTTGTTGCCGAGGCTGGAGTGCAATGGCTCAATCTGGGCTCACCACAACCTCTGCCTCCTGGGTTCAAGCTATTCTCCTGCCTCAGCCTCCCGAGTAGCTGGGATTACAGGCATGTGGCACCACGCCCAGCTAATTTTGTATTTTTAGTAGAGACGGGGTTTCTCCATGTTGGTCAGGCTGATCTCGAACTCCCAACCTCAGGTGATCTGCCCACCTTGGCCTCCCAAAGTACTGGGATTACAGGTGTGCACCACCATGCCTGGCTGCTTATTTACATATTCACATGTTTACTCTTGGACTTCAGGTGCAGAGGGCTGAGCCAATTACCCTCCTAATTTTGTGCCACTTCATGTGGTTGGCTCAGGGATGGTTGTTTTCTTCTTTTATTCTATTTCTATTTTTCTTCCTTCTTATTTACTTACTATTTTATTGTCTACTATTTACTTAGTACTTTAATTTTTATTATCCTTTTATTATTTAGTGTTGTTGCTATTTTTTACTTATCATTTTCTGTATCCCTCTCCCATGCTCCTTCCAAGCAAATTCAACCCATCTATTCTGCTTATAGTTCATGTTTTTCATAAAATATGTTTTGCTTGGGATGCCTACGTTTTTAAATACATGCAAGTAGACTGTGTTATAGATTTCATTCTGTGTTTCGCTCTGTCCCCCGGCACCGTGTATATAACATCCATCCTATTGTTTTGGATACCTCTGACCTTTGCTTCCAATTCTGCATGACTTTCCATGGTGTGTCTAACATATCATACCTTCCACTCCCACGGAGATGGACGTTCAGGACACATGGACATCCAACCACAAAGAATGTGCTGACCCTCTGGACCTGTATGAGCTGGAAAGGGAGACCCCAGCCATGGGGTGTGTGCGCTGACCTCCACTGAGCCGTGGCGGCCCACCCCCCAGAGAGGCAGGACCTCCCCCACAGTGCCCACCTGCCAGCCCTCCCACTGCCGAGCTATCCATGCCCCAATCCAGTGCAGCCTAGCATAGTCTGCTACAATGTGCCCGTGTTATTTAACTGTGCCTTTCTCTGACTGCTAATGATTTTGAGCCTCTCTTCAATGAGCGTATTGGCTTTTTGAGATTCTGTTTCTGTCAATTCCCTATTCATATCCTTTGTCCTTTTTTTTTTTTTTTTTGAGATGGAGTCTTTGTTGCCTAGGCTGGAGTGCAGTCGTGCAATCTCAGCTCACTGAAACCTCCACCTCCCAGGTTCAAGAGATTCTCCTGCCTCAGCCTCTTGCCTCAGTCTCCTGAGTAGCTGGGATTACAGGTGCCCGCCACCACGCCTGGCTCATTTTTGTCTTTTTAGTAGAGACGGGGTTTCACCATGTTGGCCATTGTTGGTCAGGCTGGTCTCAAACTCCTGACCTCAGGTGATCTGCCTGCCTCGTACTCCCAAAGTGCTGGGATTACAGGTGTGAGCCACTGCATTTGGCTTTTTTTTTTTCTGTTAGGACAGCTATTCTAATTATTCCTTCTTGTTGTTATTCCTTCTTGTTGATTTTCAAGTGTTCCTTATACACTTTACAAATCAATTTCCATTTGTATTTGGCAAATATTTTCACCTCTTCTTTGTCTTCTCCCATGCCCATGGTGTCCTTTGTAGAAAGGACATTCTTGATTTTTATGTAACCAAATTTGTTTATTTGCCTTATGGTTTTGTTTTTAAATTTGTTTTAAATTTATTTTTAACTGACAAATAATAATTGCGTGTTTTGTTTTTTTGAGATGGAGTCTTGTTCTGTCACCCAGGCTGGAGTGCAGTGGGGCAATCTCAGCTCACTGCAGCCTCCGCCTCCTGGGTTCCAGCGATTCTCGTGCCTTAGCCTCCTGAGTAGCTGGGACTATACGTGCGTGCCACCATACCCATTTGGTTTTTGTATTTTTAGTAGACACAGGGTTTCACCATGTTGCCCAGGCTCCTCTTGAACTCCTGACTTCAAGTGATTAGCCCGCCTCAGCTACCCAAAGTGCTGGGATTACAGGCATGCACCACCATGCCCAGCCAATAATTGTGTTATTTATGGGGCACAATGTGATGTTTTGATCTATGTACACACTTTAGAAAGATTAAGTCAAGCTACTTAACATATCTATCACCTCACCAACTTATTTTTTTTGATGATAAAAATCTGTTTTTTAGGAAATTTGAAATATACAATGCATTACTACTAACTATGGTCACTGTGCAGTGCAATAGATCACTAAAACGTATTCCTCCAGCCTAACTGAAACTTTGTACCCTCTGATCAACATCTTCCCTTTCCCTATTACTCCCTCTCCCCATCCCCTGGCAACCACCATTCTGCTCTCGGTTTCTATGAGATCGACTTATTTAGATTCCACAAATAAGGGAGATTATATAGTATTTGTCTTCCTGTGTCTGGCTTATTTCATTTAGTGCAATATCCTTCAGTTCCATCCATGTTGTGACACATGACAAGATTTCCTTCCTTTTTAAGGCTGTATAGTACTCCATTGTGTGTATGTACATACCACATTTTCTTTATCCATTCATTCGCTGATGGGTACTTAGGTTGCTTCCATTTTTTGGCTATTGTAAATAATGCTGAAATGAAGACAAGAATGCAGATATCTCTTTGACATACCTTTGGATTTAAATTATCTAGGACATACACCCAGGGATGAGATTGCTGGATGGTAAGTGTTTTTAAATTTTAACTTAAGAAGTTCTTCCCTTCACCTGAGTAACTAAGATATTCTCCCACATTCTCCTCTATTAACTTTTCAAGTTTATCTTTCACTTTTAGGTCTTTAATCCATATGGTGTTAGGTAGAGATTTGGCTTTATTTTTCCAATACCATTTACTTAACCACTTGCCACCTCTGGTTGTTACTCTTTTGTGGGGAGATATTAGTGATTCAACTAGATTCATATCCACATTGAAAATATTGGAAAAAATTATACACATGTCCCCAAGTTAATTTGCTTGGCATGCCTAAATTTAAATCATCCATTCAATTCTTTCAGTTATTCTTCATTAATCCCTTTATTTTAATAGCTTCGAGCCCTTTTAAATGTTGTGAGGTAACACATACATCCTGGTAAACTAAGGTTGCCAGGATCCTCAGTTAAATGTGAATTTCAGAAAAATAATGAGTAACTTTTTTAGTGTAAGTATGTCCGTCCGGGCGTGGTGGCTCGTGCCTGTAATCCCAGCACTTTGCGAGGCTGAGGTGGACAGATCTCCTGAGGTCAGGAGTTTGAGACCAGCCTGGCCAACATGGTGAAACCCTGTCTCTACTAAAAATACAAAAATTAGCCAGGCGTGGTGGCACACACCTGTAATCCCAGCTACTTGGGAGGCTGAGGCAGCAGAATCGCTGGAACCCAGGAGGTGGAGGCTGCAGTGAGCCGAGATCACACCACTGCACTACAGCCTGGTCAGCAGAGCAAGATTCTGTCTCAAAAAAATAATAGTAATAATAAGTATGCCCTATGCAACATTTGGGACACACTTATACTAAAAGGTTATTGATTGCATATTTGAAATTCACATTTAACTGAGCATTCTGTATTTTATCAGGTAACTCTATGGTATATCCAACCCAAAGGAACCTGTCCTACTCAGTCTTCTTGCCCTCCCCAACCCCTGCACCATTGCCCCCAGTTCCTGACCTGAGTCTTTCCAAATAACCTACCCTTAAATGAATATCTCAGTACTTCGCTAAGGTTTTAACTGGTAAAGCACTTTTTCACTAGCATCAATTATCACACTGATGCTCTCAAATGTTAACCTGCTTACAGGTCACCGGGAACCTTGTTAAAATGCAGACTGTGATATAGTGGGTCTTGGATGCGGCCTGAATTCTATATTTCTAACAAGCTCCCAGGAGAGGTCTATGCTGCTGGTCTGGGGCCCACACGTTGGTAGGAAGGTTTTGCACATATCCCTCGGGGGCCTGGCTGTCAAACCTGCAAGCTGTTAGGAACCAGAACAAAGCCCAACTTGGCCCCCTGTGCTCCTTTCCCTGACACTAAAGCCCAGAATGAGACAAGAGCCAGAGTTAAAGGAAAGCGAGGTTGCTGCGCACATGCAGGCAGCTCTCCTGGACTCCTCGCAAGCCCTCCTCCGGCTGTTGGAGCTGGATGCTCCCACCACTTGGCTTCCTGTGGGAACCATTGCTTTACCTTTGTGTCCCCTCCACACCCACTCACCTGCCTCTCTGGCTGTGATGATCTTATCTTCTCATCCCTCATCCTTGTTGGATGACAAATAATGTGTGGGGAGGGACGGTGGTGTGATCTCCGCATCTAGCTCGATGTCCAGCCTATGGCAGGTGCTTAGCAGATGCATAGAAGCTGAATGAATAAAGGAAACGGTAAATGAATACTGACTTCTGTTGTCCAGAGTGTCCTGGAAACAATTTTTGTTTCACTTTTAAGGGGTGCCTGTAAAGTACTGTTTTGCTGTGACCATTGGTGGAGTCCTGACTGAGTCCTTGGATGTTTTCCTCTTTCGGTTTCTCATTTTTTCAGTTTCCAAATCCTCAAGTACAGAGCAACATCTTGTCCTGTTTCCTTGACATCCCTTGCCCCCTTAGGGACTTCAATGTGCCAACTGCTTGGCTTATGGAATCCCTATTTCCCCTTCTTCCTGCTGCTGAGCCTTGTTTTTGCTGGTCCAAAAAGGTCCCTTAGTTTTATTCAATTCATAGCTCAGGCCTTCTCTTCTCCCAGACACCTCTTTGGCAGGCCCCTCCACTAACATTGTCCACTGCCTCCCGCCATCTTTCTACCTGCCAGGAACTTTCACAACGGCTAAGTCAATAGGTTAAGTGACGGAACCAAAGCTGGCTAACTTAAGCCAAAAGGGACTTTGTTGTAGGCCTTTTGTGTAGCTCATAGAGTAAACAAGACTGCAAGACCAGGCCCAGAAACAATAGCTCAGGGTTTAGGACATGCAGCAGGCCTCCCTCAGCAGGAGCACCTGGCCACCTCTCCTGGCACACACATTAGAATGGGGGAGCGCTGCCTGTACCCTCAGTTCACAGTGCTGTGCTCAGCAGTCCATGTGAGAGGGAGTCCTGTCGGCCTTCTCAGGCCCTGGGCCAGCCCTAGGCTGAGGGAGTCACTTTGATTGACAGTTGCCCCAGGAACATGCAGCGATGTAGAGTTCCCTAAAAGGAAGTACAACTGTGGTTAGAAAAGAAAGAGCATTGCCTAGTGTTTCAAAAACAAAGAAAACAAATGTTCACATAAACCTGCTACAGATTTGAAGGCTAGGAGAGAGGCCTGTGGCAGAGTGTGAGTGAGAGATCCCAAGCATCCTAATTCCTGGTTTCTAATTTCTTTTCATACCTGAAACACTAAGAATCCATTGGGAATGAATGGCGGTGATGTAAATAGTACCCTTGTTCTCATCTGGATTTGGCTGCCAGGTTACAAGTTGTTCCATAACTCTGGACAAGTCACCTCACCTCTCTTGTCTCAATTGCTTTGTCTACAAAATGACACTTTAAGACTAGATGATGTCTCGGACACCTTCCAGCTATAAAGTTCCCCCCAAGGCTTTCCAGTCTTGCTTAATACACAAGGGAATGTGCACTTAGCATTGCATAAGGTAGCTTGGCTTTGTAAGATACATGTTATCAGGTACGTGGTGTTTCCAAAGCAGTTTAGAGGGAGAGGTGACACTGTTTCACAGATAAGAATATAGTTCACACATAAAGTATTTACTCTATGGCAAGTATTGCTGTAAGCACTTTAATATGTTCATTCATTTAACCTTCACGATAATTCTGTGAATTATATACTCTTATTACCTCCATTTTACTGATGAGGAAACTGAGGTGCAAAAAGGCTAAGTAACTTGTTCCAGGCCACAGAGCTTGTAAGTCCAAGAACTGTTTCAGCCCCTAGGGTCAGTACCCTTAACCAGTACACACCGTGTAGCTTCTCTGACTCAAAGTAGTCAATTAAAAAACAGAACACCCACCCCCCCCAACACACACACACACACACACACACACACACACAAATGCTGTTGTTTAGAAAGGCTGTGTAGTTTGCTTCCCTCCCCAACAACCTTGCCTAAATTACCTGGAAATATCTATACATATGTAGCAGTTTCTGCAGTTACCCAACCCTTCACTGGACTTTCCCCACCTAAACATAACTACCACCTCATTTGCCTTTGATGGTGAAACTTTAGTATGAGGTCAACGGCATCTATTTCAAAAGAAGTCTAAAAAAACTTTTTTCAAAAAATAACGTAGGAAGATACACATGTGTGACCCACCACTTTTATTTGCGAGCAGAGTCTACTTTATTTGTACTTATAATGACCTTAGTGGAACATTTTTCAGCGTGTGCAACTTTGAACTGCTTCACTAACCAGATTAGTCAGGGGAAGAATTTCTCCTTCACTGGTGAGTCCAAATCTTATTACCGTGCTTGGGCCCGGTTACTAATTGCTGACATTCTGGACTTGCCAAATGCATTTAAAGAAGATGGCATGTGGGCGGGAACCTATATTTTCATCTTGGTAGATTTGATTGTACTTAATGGCCTTTCCCAATAGGCCTGGCCCTTGTGCTTTTAAATACAGAGCAAAAAATAGCTGTTCACAGCATGACTGTTTCTAAGAGCCGGGAGGACCCTTGGAGACCATCTGGGCCAAGCTTTATCTTGACCCACAGGAAGCTGAAGCCCAGAAGTGAAAAATCATGTTGATGTGGAGGGCACCTCAGCCAGGAGGGGCTGTAGGCAGGTCACAGGCAGAGTGGGGGCCACACCCAGCTCTCCCTCCTGGGCTCCTCCCTGTGTGTCTCCAGCCTCGGCAAGGCCACGCTACTTACATGATGGCTTTGTCACATCTATGACCCACAAGCTCTGTTATTTATGTAATACCTTTCTTTAAATCAACCCATGTTTTAAACTTCATTTATTTTGAAAGCTTTCTTTAAATAGAAAATGGACACTTCCCACACAGTAACGTCGCCCTACAATGGAGAAAGTATGGGAGGTGGACGGATCGGGTTCACAGACTTGTTCTGCCATTTCCTCGTAGGGCAATTGGCAAGCAAAGGAACTTCTTTGCTGTGCAGTTTCCTCAGCTGTAAAATTCATGCTAGTGCTGACCCCATAGGATGATAAGGGCATTATTGGCATGGGCACCTGTTAATTTACTTCCCTATTTTGATTCCCATTGATGCAATTTCTGCAGGAACTACACTAAAAATATTCAAAATGTTCTGTTTGGTTTTTCCCACATGACCTTTAGTGGTCAAAGAAAGGCAGGAGAGTGCCTTTGACTGCCACACGTGCCCTTCCAATGACATCTACAACTGTGTCCTCATGGAAGAAGAAATTGATGGCCAAGTCGACTCTCAGGAGCATTCAACGGGAGAAAATGAGCTTTTCTGCACCCACACACATTGTTTAAGAGCTTATGTTCACATTTAATACCTAGCTGTCTGGGGGCCTCTAATGACCATAGTTCCTTTCTCAACCATGCTCGTTAATGGCCCCAAATCTCTTATGCAGAAAGAATTTAAGACTTCATGGAAAAATTGCTAAAGGGCGCCAAGGTGGAAATGATTTGGGGAAAATTTTTCTACACACTTCAACAAGGTAGAATAATGGAGTCAATAAACCCTGCCATATCAACATTAAGGATATTTATGATTTCTAGTTATAGCACTGAGTACATCCTATTTGATTAATTTGATTGTTCTGTTACGTGTAAACATATCTTGTAGATATTATATATCGTACAAAGTGCTTTTTCTTTCCCTTTTCTTCCTCCATCCAAATTTTCAGTAATTTTAAACATTTTTTGATTTAGAACTGTTGAATTCCACCTCCCAGGTCCCACAGTGATTGTAGAGATGGGATAACTCTAATGTGTGAGATGGCAAATGCAATGCACAACTTGCTGCATCAGCTAGCAACTGCTGCATAACAAGTCACCCCAACACTTAAGAGCTTAAAACAACAAACATTTATCTCATTATTCTGTGGGGGCAGCAACATGGGCTGGGCTCAGCCAAGGTGGTTCTTTTGGTCTCTGCTGGGCACCCTTATGCATCTGTGGGTAGCTGCAGGTCACAAGGGCAGATCTGCTTCTGGGGATTGGTTGCTTGTCTGGTAGAGAGCCTTGGCTTCCTCCATGGGCCTCATCACTCCATCAAGCTAGTCCAGGCTGGTTTACATGACAAAGGAAAGGGTTGGGCTGAGTGAAGAAAGAGTGAGCATGTAAGGCTTCTTGATGCCTTACATCAAGAAGAACTGGCACAGTGCCATTCCCACCACAGCCTGTTGGCCAGAACAAGTCAAGGCCAATGCAGATTCAAGGTATTGGAACTAGACTTCACCTCTTGATGGGAAGAGCTTCCAAGTCAGTGCAAAGAGCATGGGAACAAGCAGGCCATTTACTGGGGCCACTGATGCAACAAATCTCCACCCTTACTTAGGAGATGTTTCTCAAGCTCTGTCCTTAACTCCCAGACTCTCCAGTTTGTGTCTTGCTTCTTTAAGCAGCCTGGCTACTGGAGTCCCCGGGAAGCCAGTTACTTTCATTCCCCTGATGCCTTTGCATCTTATTGTCTCCTGGCTTGCTCTTTCTCCCTTTCTCTTCACAGGTATTTCCAGTGAAGTCCCACTCTCCTCAACCCTCAGAGGATCTCTGGAAGGCCACACAGAACCTGGGACAGGAACCAAGGCACAGGGATGGGATGGAGACTCACAATTCACTGTCAACATTTTGATTCTCATTTGAATTTTTAACACACGCATCTATCACTTAAATTAATAGTAATGAAATTTTATTGCACTCTTCTTACCATGTGCCAGGCATTGTGCTAAGTACTTGACCAACGTTATTCCATTCAGTCCCATGAAATAGACAATAATCTTAATTCCCATTGTTTCATATAGATATAAAGAGGGTAAGTCACGTGCCCAAGATCATGTAGTTAAACATTAGCAGAGCTGGTAATTGAACCCAGGCTGTCTGCCTCGAATGCCCATAGTCCTTGCCACTGCACTCTTGCCTTTTCTCCACAGAAGATATCTTGAAAGGGTTATCTACACTTGCTGTCTCCACTTATTGTCCACTCACTTCATACATAAGCACAAGCTGGCCTCTACCCTGATTAATCCATGAACTGGGTTCTCTCCAGGGTCAAAAATGACCTTGTCATTAAGTCAATTGCACATTTCTCAGTTTGTCTTTTGCTTGACTGCTGGGAGCTATTAGACTCTTTTGGCCACATATTCTTCTTGGAATATGATGCAACTTTGGATTCTCTGCAATCACACCTTCTGGATCATCCACCTCTGTCTCTATCACCTTTGCAAACTCTTCTCCTCTTCACGATGATCTCTCCTAGGCCTGCTTATCCTTCCAGTCTACATCCCCTGAGCAATTGAATTCACTCCCATGATTTCAGTGATAATAAATGGCTGACGGCTTCCAAACCTTCGTCTCCATCTTGAGCATCCTACTGCATCTTCCATTGGCAATCAGGCCTCTCCACTTAGCTGTTCCAAGGAGAACTCAGAAAGCCTAGAATGAATTGGACATCATGCTTCTGCCCATCACCATCAAAACCTCCCCTTCTTCCTTCATGTTTCACAATTCAGAAAAGCTCCACCCAGTAAAATAAATCAGAAATCTGAGAGTTAGCATTTTTGGAGGTGGGCCAGGCAGAGTGGGCCGATAGGCAAATGCATGCACCACCTGCAGGGGGCAGCCTCCCCCCAGCCTCAGTGCAGGCTGCTGCCCGCCCAGATGGAAGCCCATATTGCCAGACCTTTGGCCTTTTACACAACCAGCATTGCTATGTGAAATGCCCTGATTTTCAGAAATTGGCTACTAATTCAACCAAATATCAATAAAGCACTGTGCAGGTCAAATCTCCTGCTGACCAGGTGCAGTATGCAGGCTGCCAGGTCACACCTCTACCTGCCCACTCTCCTGGGTCAGCACACTCTCCCCCACAGCTGCAAGGGCCATTTCCGGCCAACACCCACATCTCTGTCTCCGGTCTGACCTTCTTCTTCAGCTCTAGATCCTCAAATCCATCTGCCCCTGCAGGCACCTCATGCTCAACCCATCATCCAACACTAACAGTCCAGTGTAACCATATCCCTCTGCTCTTTGAGAAAAGCTAGGAATCTGGATTTGCATGTGAAATCACCAATTTTTAAAACTCACATTAAAAAAACCATTTCAGATATAGAAATACTTTTTAATGGGTCAGACTTAACATGAAGGCCCCCAAGCTGCCACCCCTGACTTAATACAAGCTGACTAGCCACCAGGCACCATGCTGATGTTCAGTCCATCTTAACCAAGGCCCTAGAGGGGGTATTCCTATCCACATTCCCCTGTTTCAGGTGAGGAGGCAGGCTTAGCAAAATAGAGTAACTCACCAGGAAGTAGCACCACTAGTCAGTGGAGCTTGCTTCTGAGGCTTAGGTATTTTTGCCCAACTTTATTTCCCCTTAAGTTTGATAGTACAGTCTTGCTTTTCCTCTATCATTCACTTTCAGTACCATTTCCATTCCCAACCTCCACTCCTTTCCCATTAGAAGTGGTTTATAATTGAAGTATACAACCACCCAAATTCTTGTGCAATATCACATACACTAAAACTGCTAATAAGAGAAACTCTTGGTCTTCTTACTATCTCCCGGCTTGCTCTTTCTCCTTTTCTCTTCACAGGTATTTCCAGTATGTTGTACTCTCCTCAAACCTCAGAGCATCTCTGAAGGCCACACAAGAACATTTGTGTTTTAGCCCATTCTCATGCTGCTATAAAGAAATACCTGAGACTGGGTAATTTATAAAGAAAAAAGGTTTAATTGGCTCATGATTCTGCAGGCTATACAGGAAGCATAGTGGCTTCTGCTTCTGGGAGGCCTCAGGAAACTTTCAATCATGGCAAAATGTGAAAGGAAAGCAGGCACGTCCTACACAGCCAGAGTAGGAACAAGAGAGAGAGGGAAAGGTGCTACACACTTTTAAACAACCAGATCTCACGAGAACTCACTCACTATCACCAAGACAATACCAAGGGGGATGGCACTAAACCATTCATGAGAAATCCATCCCCATGATGCATTCACCTCCCACCAGGCCCCACCTTCAACATTGGGGATTACAGTTCAAAATGAGGTTTGGTGGGGACACAGATCCAAACCATATCAACTTGTAGGGGCAGAAAGACGTCACCTTTACTTGAATTGCAACCCTTACCTTTTCATCGCAGGCTGTAGGAGCAGAGCCTGACAACCAGCACTTGTCTTGGAGATCACTGCATCTAGAATAATCCTGCCCTAGAGATCTAGGTGGACACACAGGCAAGTAGGGGCCTGGTGGCCCACTGATTTCCCTACTGAAATAAAAAGCCAGATACAAGACTTCTACATCTGCAAAGGTGGAGTGGATGTGCTTTTCCCTACTTTTCCCACTAAATATGGCTAAAAACCCTGGACATTATGTATACAACCAACGTAAGAGGATGCTGAAAGGAAGAGATAAAAGGCAAACCTGCTGGGGACCTCAGGACCTGAGGAACAACATGGTGGTGAGTTCCCTGGGTTTTTTGTTTTGCCTTATACATTTGTGACTCTAGAGAAACACAGGTAAAACAAAAGGTTTAAATCAGATCCAGAGTCTGATGACATAATACAAAAATGACCAAGTTTCAATAGAAAATCATTTATCTTATCAAGAACCAGAAAGATCTAACACTGGATTAGAGAAGACAATAGATACCAACAGAAAAACAAACAGATTTTTAAAGCAGTCACAATAAAAGTTCTCCAACAGGCAATTATAAACATGCCTGAAACAAATGAAAAATAAAAAGTCTTGGCAAAGGGATAGAAATTCTTAGCAAAGAAATAGAAGATGTAAAGAAGAACCAAATGGAAATTTTAGAGTTGAAAAATACAATAACTGAAATAAAAAGCTCAATGGATGAGCTCAAAGGTGAAATAGAGGGAACAGTTCAATAAGCTGGAACATAGGACAATAGAAATGACTCATCTGAATAACAGAGAGAAAATAGGCTTAAAAAAAAAACCCACAAAAAAAACCCAAAATGAACAGAGCCCTCAGGGACCTATGGAACTATAAGAAAAGCTCAAATATTCATGTCATCAGAGTCTAAAAGGAGAAGAGAAAAGACGATGAGGCTGAAAAAGTACTCAAATAAGTAATGGCTGAAAATGTCTCAAATTTGGCAGGAGACAAAAAAAAAAACTATAAATAAAAAAGCTGAATGAATTCCAAATAAAATATACCCAAAGAAACCCATACCAAGAAACATCATAGTCAAACTTCAGAAAACTAATGACAAAGAAAAAAATCTTGACAGCAGGGAAAGATAAATTACATGTTACCTATAGGTAATTTCCTTATAAGGAAAAAAAAATTTGAATGACAATGGATATCTTATCAGATAGCATCAAGGCCAGAATGTAATGGCACGATATTTTTCAAATGCTGAAAGAAAATAATTTTTAATCCAGAATTCTTTATGTAGTGAAAATATCCTTCAGGAATGAAGGGGAATCAAGACATTCTCAGATAAAGCAAAACTAAGAAAATGTTGCCAGCAGACCCATCCTCAAAGAATGGCTAAAGGAATATATCTAAACCGAAAAGAAATGATAAAAGAAGAAACCTTGTACTATCATGAAGAAAGAACACAGTGAACAAAACTATGGGCAAATAAAATAGACTTTTATTCTCCTCTTTTCTAAATTATATTTGATGATTGAAGCAAAAATTTTAATACTATCTGATGTGAATCTCAGAGTATGTAGAGAAAATAGTTAAGGCAATTAGAGTATAAATGGTGCAGAGTAAAGGGACATAAGAAGATGTTAGGTTTTTATATTGCATAAGAACTAGTAAAGTGGCATCAGTAAGCTGTGATACATAAAATGCAGTACATAGAGCAACCACTAAAAAGTCTATACAAAGAGATTCACTCAAACACAGTATAAATAAATAAAACTGGAATTTAAAAATGTTCCTGGCCAGGCCTGGTGGCTCATGCCTATAATTATGCAGCACTTTGGTAGGCCAAGGCAGGCAGGCTCAGAGCCTAGGAGTTTGAGACTAGCCAGGGCAACATAGTGAAACCCTATCTTTGCCAAGAAAAAAAAAATTAGCTGGGCACAGTGGTACACATCTGTAGTACCAGCTACTCAGGAGGCTGAGGTGGAAGGATGACTTAATCTAGAAAGTTGAGGCTGCAGTGAGCTGTGATTGCATCACAGCACTCCAGTATGTGCAACAGAGTGAGACCCTGTCTCAAAAACAAAATAAAACAGGCTGGGCCTGGTGGCTCATGCCTGTAATCCCAGCACTTTGAGAGGCCAAGGCAGATGGATCACCTGAGGTCAGGAGTTCGAGACCACCCTGACCAATATAGTGAAACTCCATCTCTACTAAAAATACAAAAATTAGCCAGACTTGGGAGGCTGAGAGAGGAGAATTGCTTGAATCTGGGAGACAGAGGTTGCAGTTAGCCAAGATGGCACCATTGCACTCCAGCCTGGGCAACAGAGTGAGACTCCATCTCAAAACCAAACCAAACCAAACAAAACAAGAAAAAGTTCCTGTGCAAGTAACCCAGAAGAAGAAAAGAAAAAGAAAAAAGAAATGAGAGAACAGAAATAAAAATAAAATGGCAGACTTAAACCATAACAATATGATAATTACATTAAATGTAAATGGTCTAAATATACCAACTAAAAAACAGACATTGGCAGAATGGATTTTTTAAAATGATATAAGTATATGTTGTCTACAAGAAACTCCCTTCAAATATAATGATGGTCTATGTAGAAAACCCCAAGTAAGCTACAAACAAAGCCAAACCCTCCTGGATTACAGAAGACAATAGATGCCAAAAAAAAGAACCCTATATCTGTATTTAATAAGTGAGTTCAACAAGATTACAGGATACAAGATCAACATACAAAAATCAATTTTATCTCTATATGCTATAAATTAACATGTGGAAACTGAAATTAAATATACCTAACATTTATAATTACTTATTTTTAAAAAGGTATAAATTTGACCAAATGTGTATAGAACTTGTATGCTGAAAACTATACAACATTTATGAAGGAATCAAAGAACAACTAAATAAATGGACATATATACCCATGTTCATGGATTAGAAGACTTAATAGTAAAAATGTCAGTTCTCAAAGAATATACATGTTTAATGTAATTCCTATCATAATCCCAGCAAAATTTTTAATGAATATAAACAAGGTTATTTTAAAATTTATATTGAAAGGTGAAGGAACTAGAATAGTTCAAAGAATCTTGTAGACTGAGTGTGGTAGCTCACATTTGTAATCCCAGTGCATTGGGAGGTCACAGTGGGAGGGTGGCTTAAGGCCGGGAGTTCAAGACCAGCCTGGGCAACATGGAGAGATTCCTTCTCTACCAAAAAAAAAAAAAAAAAAAAAAAAAAAAAGTCTTGTAAATGAAGAATAAAGTGAGAGGAACAAGCCTATTCAATTTCAAGATTTATAGAGAACTTTAATAATCAAGACTGTGTGGTATTGGTGGAGGAATAGACACAGACCAAAGAAACAAAAGAGAGAACCCAGAAATAGACCTGTACAAGCAGGCAGCTGAATTTTACAAAAGTGCAAAAGCAATTCAGTGGAGGAAAGGCAGCCTTTTCAACAAACTGTGCTGGAGCAATGGGACATGTAGAGACAAATGAACCTTGATCTAAATCTCACACTCCAGACAAAAAGTAACTCAAAATAGCTTACAGACTTAAGCATAAAATGTAAATCTATACAACTTTTAGAGAAAAACACAGGAGAAAATCTCTTGAGGTAGGACTACACAGAGTTCTTAGACTTGACACCAAATGCATAATCCATAAAACAAAAAATTGATAAATTGTTTCTGATCAAAATGAAAACTTTTGCTCTGCAAAAGACCTTGTTAAAAGGACTAAAAGACAAGCTACAGACTGGAAGAAAATATTTGCAATCACACATCTAGTATCTAGTAGACTAATGTCTAGAATATACCAAGAACTCTCAAAACTCAACAGTAAGAAAACAAGAAGCAAACAATTAAAAAATAGCCAAAGGCTGCAATGAACGGAGATCGTACCAACGCACTCCAGACTGGGTGACAGAACGAGACCCTGTCTCAAAAAAAAGAAAAAAGAAAAGAAAAGAAAGAAAGAAAATAGCCTAAAGGATGGGCGTGGTGGCTCATGCCTGTAATTCCAGCACTTTGGGAGGCTGAGGCCGGTCAGATCGCCTGAGCTCAGGAATTTGAGACCACCCTGGGCAACATGATGAAACCTCGTCTCTACTAAAATACAAAAAATTAGCCAGGTGTGGTGGCCTGCACCTGTAGTCCCAGCTACTAGGGAGGCTGAGGCATGAGAATTGCTTGAGCCTGGGAGGTGGAGGTTGCAATGAAACAAGATGGCGCCACTGCACTTCAGCTTGGGCTACAGAGTGAGGCTCAGTCTCAAAAAAAAAAAAAAAAAAAAAAAAAAAAAAAAAAAAAAAAAAAAAGGGGGGTGGGGGGCAAGAAAATAGCCGAAAGCCAAGAAAAGACATTTCACTGAATGGGATATATAGATGGCAAATACGCACATGAAACAACATTAGCCATTAGGCAAAAGCAAATTAAAAACCACAGTGAAATATCATCACTACACACTTAACAGAAAGACTAAAATTTTTAAAATGGTGACAACACTACATGCTGACATGAATGCTGAGAGACTGGTTCTCTCCTACACTGCTGGTAGGAATGTAAAATGCTACCGTCACTCTGGAAAACATTTTGGCATTCTCTTTAAAAACTTGCAATTTCCCTACAGCTCAGCAATTGCACTCCTGGACCCTCATCTCAGAGAATGAAGACTTAGATTCACACAAAAACATGTACATGGAGGTTTACAGCAGCTTTATTCTTAATCAACAAACACTGGAAACAACGCAGATATCCTTCAGCAGATGACCTGTTAGACACACTGTGGTACTTCCATACTGTGGACTGCTACACCCAACCCACCTGGAATTATGCTGAATGAAAAGGTGAATCCTAGAGGTTATGTACTTTATGATTCTATTCAGAAAATATCCTTGAAATGACAAAATTTTAGAAATGGAGAATAAATTAGTAGTTGCCAGGGGTTCTAGGGGAGTGAGGATGAGAGGGAAGTGGATGCGGCTATAAAAGCGTACCACTTTGTGGGGTAGAGACGTTCTGTAGCTTGACTACAGATACTCTATCAGTGTCAGTATCCTGTTGTGATATTTACTGTGGTTTGTGAGAAGTTGCCATTGCAGGAAACTGAGTAAAGGGCACATAGCATCTCTCTGTATTATTTGTTACAACTGCATGCGAATCTACAATTATCTCAGAATAAGTTTAATTAAAAGAAAAAGCCAGATACAGAACAATACGATCTGTCTCTTAACTCCCAAATTCCCAGTTGGCTGGCCACACACCACAGTCTCAGTTCTGTCCATAACCAAGTTTGGGGGATCTCTTCAAGTTTGCAAATGTCACTTCTACTGAGATCCCTCTGACAACTTCAGTGAAGTCTCTCCTCAAAGCTTTTTTTTTTTTTTTTTTTTGAGACAGAGCCTTGCTCTGTCGCTCAGGCTGGAGTGCAATCACTGCAACCTCTGTCTCCCGGGTTCAAGCGATTCTCCTGCCTCAGCCTCCCGAGTAGCTGGGATTACAGGTGCCCGCTACCATGCCCAGTTAATTTTTGTATTTTTAGTAGAGATGGGGTTTCACCATGTTGGTCAGGCTGGTCTCCAGCTCCTGACCTCAGATGATCCACCTGCCTGGCCTCCCAAAGGACTGGGATTACAGGCGTGAGCCACTGAGCCCGGCCTCTCCTCCAAATTTTCAAGCTGTGTATTTTAAATCATAAAATGTTAGAGCCAGGAACATTTGAAATAATGGCTTGATAAAAGCGTCCATCAGACCCCCGACCACCCTTCCTTTCCATGAATTATAACCAACGGAAATCCAGTGCACTTAGCATGTCCAGCTTTGAGTGAAGCCCCCAAGCTTCCTGCCCCTGAGACTGCCGCCCCTAAACCTCTCTTGCATGGATTCTGTAGAGCTGCCCCGACCAGAAGTCACTTAGCCACTCCTCTGCTCCAGGCCTGGTGGCCTGCTGGAGGCCAGACAGTGGGTAAGTCACGCTCAGCAGTGCCTGCAACTCAAGCCACTGCTCAAAGGCTGTTGTTTTATTTCTCAAGTTAGACCACAGGCTCTGTAGCACCCTGGGCCTCCTTGGACACACACAGTGTGACGCTGAGACACAGTCCTCAACGCTGCTATGGTGTAGAATTTTTTGCGGAGAAAGAAAGACAGGAAGGCCTCTTGAGGTCAGTGTGAGACAGGGACACTCCACTGGGGCATAGGTATATCACTCACAGGTTGAAGGTAGGTAGACTGAGGCTCAAAGAGCAAGTGGAGGAGCTAATGTTCAACCCAGGTGGTGTGGAGTCTCAGTCCAGTGGCCTTACCCTCCACGGCCACGTTGCTAGTTATACTGGACAGAGCTCAGACTGTGCCCTGGCCTGTGTAGATGCACCAGAGGTTTTATCTGGGGGTCACAGCCGCTGGGAACGGGAGAGTTGCTGGGGATTGCCAGGAAGGGACAAGGCATTTGTAGGCATGCACCATCTGCTTTTACACTACCCTAGAGTCAAGTGGACCCCCTCCAGCATTTTTTTTCCCTGAGATGGAGTCTCACTCTGTCACCCAGGCTGAAGTGCAATGGTGTGGTATCGGCTCACTGCAACCTCTGCCTCCCGGGTTCAAGCGATTCTCCTGAGTAGCTGGGACTACAGGTGCATGCCACCACGACCGGCTAATTGCCCCTCCAGCATTGTATGTGTCTGACTGCAATGAAGTGTGAGTGTGTCTGTGTGCGACTGTGTGTGTATGATGTGAGTGTGTCTGTGTCTATGTGTGGGCCAGGTGTATAGTCTGCATATGTCTGTGCACATCTGTGTCTCTGTGGGTTGTCTGTGCCTATGTCTCGGCTTGTGTGTGTGCATGCATGTGTGGTCTGTGTGTGTCTGTATGCATGTGGTATCTCTGGGATGTGTGTCTGTATGTCCCTGCGTGCAGTGTAGTGACTTTGGGAGTGTACATGTGTACACGTGTGGTGAGTGTGCGGCCCTGCGCGAGTTGTCTGTGTACGTGTGGTGCCTGTGGGTCTGTGTGCGCGCGTGTGCCCGTGGGTGTGGTGTGTCCTCCCGCGCTGAGGCTCCCATGAACCCAGCTCAGTTCAGGCCTCCCTGACAGTCCTCGGGCGGCCACCCCGGGGCGCGGCTGTCCACGAGGCGCGGAGGAGAGGAGTGCGTGGCTGGGTCGGCGGGCGGCGCCCCCGCTCCTCCCCGCGGGCCGGGCACACGTGGGCCCCGGGCGCCGCCTCCCCGCGCCGCCCGCCGCCCGCCGGGTCCCGCGCGTCCCCACCCATCTCGGGCCGCCCCCGCCGCCGAGCCGGCCCGGGGATAAAGTGGCGGCGCAGACGCCGCACCCTGTCGCCGCGAAGCTGGTCGCGCGCAGCTCGTCCCGGCCCTGGCCCGCCGCAAACGAGGATCCGCTGCGCTCGGGGAACGCGACAGCGGCGCTCGTGGCCCCGGTAACTGCCTCCCGGCCCCTGCCCCAGCCCGCCAGTGCCGCCGTCAGGGGTGGGGAGCAGCATTGGGGTCCCGGACACGCCCGGCGTGGGCTCCCGCTACCCATGTGTGCGTGTGTGTGTGTGCACGGTGTGTGCGCGCGTGTCCGAGTGTGCGCGCGTGTGCGCGCGCGCGCGCCCTCCCTGCTCTTTCGCACCAGCCCCCAAACCAACTTGTCCCCATCAACTCCATCTTTCTAGTCCCCACCTTCCCCGGTGCAGACACCCGGCGAAGCCCACCCGGTTTTCCCAGCGGCATTTCCGATGACAGCTTCGGGGCTACGTGTCCTGTGCTGTCGGAGACGCACAGGAAGCAAAGTTTGTGAGAAGCCTTGGGGGCGACTTTGCCTTGGGCACCCGCATTTGTGCGTCTGCGAGGTGCCTCGGTGTGCGCGGAGCTAGTTTCCCAGTTTCCCGGGCCCCTCCCTTCTCCGAGCCCCTCTAGCGATTTGTTTAGGAAAAGTGATGACATGAACTAGTAGTGGAGAATCGCAGCGACGCTCCCCGCCCTGGGGAGGGAGGGGAGCCCCGGAGAGCCTGCCGGTGGGAGCTGGAAGCAGGCTCCCGGCTGAGCGCCCCAGCCCCAAAGGCAGGGTCTGGGTGCGGGAAGAGGGCTCGGAGCTGCCTTCCTGCTGCCTTGGGGCCGCCCAGATGAGGGAACAGCCCGATTTGCCTGGTTCTGATTCTCCAGGCTGTCGTGGTTGTGGAATGCAAACGCCAGCACATAATGGAAACAGGTTTGTCATGTATCCTTGGAATTTCAGATGGGAGGAATAATCTGAGTATCATCCACCTCATTATTGTGCCCACTTGAAACTGTTCCTTGGAGATTTTAAGATAGATGGGTCTTCTTGCAGCTGGGTCTTTGTACCCATAGAGCTGACTATAATTTCCACTTGATTACAGCTAAAATAGTCTTTAAGATGAAGTTTCCTGAAATGATTTAAAATAAACACAGATGGGAAGGGGGAAAAGCTGTAATGAGGCACTTAAAAAATAAAGTGAGAATTTTCTTAAGAACAAATGGGATTTTTCAGTCTTGGAGAGGTTTGCAAGAAATGTATGTATGTTTTAAACCTTTGAAACAGAGGGGTTTTTTAAACTGCTTTTAAAAAAATGTTACTGACTCTGAACTAGACTTTTCTCTCCTATCCATACATGTTCTTGAGATATTTCTGACTTTGGAATATGTCACTTTTCCTTCTAGGACCTGAAGACCCTTCCAGCATGCCAGAGGAAAGTTCCCCCAGGCGGACCCCGCAGAGCATTCCCTACCAGGACCTCCCTCACCTGGTCAATGCAGACGGACAGTACCTCTTCTGCAGGTACTGGAAACCCACAGGCACGCCCAAGTAAGTCTTCCCCAGAAAGTCACCCCAGGTGACAGGGGAGCATGGCCCCTGCTTCTCCTCTGGTCGTTATCATGTGCCATGTGGGGCGGGGCCGCTTTCTCTATGACCTACTTCCCCTGCCGTTTTAATGTTAGGCTGAGCAATGTTAACAAAGCTAAAATGTATACTTTATAATTTTTAAATTTAAGAAGCAGGAATTCTTTTTTCATTATAACAACTCAGATATGGATCCTACCGTATGGCAATTTTCAAAAATTCCACATGACTTTATTTTTTGTACTGGAGTTGATTTCCTGTTGTACAGGCATTCATTTAAAATCAAACCCGACAATTAAAGAAAATCCCCTAGATGGATGAGAAACCCGAAGTGATACATATATCTTCACCTTTGCTCACTTTTCCTGCTTGTTTCTGAGCTTCTGAAGATGGCATACATGTGTCACCAGGAAGAAAGGGGCCTGGGTATTTCCTTCTGATTCCTTGCCAGCTCAATTACTTTGTACATTTTCCATCAAGGATTTGTCTTGCTATTAGAAGCAAGCATTGGGACTATACACAAGACAGCTGGTCTCCTGCTGCTGCTCCCTCCTCTTGGATGAAGCAGGAAAACCCTGCTTGTTTGTGTTATTTGGAAAAAGAATTTATTTGTGGTAACCAATTGGCCTGGTGACAAGAACATTTCCTGTTCCAGGGACATTTTACCTGTTTTGTAGGCCTCTTGTCTCCTAGGGATCATTGTGTGGTTGGATTATGTCTCTCTTTGTGCTCCGGTAATCACCCAACCCTCACACAGGTGTAAAATTTCTTCTCTGTCTTCATCAAGGTATCTATGATCCAGGGAGCTGCACGTTAAAAACACAGAGATATGGACTTTTAAAACCCGGCATAGAGTCATAGCTTCAGGGCAGCTACACAGACTGGCTATGGTTTCTCTCTAGTGTTTTCAAGTGGGTAACGTGCTGAGAAGAGTTCCTACCAGTTCTGGTAATACATTTCTTAAAGAATGTGTCTGTACGTGCATATGCATTAGAGGAAGTGGAGGGGTTGTTGAGCATTATGATGCTAATTAATCATTAATTCTCCACTCTGACTTAACTGGCTGTAGAATTGCTCAATCTTGGATTAATTTCTAACAGATTAGTGGTTTGTGGTAATTTGATCAATATACAGAAAGAAGACAAATAATTGAAAATAGAAGTTTTTAATGTCTGAGTCTCAGACTTGGGGGGCTTTGTTGGTTAAGTAGTGAGGTTGTCCTAGTTCGAAGTCAACAAAAATAAAGAGGTTCTGCAGTCCTGGCACAGGGGGAGGGTGGTGGGTCAGTGGGTTAGAAACGGTCAAGTTGGCTGCCCTGCCCTCCCTTCGCCTGCGGGTGGTTTTCACAATCTCTGTGCTGAAGTTGCATTGCAGGGAGCCCTCTCTGCTCCGTTGCTTTTGCTCTAGTTAGAGATGATAACTCAACTTCTTAATTTAAACTGAGCTGCCTCTTGGATGTCAGCGTCCGCCTTGTGGTGGGTGCTGATGGGCTTAAGAACAGAGGTGGATGGTTGAGGCAGTTCGGCCCCAGGATTTGGAAGAAACCTATGGGTCTAGAAAAGGTTAAGGGAAAAAAATATTGAGGGCAGGAGCACTGAAATAGAAAGAGCAACAGAACCATGAGCATGTATGAACACTTTCCATAGTGTTATCCTCAGTTTACCAAAGAGGAAGGGGCTGGCCAAGGTCCTACCTACCTGCCCTGCCCTGCCTCCAGCCCCTGGAGATGACGCAGAGGTCCTGGAGGCCCCTTGCCATGACTCATGTTAACTCTGTGCTTGCTGGATCTTGGGGCAGTCGTGGGGGTCCTAGGGTGGGGGCTCAGGGCAGAGGTTTGTGCCAGCCAGCATGAAACACCTCTGTATCTTCATAACTGAGACCAGCTGCTCAGCCTGCCTGCCCTCTTGCATGATCTGGGAGACCCCCGCAGCATCATTATAATAAGTATTATTATTATTGCCTGCACAGAATCATTCACTCTGCTTTTAGGAAGAGGGAGGGGACCTCAAGTCACCAGGGCTTCAATCTTTCCCCCCAGGCTTTTTACCCCTCTTCAGCAAAACTAGGGCCTCGCTTTGTGCAATCCTGCCTCCTCCCAGTTAGGAAGAAAGAAGGGAGGAAAAGCAAGGGGCAAAAAAAGAGGAGACTGAACCCTCCCCCACTACTGTACCAACTGTGGGCAAAACCTGGGTTAAGAGCACCTCATCTCCAGCCCCGCCTCTGCTATCTTCCTCATAGAGACCCTAGGGACCTCAGAAGCCACCCCGGGGGCCTGTGGATATCTTATTATGCAGAAGGATCTGTGCCAGCCTCGGTTAGTCAGTACTGGTTTGGGTGGATTTTCTGGCCAACCAGTTACCTCCAGCTCCTGGAGCCTGCCATGAGCACCTACAGAGACATATTGCCCTCAGAGGACCTGCTGGGTTCCAAGACTGGCTCTGCAGGTGGCTCGGAGCAACACTAAGCCACAGGTGTCAGCCGCTGCACTGGCTTAACCCGCTTTATGGAAGCAAATTCTGTCGTATAAACACCAGCCTCCTCGGACTGGACCCTGAGAAAGAGAAAGCATGTCTTGGGTTAGCCTTTACCATCAGTGCTGTTTTTAACGTAGCAGGCCAGAGTCTCTGTATTTCATCATCAGGAATCAGAGCTTAAACCTCCATTTGGCAGTGCCAAGGCAAATTCATGCTGTAGTGTTTACGGTAATAACAAATCTTATACTTAAGGCATGGCACAATTATCTCATATTAATTGAGTGCCAAGTATGTTCTAGGGTCTGGACTAGATTCTGTGCACACATGACCTCATTTTACCTTCACATCAATCTGTGAGACAAGCATTATTATTCTTACTATTCCCATTTTACAGATGAGGAAACAGAGGTCCAATGTTACAAAGTATCTTTCTCCAAATGACCCTGCTGGCAGTAGTGGGATTTGGTCTGCAATCTTCTGACGTGGACCAAATCCAATTGTTCTTACACCACCAAGCAGGACAGATTTCGTCTTTATAGGTAGTGTTTTCCTGATAAATTCTTACATTTTGGGTTAGGGTAAACATCATTTCCTAGGGTAAAGAGGAAGAGAATAATTAATTCTCCCTAATCGTTTGCTCATAATATATCAAAGGTGGGAAATGAGCTGGGTTCCGTGGTACACATCTGTAGCCCCAGAAACTCAGAAGACAGAGGCGGGAAATTCCTTGAGACCAGGAGTTTGAGACCAGCCTGGGCAACGTGTTGAAATTCTGTCTCTTAAAAAAAAAATAGAGATAGGTATCCATTCTGAAAACAACAACAACAATAACAAAAAACAGAATTTATGCCCTTGCCTGACTGGCTGCCTTATCCAATTCAGCATGCTGGAATTTAAAAATATTGGCCGGGTGCAGTGGCTCACGCCTATAATCCCAACATATCGGGAGGCTGAGGTGGGTGGATCACTTGAGGTCAGGAGTTCGAGACCAGCCTGGCCAAAAGTGGTGAAATTCCCTCTCTACTAAAAATACAAAAAATTACCCGGGTGTGGTGGCAGACGCCTGTAGCCCCCGCTACTCAGGAGGCTGAGGCAGGAGAATCGCTTGAACCCAGGATGCAGAGGTTGCAGTGAGCGGAGATCGCGCCACTGCACTCCAGCCTGGGTGACAGAGCAAGACTCCATCTCAAAAAAAAAAAAGGGGGATACTGGATCATGAGCAAATGTCCACTGATGCTATTAGCAGGGCGATGGAGACTGGCCCATGGATGGGGGCAAGCCGCTTTGTGGGCTCTTGAGCTAGGAAGTCACAGTTTCTCTTGTGCCCCTTTGAGAAATATTTAACACCTTTGTATTCAGCCAACCAAGTGGCTCTCAGTCCATAGAAAGGAGGCCTAGAAGTTAACTGTGAGAATTCCTTACCCATGAGCTCAGGTGAGGGAAGGGTGCGGTCTGAAAACACTGTGCAATATGATGACTTAGACTCCAAAAATATCCTCATTTGACACTGGATGACCAGGAAGGCTGGAGAGCAGGCTGTAATTATATGATTGTACAACTCTGACCCCTGCCAGGCAGTGAGTTCAAGGCATGGAGCAGACCATATTTGCTGTTCATCTGCAAGGCCTGGCATGAAGGAGGTGCTGAGTAGAGGGTTACCGAGTGGACACATCTCACTCTCATCTTTCCTCAGTGCTAGTCCATCCACCGGCTCGTGCCACTTGGCCTTCCCGGCAGCCCCTCAACTCTGGAGAGCTGGCCCACTTTCTTTTCTGTAGCTTCTGTTACAATGATAACAACTGGTGTATTGAAGGAACTGGCTTAAAGTGTGATTGTCCCTCCCTCGCTGATGTCCCAAGACACACGACTGGGAGGCCAGCCCTCCCCACTTCCACCAGAGCCCTGCCCTCACACCTCCAGTAAGTGCCTCCTCCTTTAAATCTCTGTTTAGCATTTTGTTCCAAATTCCCCTGCATTTATGGAGACCTTCTGGAACATAAGCCCTTTCTCCGAACCTTACTGGCCTTGCCTTCTAGTCCTTTCTTGCCTCAGACCTCGGTCACCTGGCTTTTCTCTCCAGGAACTTTGTAGTCACCCCCTCACCATGGCTCCCTCCTCTCCCACCTGGCCAGCTCCACCGGTCTGAGCTGCCTCGGGGCCAGGGTGCAGCCTGCATGGTTTTCAGGATTTTCCTGTCGGTGACGCGGAGCTAGGTGCTGCAAGGGGAACACAGGCCGTGGATGGACTAGCAAGGGAGATTTGGCATTGTTTCTGGAACCTGCCCAAGTCCTCAGAACTGTGGCCACTTTCAGTGGATCTAGAACCAATAAGACAGGGCTCCTCCCTCCTGCAGTTCCTTCGCTTGCTCCCGGGAGTGGGACTCAGTGATGGTCCCCATCACAGCCCTCCCGTTCTAGGCCCATGTTGATCCCTTTCTCCATGAAGCCTTCACTCCCTGTGTGTGTCTACAGCAATGGGCAGTGCCATCCTCGGGCACTTCCCCCACCTATGCCAGTTTACCTGGAGGAGAGGCCATGCCCTGAGGCCTGGGTAGATTTAAGGGATACAGAACATACCCCCTTCTTGCGTCCTTGTAATATCCTCCTCACATCAGCCCCCAGCCAGACACGGGTGTGGCACCTGTGGGTCTGGGAAATAAGGGCCCCTCCCAGCCATCTGGATCCATCCGGAGGTGAAGAATTTTCACCATCTGCTTGGACATAATTCCATCCCCACGGCCTTCCTGAGACTTTGTCCTCAAAGGTGGGACTGGCTTTTCCTTCCCCGCCCTTAGGTTTTCTAATCAGGTTGTCAGCTGGCTGTTTAGTGCTTTCTTTCCCCCACCCCCTGCTTTGGGTGTTTGTTCAGTGTTCCAGGAAACCTTCTGCAGGTCCTGTTTTCATCTTTGAGTGTAGAAGGGAGTGTGAATTTCCATCTCCCCAGGCCGCAGCTGCTGAACCCTGTAGCCCTTCTGAACTCACGCCACCTGCGACTAGGTGTTCCCGCATCACCAGCCAGCTGGTTTAGCGCAGATGCTCCCTGGGGTCAGCTAAATCACACAGCTTATTGTCCCTTCAAGTGGCCATTTTGAACCCCACTCTGTCAGTCTCTGCAGGGGTGAGGACGGCCTGGCTCCTGCTCAGCGCCCCTCGCATGCAGCTCTGTGGCTACCCCATACGGCTCCTTGCTCTCCTCTCCCAGGATCCAAAGCAGCGATTCATTCAGCAAATACTTCCTTATTGACGTCTACATGGTCTTTGGGCGCCAGGGTGGGGAAAGGGTGGCAAAGATCATGCATCTGATGAAGGGGTGGGATGGACCAACACACGGATAATTATAATATGATGCAGCCAGGACCTAGAGGCAGGGCTGCTGCTGTGCCACGCAGAGCCTTTGTGCAAATCAGACAGAGGTGCCCACTGGGCAGAGGCTGCCCCATGAGTTGGTGAGCAGAGCGTGGGCTGGGTCGCAGCTCCTACTTGCCCTTCTGTCCTGTGTCCTGGATGGTGTTCCACCCTCGGAAAGGGCACGTGGGGGAGAGGACCCAAACACAAAAGCATGAGCCAAAGGGTGGGTGTAGGGGCCCCAGCATTGTATCTCAAATAACCAGCTAGATGGAGAGGTTCATAGTAATATAGGCGCAAGGCAAAGAAGGCTGAGTCATGGCAAAGACGTAGCACCGCGTGGTAGCAGGAGATGGAGAGATGAACATGGACTGTATCTGAGGATGCATGGGCAGCAGAGGGAGAAGGAGGGTGACTCCCAGGTGTCTCTGGAGTGATGGCAGAAGGAGCTGGTGTTATTGAGGGTGTGGGAATGTGGGATTCTCCTTCACAGCACACACCTTTAATGTATTCTTTGCTCGGAACACGGTGAGGCTGCTGTGTGGCAAGGAGGATGCATGGGATCATCGCAAGCTGTGGGTCATTTGTTGACACAGCCATGGGATAAGCCAGGAGGGGAGTGAGGAGAAGAAGCAGTGGCCAACGAACTGATTACATTTCAGACGTCACCAATTACAATATCAATCAATATGAATCACGAGTGACTCTGCTGAAGGTAAGGAAGGAATCAGCTTACACCCTCTCCCCACAAGGAGGAAAAAAAAGTGAAGCACCTTTGACATATGTCTGTTGTTCCATAAAATTTACTCTTAAACTCTGAGAAAATGGGCCCTACCATGCATCTTCTAGCAATGACATTATTTTTAGTCAGATTATTGCATTTTAGTAGCACCTTTTAAGTAGTCCATTTTAAGAATTTCCAGAAGTTTGTTTTTCTTGTATGAAGCTGTTATTTCTCCTTCTGATGCTTCTGCCTTTGTGATAGCATAGCAAATTGTTTTATTTTTAAACAGGGCATTTCTTCTGGGCTTTTTAAAAATACTCTTCAAATAGCAAAGATCTTTTGATGGCAAGAGGCAAGGCCGGCTGCTATTCTTGCCGTTGAGTTTTCCAACAGCTTCTTTAAGGGATAATTTCTTCCAGTTGCTGTAAGAATGTTCTGCTGATACAAATCTGGCTTTGTTTTGCAGTAGAGTCGAAGAAAAAAAATAGCAGAATAAGCTGCTCCCTGAATAGCAACCTTTGTCCACCATTGTCTATTTATTGGCACCTTTTAGGTTTAGATCTTAATCCCAGATGCACTTTGTCCATGAATGCAAACCAAACTATTGGTCATTGTATACACGGAGGAAATGGTCTTTACTGGTGCAAATTTTTACAGCTGAGATGACAAGATGACCCTTGTCCCATATTGCAGGGTCATCCAAGATTCTTGTTGGTAGGAGTTTCTTTTCATTTCACACAGCCTTGTTCATTAGGGGATGGGGGTGGGGATGCTGCGGTGGTCAGCAAGTGAAACGGGGTGACATTGTTCTCTGTGTGTTTGAGGGCTATAAGAAGAGCTGTGTGTTGTGTGTTCCTACACTTGCAGCTGCCCCAAGTTGACCTTTGTGTCCATCTGCTAACATGCCTCTCTCCCGGGCTAATGCTGACCATTTATTCCCATGCTTGATGTTCCGCAAAGTCTCTTGTATATGGTGATGAGAAGGTATGCCTCACCTTCCAGGGAGTCACAGCTCTAGCAACATTCTGAAGAGAGGAAGGGAGAGCGGGAGGGAGGCAGGGAGGAAAGGAAGGAAGGAAAGAAGGAAGGAAGGAAGGAAGGAGAGAAGAAAGGAAGAAGAGAAGAGGGGAAGGGGAAAAATAAGGAGGAGGAAGGATAGAGGAGAGAATGAAGAGTAGGAAAACAACAGACTGAGCAGTAAGGTATCTTTAGAGATCAGCAGCTGTCCCTGACCTTGGGGACTTACAGGAGGTTCATGGATAGTTTTTGGGGGTTAGAATCTGGGGCTTTTGACATCAAAGGGGTATGTACATTTTTCTAGGAAAGGAAGATGGATCATAGGCTCCACCAGACTCTCAAAATGGGGGTCAATGACCCCGGAGTCCTGTGCCACCCTCATCATTTCATAGATGGAAAGACTGAGGCCCAGGGGATGAAAGGAGTTTCTCAGGCTGCCACAGGACTGGCTCAGGGCTGCAGGGCAGCCTCCTGATCACATTGCTTCTGCTTCAGGCTCTTCCTCCAGAAGTTTCCCTTATGCCTTCTTCTGATCAATTTAAACTACAAGTTAGCCCTCCCCAGCAAATGTCCGGTTTGGAGCAGGGCTTGGAGAGGTACCAGACCCCTGTCTCCCATGGGAAGCCATTTGGCCAGCCTCCATTTTGCTGGGTCTGTTGACAGTGGTTAGAAGTATGTGGGCATCTAAGTGATGCCCGCCGAGGCTGCTAATAAGTGCAGATGGACCTCAGAAGAGATGGCCAGAGACCTACTTAGAGCAGCCAGGAGATAGGTGGGAGGAGGGGAGAAACTGTGGGAGGAACAGGAGCCCAGGAGGACTCTGGGAGAACAAGAGTCGGAAGAAAGTGGCAGACTCTTATGAGGGGGCCCCAAACAAAAAGGAGGGAAGCAGGGGAAAAAAGAATGAAAAGGGAAAGAGATGGAAGGGCACAAAAAAACTGCACAGGCAGCCACATACAGCCTCTGGTTAATGTCTCCTTGTCAAGGCATGTCAATTTTCCCAGGTCATTGACAGTCTACTGGATTAGAGATTAAAAACCTTTAGTTAGGAAATTGCTGTCTTTAGACATTTTAGAAGTTCCCCTCTGTTTATCCTCTTCCGTCAATCTTGAAGAGACGTGTTTCAGGGAAACATAGCCTCTCTGAACAGCAAAAGCCAATGGTGCCTGCAGAAGAGCAGAGGTCCTGGGACAGGACTGCCAGGACCACACCCTGGTCAACACCAGCCAGGTATGGGCCTCCAGAGATGCTACTGACCCATCACTGCAGCAGTTTTCTCATCTTTAAAATGAGGACTAATAGCACCTTTCCCACATGGCTGGTGCAGGTAAGAGAGAAACGTGGGCTCCCTGAGGGGTCAACATGAACTCTCCTGATTCCTTTGTCCGCTTCATCTCCCTGCACCATCATTCTGGGGACTCTGCGGACCTGTGCCGGGCTTGTCGATTGCCCACCATTACCCCTTACTTCCCTCCACCCTCATGGCAAGCGCCAGTCACAGAGGACCCAGTATGAAAGCAATCATGCTTTTGACAGATTCCAGCCTGACTGCTGCCCTCACCACACCAGGCCACAGGCTTTCCCCAGGCCTCAGGTTACTCACCTTTTTTTTCTTAACTTTTTTGTTTCTTCAAATGAAACTCAGTTCCATGTCAAGGAGATTTCAGACTCCCTGATAAACTTCTGCAGTTGCTGGGTGCTTCTTTTAAAAGTAAACAAAACAAGAAAGCCACAAGGAAGCCGGCCTTCGGTGTGAAATTCTTTTTGAGATAACACATAATAAGGGTAGCTCAACACTTTTCTTTTATGTGGAACGCAGTACAGGATTTGTGGCATAACTCTTGACTGGAAGGAGAACCAAACAACCCTTAGCTATTATAGCTGGAAGTCAACTTAAATAAGCCTTCCTTAGAGCATCCAGTCAATTTTCAGTGGTCCATGTCTTAAGGTATTCCAGTCTTTGGCATATGTTTTTCCTTTGGTCCTGATTACGTTATCATGGTTGGTAGAAATGTTTCTGCTGCAGAGAGTGAGACTGTTACTACAAGGGCCATGTGCTAGATCCAGAGTGGGCAGGATAGTCTGGGGTATGTTAGGAATCTATTGCTGTTACTCAGCCCATGATTCTGTGGGTTGGCAATTAGTGCTGGGCTCAGCTGGATGGGTCTTCTGTTGCTCCCAGCTGGGCTCCTGCATGTATCAATGGTCAGTTGTGGATCAGCAGGCACTGGCAGGCCAGCTAGAGGCTTGCCAGTCTTGGATGGCTTTACCACATCTGGTGTTGGCAGGCTGTTGGTGGGATCACCTCAGTTCTTGTCCATGTGGTTTATCATGCTTTCTCAGACTGGCCTGGATCTGTTATTAAGGTGGCAGTTTTTCAAGAGCAATGAGAACAGATGCCAGTATGCAAGTGCTTTTGAAGTCTCTCCTGTATCATGTTTGTGAATGTCCCACTGGCCAGAGCACATCAGGAGGCCAGCCCAGAGGCAGTATGTGAAGGCATGTCCAAGGAGCAAGGATGGAGGATAGAATATTTTGTGGTCATTTTTGAAATCTGTTGCATGGGGGAAAATATATTTGTATTAAGAGTTGGGACGAGGGTTGAAGTCTTATTACTACCTCTGCCTCTGAGTAACTTTAGACAAGGTACCAGCTCTAGACTCTCCAGCAAGTTCCCGGAAGTTTTTTCTTTTGCTATAACTCTGGGATAGTTTGCATCTTGCAAGAGTAGAACAACCTATGAGCTTCTCCAGCGCAGAATTCATGTTTAGCTTTTTTCTATCTTCTCCAACACATGCCTCTTGTAGAGTTTCATACCTGGCACAAAATAAGGGATCAAAACACGTTTGTTGCATGGATGATTCAACTTCCTCATATTTACAGTGGGATGACTGAGAGAGGATGATTCCTGAAGTCTCTACTGCCACAGTTTTGCAGGAAAAGAATATAAGCATTTCTGCTGAGTATGGCTTCAAGGCATTAATCTTTTGTGCAGGAAAGGAGCACCTAAATCCAGAAGTATCACCGAAGGAGTTAGTGACACCTAGAAGAAGAATATTCCCTGCAGGTTACCCCTTGAGATACTGGATGGCTGTACTTTCACCAGTTTGGTTAGCTTTGCTGTAAAACTTTGTGTGAAATGCATCTACGAGTGGGAGTTACAGTATGGCAGGTGTTTTCCATTTTAGCACAGAAGTTGCTGTGGATGTCAGAATCTGGAGTGTTTGCTTCCTTTTTTCATTGGGTGGGGGAATGGTTCAACAGGTATTAATTGAGCTCCAAATGTAAACTCAGTACTGTGCTGGACAGCAAAGGAGGGTCCACAAACAGCATGGAGACGTGGCCCCTTTCACTTCTGACCTCTCCATGGCACTAGCTCTTGCTGAACACCTCGTGTATGCCAGGTCTCATTCCAGTTTGGAGATAAAGAAATGAAGTTGCCCCGCTCCTGCCTTTGAAGGCATCTCCATGCATTTGTCAGGGAGGCAGTGCCATACACCATGGATGTTGTCTTGTGAAGGCTGTGGATTCTGTGTTGGGATTTCAGAGGGACGTTTGGTGACTTTCAGCTGGATCTTGAAGGTAGAAAGGGACATTCTGGGCCGAAGGGAATCACACTCTCACAGGCATGGAAGTGAGAGAGGATACAGTGTGCTCTGAAAATAACAAGGATTATTTGGAAACTGGAGTCCGAAGTGCATGGCAGAATGTAAGTTTGGAATGGCTGGCTCAGGAGCCTGCATTGGAATGGCTGTTGTCTACTCTGCTGGGACCACTATAACAAAATACCACAGACTGGGGGTCTTCAACAACAGAAATTAATTTTCTTGCAGTTTTGGAGCCTAGAAGTCCAAGATCAAGGTGTCAACAGGGTTGATATCTCCTGAAGCCTCTCTCTTTGGCTCACAGATACCAACCCTCTTTCTGTGTCCTCGTGTGGCCTTTCCTTTGTGCACTCAGTTCAGTTGGCAATGACCATTTTGACTTGCTAAGGAATTTGGGCTTCATTGTATAGTCTGTGCTGGGAACCATGATAGAGTCAGGGGCCATGTGGGTTGGTAATTGTTTACAGTCTAGTCCATTCAGAGCAACTGAGAAATTCCTGCAAAAGTTTTATGTGGCTAAATGTCTAGAATTGGACAAGGATCTCACATTTTCACATCCGTACTTCTCTGTGGTTCCATGGTGGACGCCCCAGCCTGCATGAAGTTGCTGTTGGTTTATCCTTTGCCTTGATGTCTTTTGTCCAAGACCATCTAGTCTCAGCAAGCCCCACAGGCCACCTGGCTCAAGGGCAGAGCCAGCACATCATGGGAGCGTGCCAGGAATGAACTCTGTCATTGCAGAGTAAGGGTACTGTGCAGAGAACTGTGGCCATCCTCACTTCTTTCTTGCTGATTTTTGTCCTCAGGGATATCACTCATTAGGCTTTTTTTGTTGTTGTTGTTGTTTTAAGAGACAGGGCTTTGCTCTATCACCCAGGCTAGAGTGTGTTGGCTCAATCATAGCTCACTGCAGTCTCCAACTCCTGGGCTCAGGTGATCCTCCCGCCTCAGCCTCCTGAGTACCTGGGACTACAGGCACTTGCCACCATACCCAGACAATTTTTAAATTTTTTGCAGACACAGGATCTCACTATGTTGCCCAGGCATGTCACAAATTCCCGGCCTCAAATGATCCTATCTCCTCAGCCTCCAAAAGTGCTGGTATTCCATGTGTGAGCCACCACACCTGGCCTCATGATTGATCTTAATCAGACATGGCTCTCCCATTCTCCTCTCCCAGTGGCATTGCAGCTAGAGCTGGCTATAGGACTTGGTGATGGCTAATGAGACACAGAAGACGTTTCTGGAGGATTTTAGCTCCATGATAAAAGGCAAGAGAGAGCAAGATGAGAAGATTGATCTCTCTCTCTGCCCCAATTCCCCTCACTCCCTACATTCTGCCTTTGTGGGCATAATGCTTGCAGCTGCAGTAGCCATCTTGTAGTCATGAGATGGCAAGGCTAACATGCTAACAGAGAGTGATGAAGAAAGCTGGGAAAATCTGGGTCCTTGATGGAACAGCTGAGCCAACCTTGGATCTGCCTATAAATATACCTTGATAGTACAAAAATCCACACCGATGTGTCTCAACCACGAGGTATGTTCTGATTCTTTCAGCCAGATGGATCCAAATGATGGAAGATCCAAATGGTGGTGAGTGTTTGGGCTGCTGATGCTTGAACTGAGTCTAAAAATGGCCCAAGACAGATATGGAGGAGCATGAATGAGAAGGAGGAAAGGAATCCTAGGCACATGTCCAGACTAAGTAGAGGCACTGGAGGCAGGAATGAGCAGGAGAAGAGAGGCCGATGTTGGAGAATAGTGGGAGATGAGCTTGGAGCCTGAGTAGGCATTGGTTGGTTGCCTCCCCAGTATCCATTTCCTTCTTCCACCCACAGTGCCTTAAATTTAAGAGGCATCTCTCCTCTACTTTCAGCCCATGTGTTTCTGTTGGTGTTGACTCCACCCTGGTGAGAGGTTGATCATGCAACAAGTTTAGCCTATCATCATTTTACATTCTCCCCAGCTACAGTGATTGGTTCAGGGATGGGCAAGTACCCAGTGCAAGTCAGTGATCAATAAGACTTCCCCTGGGACTTTTGGGAAGGAAACTATCACTTTTCTCCTCTGAAGTTGACTCTAGAAGTGTGAACCCTGGGCACTCTGGCAACCATTTTAAGACTGCAAGGGGGAAGTCTGACCAAGAATGGAACCTACCTCAAGAAAGCAAAGCTAAGAAGTGTTGAAAGAGAAACCAGTTCCTGGTCATGTTGCCAGACTCCTTGAATCAAACCTAACAGTACTGAGCCTAACAATCACATAAGCCAATAAGCATGGGAATCACTTTCTGTCACAACTGAAAGAATCATCATAGATCTGGAAATGGTCACATTGGAGGCTATGGTCATGTTGGAGGTTGTAGACAAAATTTTTGATAAGAAAGCTAGACTCTGGAGCAGAGAAAAAAGAGTTTTCGTCCAGGCACGGTGGCTCACGCCTGTAATCTCAGCACTTTGGGAGGCCGAGGCGGGTGGATCACGAGGTCAGGAGATCGAGACCATCCTGACTAACATGGTGAAATTGCATCTCTACTAAAATACAAAAAATTAGCTGGGTATGGTGGTGGGCACCTGTAGTCCCAGCTACTCGGGAGGCTGAGGCAGGAGAATGGTGTGAACCCAGAAGGCGGAGCTTGCAGTGAGCCGAGATTACGCCACTGCACTCCAGCCTGGGCAACAGAGTGAGACTCCATCTCAAAAAAAAAAAAAAAAAAAAAAAAAAAGAGACTTTTCACAGCATGTCTAAATTAGCCAGAGTAGGGGCCGGAAAACATCATAAAATGAAGTTCTGAGTTCCTGCCCCTGTTCTTGTATGACTATGTCTTTAGTGGCCAAGAGACCTCCCTTCTCTCTTCTCATCACTGACAGAGTTACCAACCAGAGATTCACTTAATAAAATTATCTTTTAAAATGCAAATATCTTTTCACCTTAATACACTGAAAAAAGAAGAGCAAGTTAAGCCTAAAGCAAGCAGAAGGAAGAAAATCATAAAGATCAGAGCAGAAATTAGTGAAATAAAGAATAGGAAAACAATAGAGGAAATAAATCCAAAAGTTGGTTATTTGAAAATACCAATAAAATTGATAAATCTTCAGCTAGATTCATCAAGAAAAAAGGAGAGAAGACTTGAATTACTACAATCAGGAATGGAAGAGGTGATGTTACTACCAAATTTTCTAAAATAAAAAGGGTTATAAAGAAATACTATAAACAATTGTGTGCTAATAAATTTGATAACATAAATGAAATGAACAAATTTTAAGAAAGACCCAAACTTAGACTTAAAACAAGTAAAGACATTGAATTAGTAAGCAAAACAAAACCAAAACCAAAAAAACTACCAACAAAGAAAAACCCAGGCCCAGATGGTTTTGCTGTTGAAATCTACCAAACATGTAAAAAGAATTAATACCAATTCTCACAAACCTTTCCAAAAAATAGAGGAAAACACTTCCCAACTTATTCTAAGTGGTCATTATTACCCAGATAATAAAAGTAAACAAAGACATCACAAGAAAAGAAAACTAAAGGTCAGTATTTCTTATGAATAGAGATGCAAAAAAACAAATACTAGCAAATTGAATCTGGCTAATTTTTGTATTTTTAGTAGAGATGGGATTTCATCATGTTAGCCAGGCTGGTCTCGAACTCCTGAGCTCAGGTGATCCACCCGCCTCGGCCTCCCAAAGTGCTGGGATTACAGGTGTGAGCCACCGTGCCTGGCCCTATCTACCTATTTATCCAGCCATCCATTCATTCATTCACCCATCCATCCACCAACTCACCCATTCATCCATTTACCCATCTACCCATCCATACATCCATTCATCCTTCCATCTATCCACCCACCCATACATCTACTCACACACCCACTCATCCATCCACCTACCATCTACCTATCCATACATTCATTTATCCTTCAGTCCATCCGTCCATCCATCCATCCATCCATCCATTCGTTCATCCATCCACCCACCCCATATATCCACCCAGCCACCCATTCCTCCACCCTTCCACCCATCCATTCACCAATCCACCCATCCATCCATTTATTCATTCATCCACCCATCCACACATTTACTTATCCATACATCCGTCAGTGTCATTCAGTAAATATTTACTGAGCACAAACTCTATGGCAGGCCTTGTGCTGGATCTTGGGTGACAGAGAAATCATTAAGACCCCATGGTCCCTGCCTTCCAAGGGCTCACAGCACAAGGAGAACGGCAGGCAGGCAAGCCACTAGTGCATGTGCCAGGGTCTGGAGTCTAGACCGGGTGATTTGCCTGGAGAAGCTAGAGGGCTTCCCAGAGGAGAGGACCCTCACAGTCCCATGCTCATGCCCCACCTGGCCATTCAGTGCATTTAGAATTCTATGCACCAGAACAAAGATGGGCATTGTCAGGCTCTATCTCCACTGAGGCCCCAGCCAAGAATTGGGGAGACAGCCTGCTGATCTCCATGGCTTAACCTCAGAGGGCTGCAGGGAGGCATGTATTCCTTGAATACATGAGTTTCTTAAAATTCTTTTGTAACCACTTTTTATTTATGCTTGTATCACCTTTGGAAAGGGGCAGGAAACGAATCTCTTTGGAAGGCCCAAACCTTTGTCTGACACGTTGCTAGATACTTCTCTGGCTTTCCCTGACTCTCACAGCACCCATGAGATGCCTGGCCTCATTCTTGCTATTTTATTGCCATAGACAGTGTCAGCTACATGCTATTAAGTGGCAGGGCCAGGATTTGAACCCAAGTCTGTTTGCTTTAAAAGCACCATTGAAATTCCAGCACCTAGCTATGCCTCGTAAAATATTGCAGAACCATGCCTGTAACTCAGCTGTGTGTACAGATGCTACGTAACCCTCACAACAACCCTAGTGGGGGGTGGGCATGATAAGCCCATTTTACAGGTGAGAAGACTGAGGCCCACAAAGGCTCAGTGGCTCTGATGAGGTCCCACAGTTAGGAATGCCAGGTCTGTGGTATGAGCCTGTGGTCCATGCCCCATTCACCCTCCATAGGTGTTCAGCTCCCGCTCCCACTGATGATGCTGGCCTGGCTGCAGATGCCCCTTCAGGTCATAATGGAGTGCAGAGGCCTCATTGTGCCTATGAAATTGTGACCATTTTCCTTAAATTCATCACTCAACGCTCGTCTCACCTCTCCTGCATTCTCAATAAATTCCTGATCATTTATCGCCATCCGTTTGGCATTTCACCACCCAGAGGAACTTGGAGCCATCTGCAGCCTTGAAAAGTTCAAGCTGTTCTCCTTCCAGGAAAGAAAATGAATGTTACATAAGATGGAGCCCAGCACATTCTTATAGAAGATCAGGAAACCACTTCTCTGACTAAAACAGCT
Source organism: Pan troglodytes (assembly GCF_028858775.2). Lineage (NCBI taxonomy): Eukaryota > Metazoa > Chordata > Mammalia > Primates > Hominidae > Pan > Pan troglodytes. The sequence goes on along the minus strand of NC_086015.1, from coordinate 131,034,828 downwards.
CCCTGTTATCTCTGCCTCTTGCTTCCTATTTTATCCAGGTCCACAATCACACGGCAGCTGCCGTTTTTAAACATTCTGTCTTGCAGAGCCTTTAAAAAGAGCTCCATACTGTCCCTGTGTTCACATAGAATGGCCGTCTCTCCAAGACCCCCATGGACTCTGTGAGGAAAGGCTTCTCCCACTGCATTGTTCCCAGCAGAGCCTGTGCTGGTGGCCTTGTCCTTTGTCCTTCAGGTGTGGGTGGGAGACCTCTCCAGGGGTCGAGGTGCCTGCAGACCCCCAGTGGACCCTGGCCCACTTCCTCCTAGTGCCTCTCTGGGGTGGCAGGCCTGGCCCAACTATTACCATTTCTTCTTCATAGAATAGGCTCTTCTTCTACTTGCTCATCTTAGGTTATTTTATGTGGTTACTGTCAATAAAACTGGCTCTGTGTTTTGGGGAAACATGTTCATTATAGAACCTTAAGAAACTGAAGTAGAAAGATGTGACTACTGACCACTCCAGGACAATTAACGTTGATGTGCACAGACTCTGAGGAGTTGGAAAGCACCCTAAAGATGATCTATTATAGTTTGACCTGTGGGCTCTACCATGGGGAAACTGAGGCCCAGGGGACTTAGGCTCACTCATTCCCCTGTAGGTGGCCATGGCAGGAGTGGGGAGTCCTACTCAGGGAGTCACTGTGGGATGGGGGACAAGTGAGCAGAAGCGATCAGTGGACTCTGCCATGTGGCCAGGATGGCTTTAAGCAGACGTGACATTTGAGCCGGGTCTGGTCCGCCCCGTGGCCCTGCAACCCTCTGCTCACTGCCGGCCTCCTGGGCGACACTGCTTTCTGGCTCTGCGGCCCCATCCTCCTCCCATTGATGTTACCTCCTAACTAGCCATCTTGCATTCCGGGTGGTAATTCCTGCTAAATGGCTCCAGATCAGCTTTTCCCAAACCTTGATTGTTTACACGCCACCTTTGTGATTTTCATAGCGGCTATTTAAATTTCATATTATTTCTTCATAGTTTTTTTTAAATCAACTTTCTTTTTTACTTTAAATCTATTTTAAGAGGAAATTTTATTGTAACACAAGAAGTAGAAACCAGTGTCAGGGGCTGTAAATAGGTGACCACAAGGAGAAAACAAGGCGACAGTGTATTGCAGCTCTGCACTGGGGTACACTCAAGAGCCCTGAGTCACCCCGTCCTGAAAGTGGTGGTGAGCTAGTGCCTGAGAGGTGCTTAAAATGGGTCAGCACCTGAGTGAGTCTCTCTCTTAAGTACTCAGAGGATTGGAATGGGATGAACGAGGGAATGGGTAATGTTTTCCTGGTACACGGTGATGGCATTTCATGCTGTGACATCAAACTTCCCTAACTCATCCCAGGCACAACCAGCTGTGGGAGTCCTACAGGCCGAGAGACTCATGCTCTGCACACTCAGGGCTCATCACACCAGCTAGTAAATGTGCAGGGTTTTTAACAACCCTCTATGTGATTTAGCGTCTAGCTCTCTTCTTTTTTTTTTTGCCCTGACATATATGCACATCTTCCTTCAAAGCCGTCCCATAAATGAGTGTACTGTTCCCCTCCTATGGAACATGCCTGTACAGTAAAAGCATCCCATATGGTGTGAGTGCACCAGCATCGGCCATGGTTTGCTGTGAGGCTGGTTGGCACCAAGGAGAATTAGAAGAAGCAGGTGGGGCCAGAATATCTTCACCCCCACCCCACTGCTTGTTCCTTCAGGCAGCCTGGAGGTGGGTGCCCACTGCCAGAACAAGAGCAAACAAAGGCCCTCCCCGTGCAGCAATAAAGAAACTCAGGCTTGTGCCAGGTGTGGTGGCTCACGCCTGTAATCTCAGCACTTTGGCAGGCCGAGGCAGGTGGATCATTTGAGGCCAGGAGTTCGAGACCAGCCTGGCCAACATGGCAAAACCCCATCTCTACTAAAAATACAAAAATAAACTGGGTGTGAGGGGACGCACCTGTAATCCCAGCTACTCAGGAGGCTGAGGCAGGAGAATCACTTGAACCCAGGAGGCGGAGGTTGCAGTGAGCCAAAATTGTGCCACTGCACCCCAGCCTGGGTGACAGAGCAAGACTCTGTCTAAGAAAAAAAGAGAGAGAGAGAGAGAGAGACTCAGGCTTGAAAGACAGCGCTCCAAGCTCTTGCACAGAAGCGAGGTCAGTCATACCAGCATCTGGTCCTTTTCCGGAATCTTGGGACAGCTGTGGAGCTCTTCATTAATGGACTGCTCTAAAAGTCACACCATGTGCCTTCCACAGACCATCAGTGATTTCCCAGAAGGGCAGTTCCAAATATTGATCTAAATGTCGCCTCAGAGGAGCCCTTTGGCATAAGAACCTTTTCAAAACCGGCCAGGGCCCCGGCTGGCCTAGAAGAGGCATCTGAAGAGATCGCACATGTTAATAAAGGTTCTTAATCTCTTGGCCTCCTATAATGCAGAACTGCTTTTCGATTAAAAATAAATCACTCCTGGAGCTTGCATCCCCAAAGCATATGAAATAATTTTGAGGCAGTAGATATCTTGTTTTGGAGGAGTAATAACGGCCATCTAAGTTTCCAGCCTAGTACAAGGGGGTGTTTATCCATCTCACCCCACTGGCACTGACATATTTTCTGCACCTGTAGCAGATTACAGGAGGATGGGAAAGTGTGGGAGAGGCTAATCAGGCTTAATTAGGGAATGCAGGATGTCGGTTTTGCTTGTTATTGCACCTGGGCACCAGGGCTGTCAGGCTGCTGACCGCCTCGGTGGGCCTCCACACTTTGGTCCTGTTTGCATTTTATGAGCAGCAAACAGGTATGCACCTAAGTAAGTGAAGTTCAAGACCAAACTCTTGAACCTAGTATCTCTTACACTCCGCAACTCTAGCATCTCCAGTCCTATAGGAAGCAGGCCTGTGCTGTGTGGTATGGAGCGGATGTCCCCTGTCTCCTGACCCTGACATGCTTGGCTCAGGGTGCCCAACCCGGCCTGGCATATGCTCATCTGCTAATTATTCTGGGTCCACACTAGACTGGAAGTTCCATAAGGGTAGGGACTTGGTCTGAGATGTGTCCCCAGAGCCTAACCCAGTGCCTGGCCAGACAGAGCTCTCAAGGAATCTCTGTTAAATAAGAAATGGAGGGCTGTGAGCTGTGTGGGCCTCTGGCTGGTGACAAGCATGGGTTCTTCCTGTTGGGTTACAGCTGTGGCCACAGCAGCCTTCCAGCTACTTTTATAGGGCTTCATCCTTTCTAGAAAAAAAATTATATATATAAATATTATATATTATAAAATATATGATATATTTATATTATTATAAATACATATTTTAAAATACATAACATATACATATATATTTTTTCTTTCTTTTTTAAGGGAAATAAATACTTTAGGGACTACTCCAGAACCTTGCATGCATCTGAACTTTTCTTGGAAATGTCACCCCTTTTAATTTTGTTTTATTGTATTTTATTTTTGAGACGGAGTTTTGTTCTTGTTGCCCAGGCTGGAGTGCAATGGTGCGATCTCGGCTCACTGCAACCTCCGCCTCCCGGGTTCAAGTGATTCTCCTGCCTCAGCCTCCCAAGTAGCTGAGATTACAGGCATGCACCACCAGGCCTGGCTAATTTTGTATTTTTAGTAGGGACGGGGTTTCACCATGTTGGTCAGGCTGGTCTTGAAATCCAGATCTCAGGTGATCCACCAGCCTCAGCCTCACAAAGTGCTGAGATTACAGGCGTGAGCCGCCGCGCCTGGCCATTACCCCCACTCCTTTTTTTTTTTTTTTTTTTGAGATGGAGTTTCACTCTTGTTGCCCAGGCTGGAGTGCAATGGCGCTATCTCGGCTCACTGCAACCTCTACTTCCTGGGTTCAAGCGATTCTCCTGCCTCAGCCGCCTGAGTAGCTGGGATTACAGGCGCTTGCCATCAGGCCTGGCTAGTTTTTGTATTTTTACTAGAGATGGGGTTTCACCATGTTGGTCAGGCTGGTCTAGAACTCCTGACCTTAGGCAATCCACCTGCCTTGGCCTCCCAAAGTGCTGGGATTACAGGCGTGAGCCACTGCACCTGGCTCATTACCCCTTTTTAATTAGTAGCATTGCTCTTCTCTCTCTGACTATACGTACTCTCTCTGACTTCTAAATTTATCAGCAGCTTCTTCTGAAGCTGGCCTGGTACCCGGTGAGCTCTACGGGACTCTGAGCTGAGTTTAGAGGAGGGAAAGGCAGTTGAAGGGATTTCTTGTTGGCTACAATGCTTAGACACCTCAGGGGGTGAAGCACATGCTCTGACTGTTACCAGTAAGTTCCCAGGGCAACCAATGGGTAGTTCTTACTACCACACTTGGCTTGCTAGGGCTTTTGCATGAAAATGAGTGTGAGGACATAAGATCAGTTGTGGCAGGAAGACACATAACTAACCACACAGGGGACCAACATAAAAGCTGTTTCCTCTGGTATAGGCTGACTAATGCACGGGTAGCCTGGCTGGGGCTCCATAGGCAGGAAAACATTTTGATAAGATGATGATAACAGTAGCCATAACAGTAGCCAACTTTATTGTGTATATTCTATGTTGTTTAATTCTCACTACACGTCCTATGGTTCTCCTCATTTCGCAGATGAAGAAACAGTAGTTCAGCAACTTGCCCAAACTCACAGAAGTAGGAAGTCACAGAGCCTAGATCTGAACTCAAGTCAACTGGCTCTTCCCCATGTAAGGGGTCTTATTAATGATAGTCTGCATTTGTTAAGGTACAGGCTGAGCACAGAGACCTCAAAATTTAGTGGCTGAAATAAGAGAGAGGTTTATTTTGCTCTCACTTAGCAGTCCAGAGGTGAGCAGTCCAAGTTGGTAGGGTCACTGGGCTCCAGATGGCCATTCAGGGACCTAGGTTCCTTCCATCTTGTTGCCCCACCACCACTTAGAGTGTGGTTCAATCACCAAAGCTGGTCATTGCCTTCTCTGTGTTCCCGACCATGGGGAGGAGAAAGAGCAAGTCTAAGGCAAGCAGATTGTTTCAAGTAGGTGTTGTAGAAATTGCATACGTCACTTCTATTCATATTCTATTGGCATAACTTAGTCATACGGCCACACCTAGCTGCAGGGAAGTCTGGGAAATATAGTCTCTATCTGGGCAGCCATATGAACAGTTAAAATTCTATAAAATTCTGTAACTACAGAAGAGAGAATGCAGTTTGGGGCAATCAGTTTGCAGTCTACCATAAAGACCATCTTCTCTTTTGTGAATATTAAGACTGGGCTACCACAGGACAGTGTTAAATGCATTCATGATCATATGCAGACATGGGGTCATCTATTCATTTCATAAATATGAAGCCCTTCCTTTGCCGGTACTACTGTAGTGAGCTGCTTGGGGGCTGCCAAGATGCCTGATTCACTGTCTCTTCCTGAGGCACAGCCGGGAGATGAGACATCAGCCAGGAATCAGGAAAAAGGAAAGAGAGTTGACTGGTGGATTTCATTCACTCATTCAACCTGGTTTATTTACACACATCTTGTGCTGAGAAAGGACTTGAGGTAGCCCACTTGTAGTAGGATACAGCTGGCAAAATGCTGTTCGTGTGTGTAATCTCTTTCACCTTCTCACCCACTCTGAGGGAGGCAGGGTAGTTTCAGAGGAGTTCTGGAAGCATCAGAAATCCCATGACTGGTGAGTGGTGAGGGCAGGATTTGGAGCTGGTCTTGAGGGTGGTAGAAAGGGCAAAGTGCAGATTCGAAGTTGGGAGAGTCCACATTCGAGGCCCGGCTCTTCTGATCCTAACGAATAGCTTCACTCACCCCTGGAAGCCTCAGTTTCCTCATCTGGAAAACTGATGCTCAGGCTACTTATGTCAAAGGGCCAGGAGGAGGACCTGCTGAGATAATGGGTGAGTTTCTGGGGCACGTAGATGCTCCACAGCCGTGAGTGTCCTCCCTGGCTTCTTAGGAGCACTTGGTCCCTGGCAATTTGCATTACATGTTCTATGATGTCCTAAGAATGTGTCCTCGAGAGAACAATGAGTCCATGGACTCGGGGACACTGGACAGAGGGCCCTATCTAGGCCTTTGGTGTTTGGCTCCAAGTTCTCCCTTCATCGTGGGAATCCAGCTGCAGGCTTGAAAGGCAATGCTCCTGAGACTGCTCCCCTGCTCTGCCCTCAGCTTCCCTCGGGTGCTCTCCAGCTTGGCTGCACCACCTGTGACCTCACTTCATTGTGGACACCCTGACCAGGGCCCCAGTGACTGGGGTACCTGGGAAGGCTGTGGAGCCCAGCCTCCTACTGATAGGAACCTTCCTGCAGGTGAGGAGGACGGGAAGGGCATCCTGAGTGGAGGAGAGGCCACACAAAGGTGCGGGGAGATGATGTAAGTGCAGAGACATCAGTGATTTTGGCTGTTGACACAACATGAATATGGCATTTGTGTGAGCACAGATTTGAGTGGGGGAAACTGGGGGCAGGGTGTGGAGTTAGGAGGCTGTTGGGATTGTTCAGGCTGTGGGGGTAATAAGGTCTGGGAGTGACAGCAGAGGGAATGGAAAGAACAAATCCAAGAGAAGTGAAGACTCAGCAAAGGGCCTGTCCAAGGAGGAAGTCCTGGAACCCAGAGTCCAGTGGCAGCTCCACAAGAGGACAGGCAGGGGCCACAGAGGCAAGAACAGGGCCCTGGGGTCCCAGCAGGGTACTTCGGAGCCCCAGGACTGTGACTCAGAGCAAAGCGGAGGCTGAAGCTGAAGGTGGGAGCTCAGAGAGACGTGCTGCCTGTTTTATGGCACCCAAAGAATTCACTTCATGGGCTAGAGTCTGACGCATAGAGAACCTGAACAGGCTCCTGCTTTCCTGCATACATAGATACGAAGAAAAGCCAAAGAGTGATTATCACAAAACTCTGGACAGTGGGTTGCTCCTGCAGGGAGAAAGGTATGCACTGTGCTTGCAAGGTGCTGGTCATGTGCTCTGTGTCTTTGACTGTTAGTAGGTACATCGGGTTTCCACCTGTTATGATTATTTGACCTGTGCAGATCAGTTGTTTGTACTTTTTAATACATATATCTGTTTCACAATGAAATGTCACACACCCCTTGCTGCTCTGGATGACATCAACCTGGGCAAAGTTGGAGATGAAGGTTAGAGATACACTGGAGAAGTATATGCTATATAAAGAATTTTGGGCCAGGTACGGTGGGCCAGGTATGGTGGGCCCACATGCCTGTAATCCCAGCACTTTGGGAAGCCCAGGTGGGAGAATCACTTGACTCAGGAGTTCAAGACCAATCTGGGCAACATGGTGAAACCCTGTTTCTACAAAAAATAAAAATCAGCTGGGCAGTGGTGGCTCGCGCCTATAGTCCCAGCTACTCAGGAGGCTGAGGTGGGAGGACCGCTTGAGCCTGGGAGTTTGAGGCTGCAGTGAGCCATGATTACACCACTGCACTCCAGCCTGGGTGACAGAAGAAGACCAAGTCTCAAAAAAAAGTTGATTTTTTATGTTGTTTGTTTTTCTAATCTGGAATATTTGAGGAGTCTAGTGACATTCCGGATGTATAGTCTTAGGCATATAAATAAGGAATCATAGACAGCCATAATAAAAGGATTGTGTTCAACCTCCATCTTTTCACCCTGAGTTTCTATTTTCAGGAGCCTTCCAGCTCAGAAAATAGGCTGCATGCAGAGCAAGACTAGACTGAGTCTTGACAGGTCGAGGGGAATATTACTTAGGAGACATGGTTCTCTTATTCGTCTCAGGAACATTTTTTTTTTTTTTGCCTGCAAAAAGCCAGGAGGATTCTCAGCTTTGCCCAGGTGTTCTCAGGGACAGCCACACAGAATGTCCGAGAAGCTGAGTGGAAAGCAGTCCTGGGATGCACCCTCTGCAGAGGGATGGTGAAAGACAACTGGAGAGATGATTTTGATGCGGTCACACAGCCAACAGTGACAGTCATGTGTGTGGCACAGCGTGGCCTCTCGTGCCTGGGGACTGCACAGCGTCACAGGCTTCTCCTCTGCCACCTTGTCCTCAAGCACACCAGTGGATTGCAGGCCTCCCACGGAGCTCTGCAGAGTGGGTAAGGCATCCGCCTTCCAGAACCTCTCAGCTTAGCAGGCTGGGTAAGGCAGGCAGTCGCCCCGGGGGAATGTGATAAGTGCCCAAAGAGAGATGTTAGCAGCATGATAAATTAGGTGGTAAATGCACCAGGCTCTCCGTCCCCGTCTGTTTCAGGCTGGTGGATGCTGGATTTGCTTTTGCACATTTATATGGAAATACATCTTTGCTGTGGCTTGTAATTTTCTAGTTGAATAACTTCAGGGGAGGCCTACTTTAGAATTTAATTATCCTTACCCTGGGAGAGCTTTGCTGAGGTTCAGTGCTCAGAAGAGTGCACGATTCTAAACATTGCATGACACTCACCATAGGGCACCATTGGCTGCAGTACATCACTGTTTTGAGGGTTGTATGATAGTGTTCTTATGTCCTGCTGACCTAGGAGTCAAGATGGACTGGTCTCAAATGAAATTCTGCCCTACCACTAATCACGCAGCAGGGAGGTTTCTCATCTACTGGATACTTAACCAAGAGGTTTTGAAGCCAGACTGATTTTGGCAACCCTAATGCATTGGCTCCACAGTGCTTTTTTAATGATAGTCCAAGCTAAATATGAAAGCTCCAACTGCAGATTCATTGTGCACTAAAGGCTTGAATTTCTTAAGTAGTGGTGACATAGTCCTGTAGGGAAATTGTGAATTGAAGCTTCTCAGAATTAGGCTTCTCAAAGCCGAGGCCCAATGTAGGAAGATAATATGTGGCTGTCTAGAGTGTGGTGCTGAAAAAGGGTCAGAGGGCTTCTGTGTTCCTCAGAAAAGGGAACTGGGATTGATTAGTAATATCTGCTTTGAGTTCAGGAGCAGGGACAGTGGCCCAAATGCCATGTGTTTGTAATTAGCCATTTCCAAGATACCTCCCAACTTCTGGGCTCTGTGCAGAGAGTGGTGGGGCGGGGAGGGGGCTTTCTCCAATGTTCTCTCCATTCACCCTCACTGCAAAGTGTTGATGCTATTTCCATGGGAAGATGTTCATGGAAAGATGTTAAGGAATCAAAAGCAGGATTTAAAAGAAACATACAATGTATAAATAATTACAAACAAATTTTAATATATTTGGAAAAGAACCTGGAAGGAAATATATCATAATGTTCATAATTGTTATCACTGGGTGATAAGATTGTGGATGGATTTTGCTTTTTCCTTCGTGCTCATCTATATTTTTCTATTTTTGTGCAATGACCCATATTCCTTTTTAAGCATACATAAATTATATGTGTGAGTTGGTGTGTGCATTCTTCAATATTACATATGTGCAGATTTGGTGGCATGCTTTTTTCACTTTATAAATTCATCAGGAACGTTAATTACTCCTCCTCAATGTAATTTTTTAGTTACTACTTAAGGTAATTCTAAGCCTTTTGCTTCATCTGGGCTGAAAGGTCTGGACAGCAACCTCATCATCATCTCCTCATATTTTTTTTTAAAGTATCAACTTTTATTTAGATTCAGAGGATACACGTGCAGGTTTGTTACACAGGTTTATTGCATGATGCTGAGTTTGGGGTATGACTGATCCCATCACCCAGGTATTGAGCATAGTGCCCAATAGGTAGTTTTTCAGTCCTTGCCCCCCTCCCTCCCTTCCCCCTTTAGTAATTCCCAGTGTCTGTTTTTCCCAGCTTTATGTCCATGTGTACTCAATGCTTAGCTCCCACTTGTGAGAACATGCAAAACCCCGCCATGTTTGGTTTTCTGTTCCTGCATTAATTTGTTTAGGATAAATTAATTTGTTTAGTAATCTCCAGCTGCATCTGTGTTAACTGTAAAGGATATGATTTTGTTCCTTTTTATGGCTGCATAGTATTCCATTGCATATATGTACCACCTTTTCTTTATCCAATCCACTGTTGATGGGCACCTAGGTTGATTCCATGTCTTTGCTATCATGAATATTGCTGTGATGAACATATGAGTGGAGGTGTCTTTTGGTAGAATGATGTATTTTCCTTTGGGTATATACCCAGTAATGGGATTGCTGAGTTGAATGGCAGTTCTGTTTGCCGTTCTTTGAGAAATCTCCAAACTGCTTTTCACAGTGGCTTAACTACCTCAGTTTCTAATACTAGACACACATTAACTTTCTTCCAAAAGGACGAGCAAAAGATAAAAACTCAACAGAAATCTGAAAGACTCTGCAGCCCAAAGGAGGGGGGTATCCTGAGGAGGAGGCCTACATAGGACTCATAGAAGAGAGTCTTACATCATAGAAGACAGTGTTACATCATAAAAGACAGTCTTACATCAGAGAAGAGAGTCTTACATCATAGAAGATAGTCTTACATCATAGAAGAAAGTTCCACATCGTGGAAGATAGTTTGACATCATGGAAGACAGTTTGACATCATAGAAGACAGCCTGACATCACAGAAGATAGCCTTACATCACAGAAGACGGTCTGACATCACAGAAGACAGCCTTACATCACAGAAGACAGTCTTACATCACAGAAGACAGCCTTACATCATAGAAGACAGTCTGATGTCATAGAAGACAGTCTTACATCATAGAAGACAGCCTGACATCACAGAAGATAGCCTTACATCACAGAAGACGGTCTGACATCACAGAAGACAGCCTTACATCACAGAAGACAGTCTTACATCATAGAAGACAGCCTTACATCATAGGAGGCAGTCTGATGTCATAGAAGACAGCCTTACATCATATAAGACATCCTTACATCATAGAAGACAGTTACACATCATAGAAGACAGTTTGGCATCATAATAGAGGATAGTCTTACTTCATAGAAGACAGTTTTTTTTTTTCTCCTGCCTCAGCCTCCTTAGTAGCTGGGATTACAGGAGCATGCCACCATGCCCAGCTAATTTATGTATTTTTAGTAGAGAAAGGGTTGCACCGTGTTGGCCAGGCTGGTCTGGAGCTCCTGACCTTAAGCAATTCTCTCGCCTCAGCCTCCTAAGTAGCTGGGAGTATAGACACAAGCCACCACGCCCAGCTAATTTTTGTATTTTTGGTAGAGATGGGGTTTCGCCATGTTGGCCAGGCTGGTCTCGAACTACTGGCCTCAAGTGATCTGCCCACCTCGGCCTCCTGGAGGGCTGGGATTACAGGCATAACCCATCAAACCTGGCCAGAAGACAGCCTTATATCACAGAAGACAGCCGGACTTCATAGAAGATAGTCTAACATCATAGACGATAGTCTTAAGTCAGAAGATAGTCTTACATCATAGAAGACAGTCTTACTTCAAGATATTTAGAAAATTTCCAGTAACTTCCAACACACTTCAAGAAGACTTGGCCAGGCGCAGTGGCTCACGCCTGTAATCCCAGCACTTTGGGAGGCCAAGGCAGGTGGGTCACCTGAGGTCAGGAGGTTGAGACCAGCCTGGCCAACACGGTGAAACCCCGTCTGTACTAAAAATACAAAAATTAGCTGGGCGTGGTGGCAGGCACCTGTAATCCCAGCTACTTAGGAGGCTGAGGCAGGACAATCACTTCAACCCGGGAGGCGGAGGTTGCAGTGAGCCGAGATTGCACCATCACACTCCAGCCTGGGGGACAAGAGCAAGACTTCGTCTCAAAAAAAATGAAGAAGACTTGGCATCTATAAAATAAGACCCACTTATGCAGAGGGGAAGAAACTGACATCTGAAAAGATTCCGTGGGATCTAGAGCTTCTCTAATTATGGGGAAGGAGATTGTGAATAGAGAGCCCTTAGCCCGGTGCCTGGCCCATAGGCTCTCAAAATATGTTACTGTTATCATTCTTAAAATAAGTTATATTCACACACAACCTATTTTTCTAATGTTTTCCCTTATTAGGATTTATGCCAATTGGGGATTTTTAACCTCCAGTTTTAGCAATTCTGCCAAGCCAGGCCCTTCCCTGCCTCTCCCTAGACTCATGCAAGTTACAGAGTGAGACCCGAATGTGGCCTGGGAGCTGCTGAGCCAGCCAAGGGCCAGGGCGGCTGCCATTCTGCCACGTGCCTGGTCGACTCCGATTGCTTTATTTCTCTGGTGGAGCCACTGTGGTTCGCATGTTGGAGCTGGGAAGGGTTCCATCTGGCTCACAGCCAAGGAGGAATGGAGAATTCCTTCAGACTTAGGTAGGCTGACAATCAACATCATTGCTCCCAAGAAAAAGTATTTTGAGTCATGACCCCTGGGTGGGATTGGAACCCTTCAGTTTCTGCCCAGATGTGCCTGCTTCATGGGAACCAGATGTGTTAAAAAGCAAAACACAGGCCAGAAAACCTGCCATGTGTGTAAAGAGGCTGTCTGGAGCAGTCTTCCCAAGGGCCCGCATAGCTTTGCATGTTCTCCAGTGGCTTGACTGAGGAAACCCTACCATGCACACGCAGGAGAGGCAGCCTAGAGAAGTGAACTGGTACCTACCAGCAGCTTTTCATCTTCAAAGCACTTCTGCAAGGCAGGGATTTTTTTTTTTTTCTTTTGAGACAGAGTCTTGCTCTGTCACTAGGCTGGAGTGCAATGGCGCGATCTCGTCTCATCGCAACCTCCGCCTCCCGGGTTCAAGCGATTCTCCTGCCTCAGCCTCCTGAGCAGCTGGGACTACAGGCATGTGCCACAACACCCAGCTAATTTTTGTATTTTTAGTAGAGAACGGGGTTTCACCATGTTAGCCAGGATGGTCTCGATCTCTTGACCTCATGATCTGACCTCCTTGGCCTCCCAAAGTGCTAGAATTACAAGCGGGAGCCACTGCGACCTGCCAAGGCAGGGATTATTATTCCTGTTTTCCAACTGAGGCACTTGAGGCTGTGAGTGACTTTCTCAAATAAAAAGGCAGGGTTCATCACACAGCAATCCCTTTGCCATTACTCCAGCCTTTCTCGAACCCCTGTCCCTCAGATCTTAGAGATGCATGTGTGGACCACAGCAATGGACTTTTGGCTGTAGTGTTGGTCTGGGCAAGAAAAAAAAGTGGATGGGTTGATTTAACACAAGTATCTGAAAGCCAGATTGATAGATGTAAATTTCAAGAGAGAAGGACCTAGACATATAGATTTGAACTTAGTGAGTGGCCTCTGGGGGCCGGGATGCTGCATGTTTGTTCGTTTGTTTTTTGAGACAGAGTCTCAGGCTGGAGTGTCGCCCAGGCTGGAGTGCAGTGGTGCCATCTTGGTTCACTGCAACCTCTGCCTACTGGGTTCAAGCAATTCTCCTTTCTCAGCCTCCCGAACAGCTGAGACTACAAGCACTCATCACCATGCCCGGCTGTTTTGTATTTTAGTAGAGACGGGGTTTCACCATGTTGGTCAGGTTGGTCTCGAACTCCTGACCTCAGGTGATCCCCCTACCTCGGCCTCCCAAAGTGCTGGGATTACAGGTTTAAGTCACTACTCCCAACAGATGCTGCATGTTAAAGGACTCATGCTCCTCTTGCCTTGAGGGCAGAACAAACACAAATGGAGCCAATGCAGTTCAAGGAATTTCCATAAAAGGCAAGGAAGGAACTCCGGGCCTCAAGAGTTTAAAACTGAGATAAACAGCCCATGTTAATATTTGAGTGTCCTGTTTCACAGTTTTGGGAGGAGGCTGGAGATGATATTAATTATGGAGTTCAGTCCACAGCATGACATATGTAAAGCACTTAGCTCAATAAGCATTCCTCCCCTTTCGGGGTAGGGGTCGGGGTAGGGGGATCTTAGAGATGCACAGATACTCCCAATATAAACAAAACATAATCAACTGCAACCATGTAGAATCATCAGGACATGAAATGTGAGCTGGACTGTGGTTAGCCTGGAGGCTGCAGATGCTTCTCAGAGAGCTTTGAAGCAGGATAGCTCAAAGACAAACAAGAAGTGAGAAAGAAAGGAGGGAGAGAGGAGGCGGGGTGGCCCTCTAGTGCCTGGGACAGAGGGGTGTGCGGGAGGAGCTTTCAGGCTCCTTTAGGACTCTGATCTTTCAATGATCTGAAGAAAGCTCATACTGAAAGGTAAAGCTCCTCACACAGGGAATTTGGGAGTCAGGCTCTGCAGTTTTCTTCTATTTCTGGGAGCACTTATTTCAGCAGGGCATTTGCACCAAAGGAAGAGGAAGCCTCCTCAGACGCTGGGCCGGCCATACCCTAACTAAGCATGCACTTTGGGCAGGCACAGCACAACCTCAGCTGCAGTCTCAGTGGTACGGGTGGCATGGAAGACTGGGTGACATGGAGGACTGGGCCTCACCGCACTGGGGCCGGCTACCCCCTGGGGTTGCCATCGGAGCAAGTTCACACACCAGCCCACCGGGGAACTCGTGGGATCTGTCAGTGTGAGCGGGAGAAGGATCAGGCTCCTAGACTAGGGTCCCCCAGGAAGTGGGCAGGCTGGCTGGACTTGAGTAGGAGAACTGAGCTAGAAATCCAGGCATTCTGGTGTGGGGGAGGCAAGAGGCTGCGGGGCAGGCTGGAGTCAGGCTGTGCTAACAGGAAAATAGGGAGTCAGGGAAACTGTTTCCCATGCGACTTCCTTAAGGGCAGTGGACCGGGTCTCATTCAACTCAGGATTCTGAAGTGGCTTCACAAAATACGCTTAGTGTTCCTTACGGACGAAGGAAGGAAGAAAGGAAGGACTAACAGTGCCTTTATTTCAGGATTGTCCAATCTATCCCCCTCCTCCATCTCATCTCCTGCTGCCATGAGGTCACAGTGGGAGTAAATCGTCCACGACAGGCAATGTAGTGTACTGGTTAAGAAAGGTCTTCAAATCAGATCTCTCTCCCTCCAAGCTTGGCATGTGTGCATTTTTAGCTAAATTCTTAACAGCTCCATGCCCAATTCCTAATCTGTCAAATGGCTTAGAATGTTACGTAATGCTGAGATCACACCTGGGGAGACGACAATGTTAGCTCATGTGGGTTGAGTGCTCCGATGCACGCTGGGCTCGTGTTTCACTCATTACCAATGTAATCATCACGGAGCCTCTGGGAGGTGTGTGCTACCATTAGTACCCACTTCACAGATGAGGAAACTGAGACATAGAATGATTGAGTCACTTGTCACCTAGGCCTGCAGCCAGTCAGGGGCAGATCCAGGATTCAAGTCCAAAGAATCAGATTCCAGGGCCCCAGCCCACAGGATACTGCTTTTTAATCAGCGAGCACACTTACTACTAATCAGGGTGATTGTCACTTTACCCACCTTGGCGTAACCAAGGGCTTCTGATTTGTAGTGTTTTATGATAATAAAAAAATACATAGCTTGGAGGTGGGTGGCAGCATTTGTGCTAAAATATGCTGGATGCAAAGTTGTTCTGGGTCTGAGTTGTGCCCATTCTGAAAGGAGTATTAGATCAAAGAATGCTTACCTGTGCTGTGGCTTTGTTTTATTATGGTTATAATTTTGTTTTCTTCTTGGAAAATGCCTCTATTAAAGGTCTGCCTCTTTTCTTTCTTTCTTTCCTTCTTTCCTTTCCTTTCTTTCCTTTCTTTCTTTCTTTTTGAGACAGGGTCTTGCTCTGCCACCCAGACTGGAGTGGAGTACAGTGGCGTGATCATGACTCACTGTAGCCTCCACCTCCCGGGCTCAAGTGATCCTCCCACCTCAGCCTTCCAAGTAGCTGCACCACCACACCCTGCTAATTTTTAAAATGTTTTTGTAGAGATGGGGTCTCACCATGTTGCCCAGGCTGGTCTCAAACTCCTGGCCTCAAGCAGTCTTCCCCTACTTCGGCCTCCCAAAATGCTGGGATTATAGGCGTGAGCCACCTCACCTGCCCCAAAATATACCTTTTAAAAATAAGCTAAGATTGGGTTGGGTGTCAGGGATGATGAGTCTAATTCCCATTGTGTTCCCAAATCTCAAATTTTCCTTCCAGCCGTAGATGGGTCCCGGGCCTTTCCACATCCTAGCCCAGGGCTCCTGAAGCTAAGCCCGCAGGGGCTCAGCAGCTCCTCCCACCATGGCTGGGCTTTGCTCACACTCATACCCAGCTCCTCCTGGCCACCACATGCCTCAGGGCCTTGTGTCCCTTGGCATTCCACCCCCTCCTGCCCCACCTTTAATGCCCTTTGCACATCCCCCCACCCCTTTTGAGCCCAAGAGAGTTCCCACCTCTCCCATGGAGCGTTTGGATAACCAGGTTCAGCTGCAAGCACGAGAAGCCTCTCTAGCCAGGCAAAGCAAAGGGATTTAACCTGGGGCATTGAGTGCTTTCAAAACTACTGGGCACTGCGGGAGTGGTCTGTAGGCCTCTGGGAATGCTTCATGACTGTTCCAGCCCACAGTTGTCTCTCCTATCTCTGATGCATTTCATTCATTCATTCATTCAGTGTTCATGGAGCAGAGGCAGTGCCGGCTGCTAGGGACAGGACACCAGGATGAATGAATAAAACATGATCTCTTCTCAAAGAACACAGGGTCTACACGCCCTGATGATGAACTCTGGATAAGAGCCATGAGCAGAGTAATGCAGGGCCCCAGGAGGGTGCACCTAACTCAGTGTTGGGGAAGCGTGGAAGGACTGCGGAGTGCGCAGAGGGCAAGAGCAGGCCTCTGCCCAATCATGGGGTCATAGACAGAGGGGGTGTGGAGGAACCACACGTCTTTCCCTGTGGTTGCAGTACAGGGTAGGGTAGGGGTGCCGGGGCAGGCGACCAGAGAGAGGATAAGCTGGTCAGGGTGAGGGGCTTTTGGGGCATGACCTGACCATTACGTGGTGTTGTCTTATTATTTAACTACAGTGGTCAAGAAGGCAGACTTACCAGCCAGCCTGGCTGAGTTAAAATTCTGCTGGGCTCAAAACCTACTAGTTGTGTGATCTCAGGCAAGCTATCCAACCTCCGGACCTCACTTTTCTCATCAGTAAAATGGGGAAATAACAGTACCCACATCATGGGGGTGCTGTGAGGGTTAAAAGAGTTGATATGTAATAACACACTTAGACCTGTATCTGGCCAAGGTGTCAGCTGTCAGCCCTGGATGTTATTTAATGCCTAACTCTGTACCAGGCAGCATGCTGGTGATTTTCCATAAATTCTCTCAACCAGTCCTCTCAAAGGCCCTCCCTGGGAGGCAGGCGTTATTGATCTGTTTTATTACACAAAGGAGAAGTCTATTTCTAGTTTCCTCTGTGAGATTTTAGCTCCTTCACTGGCTCTGTTCTATTTCTGTCCCCCGTGCACTGTCGCTGCAGGAGCCCTGCCAGAGACAGAGAGGAACCAAAGCCCCCTGGAACTCCAAAAGGACAAGTTAGATCTGGGCTTCCACAGAGCCATCATGCTCTCCTGCCTTAGTTACTGGAAAGGGATCCAACTCACTCTCATAAGCCCACACGCAGCCCTGACAGCAGACGTGCCGGTCAGATTTGTTAAAGTCATAAAATTTGGCAGGACGGAGTTTGGTAGAAGTGGAGGATGAAGTGAGGCATCCAGTCGAATGGGTGGGATGCTCTGGAATAAGCAAGAACCAAGAGCAGGCACTGCCCTGGAGCGGCAGGCGATGCTCCCGCCCCTCCAGCAAGGACACCCCAAGGGGCGTGGGACTAGTGTCCCCGAGGCTCCCCTCACCCAGGACTGGTGGCATCCCCACCTGCCTAGTGGTAGGAACAAACACTGTATCCCTCTGACCATACATTTCCTCTAACAAAATATTCATTTTCCTAAGAAAATGAACGGAACGTTCCTTCAGCTGGGCATTCCGTTCTTCCTTTGAGGGAGCCTGGCATTGCTTCGACAAGGGCAGGCAGGAAGGAGGCTAGCGTTTTCCCCTCTGCCAGCCGTTCCACGTGCTCTAGGGGACTGTCTGTTTAATTCTCTTGGCAGCCTCCTAGGGAGGCACTGTCATCTCCACTCTGTGGATGAGCAATCAGGGGGCCAGCAAGTCCAGCCAAGTCCAGAGTCTGGCCAGAACAGGCCGGCCCCTTCAGTGGAGGTGAACCCCTTTCATCTCAGCTCTGGTCTCTGCCTTTCAAGGCAGCAGTGGCTGCTGGTGTATTGCAGGCGTCTTGCCCAGGGGGCTGGCAGTGACCATGAGAATGTGAGTTGTCCCTGGCCCTGAATCCTCCTCCTCATGCAGGAGGCGGGTGAGGCAGAGAGGATGGTCATGAAGGCAGAAGCCTGGATCCTGAGCCGCAGGGCCTCAGTGCACTTGCACACACATTGTCTCATTTTACCTCCAAACCCCTAGGAGGAGGCTGCAGTGTTACTGTGTCTCAGGTGGAGAAACTGAGGCCCACAGAGGTCTAGGAACCAGCTTGTGGGAGGGCCAGAGCTTTACCCCACACCTCTACATGGCAAGTGGCTCACCTGGCAAGTGGCTCAGCTGGCAAGTGGCTCACCTGCGCCATCGGAGCAAATGGCTTCCTAGCGGACAGCGATGGGGGGCTTTCATTAGCCCAGGCAAGACCCCTGCCCTATCCTCATTTCCTTATTTACCTCGCGACATTGCTCTCTGAGGTCGGTGGTGTTAGGATTATCCCCACTTGACGGGTGAGTGAACTGAGGCCCAGAGAGGTTAGGTCACCTGATTAATAAACAAAGGTATAAAAGGGGCATTCATTTTTCGATGGAGAGGATAAAGCAGCCTGGTTTGTACATTCTGAGAGGCTCTGCGGCTTGTTCATCTCGAGGGCTGTGTGTGCTTTATTGGGAGCTGTCCCACCTCCTGGGGCTGGATGCCAGGCAGGCCATCTGCTTCTGGGGCTGGGCGCCCCTCCCACAGTCATTGCCTTCTCCCTGAACGACTGGCTCCCAACTGGCTGCAGCCGTTAAAGAAGTTCCAGGAAAAAGATCTTAGCCAGCCTCCTCTGCAACCTAATTTCTGCTGCTGTGGGTATTGCCTTGTCTGCATAAATGGCTCTGCTAATTTTCTGCTGCTGCCTGTTGTTGAGGTTGCAGAACGGCAGGGGAAGAAGGGCAGGAACCAACCACTTTCCTTGGCACCTGCTCAGGGCCCTGTCGGCCCCTTGATGAACGTTGTCTCTTGTCTCCCACTCCATTAGCAGCAGCCCTGCAATCCTCACAAAGCTGAAGTCAGATCAGGTCGCTGCCCTGCTGGGTACCATCCTCCGCACAGAGGAGAACCCCAGTGCCCCACTGCTGCCCCTGGGGCTGTGGACCCAGCCTTCCATGCACCTCTCACCTTCCTCCTCCACTTGGCGCTCTGGACTCGGGGCCTTCCTTCCGCGCCTGGAGTAGGCACACCTGTGTGTCCCCAGCAGGACTCCTGCACCAGGATAGCTCCCAGCCACTCAGACACTCAGGGGCCTTCCCTGGCTATTCCGTGGAGTCTAGGTCGGGCTCCCTTAGTCTAGGTTGGGCTCCCTTATCTGTCGACCCCCTCATGGTGCTCACAGTGCTCCTCACAGTACACACTCACAGGCGTGTTCTCTGCTGAGTGGCTGCAAGCTGTGTGTGGGCAGGGACAACGTTGTTTGTTCATCTCAGTGTCTTGGGGGCCTGGCACGTAATAAGCTCACATTCACACATTTGCAGACTCGGCTGAAGAAAAGTAGGACCCACTGTTGTTGCCATCCCATTCTTTCTACTCCAATGCCAAGGAGACAGGCCGAGGGCCATCAGGCGACTTGCCCAGGGTCCTGCGTGGTCACACTGGGAATCCAACCAGGTTGTTCTGGCTGAACTTTGCTCTCTGTTCACAGCCTCCAGCAACTGGGATGTACATTTCCTCCACATCTGGGTTTCTCAGTGCTCAGTCATGTATATATTTGGAGCAGAAATAGAAGCACAATGTTTTGTGAAACCCTGAAGGGGAAGCTTCCACGCAGTGCCCAACATCCAGTGGTGAATGTGACCTTCCATCAGGAAGCCTGGAGCTGGGGTCTGTCCCTTTACCCAGAGAGACAAATGCAGACACACATAGCTTGGGACATGGCCAGCTGTATTCGTGGCAACAGGGCAGGAAGCTGGGAAGGGCCGGCCAGACCAGGCCGGGAAGAGGTCTGAAGAGAGGAGGGAGCGGCAACAGTGGCTCCACCTGCAGCAGGTGTGTGGGGAAGGAGGGGGGAAGGTCTCACAGGAGGAGGGGTGTGCTCACAGGGGGTGAGGTGAAGCACCTGGAAACCCTGGTGCCAGTAAGCACAGCACAGGCGGGCTTCCAGGAGGCTCCACCCTGGGCACTGCAGTGGGCAGAGGAACCCTAGGACCACCCCCACCCCTAGTTGTTAAACATTTAACAGCACACCATCGCCTGGCACATCTGGGCACCAGAAAGGAGGCCTCGGAGCTTGGGAGCAGGGCAGAGGGGGAGAGGTGTTTCAGAGGCAGACAACCTTTGTTCTGTTGCAATGCGAAGTCTCTGGAAGGCTTAAAGCAGAAGGGTAACATGATTTGATTTCGCTTTGCTGGACAGATTTACAAAACACACTAAGGTCCTGGGAACATGTAAATGTGGCAGCCAGGGGGAAGGGGAGATTGAGTTATCAGAATTGGGGTCCAGGCAGGATCTGAATCCAGACACTAAGGAGAAACCCACTTACCACAATAGAAGCTGAAGATCAGAATGAGTCCAGGTGTCCAATGGTGGGCTCTCAGGGTGCTGACCGGGCCTGGGGGTGGAAGTGTGGGGCTGTGGAAGGCTAAGCCTGCAGGTGCTGCCAACGGGCTCTTCCTGTGCAGAGAGAAGGGTGGCAGTGACCCCCACCGCCTGCAGTGGGACGGCTATATCGGTCAGCCTCTATGGCTAGAACTCGTGGCCTACCCAGCATACCCCCCAGGGAGATTGGTGGCTCTAAGGTTGCTCTAAGTTTCTACAATGGCTGCATTCTCACCACACTTAAGTTCCACTTAGCCTCTGAGCAGCACCATGGCCCAAGCTCAACATTGTGATGAGAGCAGGTGCTTCTCCACCTTGGCTGTACATCGGAGCCACTGGGGAGCTTTTCTAACCGCAGACCAATTAAACCCAGAGGTCCCCTGGGAGTGGGACCCAGGCATCAGCCTTTTTGAAAGCTCCCCAGGTGACTCCAATGTGTGGCCAAAGTTGAGAACCTCTGGATTAGAAGGAATTGCTGCAGAGTAAGAGACCACTTGTTTTTCCACATATTGACTTGGTGCTGGATTCTCTTGACAGGCAATTCCAGGCATGATGGCAATGCCTTGTGCCATTTCTTTGGTTGCTAAATGGAACCCCAAAGTCCTTTTCTGCTGGGTGGCCCCTGGCTGCGATGAGAGGCTGGAGAGTTGCATGATCCAGCTCAACGACCTGTCTGTCTGCATTAACAGTAGCCTGAATTATGACAGCAGTGGCTGTGCTCCCAAAGGGGGTTAAAGTACTTGAGCTATCCCTTCTGGAAGCACAGCCCCTTTTGAAGACAGAAGATGCTGACTAGTTAGCAGTTCCAGCCATGCTCCTCAGTAGCCAAGGGAAATGCAGGAAAGAAATCCCATCAGCCAATCCCAGAAATATCAGGTGGGCAGGTGTCATTTACACAAGTACACATCTGATCGAGTGGAGGTGGCTGGGCATTCCATGGAGCAGTGAAGAGGGCGTGAAAATTCCTCTGGCTTTTTTAGGAAAAAGGCAGGAAAAGGAAAAGGACAGATGGCAAAGGTGATTTGAAAAATGGGGCTAAATGAAAGCACCATAAAACAAACTGGTGCCATTCTGGCCTTACACAGCCTGGCTGAAAAGAGTCGTAGGAAGAACACAGCTGTTGAATGAGGTGTCTATGTCCTCAGCTGGGCCCCTGTTCATGTTGCTCGGCTGGGATACAGCTCTGGGGTCCAGTCCTCAGAGGGTTGTGGGCTGATGTCAAGGTGGGGGCATCAGGAAGCAGGCAGGCAACTAGAGAACCAGAGTGACGGTCAGCAGGGGTGTGCAGAGGGGCCAGAGCCCAGCAGAAAGGCCCGGGAGGGGTTGCCAGATCAGGCACTGGGAGCCTCCGCCGAGGCACCGTCTGTCCTGACTCCATGGCTTGTGTTCTGAGCCCTATAGCAGCTTCCTGGAGACCAGACAGCCAGCGGCAACATACTCTGAATGGTGTTTTGCCAACTTGCCATGTGGCTCGGGACAACTTACTTTACTTCTTTTTTTTTGAGACAGAGTCCCACTCTGTCACCCAAGCTGGAGTGCAGTGGCACGATCTTGGCTCAACTGCAATCTCAGTCTTCCAAATAGCTGGGATTACAGGTGTGTGCCACCATGCCCGGTTAATTTTTGTACTTTTTATAGTGATGGAGTTTCACCATGTTGGCCAAGCTGGTCTCAAGTGATCTGCCCGCCTTGGCCTCCAAAAGTGCTGGGATTATAGGTGTGAGCCACCTTGCCTGGCCCAACTCACTTAACTTCTATGCATTTCACTCTCATCTGTAAAGAAGATAAATCATCTGATGACTGGAGAGTTAGAAATCTTGCATGTGGAGTTGCAGAGGAACGGGTGCATAGTAAATGCTCAGGAAGGTGGCAGCTTGTTCTCCTCCTCCTCTTTCCCCTCATCACCATCAGCAGCAGTAGAAGTTGGTGGGTATCGCTCATGGCATTTACTCCGTGCCTGAAGGAGACTCTAGCTCTCCGTAGGTCTTCTGCTAAGAATATAGGTCTTGAAAATTGGATAGTTTGGAATCTAAATGCTGCCGCATTCGCCCCCGAGGGAGGAAGCAGGCCCTGGTGGAGGACCTGCCTGCCCCGCGCCAGCACTCTGCCTGGGCCATTGGCATTGATTAGCTCCCATGAGCCTCACAAGCACCCACAGGGCGATGCTATTCTTACCATGTTACAGGCGAAGAAATGAAACTTCATGGGACTGGAGCTCTGCCTGAGAGCTCACAGGAAGAGCAGGGATTTGGGCTCCATTCTGCGTGACTCTGAAGCCCCTCATTTTAACAGCAAACTCCTCTTATTTGACAATGCCTGGAGCCCATGGTGTGGCTCCTGGTGTTGCTGAGGTTTTGTAAGCTCTGGTGCTGCTGCAGCACAGTGGCAGCCATCTGGGCGTTTCTTTTCTTTTCTATTTTTTTGGAGACAGAGTCTCGCTCTGTCACCCAGGCTGGAGTACAGTGGCGCCATCTCAGCTCACTGTCACCTCTGCCTCCTGGGTTCAAGCAATTCTCCTGCCTCAGCCTGCCGAGTAGCTGGGATGACAGGCGCATGCCACCACTCCCGGCTAATTTTTTTGTATTTCAGTAGAGGTGGGGTTTCACTATGTTGGTCAGGCTGGTCTCAAACTCCTGAGCTCAGGCAATCCGCCCGCCCCGGCCTCCCAAAGTGCTGGAATTGTAGGCATGAGCCACCGCGCCCAGCCCCGTGTGGGCTTTCCTAACCAGGCTCCCTTCTTGTCTCTGCAGGGCCCTCATCTTTGTGTCCCATGGAGCCGGAGAGCACAGTGGCCGCTATGAAGAGCTGGCTCGGATGCTGATGGGGCTGGACCTGCTGGTGTTCGCCCACGACCATGGTGAGTGTCCCAGGGTGCCGTCAGAGCTGGCTGGGCCCTGACAATTTGGAGATCTCCCTCTCTAGTCCATCTCACCGCCAGCATCCTTCTCAATTCTTCTATTCCCCACGGATGTTTCAAAGTAAAAAAATGTAGTTATGCAAACAAACAAAAAAAATGTCTGACGAGCAGATTCTGTAGTCTGAGACTGAATGCAGGCTGATTAGAAACCTCAACTGGAAAAACAAAGTCGGATATGTTCATCTCAGAACTTGCCTGAGGCTAAGGAATTCTTTCCTGCATTTATAAAGTGCTTTCTCTCAAAATGGGCCCTGGTTTTTCTCCAAGTGCCCTCAAATGGACATGGTGTAGTCAGTTCAAGTACAGTGTAAACCCTGGTTTAACCACACGAGGTTTACCAAGCATTTCAGACCAGGAGAATAGTAGAAGCCTCAACAGGCCATATTGTTCACAAGAAAACCCAACACACACACAAATACAAGGACACACACCTACCCATGCATATAGTCCTACACACATTTGCACACATACACATATACATACACATGCACACACATACACACCTGTACCTATACACATACACATAAAACACACATACACACACATACACATGTGCACCTACACATTTACACACATATACACACATTCACACATACATATAGACATATACATGCATACATAAACATACCATCCATACACAATCACACACACACAACCCCAGGCCAGGTCTTTGATTCTTTGTTCTGTAGCAAAATCCACAACCATCAAAATCCAATGTTCATTGTCTGAGTCGGTATGTAGTTTTGTAATCATGTTTTCAACATTCTCTATGGCTAGGAAGTCTCCCAATTTAGTTCTTTGCCTAACACTTTTTAAAATTAAGACTTCTCTGTGACTGAACACGGTGATTTCCCCACAGCTTCAATGTAAAATTCTATCATTGTGGCCCAGATCCAGAAATGTTGCTTCCATTTTATCTGATTTGAAAATGGATAATAATTAAGTGATGTCTCTGAAAAGAGGGACAGGGGAGCAATGACAGAGGCCTGGAAGTCCTTGTAAATGCGGGAAAGCCTTATCTGTACGGAGAAGCTGCACAGGAGGTGAAAAGCTTGCTGGGACATTCTGTAGGTAAAGAGCTGCAAATGTGATTTGCCGGGAGCTCTTATTCAGCTGGATATACACAAGCGTCCTCATAACTGACAGTATTGACTAATTCTTTCTTATCATAGTTGTGACATTCTTTAGTGCTTTGCAAACTGTCCCAGTAATATTTGTGAGACTGTTTGAGAAATAATATTTGAGGATTATCTCCGAGGCTTTTAGTATGGGGACTGTGTCATTATTAACTTTGGCACTTCTTACATGTAAAAGCCTCAGATAGGAATTTTTTTTTCCTATTGCATTTGCATCCTTTAAAATTTGTTACACTCATCATCGTTATGTTCTAGAGACATTGTGAAGGAAAAGGATATTTGTACTATGCAGCTAGAGTCCCAAGAATCTATTTTGTATCTTAGCACCAACCACCTTCTTATCGGATAAAACTTGGCCAAATCTGTGGGATTAAGTAAATGTTGTTCCTTGTTTATTTTGTCTGGCTGTGGCACTTTGAGAAACAATTTTAAAAGCCTCCTTTTTTAGAATAAAGGGAGAAAAGAAACAGCCCACCTTTTGATGTTTCCAGAATAACATCTAGAGTTGAGGCAGAGCTCTCTGTGACATTCTAAATATAGTGTGAAAATGGCTGTTGGTGTTCACCTGTTTCAAGCTCTTTGAATGACTCATGGAAATCTCTCTAGCAAGTGCCTAAGGGAAGTGTTTAATTCAAGAAATGAACCCAGTTGACTGTGCGTGTGTGACTTTTGCTGTGGCTTGCTTAGTAGAAGGAAGCCAAGTAAGTGGGCTGCCATTTCGGGGATCTTGTGCAGGCTGGCGATGCAGGTACTGGTGGCTAGTGATCTTGGCTGTATTTCCTTCTTGCTGAGAAATGTGCTAGTAAGTGAAGAAGGAAGGATTTGAACCCAGGTCAAACCTTCTTCAGAAGGTTGGGGAGGGAAAGGAGCGAATGGATGCTAAATCTGACGCTAACTGATTTTACTACCTTGGATCTCGTTGCTCAATGCATTATAGTATTTCACTGTTCAGCATTTTAACAGCAAATCCTCTTATTTAATAAGGCCTGGAGCCCACAGTGTGGCTCCTGATGCATTGCTGAGGTTATGTAAGGTCCTGCGCTGCTGCATTACAGCCACAACTGTCTAGACTTTTCTAAGAAAAAAAAAAAAAGGCTGGTTCTAAAGCCTGGCCTTTTTTATTACTGTACACCAATGTTTCCAGGCACAAATGCCTACAGAGATATATGCAGACTGCATTCTTTCCAACATAGCTTTTATTTTATTTTTTTACTTTTTATTTTTTTGAAATGGAGTCTTGCTCTGTCACCCAGGCTGGAGTGCAGTGGCGTGATCTCAACTCACTGCAACCTCTGCCTCCCGGGTTCAAGCGATTCTCCTGTCTTAGCCTCCTGAGTAGCTGGGACTACAGGCGCCTGCCACTATGCCCGGCTAATTTTTGTATTTTTGGTAGAGACAAGGGTTTCACCATATTGACCAGGCTGGTCTCGAACTCCTGACCTCAGGTGATCCACTCTCCTCGGCCTCCCAAAGTATTGGGGTTACAGGCGTGAGCCACTGCACCCAGTCCAACATAGCTTTTAAATTTAAATAAAGCAGGCAAGGTGCAATGGCTCACACCTGTAGTCCCAGCACTTTGGGAGGCTGAGGTGGGAGGATCGCTTGAGGCCAGGAGTTTGAGACCAGCCCAGGCAACATAGTGAGATCCTGTCTCTACAAAAAATTTTTTTTTAATTAGCTGGGCCCCATGGTATATACCTATAGTGCCAGCTACTTAGGAGGCTGAAGTGGGAAGATCACTTGAGCCTGAGAGTTCAAGGCTGCAGTAAGCCATGATCACACCATTGTACCCAGCCTAGAGGAAAGAGCAAGATCCTGTCTCAAAAAGAAAAAAAATTAAATAAAACAAATATTAGGAGAATGTCAGGACATTTATTGTGCCCATTGGAGGTACACTGAAAACTAAAAACAGAGCTGAAAACACTGCTGCAGGGCCCATGGCACCTCCAGGCTCCAACATCCAAACCTCCCATGTCTTTAGCCATGTTGTCATCTGCACTCCAGGGTGTCGCTGGAAGCATGCTACTGCACTTTCATCCCAGACAGCAGAAGGGCTCAGACACTAATACACCCAGTCCAGGGCCCACTCAACAGGGAGTCCAAGCCGTGTGATCTGCACCTTGTTTAACTATCCCCAGTCTTAATTTTCTCATCTACAATGTAGACTGGCTGCTGTGCTGTGTACCCAGGTGGGTGTGACCCCAGGGCTCTGAGCAAGACCAGCAGGACTGAGGCTGGGAGTTAGGGGGTTCTTGTCCCTGTGTGGTTGCCCTGAGCGGGCTGGGTCACCCCTCAGGCCTGCACAGGCCGTTCTGAAGATACAGTGAAGCAATGGATAGGAAAATGCTTTACAAAGTAGACAGAGCTGCCTATGGTGGTTTCACTGCCCGGTTTCTATGACACGATTTATGGAAACACTGGCTTCTGTAAATCTGATGCTAACTGATTTTACTACCATGGGTCTCATTGCTCAATGCATTACAGTATTTCACTGTTCAGACAGAAACCTCTAGGCGCCGTGGTTGTGGCAGTCTGGCTGTGTCTCCAGCATGCCTGGTAAATTGGTGGGCTCAGAGTCATGTTCAATAAGCATCTAATTTAACTTTGTTCTCCATGTTAACCTCAGAATTTGTACAAAATGACCTCATGGGTTTGAATGGCTTGCCAGCAGAGAAAATTGTGATTCCTGCCATTTATTCAGTGTCAACTGCATGCCAGGCTCTCTATTGGGCACTTTCCTCATATGATCTCTAATTTCTCATAACAATTAATCTTATTTTCCCCATTTTATAAGTGAGGAACGTGTGGCTGTATATTCAAGCAGATCCATTCTCATTGCGCATGTGTTAGCAAAGGGAAGTTTTGTCTTCTTCCAGGGCACGTGACGTCTGAGGCAGGTGCAAGGACTCCATGGCACCATCAGTGCCCAGGGTTCCATCTGTAGTTTGCTCAGCTGGTACTACTTAGCATGTGGCTTTCATCTGTGTGGGCACTACCTCCAGCCTCGTGTTCTAACAGGTAGAGGAAGCAGGAAGTGACAGAGAAAAAGGGCTGGGCTCCTATCAGGAAGGCAAAGCTTACTTAGAAATCCTGGCAGGCTCTAGCCCCACTGCATTGACCAGCGCTGTTCACAGGGCTCTGCCTAGCTGCAAGGGAGGCAGGAACTGTAATTTGTTAACTACTGACCCAAACAACAGAAACTTCTGTTGGTAAGGTAGACACAGAGAATGGACATTGCTGATGGCTATCCATCTCTGCCATGCTGCACTCCCAGGTTTATTATTAAATTAGCATTTCCCCGATTGTTTCTACTTTATGTATTTTCTGGGCATTTCAGCTCACTCACAGGATTTCCTTTCATCTCACCCATCCTTGTGTTCTTTCTGAAGGTTTTGATGTGAAGGCTATTAGTATTGGCATCATTACTAAGCATTGGTTGAAGTTCCTAATTGGGTGTTTGTTCTGGGTGAGGTGTGAAGCAAGGAGAAATGCGTGGACACAGTAACTGTTGTCCTAATGAGAACATGACCTGTCTTCCCCAGAGAAAGTAAGCAGCCCCTCTCTAAAGGCATAGCTTTTTATAGCATGTATTATCCTGCATGGGAACTATTCCTTTAGGCCAAGGCAGCCACTGCAGGCAGGCAAAGACAGTGTCTTACATTGTGTTGTCCATTCGCTCCTCTCCCTCCCCCAAGACCCTTCTCATCATCTTTGCATAGCATAGTCCATTCCTGGACTGAGCAGGAAGTGGAGGCATCAACAGTGTTTGTTGAATGACTGGAAGAGTTTATAAGCCAAAATAGATCAGACCAGAAATGCTTTAAATATTAAGGGTAGAACATCCACATTAAGGTATCCACGTAAGCAGGGCACTACCGGGTCCCCTCAATGAGCAGAGGGTCCAGCAGTGTGGCCACTGGACCTGAGTCTGGTGACCAAGCAGGTGGAGAGCCCGTAAGTGCCATGGATGTGCTGCTGGGACAGAGGCGCCACAAGGCCCGCAGCTCAGGAAGGGGTGTGGCACCTCCAGGCTCAGGGCATCCTCAATGCCTGGAGGGCCAGCAGGGTGGCTGGCAGGATGGCCAGGTCTTGTCAGAGAGTGAGAGCTTGTCAGCAGGAGGAAGGGCTCCGATCGTTGAGAGCCATGGTTCTCACCTTGCCTACTGTCAGGATTACTGGGGAGTCAAAAAATCCTGAAGCCTGGGCTCCCCCTCCCCCACCCCTCAGAGATCCTGATTTATTGGTCTTTGGTGTCACCTGGGCATCAGGATTTTAAAAGATACACGAGGTGATTCTCATATGCAGCCCAGGTTGAGAACTACCACTGAGCAGAGGAGGCCACACAGGCACAAAGTTTGGAGCTGGTGAAGACAGGATTTATTAGGAAAGGCTCTGGGGCCTGGAAGGATGGAAGGCCACCAGGAGACTTTGGAGATCCTCAGGAGAGGGGCCTCGGAGTAGAGCCCATGAGGGAGAGGTGCACGGGCAGCCAGAAACGGAGGGGCTGCTGCCATGTGTGAACAGGTGGGGACACCAGAAGATGGGATTTTCCGCAACATTCTAAATATAGCAGGGAGAAAACCGGGGCTGGCGTTCTCTTGGTCCCTGGTCTGCCAGCTGCTGCAGTGACTCACTGGAAACCCCTTGGCCTTCCATGCAGGCAGAAGGGCCAGTCTCACCCAGAGGGGGCAAGGAGGACTCCGGGAGGAGGGCACACATGGACCCACCCAGGAGGCGCTGCTGCGAGAGACGGTGGGAATCTGAGGTCCGTTTGCCCGCAGGCCCGCTCCCTGCAGTCCTGCTGGAAAGGGCCCTTCCCCAGGGAGCAGCCTCCTGACTTCCTAACACACACACTCGGCTCCAGGAGCACTTGCTGGGGCCAGAGAAGCCTCCTCTGTATTTACAAAGTATAAACGAACCATCCTCAACTGATGAACAGTGAATTAATTATCTGCAAATATTTGAGGGAAAGTGTTAAAGAGGGCTTTGTGTTTTTTTTTTAACTCAGCTGGGGCATGTGAGAAGAGGAAGTTTTGAGGGAATGTCTGTGGGCGGCAGTTACGCGTGGTTCTCCTTGGCGGGTGGGTCCTACCCAGTCAGAAGAAGAGTATTTAGGAAATTCAGGGGGAATAATTGTATATGGGTGTTTTTCATCCAGGGAGACAGATTTGAGTCAAGGTCGCTTGCTGGAAGTATTCTAAAATAAACTGCCATCGGTTTATTTTATTTCTTGTAAGTAATATATTTTTGTTTGAAACGTTTGAAAAATGTGTTAACCGTTTTTCTTGCCTTAGTAAATATGAGAATTAAAATAATGGAGTGAGTTGCCCTTTAAGTCTTCAAGAGTTCCTTGGGGGCCCAACTCCGAGGGTGGGTGACAGTGAACTTGCTGCAACTCGTAGAGTGTGGGAGAGTGGACTGCGCCACCCTGAGACCCCCATAGTCTCTGCTGTTCCCCAACTCATTCCCTTCCTCCCCTTGCCTCCTCCTCTTCCTTCTTCATTCACTATTAAGCATAGTGAATGCTCTACCTTTGATGAAAGTCTGTTGAGTTTATTTGATGTAAATCTCGGATATGAGTTTGTGTGTCCTCTCTGATATGAGGTCATTTGCCTCTTTGTTGAACAAAACAAAAACCTCCATGTGGCTCAGTTGCTCGTTTGTAAAATGAGGACCATGATAATAACAAGGTTGCTCTGTGGCCGTGGAGATGAAATGAGATAGCACAGGGTCTGAAACTCCAGTGGCAGCAGCATCCCCTGTTGAAAGCCAGATGGCTGGGCCCACCCCAGGATTCAGATTCAGTTGGTCTGCTGTGGGGCCCAAGAATGTGCATTTCTAACAGCCCCTGGGGGTGCTGCTGCTGCTGCTGCTGCTGCTGAGGACCCCTGAGAGAGTGTGTGTAACAAACCATACACAACGCCAGGCATCTATTAGACACGAAGTACCTGCCAGCTCACCTGCAAAGAAAGGTGCAGGGAGACTTTGCAGCTATTGAAAGTTCTGTCCCAGACTTCAAAGGATGCTTCCTCAAGGAGATGAAATTGAACAGGGAAATATGGAGAAAGAGCATTCAGGTGAAGGAACTCTTCTTCCTTCATTCTTTGATATTCACTGAATGCCCAACTGCACTCCTAACTGTTTTAGGCACAGAGGTCCAGCAGTGAGCCAGGCAGACATGAGTGAATAAGGAGAGGTGTTATGTCCTGCCAAGTGCAGGGGAGGCAAGAGGCAGGAGGCTGCCAGGGAGAGGGGCTCCCTCTGCCCAACAGTTTGGGAAGCCTTTCAAGAGGCTGTGGCAGTCATTTGGACCCATTCTTGCAAAGGTCTGGGTGGCAGAGGGAGTCTAGAGCTGGGAACAGTCAGTGCAAAGGCCTGGGGGCAGGGGCTAGCAGGGTGCTCTCAGGTCGCCAGCAAGCCAGGATGGTCAGAGCTTAGACAGAGCAGCAGGTGAGCAGTGATGGGCAGGGGCCTTGTGGGCCCAAGGAGGAGGAACAGAGGCTGCTCTGGGGTGTTGGAAGCCACTGGAGGGAGGGCTGTGAGCAGGGGAGCAGTATACTGTGATGTGTGTGATTTCTGAACGACCTGAGGCTGCTGTGCGAAGACAGATTGCAGGGCGAAGGCAGGGAGTGTGGGGAGGACTTTGGGCCGCCAGGCTGGGAGGGACTTGCTGTGTGCTGTGTGGCAGTGTCAACCAGACTTCTCTGAGCGTTGAACTTGGGTGGCGACCCTAGGAATAAAGAGGCCTGAGCAGAGTGGAGAGACACAGAGATAAAAGCAACAAGATTTGGCAGAGAGGTGAGAGACAGGGAAGGCCCAACAGTGGCGAGCCTGAGTCTCCTTGTAACGACATCTCCCTCTAGAAATGGAAGGCTGAGTCTAGTCTGCATCATACTGAACTCAAGGCCTCGTGCCTGTCTCAGGGTCCCTCCCCCAAGTCCACATGTTGTGGGTGCCACTTAAGGCAGCAAGATGAGAGCAGGTGCACTCTTTAACAAGTCCCTGTCACGCTGTCCCGGTCCAGAGCCAGCCCGGCACAGCCTGTGTCCACCCCACCTGCCTAGGCCTCTCCTGTCTTGTGGTGACCCCCAGGGCCTGTCCTAAGAAGACACAAGTACTGAGCACCCAGCATGTGCTCAACACTGTGTTTACATGTTCATACCT
The DNA here is from genome assembly GCF_028858775.2 of Pan troglodytes. Taxonomy (NCBI): domain Eukaryota; kingdom Metazoa; phylum Chordata; class Mammalia; order Primates; family Hominidae; genus Pan; species Pan troglodytes. The sequence continues at coordinate 131,003,034 of NC_086015.1, read as the reverse complement.
TATCTGACTTGTCCTCACAGCGCTGCCAGGAGGCAAGACTGTTGTCTCCCTCTTACTGACGAGGAAGCTGAGGCACAGACAGGTTAAGCCGCCTGCCCAAGGTGGCATGGCTGCTACGTGGCAGAGCCTAGACTCAAGCCCAAGCTGTCTGGCTCTAGAGTTCAAGGGGTCTAGAATTTGACCCCTTCGGGGGACCCTGGCCTCTAAGCAGCAGCCCACAGAATTCTTGGGCCCCTCAAAAATAATAACATTCACAAGCACAGAACCTCACAGTTTATAAGGGGCTTCCTCAAACATCTCATTCCATCTCAGTAACCCTGGGAGGAAACCAGCCCAGGCTGGAGCCCAGCTGTTGCCTTCAGATCTGCCGAGAGTGCCTCGGTGTGTCCAGGCTGCTGTAACAGAACATTCTAGACTGGGTGGCTGATAAACAGCAGGGATCTATTCCTCACAGTTCTGGAGGCTGGGAAGTCCAAGGTCAAGGTGCTGACAGATTCCGTGTCTGGTGAGAGAACCACCTACTGGTTCATAGATGATGCTTTCTCACTGTGTCCTCACATGGTGGGAAGAGGGCTAGAGAGCTCTGCAGCCCCTTTAATAAGGCCTCTAACCCCATTCATGAGGCCTCTGCCCCCATGACCTATCACCTCCCAAAGGCCCCACCTCCCAACACCATCACCTTTGGGGTTGGGATTTCAACATGAATTCTGAGGGGAGACAAACATTCCCACCACAGCAGAGAGCAGCAGTTTTGGATGCATACACAGCCCCCCTGCAAATCCAGCCTCTCCCTAGTTGCTGGATCAGCTGGAGCCCATGGCTTTAGCCTCATGGGAGCCTTGGCTTTCCTGCTTCTAAGAGGAGCAGCCAGACCACTCCCTCAAGAGCACTGTGGGAATGCTTTGCATGCAGTAGTGTGCAGGACGGTTCACGTGACCTTCCTTCCACCAGCCATTGGACAGATGTGAAACAGGCTCAGCTTTAGAGAGACAGACCTTGGCTCTAATTTGCTGTGTGGCCTTGGCAAGTTACTTGACTTCTCCGGACTTCACACTCCTCATCTGTAAAATGGGCTAACAATACCAGCCTGTGGGGTGCTGTCAGAAGTGAACTACCAATGCAGCGTGCTGTCTGCACTTAGAGGTTGGGGGAGCGGGGCTCTGGAACCAGACAGACGAGGCCTTGAATTGTGGCTTCATCCTTTACTACCTGTGCGGCCTTGGCAAGTCTGCACAATCCCCTAAGTTGAAAAAGCAGGGCTGGCAAGGCTTGCTGGGGTTATCCCAGGGATTCAATGAGGTGAAGTATGCAGAGTGCTTGGTTTGGGGCCTGGGGTTTGATAAACACAGGTTTTCTTTCTTCCTCCCATGACACCTCTTTTGCTTTTTGATGGACTGTAGGAAAGTGCGAAGCTCAGATGCCCTGAGAGACGTTGGTGTAAGACCCACCATTGCACCACTGTTGTGTTGAGAAACAGAACCTCATGGAGGCCAGGAGGAGTCCTTGCCAAGACAGCCGGGACTGTTGCAACTAGGCTCAGGTCCCCCACCTGTCCACTCCCCACATACATGCTGCCCCTGGTGTTCTCAACATACGCTATGTTGCCCTGGGTTAAAATTAACGTAGGGCTTCTCTTTATAATTTTCAAATGCCCCTTGAGTTAACTGCAGATGGTAAGTGTGGCACTAAGTCCTAGAATGATGCAGAGCCAGTGGTGGACATTTGTCTTCTTCCTAAGGCAGATGAAAACGTTTAAAGCTAAATGGAGAAGGCCGGGCTTGGTGGCTCACACCTGTAATCCCAGCACCTTGGGAGGCTGAGGGGGAAGGACTGCTTGAGCCCAGGGGTTTGAGACCAGCCTGGACAACATGTCAAAACCCTGTCTCTTAAAAAACACAAAAATTAGCAGTGCTTAAAGGTGCGTGCCTATGATCTCAGCTACTTGGGAGACTGAGGCAGGAGCTACTTGGGATCGCTTGAACCCAGGAGGTCAAGGCTGCAGTGAGCTGTGATTTCACCACTGCACTCCAACCTGGGTGACAGAGCGAGACCCTATCGCAAAAAATAAAATAAAATGCATAACTGGAGGAAGACAGAAATAGTAAAGGGTTGCCTTGTGATGAGCAGGACCAGAGGGAGCATGGTCGCTGGGTCCACGCAGCTCACGGTGAGCAGAGAGCAGCTGCCTCTGCTCCTGTTGGTGCAGGAGCCAGGCTTTCAAGGAGGCAGGATTGGGAGGGTAACTGCCTGAGGCAATGAGCAGTTGTGGTTCCTGCTTACATGGGCTTGGTTAGCACAAATTGTAGGGTTGAGACATAGGCAGATGGGGGTTTAAGCAGGCTTCTGGGGCCTAATCAGGGACAAGCAGCATAAAGGGAAAGAGGAAATTGGTAAATCATTCAGTCTTGTGACCTTGGACACACATCCTTGTGACCCTGGGCACCTTGCCTGTGACCCTAGATACCTAGCCTTTCCTGGGCTCCCAGCCTTATGACCTCGACGCTCACCCTTGTGACCTTGAGTACCCAGCCTTATAACCTTGAGTGCTCAGCCTTGTGACCTTGAGCTCTCAGCCTGTGACCCTTGGCACTCACCCTTGTGACCCTGGACACCCAGCCTTGTGACCTTGGGCAAGTCACTGATCCTCTGACCTTGGATTACAGGCCAAGTGGTTAAAGATGTTTAAAGACTCCAAAAGGGTTTTGTGGCCTGGTTTTGCTCCGTACAGCCCTGCCTCCTGGAGTCTATTCCATATTCTTAGATATTCACTGTTCATTTACGGGACTCCCTCTATGCAGCTGCACCTGGCCCTCACGCCTTAGTTCTTTGACCAACCCATGCCACGGCTTGGGCATGACACTCTCCCTCCTGCCATCTCGGTTCTTTCTGAAAGGTGAAGAGACCTGGAGTGGATGAGGGAAGTTCCAACTGCCCTGGGGAGCCTATATCCTCCAAGGGGCTGTGGGGAGGGTCCCAGAAACCTAGAGGGCTGAGCACTGCATTCTTTCCCACCTTATGCAGGGCCATTCAGCTCTTTTTCTGTACAATATTTCATTTGATTAAAGGATTCACTTAAAAAAAATGTTTCAGGGTGAGGCATTACAGTGGGATTACAGTGGTTCACATCTGTAATCCCAGCACTGTGGGAGGCTGAGGTGGGAGGATCGCTTGAGGCCAGGAGTTTGAGACCAGTCTGGGCAATAGGATGTGACTCTGTCTCTACAAAAATAATACAAAAATTAGCTGGGTGCAGTGGCGTGCACCTGTCCCCGCTACTTGGGAGGCTGAGGTGGAAAGATCACTTGAGCCCAGGAGATTGAGGATTTAGGAAGTTTCTTCCACTTCTAGAATTCTCTGATTCTAAATGAGAAACTAGGTATGAAAGCTCTTTGCGAGTTACAAGGGAGGATAGTTATGAAGAGAGGCACCTTATTGCTGTTGCAGCAGAGCGGCCTGGGGAAGGGCAGGCTGATGTCGAGATGACAGGTGGAAGAAGAAAGCAGCCATGGCGCGTGCCGGTCACTGAGCTGAGCACTCACAGGAGCCCCGCTCCATCCTCAGGACAGACCCCCCAGCACTCTGACGGGGCTTCGGGGGTGGGGTGTTGTGGGGTGGAGGCAGGGAGGCTGCTCTGCTCTCCCTCCACTCAGCAAGTATTTATTGAAACTCACTATGTGCCTGCACTGTCTGGGCACTGGGGAAATGCTGAACCAAACAGACATCAGCTTGCAGCCTCTTGGAGCTCACTTGCTACTTAAATATGTTCAGTCCCTCGGGGCTAAGCCACCTGGGCTGGCAGCTCAGGGTCCAGTACTCCCTGGACCTGGAGAAGACCTCAGCTCCGATGGCAGCCTCCCCCTCACCAGCCTCCCTGGGCCTTGCCATCTTCATCTGAGAAATGGGGAGGATACACTACCTCCGTCACAGGGTTTTAGTGTGGACTATGGCACTAAGTGAGGGCAGCGTCTAGGTGATGCAGGTTAGTTGAACTTTTGAAATGCCAGTTGTTTAAAAATTGATTTGTAGGAAGCTTATGGTCAAAGACAATCCAATTCTTTTTTTTTTCTTTTTTTTGAGATAGAGTCTTGCTGTGTTGCCCAGGCTGGAGTGCAATGGCATGATCTCAGCTCACTGCAACCTCCTCCTCCTAGGTTCAAGCAATTCTCCTGCCTCAGCCTCCTGAGTAGCTGGGATTACAGGTGCACACCACCACGCCTGGCTAATTTTTTATTTTTAGTAAAGACGGGGTTTCACCATGTTGGCCAAGCTGGCCTCAAACTCCTGGCATCAGGTGATCTGCCCACCTCAGCCTCCCAAAGTGCTGGGATTACAGGCATAAGCCACCGCTCCTGGCCTGACAATCCAATTCTTTCTAGCAGAGTTTTACCCAGAGACTCCATATGCTGAACTGAAAGGAACCATCTCTAGATATGAGGGCTGTGAGTATGGTAGTGGTTCTCAAAGTGTGATTCTGGTCAAACCAGCAGCAGCAGGAGCAGCAGCAGCACCACCCAGGGATTTGCAGGAAGTGCACACTCTCCGGCTCCAGGGTGGGACCAGCAGTCAGTGTTTAGCAAGCCCTTAGGCAACTCTGATGGACACTATAGTCTAGAATCACTGCCCAGGGGTAGACACATGAGTGATGCGCTAGGTTCCCTGAAAGAGGTGAGCACTGGGGCTTGGAGAGCTGGAGGGGTGGACAGGACAGGGAGCTTCAGTAGGAAGAAGAGAGGAAAGGATATTTCAATCCAGGGGAGGGGGAAGGAAATGCCAAAGAGAGAAGGGAGAGTCAGAGTGGAACTCTTGGGAAATACTCCCTTACTTAGTCATCTTGGATATCAGAGTAAAGTAGGTCAGGCCTCGATTCTTAACATTTTATTTCTATGACTCCAGTAGTCATTACACATCCCCAAAATGAGGGCTCTGATCCCTAAACCACACACCAGCTGTACAGAAGCAACTGGCACAGGAAGTGGCAGTGTGGTGTGATGGTTAGACACATGGGCTTTGGCATCAGATATGGGCTCAAATCCTGGTTCAGTCATTTACTAGCTGCAGGGCTTTGGTCTGCAGTCTGTTTTTTGTTATGGCCTTCTCCAGTTTTGGTACCAGGGATATTCTGGCTAATAAAATGAATTGGGAAGTGCTCCTTCTTAGTTAGTTCTGAAAGAATTTGTGTAAGATCGTTATTATTTTTTCCTTCAATGTTTGGTAGATCAGTGAGGCTATCAAGGCCTGGAGTGTTCTTTATGGGAAGGATTTTAATTATAAATTCAGTTTCTTTAACTATTAATAGGACTATCCCAATTTTCTTTTTCTTTTTGTGTCAGCTTTAGTAGTGTTTTTCAAGGAGTTCGTGGATTTCATCCAAGACATCAAATTTATTGGCATACACTTGTCCATAATATCCTCTGTTATCCTTGGACAAGTTACTGGAACATTACTGAGCTTTGGTTTCCTAATCTATGAAACAAAGGTATTGAAATTTCTACCTCATAAGTTGTTATGAGGATTAAACAGTCATTTAGGTGGAGTGTTTATCAAAGGTTCTGGCATATAGCATGTATTCACCTGTTCATTATTATTACTGATGGCCTCACCACATTCCAGTTACCTGCTGAAGACATGTACTGAAAAGTGTTTGAATTCTATTGCTTAATAGCTAAAACCTGGCCACACTGGATATTGTCAAAAGCATCATTCTGAGACTATAAGTTTACAAATTGCTGTTCCGTTTCTAGAGTTAAACTTGCTTCAAAATTTCTTTGAGAACATTTTACACTCTTATGGAACAGAGTGCCCCAGGGCTCTGATAGTCTATAATTTCTTAAATAATCCATTCATTCACTCATTCAAAAAAGATTAATCGAGTGCCTACCATGTGCTTTCACTGTGGGATAGAAAGAGGAATGAGACAATGCTCCTGCCCTTGAGAATCTCACAAGCTAAGGTCCAGCCCCAAATGTGTTTTTGAATTATTTGATCCTTGCCACGAGCCATGAAATATGGGATTTTATGACTGCAATTATAAACAATTGGTTAATTATTTACAATCTTTGGAACCAGGCAGGCAAGAATGTCACCCTGCCCTTGCCACTGACTGCTTATGTGACCCTGGGAAATTTCCTAACCTCACTGAGCCTCCATTGCCTCATCTAACAGGATGGGTGCAATAGTACAAATATTGAGAGATTAGATAAATTCAGGCTCCATGACAGGCACCCATAGATGGTGATGGTGATAGTGATGGTAATATTGGTGAGAGTGATGGTGATGATGGAGAATATGAGGAAGGTAAGCCTTAAAGGATAATTTCCTAACTAGTTTTTTGGGGTTTTTTTTGTTTGTTTGTTTTGATAGAGTCTCACTCCATCACTCGGGCTGGAGTGCAGTGGTGCAATCTCGGCCCCCTGCAATCTCTGCCTCCCAGGTTCAACCAATTCTCCTGCCTCAACCTCCTGAGTAGCTGGGATTACAGGGGCATGCCAACACACTCGGCTAATTTTTGTATTTTTTGTAGAGATGTGGTTTCGCCATGTTGGCCAGGCTGGTCTTGAACTCCTGACCTCAAGTGATACGCCCACCTCAGCCTCCCAGAATGCTGGGATTACAGATGTGAGCCACTGCCCCCGGCCGTAACTAGTGTTTTTTAAAGAGGTAAACTAAGGCTTCATATTTGAAAGAAAAGAGCTCATTACAAATATCTTTTGTCATAAAAATTTGTCATGTGGTTTTGCATTGATTATGGCACAAATGACTTCCAGAATCCTCTATAATGAACCAACAAAGCCACTGTCTTCGGAGTTCTTTGATGCTGTTTTTGAGGACACAGCACCCTTCATAAGAGTGCCCCTGCTTGGCTGATAAACAGGCCAGAAAGGCGCAGTTGGGAGGTGACCCTGTGCACAACTGAGGAAGTGGATTGGGGCTCCCACTCAAGAGAGGGGTTTGGCAGATTGTAAGGAGAAAAGAGCCAGGGGCACTACGAGTATTTTCTGAGTAGGATTTACTTTCAATAAGTGCGTGTCTACATAGTTAAAATTAGAAATGTATACACAATATTTGCAATAAACAGATTCAACAGCTATTATATGAGAATCTGCCGTGTGCTGGGTCAGTGCTGGGTGTGGAATGAGGAAATCACACAGACCTGGTTACTGCCTCAGGAATCCATGGAGACAGACATGCTTCAAAAGCAAAAGTAGTTGGTGGGGGGCTATTACGGGGTTCTGGCAGAAGTGTGCATGGGACGTATGGGAGAGGGAGGGAGGGCCCAGACTACCTTTGGGAGTGATCATGGGGAAATATCTTCATAGGACATGACATTTGTGACTTTGGACAAGCTACTAAACCTCACTTTAAACTGGTGAGCCTCAGTTTCCCCACCTGTAACTCTAAGTCATAGTATCTACCTGGCGAAGATTAAATGAATGTCTTAGCTGCTAGCAGAGTGGCTGCTGGGCACATAGTAGGTGCTCAACAAGCCCCTATACTGTCCTCTTCCCCAACACACAGACCCCTGCTCTCCTCACCACACATTAGTCACTGGCTGAGAAGAGAAACTTTTTTTTTCAGTTCCCTGAAATTAAATAGACAGCCCCCATCTTTTCTATAGAAAGTTGTTCCTGCTTCCCATGTTAGCTAATCTGGAGCGATGCGGCCACATGCGGCCGTTCCTGCGGGAACGCTCTTCTTCATCAGCCTTCTGGGCTTCCCTTCAGTGACGTTGGGGGTACGTGTTTCTGTTCGTTTACCCACTGTTGAACTTGTTTTTAAAAATTTACAAAGTGGTTGCTGTGACAGGTACAATGTGAACCCTGAGCTATTCACACAGGAATTCGGCACATTGTTCACTCAGCTTCACTGAAGTGACAAGAACACGTGGCTCTTCCGAGCGCCGCAGCAAGTGTGCCATCTGAATGCTGAATCGCAGATCTGTGTTGGGGGCTTTGGAAGCCAAATGGACACTCCTGGAGACCCAGCACCATCTCTTCTCATTCTAGTGCCCAGCGGCCTGATAATTTGCCACCTGGTTATCTTTCAGAAGGAATTTACCCCAAAGGCATAGTCATTCATTCAAAATTATTCATACGGTCTCTCAGATGAAAATATTTAAGGTTTCCTGGTGAGAAGAAAACAGACATCACTCTAGGTCCCCAGAAGAAGCCGTTTCTGAAGTGTTTAAATGAGTCACTTGTTGGAGGAGAAAAAAAGTCAAATTACTTACACGTGATCCTGTTTTAAAAAGAAAGACTGAATAATTCTAGGAAATGAAATTCTTCTCGGCACCGGGGATGCTATTTGCTGTGGTTCAGGAGCTGAGAAAAGATGTAGCTAATTATAACATATATGCAGGTTATATTTGGGTGTAGAACAAATAGGTGGTCCTTGTTGTCTGAAAGGCCTGAATTTGAGTCAGTTTAACCACTTATTTGCTATGTGACTCTGGGCAAGTTACTAACCTCTCTGCATTTCAGTTTTCTCATCTACAGTAAAGGATGAGTCAAAGTCTCTACCCCATAGGGTCAGTAGGGGGATTAAAAAGGAACTAAATGAGCTCCTCTGTGTGGGGGCCTGACCCACAGAGAGTACTCCATAAATATTGGCTATGTTGGGGTGACTACTTTTCCGCCTTAGGAAAACCTGATTTGACTCCAGTCACAGTTTCATGCTAACTAGTGTGGCTTCCAAATTTGAAAAGTGGTGTGATATTATCTACGGCATGGAGTATTTATAAGAATTCTCAGAGAGAGATGATATTCATATTTAACATTAATTAATATTTATCATATGCCTGATTATCCATGCAAAGCTTTTCAGACGTTGCCTTGACCCTCATTACAGCCTTGGAGTAGGTGTGGTAATTATTACAGATGAGGAGAGCACGTGAGCTTCCCAAACATGCACCTCTTCTCACCCACAGCAGAGCACAACTGTGGCCCGGGCCTCTCCTGGGGGCTTTCCGTCCTTCTTCTCTTTTATTCTGCACCACAAGTATATGGCCTTGATATCTGTACGCCCATTCTGCAGGCAGGGAGACATAGTAAAGTCACAAGGTGCTGAGAGGCCAGTGGGACCCCTTCCACTCCAGGTCTGCAGCCTCGTTCTCTCTGGCACGACTTCTTCCCCAAATGAGACAGAGTTGCCCTTTGTCTTTAGGCCATTAGGCTTCCTAGAACCCCAGGAGTCTGTGGTGGGAGCAGATGCTCACAGAGGAGAGTGTGTGCCCCTCCCAGGGCCCATCTTTATCATGTCAGAGGTGGGTTCCTGCATCTGAGAGGAAAGGGGAACACAGCTGGTGGTGGTATTCAGGCAACTTCAGCATCAGGCATGGGGTGCCACCCAGAGAGGCCATGTGATGGGCACTGGGGATTTGCAGCTTAGACAGTGGCATGCAAGCTCCGAGAAGCTGGAGGAGCGCCTGAGAGCCGGGAGGGAGGAGGGTGGAGGTGGAGCCTCTTGCTTCCACCCATGTCGGAACCTGGGTCTTCCTTTCCTGTCTTCCCAGCACGCAGCTGAGACTGCACACTGAGGTAGGTGTAATGACTACGGCGACATCAGTAAACTTAGTTGCTCCTTGAGGACAAGACCCATCTGCAGTTTAGCCTTACCTCCCCCTCCCCCACACACGGGTTCAGTCTCTGGGAGAGTTTGAGGACGGGAGGGCAGTAGGAAGAGGAGAAGGGGCGGGAGGGGAAGGAAGGAAGCTCAGCGAGGCAGCACAGAGGGAAGGACCACAGTGGCCGAGCTTAGGGCACAGACAGAGGTCCACTCCAGGCCAGGTCAGGGGCTGGATTGGCCTCAGCACAGGTCCAGGTGGGGCTCCAGGGAGATGTCCCCACCCAGGTTGCTTGGGCAGGGTCCGAGATCCAGATGGCCGTGGCTGCTGTGGCAGGCCCCTTGGCAAGCAGAAGCCACACTGTGGCATGCTTGTGAGGGTCCCCCATTCTACTGAGTCAGAGCTGGCCTTGAGTCTGAGGGGCCCGTGCTACCACAGCAACTGGGTACAGCCCAGTGTTTTCTGTGTCCAACCTGGCTTCGCGGGGCCAGAGGGTGAGAAGAAAACAGACATCACTCTAGGTCCCCAGAAGAAGCCGTTTCGGTCTTTGGCAGTTGTTGCTATCATCCTCAGACTGGCATCTTCAAATCCATCTTGGAGATGATGTACCCTCCGGAGCCTTTCTTTCTGGCACACCTGTCCCCTGGCTGCTGGGGCAGCCTGGACCTGCTGGTGCACGTCAGTGCGTGCACACTCACCGCACACCTGACATCCTATGAATCCACACCGCTGCACCCTGCCTAGGTAATAAGGACCTTGCATGGTGGTTGTTGTTTTTCTATCTCCAAATACTGAGTATTTCCCTAAAGACATTCAAGGAGGGTGGATCACACATCTTTCCCCAATCAGAGTGACACACTGTGATCCAGCACACATGAAGATCAAGGGCAAAGCTGGGGAGGCTGCCATGGGGGGAAGGCAGAATCTGGAGTGACACTGGGTTCCAGTCCCAGCTGCAGGGCACAAACACAGACCTGGCCTGAGGCGTCCCCATCACATCTTCTGTCTGTGAAGTTGAGATGGTAATAATGGTACCTAGGTGTAGAGCTCCAATCTGTAAACTTACCATTGATAAATTGCTTGGAACAGGCCCTGGCCCAGAGCAGCATGCAGGAAGTGCACCTGTTACTACGTGCATACTCATAACTGAAGCTGCAGTAATGACCAGAACTGCTCTCATTTGATGGTCCCTGACAGAGCAGTGGGCTGCAAGGAACCTGCAAGGAAGCCCCCGCCCCTCCCTTTCTCATTGTACAAGGGTAGGGGACAGACTTCGAGGTCCCACCAGTTGGTGGCAGTTTTGGACCCGGATCTCAGGCCCCAGCTCCCAGAACCAGGTTCTGTGCACCTCTCCCCACACATGGAAACAGCTACTCCACCCATTTCGTAAATGAAACTTCAAAATCACTCTGGCTGCAAGTGGACCAGAAGAAAGGGCTCCTCAAAGGAACTTTAAAATAGGTAGGGTCAGGGCTGGCTTCACTTTGACACAGCCCTTAAGAAAGGCTGGGGGTGGGAATGGGCAGAGTCTGTCTTGTGAGCTGAGCCTTTCTGAAGTGGGAGCTCAAACAGCATGTGACCAGGAAATGGCTGGCCCACCAAGAACTAAAAATAAATGGCTGTAATGCTGCCAACCGTCAGGGCAGGCGGGGAGGACGCGGAGAGCTCAGGAGCAGAGTGGTGCCCAGTGGGGTCCCCCTCAAAATGAAAAAAGAACCGCATGCCGGCAGACAAGGTGCTTCACGTGTCACTAACGTGGAAGCAATAAACCACGACTGCACTGTCAGGCCGCCCTTTCTGAAGGGCTTCATATTCTTTATTTCATTTCATTTTCCAAGGCAGGTAAAGCCATCGTCATTTTCATTTTACAGGAGAGAGAACAAGCCAGGAGTGGTAGAGCCAGGATCAGAATTCCAAATCACAGATCTATTAAGCTGTGTTCTCGGTGTCTTGGTTTCTCCCCTGTTAGAGGTAAAGGGAGAAATTAAAAAGCAAACAGAGGACCCAAACCTTGCATGGGATCCTCAGATGCAGTCACAACTCCCCGGCAAGTGCGCTGGGTGCACTACGCATATTTAGTGCTTGTCTGGGCATTTGAGAATGAAGCTCTGCCTGGAGTCCCTCCCTGAAGAGCTGGGGTCCCAAGGGCCGGGCCGATGAAGCGAGGAGCCGAACGTGCCAGGAGGGAGGCAGCCTGCGTGGCAGTCCAGCTCTGCCCACAGCCGGCTGTGCGCCAGCCCTCTCTGTGCCTCCGTGTCCTCACCAGCCAAAAGAGGAAACCAACAGTACCTTTGTGGTGGACCGGTGTAGCCCAGTTGCTTAGGGGAACACGTGGACACACACACAGAAGGCACTTGAAATGCAGCTTGAAGGGCAGTTTGCAGTCTCTGGTCCAGGCAGTGCAGAAGTGGCCTCTTTGACTGCTGTCTCTGAGTGTTCTGTGGCTTCCACCCTGGCTGTGGAGGTTAGTACTGCTTGCTGGAGAAGGAGGAGCCCTGGGGAGGCCTCCACCCTGGTCCCTCAAAGCTTCTCATCCCCACCCTAAACTAAGCCAGCACCCCCAACACAACACGGTGGCTCTAACAAGACACAGCAGCAGGGGAGAAGCCAGTTTGCCCAGTGGGCCCTGGAAAGTGACGCAGTCTGGTCATCAGCACCCCAGAAATCCCTCCCAGGCGGTGGGCCCCTTGATAGTGTGAAGGGTCCGGATGGCCACAGGGAATTGTAGGTTATCTGAACACAGCAACTGGGGCCTCTGCTCTCTGCATCTGTGTGGCACCTTGCTCATAGCAGCTGCTCAGTGAAGGCTTGCAGAATTACAAGGCATTTCACAGAAATGATGGTTTCTTTGGATACGCTCAAGTTCACACTTGTGAATCCTGTATGTGTGGGTATGAATTTGGCCTGGAGGATGAGCCCTGTTTAAAGAAAATCAAATAACGCTTGCCCAGCTGGAAAAATCCATGACTTCTGTGCTAATAATTTTTTCCACGGATCACCCCATTTAATCCTACGGCAGCAGAGTAAGGCAGGCAACGTCCCTATGGAGGAAACAAGCTCAGAGATGCTGCCTGATTTATTCAAGCTCACAGTCATTAGGGGGCAAAGTCGGACTGAAATTCTTACACACTTGCACCTTGCTACAGTTTTAACTTTTGGGAAAATGCTTTGGGGTGCAGAGCCGCAGGTTCCATTGGACCAGCGCCCCCCAATCAGTGCTGTGCCTCTGAGCAGCTTGGCGTGGGGCACAGCCCCCAGGCGAGTGGCCCTGGGGTTTCTGCATCATCTGACAGAAGTGCCGCAGCGGCTCCAGGAATAGCTTGCGACGCGCAGTCTGTCAGGGGTGCCGTGCCAGCTCTTCACCTCGCCTCCTGCCAAGGCTCTGCTAGAAGATGCTCTGACTCCCAGAGGTGGCACCTGAGCCTGGACGAGGGACAGAGCCAGCATCGGGGCTGACTGCAGGGGGAGAACAAGGTCCTTTCACCTTCATTCCTCAGCACCCACGTGCCCTGTGTGGCATGGTGTGAGCCCAGAGGGGTTGGTCCCCTGTTGACAAGTGGAGCTTAGCCCAGAGAGTTCTGTTATGTGAACCTGCTGGGTGGAGGCAGAGTGGCCTGGCCTACTCTTTATACCTGTGTGTCCAGGACAGTCACTTGACCTCTCTGAGCCTCAGATTTCCCATCTGTATGTTAGGCCTGAGGCTTCCTATGGAAACGTTAGCTCATAGGACCCCACACAAACTCAATGTCCCATAAATGGATGCTTCCACCCCTGTGTGGCTCTGCCCTTCCCTCCCGTCATCTTTCCTTTGCTTTTCTTTGAAAGCTGTGTGCACATCCAGCGCTCTCCCTGCTACACCACTGGCTTCCTTTCTCCAACGCAGAAAACCAAGCCGTCTAAGCAGGGCCTGCCCACAAAGACAGTCAATGTGAGAGGCAGGGGCCAGCTGCCTCCTCCTCAGAGTCGTGGAGAAGTGCGGGATCATTCAGGCCCCATAATCATAATTATTTCTCTCCTCAGTTATTGTACAGATGCCACCAGATTGGAAAAATCACTTAAAGGTTTTATTCAGTGGAAGCTTTCTTACCAAAAAAGGAGAATCATCTGAAGGCCAAAGGGACCGATTCCAAGGACCCTGTGTTGAGTGAGGGAGAAGGAGCTGGGCTGATCTGAGCAGGTAGGAGCTCTGCATCAGGCCACTCCTTCCTCCCAGTCCACACAAGAACCAAGAGTCTCTGAAGTCATCGGGATCTCTGGGCTCAAAGCATCTCTATAAAGTGGCACTGCTTCTGTGAATTACATTCTCTTCCCTTCCTTGGAAAATGACCTCTAAGCAGGGGAAGGTGCAGTGAGACATGAGAACATGCCCACAGCTGAGATTTTTAAATCTCATGCCGCAGGTGAACACAGACATCCCTCTTGAGCACGTGATTCAGAAGAGAGGCACACCCACCTCCAGTGAGCATCTACTGTGTACCAGGCACGGTGCTGAGAGCCTTGGTCACATCAGGTGTGGTAGGGGACCAAGGGAGGGGTAAGGACAGTCCCGCAGAGGTTGGAGATGTTAGCCAGGGTCACGCATAGCAGAGAGAAGGGTTGAGAGCCACCTGACTCTGTGTCTCAGTTGCTGGGGTCACAGAATAGGTGAGCTGGTTTATAGTAATGGACGCTGTGAGAAATAGCTGCCAGGGCCAGGCGCAGTGGCTCACGCCTGTAATCCCAGCACTTTGGGAGACCGAGGCAGGTTGATCACTTGAGGTCAGGAGTTCAAGACCAGCCTGGCCAACATGGCAAAACCTCATCTCTACTAAATACAAAAATTAGCCAGGCTTGGTGGCATGCACCTGTAATCCCAGCTAGCTACTCAGGACACTGAGGCAGGAGAATCACTTGAACCTGGGAGGCAGAGGTTGCAGTGAGCCTAGATCACACCACTGCACTCCAGCCTGGGCAACAGAGCAAGACTCTGTCTCAAAAAAAAAAAAAAAAAAAAAAGAAAAGAAAAGAAAAGAAAAAAAAAAAGAAAAAGAAAGAAATAGGTGCCAGGAGCCTCCAGAACATCCTTTCCTGTGAGGGTCATGTTTACAACTTACAGCCAGTGCACTTTTGCACATTTTCAAGAATGATATTTTTCTCCCTAGCAATTGCTTGTCATGATATGAAAAATCGACCCATTATCCCATTGTTTTTTATAACACATATCTGATTTTTAAAGACCCTTTTAAAGAGGAAGACAGAAAAGAAAATTACAGGTGACTTCCCCCATTCTCCTCGCTCGGTACAGCCGAATTGTAGGAAAGGAGACTGGCACTTTGTCAGCACTAACAACGGAACACACCATTTAATTATACAAGGCTCAGGGGCTGCTCTAAGAGGGCCAAGCTGACCTGGGCTTCTGTCTAGCTTGAAAAACTTCTAGCTATTGACTTTTTGCAAGCTCCTTCACATCTCCAAGCCTCATTCGTGTATTTATTCATTCGTTCAGTCTATAATGTATTAGCTTGATGCCCAGTTACCAACTCCAGGCATGGTGCTGGGCACAGGAGATGCAGCTGTGAACAAAACAGACACAAGTCCCTGCCCTTGGCAGACAATGAGCAGCAATAAATGACTTTAGGGTATGTCCATTGGAGATAAGTGCCACAAAGCAAAATAAAACCTTGGAGGAGGAGGGCGGGGCAGTGGGGGCAGGGGGCCACGCTCAAGCTGCTGGCTCCACTGAGAAAGTGGTGGTTGAGCAAAGACCCAAAGGAGGCAAGGAGGAGCCTCACAGATGACTAGGGGAAGAGGGGGTGGCCAGTGCAAAGGTCCTGGGGCAGGAGGGTGCCTGACTCATGAACAGTCGGGAGACAGGAGGTGAGGTGAGAGGAGAGCACTGTAGGAGAGGAGACAAAGGTCGTGTGCAGCTGGCCACACAGGGCCCAGAGATCCTCAGTTTTCTCCTCTATAAAACAGGAACAGAAGCCCCCAGGCAGCTGCCATACAGATTTGATGGAATAACATCAGCCAAGTACCTACAGGTGTGCTATGTGCCCCCCAGTGTAAGCAAGTGTGCGTTCCTTCCGGGCACTCCTGTATCAGCAATCTGTTTACAAGGTGTCGATGACATGTGGCTGAACACAACTGGGTCAGGAGGACACTGAGCTTGGATTCGGATCTACCCAGGTTGGGGTCAAGAAACGCTCTCTCAGAGGCAGGTCCCCCAGCTTCGTGACACTGTCACAGCTTTCTTCATTGTCCCCAAGGTTCTTTGGGTGCTTTTTCTTTTAGGGAGTTCAATGAAGAGTTTCTTTCTCTGGTGTAGTCACTTCACTTGGAGTTACAATTCCTGCTGGAGTTGGCAACTGGGCATCTAGCTAATCTCAGTGGTCTTTGAAAGTGGAGAGTTCCAGAGCTAAGTCATCAATTTCTTGAAGCCAGAAGCCATCTCACTGGTTGTATATATGTGTGTGTATGTCTGTGTGCATGTGTGTCTGTGTGTATTATATATTATATACAGGCACTGGGATATGCCTAGGGCAGTTTCTAATTTAAAAATTAGAAATCAATAAATATATGTAGATTGCTGCCTTCCCGACTGAGCCAGTAGTTACTGCAATAATGCTGCATAACAAATACCCCCAAAACTCAACAGCCTGAAACAACAACTCATGCTTTCTTCTGTGTCTGTAGGTCAGCTGTTTTAGGCTGGGCTTGGCTGGGTGTGGCTCCAGGCCTCAAGTTGGGTTCGGCTCTCTCCACATGTCTGTCAGCTTCCAGGGACAGTGGGCTAGGAGAGTCATGTTCTTTTCTAGGACAACAGCAGAAGCTGTTGATGGTGGTGATGATTTTAAAGTCTGCACTCAGACTTTCTTACCATCACTCTGTCCACCTTCCATTGACCAAAGCATGTCACATGGCCAAGCCCAACATTTATTTACAGGGTGGGGACAGTGGGGACAGATATTCTTCACCTGCTGGGAGGACCTGAAGGGATGTATGGCAAGAAACATGGATGGAGGAGGTCTTCCTAGGAAGACGAGGGCCCCTCCTGCTACTGACCTAGGTCTGCGTCATCAAGGGTAGCAGCCATGGTGGTTTTAGATAGCATGCAGGCAATCACTTTTTTCTTATTTATATGTATTTATTTTATGATTTCTATATCAGTTAGGAATTAAGTTTGGCTGCTAGAAATAAAGACTAGTTGTAACAGTCAATTACACAGAAAAAGGTTTATTTCTCTTCTGTAAAGAAGTCTGGAGATAGGCCAGGCCTGTGTTTGAAAATGTAGGTTGTATTGTGATTCAGGTATGGTGAGGCCAACACATCAGGAGAGGCTGCCATTGAAAAGATAGTTTGTTCCTCTCAGTTCCCAAGAGAAGGGGCCACAGCATACCATGGGGGCATGTGGGGAAGCACCAGGGCTGATCAGGAGGCAGAGGGAACAAAGAGAAAAATTGGAAAAGGATCTTTATTGTGGTTTCCATGGGAAGGGATGGGTGAGATGGGGTGAGCAGGCTTAGAATTAGCCAGTTTGAATGATTTTGTGGGCTCTGGGGTGTAGGGGCTTCTGGCATCTGGCCCTGGGGTGATGAAAGCAGAGAAATATTGGCCTGGAGTGGAGGTGTGGGCTCTGGACCAGTTAATTTGCCTAGGAAAGATGTGCTTCCCTGTAAGACCTTTACTATCTCCAGTAATTGGCTAGCCCTAGAACAGGTAATTTCCCCAGTCAGCAAGGCCCTAGATGCCAAAATATCAGAATAAAAAGACATACTTAATACTTGGAATAACAGCTTCATTATTTTATCAAGAAACCAACTTCTTCTATCTGCTCCCCAACCCTTAGAGCACCTAGCTTCATTTACCTCTTTGCCCAAGATGGCTGTAAGAGTTCCAGCCATCACATTACATTTATATTTCAGACATAAAAAATGATACCTATCTTCCACTTAAGAAGCCTTTCTGGAAGTTCCATCTATCCATGCCATCCTGTGTCTCAATGACCAGGAGTTAGTCACATAGCCACACTGATTGCTAGGGAGGCTGGGAGGTAGAGTGCTCTGCCCAAGCACATTGCCAGTCTGAATAAAATCAGGTTTCAGTTACTAAGAAGAAAAGAGAGAGTGGATATTGGGTAGACAAATGGCCATGTCCACCAGTTACTCTGTGTTTATGGGAAGTGACAGATTTTCTACAAACAATAGTCATAGAAAGTGTCTTTGATAAATACATCAATTTAAGGGGGCGAGGGAACATGAGTGTGTAATTAAGAAGTATATTAGGTAAATAATAATATAGGTGGTGCACGAAGATTGGGTGACTCTGCCCGGTATGTTTGGGGAGACAGAAGGTTGGATGCATTCTCTGGGGCCCGCAGTGGGGCCCCTTGTCCTCGTTCGGAGCAACAGGCACACGTGCCAGTGTCCCGGCTGCACTGAGTCTCGCCGCTGCATGTGGTCCGCCCTTGTGACCGTGCACCTCCCACCCACACGCATTCATAAGCAACCTTCTCCTTGTCCTTGTCACTGAAAACCCATTGACCTACAACTGGCATATCGTGTCTCCCATGTTTGGGGGCCTACAGCGATGGATTGCTGTGTAAGGGAAGGAGCTGAGACCCCAGAAGGCAGGCTGGGTGGGAGAGGCATGCTATCCTTTATAAAGCTGTGAGCAACTGTTTAAACCCTTCCATTTCTTTAAACACCCTCTTCCTCCTTTCACAAGAACATTGAGTCTAGCTAACGTGAACAGTTCATCTTTGGTTTTTCCCTTGTTCCCAGGTCACAGTGGCTAATGAGAAGTGAAATCATTTGAATTCAGGTTTTATCTTCTCCTTTTCTCTCTGGGGTTGAGCAATGCATGGGGCATCCCCTAGTTGACGAGGCTGTGTGGGCAAAAAGAACAGCCCCCGCAATGGCAAGGACCTTTCCCCCGGGGATGCCACAGCTCGTGACTGTGCAGAACCACAAAATGCCGAGAAAACAAACATAAAACACCCCCACCATCTCGTGGAAACCCGTGTTCCTCCCACACAATCCCTTCTCTGGGGCGCTAGGTGAATTTGAAAGGGAATGCCACGTACCTAGGGAACACTTCCCTCTAAAGAGCCTGGGACACGTGGGCATGAGTGCACACACCTAGAAATACAGCTCCCAAGATGCACACCCCACGCGCCCCTCTCTGATGACGTTCTCGCTCTCTGGTTTGGTTTTCTCAGCAGCTGCGGGGGAGGCACACGGGAAGGCCGCTGAGGCCTGGGTGGAGATCCAGCGTGAAGCCTACGCTTTCTTGCCCTCCGACAAGGAAAACCCATCCTCCTGCCCGACCCAGCTTCAGAAGCACACCTGTAGGTGCCCACTGGGACCAACAGCCTGAGTGGTGAGAACAGACCTAGAGGCTGTGGATCCCAGGCCGCCAGCCCCCTCTCCTCTCTGTGCCTCAGCGTCCACCCTGGTGAAATGGACACAGGCAGTACTGCTGCCTAGTGGGGCCGTTGCAAGTACTCATCCAGTTAACGCCGGTGAGGGGTGAGGCCCTGTGTAGAGTTGAGGTGCGTGGAGCAGAAGGGGAGGCCCTTCCCTGAAGACGGCTTGCAGTCCTGGAAGGCACTTGTGTGGAGCTTTTGATAGATCTGGGTTTTTTTTTCTTTCTTATTTTGCCTTTTATGGTTGTGGGGGTGACAGCAGGACTGATTCCCTAAAAGGGAGAGATTTTCTCACTTAGTCTAAGCACCTCCTTCTTTTCAGGGGAACTGGGAGTGAGCTTGGTGGGGAGTGGGCGGCAGTGCCTGGCGGGTCGTGACCTCTGAGTTCACAGAGGGAAGCCCCTGCCAAGGAGGAAGCTGGAGAGTGAGGCCAGGGCCTGGGTGAGCGGGAGGCTGTGGCCTCCTCCGTAGAGTGCAGCGTCAGGCCCCAGCGGGCCACCACCCAAAAGTGACCAAAACAGAACAGGGTGCCAACAGAAACAGCTACTGTGGCTACAGAATGGGCTAGGAGTGCAGGGCGCTGACGGCTGTGACGAGGCTGGTGGGAGGAAGTGACCCCTGAGGAAGACAGGGCTTACACCTGGTGCCTCCCATGCCAAGTCAAGGGTGGGAATGGAGACCCATCACCAAGGAAGTGTGTTGGGGTCCTGTGGGGCCGGTGGAGACCTGCCTGTGCTCTGGACCAGGCTCCTTTGCCATCTCTAGCTGTGTGGCCTTGATTCAGTCATTGGGCTGTTTCTGAGCCCAAATGCAGAAGGAACATTTGTAGATGGAACATCTCCTGCTCTTCTTGCCCCCTGTAGACTATATGCCGACCTTATTAGTGTGGCCATTTTAAGCGAGGAAAGTGAAGGCCACAGAGGTTATGCTGTCTGTGCGCAGCTACCCAATCACAGAGACAAAGCTCAGGCCCAGGAGTGCCTGATGCTGATTCGATGAGGCAAGATCTGCAGAAGCGCCCAGCACGTCAGTTGACATGTGTTGTGTTCTCAGCAAACGCTGGTAGAACTCATGGAATGTGACTGCGGGAACAAAGAGCTATGCCAACTTGGAAACCCATGGGCAAGGGCCATTTTGTGCAGGGACAGATGGCCTCACACCTAAGCCCTGAGAACATCCCTGGGTTCTGAGAGTATGTTAAAAACTGGTCACATCAAGGACCCAGCATCAGCAGGGAAAGGGCACATTATCGTCACTATGGTCTGCTTTGGGTGAAGGGAATTCATCGTCGACACCTGCAGCCCCTCACCTGTCCAGAACACTCACCATCCAGGTTGCAGGAGAGTGACTGGGTGATAGGCTCCTAGAGATGCTGGGGAGGTTGCTCTGCAGCTCTTCCCTGTGTCGTTACTTCTCTTCTGGCTTCTTGTTTTCTTTTGGGGCTTCTTTTTTATTTACACCTTTGACTATTGTGTCTCTCATTTTTGTAATGATTCCTCTTACAGCCTTCTGTCCATACGAATCAGGTGTTCCTTTTGTAATACAACAGTAGAAAATCTTTTTTTTTCCCTGTGCAGGACCATTGACTCAGAAAAAAATCAATCAAGGGCACAACAAAATGACTAAATGGAGGGTGATTTCTTTCCCCTCTTAGAAAAATATAGCCACTTCAGTGCACATTCACTTTAGATTAAAGCAGGAAAACTCTACCTGACAAGCCCCATGCTAGGTGCATTTCAGGCTGTGGGAAGAGATGGTAAGGAGGCAGCCTGAGAGCGGTGGGAGGTGAAAGACCCCTGGCTGGGGAAGCTCAGCCGGTTTTGCAGAAAGGGTCAGTTATTGGTCTGTGGATTTTGGGAAGGTTCCATCTGCCACCGTTTTCCTTTAAATGCTCACTTGACCAGGGATGCCATATCTCTGCTTGCTCACTAAAGGGATCTGCCGCATATGTACAGAGAAATAAACCTCATTATCATGAAAAGTTGGGAACAACTCACATGCCCATGACCACAGGAAGAGTCAGATAAACTAAAGTACTGTCATCCTTTGCCATGATTAAAAAGAAGGAGTTAGGTCTATAATTCTGGCTATGGAAAGGCCTCCAAGACCTGTTGTTAAGGGAAAAAAATAAAGTGCTCTTTATGGAAAGAAAAAGAAGGCCATAAAACAAAATGATGGCCAGGCGTGGTGGCTTACGCCTGTAATCCCAACACTTTGGGAGGCTGAGGTGGGTGGATCACTTGAGGTCAGGAGTTCAAGGCCAGCCTGGCCAACATGGTGAAACCCCATCTCTACTAAAAATACAAAAAAATTAGCTGGGAGTGGTGGCAGGCGCCTGTAATCCCAGCTACTGGGGAGGCTGAGGCAGGAGAATTTCTTGAACCCAGGAGGCAGAGGTTGCAGTGAGCCGACACTGGCCATTGCACCCCAGCCTGGGCAAGAAGAGTGAAACTCCGTCTAAAAAAAAAAAGTGACACAGAGCTGAGACATGAGTGTGAGTGTGTAGGAAAAAGTCTAGAATACACATCAAAGTGAGAGGATTTGTCACCTGAGGGAATAGTGAGACTGCGTACATGTATTTTGTTACTTTAAATAACAATTTGTAAAGCAGTAGATGCAGTGCATGTTAACCAAGCATCATTCATGGCTTTTCACCTGCCACAGTGCTTGACCTCTGAAAGGCCCACTGTGAATTGGAAAGCCCAGATGCCCATCATGGTAGAGCCACCCTTTTGGCCAGAGCCACAGATTCTAAAATGAAATTCTCTGAGGGAAAGTTTCAATAAAGCCAAAAGTGTTTTTAGTTTTGTTTTGTTTTTTGGGGGTTTTTTTGCCCAGTTACATCTGTGACAGTAACCAGTTAATCAGTTAGTTACAGCTATGTAACAAACCACCCCAAAACTTACCAGCTTCAGACAACAGCCATTTATCTAGCTCATGATGCTTCAAGCCAGTGCATGAGTCTGGGCTCAGCTGGGCGGTTCTCTCATCTCAGCTGGGCCCCTCACACATGTGTGGTCAGCTGCAGGTCGCATGGCAGCTGTGTCTGGGAATCATCTGGCTGTTGGCTGGGGTGACAGATGCAAGAGAGGTGACTAGGATGTGTCTCTGATCGCCCAGTAGGTTAGCTTGGGCTTGTTCACCTGGTGGCAGCAGGGTTTCAAGAGACCAAGCAGAAGACGCAAGACCTTTCAAGCCCAGGCTCAGGCATGGTACACATCACCTTTGCTGCATTGTGTTGGTCCGAGTAAGTCACAAGCACAGACTCCAGCCTTGCTGGGAGGAGCTGCAGGGCACTTTGCAGAGTGGCATGGACAGGTGCAAAGGGAAGGAGGAGGGGGAGTTGAAGCCATTTTTGCAGTCAGCCTACCGAATGACTGAGAGCAGTGTGTTTCAGAGAAGGCAACAATGGCGGAAGATAATGAAAACCATTCCTGGGAGCTATTTCTGATCTTCGCTTTTGTCCATCCCAGGGATGTCTCAGTGGTGGTGGTGGTTGTCTTGAGGCTGTAATCCAGACGCCCAGAAACACCACTGCTATGGCAGGGCAATGCCAGATCAGTGATCCTCACCTCTGGTCCCTCCACACACTCAGCTCATTCATTTTCACATCCTCAACTGCCAGCCTTGCCCCTGGCAAGTCCATTTAATGCATGAAGGCACTAACTCCAATTACAGTGGTTTCTCAAGAGCAGATATGACTGTGGGCTGATTCAGAGCCAGCTGGTTTTGTCTTCATGCTTTCTGTACTGTGCATATGTACAGTTGCAGTTTGGGGGTAGGGAAGCCTTTATTTTTTTCCCATCATGACAAAATACCAGTTCATTGTAGAAATCTTGGAAAACCCAAAGGACAAAACAATTAGCCTTCACTCAATTACTCAGAGAAAAACAGTACCCATTTTGTGGCATATCCTTTCAGTGGTGTGTGTGTGTGTGTCAGTGTGCGTTTGCCCGGGAGTGGAAATGACTGAAACCTGTGGTTTGCCAACAGAATGGACATCTGTTCCCTGTGAGTCCTGGGGGCCCTGGCCTCCACCTGCTGTTTGGGGCTTTCTCGGTTTCCTCCACCATGGTTCTCTCTCCCTCGTTTTTGCACTACCCTCTGTTTTTTGATAAGCTGCTTCTGAAGTTAGAGAATGAGAGTGCAGCCTTTGAAGCGTGACGGGAGATGTGGAGACCGTCTCCTTGGCTGCGCAGATGAAGAGGCACGTGGCCTGCCCGAGGCCCCCAGTGAGCCGGGAGCAAAACTGGATCTCCGTTCCTAGCCCAGTGTCCCAGACCACCTTTTATGCCCTCCTTGTCACTCAGATGCCTTCTCCACAGCAAACCCAGAAGAAACGGTGCCCTGATTACACCAGGAGACGAACGGGGCACAGAAGTAGCTTTCTCAGCAGGGAGCCTCTACCCTCACCCCCGCAGTCTAGTCCCCACACACGGGCAGAGGGATCCCTTCAG
Organism: Pan troglodytes; assembly: GCF_028858775.2. Taxonomy (NCBI): domain Eukaryota; kingdom Metazoa; phylum Chordata; class Mammalia; order Primates; family Hominidae; genus Pan; species Pan troglodytes. The sequence goes on along the minus strand of NC_086015.1, from coordinate 130,979,615 downwards.
CCCAGATGAGACCATGGCCCTCCTCAGCTCCCACCACCTGTGTCTCCCACCTCCCTCGGGGTAAAAGTCAAAGTCCCCAAGAAGCCTACAAGGCCCCCGTGACCTGGCCCCATCTCTCCCTGTCCCTGGCTCCAACTCACTGGCCTCCCCTCTGTTCCCACCTACTGGGCCCATTGGAATCTTCAAACTTGCTGTCCCCTTTGCTAGGAACATGTGTCCCCAAATGTCTGAATGGCTTGCTCTGTCACCTCCTTCTGGTCATTACTAAAATATCACCTTCTCAGCTAGGCCTCCTCTAAAACAGTAAACCCCCTCGCATAACACATACACACGCACCACATACCCACTCCCTCCAGACTGCCAGTGGTCAGACTCGCTTTAGATTTTCTGTGTTTATTGTCTGACCCCCACCATGACAAAGATCTGTACTGATCTTGTCATGAGGGGTGTGTATAAGGCCCTCCTTCTAGAATCTGCTCTGGGCCACAGGATGAGAGGCACGGGCGAGGGGTGTGTATAAGGCCCTCCTTCTAGAATCTGCTCTGGGCCACAGGATGAGAGGCACTGGCGAGGGGTACAATGTCCACTGCTGAATGCCAAACCATCCCCCCAGCACACAGCAAGTGCTCAGTGAGTAAGGATGAATAAAGGATGGAATGTGGAATGCAGGAGAGCTAGAAGTAAAGGAATAGAAGAGGGCACTGTGCACTTTTCCTTTTATAATGAATGGTATCTGAATTTGTAAATTCTAATTCCTTACAGCAGAAAGCTCTGGGAAACATTTGCTTTATTTCTTTCAATCAGAAAATGGTGTTTGTTTGGAGATCTTGGCTAGATGCTGCACTTCCCAAGTTCTGATGAAAATGTTCTTTATTTCAGAGTAATAGGGAGGTTCCAGGATGAAGTTTTCTGATCCAAAAGTCAAGACAGTCACTAATAAATAAATAGAAGAGTTGAGAATTTGAATGAATACATGGAGAGTCTGCGGCACGCCAGGCCCTGTGCCAGCCCTAGAGAGGAGTCCTTATTCCAGTGTCGAGAGGCTCCAACTTTGCCCAGATCACAGGCATCTCGACACATTGCCAAACCCAGGCTTCAGCATGCTTAGTAAGAGAGTGATCAGGGTTGTAGACACAGAGAAGAGGGAGCACTCCCTGGGGAAGGGGACAGAGGGCAAGGTGAGGCTGCACAGAGGAGGTGCTATCTACAAGGGTTTTGAAGGTTGAATAGAAGTTTGTGAGGTGGGCAGAGGTGGGCATCATTCCAAGCAAAGAGAATTACATTTGCAAAAGAACAGAGTCACGTGGCAGTGAGAGTTGTGGAGGGAGCTGCACACCACTCGGGGCTGTTGGAGCGTAAATGAAAAGATGCTATGTGTATGAGTCTGCTAGGGCCAGCATAACAAAATTCTACAGACTGGGGAGCTTCAACAGCAGGGATTTATTTTCTCACAGTTCTGGAGGCTGAAAATGCAAGATCAATGTGTTGCTAGGGCTGGTTCCTTCTGAGGCCTCTCTCCTTGGCTTGTAAGTGGCCGTCTTCTCCCTGTGTCCTCACATGGTCCTCCCCATCTAGTGTGTACATTTGGGTTATAGTGGATTAGGGCCCACCCATATTAACTTCATTACCTTGGCAAAGACCTTGTATCCATTCGGAGGTACTGGAGGTTAGGGCTTCAGCCTGTGAATCTGGGGAAACAGCTCAGCCCATAACACCAAGATAGGAATCTCTCTCTCTCTCTCTCTCTCTCTCCCTCCCTCTCTCTCTCTCTTTCTCTCTCTCTTTCCCTCCCTCCCTCCTCCCTCTCCCACCTCTGTTGTGTGCTCTCTCTCTCTCTGGGGAATGATCAAGGATGGAACAATGTCAACAGACTGCGATGCGTAACCCTCAGTTGAGAATGACTCGGATTTAATTCGAATGGTCCTCTGAGTGTCAGGCGCCTCTTTGTGGTGTGGAGGGGAGGCCACCCTAGTCTGGGTAGGCATGCTTTTATGGAAAAATATTAAACCAGCCCTGCCCGTGTTAGTCAGATCCAGTGAGGGGGGTTGCAAGTTGTTTTATATTTGTTTTGGATTACTTTCAACACTTGTCCTAGAATGCTCCAAGTCTCTTGCTAATGAGTTTTCCTTTACTTAATACCAGACGCTGTGGCTCCTCCCCGCGTGAAATCTCACGTGGACTTGGGAAGAGAGAGCATCTGTCCCCATTTGACTCATTTTCAACACCAGGTCCCCAAGTGCCAGGATGTGGCCAAATCCTGTTCCAGTGGGAGGACCCCCCTTCCCTAGGATGTGGCTGAGTCACTTGTTTGTGCAGGCTCAGGAGTCTGGGAGCCACCCCAGGGACCACAGGTGTGGAAGGAGAAGCCCGCTCCAATCACGGTTTCTGGGTGTCACCTTGGAGACAGCAGCTGAGGAGCTCAAATAGGTGTTACCGTGGAAGCTCCTGTCTCAAGGGAGCCTGAGGTTTTCTTTCCCAAGTCTGTAGACAGCCACTTGATGGAAATGATCATACCTGTGCCCATTTGGGTTGGGCTGGACCGGAGACCCTGTGCTTACAAGTCTCCGTGGCCTCTTAGCTGCCCTGGAGGGAACCTCTTGTTCTGTGACTTAAGAAACCACAAGCTCTTGTCCTGATGAGTTCTCTTATTCTTGAGAATCTGTGATGGGCCTGGTACTTTCTAGGTGCTGGAGATACAAAGACACCACAAGGCACCCTGCCCCTAAGGAGCACACAGTCCAGCAGGGGTCTGTAGTAGACCCTGATTATGCCATCCTGTGATAACACTGGAGTTGGACCTCTAGACACACAGGAGAAGGCTGGGGGTTTTTCTAGGGGAGAGACAAGACACGCAGATGTTCCACAGGGTGGAGGGGTGTTTCAGATGGAGCAGGTGTGTGTGCAAGGCCCAGGATGTGCAGGAGTGCAAGGATGGGTGAGTGGTTGCTGCCTGGAGGCCTGGGATGGTGGCCTTGGGTCACTTCCCCTGAGTCCCAGACCAAATCTCCAGATGTTCCCAACAGCCCATCAAAGAGCAGGTACTGAAGAGGGGGCTGAGGAGCTCCTTATGTCCACTTAAGTGGAGGGACAGAGACACAGTACAAGAGAAGGGAACAGAGACAGGGACACACAAAGGCAGACACAGAATGACCCACTTGTGACCTCAGGTGGCTCCATCAGCAATCGAGAACAGGGCTGAGTCACTTGTTTGCGCAGGTTCAGGAGTCTGGGAGCCACCCCAGGGACCAGCTTCCTAGACCCCGTCCCCTGAGGAAAATTCAGGAAGGATGAGGGAGGGGGAGGGTTATCTCCTCCCCAGGCCCATGGACTGGGTGGATCTTGTGGAATGCACTGGGCTGGAGGGAGATTGGGGGCTGGGGGTGGGGAGAAGGGCTGGAAGGCCAGGGAACCAGCCCCAGTAGACGAGAGGGAGGCTCCCTACGGGAGTGGCAGAGGACAAGAAGGATGGCGTGCATGCCTCTGGAGGGAGTGGACGCAGAGGGAGATGGAAGAGTGGAATGTGAGCCTGCAGTTCTACCCCCACAAAGACAGGGCGTGCAGCTAGAGGTCCAGGTTGGGAGGGGAACATAACTGGTTCCAGACAGGTGGGAAACATAGGGGTGGGACCTGGAGCCAAATGAAACAGAAACCAGCCCAGGGATCACACCAGGGTGTCTTAAGTGTTCTGTGTGGATGAGGCCCCCAGAACCAGAGAGAAAAGGGAGGGCAGGGTGGAGAAGGGAAGATCGTGGCAGGGTGAATGGGGACCGCCTGGGGGCAGATGAGGCAGGGTGGATCTGTGAGCCCAGGACAAGAGAGTGCTGTGAGCAGTGCAGTGGGGACTGCCACCTGCTCAGGAGCCATGAACAGCTTGGAGGCAGCCAGAAATGTAGGAAGGACGCTGTGCAGAGCTGCCACGTTAGAAAACTCAGGAGCCATGGCCGCATGTTTGGGGCTTGTTTTCTCCCTGAAGGAGAGTCAGGAGGATGTGCTCATTCCCGCTGGCCTCAGCTCCATCCTCACGATCCCAGGCGTTCTCACAGGCTCCTCTTCCCCAGTCTCCCTGGCCGGTGCTGTTGGCTTCTCAATCTTCCATCTCTTCCATTTCCACCTTTCTTGTTTCTGTCTGGGCCCCCATCTCCCAAGCTGCTGTCACTCATTCTATTCAAACTCTGTCCTTTGCCCTTACTTCAGTAAAGTCAAAATAACTTTTGTTAACATGGTGCACAAAAATGTAAAGTTCCAGCGCCAGTCTTGTGAGGGGTCAGTCCGTTGTGCAGTCTTCCCCTTCCATGCCCCGCCCCTGTGCCTTCTGTCCCCACTTGCAGGGATGGCAGCTGTGACACCAGTATGGGGGCTGGGACTCTTTCAGGGCACAGCTTTGGGAAAGCCTGTGTGGCCTGAGCAAGGCAGCTGCATCCCAGAGGATGGATGGACACTGCACCAGGAACCCCGGTATCCTGAAGCAAGCTTTCTTTTTCATTATTGTTATTCATATAAATGTATGGGTACAAGTGCAGCTTTGTTACATGGATATATTGCGTGGTGGTGAAGTCTGGGATTTTAGTGTACCATCCCCCAAGCAATGTACATTGTACCCATAAGTCATCTCTCAATCCCCCATCCCCCATCCTTCCATGCCTCCAGTGTCTGTCATTCCACCTTCTATGTCCATGTGTGCACATTATTTCACTCCCACCTACAGGTGAGGACATTCGGCATTTGACTTTCTGTGCCTAAGTCATTTCACTTAAGATAATGGCCTCCAGGTCCATCCATGTTGTTGCAAATGACAGGATTTCATTCGTTTTGAGGACCTAGCAGCATTCTGTGTATAAATGCACCACATTTTCTTTATCCAGCCATCTGTTTATGGACACTCAAGTCGATCCCTGCAAGAACTAAGCATGAAAGGTGGAGAAAGGAAGACTAGCATTTTTTGGATGCCTACTGTGTGACAGGTGCTTTCACTTGCCTCCTCATTTAACCCTTTCAGCAATCCACTCAGTAAATACCCTGGCCCCTGATGGCGGCTTTCACTGATGGGAAAACCAAGGATCATAGCGGTGGAGACGTTTGCAAGGTCACACAGCTAAGACGTAGCAGCTGTGGTCTGTACCCAGATCTGATGCCATTGCCTGCCTGCTTTCTGCTGCCTTCCAGGGACTCTGCCGGTCAGCAGGTGTATGACAGAAGCATATATATTAGTCAAAACATGGTCTCTGTCATCTGTTTTCTAACCCAGATAAAGGTGATCTTAAGGACGTGGACAGCACAGTTTAGGATCAAATGTTCTGCAAAATCTGGGTCAGGTCAGGAATTTACCTAATTTGACATATTGTTTCCGACTCCTTTGACATTTCTCTTCATTTGGTTCTGAATATACAGTATAGGAGATTTTTTTCCTATTAAACCTTGTCCGGCGGTGTAAAAGCTCTTGGGGTTGCTGATCTCATGGAGCTCTGCAGTTTGCCTCAAGCAATTCTTTGGACTTCACAGAGCATCCTGTTATTTTGTTACAGACTTAATTCCTTGATCTCATGCATCCTGGAAGTTTCTAGTGGCAAAAGCCTCTCCCCACTCTGCAGCTGTCACTTATTTATAAGCCAGAGGCACTTTCTGTATATGCAACTTTCATCATAGAGCTCTGAGAGAAAGGTCTGGCATTTCTGGATGATTCTGGCCAACCCAGAGCTGCACAGAGCCCTAACATTTCATGAGAGAGAAGATCAATAGGAGAATGGCCACTGTGGGCATGACACGTGGCAATGTGATCGCTAACCCCACGGAACCAGCCACTTACCGCTTTCTGAAACCCAGATCGTCATCCCGCAGCGTGATACAAAAGGAAGATCATCTTGCTAGATGCCAAGAACCGTAGTTATGACACTTTTTGTCATTCTGTTTCCTCTTATTTATACAGTGGAGAGTAGGATGTTTTCAAATAAACCTTCTAAATATGAAATCCTGAGAATGCATTACTTCAAAAATGCTGCACCGTTAGCAGCCTTTTAGTTGGTTACATTATAAAGCATGTAGTAACAGCTTAAAAAAAAATTCTGAGTCGAAATGTGTTTCCAGAGCCCATATGCTGAATTCTGGCATCTTTATACCTTTTTCAAGCTGTTGTCAATTAGTAAAGAAATTAATTTCTGCCTTTATCTCTCTTGTAAAGCCGAGCTTGTGCTTGGATGATGCAGAGAGCCACAAAGGGAGACATCCTTCCTTGCTCTAAGGTAACTCAGTGCAGTGGTAGTTGGGGGGACGAAAACATGTTGTGCTGAGTGGCCGTGGATTGAAACTGGGACCATCAGCAAACAGAAGAGAAGGAAATGGCTTTTGTTGAGGGAAACAAACTGTTTTCCAGGCCAACAAGCTGTGATCTTGGACTTTTTGCCATCTGTACATTTTTTAGAAAGCGAGAAAAGCAGAGCCCCTGTGGTCATACGCTCTTCCTTGCCCTGGAGAGGGAAGGGCAGCGTGTAGGGGTGGCATGCAGTTCTTGTCTAACACATCGCCTCTCCGGCCCCTTCTACCTGTGACTTTGAGCCTCCCTTTGTTCCAGTACTCTCTGCTTGGACTTTTTTTTTTTTTTTTTTTTTTTTAGCATTAGTGGAATGTGTCGGCTGATGGCCAAACATAGTTTTGTAGTGGCAGCAGAAAGGGACAGACCTATGGCATTTCATCTAAGGAAGCGGTTCCTTTGCTTTTAATTTGACATTGGTCTTATTTCCTTATACTTTGGTATATAATGCCCTGCTATTGGATGTCGCAGGAGCATAGAAAACAAACCAGGCTTTCATTAGGAAAGTGTGTTTTTGAAACAATGATAGCTAAATTTTTTAAAAGCATATTCAAGTTGCAGCCTGAAGTAGGAAGGAAATATGGAGATGCTGGCATCCTCTCTCCAATAAAGCATTGAGGTTAAAGACTGGAATCTGAAAATACACAGCAATTTCAGGGGAATCTGCTGAAACTGGAAGATTGTTTCTTGGCATGTAGGTGGCCACTGAGCTGGCTTTCTGTCAAATCACTTTTGGGTGCATTTGAAATGGCTCAGACAGGCTGGGTGCGGTGGCTCACGCCTGTAACCCCAGCACTTTGGGAGGCCAAGGCGGGTGGATCACCTGAGGTCAGGAGTTCAAGACCAGCTCGGCCAACATGGCAAAACCCCATCTCTACTTAAAATACAAAAATTACACGGGCATGATGGTGGGCACCTGTAATCCCAGCTACTCGAGAGGCTGAGGCAGGAGAATCACTTGAACTCAGGAGGTGGAGGTTGCAGTGAGCCGAGATCCCGCCACTGCACACCAGCCTGGTGACATAGCAAGAAATGGCTCAAGCAGCCACATGGTCTCTTCCTGCAATCAGGGCTTCCAAATCAGTGGGCTGACAGCCCAGATTATGTTCTGATCCACTGTTTGGGTCACGTGTAGTAGTGATACGGCTCTCTCTCTCCCCACCAAAGGTAGAGAAAACAGGTTGCCTTAAGAAAAGAAGTGAGGAGAAACACATAACTTGAGCTGCATGTTCTTCAGACCAAAACAATGCCTTCTGTAGCTTTTTTTTTTTTTTTTTTTTTTGGGACGGAGTCTCGCTCTGTCTCCCAGGCTGGAATGCAGTGGGGCCATCCCAGCTCACTGCAACCTCTGCCTCTTGGGCTCAAGCGAGTCTCCTGCCTCAGCCTCCTGACTATCTGGGACTACAGGTGCCCACCACCAAGCATGGCTCATTTTTGTATTTTTAGTAGAGATGGGGTTTCACCATGTTGGCCAGGCTGGTCTTGAACTTCTGACCTCAGGTGATCCGCCCACATTGGCCTCCCAAAGTGCTGAGGTTACAGGCATGAGCCACTGCGCCTGGCCTGCCTTCTGTAGCTTTTGTCTGTAAACCAAGTACTACAGTAGAAAGAAGGTGGGTTTTGCCACCTATTATATAATAAGGACATTTTTTCAAATGGTAACTCCCGTGCTGACAAGGATGTGGCAAAACTCAAACTTCCATACTTTGCTGATGACAATGAAATGTCAAGTTGAAAAGCATTTTTAGTTCTATGTATTAGAACTCATGAAAATATTCGTATCTTTTGATCTAGAAATCCCATTTTGGTAAGTTTATCTTGAGAATTCCATAGACATCTGTAAAAAGATGTTCATTTCAGTGTTATTTATAAAAGCAAAAAATTGAAGTCACTCTCAATGCTCCACAATAAGTAGTTGAGTCTTGATGTATCCCCTGATGGGATATTATACAGTCAGTGTAAGTCACGAGTACAAATGATGCAATAATGTGCAAAAAAATCACAGATTATGTATATGAAGTTACAAGTCAACTCTAAGCCCCCAGCATCTAACCAAGACCTGACACAAAACAGGTATTTAGGAAATGCTTGTTACATTGAAAGTGACCTGCTTGCACGATCTTCCTGTAGCAGCCAGATAGAAAAAGGCTTTGTCTAGTAGAAGGGCTGACCTTGTCCCCACCCAGCCCCTAAAGCACACCTTGGGAACCATGAGACAAGGGGATGTTGACTGAGCAAGGAGGCAAATTACACTCCCTGGCTGTTCCTGCTGGAAGGCTCATCTGTGACTGCTCCCCACAAACCTCTGCCCGCTCCCCACAAACCTCTGCCCCGGTGTAACACACGCATCGTGGTGTCCTAGCATGGGCCTCGTGCTGACAAAGGAGTAAGCCCACACCAGGCGGCTTTGTCTTTCCTGGGAGATGGGGTCTGGCTGGGAAGAGCCTGAGAGGGCCATGCCCCCTGGGAGCACCCAGCCTGCCCTGGCATCCAGCGCCACACTCAGGGCCACCCCACAGTCTGTGCTGGACAGGTCCACTTTCCCCCCCAAGAAAGCATGAGGAGCGGGCATGGCCTGGAGCTGGGGTCGCCACACACACCATGTTGTATGTTTCCATTCTCATTCACTCCACCCCACTGTGTCTCTGGATGTCACATCCTAGGTGCTGCTGGATGTGTTTCCTGTGATGAAGAAGAAGAACATTCTATCCATGGAATGTAGAGGAAACAGAGACCTAGTTGTCCTGTCTCTCTTTGGGCACAGCTGAGCTCAGGCACCTGGCCACAGAGAGGTTGTCACTGGTCACTGTGGCTGAAGGCCCAGTGGTTAGGACTACCAGGTCAGGCTCTGTGCTCACTGGGGGTAGCCGTGGGGAGCAGCATTTTCCCTGCTGGCTGGGGCCAGGCATTGGTACCTGCAGCCTGGGCCAGTCCAGCCCCGGGGAAAGCTTGCACTGCTGTGGGGGCGTTCTGCTCCCCTAGGCCCTGCCTGGCTGAACAGAACACTTTTCCCGTGCTGTGTTCTTGTATGAAAACAGACGTCCAGAATCCAGCCCTGGGAGGTCCCCACACTACGTCGACACGGCCACATTTTGGCCCCTGCAAGCCTCACCTCCACCCTCAGTGTGGGGAGCTTTCCTTCCAGGCCAGCGTCACACCATTGTCCCCGCACTGGTGACTTCATCCTCCACTTGGAATATATTTTCATCCTGAAGTTTACGTGACTCAGACCACAGGCCACTTCCCCTGGGGTGTACCCCCTACTGCCCTGCACAACCCCCACAGAACTGGAACCTCAGGGCCCCCGCCGAGCCTCTGCCTTCCTTTCTCTTGAATTCTCCAAGCTGGAGGGTGAGGCCGGCAAACGGCAACCTGGGTCCCGGCAGTCCTCAGAGGGGTTTTTGCGAAGTCCACTCAGACTTTTTAAAACTGGAACTGATAAGGACAGATACTCTATGATTCCACCTACATGAAGTCCTAGAGCAGTCAAACTCATGAAGACAAAAAGTCAGTGGTGGTTGCCAGGGGGTGGGGGCAGGGAAGACAGAGTTGCTGAACAAGGACCGCGTTTCAGCTGGGGAGGATGGCAGGGTTCGAAGCTGGATGGTGCTGGTAGCTGCATGTCTGTGTGAACGAGCTTCATGCCACAAGTGGTGACTTCGGACAGTGAAGACGGTCAATTTAGGTTATGCACATTTACCACAAGTTTTTAAAAAGAGAACTAAGAGACTTGACCTTAAAACTGGATTTCTAGCTTCTCTTGAACATTTGGAAGACTGGGCCACGCTGGACCCACATTCCTGTGCGGCCTGGACCTGCTGAGGCCAGGGCCTCCCCCCTCAGAGCTGCCTGCAGGCACGCAGGCCTCTGAGCGGGCTCCCCACACAGGCAAGGGGACTCGCTGTGTGTGTATCTGGCCCCAGGCCCACACCTGCGTTTTATGAGTCTCTGTGTGTGCTTCACCTAGACACTGGCCAGCATACAGCAAGTGCTTAGCAAAGGTGCACTGGGGGCTGGCTGCATGCACACTTGGAGGATGGTAGAAAGCATCTCCAGGAACCCCCAAAGCCTCAAAGAAGCAGCACAGTACCACTGGTCCACACCTCTGCGTGGCATCCAGTTGTCCATGTAAGAGTTCCATGAGTGAAATCTCAGGCCTGCTGCTCCATCCCAAAGCCCTCCATAAGGTCACCAGCATGGCTGGTTTGCAGTATAACCTTCCAGAGCTTTCTCTCTGCTTTGATGTCACGTATGAGCCAAAGGAAACAGTAGTATTTTGTGGGTTTTTAAAAGCATCAGTGGTGAGCTACGTAGGCGTCATTCAGCAATTTAAGCTTTTTCTATCCACAGTGGCTCTTGGAGGTCTTCCCAGGCCAGTTCATACAGTTCACGTTGGCAAGTTATTGAAAGGAGACCAAGCTAATAATACTTAATTATTTCTGGTTGGCAGGAGTGGTTTGACTTTTAGTTCTTATTTCTACAACCAGTATTTACTACCCACTTACTCTGTGTCTTACTGCTCTAAGCACTTTATAGCAATTATCTCAGTTAAACTCACTAACAAGCCAGAGAGGTGGGGACTTTCACTACCCTCAATTTGCAAAAGAGGTGACTGAGCCTCAAAGAAGTTGAACCCCCCACAAGAGGCCTCCCTGTGGTGGAGCCGGATTTGAGCTGAAGAAGTCTCATTCTGGGGTCTTTGCACTCAGCGGCCACTTGAGGCTTTTCGGGACTTTTCCCAGATAGCTCCCTTGAACATGTTTTACTTTTGCAATCAGAGCAGAGATGCAGTGTGTATCATTTAAGATGCAGGCAAACGGACACAGGCATTTCCTTCATTCCACCTGGTGCCTCCTGAATTGAAGGCATCTTCAATGCTGCCTACTAGAAATTTCTGCGATGTTGGACATGTTCTACCTCTGCCCATCTTGTGTGGAAGCCACTGGTTGCATGTGGCCGTAGGGCATTGGTAAGACTACAGAACTGAGTTTTTCTGCTTTTTCATTTTAACTGATGTAAATGTAAGCATAGCTGGCCTGTGCGGCTGGTGCAGATTGGGACCGCTTCTTTATACAGTCACACTGTCAGTTGGCATCCAGGGACTCTGTGCCCTGCTGCAGAAGCCCCTCACACCACCCTGCCGCTTGGTACTCAGGAGTGCTCACTCCTACAGGGGCTGGACTGGCCTTCTCCCTATGCTGGAAGCTGAGCAGTGTGCCCAGATGGAGAGGGCCAGATAATCCCTTTCTAACCTCTCTGCAGGCAGGCCCAAGGAGTGGGACCCAGGCTGCAGGGTGCTCCAGCCTGGCAGATGGCTCCTGCCCAGGACCTCCTTCTGCCTGTCCATGGTTGTGAGCAACCCAGGGCTGAGTGGGTGCTGAACACCAGAAGCCTGACCAGCCTCCACCCTTCCACCAGCAGCTCCTTGGGAGGTAGAATTGTGATTCCAGAAACAAGGCCTCCCAAGGCGTGGCTTGCTCCTGTGTTTGCTGGAGGAATCAACAAGAAAGATCTAGGTTACCATTTCCTGCTTCCAGGAACCAAGAACACATTTTTTTTTTTTTTTTTTTAAAGAGACAGAATCTCACTCTGTCACCCAGGCTGGAGTGCAGTGGTGAAATCACGGCTCCCTGCAGCCTCAACTTCCCGGTCTCAAGCGATCCTCCTGCCTCAGCTTCCCGAATAGCTGGAACTACAGGCATGTGCCACCACACCTGGCTAATTTTTTGTATTTTTTGTACAGGTGGGGTTTCACCATGTTGCCCAGGCTGGTCTCAAACTCCTGGTTTAAGCCATCTGCCCACCTTGGCCTCCCAAAGTGCTGGGATTACAGGTCTGAGCCACTGCGCCTAGCCACACGAGCACTTCTTACGTTATTCTTACTTAGATAATATTACCATGTGCCATATGTGAATGCATAATTAATGCCCGTTTTAAGGAGTTGATGGGCGGTGGCTCATGCCTATAATCCCGACTAGGGCAGGGGATCACCTGCGGTCAGAAGTTCGATACTAGCCTGACCAACATGGTGAAACCCCATCTCTACTAAATACAAAAAATTATCCAGGTGTGGTGGTGCATGCCTGTAATCCCAGCTACTTGGGAGGCTGAGGCAGGAGAGTTGCTTCAATCCAGGAGGTGGAGGTTGCAGTGAGCCAAGATTGTGCCATTGCACTCCAGCCCGGGCAAGAAGAGCAAAACCCTGTCTCACAAAAAAAAAAAAAAAGAAGAAGAAGAAGCAGTTGATGATTTCACTGTGTCTTGGAGGTGGCCAGTGATGTCCTGGAATTGCAAATGACCCGGGCAGATGTTCTAGTGCGGAGAATACAGGGCCGCTTTGGTCTGCAGCCTCAATTTTCATAATGACCCTTATCATGGCAGTGGGCATTTATTGAGTGCTTCCTGTGTGCCCCGCTCTGTGCTAGCCATCATCCATTCCCTCCCTCACTAATTCTCACAGCACCTTCTGACGTGGGCTTGTGAATACCCCTTATTGCAGGTGATGAGGCTGAGCCTTCAGGAAGTGAAGTCACTGCCCAAGGTCACACAGAGGTGACCTCCACCTTACTACAGTCACACATCAGAGGGTGCTGTGAGGATTAGTGAGGGAGGGAATGGATGGTGGCTAGCACAGAGCAGGGCACACAGGAAGCACTCAATAAATGCTCACTGCTATGATAAGGGTCATTATGAAAATTGAGGCTACAGACCAAAGTGGCCCTGTATTCTCCTCACTGGAACATCTGCCCAGGTCATTTGTAATTACTGGCCACCTCCAGGATACAGTGCTACTGGCCTTAGCCTCCTCATCTTCCAACTGGTAGATGGTGACTCTTCCCTCCCAGCTTGGGTTATTATTAAACAAGAGGAGGGCCGGGCGCAGTGGCTCATGCCTGTAATCCCAGCACTTTGGGAGGCCGAGGCAGGTGGATCATTTGAGGTCAGGAGTTCTAGACCAGCCTGGCCAACAAGGTGAAACCCTGTCTCTACAAAAAATACAAAAATTAGCCAGGCGTGGTGACATGCGCTTGTGGTCCCAGTTACTCAGGAAGCTGAGGCACGAGGATCATTGGAGCCCGGGAGGTCGAGGCTGCAGTGAGCCGAGATTGCACCACTGCACTCCAGCCTGGGCGACAGAGTGAGACCCTGTCTCAAAAAATAAAAATATACAAATAAATAAATAAACAAACAAGAGGAGTAGCAGGCCTGATGGCCTGGCATGGGGCCAGGCATACCGCAAGTGCTTAACAAATGAGGCTCTTTTCTGTTTGCCTTCATTACATCTTAGCTGAATTCAAATTTGGAATAGTGCTTATTCATTCATTAAACCCGGGTGAAAGGAGCCCTTCCCCTCACCCAGCCCTGCCTGGGCAGGGATGCATGAAGCTGAAGTTTCCAGGGCAGCGGAGCCATTTCTCACATGTTCTCTCTAGGACCAGACTCATTTACTCTTTGTGACTCATTACTCTTTTTCGCTGACCCAACTCCTGCCTTTTCTGGAAGCTCTGGGATCCTGACTTCAGCTGTTTTTAGTTGCTTATTACCCAGGCTTTCTAAAAGTTTCACTTCTTGTTAAAAAATATAGTATCTCACATCCTAGAGTAATGAATGTCCATTTTTTTAAAGCAATTTGCTTTTCCTCATGCAATCTTCTTTGTTTTTTAAAGTGATACTTACAACAATTTCAGCAGAAGTGAAACTTGGGTTGCCAGGTGTCTGTACTTTTATTAGGTTTGACTGACCCTAAGCTCCAAACAATGGAACTAGCACTGTTTGGGAACTTCTGTAATCTCACAGAGGACAACAGATCTAACTGAATGTTTTTAAGGGAAAATAAAAAGGTCTGTTCCATGTTAAACCTGGGAGCTTTTAGCGTGAAGGGACTGAGCCGAAAGATGGTTTAACGCTTGCACTCTTAAGAGAGCCAGGATTCTAACTGAAGGTGCAGACCAGCTGCCCCATCTCTTTGCAGAGCTGAACAGGAGAAAATCCTTGTAAGTGGGAGAGATGCAGACTAGATTCAGAAGGATCTTCCCCTGGAAGGATGCGAGCACCAAGAGAATGCCAGAATTTATACATTTTTCTCCTCTGAAACCATACAAAGGGAGGGAATGGGAGAAGGCGGGGAGCGAGCATGTGCTGGAAACCCACCTTTTACCAGGTATGTTCAGCTGTTTCATTTATTCCCCCAGCAACTTGATGAGTAGACAGGCAGGGAGGTGACTGGAGGTAACTACAATCTTGGAATTTGTGTTTCATTCTCTTACTTTTTTATTTTATGTGTTTATCACATAAGTATGAGTCTCTAAAAATATGTATATTTGCTTTTGCTTGTTTTCTTAACATTATAAAATGGCATCATACTTACGCAGTCTTCCGTGATTTGCTTTCTTCACTTTGTGTTTCTTTTCTAAGACTCATCAGTGCTGCTTTGTGCAGCTCTAGTTTATTTGCTTTTCACTACTGTGTGATAATCCATTTGCCACAATGTATCCATTCTCTAGTTATAACAACGGGGCTGCTATGAACAGTCCGATTCCTGTGTCTAAGAGCTTCTCTTGGACATATATCATGGTGTGGAATTGCTGAGTTGTAAAGTAAGGAAATTCAACCTTACCGGATACCAAATTGTTTTCCCAAGGGGGTTGTACTAGTTTCTCTCCCTCCTGTTGTAGCATATATGAGTTTATGACTTCCTTTAGATCTAAAAATGGGGACTAAGGCAATTCTTCCTTTCTGCTCCTAAAACAAAGGCTTGTTCCACTCTGGTGTTCATCAACAAATGACTTTAATTCTTCCTTTGGGTCTGAATGAGCCAAGACTCCCACGTCGGGCTCCTTCGGGTCTATTGTGTGGTTCTTGAGGCTAGAGGCCCCACAGTGATCGTCTGTCTTATTGCCCTGACCACACATTCTGTAAGATTCCTCCTTTCTGATGCTGGCTGACCTCCTGTGGGTTGGCCAGGAATGCAGGGCAGACACCCAAATTGTAAGGGAAGGAAGTGTCTGTCCTCCTCACAGTCAGGTGCTCCCATCTCTCCAGAGCCTCAGCCCGTGTGCCTGCCATGACTGGCTGGCTTAGTCGCCCGAGGAGAGATGACCAGGAAAATCCAGAGAGAAGGCATTTGCTGGGCTGAGGGGAATAAACTGCCTGTGGAAAGGTGGATTGGTCCTTGGATCTCTTCACCTGGGGGCTGTCAAGTTGGGACAGAACCAAGACAAGAGCCCTTTTTCAAATGTGTTCTTTCATCTTTTAATGGAGTTGGTTTCTTTGGCAGGCTAGCAAATCCTGCAGGGCCCCTGTGCAGCCACTCTGGAGGGTCAGGGAGACACTCTGTGGTTGGCACCTGCAAAGGAGCAGGGGTGAGAAATGAGGAGAAATGTCTGTCTGTGCCGAACCCCCAGTGGAGAGCGTGTGGGCTCAGAATTAGGGTAAGTGAAGGCACGGGCGCACTGCAGACCCCTTATGGGAGAGGCAGTGGGTGATGCTTCCATGGTGAAATGGAATACTGGGAGCCGGGTGCCCTGGCGCCTCGTGGCAACGCCTCCTTACTCTAGGCTGGCCTTGCTGACATTCCTCTTTGAGCTGATGAGGGACCAGACCAGTCCCAGGTTAGCACCTGGATCCACTTTCCTGCATTTTGGGTAACACATGTTGCGTCTTTCCTCTGGTTATGAAAGTGAGACCCGGTCAAGGTAGATTCAAGGGAAAGCAGCACTGCATCAAGGCAGCCGTGGATCCCACAGGGTTAAGGGGGTGGGCTCCAGAATTAGACTCCTTAGACCAACCCGGCTCCACCACAGGAAAGGCTCCAGCAGGGTTTTCTACTTCAGGCCTGGGCCTCCTGCTCTGCAAGGAACGCCCACTTTCCTCTGCAGGGCCACAACGCTCTACGCTGTGCGATTGGGAGGCAGGCTGGAGGGCTCGGCCGCCCTGCCCTCTTTACTGGGCTCTTTAGTGACTTGCTCCACGTCAGCACACCCACCCAGGTGCAGCTGCGCACCCAGCCACTCCATCCCTCTGCTCAGAGGCAAAGCTTCCCCCTCTGAACCCTGGAAGTCAGAGCGATGGCTGCGTAGGGTCCTTTCTTCCCAGGGAGGCGTGGAGTTGGTGGATGAAGCTTTTGACAAGACTTTTCTATAATGATCTTGTGGAGACAGTGATATAATGAGGCCATTTTTAAAAAAATGCAAACATCCCTCTTGTGCCTAAAACTCTCCTCAGCCTCCCCTCTCTCCAGGTAGAGGCCAGCATCCTTACCATGGTCTCAGGCCATGTCCTCCCAAGACACTGACACCTCTCCTCCCATCCAGGGGTCTGCATCTGCCTTGCCTCCCAGGCCTGAATCCCCCTCACTCTTGTTACCGGAAAGGGGTCCTGATCTAGACCCCAAGAGAGGGTTCCTGGATCTTACACAAGAAGGAATTTAGAGGGAGTCCATAGAGTAACATGAAAGCGAGTTTATTAGGAAAGTAGAGGAATGAAAGAATGGCTACCCCATAGACAGAGCAGCCTGAGGGCTGCTGGGTGCCCATTTTTTATGGCTATTTCTTGATGATATGCTAAACAAGGGGTGGATTATTCATGCTTCCCCTTTTTAGACTATACTGGGTAACTTCCTGACGTTGCCATGGCATCTGTAAACTGTCATGGCGCTGTTGAGACTGTAGCAGTGAGGACAACCAGAGGTCACTGTTGTTGCCATCTTGGTTTTGGTGGATTTTAGCCAGCTTCTTTACTGCAACCGGTTTTATCAGCAAGGTCTTTATGGCCTGTATCTTGTGCCAAGCTCCTATCTCACCCTGTGACTTAGAATACCTCAACCGTCTGGGAATGCAGCCCAGTAGCTCTCAGCCTCATTTTACCCAGCCCCCGTTCAGGATGGAGTTGCTCTGGTTCAAACGCCTCTGGCACTCTCACCCTCCTTCCACCCACCGCTCCTCCCAGCTCTGCTCAGACAGCCCTGGGCTGGAAAAGTCACTGAACCTCCTGAGACCCAGTCATGGTGTCCGTCAGTGCACTCGGTGGCCTCATAGACATGAGGTCTCCAGTGGACATTTGCTGCCATTTGTTGTGGTTACTTCCAGGGTTAGCCTCTGCCCAGCCCTTCTGTTCCCATTGTATCCCACACTTAGAAATTTGTGAAGTCTTCAAAAGAACATTTCCCAGTGGCCTCCCTGTTTGCACATCTGCAGGTGCTGGTGAGTGTGAACCACCTGTCCCTGCCTGACACAGAACCAGATCCTTCTCAGGACTCACCTGGGGTGAGCAGCTCTAGGCACAAGCCCTGGGGTCTGGGCGTGTAGGGAAGATGCCAGCCCTGTGTTTTCACAGCGGGTTCTTTATCTTGTTAAGAAGGCTTTTCTTTCCCTCCTCAATCTTCAGTCCCCTGCTTCCTGCTGTGTTTTGCCCTGAGCTGTGAGAGTGACAACCCTGAGTCTGGAGCTCACATCCTGTACTCAAGTCCCTCCCTGTGGCTCACCTACTGGGGGCTGAGTGCTGCCCTTTAGTCTCTCCAGGGTCAGTTTCCTTTGCTAGAAAATGGGGAAGGAATCCCTACCTCACAAGCTTGTGGGGATCAAATGAAACAAACTCTGGGAAAAGTGCTTTGTACGTTATGAACTCTCACACAAATACCAGGTGCTGTTTTTACTACTTTTTAAAGGCTTCATCTCACTTTCCTTACGCAAAGCTATATTTTATCAGCTTTTTCTTCTGTAAGAAAATGAATGCTAAGAAAGCCTGGTTCCCTGAAAAAAGGGAAGGGGGAGGCTGGCTCTTCCCATTCCAGCAGTAACAGGATCACCAGGGTTCTATAGGTTCCCGGGGGACTCTTTTTGTACATGGTAACAACATGGAAAGTAATTTTCAGACAGAAATATTTTGTTGGAGACTATTTAATCATTCAACAAAGGATTATCACGAATTTATTATACTTCGCATCAAATGCAGTGCTGGGGTGTTTTAAGAGTACCTAGGATCTGTTTTAATTAGATATGGTAAGACACACAGACATGAAAATTACTGTCATGAGGGGAGAAGTTTATTCCATTGACAGGTCCCTAGAAACAGATGGCAAAGCATGCCACGCAGGGCCCTGCAGGGGAGCACGGGGCGGGTCAGGGGCCAGAGGGAGAGGGAACTGTGGGCCGGGGCTTTTATTGTGGCTTCCGAGGGGAAGAACAGGTGAGGTGCAGTGAGCAGGTTTAGGATTGATTAGTTTGAAGAATTTCAGGGCTCTCAGATGCAGGGCTGTCCTTAATTGTCTGTTGCCTGGCCCTGAGGTGATCAGGACAGGGGGACAGTGGCCTGGAGCGGGGAGAGTCTGATAAGGCAATTGAAGTCCCATCCATAATGGGGTGGGACTGTCTTTCCAGGATCAGCAAGGCCTGAGATGTTAAAGCATCAAAGTACAGCAAATTTAAAAACATAGTTAATACATAGAGACACAAAACTAAAAATATCTTAAAGTCTGCAAAGCAGGTTCTTTAAAATAATAATAATAATAATAAAAGCCACCAAGGGAGCAGCCAGGCATAGTGGTGTGCGCCTGTAGTCCCAGTACTTGGGAGGTTGAGGCAGGGGATTGCTTGAGCCCAGGAGTTTGAATCCACCCTGAGCAACATAACAAGACCTTGTCTCTAAAACAAATGTGTAAATACATAAATAAAACCAGGAGAAAAAGAATTCTCATTACAGATGCAAAACTACTTCTCAACAAACTCTGTTTCCATGGTGGTCAAGGAAACATATTGCATCAGCTATAGCTAGAGTAATGGAATTGAGTTTCTTTGGTAAGTGGCCATTATGGAAACATTGCCTACAATTCATTTCAACAGACATTGATCAAACACCCACCTTCTGCCAGGCCCGTGCCAGGAACCCTAGGGAATGCACAGGTGAATAAAGTATGATCTTTGCTCTCCAAGACGGCCCTGGCAGACATGGGCACATGCACGGTGCATTCCCTCCCCGAGTCCACACAAACATCATCGTTCACTCAGGACTGTTTTGCGCCCCATCCAGCCACACTCACCTTAGAAGCCACTGCAGCACAGAGCCATGTGGCACCCCTGCTCTCAGGACCCTCCATCTATAGGGTGGGGGATGGTGCTAGAGGAGAAAACGAGGGAGGACTGTGATCAACTCACATGTGACAGGGTCAAGAAGTGCTTCAGGGTTATGGAAGGGGTATGTTGCCTTTGAACTTGCAGTAGCTTCTCCAATCTCCCTGCCCACCCCAAGCTCTCCATGACTCACCTCCTCTTCCGGAAGCTGCACCTGCATTTAGGGAATTATGGTGGATGCCATGGATGAAGGGATTTAAAGGGCCTTAAAGGACTGGGGCAGGGTGAGGACATCAAGGAGAGGCTGCCTGTTCAGAGGCACAGGGCAGGAACGTGTGCGTATGCTTCAGGAACCGTGGGCAGGTGGGTGTGCATGTGGCTCAGATTGTGGCAGAGGAACCAGTAGAAGCCTTCCTGGGAGGCTGGGAATACTGGGCTGGGATGTGCAGGCTGCATTCTCAAACAGTGGGGGCCGTCGGACCACGACACCATCAGAGCAGCTTCCGGAAGAGGAGGTGGGTCATGGAGAGCCTGGGGTTGGGCAGGGAGATTGGAGAAGAAGCTACTGTAAGTTCAAAGGCAGCAACGGTCTCCACCCCTACCGGGATATAACGTGCAAAGAAGGAGACTGGATGTAGAAATCTAGAAGGACTTGGGGACCAATTGAATGTAGAAATAGAATTAAAGTCAAAGACGACAGCCCTGTTTTGAGCCTGAATAATTTGGAAGGCTCACAGGGCCTTTAACCGCTATGTGAAGGAGAGCCAATTATTTGCAAGCAATCTGAGGAGCTGTGGAACAGCCAGGAGAGTCTGACCACAGGTTGGCAGGATGGATCTGTAGCTCTGGAAAGAAGCCAGAGTCAGAAACAGTTTATCCAGGAGATGCCTACATTACCATCAGAGTCAAAGCATGGGAGTGATACGCTTGGACTAGGGAGAGCTCGCAGAGTGACCTGGGGCCTCCTGCATGTAATGTGTGTCAAGGGCAGGCTCCTATAATGTCTCAATAATATGGGGGCTGGCTCATGAATAAGCAAACCAGTGGAGCTGAGCAGAAATCCAGAAATAGGCTGGGCTTGAGTGCAAAGGGAACTTTAACACATGATAAGGATGACATTGCAATTCAGTGAAGCAATGAAGGACTTGTTCATAAATTCTGCTGAGACGATTACAAACCATCTACATTTTGGAACTTCTTATAGATAGTGTTGCAACAATATTGTGGATATACTAAATGGCACTAAATCAGTACACTTTAAAATGATTAATTTTATGTGAGGTGAATTTCACTGAATTGAAAAAAAGGTCTGGTAAAAGATGGTTATCTCCTAGCCTACACCAAGACAAAATTCAAATGGGTCAAAGATTCGAATGTAAAAAAATGAAACTATCTAGAGATGGATGATGGTGATGGTTGCACAAGAATGTGAATGTATTTAATACCACTAAACTGTACATTTAAAGTGGTTAATTTTTTAGGTCATGTATATTTCACTGCAAAAGAAATATAAGTCACAGAAAATATGGCTGAATTCTTTTATACCCGTGGAGTGGGGAAGGCCTTTATCACCAAGAATCAAAATTCAGAGGCCATAAAGTGAAAAGATTGATAACTTGACTATTCAAAAATAAGAATCTCAAAAGAAACCAAAAATAAGAATCTTCTGCTTGGCTAAATACAATGTAAACAAAGTCAAAAGACAAATGACCAACTAATATACAAACAGCTCCTAAATGTCAAGAAGAGATGCGAAACCCCCACAGAAAAAAATGAGCAAAGACATGAATACTCAGTTTACCAAAAAAGAAGTAATGGCTCTTAAAATCTGAGATGTTCAACCCACACTTTGTCTCCTATCATATGAGCAAAAACCTAAATGTCAAACACACAGTCTGCTGGTCATGCCAAGAGAAAGAGGCCCTCTCCCGCATCTCACTCATAGAGTGAAAGGTGACACTCCCACGTGGAGGGGAATTTGGTAATACCTACGAAAATTACATATGCATTTACATTTCAGCCAAGCAATCCTGCATCTAGGCACATACCCTGAAGATACAACATCATGCAGATGACATAAAATAGTCCAAGTTTATCTACTGCAGCCAACTGTTTAATAAATAAGAGCTTGGATACGATCCAAGTGTTTTGCAATGAGAGAGTGCTTGAAAAAACTACGGTTCACCCCCACAGGGCGTACTACGCAACAGTAAGGCAGAATGGAGGCAGGTCTGGGATCTGTGACACAGAGTGACTTCCAGAATATGTTAAACGTGAGGAAAAGAAAACCTGGTAGAAATCCAGAAATAGACAAGACTGTTTCTAGAGTAGGATATGTGGCATACTATCTTTTAAGTAAGAAAGGAGGAAAAATAAGAATAGATGGGTGGATGGATAAATAGATTAGACAGAGAATAGATAGATGATAGACTAGATGGATAAATGGATGGATGGATGGATGGATGGATGGATGGATGGATGGATGGATAAACAGGTAGTTTTCTTATTTTTGCAAAAAGAAATGCTTAGAGGGAAAAAACAGAAAATAATTAGAATGATTAACGCTAGGGAACGAGCGGGGAGATGGAGGAGATGGGGTAGAAGTGAGACTTCACTGGATGAATTTTTTAATATATTTCTGACTGTTGTGTCAGGTACACGTTTTCATATTTGGAAAAGAAAATTAAATTGAAAAGCAAAAAGGAAAAACCTACAAATGGAAAGAAATTTAATTTGAAATTAATGCATCTAATTATCAAATTAGTAACATAAGCACACAGAGAAAATAATTATAACCTGTTTGTAAGAATTTAAACTTCAAACACAATACTCTGGTCATATTAGGATTGAACTATATTCTAAAGACAAAAAAATGCAAAGCAATTCTAGCTTCTTGCCGTAGGCTTATTATTGGTGGCAATATTGGTATTGTAATTTTGACGCTATGCTATAAGTAAATATGTTAATGCTATTAGGAACCAAGATTTTCAGTGTCAAAGAAAAGAGATAAAATACAAAATCAAAGAAGGTAAGAGAAAACTTTAGAACATTGATTTCTTGCTCTGTTTTTTTTTTTTTTTTTTTGCCTTGCTCTGTTGCCCAGGCTGGAGCCCAGTGGCACGATCATGGCTCACTGCAGCCTTGACCTCCTGGGCTCAAACGATTCTCTCACCTCAACTTCCTGAGTAGCTGGGACTACAGGTGTGCATCACCATGCTAGGCTAATTTTTGTATTTTTTGTAGAGATGGGGTTTTGCCAAGTTGCCCAGGCTGGTCTCAAACTCCTGGGCCCAAGAGATCTGCCCACCTTGGCCTCCCAAAGTGCTGGGATTACAGGCATGAGCCACTGCGCCTAGCCAGAACATTGATTTATAGTTGAAAATATCTATATGGACTCATTTTTTAAGAATTAAGTTTTCTTAAGTCTCATGTAAAAAAAAAAAGAATTAAGTTTTTCAGCTCTGCCTAATGAAGGGCATGAAAGCAAAGGCACCTCGTTGGCATTGGACACTCCCAACTTTAAATCTTGATGTTTAAACACTGAAAGGAACTGGGGCTCCCTGGAGAAATGGTTAATTCCAAATCTGGGACAAGGAAAGTATAAGGTGAGCCTAGTACATTTGTGTTGAGGAAGGGGGGAAGTTCTTGATAATGAATGGGAACACAGAAACAAGTCAAATGACAGACCATGAGGGGAAACAATCAGATACAGGATGTAAGGCATTTACTAGCCTGGCCCCTCTAAGACTAAAGGAACATAGCAAACAAATACAGCATAAGAGTTTTGCATCCTGGTTCTAAAACACCAGCTGTAAAATACTTGGAGACAACTGGGAAATTCGAATTTGGATTGTATATTAGATGATATTAGGGAGCTATTGCTAATTTACTTAGGCAGGAAAATAGTATTGTAGTTTTGAAGAGAATGTCACTAAGCATGCTCAAGTGTTTAGGGTGAAGTGTTTTAACAGTTAATAGATTATTTTTATAACACTTTTTATTCAGAAATACCTTCAACTTCACAGAAGGTTTGCAAGAATAGTATAAAGAACCCCTGTAGGCCAGGCGCGGTGGCTCACACTTGTAATCCCAGCAATTTGGGAGGCTGAGGTGGGCGGATCACAAGGTCAGGAGATGGAGACCATCCTGGCTAACATGGTGAAACACCGTCTCTACTGAAAAATAGAAAAAAATTAGCTGGGCATGGTGGTGGGCGCCTGTAGTCCCAGCTACTCAGGAGGCTGAGGCAGGAGAATGGCGTGAACCCAGGAGGCGGAGCTTGCAGTGAGCCGAGATCGCGCCACTGCACTCCAGCCTGGGCGACAGAGCGAGACTCCGTCTCAAAAAAAAAAAAAAATAAAAATAAATAAATAAATAAATAAATAACCTTTAGATCCTTTACCCAGATTTGTCTGTTGTTATAATCTGCAACTTACTTTTCTTTCTTTCATTCTTTTCCTTCTTTCTTTCTCTTTCTTTCTCTCCCTCCCTTCCTTCCTTCTTTCCTTCCTTCCTCTCTCCCTCCCTCCTTCTCTCTCTCTTTCCCTCCCTTCCTTCCTTCCTCTTTCTTTCTTTCCTTCCTTCCGTCTTTCTTTCTTTCTTTCTTTTCTTTGTTTCTTTCCCTCTTTCTTTCTTTCTTTCTCTTTCTTCTGTTTCTTCTCTTTCTTTCCCTTTCTTTTTTTTTTGAGATAGGGTCTCACTTTTGTCCAGGCTGGAGAGCAGTGGTGCGAGCACAGCTCACTGCGGCCCCAGCCTCATGGGCTCCAGTGATCCCAAGTAGCTAGGATTACAGGTGTGCACCACCACGCCACCAATGCCCAGTTTCTGTTTTAAATTCTTTTTTAGCAACAGGGTCTGTCTTGTTATATTGCCCAGGCCAATTTTGAACTCTTGGCCTCAAGCGATCTTTCCACCCTGGCCTCCCAAAGCACTGGGATTGCAGATGTGAGCCACCTTGCCCAGCCTGCAATTTACTTTTAAAAGATTCAGCCATTTTTATATTCATAAATATGTATGTATACAGCAAATAAAATAACAACTGTTGAATAAAGATAGTAGGCATATGGGTTTTTATTGGAATGTTTTTTTCAGTGTTTTTGTGCATTTGAAAGTTTTGTAGTAAGAAGCTGGGGAGGAGCCCTATTTCAAACGTTGGAAGATCTTCAGGATATGGTGTCAAGTGAACGAAGCCCTACACAGAGCAGGATCTGTTGTGTGTTTCTTTATGTTTAGGACTGGGGTAAAAATTAGGATTTATATTTGTATTTGCTTGTAAAGAGGCTGAGACACTAAGAGAAGAGTTTAGGGGAAGATAGGGAATCGGGTGGATGGGAGGAAGTGGGAAAGGGACCGTCAGTGTACATCCTTCATGCCACTTTGATTTTGTACCATGTGAATCGAATGTCTTTTAAAATGCAATTTTTTAATTAAAAATGATTGAATGAATGAATAAATACAGAAATCAGCCAGGAAGGAAAAGAGAAAAAGAAAACACAGCCAGATGAGAAGGAGGAGAGCCAAGGAAGTCCATTTCCAGTGCACCCCATGACAAGGTCAGCAGGAGCATGTGGTGCTGAGTGAGCCAAGATCTCGGAAGAGGATGGGGTAAAGGCTTACTGGGGTGGACTCAGCTGAGGGTCGCACGGAGCCTCCAGAGCTGGAGAGAGAATGTAGGTGCGAAAAGGGCCATGAGTGTGGACCACCCCTTAAGGAGGGAGGGGAAGAGGGCAGCTTGGGGGCTGTGGTTGAAGGAGGGAGGATGGGGATGCAGCTGGCACAGGGGGCAGGCTGGGCCGGGAGTGGTCGGAATCAGAAAGGGGGATGCTTCCGACGTAGAGGGCCATTTTAGACTGTCCTCATGTTTTCAAAAAAATGAGTGATACTACGTCCCCAGGGTTGTGAGGTAGGATTGCAAGTTTTGGGAGAATAAAAACATATGGAAGAGATGCCCAGATGAGCTTGTTTGGAGACCAAGCCTGTGGGAAGAGGGAGCCTGACACTGGGCAGCCCTGGTGTTGCCTTGGCTCAGCGTTTGTGTGCAGCCAGCCCTCAAGCTTTAGAGTGTGGAGGAGCAGCGGCTGCGTCCAGAGAGATGTTCCACATGGAAATGTGGGGTCATGCCTCAAAAATTCAACACAGAATCACCATCTGACCCAGCAACCCCACTTCTGGGTATATACCCCAAAGAATTGAAAGCTGGGATGTGAAGAGATCTTTGCACACCCATATTCACAGCAGCATCATTCACAATAGCCAAAAGGTGGGAACAGTCCAAATGTCCCTCGACAGACAAATGGATAAACACAACATGGTCCATCCACAGAATGGAATATGATGCAGCCTTAAAAAGGAAGGAAATTCTGACACACACGACTACATGGATGCACCTTGAAGATACTGTGCTACATTAAATAAGCCAGACACAAAAAGACAAATATGGCCTGATTCCACTCAAATGAAGTCCCTAGAGTAGTCAAATTTATAGAAGCAGAAAGTGGAGTAGAGGGTGCCAGGGGTGTGGGGGAAGAGAGAGTAAGAAGGAAAGGGGAGTTGGGGTTTAATAGCTAGTATGAGTTTGCCAGGGCTTCCATAACAAAGGACCACAGACTGGGGCCTCGACAACAGACATTCATTGTCTCACAGTTCCAGAGGCTGGAAGTCCAAGATCAGGGCATCAGCAGGGTTGGTTTCTCCTGCAGGCTCTCCTTGCCTTGTAGATGGCTGCCATCTCCCTGCGTCCTCACATAATCTTCCCTCTATGTCTGGGTTCTAATCCCCTCTCCTTACAGGACACCAGTCATTTGGATTAGGGCCCACCCTAAGGACCTCATTTAACTTAGTCATGTTTTTTAAGACCCTGTCTTCAAATAAGGTCCCATTCCGAGATCCTGGGGGTTAGAGCTTCAACATATGGATTTGGGGGACACAAGTCAACCCATATCAATTGGTATGTAGTCTCAGCGTGGGAAGGTGAAAAAGTACAGGGTTGCACAATAATGTCGATGCCACTGAACCTTACATTTAAAAATGGTTCAAACAGTACAATTTATGTTACAGATATGATAGCACAGTAAAAAGTAAAAATAAATTTTAAAAGAGAAAAAAGCTCAGAAGGGCAAGGAAAGGGGGAGTGTTGCTGAGAGGGTAGTGGGACTCCCGGGCCCACTGGGATGGTCAGACAGACCGTGGGAGAGGGGGGCGACTGGGAAGGTGGGTGCGGGGGAAGGGCCAGTGGGAAACACGGGAGCTTGGGGCCTGACAGCAGGAGGGTCTCCAAGCTGGAGGTCTGGGCAGCCTGTCAGTTCCAGGTGGTGACCGTTATTACTGCAGCAGCCTCCCCAGAGGTGGCAGAGGCTTAATGAGTGCTTCAGGCTCTCAGCAGGGAAGGTCTGGGCAGCCCCTCTGGCTGTGTGGTCCCAGTTCTCCAGAAGCGCTTTCTTTTTTGCTATTTTCAAACCATCACAGCTACTTTCAGCCCGAATATGAAGCCACAGCCAGTGAGTTGTTTCTATAGCGACTGATGTCCTTCAAAGAGGGAGAAAGTGGAGGGCCCTAAGGAAAGAACAAGGGGGTGAACAGCACAGATATGTGACAGATTAAACTCAAGAGGGAGAGAGTGTGACCTAGTTTCACTGCAGCTTCGTCGAGACGCTTTCTGGCAAGCACACCCGATGACTACATATTATTTTATGTTTGTCATATTATCTTCACCTAAAACTGTAAGATGAGGGGCTGAGTGTACCACTCTACCTAGTGAAAGGCCAATATTCAGGCACAGCTGCCAGGGGCAAGGAACAGGGAAAATGCAGGAAAATTCTGAGCCTTCTTCGTCTTACTCCCGGCTGCTTTGCAGAAAACTGGGCAGGCTGAGGCTCTCTGTGCACCTATCCTTTTTCCCTTCCTTGGAAACCACCCCCAAGGGAGCCTTTGTAGTAGGTACACCCTGGCTCGTTGCTTCCTAGTGGTGTGATCTTGGGCACATTCCTCAACCACTCTGTGTCTCAGTTTCCTAATCCATAAAAAGTGGGGAGAAGAATTCCAACCTTCAAGAGTGGCTGGAAAGGGTTAAATGAGGTGACACATTCAGGTGCTCAGGAGAGAGAGCGATTGCAGTGAGGAGAACTCTGGGCTTGTGTAGGAGTCGACCTGGTAACTGCAGCTCTCTCTCATCTCCCGTTCCTTTCCAGTTGGCCACGGACAGAGCGAAGGGGAGAGGATGGTAGTGTCTGACTTCCACGTTTTCGTCAGGGATGTGTTGCAGCATGTGGATTCCATGCAGAAAGACTACCCTGGGCTTCCTGTCTTCCTTCTGGGCCACTCCATGGTAAGCAGACCACAGAAGACCCAGGTTAAATCCACCCTGGCTTCCAGCCTTGCAGGGGGAAGGGGGTGGCCCTGACTTCCTGCCCCCCACTGCTCTCTGCCTGGCTGGCATGATGTCTCCCTTTGTGCACTGCACTTGGAGTTCCTGGGCAATTCCGTGCTTAGGAAACAAGGGAGGCTGCCAGCCGGTCCTTAGTGAGCAGCTTGAATACGGGGCCTCTTGGAAAACTGATCTTTTTCTCAACGTTCTTTGGCCTACTTGGTGCCATTTCATAGTGAGGCTACTAAGAGCCACTTCTTGGAGGGGGGAATAGCTCCTTCATCAATAAGAAGCACATGAAATGTCCCCAAACCCTGTGTGCTTGTTTCAGAATTGAACTCAGATGACAAGTGTTAACTAGGGACAAAGGGTCCACATGGAAACAATTCCTTAAAGCTTATTCCAACTCCTTCCACCTTTTAAATATGTAAATTGAGCAAATATAATCTTAAAATGTAATCGAGCAAATGTAATCTTAAATCGGGGTCCTTAAACTGGCAGGCCACAGGCCAAATCTACCTACAGACAAAGCAGGCTGGTTGGCTGACCAAGATATATTGAACTGCTTGAATTTGAATGCCTGGGGACATCTGACCAGGGCAGGCCTTGCCTCCCACCCCATGGTCACTGCCTGGCTCTGTCCTTACATTTCTCTTACCTGCCCAGCCCCGTAAGCATTTGCGGTTGCAACCTTTGCTTTTAAGCACCTTTGTGCTTCAGCAAACAGGTGAGGCCTCTCTCCTTCAGCACCATCCACGTTCACTCCCATTTTTCTTGGAATTTAAATTTCTAGGACCTTTACTAAACCAGGAAAAAGTATAGTTTAGCAATCTATTACTATGATCAGATTACCCCCCACCAAAAAAAAAAAACAAAAAAACCCTCCTATTAAGCCTGTCGGGATGGATGAATTGGGGTTTTGCCAGCTTTGGGCTTGAAATGAAGTGGGAATGTGTTATTGTTTAACTTGCGGCCCACAAGCAGGAACCTTATTTATATCTCTCTGAAATGTTTGCTCTTGGAAAACCCAGAGAAAAAAACTTGTATAATAAAATAATTGCAGATCTAGTTTAGCCAACATTTGATGGTGCCTCTTCCAAGGTAGTCCTCCTCAGGGCTCTTGGCCAGGACTGCAGCTTAAGAGGACTGCATTGGTCATGTTTATCAGAAATGTGTGCACTGGTGCAAGCCGAACACAGCAGCTCTGCCCATTCTGCATTACAGGGAGGCGCCATCGCCATCCTCACGGCCGCAGAGAGGCCGGGCCACTTCGCCGGCATGGTACTCATTTCGCCTCTGGTTCTTGCCAATCCTGAATCTGCAACAACTTTCAAGGTAAAAGGACCTTCCAGTCTGTACAATTCCTACAGGTTCCCCGGGACATGGGTCTTCCATTTGTAGCCTGAGTCTATGTAAAAAGACCAAAGGCCATCCTTGGACCTCAGACACTATTGCGTGAGGGGTTGGACAAATATCCAACACTGTTGCCACTGGGGTTCTGTAATTTCTAAAGGCAGGTGCCATTTTCCCCCAAGACAAAAAGACAATGCCTTCCTGTTTGTGCATGTTTTATTGATGAATTTTAAAAGGAGAAGAGGTTAGACTTGTTATTTGTCCAGCAAAGTCACGTTTGTTAACAAGTCACACTCAAGGCCTGGGCTGTTTTTCACTGATTATTTGCCAACTTCAGCAGAAAGTGAACAGTGAGTGGAACTGCAGGCACTCCTAACTGCATGCAGTATGGAGTCGCATCCACTGCCGCGCTCCTCCGCCCCGGGCACTTTCGACCTCTGACTGTTAGGGATCCGTGATTTTGTTTTTCTGGTTGGAATGACCCATAGGAATGATATACCCTGTAGGTACTGGGACTCTGGGCTGCTTTTGCCAAGGCAAATGAACCAACAAATGATACCTAGAGGTGGAGCAGGCACCTTCTCTCCCCGAGAAAGGAGATGAAACCAGTGGCCTCGGTAGGGCTGCTTGCTTGTGACTCTGGCTTGTTGACAAGGTATCGGTTTAGACCCGGCCTTGGGGGCATCAGGCTTAAGGTAGATACATAGCCGCAGTGAGGGTGGAGAATCCCAACCCCACGTATCCACAAGGAATCCTCAGTCTCACCCCAGTGCTGGGCAGGGGCTGCTGCCTCCTGAGTCAGTTCTGGAGACTCTCAAAGGAGAAAGAGGTGAGGTAGTAGGTCATGGGGCCAGGTGCACTGGGCAGCCATCACCCACAGGCTTACCCTATGAACTGTGGGATCATTTAAATAATGACATTAGCTCTTATTCCCCCACCGCACTCTCCTCAACACAGCACAGGGAATGAAACCTTATAACAACATCCTCAAAGGGTTTCCTTCAGCCCATGACCACAGACTTGCTCCTGGCTCTAGAGACAGGCTTTCAATTAAAAACAGAAAATTTCAGCCATCTGAAATGGGGCTCGGCTTGGCAAAAGAGAAATCAGGGACTATCTGATAGTTTAGCCAGAGAACGATGATTTACTTAGTTTGCAAGAGAGATGGATGATATCTCCTTTGAATTTTACTCCAGTTTAAGGAAATCGCGGACTTACTGAAATTGACTATCATGAATGAAGTTCAGTGCTGTGTGGGACAGTACCAGGGTTCTGTCACAGAGTGATCGAGGTCCCTTAGCATCACAATGCCCGGATGTGCACTACCTCTTCATCATTGAAACGTGCGGTGGGGGGGAGGCATGAGCTACTCAACATCTCCCGTGACTATGGTTCTAATTATCTAAGTAGAATAAGCAGGCCCAGACTCAGCAGCAGGGGCGTTCCCGCTGCGTTCCATGGGATTTGCTATATGCAGGTCTGCAAAATTCAGCCAATGCCAGGCATGCACTGTGCTCTCCCAGGCATTGTCTCATTTAACTCCTCTCCAGCCCAGGAGCAGGTTGTAGCAGCACTTTCCAGATGGGAAAACCTGGGCTTAGGGAAGATGAATGGCTGGCCAGGATTGTGCAGCCCTTGTGATGGGTTTGAATCCAGGGCTGCCCATTCCCCATCTAGGATATTTCCCCAGGGAAGAAAATGGATGTTTCTGCAATGGATGTTTTCCCTTACAGAAAAGCCAGGGCCCACAGGACTTTTCAGATAAAGTGCACCGGGGGACCTGGCAGCTGGGCCTGGAGGTGGGACCAACAAGGGTTTCCTCCCAGAGCCCCCTGGGCTCTATACCGACCAGGGGAGGGGGCACTTCTGGGCAAGGCCACCACTGTGACCTTTCAAAGACTTGTGCTAATAGATCATCTTGTGACATTCGGAGCCAGCTGCCCCTGGGGGAACACAGGTCTCCTCTTATTAACCAAGACAAATGAGGTTTCCCTTTGCCCCAGACTTGAGGGCCCAGCTTCCCCTCCCTGAGATCTGTTGCTGCTCCTGCATCTCTGGCAATTTTGGCTGACAAAGTCCATGATGCATTCGTCCACCCTGCCCCTGGAAGGCTTCATTACTCTTGGCACATTTTCTAGTCTGGTCTGACAACCTTCCTGAAAGTCTCACAGGATCTATTTTTTAATGTAATTTAAAAGTTTTAAGAATAAGACATTTCTATGGTTCAAAATTCAAAAGATATGAAAGAGGATGCAGGGAGAGTCTCTCTCCCGGTTGGCGTGGGCAGCAACCCATGGTACCAGCGAGAGTCTCTGCAACTCCCGTCAATGCTCACTCCATTTGTTCTTCTTTTTCACACAAATAGGAGCTTGCTCCCTGCATGTCGGGGGTACTCTGTGTTTGCTTTTGTTGTTTTGGTTGGTGTGTTTGTTTTTGTGGGTTTTGGGTTTTATTTGGTGGTTTTGCTTAGCAACCTTTTGGTGCTCCTTCCCCATCAGGACCTACCAAGGGTCCCACTGCAGGGATAGGTCCTGGTTTCAGGAGGGTGCCCTGGGGTCATTTCCAGTTGTTTGCTCTTATGAGCCTCAATGATGGAACAATTCCTAGAGCCCACCTCCTCCCTCCAGCGTTCTGTTTGGGAAATCTGTTTGGTGGTGGGGCTGAGGGGCTTCCCTGAGTGTGGCTGTGAGTGGTAGCAGAGCACAGTCAAGTCCCAGCCTCCTGACTCCTCAGACAGTGTTCAATCCATCAAGCCGTTCAACAGTTTCCCAGCACCAGGCACCTTCTAGAGCAACTCCCCCAGTTAGTAAGGGGCAGCGTGAGATGCCCAGTCTGTGAGTACAGTCTGGCCTGTGGAAGACGGCCAGCCCCCACCCCCTGCAATGTGAGAACGCCAGATCACCCCCACCCTCCTAAATCTCGCCACCATCTGGTTCTTATGTGGATGCTGGTTTTCAACAAGCTGGAATATATTTAGCCTGGAGATGAGACAATGAGGACGGATGGGGGGCCCCAAACATTGTCTCTGCTGAGAAAGTGGTTTCGCAAAGTGGTAGCAGCAGAAATTCAGAAACAAAAACTCCATGCATCTGAACAAATCTGGCTATTTGTGAGGTCACTCCGTGGGGTTTTTCACCATGGCTCGTGGCTCGTGCCTGGGTACAGAGGTGGAACTGTGGCCCCCCAGCTGGAAGAGTGTCAAGCTCCAGGTGCCCCTCAGGATTTCCCACCCTTAGTTGTCTGGGACAGCACTCAGGAGCAACTGCAGGCTCCAGGGCCCCTCCTTTCTCTGGGAGCCTCTTAGAAGAGAAAAATCCCTCTGGGCTAAGCTTGAGGGATGGGGGTCTCAGCCTACCGGGAGAGTAATCATTCTAAATGACCTCTCCCTGTTGCCAAGGTTGTCCCTTGGGTTCCTGGGGCAGAGGTGCAGGAGTCAGCCAGTGCTTCAAGATACTCCCACTCTCCGCCAAGAAGGGCACCTCGCCCAGTAGGGAGAAGGGGGTTGCCCCTGGGAGCCCAGCACTCGGTGCCTGACATGCATTGTCTCCATTCCTCTCCAGCACCACCTTGGAAGGAGGGGAAATTATTCCCAATTTACAGACAAGGAAATGAGGCCAAATGTCTTGCTCGAGTCAGCTTGAGCACCAGCTCAGACCAGCTAGCATGCCAGGATACCCCCTTTCACCCCAAAACACTCCTGAAATCAGCTTCCCTTAATGGAGCCCACTCCCATCTGAATGTCACTCATCTGTTTTTAGCCATAGAATCCAGAAGGCCCTTGGGGCAGTGGGAGATTGCAGGGAGGGAGGGGAAACAAGTGGAACATGGCCACTCTTTCAAGCTTCAGGTGAATTTGGACCCAGGATCCCAGAACTTAGCCATGCACTGGCCCTTTGGGCAGCAGCAATGAGCTGCCGTGGGGGTTAGTTCACCTCTGTCCTGTGGGCACCTGCTCTCTAATAGCTGGGTGTTGGGCTTTCTAGACACCTGTTATTCCAGGAACCAGCTGTCTTCCTAGCAAGCCTCCTGCCACACATCTTTGCTGAGCCCCTGATCTATCAGGAAATAAGTGTCCTGGCCTTCCCAGCGAGGGTCACTGGGAAAGGGGCACAGCACTTTCTGTTTTATGGCTGCCTTAAGGTGTCCTCTCACTCTCAAGAAAATCTGGGGCAACCCTGAGGGTACCTGCTGTGTCCCCCACATGGCCGTCCTATGACCCTTGTCATAGTGCTGTCCCACGGAAGGTGGGGAGTCCTAGCCTCCTGCGCACAGGTCAGCCTGTGGGAGCCACTAAGGAAACAGCATCTGTAATTGCCTTCCTCATGGCAAGGCTTTCACTGGCAGAAGTGAAATTCACTTAGAAATGATCACAGGGAGCCATTAAAACCTTCTGGATCAATAAAGGCATTTGTGCCTGTCTCTAGTATTTAAAGTGACAGGCGTGATGGTGCATCGGGAACGCCCCTCAAGCCTCTTGCTCATCAAGATGTTGACTTCAGCTGTGGGAGAGTTGCCCTATTTGTGGGTGACTGTGTCATTTGTTGCAAAGCTGCACGTCATGTGCTTTTCCTGAAGTCTCTACTTTGAATGACATTTGCTCATTCATTCAGTCAACCAACACCTATTTATTGGGCCTCTCCTTAGGGCCAGAAGCCAGGAAGAGAGTTAGGGACCTGCTGCAGAGCGGTTGAGTCTCATGCAGCTCTCCCAGCATCCCTTCAGAGTTAGTTTAATTATCCCTGTCTTACAGGTGAAGAAACTGAGATCATAGACTTTCTCGAGGATTCAGAATCAAAGTTCAAATCCAAATGCGCCTGCTTCGCGTCTCCAAGTCTGGTTTCTCCATTTCATCGCCTGTCCCTTCTGGGGTTGGGGTCTAGTGACTGTGTAGCCATTTGTCATGGGTTTTGGCCCCAAATTATCCTCAGGCGACGACCCCTGGGGTCTGGGTTGAGCTGGCATAATTGGGAGCTCTGTGGTTACACAAACCTGGTTTCACCAGGGTCATGGGGCAGGTGCGGGGGGTCTCACCTCAATGGGGGAGCCATGCAGGGGCTCCTCTCTCCTGAGCTGGATCCAAGGCTCTCTCAATGCTCCTGTAGGACTATTCGAGGATTTTGAAACACTTGATGGAAAAGGCATCAACAATGT
This sequence comes from Pan troglodytes, assembly GCF_028858775.2. NCBI lineage: Eukaryota > Metazoa > Chordata > Mammalia > Primates > Hominidae > Pan > Pan troglodytes. Next base: position 130,945,378 of record NC_086015.1, on the reverse strand, counting down.
TAAAGTTTTGGATTCCACGTCCTTTTTGGGTGAGCAACTCCCCTCTGAGGCTTCCCTGGTGTGCTCACAGCTCAGGATGGAGGTTGTGGGAGAGGAGAAGCAGCAGTCATCTGGTCGACCTCGACAATGTGATCCATCTGGGTGTGGGACCTGCCATGATTCCTTCCTTCCCCACTGCTTCCTCGTCATGCCGCCTCAATGGCCCCTGCTCAACCGTTCTGCTTTCCTTCATGCACAATCAACCCATTTCCTCTGCTTAGCTCTTTCTCCTCCCATCCTACCCTTTCCTCCTTCAGGAGAGATTAGGCTCATGAAATCAACAAATCTTAAAAGAGCAGCAGGGAGAGGGGATCTCTTTTGCAGTTGTTCAAAACATCCTGCCCCTGCATGGCAGCTCTCCTCTTTCTTGGGGCTTTTATGCGGAAGAGGCTAAACACCTAATTTGTTTTAAGCCATGAAGTTATCATTAAAAGATTTGCCTCTTTAATGTGGCTTGGAACTTACTATGCAGGTTTAGAAAAAGAGCTGAAGATCAGGGCTATGCAAACATCTCTTATGGTGGCTCCTTTGAAAGGGCAGCTTGCCCTGCAGGGACGTGTGCACCCCCATCCTAGCCAGTGCCTGTCAGAGGCACTTCTGCTCTAGCTGCACACAGGATCCCTAGAGAACTTTAAAAAGGCACTGATGCCAGGGCCCCACTTTGGCCAATACAATCAGAATCTCTCAGGGCAGCACTGGGAGGAGGTGTTTCTGGTGTTTCATGGACACACACACTGCCAGCCCCTGAGACTTCACCACGCACATGAATGCCCAGGAGCCCTGTGAAGCTACAGATCCTGACCCAGAAGCCAGGTGGCCCTGGAGCCCCTGGCGCTGCTGGTTTGAGGACCACACTGAGCAGGGAGGCCCTGGGATGTTGGGATGGGTGTGCTGTGCCCGCTACCATACGCCAACTGGATTGAAGGAACAGAACAGTACAGGCGGTTCCGTCTTCCTGGGAAGACAGGGAGTTACAGATCGTTTTAAGGGAATCCCAGGACTCTAGAAGTCTCCTTCATGGGTTTCTCTTTCTGCACCTTTCCTGTGAATGGTGTATCCACCTGGGTCCCCTCCTGCCTCTTTGCATACTCTCTGTGGTGTAACTTGCACCCAGGGCTTCAGCAACCATCTATGCACTGAGACCTTTCTGTTCTTGGGGTGGCATTCCTCGGGATTTAGTGCCAGGACACACCTGTGTGCGCATTCACTGGGAAAAGTCTGCAGAATCTACACCAGGCCTTCCTGGAGGGCATGTTCCTCCATCTACATTCGTGATGGAACAACCAGTTATTGTCGCTGGGACACCAGTGCCTCATGTACACCATCAGCCACGGGAGTTTTACTGTTACAAGCTTGTCCTTTTAGGCACATTCCCTCATCCTGAACCTGCTGGCAGCAGCTCCTTTAGGGGAGCGAGGGTGGCTGCTTGTCCCTTCCGTCCTTGGGCAGCCAGCGCTCAGCTGGATGCATGCAGCGGAAGTCACCTTCTGCCTCCACTCCTGAGCAGGATGTGCTCTCCCCACATCTCCTGTTTGCGCTTTCAGCAATAGATCATTCACAGCCATAGGAGGGGGAGGCCTCCCAGTCCTTGGCTTTTTGTACCTGGAAGGGGATGGTGAGGCGTTCAGCTACCAGGAATCACTTCCTTCCCTCCAGGGACCAGCCCCTTGCATTGTTCATTTTCTAAAGCAAATACTTCTCAGGAAGTGGCTCTCCTCTTTTTTTTTCCTACGAAGCTCTTTTCTTAAAAGCTTACTTTAACTGCAAAAAGTTCCCCTGTTCATGGAGGAAGAAAATCAGGCTTGCTGGGTGAGACGACAGAATAGGGCTTGCTGTAATTCTCTCCTGGAGGCAGGCTTTCTCTCTGGCTCTCTGTTCCCCCTTCCCCATCCTCTGTGAAACCACTTCAAGGATGGCTCAAGCTGCGCTGATCCTTGAGGCGCCAACAGCCTAAGCTGTCAGCATCTTCTCCAGAGCCTGGAAGTAGAGGCCTTGTCACTTTTTGGTATAAAAGTTTTGGGTTAAGAGGTGCCAGCAGCAGAAACATATGTTCAAGGATGAAGGTAAGTCTGTCTTCACAAATGACTGATCCTGAAGATGGACCGGCACCTCCAGGCCCAGGTCCCCGCAGAATCAGGTGATGGGTCCCCAAAACACAAATGGTGGCACAATGAGAAATCTGAACACAAATGGTGGCACAATGAGAAATCTGGTGGTGGGCTTGGACGAAATGGTGTGGATGCTGGGTGGTCTCTTGCTTTCACCTCTGTGGCGGGCACTGCTGAGGTGCTGGGTCCCTGGGCCTTTTCTTGGCTCTGAGCCATCTGGTCAGGGAATGGGTAGGAAGCTGGCTTACATAAAACAGTCATGTCCCTGAGAAGGCTGTGTGGGCCCCAGCAGGCAGGTGGGTTGACCTGGGAGCAGCGCCTGCAAGGCTGGCACTTGCACACCATCCCGTTACACAGAGCCTTCCTGCGGTTCCTGAGTGTGGTGGGGATCCCCCCGCCACAGCTGGCAGCCCCATGTCTCCTCTGGCTGCACACAGGATCACTAGGGAACTTTAAAAAGGCACTGATGCCAGGGCTCCACTTCGGCCAATACAATCAGTCTCTCAGGGCAGCACTGGGAGGAGGTGTTTGTGGTGTTTCATGGACACACACACTGCCAGCATCAGGGAGTAGTGACGGGGTACTGAGAACAGCAGAATATCTAGAAGTGAGTTCTTCGTAACTGTGGAACACAGAAGTCTTCCCTCACAGTGTGGCCCTTGCCCACTACTGCTGGAGGAGAGCGCTAAGGCCCTGGAACACTCGTCCTTACACAGCCAGAGTCTAGTGAAGGCCACAGAGCCACAGCCCACTGCCTTTATGCACTGATCCACTCCATTTTCTCATTTTTAGATTGTTTTAACCTTTGAAAGCACAGATCCCAATGCAGACGAGCTCCCAATTCTTGGAGTTCACAGACATTTGATCCGTGTTTGAAAATACCCCAATCCTTGTGCAGAGTTCCCAGAATTCCAAGTTTTCCTTTCCCAGGCTTGTTCTTGGAGCTGGCCCATGATACTAGCTGGACTCTTGAACATTCCTGACCCATCACGGCCACCCTTCGAGGCTTCCGATTATGCAGACACACCATGCCCCCGCACAGTGCTCAAAGTCAGGCTGCCGCATGCTTCTATACTAGACAGTCAAAGTCGGAGCCCAGGGCTCAGCAAAGCACCTGGCACAGTGGCGGCTGCAGAATGAGATCTGCTTGCCTGGATGCCAAGGCTGGAGGGCAGTAAGCTTCGGTATCCTCAGAGGCAGGGGGCTGCCACCTTTGCACTAAGAAGGAATTCCTGATTTCTACCATTTGAGAAAAGGAGAGTTGACCACATGGAACTCCGAATAGGTTCATGCACATGGAACAAAGCCCTTTGGGAGAAAAGCCCGTTTTTTGCTGTCTGCCTGATACTGGATGGTTGAGAAACAATCGTGGTGGGCAGTCACGCCACACTTGTGCAGGCCTAGGACACAGGAAGGTTTAGCCCTGGCCTACAGGGAGGTGGGCAAGCACAGCAATCTTGTCCCCCAAAAGAACATCAGTGGCCGCTGGTGCCAAGACCCACGGGAAGGTTAGAGCTCTGGGTCACATTTGTGGAGAGAGACACAGACAGCGGCAGAGACAGAGACGTAGTAATCCAGGCTGTGTGGCATAAGAAGATAAAGTGGCCCCCCAGCCCGGGGCCCCTCCCATGGACCTCGTGGTACTGAGCCTCCATTTTCTCATCTGTTCAGTGAGGATGAAGCCTCACCTCCCAGGGTTTTTGCAAAGATAGGGAGACTGGCCGGGCGCCGTGGCTCACGCCTATAATCCCAGCACCTTGGGAGGCCGAGGCAGGCGGATCACAAGGTCAGGAGTTTGAGACCAGCCTAACCAACATGGTGAAACCCCGTCTCTACTAAAAATACAAAAATTAGGCAGGCGTGGTGGCACGCGCCTGTAATCCCAGCTACTCAGGAGGCTGAGGCAGGAGAATCACTTGAACCCAGGAGGCAGAGGTTGCAGTGAGCCAAGATTGCGCCACTGCACTCCAGCCTGGGCGACAGAGCAAGACTCTGTCTCAAAAAAAAAAAAAAAAAAAAAAAAATAGGGAAACTGTGCCCAATGCACCAGAAGGTGGTTCCTCGGTGCCTGTGAGTGCCCTTGCCCTCTGCCAAGGGTACTGAGCTACGTGCCCTGTGCCCTTGATGTGCACTGAGAATTCACTGCTTGCCACCTTCCGTCCAATTCTAATTTCAGCATTTCACAGCTCACTTTTGAAATAGCATCTTTCATCCCCAAATGTCTGTGCACATTGCAGAAATGAAAACAGCCCCTCTCTGAAGGCAGAAGTGTGAGATCCGGGTTCTCTGTTTTCCTGGGAAAACAAGAGATCCAGAAGGAGAGATGGGGGAGGGGGTGAGAAGGTTTGGGCCTCGATCAGGCTCAAGTTCAGTGAGCATGTGTTAAGCTCCTGCTGTGTTCCCTGGGCTTTTGCACACAGGGTGTTATTCACCTTCCCCGTGGTCCTCTGGGGGAAGGTCAAGGTCCCACTGGCAGCTGAGGAAACGGAGGCTCAGCGATGTGGAAATCCCAGCCCATGTTCACGAGGCAGCAGAGCTAGGAATCAAACCCAGCAATCCTTCCCTCTGCCACACAGCCTCCTCATCGAGCTGGTGCTATTTCTACTTCCACCCGAGAGAAATGGATGCACACTTTCTCCGTGTGGCTCCTGTGGGCCCTTCCGCGCTGTCCTGCTTCGTGTTCAGTTGATCTGTGTGATTCTGCACCTGCCGTGTATTTTCAGTACCCCAGAGAAATGGCCAGAGCTCATCCCAGGCAACTCTTGCCAGTGATGCAAAATTACAACCCATGAGCGATCATGCGGAGGGTATAGAGCGGGCAAAATTCAGACGTGACTTCCCGCCTTGGGCGCGGCAGCTGCCTGGCCAGCTCCCCCAAGGTGGAGCAGAGCCAGGCTGAATAGAGGCTGAGTCAGAAGGGAGAGTCCTTGGGCATGCAGGCTTAAGGACGCAGGCTTGGGAGACGAACCTGGCTGATGTTCAGTTTGGGCATCACTCTCCTTAATGTACTGTAAACTGTCACTGCGGAAGAGCCGGGTGTGGATGCCACTTGTGCTCACAGCCCTTGTTTTCCCTCCCCGGCTAGGTCCTTGCTGCGAAAGTGCTCAACCTTGTGCTGCCAAACTTGTCCCTCGGGCCCATCGACTCCAGCGTGCTCTCTCGGAATAAGACAGAGGTGAGAGGCTTTCCGAAACCCCAGGGGTAGCTTGGGTGGCTGCCCCCATGGGGAATCAGAGTTTTGGCTCCAGCCTTGGCATTCTCTGCTGCCCTTTCACCGAGGTCCTGTGCAAAGTGACAAGGACACAGTGGTGCATTAGACATGGTTGGCTTCAGGTTTGGGTGAAAAGGGTGGGTTGGCTATGATGCCTGAGCTGTGTTCTAAACATGAAAGGAGCCAACAGTGGAAGTTGAGTGTGTGCCAGTCAAGTCTCTTGGTTGCAAGAGACAGAAACCTACGTCAAAGTGATTTAAGCAAAAGCAGGGATTTTGTGGTGAATGGAACTGAAGGCTTCAGACATGGCTGGATCCAGGGCATTGAAAGTCTTATTCTCCATCGGTCTCTTCCCAGCTTTCATCTCCCCTGGTTTGGCTTCATTCCCAGACAGGCTTTCCCCCAGTGAAGGCCAAGAGGGCCACCAGCAGGTTTACCTGAGCAACCCCAGTGGAAAAACAGCACCTCTTTCCAGCAAAAGTCTCAGGGCTGATTCTTACTGACTGATTATCCAGGCCTGGATTATTTGTCCAGGAAAGGGGGGTAGTATCATCCCCACCCACTGAGAGTAGAGGAAGGGGATCCCTGGGGGTAACTCAGAATAGTGGTAGCAAAGGAAGGACAGACCCATATTGCAGATGAGCAAACTGAGCCCCATAACGTGGGATGACTTGCCTGGGGTCAGCCAGTGGTGAGGCTAGCCTGGGAACGTGGGTAGGTGTGGTCTCCAGCTGTGCTCTGTCTGGGTATGGGAGTGGGCTTGCAGTTAATGGGTAGGAAGCATCCAGAAGACACCAGCATTATCTTCATGATTAAGCAAATAAGTTTGCCACTCTTCTGCCTCAGTTGCCCTCTTGCTTTAGGAGTTTGAAATCATTGAATCACTGGCTCCCTAAATCATTGAATCACTGGCTCCCTAAAGGGCCCTGGGAAGTGGAGTGCAGTGCTCTAGCATTCTGGGGATGTTCCCAGACTTCCTTGGGCTGTTGGACTCTGGCTTCATTATAAAATGTGGCCTTCTGGCCCTCTGAGTCACTTAGAGAGTGGGCAACTCAAGAGGAATAGCCCGTGGTGTGTAGGAAAGAGACTTTCTAGATCAGGGGTTGAAAACTCCTAGGCCTCCGAGGGCCAGCTCCTTAAAAATCAGACTGGTGAGAGATTCTAGCAAGCCATGAGGCCTGTGTGGAGCCAGAGGGCATCTGATCCATCCAACCCATCCACATTAATTTAAAATTCTAATATAATTTGGTTTTTAAAGCCCACAGTGCCTCCCAAACCTACATCTTGGGGCCAGGTTGGACCCATTAGGGACCAGTGTGTGGCCCCTAGTCTTTCTGAAAGAATATCTGAATAAAGGAAAAAAACTTTAATTCCAAAAAGCAGATTCATACAGTGAAAGAGCACAACTTTAGGACCCAGAAAGACCAAAGCCAAATATACACTGTTTGATTTAATCCTGACATGAATGAGATCGACATTAACCCCATTTCACAGATGAAGAAACTGAGGCTTGGAGAGGTTAAATAACCTGTTCAAGATTGCACAACTAGTCAGGGGCAGAGATGGGATTTTAGCCCATTTTATTCAAAAGTCCATGCTTTGGTGCCTCCCTCTAGCTAGTAATTATGGTCATTAAGCTCTGTTTCCTGTTTTACAATTGATTGCTGGTCCACGCAGCCCATGGCCATGGCCATTGCTCTCTGTACGGCACCCACTTTGTCAGGGAAACTCAGTGTGGGGCAGGGGCTCCTGCACCTGCCTGCATCCCTCATAATGGCTCTAGCTTGAAGGTGTGGTGTCTGGTAAAACCAGTGATCTTTGTAGCGGCAGTGCCAGGACAACAGTAGGTTTGAGAAAGATGGGTCAGGGAGGGAGGGCCCTCCCTTTAAGACAAAGCACCCATGTGCAAATCCAGGTTGTTTATCTGAACACCTGAAAATACACGGGCAAAGAGGAAGAAAAAAACAGGTACTAAAAAGAGATTCCAAACCCTCTCTATTTAAAAGCATCCAATTTCAGATCTTTTCTCTCCTTTTTGCAATAATGAGAAATTCTTTGGTCTTACTCAGGATGGAAGCACCTGGTGGGGCTTCCCTCCTCTGTTCCTGCCCCACCCACAGCCCCCATCTGAGCCCTCCTGCCTCGGGTTTCTGGCTGCCCAGGTCATCAGTTATTTAGAAACACTAATAAATGTCCCTGCTGAGAAGACATGAGGAAGGGAGGTGGCCGGTCAGCCCCAAGGCTGGACTGCAGTTGGAAAAATCAAGAGCACGCCTTTCCCTCCCTCGCCTGCCGCAGCTCTGCGTCTCCCTCTGAACGTTCTGCTGAGCTTTAAAAATAGCAACGCCGAGGGGAAAATGTGTTGGGAAAGGCATCTAACATCAGGGTGTCTTGAGGCACATCTTTAGCTAAGACATTTCCCATGGAACCCTGCAGCTATAAAAGCCTCAAACCGAAAAGAAATGTTTGCCTAACAAGCTGAGTGAGCAGGACTACGGGGGATGGGCCACTGGCCGGGAATCGAGGGTGCAGGGGCCTGGGACTCGAGGGTGCACAGGCCCCAGGGAAGATCTGGAATTCTGTCTGAAGGGAAGCGGGTTAGCTCTGTTGCCAGAATGTCAGAAGCAGAATGTTTGGTGTTTGCTGTGACAAGCATTCTCACAACCCACCCAGGACTGCTAGTGGGCTCTCTTCACTTGCGTCGCCCCAAAGCTGCCACCCTATAGAGCCACATTCTCCCTGCATGTGTGAAGCCTTCAGGAAAAAAGGCATAAGAGGACTTTTTATTGTCTCAACACTACCCAATGCACAATGATGGCTTCATTCTTCTGTGCCAGACACTAGAGCCCTTCTGGTCTCACCATGACCCCAGGAAGTCAGTCTTATTACCAGCATTTGTAGTTGTAGAAGTGTGGGCCCAGAAAGGGCAAGTCACTTGCCCAAGAACACAGCTACTCCAGGCCAAGTGCCCTTGGCACTCAAACCCAGGGAACAAAGAAGTTGCTACACAGACATTTATTATGTTTGTCAATGTATTTAGGGTCCCTGATCAGAACATCAGAATACTGACATGGTAATCATTCCACCCCAAAAAGGCTTTATCAGAATGTGATGAATCCCTTCCTACTCTGAGAAGCCTTGAACGTGATTCTAAAGAGTTCTATGGCCAAGGACGCTGTGGGAGGAGGTGAGGAGGAGAGGTTGTTCAGCATCTGCCCATGCCCTCAGCCATCCACATACTCAGGCGGAATGCACTGCTTCCTCTCCCAGGCTGTGGAAGGGGTGGAGGCGGGAGGCAAAGAGGCCATGATTCTGAGCACACCTTGCGCTAGGAACCTCAGCTGCTTATCTCCTGAGGCCACTTGTCTTCTAGAGCCCAGTCTCTGTTCTTTATAAGTACCCTGGGAGGCCCTTCCTGAGCATCTGCTAGTTTATATTTCCTCAGGCAGGCCATATGCTTAGTTCTGAGCACCCGGGAGCCATGAGGAGTGGCCACTCAGCTTCCTTTTTTGTCTCCTCTGCCCGGTGTTTCGGATGTGCCCAATGTCGAGGAGTTGGCTCCAGGTCCCCCTGTTGCCTGCCTGTCCTGCACCCATGCTGCCCAGAGGCCCTCGGAAGGCTCCTGCCGGGTCTTGGAAAGCTCGGCCATGCTGAGGCCTTCGACTTAAGCGTAACCACAGCTAAAGATGGGCTTCAGCCTCCCACACTGTCCCCAGGACACAGCCTTCCACGGGAGTTCCCTCCGAGAACGAGCTAAGAACCTTCCAGCAAACTCGGTTTGGCTAGCAGATTTTATTCTGTGGCTCTCTATCGTTCATCACTTACATTCCCCACAGCATATACTTGTCTATTTGAGACAGTCTTATTACCAGTATTTGCAGCTAAAAATTTCCCAATGCCCTAAAAAAACAACAGGCACTAGAAAGTCTCTTGGGCATATGGCTCCATGTGGGGTGGTGGCGAGGGAGCGTGTGAATTGCTCTACGTTGCTTTTGCGCCCTGCACCACCCTCTGTAGATGTTCCAGCTCTGGACCCGCTCCCAGTCCCACTCCTGCCGGTCACCAAGGCTGGGAGAAACGGCTGTGAGCTCATGACAGGCAGATCCTGGAAGTATGATGCTTTAATGGCAGCAGAAAACCAGGGACTGCAGAGACTGTCAGGGAAGCCACAGCTGCCAGCAAGATACAGGACACACTGAGGAGTTCTCTGTGTCCAGCAGGCCCAACTGAGCTTCTTTCTCAGTACCTTTGTGGGTATGTGGGACATGCACATAGTAGGGCCTTGGCAGTGGAGGAAAGAAAGATGTGGGCTCAGTTGGGCTTCCGTGGGAACATAGCCTGGGCAAAGCTCTCTCAAAGACACCTCTCAGCTGTTGTGAATAACGCTGCTGTGCCTGTGGCGGTGCAGATATCTACTCCAGACCCTGCTTCCATTCTTTTGGGTATGTATGTACCCAGAAGTGGGATTGCTGGGTCATATTCTGCTGGTAATTTTGGAGGAACCATGCTGCCATTTTCCATGGTGGCTGTGCCATTTCACATTCTCACCAACAGTGCTCAAGGGTTCCAGTGTCCCTACATCCTCGCCAACACTTGTTAGGTTGTGTTTTTTGATAGTAGCCATCCTAATGGGTATAGAGTGGCATCTCAGTGTGGCTTTGATTTCTATTTCCCTAATGGTTAGTGATGCTGAGTGTCTTTTCATGTGATTTTTGGACATTTGTATGTTGTCTTCTTCTTCTTCTTTTTTTTTTTTTGAGATGGAGTTTCTCTCTCGTCGCCCAGGCTGGAGTGCAGTGGCGCGATCTTGGCTTACCACAACCCTCACCTCCCAGGTTCAAGTGATTCTCCTGTCTCAGCCTCCTGAGTAGCTGGGATTACAGGCGCGTGCCACCACACCAGGCTAATTTCGTATTTTTAGTAGAGATGGGGTTTCTCCATGTTGGTCAGGCTGGTCTTGAACTCCTGACCTCAGGTGATCAGCCCGCCTCAGCCTCCCAAAGTGCTGGGATTACAGGCGTGAGCCACTGCGCTGGGACCTTGTATGTCTTCTTTAGAGAAATGTTTGTTCAGATCCTTTGCCCATTTCTTTTCTTTTTCCTATTTCTTGTCTATTGTTTTTCTTTTTCTTTTTTTTTTAATTTAATTTAATTTTAAGTTCCAGGATACATACGCAGGACGTGCAGGTTTGTTACATAGGTAAACATGTGCCATGGTGGTTTACTGCACCCAGCAACCCATCACCTAGGTATTAAGCCCCACATGCATTAGCTATTTATCCTGATGCTCTCCCTCCCCCCGTGCCCCTCCTCCTGACAGGCCCCAGTGTGTATTGTTCCCCTCCCTGTGTCCATATGTTCTCATTGTTCAGCTCCCATTTATAAGTGAGAACATGTGGTGTTTGGTTTTCAGTTCCTGTGTTAGTTTGCTGAGGATAATGGCTTCCAGCTTCACCCATGTCCCTGCAAAGGACATGATCTTGTTCCTTTTTATGGCTGCATAGTATTCCATGATGTATATGTACCACATTTTCTTTATCCAGTCTATCATTGATGGGTATCTGGGTTGATTCCATGTCTTTGCTATTGTGAATAGTGCTACAATAAACATACGTGTGCATGTATCTTTATAATAGAATGATTTATATTCCTTTGGGTGTATACCCAGTAATACCCAAAGGGATTGCTGGGTCAAATGGGGTTTCTGTTGTCTTCCACGATGGTTGAACTAATTTACATTCTCACCAACAATGTAAAAGTGTTCCTATTTCTCCACAGCCTCACCAGCAACTGTTGTTTCTTGACTTTTTAATAATCACCATTCTGACTGGCGTGAGATGGTATCTCATTGTGGTTTTGATTTGCATTTCTCTGATGATCGGTGATGTTGAGCTTTTTTTCATGTGTTTCTTGGCCACATAAATGTCTTCTTTTGAAAAGTGTCTATTCATATCCTTTGCCCATTATTGATGGGGTTGTTTTTTTCTTGCAAATTTGTTTAAATTCCTTGTAGATTCTGGATATTAGACCTTTGTCAGGTGGATAGATTGCAAAAATTTTCTCCTATTCTGTAGGTTGTCTGTTCACTGTAATGATAGTTTCTTTTGCTGTGCAGAAGCCCTTTCTGTGCAGAAGCTCTTTAGTTTAATTAGATACCATTTGTTAATTTTTGTTTTTGTTGCACTTGGCATTGACATTTTCATCATGAAATCTTTGCCTGTGCTTAAGTCCTGAATGGTATTGCCTAGATTTTCTTCTAGGGATTTTATAGTTTTGGGTTTTACATTTAAGTCTTTAATCCACCTTGAGTTAATTTTTGTATATGGTGTAAGGAAGGGGTCCAGTTTAAATTTTCTGCATATGGCTAGCCAGTTTTCCCAGCACCGTTTATTAAATAGGGAGTCCTTCCCCCATTGCTTGTTTTCATCAGGTTTGTTAAAGATCAGATGGTTGTAGATATGCAGTCTTATTTCTGAGATCTCCATTCTGTTCCATTGGTTATATGTCTGTTTGTGTACCAGTGCCATGCTGTTTTGGTTACTGTAGTCTTGGAATGTAGTTTGAAGTTAGGTAGCATGATTCCTCCAGCTTTGTTCTTTTTGCCTAGGATTGTCTGGCCCATCGTTTGCTTTGCTCATTTCCTAATTGGGTTGTTTGTTATTTGTTGTTAAGTTGCAGGAGTTCTGTATATGTTCTGGATATTAACCCCTTACCTGGATATTAACCACATATACAAATATAATTCGCAAGTATTTTCTCCTATTCTGTGGGCTGCCTTTTCCCTCTGCTGATAATGTACTCTGAAGCGTAAGGGTTTTTTTCTTTCTGATGTAGTCCAGTTTATCTGTTTTTCTTTTGTTGCCTGTGCTTTTGGTGTCATATCCAAGAAGTTGTTGCCAAACCCAATGTCATGAAGTGGATACCTTGTTTTGGCTGAACCATGTAAAAGTAAACTGCAGACACCACGATCCTGAATGCGCCTGAATACTTCCGCCTGGGTTGCCCAAGAGGAAGGACTCAAAACAGAGGCTTTCACACAGGACCCCATGCCATTATCACATTTAGGAAAAGTAACAGTCATTCCCCCTTGTTGTCCTCGATCTAGTCCATGCTCCAGTTTCCACAGTTGTCACCATTTAAGACTTGAGACTGCATGATTTTGCTGTTCTGTGATCAGCAGTTATGAAAGTGGTCCTGCAAGACCTGGGAATTCTTTCTTGTTTCTCTTATTATTCCTCAAATCCCTGAGCCTGTGAGAAGGCAGAGAATGTGGTGGCTGCTTTTTCCTTTCCCTTGGTGGTCACCTAGGAGCACTTCTGTGTTCAGAGCCACATTCCAGGGCCCTCCACTCCAAAGGACAAAAAGAGGTTGACTTTTTGCATCACTTCTGGTTGTGAAGACTCTGAAGCCCTGCAGAAGGAATCCTGGGGGAGGAGACAGTGGTGGGGCGAGGCTATGCAAACAGCTCTCCCCATTTGCCGGGGCTGCGACCTGCAGAGCCATTCCTAGCTCACTGCTCTTAAAAGTGGATGCTAGGACCGGACGCGGTGGCTCATGCCTGTAATCCCAGCAATTTGGGAGGCCAAGGTGGGCAGATCACCTGAGGTCAGGAGTTCGAGACCAGCCTGGCCAACATGGTGAAACCCCGTCTCTATTAAAAATACAAAAATTAGCAGGGCATGGTGGCGTGTGCCTGTAATCCCAGCTACTCGGGAGGCTGAGGCAGGAGAATCATTTGAACCTGGGAGGCAGAGGTTGCAGTGAGCCAAGATTGCACCACTGCACTCCAGCCTGGGCGACAAGCGCGAGACTCCATCTCAAAAACAAACAAACAAACAGACGCCAGGATGTCCAGGAGTTCAAACCTTCATACTAAAAAGTAATTTGGAGGAAAGAATGCTCATTAATTTGCACACCCTTGATTAAGTGGCAACTCAGAATTGTAGGCTGATCCTTGATTATCCTCTTACTGTCCAAAATGGCACTGCAGCTTCCAAGAGAGGAGAATGTGGAGCAACATCTTCTTTCCAAATGGCCCTGATCTGGTTCAGGAATTTCAGCCACCGAGGCTGGGTGCCAGCTGGGGCTGGCCCAAGGCAGGGTAAGGTCATTGTGGGGACTCAGGCCTCCTGGTAGGCAGGGCTTGCTTGGGTCTATCGAGCCGGGGAAGCTTTCTGCTGAGTCAGGCAGGGCCTATCTCCCCTCTGCCACCCTGCAGGCAGCTCACCACACCAACAAACTTTCTCAGGGTTCCCACTCCAGCCAGGCTAGAGCTGGAGGCTGTGACACCCCATGAGTCGCCCTGTTGTCCCTGCCAGCCAGGCCCATCAACTGCGGTGGCCCAGAGGGGAAAGAGGCGGTAGGCTCAGTGGGAAGAGCACAGGCTTCCAAAAGGACCTGAGTCTGGACCCCACTCCATCTCCTCAGTGTGACCTTGGAAGCCACACTCAGTCTTGCCCTTCCTCAGATCCCTCCAGATGACTGCACAGCCACCTAGCACAGTGTGGACCCTAGCAGGTGAGAGCTGTTGCTATCACAGCTCTGAGAGAGGCTCACTGAAGGAGGTGCTGGTGAAGATACAGGAGCCTGGGGAGAGAAGCATGGATGTTGGCGAGGGTGTCTGGGCACCTGTCCATAGGAGGAAATGCTTAACCTGGGCTTTGAAGAGAAGGAACAGGGTTGCTGGCAGATAAGAGAAAGGCCGTGGAAGGGGATGGTGGAAACGGAGACATCGGGGCCAGTCTGTAGTGCAGACGACAAGCACATGAGGAAAGGGGTCTGGGGATGACACACACGGGACCAGGGAAGGCTGCCTGCAGGAAGGGCAGCTGAGCTGAGGGTTGATAGGGAGGGAGAAACTCCACAGGCAGCCAAGGAAGGGGTCTGAAGGCTGAGGGGACATGCTGTGCAAGGGCCCTGGGGTCAAGGGGAGTGGGGAGTGTTAAGGGAGGGCAGGGATGGAGGTGTCCCAGGCTATACCAAGAAGTTAGGACTTTGCCCTGCAGCCCCCATGGGAAGCACCACAGGGTTCTTCACAGAGGGAGACAGGTACAGATCTGTGAGTCTGAAATGGGACCTATCTCTGCGTGACAGGGACCCAATGCCGTGAGCCCTCTGGGGGCTGACAGCAGTGGCCAGGGTGCTACAGGCTTGGGAGGGAATGTGTGGGAGAGGAAGCACGCCATGACCACGCCAAGCACAGCTGTTTCCAGCCTTCAGCATGTTCCAAATTCAGGCCAACTTCCACAGGACATTGACATTGTTTTTTTTGTTGTTGTTGCTATTGTTGTTGGTGGTGGTTTTTTTTTTTTTTTTTTTTTTGGAGGCAGGGTCTCGCTTGCCCAGGCTGGAGTGCAGTGGCATGATCTCAGCTCACTGCAGCCTCCACCTTTTGGGCCCAAGCAATCATCCCACCTCAGCCCCCCCAGTAGCTGGGACTACAGGTGTGCACCACTATACCAGGCTAATTTTTGTATTTTTTGTAGAGATGGGGTTTTACCATGTTGCCCAGGCTGGTTTTGAATTCCTGGGCCCAAGTGATCTGCCCACCTTGGCCTCCCAAAGTGCTGGGATTACAGGCATGCACCACCGTGCCCAGGCTACGGTACATTCTTATTTGCGTTTAGGATATTCCATGGGCCTGAGGTTCAGCACGATGCACTGAAGGAAAGCAATGCCAAGCGGCTCCAAAAGCAAGCTATCGGGGCTTTCCACGTGTGCATGCAGAAAGACCATTCGCTGAATGAAATGACAAGGGCCTCCCCTTTCGAGGGTCCTAAGTCTCATTCCCATTGTGGACACTGTCTTGGCCAGCAGGCGGCCAGCGGTTCCCAGCTGCCGTGAGGTCTGTGCTGGCCTCTCAGTACCCAAAGGTGCTACTTCTTGGGCTGGATTAGGGAATGGTTTGCTTATTCATCCATCGCACCAGAGTTTACCAAAGGCTTCCCCTGTGCCAGCCACCGTGCAGGCCATGCAGAGGGCAGGACAGACAGAGCCCTGACCCTCACGTGGGGCAGACATGTGGGAAGAGATGTGCTGATTGCAGACCAGGCCAAGTGAGGCATGGGAGAAGGGCTTTGGGGCAGCAGAGTCTGTGGGGGTCTGGGAAGGCTGAGCTGAGGCCTGAAAGCGGAGTAGACAATGTTAATTAAGCTAAGAGCAAGGGGCTGAAAAGCTGTTTGTGATGGGAGACAGAAGCCATCACAAGAGGATTCTCTCATCCAGCTCTTTCCACCACAAATTATGTCTCCGGCCATTCAAGACAAAGGTGGGAAATGAGGACATCGTCTCTGTAAAGACCTGCCAGTTTTTGTTAGGGTTCCTGCAGGTTTCTAAATTTCAGAGATCACTCGGGTAGAGTGTCATGCACTCTTTCTCTATTATGCCAGAGAAGGCTATCCGAGTTCCCTGTATTGGAAATGGATGGATTAAGAGAGATCTAAACAATGGAGGAAGAAGGTGGGAATTCCAGGATGGGCTCTAAAGCCCAGGTGGAAGGGTGATGCTTCCGTAGGAAAAGGGAGGAGATTGCAGGGAAGGAGGGGCAGGAAGAGCCAGCTGTGGACAGATCTACAGGGATGAAGCCTGCTGGGTTGTATTTCTCTGTGATTAGGGGTGCATCCAGGAGGGCACATGCCTGTCTGTGCCCAGAAGGGCTCCCCTATCCCCTCTGGCTGGCTGTGAAGGGCGGTAACCCCTGGGCCCCACCAGATCACTTCACCATCTGTCAGGCCCATCTGCTTATGGTCCTCATCAGGGACCATTCCTGCCTTTTCTGAGAGCACTAGTGCCCCTGCCACCTGCATAGCTCCTGGCTGTGTATGCCCCAGCACTGACCTTCACCTTCTCCTCTCGAGACAGGCAGCAGAGCATGGTAAGTGGCTAAGAATGCTGATGGCAGTGGCAGAGTGCCTAGGTTCTTACCTTGGCTCTGCCTCTTGCTGTGTAACCTTGGGTGAGTCATCTAACCTCTCTGAGCTTGTCTCTTCATATGTAAAAAGGTAATAATAATAGTTCCTACATCACAGTGTTCCCGTGAAGATTAAATGAGCAAGTACGAGTGAAGCACTTACTACAGCACCTAGTAAAGAGTCAAGGGCTCCACGCATTAGTTATTTTTCATAGTATTCTAATTAAACTCTGATATTGCATTTCATCATGGAACAATTTTTAAAAAAATGGGTCAAGAGATTTGACTGCAGGGGTTGTGTCTAGATTTTGCTCAAACATAAGTGTAAGAAAACTCCCAGCTGAGGATTGCAGCTGTATTTACTGCACTTCAGTGCAAAGTTTCTTCCCACAGAGAGACAGTGCTGGAAATTCAGAAGACCCAGCTGGTGTATTCCTGGCTGTCAAGCTCAACAGGAGGCCAGCTTGTGAAACTTAAAACCCAAGAGGAGCCTTTGGGGTCCCCTGATGGGGAAACTGAGGCCCAGGAAGGAGTAGAGCCTTACCATACTCCCAACCCCCACCCCGGGGAAAAAAAGACTTCAGCTCTCAGCCAGTGGGGGCTCCCCAGGAAATCAGTTATCTAGAGCCACGGTGGGGGTGGTCACTTGGACCTGGGTCCCCAGCTTGGGCTCCTGCTTCCAGCTGCCATGTCCCCAGCAGACCCTGGTCTCAGCTGGTGGGAGCCATGGTGAGCCAAACAGGAAGGTGGCGGTGCGAGAGACTGCCAAAGCCTGGGCCTTTGTTACTTGTTCTTAGTTAAATTTTTCATTTAAGATCACTGTAACTCACAAGCAGCTATAAGAAATAATACAGAGCGATTCCATGTACCCATTACCCAGTTTCCCCCAGCAGTGACATTTTGCAAAACGACAGGACAATATCACAACCAGGATACTGACCTTGACACAGTCAAGTCACAGATGGCTCCATCCCCACAAGGACCCCTCATGTTGCCCTTTTGCAGCCGCATCCCCTCCCCACTCGCCCCACACCCTCCTCAGCCCTGAGAGCCGTGAGTCTGGTCTCTGTTTCTCTAGTTTTGTCACGTGAAGAACATTACATCAGTGGAATCACGCAGTGTGGAATATTTGGGGACTGACTCTGGTCCCTATTGAATGAATGGGCTCATGTTCTGGGCTTGGGCCTGGTTTGGGAGGAAGGGGCCTGGCTATCTCCTTCCTGGGAGCCACAAGCCACATTCCTAGGACTTTTGGTGGATTGAGATCTTAAGATGTCAAAAAATCAAGGCCATTGTGATTAGGCCAGAACTGCCACTTGAGGGGAGGGTTTGGCTGCTCTGTGCCTCAATCTCCCCATGTGGTACAGCCCTCCCCAACCTCCTGGTCCCAGTTTCCCTCTGCCCCTCACCTCCAGTCCAGGCTGTGGTTCACATCAGGGGCCTGCTCTTTCTCTGACACATCTGGTGGCTGGGCCCCAGGCCCAGAATAGGCCATTGTGTAAACAGGGCCTACGTGATCAAGACATGGAAAACGAAGCCAAGAGCAGGAAGCCGCTTGGGCCGTCAGTGCAATTAAACTCAGAAGCAGAGTCCCCGAGCGCCTCCTGTGCCCAGGACACTTGGGGTCAGCGGGGCAAAGCAGCAGGCCTGCTGCAGGAAGAAGGTGGTTGTAAGACATCGCTAGCAACAGGGGCGAGGGTGTGGCCCCCACCCCACAGGTCCCATAGGAGCCCTGGAGACAGCATGGGATGGGGTGGTGGCCCAGCCCAGGGCACCGCCAGCCTGCTGGAACCCATACCCCCAACAACAGCAGCTTAACCAAGAGAGAGGGTGACTTCTTGGCATCAGGACACCCATCTTGTTGCTCTAGCTTCCAGGGGCGAACCTTGTCCACACGGCCCTGACTCTTTCTGTGGGGCAAGGAGAAAATAAGCCGTCAACCCAGAATGTGTACACAGCCCCTGCCTGCTTTCTATTGGCCAGAACGTGGTCATGTGACCACACCTAGCTGCAAGGGAGACTGGGAAATGTAGTCTCTATTCTGAGCAGTTGTGTACCGAAGGAAACATCAAGGTTCTGTAGGGCAGAACAAGAATTGGGGCAACTAACAGCAGGCAGGTTGACAAGCCTCTCTGTGCCTTAGTTTCCTCCTCTGTGTAGTGGAGAGAATGAGAGCAATTCCTCATACAGGGGAGTTATGGAGGCCCAGTGAGTTACTGCATGCAAAAACACTTAGTGCCGGGCAGACAGCCAGAGCTCAGATGTAGCTATTATTACTTTTATTACTCAATGAGACCCTGCATGTCGCAGCCCTGCACAAGCTGGTAGATGGCGCTGCTGTTGGTGACTCTAAGCCCCAGGCTCTTTTGCGGACCCTACAGCCCTCCTTCCCTCAGGGCTCCTGGCTGACCCTGGGGAAGCACCCCCTGTGGTTGGGCCTGGCCATGGGCCCCCATGAACTGCCCTGCCAGTCCCGTGTCCTCTCAGGCTCTGAGCAGATGGCCTGGCCCAGCAGGACTCATGCCAGCTCAGCTGCAGGAAGTGGCTAATCTGTCTCGTGTGGATTTACACAAATGGTCTGGTTTTTGGTGCTCAGTCCCCAGCATGGGAAGGAATCCAAGGATGGCAGGGGTGACTGCAGGACAGCCTCTCCCACTTGGTGTGGTCCAGAATTCTGGCCGAGGCCTTGTAGGGGTGGCAACAGAAGGGGTGTAGCTCAGTTCTTGGAAATGCTGAGTCCTAGCGCAGTGGGCACCCTGGTTGCCTGGGGAGCAGCTGGCAGCATGTTCCTTCCTCGACCCCACATGCTCTCTGACCCTCACCCAGTCCTCACCACGTGGCCCCTCCCCAACCCACCAAGAACCCACTGGCAAGGATGACAAACATGAATGAAGAAGCATCATGGGGCCGGGCGCGGTAGCTCATGCCTATAATCCCAGCACTTTGGGAGGCCGAGGCGGGTGGATCACCTGAGGTCAGGAGTTTGAGACCAGCCTGACCAACATGGCAAAACCCCGTCTGTACTAAAAATACAAAAATTAGCTGGGTGTGATGGCCGGCGCCTATAATCCCAGCTACCTGGGAAGCTGAGGTAGCAGAATCACTTGAACCCTGGAGGCAGAGGCTGCAGCGAGCCAAGATCGTATCACTGCACTCCAGCCTGGGTGACAGAGGGAGACTCCGTCTCAAAAAAACAAAACAAAACAAAACAAAAAGAAGCATCAGGGGCTCACTCCTGCCCTCTATGGGCCTGAGAGATTCCTAGAAACTTCTCCCCCGATCCTGTAGGGCAGATGCTAGAGATCAGGGCAGTGGAGCCTGAGCTGTCTTTATGGAGGCAGGAAGAGTGAAGCCAGAAACCCAGACAGGCCAGGGAGAGCAAGGACAGGGGAGAGAGCAGCCCCTTGAAAGGCAAGATCCACAGGGTGGTGGTTGAGGAGAGAGGACCCACATCCCGTCGAGGGGCAGAGTTGGCCTTGGGCACAGCCTGTCAGGGCGTCTGACCACCCTGTGTAGCCCTGAGGGGCACGGAGGCCGAGCCCACCCCAGCCAGACCCACCCTTGGGCGTCCCTCACCCCAAAGCCCATTGTCAGTGCCTGGCCGAAGCCCCTCCAGGGGCTCCTAGCATGGACCCTCGCTTTCCAGCACAGAACCCAGTAAACTGTTCCTGCAGTTTACTGTTTGCCCCTCATCCACTTCCACCAGGTGGACACCAAATCAGCAGAGACAGAGAACAAAAATCAAGTGCTAAAACTGCTACAGAGCTACTTTTTAATAAAATAATTGATGTGAACAATATGCTGCTGCTTATATTTTTAAAAATACAAATTAATACTTGAAACTTTCGTTTTTTTAATTTTTTTTTGAGACGGAGTCTTGCTCTGTCACCTAGGCTAGAGTGCAGTGGCGCCATCTTGGCTCACTGCAAAGTCCGCCTCCCAGGTTCAAGGGATTCTCCCACCACAGCCTCCCAAGTAGCTGGGATTACAGGTGCCCACCACCACACCCAGCTAGTTTTTGTATTTTTACAAAAATACAAAAAATCCCATACAGACCTGGTTTCACCATGTTGGTCAGGCTGGTCTTGAACTCCTGACCTCAGGTGATCTGCCCGCCTCAGCTTCCCAAAGTGCTGGGATTACAGGCGAGAGCCACCACACCTGGCCAATACTTGACATTTTCTACAGGCACCCATGTGTATGTGAAACCCTCAAGCCTGAAAGGAGAGGCACTGCCAGTGGTGCAGATGAGGTTTGTGGATGAACACGGCTGGCCTTCAGAGCCATGCCCAAGCCCAGCTGACCTGAATGGAATCAACCCTTCAGGCCAGAGCAGAAGGAAAAGCTACCAGGAAATAGGCCTGGCTTATGGAAGTGAGCCCTGCCCATGCTGATGGAACCCTCTCCTTCTTCCTCCAGGTCGACATTTATAACTCAGACCCCCTGATCTGCCGGGCAGGGCTGAAGGTGTGCTTCGGCATCCAACTGCTGAATGCCGTCTCACGGGTGGAGCGCGCCCTCCCCAAGCTGACTGTGCCCTTCCTGCTGCTCCAGGGCTCTGCCGATCGCCTGTGTGACAGCAAAGGGGCCTACCTGCTCATGGAGTTAGCCAAGAGCCAGGACAAGACTCTCAAGGTGAGCAGCTGCCACTTGCCCACTTCCCCCCAAGGTGGAGGGGGGACAGGAAGGCAGCACCCCTTGGGGCACATCTGCCCAGACCCTCGAGGGCCACCTCCCAGGTCTCAGGATAGGGACCAGCCTGCTTGACCGAGAAATAAATAAATAAAAGGAATCCCAGGAGCCTATGAATTTCAAGAGAACACGAGTCATTTGCTGATTGTTTTGCATGAATAAGCCTCAAAGGGAAGAAGAACAATCAAAAGATGTTATAGGCAAGAAAGGAATCTGCAACTGGGCACTGAGCAAATAAAATCTCCCGAGAGAGACATGTCCAAGCTCCAAGGACACGTGTGATGCCCAAGCCTCCCTCTGCACCAGTGGTGGCTGCAGTAGCTCGGGAGCCATGGCCACCAGAGGGCTCAGGGCACACAGGTGCTGGCAGGACTTGGCAGAGCCTGATCCGTGAAGGGACCTGCCAGAGCTAGCTCTGCAGACAGGGGCCCTGAGGACAGGCCCTGCGGCTTGGTTATGTGGAATATTAGACAGCAAGATTATATATATATATATATATACACACACACACACACACACATATATACACACATACATATATATACATACATATATACACACATATATATACACATACATATATATATACACATATATATACACACATACATATATATATATATATATTTTTTTTTTTTTTCAGACAGAGTATCCCTCTGTCACCCAGGCTGGAGTGCAGCGGCGCCATCTCGGCTCACTGCAACCTCTGCCTCCCAGGTTCAAGTGATTCTGCTGCCTCAGCCCCCTGAGTAGCTGGGATTACAGGTGCCTGCCACCATGCCCGGCTAATTTTTGTATTTTTAGTACAGATGGGGTTTCACCATGTTGACCAGGTTGGTCTCACTTCTGACCTCAGGTGATCCACCTGCCTTGGCCTCCCAAAGTGCTGGGATTGCAGGTGTGAGCCACCTCGCCCAGCAAAATATATTTTTTAAAAGCCACAGTGGAACACTGCATTCATCCGTGACAGCATCACTCAGACCGCCGTTACACCAATGTGAACCCTTGCCAAGTCCCTGCGAAAGGAGTCCACTAAGATGGTTTATTCATTCATTTACCCAGCTATCCATTCATTGCTTCTTTAATTCATGTATTTATGGGGCCCTAAGTTTCTGTCAGGCCCAGAGAACAAGACAGGCAAAGGCTCTGCCCTCCCCTCCCGGAACCTGTATCCTGGTGGGATGAGCAAATAAATGAAACGGATGATGATGGAGAGGAGTCGGTGCCCCTAAGGAAACTCAGCAGAGTGTAGTGTAGGCATAGAGGGGGACAGGGGGAAAGCAGTAGTTTAGATGGGACAACCAGGCCTGCAGTCTGTTGGTGAGAAGAGCCAGTGGAAGAACCTTCCAGACTGAGGCAAGAGAGAGATTGAGGACCTGAGGCTGGCATAGGCACACAGCCATAAGAAGAGCAGCCAGTGAGGATGCACCAGTCAGGGACGCTGGTGGCGGGGGGCAGGGGAGCCCCACCACCTGTGAAGTCTAAACTTCTTCTCTTGGTTAGATGAGAAGCCACGTGAGCATTTCAAGCCAAGGAGTGACGTGCTCTGATTTTCATTTTAAAAGCATCCCCCCGTGGCCTTGGGAAGACAGGAGCTGGGGTAAGGAGGAGGTAGGAGACAGTGACAACCAAGGCAGGTCAAGCCAGGCAGGGTGGCAGAGAGTGAGATCACTGTCATGAAGGACGAACCCTGGGTTCGGGAGGCTGTAATGAGACCGGAAACGCCAGGCAGAGAGACTGACGTGAGCAACGGCTGGAGTCCACCTGGAGATGCCCATTAGCGTCGCACTGAAGTCTGGAGGTCCCTGCCAGAAATTCGGATGGAGATGGCAGGTCGGCAGTCTAGAGGCAGAAGGGAAGTCTGGCTGGAGATGTAAATTCCGGAGTCATCAGCCCAGGATGGATTTTAAAACCACTGGACTGGACAAGGTGACCAGGGAGAGTGAAGGAGGGCACAGCCAAGCCCGTAGTCCAGCCGCCTGCAGAGGCCAGTGGGTGGGGTGAGCCTGGACTGAGAAGGATCTGCCGGCTAGGTTGAAAGAAAATCAAAAGTTAAAGCCATGGAACCACAAGAGGAAAGTGTTTCTAGAAGGTGAGAGTGAGCAGCTTATGAATGACCAGCACAGTGTCCCCTGCCACGGCAATGGAGGTCCCTGGAGACCTCGCCAGGATAGCCACCGTGGGTTGGCGGGAGTGGAAGTCGGCTTGGGATGAGCTGAGGACCCCGTGGAGGTCAGGATGTGAGGCCGGGAGTGGAACCCCCTCTTTTGAGAAGGTTGCCTGACTCAGAGACACAGAAACGGGTCCAGGGATGGGGGAGATGTGGAGTGAGGGAAGGTTTGCATTTGAGAAAGGAAGTTCAAGAACACACTGGGACATTGTAACACATTTGAACCATCTTCTGATAGAAAGGTGTTGGCCTCCTAATAATGGGAGGTCAGGGCCAGGTCCTTGGGCATAGAGAGAGGGTCCGGAGAATGCTGCAGACCCCTGCCCACTGCCCACGGTCTCCGCTCCCTGCACCTGCCTCTGATGGTGCAGCTCTGATTCCGTGTCTCTCCTCATTGCAGATTTATGAAGGTGCCTACCATGTTCTCCACAAGGAGCTTCCTGAAGTCACCAACTCCGTCTTCCATGAAATAAACATGTGGGTCTCTCAAAGGACAGCCACGGCAGGAACTGCGTCCCCACCCTGAATGCATTGGCCGGTGCCCGGCTCATGGTCTGGGGGATGCAGGCAGGGGAAGGGCAGAGATGGCTTCTCAGATATGGCTTGCAAAAAAAAAAAAAAATCAGAAATTGGAGAAATCCTTAGCACAATTTTCTTAAAAATAACAGACATTTTTGTTATACATTAGGCTATCAGACACTGGACCTACCTTAATGGTTAGACACTTTATGCAAAAAAAGAGAAAGGTCCCAGGTGATTTTCCACAAAGAATGTGCTAAAATGTCCACTGAAAACAAAGCCAAGCCTCTGCCCCGCCTCTCCCAGCTCCCACAAGGGTTCCAGGAATTCCTGGTGTTCCCAGGACACCAGACTGCAATAACTGGAGGCGCCTCCTTCCTGCCCACCCTTCGCTCACGCCCCAGCGCCCTCTCTGACCAGCCTCCGCTTGGTGGCCTTCCTCTGGCCGTGTGATGAGGTGGTTGCTGTCTCCATAGGGGCCAGCTCCCCAGGGCAGACTCACGTGCCCCTCTGAGGCTCAGAAAATGCCCAGCCCTTCCTCAAAATGAGCAGCCACCCATGACTTTGTGGGCTCCTTGTTAGCCTGAGACCAGGCTTTGCAGAGGGGCGGGAGGTGAGGCTTAGCCCAGAAGGAGAACTGAGCAGGAAACCAAGGCTCTTCTCTGTCCTCTGCCCTTCCCCTCCTGCCAGGGGGAGGCTCAGGTTGGCCCCGGAGTGCTGCCTGTACTCACAAAGGCTGCCTTTCCTCTAGAGTCACTAATTTTACCTGATGCTATGAGAGAATCATATTGAAGATGAAATGTCTAATATATAATGTATATTTTAAAGCAGAGACTATTTTGGTGGATAGGTGGGAGGGAGCAAGGGGAGTTTGAGGGAATCAGAGCTTGATGCTACTGTACAGAACTGGACAGGTTGGGCCGGCAATGGTGGGGCCAGAGGGCTCTGTGCTCCAGGAGCTAAGCCAGCAGCCCCCGAGAGGGGACTTGGCTGGGCCTTTCCTATGGGCAAGGCCCAGTGCTCTTCCTGTCCACCAGGGACCATGGAGCAGTGGCAGCCTATGGGGCTATGATCCCTAGGCCTGGGCCTGGGCCTGCCTATGGCCCAGAGCTACCCTGGGAGTGTCAGTGCTAGCAGCACAGCTACCTCTGGTGGCAGGAGAAGAGAGGCCCAGCACAGCAGCAGGCCAGACCTTCCTGTCCAGGTCTATATGGAGCACTCGGTGACCCAGAGCAGGGACTGGAGGCACCCCCAGCCCTGCCCCAGGCCACAGCAGGACAGGCCAGGACAGGCCTCACCCAAGGCCAAGGCTGGCATCAGCCAATCATTCGGAGCCGAGGCCCTGGGCCTAGCCTGCCCTTCTCAGGTGCCAATACCACCCCAGCCCTGCCCTTGGCCTCACTTTTTCCCAGCAATAAGTGCGGTTCACCACCCGCCTCGGGAATACTTTCCCCTTCTAAATGGGACTTGCTGTTAACTCAGGAGGCTCCTTAGTGCAAATATGACCCTGGTCAGGGCTTTGCCACCGTTGAAGCCCCGCAGAAGGTGCAATCTAGGGGTTCTGGGGCCACGGAGGAGGAGGCCACTTCCCACCAGGACCCCCAACATGAAGTCTAGGCCTCAGGGGCTCCCGCCCTTCTTCCTCCAGCAGCGGGAACTGCCACTGCTCTCCCAGGCCCTGTTGTGGAGGCTAACCTTGGTTCCTGGAGAGTGTGCCCCTCCACCCTCCCTCCAGCAGCCCTGATCACACCATGAGAGCCAGGAACGGGTCACCCTGCTGAAGATCACTCTGTGCCCTGGGGGAGGAGCCAAGCCCTTACCCCACAAGGGGCAGGTGGGGGCTTGGTTGCTGACCCGGCCCAAGTCCCCACAGAGCACCTTCTGTAGCTCCAGCTTGTCTCCCTGGCTTCTCTTTGAAGGAGAAAAATGTAAAATATGCACTGAGAAAGCCAGCCCCGCCTGCTCAGTCAGCCCCGGCAGCAGGGCAGCCATGGGAACTCAGGAAAAGCAGGAACCCTTTCCAAAAGCCCAGAGATGCCCTGGGCTCAGATCTGTAATTCTCCCAGGAGCTGTGATAGAGCAGGCCACACAAAGTCCCTACGCCTCCCTGCCGCCTCCCCCAGATGCATGTGATGGCATCACCATTCCCCAAATTGAATATCGGCATGCGGCCTGACCAGGGACTCTTTAGATGCATGAATTTATTTATATGAAGGCTCTCACAGAGACACACACAGCACTTCAGTAGCATTTGCATTCCTGGTTAAAGAATCACCAATATTTAAAATAAAAACTTTCCTGAAATTGGGACTGTCATGTTATCCAGAAGGGCTGGTACATCTGCCCACCATGTCCCCCTGCTGGGTCAGGAGCCAACACAGGACCCTGCGTGTGAGCGTGCCTGACATCTCACGCACGGCCACTCCAGAGCCGGTCCCTGTCCTTGGAAAGCTGTGAAGCCTTGCGTTGAGTTCCTTCTCGATACTGACGGCTCCGTGCTGACATTCTGAGCTCTGGAGTCACACCAGCGCAGGGGCTTGGAGGAACTGAGGTTTGGAAGGGATGCCAGGTCTCGCACAGCTTGGCCTCGAGAAGGTGAGAGGAAGGCAAAGGCCAGGGAGGGGACCCAGAGAGGCCTGGCACACAAGGCCCAAGCACCACCGTCAACACAGCCCAGTCCATACAGAAATGGGTTTCATGCCTGAAAAGCTTTTTACAGAAAGATGCCGCCTGTAGCCGGTGACAGCCGCAATCCTACAGGCCTCAGTTCCTTGCAGAGGCGAGGGGTAGAGAGTCAGCCTCCCTCCCTTCCAGCAGCGACCCAGCTTCCCTCCACTTCCAGGTGGTGCTGGGCTCACCGAGGGAGCACTGGTGGGTGCTCTGAAAACCCACAGGATCCCACCTCCAGGCCCACCTGGGTCCCATCTCACTCTCTTCTTCTTTCACCAATTGCTAACATAGACCTTGTTGGGATCACGATGGCTTCACAAGCCAGCTGTTGGGTTTGCTATGTCACTGTGGCTCAGTCACATCCCTGCGTGTATACTGTCTGCGGGGCACATATGTATCCATTTAGAGCTAAAGGAATCAGTGTACACTACAGCTAATCCTAATAAATCCGATGTTTTCGGAATGGCGTCTGTCATCCATCACAGTAGCCTCTGACCCTGGATGGCAATCTTCCTTGCTGAGAGCACAGCAGGCCCTTTTTTAGACAGGCTGATCCCTGCCTGAGCCATGCCTGTCACCTGATACCAACTCCAGCAGTGCTTCCCAGCCTCCATCAGCGTGTGTGGAGTTTATCTTCTCCCATCCACGCTTGGAGCAGATTTCTAAACACACACATCCTCTCGCAGACCCTGCCCTGCCACTGGGGAGGACGGAGCCCAGGCCACCCTCCCCGCGCCAGCTTCGGGTGGCTTGTGCTTTCTCCAGGGCCCCATATAGATGCCAAACCCATCCCCACACAAGCTGGGCTCTGTCCGGACTCAGCCCTCCCTCCTCAGCATAGGGAACCCGGCCTCCTGCTGCTGGGCATCCTCCAGCCCCTCTCCATTCTATACCCACACGTGGCCCAGCCACTCTCCTCCTAAGTGTGGCCAGGATTATGTGGCTTCCTTCCAGCTGCACGGCTGTCACCAGCGTCTGAGGGACGGCGGCAGCAGCCTCCTTGGCAGACCCCGCTTTCTCTCCTGCACCCAGTCTGTTTCCACACGGAGGCGAGAGGGCTGTTAAAGTATGAGTCAGACTGTGGCCCTTCTCTGCTTAACATCCTCCAGTGACTACCATCTCACCTAAATAAAGGCCACAGTTCTTGCTGAGGCCTACAAGTGCTGGGCCATTGGCCTCCTTGCCTCCCCTCTCCCCATCCTCCACATCCACTCAGTCCTCACCATGCCAGCCTCCTCACGGGTTGTCTTCTCAGTGAGGCCCTCCCCCAGGTGCTGCCCTGCCTTCTCCTCCTCCAGCACACTTGTTGACATCTGACATGACAGATCTTCTGCTTGTCTGCTTGGTAGCACTCTGTCCCCTCCCATGTGAGCTGCAAAAGGGCATATCCCTGCACTACACCTCTGCCTGCTTCCCAGAGGGTCCCTGGAAAGGCCTGCCTGATAGGGCAGGGAGGGAAGGAGTGGGTGAGTGAGTGAATGAATGAGTGAGTGATGGAATGATGTGTTCTCTTTATCCTCTCTCTCAGGAGGAGCCAAACCCCCATCCCATGCAGGGCAGGTGAAGGCTCAGGTGCTGAGCCCAGGTCCCCACAGAGAGCGCCTACCATAGCCCCATATTATCCCTCTGGTTTCTCTTTGAAGGAGAAAAACGTAAAAAGTGCACTGACATGAGTGAGTGAGGGACTGTGCAAGTGAGTGAATGAATGAGTGAGAAAACGAATGCATGAGGGATTGAATGAGTGAGGAAATGAGTGAGTGAATGAATGAGCAAGGGAATGAATGAGTGAATAAGTGAGTGAATGAATGAGGGAATAAGTGAGTGAGGGAATGAGTGAGGGAGTGAATGAATGAGCAAGGGAATGAATGAGGAAATTAGTGAATGAATGACTGAGGAAATGAGTGAGTGAGAAGAATGAGTAAGTGAATGAGGGGATGAATGAATGAAGGAATAAGTGGTGAGGGAATGAGAATGGATGAATGAGAAAAGGAGTGAATGAATGAGGGAAATGAATGAGGGAAGGAATTAATGAATGAAGGAATGAGTGAGAATGAGTGAATGGGGATGAATGAAGGAATGAGTGATGAGGGAGTGAGAATGGATGAGTGTGGGTATGAATGAGTGAGTGAGATCATGAGTGAATGAGGGGATGAATGAATGAACAAGAGTGAGGGAATGAGTGAGAAAATGAATGAGGGAATGAGTGAGAGAATGGATGAATGAGGGGATGAATGAATGAACAAGAGTGAGGGAATGAGTGAGAAAATGAATGAGGGAATGAGAGAATGGATGAATGAGGGAATGAGTGATGAGTGAATGAATGAGGGAATGAGTGAGTGAGGAAATGAGTGAATGAATGAAAGCGAATGAGGGGATGAATTGAGGGAATGAGTGGGTGAGGAAATGACTGATGAATGACCGAGAGAATGAATGAGTGAGGGAATGAATAAGTGAAGAAATAGAATAAATAAGTGAATGAGTGAGGGGATGAATAAATGAGGGAATGGGTGAGTGAGGGAATGTGTGATGAGGGAATGGATGGATGAGGAAATGAGTGAGAGAATGAAGGAATGAGTGAACGAATGAGTGAGAGAATGGATGAGTAAGGAAATGAGTGAGTGAATGAATGAATGAGTGAGAGAATGGATGAGTGAGGAAATGAGTGAATGAATGGATGAGTGAAGGGATGAATGAATGAGGGAATGAGTGAGTGAATGAATGGATGAGTGAATGAGTGGGGGGATGAATAAATGAGAGAATGAGTGAGTGAATGAGTGAGGGGATGAATGAATGAAGGAATGAGTGGTGAGGGAATCAGAATGGATAAGTTAGGGAATGAATGAGGAAAGGAGTGAGAAAATGAATGAGGGAGGAAATTAATGAATGAATGACTGAGGAAATGAGAGAATGAATGAAGGAATGAGTGATGAGGGAATGAGTGAGAATGGATGAGGGAATGAGTGAGAGCATGAGTGAACAAGGGGATGAATGAATGAAGGAACAAGAGTGAGGGAATGAGAGAAAATGAATGAGTGAGTGAGGGAATGAGTGACAAGTGAATGAATGAGGGATGAGTGAGTGAGGAAATGGGTGAATGAATGAAAATGAATGAGGGGATGAACTGAGGAAATGAGTGGGTGAGGAAATGAGTGATGAATGAGAGAATGGATGAGTAAGGGAATGAATGAGCAAGTGAAGACATGAGAGAATAAATGGGTGAATGAGTGAGGGGATGAATAAATGAGGGAATGAGTGAGGGAATGTGTGATGAGGGAATGGATGGGTGAGGAAATGAGTGAGAGAATGAATGAATTGGTGAATGAGTGAGAGAATGGATGAGTGAGGAAATGAGTGAAAGAATGAGTGAATGAGTGAGGCAATGAATAAATGAGAGAATTAGTGAGAGAATGAATGGATGAGTGAATGAGTGAGGGGATGAATAAATAAGTGAGAATTGAGAGAATGAATGAATGAGAATGAATGAGGGGATGAATGAATGAGGGAATGAGTGAGCCTGGGAATGTGTGATGAGGGAATGAATGAGAGGAAATAAGTAAGAGAATGATGAATTAGTGAATGAGTGAGAGGATGAATAAATGAGAGAATGAGTGAGAGAGAATGAATGAGGGAATGAGTGAGGGGATGAAAGAATGAGAGGATGGATGAGTCCATGAGTGAGGGGATGAATAAATGAGGAAATGAGTGAGCGAGAGAATGGTTGAGTGAGGGAGTGATGAAGGAATGAATGAGTGGCCAAGGGAGGGAGAGAGGGATGGAAGGAGGGAGGAAGGAGGCAGGAAGGCTTTATCTGAGCCAGGCACTGAGCTGGGAACTGGGTGTGGAAGCAGGGTTGGCCTCGCAGCCTGGCCACCCATGCAGAGGCCCAGACCCCACCCTAGAAGGTCTGTGCGTTTGGATGAGTGCTCTACTGTTGCTCTCTGGAAATTCTTAATGCTCTTTGAGCAAGGTCCCCACATGCTGTTTTGCACTGGACCCTGCAAACCACTCAGGCCCTGGGGGGGTGGCACCTGGCCTCTGTGCAGCAGGTCCCCCAAAGGTGTGCAGACCTGAAGGACAGCCCATTCTCTCCAGGTCCTCATGCTCTACTTATGGCCAACCAAATTCTGCCCGGAACTTCACTGTATCAAACCTAGAGCCAACAATGTTTGCATTTGTTGGCTTTTCCAGCCTCCTCCATGAACACTCAGGCTCATCACAAGCCCCTTACTGGGCACCTGTGATGCTCCAGGCACGGTGTCCAGCGCTGGGAGGAACAGTGACCAGGGCAGAACAAGGTGGGCCGCCCTCACAGAACGAGGACCCCGGGCGACATGGACTCCCACCCCAGAGCCTAACAGCGATGGGCACCCAGTGTCCGCCAGCACAGCCTGGGGCCAGCACAGCCCTCCAGAAGCCAAAGGTGAGCAGGAGCGGGCCGGGGTTGGGGGCACAGCAGAGGGGTCTGCGGGGGAGTTTTCGAGGTGCAGAGAGCTCAGGGTGGCCCCAAAACTGAGAGACTCTCAGGATGGCTGGAGCACAGGGGTGAAGGGCATGTTCATTCGGGGCCCTGCAGGAAACAGCTGCACCTAACCAAGGGTGGTGTCACTAAAGGGGTCAGCAGCAGATGATGCAGCGTCCAAGACCAGCCACAGCAGGGAGCAGACCCTCAGAGCAGCAGTTGCTGCGGGAGAGGACCACCTGTCGGTTGGGGGCTTTAGGTAGAGGGTTGCCCAGCCCCACCTTCACTCTTCTTCCTCTTCTGGTGGGTCAACAAGCCATCCCTATACTACCTTTCCTGTGCAAAATGGAGTTTATTTCCTTTCCATCATTGCTCATTTTGTCATTGTCCAATTGATTTTTCTTTTTTTTTTTTCTTTTTTGTTTTTTTCTGAGACAGCGTCTCACTCTGTTGCCCAGGCTGGAGTGCAGTGGTGCAGTCACAGCTCACTGCAGCCTCAACCTCCTGGGTTCAAGCTACCTTCCCACCTCAGCCTCTAGAGTAGCTGGGACTACAGGCTCGCGCCACCACACCCGGCTAATTTTTTATTTTTTGGAAAGACAGAGTCTCAGTGTGCTGCCCAGGCTGGTCTCAAACTCCTGGGCTCAGACCATCCTCCTGCCTCAGCCTCCCAAAGTGCTGGAATTACAGGCGTGAACCACCAGTCTATTTTTCTGTCTGTTAAAAATTTGTGGGTATCTTGAGTTGGGAGAGAATACATATAATTTTTCCAATAACACATGATGAAAATATTTTTCATTCAACAATAAAATTTTTTTTCACCTGGGAGTGGGAATGAATTAAAGAGATAAACATGTTTTGTTTTATTTTTAATTTTAAAGGTAGCACAGCTACATTACAGAAACTAAACAGAAATCAGATCAAATATCCCCAGCTCTCACGCAGCAACTCTTCCTCTGGTTTAGGGATGATGGAGGAGTCTCAAACCCAGGGCCTCTGTGTCAAAATGTGTCTTCTATTAGTCTATTTTAACATTTGTCAGAGTAGAGCACACTTCTGAATTTAAATCAACCCAATTTTAGAACCAAGTATTAGACACTAAATTTCAAATTCCATGGTTGTAGTTCACTACTCCTGTGTGGCTGTCTGTGCTACAGGTTTCTCACATAAGCCTGGGGAGCACCCCCTAGTGCCTGAATGTCCTCCACCTTTTCCTTGTGGACACAGAAGCTTCACTGACCACCCTCGTAGTTACAGGAAGCTCTGCGCATCCATGCTCTCTGTTCCTTCCCCAATTGCTGCTCGCTGCGGCTGCTGGCAATGCTTCCTGTTGATTTGCAATACCACATTGGACACCTTCCTACATAAGTGTTTCCCCATCGCGCTGTCTTCTCTGCCTGAGGCTAAAGTGAGGAATGGGCCGGGTGCAGTGGCTCATGCCTGTAATCCCAGCACTTTGGGAGGCTGAGGCGGGCGGATCACTTGAGGTCAGGAGTTCGAGACCACCCTGGCCAGCATGGTGAAACAATGTCTCTACTAAAAATATGAAAATTAGCTGGGCATGGTGGCGGGCGCCTGTAGCCCCAGCTACTCTGGAGGCTGAGGCACGAGAATCATTTGAACCTGGGAGATGAAGGTTGCAGTGAGCCGAGATCACACCACTGTATTCCAGCCTGGGTAACAGGGCTAGACTCCGTCTCAAAAAAATAAAATAATAAAATAAAATAAAGTGAGAAATGGTGTGGTGTGGCTGGGGAATGCTGCCCCAACAACCACACAGCCTAGTTCCTGAGGGGTGGCAGTTCTCAGACTGCAGCTCTCCCTGAACAGGTGCCATAGCTGGTACACCTGGCTGTATCTGCTGTATCGGTGAACCACTAAAATACCAACTCCAGATAATTTTTCCTTAAACTGCCCTCTTACTAGGGTTTTATTTAAAATTTGTTCAAGATTGGAAACTTTATGATTTCAAATAATAACATCTGTAAAAAAAGGTTTCATGTAGTAGCTCATTTTCTCCCCTAATGCATATGAAAAGAAATGCATAGGAATTAAAATTTTTTATTTAAATATTTAAATCTCTCTTGGCACACCAGGATTTGTGTGTGCTCTGAGGTGAGACCTGCTGGTGTTAGGCCACTAGCCTGGCCTCACTCTTCCCTTCCTGTGTGCCCCAGGGCAACCAGAGTGAGCCCCTGTCACTCCCGTGCTCCCACCTCCCACCCACCAGGTGGACTCAGCCTTTTTTTTAACACACCAGGCTCAGGATAGGTCAAACACTAGGTAAGAGGGAGTTGCCATAATCACCTCCAATTTGTGGGCAGGCAAACAGGCAGAGCGGTGGCCAGCAGTGAAAGGCAGAGCCACGGTGGGGGTTGGTCCTCTGGCTGCAGCTCAGCTCTGGCAATGCGCAGACCCCTGCCAGCCCATCCCATCTCAGGCTGTTTTCAGGATCCCAGGCCCTTGCACAAACTACAATCTCCACCCACAGGCCCTACCCAGGACACCTCCCCAACACACTCATCACCTCCTGCAGGCTGCACCATGACTTGTCCCAGCTGATCCCTCACTAGTGGTCACTTCAGACCTACAACTTCCCTCATGTGATGACCAACATGCCAGTGCAACATGGCTGAAAATGCACTGGGGAGGAAGAAGGAAAAAAATCCAAAAATACCATAGTAAAAAGGCATGAAGAGGCCGGGCATGGTGGTTCACACCTGTAATCCCAGCACTTTGTGGGGCCAAGGCAGGCGGATCACCTGAGGTTAGGAGTTCAAGCTCAGCCTGGCCAACAGGGCGAAACCCTGTGTCCACTAAAAATACAAAAATTAGCCGGGCATGGTGGCGTGCACCTGTAATCCCAGCTATTCAGGAGGCTGAGCAGAATTGCTTGAACTCGGGAGGTGGAGGTTGCAGTGAGCCAAGCAAGATCGCACCACTGCACTCCAGCCTGGGCGACAGAGCGAGAATCTGTCTGAAAAGAAAAAAAAAAAAAAAAAAAAAGCATGAACAGCTGTGAAATAACTGCAGGGAGGGTGGAGACACCGGATATTAGAAGCCCTGTGAAAGAACCAGCCTTCCTTTCCTCCCCCAGGGCCATGACACGACACTGAGTTTAACCAGGTTAGAAGGCAGAGGCCTGGGGGGGGGGGGGGGGCGTCCACAGGCCTGCAGCTCATCGTGAGAAACCCCCTTGGGGCTCAAATACCCCAAAATGAAAACCCAAGCAACAACCTCAGAAGCAGGAGCTTCTCTCTGAACTTTTGCCCCCTTCTCTCAGTCTCATCATCCCGAGGCTAGCCACAGAAACTAGAATCCCTCTTCCCCTAGACAGGCCCTAGAAACCAGAGCCCCCTTTCCCCAAAGCCAGCCATAAAACCTAAAAACAGGACTCTCACTTTCCCTCTGCCGTATCTGTGTAAAAACTGGCCATAAAGTAATCATCTGATCCACCTTGTTTGACTATAGGTCATAAGACCCCCATTCCAGAGGGTCCTGCCCCACACCCAGAAGGCAGGCAGGCAGGCTGCTCAGAGAGACCAAGAAGAATCTAGACAGGCCTGGCTGCGTTTCCCTGTTCAGTCAGCATAGGATCCTGCACTTTTTGCCAATCCCATTTCTACTCGGCTGGCCACACTTTGCTGAGCCTAAGCCTAACAATGGACAGCTTCCCATCTTTGGGTCTTCATTCTGAAGACGCCCATGTCTACATGCTAAATAAATTTGCGTGTCTTTTCTCCTGTTACTCTGCCTTTTGCAAGTTAATTTTTCAGTGAGCCTTCAGAGGGCCAAGAAGAAAGGTCTCCCTTGGCCCCTGCAGCTTACCTTCCCATAATAAGGTAGCAGCCCCTGCAGGAAGGGCCACAAGGTCCTCCCTGGGGAAAAGACTGGCACTGGGCTGAGAGAAAATGGTCATTTTGGTCCTGGCCCTCTCCTAGAATGAGGCCCACCACAACCAGCATCCATGGAGACAGGGAGGCAGGGAGCCAGGATGGGCCCAGGCCACACTGGGGTCAGTGGCAGATCTCTAGGTCTGCTCAGCCAGGTACCCTGGCCCTTGGGCTCTGGGCCAGCCTCTGCTGGGAGCCCCCAACTCTAGAGCTTCTTTCCTTGGTCACACCAGCTCCACTGGCTCCAGAAGGCCCCACCCTTCCCAAGCTGTACCCCAGGACACAGGCTCATGCTCCCACGGTGCCTTCAAGCTTTATTGCCACACACACTCCCCCAGCCCTTCCTGAATGGCCCTGTGCATGGGAACACCAGCTTAGAGAAGCAATTCAGGGCTAGGCAAGGGCCAGAGGACTGGATTTGGGACTGGGGTGGGTAGGGGGGATCTGGAGAAGGAAAGTGCTAAGACCAAAGCCCACCCCCACCCCAGGTTTCCCTGAGTGGTGCCCACCCCCAGGGTCTTGGGGGCTGGCTTGTGCATTGGGGGGAGGGGGCTCATCCCAAATGGATCCTCCCCTGGGGTCTCCAGGCTCATGGAGGGAAGAGAAGCCCCACTGAGCCCCTTGCACCCCCCATGAAGCCCTCAATGTGCAGGGAGCAGGAAGAAGAGCTGCACACAAACGCATACACATGCTTGTCTCCAAGAGAGCTCCTGGCCCCTGGGGCTGCCCAGCCAGGGGCTCAACAGTCCAGACCGATGGACATGAGCAGGTCCTCGAGTGCCCGCAGACGCTGCTGCGCCTCCTCTATGGCGCTGTAGGTCTGCACCGTGCTGGCCACGTGGAAGCGGATGTCGTCCACCAGCGGGATAGAGTCCGTCTCCTGCCGGGCTGCCACAGCCGCTGCCTCCTCCTTCACCGCCTCCACGAAGTCCTCCCGCTCCACCAGCTATGAGCGGGAAGGGCCAGCTCAGTGGAGGGGTGCCCGCCCTCTCACCCCTCCTTCCCACCCACTGCAGCCCACTGGCCCACCTTCTCAATGACCTTGGCCATGTACTCAGTGCACTGGTCCTCAAGCCGCGCCAGGCGGAAGAGCTTGGCCACGCGCCACACACCCACCACAGTGTCCTCGTCTAGCACCTGAGCCAGGCTGCGGCCGCACAGCCTCTTCAGGCCTGGCAGCAGGTACATGTCGGCGACGCTCAGCACATCATAGGCTGCCTCGGGGGACAGCTGCAGTGAAGACAGGGATGATGGTGCCCCCCGAGGTCACCAAGGGCTCCCAGGGCACAACAGCCAAGGCTAGGGCCTGCGGTGGTTGGGGGGCACTGGCGGGAAGGCTTCCAGTGGGAGTAGGAGCTCCCTGCGCATGTATGGGGTTGGGGGTCGGGGGGCTGGCCCAGATTCCCACAGGGATCTGCAGGACTGCTAGGGGGCAGAAGACTCGGGGGTTCTCCCATGCCCTGAGCAGGCTGGCAGGGCAGGCGGGAGGCAGGGCTCTCGCAGGAGGCAGGGCCCTCGCAGGAGCCAGGGTCTGAGCTCCGAGTTACACAGACCTGGGTCTGACACTTCTAGCTGTGGGGCCCTGGGCAAGTCACTGCACCTCCCTGTGCCTCTAGTTCCCAGTCCATGAGGTATAGATAACCATGCCTACCTGCGGGGGCTGTCAGAATGGAGGGACAGAGGCAGCTAGTCAAGACCCATGCAGGGACCCTGCCAGGGATGGGAGACTATCTACCAGCTCCCTCCCTCTCAAGAGGCTGTGGGGACACAGAGCCCACCTACAGGTACATCCTGTGCTAGACAAGACTGAAGCCCTCAGATTCAGGCCAGAGCCTGGGTGGCACAGGGAGCAAGCTGCAGACAGAGACAAGGGGAGCTCTGCGACCACATTACAGGCCACGTGCCATGTGCCATGCCACCTCCTTTACCTGGGTAACCCATGCATCTGCACAAGGCCTTAGGAAACGACGACGAGCGCTATCCCCATGTTCTAGAGGCACAGAGCAGTTAAGTAACTGGCCCAAGATCACAAAGCTCACCCAGTGTCACACAGCTCAACCAGTATCAACCCAGGTTAGGAGCCCAAGCCACACTCTGAGACAAGGTGCCCTTGGGGTGGTGAGGCTCCTTGAAGAGGGAGCTTCTCCAGGGTGGGCAAAGGTAACCCCTGCTACAGGGGCCAGAGAGCTGGGCTGAGCTGCAGGAGATGCCCAGTAGAGGGGGTGGGAAAGATGGAGGCTGAGGGGCTGTCAGGCCGCGGGGAGGGATGGACAAGGGAGCTGCCACTGGAGATAGAGCAGCAGTAGGGACTGCCCTCTGTCTCCCAGCATGCTTCCTCCCCTTCCCCCACAAAACAGGGCCCTGGCCACAGAATGACTTTCCAAGCCTCCCTTGTTGGCAGGTAGGCACGAAGTTCTCTCCAGGGGAACATGAGAAGTGGTGCAATTTCCGGTGGCTTCTACAAAAACAGCATTGCTTGCCTTGCCTTCCTCTTCCTCCTAGAGCATGAGTTTGCCTAGGACCCAATCTCCATGGCCAAAGGCGATGCCCCAGGCAGGATGGGTAAGCTACGGCCTGTGGACCAAATCCAGCCTGTTTGTGCAAGTAAAGTTTTATTGGAATGCAGCCTCACCCACTCATCTCTGTACTGTCTCTGGCTACCTTTGCGCTACAGAGTTCAGTAGCTACAACAGGGCCATATGGCCCACAGAACCTGAAACACTCACCTTTAGAGAAAAGGTTTTTGACCTTCACCCTTAGGCATACAGGGGCAAGATGGAGGGATGACCTGATCTTCCGCAAGCCACTTGCCCTGGGGCACCCACCTCAGTCAGAAGTGAAGGAGAAACAAACTCCCCTCTTCTTTAAGCCACCAGATATGGGGATCGCTTTATAGTGCGCGCGCACGCGCACGCACACACACACACTCTCTCTCTCTCACACACCCTGGCAGAGCAAACCTTCAGCACTCTGCTGCTGCCCTGCAGCCTTGGCTTACGGACACCTTGGGACAGCTGGAGACAGAGGCAGGCAGCAAGGGAAGAGGAGACTGGGAACCCAGAACCCCAGGGATCTGCAGCACCACAGAGAGGAGGCTGTCCCCACCCACCCTCCACCCTCCTGCTAGAGAAGCTGAGGATCCCAAGTGGCTGACAAGTGTGGAGTGTCTGTGACACAAGCTCATCACTCATCCTCTCTCTGGAGCCCAACAAGGCTTCCTCTACCTGAAAGAAAAATCCAAAGTCCCACAGCCTTCCCCTCCAGCCTTCTCAAAACGTCAACCATGGGGCCAGCTGGGCCCTTCCACAGACCCCCAGGGCCCTGGCGCTCCCTCTCAGCCCACGGCAGCACAGGTTGTGTGCCATCCCCAGCTCTGCCTGAGCCCCCACCTCAGTGTGGTCGCTGTACATGTAGTAGAGCACGTGAGTGAAGACGTCGGGTGAGATGCCATGCAGGGTGACGGCTGGGGGGCCCCCTGAGGTCGCTGGCTCCTCGCTCTCTCGGAAGTGGTCATCCAGCAGGGCTCGGAAGTAGTCACTGCGGCCACAGAAAAAGGCCTGGGGGAGGCCGGGCTCAGGAAGTGTGAGGGCCAGGGTCTGTCTCCTGAGGAGCTAGACGGGGGCTCAGGGCAACGGGCTGGGGCCAGGGGCAACAGGAGGGCACAGGCACCTTGTGGCAGAGGAAGCTGCAGCCAGCCACTCGGAAGCAGATGTCAGGGCAGCTGTTGAAGCCGTCAGGACAAGGGAAGGGCAGCTCCCAAAGATCACCCTGGGGTACAGAAGAGGTGACCCCATCAGAGCAGTTGTTCACAGAAGTGAACGACTAGGTTCACAAAAGGGAAGTAACTGGTCCAGGGCCACACAAGGAATTGAGCCCAAGTATCTGGGCTGCCTGTCACGGCCTGCCATCCCAAAACGCCCTTCCTGCCCACCAGCCCCGCACTTACTCGGAGCTCGGGGGGCAGGGCACAATCGGCCAGCAGCGCCATGTCCTCCCGGAGGCGGGGGTCTGCAGGTGGGGGCTCGATGGTCAGCACCTTCACACACGTGCCTGGCTTAGACGCCACTACAGGGGAAGAACAACTTCAGGGAGCCAGGCCAGCCCTGCCAGGCCGCACCCATGGCCCCGGGCCCCAAACCCTGCTCGCACCAAACTCAGACACCTTCTCGCACTTGGCCTCCAGGTCGCTGAGCAGGTCCCACAGCTGGCATTGCTTGGCCAGGCGCTCACAGTCACTCACATGCTCTACGCCAATGTCCAGGCGGCCTGGGGGCAGTGGGAAGGATGAGGGCCTGCGGGACCTCAGCTGTCATCAGGCCCACAGAAAAAGGGTGATCCCCTCCCACCTGGCCACCTGGCTGCAGGACTAGGACTCCTGGGCCCACTTGCCACCATGGTTTCCCCATCAAAAGCTGTTCTACAGGCCCCAGGGAACAGATGGGAGGGCTTCAGCATGTGGGTGGGACAAGCTCTTCCTGAGCAGGCACACTAGTCCTCTCTCTTGCAACCCAACCCGAGAGGCAGCTGGAACCACCCTGGGGGGACCATGAAGTGTCTAGAGGTGAAAGGTCAGCCTAGCCACACCTAGGTGTACTGCTGTCCAGAAGGACGGCCCACTCCCTCTCCTCCTACCCTGGACCCAGGGGGTCACCTGTGTACAGGTACTGCAGCAGGGCCCCAAAGGCCACGGGGTTGATCTGTGGGCAGAAAACCAGAAAGTAATGTCAGAGGCAGCCACCCAGCACAACCTCCTGCTGTTCCTGGACAGTTCATGCCCCTCTGCCACCCTGAAGGGACATACCAGTGGGTGCCTGAGAACCACGACACTCTTGCCCTTCCATTTGGTGTCCAGCATGTTCGCAAAGTAGGCACTACGTGCACCCAGGACGCAGCGATGCACCCGGA
The DNA here is from genome assembly GCF_028858775.2 of Pan troglodytes. Lineage (NCBI taxonomy): Eukaryota > Metazoa > Chordata > Mammalia > Primates > Hominidae > Pan > Pan troglodytes. The sequence goes on along the minus strand of NC_086015.1, from coordinate 130,905,804 downwards.
ATGGCTTCCCGTGTACTACAAAGACCACGTCACTGTGGATGCCCTGCTCTAGAAGCCTGGGGAGGGACAAGCCAGGAGGGAGGATACTTGGCACAGCCCCACCCCATTCCTCGGAGCACTCAGAACCCAGTGCAGGCCACAGTCAGAGCAGACTCGCCACACCCACCAGGGCCACCGCACCCCATGCTGCACCCCTCATGTGCCCTGGCTCACCGCTGCAAGAAGTCGTCATAGTAATCCCGCCTCCTGCAGGAAGCCGTGACCTGCTTGTAATCACGTAGAGCCCGGCGGATGGGGTCACTCAGTGCCCCATAGAGGCAGCGCTCACCATCGAAGGTGTTGGCCTCGCAGCGGGCTCCTGGGGGAGGCAGGGCTCACCAGTTAGCAGGGAAGGGGCCTGGGGGAAATTCTAATCTCCCTGTCCCTCCTCCCCACCTTCCCACACATGGGGCTTCGAATCTCTGGTGATGCCTTCCCAAATTACCCTGGGCCCACTCTGACCCCAACACCCTCCCAGTCAAGGGCTAGGCGAATGGGCACGTCTGTGTGCACTCACACAGGCACATACTCACTCACACGGAAGACAGACAACACAGAACGGAGAGCTTGGTGGCTGGGCTTGTCCCACACACTGGAGCACAGCAGTGAACGAGACACAGGTCCTTGTCCTGCTGAACTTATACTCTAGTGAGGCAGGACAATCAACCCACTACCTAACGATGGCAGGGACTATTAAGAAAAACAAGGCTGGGCGTGGCAGCTCACACCTATAATCCAGGCACTTTGCGAGACCAAGGTAGGTGGATCACTTGGGCTCAGGAGTTTGAGACCAACCTGGGCAACATAGTGAGACCCCATCTCTGCAAAAAAAATACAAAAACTTGCCAGGCGTGGTGGTGCACGCCTGTAGTCTCAGCTATTTGAAGATTTGAAGGGGCTGAGGCAGGAGGATCACTTGAGCCTGGGAGGTTAAGGCTGCAGTGAACCGAGATCACACTACTACACTCCAGCCTGGGTGACAGAGCAAGACTCTGTCTCCAAAAAGAAAAAACCAAATTGGAAGAAGAATGGCACTGAATGAAGGGAAGTCATGAAAGGTCACTCTGTGATGGTGGCGGCTTGCAGAGACCTGAATGAAGGGGGAGTGGGCCATGTGAACGTTTGCGGAACGGCAGTCCATGCAGGAGGAACTGCAGGTGCAAAGGCCCTGGGGCAGGAACAGGGGCATGCATAGCACAGTGGAGCACCAGCGAGGCCAGTGTAGCAGCAAGCAAGCAGCAAGCAAGCAGGGAGAGCCGAAGGAATGAGGCCAGTGGGAGGGCAGACCCTGTGGAGCCTTGGGCATGGCCAGGCAGGCTCACTGTATCCTAGAGGCAATGGGAACTCGCTGGAGGATTTTTAGCCGATCAGATTCATTGTGAAAAGATCAAATTGGCTGCAATGGCAAGAGAGAGGCAGGCACCGTGTCCAGGGAGAAATGCTGATGACTGGGCCCAGGTCGTAGAAGTAGAGATGGGCAGGGTGGACAGAGAAAAGGTTTTAAAGTAGCAATAATAGTACTTGCTGATTCGACTGGGTGGTAAGAGAGGAATCGTGGTGCTTTGCAAATGTGTATCAAGGCCTTTGAATGCACGCACGCATGCATGCACCCACACGCACACATGCATGCACCCACGCACACCCGTGAGCCGGGCTCCCTGCTCTCACCATTGGCCAGAAGGTAGAGTACCAGCTCCTCGTGCCCACACAAGCAGGCATAGTACCTGAAGGGAGGAAGGAAGTACAGGAGGCAGTCCTCAGTGCCGAAGGGGTGCACCAACCCCCACCCTCCCCACCCCTCTCTCCAGCACTCACAAGGGGGTGCTGTCCCACTTGTCCCGCACATTCACCTCCACGTCTCGCTGCTCCAGCAGGTACCTGGGCAGGAAGGAGGTCAGAGCCTGGGTCAGGACGGGTTCATGGTCTGAGAAAGAAGGCCCGTGGAAAGGAACGGAGGGAAAACATCCCTTTTGGTATGGGGAAGCCTCCCCCAGGTGAGGGCAGGTGACAGGCAGACCAGAGCAGGAGAGGCACTCAAGGCAAAGTGCAGGCAAGGATGTGGAGGTGGGGTCGAACAGGCAGACACGGTGTGCTATCAGTGCTGGGGGACGATGGGCTACAGGGACAGAAGCCAGAGCCAGTGCCGAGGCTGGACCTTTGGCCTTTCAGCGTTTGGGAGAGGAGGTGATGGAGCCTTCACTCCCACCAGAGCTCTCTACTGCAGGAAGAAGCTGGCCCTGTTAGAAGCAGGGAGCCCGGGGAAAAGCTGCTGCAGGCCTCCTGATGGTGTGGAGGGCACACAATTCTAGGAGGCAGGAGTCGCGGGATACAGCAACTGATGGGATGCGGAAGGTGAGCGAGGGGAGTCGCCAATGCTAATGTAGCCCCACTGAGGCGGGGGCAGCCCGAAGGAGGCCTCCAGGCTGCACCTGGAAGTGCTGTGAACCCACTCAGCGTTGACACTATGCACTAACTCTTGAGTGGCACGGGATGTCAGGGAGCGGCCCAGGGAGGCTACGGGAGTACAGCAGCCCGGCGCCAGCCCAGGGGAGGTGGAAGCAGTCAGTCAGCACCAGGTCAAGGGGGAGGAAGGGCCAAGAAAAAAGGAGGTCAAACGGGATAGTGGAAGCCCAAGGAGGGGAAGGGCCCCAGAACCCAACTGGGCACCCCTTCCCTCCGCGTCCGGCCCATGGAGGCGGCATCTCAGCGCCAGATTCACTTTAGCTGCGTCAGGAGTTTCCGAATCCTCAGGGACCGGAGGCCGATTATGGGCTCTAGGTGTTCCCCGCGCCAGGTCCAGAGAGCACGAGAGAAAGGGGCCACGTCTGGAGTCCCAGGCCTATACCCGCGCCCTGCGCCCGGGGGGTCTGACGTCCGGGCCCTACCAGGGCGAACAGTGGCCCGCCTTTCTCTCCGCCCACTTCTGCGCCTTCGGGCCTCCGCGGAGCAGTCCCTTCTTACAGGAAGCCCTCCGGGGGTCATTGGCCATCAGTGTCCCCGCCCCAGCGCGCTTCCGCTGGGGGGCTGCGGCGGGGGTCCAGGTGGTCTGCCCCGCGGGGGCGCTCCGAGGGCTGTGAGCCGGCAGAGGCGCCCGCCTCTCCGCGGCCGCCCAGCCGCCCGTCCCAGGGCCCGAGGCGTTCCGAGGGCGGCCACCTCCCGCACCCTCCCCGGGACTGCGGGGTCCTCACCGCACTCGGCCCACATCCCCCTTCCTGCAGCTGGCGAACAGGTCGCTGGTGTCCATGGCGCGGAGGATGGTACCCGAGCCGAACGACCTCGGGCGGCGACGCCGCGCACCCGGCGGATGTAAACACGCTCAGCCCCGCCCCGCCCCGCCCCGCCCCGCCCCGCCCCGCTCCGCTCTGCAGCGGCGTCCGGAGGACCCGCCCGCCCCGGCCTCCCCGCCCCGCGGCCCCGCCCCTGCCCCGGGGTGCCCCGCCCGCCCCGCCCGCCCCGCCCCAACCCCGGAAATAAGAATGAGTCAAGAAGGCAGACGCGCTGGGCCCGGCGTGGTCTCCGGGCGGGTTTAATGGAGTCCCGGGGCGCAGGAAGCGCCGCCCGCCGCCCGCGGGGCCGGGGTTCAGGGGCGGGAAAGCGGGGCCAAGGCGGGCTCTGAGGCCGGCCCCTCGGGCGGGAGTGAGGGAGTTGGTCCGAAGCCGCCGTGTGAAGTCGGGGGAAGCGGGGAGGAGCCCGCGCCGAGGGCCAGGCCACGGGAGCGGCCCGGGGCTGGTGCGGGCTCCGGGCCGTCCGTTTCGGGGTCCACCTCGCTTGGTCCTGGCGGCCCACTCGGCCTGCGCCTCGGCTGCGCTCACAGGTGCGTGTCCTCCTCGAACACGTCCGAGTCCTCGGGGTCCCGCTTGCCCCCCATGAGCGCCCCCCAGCTCCCCGGGCCGTTGAGGGCCCCGCCGCCGTTCAGGCTGGGGTGCTTCTCCTGCATCTCCGACTGGCTGTCGCTGGCCACGTCCAGCGTGGGGTTGTCGTGGCAGCCGTTCTCCACGAAGCGCAGCTCCTCGCCGTGCGACTGAGGCGGGGTGGGGAGAGGCCATGGGCGAGCGAGCCGGCCCCCGGACAGCGCCAGGCCCGCGGCCGTCTGTGCAACCCCACCCAGGGGGTCCCCGCGGCACCCTCCACAGGTGCCAGATCCTTCTTTTCTGTTGCTGCAGCTCAACTCCTTTCTCAAAATAAACCTACTAGTCGTTGGCACTACAAAGCCCCGTGGCCTCCCTGACGTCATCGATCCCCCAACAGCCCCCTAAGAAGACTCCACTTGCGAGGTGGGCAGGGAGCATCGCTAGGGCTCTGCTCGCTTCCTCCTGGGGAGGCCTCCAGGCTGCTGGAGCCTCTCCTTGATCCTTGGGCACCACCAACGCAGGGCCTGCCTCTGGTGAGGTATTCAGGTGCTCAGGCCCTGCAGTGCCTCCGCCGGAAAGGGGCTGGTGGTGCCAGGGAGGGGCCCCCTGGTGGGGCTAGCAGCCCCCTCACTCCCTGCACCTCTGGCACCTGTCCTGGGGCTGGTGCCCTGCAGAGCAGTCAGCAGTGCTAGGCTGACCAGCTGCTTCACCCACGGGACCCTGTGCGCCCAGGAGAGTCACTGCCTCCCCTTGCAGATGAGGACACCTATCGATGGGCACTCTCCTCTCCACTGGCCCCCAGCCCCACCTGTCCCCACACTCACCACGTGCTTGAGCTTGGGCAGCCGGCGCTGCCAGCAGTTGTAGAGCAGGCCAAGCGCAATGATGATGATGCAGATGGCCCCAATGACCACCAGCACCACGAAGAGCGTGCCGTAGTCGCTGCGCACCTGGCTGGCCCGCGCCTGGCAGCTGCTGGTTGTGGAATAGTTCTGGATGCCAATCTAGGGATGGGAGGGGCCAGTTTCCTCAGCTGAGGTCCTGGGGTGCCATGACTCCTCTGGGGTGGTTGCATTGGGCTCGGGTGGGGATGGGGGAGCAGGCTTAGAAGGTGCTGGCACTCCCGGCTCCTGAAGTTCCCTGGGGCCTGGGCTTGCCTCTACCCCATGCCCGTCCCGTTTGCCTCAGTACACCTGGAGGCCTCTCCACCCCATGCCCATGTTCCCAGCCTCCTTCACATCCCACCATAGCTTCTGCCCCAGCCGCTGAGTCTGAGCTCACTGTGGCCCTAGCCCTCCAGTGAGAGTGGACCCATGCTGCTGGACACCATCCAACTAGAGAGAGTGCCCACACCTATCCTAACTAGTTAGAGAGACAAGAGATGTGAGCCCCCCACACATCCTCCACCATACAACTGCTTCCACCTCGGTGGGGAGGGGTGGACCAGTCAGCTTCCTGATGCCAGGGCCGGTGCAGGGAGGGATACTGAGGGCATGCAGGCCACATGGGGGGCCACCCCAGCTGCCCAGCTTCCTCCCTTCCCATGGCGTGTTCACTGCTGGCATGTAGCTGCCTGCATCCCTCCACGCTGCAGGTTGTCATGGTCAGTCCTGCCTTCTCTGGCCAAGGAGATCGGCGCCAGGGGCCAGGCAGGTGCTCTCTCCACAGATCAGCATCTTAGCAGAGAGAAGCAGGAGGGCGAGCACCACCAGGGGCTCCTCAGGTGAGGGATCAGGGCAGTTCCCAGTGCTGAGGCCTAGGTTGCACCAGGCCCCCTTTCTGAGTTCAGGTTGCAGCTCTTCCCCGGTTTCTGTGAACCACCCGTGTATCTCCAGTACTTTTCTCAATTTTTTGTTATCAAGGGTCAGTTTTTCTTGCTAGATTCACCTGAGTATATTTCCAAAGACCCAGCATGACTTTTGGCCAAGTCAGTGTGAATTAAGTGACCAGTAAGGCCAGAATACTCAGGGGCAGCGAAAAGCAGGGGGAGGACTGTATAAAAGGTCAAGGTTAGCCCACACTTCCACCAGCAGCCCCACTGTTCATGGACCCACGATTCCAGAACTGGGAAGGGCCTCAGTGGCCCTCCAGGCAGTAGAGCTGTGTGGTGAAAGGCCCGGGCTCCGGAATCAGGCTTCCTGCAAAGCCTGGCTCTACCGCTTACTGCTGGTGCCATCTCAGACAGGTCACCTAACCTCTCCCGCTTCAGCTCTCATCTTCCATGGGGACACCATCGGTACTCAACAGGTGCCTCACTTAACCCTCACAACCCCATGGGGTGGTGGCGAGGACTGAGGGAGAGAGCCTTGCACACTGTGGTGCTCAGTGGGCATTCGACATGCTCACCAGAAAAGCACCACCACCAGGGCCTCTGCTCCCCTGGCACGCAAGGATGAAGAGGCGGCCAGCATTATACCACTCATCTCTCCTGCCAAAAATGGCAGCACCTTCGGGAGTGGAGAGGGCTGATGACAGGGCACTGGACTCTACAGTGAGCAAAGGCAGTTTTGGTGGAGATGGTGGCTGTCCTCAAGAAGTGAGATGAGGAACAGAAGGACCCCATAGGCAAGGTGGTGTGAGGAGCAGGACTGGGGGACCCTGCCATCCCATCCAAGCTTGTGCGGCAGCTGGGTAGGAGAGGTTGATCGGGATGGGCCAGGCAGCCAGCAGACTGCACTGGGTGGGGGCACCTCCCAAGATGGCAGGGCTGCCTCCTGGCCCCCAGGCGCCGCATCTCACCGCAGCAGGAGCGCAGGGCCTGGCCGTGCAAGCACCAGTAGATTCACACGTCCACGCCAAGTCACATGTCCAGGTCTCCCAGGCTTGCTCTTTTGGTTTCTGGAACCCATCATGCTCGCCCCTCCCACCAGGCAGCATGGTGTCTCTGCCACTGTCTACCCAGAAAACTCCCAGTTAACCCTCATTGCTCCCCACACCCTTCCTCTCTGGGCCCTCTCCTGACTGTCAGCCTCTTAGCACAGCCCCCACACCCCCATGGCCCCTTTCTGCCCCTGGCCATTGCCTGCATTGGACCTTTGGTTGGTAGCATGCACATGCACCGTCTTTCCCACAAAACCATGTCTAAGGAAGGCCTGAAGCAAGGAACCTGCCCAGAGCACGCTCTGTCTTATACTCCTTTGAACCTCACGATGTGGGCAGACTCCTGGGACTTTGAGGAACAGAGACAGGAGGGAGCATATTAGAAGCTAACAGGTCCAGGTCCCTGCACTCTTACCTCCTCCAGGCTCCTGCGGATGTCACCCAGCATGGAAAGGACATCTTGAGTGGGCACCACCCCTGGGGGGTAAGAAACACCACTATCAGTGCGACCATGGCTGAGGTGCGTGCCCCTCCAAGGGCTCTGGCCCCGCTCTCCAACAGCTGGCCTGAGCCTCTGTCTCCCTTCCTGGCTCAAATTGCACACAGATCCTCAAGGCACATGCCTCCCCCTCTCTTAGACATGCTTTCCACTGCATCGATCTGTTAGAACATCGATTTGTATAACACCAGCCAGCCACTTGCGAAGCCCACACACTGCCTTCTGAACACACCCCTTCTCCCCTGCCACACCAGGTACAGTGTCCATTCATCTCCCACCTGTGCTGGACCACACCTGTTCCCCTGCCTCCTGTTCACCATCCTTAATTCTCACACCCTCCTCCTTGTCCCCAGAACCCAAGCTGGTGGGTACACCTTGACCACTAAGCTAAGTAGCTCAAACTACTGTCCTGGAGTTCCAAGTTTCAAAGCCCTTATGCGTGCACTTTTTTCCTGTGACCCTCAGGGGCCGCCTGCCTCCCACTGCCCTCCTGGGCCCTCCCATCACCTGCCCTCGCTCACCCTGCTCGCCCACCAGTGTCATGAGAAGGTGCTGCTCCTTCTCGCTGGGCTTGCTCAGAGAGATGTGCCAGGCCCCGTGGTGGCCACTGCCATGGCGGGGCAGCACCTCTTCCACCAGGGCCAGGAGCTGTGGCCCCCGGTGCTGCCGGAACACCTCCTACAAGGGCAGAAAGAGCCCCCCATGTTCAGTGAAGGAGAGGGGCTCTACTGAGCCCTCTGCCTCTAGGCCCAGCCCCGTACTCACCCTCAACCCTCTGGCTGTTCCCAGAGAGGCAGCTCTGGTCAACTCTGGAGACCCTCTGAGAGCTGCAAGCCAGGGAATGTGGGAACCCCAAGATGTACACCCATTTGTTCACTTACACCAGGTGCTCCTTCCTGCCCTGGCCTCTAGCCATGAGAAAGTCAAGGGGCCTGTCCCAGAGACACATGCAGTTGAGCGGGGCGGGGGCTGGGGACGGACACACACACACACACACACACACACACACACACACACGCAGCCATGTACAGTGACAAGCCCAGAAACTGGGTACACAGAGTGGTAAGGCCTATGGGAGAACTGCTCCCTGTGCCTAGTGCTCAAGTGCATGGTGCTGGGGATGAACACATGGGCGGGTGGGAGTGGTGATGGCCAAAAGAGGTGTGCACCATGTAACTACCAAAAATTGGGGAGGGCCAGAAGTGGCAGAACGCGGCTCTCCTCTCGCCTGTCATCGCAGAGATGCAGCCCCAAGCTGTTGAGTGGGGAAGCCATCTGTGTGCTCTTGTGTAGGCGGTGGAGGCCAGAAGAGCAAACACAGAGATGGGAACCGCAGCCCCTGGAGCTGGGCTGGAACAGAGGGAGGGGTGTGAGGAGACCTTTTCTCATCGTGCACTCGCTTGTATTGTGAGGTTTTCTTGACCATGTGTACGTGTAATTCCACAATTTAAAACAAAAACAAGAGCCTGGCCTTAAACAGAAACTCAACGAATGGCAAGAGCCCAGGCTGGGGCACAGGCCAGAACCCTGCCTCCTGGTTCACATCCTGCCATTTGTCCCTGCCCAGCCCCATCTAGGAAGATACCCTCCTTTGGCCCTGTGGCCACTCCTCACTCCGGCTCCTCCCCAGCAGCCTTCTCCCTCCTGAACATGCACAGTCGCATATTCCCTGCTCGTAGCCTCCACAGCCTGCTGCAGATACCCCTCTCCCAGGTGCTCAGCTCTCTCACAGTGCCCTGCTATGCAGCTGAGAGCCAGCGCCACTGGGAGGCACGAGCATCTCACCAGGCCAGCCCTGCAGGATCCCCTGCCACTCCAAATCTCCCTTCTGCTAGAGCCCAGGCTAATGAGCTGTTTCGTAGTTGTCATGCCAACCTAAAGGCTACCAGAGGGATTGAAATGCTGGGCCTCTGTTCTTTGTTACCATGGCAAATGCCAGGCTCAGGCTCAAGCCTTGGCACTCACTGGTCTAATAGCCAGCCAACTGAGTTTTAAATGTGGGAGAAGATGGGTACCTGGAGATGGCCATAGAGCAGCTAGGAAACCCCTAGTTCTGTGATGGTTCTTACTTTATTCACTGATTGAGTATGGGGGGAGAAGGAGTGCATGCCCACCCCTGCCAGAGCAAGGGTCCATGCACCATGACCCACAGACCCCCGGTTACAAAACAAGCACTCTCCTGCCACATGAAGTGCCTGCCCTCTGTGCTGCGGCTCTGTGCTCTGCTGTGTTTGCACACCCCATGTTTTCCTGGGTACATATGTCTGCCTGGCTTAAGCCCAGAGACCCACAATGTCAGTGTGGGAGGATCTGATGACTGCAGATTTCATACCACTTATTATGTAGACAGGAAAACTGAATGTCCGTGGCAAGGGGGAAAAGCCCTGACTTTGGAATCAAATAAATCTGGGTTCTGGCCAGGTGCACTGGTTCATGTAATCCCAACATTTGGGAGGCCAAGGGAGGTGGATCACTTGGGCCCAGGAGTTCCAACTCCTGCACAGACAACATGGCAAACCCCGTCTCTACAAAAAATGCAAAAAAATTAACCAAGTATGGTGGTGCACATCTGTGGTCCCAGCTCCTTGGGAGGCTGAGGTGGGAGGATCACTTGAGCCTGGGCAGTTGAGGCTGCAGTAAGCTGACACTGTGCCACTGTAATCCAGCCTGGGTGACAAAAATAAATAAATACATTGGTTCAAATCTTGCTTCTGCCATTTGTCAGCTCTCCGTGATGTCAGAAAAAAAAAAAAAAAAAAAAAAAAGAAGTACCTCTCTGAGCCTCAGTTTCCCTATTTAAAAACATGGGCAATGGTCCCGACACCCTACCTTACTGTGAATAAGTAAAGTACTTATTCAATCACAGGTGCTGGGACAACTGGATATCCCAAGGAAAACAAAAAAAGTTCCTTGATTCATACCTGACATCATTTACCAAAACTAATTCCAGATGGACTACAGATCTAAAGTTTGTAGCAGTAAGCACAGGAGGACATCATCCAGTGGTGATGGATTAGAATTGGAAATATTGAATTTGTACTTTTAATATGTGTACATGCATTATACATGATATATGTATATCTATGCCCTAGAGAGAGACAGAAATAAAGATCCATATTGCTCAGTTCTTCTAGAAGGGCCTAGAAGCAGTGACACCCCAGTAGCCATGAGCACACCTGGGGCCCAGATCTTGGTTTCTAAATACCTTTCCTCATTAAAAGGAAGCAGGGCTCCTTGCAGAAATGGCTAAATTGGGGGCTGGGGCAAGGAAAGTCCCATGCAGCCTGGAACATCTTGTAAGCATGTGTGTGGCATGCACTGAGAAACTCTGCAGCCTCAGGCAAAGGACTGGCGCCTCATCACTGTGTCAACGCTGCTTCTTCATCCAGATCTTGATGATCCAGCCCTTTGCATGGAAGCTCTATTTCAGGATTTTCACTAAAGGATGATCCACATATTTCTCCTCCTTGTCCTTGTCCTCTAGCACTTCTCTCTGTTGTGCTAGACAAAGGATCAGATCCTTGCATCTCTACAGTAAGGATTTCTTTTGCCTTCTAGAACTCAAAAACACCACCTCTGGATTTACTGTTTTATCTTTCTTCCTCCTCTCATGTTTCCTTCTTAGACTTCTTTCCAGTTTCTTCTGTGTTACCTGTGACATCTAGGTAAAATAGAAGCCACTGAGCCTGCATCACTTTCTCTAGATCTTGAGGGCTGAACTCCTGGAACTCCTGTAGTTCCATCGTGTAAAACTTTCCACAAGAGACTGCCAGCACTTTTCTCCCTGTCTTTTTCTGAATATGTAGTCTCTGTATAGCCCATCAGTTTTTATGCACATTTATTCCTTTCATTTTTCAAATAAGTCAAGGTCATTAAATGCAAAGAAAGGCCGAGGAACTATTCCAGATTAAAGGAGACTAAAGAGACAAGACAAATAATGTGATGCATGACCATGGATTATATCCCGGCATGGGAGGGAAGAAGGCTATAAAGGACGTTATTGGAACCATGGTGAAATTGAAATAAGGTAGGTAATCAGATAATAGTTTTGTAGCAGTGCTAATTCCTGATTTTGACCATTCCATTGTGGTTATCTAAAAGAATATTCTTGTTCTGAGGAAACACAAACTAATGTATTTGGGGGTAGGGGCAAAAGGAAATAATGTCTTCAACTTTTTCTCAAATGGTTTGAAAAAATTCTAACAAGTGGTGAATCTGGCAAAGAAACTAATAAGTATGTTGATAAAATATAGTAAGCATTGACTTAATAATAATGACTAATGCTCAACATCACCAATCATCAGGGAAAATGCAAATCAAAACCACAATGAGACCATTTAGGTTGGTGCAAAGGTAATTGCGGGTTTTGTCATTACTTTCAATGGCAAAAACCGCAATTACTTTTGCACCAACCAAATACCTCACTTCTCTCAGGATGGCCACTGTTTAAAAAAACAGAAAAGAATAAGTGTTTATGAGGATGTGGAAACACTGGAACCCTAGTGCTGGCGAAAATGTAAAATGGTATACTCATAGCAAAAAACAGTATGGAGATTCCTCAAAAAAATTTAAAATAGAATTACCATATGATCCAGCAACCCCACTTCTGGGTATATACCCAAAATAATTAAAAACAGAGTCTTGAAGATATATTTGCACAGCACATTCCCAGCAGCACTATTCACAATAGCCAAAAGATGGAAGCAATGCAAGTGTCCATGGACAGCTGCATGGATAAATAACATGTGGTATATACATACAATGGAATATTTTTCAGCCTTAAAAAAAAAAAAAAGAAATTTCTGCCACATGCTACCAAATGGATGAACCCTGAGGACATTATGCTGAGTGAAATGAACCAGATGTAAACATGACAAATGCTGTCTAATTCCACTTCTATTAGGTATCCAGAGTAGTCCCATTCATAGAAACCAAAAGGAGAATGGTGGGTGCAAGGAGAATGGTGGGTGCTGCGACTGGGGAACAGGTAGTCATTTAATGGGTACAGAGTTTCAGCTTTGAAAATGAAAAAGGTCTGGGGCTGTGTTCCACAACAATGTGCATATACTTAACACAACTGAACTTATATTTACAAAGGGTGAAATGGAAAATTTTATGTTTTTTACTACAATTAAAAAATTCTACCATAAAAAATAATGATGACTAATTGAGTGGAGGTCACATATTAGAATAACACAGAAGACAAAAACAGGGAAAACAGAATAAAAGCATCTTAATATCTATGTATTGATTGGCAAAAAGATACGAACTTTAGGCTGTATTGTTCAAGTATGCACACCAAAAGTTCAAGGGTCCCAAGTACCCATCTGTGGTCTTCATGTACCATTTCCCAATGAAGGGAATGAGGGCTCCATGTCTGGGGGAGGAAGGTGAGCCTGGAATGTCTTATTATGCCAGAAAGCAAGGAAGCAATCAGACACTTAATAGATTGGTCAAAAGGACTCAGAGGCCAACTCAAAGAGGCTTTCCCTGGCCAAAGATGAGGTATTGAGCATCAGTAAAAATAATAACTGCAATGGATGAAAACACACATCACTTAGGTGAAGATCCATCAGTATAGTGATGGTGGGGGAAACCAACCTTGCTGGGGACTTTTGGATTCAACGCATGCATGTCCCTTCAGTCTTGCCCAGGCCCACTAACAAGAGTAAAGAATTTAAGGCCTAAAACCAGAGACAAAGCAAAACAGAAGAGGAGACAAGAGCAACAAAATCTAGACACTGGAAGCAGATGGTGAGTTAGAATTTCCTAATTTAGCAAACTCTAAAGAGCCAAACCCTAAGCCAAAATGAGGAAAGCTGAGAAGCAGTCAGATGCATACTGATTGACACTCCCCAGATGCCCCGGAATAGGGGCCCTGGTTACCTTTGGAAGAGAGGATGAAAATGCTACTAAAAATATGAGCTGGTCGAAAGTTTGCTTAAGAAACGGCTGGGTCCCTAGTTCTTCCCACAGTGCTGCACAGCCAAGAAATGTCCCTTCTCCCTGGCAGAAGACTGGAAGTTTATTCTTTAAAAAAGATAAAACAGAGGGTCTCTGACCTAGAGAGCATCAGACACAAGTGTGTGTTTTGGGGAGGGAGAAGGTCACTCTGCAAACAGGAAGAGACAGTACATGAATATTGATATTTATGGATACATATTTATAATACTGAAACACCCAGCCCTCTCTCTCCACCCCAGCTCCCAGAACACTGACAATCAACTTGTTATACTTTGAACAGAACAGAAGTTCCCTTTTCAAAGACTCTAATCACCTCAGGAGGAAGGACCTAACAATGCTGCCATTGCAAATTTCTAAGTGATACGGCCCAGCCAGACCACTCTCATGAGAAGCCATAGCTGACAACCCTAGCACTATGCTCAAAGCTTCCAGCCACTTTTTTGATAGAGAGAGCTATGAACAAACTCCACCAGACATGTGTGGAGAGCATGTATATACATGAAAAGGCTGAGACCCAAAACGGAGAAAAGCAACCTATACAGGAAGAAAACAACTCTAAAAAAGACAGAAAGGTTTCAATATCACGGGAGAGGTAAGATGGTGCACACATGAACAAAGTATTCATTTAAATTAAAAAGAGAGGGAAGCAAGAACCAAAGAGCCTTTGGACATTTTAAAATACGAAAGCACTCTGTGTGTAATGTTGATGGCTGCTGGTATATCCCTGGGCCACCAACTGAAGGACTAAGCCTCCTCCCACGCACTGCTTGTCCCCCCAGCCTGCCCTCTGCCCCACCCTGTCCACTGCCTGCAGCCTTTCCCTGCGGTTCGGAGCCTGGCTGGGCACTCACACAGTCTATGTTCTCTGTCATGTTCAGAATGATGTAGTTTTTCCCAGCCAGATTGCTCCAGTCCTTGCAGATCACCTGTGCGAGGAGACAGAAAGCAGGGCGACAGTTACGAAGGCATAGGAAAGGGACAGGGGAGAGAGCCCTGGTCGGAGGCCTTTTGGGAAGCTGGAAGGTGGAGGCCAGTGGAGGCGTATTACAGCGAGGGGGCTGCTGACAGCCTCTGTGAGGCACCATGCCAAGGAGTACAAACTCGAATGTCTTTGGGGACCAAGCAGGGAATGTGTTGAGTGAGAGGAGGAGGCCAGGCATTATTCCCAGGAAGTAGGGGACTATATCAAAGGGGCCAGGCTGCAGAGAGCTTGCCCCACATGCTGGCTTTCAAGGGCAAGTTTATCGTTAATATTCTGGGGCTCCTTTCTTTTCCTTGCGGTGTCAGTGGGTGTGAACACTGACTTGTGCCTGCTATGCACGTGGGTGTCGGTGGGGAGGAGGAGGGTGGTGAGATGGGATGGGGAAAGCACAGGTCAGCCACTAGCTCTAGCTGCTGGTAGAATCAGTGCAGAAGTCTAAGTGTGGGCTGGGCGCGGTAGCTAATGCCTGTAATCCCAGCACTTCAGGAGGCCATAGCGGGTGGATCACTTGAAGTCAGGAGTTCCCGACCAGCCTGGCCAACATGGTGAAACCCTGTCTCCACTAAAAATACAAAAATTAGCCAGGCATGGTGGCACATGCCTGTAATCCCAGCTACTCAGGGGGCTGAGGTACGAGAATTGCTTGAACCTGGGAGGTGGAGGTTGCAGTGAACCGAGATCATGCCCACTTCACTCCAGCCTGGGCGACAGAGTGAGACTCCATCTCGGGAAAAAAAAAACAAAAGATGTCTAAGGGTGGCAATGGTAACACATGAACAAATGAAACCCAGGCCAGGCCACCAAGCTTCTCCAAAGGCCTTTGCACAGAAGTGTGGGGAGAACACCCATTGTTGGCCCTGAGGTTTGCATCCCCACAAGTTCCATGGGGTTCTACGTGCTGTGGAAAGGGCCTCCCTCCTCAACCTGGCAGATCCTGCCCCCATGCCACACCAGCCCTGGGGATGGCCAGGCTCTGTGAAGAAGGTACAGGGTGGTGGCCCGCATGCCCCTCACTTTACCTGCGTAGAATCCCAGGGTATCCTGGATTGAGCTTCAGCTGCCTGCCCTTCTAGGAGCTGCTGGTTGAGATCTTCTTGTCCCAAGGTAGCAGAGGAAGGTGTCAGTTCCATGTCTCCAGGGGCCAGTGGGGAAGAGGCTGAGGTTCTAGAGCCAAGGGGATCTTCATCTGGGTGCTCGGCCCCACTGGGAGCTGTGGTTTGAGGGAATGAAGGCAAGGCCGGCACCTCCTCGTGCTGGCCAGACAAACCAGCTGCTCCCGCAGTGGCTTCCTCGCTTGCTTCCTGAGGAGCCTCGAACTCTACCCCAAGCCCTGCAGCTGGCAGCACTGTGGCCTCTGCCTCTTGGCTGGTGGAGTCCTGGTCCCCCGGAGTCACTGTAGTTGGGGTGACTGACGGCAGCAGCAAGCTGGGCCCCATGCTGCTCTCCACCTCCACACCTGATGAGGCCTGGTCCCCGGAGTCTTCATGCCTGCTTTTGGTGGCCCCTGGGGTCTGGCTGCTGCTGGTGAGAGAAAAGTCACGGACCTGAGGCTTGGCTTCTTCTTGGGATCCATTCACAGGGAGCAGCTCCTCCTCTTCCTCCTCCTCTTGTTTCTCTACCTCTTCCTTCTCCCTCTCCTCTTCTTCCTCTTCCTCTTCTTCCTCCTCTCTGGGAGGCATATGCCAGGGAGGCTCAACCAGATTCATCTTGGGCAAGGGAGAGGGGAGGTTTGGCAGCTCTTGAGCCTGGCTGGTGTCTTCAATGGAACCTGCCTTCTCAGTTAAGTCAGGAAAAACATAATCTAAGGACAGAGATGAAAAGTTCATTCACTTGTTTCATCATTCATTGCTTTACTCAGTATTTACTGGGCAGATGGCATAAAAGAACCACAATACACTGACAGGGCAGGGGTCATCAGGTCATGATGGAGAGGCCAGGGGAGCAGACTGTGGGAGGACACAGGGACAAGGCTAGTCACTGTTTCCTTTATGATGATAAAATAATACAAATTTATCACCAAAACTCAATGAACACAGGAATGTAGAAAGTTTTGTATATTGCATTCCTCCAAAAGAGCCATGAGTAGTTTGAGGTATATATTCTCCACTGTGTTTGTAATGTGCTTGCTTGTCCTCATCTGGGGATTTCACCAAGAAGATCCCACAACAACCCACTAGGAAGGGTCCCCCTACTCCTTTTCTAGTGAGTCGTTATAAGAGTCTTCTTGGTGGAGTCCCCGAAGGAGGTCTGAGAGCCCTCTCATCACTGGAGGAAGTGAGACCCCTCAATTATGACCATTGTTCCTCAACTGTGCTCTTTTTCTGTAATTTAGGCCCTGACAGGAAATGAAAAAGATGTAGGGAGAGCCAGAGAGAGGCCAGGGGCTGAGCCCAGAGTTTTCCAGGGCCTCCCAGAATGTTCAGGGTCACTGTTGGCAATGGGAGAGGGGTTTTTATTCTTCCTGCCATTCTTGGGAATTACATTTTGAAGCAGAGAAGTTAGGAGACTTCCTGGAGATCAGATTGTTTTCTGGCTTTTCAATGAACCCTAGGCCTCTTCCAAATAACTATGCATGAAAGTTATACAACAAGTTTTTTGGAAATTCATTCAAAATATCAGAAGCTGTATCTAGGAAGCAACTTTTATTGGCTGCCATTTTGTTTCAAAATAATAAATATTGTAGTTTTAAAATACTCTTTAGAAAGGAGAGTGGTGGGAACACTTTAAGATAGCGAACTAAAGGTATTCATTTACCTCCTCCTCCAAAACTTTTATCAAATGACAAAAACAATTTTAACTGTCAAAATGAAGATAAAAACATTTTAGAGAAATTTCTGGTAACATGGAAAGCAGATGAGATTATAGGAACAGATAACCCCTCAGCCAAAATAAACATAGGAAAAAATAGCAGGGGAGGAGGCAGGCTTTCTTACCCAGAGTTAGGAAGAGGCACAACTGTGGGAGCAAGGATGTAGAACACAGAAAATTCAGAGAACAGAAGGTAAATTTTTAAAAGTCTAATTAGTATCCTCAGAAAGATTACAAAATATTGCATCCCTAAAATAAGACGCCACTCAGAAAATCAAGTAATCTTTAAAAAAGAAAAATTTCTTGGATATTGAAAGTCAACAGTTGATATTTAAAAATTCAATGGATTGAAAATTCAAATTTTTAAGGGCTGGGAAAAAAAAAAGTCAAGGAAAAGCCTCTAGGGCAAAAGTGAGAAGACAACAGATAAGAGTTAAAAGATACAGACAACCAATGTAGGAGATCTAATACCTAGCTAATATGATTTCTGGAAAGATAGAACCAATAAAATGGAGAATAATGGAGAGAAACAAAGAAAAAAAGTTTCAGAGCTGGCAACATGAATCTTTGCAATGAAAGCTGCTTGTATCATCAAGGTGAATGATAAAAGACTTACACCCAGCCTCATTCTCATGTGATTTTAGAATTATAAGGAGCAAGAGAAAAATCTTAACAGCTCTCAGAGAAAGAACAGGTTATCTGTAAAGGAACAAGAAACAGATTACCAAATTATCATGAAGCTTCTAATTAATATCAGTAGCCTAGAGGAAGAATTTAAAAATGCACTGAAAAATCTGAGGGATGTTTATTTTGAACCTGAAATGTTATATCCAAATAAATGACTACTCAAGTGTGATTGCAAAATAAAGACATTCTCATACATGCAAAGATTTAAAAGTGTTACTATCCACAGATTCCAAGAGATTTAAGTAAGTTATTTAAGAGACCAAAAAAAAAAAAAAAAAAGACATGGGAAATCAAGAAACATGAGAGGAATGCAATGAAAATATATCTCAGGATGGAAACTGTGCAGTAAGCCTGGAAAGCAATTGGTTCAAATTAGAACACAGAGAGAGAGCTCTGAGAACGATTATTTCAAAAAGAAAAATTGATTCCCTGTAATAAAAAGTATGACTTAGAAGCTGAACAATCCTAGTGACAACTGAAAGCCCACTATAGTATTTAAATCAATAATTAGAATATTCTATCCAGTCCACTTCTGTTAATTAGACTTTTTGAGTAGCAGATCCTCCCCCTCTTCCACCTACTGCACACACTCTGTAGTGAAGTCACTACAGATAAATAAGAAAGAAAGAACAACCAAGATTCACAAGACATTTTAAGAAAGCCAGCCTGATGAAGAAGCATAAGGGTGGGACCATAAAGCAACTGACCTCTAGGAAAAGTTAGTCTAGTTAACAAAAGAGAATTCAGAAAAGTTTCTTGTTAATATCTTCAGAAAGATTCAGGAGGAAATCACACCCACAAAACAAGTATATAGAAGAATAAATATATTTTACCTCAATGTAAGTAAGAACTTTATAATAGCCAGATCTATCCAAAATTAAAATATAATGCATGAAAACATAACTGAAATGGGCTGGATGATTACTTGATAGGAATACTGGGTAACAGAATAGGAGTCAGATGGGTGCCTAGGAAATACAATATACGAAATCACTTACAAGCATAATATTTCATTATTGGAAGATTAATCTGACAGCAATTTACAAGATTAGGTGAAGGAGTAGATGAATGAAAGTGCAAAGAAGAGTCAGGGAGTTGCTGCAGTGATTCGGGAGAGATGCATGGCGGTGATGACACTGGAGATGATGAGAAAAGAGCAGACTCAAGAGATGACTCTGAAAGAGAAGTAATCAGACGCGTGAGCTAGATGGCCAACAGGGAGAAGCTGCGGGAGTAGCCAAGCCATTAATAGAGATGGTGAAGTTCAGAGGAAAGCAGTATTGGAAACCTTCAGGACACACTTAAAATAGCTGATGGATTCAATGAAGCCTAGGATATGGCAGGAATATGGTGGATGGTGACACACCCATCAGCAGAATCCCATGGGGTGGGGAAGTCCTGGGAGGGCAAGCTGACTAAAACGATCTCTCTACTCAATTTGGTGCTGACTTTCCAAAAGTCAGAGAGAGCATCAACATCTCCAGAGGGCACCAACAGAACTCCCTAAACTGTGTACAGCCTCCTCAGAGATGCATCATCAGTCACGCTGTCGGCAGCATGATCTGGGACTCAGCCACTAACTTATCTTCGCACGCAGTGGTAAGTCCCTCCAACTTCTCTGGGCTTCAGGTTTTGTTTTGCTTTTGAGACAGGGTCTCACTCTGTCACCCAGGCTGGAGTGCAGTGGTGCAATCACGGCTCACTGCAGCCTCAAACTCCGAGGCTCAAGTGATCCTCCCACCTCGGCCTCCCAAGCAGCTGGGACCACAGGGCCACTACACCCAGCTAAATTTTTTTATTATTTGTAGAGACAGGGTCTCTCTACACTGCCCAGGCTGGTCTCGAACTCCTGAGCTCAAGCAATTCTCCTGCCTCAGTCTCCTGAGTAGCTGGGACTTACTGGCACACACCACCACACCTAGCTAATTTTTTTTTTTTTTTTTGAGATGGAGTCTTGCTCTGTCACCCAGGCTGGAGTGCAGTGGCGCGATCTTGGCTCACTGCAACCTCTGTCTCCCAGGTTCAAGCAATTCTCCTGCCTCAGCCTCCCGAGTAGCTGGGGCTATAGGCATGTACCACCACGCCCGGCTAATGTTTGTATTTTTAGTAGAGACAGGGTTCACCACGTTGGCCAGGCTGGTCTCGAACTCCTGACCTCATGATTCACCCACCAAAGCCTCCCAGAGTGCTGGGATTACAGGCGTGAGCCACC
This sequence comes from Pan troglodytes, assembly GCF_028858775.2. Classification (NCBI taxonomy): domain Eukaryota; kingdom Metazoa; phylum Chordata; class Mammalia; order Primates; family Hominidae; genus Pan; species Pan troglodytes. Next base: position 130,885,942 of record NC_086015.1, on the reverse strand, counting down.
ACGCCCAACACCTGGCTAATTCTTTAAAATTATTATTTGTAGAGATGGGGTCTCCCTGTGTCGCCCAGGCTGGTCTTGAACTCCTGGGCTCAAGCGATCCTCCTGCCTTGGCCTGCCAAAGTTCCAGGATTACAGGCATGAGCCACTGCACCTGGCCTGGGCTTCAGTTTTTATGTGGAATGAGGATGATAGTATATATGATTTCTAAGGTTCTTCATATCACTGATATTTTAAGCTTTGGATATAGTTCTGATAAATGTGTCTTATACACCAATGGCATTACAAACAACTCTAGTGTCTTAAGTAAGAATAAAATAGGATTCACTAGATTACAAATTTTTGATGCCAAGCAAAGCAATTGTCTTCATCCCTACATTCCCAGAACCTAACATAGTGCCTGGCCCAGAGTAGAAGGGAGAGCAACGTGTGTTTTTGAATTCTTCTGCCTCCTACAAACCAGGGCCTGTGCCTCCACGGGGTAAGAGGCACCCCCGTCACTGCACAGACTTCTTTACTGTCTCTATGAGTTCCTCTCCTGCCTCCCAAAATGCAGTCCCTTCCAGGGTCAGCCTCTGACTCATCATTTCCACACTTCTTCCTTGGTCAGTGCTCATTCCACAGGCTGCATCTATTTTCTCTATGCTAAAGGCTCCCAAATTTACATCTTCTCCAGAGCTCCTCGCTTTTTTCCAGCCTCTCACTCCAGTGACTTGACAAATCACTGAACGCTTGCTCACTGGCACTTGGAATCAGCAGTCCTTTCCTACTTCCTTACCAGCTCTCAAGATCTAAAATTATTCCTTTTCTTTTTACAGTGTGGTCTCAGTTTCACTGCTTATCAGCTGTATGATCTTGGACATGCTGCTTAACCTCCATGTGTCTCCCTTTCCTTAAGTGTAAAATAAAAATAGTACCTGCCACACAGGGCTCTGGTCAGGGTTCAGTGAGGTGACCCTGCGCACAGTCCGCAGTGCAGAGTAAACACTCAGTTAACTGTGGGGGGTCCTCCACCTCCTCCTGCTATTATTATTGTTGTTGTTATTATCATTATTATTATTTGAGACAGAGTCTCACTCTGTTGCCCAGGCTGAAGTGTAGTGGTGTGATCTTGGCTCACTCCAACCTCCACCTTCCAGGTTCAAGCAATTCTCCTGCCTCAGCCTCTAGAGAAGCTGGGATTACAGGCACCTGCCACCAAGCCCAGCTAATTTTTGTATTACGGCTGGGCATGGTGACTCATGCCTGTAATCCCAGTACTTTGGGAGGCCAAGGGGGGGGGGGGGGTGGATCACCTGAGGTCAGGAGTTCAAGACCAGCCTGGCCAACATGGTGAAATCCCGTCTCTACTAAAAATACAAAAATCAGCCAGGTGTGGTGGTAGGTGCCTGTAATCCCAGCTGTTTGGGAGGCTGAGGCATGAGAGTCGCTTGAACGCGGGAGGCAGAGGTTCCAGTGAGCCGAGATTGCACCACTGCACTCCAGCCTGGGTGACAGAGTGAGACTCTGTCTCACAAAAAAAAGAAAGAAAGAAAAATTTGTATTTTTAGTAGAGACGGGGTTTTGCCATGTTGGCCAGGCTGGTCTCAAACTCCTGACTTCAGGTGGATTCACCCACCTTGGCCCTCCAAAGTGCTGGGATTATAGGCGTAAGCCACCGCACCTGGCCATCCGCCTGCCATTATTATTATTAAAGGAGTTATTACCTGGTAAAATAATAACAGGAAAAGTGGAAGTGTCTCCATAGAATGAGGAGCAGGATAAGCACTTGAGTTTTTATTTTTCATTTTTTATACCGAATGTAACTAAAGCCTAAGCACTTGAGTTTTAAGTCAAAGAAAATCCAGGAAAAAGGGCAGGGCAGGAGGGGATCAGTCATCTGTTGACAAGTGTAAATATGATTTTAGTATTACAAATGTCTCCTAAAACAGAAACAGAATTACTGGGAGGCCTGATGGGAGCACACACTAGGAACCAGTGGGGTGAGGGGCGTCTGTGTGGGCAGCTGCAGGGCAAACACCAGCAGTGTGAAAGCAGCGGTCCCAGGAGAGGGCCCGTGAGACTGGATCCAAATGGGAGTTGAGAATAAAGAGTGAAGAAGCCAGGCTTTACCCAAGAGCAGAACCACGGTACGATTCACTAAGAAGATACAGCATCACGTCCACAATATGCCTGCCAAAAATGCAGAGCCTGAATCTGACCATGGGGAAATTTGAGACAAACTGAAATTGAGGGGCAATCTACAAAATAACTGGCCTGCACTCCAACAATGTCAAGGTCATGAAAGACAAAGAAAGACTAGAGGGTTTTCCAGAATAAAAAAGAGACAAAAGAGACATGCTGACTAAATGCAGTACGTGATTCTGGACCGGATAGTGGACTATGAAACCCTGCTCTTTTTTTCTTTTGCTATAAAAGACACTACTGGGAAAACTGGCAAAGTTTGAATAAAGTTTGTAATTACAGAAGCATATTGTATCAGTGTTAATTTCCTGATTTTGATCATCCTGCTGTGGTTTTTAGGAGAATGCTTTGTTCCTAAGAAATGCACACTGAAGTATTTGGAGCAAAGGAGCATCATGTCTGCAACTTACCATTAAATGGTCTAGCAAGAAGTACAGATCTGCATCTCCATATCCATACATGTACACATACACACTGATACAGCAACTGCGGCAAAGTGTTAATAATGGGGGAGTCCGAGCAAGGGGTGGACGGAATTATTCTTGCAACTTTTCTGTAAATTGAAAATTTTTTAAAATAAGGAGTAACAGAGAGAGCGTGCACATGTGAGAGACACTTTCTCTTCTTTTTTTTTTTTTTTTTTTTTTTGAGATGGAGTCTCACTCTGTCACCGAGGCTGGAGTGCATTGGCACGATCTTGGCTGACTGAAACCTCCGCCTCCTGGGTTCAAGCAATTCTCCTGCCTCAGCCTCCTGAGTAGCTGGGACTATAGGCACACGCCACCACGCCCAGCTAATTTTTTGTATTTTTAGTAGAGACGGGGTTTCACCTTGTTGGCCAGGCTGGTCTTGATCTCTTGACCTCATGATCTGCCTGCCTTGGCCTCCCAAAGTACTGGGCTTACAGGAGAGAGCCCCTGCACCCGGCCTGAGACACTGACTTTCACTACAGGTCAGCGAACATGCTTGAGCTGTCAAGAGGGGAATAGAAACATGGCAAGGGACAGGGCTGGCTATCCTGGCTGAGAGAGCCCTGTGGCAGGAAGGAGCCACACCGCCCTGAAGCAGGTGAGACAGTTTTGAGAGACAGGGAGGAAGGTGCTTTTCCCACTCAGGTGTCCAAGGAATACAGATCAGGCTTCTAGGGACTCGCTGCATTGAGAGGGGAGAGGAAGCCTCAGCAGGCACTTTGGAGGTGAAAAAGGATCAAATTGGGAATGGAAGAAGAGAAACAAAGAAGTGAAGCTGAGCAGGAAAAGGAGGGAGATGAAGATGAGGAGAGTAAAGAGAGGGGAGAGGCAAGAGGAGAGGGAGGAGAGAGGGGACACATGACAGGGCTACCTGCCCTCCCAGCCTGCCCTCAGTGACCCAGGGCAAGTCCTTGACGCCCACACCCTCAGCCCTGCTGCCGTGGACAGCTCTGATTCCAGAGGGAGGGTCTGACCAGCTGAGCGCTCCAGGGAATGCCTTCCTACCCCATCCACTTCAGGCTCAGGAGAAGGGTCCCTCCACGAAGCCCTTTTAGTTTGTAGCCAAACCCCAAAAGCGTGTCTGGGATCAAGGTGTACCTCTAGAGCCCCACACCTGGACACGGGTGTGAGGAAGCCGAGCTGCCCGGGAGACACACTGGAGACACGTGGAAGTCTAAGGGCTGGCTCCATGGATTCATCCGTGTCCTCAGGAAGAGCTGGGGCACTGAAGGATGAGAAAGGTCATCCAAGGCTCAAGCCCTCCAGGGAGAGGCTCGGGCTGGGCCTCGGAGCATGGGAGGCCACGAATGTCTAAGCTGCAGCTCAGAAGACACCTGGGGCAGACCCCCTCGTTGCACAGGAGAGCCCTGGAGCACCTCCTGGATTGATTGCAGGATAACACTTAGGCTCCTGGGCTCCTGACCCTCCCAGAACTGCTGGGAATGGCACTGTGAAGTCACAGCCCCCCCTGGTGGCTCTAAACAGAAACCACATGTTCCCCAGAGCCCTCAGAACAGTTGGGTCTCCAAATCCCAGACTCGGGGATTTTACAGGTAGACAGAGGCCCTGCAAGAGCAAAGGGCCCATCTCTCGCCTTTTCCATATGAGGGAGCCCAGGAGAGGAGGATTCTTGCTCTAAGTTGTGATGCTAGACTTGTCACAGTTGTAAAGTTGTAAGACTCTTAGACTCTTGTGTGGTTAAAGCCAGTGTCTTTTGACACATCCTGGTCATTTAGTCCAGCACCCAGGCTTGGCTTGGGATGCTGGACAGGAGCAAGCTGACAAGCAGAATCATGACCTCTCCCCAGTCTGCCCGTACCTTTGTGGCCGCAGCCAACCTCCTTAAAGCTGGGCTTGAATCACAAGAGTGGCTGGCGTTAAGAGCCCCAGGCCAAGCTTCAGGGTTCTGGAGGCATGGGCTGGAATTCTGGGTGGCCACTTGCCTCTGTGTGCCACACACCCACCCCTCCATGATGTGAGGCTAATACCTCAGGTTGTTACAAAGATGAAGTGGCATCAGGAATGCAAAACACCCAGCCCACAGAAGGCACACTTTCCTTCTGTCACACTCCATGTTCTCTGCTCCTCTCAGCATCCACACAGCCCAGCTCACGGCAGGTGTATCCGTGGTTAGGGTCAGGGTCCTAACACGGGAAGGGACCACAGGAGACTACCTGACGAGGCCTCAGCCCTCTGGCAGGCACTGGTGAGTCTAGAGAAGATGGGCTGGCAATTATCTTCAAGAATATGGCTGGGTCTCTTTAAAGAGGCATTTTTGTGTTATTGACTTACCCCTACACCCCCATTTGCCTAAACCCAGCTGTGATGGTTCCTTTACAACTCAAGTCCATCTCTGTTTCATCTGGTAAGTGAGCAGCACCTGCTAGCACCGCCTTCAGAGGAAACAATGTACATAGTCTCTTAGTTGCCCCTAAACCTAGCTTCTTTTCCTGGGGCTAAACAACTGTAATTATTCTTTATTCTCAACCTTTCTGTTTTCATCCTTCTCTTGTGAAAACTCTGGATTCACCCTGGTGTTTTTTGTTTGTTTGTTTTGAGATGGAGTCTTAGTCTGTCGCCCAGGCTGGAGTGCAATGGCACGATCTCAACTCACTGCAACCTCCGCCTCCTGGGTTCAGGCGATTCTCCTGCCTCAGCCTCCCGAGTAGCTGGGCTTAAAGTGCCCGCAACCACATCTGGCTAATTTTCGTATTTTAGTAGAGACGGGGTTTCACCATGTTGGTCAGGCTGGTCTTGAACTCCTGACCTCAGGTGATCCACCCGTCTCGGCCTCCCGAAGTGTTGGGATTACGGGTGTGAGCCATCGCGCCCAGCCTCACCAGTTTTAAGAGTATTACAGCTGGGCGCGGTGGCTCACGCCTGTAATCCCAGCACTTTGGGAGGCTGAGGTGGGTGGATCACAAGGTCAGGAGATGGAGACCATCCTGGCTAAAACGGTGAAACCCCGTCTCTACTAAAAATACAAAAAAAAAATTAGCTGGGCATGGTGGTGGGTGCCTGTAGTCCCAGCTACTCAGGAGGCTGAGGCAGGAGAATGGTGTGAACCCAGGAGGCGGGGCTTGCAGTGAGCCGAGATCGCACCACTGCACTCCAGCCTGGGCGACAGAGCAAGACTCCGTCACAACAATGACAACAACAACAAAAAAAACAAACAAAAAACAAAAAAGAGTGTTACAAAATCAGCACAGGGGGTACACAGTAAATATTTGCTGAATGAACTATTGAAAACTGAACAAGATTCACTAACTTGAGACTAACTGATGCAAAATGTAAAGGGGTTTCTCCACTCCAGTGGCACTACTGTCATTTATCACAGCTGGTAAGCTGAGCTCTCCCGCGCCCCCTGTGATGGGTTGGTGCTGGCTCAGATGCAGCTCCAGCTCACCCTGATGAAGCCCCAGGCCTGGGTCCCCCAGGCCTTATTTCTCCGCTTTCTTTTAAACTCATTATGGTGCTGGCTTTGTTCCCTAAATAGATCATTTTTCCCTCCTATATTTCATCACAGTTCTGTATAGGTTTCTTTCCCCAGTTTATCGAGGTCACTCTGGACTTTACTTCTATCTCTCAGGCCAGCCATAATCCCAGGGATGAACTTCAGCACAGGCTGAAATATCAATGAACTGATTCTTCTATTCAAGAGACAGAATTAAAACAGGCATAAGGGCCAGAGCCCTTGAAAGATCACTTTAAATGTCCCTTTAGGTTAATGTCAAGTCACTGAAAATTGTCCCCTCACTACAACTCTCAAGTCAGTTATCCAACTGAGTGTTAATATAAAAACACTCAAAATTAAAAATAAATATGTCTAAAACAGAGGTGCAAGGGAAGACGTTTTAGTATAACTTAAAACTACTTTTTTATTTAAGACAGAGTCTTGTTCTGGTGTCCAGGCTGGAGTGCAGCAGTGTGATCTGGGCTCACTGCAGCCTCTGTCTCCTGGGTTCAAGCAATTCTCCTGCTTCAGCCTCCTGAGTAGCTGGGATTACAGGCACCCACCACCACACCCAGCCAATTTTTGTATTTTTAGTAGAGACGGGGTTTCACCATGTTGGCCAGGCTGGTCTCGAACTCCTGACCTCAGGTGATCCACCCGCCTCGGCCTCCCAAAGTGCTGGAATTACAGGTGTAAGCCACCATGCCTGGCTTAAAACTACTTTTTGATAGTCAACCTCAATAGTCATCAAAGGAATATGAAGTAAACTGCAAAATGCCAAAGTCTTTGGACTACCAACCTGACAAGTATATGCATACATTCAAAGTCATTCATGCCTAGTATTGGAAGGGTGAGGGATGGGAAGGAAAGCAGGCCACATTTCTGGAGAGCTACTGAGTCACAGGAACGAGAAGCTTTAAAGACAAATATTCTGAACCTACAATCTCACTTCTGGAAAGGTACCCTAAGGAGACGATTAGGGACGCTCACAGTCATGTGGCTTTATAGATCCCCATCATGGCACAGTCCATGTAACAGAAGACTGGGGTCCAGCACCCACACGGCAGGGGACTGCCCGAAGAAATGATAGACCCGCCTTATACTGGGAGACCATGGCAGCCTTGAACAGGCTGCAGAGCTGTGTGTGCTGGCTTGGAAAGAGGTTTCTAAGTGAAACAGCAAGATGTGTATACCACAGTGTCCACTATTGTCCATTTTTTGTAAAAGTATATTTTTATATATGTCCTATAAAGGAAAAAAAAAAAAAGTCTGGAAAGAGCTGGGTGCAATGGCTCATGCCTGTAATCCCAGCACTTTGGGAGACCAAGGCAGGTGGATCTCCTGAGGTTTGGAGTTCAAGACCAGCCTGGCCAACATGACGAAACCCCGTCTCTACTGAAAATACAAAAATTAGCTGGGGGTGGTGGCACCTGCCTGCAGCCCCAGTTCTCAGGAGGCTGAGGCAGGAGAATTGCTTGAATCCGGGAGACAGAGATTGCAGTGAGCTGAGATCACACCAGTGCACTCCAGCCTGGTCAACAGAGCAAGACTCCGTCTCAAAAAAAAAAAAAAAAAAAGAAATATAAAAATTAGCTGGGCATAGGGGCACACGCCTGTAATCTCAGCTACTTAGGAGACTAAGAATCGCTTGAACCCATGCAGCAGAGGTTGCAGTGAGCCAAGATCACACCACTGCACTCCAGCCTGGGCAAAGAGTGAGACTGTCTCAAAAAAAAAAAAAAAAGTCCAGAAAGAGATAGTCCAAAACGTTAACATTCACTGACTGAATGACTGGATTATAGGTGATTTTTATTTTCTTCTTTTAGTTGCTGTTTTAAATTTTTATATGTTGATATTTATTACTAGCACAGAACAAGAATGACAAGGCTTTCGTTTTGGTGTCTAAGTAAAAGTGCTCTCTTTGTTGCTCTGTCCACAGGCTCCACAGCTATCGGCCCATCCTAAGGACATGGATACACCTGATGTGTGGGCAATGACCCAGAAGGTCAAATCATTCTACAGCAGACACAATCACAACAAGGCTTCACTGTACAGGAACCAGCTCCAGGTCCCAGCAGACAGCTGCTCGGTCGGTCTGCTTTCTCCAAAATTGATTACAGCAATGATAATTAAAGTAGCCTAATGAAGGACTTTGTATTGAGGGGAGCAGCAGATCTTGAAGTAGAACTCTCAGATTTGAGATTTAGCTCTGCCACTGTGTCATTTAGAGCCACTTTTAAATCTCTGTAAGCCAGCTTCTTTAGCTGTAAAACAGTGATCTAATCATGCCTGCTTTTACAGATTTCATCAGGTTGCTGTGAGGTTAAAAAAAAATCCAAGTGAAAATGACATATGAAGTATAGGCACTTTATGAGTGTTCCCTACTCAAGCACAGTACTGTTGTCTCATGCTCTCTTTCTGTTAATAGCACCTCAATTCTACTCTGGGGGACATTCCTCCTCTCTTTTTGGTCTGGAATGTCCCCTGGCTTCAGGGACAGCTCAACATGGGCCTGGACAGTCAAATTCCATCCCCAAGCTTGGGACCCAGGGAGACCATCCAGTGACTGTTCCTGAAGTGCTGGGAAGGCAGAGCTCCCTTTCTGCGGGGTGCTGAGTGATGGGACGACAGTGTGGAGCTACTGGGCTCTCCAAGCCGGTGCCCAGGACCAGCCTGCCTGAGAACGAAGCCAGCAAGGGAAAGCTGAGCATGACTGATGGGACAGGGCAGGCTCCAGCACGTTGAGGGCGGCACGCCGAGTGCTGGAGCTGGAAGCCTGTTCCTGGACCCCCGTTCTTCAGCCAATAAAGTCCCCTTTTATCACACAGGCCCGTGAGCCTGTCTGAGTTGGGTATCTAGGACTTGCCAACCCCAAAGATTAAAGTGTTTCTTGCAGAACACTTTAATTTGCTCACTCACTAGGAAAATTAAAACTGCATGCAAGACAATTTCCTTAAGGAGCTTAGAAAATGAAAGGGCTAGAGGGGTCAGTGGGGACAGTCTCGAATGAGTAGGTAACCTGAGAGACTGCTCCTAATCATTAACAATTGTGCATGAATTAACTGGTCAGGCTGTAACTTCACTTGATGCTAGCTGGTGGAGCAGCAATTCGCATTCCATGTTTTTTTCCCTGCTTTGTTGAGGTTGCTCTTTTCACTTGAAATGTCACAGAATCATAATATTTTCAAGTTGCAAAGACTTCAATCTATTATTCCCAGGTCTCATTTTGCAGATGAAGAGACTGAAGCCAACATTAGAAAAGCAGCACACTCAAGGTCACACTGCTCATTATCCACCAAGCAGAAACTCCAACAGCTGTTTTTCCCACTGGGCCCGGGGACCATCACTACAGATGGAGAAGGAAGGCATCAGCTCTACCTGAGGCCCAACACACTAGAAATGGGATGTATGACAAAGTCCTAGTGACAGAATGGACTGGTTTCCTATCTCACGTGTCATCAATGTGCTCCCTTGGCAAGAAGCCAGGCCCAGGGCATCAGTGCTCAGGGATACCGACTCCAGATTCGGCTCTGCCACACACAAGCTGTGTGGCCTTGGGCAAAGGTCTGAACCTCCCTTGGCCCAGCTCACCATTTGTCAAGCAAAGAGAATAACTGCCACCTGGCTGAGCTCACAGAATGGTTGTGAAGTCCAAATGAGCTAACTCAAAATTCTATGGAGCCAGGCGTGGTGGCTCACGTCTGCAATCCCAGCACTTTGGGCGGCCGAGACGGGCAGATCACGAGGTCAGGAGTTTGAGACCATCCTGGCCAACATGGTGAAACCCCGTCTCCACTAAAAATACAAAAATTAGCTAGGCATAGTGGCGCACCCCTGTAATCCCAGCTACTCAGGAGGCTGAGGCAGGAGAATCACTTGAACCTGGGAGGCGGAGGTTGCAGTGAGCCAAGACTGTTGCACCATTGTACTCCAGCCTGGGCAACAGAGTGAGACTTCATCTAAAAAAAAAAAAAAAATCTATGGAAAAATGGTGATAAGTACCACATAGAATATGACATTAGTACTAGTCTCCAGCAAAATCACTGTGCTGAGAGGTGACATGACAGGGCAGAGAGGCTTTGGAGTCTAACAACTTGGGTTTGAATCCTGATTCTTACATTTACTTGCTGGGCTGTAAATTCAAACTCCCTAAGCCTCAGGTTTGCTTATCAGCTAAATGGAAGTAAGAATATATACTTACATTTTTCAGTGGACGTTAAATGAGAACCCACAACCCCTAACATAGTGCTGGGCACACACTGGGTGTTGAATACATTGATTGATGTACTTGTACTTGATCTGAGATTGGCCTGTCTGCAGCATGGTTTTCAGCAGTCCCTGCTACTGCTGCATGGAGTTCAATGTCCCTAATGGCCATGTTAGGATAGCACTTGGCATAGTCACTCTGGACTCTGCAGGACTCCCAACCCAGGCATGCCCTCTCAAGGTTCTTTTGCACTCCTCCAACCCCCAAGAGGTGATCCACCTCCTTCTCCCCAAGAACCCCTAGACAGAAGCCTGTGGCTCCGGGGCACAAGAGCAGACAAGAATAGGGGGGTAGGGCACGCCACTGTCCCCTGGGCTGCCTCCTACACCAGCCTGACTATTCGCTGTCAGCCTGCCACCTTAGCCACTTTCTCTTCTGTCATGTCCTAATCATATGCCATCAAGGTGCTGCAAGAAAACAGAAGCAGGGGTCACTAGCCTGATTTCAGGGCCACTGCCAGTACACAGAGATGTCCCCTCTGGGCAAATGAATTAGAAAAAGGTGCTCCTCCCACCCAGCCCATGGCCTGGTTGGCAGGGTGTATGCTGGACTTCGGCTCCAACTCCCATGCTCGGTCAGGAGCCCCGGACAGGGCACCACCAGCATAACCACGTGCACTGGTCCTGCTCATTGGTCAGAGCTGGCAAAAGCCTCTTGAAGCTAGTCCTCTTGAGCTAGGTACTCAAGGACGAATACATATCCACTAGCACATCAGGATGGAGAAGAGCTTCCCAGCAGATGGGACAAGAGAAACAAGTGCATCACAGGCTTAGGGAATAGGCCAGGCTGTTGTCAGTGAGAAGACACTGACTCTAGATCCAGCTCCATTACATCCAAGCAATGTGTCCTTGGGCAAAGCACCCTACTTCCCCATGCCTCAGTTCAACTCTGCCAAGCAAGGAAGAGAACAAGCTGATGATGAGCTAATCAGATGCATGCTGGAGCAAGGAAGGAGAAGAGGCTGGAGAAGGCTGGGGCCGGACTATCAACAGCATTTTCTGCCATGCTAAAAAGTTCAGCCTTTAACCTGTGGGCTTTGGGGTTTGAGAAGGGGTTTGTTTGCTAGTTTGTTTGAGAAGAAGATGGGCAACTCCAATTTTTTCACAGGATCATGGTCAGGTAGTACAGAGAAGAGATTGACCTGAGGAAACGTAAGGCGAGGGGACAGGTCAAGAGAGGAGCAATGAGGGACAGGACTGAAGCAACTCTCCTCCCTGCACCTGCCTGGCCTCCTGTCCTCCTCCCTGCACCTCCTCTGCCTCCTGGCCTCCTCCCTGCACCTCCCTAGCCTTCTGCCCATCCTGGGTAGGGTGATTGGTATCTCCACCTCACAGCCAAGCTGTATGCAGCTGTGGTGAGGACTAGAGACAATGGAGGCAAAGGCCTATGCATAGCCGGTATTCAATGAATGAGAGCTATTTTTATTCTTATGAGACCTAGGGAAGGAAATGGGAGAGGAAGAGACATGAACTGAAAGAAAAAGAAAGGGAAACGAATCCCCTGGGGAGGGGGGAGGACAACAAATCGAGCTCATCAAGGCTTCAGGGCCCTCCACTGTGGTCCTGAGGCCAATGCTCTCTGCGTGACTGCTTACCTCACACTAGACGCTCAATAGTCTCAACAAAAGGGAAAGGCCAGAAAAAGACCCAATAATTGTCTGGTACAATGTAAAAGTTTGTTTAAATCATTCCTTGGCCAGGCACAGCGGCTCACACCTGTAATCACAATACTTTGGGAGGCTAAGGTGGGTGGATCACTTGAGGTCAGGAGTTCAGTCAGCCTGGGCAACACGGTAAAACCCACCTCTACTAAAATTACAAAAATTAGCTGGGCGTGGTGGCATGCCTGTAATCCCAGTTACCAGGGAGTCTGAGGCAGGAGGATCACTTGAACCTCGGAGGCAGAGGTTGCAGTAAGCAGAGATCACACCACTGCACTCCAGCCTGGGCAACAGAGTGAGACTCCATCTCAAAACAACAACAGCAACAAAATATCATTTCTTTAAAATGATAAGAGGACAGATTTATCAATGGATGCCATCATGACAATAGATGATCTATATGGAGAAAATGAAATTAGATCCTTATCTTACACCACACACAAAAATAAATTACAGCTAAATTGGACTTAAATGTAAAAAATTAAGCTAAAGAACAGAAGGGGCCAGGCGTGCTGGCTCACACCTGTAATCCCAGCACTTTGGGAGGCTGAGGCAGGTGGATTGCTTGAGCCCAGGAGTTCAAGACCAGCCTGGGCAACATGGCAAAACCCTGTCTCTAGAAAAAACAGAAAAATTAACCAGGCGTGGTGGGGTACACCAGTAGTCCCAGCTACTTGGGAGGCTGAAGCAGGAGGATCGATTGAGCCCAGGAGGTCAAGGCTGCAGTGAGCTGAGATTGTGCTGCTGCACTCCAGCCTGAGGTACAAAGCGAGACCCTGTGTCCAAAAAATAAAAATAATTTTAAAAAAAGAATTTACATTAAAAAAAAAGAATAGAAGGAAGAAAGGTGCATGTATCTCAAGGGCAGAAAGTATTTTCTAATCATAAAGTAAAGAAAAACACATAAAAACATTTTAAAAGAAGTAATTTTGCTGGGTGTGGTGGCTCATGCCTGTAATCCCAACACTTTGAGAGGCTGAGGCGGGTGGATCACTTGAGATCAGGAGTTTGAAACCAGCCTGGCCAACATAGTGAAATCCCATCTCTACTAAAAATACAAAATTAGCTGGGCGTGGTGGCACGTGCCTATAATCCCAGCTACTTGGGAAGCTGAGGTAGGAGAATTGCTTCAACTTGGGAGGCAGAGGTTGCAGTGAGCTGAGATCACACCATTGCACTCCAGCCTGGGTGACTAGAGCAAAACTCCATCTCGAAGAAAAAAAAAGTAATTTTAAGCTTATAAAATATTTAATTTCTTTATGCCAAAAATTATAATAAAAATACAAGCAGTTGACAAACTGGAAAAATGTTTTCTACGTATGTCAGAGGAAAGTTAGTATCCTTTTTCAGATTTGTACAGGGATAAGAAAAAATTAAAGACTCAATAGAAAAAAACAGGAAAGTAATAATAATAGCTAATAGTCACAGAGCACTTAACAATGTGCCAAGCACTGAGCTGAGTGCTCGAAATGTATGATGGTGTGTGAACCTCACAACTCTGTGAGGTAGGTATATAATTATCTCCATTTCCTAGATGGGAAACTGAGGCTTAGGGTGAGTTACTCGCCAAAAATTGCATCACTGTTAAATGACAGCACTGGAGCCTTCCTGACTCCAAAGCCTGTTCTCTTAACTACACTGTGCTTCAAATAAAAAAGAAGAGTGATAAGTGGTCACTATTTTTGTGTATATGTATATTCTATAGAATACACATATTCTATATATAATGAACGTACATATATATTTTGTACATATATGAGTTAAAATGTACCAGTAATCAAAGGCCATTATAATTTTTCCTATCAAACTGACAAGGGAAAGAGAGAACACTTGGTGGGGGGTGCGGCGTTCATTCTCTTGGTCTCCTCCCATATCTGGCCACCTCTCTACACCACTTTCCCTGCAGGCTCCCATCTTCATCCCTTCCCTGGTCTCCCTGTGCCTAGAGATGGTAAGCACTCAGCTGTTGCTAGCCACAGATCCTTAGCCAAAGGACTTGTGAGTCCTCTGGTAGTTCACTCGTATCCAGCCCATACCTTCATAAATCTGCTGCTTCATAAACAAACTCTCCTTAGATTGTTTTAATTTGATTGTGTCTTCTGTTTCCACGTGGGATGCTGACTGATACATCTTTTTTTTTTTTTTTTTTCCTGAGATGGAGTCTCGCTCTGTCCCCCAGGCTGGAGTGCAGTGGTGCAATCTCAGCTCACTGCAACCTCCACCTCCCAGGTTCAAGCAACTCTCCTGCCTCAGCCTCCTGAGTAGCGAGGTTCACAGGCATCTGCCACCACACCTGGCTAATTTTTGTATTTTTAGTAGAGACGGAGTTACACCATGTTGGCCAGGCTGGTCTCGAACTCTGGACCTCATGATCTGCCCACCTCGAACTCCCAAAGTGCCGGAATCACAGGCGTGAGCCACCGTGCCCGGCCCTAATACATCTTTTGACCTATCAATTTTATTCTAGAAATTTATCCTAAGGAAACCACCAGGAAGGTGCAAAAATGTGTAAGGATATTTGTAGCAGCATTAAAACTGAAGACAACCTAAGTATTCAACAGTAGGGAACCAGTTTAATACACCTGATGACCCACATGATGAAATATAACGTAGTTGTTAAAAATCAGGGCTGGGCACGGTGGCTCATGCCTGTAATCCCAGCACTTTGGGAGGCCGAGGTGGGCACATCACCTGAGGTCAGGAGTTCGAGACTAGCCTGACCAACATGGAGAAACCCTGTCTCTACTAAAAAAAATACAAAATTATTCGGGCATGGTGGCACATGCCTATGATCCCAGCTACTCAGGAGGCTGAGGCAGGACAACCACTTGAACCTGGGAGGCGGAGGTTGTGGTGAGCCAAGATGGCACCACTGCACTCCAGCCTGGGCAACAAGAGCGAAACTCCGTCTCAAGAAAAAAAAATCAGGTTATAAGCCAGGCACAGTGGTTCACAGCTATAATCTTAGCACTTTGGGAGGCCAAGGGAGGAGGATCGCTTGAGCCCAGGAGTTCAAGACCAGCCTGGGCAACATAGCAAGACTCCATCATTACAAAAAAATGAAAAAATTAGTCAGGCATGGTGGCACGTTTTTGGTCCCTGCTACCTACGAGGCTGAGGTGGGAGGATCGCTTGAGCCCAGGAGTTCGAGGTTACAGTGAACTATGATCACACCTGAACAATGGAGCAAAACCTCAACTCTAAACATAAATAAATAAATAATAACATGTTGTCCGGGTGCGGTGGCTCACACCTGTAATCCCAGCACTTTGGGAGGCCGAGACGGGCAGATCACTTGAGGTCAGGAGTTAGAGACCAGCCTGGCCAACATGGTGAAACCCTGTCTTTACTAAAAATACAAAAATTAGCTGGGTGTGGTGGCGCATGCCTGTAATCCCAGCTACTCGGAGGCTGAGGCAGGAGAATCACTTGAACTCAGGAGATGAAGGTTGCAGTGAGCCAAGGTCACGCCACTGCACTCTAGCCCAGGTGACAGAGCAAGACTCCATCTCAAAAAAATAAATAAATAATAACATGTTTAAAAATCAGGTTATAAATGGATATTTAACAATGCGGAAATATGAAATATTTTGAGTGAAAACAAAATGTCCCTACGATTCCAATTTTGCACATAAAAGTGACTAGAACAATGTATCCCCAAACTACTAATAGGAATTATCTTTCAATTATCAGGTTATAGGTAGTTTTTATTTTTTATTTTATTTTATTTTTTTTTGAGATAGAGTTTTGTTCTTGTCGCCCAGGCTGGAGAGCAGTGGTGCGATCTCAGCTCACTGCAACCTCCACCTCCCGGGTTCAAGCCATTCTCCTGCCTCAGCCTCCCGAGTAGATGGGATTACAGGTGCCCGCAATCATGCCCAACTAATTTTTGTATTTTTAGTGGAGACAGGGTTTCACCATGTTGGCCAGGCTGTTCTCAAACTCCTGACCCCAAGTGATCCACCCGCCTCAGCCTCCCAAAGTGCTGGGATTACAGACGTGAGCCACCACACCCAGCCTTATTTTCTTCTTTGTATTATTTTTGTGTGTTTTAGATTTTCTACAACGTTCATGTGTTCTTTTATAATTAGAAAAGGTAAATCCAATAAATATTACCTATTTTAAAAAGAAAAATTAAAGGTTAAGTTCTGTAACACCTTGCCCCATGTGCACACACAATCACACCAATTCCTCAGTCCCTACTGAGAGATGGGCCCCTGCTGGCCCAGGACATTGGTGGAGGGGCTATGGCTGGCAGCGCTGCCTGCACGCTCCCGTACATCTGTATCAATGTCAGCTCATGGCGGTGGGCATTCAAACCTGGAGCCCTAGGCCTCGGGCTTTCTTCGGGACCCAAATGTTCACCAGCTGGGCTCTGTAGACCCAAACACCAGCTCTAGCTCTGGTGCATGACTGAGGGAAGGGCGGTTAGAATGCCTCAATTGCTGGTCGGATAGACTCAAGGAAACATGGATCAGCTGACCTTGTGGCAATCTTCAACAGAGACAGCATAGAGCAGTAGGGAAAAACAAAACAATGAGCCCCACGGCTTGGAAAGCCATAGGTCTGAATCATGACTGAGCATCTGAGCCGCTGTTTGACCTCAGGCCAGCTTTTAACCTCTCAGTCTCAGTGTTTTCTTGTCTACAAGGGGGGTCATATTACTTATCTCTCAGGTTATAAGCATCAGATTGAATTAAATGAGCACAGAATAAAGGCTCCCTAAACAGTGGTTAGTATTAAAGAGAAAGGGCCTCCTGGGCCTGTGAGACACTCAGGGTCCCAGAGCCTTAGCTCTGATGTGCAGGTAAACAGCAGCAGCATGGTAAAAACTGTAGGGAGAGAGAAGAGATGCTTCTGGCAAGGAAATGGTCACCTGGTGTTTTGCCTAGACACTTGGCTGGCACTCAACACATGCTCTGTAGGTAAGAAGAGCTACCTGCAGTGGGTCCCAGGTCCAGACTTGAGTCATTCAGCTCTTCCTCCTCTTCCCAGAAGTACTGTGGTGGCTGCAGAATCCGAGACTCTTCACTCTCTTCGCTGGGGAAGCCTGAGCCAGGGGCTCCCAGCCCAGCTCCCAGGCCCATGGTCTCACTAGGCTCCTCTGAGTCCAGTGGCTCCAAGCCAGTGGGCAGCAGGAGGTCTAGCAGGGAGGTGGAGGTGAGGCCCTCTGGGCCAGGCTCATCAGACCCAGCCACACAGGCACCCAGGAACGCTCCTGTGCAGACATAAAAGCCAGACAGTCAGGGGAGGCTAGAGAAGACACAAGACTGGTGCCAGGTTAGAGCATGTCTCAAATGACAAAGGTCCTGGGGAAGGGGGGACTTCAGTGGACACTCCTGAAAACCCAGAGGCTTTGCGGGGATTCTGAGACACTATTTTCATTTCAAAAAGGCCAAATTGCTTAGACTTCCCTATGGCAGGGGCAAGGGGAGACAGATGGAGACAGGCAGGGGAGAGAGAGGAATCACTGAGTCAGCGTTCCACTGCGCATGTGGTCACTCAGAAAACACCTCCTGAGTACCCTCTCTCTGCTGGCAATTGTGCTGGGTGTTGGAGCTACAAACTGAAGTGAAGACAGGGCCCATGCTTTTAAGGACCTAGCAGTATGATTGGACGAACACAGTGTTCCCCAGGCTTCCATCCTTGGCTGAAATTTCTCCAAAACTGCATTATGAATATGATTTGTATTTCAGCAATACAGTATCCTGAACATAGTCTTTAGTTTTTTTATTTTTATTTTTTTTTGAGATGGAGTCTTGCTCTGTCGCCCAGGCTGGAGTACAGTGGTGCAATCTTGGCTCACTGCAATCTCCGCCTCCCAGGTTCAAGTGATTCTCCTGCCTCAGCCCCCCAAGTAGCTGGCATTACAGGTGCCCACCACCACGCCTGGCTAATTTTTGTATTTTTAGTACAGACAGGGTTTCGCCATGTTGGTCAGGCTGGTTTTGAACTCGTGACCTCAAGTGATCTGCCCTCCTCGGCCTCCCAAAGTGCTGGCATTACAGGTGTGCGCCACTGAGCCCAGCCTCTGAACGTAGTCTTTTAAAAAACCACGTGAGGTCACAGTTCAAACTCAACCCAGTGCTGGTAATTTGACATATTTGTTTAGAATCTTGGATACTCTCTCTCTCCTAATTTACCAAAACAAGCAAATAAATGGACAGGAAAACAAATTAAAGGAGGCCTTTTTCCTCTTCTTTCACTCTCATTCTTTAAGGACAGGAATATAGCCCTATTTGCCAGTTTCACAACTTAACCTCTAACTTAATGACCTAACCACACAAATTACTAACTTGCTGTGAGGCTCCTGGAAAGCTGCTCAAGACCTCTGGGTCTCAGTCTCCTCACCAGAAAGACAAGGAAGCTAAATGAAATGACCTCTGAATTCTTTTCCAAGACTAACACTTAAGGATCTAGGGAAGAGGGAATTTCACAGTCTTCCTCTTGCTCTACACCAGATGTGTACCGTGACCTGACTTGACTATAGTACATGGCAATTTTTAGTGATGCTTATAATAAAAATAGGGCTAATATTATTGGTGCCATGTGCTTTGCTGAGCAGGCCCTAAGCTTGATATGTGCCAATACTGTGACTGGCCACTGAAAAAAATGAGCATTTCAGACTGTCCTGTGAGTCTGGGTATGAGGGAGTCTGTGCACACTGTGCAGCAGCCAGACAACTCACAGCCAATAATGCCACATCCAGCCACAGGGGTGTATTCTGGGTTGTGTGGATGGGGGATGGGAAGTAGAGACTCCAGGGTAAGAGAGACGCCCTGAGGTCAGAGACAGGAAGATGTTCTATATAACAGGAGAGAAAGCCTGGTACCAGGAAATAGGTTACACTCTGGCTTCTCTGGCTGAGTGACTTCACCACCACCAGCCTTGCTCTCCTCCTCTGTGTAATAAGGACAGCAATTCCTACCATGCCTCCAGTGTGAGGGGCACCAAATGAGGTAATTGATGAGCCATGTGTGAAAGCTGCTCTACAAAGAGCTTTAGAAACCAAACTATTCTACAAATATTGTGTTATTATCCTATATAAAAAACAGAGACCTGCGAAGTTCATGGCCTGGGGAAAAAAATATTTAAAAGAGACCATGGTATCTTCAAATACATTAAAACAAAAGGTTGATGTGAATAAGAATATCAGAGTGATCCTAAGTGGCCTCAAAGCCAACGCCGGGGCTAAGGAGGCATCAGAGCCTTAGCATCTGACCAGGGCTAGTAAACGTCTGTGCCAACCTCTAAGATCCCGTGAAGCTCTGTCTCTCAATAAGATAATTCACAGGCCCAACTCTCAGCTTTAGAAAGTATCATCATAACTAGAGGATGGGGCTGGGTGTGGTGGCTCACACCTGTAAATCCCAGCACTTTGGGAGGCCGAGGCGGGCGGATCACTTGAGGTCAAGAGGTCGAGACAGGCCTGGCCAATGTGGCAAAACTAGTCTCTACTAAAACACAAAAACTAGCTGGGCATGGTGGCACACGCATGTAGTCTCCAGCTACTTGGTAGGCTAAGGCAGGAGAATTGCTTGAACCCGGGAGGCAGAGATTGCAGTGAACCAAGATGGTGCCATTGCACTCCAGCCTGGGCGACAGAGTGAGACTCTGTCTCAAAAAAATAAAAATAAAAAATACCTAAAGGGTGAGCAAGCTGTGACCCTGGGCAGGTGGGAGCCAATGGCACTGCTGTGTTGCCAGTGCCCCTGAGGACTGC
The DNA here is from genome assembly GCF_028858775.2 of Pan troglodytes. Classification (NCBI taxonomy): domain Eukaryota; kingdom Metazoa; phylum Chordata; class Mammalia; order Primates; family Hominidae; genus Pan; species Pan troglodytes. The sequence continues at coordinate 130,866,187 of NC_086015.1, read as the reverse complement.
TCACAGGGGAATGCCTTCTGCCAAGTCCAAACCAGGAAGCTATCACACCCCATCCGGAATGTCTTCTGCTGTCCTAGGCACCATGTCCACGGACAAAGATTCTGCTTCCAGGCAGGGCCTGGCTCCACGAAGCTGAAGTCATGTTCCCAGAGCCTGTGTCTGAATCCCTGACTCAAAGAGAGAAACAGCCATCTCATATTTTGTGGTTTCTTTGAGCCAAAGGTATTTAAAAGCCAGAGAAAGCCAAGACAATCAATTTGGGGTCCACTCCCCTTGAAGTTCCCCTTTGTTCCTGGGAGAGGATGAATTAAGGACTTGGACTCTCTCTAGCTCAAGACTTTCCCATGACCTCTTCCACTCTAATTCCCCTTCACATCACGGGGGGACCCTAAGCTACTCTTGGATTTTTTCCTAGCCCGAATATTATAGAAGAAAGCAGTATCTATCCCCTACTAGGTAGATAGGAAAGAAACAGAGTGCCATGTCCTACCCCAAAACAGTACCTTCTTAAGGTTCTTCCTGAGAGGGGTTATCCAATGACTCCCAATTAATAACACACATCTTTGCAATGAGACTTTGTAGCTCCTCCCATCAAGAGATGAAATCTAATTCTCCACTCCTTGAATCTGAGCTACCTTTGTGAGTTGCTACACAAGACAATGCAGAAGTGATGATGTGCCATTTCCAAGGCTAGGCATCAAGATACCTTGCACGCTTCCATTCTCTCAGGATTCTGCTCAAGGCTAGCCTGCAGGAAAACAGGAGCCCATGCAGAAGACAGCCAGGTCAGCTCAGTGTCCTAGCTGAAGTCCCAAAGTGAGAGAGCCAGACAAGACCAGCAAAGGTGATAAACAGCTGATGACAAACTTGAAGGAGTTCAGCTGAGACCAGAACCACCCAGCTGACTGCAGCCTAAATTGCCAAACTACAGAATCATGAGCTAAATAAATGGCTACCGTTTTAATCCAGTGCTTTCAAACCTGAACCAGCATGGAATCACCATGAGGGCTTGTTAAAACAGAGACTGTTAAGCCCACCCTAGAGTTCTGAATCCAGCTGGTCTGTGACGGGGCCCAACAATTTGCATTTCTAGCAAGTTCCCAGGTGATGCTTCTGTCCAGGGATCAGATCTTAAGAATTGAGAATCTGAAACCACTAAATTTTGGGGTGATTTATTACACAGAAATAGCCAACTGATACATTAAGAAAAATTATAAATCAAGTTCTCCTTTTGGATCAGAGTAGTGTTTGAATGGTTAAATTCCATTCATTCATCCATCCATTCATTCATTCTTCAACCAAAAAGCCTTTATTAAATGCTTATTTGGACTAGGCATGATCCAAGGCTATGTTGGTACAGAAATAAGAAAGATAGGGTCCCTGCCCCAAAAGGGTCAGTTTCTACTACAGAGACCAGCAAGTAAACAAATCATTATGGAATAGTGTAACAGTGACCATATAACTCTGTTTGAGCCACAGGGTTAGTAGGGCAGGGAGAGAGATCTCAAAGGTAGCTACTAACAGAACTGCTCATGGCACTGTACTAACTGTGCTCAGTACACTGTGAAGGAGAAAGGAGGCTGGAGGAAATAACAACACCGGGATCTCAGGAACATGTGTTCAGTTTCCCTTTCTCTAGGGTAGACAACCATGCCACTCAGGGGGGCACATGGCCGAAATGCCCCACACTTCACGATAAAGCAAAACAGCAGAGACGATACAGAAGCATAGGTGTGTAGACATGAGAGACGCCTCCATTAGAATTACAGTCCTCATAGTGCTTCACCGCTGGAAGAAAAAGAGAGCTCTTTTACGAACCCCTAGCAATTCCGCCTGCACCCATCTGTCCCGCACACTGCCCTCTAATCAGCGCTTCTCAGACTGAAATGTGTGTGAGTCACCCGAGTCTTCTGACACAGTAGGTGTGACTGATGCTGCTGGTCCGTGGACCGCACTTTGAGTGACAAAGCTCAGAGAGGTCTTTTTATTTATTTTTTATTTTTATTTATTTTTTCAGACAGTTTCACTCTTGTCGCCCAGGCTGGAGTGCAATGGCGCGTTCTTGGCTCACCGCAACCTCCGCCTCTCAGGTTCAAGTGATTCTCCTGCCTCAGCCTCCCGAGTAGCTGGGATTACAGGCACCTGCCACCACGCCCAGCTAATTTTTTTTTTATTTTTAGTAGAGACAGAGTTTAACCATGTTGGCCAGGCTAGTCTCCAACTCCTGACCTCAGGTGATCTGCCTGCCTCAACCTCCCAAAGTGCCAGGATTACAGGTGTGAGTCACTGTGCCCAGTCAACTTTTTTTTTTTGAGATGGAGTTTCTCTCTTGTTGCCCAGGCTGGAGTGCAATGGCGTGATCTCAGCTCACTGCAACCTTCGCCTCCCGAGTTCAAGCGATTCTCCTGCTTCAGCCTCCTGAGTAGCAGGGATTACAGGCATGTGCCATCATGACCGGCTAATTTTGTATTTTTAGTAGAGACGGGGTGTCGCCATGTTGGCCAGGCTGGTCTCAAACTCCTGACGTCAGGTGATCTGCCCACCTTGGCCTCCAAGAGTGCTGGGATTACAGGCGTGAGCCACTGCGCAGGCCGAGAGGTCTTTTTAAAATGCAAATCTGGTTCTATCATTCTATCATACAGGTCAGATCCTTTGAAAAGGCGAGAAGGCTCTCATAAACTGACCATTACCTCCCCTCCCCTCTCTGTACCCACCTTCCCCAATCATACTCTATGCTTCAGACAAACTGACTACCCGCAATTTCCAGAACACAGCCGCCTCTTTTGCCTTCTGGGTCTTTGCATATGCTCTTCTGCTTGAACATCCGTATCTTCCCATCTCTGTCCTGTCCCACCACCCACCTGCTAATTCTCACTCCTGCCTGCAGTCTCAGCTTCCGAGAAGCTTTCTGTGGCCACTCCAAGTCTGGATGAGACACCACTCCTCTCTATCACAGCCTTCTCAACAAACTACTCTCACGCCACTTTTCTCACCAAATTGTAACAGACCTTCATACAGCCTCCATTGTAAATGAGGAGTCCCTTGTTTCAATTCCACCCTGGAATTCCAGTGCCTAGCACAACCTTTTACACATGATGGGGACACAATAAAGGTTTGAATAAATAATTAGTAGTCTAATCCAACCCTCTTGTTTTACAAATGAAATAACTGAGGCCTAGTGGGATTAAGGTCAAACAGCTAGTTAAAAGAGGAGCTGAAATTAGCTGGTTTCTCCCCTCCCCCCACACACAAAAAATTTGTAATCCAACCCTCTTGTTTTACAAATGAAATAACTGAGGCCTAGTGGGATTAAGGTCAAACAGCTAGTTAATAGAGGAGCTGAAATTAGCTGGTTTCTCCCCCACAAAAACGTCTTGTGGATGCTCCAGGAAGAAGAATGGAAAGCTATTACTTGTGGGGCTGGGTACCTTCCTTCCTCCAAAGGATACGTGAAGGAAGAGAATATGTAAAACAGCTTAAATATTTCATGTGCTTTAAGGGCCAGGGAAAGAAGCCAGAGCTAAAAACTAGAAGACACCCCTTTCCAAACACTCTGCCCAGGGTCCCCACAACCAATCCAATCAATTGAAGGAATCTCTTCTCTTGAAAAAGACCAAATTAGTAAAGTGATTCCCAATGTTTTCACAAGCAAGAATCCCTTTATTTACATTTCCATGTGGCCCCTGTGTTTGGAAATGTTTCATCTATAAACTGTACTTATTTAATAGTTATTTTCTAATTTTTGAAAAGTGAATCAGAATCATGTAGTACTGCCAATCAGATGTGATCCAATTATAATTGAACTTTGGTTTCAGGTGGGCTGTGCTCTTATTAGAGGTAAAATTTCTATTAGACTCTCGATTACAAAGAAAAATACAGTCACTCCTGAGCTCCTATTCTGTGCCAAACAGTGTGTTAGGCCCTTCCTGGAGGTGCAACAAGAGACAGATGAACAAGAGACAGGCTTTGCCCTCAGGAAAATTACGAACTCTTGGGAAGTGGAACCCTAAGTTCTTTAGGGGATATGAGCCGATGTAGCAGACTGCTTTGCAAAAGCAGTATCCCCAGGGGTGGCAGGGAGCCAAAATACAAGAAACAAATCTGGAAAAACTCATTCATGCATTCCAGGAAGAAAAAAGTCAACTGATGGAAAATGTTTATAATAATTAAATAATACACATTGTATAGGTTCCCGGGGCACCCGGGCAGCCTGCCTTTGAGAGGGCCATGAACTGGAGATCTTTATCTGCATGCTCCAACCTCCAGCAGGTATGCTGGGAAAGATATTACTTCAGCCTTGTTAGAAAAGTGTAAACTGATTCTCCCTAAGAATTTTGAAATTCACTCTCTACAAAACCACTGAAGGATTAAACACGGGTTGTCTCTCAAACCTTGGCACTCTCTCTCGGAGCTGAACTGTGGCATGGCAGGGAGAGGCTGTGGCATGGCAGGGGGAGGCTGCTGCCGTCTACATCCTACTCTGGCTCCTCGGAATGGCCTGGAACTCAAGAAGACTGCTCTGCCCTCTCCAGGTCAGTGTGCCCAGAGGAGCCTGTTTCCTTCCCCACTCTGGGGGATAAAACACTTTCTAGTCAGTCCAGCTCTCTGTGCACAGGACTGTGGTCTGGTGTGTTTGCTAGGCCCCTTCCCTGTCATTTCCATGGCTCCAGTGAGCCCCCACCTCTCTGAGCTCTCCCACCTGTCAAGCCAGGAATCCACAACCTTCCTCTAACATCTCTCCCTTTCCTTCTTTGTCTTCCCTTCCCAATGGTCTAATAGGAATTGGCAAAGATTTTGAAAACCCTACTGAAGAAAAAGGAATCTGGTATTTTCCCGGTTTTTCATTCCTTTTCCAGTAAACAGTTTCATTTTCTTAAAGTTATTTTTCCCTCTAATGACTGTTTTGTCTTTACATAGACCTTGATATTTTCAAAGGCCTTGGCAATGGGTATTTATTTAAGTAATTACAAGAGGTTACTTCTTTTCAAACTTGCCCACCATAAGATGACACCAAAATAGTAGCTGAGACATAGCCATTCTGTGTATAATTAGTTTTGCACTTAATAATTAATCTGCCTTAATTGAGACCCCACCTGACTTAAAATTTCAGAACTACACTCTGCGTGTGATTGATTTCCTTTTTCCCTCTAGCACCTATAATTTTCTGTTACATCATCACACCCAACAGAGGAGAGAGAAAAAGATGGCACATGAAAAGGATTAGGGGATCAGCCTCAAAGAACTGAAAATCTGACCCAAACAAACACAGAAAGAGGCAAAGGAAGCAGGCTGACATTTGGGGAGGTGAAAAAAACAAGACCCCAGCGATCCTCATGTTTTATCTTACCTTTTCAAATCAGTCCCTGTGATCTGCTCTTGGTGCAAAACTCCTTTCTGATTTCCACCATCAGCTACACCCCACCTCTCCCCTAAGCAGGGTCTTTGAAGTCCAGTCTCCCTAAGCTCTTGGCAGACACCAACATGGGAGGGGCCCTGCAGCATCTGTCACACAGCCCCTCACCCTTGAGTGTCAGCGACAACAGGAACTGCTGAGCACAGTCACACTACCTCCACTCTGTAAGCACCTGAGAAACAATGCTGACGGGTCCCTGAAGGGCTTCCACACAAAGGTGTGTAAGAAAGAGACACACTGCTAGACACACGCACATGCCCTCCAAGCATGGGGTAAGAAGTGCGTCATGAAGAGCATGCACGGGAGAGAGGAGCCGGAGGCAGGCTGCCTGCAGTCCTCACAGCTGGTCACATAAGCACATGGGCAGTTACAGCTGGGCCTGGGTCCATGAGGACGTTGCTGGCCAGTTCTGGTTTATGACTGTCACACAAAGAAATAGCAGACCAATCAATTGATGTTTATTTGTTGAATGTCGCCTTCTTCCAAAGAGGATTTACAGCGTGAAAGAATACAGGTGGGTTTGTGTGAGTGTCTGAGCCAACACTGATGGACATGTTTTTCTTTGCACACCACCTAGGGCCTTTCTTCATCCCTAGACTGACTGTGGAGAAAATGTACCCTCCCTGAACTGAGCCTTCCCATGACATGCACAGGAATGTGTGAGGGACCACTTTCCCCTCCCAGCCATTTACCCTGGGATTCTGCCACTCTGAGTCCCAGGTTCATGGCCCACCTCAGGCAAAGACTGTTCCTCCCTTCCCATAGAGACCCTTCACTAGTTTCTCTTTCACTCACACACATCTGGACACAAAGTGCCTGTGTCTTCATGGGCCAGTTGCGTGGGAAATGTCCTGTGCACACTCCTACATGCACATACACACATCATACTAGGACGCTATTTTGACGTGTGCATCAGAAGTGAAGTTACAGCTGGCTGATGAGTGTGCACAGGCACACATGCACACTTCCTCATCCGGGTATTCCTCCAGCAGCACCAGTCACACCTTAACATACACTGTAACACACTCCCTCTGCTCTGCCAGTGTGTGCAGGAGCTGCTCAGCTATGACCTTATTTGACCCACCTTTGCAGACAGCCCTTCTCCCCGCCATTTCCATAGTGGCCGCCTGCCTCATGGGCTGTCACACCCCATGCCCACCTCCCTACACACCCCCTCCACTAAATCCCCGTCTGCGCTGGAAGCCATCAGGAGGCCCGTCTCTTTCTCTCTCAGGCAGACACATCCCTTTCACACCTGTGCCACACCCCCAGCCCGCCACGCACCCACACAGCCCGCCGCCCGGCGTGGCTGCTGAATGGAAACCACACATCTGAGTCTCACACCTCCCTCGTGTGTGAGCTGCGTGGGAGCCTCCCGCCGTGTGCTGTCACGGGCCTTCCGTGGCTGTACGCCCGTTTTTGTCAGCTCCTAATAGAGTCGCCCAGAACAGTAGAGAATACCCATTCACCGTGACACACTCACACTCCCTCCCGGCAACGCCACGCGTAAACAGCCACCCGCGCCTCAGCGTACCCGCCCCACACTCCGCAGGCGGCCCCTGGGACCTTCACAATGCGGCCTCCTCCCCGCGTGGCTGTCACACACGCCTCCTCCCCCGAGTGCGCAGGCACACAATGCACTCGCACACACACATGCACACGCACACACATGCACACCCACACGTGCGCGCCCCCCCGGCCCGCGAGGCAGCAGCCTGCGCACCTGCCCCTGAGAGCCGCGGCGTGGGGGCCACGGTGCTATGTCCCAGCTTCACCGCCGCGCCTTGTTCGGGGGTCGCCCGGCATGCCAGGCGCCCGCCGCGGCCCCCACGCACCCACTCCTCGTGCGCGCGTGTCGGGGCGGCGCCGCGGCCCGGCCGGGACACGCGCGCTCCCGGCGGCGCCGCACTCTGGCCCCTTTGTTGGCGGCCCGGGGAGCTGTCCAGCACCGCGCCCACGCCGCCGCCCGCCCTCCCGCGCTCGGGCCCGGAGCGCACTCACCCCCAACCAGCAGAAGCAGCAGCGGCGAGAGCAGCGGCGGCAGCCGGGCGGCCCGCAGCAGCCGGCCCATGGTGTAGCCGTCGCCGCCTGCAGCCGCAGCGGCGCGGCGCCCGGGCCCGCGTCAGGGGCCGCGCGGGCGGCGGCGGCGGCGCGCGCCCGCCCCATTGGTCCGCGTGGCCGTCACTCACGCCCGGCCCCGCCCGGCCGCGTGCCGCGGGCGCGCCCCCGCGGAGACGAAGCGGACGCGCGGGCGGCCGTCCCTCCGCCCGTCCCCCGCGCCAGGCCGGCCAATCAGCACCGCCGAGGCTCGGGGGCTTGGCCCGGCCGCCCGCAGACCTGGGCCTCGCACCTCGCGCCCGGATGCCGCTCTCTCCCCGCGCGGTCACCCGTTCCCTGGGAAGCAGAGTGGGCAGCTGTGGCAGATGGGACTGATGGGACGAGGACGACGCGTGGAAATGACTGTGAGGGTGGACAGAGGCCTGGGGTAAGGAAAGACTTCTCAGGGTACTTAGATTGGGTGAGCCCTGAAGGAGAACCTGAGAGCAAAGAACTGGACTTTAGAGCTAGGCAGTCTGGCTCAGGATCAGATTGGTTCCGAGACCTTGAGTAAATCCCTTCTCACCTCTGGGCCCCACTTGCCCCATTTGCTAACTGGGGGGTTTTAGATTATGAGAGAGGTGCTGACTTCTCTAACATGTGCTCCCTTTTGGCAACTGAAGATCCTTAATATGCCAAGCACTGTAGTGGTAAATAAAACAGGCACATCCCTCGTCCTCATAGTTTAGGCTAGTAGAGAAAACAGACTGAAAAACAAAATGGACACACATATGGTCCTATGATTGCAATTGGTAGTCGGTCTGTTAAGGAGTATAAGGGGCTGGGAGACAGCACAGAGGGGAACCTTATGCTTGCCTTCCTGAAGAAACAGCATTTAAGGTAAGCTGGCTGGCATCTGGAAGGATGAGTGGGTATTAGGTAGGAGATTGGGTTTGGGAGAGAACGTACAAGGCAGAGGGAAAAGCTCACTGATAGAGTTCCTGAGTTAGAAAGAAGCTCAGCCTCTTTTAGGGAGAGAAAAACCCCGACTACCCTTTTAGAATTACTGCAGCTTAAATATACAGCAACCACAATTTTGTGGAATATTACTTTATATATACCATATTAGGAAAACACTTCTTTAAAATAACAAATCGTTATTTGAATATGCTTTTTCAAGGTATATCCCCACCCCCCTATGCAGGGGTATAGCATCAGACATTGGAGATAATCTCACGGGACTCTTCCAGACTAAATATTAATACTTAGGAGAAATAGGAGTTGGGGTGGAGGAGCATAGGGAAGAAATGGGTTCCAGGCAAAAGAAAGAACATGAGCAAAATGTAGCACCTTTTATTTGATGGGTGTTAGGGGTATTAGAAAAGTGGCTGTCAGCTGGGCTTGGAAAAGAGAAATCCAGGGTGTGTCTAGACCCAGCTTCCCTCTTCTTTCCTCCTCTGAGGATGAAAGGAGCATCCCTTTGGTTTTTTGTTGTGTTTTGTTTTGTTTTTCTGTTACAAGAAACAAAGATCTTAGAAGCAAACAAGAAATGGAAGGAAACGTCCTCAATTCCATTAAGGGTATCTCCCAGAAACCTTTATTATCATACTTAATGGTGAAACCATACTTAATGATGAAACATTAGAAACATTCTCTTTTAAGTGAATGGAACAAAAGAATCCTCACTACCACCACAATGATTGAATATTCTATAAGAGACACTGCAACAAGGCCTGATAGAAGAAATGGGATGAAAGTATTGGGGGAAAACTCATTATTTGCAGGTTTATCTAGAAAATGCAAGATCATCAGTTGGCAAAATAATTGAAAACCAATGAGTTCAGCAAGATTGCTGAATAAAAGATAACGTACAGAAATCAATAGCTTTTCTGTGTATCCTCAATAACCACTTAGAAAATGTAGTAGGAGAAAAGATCGCAATCACAGCAACAATTATTAAAAACTGGAATAAACCAAACCAGATATGTAAGCTCCAAATGAAGAAAACTCTAAAGCTGCCAGGGGTGGTGGCATGTGCCTGGAATCCCAGCTACTTGGGGGAGACTGAGGTAGGAGGATGGATCACTTGAGGCTAGGGGTTTGAGACCAGCTTTGGCAATATGGTGAGACCCCCATCTCTAAGTAAATCAATTAGCCAGGTGTAGTGGTGCATGTCTGTAGTCCTACCTACTTGGCAGGCTGAGGTGGGAGGATCACTTGAGCCCAAGAGTTCAAGACCAACCTGGGCAACAAAGCAAGATGCCATCTCTATGAAAAATTTTAAAATTAGCCAGGCATGGTGGCACACACCTGTAGTCCTAGCTACATAGGAAGCTGAGGTGGGAGGATTGCTTGAGCACAGGAGTTCAAGGCTGCAGTGAGCTATGATTGTGCCACTGCACTTCAGCCTGGGTGACAGAGTGAGACTCTGTCTCAAAAAAAGAAAAAAAAATTTAAGTGAAGGCAGTCCTCAGAATGGGAAGAAACATTTGGAAATCATGTATCTAGAATATACAAAGAATTTTTACAAGTCAGTAATAAAGACAACTCAATGTTTTAAAATGGACAAAGATCTGAATATACATTCCTCCAAATGTCAATAAGCACATGAAAACATGCTCAGCCTCATTAACCATCAGATAAATGCAAATCAAAACCACAATAAGAAACCACTTCTCAGGCTGGGTACGGTGGTTCACGCCTGTAATCCCAGCACTTTAGGAGGCCGGGCTGGGTGGATAGCTTGAGGTCAGGAGTTGGATACCAGCCTTGCTAACATGGCAAAACCCTGTCTCTACTAAAAATACAAAAATTACTCTGGCATGGTGGTGCATGACTGTAATCCCAGCTACACAGGAGGCTGAGGCATGAGAATTGCTTGAACCCAGGGGGTGGAGGTTGCAGTGAGCTGAGATCGCACCACTGCACTCCAGCCTGGGTGACAAAGCAAGAGTCTGTCTCAAAAAAAAAGGAAACCACTTCGCGTCTCACTAAGGTGGGTGGCTAGAATTAAAAAGAGAGACCATGTGTTATATAGGATATGGAGAAAGAACCCTCCTCGTACACTGCTGATGGGAATGTAAAACGGTGCAGCTGCTTTGGACATAGGCAGTTTCTCAAAAGATTAAGCATAGAGTTACCATATGACTTCATAATTCCACTCCTAATACATACCTAAGAGCATAGAAAACATATGTCTAGTCAAATACATTACAGGAATGTTCATAGCAGCATTAGTCATAATAATCAAAAGGTGGAAACAACCCAAATTCTCATCAACTGATGAATGCATAAATAAAATGTAGCATACCCATACAATGGAATGTTGGTCAGCAATACAAAGAAATAAAGTACTGACACATGCTACAACATGGATGAACCTTGAAAACATTATTCTAAGTGAAAGAAGCCCATCACAAAAGACTACATATTATATGATTCAATTTTTATGAAATGTCCAGAATAGGTAAATCTTTAGCAATAGAAAGCAGATTAGTGGTTGCCTAGGGCTGGTGGGGAAGGAAGAGGAGTAACTGCTAATGGGTATGTTTTTTGGGGGAAGGGAGTGATGAAAATGTTTTAAAAGTGTGATAATTTGCACAACTGCAAATATGCTAAAACGATTGAGTTGTACATTTTTTAATTAATTTATTTATTTATTTTTGAGACAGAGTCTCGCTCTGTTGCCCAGGCTGGAGTGCAGTGGTGTGATCTTGGCTCACTACAACCTCCGCCTCCCAGGTTCAAGCGATTCTCCTGCCTCAGACTCCTAAGTAGCTGGGATTACAGGTGTGTGCTGCCACACCCGGCCAAGTTGTACATTTTAAATTATGTGCTATGTAAACTATATCTCAATAAACCTGTAAAAAACACAAGAATACCCAAGCTCACATTTTATCTTGGAGTTTTTTTTTTCTTTGAGACAGGGTCTGGATCTGTCACCAAGGCTGGAGTGCCAGGGCACCATCATAGCTCACTGCAGCCTCGCTCTCCCAGGCTTAAGTGATCCTCCTGCTTCAGCTCCTGGAGTAGCTGGGATTACAGGTTTGTGCCACCATGCCCAGCTAACTGTTGTATTTTTTTGTAGAGATGGGGTCTCACTATGTTTCCCAGGCTAGGCTCCAGTGATCCGCCCTCATTGGCCCCCCAAAGTGCTAGGATTATAGGCATGAGCCACCTCACTGGCGTATATTATCTTTAACATACAAACACACACACACACACACATATATGTACACACACATTATGTAATATCGGTATGTTTTAAATGTTTACATATATGTATCACATCCTTTAGCATCTTGTTTTTTCACTCATAATTATCTTTCAAATTAATCCATTAATAAATCCTATCGCATGAATAAAAAAAATCTAATTTTCCAGTCTTAGAGTAAACATCAACGGAAAAGCCTCACTGTGGTCCTGTATACCTTGTTGGCTGTCCCATTTCACACGCCCCTTGGAGCCAAACTTCTCACGCGTTTTCTCCATGAGCAGTTTCTACCTCCTCACCTCCTGTTTATTCTATCCGCACTCCAACCTGGCTTCCACTGTCACCAAGGGATTGAAACTGCTGGACGAGGCCACAGCAACTCCCACATTACCACAAAGCTTGTATTTCAAAGGTGCACATCTAAACTGGGATGTCTGGCCGGGCATGGTGGCTCACACCTCTAATCCCAGCACTCTGGGAGGCAGAGGTGGGTGGATCACCTGAGGTCAGGAGTTTGAGACCAGCCTGGCCAACATGGTGAAACCCTATCTCTACTAAAAATACAAAAAAAAGAAAAAATTAGCTGGGCATGGTGGCACAGGCCTATAATCCAAGCTACTCAGGAGGCTGAGGCAGGAGAATTGCTTGAACCCTGGAGGCGGAGGTTGCTGTGAGCTGAGATCGTGCCACTGCACTCCTGGGTGACAGAGCAAGCCTGGGCGACAGAGCAAGACTCCGTCTCTAAATAAATAAATAAATAAAATAAGGACATCTGAAGGTTGATGACATCATTATAAATGTTTACATTTTTTCCTCAGAAGCACATAAAATGGTGATTCTTATCTTCAATGGCATCTTATATTCAATGAAACATGGTAGTGGGCAGGTTTGTCATTTCACCTGATCTTTCAGCTACGTTGGCCAACTGACCTCAATCTTCTGGAAATTTCTTCTTCTCCTGGCTTCCACAGACACCCTTCTCCCCTGGTTTTTCTGCCACATTTTCCTCCTGTCTCCTTTGCTGTTTCAAATGATGGGTGTCACGTAGCCTTCCAGATCTTTTTTTTTTTTTTTTTTTGAGATGGAGTCTTGCTCCGTCGCCCAGGCTGGAATGCAGTGGCACGATCTCGGCTCACTGCACCCTCTGCCTCCCAGGTTCAAGCAATTCTCCTGCCTCAGCCTCCCAAGTAGGTGGGATTACAGGCGCACACCACCATGCCCAGCTAATTTTTGTTTTTTAGTAGAGACTGGGTTTCACCATGTTGACCAGACTGGTCTTGAACTCCTGACCTTGTGATCCACCCACCTCAGCCTCCCAAAGTGCTGGAATTACAGACGTGAGCCACCGCACCCAGCCTGGATCATTTCTCTGTGCACTCTGGGGGTGATGGCACTTAGCCCCACAGTGGCAGCTATGATGACCACTCCTCATGCCCACACCTCTGCTCAGTGGTCGACTCAACCTGCCTGCAGACTTCACATTTCTACTTGGATGCCTAAAAGGCCTGTCTAGCCAACATGTCTGAAATGAAACTCCTGGCTTTCCCTACTAAACTTCAACCTATTTCCCCAGCCACAGACCTGGTCATCCAGGGTTTTTCCTTTTTGCCCCACCCCTACATCTTATTCATCACTACATCTTGTCTAATCTACCTGCAAAATACACCTATGTCCACTTTCCCCCATCTCCATCACCCAAGTCTCCACTCTTCTGTCCTTTCTCCTCTCAGTATGATTTGGTGGCCAGCCAGCTCTCCAAGACCACTGGACCACTGCTGTCCTGAACACCCTCTTGCTGGCTGCCTGCTGTGGCAGACTAGAGCCTCCTTAGAGCACAAGTCCTGTGTGACCTGCCTGACTCTGGCCTCAATCCTTGCCCTGCCCTATGCTTCAGCCCATTTTCCTGTGGCTGGCACCTTTTCCTTTAAAAAGTAACTCCAGGCTGAGCATGGTGGCACAGGCTTGTAATCCCAGCACTTTGGGAGACCAAGATGGGAGGATCGCTTGAGCCCAGTTCAAGACCAGCCTGGGCAACATAGTGAGTGAGACCTCATCTCTACCAAAAACTTAAATTAGCCAGGCGTAGTGGTGTGTGCCTGTAGTCCAGGCTACTCAGGACGATTGCTTGAGCCCGGGAGGTCGATGCTGCAGTGAGCTGATTGCACCACTGCACTCTAGCCTGGGCGACTGAAAACTTACTTCAAAAAAAAAAAAAAAAAGTTCAAGAAGGGAAAACTTGGACAAGACAGATGTCAGAACTCCATCTGGGAACTGCAATCCCTCCGGCAGCCCATCAGCTGAGGCTGATGAGGTCCCTCCGGCACCTCATCTCTGGGTGAGGTGGTGGATGGTACTGCCCCACTGGGGGGTAGGCTACACCACCCCTAGTCCTTCTATACACGTCTAACTAGGATTTCCATGGATTCCACTTAGATATCACAGAGGCAGTGACTGCAAACCAAGTTCAATGGGGAGATCTATATCATTTTTGCTTTCTCTACATCCACAAACAAAACAGCTTTTTTAACCCGACCTACCTCCTACAGAACTCTAAACGGAGAAGGTGGAAAGGGCCTTCAGAGGAAGTCCAGGTTACTTACTAAAGCGGAATGGAAGCCAACAGATACCAGCGTTTATATTTTATTCAACTTTATTAAAAATTAAAACTACAGAAACCAAACCGAATGCACAAATAAGAGAGTGGGGAAACAGACAGGCAGCAATGGCAGCTGGTAACTGTGGCGAGTGGATAATCCGCATGACTCACATCCCACCCCTGCGACTGAGGAGCCCAGAACGCTGCGCTGGCACTGTTGTGCCCTCTTCCACCACAGGGGCACAGAAACCTGCAGGAGACTGAAAACGATTACAAACATCTTCAACCAGCTCTCTGGCCAAAGGCAGCAGAAGCAGCCTGAATACGAAACTCACGCCAAGAGGGCAGCAGCTCTCCTGACATCCATGTAAGAAGGCTAACACCTAAACCACACGCAGGCATCCTGAACTCAGCAGCTCTGATCCAAGGTACCGAGTGGAGACAAAGCACTCAGAGGTGGCAAGATGTTCAGCAACCAAGTAAGACACACTGGCAAGGCATCCCACCCAAAGGTGAGAAGCACAAAGCAGGCTTGGAGAAACAAACAGTCATGCCAGGTGCAGCCAGACATCCTGCTATAAGCCCTGACCCTAGTACCCCGAGTTCATCAAGTGCTCTGGTTTTGTGTCCATAAAGCACAGAGGGCACTGACCACTCAGTCTGACCGCCCCAAACCAGAATCCCAAGGAATCCTTATGGATGGCATAGGGCCTCAGAACTGCTGCAGGATCATTTTCCTTTTCAGGTCGTGGCTGAACTTGTTCATCCTGAAGAGCTCACTGTCATAAAATGCAGAGAGGTTGTGGATGTTGATCTGACGAGCCTGCAAGGAGGAAGTGTCCAGTGAGCCATCAGTGGTGTGAGAACAGGCTGTTTCCAGAGCGCCCCAGTTACAGTGCACTTTCAGACACCATCACCTCCATTTATGGGAGGAAAATATCCAGGGGTGGAGAGGCCGATTAAGGGGCTTCAAATCTCTGCTGTACAAGCTGTGCGTGTAAACTAAGACAAGTTACTTGGCTGCCCTGTATCTGTCGCCACCTCTGCACAACAGGAAGGCAGTAACAGGACTCACCTCACTCCCCTGCTGTCAGACTACAGGCACAGAACTGGACTCAACAGACTGTAAGCATTCAATAAATGGCTGTCAACCAAGGCCCACCCACTTCATGACCCATTATGATGGAGCCCCCATCAGGAGACTGGCAGCTCCCAAGTCAGCAAACCCCAACCCTCACCTCCCTTCCGGGCCCATACCTTATCCACCAAGTCCTTCTCAGGGACCTCAATAGTGTCCTGCTGGGCCCCAAAGCGGTTGCGCTGATATGTCACCTGCTCTGCCACTAACTGCTTCAGTATGAAGAGCAACAGCTCATTGTTGTCACGCCGGAATGAAAGGTAGCGGGCAAAAGTCTGCAGGAAAAAAGCCTGAGTCAAACACCCGCTCCCACTACGCCTGCCACACTCCCTTTACCCTACGTGCCAGCACCCAGGTCAGACAGGCTGCTGCTCCTGGGTGCACGTCCAGGCCAGAGCCCTGGATACCCACGTGTGGCCTCCTTCACTGAGCTTGCCCATCAGGCCCCTACCTCGGAGCACACCCACCTTGCGCATGCTGCGCATGACGCTGAACTTCTGTGTGTCTATGAAGCTCTCCAGCATCACGCGGATGGCCATGTTGACGTCGTCTTCGATCACATAGTCCCGCAGATGGATGCGCGCGTGGGCCTCCGCCATGCGGATCATGGACTCGATGTGCCGCACCGTAATGGGGATGCTGCCTGTCGCCTGGAGAGAAGCACAGTGTCAGGTCTTTCACGGGCAGGAAAGAGAAGCAAGGAAAATAAAGCAGTGGCACTCTTAGCACCCAGAGCCAAGAAGACCCATCTGACAGTGCCCCAGCAGAAATGCAGAATGCTTGACTGCGCTGCCCAGTGAATGCACACTTCCTATCCCTCCTGGAAATCAGAGGATGCCAGTGGATGCTGCATGCTTACGGCCTGTCACCATCACACCTGCACAGTTCTGCTCCCACCAGCTGACTTCTGTGCATCTCAGAGGCTGTTGTATTTGTGGCCAGCTGTATTGGTTATTGTCACACACTAAATATTGAATAATCCTGTGCAATGTAAGTGCAAAAAAAGGTCGTTGTTTGTAGGAAAACTAAATTGAATGATCTGAAAAAACTTGGTAAAGTTAAAAGGCAGAAATTTGAAAAGCTGCTGTGTTGACTGGGTGTGGCTGAGGCAGCAATCTACAAGGACTCGGCATTCACATGGCTTGCAAGCTGCTTTAAGTTTCCATTCCACTATGAATGAGCCAAAGACCTTGCGTTCATTAGAGTGAAATTTACGCAAAGTCAATATGGAACTTAATAAGCACATCAACAATTAAGGCCTTGGCCCTACACTGAGACAAATGAATGCACATTTAAATTTCATCTAAAACAAAATGGTTAAGGTATATATTAATACCTATCATTTAAAAAAATATTTTTTTTTTTGAAACAAGGTCTCACTGTGTCACCAAGGCTAGAGTGCAGTGGTGCCATCATAGCTCACTGTAGCCTCGAACTCCTGGGCTCAAGTAGATCTTCCTTCCTTAGCTTCCTGAGTAGCTGCGACTACAGGCACAAACCACCAGGCCCAGCTAAGTTTCAAAACATTTTTTGTAGAGAAAGGGCCTCACTATGTTGCCCAGCCTGGTCTTGAACTCACCTCAAGCAATCTTCCTGCCTTGGCCTCCCAAAGTGCTGGGATTACAGGCATGAATCACTGTACCCAACTTTCATTTTTTGTTTTTGTTTTTGAGATAGAGTCTCACTCTGTCACCCAGGCTGGAGTGCAGTGGTGCGATCTCAGCTCACTGCACCCTCCGCCTCCCGGGTTCAAGCGATTCTCCTGCCTCAGCCTCCTGAGAAGCTGGGATTACAGGCATGTGCCACCACGCCCGGCTAATTTTTGGGTTTCACCATGTTGGTCAGGCTGGTCTCAAACTCCTGACATCGTGATCCTCCTGCCTCGGCCTCCCAAAGTACTGGGATTACAGGCGTGAGCCACTGTGCCTGGCACCTACATTTTTTTTTTAATGCCTCACTGCTCTGGCACCTTTTGGCCTGACTGACCACCACCCCCGCTGCATTGGTCAGAAGGCTCACACTGCACTTCCTTCTCTGCATAGCACCTCCCGGCTCTGCCTGGGCTCTCACCATAGATTCTTTCCTCAGGTCACTGTACATCTTGGCCACCTTGTCCTGGTCCATTTGGTTGAGCTTCGGGTGGACCCTCTCCTTGGCGTAGATGATGTACTTCTTCAGGACCTCCTGGGGCAGGGGCTCCACACCATACGTGTTGGGCATGGCGGGCTCAGCAGCGCTGCCATTGGCCAGCCCCTCCTCCTCCTTGTTGCTGGGGTGGTGTCTGACGTGGCTGCCCACCACGAAGCGGGCCAGCATCTCGTCCTAAGATAAGCCATGAGAGGGTGGGTCTGATTGTGGGTGTGCGTGGCTTTGGGGAGGTCAGTGGCTGGAGAAGGGCTGCGTGTGTGCCCTACAAGGGTGACACTCTTTCAACAAGACTGACTACACTGACCATGTGCCAGGCAGTTCTGGGTGTGGGTGGCAAACCAGACAATGGGACAGAGTCCCCACAGGGCTCATCTCCACAAGGGGACAGGAGACAAATAGTCTTAAAAATTAATTATGGAAAGTAATGCTCAGAAGAAAAATAGAGTGATGGGATCAAGGGACCAAGGAGATGCCTCTAGCTAAGGGTGCCCGGCAAAGCCCCTCCCTGAAAGACAGGGAGCTGAGATGACGACAATGAGATGCAAGTCACGTGACAGTGTGGGAGAGCGTCTGCCAGGAGCAAGGAGCACAATCAAGCCCCAAGGCTCGGCCCTTTTGAGAGAGAGAAGGGCAGGTGCAGGTGCAGGTGCAGGTGAGGGAAGGGAGCGAGGAGGAGGTAGCTGCAGAGATGGCGGGTGCGGGCCGGAGGGGAGGACCCTGGATTCTATTCTGATGACAGCAGAAAGCCTCAAGCAGTTGTTAAGGACGGGGCTGATCTGATTTATGCCTTCAACTGGAAGACAGTCTACATGGGTGCCAGGAGGCCAGTTCAGATGATGGTAGTGCCTCAGGTCAGAGGCAGAAGTGAGGGAGGTGGGTAGGCTCAGGAGTTGGGACAACAGGATTTGGTGGATTGTGGGTTATGTTGGGTGGGGGTCGGGGGTGCTATGAAGGAAAGAGAAATCAGGGCGACTTCTGGACATGAGAAGACACCGAGGGAACAGGACTAGAAAACAGCCTATGGCCCCTGCAGCACCTGTCCCCTGTGTTGGGCACACTGTATGACCCACCCCAAGCCTCACCTGAGGTCCCCAAACCACAGTTCATGGAAACCGGGCACATGCAAGCTATACCTGGACTGGGTCCACGGTGTCCCTCACCACACACAGGATGTCAAAGCGTGAGATGATGGGCTCTGTGAGGTCCACGTTCTCAGAGAAAGTCAGCGAGGGGTCATAGCGCCCTCCTGAAACACAGGGGAGCACCTCCATCAGGGTGGATTCCCCTATCCTCCCATCTCAGGGACCCCAGGCTGCTCTGATGGCAGAAGGGGATGAGGGCAGTGGAAGAGGAAGACATAGGTGGGTACTTAGCACCTGCTGTCTGAGACAGCAAAGAGCTTACCCTAACCAGGGCCCAAAATAGCCTAATTTAGACAGAAAGTATAACTGCTTCCCCAGGAGGAAAAACCAAGAACACAGTGGGTGACAGAGCCTGGGTTCTTTTACGCATTCGCTGCTGAGACCAACAGCCAACTCCAGCCTGGCCAGAGGGGCACTGGGCTCTCCTCCCATGCCTTCTGAGAACATCCAAGGTGATTCCAGGAACATGACTCAACAGGAAACCCAGGTGTCCCAGGTCCCACTTTCACTGTTCCCCACTCTGGCAGGATATGCAGAAGAGGGGAACCCTCTGCTGCACAACGACTTCCTCAGATCGGCTCCTGGGGACCCCATGGGCTCCCAATTCAAGCAGGCGGGACCTCCCTGTGTCCCACCCCAGCCCCAGCAGTCAGGGTGCCTGCTGCACCTATGGGGTTGGCGGCAGCAATGACCGTGCAGCGAGCCTGCAGGGAGGTGACGATGCCAGCCTTCGAGATGGAGATGCTCTGTTGCTCCATGGCCTCATGGATGCTGGTTCTGTCCTGGTCATTCATCTGCAAGATTAAAATGGCCCACCCTTAGCATGGTTCACGCCCCTACTACTAAGTCTCCGATGAGGTCCCAATGGACCCCATTAACACCATTCCCGTCGCTAAGGCCCAAGCCCACACACACCCCCTGAGTTCCACCAGCCTCCGTGACCCAGGGACCCACCTTGTCAAATTCATCAATGAGACACACTCCTCGGTCAGCGAGAACCAGGGCCCCAGCCTCCAAGGTCCACTCCCTGCTGACAGGGTGCCGCTGGACATACGCCGTGAGGCCCACAGCCGACGCCCCCTGGCCAGTGGTGAAGATGGCTCGGCTGGACACTTTCTCAATATACTTGAGAAACTGCGACTTCGCTGTGCCAGGGTCTCCGCACAAGAGCACGTTGATATCACCACGTACCTTGTGCTTGCCACCTGGAGGGGATGAGTAGAAGCGGGGGAGGGGGAGAGTGGGAAGTGAGAGGAGGAGGGCACAGTTGCATCCCCCACCAATTCCTCAACCTACTTGTTAGGAATGGTAAGGCACAGTCCCTCTAGAAAGGGATACAATGCCCTACACCATGCAGTCCCACTCTGGGCACTCCCAGGGAAACACACACGGGTGCAGAGGAGGGTTGCACGAGATGTCCTTGGCGAATGTGAAATATCAGAAACAATCTAAGTGTTCTCCAAAGGGAGAGCTAAATGAACTGCGTTATCTGGTGGCATGATAGTCATTTAAAAGAAGGCAATTGCTCTGTATGCACTAACAAGAAAAGATGCTGCAGTGTGGCACTGAGCGGGAGAGCTCGGTGGGATGCACTGCGCACAGGCACAGCACTGGGCACACACAGGGGATGCTGCGCTTGTACAAATAAACACGTGTAGTCATGAAACCCTGTGTTTGCTGTGTAATTGTAAATGGCCACAAAGGGAGGGACTAGGAAGAGAAGTGGGGGTCAATGGGGAAATCAGCCTCACCCATGACTTTTAGTGTTCTATAAAAGTGTAATATAAATACAAACTCATGTGTCAATAGTATTTTTGTACTTAACAACAGTTTTTTTAAAAGACAAAGTATTTTTTACATAGAAGAGAAGCAAAGACTCATTTGCTTAAATCACAAAAGCAGGCAGACACTGGCTCCCTGACCAACAGCCCAACACCCAGAATGCCCAACTCAGGGCCACCCTCTCCCTTGAAGAACGAGTCACGCCCAGCCAGACCATCTTTTAATGCATTCTTTCTCCCCAGCACCCAGGCTTTAAAAACACTGTGTCCTTCTTTGAATGCTGGCTCCCCAAAGAGAAAGCTGCTAACACCCCTGCAGAGGAAAGGTGGGTGCTCACCTGGGTTTTTGGGCTCCCCTCCGAACAGGGCCAGAGCCAGGCCTCTCTTGATGTCTTCATGACCATAGATGGAAGGAGCAATGCTGGCAAAGATCTGAGAAAGGGAGGGAGACCGACAAGAATGGGAACAGATACTCACAGAGTAGGTCTCCCACATGCTCTGGCATCAGGGAACCACGACATCCCCAGCTCAAAGACACCCACTTCCACAGCTGCTGCAACTGCATCAGGCCCTGGTATCAAGCCGTGCCCGACTCTAAAGCTTTTCATTAGTTGGCTCTTCCCAAGAGTCACAGAACTTTGGAGTTTAGAAGAACCTTCATCTGAACCCCTAATCTTGACATATTTCAGAAAGGCCTTTCCCAAGATCACAGACCAAGAGCAGAAATAAGACCAGAACCAGGTCTGTCATGGCACTGGCCTACCTCAAGCCTCAGTTTCTTCATATGGGAAAGAGAGATGGCAACATCCAACTCACAGAAGGGTGGGTACAAATGCGACAGTTCATGCAAGTGCCTGCCTCGTCAATGCAATAAATGTGGCACATCTGGGAGATGTGTCCACCAGGAAGTAATTCCAACTAGTGAGTCACTGGAACATTTCTATTTCAGTGTGTGTGTGAGAGAAAGAAAGAGACAGAGAGAGAGCAAAATCTTCATGAATTTTAGATAGAATTAGAGACATCAAAGACATTTCTTGCTTGTAGGAGACTGCTTCCAACTCCATCTGCAGCACAGCCATGTTTTGATAGCTTTCATACCCCCCTGCACTGGCCACACCCACATCCTTCCCTCCTTATAGGACAGACAAAGGAGCTCAGAAAGCACTGGCCCTCCCCTGGGGAGAGGGGACTAAGGCAGGAAAACCAGCCCTGAAGGTGGAGGGGAGACACCCCCATCAGGCTGCATCCTGTATGTCCTGCCTGCACCATCAAATTCATGCAGCTTTAGAGGTGTCTCTAACTCCTATCTCCCTCTGAAAGCAAGTAACACTTCCCACAGGGCTTCTTGGAGAAATGTCCAATTCCAGGTCCGGGGCTGGAAATGTACAAGAGGAGCCTGCAATATCTTCTACCAGAAAGCAAAAAATCACTCAAAGACAACTAGGGTCATGTCAACAGAACTCAGGAGCCAACATGAATAGGTTCACGCTGGCAAAAAAGGGACACTTGAGCATTGTAGGGATGACATCTGCAGCGCGGAAACCTCAACACCCGGCAGGCCTATTTGTCTGTTATGATACCCAGGTCACCTGGGAACCAATTCATTATTTTTAAAACTAGTAAGTCAAAGAAAATAAGCAGGCATTTACCTGACTAGGCTTCAGTGCCTGACTGCCAAATTACAGAAAACACAGGTGACAGAGGTGTGTGTCTAATGGGGACATAATTAGCAATATCTCGACTGCAAGGCTCAACAGAACAAATGACCCAGTTTCTTCCACAAAAAATTACAAGGAAAAAAGAGATGGAGAAAAGATCTAAAGATTATGAGACTTAAGAAATATCAACCAATCACAATTTATGGATCTTATTTGGATAATGACTCCAAGAAGCTGTAAAAAACAGGGGGAAGGGGTAAGATAATCAGGGAAATGTGAACAACAACAGAATATTGGATATTAAGGAATTGTTAATTACCTCTTAAAGTGAGATAATGGTATTGTGGCTAGGTTTATTCAAAGAGAGCCTTTTCTTTTTCATATACATACTGATGTAGTTACAGAAAAAAACGGCATGCCTGGAATTTGCCTTGAAATATACCAAGGGTGAATGGGTGGTGTATTAAGAACACTCGATTGGCTGTGACTATGACAGCTGTGGAAGCTGGGTAGAGTGCTACGGTTTGAATGTACCCCCCAGAAAGCATGTGTTGGCATCTTAATCCCCCATTTAACAGTATTAAAAGGTGGGACCTTTAAGGGGTGATCAGGCCATGAGGGATCTGCTCTCATGAATGGAGGATAAAAGCACTGCTATCCAGGGAGTAGGTCTTTGTAAAAGGATGAGTCTGGCCCCCTGTGGGCTCTCACTCTGTCTCTTTAACTCTCACCTTTTTGCCATGGGATGACATGGCAAGAAGGCCCTCACCAGATGCCAGCCCTCAATTTTGGACTTCCAGCCTCCAGAACCATAAGTCAATAAATTTCTGTTCATTATAAATTACCCAGTCTATGGTATTCTGTTGTAGCAGCAGAAAATGGACTAAGACAAATAGTCAAAGTTCATTACACCATTCTACATACCTGTTTGAAATTTTCTGTAACAATGTTTTAAAATGTGGGCCAGGCCTTATGTAACACAGAGTGCCCATGGAACTCACAATAACCAAATAAACTCACCAACTGTTGGCACAATACAGTCACTGGGAGCATGGACTCAAGCCAGGCTGCTGACTCTGCCACTTGCTATGTGACTATGGCCAACTTATCTAACCTTTTGTGCCTTAGTTTATTCATCAGTAAAACAGGCAGAGATGAAACCTCACAGGACCATTGCTATCTAGAAATTACCTAGACAATGCCAAGCAGATACTAAGTCCTCAGTAAGTATAATGACTCTCTTATGAAACTCTTACTTTGTGCTGCAGATGCTGGGCAGACCACTCCACGGACCTCTCATGCCCCAACACACCTCGTGCTGGATGTGCCAAGACTGCCAATCCTTGACTCCTCTTAACCCAGCTCATTTCCCCGTATAATTTTTGTAGCGAGCAACCTTGCAGGATGAGGTAATGTCTCCCTCCAGGGCCAAGAGCTTCCTGCTTG
Source organism: Pan troglodytes (assembly GCF_028858775.2). Taxonomy (NCBI): domain Eukaryota; kingdom Metazoa; phylum Chordata; class Mammalia; order Primates; family Hominidae; genus Pan; species Pan troglodytes. The sequence continues at coordinate 130,842,615 of NC_086015.1, read as the reverse complement.
CTATGCAGGGCAGATTGCCCAACTCAATCCCCCTCCTGTAAAGCAACCACTGCATCCAGGGGGACTTCCCTGTGGGACTGGAGGGCAAGGAGCGCAAATATGCGAATGCCTACACTGCCTGCTGTGCCTTCCACCGCTGACCCAGTTACTCCAGGAGAGAGTAGCAGGCTAATTTAATGGCTGGAAAGTGGGGCAGAATCAAATCCCAGACCTGCCAGGGAATAACAGCGCTTTCCATGAATTACCTCATGTAATCCTCATAATAACCTTGTTTCTCTCGATCCTACGGAGGAAACCAAGGCTCAGGTCAAAATATTTTCTCCTAGAGGAGAGGCAAGACTCGACCCCAGCTGCATCTGAATCCAAAGCTCATGCTCCTCCTGGCTCTAGGTGTGCTGCTTCCTAGCACTCCTCAGTCTCCGCACCCAGCAAACAGGGATAGAGTGCCCACCTGAGTGGGTACTGTGAGCTCCACCCAGCAAACGGAGAAAAAGCACCCACCTGCATGGGTACCATGAGCCTGAGATAATGTGTGTAAAATGCCTAAAGCACCAGGCTCAAAGCTATTTTTGTCCTACCTACTGGCTGCTTATGCTTTCTACACGCCTGTCACAGGCTCTTCCATCCAGTTTTTGTACAAATAGTTTAACTTTGGTAGCCATGTACAGTAACAGCTAGATACTGAGCACTCGCCAACAGCCAAGTACTTTATATGCACTAATTTATTTGATCTTTATAACAACTCTATGAGTGTTTACTCTCATCCTCTCATTTCTATAGATAAGGGTGACTCATCTGACCATCCTAAGGATTAGGCCAAAATTCAAACCTAAAAAGTCTGGCTTCAGACTGCATGCTGCTTCTGTTAGTTCTTTAAAATCTCTAAGTGTTGGGCATGACCCTGATCTCTTTAATACTTTACCAGATCAGTGTCCAGGGCCCACGGAAGGCAGGCAGGGCCATGAAACTGACAGAGTAGGGGACGGGGTAAACCTGGGGACACAGGTCCTGCCTGCAAGGGCAGCTATGCCTCAGCTCCGTCAGCGTTACCAGAGAGGAACACAGAGCCAGCACCCACAGATCTTGGATTTTCAAAAAGCATCCGGATTTCTATGTGAAGTCTCCGGATCCCTCAAGGATGATAACTAACTCAAAATAAAAACAAATACAAAAAGTCAGCTGCAGAAGCCTGCAGGGCTTCCTGCTGGAGATGGAATCTGCAGAAGACAGAAGTCAGCTGGGGACAAGTGAGGGAGAAGGTGCTCTATGTAGACACAAATAGCAGGCATCAAGACATGGGAGCGGGGTAGGGCTGCCTCCATTTGGGGAACAAGTCGTTTTGGAACCTGGGGCTCCAGAAGCACATGGGGATGGCCCGGGCAGATGCCTTATTAGTGCCCAGGCATGCCATGCCCGCCACACGCTCACCTATGGGTCTCTCACCTCTTCAATCAACAGAGTGGGAGATTAGTGGCTGAAGCTCAAGGCAAAGGAAGAGAAGGTGCCAGAAGAGAGTTCCTGAAGCATGCAGCTCCTTTGGCGTGATAGGCACAGACACAGAGAAGCATGTGGGACACAGGTGGTCCGGCTGCTTAGGGACTGCAAGACCCCAGCAGGGCCAAGTCCACCCAAGCCTGAAGAAATTAGCTCAAACATCTGGATGAAATTCTGCAAAGGTGTCCACTGTGGTAGCACTCATGAGCCTCTGCAGGTGGTGAGGGTAGAAGGCTGGGAGGTCCTGGCTTTCTTTGCCTGTGTGACTGTCTTCCTCGCATGTAAAACTACATGAAAAGATCTTGTCTATTTCCTATTATTGGGAACCCTAGTAAAATATGAGCTCTGAGGGCAAGGGTCATGTCTGACTTACTCACCATTGTACCCCTACAACTTGGCCCTAGGAGGTCTTCCAGGAACGAATGTGTGTTGGCTGAACTGAAGCTCCTGGCTTCCTGACGCTGAGAAACACCCACCTCTCCTATGGGAACCCCAAATCTTCGCAGACTAGGTTAGATGGCCAAGAGCTGGGAAGGAATGGCACCAATACCAGCCTCTGCCAGGGATGCATTTCTGGAGCTTTCCTGAACAATGACAGTAACATATAAGCCCACAAATGCTGGATGCTTTGCCCCTACTGGGTTTGCGTCTAGCCTGCAGCAGCTTCTCACGGTGGATGCAAAGACACGCAATACACTTGAGAAAAGGAACCGAGACACAAAACTACCCTGCCTACTTGGAGAATACGCCTCAAGGGTAAAGAAAGGAACAGAACAAACCATGCATGTGTAGGAATATTAAGTGGCAGGCAGACATGGATAAATGTGATGGGTGAGGAGGAAAAGGAAGGGGCAACCATAGCCGTGCCTCAGAGGAACCAAGAAAGGGGGCTCCACAGGCTTCAGGGGAAGGTGGATAGAGAGAAACAACCAAAACAAATCAGCTAACCTGCAGCCTGGACACAGCTCTCCTTACCCCACCATCCATTCCTTCAAAATTACTCAGGGCCTCCTGCAGCCAGGCCCTGGAGACAGAGGTGATTAAGCCAGTGATGGCTCCTGTCCCTGGGGGGTTTACATACGTCAGAAGGAAATCACCCAGTTCACTGAAGAAGCCAAATGGGAACTGAATTTTATCTTGCCAGAGGGCAGAAGAGTGGAGGTTAAAGGGCGAACTAAACTGCTCTGCATTAAAAACTGAAGTTCAAGTTGACTTGAAGGCCAGGCGTGGTGCCTCACGCCTATAATCCCAGCACTTTGGGAGGCTGAGGCAAGCGGATCACCTGAGGTCAGAAGTTCGAGACCAGCCTGGCCAACATGGTGAAATCTGTCTCTACTAAAAATACAAAAATTAGTCAGGTGCGGTGATGTGTGCCTGTAATCCCAGCTACTCGGGAGGCTGAGGCACAAGAATCGCTTGAACCCAGGAGGCAGAGGCTGTAGTGAGCTGAGATCATGCCACTGCACTCCAGCCTGGGTGACAGAGAGACTCCATCTCAAAAAAAAAAAAAAAAAAAAAAAAAAAGGAAGTTGACTGAGAAACAGAGGAAAGAAGGAAGAGAAAGCGGAGGGCAGCGAGCTTGAGAACACACGGTGCTCTGGGGGCAGGATGGAGGTAATGTGGGAGAAACAGCAAAGGATTTTTATCAACAGAAATTTAACGTTCTGTTTAAGTAATCCGTATTTCTGCAACATAAATCCCCATCTCCTCATCCTTCAGTAAGGATGTCTATACTAAAAACCAACTGCCCAACTGCCTGGGCACAAGGGCTCACACCTGTAAGCCCAGCACTTTGGGAAGCCAATGTGAGAGGATCTTGAGCCAGGAGTTTGAGACCAGCCTGGACAACATAGTGAGACCCCATCTCTATCACACACACACAAAAAAACAAAAAACACCACCATTCTGGGTTGTTTTTCTGAAGAAATTCCCGTTGGCCACAGCTGGATCCCTAGGAATCCCTCATGACACAAGTTATCCTATTGCCCTGCCTCTGTTCCAATTTCAAACCACAGCTTGAAATGATCTGCTAAAGGAAGAGCTCTTCTCGTCGCAACCCCGTCCTCAGCAGGGGACTCCTCCCACCACACAGACTCAGAGAGGTCATCCAAGTTATCCCACTACCTCGCTGGCCCATGGTGGAGCCACAGCCAGGTTCACCCATCCCCAATGTGAGTTTACCTCTTCCCTGGAGCACAGGGCCTCCCTTCCAGACAAGCTTACTGAGCTCCAGGGGAATAAGGCAAGGTTTGAGCAGTGAGCCCTAGGTGCCTACCACAGCCCCAGCAACCCTCCATATCCTCTCACAGCATCCTGACAGCCCCTGCCCCTGCCTTCCACCTACCTTCTCTCCGATCTGCTGATCCTTGGAGAGGCTAGTGATCATCTTCACATCTTCATCGGTCAGTTCCCCTACAGCAACCTTGTTGTCCTTCTTGGCCACGTGGTTGGCTAGGATGACAGTGGCAAAGACAGGGAAGCCATTGGCAGTGTTGAGGGAGCCATCATAGTTGTTGTGATAGATGCCAGTCAGCTCCTGGGGAAAGGGAGGGGCCAAGAAGTCAGAGCCTAACCCAGGGGTGCCCACCTCCGTGCTGCCTTCCTCCAGTTTCTCCTATTGCAAGTGCTCCACACTACAGACACCAAGATAAGTAACTCAGTAAAACCCCTCCTAAACCCACCATTCCAACAACCCATCCACCAGAAGAAAGTTCTTTGCCTCAGCCATGCAAAAACAGATCCTAGCCCGAGTGCCCCTGCGACCATAGACACCGCCACCGGCCCAGCCACAACTGCTTCTGCCAATTCCCTCTGCAACTTGGCTCCCTCCCAGCCTGCCCCTGGCCACTTACTATCTCGTCTCCTGGCTTGCAGCTGTCCACCAGATCTGCGAGGAGAATGGCGTCCTTGGAGCGGGGCAGCCGGCCAGCCGCCACTTTGCCTGGACTCTCCTGGATTCGGATACGCTGGTAGTTCTGATAGATGGTCTGCGAGGGACACACAGAAGGCCTCAAATCACTGACTTACTATGTCACCTAACCTTGACCCCCGAACAGGAGGGAGAACAGGCAGGATTCCGACTCCTGAGTGGCAAATGGAGAGCCAAAGACAGCAAGGAATGAGTTCATGGCGACTCAGCACATCAGTTGACAGTCCCCACTCCTGCCACACCATCCCTCTGGGATGCCTTCTGACTGCCAGACTCAGCACCTGCTCTATGCTGTACAGCTAAGCTGTCTTGAGTACTGATGCTGGAACCAGGCTGCCTGGGTTCTGTGTCTAAGCTGTGTGATCTTGGGCAAGTGACTTCCTCTCTCTGTGCCTTCTCTGCAACCTCACAATAAGAATTAAAGCAAGTCATACACACATCAACCTAATCCAGCATCAGATAAATGTTAAGTTACAGGAAGTTTTGGCTGTCACTGTCAAGTATCACAGGCCAGCACTGTGCCATGTCATTTCGTACCCATTATCTCACAACATGGCACTGCAGTTAAAAGCACATGCTCTAGATGAAGATGCCTGAGCTGTGGACCTCTAACACACATTCTGGCTGGGTGACCTCAGCCAGTTCTCTAAACACTCGGCAAAGTGGGGCCAGTAACAGTTCCTGCCTCATGAGCTGTGAAAAAGGACCAGGTAATAAACCACCCACCACCTGGCACTGGTAAGTACTCCATGAATGATAGCTGTAACTGTTAACCCTCTACCAGGTACTATCTCAGGTCCCTAGAAGCAAGGCCTGAGGGAGACAGACAGGGCATGGGAAGAGTGAGCAAAGACGTGGCTCAGCCGGCATCTGGCCTGCAGCTGCCCCACCCGAGACGAGACGGGTCAGCTTTTGGCTGTAGGTGGCCACAGGTGGAACCTCTGAGGCATTTTCTGGCAAGGTGGCTCCAGCTGGGACAGTTCGCAGAACTGCACTGCAGAGCGGTGAGAAGAGGACAGCCAACAGCCACAGCAGCAGGGCAGTCAAGGGGCCTGGGCGCCACCACAGCGATGGCGATGAGCCCATTTACAGGGACACTCAAGTACAAAGGCACATTACATGTGCCTAAGACCTTAACACCAGAGGCTTTGGCAGCGTCTCCTGAATATGGTGCAGGAGGTTGGTATGGTCCAGAGGCCCCACGTGAGCCAGACAGGTCCCAGAAACAAGCTGAGGGGAAGTCCCAATGGGACTGCAGCCACCCCACGTGAGTGATGGCACCATGGAGACTGGTAAGCACACATCCTGAAGGAGTGACCTGGCAAGAAGTGGGCCCTGTTTGCCAGATCTTCCCATGTTTCAAGAGGAGCCATAAACTTGTATGGTTTAAACAAATCGCCTGACTTAAATATTGACTTGAATTCCTAAAAACGTCGTGTGGGCCAAGCTAAGTCCACTGGCCAGACAGACTGGGTCCACCCCAGGGTGTGGCCAACACACAATTCTATCTTGCTTCTTGCGGTTGCCCACACTGGTCTTCCACAGCCTGAGAGGCCAGTCAGGTCCTGCATACTGGGCACCCCTAAGGACAGCTGGCAGCAGGCCCTGTGTCCTCTCTCACCTCCTCCATGTTGACCTCAAAGGGGCCGGCCGACTGGCACTCAGGACAGGAGCCTGGTTTCACCTCCTGGTTCTGGGACTGGCAGAAAGGCCCCAGGACGAAATTGCACTTGTTGCAGTTGTACTTGACCATGCTGAGCTGGGGCAGGACGCCAGTGCAGCTGGTCACCACCCCACTGGTGCGGATCAGCTGGTTCAGATGCAGCTGCCTGCGGAGGCAGAGGGTGCATCAGAAGCTGTGAGCCAGGGTGAGGCCAGGCTGCAGACGAGAGTGTCCCAACACACTGTCCTGGAAATTGGACCCAGCTCCCAGCCCGGGAAGATCCCTCCCATCACACTCCTGTGCAACCACAACTCACCTGCGATGAGGATGCTGCTGTCTGCACCCTCCCCGCCCACACCGCAATCGCTCTTCAGGAATCACGACCGAGTCACCCAGCACTGAGCTCGGACCTGCCCTCAGCTCACCTCAGCGAGCGCAGCTCCTCCACCAGAGGCAGGTGGGAGATGCGGACATGGATGTGGTTGGTGATGCGGTCGTACTTGGGGTACATGGCCAGTACCACCTCCAGGGCAGCCTCATCAAAGATCTGCAGCAGCTCTGCTGGTGCCTCAGGCAGGAAGTAGGCCAGCACGTGCTCCCTGGCTGCCAAGTCCTCATAGTTCACCACCAGGCTCTCACGGTTCTCTAGAGGGGGGCACAGTGGGAAGAGAGTTAACTAAGCATGAGGCCCGGGCTGGGCTGCAACAATGCCTGTGTGAGAAGCAAGGCCTACCCACCCCGACCATTGATTTTGACCTAGAAAGCCCAGCTTTCACTTCTAGGTCTACCACACTTCAGCTGTGACATAGCCTGAGCTTCAACTTCCTACTCCGTCAAATGGGCATGTCACACGGTGTACAAAGTTGCTGGGGGGTTAAATTAAATATGAGCAGAGTGCCTACACAGCTACAAACATGAAATGCCTTACAAGAGCCAGGAAGAAACTGACAAACACAGGACAAAAAGCAGTGGAAGGAATTGCAGGAATCAAGATCTACATGTCCCTTTTAAAAATCAATTCCTGGCTGGGGACGGTGGCTCACGCCTGTTATCTCAACACTCTGGGAGGCCAAGGCGGGCAAATCACCTGAGGTCGGGAGTTTGAGACCAGTCTGACCAATATGGAGAAACCCCTTCTCTACTAAAAAAAAAAATTAGTCAGGCATGGTGGCGCATGCCTGTAATTCCAGCTACTCGGGAGGCTGAGGCATGAGAATCGCTTGAACCCAGGAGGCGGAGGTTGCAGTGAGCCGAGACCGTGCCATTGCACTCCGGCCTGGGAAACAAGAACAAAACTCCGTCTCAAAAAAAAAAAAAAAAAAAAAAGAGTCAATTCCTATTACAAAGATCAAAGTAGTAATCCAGATTTTTATATAAAATCTGTCCATTTTCAAGCTTGTCAAAAAACGCTTTGGTGGCCCAGATGTGGTCACTGCATAGCCAGCAGGAGAGCCCTGATGCAAAACTCAATACTTTTGGTTTCTCTGACAGACCTCTCAGCCATATGCCCTGTGCTTCACGTGTTCACTCGGCTCAGACAACTTTCTGGGGAGGATTTATGGAGGCGCTACAGGGGCTGAGGCGGGGGCGTAGGGAAGCCACACCTTTGCACATGTCGCTGATGCGCTCCTTGAAGACGTTGTGGCCATGGCTGTCGACATGAGTGCGCAGGAAGTTCTTGAAGCGGTGGTGGATCTCCAGCCGTGGGCCCGCCATGCTCACCCACTCGCGCACAGAGTGGCCTTTGAGATCCTCCAGGTTCTCGATGCTCTCGATCATCTCCTCGTCCTCCTCGCCGTCCTCCGTGGCCCGCTCCACCTGGCGGCGCTTGCGGGCAGGGCGCTCCTCGTCCTCCTCATCGCTGTCTGGGGAGGCAAGAGACACCTGCTACTGCGGTCATCCCCAGCACCTTCTACTCCCCTCCCAGACTCCTTCCCAGCTTCCCAGTCCCTCGGGCAGGCAGACAACAGGACCTACCATACAGGAGCCCACGGCGCATGCGGCCCAGGCCCCGGCCAGCCTCCCTGTCACGCTGCCGCATGGCCCGCTCTGCTGCCTCCCTCTGACTGGCCGTCAGCTCCTCTACGTCCTCATCATCCAGAGCCAGTCCCTCGGCCTCATAGGCGTCCAGCTCTGGGATGGCGCGGTAGTCCCTGAGGGAGCACCAAAACAGATGTGGTTACTGCCGAAAAGGAAAACCCTAAGCACCAAACCCCATCCAGGAACTGGGCCTGTTCCCTAAGGTTCAGGAGCCCCATTGTGGGTAGGCTCAGTGCTTCCAGGTCAGAAACACGGAAGGCTCAGAAAAGATCTCCAATGGATGAACAAAACACGATCTGTCCATATGATGGACGATGAAGCCTTAAAATAGAAGGAAATTCTGCCACGTGCTGGCACATGGATGAACCTTGAGGACATGATTCTGAGTGAAAGAAGCCAGGCACAAAAGGACAAATCCTATATGGTTCCACTCACTGAGCGGTCAAATTCACAGAAACAGAAAGTAAAATGATGGTTGCTAGGTGCTGGGAAGAATGGGGAGTTAGTGTTTAACCGAGACAGTTTCAGTTTTCAAACTGAAAAGACTTTTGTGGATGGATGGTGGTGATGGCCGCACAACAATATGAATGTACTTAATGCCACTGAACCACACACATAAGAATGGTTAAGATGGCTGGGCATGGTGGTTCATGCCTATAATACCAGCACTTTGGGAGGCGAAGGCAGGAGGATCACTTGAGCCCAGGAGTTCAAGAACAGCCTTAACATAGTGAGACCCCATCTGTATAAAAATAGAAAATGGCCGGGCACGGTGGCTCATGCCTGTAATCCCAGCACTTTGGGAGGCCAAGGCAGATGAATCACGAAGTCAAGAGATTGAGACCATCCTGGCGAACATGGTAAAACTCCATCTCTACTAAAAATACAAAAATTAGCTGGGTGTAGTGTCATGTGCCTCTAGTCCCAGCTACTCGAGAGGCTGAGGCAGGAGAATCGCTTGAACCTGGGAGGCAGAGGTTGCAGTGAGCAGAGATTGTGCCAGTGCACTCCAGCCTGGTGGCAACAGAGTGAGACTCCGTCTCAAAAAAAACAAAAAGAAAAAAAAAATAACCCAGGCCTGGTGGCACATGCCTATAGTCCTAGCTACTCAGGAGGCTGAGCTGGGAGGATTGCTTGAGCGCAGGAGTTCAAGGCTGCAGTGAGCCACGTTCGTGCCACTGCATTCCAGCCTGGGTGACAGAGTAAGACCCTGTCTCAAAAAACTAGCAAACACAACAAAACAAACAAACAAACAAAAGGGCTGGGCGCAGTGGCTCATGCCTGTAATCCTAGCACTTTGAACCAGGGAGGCAGAGGTTGCAGTGAGCCGAGATAGCATCACTGCACTCCAGCCTGGGCAACAAGAGTGAAACTCCGTCTCAAACAAACAAACAAACAAAAAAGGTTAAGATGGTAAATTTTGGGCCAGGGCAGTAGCTCATGCTTGTAATCCCAGCACTTTGGGAGGCTGAGGCGGGCGGATCACGAGGTCAGGAGATCGAGACCATCCTGGCTAACACGGTGAAACCCCGTCTCTACTAAAAATACAAAAATTACTTGGGCGCGGTGGTGGGCGCCTGTAGTCCCAGCTACTTGGGAAGCTGAGGCAGGAGAATCACTTGAAGCAGGGAGTCGGAGGTTGCAGTGAGCCGAGATCACACCACTGCACTCCAGCCTGGCAACAGAGTGAGACTCTGTCTCAAAAAAAAAAAAAAAAAGTAAATTTTGTTATGTGTATTTTACCACAATTACAAAAGGGGAGGTAGATCTCCAGACAGCTTCTATGCGCCCAATAAGAAAAAATAATTCAAGGAACCACAAAACATTAGACCAAAAGGCTTCAGAGAGCTGACCCGACTCCCCGTGAGGGCTGGAATTCTCCCTGTACTTTCCCCATCTCTGACTATGCCGCCTTCAACAACCTGATGTCCTGGCTTCCACACACAGTCAGCCAAACCAGCCCTCTGAAATGGCCACCCACTGTCTCAACCCTTTGAGCTACTCTAAGACCATCAGACACACATTTTCCACATTATCTTCCTTCAGATACTGAAGAGAAGTAATGCCTTAATAAGGCACCCAGCGAGTGCAAAGCACTGTGCTCTCTTCCCTGCAGTGCTCTCTTCCCTGAGGAGGAGACACTGTCATTCCATCTGAAAGATGAGGAAATGGGTAGTTGAGGGGAAAATGTGATTTTTGCCTATGGTCGCTCTGTAGACCTGAGTGTCAAAATATAGTCCAAGCCCAGAGCTCCTTCCCCCATGCCATACTGCCTCCCCAAGACAATCCCCTTGAATTCTCCTTTTTTCAGGTTAAATGGTGACAAGAGAAACTGCTACTATTTTTCTGCAATAAACGTTGTCAAACTACTGTCAGAACAAATCTTCTTATGCTGTTGATGCCCCAAGCAGAACCCAGCCAGGCAGATATCAGAGTTGACCAGGTCTGATTTCTTCCATGTTTTCGGGGAAAAGGTATCGGTCCCATTCTCCCTGGATCTCAAGTCACACAAAATGCCCTCAGCAAACTTCTAATTGGTTCATACAAAAAAAAAAAAAAAAAAAAGTTAAACTGGACATCATCAAATTTCAAAACTTTTGCACTTCAAAAGAAAACATTAAAACCACGAAAAAGATAAGCCAGATTGAGGAGAAAATAACTGCAAATTACATATCTGATAGAGGACTTATATTCAGAATATGTAAAAAACCTCTTACAACTCAATAATAAAAAGCCAAGCAACCCAATTAAAAAGTGAGTCCAGGATTTCTCTGAAGATACACAGATAGCCAATCAAGCATACGAAAAGATGTTCAACATCATTAGCCATCAGGAATGAGATGCCACTTCACACCTGCAGGGATGTGGCCAGAATCAAAAAGACCAATGTTGGCAAGAACACGGAGGAGTGGAACCCTCATGTGTTGCTGGTGGAAATGCAAGATAGTGCAGCTGCTTTTGAAAACAGTCTGGCAGTTCCTCAAAAGATTAAACACAAGACCAACAATCTCACTCCTACATAGCCAACAGAATTGAAGATCTGTTCACATAAAAACCTGTAACGGGCCGGGTGTGGTGGCTCACACCTGTAATCCCAGCACTTTGGGAGGCTGAAGCAGGCGGATCACCTGAGGTCAGGGGTTCAAGACCAGCCTGGCCAACATGGTAAAACCGAAACCACATCTCTACTAAAAATAGAAAAATTAGCCGGTGTGGTGGCAAATGTCTGTGATCCCAGCTACTTGGGAGGCTGAGGCAGGAGAATTGCTTGAACCTGGGAGGCGGAGGTTGCAGTGAGCTGAGATTGTGCCACTACACTGCAGCCTAAGCGACAGAGCAAAACTCAAAAACAAACAAACAAACAAACAAAAAAACACGACCTGTAATGAATGTTCATAGCAACATTATTCATAATCGCCAAAAGGCTTGAGGAAGCCAACATCCATCAACTGATGAATAGATGTGGTATCTCCATACAAAGAAATATGATTCAGCCACAAAAAGGAATGGAGTGCTGCACATGCAAGAACACAGAAAGACCTTAAAACCACACTAAGAGAAAAAAGCCCACCACAAAAGTGCATATATAATATGATTCAATTTATATGAAATGACCAGATTGGAAAATCTAGAGACAGGTCTTTAATTCTTACCTGTGGGTTGGGTAAGAACTGAGAATGAACTATAAGCAGGCAGGAGGGACCTCAATGGGAAAATGGCCCTGTTCTCACACTGGATTGTGGTGAAGGCTGCATAACTCAGGAAATTTACCATGAATTTGCATTGAATTATATTTTCGCAAGGGGTAAACTCTAAAAAACTATAGCCCAATAAGGTTTTTTTTTTTTTTTTTTTTTTTTTGGAAAAACCACAAAAACAAATGTAATTGATTGGGCTCAGCTATCCCTCAGATACCTCTACCCGGAAGCCCCCTGCCAAGGGCCTCTCTCTTTGCTTCTCAGAGAAGCAAAGAGAAAGGGTCAAGACAGGGAGGGGAAACAGCAGAGGAGGGGCATCCGGCCTGAACAACTCCATCAGGCAGAACAGGAAAGCCGTCCAGGACCCATGCCCTGACCCCAAGTCCAGGGCAGATTTATCCAGACTCCTCATTCCTTCTACAGCCTACAGCACATGCAGTCTCATCGTTGGGGGTGGTACTGATAATAGCAAAGATGCATCCAGTCTGGAGTGCCCTTGAAAGCCTCTCAACTGTCTGACATCCTAGGGACGGCAGGATGCCCTGCACAGTACTCTCACACATGCTAAAGCTGGAAAGGCACAAAAGGAGCATCTCCACGAGGCTCCTGGGCATTCACACAATTCCGCTACTGACGTTATCTACCAGATCGCAGCTGGAAATGCAGAGTAAGGCAGGGGTAGAAATCTAGCCTTGCTTATGCGCAGAGCTTACTCCACTCTCCCAGCATTAAGTCTTGCTAACCTATTTATTTATTTATTTTTGAGACAGAGTTTCACTCTTTTCGCCCAGGCTGGAGTGCAGTGGTGTGATCTCAGCTCACTGCAACCTATGCCTCCTGGGTTGAAGTAATTCTCCTGCCTTAGCCTCCCAAGTAGCTGGGACTACAAGCACGCACCACCATGCACAGCTAATTTTTTGTATTTTTAGTAGAGACGGGGTTTCACCCTGTTGACCAGGCTGGTTTCAAACTCCTGACCTCAGGTGATCTGCCCACCTCGGCCTCCCAAAGTGCTGGGATTACAGGTGTGAGCCACCACATGTTTACTAATAAACAAGACCATTCCTAACAAAGGGCATGGTGCACATTAGGTACAATAAATGTTTGCTGATTGACTCTAAAACTTTATTTATCAGATCCCTCCTCCCCCATGCACCTTTCCTTTGAAAAGTTACTGGGAAACACTGGGCTTCCTGCTTCCTGTCTTTTTGAGTTGGAGTATTCCAGGTTAGAGACCCCTACATTCTCTGGGGTGCTTATGGAGTTGGGGCTTATCCTCAGCTTAGGGTCTAGTCTTTCCAAATTACATACAGTAAGTTAAAGAGACCTGTGTCATGGCTCTGTAAACCTGTCTCCTCAGAACCCTGGATCAAGCTGTGCTCAAAGGCAAGAATGCCATCGATTTATCTGCTCCCAGCTCCCAAAGCCAGGCCACCAGGCACACAATGGGCTCTCTGCAAAACTATCTGCTGAGTCCAGGGCCTTGAATGAAATTACCTTTCCATGCCATCTCCAATGAGCTCCTCTCCATCCTCTTCTTCCTCCAGGGGCCCCTCTGTGCCTAGGAGCCCCTCGGACTCATCCTCAAAGGGTGGAAGGTCACGGCCAGGGCTGGAGGTGAGGGCATCAGTACGCCGGGAGCTTCGGCCAGGGCTGGAGGTGAGAGGATCATTGCCTCGCCGACGCTGGGCCGGGCTGGATGCCATGGTGAAGGATTCCGATGATTCCTGCAAGAGAAGGTGCGGTTGTCAGAAACATAGGAAGCTGGTGAGGCATGATACAGCTTCCTTTTTACCCTCAGGGGCCTTCCCTTCTTTCTCTCCACCTGTGACTCTTGTCCTCCAACACACCAAACCCCTTCCAGCCTCAGATCTTTGCCCTTGCTGTTCTCTCACCTGGAATGCTCTCAGCTGAGCAATCTGAGTCAGTGGCTTCCAAACAAATAGAAGCCAGCTCAAATATCGGGGTCACCCACATCACCGTGCTTTCTCCATGAAAAACCACTGAGGTTATGTCATTTGCCTATTTACCTGTTTACTGTCTATTATCTCCCCTTAAGCACTAGACCTATTTCAGCACACACAGTGCGCAAGGTATTGTGATAGAGATGGCATAGAAGAGCCACCAAAACAAGAGGTCTGTAACTCAGATGTGGAACAGACAGTATACAAGACAAAGGCACAAGAAGGTAATACAAAAGTAAGTGTAGTGTTTGGAACAAGGATCATTGGGAAATTAAAAAAAAAAAAGTTTAAAGGAGTGTAGTGAAATGGGGGCCTGTCTTTTGTACGCTCAGCGCCACACAGATGGCGCCCAATAAGTATGTGTGGGGTGAATAAAGGACAGAGGCTGAACGGGCCGAGCTCGCCTTAGGGAGCCCAGGGCCCCAGGTCAGTGGTAGGTAGGCGAGTCGCCTCACGCAGGGTGCAGGCGAGAAAGTAGCTGCGCCCCAGAGCCTGGGGCCCAGCCTCACCCAGAGCGCCGCCCTGGGCCGGGGCCAGAGTACGGGAAGCGCGCAGCCTCCGCACCCATGTCCCCGGCGCCCGCCCGCCACGCGCCAGCGCGCTCACCGCCATAGCAGTACCACGATCCTCTCCGCCACTACAGCAACAACCAGGTTTCGCGCGAAAAGTGGTTCACGTGACCCACCAAAGCCCGGGAAGAGCCCTACGGAACGCGACGTCATGACGTCGGCGTCCACTGGCGACCAGCAGGGACACGGAGGGGCGGGCCAGAGGGTCCGGTCCCGCCCACAACGCCCGAGGCGCTCCGCCCAGAGCCCGGAGGTGTGCGGCCCGGCGCTGTGCGCGTGCGCTCGCCTGCGCTGTGGTGGGAGTTGGAGCGGAGGTAGAAGCTGAGGCTCCAGGGGACCCGACGACACTTGCTGGCTGCGTGACCTCGGTCACACCAGGGCCATTTTGCTGACAAGACAACAGAGGCCAGGCGCGGTGGCTCACGCCTGTAATCCCAGCACTTTGGGAAGCCGAGGTGGGCGGATCACAAGCTCAGGAGTTCGAGACCAGCCTGACTAACATGGTGAAACCCCGTCTTTACTAAAAATACAAAAATTAGTTGGGCATGGTGGCACGGGCCTGTAATCCCAGCTACTCGGGAGGCTGAGGCAGAAGAATCGCTTGAACCTGGGAGGTGGAGGTTGCGGTGAGCCGAGATCCCGCCACTGCACTCCAGCCTGGGTGACAGAGTGAGACTCCGTCTCAAAAAAAATAAAATAAAATAAAATAAAATAAAATAAAGACAACAGAGGTTCAGAGCCTTGTTTTCTGACGCTTCTTACCGTCTTAGGAGCACAATGGTTTAACTTCTCCCAAAGCTCAAAGGCTCAATGCTTCAAGCAGCTGGACAACTCTGGGATTTTGTAGGAGGTCACATCTGAGGCTTTAGTAGGAGTTATCTTTGCCCAGGGGAGCGAAGATGCAAGGAGGATGTTACAGATAGAAGGATGCCATGTGCAAAGCTGCAGAGGTCATGGCAGGGCCCGGATGTGCAAGCCCCTCCCTAAGAACTAACGCTAGGAGCTTATGATGCCGGGCAACAGACAAGACTTGAGGGAGAGAAAATCCGGATCAAAAAAGAGCTAGATGTTTTTCTAGAGAGTTTGACTATTCTGTATTCTGAAAGCAATGGAAGGCCATGGAAGCATTTTGAGCAGGGTGAGACGTGAACTAGTGTGGGTTTTAGAATCCCTCTGGCTGCTACCAGGTGGAAGTGGATTGAACGAGGTTGAAGGCAGCAAACGAGGAGGTTGCTGTGGTTCTTGTCTAGTTCCAGGCAGCCTTAGTGAACAGAGGCAGGGCTGAATCGCAACCCTCTTAGCCAGGCACTTTGTGCAGTGAACAAGCATCTCTGCCTGGGACCCAGGGTAGGGAGACAGGAGTGATGGAGAGAACTGGAAATACAAGATGTTTAGGAGGTGGAATCTTTTTTTTTTTTTTTTTTGAGACAGAGTCACTCTGTCACCCAGGCTGGAGTGCAGTGGTGCAACCTCAACTCACTGCAACCTCCACCTCCCAAGTTCAAGTGATTCTCGTGCCTTAGCCTCCCGAGTAGCTGGGATTAGAGATGCATGGCATTGTGCCTGGTTAATTTTTGTATTTTTAGTAGAGATGGGATTTCACCATTGTTAGCTAGGCTGGTCTCCAACTCCTGACAAGTGGATCCGCCTGCCTTGGCCTCCCAAAGTGCTAGGATTACAGGCGTGAGCCACCACGCCCGGCCAGGAAGTGGGGTCTATAGGTGTTGGTGATTGAGGACAGCAAAAGAGGCATGCAGGATGACACCAGGATCCTGGCTTAGCTAGGTGGATGATAGCTGAGATAGGAGCGCACAGGAAGACCAGCAATTTAAGGGGGAAGAAGATGAGTTTGTTTCTGGCTGTGCTGAATTTGGGCCGAGGGGACATATCCAGGAAGCTGTTGGATATCCATGTATGGGACTCGAGGGCATGTTTGGACTGAAGCTGTAGATTGCCTTGGGAGTGGTTGTATAATCCAGAGTGAGTGCAGGGAGATGAGAAGGTCTAAGCCTGGGACCTGGGAAACCCCAACAGTTAAGAGACACCAACAAAGGATGTGAAGGATGCACCTTGGATGCTAGGAGCTGCTGACAGGAAAGCTGAAGAGACTCTGCATGGGCTTGTGTTATCTATTGCTGCATAAAAAATTATCCTGGGATGGCCAGGCATGGTGGCTCACACCTGTAATCCCAGCACTTTGGGAGGCTGAGGCAGGTGAATCACCTGAGGTCAGGAGTTCAAGACCAGCCTGACCAACATGGAGAAACCCTGTCTCTATTAAAAATCCAAAATTAGCCAGGCGTGGTGGCGCATGCCTGTAATCCCAGCTACTCAGGAGGCTGAGGCAGGAGAATCACTTGAACACTGGAGGTGGAGGTTGCGGTGAGCCGAAATCGTGCCATTGCACTCCAGCCTGGGCAAAAAGAGCGAGACTCTATCTCAAAAAAAAAAAAAAAATTATCCTGGGATTTAGCACCTTGAAGCAATTAGCACCCACTACCTCGGTGTCTGTGGATCAGGGATCTGGGCACGATGCCACTGGGTGCCTCTTCTTCAAGGTCTTTCAAGGCTGCAGGCAAGGTATTGGCCAGGGCTGCTGTCTCCTCTGAAGGCTCATCTTCAGGAGGATCCCCTTCCAAGCTTCTTCACATGATAGGATTCAGGTCCTCATAGGCTGTTGGACTGAAGACTTAGTTTCCCACTGGCTCTTGGGTGGGGGCCTCTCTACAGAGCAGCTTACAACCTGGCAGCTGGTTTCTTTCAGAGCAAGCGAACAAGAGAGAGAGGCCATACAAGACAGATGCCATGTCTTGGAAGTGATATCCCATTACTTTTGCCATATTCTCTTAGCGAGAAGTGAGTCCTGAGGTCCGGCCCACACTGAAGGAGAGGAGATCCTAGCAGGGCTGGGGATTATCAGGAGCCCTCCCAAAGGCCACTGAAGAGAGCAGTCAAGATGGTGGATGGGGTCAGCTGGCTGCCCAGAGGTCATCTGATAAGGACTAGGAGCTGTTAGTGGCCCTGGCGATAGCAGATCTGGGCTGGCCGGTGTGTCTGGAGTCAGACACCACATTGAAGTGTGTTGACAGGTAGGATGCAGGGAAGTGAGAAGGGTGAATGTGAGTTACTAGTTGGAGGCTGGAGTGCTTTTATGTCACCCAAAGATGTATGGGTCAGAGAGGCATTCCCAGGTGTGGAATGGACTGTGAGAGCTGGGACAGGCACTGGAGTGGGATATGGCTTTTTCTCAGATGAGAGGTTCTTGGACATGTTTAAACACTGGTTGGGGGCAGGGTAGGAGAGACAGAAAGGTGGGTGGGGTGAGTAGGCAGCCTCTATTATGGCCCTGATGGCCCTTGCCTTCTGGTATTCACACCCTTGTGTGATCTCCTCCCAACAGCATAGGACAGATGTGGTTGGATGTTACTTTGGAGATTCAGTTACAAAAAGACTGCAGCTTTGCTCACTCTGAGAGAAGGCAGCATCCATGTCTTGAGGACACTCAGGCAGCCTGGGACAGGCTTCGGGAGTGAGGAGCTGGGACCCCAGCCAACAGTCATGCTGGACTTGCTCCAGGACACATCACCTTGGGGTTTGCTCTTCCCAGGTCAGTAGGCATCCAGTGCTGGGGCAGCTGCTTCAGGACATCGCTGAGGACAAGTCTCCTCCCCACTCTGGTTCCACCGCCTGTAGCCTGTGGCTTTCATCCTCAAGGGCTCCACGCGACCGCTGCACATCCAGGTACTACATCTGACCCATGTATTGAGCCAGCTCAGCTGTGATCAAGCGCAGCCTTTTTCCTCCGTAAGAACTGCCCATTGGCGTAGTTGTGAACTGAGGCAGAGGAGCTGCTGTGGCAGTGGTAGGTGATATGGATGTACAACGGATTGCTTACAGTCTCAGTGGATTGCTGCTAGGCCCACCCACCTGAATTTACATATTAGAGGGCCTGACAGAACCCAGTTCATGAGGGGCAGCTCTGGCCTCATGGTCACTTGATGTCCCCTAGTCATCTCTACCAGGGTCCAGTAGCCTGGCAGAGCTGCTTTGTAAATGGTGTCTAGTTCTCTACTATAGATGACCTGGTCTTGCTCCAGAACCCTAGGGGGTCTACTTTGTGGTTTTTCCCACAGAGCTTGCCATAAGCTTCACACAGCATGTCTTCCCACCATGTATGCCTCTAGTATCATGGGGTCTGTGGGTCCCATAGCCTGAGGGACAGCCTTTGATGTCATGTGACCCAGAGATATGTGGGTCAGAGCAGCACTCCCAGGTGTGGAATCTGCTACCTCCAGAACCCAAAGAGGCCTCTAAGCATTGTGCTTGCTCTTCTGTGATGGAGTGTGCAGGGGGATGTTCTGGTGTGCCCCACACCACCAGACCCCTACAAACCTCACTGATGTGGCAAGCCCCTAATTCTTCATAGGGTTTAATCTTCTGCCTGCTGGAGCACATATGTCTCATCAAGTTTTCCATGTACTTGTCACCTCCTGCTCATCCATCCTGATTAGCACATTGTCATTGACACCATGAACCAGTGCAGTGTTCTGCAAGACGTTCAGATGGCCCAGTCCCCTTCAGACTGTGATGACAAAGGATGGGAAAGGTATCATTGGCCTGGGGCAAGACCATATGTGTGTATTGTTGGCCGTTCCTATGAGTGCAAATGGTCCCTGATAGGGATGAAAAAGTGTGGTGATCAGATGGAAGGCTATACCCTGAGAAGCGGGGGCCGTGCAGATCTGTCTGTGCTAGCAATGCACCTGCACGGCACCTGTGGTCAGGGCTACCACTTGGCTGAATCTGCAATAGTCCATTGCCACTCTGTTTATTTTTATAAGGTCAGACTGATGAATTAAATAGGTACATGGTGGGGGATACCCTCCACACATCTTTGGTCTTCAAGGGTGGCACCAGTCTCCGCCATTTTCTCTGGTGTGTGATGTTGTTTATGTGCTTGCTCTCTTGGCCGGGGTGGGTGGTGGTGATAGTGGGGTCTCAGAGGCTTTCACTTGACTTTTACTACCATCACTCTCACCCCATAGACCAAGGAACCAGTGCAGGCATTTTGTTTACTACACAGGATGTCTATCCCAGTGATATATTGAGCTTGATCTTGATGGTCCTATGACAGTTGCACCCACTTTGCTTCTCACGCCTAAGCACTACCATCTGGCGTCTGTTATCTGGGGATTCCTGTCATCCCCATGGCTATCAGGGAGCCCAGTTCTGTAGCAGCATCTCCTACTGTCAGCCGTGGCCACCCCTGAGCCTGCTGTAGGGTGATGAAGAACCTGAGAGTCAGATCTGTTTATTAAGCTACTATTCATTTAATGTTGCAGATGCCACGCTCTGTCCTGTGTGTAGTGGATACTGCAGTGAATTAGCCACTGCCTCAGCTCTCAGAGGGAGATACCTTTGGTTATTTCACAAATACAACAAAATCCCACAGAAACCTAGATATGGGGTTCAAAACTCAAGAGAAGAAAATGCAGAATTCTCCAAGTCTCAAAAGGCAGAAAAATAAAAATAGAGGGTTTAAGATTCTTCCTGGGGCCTGAAAGCTTAAGGAGATGAATAACTCCTCCCTTCTCAGGCCCAGTTCCAAGGTGCAAGGCTACTTGTGCCAGCAAGATAGCAGAAGCAGGACAGGAGCTGGCCGGAAGACACCTACCGTGGTGGGAAGACATGTACCCGTGAAGATCGAGAAAGAGTCCATCCGGGTACAACGTAGCAGTTACGTCAGACTAGGACACTTCCTGTTTACAGGAGACTATAAAACCTTTGCCCCGTCCTCACTTGGGGCTGATGCCATTTTAGGCCTCAGCCCACCTGCACCCAGGCGCTCATTAAAACAGCATGTTGCTCCACACCGCCTCGTGTTGTGTGTCGGCGCGCTCTCAGAGTTCGAACCGATACAAGAACCTTACAGAGGGTAGTTATTAGGCCTGGTCACACATGTCCCATGACTTCTACTTCCTGGCACATGGTAGGGTGGCAGTTTCCTGCCCTCTGGAGGCTAGAAGCGGTGGCCAATTGAATGTGAGTGAGAGTGATGTGTATAACTTTCTGGGAGGAACTTGAGGAGCCACTGGATTCCCCACGGCTCATTGTGGCTGTGGTCATTCGTGATTACGCAGGCCGGCATTGCCCAGCCTCTCTGACGAATATAGAAGCCTAAACTTAGGTATGCACATTTGGGTGTGGTCCAGGCTGGGAAAGTCCCGGAGGATCACAAGGTGGTTTCTTCCCCAATCTCCCTGTGTTTTTAGGACAGGAGCAAGGAGAAGAATGGGACCCAATCTCATTCCAGCCCAGCGGTGCTGTCGCAAGGTGTGAGTCTTGGGGTGCCTGTAATAACTGGGTGCCTACAATCTGCACGAGGCTCTGAGTCAGCCTCAGGATGCTGCAGGGGACATCCTGCAGCTTGGCTCTCTTGGCTCCATCCTCATGACGCTGGAATTCTATAATAGGGTGGGGAGACTGGACGGGGAGGCAGGTAAATGAAAACAATCAGGTGAGAATTAAGATGCTCGGAAGGAAATGAGACTGGACAGCCGCTCCAGCGAGGGTGTCCACAAAACCCTCTAGAGGACATGATGTGGCAAGGAGCCAGCTCTGCGGGGGAACAGGTGTAGAGCCAGGAGCAGGAACAAGCTTGGAACAGCCGAGGGACAGAAACAGAGACCCGCATGGCTTGAGTATGGTGAATGCAGCATCGATGCCAGGGGATAAGACAGGCGCAATCAGGGAGGGCTTTCCAGAGGAACAGGCGTGAAGAACTGTGGAAGTTAGAGTTGGGGAGAGGCGTCCTGGCTGTGTCGCTTCCTCATTGCGCGGCTTTGGTCAAGTTATTTGACCTCTCCAAGCCTCAGGTGGCCCTGTAAAAGGTGACTATAATGACTGCCTAGCAGGGTTGCTAAGAGGAGTGCCCGAGGCCTGGCGGCGCGGCGTGGAGCAGGGCGCTGGGAGGCGGCGGCCCTGCGGCGTGGCGCGGCTGGAGCGCGTGGCTCCGGGGAGGGTCCCCGACACGCCTTCTCCCAAGCTGACCCCAGGTCACCCCTGCAGGGCGCCCGAAGCGCCCGCACGCGAGGGGGCGGTCCCCGGAGGCTCCGCTCCGACGGTCCGGCCGCGGCCCAGGCCGGGAGGTGGAGCGCAGCTGCCGCCAGCTGGTCCACTGACAACTGCTGCCAGCTGGAAGGCGCGTAGGGCGAGAGGTGGCGCGTCCTCAGCTTTCCAGTCTTCGATTCCGCCCGCTTTCCGAGTGAGAAACGCAGGCCTCTCTCTTCCGTGAAGCAGCGTCTTGTCTCCGCTGTGCTGTCTCTTTAAGAGGTCAGCGGGCTGCTCCGCCTCTTGGGAATTTGATTGGTCTCTCCCACTTTTTTTTTTTTTTCCCCAGTGATGACTTATTCCTATAGGCTGCTGGAGGTTAGAGGGCGGGCCTGAGTGATAACGGGGACTCTGGGACTCTGGGACTTGTGGGACTGTGGCCGTTTTCGCAATTTGGGCTGGACGAAAAAGACGGTCTTGCTTTCCCGGTCGCCGCTGTCGGGAAGGGCTGCAGGGTGTCCGCGAGACCCGCGGCCCGGCGAGCTGACCCCGCCTCGCCTTTCCTGCCTAGCCCTCATTCCACGGAGCCGGTCGCGCCCGGTCCTTGCGCGACGCTCCCCGGCCCCGGCCGCCTGGTCTGGCGCTGGAGGCCGGAGTCCCGCGGCCTGTGCTGGGTCCGCGCACACCCAGTGGCGGCGGATGGGCGGCCGGGGCGGCCGGGGCGGCCGGTCCTGAGCACGGCCCGGGCTGTCAGGTAAGGAGGGGCCTTCTCCCCGTCTCCTGCCGCAGCTAGAGGGGGAGCCCCGTCCCTCGCCCCGGCGGGAAGTCCAGCCGCCGTCCCCCTCCTTGCTCCGCGAGCGGCCCATTTCCGCTCGGGCGCAGCTCGGACGGCCAAGGCGGCGTTTGGGAGGGAAGGCCCTGGATGTGGGAACCCACGGGAGGGGTGCCGGGCAGTCGGGAGTCGCTCGGGGCGCGGGGGCACGTGAGGCCCGGAGGGAGCCGCACGTAGCGGCGTCGGGCTCGGCCCCGGCTGGAGGCAGTGCGGGTGGAGATCCGGACCTCGGCGACCCGGTCCGGCGCGGGGTGGCGGCACGGGCTCCAGCCCCACGGTGGCTGCCCGCAGTGGCCGAGGTGCTCCTGAGCCAAGCCTGCCGCCGGTTCGGGGCTTTGCTGCCCCGTGAGGGGGCCATGTCGAAGCCTCCGCTCCCTCTGGACTCGGGGAATGCAGGTGGGGGCTGGCTTTGCCCTCTTCTCTGCAGTGAGGAGGGGCCGCAGGGTCGTCCAGTCCCCAGCGGGGCTTGGCGGTGCTGGAGATGCAGTTGTTCCCGTCATAACAACCTGTTGAGGGCTTGTGTCGTGCCAGGCCGTGTTCTAGGGGACCGAGTCCTGAGCACTCCCGGGATAGAGAGTAGTAAATACCCAGACGCGGCTCGGGCGCTGGAGACAGCTGAGAAGGGAAGGCTTCTCAGAGGAGGTGTCAGGAGAGAGCTGGGGGAGAGCCAGCCCAAAGGCCCTGAGGAACGGACCAGCTCAGCAGGTGGAAGGCAAGCAGGGAGGGCAAGGTGCAGGTCAGATTGGGCCCAGGCCTCCCCATCTTACTGGGGTCTCCGGCTTAGGACAGGGACCACACGCCTGCCAGCCCCAAGGCCGAAGGACAACAGGGGAGAGCAAAGTAACTTGGCCTCTGCCCTATGGAGCCTTCCCCACCTTGTCACCCCTGGGCTCCACCCCTTCTCACCACCCTTAGGCCCTAGGGTTTGTAAGCTCAACAACCCGTCGGTGTGGGAAGCACTGAGGGCCCCTCTCCCCAGGGTTTCCTATCCGGTAGCCGTGGGTGGGGTTTGGTCAATCCTGTTGCACAGATGAGAGAACAGGGAAAGCTGAGTCCCAGAGAGGAGAGAGAAGGCCTTATCCAGTCGTTCTCAGCGGGTCCTGCATTGCGTGACCATGACATGAGCCTAGCCAGCATCCTGTCCCTCAACTGGGTGGGAGGGAGGGAGGCAGAGGCCCCTGGAATGTTGTGAGGCTGGGAGACTCCTCCCAGGTGGAAGAAACAGTCTGTCCCAGTTTCCCTGTTCCTGGGAGGCCTGGGGTTGCCCAGGGTGCTCTGCACCGCAGGAATTCCACCTCTGAGAATCACCCCTGGGCTCCACCCCTTCTCACCACCCCTTCTCACCACCCTTAGGCCCCTATCGTGAGCTGACCAACCCCTCCCACTTCCTTGTCAGTGCTTGGGAGCATCAGTCTAAGAGAACTAAGTAGAGAAGGCTGAGGACTGACCCCTTCTCTGCCTCTCCTCTCCTCTGTATAAGGGGACAGTAATTGTCCTCTCTCCCTTAGAAGGCGATGCCATTGTTAAGTGTGTCACCACGTGTAAAGCACTGAGCACCATGTCTGCACATAGGAAGTGTGCATCCTATTAACTAAAAGTCAGTGCGGGCCAGGCGCAGTGGCTCATGCCTGTAATCGTAGCACTTTGGGAGGCTGAAGTGGGTGGATCATCTGAGGTCAGGAGTTTGAGACCAGCTTGGCCAACATGGTGAAACCCCATTTCTACTAAAAATACAAAAATTAGCCGGGTGTGGTGGTGCACACCTGTAGTCCCAGCTACTCAGGAGGCTGAGGCGGGAGAATCGCTTGAATCCAGGAGGCGGAGGTTGCAGTGACCCGAGATCGCACCATTGCACTCCAGCCTAGGTGACAAAGCGAGACTCTGTCTCAAAAAAAAAAAAAAAAAGTCAGTGCTTCAGTTATTTCCTAAGCTTTGATATGTAATGGCAATCCTGGTATGGCCAGCAGCCCCATAACCCCAGTGTGGTTGCTGGATCAAGTAGCAGCAGCAGGGGCACCACCTGGGAGCCTGTGGGAAACACAGACTGTCAGCCCTACCCCTGCCCTTGGGAGCAGCATCTGCATGTTAACAACACCAGGGTATTTCCCACATCAGGTCTGAGAAGATAGCTCTAGAACAAGCCTGGTGCTCTTGACCCACAGGTGGAGAAGCCGAGGCCTGGAGAGGGGCACCTGGCAAGTTGTTGACTGGGGGCCTGGGCTCTGGAGACAGACAGCCTGGATTGCTGGCCTGGCAAGTGGCTGCCCCTCTGAGCTCCACGTGCACAATGCGGATAACATAAGTACCTCCCTCCCAGGGTTGGAGGCCAGGGCTCAGAGGTTAGGCACAGAGGTTGCTACGTTGTTGGCAGGGGAGTGGGGGCAGGCAGAGCAGCTGACACCTCCTCTGTCTTTCCTCAGACCCCACAGCAATGGGGGCTTCACAAGAGGTCCATGGACCTGGGAACCAATTCCTTTCCCTCCTTGCCCTTCAGTCTCTTCTCTGGTAATCCCAGCAACTTGGGAGGCTGAGGTGGGAGAATTGCTTGAACCCGGGAGGTGGAGGTTGCAGTGAGCCGAGATCGCGCCACTGCACTCCAGCCTGGACGACAGAGCAAGACTCTGTCTCAAAAAAAAAAAAAAAAAGAAAAGCAGCAACCACCTTTGTACATGTGTCACTTTTGTAGATGTTTACCTCCCTGGTTTTGTTTGATCCTTACAGCACCCTTATTAGGCAGATGTTGTCCCCATGATACTTGGAGGGGGAGTGACTCACCCCAGGTCACACAGCAAGCACGTGGCAGAACCAGCAGTGCAGCCCCGTCTTGTTGACTCCAAAATCTGTGTTAGCTGGAGGTTTTTCAGTGGTGAATTAGAGAAGTCAGACTCAAACTGGCCTAGGCAGAAAAGGGGATTTGTTGGGTTTTATAACTGAAAAGTCCAAGCGGGTAGGACTGGCTTTGGGTGTGGCTGAATCCAGGGGCTCCAGTGAGCTCATCAAGATCTGTCTCCATCCGTGTCTCAGCTCTCCACTCCTCCGCGTCGGCTTTACTCTGAGGCGGGTACCTGAGCGTGAGGTCAAGGTGGTACAGCCCTGACTTACTGAGCTCAGCAGAGAGTGTTTCCTCAATTGTCAATGAGAATCTGCCCTGAGACTTTTGCTCTAATAATTTATTCTAATAATAATTTAGATCAAAAGCCTCAGGGCAGATTTTCATTGGCCAGGGTGATGGAACATCCTGACTAGCCAGACTTAGATCACAGGTGCATTCCCTGGGTTGTGAAGGGTTAGTCACGCATCCCTAAACTTCCAGAGAGTCTAGAGTCTGGGAGCTGAGTTTCCACCTCAGGAAAACAGTGCTCTTACCAACTGGCAGGAGCCTGGATGCTGGGCAGGCAAAACCAGAAACCCACCCCGCCCTCCATACCCTGGACTCTGCCTGACTCCCCCACTCTCCTACTCCCTGCCCCTGTTCCTCCCCACTGGCCTCTGTGCCTCAAGGGGCCTCTCAGCTTGCTGGTGACTGCTGGGTGCCTGGCCTGCACCCTGGCCCTGCCCGTCTTGGGGCTGCGTGACATTCCGTTCTGGGTCAGAGTTGGTGCTGGGCTGCTAGGACCAGGCGTTTGCTCTGCCTGGCTTGGCTTTATAATAGGGGTGGGGATAGGTGGTCATGGTGGCCCACACCTGTAATCTCAGCACTTTGGGAGGCTCAGGCAGGTGGATCACTTGAGGTCCAGAGTTCTAGACCAGCCTGGCCAACATGGCAAAACCCTGTCTCTACTAAAAATATAAAAATTAGCCAGGTGTGGTGGTGCACAGTTGTGATCCTAGCTACTTGGGAGGCTGAGAGGGGAAGACTGCTTGAACCCAGAAGGCTGAACTTGGGAAGCAGAGGTTGCAGTGAGCTGAGATTGCACCACTGCACTCTAGCCTGGGTGACAGAGTGAGACTTTGTCTGAAAAATATATAAATAAATAAATAATGGGGTGGGGAGGAGAGGGCTGTAGAATCTCCCTCCTTCATCAGGTCACTGATACTCTCAACTCAAAGTTACAAGTTATTATCTCATGCCACCAGAAGTCATGCAGGAGGCGCGCTGCACACCTGCTTCCAGCTGTAAGCTCCTGCATGCTCAGCGTGGTGGCCTAGTCCTCCAGGGGTGCAGGAAGACAGTTCTGGACACCCCACACAGGCGCAGATCCCCCCATGAGGCATCACATGCCTTTGCCTCAACCAACTGCTGGCCAGGAGCAGAAGGGCCACCCTTCTTGACTTCGACCAGAGCCACTCTGCAGGGCATGCTAGCTGTAGGGGAAGACAGTTAGTTACTCATTTGGCGGACTGTCCTGTGCATTGCAGACATTTGGCAGCCCTGGACCCTGCACACAAAAAAATCCACAGTCCTCCATCCCCTAGCAGTTGCCATGTCAAACTAGAGCAGTGTTCCACACCGGCTCCACCCCAGAGACCACTGGCTGAAATTAATGGAGACTCAACTTCTGGTGCTGGGGAGGGGCCCCTGCTTGAACACTAGGTTTTATGGAGGGATTCTGAACAAAATAGTAGCTTGTTAGTGAGGAAGAAGGGGACAGTGTCTGGTGGTCACTGTTGGCCTCAGTTGCAAAACATCCAGTGACTCAGGCCAGAAACTGTACCATCAGCCGTCTTTGGCCTCTTCTCTCATTCCCTGTGTTTGATCTGTCAGTGGGTCTTGTTGGCCAAGCCTCCCAAAGGTCTCCCAAGTCCCTCTGTTCCACCTGCACTGCTGCCACTAGTGCAAGCCTCTGTCCTCTCATGCATGGACTGTTGCAGGAGCTCCTCATGGCTTCCCTGTCTCTGCTCCTCCTCCACTTCAGTCCCTTTTCACTGGCATCCTGTCCCCATGGAAACCAGACCTCTCACTCCTTGTAACACCCTTCTGGTTGCACTTAGAGTGAAGTCGAGTTGCATGTGGGACCTGGCCCTGCCAACCTTTCTGGTATCAGCTACCCTGGCCTGTTTTTTGCCCTTGGGACAGGCCAAACCTGTTTCTACCTCTGGACCTGTGCATCTGGATCTTAGGTGATTCTCCCTGGAATGTTCTTTATCTCGATCTTTCCAAGGCTGGCTCCTGCTTATTTATTGAGATCTCGGCTCAAAATGTCACCTTGTTTGACTACCCAGTCCAAGCAGTACCTTTATATTCATTGGGATTTGGGCTAGCTGTTGAAACAAAGGCTAGGATAATAAAACAGATTATTTTTATCTATGCAGGCAGCCTCTGTGCAAGCTGTCCAGTACATGCACGGAGGCCTCATTGTGCTGGGGACCCAGACACCTTCTTTCTCATTGCTCTGTTACCCTCGTACAGGGTTTCTGCCTCGTGGTCTGAGGAGGCTGCTCTTGCTCCCACTGTCGTATCTATATTCCAGCCACCGGGAAGGGAGGAGGGCATGATCTGAAATTAGCAGACCTCACTCTGCTCATGTCATATGTTTATAACAAAAAAAAAGTTCTTTTTAAAGACAAGTCAGGGTTTTTATCTTTGTTGGGCCTCTGTTTTAGAGTTTACGTCTTCACACCATGGGATTAGATCAAATGACAGGCTGAAGGACTGTCAGCCTGTCTCAGCTCGTGTCCAGTTGGATAAAACTCAGCCACATGGCCACACCCAGTTGCAGGGAAGCTGGGAAAGGTCCCCATTGTGCTGGGAAGCGATGTGTAAGCTAAACTCCATTGGTTCCATCACTAAAGGGAAGGGTAGACGTTGGGGGAACCCAGCAGTCTCTACTGTGTTTCTTGTCATTCTGCTCCACCTCTCTGTTTTCTTCACTTAGCATTTATCTCTAGATGTTTGCTTTTTCTTTTTTTTTTTTTTTTTTTAGACAGGGTCTCACTCTGTGGCCCAGCCTGGAGTGCAGTGGTGTGATCATAGTTTGCTGCTGCCTGCTGCCTGGATCTCCTGGGCTCAAGTGATCCTTCCACCTCGGCCCCACCGAGTAGCTAAGACTACAGGTATGCACCACCATACCTGGCTAGTTTTTTAAACTTTTTGTAGAAATAGCGTCTTGCTGTGTTGCTCAGGCTGGTCTCAAACTCCTGGGCTCAAGTGATCCTCCCACCTCGGCCTCCCAAAGTGTTGGGATTACAGGCGTAAGCCACTGTGCCCTGTCAAGTTTGCTTTTTTTTTTTTTCCAAGTTTGCTTTTTAAATAGGGTTTTCATGCTTGTTGTTGGCTTCACCTCGCTGTGAGGGCAGGGCCTTGTCTGCTCTGTTCCGTGCCACGTCCAACCACCTAGACTTGTGCCTGGCACCCAGTAGGTGCTAGTTAAGGTCTGCTGAGCAAATGAAAGCATGTGTGGGCTGGGCATGGTGGCTCACACCTGTAATCCCAGCACTTTGGGAGGCCGAGGTGGGCGGATCACGAGGTCAGGAGATCGAGACCATCCTGGCCAACGTGATGAAACCCCGTCTCTACTAAAATACAAAAAATTAGCCGGGTATGGTGGCACGTGCCTGTAGCCCCAGCTACTCGGGAGGCTGAGGCAGGGGAATCGCTTGAACCTGGGAGGCAGAGGTTGAAATGAGCCGAGATCACGCCACTGCACTCTAGCCTGGCGACAGAGCAAGACAATGTCTCAAAAAAAAAAAAAAAGCATGTGTGAATGAAGGGTGGGCTTCTTTGCCCCCCTCCCAACAGTAGGGAAGGAGCCATCTTCTTTCTTAGGATCTACTATGTGTCAGGCATTTGTTCTCTTTAATATTCCCCATCACTTGAAGATTGCAGCTATGGCCTCATTTTATTATTTTTAATTAATTAATTTATTCTTTTTTGAGGCAAGGTCCCACTCTGTCACCCAGGCTGGAGTGCAGTGGCACGATCATAGCTCACTGCAGCCTCGAACTCCTGGGCTCAAGCCATACTCCCACCTCAGCCTTCCTATTAGCTGGGACTACAGGTATGCACCACTATACCTGGCTAAGTTTTGTGTTTGTTTGTTTCTTTTTTTTTTTTTCTGAGATGGAGTTTCACTCTTGTTGCCCAGGCTGGAGAGCAATGGTGTGATCTCAGCTCACCGCAACCTCTGCCTCCTGGGTTCAAGTGATTCTCCTGCCTCAGCCTCCTGAGTAGCTGGGATTACAGGCATGCACCACCATGCCTGGCTAATTTTTTTTTTTTTTTTTTTTTGAGACGGAGTCTTGCTGTGTTGCCCAAGCTGGAGAGCAATGGTGCGATCTCAGCTAAACGTAACCTATGCCTCCCGGGTTCAAGGGATTCTCCTGCCTCAGCCTCTCAGGTAGCTGGGATTACAGGCATGTGCCACCATGCCCGGCTAATTTTTTTGTATTTTTAGTAGAGACAGGGTTTTTCCATGTTGGTCAGGGTGGTCTCGAACTCCTGACTTCAGGTGATCCACCCGCCTTGGCCTCCCAAAGTGCTGGGATTACAGGCGTGAGCCACCGTGCCTGGCCCTAATTTTGTATTTTTTTTTTTTTTAGTAGAGGCGGGGTTTCTCCATGTTGGTCAGTCTGGCCTCAAACTCCCAACCTCAGGTGATCCACCTACCTCAGCCTCCCAAAGTGCAGGGATTACAGGTGTGAGCCACCGTGCCCAGCCTTTTTTTTTTTTTTTTTTTTGAGACAGAGTCTTGCCCTGTTGCCCAGGCTGGAGTGCAGTGGCACGATCTCAGCTCACTGCAACCTCCACCTCCCGGGTTCAAGCCATTCTCCTGCCTCAGCCTTCCAAGTAGCTGGCATTACAGCTGGACGCCACCATGCCTGGCTAATTTTTGTATTTTTTAGTAGAGATGGGGTTTTGGCATGTTGGCCAGGCTTGTCTTGAACTCCTGACCACAAGTGATTCGCCTGCCTTGGCCTCCCAAAGTGCTAGGATTACTGGCATGAGCCTCCGCGCCCGGCCAATTTTTGTATTTTTTGTAGAGATGAGGTCTTGCTATGTTGCCCAGGCTGGTCTGGAACTCCTGAGCTCAAGCAGTCCTCCCTCCTCAGCCTCCCAAAGTGTTGGGATTGCAAGTGTGAGTCACTACACCCTGCTGTCCTTACTGTTTAGATGGGGACTTGATCCCAGAGCCAGTGAGTGGCCCACTGGGGCAACCTGAGCCCCAGCCCATGGCCCACCCCCTTCAGAGTCTTCCCTCCCTTTCATCCAGAGGTGTTCTGGTGTTTAAGGGCTTGGACCAGCAATGGAAATATTCCTAAGTCCCCCCACCCTTGTCTTGGGCTGCTATTGTTCAGGGATAGCTTTGGCGACAACACAAGCAGGGCTCCTGTTGCATTTCTGCAGACCTTGCTGACAGGCATGCAGCTCACTGGGCGGCTCCTTGCTGAAGGGGAGGCCTGGGCCTTTGATGTGTTGTCGGGACACATCTTTTATCTTTTTCTTTTTTTTTTTTTTTGAGATGGAGTCTCGCTCTGTCGCCCAGGCTGGAGCACAGTGGCACCATCTCGGCTCACTGCAAGCTCTGCCACCTGGGTTCAAGCAATTCTTCTGCCTCAGCCTCCTGAGTAGCTGGGACTATAGGCACATGCCACCATGCCCAGCTAATTTTTTTTTTTTTTGTATTTTAGTAGAGATGGGGTTTCACCATGTTGTCTAGGCTGGTCCCGAACTCCTGAGCTCAGGCAATCTGCCCGCCTCGGCCTCCCAAAGTGCTAGGATTACAGGCATGAGCCACTGCGCCCGGCCACATCTTTTTTACTTTTTAAAATTTACTGAAGTACACCTATGACTTAGGAGTCATCGGTGTGTGGCTTGATGAATTACCACACAGTGAACACACCTGTGTACCCACCACCTGGATCTGACACCCAGACGCTGGCAGGGCTCCCCCAATTACCATGCGCTTCATCTCCCCAAAGGCGCCCTGTCTGCATTTCTCCACGGATCATACGCCTGTTGGCCCTTGTTCCTGGCTTCACGCTATATCACTTCTGAGAGTCATTCGTGTTGCCTGTAGCAGTGGGTTGTTCTTTTTATGCTGTGCAAGTGTCAACCGTAGGAACCTGCCACCATTTATGCCCATGCTCTGGGGCTGCTCCCCGCCTGGGGCTGTCATCCACAGCCTTTACAAGCATTCCTGGTGAAGCAGAGTCACAGGCATCTGGCCCAATCTGTTCAAATCATTCTAAATGTTGGCATCTGTTACGTTCTGGTGCCCCAGGCCACACCTGGATCACCCCGAACTCCCTGCGGAAGTACCTGTTGCTGCCTCCTGAGAGTCCTCTAGCTTAGGAGTCTTGGTTTTCTGACCAGACCCTCAGTCCCCCAACCCCAGAGTGGTTCCCAGGACCCCAGACCACCAGCTCTCCTGTCTTCCAGGCTAGACTCGACCTCTCATGCTCAGAGTGTCATGTGGACCTCTGGCCTATGGACCCACCCTGTCCCTGGCTTCACCCTGCAGCGTGGCCATTGCAGACACACTTGCCTTGCCCCTCTGTGGTACAGCCTCTTCCCCCATGCCCATCTCCAGTTGGAGACCTCCTGTGCATCTTCTAGGCACGGCTCAGTGTCCCCTCCATCTTTGTCTGTGGTGGCAGAGGGAGACAAGGGCCGGAGGGTGCAACTGAGGAGGGCATGGTGCTCAGCTCTGGCCCTCAGCAGTGCTGTGGCCTCACACAAGTCAGTGGCCTCTGAGTTCTGCATGGTGTGGCAGGTCAGAACCATGGCTGACCGCTACCAAGAACTCACGTGTGTGCCTTGTTTGAGGCACTCGGCATCACCACAGCCTCACTTGTTACACCCATTCCATGGTGGGGGGACACAGGCACGGAGAGGACAGGAAGGAAGGGGCAGGGCTGGGCTGTGAACCCAGAGCCTATGCTCTTCCCCACGCTGCTCTCATGGGCCCTCAGGACTGAAAGCCAAGTGGCTGTGCCTTGCACATGGAGATGCTTAGCTGAGGGGGTGGCTTTGTTAGAC
Organism: Pan troglodytes; assembly: GCF_028858775.2. Classification (NCBI taxonomy): domain Eukaryota; kingdom Metazoa; phylum Chordata; class Mammalia; order Primates; family Hominidae; genus Pan; species Pan troglodytes. The sequence continues at coordinate 130,810,457 of NC_086015.1, read as the reverse complement.
TATTTGCAGGTCGTGAGATAGAGCCTGAGATGGGGGACTGGGCCCCTGCCTGGGGGATTGGGTCGTGACCTGTGTGGAGCCCCACACTGAGCTGCAGTGGGGTGGGGAGGGTGGTTTACAGGGGTGCTCTGTGCAGCCCCTCTGATTTTCCCCTGGGAGTCCCAGGTCCAGGGGAAGGAGGACAGTGGCCCAGGCCACACAGCTTACTGGGCGGCTCTCACTCCCCCAGGGCTGGCTGCTGGTGGGATGGACACCCTGGAGGAGGTGACTTGGGCCAATGGGAGCACAGTGCTACCCCCACCCCTGGCACCAAACATCAGTGTGCCTCATCGCTGCCTGCTGCTGCTCTACGAAGACATTGGCACCTCCAGGTGAGGCAGTCACAACGCTGGGCAGGCTCGCTGAGTGTCAGTGGCTTTTCCTGGTGTAGGGGGGTGGTGAGGGTGGGGCAGATTGTGTCTTGGAGAGGGGGTGCATACGTGGCCTCGCCAGTGAGCCAGCTCCTGTGCCCATCCGCCAGGGTCCGGTACTGGGACCTCTTGCTGCTCATCCCCAATGTGCTCTTCCTCATCTTCCTGCTCTGGAAGCTTCCATCTGCTCGGGCGAAGATCCGCATCACCTCCAGCCCCATTTTTATCACCTTCTACATCCTGGTGAGTTCACTGCAGTTGACAGAAAAGCCAACTCCAACTGGGTTAAACAAAAAGGGAATTAACTGCTTCTATAATGAAAATAAGCTTCAGGTATGGCTGGATCCAGGCAGTTAAATGATATCGTTAGGATCTGTTTCTGCATCTCTGATCTCTTTGGGACTTATCTCAGATGAGTTCCCCTCATATGGTGTCAAAGATGGCCAGGAGCAACTTTGAGCTAACATCCTGCCTCTACAACTCAGGCAAACAGTGCCTGTTTGCTGATAGTGCCAGTGTAGACCTGGGATTTCCTCTGACTGGCCCACCTAGGATCCCATCCTCATCCCTGAGCCAAGCACTGTGGCTAGCAAGGAAAGGGGCACTGTGAAGCTGGGAGGGCAGCATCAGCTCAGCTGGACCATATGGACTGAGGGAGCCCACAACAGAATTGGGGAGCTGGTACTAGAGGGGAGGGGAATGGATGCTGGGTGGGGAAAATGCCCACTGCATCCTCCATCCATTCGTCCCCCATCTGTCCATTCTGTAAAACCTCTTTGGAGAAGACATCTTACTTGCTGGGAGAGCCTGCATTGTCACCACTTGGTGGTCCTGGCACATGTTGCCTGGGGAGAGGTGTCAGGGCTATGGTTGAGAAGGCAGCTCCAAATGTGGGCTCTCCTGGTATAGGCTCCAGGTGTGGGCTGTCCCAGTATCGGTGCCAGGTGTGGGCTTCAGGTGTGGGCTGTCCAGGTGTGGGCTTCGGGTGCGGGCTGTCCTGGTGTGGGCTTCAGGTGTGGGCTGTCCTGGTGTGGGCTTCCGGTGCGGGCTTTCCTGGTGTGGGCTTCGGGTGCGGGCTGTCCTGGTGTGGGCTTCGGGTGCGGGCTGTCCTGGTGTGGGCTTCGGGTGTGGGCTGTCCAGCTGCCTTCCTTCAGGGCACCCTTCCCCTGCCTGCAGGGCCTGCCTGACTGGAGTCCTCCCTTCTCTGTGGCCCTTAGATACCACCACATGAGAGCTGAGTGGCTCCCTGGTCCCCTCCTTGTGGTCTAGCCCAGAACTTCCCAGTCAGAGGAGTGGGCTGTGGGCAGGCAGAGAGACAGACAAGGGGCTGGGGAAGCCTGGAGGTTGTAGTGGCCTGATGTCCCTCACACCTACAAGATGGTGGTAGACAGGACTGGGAACTGAGGCCTGCTTTCTTTGCTTCTCTCCCACTGCTTCTCTCACCATTTATTCATTTGTGTATTTATTCAACAGATATTAAACACCTACTGTATGCTAGGCAGATGTCCTTTTGTGGGGTAAGGGGGAGTGCAGGCAGGGAGAAAGAGCCAGGGCTAAATGTCCAGGAACATATAACAGGGCCCAGCCCATCAACTTTTGGGGACTTTGTCCTAAAGAGTTCAGGAGGCAGTGTTAAGAGTGGACTCAGGAAGTCCAGCTCTGAACCCCAGCCATGCTGCTGTGTGACCTGGGGCCAGTGACTTGGTCTCTCTGTGCCCCAGTGCCCTTCTGCGTAACAGATGTTGATCTGCTTTAGCTATGGTGTTCATGTGAGCACCTATGAAGTCGTCTGCATAGCTACAGCCCAGTGGGAGCCTGGCATACAGTAGGCGTGTGGTAGTTTGTTGCTTTTACTGCCTGCCCTGCTGACACAATTTCTCATGGCACAAAAGACAGAGTATATATGGATCTGGGCATGTGTCAGAAAACCCAACTGAGACTCACAGAAGCCAGTTTTTGACTGAGAAACTGGGCAGTTCCTGGGCCTCAGGCACAGCAGGAATTGGGGGCACAGCAGTGCTGCTGGGGCACCATCTCCATCTCCCACTCAGCCTGGGATCTCCCCGATGGCCCTGCTCTCTCGCCATCTGCCCTTGTGGCAGCAGGGTGGTGTCCATGGTGCCAGGCTTGCATGCCGTCCGTCTGCCTTTCCCAGCAGCCCCACCTGACATCCTGGGTCTCTCTCATGAGGCTCCCTTGGGGCCTATGCCCTTCCCTGAACTAGCCCTGAGGCCAGGGGAATGGCACACACCACTGGCCAGTGCTGCGTCCCAGGCCCGTCCCTGAAGCCAGGAGCGGTGGACTCAGCCTCACCTGGAACCACCGAAGTGGGGGTGAGAAGGGAGAGGAAGGGGATGGATATACCAGGCCGATAAGCGCCACAGATGCTGAGCAGGCACTTTGTGAAACCTGCTGGGCTGGTGGCTTCCCTAGAGGTCTCTGCACCTCTTCTCGGTGACCTTTTGCCTGGTCCCGCATGCCTCAGAATTAAAACCATGAATACGGTAATAACAGCAAATGTATACTTGGCCCTTCCTGGGTGCCAGGCAGGCTTCTGCTGCATCTGTTAACCCATTTGACCCAACAATCAAACACAGTAGGTTTTGTTTCTGCCCCCATTTTATAGATGAGAAAGCTAAGGTACAGAGCCAGGAAGCAGCAGCGTGCTGCTTGTGATGTGAACCTGGCCCATCTGGCTCCACCATGCGCACTCCTGCTCACCAGCCCAAGGCTGTTGGTGCTAGCCAGGAAGCCAGGGCCCCGAGAGGGAGGGCCAGGCTGGAAGTCACCTGCAGTTGAGGGTCTGCAACTCTGTGAGCCTTGCTTCCTGGAGCCTGATCCCCACCTCCCTGTGTCCCACCCTGACTTTGCCCCTTCCTCCTTTCCGACCTCAGGAATCAAAGGCTCCTGTAGATATGGGGGTGGGCTTGCTGCCCCTGCCGACGCAGAGGCTCTTGTTCCCTGACTGCCACACCACTCCCTTGCCCACCAGGTGTTTGTGGTGGCGCTGGTGGGCATTGCCCGGGCCGTGGTATCCATGACGGTGAGCACCTCGAACGCTGCAACTGTTGCTGATAAGGTGCGGCTGGGCCCTCTGAGGGAGGCCAGGGAGGCCTGGCCTGGGGTGGGCTGGGGATGCTGGTCCAGGCTGACGCTGTGCCCACTCTGCGTGCAGATCCTGTGGGAGATCACCCGCTTCTTCCTGCTGGCCATCGAGCTGAGTGTGATCATCCTGGGCCTGGCCTTTGGTGTGTGTACCGCTGGGCTCTTGGGCCCTGGCGACGCTCTCCCCTGCCCCTCCCTCGCTGTGGGCTGACTCTGGCGTGGTCACCTGGGCTGGCTCCTGCCTGCTGACCAGCATGTTTCTTCCAGGCCACCTGGAGAGTAAGTCCAGCATCAAGCGGGTGCTGGCCATCACCACAGTGCTGTCCCTGGCCTACTCTGTCACCCAGGTAAGAGGGTGAGTGTGGGCAGGGGACGCTAGGAGTCAGGGCACCAGGCACCCACTGCTTCTGGGTCTGGGTCAGGTTTCCAGTCTTTATCACCTTCAGAGTTCTCAAAACTTTGCACCTGAGAAATCACATGGGGTGCTTGTTACCGAGGCACATTCTGGGGTCCCCTGGAGATTTGGATCCAGTGGGCCAGGGCGCCAGGATGGGAGGCTCAGGACTTGCCGTTTTAATAAGGAGTTCAGGTAGGGACGGTGCAGGTCCACAGACCCCCCTGAGAAGCATGCATCTAGAGGCCCCTTTCTTAGATTGGGGGCAGGGACTGCACCTTGTCCATCTCTGCCCCCTTCCCCATGTGACTCAGCCCAAGACTGGGCTGGCTCTGGATGCTGCAATCAGTTGGGCAGGACATGGCCAGGGAGCAGGCTGGGGCAGGTGAGTTGAGGGTCAGGCCAAGAGGCTGAACTTGGTGTGGTGGAGAGCTTAGGGGCTTTGCATCAGGGAAAGCCCCTGGGAGAGAGAAGCCTTGAGATCCTCTCCCTTCCTCCCTTCCTGCTTGCCCCTGCAGGGGACCCTGGAGATCCTGTACCCTGATGCCCATCTCTCAGCTGAGGACTTTAATATCTATGGCCATGGGGGCCGCCAGTTCTGGCTGGTCAGCTCCTGCTTCTTCTTCCTGGTGAGGTTCAGGCTGGGGCAGCTGGGGTGGCTGGGGCCTTAGGGCCAGGTAGGGATTGGATTCCTGGGTTTCTGGCTGTGGGTCTGGGCTGGCGCCCCCAGCACCTTCTCAGCCCTGCCTGTCTCTGTAGGTCTACTCTCTGGTGGTCATCCTTCCCAAGACCCCGCTGAAGGAGCGCATCTCCCTGCCTTGTGAGCAGCTGGCCGGCGGCTCTGGGACAGGCGGGGATGGGAGGGAGTCTACCGGGCCACTGTAGAGCTGGTAGCTGGGAGCTGGAGCTGGAGAGCCCTGGGTGAGAGGGAGGCCTAGAGGGGCCCCGGGGGACACACCAGGCTTGAGGGTAGTAGGTGCTGGAGGCAGAGCCTGGCCTGTCCAGGGTGGGACCTCACGACCCACCCTGTCCGGCCCCCAGCTCGGAGGAGCTTCTACGTGTATGCGGGCATCCTGGCACTGCTCAACCTGCTGCAGGGGCTGGGGAGTGTGCTGCTGTGCTTCGACATCATCGAGGGGCTCTGGTGCGTGGGGGCCGCAGGGTGTCTACCTCGTGGGGGCATGGGAAGTGGGCGGCAGGGTGTCCACCCGCTGGGGACATGGGGAGGTGTGGAGTCAGCATGGGGCTAGGAGGCCCCGCGCTGACCCGCCTTCTCCGCAGCTGTGTAGATGCCACAACCTTCCTGTACTTCAGCTTCTTCGCTCCGCTCATCTACGTGGCTTTCCTCCGGGGCTTCTTCGGGTGAGTCTGTGACCGCCGGCGCCCCCGCGTGGCTGCCGGCGGAACTGCGCCTTCTTCCAGCATGGGTGTGAGGATTGAAGCTGAGAGGCTGTGTATGCATACAGTGCGCATGCGCACGCACATACATACATGCACTTGGGCACACGCATACAGATACACATGCACACAGATAGACGCACACCCACCCACATGTGCATGGACACGTGCACATGCACACACAGATGCACAAGCGTGCACACATGCACATGCACACACAAACACGCACATACAGATACACACGGGCATATGCACACAAACATGCACGTGCACACCCACATGCATGCATACACACATGAACACGTGCTCAACATATACATACATGTAGGTATATGCACATATCCACATATACATACATATTGTATGTACAGTACACACAGACATACTCTCCCCACGAGAGAGAGAGTGACTATGCACGGTGTTCTACATTGCTGGTTTTTATTTAATAATATATTAACTCATTCATTCGCAAGCATTCATTGAGCACCTACTGTGTGCCAGACACTGCTAGAGCCAGAAGATGCGAGGCCCACAGCGGATGCAAATCCCTGTCCTCACAAAGCTTGTACCCTGTTGGGGGAAGACTTAAGTGGGGAGCAGGTTTGGGGTGGGAAGTCAGTTGGATTCTCTGGGGGTGAGTACACTGCTGTGTACATGTGCATCTGCAGAAGCGTCTGTGAGATGGGATGCTGAAGACATGGGATTGGGGGTCCCACTCCAGACCTTAATGTGGTCGGAATGTGGGTGTTTTGTCCCCCCTTTCTCACCTGCCAGGTCTTGTGGGGAGGGGATCAGCCTCCCACCTGGGTTAAGCTGGGAGAGGGCCAGACTGGTCCATGGCCCCAGCTTGGATCTTTGCACACAATTTCTCCCCTGAGCCTCAGGCTCCTTTTTGTAAATTGGGTGTAGTGTGTCCCCCTTGGAGAGTTGCCCTGAGGGCCGAGGGACGAGGTCAGAGTGGAGTGGGTGGTAACATGAGCAGCAGGGGTCACAGGAGTAGGGGCGGAGGCCACAGCCAATGTCTCCTGAGTGCTTGGGCAGGCACTGTTGAAGGCTCATGATTTATGTCCGTTCTTCCTCCACACGGTGTCCACACACCCATTTCACCATGAGGAAGCAGGCACAGATGCCCCCTGCCTGAGCTCACACAGCCAGGGGGAGGAGGGCTGGGTTCCAAAACAAGTCTAGATGGGCTCTGGAGTCCAGCTCACAGGCCCACTCGGGGTGGGTGTTAGGCGACTGTTGGTCGATTCCTTCCTTATCTGGTGGCCCCATCAGCCTGGAGGGGAAGGCTCTTCCTGAATCACTCAGTGAGGCTTCCATGCCCCTCTTTTCCTTTTATCAGCTCGGAGCCCAAGATCCTCTTCTCCTACAAATGCCAAGTGGACGAGACAGAGGAGCCAGATGTACACCTACCCCAGCCCTACGCTGTGGCCCGGCGGGAGGGCCTGGAGGCTGCAGGGGCTGCTGGGGCCTCAGCTGCCAGCTACTCGAGCACGCAGTTCGACTCTGCCGGCGGGGTGGCCTACCTGGATGACATCGCTTCCATGCCCTGCCACACTGGCAGCATCAACAGCACAGACAGCGAGCGCTGGAAGGCCATCAATGCCTGAGAGCGGCTGCCAGGGCCTGTGGAGGACAGGCCAGAGAGGAGGCCAGCGGGCCCAGAGTCCCCAGGGGAGGAGGACCAGGTCAAGGGACCTTCTGTGGGCAGTAGCCCTGTGTGGCCCTGTTCCCACCATGAGTCTGGAGGCCCCACCTCCCTGGAGCTCCCAATCCCCTTTGCCATCTCTGCTCTCACTGGGGACCCTCCTCCCCTTCCCACCTGTTCTCATACTGCTCAGTGACATGGCCCAGGCTTTCCTTCCAGGGCCATGCTTGGCAAGGTTGGCTGAGGGCACCCTCCTTCTCTGCACCCTTGGCACGAGGGCAGGGCTGGCTCTCCCAATGCCTCCATCTCATCCCCATGGTGCTTTGGCCTCCTCAAAGCATCCACCATGGTGGATGGACTGAAGTGTGTATATTTTCTTGATCTATTTTTTAATAAAAAGGAAAAGGAGCAGAAGGTGCTAATGTGGAGGTTTTGCAGGAATACCAGGGCTGGTTCCTTTCAGGAGCCTGAGGGCTGGGTGAGGGGCTGGGAGGCTCAGGGGGCCTCTGTTTGCTCAACCAAGGAACAGTCCCCAGTGCCCAAGCCCTGGGCTGGCTGCTGGGGAGGTGAAGAGAAACAGGATCCCAGCTGCCGCTGCCCCTGCCCCTGGGCCCATCTGAGTAGGGGGGACAGACATGGAGAGAGAGGAGAACTATGTTTTGTGAGCCAGCCCCTCTCCCTTTGTCAGACACACACTGTTGTCTTGGGCAGCCGGTTCTCTCTGCTCAGCTCCAGTAAAACACAGAATGGACTTACCATTGCCATCTGTAAAATGCGGAGAAGACCCATCCTGCAGGGCTTTTTGTAAGGATTGGAAAACACTAAGCACGAGTGGCTGGCGTACAGTAATGAACGATAAGGATAGCTCTTATTTTTAGCCTCAAGAATAGTGCTTGGCACATAGTAGGCCCTCAGCAGACAGGACTTGGGGACTGATGTTTGTCATAAGGATGGGTGTGGTTGGCTGAAAATGGGAGTAAATCAGAGCAAAGCACTGGGATCATAAGGCATGAGTAGGGGAGAGGGGCCCACTTGTCCCTGCCACTGCCCTTGTACCTGAGTTCGGCTTTGAGCTTTTTGGCAGCCAGAGTGAAAGGGAGTTGCTGCCAGTTATGTAATCCCCAGTGTTGGAGAGGAGGAGCCCATCCAGGACACAGCCAACTGCATGCTTCAGAGCCTGGGGAGGTCTCAGCCCTGGCTGTGGGGACCCTGAGGATCAGGCTGTTGCCCGCCTCCACGATCAGCCTTTTTTTTTAGGGGGGAATGGGGTGCCGAGGGCACAAGCTCCAACACAGCTCATGTCTGTGGGGCCAATGTGTCAGGCTCCCTGGGAGGGCCTGGAGGGTTGATAGCGGGCAGGGCCAACAGTACGGCCAGTGAGCTGGACTCCTGGGCTGCAGGGGGTACTGCAGGGTGCCCCTGAATGGCATACTTTATCGGGGCCTCTCAGCTCATGTAAAAGCCTGGTAATCAGGGAAGGCAAGCTCACGGCATTCTGAGTGAGCGGGGTAAGGGTTGGGGCCAGCAGGGATTTGACCATCAGATCCACATGCAGTCCAAGATGGCACAGTGTCAGCCGAAGTTTGCTGGCTGCAGTGAATGAGCAGAGAGGCATCAACAGAAGAAAAGAGACCATTTTTATAATTTTTAAGTTTGTTTTTTAAGAATAGGTCATATATGTACATGGCAAGAAAAAAAAAGGTTCATGCAGTACAGGAGGGTATTTGGTGAATGATAAATCTCCCTGTGTGGCACTGAATTCCTCTGTCCCCCTCCTGAAGCACCCAGGGTCTCCATAACCTTCCAGAGCCATCCTGTGTTCACACCAACGGATATGTATATCATCCCTCTTTCTGTAATGCTAATGTCCTGTAGCTCGCTCCAATGGATCTTGGAGATCATTCCATGTCAAGTGGAGGACTGCTTCACCCCTGCAGCTACATATATATGGATATATGGCAATTTATAAACCACTTCCCTTTTGTTTCTGAAAATTTTTGCAACAACAAACAAGGCAACATCAACAATCCTTATAAATTTGCTTTTGGTAACTCATGCAAGTAGAATTGCTGGAGCACACAGTCTTAATTAGTTTTAATTACTCTTATTAGTCTTCTGCAGAGATCAATAGTTGTCCTCCAATATATGTTGTTTTTCTCCATTGGAAGAGAATCCCTGATTTTCCGCTGGATACACAGCTGTCTAGAATAAAGACTGCATTTTCTAGCCTTCCTTGCAGGTGGGTTCTGGCCAATGGATGTAAGTATGCATGCAACTTCCTTAGAGATAAGAGGTGGCCCTTCTTTCCTGCTGACTGGAATGTGCTTATAATGGCTGGAGTGATAGCAGCCATCTTGAACCATAGGGTAATCTGGGGAATGGAAGTTTCTCATTGCAGTGCGACAGGATAAAGAGAGCCGGTGTCATGGACACTGTAGTGCATCTGTAACGACCTCGGACGTCCTACCTTCAGATGACTTTTGGAACGTATGAGAGAAATGAGTGGCTATCTTGTTCAAACCACTTTTGATGTTTCTCTTACAGTTGAACCTAATCTGAACCAAAACACCCATTCCAAGAGGCTGTGCCAGCTTTCATTCCCACCGGCACATCCTCACTGACGTGGTATGCCAGTCACATTTTCAGTCTTTCTGAAGAGCCCTGCTCAGACCACATCTGTGTGGTGTCTGGGTGCGAACAGGCATTAGGCAGAGGAGCGGCTGGATGCGAGGTTTCTGGAGTCTTAACGTGGTGACAGAGTTCACTGTATGTGGCCAAAGTCTAGTCTCACCTTCCCACTGCTGCTGCACATGGACTGTGGACCTTGGGCAGGTCACAGCTTCTCCTTGATCCTCAGTTTCTTCACTAGTGGTACAGGGTAGCAGGTGACTGGTTGCCACTGGTATCCATTTTTCCTCCCTCAGTAACTGCACCCTCATGTTTGTGGGTCAGTGAAGCACCCACCCTAGAGGTGTCACCATTGAGAATTTAGGGAAGAAGACCTTGGACACAGGGTCCTCAGTTGCTGCCAAGCTCAGTGCCAGCCACATGGCCCTGAAGCAGCAGAGCTCTGAGACCTGCAGGTCCACCCACCCAGAGCACTGGAGCATGGTGATATAACGGGTGAACGCATGGCCAGTGATGTATGGGTTTGCCAGGGCTGCCATAACAAAGTACTATAGATGGGGGCCTTCAACAACAGGGGTTTATTTTCTTACAGTTCTGGAGGCTGGAATTCCAAGATCAAGGTGTCCACTGTTGGTTTCCTCTGAGGCCCCTCTCCTGGGTTTGCAGTCAGCCGTCCCCTTTCTGCCTTCTTGAGTGGTCTTCCTTCTGTGTGTGGGGTCCCTGCTGTCTCTCTGGGTCTGAATTTCCTCTCTTTATATGGACACCAGTCAGATTAGATTAGGACTCCCAATGAATGGCCTCTTTTCACCTTAGTCACCTCTGTAAAGGCCAAATCTCCAAATGCAGTCCCCTGCAGAGGTGCTTGGGGCTGGGGCTTCAGTGCATGAGTGTTGGGGGACTGACTTCAGCCATAACAAATGGCATTAGAGCCTCTCTCCCTCTGACCTCCTGACACTGTGCAAGAGCCTGAGACCTTACCAGATCCATGGAATAGGCAGAAAAGCCCTAAGCATAACTGAGGTTAAGTCTTCCTCCTGCTCAGCAGAATGGGGCCATGGTGGAAACTCAGCAACATTCTAGAAAATTCCTGGTGTGCTGTGGTGGGATTCCCGGCGCTATGTGGGACTGGGTCTTCTCGAGGACAGCCCCAGGTTCTGCCGTTTCCCTCGGGACAGCTGGAGGGGCATCGCCCTGCCCTGCCCCATTAGAGGAGGGATGAGGCCGTGTGACTAACGCTGGCTACTGAGATGTGGGTAGAGGTGGCATGCATCAGTCACTTCCAGGTGGGAGAATTTAATGGCCAGTACATTGCTCCAGCCAGCCACGGTGATGGCAGAAGCATGTGGTAAAGATAGAGCCTCTGCCAGCCTGGGTCCCTGAGGGGGCTCAGTGGGAAGAATCCCCCTGCTGAGCATGCACTGAACATGTGACCAGAAAAAGAAGTGAACCCTACCCTTTAAGCCTCCAAGACTGGAGGCTGTGTTACTGCAGCACATCCTGGCATGTCTCAACCTCTCCAAGGGTTAGCTGAGGTGGACACCTGCTACAGTAGCTGTGATTAATTTGATTTCCAAGTAGAGAGAGCAAGGCCTGGGCTAGGGACAAGTAACAGCTCCTGGGCTCAAAGGGTCACCCCCTCAGCCCCTGTGTCACATGGGCTCATTTTGAGACTCCATGGATCATTCTGTTAGTTTCTCCTCCCCTTCATAGCTTCCTTAGGGATGCCTGTGCCAGGGTCATAACCTGAATGCCCTAGTCTTTCCACCTCCCTTCAGCTTCCAGTGGCCTCATCTCTGTGCTTTCGGGTGACTGTGGAGGGGTGAAGGCATCTGGGGAGGAGCTAGTGTGCTGTGATGGCACAGGCCACGTACTAAGTGTGTGCTGGGCACCCAGCGCCGAGCTGCCTTCTGGAGTGCCAGCCTAGGAAGCACTGTCCCCTTCCCTGACCAACTGTTCCTGCTGTGCCACTTGCAGATCAAGGGGCCGGGCCTGGGAGAGAGGGCTGTGCCCGAGCCCAGGAGGAGTGAGCCTGCTCCTCTCCCAGTGACGATGGGGTAGGTACCTCTTGGAGCAGCTGGCCGGCCTCATGGGCTGTCCCAGAGATGCTCAGGTGGCCTGCACCTGGTGCCTGGATGTCAGACACCATGGCACCGAACCCGTTGGCAGATGGGCTCCCTGGAGGCCTGAGCCCACCCTCTGCCCCAGGCAGGTGATCAAGATGCGGCAAAGCCAGCCTGGAGAAGCAGTTGCTAAGCCATGAGTATGCCTCTCCTCGATCTCAGAAATGCCTTTTGAGAGCTGCAAGGGATTAGAGGCACCTGCTCAGCACTGAGCCTGGTGAATAGACCTAGTGTGAGTGGCCTAGAGTGAGTGGCCACTTGCTTCTCCCCATGGCTTTGTAGCAGAGCTGGGCTGGAGACTGGACCCACACTCCCCAGGGCTGCAACAACTGAGTGAGGCCAAAAGGATATTGGTCCCAAGCTTCCCGTGTCCCTGGGGATGCGTGTGCAAGTTCTGCCTTGGGACTCGGGCTCAGTCCCGGGCACAGCAAACGTGAGGTCTTCAGGACTTCCCACTCTGCAGCCTCTCAGAGGACAGTCTCATCTTCAAAGCTGGCAATCCTGTTCACACCCATGGGTCATCCACAAGAGGTCATTCTGCTAAAGTCCTGGTAATTATCCTGCAAGACAGGTTTACCTATCCCATTTTACAGATGAGGACACCGAGGCTCAGAGAGGTGCAGTTATTTGCCCAAGATCCTAGACCTCATGGGAAGCAGAGCTGGGTGTTAAGCCCAGGTCTGCCTGAATCTGCAGCCTGACTTTACCCGGGACGCAATACCCCTCTCAGGAGGACCCAGGTCAGTGGAGGGGTTCAGGGAGAGCAATTTTACCAAACTGCTCCCCTTAACAACATCAGATGTGAAAGGTGTGAATGAGAGGAGCTGGCTTTCACATGTCACATCGGAGAGGAAGGCAGGCTCATCTGGCACTGCACATGTTTTTGGTTGATTATTTAGGGGGATATGAAAGTAGTTCTAAACACTATGTTCTGGCAGCATTCTAAACACTCGCCATGGGTTATACAGCTCCACTTTACAGACGGGGAAACCTGAGGGAGTGAGGTCACATGGCCAAATACGTGGCGGTAGGGTGGGTTTTGACTCCAGGCAATCGGGCTGAGTCCAGGCCTCTGACCACTGCGCCGCACTGTCACATCTGACAGAAACACCCTCAGCACTGGAAGGGCCCCGAGCCTTGCTTCTTGGGCCATTGCATCAAAATGAGGAGCCTGCAGCCACTCCAAAGCCAGTCTGGAGGATGCAGAGAAAATGCCGAAAGGATTGCTGGGATGGGACTGAGAGCGCCTGGGGTGATTATAGCAGAGCGGGGTCTGGAGTGCACACCTCTGGAGCATAGAACTAACTCGTTTCCACTCCTAGCTCTGCCACTTCCTCAAGTGAGCTGGCAGGCTTCCTGTATTCTGTGCCTCAGTTTCCCCACCTATAATGTGGGGCTGATTGTGCCTCCTTGGCTTCCATGAAGCCCCCACCCCATCCCGTGCAGGGCCTGGCCCAGTGCAGCATCTCCATCCGGGGAACTGTCCATGCTCTGTTTCTCAGCAGGACCTTCTCTGGAGGGTATAGGGGCTGCTTGTGGGGAGTGGCCCGTGTAATTGGCTCTGGGATCAGGAGCGTGCCCAACGATTTATTTCTCATATTGTTTGGGGACGGTGACTCAGCTGAATGCATTCTTCAAATCAAGATCCAAAAACCTGCTGTGAAGAGTGTTTAAAGCCGGCTCCGGGAGGCTCTGGGATGAAAGATCAGTTCTGCTTGGCTGGAGGCGAATGGTATTCTGGGGAAGACAGGGCCTAATTCGAGGTTGAAAATGTAAGAGCCACTCCAAGGAGCTAGCCCTCCCCATGGGCTGGGGCTTGCCCGGGCTGGAGCTGGGCCATGGGCTTGTGGGGCACACCCCCTCACACCATTGGCCTCCCCACTGTGAGCACCTGGGCTGCCTCAGGGGCTGGCTCTGAAACCCTTGACTACAGACTGGAGTGGGTGACAAGCACCCTCCTCTAGACATTGATGCAGCCCTTGTGACGGTGGCCTTCCAGAAGGTTCCTACTCTTCCCCATTCCAAATGCTGACCCTCATCATCCTCATAAATGCAGGTATCCTGTGGGCTTGCACAATGTTTAAAATATTAGTTGTCAGATTTTAAATATTACAAGATTTCATATATTGTCCAAATATTAGGCTTCTACTTAAAAAAAAAATCAGAAGATGTGACAGTCTCAGATTGGGACATTTCTCCCCCAGTTCTGACTGGTCCTCCTGGCATGGACCATCATGTCTCCTGCCTGGCTCCTGCACATATCAGAGTTTCAGACATCCCTGCAATCCTGGGCCCTGTCATCAGGAGGATTCTCCCAGGCTACATCTTGTCCTTCCCACTCATAGCATTCTGCACATGTTTACTGAGCACCTACCTAGTATGCCTGTGCCATGCTCTATAGTGATCTAGATATAGAAGACAGACAATAAAACAAATTACAACCTTGTGTTGCCATGGAGTCCAGTCTTTTTTGCCTGCCCAGTCTTCTTAAAACAATTTTTTTTAAATAAAATAGAGATGGGGTCTCCCTATGTTGCCCAGGCTGGTCTTGAACTCCTGAGCTCAAATGGTCCTCTCGACTCAGCCTCCCAAAGTGTTAGGATCACAGGCGTGAGCCATCATACTTGGCCTGCCTGCCCAGACTTCTAAGATGCCCCCAACTTCCCTTCTGGGTACTGGCCCTTGCTTGGGCTCCTTGGTAGGAACATGCTCAGGCCTAGCCAATGAGGAACGTGCATGTGACTCAGGCTGAGCCAATCGGAATCACTGAGTTGCTTCTGGAATTCTTGAGAACAAGAAGTGTCTTACTGCAGGGTTTGCCAAGCTGGTGGAATGTGGTTCTGGAGCTGCTCTAGCTCCCTTGTGAGAGTCTCTGAGGATGAGGCCATCAGGGCCACGGCAGAGCTTTGGAGAGGGGCAGGGCTCAGGAGCAAGCTCTCCGCCCAGCACCTGGGCCCATCCGAGCCTGAGCAGGGCATGGCAGGCGTTTCCAGGCATTGCAGCCAACACAGCTCCTTTGTGGCTCAAGCCAGCTTAAGTTGAGTCTTGTCACTTGTAACTAGAGGAGCCCTGTCTTATGTGGGTGAGGGGTGAGCCAGGCAGAGGGATACCCAAGGGCTGCGGGCATGGGGAGGAGACCCAGCTCCAAGCTAGGGGCAAGGGCCTTCCAACCGGCAAGCTTGAAGGGTGAGCAGATGTCAGGGAAATGAAGGGAGGAGCGGAAAGGGAGGGCATTCTAGTCTGGGGAAGCTATGAGCACAAGACTGTTAGATCAGTGTGGATTGAAATAAGACAGGACTCTTAGAACCGTGGTTCAAATAAGGAATGAAATAGCATCTTAGCTTTTACTAATTTTTTCCTTCATGCAGATGGCAATGATCCTCTTATAGTTTGACCAAAAAATTTCAGAAAGTGACAGATGTAAAATTAAATATTCTTAGCAGAGCAAGAAATGATCATACAAGACACCTCCTCGTGGGTCTTGCAGCCCGGAGAGCATCGCAGGTCGTGCTGGCAAAGCCCAAAGTCCAGGCACCTTAAAGACTCCTTTGTCCAAATAATCCTTCTGCAGACACTTTTATACTAACAGAAAATAGAATGGGATTTTACATTTTCTCATCAGTCTCCACACTGGAGAGAGAGAGAGAAAGAGAGAGAGAGAGAGAGAGAATATATATATGTGTATATAACATTTTCAATTCCCCACATTATCAGAGGCAGCCTTATGATTCCAAAGAGCTCCTGTGTTTTTGCAGCTTTAGGGAAGGGGGAACATTTCTTCCTTCTTGTCTTGCTGAGATTTCTTTCACTGGCGGTAAGAAAGGCTTAGAGTTCTCAAGGCCAACTGTTGAAATTTCATTATTTGGCACCAAAAGGAGAAAAAAAAGCAGGCTCAACAAGCTTACAATTCAGACTACAGAAAGGTGAAGAGCAGGCTAGGATGAGTCAGTAGGAGAATTGGGGCACATGCCATTTGCACCATCGGTGAGCGGCATGCCCCCTGAATGTGCCTGGGGAGGTGCGATTGTTCAACTCAGCCATGAGGGTGTGCTGCTGTGGACACACATAGCCGGACCAGAGGGCCTTAAATAAAGAGGGGATGGAGCTTGAGGTGAGGAGGGGGCAGGCTAACCAGTCCATGCCCCAGGCTCCCTCTGGCTTTGTGCTCTGTTGGCCTCAGCCCTGGCTCCTATCCCAAAGGTGGCCTCATAGTCCTGGGATGGCAGCTGTGGCTCCTGCTGTCCAGTTCTGTCTAGGTCCCTGGGGCTCTGGGCCAGAAGCCCTTCCATGTGAGGAGCTAGCACATCAGCTGTACTTAATAACTCTCACTTTCCCCTCGTTGCCCAAAAATTGCTGATCAAGTCACCCCTGCTTGCAAGGGAGGTTGGAAAAAGTAAGGTTTCCTTTTTTGAGGGGGTTGGGCACATGCTGTCTCCCATAAATCAGTAACAGAGAAAGAAAACAGATATTAGATAGGCAATTGGCAGTCTCTGCTACATGTACTAAGATATACAAAGAATCAGTTAATGAACTGGTGCTGGTGCTGATGATGGTCATGCTGGTGGTGATGGTGGTGCTGATGGTGGTGCCAGTGGTGGTGGTGATGATGGTGCTGCTGGTGGTGGTGCTGGTGGTTTTGGTGGTGGTGGTAGTGGTAGTGATGGTGGTGGGGATGGTGGTGGTGCTGGTGCTGGTGGTTTTGGTGGTGGTGGTAGTGGTAGTGATGGTGGTGGTGATGGTGGTGGTGGTGGTATTGGTAGTAATGTTGGTGGTGGTATTGGTGGTAGTGGTAGTGATGACGGTGGTGGTGATATTGATGATGATGGTGGTGTTGATGGAGGTGCTGGTGGTGGTGCTGGTGGTGTTGATGGTGGTGCTGGTGGTGGTGATGGTGGTGCTGGTGGTGGTGCTGGTGGTGGTGATGGTGGTGCTGGTGGTGGTGATGGTGGTGCTGGTGGTGGTGCTGGTGGTGGTGATGGTGCTGGTGGTGGTGGTGCTGGTAGGATGGTGGTGGTGGTGCTGGTAGGATGGTGGTGGTGGTGCTGGTAAGATGGTGGTGGTGGTGCTGGTAGGATGGTGGTGGTGATGATGGTGGTGCTGGTGGTGCTGGTGGTAGTGGTGTTGTACCACCAGCAGCCAGTCATAGTTTCCCATAGTCATTCAGATAGGTCTTTCAAATGTTACCTTATAAATTAAGACATCATGGATACAATTCACCCTGATCATGTGTAATCCTTACTTCTTATTTCCCTCCTCTGACCCCTACAGTAGGCAACTACTCTCCCACTCTCTCAAATTTTGTGTTTATCCATGCAGTATGTATCTGTGACAGTATGTGGCATTGTCTTGTGTGCATTTAAATTAATCAAATAAGTTCATACTGATCACTTTCTTCCATAACTTGATGTTTCATTTCATTTTGTTTTGGTGACTCATCTATGTTGATACTTGCAACTACTGCATAGTATTCCATTATACAAATACAGCATCATTTATTTGTCAGTTCTCCTGACAATTCAGATTGTTTGCAAGCTGTGACAGCAAACAACATCCCCATGCATCATCTGGTGTCTGACTTTCTGAAGCCCTCCCTAGGGTGTATCTTGAGGAATAAATTTTCTGGGGTCATGTGCATACACATCTTCAACTTCATTCGATGCTGCCAAAGTTTTCTTCCAAGTGGTCATAGCAATCCCTGGAGCTTTTGAAACAAGGACGTGCCATAGACCAGGAGTTCTCAAACTTGGGTCCTGGCTGCTACGGATTTCTGAAACTCTTTGATGGGGTTTATGAGGTCAAAACGATTTTCACAATAAGCTGTGATCTGCCTTTCTCACTCATTCTGTCACAGTGCACGGTGGAATTTTCCAGGCATGCATGTGATGACGTCACAGCTCTGACAGCCAGTGAGATGCATGCTCATGGCTTCTTGTGCTTTTGAAGCTCTCCATTCTAATGAGTATGGTAAACGTTGATCGACAAAACTCTCCCTGACAAAAGCTCTTTGAGGGCCTCAATTTTTAAGAGTGTAAAGGGGTCCTGAGACCAAAAAGTTTTAGGGTTGCCAAGGGACAGACCCACCATTTAGACCTACAGAGCTGGGGAGCACGACGGGCAGTCCACGGGCGAGTTGCTTCAGGGCTGCTGTTCCTCCTTGCCGGGTTTACTTCTTGGGATGCTGAGAAAAAGTGGTTTCAAATTCAGCCAGTGGAAACAGGCTCTTGTTCTGTCGACTGCCCCTGCTGCATGGATCCTCAGGGGGCAACTCGAGCTCTGGGAACCATCTTGCTGGGATGCACTCCTCACATTCTGGGCCTATCTCAGAGCCATTCCAACTGGCCCCATTTGGCCCCTGGGGGTTGCTAACAGTGCGTCATTGATCCAACCTCTCTGATTCCATCCCATTTTGGGAAACTGTGATTTTCAGGCCAGAGGGACACTGCCAGATCTGAACAGACCGGCTGGGAAGGTCAGCACTATGCAGAGGGAGGCAGCCGTGTGAGGGAAATAAGTCGGATGCTTGGGTTGCAAGTTAGACCCTACTTCTAAGAGTGACCTTGGGTGAGTAATTTTACCCTCTGGGTCTCAGTTTCCTCTTCTGTAAAATAGGGACGATAATATCTCTTCCTGTCGGGTATTAGCCGATCTATAAAATAGCTGTTGCTCAGAAGGCTCTTGACAACTGTGGGTTCTCCAAAGAGACGAGAACTTGGCTTATTTCCCCAACCTCTATGTGTGTCCTCGTGCTAGAATCACATTCACAGGCCTCGGCTGCTAGGAATGATTCTGCTCACTGCCAGCTGAGAGGGCAGGGACCCAGATGAAGTTCTCTTCCAGAATAAGTCAGCAATCTGTCCAAGATGGGGAAGACTTGCAGGATGGGGAAGACTTGGCAATAGAGCATATTATGTGAAGAAAGAGGGTCCAAAGTGGTCACTGGCTGACTTGTTCTATGGAAAGGCCCAAGCTGGCAGTGAGTCCATGGAACAGGCAGCAGGGGGTGGGGAATATGGGGCTGCTCCACCTGGCTGTGAGACAGCGGGGAGTGTGATGGCTATGTTAGGTCTGGTCTGCCACTCCAGAGCCTGCTGCAGCCAGCCTGGGGAGCAGCTGGGTTCCTAAAACTGTAATAGACAGTGGCGGCTCCACAGAGCAGGCACACCTAAGGGGAAAATCAGCATTGCATTGGGAACGGTGAGGTGACATCACAGAACCTGAATTCTCACTCCTTCTGCAGATTCTCCTTCTTCTTCTTTTTTTTTTTTTTTTGACAGAGTCTCACTCTGTCGCCTAGGCTGGAGTGCAGTGGCACAATCTTGGCTCGCTGCAACCTCTGACTCCCTGGTTCAAGCGATTCTCCTGCCTCAGCCTCTCGAGTAGCTGGGATTATAGGCACTCGCCACCACGCCCAGCTAATTTTTGTATTTTTGGTAGAGACTGGGTTTCACCAAGTTGGCCAGGATGGTCTCGATCTTCTGACCTCGTGATCCACCAGCCTCGGCCTCCCAAAGTGCTGGGATTACAAGCATGAGTCACCACGCCCGGCCTCCTCCAGCATTTTAAAAAAAATAGAATGCCCCTCAATTTGGGTTTGTCTGCTGCTTCCTAATGATTAGATCAGGTTTTGTGTTTTCAGAGGGATGGCACAGAAGGGATGTTGCGTTCTCCTCACTGCACCCCATTGGGGTCCACAGTGGCAGTTCGTCTTATCACTTGATTATGGAAGGAGCCTTCTTCCCTGTAAATGTGGGAAATGTGCTCTTCCCCTTTGTGAGTAACATGCCTCTGTGGGGAGGCAGTGCTTTGAGCCCAGGTGCATCCTCTCTTCTCCCTCCACCTTCCATTTGCCAGTTTTTTTTTTTTTTAAATTGAGATGGAGTCTTGCTCTGTCGTCCAGGCTAGAGTACAGTGACGCGATCTCAGCTCATCACTGCAACCTCCGCCTCCTGGGTTCAAGCAATTCTCTTGTCTCAGCCTCCCGAATAACTGGAATTACAGGCATGTGCCACCATGCCTGGCTAATTTTTCTACTGTAGTAGAGATGGGGTTTCACCATGTTGGCCAGGCTGGTCTCAAACTCCTGACCTCAAGTGATCCACCCGCCTTGGCCTCTCAAAGTGCTTGGATTACAGGCATGAGCCACTGTGCCTGGCCCTTACTTGCCAGTTTTAGTATCCTTTGATTCTTGCCTGAAACAATTGTTCCCCAACTGGCGGCCAAATAATGACTTTCAGATCACATACTCCACCCCTTCCACATTTACCGGTTAGCTTCCACTGTTAGGAAGAGCATTCTCTTCTCCCCATGCATTCATTTATTTTAAAATTTATTTACATTTATTTTTATTTATCATTCAGGGGAAAACAGGGACATTTTTGAGAGTGGAAGGGGCAATAGGTACATATTCAGGGACGATAGGTATAAACCAGGACTGTCCCCAGAAAACTGGGAGGTGCGTTGACCTGTGACACCCCTCACCCCCACTCCAGCCAGCTTCTGGGTAAGGAAAGCGGCTCTGCTACCACTCCAAAGGGGATGCCTGCCTGCCCAGTTCCAGGAGCCAGGCCTTGGAAGTTCTCCTGACACCCCCTACTCTCTCATCCCCATATCCATTCTGTCACCAAGTCCTGTGCATTTTACTTCCAAAATGTAGCTTCGATCTACCTGTTCCTTCCCACCTCCACCAGCCTGGTCCACGCTGCCATTCCCTCTCCTCTAGGCCAACACTGTCATTTCTATTCTGCCCCATCCTATTCCATTTGCACACTCAGTCACAGAGACCTTTGAAACACACAGATCTATTCGGTGGCTCAGCCCCCTCCCTCGGCTCCCCTCTGGCATGGCCCCCATGTGCTCCTCCCCTGCCTCCCCATCTACGCCCCAGCACCCCAGGCCCTGGAGCCCTCAAACTCCCAGGTTTCCAACCCTAACCTGCCAGCCATTGAAGCTTATAGATTCTTTGTAGTTATACATTTTTATAGTTACAAAATCATTTTTTCACAACCATTCAAAAATGTGCAACAGTTGAAATTTTATTGGAAGGTAACTTTGGCACCACTGTCACCTTTCAGACTCAGTCACAGCAGCTGTGCCCAGTCGACATCCCACCTGCCACCAGAGGGCTCTCTGTAGTGCCACAGGTGGTCCTCATCCACTGCTGCCTGCCCGGCCACTTCTCATCAGTGGTGACTGTCAGGAACCCAAAGGACTGACCCCTGAAAAACATTCCTGATCCCGGACTGTGCTTAGTCAGCTCAAGCATGAAACCTGGTACATTGGTATAAAAAAATTTATGCTTGTAAGGCTGGGTGCGGTGGCTCACACCTGTAATCCCAGCACTTTGGGAGGCCAAGGCAGGCAGATCAGGGTGGGTCCCGGTTAGGTTGGAAGTTTGAGACCAGCCTGGCCAATACGGTGAAACTCCGCCACTACTAAAAATACAAAGGTTATCCAGGCATGGTGTTGTGCGCCTTTAATCCCAGTTATTCAAAAGGCTGAGGCACGAGAATCACTTGAACCCGGGAGGCGGAGGTTGCAGTAAGCTGAGATCACACCACTGCACTCCAGCCTGGGTGATAGAACGAGACTCTGTCTCAAAATAAAAAAAAAAGAAAAAAAAAGTTATGCTTGTAGAAGCCAACTCAAGATTAATTTACATATTTAAAAATATTTTCCTTGGAAATTTAATACACATCCAATATCGATTATCTTCTTTAAGTACTTTGTATCTTATTCTTCCTGTCAAGCTTTGCACTATAAAGGTGATGTCATGCTTTTCTGCCATGCCTCATGCAGGTGGCACCTCCTTCCTCACCCCCATGTCTTTTCCAGGTGAGCCGCGATGCGCAAAAGGTTGGGATGCCTGGCACAGGATGCCAGCTAGTCGATGTCTTTAGAATGCCCCTGCTGTCTCTCCCGGGGCTAAATCCTATTCCACCGTGAGCCTTCCTTGACCAGCAGGGAAGAGAAGCGCCTGGTACATACAGGCCACCAAAGGTATCTGTTGAACAGACATGCACACGGCTTCTGCCGTGGGCCAGGAGGGCCCACTCAGGAGCCTGGGTACTTTCCCTCCATAGGCCATGTATTCCTGTGAACAGATGAATAGGGCAGATGCTGCTTTTATCCCTATTTTACAGGTGATAAAGCTGAGGCTCAGAGGGGTTTAGAGACTTGGCTAAGCTCAACAAGCTGCTGGGAAGTAGTAGAGCTGTGATTCAAATCCAGGCATTCTGGCTCCAGGACCATGCCCTTAGCTGCTGTCTCTTCATGCGCCAACCTTTGTGATGCTGTATTTGTTTGTAGTATATGACTATTGTGACCTCTGTGGGGGCACTTAGCACAAGGCCTGGTCCTTGGTAGGTGCTCAATACATATTGTTTAAATGAATGAATGAAAGCAATTATTGTTCCTTTAGGTGATCAAAATTTCCACTCCACCCTAAGTTCCCCTTTCATGGAATGAAGGGATACGAGGCTAGGGAAAGTCAGCTTGGGACACTGATGGATTCTCAGAGGGCAGAGCTTGGCCTTCTTGGCCTGCCAGTGGACAGAGAGACCCTCCCTACCCGAGGGGGCCAGGGAAGGCTTTGCTATGGCAGCGACATTGAGATAGGTTTTGAAGGATGAGTGGGAGTTCACTGAATCTCAGAAGTGCAGCCTGATGGAATCTGGGGTTGGAAGCAGCACATGTAGTGAAGGGTCAGTCTCATCTTCAAACGACCTCCCCATCATTTAGGCTGGAGGTACAAAGCAGGACTATAGGAACATATACAGATGGCTGTGAACCCGTGACATGGCCAAAGGTTTCCTCTCATCCCTTTTGCTGAATCATTTAGTGCTGTTCAAAGACAAGGCGGTTAAGCCTTGTTCCCTTCGATGTCTCTCAGTTGGAATGGATGCTTCTGGCTGCCAGCTGCTCTCCTCCTCTGTGGCTGGAAGCATTTTGGGTTTCTGGGGGTCTTCTCTGAGACTGCAGTTATCCTAGGCGTGAAGCAAACATGAGCATCACTGTCTGCTGACCTCTTAACTGTGGGCTGCAGATGAGCAGATGGGGCAGGGGCACAGGGAGCAGGGTGTGGCTCCAGAGAGGAGCTGGAGATCTGGGTAGGGTGGGGACAGGGGGGTGGCCTGCGACACAGGCTAGCTGGCAAGCACCACAGTCCCATGGCCACAGGAAGGACATGTGATGTCAGCTGGCACAATCTGGGGACCAGAACCAGGAGACAGATATCAATTCTGAACGGACTTCTTTCAACACCTGGATCCACCTAGCCCCAAAGTCCTGCACTTCACAATGACTCAAAATCCTCCTGTGCTGTGAAGCCAGTTTAGGATGGGTTTCTGACTCTGGCTACAGGAGGTTCCAGGGCAGAGGAGAGTTGACTTGGTTCAGGGACCAGAGTGAGGCCTGCAACCTCTCCCACGGTTGTGCCCAGAGGAAGAAAGACCATGCAGGCTCAGAAACACTCCCGGATGTCCCTGGCTACTATGCAGAGGAGGGGCAGAGCTGAGTAGTTTTAGAGACTAAGGTTGAAGAGAAAGCACACATGCATTCCCTTTATGCAAAAACACATGACAGATTTGCACTGGGACCTGCAGGAACCACAGGCTCAGGCCCACAGACACAAGACAGAAAAGCACACACACACACACACACACACACACACACACTTCAAATGGTTTAAACTTGTGCTGCAAAAAAAGTACACGCCCTTTGACCTAAAAATTCCATTTCTGGGAAGCTATTCTTAGGAGAGAACTAAGGATGTGTACCAAGACTCAGCTGCAAGGAATATCCCTGCAGTGCTGTTTGTAATAATAAAAAGCTGGCAACAATCTAGATTCTAATAAGGGGTGCTGAAGTCCGCTGTCGTTGGAGGGCACAGTGGCACGCTATTCAGCCCTCAAGAGGAAGTACGGAGCTGTTTACACAGAAGATGAGTGTCATTTATTGTTGAGTGCAACAGAAAGCAGCTGGAAAAATAATCTGAATGGTATGAGCCCATTTGGGTAAGATAGAAGTCAGAAGCAGCTTGGAAGAGGGGCTGAAAAATTTGCTCGGTTGCGGGGGTAATCATGGTTGTTTCTGGTTGCTTTTTTCTTTTTTTTTTCAGACACAGGTCTCGCTCTGTTGCCCAGGCTGGAGTGTAGCAGTGTGATCATAGCTCACTGCAGCCTCGACCTCCCAGGCCCAAGCAATCTTCCCACCTCAGCCTCTGGAGTAACTGGGACTACAAGTGTGTGCCACCATGCCTGGCTAATTTTTTAAATATTTTGTAGAGATGGGGTCTTACTATGTTGTCCAAGCTGTCCTTGAACTCCTGGCCTCAAGCAGTCCTCCCACCTGGACCTCCCAAAGTGTTGGGATTATTGGAGTGAGCCACTGTGCCTGGCTTCTAGTTGCTTTTGAGTCGGTGGGATTGTGGCATTCTTTCTTTTCCTGTAAGGGAATCAAGAATTGCTTTCTGGGGCCAGGCACAGTGGCTCATGCCTGTAATCTCAGCACTTTGGGAGGCTGAGGCTGGCGGATCACTTGAGGGGAGTTTGAGACCAGCCTGGCCAACATGGCGAAACCCTGTCTCTACTAAAAATACAAAAAATTAGCTGGGCATGGTGGTGTGCACTCGTAGTCCCAGCTACTCAGGAGGCTGAGGCAAGAGAATCACTTGAACCTGGGAGGTGGAGGTTGCAGTGAGCCAAGATTGCACCATTGCACTCCTGAACTCCAGCCTGGACCACAGAGTGAGACTCTATCTCAAAAAAAAAAAAAATTGCTTTCTAGGTAGGAAAAAAAGGGAAGGGAAAGGAAGGGAAGGGATTGATTTTGAAAGGAATAGGAATTCTATACACATATACCTCCATATATACAAACTTGAAGTATGGATAAAGATTGAGATTGCTATGTGGGTTATAAAAGCATGAGGTTGGAAGTAACTTATATGTCTAGCAATAGGGGATCGATTAAGAAATCAAAGTACAGTCTTTCAATGGAATTGCTATGCAACTGTTCCAAAGATTGAGGAATGTCTAGATAAGCTCTGGTTAGTAAGAGTCTCCGAGATGTATTGTCAAAACCACCACCACCACCAACAGCAGCATAATGTTTATAGTATGTAATCATTTGCATAGAAACAATTTTATGCACATGTAAACATAAACTGTCTCTGGAAGGGCCCATAGGAAACTGATAGCGGTGTTTGTCCCTGGGGAAGGGAACTGGTGGTCTGGAATCAGCGCTGGGGGAAGAGGGGCTCATTGTAGATGTAAACCTGTTTAAATCTTGAATTAAACTTTTTTTTGCATTATTTGCATGTGTTTTTCCTTTGAAAGCCTAAATTAAAAATGAAGAAAAGGAAAGCACAGACATGCTTAGGTAAGCACATGGCTGAGACGTCCAAACATGCTGGCAGAACAGCTGCTCATCCCCAAACACAAACAACACCCTGCACCCTCATACCTATGGGCGTGTCAACAGAGATTCAAGCAAGTCCTTCAGGGAGTCAGGCCTCACACAGGGCTGGGGGTGGTGGAGTAGGGGGTATGGGGGCAGCTGGGAGCAGTGGCAGTTCTGTGCTCTGCCTCTTTAATTCCCTCTGGCTGAAATGCCAATTTTCTGCTAGGCTGGCCTGGCTGCTGCAGAATCACTTCTGTTAACAAACTGCACTGAAGAGCTGAGCAATTAGGCAATTAAACTGTTTTAAATTGAATTTAGAGCCCTGATATTTCTCTGGGAAGATGGCCTCCTGGCCTCACCTCTGCCCTGGGTGGTGGATGGGAGAGGAGAGGGCTAAAGTGCAGGGCTTGTAACAGTGGCTGTGTGGGGGCTGCTCTGAGATGGACTCGTAGATCTATGGCCCAGGGAATGCAGCCTCTCCTGGCTCACTGCTATGTGCTACAGTGTGCAGATTCTTCATTCATTCATTCATTCATTCACATATTTATGGGATACCCATTATGTGCCAGGACTGTTCTGGGCACTGGGATCTAGCGATAGCGGTGAATGGAATAGAGCCCTTGTCCTCTGGAGTTTATATTCTACTAAGGGAAACAGATGACAAACAAAGAAATAAAGAAGCAAGACGATTCCAGATTGAAATGGGAATGAGAAAGGGAATGGCAGGGAGACATGTTAGCAAGAGTAGTGGGTGAAGGCCTCTCTAAGGAGGTTACATTCCTGCTAAGAAACTGAAGCCTGGGGAGATGCAGGCATAATAAGAACTTTCCAGGCAGAGGGGACAGCAAGGGCAAAGGCCCTGGGGTATGTCCAGGCTGGGCTGATGTGCATAAGACCAAAGATTAAAATGGAGAAGAGTTAGGGGAGATCAGCGGGGCCTCCGTGTGTGCTAGCACCGCCCCTGTGAAGTTCACAACAGTCTAACAAAAGGGGACCTGTGGATCCATATTGACTCAGAGAGGAAGGGACCTGAATCGCTCAGCAGGGGCAACTGCAATAGCCAGGACTGCTCAGAATGAAGAATAGCCCCAGGTGCCCCGGCCACGTGCCCACATGGCTTTCCCTGGTGGAGCAATTAGATGGGCTCCCAGGACAGAGCCGGGGCAGGCAGGCCCGTTGCCACTGAGTGTGAGGAGGGGCTTTTGACCCAAACATCTGACCATGGAATGCCCTCCCTGTAAGGAGGTGAGCTTCCTATTCTGGGAGGAATTTGAGCATAGGCTGGGCAACCAGTCGAGAGGGTTTCATAGAGGAAATCCCTGCTTTGAACAGTGTTGGGCTGCAACGGTGTTTTCCAGCTGCTGGCCATGGGGACTTGCTGGGGGTGTACTCACCCTGTGTGATGCTGGGCAGGCCACCTCACTGCTCTGCAGCTCAGCTTCCTCAGCCATAAAGTGGAGCTGGTGATGGTACCCACAGAGAGCGTGCTAGGTGACTTAATGCAGCCAACACCCTCGGAACGCTGTGGGGGGAGCTGCTGTGTTATTATAACAGTCATGGGCTTTCACCCACTTGCTTTTCATCTCTTTTTCTTTTGATTTGAAAATCTCAAAGCACGCATATGGTAAAAAACAAAAACAAAAACCAACCAACCATCCAAAAGGATCAGCAGTCAAAGGTGAGTCTCTCTCCAACCCCTGGCCCCACGTTCCCCCTGGAGGCCATCACTGCCAGCACTTGAGTGGGGGATTGTAATCCTTCCAGAGATATTCCACACGTAAGGAAATGCCTTTCCCACACAAACTGTAGCATTCTATATATATCCTTCTGTATTTGGCTTCTTTCCTCACTCCTTGTCAGAGCCATGTACATTGATTTAAAAAATTTTAAATTTCTGAATAGGAAATATATTCTCACGGGGCTTAAAAAGTTACAGTGATGTATATTGAGAATTCTTTCTCTCCTTCCTGTTCCTGACCACCCCATGCCCCAGACAGGTGACCACTTGTACTGATTTCTTATGGATCCTTTTAATGTTTCTTTACACAAACATACAAATAGACATTCTTATTTCTCCACCCCATTCCTACACAAAAGCCTTATACTGTGTGCGTGGTTCTGCATGTTTGTTTTTCTGCTAACATCTACCAGCATGGCCCAGGGAATGCAGCCTCTCTTGGCTCGTCCCTAAGTGTTAGAGTGTGCAGATTCTTCATTCATTCATTCATTCATGTATTTATTGGACATCCATTATGTGCCAGGACTGTTCTGGGCCCTGGGATCTAGCGGTAGTGGTGAGTCTCACAGCAATGTGGAAGGACCTGTTTCCCAACAGCATGTGGAATTTTCCTATCAGCCCACAGAGCCTCCTCACTGTCTTCAACAACTGTGCGGTATTCCACTGTGTGCCCAAAGCAGAGTTTGTCTAACCAGCTCCTAGATGGGTTGTTTCCAATATTTTCATGATTACAAACGGCAGCAGTGCCTCCCGTGGTGGAACTGTGAGGACGCATCATTTCGTGGTGCCCAGGATGTTTGCAAGACCCATGCTCAGAGGTAGGGTTGCAGGGTCACATGGTAAATATGACAGCCCTTTCTATGGACAGCTTCCCCTCCAGAGGGTGTTCCTTTGACTCTCATGGCAATGTGGAAGGACCTGTTACACACACACACACACACACACACACACACGCTGTCGGCAGCACTAGAATTCTTTGCTGTTTTGATAGGTGAGAAATGGTAACTTGATGTCATTAATTTCCATTTCTGTTATCGTGTGTGGAGTTGGACATTTGTCATACATTTAGGGGCCTTTTGAGTTTTCTGTAAACTGTCTATTCAAGTTTTCTGCCAATTTTGGGGGGGTTGTCTTTTCTAGATTTCTAGAAGCTTTTAATGTATTAGATTAGACCAGGGATTGGCAAACTGTTGCCTGTGGGATAAATTGGGCCCACTGCCTTTTAAATTTTTTTGTAAATAAAATTCTACTGGAACAGAGCGGCACTCACTGTCTGTGGTTGCCTTCTGCCACCACAGCAGAGCTGAACAGTTGCCACAGATACCCTCATGGTCTGCAAAGCTGAAAGTACTCACTACACAGCCCTTTACACAGCCTGCTGACCCTGTGCTAGACTTTTGTAATGAGTTTCAAACATTTTCCCCAGTTTCTCATTTGTCTTTCGACTTTTCCTTTTTCTTTAAGTGCATTTTTAGCTTAAAGATAGTTTCTGGTCGGGCACGCTGTCTCACTCCTGTAATCCTAGCACTTTGGGAGGCCGAGGTGGGTGGATCACGAGGTCAGGAGCTCGAGACCATCTTGGTCAACATGGTGAAATCCCATCTCTACTAAAATACAAAAAATTAGCCAGGTGTGGTTAGCTGGGCATGGTGGCACATGCCTGTAGTTCCAGCTACTTGGGAGGCTGAGGCAGGGGAATTGCTTGAACCTGGGAGGTGGAGGTTGCAGTGAGCTGAGATCGTGCCACTGCACTCCAGCCTGGGTACAGAGCGAGACTCCATCTCAAAAAAAAAAAAAAAAAAAGACAGTTTCTTGGACATCTTTTGATAGGGCTAAAGCTTGACTTCTGGAGGGTCTTGCTTCTCAAAAACCACCCTTTTTATATGCCAGCCTCTGAGGTTCACTGTCACTTGTGTGTCTTTTTTTTTTTTTTTTTTAGACAGGGTCTTGCTCTGCTGCCCCGGCTGGAGCGCAGTGGTGTGATCACGGCTCACTGCAGCCTCGACCTCCTGTGCTCAAGCGATCCTCCCGATCCTCCCGCCTCAGCCTCCTCAGTAGCTGGAACTACAGGTGTGCGCCACCAAGTCAGGCTAATTTAAAAACATTTTTTGTAGAGATGGGATTTCCCTGTGTTACCCAGGCTGGTCTCGAACTTCTGGGCTCAAGTGATCCGCCCTTCTTGGCTTCCCAAAGTGGTGGAAATACAGGCATGAGCCACCGTGACCGGCCTGTTGCTTGAACTTCATTCCAGTGCTAAAAGGAAATGCATGAAAAGACAGACTTAAACCAAAACTATGTAGACATTGATGGAGAATTTGGCACTTGGATACTTGGATTCTTACTGCTGAGATTTCAATGGTTTGAGACGTGAAGATTGAAGCTGGGGATATGATGATGCCCGTGTTACAGATGAGGACACTGAGGCTCAGACAGTCGTGCAGCCTGCTGGCCTGCGGGTACGGGGACAGCGCTGCGGGACGGCGCCTGGCGCTGGGTCGGCCACTCCCAGCTGGTGACCTTGGCCACTCCCAGCTGGTGATCTTGGCTGTGAAGCGAGATCCAGAGAGGGGAGGGGCCCCAAGGACCCAGCCGAGTGCGGGCAGGGCGGAGCTGAGCGTGGGTCCCAAGGGAGTCCCCGACGTTCTGCGGCCCCCCCAACGCCCGGCCTCTGGAGGCCGTAGGGGCTCCCTGGCCTCTCGCCCCCAGTGCAGCCCGGGCACAGTGCAGTCGCTCCGCGCCATGCTTGACGTGGGCACCAGGGGGCGGTGCGGCACCAGGCATGGCGGCGCGCGGGGCCGGGCTCCGGAAGGGGAGGGGGGCGGAGGGGAGGGGAGGGGAGGGTAGGGAAAGGGACGGGAGGACAGCAAGGGGAGGGGAGAGGAAGGAGAAAGAGGGGAGGAGAGGGGAGAGTAAAAGAAAGGGGAAGGCAGCGAGAGGAGGGGAGAGGAGGGGTTGGAGTAGGAGGGGAGGGGAAGGAGGAGGAGGGGAGGGGAAGGAGGAGGAGGGGAGGGGAAGGAGGAGGAGGGGAAGAGGAGGGGGCGCCTCCGGACTGCCGCAGGCCCCTCTCAGTTGCGCCTTTCGGAGGGGCTGGGCAGCGCCTGCCCTGCTTCCCAGCCCCGGGCTGTGCGTCTGCTCTGAGCTGCGCCAACACCGCCTGGCTTACTCCCCTACCCCTCCCCCGGACCCAGTCCTTGCCCCAGCTCCGTCCCTCCTCCCTTGACCCCTCCTCAGTACCCCAGCTTATGTCCCCTCTCCAGCACCCAGTCCGTGTCTCACCTCCAGACCCCAGCTCGCACCCCCAGCCTCAGACCGCACCCTCAGCCTCAGACCGCGCCCATTGACCACAGCCTGTGCCCCTCCCTCCCCAGTCGCACCACCTTCCCAACCCCAATCCTTCCCTCCTGAGTTCCCCTCCGAGCTTCATTTTCTTGCCTGGAGCTGTTTGGAGCCAGACTCTCAGGGTTTGAGCTGAGCCTGCCGCTGGCCTCGGTGTGGAATGGAAAGCCCACCACCGAGCTGGCTTCAAACCCTCCAGGGCTCCTGTCACCTTAAAATAGAATCCCCAGGAGGCCTTCCGCTCGCATGAATGCCCTGCCGCCCAGCTGACACCGCGGCTCCCCTCTCCCCTCCTCTCCTCTTGCAGCGGCACAACAGCCTTCCTGCTATCCACAAGGCCTCAGGGTTGTGCCTGCCTCCTGCCCCAGCACGTGTGGCTCCCTTGCCTGGAAAGCCCTTCCCTGACAATGCCCCTCAACCTCTCCTGATGGCCCAAAATTCTCTCTCCCCCCGATGGACCAAGTAGTCCCAATTCCTCCCTGGATGTTTCTGTTCCACTCCCCTATTTATTCCTTTCCTTTTCCCCCTAGAACTTCAGGGCAGCACCCTCCCAGTCTCTGTCTCCACGGGACCTCTCTCCAGCACTGACAGGGCTGCCTGGCACATGGCAGGGACTCAGTGACATGGGAGTGGAGGGTGACCTCAGTCTGGGACTATACCACTCAGGCAAGTGGACTCTGGATGAGGAGGCCTGGAGCCTGGCCTTCTCTGGGATGCTGGCCTGTTGGTCGTGACCTTGGCCTAAGCCCTTGGGGAGGGGACACGGGTCAGCTCACAACTCCCTGCTCTTGCTCACATTTGCTGAGCACTTGCTCTGTGCTAAGGGCTTTTCTTGAATCATCTCCTGGAATCTCGTAATAATCCCAATAATGCATCTCCTTTTTTGGATGAAGAAGCCAAGCTTCAGAGAGATTAAGCTACCTGCCTAAGGTTACATAGCTAAAAGTGGAGGCTGAGTTTGAACCCAGAGAGACAAGCTGCTCCTCTCCTGAGACAATGGGTACATGAGCCGAGAAGCCCCCATGAACTTCACAGTGATTCTGTCAGTGAACAGCTGGGGAAACTGAGGCCTGTTGCCCAAGTGTCACAGCTAAATGGAGGCAGAGCTGGGGCTCCGAGCCCCAAGGTGAAGGGAAGAATGTGCTTCTTCACAGCATGTCTCCAGAAGCCCCAGGAGTGACTAGCTGGCCGGCCCCGAACCCCACTGGCCTCAGTTTCCCCTTGGAGGATAGCCCCATCCATGGTCTCTGGCTCTTAGGGTCTCTGAATTCATTCACATCTTGAAAGTTGCAGTTGGGAGTCTCAGGTCTGGTGGCAGGAAACTGAGGAGACAGTTGTGGAATCGGGGTGGGGAGTGGTGCGGGAGGATTGTTTGTTCCCTCAGAGAATCTCTAGTATATGTGTCCCTTGTCAGCTAAGCAAGACAGGCTCACCACAGCAGGTGGGCTCAAGCCCACCTCAAGCAGAGGTGGCCCAGGTGGCAAACTCAGGTCCTGGGGGAGCAGGGCAGGACACCAGAGGGGCATGGGATTCAGAGAGTGGGGGCTGTGACCTCTGGTTTGAAGGGGCATCTGCAGACAACCCTGTGCAGAGCCAGGGCTCACACTGCCATAGCCAGTGCCACAGACTGTTGAAGAGATGCCGAAAGCCAAAACATCTTCGACGTGAAGGCTCCCAATGTTGTAGAGTTGGCAACGGACTCAAATTTTCAAAGCTATACAGGTAAAACAAACTAGTTCTAAGGGCTGAATTCAGCTGGAATGGCTGTTTCTGCTCAAATCCAGCTCTGCTTGTTGTTCGGAACCTCAGTTTCCTGATCCATTAAATAAGCCTAACAGTTCCTCCTGGTGGAGGATCATGTGGGCCAGTAAGTAATAATAAAGCGGCTGTGCACAGACGAGTGGTATCATTAGTCCCCACCACAGCAGAGGGAGTGGCTCCAGCAGGCTTGAAGCAGCCTCCTCCGAGCACACATGGTGTAAAATATAGATTATTCCTGCCACAGACACAGGCCCTGCCTGAGAGGCACCCGCTGAAATCCTGACCTCCCCCTTCTCCCGTGCTGGTCCTTAAACAGCCCCCATTCCTACTGGTCTCTTGGCCTTTGCACTTGCAGTCCCCTCCTCTGGGAGCACCTCCCCAGACTGTGGTGTGGCTGGCTCCATTTTTCCATTCAGGCCTCAGCTTAAATGTTACCTCCTCGGAGAAGCACTTGCTCGGTCACTCCACCCTGCTTAACTCTGCCTCCCGCATGATGCTTTGGATCTCTGCCTTCCGCATGATGCTTCGGATCCCTGCCTGCCTAGGACCGTGGGTCTCCCCGCCCAAGTGTGTGCGCCATCTGTGCAGCCCTTCCTCTTCCTGCTCACCCAGACCCCAGCTCAGGGCCCTGATTCACATGATGGGTTCTCAAGGAATGAATGAATGGATGGATGGATGGGCTGGCTGGGATTGAGGCTGTTCTCCTTTCCAGGGGATCCAATTAGAGGAAAGTCCCTGAGTGCAGCAGCTGCCCAGCCCTCCCCAGCAGGCAGACAAGGTCCATCTGGAGGCTTTGTTTAAAAATGCTGAAATCAGGCCGCTCAGCTGTGCTACCACGGTGGACACAGCCCTCCTGAGGGCTGCAGGCCTGTCTTGCCCAGTTTTGCTGGGCTCTGCAAAAAGAAGTGTGGATTTAGGACTGGTAGATCCTCTGGCTGAGAGACCCTGGGGCCCTGCTCTTCCATGGAGGCTGTGAGGGTTGGAAATTGCCCAAGGTCACAGTGAGGTTGGGACCAGGGCTGAGGGAACAGTGGGGCAGGGACAGGCTCAGCACACAGTGGCAGTGTGAGGGTCTGGGTGGGAGGGGGCACAGGGCCTTCTGTCCTCTTTGTGGTGAGGTGACAGATGGCTGATTGAGCCCTCCTCCTGCCTTAGCTGGGGCCACAGCCCTCCCAGGGCTGTCTCTCCAGGCCACCTTGCACATGGCCACCAGAGGGCGACATCTTAAACAAAATTGCTCCCGCTTACAATCCTGCAGTGGCTGCCTGGCCTCAGGACAGTTGAGCCTCCAGCCAGGCGCGTGAGGCCGCTCGGTGCCCCAGACCTTGCCCCGCTGCACAAGGGCCAGCATGCCGCTGCCTCTGACCTTCGCCCTGTGCCTCATCTTTGCCCAGCATCCCTCCAGGACTGGGTTCACAGGTTGCCATGGTCCACAACCCTTCCCTGGCCTGCCCCCACCCCAGGCAGGTCAGAAGCTCTGGAGCCCTGCTGTCCCTGTGCTCTGGGCAGGGGTTCAGGCTGGAGGAGGAGGGACAGAAGGATGGGAGACTCCTGGAAGAGCGGCTTCCTCCTTGGTTGTGTGGCTGAGGCTGCGTATTTGATGTTTAAGAGGAGTGTTACCACAAAGCTACTCTCATCAATGCTGCCACACTCCCTGCCCACCTAGTCAAAAAGACAAAGTGAATGTAGGATGAATGAACAAATGAGTGAATGAGCACATTCTGCCCCGTCTCTTCTCTTTCCCTCACGCCTCACATCCGGCCTGTGAGGAAACCCTGCCACCTCCACCTCCAAAATACACCCAGAATCTGACCTCCCGCTCCGGCTCTGTTCCCACCGTGGTGTGGGCCACCCGCCCCACCACTCCTGAGCTGTTGCCGCAGCCTCCTTGCTGGCCTTGCTGCTTCTGCTCCTGCCCCATAGCAGCCAGAGGGACCCCCCTCCTAAACCCAAAGTCAGGTCCCGTCCCTCCCTCCTCTGTTCCATGCACTCCATGACCTGCTCAGAGGAAACAGTCCAACAATGGCCTAAAGGCCTGCACAGAGTGCCGGGGACCTCTCTGCCTCATGGTCCCCTCTCCTGGTGCACAGTCCGCTTCCACCACACCCAGCTCCTTACCAGCCCCGGAACATGCCAGTGACGGCCCTGGCCCTGGGCCTCTGCACATGCTGTTCCAGATGCTCTTGTCCCATCTTGCCTGCCCCTTCACTTCCTTTGGGTCTCTGCCCAAGTCTCCAGGAGGCTTTCCCTGACTGCCCTGTGATAAAAGAAAAACTTTAGTTGAATTAAATTTAAAGAAGTTTAATTGAGCAATGAACGATTCAGGAATCAGGCAGCCCCCAGAATCACAGAAGAGTCACAGAGACTCCAGCGCAGATACATGGCAGAAGAAGATTTATAGACGAAAATAGGAAAATGACATAAAGAAATCGGCAGTCAGGTACAGAAACAGCTGGATTGGTTATAGGTTGGCATTTGCCTTATTTGAACACAGTTTTTCCAATGTTGTCTACCTATTAAGTTAGGTTACAGTTCATCCACAAGGACTAACATATAGAAGTATGAAGTCCTTCTCAGGCCATTTTTAGTTTGCTTTAACACCTGTCATGCTCTACCTGTGGCTTTTCTCCCGGCTCTGTATTGTCGCCAGGCATGCTGTATTTCCTTCTGTCCGTGGCCAGCCTCCTCTGTTAGGTGGGAGCTCTGCCCTTTTCCCTGTTTCCAGGACAGTGCTCCACACGTGACAGATGCTCAGTGTTTGCTGGCTGGATGTGTCCGTGCCAGGTGGGGCAGAGGGGCCTGTGGGGCTGCCTCCTCCTGCCTGCATATGTGGGGCAGGAGTGCTGGAGTCAGGCTGGGCCCCACTCCTGTGTCTCCTCTGGGTGTGTTTGATGGTGGCCAAGCCCTGTGTTTGTTTAGGCAGCAGGCTTGCTCTGAGTTGGAAGGAGAGGTTGTGTGGTGCAGAGTGCCCGCGTTACTGGCCACCCTTGGTGACAGCCAGTGCCGCTGCCGTCCCTGAGTGTATGGAGTGGGCCTGTCACAATATTTGTCTAACAGGCGGTGGCACATTAAGCCAGGCAGCAAACACAGCACTGCCAAGGGGAAGCCTCCTGTGCCGCTGGGATCCTTTGCCATGCTAGCGACATGCTGCCCTTCTCCTGTGTCTGGCCTGACCGCCCGGGGCCCAGCCTGGCCAGGCTGCATGTGTCCCTCATGGTTCTGCCTCCTGGTTTCCTTCCAGCCCAGGGCCACCCGTGCTCATCCCTGCCTTCCATCTTCTTGGGCCCTTTTGAACTTTTGGGCCCTGGCCCCCAAAGCCTGAAGTCAGCCCAGCTCTCCCAGAATCCCAGCTCCTGAATGCTGCAGCAAGGACACCCTACCACGCAGAGCCCTCAGGCTCGGGGCCACCTGGTATCCCCAGGCTTCCCGCCTCTCAGAGCAGGATGAGGGTGGGTAGGACCTGCTCTGGTCAGGGCTGTGGAAGGGCCAGGTGCTGGGACACAGGAATCCAGCTGTCTATTTGAACTTCTCTTGCTTGTCTGTCTGGCCCATCTATGTCTGAACATCTGTCTGACCACCTGGCTCCTCCCGTCTGTCTGCCTGTCCCCTCTGTCTATGTGCCTGCCTGTCTGTCTGCTTGGGTGTCCCCATGTACCAGACCCTGGGCTGGACCTGTACACAGACTTGCCCATGGAATACATCCAGCATCCCCATTTCACAGATGTGGTACATGAGGCCCAGCATGTCACAAGGTGCTGGGATCCACTGCTTACCCAATGCAGTCTTGGGGCCTCAACCTGCAGACCCCGTCACACTGATGGCCGCTCTCTTCCCTTTCTCTGCACCTCACTGTGCTCCTGCCACCCCTCGCCCCATTGCCTTGCCCCCACCTGGAACCTTGTCCCTTCTCTGGGCTGTCCCCCTTAGTCATGCCCCCAACCTGCAGAAGCTGCCTCACCCAGCCACTCCAGCCTGGTGTGACTCCCCCACCTCACACTCCCACAGCTCAGTGAGTCTGAAACACACAATTTAGCGCTTAATTATACACTCTGCTCACTAGTTATTTTGTGCCTTATCTCCTCAACTCGCATGAGCTCCTCCAGGCAGACCCAGCTCTTGCTCTGGCTCTGGGCTTGGCACAAACCTCCTTGTAGGCTACCTGGGCAGGGGGTGGCCACGCCCTTAGCCTGCAGCAGGGCTGAGAGCACCTAGTGGCCACAGGTATGGAAGGAAGGCAGCCTTTCCATTGGTGTTACTCGTATTTCTCTAGTTGTGGGGGCTCAGGGATAAGGCAGGATTCAACAATGCCCCATTCCCTTGCCCTCCTGGAGCACATGACTTCCCCCTTCAACAAATGAGTTCATCCTTACCAGTGCTAGGATGGAAACATCTGGAGGCTGGAACAGGGCCTGCCCACATCTGTACTTCCATCTTGACTGTGCTCATTTCCTCAAAGGCCACAGCCAAGCCAGCAGCTGGGCCTTTAGATGCTGCCTGCAAAATA
Organism: Pan troglodytes; assembly: GCF_028858775.2. Taxonomy (NCBI): domain Eukaryota; kingdom Metazoa; phylum Chordata; class Mammalia; order Primates; family Hominidae; genus Pan; species Pan troglodytes. The sequence continues at coordinate 130,774,017 of NC_086015.1, read as the reverse complement.
CCCCTGTTTTTTGTTTTTTGAGGTGGGGTCTCACTCTGTCGCCCAGGCTGGAATGCAGTGGTGTGAGCACGACTCTGTAGCCTCCAACTCCTGGGCCTAAGTGATCCTCCCACCTCAGCCTCCCAAGTAGCTGGGACCACAGGTGCACACCACTATTCTGGCTAATTTTTTTTTTAATGTTTTGTAGAGACAGAGTCTCCCCATGTTGCCCAGACTGGTCTCAAACTCCTGGGCTCAGGCAATCCTCCTGCCTTGGCCTCCCAAAGTGCTGGGATCACAGGCATGAGCCACTGCATCTGGTCAATATGCCTATTTTGAATTATGCATGCCACCAGCTGCCCTACAGTGGCGTCACCTCTCACCCGGACCACAGCAGCAGCCTCCACATGGCCTCCTTGCCTTCCCCAGGCCACCAGCCATCAAGTCTCTACCCAGGGAACAGAGGAAGCATCACCCCCACCCAAACCCTGTCCACACAGAACAAGCGTGCATCTATGCCACCTTATGAGGCCCCACATGCAGGGAGGGCCCCACTGTACTCCGACCCTCTCACACTGACAGTGGCTCTGGCCTCCCTGCTGTCCTGGAACATACCAAGCTCCCAGCTACCCTGGAGTTCTTTCCTGGAGAGAGAGAGAGATTGAGAGAGAAGAGAGAGAGATTTATCTTACGGAATTGGCTCACACGACTGTGGAGGCTGAGAAACCCAGTCTGTCAGATGGGCCCGGGGAAGAGTTGCCGTCGTAGCTCAAGTCCGAAGGCCGTCTGCTGAAAGAATTCTCTCTTTGGCAGAGGTCAGTCTTGGTTCTATTGAGGCCTTTGACTGATCGGATGAGGCCACCTACATGATGGAGGGTAATCTGCTTTATTCAAGGTCCATTGGCTTAAATATTTTTTCCATCTAAAAAATACATTCGTGGAAATGTCTAGACCAGAGTTTGACCAGAAACTGGGCAGTGTGGCCTGGCCAAGTTGATGTACAAGATGAGGCGTCACAGAAGCCTTCCTAATTGGACAGCATCTGTGGGGGTGCTCGGACCCCCCCCCCCACCACCGCCCCATCCGCCGGGAGCCAGCACACCCAGCTGCAGAGAGCTGCCTCAACTGAGGTCGCTCCCCTCTCTATGAGCAACCGGTGCAGCTCCCCGGGGCCCTCTGAAGGGCCATCGATCTTCAGAATCTCTGCCTGCGTTGCTGGGGCTTCTGTTGCAGCTCATCACAGCTCCCCGCCAGCCCTGCCTCCTCTTGCCCTTTCTGTCCACAGTATCAACCCAAGAGCCCTCCCTAAGTAACGTCCTGCACGTTCACCTCCAACTCAGGGTCTCTTCCCAACCCTAGCCTGCGACGGGGCCACCTTCATAGCTGGCTTTCTTCTTCATTGTGTTCTGTACCTGACATTTCTTCTCTCACCTGGCTGGCTGTGCATCGTGGGTCTTCTGCCCTGGGACCTGGGCTCCGTGGGGCAGTGCTGTGTCAGAGTACCCCTGCCATGCCCCTGGCAACTCTGTCACCTGCTACATGAAGGGACAGATAAACCAGCAGGTGTCTACTCTCAGGCTCTGGTCGAGATGCAGGCTGAACTTCTGGGATGCCTAGGGAAGCAGGACCCTTGGGCAGGACCCCGGTCACAGGACTTGGATCTGCAGCAGGCCTGCATCTACACACATGATAAAATGACATAGAATTCAACATGTGCATTGTATCAATGTCAATGTCCTGGCTTCAGTATTGAATAGCTACATAAGATGTTACCACTGGGGGAGACTGGATGAAGACACCAAAGGACTTCTTTATATTATCGTTGCAACTTCCTATAAATCTGTGGTTATTTCAAAATTTAAACATTAAGCAAAGAAGGTGAGGATGCAAAATTATATTCTTTATTTTGATTGCATCCCTATGTATTCATAAGAATAATGATCAAGAGAGTCCAAAGAATTGTATTTAGAATTTTTTTAAGTTAATGGTGAAGGTATTGTTTTTGTTATTTATAATTTTATTCACCTTTCTAATAAATAATTATTGGGGGAAAAACTAGTTCCATGTGATATAAATATATATGAGAGTCTGTGAACACTCACTCATTCATTCTATAAATATTTATTGAGTGCAATAACAACAGAAAGCCTTGAACATCTTCAGCAATTTTCAGCAGTTTCCCGACCTGGGAGGCAACAGTAACATCCTACTTCCCTGAAAGCTGGCAGTAAACCCCAAGTCCCAACTTTTGATGTTCCAGCCCTTCCAATGGTTGTATAAACCCCTGACTCCCTGCCCTAAACCTTTTTCCATTGGGGGCCTTGTAAGGTGGCACCTAGCCCCACTAACACGGCGTGTGTGTGTGTGCACCTGCACCTGCACCTGCACAGGAGCCAGCTAGAAAGCACAAAGGCGAATGTGTCACTCCTGTTGCATGGGACCATGAATGGCCTCTGTTTGCCCTCTAGTTCTCTGGCTGGGAACTCCGAGATGTCCCTCCCTGTCCAATCTCATCTCCCGCCACTCCCCATACCTCCTCCCCAGCAGCTCCGCTCCAGGACATTGATAACTGTGAATAGAAGACAGTCGTTGGGAGATTTCACCGCAATCTGAATGACCACTAACTTTCTATCTCCACACAAGACTGTGAGCCCCTTGAGGATGGAGGCTCAGTTGCATTTTTCTTGCTACCACTAGAAATCAGCATTGAAGTTGGCAAAAAGTAGGGATCAGGGATTTTTTTTTTCTTAAATTCATGAGTGAACGCTGTCTCCCTGGTCAAACTGTTTTCAGAGGATTGAGATAAGGAGGCATTTGTCTGCAGGTTCCCATCTCCAGAGCAGAGGCTCCGCATGATGTCTTCAAAGCCAGATTGGATCCCTACCCCGGTCTGGGGTGTGAGCTAGAGCCTCGGCCCTCACCAGCATATGCTATAGCAAGGGCTCTGGGCAGGGAGGCATCAAACCCCAGGTGCTCAGGGGGACTCTGCTCCCCTCCATTCTTTCTAGAAATGTACCAGGACCCCTTCTCTGTGCTGGGTGCTAAGGATACAGCAGTAAACAAAATAGGCTGTCCCTCTGTCATCACGGGCACAATATTCAGCCAGGCTCTTTGCCTCAGTGTCCCCAAGTGTTAACTGGAGACAGTAGCTCTTATACTGTGTGGTTGCTGCAAGGGTAAAATGAGTTAGAAGACATCAAGGGCTTAGAATGGTTCCTGGCACATAGTAAGTGCTAAATGAATCTGGCTATTATTAGATCATGGAGCTTATTATTAGATCACGGGTGAGTCAGAGGATAGACAATCAGGGAGTAACTAGGACCATCTTAGAGCAAGCTAAGTGCCTCAGGCGAGATAACGCAGAGGTGGGGGACAGAGTGGGTGGGGAGGGGAGCCGCCATACAGTGGCCAGGACCAGCTTTGCCCAAGTGGTGGCAACCGCATGACCACAGGAACGATGGCGTGAGCCCCATGGCAACCTGGAGGAAGGGTGTGCTGGGCAGGGGAGGGCGGTGCAAAGACCCCAAGAAAGAGAGTCTGGCCCATTGGCCAGCACGGCTGGAGTGTGGGGACAGGGCAGCAGTGTGCGGGGGAGACTGGAGTCCCAGGAGAGGCCAGGTTGCAGGGCATTGAGGGCCAGAGGAGGCACCTGGGCCTGTTCCCTTCCCAACCCTCAGGATGGCCCACCCATTACCCACAGCTGCACATGAACGTCCTTTGGCGCTGGCCTCCAGGGTGGGGAAACCAGGCTCCTGCAGAGAGGGGCAGATCTGAGTGTTCCCCGCCCTCGCCTGGGTGCACTCAGGGTCAGGCCTTGTGCCGGCAGAGTCCATCCCATGCCTCATTACCCCCGGCTGGCTGAGGCCCACCCTGGGCTCCTGGTGGGTGGGGGCACTTCTGTGAGCTCCACCACTGTGTCTGTGAGCCCAACCCCGACCAGCCCCCTCCAGCTTCTGGGGCCTGCAAGGAGGAGGAAGGCCAGGGTAGAGGGAATGGAGAGAGACTGTTCCATGCGGAGGGGTGAGCCACCTTCTGCGGTGGAGGCCAGGAGCAAGGATATGCTCTGAGCCTGGTCTGGGGCCCCTCCCCCACTTCCCACCTCCCAGCTCTTCCCTCCTAGAGACACCTTCTTTGTCTGCAGAGGCCACTGCTCTGATTCTGTTGTTGCTAGGTGATGGGAACTGGGGGGAGCAAAGAGTGGGGAACTGGGCAGGGTCTGGCGGGGCTGTGGTGGGGGGAGCTGAAGCATGAAGGCTCATGGAGCACAGACACCTACACACAGCTCTGCAGGCATGTGGGGACCCAGACCCACCCCCACAGCAGACACCCCCACAGAGCACTCATGGCCCCCACAGAAATACACCCACACTCATCACAGCAAACCAAAACAATCACACGCTGGTACACAAACACACACACCCCCGCACCAATCCAGGCAGACACAAAGCTCACGGCGACAGGCAGATCTGATTCACACAGACACAGGCACAGGTGCCTCCTGATGCCACCCTCTCTTGGTCACGTGCCAGCACTTGGAGGGAGGAAAGTGCCTCACCAGGCTGAGATGCCCAAGGGACCCCCCAGGGAGGGAAAGCAGGACACACAGGGACAGTTGCTTCCAGCCCTGTCCACACCCTTGTGCCCACCAGGTATGCCGCTCACCCCCACCCCACGTGGACCTTGGTGTCACCTAGGATTGCAGAGGCCGCCTTCAGCCCAGAGCCTGGGGCCTTGCCCACTGCCTCACCTCCCGGGATAGGGCATGCTGGTCCTTTCTCCTTCCCTTTCTTTGCTCTTGTGTGCCTGCCTTTAGCAAACGCCCACTGGGTGTGTGGGTACACTGCGGCCTTTAAAGAGAAGAGAAACACATGAGGTTCACAGCAGGAGGCCCTGCCTAGGTTCCAAGGGACATGGAGCAGGGTGGCTGCGTAGAGCTGGGGAGCATCCCAAGCCTGTGCCAAGGTTCCAAGGACAAAAAGGGCAAGGAGGCCCAGTGCGGGGTGGTGGGGGAGCGGCTAGCCAGGGCCAACAGTGAGCCTCGCGCCTGGGCAGGTGTAGCCTTTAAACGCGGTGGGGGAACCATGGACAGCATCTAAGCAGGGGCGTGCCGTGAGTCCTGGGGGTGCAGGGGTGTCTAGAGGGGAAGCTGGGAAGCAGGGGTCACAGCTTTCCGACGGGTGGCTGAGTGTGGGGAAGACAGGAGGGGCAGGTGTGAGATGTACAGCAGACACAGCTGTGTGCTAGGGCATGGTGGGCTGTGGTGAGAGAGAGGAGCAGGTCTTCTCCCCCCGTGTTCAGAGCAGATCCAAACTCTTCTCCCATTCCTTCCTCCACCGTGCATCCTCAGCACCCCTCAGCACTGGCCTGTGTGGGCAGTGTGAGCACAGAGAGCAGGAGCTTGCCCTCAGAGGCTTCAGGGGGTCACTTGCACCCAGTGGTATGGTCAGCATCATGTTCGACCAAAGGGAGGAAGGTGGCTGTGACCAGAGCGAGGGGGGGTCCTGATGCAGCTGGGGAGTCAGGCTCGAGTGCTTGCTGTGCATGTTCTCTGCCTCTCTTCCTGGGGGGCAGGCGAGTCTCCAGAGCCTGGAGGACAAGTTAGCCTTGCGAAGGATAGCAGAGGACCCGGCCCAGGGGTCCCCAAAATGGAGCACCAACCCTCCATGCAGGCCAAGCCACTGGTGAATATGCTGCAAAAAATATGCTGGAACTTCTATGAATACCACAGGGTGTCAGAAGAAAACATTAGAACTTCTATTTTGTACCTGTCTTACTCCACAACGAGAAAGCAATCAGCTTGATCAATGCCTACTGTAAAGACGGCACCGCCCTCTGGAGGTCCTTTCTCAGCCCTGGTGTTCGGACAGCCACATCCCCTTGCAGCAGGGGGAGGCCTGAAGCATAGAGGGGCCCACGCAGGTCTATTCTGTTTCAGCGAATTGCCTGGGTAAGTGGATTTGTGGATTATAGTCTCTGGTTTTAATTAAACTAACCCTAACAAAATGAGCAAGTGGCTTAAGAAGTTTCATGTGAAGGAAATGTGTTTTGAAGATAATGGAAGCAAGAGCTTAGAACAAGAAATGGTAACTCGGCACTCTTCTTCACTCCTGGAAGGAGCCACTCACGGTGCACAGTACTAGGTAAATACAGCGTCTATGGAATCGGCCCTGATGAGGAGTCGGACACAGAAATTACAACTCACCAAGAAGCCTGCTTGAAATGTGGTTTACATCCACGGCCGTGAACACAGGCCCCACCTGGAAGACGCCCCGGGGGAGTAACAGGAGAAAAAGCAAGTGGCAGGACACAGTGTGCTTTATATCCCATTTATGAGAAAAACAAAATCGAGTTATGATATGTGTTAACACATGCACGGGACCTGGAGGCACGCGCATTACACCAGCTTCTCTTTGAAGGGAGGCCAGCACTGTCACCACTGTGTGTCTCGGCTGATTTGAGTTATTACAGTGATTATGCATACAGTTACAGTGAGAGACATGATAAGGAATTTTTAAGCATCTAGGGTTTTTAAACCTTTTATTTTGAAATAATTTTAGATTTACTGAAGAACTAAAAGGTGGTGCAGAGAATTCCTGTCCCGTATGTTAACACATCACGTAACCGTGATACAACTGTCAGAACTAAGGAATAACTGTTGCTGTGCCACCGTGAACTAGAGTTCAGATGTCTCCAGCATTTCCACTGATGTCCTTTTTCTGTTTCAGGAAATAATCCAGGATCCGTTTCGTGTGGTCATCTTGTCTCCCTGGTCCCCTCCAGCCTTTCCTCATCTTTTGTGACCTGGTCACTCTGGAAGGGCGCTGGCCGGTTAGTCCACAGGATGGGCCTCCCGTGGGGCTTTTCTGATGCTTCCTTATGATGGCACTGGCATCCTGAGGGGGAGGACCACAGAGAGGAGGTGCTTCTCATCACACCACATGGGGGTCCATGCACCAGTGCCACTGCTTTCCAGGGCTTTTCACCTTCATCACTGGTGGAGGTGGCGTCTGCCAAGGTCTCCACTGTCCGTCGAGTTGTATCTGGAGTTCAGGCAGGGGAAGGTTTCACAGGGCAGGGATCAGGAGACAGGGAGAGAGGCAGCCAGGCCAGGTCACAGGAGACCTTGACCGTAGCATGTGAAGAGGGCTAGGCAGATGCGGTGAGGTCAGCGTTGAAGTTCTAAAGTCTCAGTGGTGTCTTTGGGAGAGAGGGTTGCCAGGGCAAGGGAGGAAGCTGGGGTCCAGCCAGGCCAGAGTAGTGTTGTCAGGTGATGGGGAGGAAGGCAATTCAAGGGCAAGGGAGGAGGTGAGACCTAGAGGCATCGGTGTCAGGCACCCCACGCAGTGCTTCTCTCACTTGCAGAAGCAGAAAGTTGAGGCTTAGAAGGTGCACGGCCCTACCTCTTCTGAGGTGCCCCTGCGGGCTGTCTACAGACCAGGCAGCACATGCCTGATAGCAGCTGCATAAGGAAAAGCAGAAGCCAGCTCGTGCACAGTGGCCTCAAGTGTGCACTGGGCATGTTCTCTGCCTCACCATCCCTGTGTGACAGATGAAGGTACAGGGGGCCCGGGATGGGAGGACACTGGCCCAGGTGGCAGTTGGGGCAGAGGGCCCTTGAGCCCGAGACTTTTCCCCAGGTCCTGCAGGCCCTGTGCCAAGGAAGCCAAGCTGCCTCCTCTGTCCTGGGCCTCCAACCCCTCCAGCCCTCTGCCCACTTAAAAGTAGGGGAGCCTTAGCTACTTGGGAGGCTGAGGCACGAGAATCGCTTGAACCCGGGAGGCGGAGGTTGCAGTGGGCCGAGGTCGCGCCACTGCACTCCAGCCTGGGTGACAGAGTGAGACTTTGTCTCAAAAAAAAAAAAAAAAAACAAAAAAGTAGGGAAGTCTTTTGGCCCAGGTGGGGATGGCGTGAACAGGAGGGGAGCTCTGTTCTAGGTGCCTGGGTGACAAACCACTCCAAGCCTAGAGGCCTAAAACAGCAGCCATTTTCTCCTGCTCTCCAAGTCTGTGGGTCACGAATTCAGCCAGAGAGCATCAGGGTGCTTTCCCTCTGTTCCGCATGTCCCAGAAAGCTGGGGAGACTGAAGGCTGGGTGGTGACCCTGGTGACTCAGGCTACTGGGGGCTGCAGGGACCTAGAGGCTTCCTCACACCCAAGCCTGGCACCGGGGCTTGAGTGAAAGCTGACATAGCCTCTCTGGGTGGCTTGGCCCTCCTCACAGCATGGCAGGCCAGGCTCCAGAGAAGCATCCTGAGGACCAGTGTTCCTAGGGACCTCATTCTTCTGACCTCATTCCTACAACGTTTTGTCACTGCAAAGGAAATCACCAAGGCCAGGTCAGGTTCAAGGCCAGGGGCATGGGGGCGGGGAAGTTAGAGGCCACTCTTTGGCAGGGACAAGACAAGGTCAATGCCATGGTCTGTTTGTCCCCAAAGCTTGTGTTGAAATGTGGTGGTGGTGGTGGTAGGTGGGGCCTAGTCGGGGGTGTTTATGTCATGAGGTCTTCCCTCATGAGTGGTTGGTGCTGTTCTAGGCCGTGAGCAAGTTCTCACTCTGGTGAGGCTGGATGAGTTCTCATGGGAATAAGTTAGTTCCCTCGAGAGAGGGTTGTTATAAAGCCAGACACCTCTCAGTTTACCACCCTTCATACTTGCCCACTTTCCCTTTGACCCTGGCCATGTTATGAAGCAGCATGACAGCCCTCAACAGAAGCCAGGGCCATGTCCTCGAACTTCCTAGTCTGCACAATGGTGAGCTAAAGGACCCTCTTTTCTCTATCAATGATCCAGCCTCAGGTATTCTTTCATAGCAACACAAAACGCAGTAAGACAGTCACACTGCAAAAGTGTGTGCGGGATGGGAGGTGCTGTGTGGTCGCCTCTGGAAATGTGATCTGCCCCATGGTCCTTCAGCCCTGTGTCTGGTGTGACCCTGGAGGTCCCTGCACCCAGGGCCACAAAGCTACTGCATCTCCCCTACACCCACCACCACTGTGCAGTGCTGGTCCAATCCATTACTTTGTGCTCCAGCCTCGGTTTCCCCATTCAATTCCCCACAGTGACCTAAAGGCCAGACCCTGCCCCTGACTGGATCTCTGTATTCAACTAGGGACATGCAAACTCCTACCCCCTGAGAAGGTGACCTCAGAATCAGTTCCCCAAGTTCCAGTTCCAGTTTGCCCCTGGCCTGCCACACTGCCTGGAGCTGGCTGCCTCTCCTCCATGAGGCTCAGCCTCTCGGAGGCCACCCACAGGCCTGGCAGTGAGTGCCTCCCTGCGTTTTTATGGAGGATGGCTCTTTTGTCTCCCCCTTGTCCCAGCCTGCACAGCGCCCTCCCTTTCCACACCCCCATGCCACCCTTGGCTGAAACTGGGTGGACAGGCCAGCCCTAGGCTTATGCCCCACTCTGACACCTCAGTGGGCTCTATCTCAGCCCTGAACCCAGGCCTGCCAAGTTCTATTTTGGTTTGTATATAGTGCGTTTGACAGCATCTCTTTGTGCAGATTTTTCAGTGGTCGTTCCAGGTATTAGATTATACATATATAACTTATCACAGTTAGCTGATGTTGACATTTTATCAGTGGGGGGGAAGAGGAGAAACCTAAGTCCTTCACTTTCCCTGTTCTCTCCCCCTGTATAACCATTCTTTTTAATATTTCCTCTACATACATTGGCAATCACATCATTCAGTGTTACAACTTTTGCTTCAATTGTCAAGCATAATTTAGAAAACTCAAGAGATGAGGTCTATTTTCTCTATCTATATTTTGTTGACTGTGTTCTTCCTTCCTTACACTTTGAGATTCCTTCTTTTCTCATTTTATTTGTTTGGCAAACTTCCTTTAATCACTCCTTTTGGGTAGGTCTGCTGGTGACAAAGTCTCTGTTTTTTTTTTCTTCTGAAGATGTCTTGATTTCCTCTTGATTTCTGAAGGATATTTTCACTGGATGTAAGATTCTGGGCTGAGAGTTCTTTTCTTTCAGCTCTTGAAAATTGCTGTGCCACTTCCTTTTGGTCTCCATGGTTTCAGTGAGAAATCTGCTGTCATTAAAATGGTTTTCCCTTACAGGTAAGATGCTGTTTCTTTTTTTTCTCTCTCTGTCGCCCAGGCTGGAGTGCAGTGGCACGATCTCGGCTCACTGCAACTTCTGCCTCCTGGGTTCAAGCGATTCTCCTGCTTCAGCCTCCCAAGTAGCTGGGACTACAGGCGCGTGGCACCATGCCCGGCTAATTTTTTGTATTTTTAGTAGAGATGGGGTTTCACTGTGTTAGCCAGGATGGTCTCGATCTCCTGACCTCGTGATCTGCCCGCCTCAGCCTCCCAAAGTGTTGGGATTACAGGCGTGAGCCACCGCACCCAGCCTGTTTCTGTTTTTTTTTTTGAGATAGAGTCTCTCTCTGTCTCCCAGGCTGGAGTGCAGTGGTGTGATCTTGGCTCACTGCAACCTCTGCCTGTCAGATTCAAATGATTCTCTTGCCTCAGCCTCCCTAGTAGCTGGGATTACAGGCATGCGCCATCACACCTGGCTAATTTTTGTATTTTTAATAGAGACGGGGTTTTGCCATGTTGGCCAGGCTGGTCTTGAACTCCTGACCTTAAGTGATCTGCCCTCCTCGGCCTCCCGAAGTGCTGGGATTACAGGCATTAGCCATGGCGCCTGGCCAAGATGTTGTTTTTTTCTTGCCACTTTCAAGATTTTTGTCTTTGTCTTCAGTTTTCTGAAGTCTCAATAGAAGGTGTCTTGGCATAGGTTTGCTTCGATTGATGCCATTTGGGGTTTGCTCAGGTTCTTGAATCTGTAAATTTATGTCTTTTGCCAAATTTAGGAAATTTCTAACCATTATTTCTTTGAAAATCTTTTCAGCTCCACCCTCATCTTTCTTTCTTTCTGGGTCTCTCACGACATGGATGCTAGGCCTTTTGTAATAGAGAGACCAAAATATAGACCAAAATGTATATAGGCCAAAACATACATACCCGAGATTCTGCTCATTTTTATCTAAGTCTATTTTTTGCTTTGTTGTTCAAATTAAGTAATTTCTATTATTTTATCTTTAGGTTCACTGACTCTTCCCTCCAGCCTCTCTGTTCTGGCGTTGAGCCATCCACTGAGTTAATTTTGGCTGTTGCGTTTTCAACCCTGAGTTCCCATTTTGTTCCTCTTTGTGGCTTGTTTCTCTGCAGAGATTTTCTATTTTCTCACTTTATTCTGTTGTGTTTGCCTTTGAGCATTTTTGTGATGGTGGCTTCAAATTGTTCAGATGATGCTGCCGTTGGTGTCATCCTGGGTTAGTCTCTGCATCTCTTCTCATCAGGGTCGGTGTTTTCCTGGATCCTGGTGTGGAGTGATTTGTGATTGAAGCCTGGATATTAGGGGTTATGTGGTGGGGCTCCTGGCCTTATTTAAACCTCTGTCTCAGCAGCCTCCTTTGAGGCCCAGCTGTGGTGGACTTCCTTGCCCCCAGCTGGGCTTCTCCAATACCTTCCCAAGGAGGGGTGGCATCTCAGTCAGTGCATCTGGGTGAGGGTGGAGGTCTAGGCTCCCTCCTCAGTCTCTGCTGGCCAGGGTGGGGTGGGGCCTCGTCTTTTCCTGTGTGGTCTGATGGCGTAGGTCAGTTATCTTCTAAAGTTTTCCAGAATGCCCCTTGCCTGGCTAGAGGGAGCAGGTTTTTCTGGGGGATTGTTTTCTGAGCCTGTTGGTATTTCTAGGTTGCTGACTCTTTAGCACCCAGTTTGGCAAACACGAAGCAAAAAGATGGAACTCACCACCATGCTGTTGCCAGGTCCTGAGGCTCCCAGCTTGTGCTTCTCTGCACCTGTTAGGGCCTCCTTGTATTCATTCTACACAGAATACCCATGACTTTTAGCTGTATTTGGTGGGGGGAAATAAGAAAAAGTACCTTGACTTCTTCCATCTTTCTGGTTGCAGAAGTTCCAGTGGGTAAAGCCCTTTGAAATTGCACACATACACCATCCTCTACCCCAGCCTCCTTCAAGATTCTGAGCTGTGCACTGCTGTTATTCATACTGTTTGTCTGCTCTAATTGTCCAATTCTTGTGAAAAGTCTAAACATGACCTTGGGTGATACCCTGGGGTGCGTAGAGCAGAAAGCCAAGCTCTAATGAGAGGTTCCTTGGATCTCAGAGGGTGGGCAGGATCTGGAGGCAGGGCAGCTGGGATGGGGCTGGGATGAGGTTTGGAGAGGCCTGGGTCCAGGCCAGACGAAAACCAGTCCTTGGATCCACCAACACCCACAGCCAATCCATGCTAATTCTACGCATTCATGAGTTGTCCTCTAAAACTCTTCTTCCCAATTTCCTCCAAAACCCTCCATGTCATCTAGGCCAGGGTCTACTCTATGCCCCTTTGCTGTGCTCATGGAAACTTTTTTTTCTTAACTTCAAAGACAAGTGAGCTCATGGAAACCTCTCCATTGTTGACCAGGATCTATAGGAAAACCCTCCTCTTCTTCTATATGCAAAGGCTGCACAGCTCCTGGTTCACCTGCACCTCTCCAGACCACCATGGTGCCTGCAGCTCTGAGGGCATTTTAAATCATCACAGAACAACAAGCATATAAGCATTATGAGTGCCTCTGGACCTCTGACGTGCCTTGTGGAGGCCTGCCAGGCCCACGTTTTAATTTACATGAACTCGATGCCCTTTTTGACAGGGAGAGATCTGCTTCTTTATTTGTTAGCCTTTGCCCTGGACCTGCTAGATCTGGACCATCCCCAGGAAAGGAAGGTCACACCACAAAGATAAATATAAACAAAATGAGTTAATTAAGAAGGAGTTAGTCTGAAATTCAATATTCCCAAGAGTCCAAGCCCTTCAGTTCTAAGGGAATTTTTCTCCCCTGTAAAATAGAACTGTTGGGTACAGTGAGATTCCATTGTATATGGTCTCACTTAGAATTTGTCTCATTTCACATATGCAAACACTGAGGCTCTGTGAGGTGAGAGATTTGCTGCACTAGGCCCTGAAAGGCACAGCCAGTGAGCATTCAGCCCAGGGTACATCTGCTGGCTTCACAGTTGCCCTGCTATTCTGTGGTCCAATGTGGCTGCTCTAGCTCCAGTCATCACATCTGCATTCTTGCCAGTGGGAAGGGCAAAGCATGACCTTTCTTTTTAAGACACGTTTGAAGTTGCATACATCATTTCTGCTCATGTTTCACTGGCCAGCATTTAAACGGATGGGCATACCTAGCTGCAGGGAAGGCTGTAGTCTTCATTCTGGGATGAAGTGTACCCAGCTAAAAGTCTAGGGTTTTATTTCTATGAGAGAAATTGAGCATGGATACTGGGGGACAATGAACCATTTCCACTTCATCTTCTAATAAATGTGACAAGTGCAATGCTTATCATATATTGTGTATTGACTCAATTCAGAACACACTGGGCATCTACCCTGTATAAGGCCTTGGCTTGAGCTCAATGGCAGATACACATATGTGTGAGACCAAAGGGCACAGGGAGGCCAGAAAAGAGAACAAGTGACATTTATTGAAGACTTATCATGTCCTGGGCCAGGAGCTTTGCATACATCATTGCTTTTAAGCTTTGCAACTCAGTAAATCTGCAGAAACTAAGTTTCAGAGAAATGAAGTGCGTCTTAGGTCTGTTTTCCAGGGAAACAAACTGTGAGATGAAGATTTGCATTCAGGAAGTTTATTAGGGAGTAGGCTCAGGCTTGACACTGGTGAGGGAGTGAGGGAAGGAGGGCTGGGCAGAGGGAGAAGTTGATTGCGGGCAACAGAAGCCTCAGCCATTCCTACCTGAATGGCCCTTCAGAGTGGTTCTTAACTTCTAATTAAGGGGCCAGGACTCTGTACCCCCTCACCAGCCAGACATTGGATGTGGGATGCCTACCAAAGCCCCCTTCCTCCCCAGGAGGGGTGTGACCTTGGGCGAAGTGGCTGCTGCTATCCAAGGGCACTACCCAGGGACGCAGCTGTCAGCCTTCAGCCTTCAACACTCCCAAATACCTTGGTCCAGAAGGAGGGGTCTGGGCTGCAAAGGACAGTGTCTTCTAGAAAATGACACAATCAAGGTCACATAGCTGGGGGTTCAGAGCTGAGATTCCAGTTTAGTTTTGTCTTCAGAATCCACGTGACTCTTCATGTTCCTTGCTGCCTCCCAGGCAACTGCTCAGGGGCAGATGGGGCTGGCAGAGGAGGAGCCTGGAGGCTGGACCCTCCCCTGGCACATTGCCCCTGAGGACGGTTCAAGACAAGGTCCTCCTTCACAGCTCCGGGGCCCCATCTCACCCTCCTCTTCACTCTGCTCAGTGTGCTCCGGCCACACTGCCCTCTTCACCGCTCCTCTGATAGCCCACGCTCTCTCCAGATGCAGGTATGTCCACGCGCAGCTCCTTTCCCTGGGAGCACACCTCCTCCAGCATTCACACATGGGCTGCTCCCTGTCACTTGAGTCCCACTGAAATGTCACCTTCCCTGATCACACTTTTGACATTGTCTCCCTGCCCCAGTCCCTCTGGTCCCTAGTAACTGTCATGCCAGCCCCCCGCATTTCAGAGCCCCTCTCTAAAATGATCTTCTTTCATTAGACTTCATGTGCACACTCCGTCCCCACCAGCACATGAGCTCCGTGAGGGCAGGGATCTTGTCTGTCCTGCTCACCACGATCTCCCCAATGCCTAGCCCAGTGCCTGGCACATAGTAGGTGTTCAATAAATATGAGTTAGATAATGGAATGAATAAATAAATGCATGAAAAAGATATAAATCACCCTAATCCAGGGCAGAAAGAACTTGGGCCTGCGAGGGATGGCCCAGAGCTGGGGGGGTGCTTGAAGGGAGTGATTCCTTCCTTCCTGCTGCCCCAAGGAGATAGAGCAGTGTCAGCCTCAGTTTGCCCAGCTGTAATCAAGGGGATGAGGCTGGCTTCCCACCTCCTAGGAAGCCAGCCCCATCTGGGGTTCTTTCTTGGGTGGTGTGTGCAGTAGGGGAGCGTGTCAGTGTGGTTTCTCCTGAGGCCTCTCTCTCCTTGGCTTGCAGGTGGCTGTCTCCTCCTCCTGGGTCTTCACCTCGTCATTCCCCTTTGTGCGTCTGTGTCCAGATCTCTTCTTACAAGAACACCAGTTATATTGGGTTATGAGCCACTCATTTTAACTTAAGTACCTCTTTACTGACTCTGCAGGAGTCCCCCTGATCTGCAAGGGTGTGCTCCAAGACCCCCAGTGGATGTTGGAGACTGTGGATAGTACTGAACTTTCCCCCCATGTACAAACCTATGATAAAGTTTAATTTATGAATTAGGCACAGTGAGAGATTAACAATAGCAACCATGAATACAATAGAACAATAATCAGGACATACTGTTATAAGGGTTATGGGAGTGTGGCTTCTCTTACTCCAAACGCCCGATTGTGCCTCACTCACTCTTTCTGTGAGGCTGTGAGATGACACAATGCCTTCGTGAGTGAGTGACGTGGGCACTGTGACATAGTGTCAGGCTGCTGCCAACCTTCTGATGATACGTACGTCAGAGGGAGGGTCACCTGCTGTGGTTACCCTGGACCATTGAGCCGTGATGACACTGCAGGCTGGATGTCAGGAGCAGACGATGTTGATGACTCACAGCTGGGGGAGTCGCAGGTACAGCATAAAGACGCTGGACAGTGGGATGATTCACACCCAAGCTGGATGGGGCTGCACTCAGCGAGATTTTTCAGTCTACTCTGAATGGTGTGCAATTTAAAACTTATGAATAGTTTGTTTCTGGAATTTTCTTTCTTCCTTTTTTTTTCCTTTTTGTTTGAGACAGGGTCTTGCTCTGTCACCCAGGCTTAAGTGATCCTCCTGGGCTCAAGCGATCCTCCCGCCTCTGTCTTCTGAGTAGCTGGGACCACAGGCACACGCCACCATGCCGGGCTAGTTTTTAGATTTTAAACTTTTTGTAGAGATGGGGTCTCACTATGTTGCCCAGGCTGTGGCATTTTCCATTTAATATTTTCAGACGTGATTGACCGTAGGTAACTAAAATTTCAGAAAGCAAAACAGCAGAGAAGTGGGAACTACTGCATCTCCAAGTGCAGTCCCATTCTGAGGTACTGGGCATAGAGTTCAGTGTGTAAATTTGGGGGCCACCATGCAGTCTGCGAGATGGGGTGCCAGACCATCCCCAAGACTGGGAAAAGCAGGAAGCCCTGGCACTTCCCACGTATTTATTTATTTGGAGGATCTTGGCATACTAAAAAATAAAGGCATGTCTCAATGGTTTTAAGAAATTGATCTATATTTTAAGTGGTTACTTTAATAAGTTAGTACTTTAAACAAATAATGCACCACAATTGTACAAATCACAAGATAATTGCAATATTATTAACAAAAATGTTCATTTAGCGCATTGTCTGGTCTGGCCATGGGACATAACTTTTCAGTTTTGCGATGAGCGGCTTTGTCTTTTAATCTTATCATGCGTCTCCACATTCAGGGATGAAATATTCAAACTTCTGCTCACCTCCTTTTCTGCAGCTTGAGAAGCCTCTGCCTGGGTGCGCAGCCCCACAGCCCAGCCTCTGCAGAGTGGGAGGGGAGCCAGGCCCTGCTTGGGTAGCATTGCCATGGCAACCACTCCCCACGCTGCTCCTCGCTGAGACCCGGGCATCTGTGGCCATGGCGACTGGGCCCGCCACTGGCACATCTGCATAGCAACCAGAGAGGGTGCCGAGCGCAGCTGGGCCCCGCTCAGGAAAGCAGGTACACTCAGAGCTTTTATCAGTCATTAAGGAGAAGCTGGGAGCCTCTATGGGGAGAAAGGACAAAGGATGCAGACAAAAGACTTGGAACCGCAAGTGGCTAATAAATCTATGACAAGTACCCAACATTACCAGCGATCATAGAAATGCAAATGCAAACAACAATAAGATACTTAAAGAAAAACAACAACAACTAGTGCAATTGGCAAGAGATGAGGCACAAAAGAGATAGGATCCAGTGTTGGCAGGGGGTGTAGGGAATGGGGACTCGAACACCCTGCTGGTCTGAGTGCACATTCATGGAACATTTCTGAGAAGGCAATTTGCAATCTGTATCAAAAGCCTTTAAAATGCACATACCTTTTGAACCAACAATTCTAGTTGTAGTAATTTATTCCAAGGTAATAATTAAGTGAGTAAAGATTCAGCTCCAAGTGTGTTCCCTGTAGGGCCAATTATAATAGCAAAAACTTTGAAACAACCACAATCTGAAAAAAATAAAAAGAATTGATTAAATCATCTATTTTGCATTCATACAAGAGAGTGCTATGCAACCTTTAAGAAATGTTATAGAAGACTACTTAGAGGCGCAGAACGATAGTAACAATAGAATATTAAGCAGAAAAACAACAGATTATGAAACAGATGTATAGTGCTGCTCAGGGCCCTCCTACCAACACCTTCAGTCCTCAGCACCCTCTGCACTCAGGGGAGGGTGTCAAGACTCAGCAGAACACTGCCCAGCGTTCCTAGAGAGCGCGACCAGAAGTTTCTGTGCACATGAACGCACGTCTGAGTGTACATCTTGGGGAGAAGCACAGTCCAGAGCTGCGGGCCTGGGAAGCCCAGGTTGTCTCCTGACACCACCTAATTGTGTGACTCACGGATAGCCCTTCCTGGAGAGCTTGTCAGATTGGGGTAGTCATTGCTGCACTGGCCATCCCATCCCAGGGTATTCCCAAGCCAAATACCATCTCTTAGTTGGGTCAAGAGGATAAACCATGAAGAATCAAATAATGTTTTCAAGGCAACAGATTTGGAGCCTTGCCTGCATGAGGAAAATCAACTTCAACATAAGGCATTTTTTAAAAATTCAAAAACTTTTCAGTTGTAGTAAAATGCATATAACAAAATTTTTCATTTTGACCATTGTTAAGTGTAAAACTCAGTGTGCAACCATCATCACCATCTGTCTCCAGAACTTTTTTCTCTTCCCAAACTGAGACTCTGTACCTATTAAACACTAACCCCCATTTCTCCTCCCACCAGTCCCCCTAGCAACCACCATTTTACTTTCTGAATCTGACCACTCTAAGGACCTCATATAAGTGGAATCATATATAGTGTTTGCCCCTCAGTGACTGGTTTATTCACTTAGCACAGTTTTCAGGGTTCATCCATGTTGTAGCATATGTCAGAGTTTCCATCCCTTTTAAGGCTGAATATTTAACATTCTGTTGTGTTCATATACTATATTTTGTTAATCCATTCCTCTGACAATGGACACTTGGATTGCTTCCATCTTTTTGCTGTTGTGAAGATTGCTGCTGTGAACATGGGTGTGCAATTATCTCTTTGAGACTCAATGTAAGACTTTTCTGATGAAGATCCATCCCGTGGAGTGAAGCTAGAAAGGCTGTCAGGGATGGGCTTTTCTATCTCCATGTGGAGAAGTTGTCGACGTAAGGATCGGTTGGAGAAGAGCGAGGCAAACCAAGAGACACACATGAAGGAAATGGCATTCATCCAGACAGAAGCGCCAACTCTCCGGAGAGCTGGGAAGACAGTGAGGTGGAGGAAAAGAGTTTTGTGCGTCTTGTCTTCCTACTCACATACTCAATGTGTTCACAGATTGGAGCATAACTTAAACAGTTATCAGAAAAGTAAAGAGTGAGAAGCCATGTAGAAATAATGAGAGTGAGAAACCTCTCAGAGCATTCACTTTATTTGCCTAAAAGAACTCAAATAGAAGACAAACCCTGTGGATTTTACAGACAGTGTTCAATTTGGCAGCCACAGTACACATATGCATGAGACAGTTCTTAGGGAGGGAAAATATTGCATGCAGTGTCTGTGGGCAAGTGTGGAGCTGCGGTATACCCCTCAGTGGTCGCCAGAGAATTTGTGTGGAAGAAAGTCTACGTGCATGATATGTGAAGTCTTTTGTACTACTTTTGTACTACTATCTTCATGTTGGTGTGTACACACTTTTCTGGCTCCTGCCAGCTCATGGGTTATCTCCTCTATCTCTATTTGTGTTGAGCTCTTGTATCTACTTTCTACTCTTGTTTTATACTGGCAGGGACTTCATTACACTTTAGTAATTTATAAAGTAAAATTTGGTATCTATATTCTGCTGCTCAGGAGTGATATATTTTCTAATGAATGATACGTATCTGCCATTTGTTTTCTGTGACATTTTTTGTTTTTTAGCTATTTCAATACCTGTATTAAAATAACTAAAATATGAGATAACTTTAGTACCTTATCTAGTACCCAACTGCAGTCATGTGTCACTTAACAATGGGGATATGTTCTGAGAAATGCATCCTTAGGCAATTTCATCATTGTGCAAAGAGTGTCCTTATACAACTTAGATGGCATAGACTACTACACAGCTAGGCTACATGGGATAGCCTGTTGCTCCCAGGCTACAAACCTGTACAGCATGTGACTGTACTGAGTACTGTGGGAAATTGTAACATAGCAGCGTTTGTTCACCTAAACACGGCTAAACATAGAAAACAGGCAGTAGGCTGGGCCCGGTGGCTCACGCCTGTAATCCCAGCACTTTAGAAGGCCGAGATGGGTGGATCACCTGAGGTCAGGAGTTTGAGACCAGCCTGACCAATATGGTGAAACTCCATTTCTACTAAAACTACGAAAATTAACCCGGTGTGGTGGCAGGCGGCTGTAGTCCCATAGTCCCAGCTACTCGGGAGGCTGAGACAAAATAATTGCTTGAACCTGGGAGGCAGAGGTTGCAGTGAGCTGAGATGGCACCACTGCACTCTAGCCTCGGCAACAGAGTGAGACTCTGCCTAAAAAAAAAAAAAAAAAGAAAACAGTAAAAATAAATATGGTATAAAAGATAAAAATGCGAATACCTGTATAGGGCAGTTACCATGAATGGATCTTACATGCCATGAATGGATCTTGCAGGACTGGAAGTTGCTCTGGGTGCGTCAGTGAGTGAGTGGTGAGTAAACATGAAGGCCTGGGGAATTACTGTGCACTACTGTAGACTTTGTAAACACTGGACACTTAGGCTACACTAAATTTACAACAAATATTTTCTTTCTTCAATAATAAATTAACTTTAGCTCACTATAACCCTTTTACATTATAAACTTTTAAATTTAACTTTTTGACTTTTTTGTGATAACACAGCTTAAAACAAACACATTGTACAGCTGTACAAAAATATTTCCTTTCTTAATTTTTATTTTCTTTTTAGAGACAAAGTCTTGCTCTTCTTTCCAGACTAGAGTTCAGTGGTGCAATCATGTCTCACTGCAGCCTCGATCTCCTGGGCTCAGCCTCCTGAGCAGCTGGAATTGTGTGGTACCTGACTGTATTTTTGATTACTTATCTCTGTGTAAGGCCATTTTCCATGGAGTAGTGATTGTTGGAGGTTCGATGGTGGAGAGCCAGTGTCGCACCCGGGACTGCTGTCGTCGAAGTGTGTGGAGCACTCAGAGCCAACTCCTTCCACCTGGCAGAGCAGCCACCTGAGGTTCTGGTCTTTCCCATCCAGCCATATGGCCTGGGGTGCTTGTTGCAAATGTGTTTTCCCTTCCTTTGAGATTGGCCAACCCACTGTTTGTCAGACACAAACTAAGTACAAGGAAGATGATCCATTTCTTTCTACATTCAAAAGGGATTTGGTCTTATGGTTAAGGCTTTTGGTTCTGTCTTGGATACACGTACCTTGTCAACTCTTTCTGGTCCCCATAGCCATGGGCACTTTATGTTTTCGCCTACACTCCTGCTAAATTTTTCTGCTTTTTATACTTCACCTATTTTTTGGTTTGGCGTTTCAGCTAAATCATAGCTCTGAGCAAGGAGAAGTTTGATTTTCTTGCTATTTCTGAGAGATTTCATTGAGAAGGGAAGAACATCAGCTTAATGGGGCTGTTTTCAAAAGTCTTGTTAGCATTTTGAACTTTGATAACAATTTTGCTTCAAATCATTGTCATCCAGTCCATATATCTTATTTGGCATAGGTGACACATTCATACCTACATCTTTAGAAAATATAAATTTCAGCCAGGTGTGGTGGCTCATGCCTGTAATCCCAGCACTTTGGGAGTCAGAGGCAGGTGGATCACCTGAGGTCAGGAGAGTTCGAGACCAGCCTGGCCAACATGGCGAAACCCCATCTTTACTTAAAATATAAAAAAATTAGCTGGGCATGGTGGTGCACGTCTGTAATCCCAGCTACTCGGGAGGCTGAGGCAGGAGAATCACTTGAACCCAGGAGGTGGAGGTTGCAGTGAGCCGAGATCACGCCATTGCACTCCAGCCTGGGCAACAAGAGTGAAATTCTGTCCCCGCCACCTGCTCCCCACCAAAAACAAGAAAATATAAATTCCAAGAAAAAAATTCCAGGTTGTTCCTTGAGGTTAAATGTAAATGGTACTGTTTCACCTTAGAAGACTGGGTGATTTCATCACTGCATAGCATGTTACTATTTTCATACTCCAGCAATCTGGCTTCTTAGTTCGAAAGCTCAGGAACCAACTTCAGCAGATATGCTCAGAAATAGAACTTGTTAAAAGGATACTGGGTACCTCAGAGATTTACAAAAAAATCTACATAATCATTTTTCATTTTCAGGGCCAAACCTTTGGACATCACTCCCAGAATCCTGCTGTGGAACCTGGGACTGTGCCTTGGCCCCCAATCTGGGCATGTGGGTCTGGCAGAGCCTGGATCATGTGCCCTTGCTGGAGGGAGGTCACCAAGTGAGATCCCAGGGTCCTCAGCTGCTTCCAAAGCAGTGAGCAGGCTCTGCCTCCCAACCAAAACCCATGGGGTGGTGACTTGCCACTCATAAGAGGGTGATTTATTTGCTAAGCAGCAAAACAAACGAACAAATAGACAGCATGCACTTTCTTTTCAAACTTTCACACATTTAAATATACATGTGGGTGCGCTGCTAATGCAGTACAACTTCCTTATTACTGAACTGACTCTCCCTTTAAAAAGAAGGTCTCCCAAAGTTTCAAAAGGTGAGAGTCTATATCCAAGGTCAGCATCTCAAAAACATGCCCATCCCTTCTATGGTGAAATTTCTTCAAACACAGAAAAAAGATTCAGATGCTGAGTATCAGAAAAGAATGGAAGAGTCATAAAACCAGGTCTCATTACCAGTCTGAAGGCAAGGCTTTGGGTGGGCCTTTCTAGCATATTTTTTTGGATACTTTCTTTAAAAGAGTTGTTATAAACTGTAAGCAAGTTGGTGAAGGAGTAAGTTGTTCACTGGCTCAGATGATTTTCATCCTTGCTTGTATTTCGTTTTGCATCTGACACAATCGGCAACTTTGTCTTTGCTATAAGAATTATTTTGTTCCATAAAAACCATCATTTGGCTTTTCCTAGGAAGTTCTTGGTGCTATAAGAATAAGATAGAATAGCTCACGTTACGGCAAAAAAACAGATGAACCTGCAACCCACTGGGGGTGTGACTGCAGTCATGATGGTGTTTAAGGTAGCTGAGTCACCTGTTCTTTCATCTTAACATGTGCTTTGTTCTCCTGAATATTCACCCTAAGGCATGCAGTTCTCTGTGATGGCTGCTTCCCTCCCCCAGTGATAATTCCTGGGACCCAGATGTTAGGTCAAGTTCTTGAAACTTGGCCATCCCCTTGGCTTCTCCTTCTTTTCCCAGGTGGTGTAAGTTCACGCTCTGATGGTGTTGACTTAGTCCTGGTTTGTTGATATCTGGGAGGCCAAGTGCCCGGAGGTCCCAGTGGTCATGGTAGATACGGCTGGCATCTGACCATCAGCCATCTTCTGTCTCCCCCATGCACTGCGCTTGGGCTGTCCCCACTTGCCCGCCACCACCTCATGCCATTCCTTCTGAGAGGACAAGAACAGCACTACTCCTGACAGTCACTTTCTGAACATATGCTGCTTTTGATAGGGGTAACTTACTGACTCTACTGCTCTGGGAAAATATTGAGGTCTTGCCAACAACCTGGGCTGGTAGTGTACTCTTTTATAAAATATAATATGGGTTGTATTATAGGCTTGTAAGCGGGATGTGCTGAAATTCTAGTAGTGAGACTTGAGTCAACAACAAGGAACTAAGCTTACTTAGAGGCTGGAGGGAAATTTTGGTGAACTCTCAAAGGTGATTTGGAGAAAGCTGCTGTGTTCTCTTACATGGCGGTCTTCTTCTCGTGTATTTCCTTGTGCAGACCTGGGGCTGTGCTCAGGTGATGGCGAAGTGGAGGTCATCTGGGCCTGCGAGCAATGCAGCCACCTCCAAGGCACGTCCCTGAGGAAAGGGACGCTCAGTCCTTGTAGCATCCCATGCAGTGCGTTCTCCATCGGCATCTGACATCTACTTGGGGTTCTACCACCCAGGTGGGAAGCTGGGGTGACTTGTATTTGGAATACTTCTCTTTGTTTTGCTGGGTAGAATCCAACTGTGTGTTTTTTTTTCCAATTCTTTTTTTTTTAATATACTTTAAGTTCTAGGGTACATATGCACAACATGCGGGTTTGTTACATATGTATACATGTGCCATGTTGGTGTACTGCACCTGTTAACTGGTCATTTACATTAGGTATATCTCCTAATGCTATCCCTCCCCCTTCCCCTCACCCCATGACAGGCTCCGGTGTGTGATGTTCCCCATGCTGTGTCCAAGTGTTCTCATTATTCAATTCCCACCTATGAGTGAGAACATGCAGTGTTTGGTTTTCCGTCGTTGGAATAGTTTGCTCAGAATGATGGTTTCTAGCTTCATCCATGTCCCTACAAAGGACGTGAACTCATCCTTTTTTATGGCTGCATAGTACTCCATGGTGTATACGTGCCACATTTTCTTAATCCAGCCTATCATTGATGGGCATTTGCGTTGGTTCCAAGTCTTTGCTGTTGTGAACAGTGCCGCAAGAAACATACGTGTGCATGTGTCTTTATAGCAGCATGATTTATAATCCTTTGGGTATATGCCCAGTAATGGGATGGCTGGGTCAAATGTTATTTCTAGTTCTAGATCCTTGAGGAATCGCCACACTGTCTTCTACAATGGTTGAACTAGTTTACAGTCCCACCAACAGTGTAAAAGTGTTCCTATTTCTCCACATCCTCTCCAGCACCTGTTGTTTCCTGACTTTTTAATGATTGCCATTCTAACTGGTGTGAGATGGTATCTCATTGTGGTTTTGATTTGCATTTCTCTGATGGCCAGTGATGATGAGCATTTTTTCATGTGTCTGTTGGCTGCATAAATGTCTTCTTTTGAGAAGTGTCTGTTCATATCCTTCACCCACTTTTTGATGGGGTTGTTTGTTTTTTTCTTGTAAATTTGTTTGAGTTCTTTGTAGATTCTGGATATTAGCCTTTTGTCAGATGGGTAGATTGTAAAAATTTTCTCCCATTCTGTAGGTTGCCTGTTCACTCTGATGGTAGTTTCTTTTGCTGTGCAGAAGCTCTTTAGTTTAGTTAGATCCCATTTGTCAATTTTGGCTTTTGTTGCCATTGCTTTTGGTGTTTTAGTCATGAAGTCCTTGCCCATGCCTGTGGCCTGAATGGTATTGCCTAGGTTTTCTTCTAGGGTTTTTATGGTTTTAGGTCTAACATTTAAGTCTTTAATCCATCTTGAATTAATTTTTGTATAAGGTGTAAGGAAGGGATCCAGTTTCAGCTTTCTACATATGGCTATCCAGTTTTTCCAGCACCATTTATTAAATAGGGAATCCTTTCCCCATTTCTTGTTTTTGTCAGGTTTGTCAAAGATCAGATGGTTGTAGATGTGTGATATTATTTCCGAGGGCTCTATTCTGTTCCATTGGTCTATATCTCTGTTTTGGTACCAGTACCATGCTGTTTTGGTTACTGTGGCCTTGTAGTAGAGTTTGAAGTCAGGTAGCATGATGCCTCCAGCTTTGTTCCTTTGGCTTAGGATTGTCTTGGCAATGCAGGTTCTTTTTTGGTTCCATATGAACTTTAAAGTAGTTTTTCCAATTATGTGAAGAAAGTCATTGGTAGCTTGATGGGGATAGCATTGAATCTATAAATTACCTTGGGCAGTATGGCCATTTTCACAATATTGATTCTTCCTATCCATGAGCACGGAATGTTCTTCCATTTGTTTGTGTCCTCTTTTATTTCGTTGAGCAGTGGTTTGTAGTTCTCCTTGAAGAGGTCCTTCACATCTCTTGTAAGTTGGATTCCCAGGTATTTTATTCTCTTTGAAGCTATTGTGAATGGGAGCTCACTCATGATTTGGCTCTCTGTTTGTCTGTTATTGATGTATAGGAATGCTTGTGATTTTTGCACATTGATTTTGTACCCTGAGACTTTGCTGAAGTTGCTTTTCAACTTAAGGAGATTTTGGGCTGAGACGATGGGGTTTGTAAATATACCATCATGTCATCTGCAAACAGGGACAATTTGTCTTCCTCTTTTCCTAATTGAATACCCTTTATTTCTTTCTCTTGCCTGATTGCCCTGGCCAGAACTTCCAACACTATGTTGAATAGGAGTGGTGAGAGAGGGCATCCCTGTCTTGTGCCAATTTTCAAAGGGAATGCTTCCAGTTTTTGCCCATTCAGTATGATATTGGCTGTGGGTTTGTCATAAATAGCTCTTATTATTTTGAGATACGTCCCATCAATACCTAGTTTATTGAGAGTTTTTAGCATGAAGCGCTGTTGAATTTTGTCGAAGGCCTTTTCTGCATCTATTGAGATAATCATGTGGTTTTTGTCTTTGGTTCTGTTTATATGATGGATTATGTTTATTGATTTGCATATGTTGAGCCAGCCTTGCATCCCAGGGATGAAGCCAACTTGATTGTGGTGGATAAGCTTTTTGATGTGCTGCTGGGTTTGGTTTGCCAGTATTTATTTTATTGAGGATTTTTGCATCGATGTTCATCAGGGATATTGGTCTAAAATTCTCTTTTTTTGTTGTGTCTCTGCCAGGCTTTGGTATCAGGATGATGCTGGCCTCATAAAATGAGTTAGGGAGGATTCCCTCTTTTTCTATTGATTGGAATAGTTTCGGAAGAAATGGTACCAGCTCCTCTTTGTGCCTCTGGTAGAATTCGGCTGTGAATCCATCTGGTCCTGGAATTTTTTTGGTTGGTAGGCTATCAAGTATTGCCTCAATTTCAGAACCTGTTATTGGTCTATTCAGGGATTCAACTTCTTCCTGGTTTAGTCTTGGGAGGGTGTATGTGTCCAGGAATTTATCCATTTCTTCTAGATTTTCTAGTTTATTTGCATAGAGGTGTTTATAGTAGTCTCTGATAGTAGTTTGTATTTCTGTGGGATCGGTGGTGATATCCCCTTTATCATTTTTTATTCCATCTATTTGATTCTTCTCTCTTTTCTTCTTTATTAGTCTTGCTAGCGGTATATCAATTTTGTTGATCTTTTCAAAAAACCAGCTCCTGGATTCATTGATTTGTTTGAAGGGTTTTTTGTGTCTCTATCTCCTTCAGTTCTGCTCTGATCTTAGTTATTTCTTGCCTTCTGCTAGCCTTTGAATGTGTTTGCTGTTGCTTCTCTAGCTATTTTAATTGTGATGTTAGGGTGTCAATTTTAGATCTTTCCGGCTTTCTCTTGTGGGCATTTAGTGCTATAAATCCAACTGTGTTTTTTAAATATAAAATTTGGGCTTGGTGTGGTGGTTTATGCCTGTAATCCAAGCACTTTGGGAGGTAAACGTGGGAGGATTGCTTGAGTCCAGGAGTTTGAGGCCAGCCTGGGCAACATAGTGAGACCCTGTTTTTACAAAAATAAAAAATTTAGTGGGGTGTGGTGGCACATACCTGTGGTCCTAGCTACTTGGGAGGTTGAGGTGGGAGGATCACTTGAGCCCAGGAGGTTGAGGCTTCAGTGAACTATGACGGCACCACTGCACTCCAGCCTGGGTGACAGAGTGAGACTTTGTCTCAAAAAAAAAGAAATATATATTTAAATATATATATTTATATATACATATATGTGTGTGTGTGTGTATATATATATATATATAGTAAAAAACCCCCAAAACACCCAAGATGTACAGTGTGATTTTATTTTGGTTAGAAAAAGTGAACACATGCATAGAAAAAAACTATTAGAAGGATATATACCAAAATGTTAACAATGGTTATCTCTGGGTGGCAGAATACCCATGATTTTATTTTGTTTCTCTCCTGTTTTCTAAATGCTTACAGTGAACTTGTACTGCTTTTGCAATAAGAAAAAAAAAAAAAACCATTTAGGAATTATCAATATTTGAAAATGTAGACCTGTACACCAATAAATTAAGGAAGGATTTATTCACTTTATGAGAGAGAATTTTAGACTTCAGGGGGTTCTCAGTTCTGTGAATACAATAGGAACTTGATAAATATTTGCTGAATCAATTAATAAATGAATTTGCTCTGGGGTTTTCTTTACGTGGCAGGCTCCCCAGTGTATTTCAGGTGAAATCAATTTACAAAAACATGATTTGCACATTTCCCCGGAACACTATACACTATCCATTGTGTAAAGGAGAAGATCAGATGAAAGGAAGTGTTCTGGTTTCTGTTCTGCCCCTGGTTATAGTCCTGGCCCTTTCCCCTGTGCCTGGCCCTCATGATCAGTTTCTTTTTTTTTTTTTGAGATGAAGTCTCGCTCTTGTCCCCCAGGCTGGAGTGCAATGGCGTGATCTCGGCTCACTGCAACCTTCACCTCCCAGGTTCAAGTGATTCTCCTGCATCAGCCTTCCAAGTAGCTGGGATTACAGGCACCTGCCACCACACCCGGCTAATTTTTGTATTTTTAGTAGAGACGGGGTTTCATCATGTTGACCAGGCTGGTCTCGAACTCAGGTGATCCACCCACCTCGGCCTACCAAAGTGCTGGGATTACAGGCATGAGCCATCGCACCTGGCCATGATGAGTTTCTTTAACTAAAAAGGGGAATAATAGTCACCTGCTCTCAGGGTACTTTAATGTTTGTGAAAAACTTTTAGCAAGTGTAGGCTTGATGTAAGGCAGGCAAGCCCTAGAACTGGGGCTTAGCCTGAGAAGTTTCCTGGCTTTGCTTGGAGAGAATTCAAGAGTGAGCCAGTGGGAGAAGAAAACAGCTTTACTGAGGTGGCAGTATTAGAGCTCTGTGACTGCTCCTGAAGAGCAGGGCTGCCCCTAGGCAGTGTATGGAGAGCAGCAGCTCAGGGGCAATTCTGCAGTCATATTTATACCCATGTTTAATTACATGCAAATTAAGGGGTGGGTTATTCAGAATTTTCTAGAAAAAGGGTGGTAACTTCTGGGTCATTGCCATGGAAAGGGGTGGCAACTTTTGGGTACTGCCATGCAATTGTAGACTGATATGGCACTGGTAGGCGTGTCTTATGGAAAGGTGCTTTTGCCTCTCTCCTGTTTCAGCTAGTCC
Organism: Pan troglodytes; assembly: GCF_028858775.2. Taxonomy (NCBI): domain Eukaryota; kingdom Metazoa; phylum Chordata; class Mammalia; order Primates; family Hominidae; genus Pan; species Pan troglodytes. The sequence goes on along the minus strand of NC_086015.1, from coordinate 130,745,697 downwards.
TCAATCTGGTCTGGAGTCTGAACCCCACCTCTGGAGTTGCGCCTCGCCTCCTACCTCAGGTTGCACTGCCAAAGAGTAAGAGTGTAAGGGTTAGAATCTATGTGACTATGAATATATTGAAGCCAAAGAAACAGGGTGGTTAAAATGATGTTTCCATTGTAAATTGTGAGCTCACAAATTGCACCAAACAGAAATGTGCAGCTTAGTGAATTACTGCCAGGCAAATTCCCATGAAGCCACCAACCAGGTCACAAAATCGAACACTGCAGGAGGTTCCTATTGTGTTCCTCCTAATCCTTCCCACCTCCCTCCTCCGGCAACATGACCACTCTCCTGACTTGTATGGTAATCAGTTCCTCTCTTCTTTATTGTTTTATCACTATACTAAGCATGCATTCCTAAAACATAATTGTTTAGTTTTGCCTATTTAAAAAATACAGGTTGGAATTATATAGTTTGTCTTTTTTTTAACTTGCATCTTTTAATATTTTGTTCATGAGATTCACCCATGTTGTTGTGTGTAGTTGCAATTTGCTTGTTTTCATTGCTGTTTGGTATTTCACTGGGTAAATATAACACAATTTATATTTCTATTTTTCTGTTTGTGGATGTGTAGTTCGTTTCAAGTTTGGGGCTATTATGAACAATGTGGCTATGACCATTTTTCACTTGTCTCAAATGAGGTGTGCATGCTGTCTGGGACTATTTTGTACCTGTGCACACATTTCTCTTGGGAAAAAATCTAGGAGTGGAATTGCTGAGTTATGAGGCATGCATATCTTAACTTTAGAACATAACGCAAAACTGGTTTCCAAAATAGTTGTGCCAGTTTACATGTTTATCAGTAGTATGTGAGAACTCCTGTTCCTCTACATTGTTACCAACATCTTGTATTGTCAGACATTTTAATTTTAGCCCATTCTCATGAGTGTGTAAAGATATCTCATTGTGGCTTGAATTTGCATTCCCATAATTACTAGTGAGACTGAGCACCTTTTCATGTGTTCAATGACCATTTGTATATCCTCTTTTGTGTAGTGCTTGTTGAAGTCTTCTGCTTATTTTTCTGTTTTCTTTTTCTAATTGATATGTAGGAGTTTTAAAAATAGACTGTATATAAACATTTTGTCTGTTATATATGGTACTAATATTTTCTTCCATTCTGTGGCTTACCTTTTAACTTTCTTAATGGGGTCTTTTGATATATAGACTTTCCTAATTTTAACTTTTCTTAAATGTAATTTACTTTTAAAGTCCAATATTATCTCATATTGCATTACTCCATTTTCTGTTGCTCATAACAGAGCACCTGAAACTGGGTAATTTATAAAGTGTAGAAAATTATTTCTCACAGTTATGGAAGCTGAGAAGTCCAAGGTCGAGGGGCCACATCTGGTGAGGGTTTTCTTGCTGGAGGGGACTCTGCAGAGTCCCGAGGTAGCGCAGGGCATCACATGGCAAGGGGGCTGAGAATGCTAGTTCAGGTCTCTCTTCCTCTTCTTATTTAGGCAGGTGCAAAAGTAGTTGCAGTTCAATGGCAAAAACCGCAATTACTTTTTCATCGACCTAATAGAAAGCCACCAGTCCCACTCCAGTGATAACTCATTAACCCATTAGCCCATTAATCTATTCATCCATTAGTCCATGAATAAATTAATCCATTCATGAGGGCACTGCTCTCATGAACCAATCACTTCTTAAAGGCCTCATCTCTCAATTGTGAAGGAAACCAAAATGGTTTACCCCAAAATATACTTCTTTGACATATTTTGAGATGCCTGTTCAGTTCAGAGGGCCTGCAGACAGAAGTAGCCCTACAAAGCTGTCTTTTGTGGGGAGATGTGCATCTACAGAGGAAATAAAGTGAATTAAACAATACATATGTAAGTGCTATCACTTGAATATTTGTCCCCTTGTCTGGATTTGCCACTCATTTGTTCTTTCTGAGGGCTGCTACCTGTGAGGTTTCTCCTGCATAACAAGACTGCCTTTTCCCCAGGTCTTTCCTCTTCTCTCTCTCCCACGGCCTGTCTTTGCCACCATCCAAGCCCCTATTCTTTCTGTAACCCCAAGACAGTACAAAAACTTCAACCATCTTGCCTTTCTTTGAGTGTTTATATTTTTTATGACTCCTGTGCACACATGTGCACATAATAAAATTTGTATGCCATTTTTTCTGTTACTCTTTCTATTGTAAGTTTGTTCTATAGACTCAAATTATCGAATCTTCGGGGAAAACTTAAACTTCCCTATAACTGCCACATTGGGGATTAAATTTCAACATGAGTTTTGGAGGGGACAAATATTCAAGCGATAGCACTTACATATGTATTTTCTACATACATAAAATGCATTCCATATATATTTTCATGCATTCTAATATGTCAGTGCTTTCCTTTATGGTTAGGTTTTTTGGTATCTTAGTTAAAAGTTGTTTCTTACCCTGAGATTATATATTCTCCTATGTTATCTTGCAGAAGTTTTGTTGTTTTACCTTTCACTTTTAGATGTACAATTCCACCTGCAATTGACTTTTTAATGTGGTGTGAGGCAGGTATCAAGTTTACTCTTTTCTTCATATGACTAACCAATAGTTTTAGCAATATTTGTTAAAAATAATTTCCTACACTGTGTTCTGAAGTGTAATCTTTTTTTAAAAAAATAAATCAAGTATCTGAATATATGTGGGTGTGTTTCTGGGCTCCCCTTTCTGCTCCAGTGATCTATTTGATTATTCTTGCCTCAGCATTATGTTTTCTTAAGTATTGTAGTTTTATAATGGGTCTTGATGTCTGGTAGAGCAAATTCTCCTACTTTGCTCTTCTTTTTCAAGATTGACTTGGCTATGTCTGGTCGTTTACTCTTTCATATAATATTTGGATCAGCTTGTTAATTTCTAAAAAAAAATCCTGCTAGAATTTTTGATTAGGATTGCATTGAAACTATACATTAATTAGAAATAATTTACATCTTTATAATATTGAGTCCTATAAGTCATGAACATTAATTTACTTAGATTTTCTTTAGTTTTATTCCTAAGTAATATATATTGATACAAGCATAAGTGGCATCTTTTAAAACAATTTATTTTTGGTTTCTTACTGATATATAGAAGTTCAGTTGATTTTTGTATATTGACCTTGTATTAATTCTAAGAATATGACATAAATTATGTTAAGAATCTTTTGAATTTTAGCTGTACATTATCATATAACCTACAAATAATTCCAGTTTTAGGAGTAGTTTTCTACTCTTCATGTCTTTTATTTCTTTTTCTTGCCTTGCCTGACTAGCAACTCTTATAAAATGGCAAATAGTGGGGATGGCGAGCACCCTTGACTGATTCCTGATCTCAAAGGGGAAAAAGTTTAACATTTCATCACTAAGTATGCCACTTGTTGTGTATTTCTCATATATATCCTTTTTCAGATCAAGAAAGTTTGCTTCTATTCCTACTTCCTGAGGATATAAAAATATTGTGAATGTATATTAAATTTTATCAATTTTTTCCCTTCATCTTTTAAGACATTTATATGCTTTTTAAAGAACTTAATTCTACTAATATGATGATTTCCAGATATTAAACCAACTTACACTTAACTTATACTTTTTGGAATAAATTTTATTTGGTGTGATATATCTCTGGATTTAGTTGGCTAATATTTTGCTCAGAATTTTTCCATTTATTTTCTTGAGTGATATTTCCTTTCTCATAATGTCTTTATTGGGTTTTGGTATCAAGTTTGTTCCTGCCTCACAAAGCAATTTATAAAATGTTTCCCTTTTTCTCTTCTCTGGTTTGAAATTTCTAGTAGAATTTGCTGGTGAAGACATTTGGATCTAGATTTTCCTTTGTGAAAATATTTTTAATAGTATTTTTAGTTTTTCTAGTAGTTTAATAGTTCTAATAGCTTTAATATTTTATATTCTTGTTTCAGATATGGTAAGTTATATTTTCATAATTTTTTATTTCATAGAAATTTTCAGATATATTGGCATAAAAATGTATTCACAAAGTCTCATCATTTTATTACCTTCAGGATTTGTAACAATGTTCTTTTCTTTATTCTTGGCATTTGGTTATTAGTACCTTTTTTCATTTTACTTTACCAAACTCATCAAGGATTTATTAGTTTTGATTTCTTTTTTTGTTACCCAGGCTGGAGTGCAATGGTGTGATCTTGGCTCACTGCAGCCTCTGCCTCCCAGGTTCAGCCGATTCTCCTGCCTCAGCCTCCTGAGTAGCTGGGATTACAGACACCTGCCACCATGCTTGGCTGATTTTTGTATTTTTAGTAGAGACGGGCTTTCACCATGTTGGCCATGCTGGTCTCAAACTCCTGACCTCGTGATCCACCTGCCTTGGCCTCCCAAAGTGTTGAGATTACAGGCGTGAGCCACTGCGCCTGGCTAAGGGTTTATTAAAAAGCTTTTGGTTATGTTGCTTCTTTCTATTGTATGCTTGTTTTCTACTTTGTTTTTATTTCTGCTCTTCTTTATTTTTCTATTTTCTTGTTTTGTAGTAAGTTTTGAAATCAAGAACCTTGACTCTTCCTACTTTGTTCTTTTTTTTCAAGATCATTTTGGCCATTCTGAGTCTCTTGCTATTCTATATGAATTTTAGAATCAGGTTGTCCATTCCTACAAAAAAGTCAGCTGGTATTCTGATAGGAATTGCACTGACTCTGTACATCAGATTGGTGAGTAGTGCTATTTTAACAATGTTTAGTCTTTCAGTCCACGAACATGGGATTTTTCCCATTTATTTAGATCTTTAAAATTTCTTTGAGCAATATTTTACAGTTTTTAGAGTATAAGTTTTGCTCTTCTTTTGTTAAATTTATTCCTAAGCATTTTATTCTTTTTGAATTGTAAATGAAATTGTTTTCAATGTAAATGAAATTGTTTTCTTAATTTTATTTTGGATTGTTCATTGAAATTGTGTAAACATATAATTGATATCGTGCAAAGGAAAAAATAAGAGAGGAAGGTAATCTTGATGACAGTGTTTGAGGCCTGGTTTCAACTAAAGTGTATATTATTCCTTGACCATTCAGTTATCACTACTACCACTATTGAAATTACTACTATTACTATTTTGATTTAGTCTTCTCTTACTTGCAATCAAATGTTTATTGATTTGTTACTTGTATATTTTGGTTCAGCAATTAAAATAAATGTACTATAGTAATAGAAGATGTTAATGTTAGAGGTTAGAGGGCTCTGGGTGTAGGATATAAAGAACTCTTTGTCCTATCTTTGCAACTCTTTTTAAAATTTAAAACTATTCTAAAATTAAAGGTTTATTTAAAAATACAATTGATTTTTTTTTTTTGACAGACCCTCACTCTGTCACCCAAGTTGGAGTGCAGTGGGGCAGTCTTGGCTTACTGCAACCTCTGCCTCTCAGGTTCAAGCAATTCTCCTGCTTCAGCCTTCCAAGTAGCTGGGACTGCAGGCCTGTGCCACCACACCTGGCTAATTTGTGTATTTTTAGTAGAGACTGGGTTTCACCATGTTGGCTAGGCAGGTCTTGAACTCCTGACCTCAAGTGATCTGCCTGTCTCCACCTCCCGAAGTGCTGGGATTACAGACATAAGCCACTGCGCCCAGCAAAAATACAATTGATTTTTGTATATTAATTTCGTATTCTGCAACCTCGCTCAACTCATTTATTAGTTCTAATAGTTTTTTAATGGATTCCTTAGGATTTTCTTTTTCCTTTTTTTTTTTTTTTGAGACAGCGTCTCACTCTGTCACCCAGGCTGGAGTGCAGTGGCACAATCTTGACTCACGGCAACCTCTGCCTCCCAGGTTCAAGCGATTCTTGTGCCTCAGCCTCCCCAGTAGCTAGGAGTACAGGCGTGTGCCACAGTGCTGGCTAATTTTGGTATTTTTAGTAAAGACACGGTTTTGTCATATTGGCCACGACGATGGTCTCAAAATCCTGACCTCAAGTGATCTGCCTGCCTCGGCCTCCCAAAGTCCTGGGATTACAGGTGTGAGCCACCATGCCTGGCCCCTTAGGGTTTTCTATATACAGGATCATGTCATCTTCAATAGATAGAGTTTTACTTCTTTCTTTGTGATCTGAATGCCTCCTGTTCTTTTTTCTTGCCTAATTACCCCAACCGGAACCTCCAGTACAATGTTGAATAGAAATGGTGAGAGCATACATCCTTGTTTTGTTTCTGGTTTTAGGAGGAAAGTATCCAGTTTTTTACCATCGAGTATAATTTTAGCTCATTTAGCTGTTATTCTATTGGTATGGTGATTTAATTGATTTTTAGATGTTGAAACCAAGCTTGCATTCTTAGGATAAATCGAACTTGGTCATGGTGTTTGATTTGTTTTATATGTTATTAAATTTGATTTGCTAGTATTTTGTTGAGGATTTTTGCATAAGAGGTATTGGTCTGTAATTTTCATTTCTTGTGCTATCTTCACCTGGTTTGGATAGTAAGATAATATTGGCCTCATAAAATGAATTGGAAAGTGTTTCCTCCTCTTTTACTATTTGGAAGAGTTTGTGAAGAATTTGTATTAATTCTTCTTTAAGTATTTGATAAAATTCAGTGATTAAGCCATTTGGACTTAAGCTTTTCTTTATGGGTAGTTTTTGATTACTAATTCGATCTCTTTACTTGTTATAAGTCTATTCAGATTGTCTATTTACTTTTGAGTCAGTTCCTGTAGTTTTGTTTTTGTCCTTCTATGGAAGGACATTTCTTCTAATTTATTGAGTTTTTTGGATACAATTGTTCATAATATTTCCTTATAATCTTTTTATTTCTGTAAGGTTAGTAGTAATGTCTTCTCTTTAATTTCTGATTCTAGTAATTTGAGTCTTCTTTCTTTTCTTATTGAACAATCTAACTAAAGGTTTGTCAATTTTGTTGATCTTTACAACAAACTGGACTTGAATTAACTGCTTTTCTTTATTGTTTTTCTATTCTTTGTTTCATTAATTTCTGCTCTAGCCTTTATTATTCCCCTTCTTTGATTGCTTTAGGTTTAGTTTGCTCTTCTTTCTCCAGTGTCTTAAGGTGGAAGATTAGGTTATTGATTTGAGATCATTCCTTCTTCTTAATATAGGCACTGCAGCTATAAATTTCTGTCTAAGCACTGCTTTAGCTTTATCCTATAAGTTTTGGTATGGTGTGTTTTCATTTTCATTCTTGTCAATGTATTTTTAAATTTGCCCTTTTATTTCTTTTTTGACCTATTGGTTATATAAGGGTGTGTTTAATTTCCACATATTTCTGAGTTTCCCCAAATTTTCCATTGTTGATGTCAAATTTTATCCCAATTGTGGTCAGAGAACATACTTTGTGCTAGTTCTATTCTTTTAAATTTGTTAAGGTTTGTTTTATGGCCTAATATACGGTCTATCCTGGGGAATGTTTCATGTGCTCCTGAGAAGAATGTATATTCTGTTGCTGTTGAGTGGAGTGTTCTATAGAGATGTCTGTTAGGTCTCATTGGTTTATAGTGCTGTTCAAGTCTAATATTTCATTATTAATCTTCTGTCTAGTCTTTCTATCCATTATTGAAAGTGAGGTTTTAAAGTCTTCAACTGTTATTGCTGAATTGTATATTTCTCCCTTAGTTTCTGTCAATTTCACTTCATGTATATTGATGCTCTGTTATAAAATGCATACGTGTTTATAATTGTTATATCTTCCTGATTGATTGACTCTTTTATCAGCATGAAATGTCTCTGTCTCTAGTAACAACTTTTTTTGTTTTCTTTTTTTTTTTTTTTTTTTTTTTGAGACAGAGTCTCGCTCTGTCGCCCAGGCTGGAGTGCAGTGGCACCATGTCGGCTCACTGCAAGCTCTGCCTCTCGGGTTCACGCCATTCTCCTGCCTTAGTCTCCCCAGTAGCTGGGACTACAGGCGCCTGCCACCATGCCCGGGTATTTTTTTGTATTTTTAGTAGAGATGGGGTTTCACCGTGTTAGCCAGGATGGTCTCAATCTCCTGACCTCGTGATCCATCCACCTCGGCCTCCCAAAGTGCTGGGATTACAGGCGTGAGCTACTGCGCCCGGCCCTTTTTTTGTTTTAAACTCTATTTTGTCTGATATCAGTACAGCCGCTTCAGCTTTCTTGTACTGTTTGTATATTTCTTTTTCCATACTTTACTTTCAATGTATTTGTATCTTTGAATCTAATCTGAATCTAATCTTGCCCTCTTATACACAACATATAGTTGTATCATGTTTTTTTAACCAAGTCCAACAATCTCTGCATTTTTATTGGATTTTTTAATTCATTCACATTTAATGTTGCTATTGATATTGTTGGATTTACATCTGCCATTTTGCTTTATATTTCTATATGTCTCATGTCATTTTGTTTCTCTATTACTTCTTTCTTGCTTTTTTACACTAAGTGAATATTTTCTAGTTAGGATTTTAGTTTCTTTAGTGTATTTTCTAATTTATTTTTCTGAGTTTTTTTATTGATTGCTTTTGGGTTTACTGTACATCTTATCAGATTCAGCTTTAGATTTATACTAACTTATGGTGATATATAGAAGCCTTACTAGTATATAGCTCTATTCACTTTTCCCTTTTCTTGTGGTATTATTGTTATGCATGTTACATCTATCAATGTTATAAACTTAATGATAAATTGTTGATTATTACTTTACCATCTGTCATCACATCCTTAGTTCAATACAGCTCTGCTTCTACCCACCTCTTTTGTGTCATTATTGACAAATACATTACACATAATATTACATTTCTCTATGTCATAGGCCCAAAATTACATTATATACACATTATTTTATACAATTGCTTCTGGTTTTTTTTTTTGAGTTAGGGTCTTGCTCTGTCACCCAGGCTGGAGTACAGTGGCATGATCATGGCTGACTGCAGCCTCAAACTCCTGGGCTCAAGTGATCCTCCTGCCTTAGCCTCTGAGTTGCTGAGGTTACGGGCATGAACTACCGCACCTGGCTGCAATTGCTTCTTAAATCACTTATGAAAAGAAAGCAGAAAAAAATAGACTTATACTGATTTTTTATAATTAAGTAATTATCTTTTCTGGTGCTCCTTATTTTTATTTGTTTGTATTCATATTAACATCTGAAGTCACATGCTTTCAGTCTGAAGAGTTTCATTTAGTATTTCTTGGAAGATAGATCTGCTGTCAATAAATTCTTTTATTTATTTATTTTATCTGGGTCAATCTTTATTTCCCCTTTATTAAAAAAAATGTGGTTTGGGCTGGGCGTGGTTGCTCACCCCTGTAATCCCAGCCCTTTGGGAGGCTGAGGCAGGTGGATTGCTTGAGGCCAGGAGTTTGAGACCAGCCTGGCCAACATGGCAAAACCCTGTCTGTACTAAAAATACAAAAATCAGCTGGGCACATTGGTTCACACCTATAATCTCAGCTACTTGGGAGACTGAGAACCGAAAATTTGTTGAACCCAGGAGGCAGAGGTTGCAGTGAGCTGAGATCATGCCACTGCACTCCAGCCTGAGTGACAGAGCCAGACTGTTTCAAAATATAATTTAGTTTTGTTGGATACAGAATTCTTGGTGGACAGCTTTTTTTTGCCCTTGAGTACTTTGAATATGTTATTCTACTGCATCCTTGCCTCTATTGTCCTGCTGAGAAGTCAACTATTAATCTTATTGAGGTTTCTTTGTAAGTAATTTTTCTCTTGCTGGTTTCAATATTTTCTTATTGTCTTTGACTCTCCGCATTTTTTACTATGATGTATCTGTGAATCTCTTTGCATTTATCATACTTGTAATTCTTTGTGCTTTCTGGATGTATATTGCTTTTTAATAAATTTGGGAAGTTTTCTGCCATTATTTATTCAAATATTTTTTCTTCTCTCTTCTTTCTCTTGTCCTTCACTCCCATTATGTTTGTGAATTTGAGGGTCTGTTTATTTGTCTTCATTTTGTTCTCTGTTCTTTTATTTGCATAATTTCTATAGACCTATCTTCAAGTTTATTAATTCTTTCTTCTGATAGTTCTAATCTACTGTTGTGCCCCTATAGTGAGTTTTTAATTTCAGTTACTCTATTTTTCAACTCTAGACTTTTCTTGGGGTTCTTTTAAAATAACTTCAATCTCTTTATTGATAGAAGATGTTTGATGCAACACTGCCATTATATCTTGCTTTTGTTTTTAAAATCATCCTCTCTTTCAGCTCTGTGAGTATATTTATAATTTGTACTTTGAAGTCTTTTTCAGTTAAATCCAATATCTTGTGGCTCTTAGAGGCAGTTCATGTTGCCTGCTCCTCTTTTTTTTTTTTAAACCAGTGTATGGGTCATACTTCTTTACAAGGCTTTTGATATTTCACTAGAAACTGGACATTTTAGGTAATATATTTCATTATAATACATTGTAGAATACTGTAGATAATATATTGTAGAAACTCTGAGCACTGGTTTCCTCTCTTCCTCCATGGGGCTTATAGTTGTCATTATTTGCTTGTTTGTTTTTTAGCAACTGGTTGGAGGAAGGGAACACCCATGGCTTGATTGCACTCATTTGGAGCTTAGCCTCAGCAACAGGTAGCTGGGGACAGGACAACAAACACTGAAGTGCTCTTTCTTCTGGGAAGAAAGACTTCCAACTGTAAGCTGGGGTGATACCTTGTCTTCTTGGTTGCAGCTATCTGGATTGGATTCTCTGCCTCACGGGGCTGGGATGGAGGGAGTCATGAAATACCACAGACTCTAAACTTTCTTACCCAAATTCTGTGGGTTTTTCTTAAATAGATGTTTCTTAATTTTCTTTTTGTCCTTTGGGCCATTTCCAGAGGCCTTAATTAAGAGGGGCTGGCAGAGCTCCTCATGTCATCATGCTGGAAGTTGATCTCCTACAGCATACATTCTTGAGTAATCAAAGTTTACTTGGCACATCACCAATTTCCTTGACAATGCAAGAACTTAGAGCATTTCAACTCATTTAGCTTCTTCCTGACTTGTTTGGTGTTTTTTGTGGGTTTTAATACTTTACCTATTAAAACTCTCGCAAAGACATTATTATTACATTATACAGTTAATATTCATTTAGCTTTATATACGTATTTGCTATTTTAATATTTTTTCTGCATTTCTGTTTATCCATCTGAAATATACTCTATGTCTGAACACTATCATTTTTATTTTAGCTTGGGTGTATTTTTTATTATTTCTTTCCATTTTTGTTTGGCTGAAAATATTTTTATCTCACCTTCATTCTTGAATGATTTTTCTCTGAAGGTAGACTTCTAGGTAGGTAGTTATTTTCTTTCAGTAGTTTGAAGACATCATTCTATTGTCTTCTGGTTTTTATATTCTCTATTGAAAAATCAGTTGTCAGTCTACTTGTTGCTCCTTTGAAGGTAAAACAAGTTGTTTCCTCTAGCTGCTTTGAAGATTTTCTCTAGTTTTTGTCTTCAGCAATTACTTTCATGTGCCCAAGTGTAGATTTATTCTGACCATTATGTTTGGGGTTTGTAGTGCTTCTTGAATATGTAAACAAATGGCTTCCATCAGTTTTGGAATATTTATTTATTTATTTATTTTGTAGGGATACGGTCTCACTAGGTTATATCTGGTCCCAAACTCCTGGCCTCAAGCAATTCTCCTCCCTTAACCTCCTAAAGTGTTGGGATTACAGGTGTGAGCTACTGTGCCTGGCCTGGAATATTTTCATCATTTATGTCTTCTGTTCTATTTTCTTTGTCCTTTTTTTCCTGGTGCTTCAAGCACACATATGTTAGATCTTCTCATTCTATTCTCTTTGTCTCTTATACTCTCTTCTGTTTTCCATTCTTTTGTCCTTCTCTGCTTTACTCTGGTGTTTCCCCCATCCTTCCAGTTTAGTAAATCTCTTCAGTTATGTCTATCCAGAGGTTCCCAGGCTTTCTTGGCTCATAATATTCTTAATATCTCATTCCTCTTCCCTCCCCCACCATGGTGCTCCTAGGTAAAAAGGAATACCTAATAGTTTTCTTAAGTAGCTAGATCCTAACAGTATAATTATTTGTGTCATAACAGAGTAGCCACCTTTTTGGCATTGCACAGCTTCTCAAATTATGGAATCATTGAATATTGCTACCCTCATTTCTTGCTTTACATTGATTTTCATGCAATAATCTCTTTGTATTACAGCGATCTCTGAAAACTTGGCTTTGCAAATATATGATGTTATCAGAAGGAAGGTAGCCATCTAATGTTGAAACTATGAGCTACTTTGAGCTAATAGTTTGTGTTGTGTCCAGCAGACAGCAATATGTTTCCTTTCAATATATAAACTATTTTGCAGCACTCCTGTGATGCACAGGAGCACCTGGGGCACCTTGGCACATGGTTTGAGAACAGCAGGTCTACTCTTTTGTTAAACATACCCATTAAGTACTGAGTTTCAATTATTGTTTGCGTTTTAGTTCTAAAATGTCTATATTACTCTTTTTTCAAATCTTCTCTATCTTATTTAGAGATTGTTTTCAGTTTCCTGCCAAAATTCTCAATGTTTTCTTGAGCATAATAACCATAGTTACTTTAAAGTCTATAAGTGGTCACCCCGATATCTGTGTATCTGCAGATCTGTTTCTATTGGCAGTTGTTTCTGTTGTCATTATCCTGTCTTTTTATGTGCCTGATTGTGATGATAAGGATGATGGTGATATTGATGATGATGGCAGAGATGATGATGTCAATGACATCCTGGACATTGCATTTGAAAAACTATGTGTAGAACAGTTTGAGGCCTAGATGACATTGTCTTCTCCTAGAGAAGATTGACACTGGATCTTGACCGGTGCTTTGTGTCACTAGTAATTTTACTCCACTCTCAGAGACTGGTATGCCTCAGAGCTGTGCTTCAGTCTCTGAGAGCTGCTCCAATTTTGGTTCACATTTATTGTGAGATGCTTTCCTCAGGATCCCCACCCTAGGCTTCAGGAACAGGGATGTTTTCTAAGTCTCCCTAACATTATTGTATCCTGGATCCCATGAAGCTGTCAAAATTCTTCTCAGTCTGTCTTTCAGACACTTCTGATGAAACTGAAAATGCCACCAGGGAGAAGCAGCTGAAGTGAGTATCTTTTTTTCCTTTTTTTTTTTTCTGCAACCTAACCTGGTGGTTCTTCACTATCTCATTAGCTCTCTTATGCTCTTAAAGATTTTAACAGGAACCTGTTGTTCAGTTTTTCTGTCCTTAACAGAGGAGTTAGCTCATCTTGCCTACTACCATCAGAAGCAAAAGTTTGGGATGATATCATTTCAACCTGCAGAAATGTATTCATTCCGTGGTTGTGGGGGGACAGGGTAAACCAAACTGTGCTTTTATTTAGGATTATACATTACTTTAGAAATAAGTTCTTTTATTCAGAAAGGGATGATCCTAGGTAATCCTGAATGGGAGGATCTTGCAGTGAAGGGCTGGGTTGAGAAAGGGGGGGCAGTAAATATCTTTTAGTATTAGGATATCTTTTTATATTAGGAGGATTCTTTTTGTTTCACCCCAGCAATGTGAGAGATAGAATGGATGCCCTAAAGAAGAGGATGCAGCAGAAATTAGGAAGAGATGAAGAAGAGCAACATTCCTTAAGAAATGCCCTGTGGTTGGGAATGGCCATTTCATGTTAGAAACAAACGTGATAATATTCAATTCCGGGCAGTCTTCTGCTCAGTGCGATAACTACCTTTTTTTTGAGATGGAGTTTTGCTCTTGTTGCCCAGGCTGGAGTGCAATGGCACAATCTCAGCTCACTGCAACCTTTGCCTCCCAGGTTCAAGTGATTCTCCTGCCTCAGCCTCCTGAGTAGCTGGGATTACAGGCATGTGCCAACACACCTGGCTAATTTTGTGTTTTTAGTAGAGATGGGGTTTCTCCCTGTTGGTCAGGCTGGTCTCAAACTCCTGATCTCAGGTGATCCACTTGCCTTGGCCTCCCAAAGTGCTGGGATTGCAGGCATGAGCCACTGCGCCTGGCCTCCCTTTTTTAACTCACCCTCCAAAACCTTTACTAAAATCTATTTTACCCAATGCCTTTGTTTTTGTGGTGTCTTGGGGGAGAAAGGTAGGTTCTCCCATGTGGTAAGAAGGAGCAGGGATTGGACAGAAGCACATGGCCTGAGGTAATGGACAAGATACTGGATGGGAGAACACCAGGAGAATGCCAATACCTTCCCTGCCTGTCCCTGGGATTTGGGGGCATCTACTGGACTCCCCAGTCATATAAGTTTCAAACAGTTCTAAAGCTGTGGCCACACTCCCAGAGGTTCCCAGATTTAATTGGTCTTAGGGAAGACACAGCCCTGGGTTTTTTTTTTTTTATAAAAGCTCCTCAGGGGGTTTTAACATGTACCTGGGATTGAGACTCACTGTCCTAGATGTAGCCTCTCCATCAGATGTGGAGGGCCTCTTCTTTCTCAGCCCCACAGGGCACTTGAGCACATTCAGATCTATTTGTGAGATGTGATGAAACACCAAATTATTACTGTCAGTGGCTCAGGCACAATATCTTAATGAAAAAAGCTGATTGATGAGGACAAGAGGCAAAGACAGAAGTCACAAGTGAATTTTTGAGTTTGTCTTCCTCGTTTCTGAATAGTTCAGAGCTGGGTTTTGCACTGTGTGAAGCCTGAACCTTCCAAAGCTGGCCTCAGCAATGTCTCCCTTCCTGCATGCTCCTCTGCAATGTGACCCTGACACTCCTCCATCAAGAGGTGGGGCCCAACTTCCCTCCTCTTGAAGCTAGGTTCATCTGTGACTTCTTCAACCCATAAACTTTGGCAAAAGTGATATGCTGTGACTTCTGGGGTTTGGTTGTGAGTGACCAGGCAGCTGCTGCCTTGTTCAGATAACACTTGTGCTGAGGTCGCTGAGCCACTGTGGAAGACATCCAAGCTCCATAAAGACAGGTCAAGTGCACATGCTCCAGTCAACAGCCCAGCTGAGCCCTCAGCATACAGCCAACACCAACTGCAAGCTGAGGGTGAAACAACTTGGATGTCCATTTGGATGTCAAGCTGGACTTCAGATGCCTGTGGTTGCAGCTCTGTCTGCAACTACATGGAAGACCCCATGTGAACCACCTAGTAGAGCCCTTCCTAGAATTGTTGGCCCTCAGACTCTACATGCATATCAAAATGAATGTTGTTTGAAGCCATAAGTTTTGTTGTGATTTGTTATGCAGCAACAGTAACTGCAACATCACAGGATCCTTGGGGTGTCATTTTTCTGGCCAGAAACCTCTGTGGCTGGTGGTGCCTTTGCCCAAGTTTTGCTCAGGCTCACTGGGCTCATTCTGCCCACTCAGCCTGATAGGCTGTACTTGGCTTGTGCTACCAGCCTGGATCCCATGCCTGCCAAAGGTGAGCCAGGCATGGGGTGGTGAGGGATGTGTGAGTGAGCAAGCATGGGGTCCGGCCACTGTGCACAGCCAGGCATGCTGGCTGTGGTGGGGCAGGCGGCTCCAGATGCTGGTACAGGTACTGCTTCCCTGTGAGGCTGCAGCTGGACCAGGCTTCTGGTCCATAGAAAAGAAGCTTCTATGGCTGGC
This sequence comes from Pan troglodytes, assembly GCF_028858775.2. Lineage (NCBI taxonomy): Eukaryota > Metazoa > Chordata > Mammalia > Primates > Hominidae > Pan > Pan troglodytes. The sequence goes on along the minus strand of NC_086015.1, from coordinate 130,730,168 downwards.
ATCAGGGAATGCAGTGGTGCCTGAAAGCTTGGAGATACCAGGAAACACAGAGCCCCAAAGAGGGTGTCATAGCCCTGGCTTGGGGATCTCCTAGGTCTGGGGTCCCCAAAGGGCTACAGCTCTTTTTGCCTTCTCTCTTTTCTCCTTCTCATTGCCTGAAACCTGGTGAGCAATGGGCATATTTCAGCCCTGTTTGTATTACAGTTCTTTCTGCCCCACCATTTGGTGGGTCCCAAGTCCTTGTCCTGCATCCAGGAACAATGAGGTACTCAGACAAGTGGAGGGTGAGCATGGTGAAGAGGAGCTTTATTGAGTGACAGAACAGCTCAGAGGAGACCAGCTGTTGGTAGATGCTCTTTGCAGGCAGGTTGTCCTGTCATCTACCCAAGTCTGGCTGAGTCCAGGGTTTTTACGGACTTTAGAGGGGAGGAAGTGCATGCTGACTGGTCCATGGGCAGCCATGGTCGGTGGGGGCGGAGGGGGGTCAGAAAAAACACTGTAAGTTCTCACTTTGGTCCACGGAGCTGACAGCCTGGCCCCACACTTCAGGCAGTCCCTGACTTGAAGGTGGGGCTTCACTGGGAACCAGTCCCTTTCTGCTCAGGAGCCTATCTGCCTCCTGCCACCATTAACCTGCCATCCACAGTGCCCATGATGCCCAGGCTGTTTGTGCTGAGGGGTGACTGCAGGCCTGTGCTGAGCCACCCTTAGCCCTGCCTCAGCCTCCCTGCCATGCTTATCAGTGCCCAAAGTCTGAAGGCGGCCGAGGTGTGAGGGGGCTGGTGTGTCAGCACTGTCTTAAGTATGTGCACACCTGGCTAGGTCATGACAGTGCTGGGGTCAGCCACAACTTTGCTTTGAAATTGGAGTGGGTGCCAGGAGAGGCAGAGGCCAAGCAGCAGGAACAGGTACTTTTGAAGCTGCAGGGGAAGGGAGACTACTTTCTGGGATCCCAAGAGTGCAGAGATGCCTAGGTCCACAGTCGTGCCTGGATGGCTGCAGCTGCACCCAGGAGGGTGGGGCTCCTGCCTCTCCAACTTGGAAGCAGGCAGGGCTTCCATCTGTTCCTGGCTCCTGCTGGCTCCATGGAGCATGCAGTCCAGTCACACCTTCTCCACTGCAGCTGGCATCATGGCAGCAGGTGTCCCAGATGGGCTGCCACCACCACCAGTAACACACTGTAAATTGTTATTCTATTCCACAAATATTACTGGGTGGCTCTTGTATTCCAAGATTTGTGTTGGGTGCTGTGGACACTCAATGAAAAGACTTGGCCCCTGCCTTCAAGTTGCTTATAGTCTAGGTGGGGAGATAGGCATAGAGGAGGATGATGCACTGTCTTAAGTGCTGTTTTTGTGGTAGACATTGTTACTTGTCTCCAGTATCTGTTCTCACATTCCTGCTTAATAACAGAAATCCTGAGAGTTGACTGGGCACAGGTCTCTCAGAATAAAAAGATGTTTCCTGGCTTCCTTTGCAGTTAAGTGTGGCCATACAAGCAGGTTCTGATCAATGAGATGGATGCTGATGTGGTGTGTGCAGCTGCTGGGAAGTGCTCTCAAAGGAAAAAGATGTGCTCTTCCTTCTCTTTCTTCCTTCCAGGTGGCCAGAATGTGAGTGAAGCTTGCACCATGAGGTGAATGCAACATCCAAAGAATACAACATTAGAGAGAAAGAGGCTGGGTCCTTGATATTGTTTGGATGTGTGTCCCCTCCAAATCTCATGTTGAAATGTGATTCTCAATGTTGGAAGTGGGGCCTGTTGGGAGGTCTTGGATCATGGGGGCAGATCTCTCATGAATGGCTTAGCACCATCTCTTTGGTGATAAGTGTGTTCTCACTCTATTAGTTCACATGAGAGCTGATTGTTTAAAAGAACCTGGCATCTCTCTTGCTCCTTCTCTTACTGTGTGACACACCTGTTTCCCCTTCACCTCTGCCATGATTATAAGCTTCCTGAGGTCTTATCAGAAGCCAAGCAGATGCTGGTGCCAGGCTTTTACAGCCTGTAGAATTGTGAGCCAAATAAATCTATTTTCTTTATACATTACCCAGTCTCAGATATTTCTTTATAGCAACTCAAAACAGACTAACACAGAAAATTGGTACCAAGGAGTGAAGCATTGGTATAAAAATACTTGAAAATGTGGAAGCAGCTTTGAAACCGGCAGACGTAGGAAGAGTTTGGAGGGCTCAGATGAAAACAGGAAGTTGAAACATTGGAATTTCTTAGAGACTGGTTAAATAGCTGTGACCAAAATGCTGATAGAAATATGAACAGTGAAGACCAGGCTGACAAGGTCTCAGACGGAAATGAGAAAGTTATTGGGAACTGGAGCAAAGGTCACTCTTGTTACTCCCTAGCAAAGAACTTGGCTGCATTGTGTCCACGTCCTAGGGGTTTGTGGAAGGTTGAACTTAAGAGTGATGACCTAGGGTATCTGGCAGAATAAATTTCTAAACATCAAGGCATTCAAGATGTGGTGTGGCTACTTCTAACTATATGATCAGATGTGGGAGCAAAGGAATGACTCAAGATAGGAACTTACCATTACAGGGGAAGCAAAGCATAAAAAATTGAAAGATTGGTAGCCCGGCCATATAGTAGAGAAGGAAAGCACATTTTTAAGGAGAGGAATTGAAGTGGGCTGAAGAGCAACCACTTGCTAGAGAGATTTGCATGACTAAAAGGGAGCCAAGTGCTAATATTCAAGACAATGGGAAAAAGGCCTTTAAGGCATTTTGGAGATTTTTGAGGCAGCCTCGCCCATTACAGGCCCAGAGGCCTAGGAGGAAAGAGTAGTTTCAAGTGCCAGATCCAGGGCCCTACTGCTTCACACAGCCTGGGTTCACTGCACCCCATATCCTAGCTGCTGCAGCTCAAGTCATGGTTCAAAGGGCTCCAAGTACAGCTTGGGCCACTGCTTCAGAGGGTGCAAGCCATAGCCTTGGTGACTTCCACATGGTGTGTTAAGTCTGCAGGCTTTCAGAATGCAACAGTGAAGAATGCTTGGCAGCTTCCACCTAGATTTCAGAGGATGTGTCAGAAAGCCTGGGTGCCCAAACAGAAGCCTACTGCAGGGAGCCCCTGTATGGGAGTACCCCTATATGGGAGCCCCTGCAGACAGCCCCTACATGGCAAGTACCAAGGGGGTAATGTGGGGTTGGAGCCCCTGCACAGAGTCCCCACTGGGGACTATCTAGTGGAGCTGTGGGAAGGAGGCTACCACCCTCCAGCTTGAAAATGCTAGAACCACTGGCAGCTTGCACCCTGAGTATGGAAAAGCCACAGATACTCAACTCCAACTCAAGAGAGAAGCCATGGGAGCTGTACTCTACAAAGCCACAGGGGTGGAGCAGTCCAAGGCCTTGAGAGCCTATCCCTTGCACCACTGTGCCCAGGATGCAGGATATGGAGTCAGGATTATTTTGGAGCTTTAAGGTTGAATGTCTCCTCTTCTGGGTTTCAGGTTTGCATGGGACCTGTTGCTGCTTTCTTTTGGCTGATTTCTCCCTTTTGGAATGGAAATATTTACCCAATGCCTGTACCACCATTGTATCTTGGAAGTAAATAACTTGGTTTTGATTTTATAGGTTCATAGGTATAAGGAACTTGCCTTGAATCTCAAATGAGACTTTGGACTTTTGAGTTGATGCTGGAATGAGTTAAGACTTTTGGGAATTATTGAGAATGGATGATTGTATTTTGCAGTGTGAGAAGGACTTGAGATTTGGGGGGGCCACAGCCAAAATAATATGGTTTGGATGTGTGTCCCTCCAAATCTCATGTTGAAATATGATCCTTAATGTTGGAGATGGGGCTTAGAGAGAGGTGTTGGGTAATGGGGGCAGATCCCTCATGAATGGCTTAGTGCCATCTCCTTGGTGGTGAGTTCTCACTCTGCTAGTTCATGTGAGAGCTTGTTGTTTAAAAGATCTTGGCATCTCTTTTGCTCCCTCTCTTGCCATGTGACAACACCGCTCCATGTCACCTCTGCCAGGATTCTAAGTTCCCTGAGGCCTTACCAGAAACTGAGCAGATGCTGGTGCCATGCTTGTATAGCCTGCAGAACTGTGAGCCAAATAAACCTCTTTTCTTTATAAATTACCCAGTCTCAGGTATTCCTTTGTAGCAATGCAAAATGGACTAACACAGTCCTGATGTCATACCAGCCTGGGACCATCTACTCAGAGAAGAATTAATTCCATCTTGTTCAAGCCATGTAATTTGGGGTTTCAATTTATCTACAATCAAACCCCAATAATACTAGCTCTTTTTGTCTTTGCCTCTCCTGAACACCAGCTTCAGTGCCTCCTCATGCAGGTTCTACTGTCTCCCATTGTTCGTGACTCCCACTATTAAAGATGGTTGAATGGCTCCCCCAGCTACAGTGCGAAAACCCTTGGAAGGACTCTGATTGGTCCAACATGGGTCAGTTGGCCATAGGTCAATCAACTGTGGCCAGGGAGGCAGGCCAAGAAGCACAGAAGGAAAAGTTGGGGCCACCCAGGTAGCGTGGGCCACTCCCAGGGCAGTTCTACCGCAAGGTTGCTGCATGGGCTAGGTCCCCTGCCCACTCCCGTGTGGCAGCAAGTGATGCTCAGCTAGTCATGTGTCTCTGTGGGCCAGATCTCTGAGGGGACATGAAGGCTACATGCCAGTTTGTGCCCTGGAACCAGTCTTCAGCCCCTTCCACTGCTGGAATCTTCCAGCCTGGGAGGCAGAGCAGAACAGTGAACAGTATGGATTCCAGATCAACTCTCAGCCTTCTCACATTTCTGCTGTGTAAACTGAGCAGGTCATTTCACCTCTCAGATCCTTGGCTTCCTCTTCTGTGAAGTGGGGATTGTAACAGGTCCCACCTCTCAGTTTCCTGTGGGGATGAGATTCGCCGAGCATCACAGCACAGAGTGCTCTGTCTGGCCCTTGGAGGCTGCCTAGTAAATGTTGGCTCCCCTGTTTGACCAGGCTCAGAGGGGAAGTGACAGGCCCAGGTCCCACTGGGGTCTGTGTGCATGGACTCCTCTCCCTTCTAGAACTCAGTCTCCTTGCAGCTCACAGCGCTCTCAAGTCTTCACGCTTTTCATTCAGCAGGGAAGTGGGATCCCCTCGCTAGTTTGGGCCTAGGACCACCCACCCAGACCCAACTATCCCTAATGCTCTGATAAGCCCAGTTCCTTCCCTCCCACCCTTGCCTGGAGTCAGTGCTGCATTTTGCTTTTGCATTTTTTATTGTGGTAAAAAGATACATAACATAAAATTGGCGTTCTTAACCAGTTTTACATGTACAGTTCAGTAGCATTAAGTATATTCCCATTGTTGTGCTACCATTACCACCATCCATCCACGGAACTTTTTTTTCTTTGAGACAGAGTCTTGTTCTGTCACGCAGGCTGGAGTGCAGTGGCGCAATCTCGGCTCACTGCAACCTCTGCCTCTTGGGTTCAAGCAATTCTCCTGCCTCAGCCTTCCAAGTAGCTAGGATTACAGGCACCTGCCACCATGCCTGGCTAATTTTTTGTATTTTTAGTAGAGATGGGTTTTTGCCAAGTTGGCCAGACTGGTCTCGAACTCCTGACCAAAAAGTGATCCACCCGCCTCAGCCTCCCAAAGTGTTGGGATTACAGGTCTGAGCCACTGCACCCAGCCAGAATTCTTTCATCTTCCCAAACTGAACCTCTGTCCCCATCAAACACTAACTCCCTATCCCCCACCCCCAGCCCCTGGCGACTCCCATTCTACTCTGTCTCTAGGATTGTGACTGCTCTAGGGACCTCATGTGCTGGAAGGACAGTATGTGTTCTTCTGTGACTGGCTAGTTTCATCTAGACTGGTGTCTGTGGTATTCATCCATGTTGCAGCATAGGTCAAAATTTCCTTCCTTATTAAGGCTGAATCATATTCTACTGTATATATGTGTATGTAGACACACACACATGCACACACGCACAGGCTCATCACATTTTGTTTATCCATGTATCTGTCAGTGGACATCAGAGTTGTTTTAGTTTTATGATTAAATTTTTTCTTTTTCTTTTTAGAGACAGGGTCTTGCTCTGTTGCCCAGGCTGGAGTGCAATGGTGCAATCCTAGCTCACTGTAGCCTTGACCTCCTGGGCTCAAGCCATCATCCTGCCTCAGCCTCCTGAGTAGCTGGGACCACAGGTGTGTGCCACTGCACCAGCTAAGTTTTTAAAGAGTGGTTTTAATGCCCCTTTGCTGAGTAGGCTAGGAGGGGCCCTGGGGAGGGGCTGAGGCTCCCTTGAGGATCTCCTCTGATTTGCTTAAATGCCTTCTAACCAAACACCCCAGCAGGCATAGACTCTCAGTTAAGGAGGTTTTAGGGCTGGCTGTCAGGAGCTGGATGGGCTGGGGAAAGATGGGGGTCCATGAGAGGAAGGCAAGGGGGGTGGGCATGGTGGGAGTAGGGCTAGAATTCCAAAGCTGCAGGAGATGAGGCATCCAGGCTCAGGGGTGTGTCCTCCCACGGGGCAGGCGCCTTCGGGCTGGCTCTCCAGCTCCACAGGGGAGGGACATTCACAGGTCCTGGAGAGAGGTGGGAGGAACCCCAGCTTCTCATCCCAGTTTTGTTCTGGCTGGGAAACCTCCGACCTCTTCCAGAAGAATCTGCCCCTGCCTTCTGCCCCCCTGAGCAGTGCTCTGAAACTCAAATATGGCCCTGTTGCTCCTCCCATGAGCTAGGGCCAGGGCTACAGAGAAGCAGAGGAGGCAGTGGTCCCAGTTGTGAGCAGGCAGGCACAGTCCACCATGCAGGAAGCACAGTGTGTGGATGTCAGGTGTGGGTGGTGGAGGGAGATGGCCTGGGCTCCAGTCTTAACTCTGACTTACAGCTGTGGGATCACAGGCAAGTCATGTATTATCTCTGGGCCTTGGTTTCCCCATCTGTAAACTGGGGATACAAATAGCTGCTCCTTCTGGGTGGTGGTGTGAGGATGTCAGTCTGCTCAGGCTGCCATAGACTGGGTGGCTTCAAAAACAGACACTTACTTTCTCATAGTTCTGGAGACTGGGAGTCCAAGATCATGGTGCTGGCAGGTGCAGGTTCTGCTGAGGGCTGTCTTCCTGGCTGCAGACAGCTGCCTTCTTGCTGTGTCTCCACGTGATCTCTTATCTGTGCATGTTTGGACAGCAAGAGAGTGAGTTTTCTGGTGTTTCTTCTTCTCATTCTTTTTTGGTTTAGAGACAAGCTCTTGCTCTGTTGCCTAGGCTGGAGTGCAGTGGCACCATCATAGCTCACTGCAACCTTGAGCTCCTGGGCTCAAGGGATCCTCCCACCTCAGCTTCCTGAGTAGCTGGGACCACAGGTGCATACCACCATGGTGCCTCTTCTTATGAGAACAGGAATCCTATGGGATCAGGGGCCCACCCCATGCCCTCATTTCACCTTCATTACCTCCTGATAGGCCCAGTCTCCAAATGCAGTCACAGTGGGGGCAAGGGCTTCAACATATGACATCTGAAGGGGACACAGTTCAGTCCACAGCCGGGATGAATGTGGCTGTCCCTGTAGAGTTCAAAAACCCAGGGATTTTGCTATTCCAGTTGTCATCTCCTGATTCTTGCTCCTGCCGTTTCCTCTGTCCTCCGGAGCATACTTCCTCACCTACTCCAGGAAGCCTTCCCTACTAGACCGGGTGAGGTTCCTCCTGCCCTGGGCTTCCACTGGCCTGTGGGGCCTCTTGCTGCCCCTTTCTCTATGACAGCAACAGTCTGTGACTGTGACTTTCAATAATGGGCTTATCTAATGTCCACTCACCAGTGTGTTCCTGTGGGATTGGGGATTTGTCATTTCCCTGTCTTCAGTGTGCAGCCCAGACCCCAGGATGCCCCAGGGGCTCAGTTGTCAGCTAGGGGACTGGCGGCTGTAGGCCTCAGTTTCCCATACCCAGTCACTCTCTTGCACCATTCAGGTCTCAGCTCAAAGGCCACCATGTCCGAAAGGCCTTCCCTGACCACCCGGATGGGGCTCTCCTCCCCGTCACTCTGGAGCCCTTGCCCAGATTTATTTTTCACTTAGCACTTACCACGGCCTGAATCACCCTAGTTATTTATTTGTGTCTACTTCTACTTACTTATCACCTGGAGCGTAAGCCCACTGAGGACAGGGACCTTGTCTGATATCTCTGGCACAGTGCATGTGACACATAATTGCTGACAACAGCAGAGCGGGCAGTTGAGGACTCTTGAGGCCAGAGCAGGGAGGCAGCATGCCTTGGGTCTCCTGCACAATTGCCTTTCTTGCAACACCCCCGTGCCCTCACTTGAGTAGGTGAACAGCATTTGCCGAGCACTTTTCTTATCCCTAACCTCATTTGATTTCTGAAATACACCATTTCACAGATGAGAACACTGAGCCTCAGATGGCTGAAGCAGCCTGCCCAGGGCTTGGTGGCAAATCAAGGGCTGAGTCAGGGCTTGGGCAAGTCTGGCTGCTGCATTCCTTCCTTTTCCTCTGCCCCTCTTCTCTTTTGAGGGTCATCCCCCACAGCGCCCCATCACAGGGTCCTCAGAATGGTGTCTTTCCCATTTGGATCAGTTATTCATCTCCTCTCTGCCTGGGCTCTTGTTTTCCAGCTCTTGGGGGACTCACTTGTGCCCTGAGTGCCATGCCCTCTGACCAGGATGCACCCCCCACTCCTGTCTACATGGGGACTTCTCCCTGTCCATTGGGACCCAGCTCTCCTGCTCTTTTAGCTTCGTCTGAATCCTCTCTCCTCTGAGGCCTGGGGCTGAGTATAATCTCCAGCACACAGTGTGTCCAGGGCCTGATTGGTCAAAATCATTATGTTCCAAGAGCCAGAAACCTACAACGGACAGATCAGGCAATGAGGAGAATGTGTGGGTGCGTTCAGCCCAACCAGGAAGGCCAGGGGTCAGCTGCCAAAAGATACCTGGGCCTGGATGCTTCCTTACTCTTCCCGTTGGATTCCCACGTGTCTCTGCATGTTGGCTACATTCTCTCAGGCTAGCTTCTTCTGTGGCCCTGGAATGGTGGCACCTGCAGCTCCCTGGTTTACATTTTCTGTTTGTATACTCAAACATCTTGGAGAGTGGCTCTGAGTGGCCAGTTTGGGGCAGACCAATCACTGTGGCCAGGGAAATGGAAGCATTTGAAGCAAAATCACAGACTTACTGGCATTACAGCTCAGACGCACAAACCTTCTTTCTCCAAAACAGATCCGATTTCCCCACATGTGCCTACTCTGCTGTGTGTGTGTGTGTATACTTATGTGTGTGTGTGTACTCATGTGTGTTTGTGTGAGTGTGTACTTGTGTGTTTATACTCATGTGTGTATACTTGTGTGTGTGTACTCATGTGTGTTTGTGTACTTGTGTGTGTGTACTCCTGTGTATGTACTCGTGTGTGTGTGTTTGTACTCATGTGTATGTGTGTGTGTATGTCTGACTATATTGGGTACATGCTCAGTCTTTCAATTTCCCCCTTTCATTCCCTTCCTTGAAGTCCCTGTGATTGTGGAAGTCAATCCTGTGTGCTCTCTGGTGGCAAGGGAGGGGAAGTGTGAGGGGAGGTGTGAGGGGAGGGTGGGGGGGGCTGGGTGCCAAAAAGGAGACAGCTACGCAGAGGTGAAGGAGTGGCGTGGCACAGCAGTCAGGCAGAAGGTGCAAGGGTCCTGGGGGAAAGAGTGTTTGTGGCACGTTCGAGAAATACCACAGAAATCTGTGTGGAGGAGGTCAATGGAGGGGTTTGGTTCAGGTCACATAGGATCCTCTTGGCCGTTGAATTACATGTGAGATGGGGAGACTTGATGGGGGCTGAGCAGAGACACCGTCTGACAGGCATGTAGAAGACTCGCTCTGGCTGTTGGTAGGAAGGTCAGGAATGGTGGCAGGGAGACCAGAGGGGTGGCTGCTGCAATTGTCCAGGCCAGAGAAGCAGTGGCTGCAGTCAGGGTTGCAGCAGGAGGGTGGGGAGAATTCTGGATGGAGTCTGCACGGATCTGGAAGTGGAGCCAACAAGATTTGTGTATGGGTTAGGGGTGTGTGTGTGTGTGTTTGTGAGAGAGAAAGGGAGAGAGAGAGAGACTGATCTCAGCGGCTGGAAGAATGGAGCTAGTATACAATGAAATGGGGACGTCTCAGAGGTGCTGATGTTGGGAGAAGGTCAGCGGTTGAGTGTCTCCACATTGCTTGAGATACCATCTAAATCAGTAGTTATGGTAATGCAGAGAAGAGGTAGTGAGCCTCCCTCCTTTGGAAGCGATCAAGGTAAGGCTGGTGGCTGTGGTCATCCCTTGCACAAGGGGCTCCCAGGCAGGTCTGGAGACAGGATACTGAGAGGTTCAGCTTTTTATCGTTCCATGTGGGGTCTGCAGACTGCAACTGCTGGTGTAGCCCCCACTGTGCCCGGCCTCGTCTCCGCACTGATGCTATTGCCTGTGGCAGGAGCCAGCCCTTCGCCATGGCTTCCCTGCCCCTCAGTCCACTGGCCTGTGAGCTGCAGCCAGTCCTGGCTCAGGAGAGGCCTTAATGTCCCCTGCACACTCACCTCTCTGAGGTGCTTCAGTGGAGGCTCTGAGGTCCCTGGGGCCTGGAATGGGCAGGACGGGCACAGGGTCCTGGCTCCTGAAGCCTGTGATTAAATGATTATTTTGCAGCTAGACACTGATGCCGCCCACACCTCAGAGCTGCACACGTGACCACATTGGCCAATCAGAGTAAACCCCAGGATTTTTGCTGAAACCACCGGGAAGAGTCCTCTTTTCCCATGGGGTCACGAAGCTAAGGAAGGGAGCTTGGAGCTGCTGGAAGTTGTCTTCGCCACCTCCCCAGGGGAAAGGTTTTTATGAGGTGGTGCCAGCTTAGAGGAAATCAGAGCAGACACACAGAGAGGCTGAGCCCTGAGGACATCCCAAGCCCAGGGTCCAGCTCCGTCAGATCTGCTGCAGATTTTCAGTTTTTGAGACCACTCATCATCTTTAAGGCTCAGACCAGTTTGAGTGGGAATCTGTTGTTTGCAATGGAAATAATTCAGAACGATGCACAAAGAAAACCCTGCACCACGCTTGATGGGTGAACTAGGGCCTTCGTGGTCACTGACGTCCCCTCCTGCAGCTCCGCCACTGCTGTGGGTGCCCTGGCCATGCATGTGAACTTGGCCTCTTGCCTGGTCCCCACCCCTCTATCGGCCCCAGTCTTTCCTGGGCCCAGGGCTCCCTTATTTCAGTAGCTGCTGCCCCTTCCTGGTCAGAGTTGCTCAGTTTTTTTTCTCTGATGTCTGCGGCTGCTCTCTGGGCCCTGACCACCTTCCACGTTCTTTCCCAACTCTGGCAGATGCTTCAGTTGCCCACCAGGAGCCAATTCATGTTCCCTTGCAGGGAAATGGACAAGGGACCTGCTGCTGGCTAATACGAGGAAAGGCCGTCTCGCCTGGGGGCTTTGGGGAAAAGTTTGCTTTCAGATGGAGAAAGAGATGGAGCCTCTCAAGGAGAAAGCATTTCCCTCTGGTGCTTCCCTTCTTTGTGCCTGCAGCTTCAAGGACCACAGAAGGACAAGTGCAGGAGTAAGAGGCTGGCATGCTGACAGTGGCCAAGGGCATTGGAGGGAAGGACCTGTCATCACTGGGCCAAGGAAGGAACTCCAGACTGCCTACTTCCAGAGGGCCTGCTGAGTAAGCCACACACATCCTTGTGGTTTAAACAACTGTTCACCCAGCATCTTGTCATTTATAGCCAAAAGCAATCCTACCTAATACACTAGCCAAACACCCACGGGCTCACCCAAACCTTCAGCAAACACTAAATCAATGTTTGCTGAGTATTCCCTGCATCTGGACACTTTATCACGTTTAATTTAACCCACCTAACAACTTGAAGATCCAAATTATTATCCCTATGTTAAAGATAAGGAACGTGGGTGTGATAGAGCAGCCCTAGTGGCTGCAGAAAAAAGACAACCCCAAATCTCAGTGGTGTCACACAATAGATGATGCTATTTCTCACTCATGTAAAGTTTCATTGTGACTAAGATAGGGGCTCCATGCAGTCATTCAGAGACCCAGGATGATGGAGGTTTTGCCACCGTCAACATGGGGCTTGTAAGTCACTCTAGGCGTTAACATCTGACTGGCAGATATGGGAAGAAAATGTGTGGAGGATCACACCAGAGCCTTCATGATCCAGATCCGAGTGTGTAAGCATCATTTTCACCACATTCATTGGCTGGACAGAACTCAGCCACATGGCCACACCCCAGGGCAAGGAGGGCTGGGAATGATGCCCAGGCATTCCTCCTGGCCCCAGAGGAAAGGGCAGTGAGTTGCTGAACAATTAGCTAATCTCTGCCACCAGGGCTCAGGGGGCTGATGAACTGACCCACAAGACTCTCAGATGGGCAAAGTGGAACTCTGTGCCTGCTTTGTTTTCTCAGGTGTCCAGAAGTCCAGGGCCGTGCTCAGAATAGCGTCAGAGCTTGGCTGAGCCAGGCACAAGCCAGAACTGGTCCTTAGCAGGGGCATAAGTCCCCCTGGCATCCTCTCTGTGACTGGGCCATACTCCTTCTCTTGCTTTCATCCCTGTGTTCTAGGGGCTCGACTTACATAGCAGGGGTGGTGCAGAGCAGACTGGAGAAGACAGGACCCTGGACCAGCTCTGCATCCTAACTGTGGGGCCTTGGGCAGGTCACTTGATCTCTCTGTGCTTCAGCTTCCTCGTCTGTGGAGGGCACTAACACTACTTCTCTCACAGGGTTGCTGGGCCCTGGGCGAGTGATGTACAGAAAGCATTCAGTGCCATGCAGGGCAGCGGCACCGGGTGTTAGCTGGGTTTCGCTCCCACGGAGTCCTCCTGGCTCCTCATTGTCCTGTGTTACAGATGAGGAAACGGAGGCTCAGAGGGAAAGTCGGGTGCCTGCCCCTCCTGCCACTCCACCTTTCTTCTCCATGAGAGTTTCTGATAGGGAGCGGTTTGGGGGTCACAGGGACCACACCTTGCGGGCTGCGTGCTGTGGGCTGTGGCAAGGTCCCCCCAGCAACCTCGGTTCCTGACTTCCCCACAATGCCTGGCCTCCTCCCTCCCCCAGCGCACTCACACCGCAGGCCTGACGTGCTGGAGTCTGTCACTGGCGTGCAAAACCCACAGAGCTTTCTCATTTCTGCTCTGGTGGAACAAAAGCCCCTGCAGCTGAGCTTAGTCAGTGGAGGCCTCAGGATGTTTCCGTGTGGAGAGATAAGGCCCAGTGGAGTGCTAAAGCTGAGCCCTGAAGCGTAGGCCTGTTAGGGACCCAGCAGAGCCTGAGCCTCTGGGGTGCAGTTTCCTAAATCCCAGCTCCTGAGTGTTTACCTTCTTCACGCAGGTTCCCAGCAATCCATGCACCTTTTCCTGGGCCCCTCTTCCTCCCTCCCTCCTCTTGACTCAGTGAGTTTTTACTGAGCACCTACTGTGTGTCAGGCATTGTTCAAGGTCTGGGGGCACAGCAGTGAATAAGGCAGACACAATCCCTGCCCTCAGGAGCTGGCATGCCAGGGCCGAGGCAGACGCAGGTGGATGCAGGGTGTGCGAGAAGACACCAAGAGCTAAGGAGAAAAATGGAGCTGGGGAGGGACAGGCACCATGGGGTGGGGGCAGGAAGAGCTGCAGTCTAAAATAAGGTGCTGAGGAAGGTAGGAAGGTGAGGAGTCGAGTCTTGGGGCAATCTAGGGGAAAGGTGTTTCAGGCATTTCAGGCCAAGGGAACAGCTGATGCAAAGGCCTGGGCCTGCCATGCCTGTTGAGGAACAGCGAGGAGACCAGTGTGTCAGAAGCACAGGGAGCAGGGCTGGGGTGGGGCCAGGAGGGCTGAGAGGTCACAGGTGGGGCTGGACAGGCCAGGCAGGGCTGAGTGCACTGAGCGTGCTGGGAAGGACAGGAGACACAGGATGGGAAACGGCTTAGCAGTGAACGGAACACATGAATGCCTGGCCCATAGAGTTCACAGTCTAGAGGGGAAGAGAGAGAAGAAATGAAATAAAAAGAACATGACACAGCATGGAAAAAGGTGATAAAGCAGGGAATGGGAGTCGGGAGTGCCCAGGGGGAGGGGGCTTCCCGGGGGAGTAGGTGGTGGGGCAGGGCCTCGCTGAGCAGAGACACCAGAGCCGAAGAGTGCTCTGTGGATACTTAGGGAAGAACATTCCAGACAAAGGGAGCTGCAGGGCCAGGGCCCTGGGTGGGAGCCTGCCATTATTGCTGCTGTCTCTTGTGGTCTCGTTATTCATAAAGCAGGGATCTCTTGATAAAATGGATGCAAAAGTCTTGAAAACTAACAAATGTTGCAAATGTTTGTGAGTCACCCTTGTTGGACATGGCCTCAGCAAGCTATTGCCACAACAATGCTGTTTAACAAAACACCATGAGACTCAGTGGCCTACAACAATCTCGTTTATTCTTCTCTCACATTTGCCCAGTCAGCAGGCGTTCAGGGGCCGAGACTGGGCTCGGTGGGGCTGGACCCCAACACTTGAGCTGGGGGCCGCACCCCCAGCTTTCTGTCTTTGATCTTCCTTAGAGCAGTGGCTTTGGAGGCATGTTCTTCTCATGCATAAGGGCAGAGTCAGCCAGACATGCATATTTAAGGCTTCTGCTCACATTCATGTCTGCTGATACACCTTTGGCCAAAGCAAGACAAACCTAGCCTTGAGTGGGTAGAAAATGTGCTCTGCCTCCAGGCGATACAAAGAGGGGTGAAGGACAGGGGCACTAAAGCTGAGGTCTGCCAAGCTTTTCCGTAAAGGGACAGATAGCAATTTTGGCAGTGCAGGCCATATGGTTGCTGTCTCGGTGATTCAGCCCTGCTGTGGTAGTGGTAGTGTGGAAGCAACTGTAGACATCATGTGAGCAAACAGGTGTGGCTGGGTGCCAAGAACAGTTTATTTACGGACATCAAAATTTGGATTCAATATAATTGTCTTGGGCCACAAAATACCATTCTTTTTTTGATTTTTTTTTTTTTTTGAGATGGAGTCTCACTCTGTCACCCAGGCTGGAGTGCAGTGGTGTGATCTCAGCTCACTGCAACCTCCGCCTCCTGGGTTAAAGCGAGTCTCCTGCCTCAGCCTCCCGAGGAGCTGGGACTACAGGCACATGCTATCACACCCAGCGAATTTTTTTGTATTTTTAGTAGAGACGAGTTTCGCCGTGATTATCTCCAACTCCTGACCTCGTGATCCTCCTGCCTCAGCCTCCCAAAGTGCTGGGATTACAGGTGTGAGCCACTGTGCCCGGCCTGACTTTTTTTTCAACTTAAAGAAAAAAGGAAAACTCATTCTTAGCTTGTATGCTGTACAGGAATCAGTGGTGGGACATTTGGCCTGTGGGGGGTAGTTTGCCGACCCCTGCAACATAGACCTCAGAGCTCCAGCATCTCTCAGGCCACCCCTGGAGCCTCCAGGCTGCAGGTGGAGGCACAAGATACCTGCAGAAGAGAGCTGGGAGCCTCTGCAGGGTCTAAGGTCACAGCAGCCACAGCGAGTGGCAGGGGGAGGACATTTCTGAACTGATTAAAAGTCCCCTGACGAAAAGCATGTGTGGGGAGATTCGGAAGTCATTTGTGCTTCCTGGTGACAGTGGGGAGCTGGAGCTAGACCCATTTCTCAGCAGTAAAGTGGGGAGGCCCCACAGGACTGGTGTGAGACTCAGATAAGACCATGGCCATGCAGGGGCTCGAAAGACAGTAAAATACCTTATGGATATGAGCAGGTATTATGTTTCTTAAGGTTCCGCTAACTGTGGTTTTCTCTCTCTCTCTCTCTCTCTCTCTCTCTCTGTGTGTGTGTGTGTGTGTGTGTGTATGTGCGTCCTTTCCCACTGCAGGGAATTTTAGCTTGAACTTGCCTGCCCTAACTAGGGCTTTCTGAGCAGCAGATGATTCTGCAACAGTGTTAGTCCAGGCCTGGTTCTGCATGACATTGGCCATACTGTGCACCCTGGGGTCATTATGTCTTGGGCTTCAAGGGGCTCCATGGGCTCCAGGGGGCTCCATGTGACGCTGCACAGAGCTCTCTCTAGGTCACCTGGATGTGTCTCTTCCTAGGAACCCCAAAGAGCTCTCTCAACAAACACACCCGCGAGTTCCAGGAGTGGGGCTGCAGGGAACAGCCTCGCTCTCAGAGGGGATACAGAATTGTTCCAGTGGACAAGGGCTGGGACCGTCATAGGATGCCGTTGGCCCGCGGTTTCCAACAGAGGTGCAGTTCACTGAACTGTGGTCTACAGTCCATTCTCTAACTTGGGGACCCTTGAAGAAGTGTGGAATCATGACAACAACGCGTTGGGAGATACTATTATTCCCATCGCATGGATGAGCACACGGAGGCAAAAGGAAGTTATATGATTGTCTGAGATCACCCAGTGAAGACTGTGCGGCTGGGAGTTGTCCCCAGTGTTATCTGCACGCTGCTTCCTTTTGATGCCTGGCCCTTCTTTATCAAAAGAAGCATTGGCAGAATCTGGGTGTTTATGGGTCAGCTCAAAATAAATTACTTTATATGTCATTCATATTGTTCTTCACTTCCTGGACAGTAGAAGTCCCCTCCACACCCACTTTCTGTTGTTAGAAGGGGCTTGTCTCATTGTGAAGAAGTCTTTTCCTCCCGGCTTCCTGGGCTGATGTAAATACCCAGAAGAGAATTCCTCCCTTGTCTGGCAGACCATTGAGGGTGGGAGAGTCGGGTCTGGACCCTGGCGGGTACAGTGGGAGTAGAGCGTGGCAGCTGTGAGGCCTTGTCCTCTTCCTGGAGATGCTTCTTGTGTAGGCCTGGCTTCCAGGGGGCCAGGTGCTGCAGGCCGAAGGCGGAGCTGCCTTGAGCCCCCAGACCAGGCTGGGTCTGCTCTGAGCTGAGTCTATGCCATTCAGAGGTTGGCTGGTATACAAAGAGCTCCCAGCTCAGGGACAGTCCCAGGGCCCAGCCCAGAGGCTTTCTTAGCCGGGCTGTCTTCTGAGGGGCCTATCTGCCAGGACACTCAGTGTAGCAAGCTCCAGCAAGAGGACACTTTCTCACCACCCAGGGGAAGGGGGCCTTGGGTTGACACAAATAAATCTTACATTTATCAGCAAAATGTGCATTATTTTCTTATTGTTCGAAAACAATTTAGCTGGTAACTATTCTGCCATTTTGCTTATGAAAACATTTAAAACAGAGAAGAATGGGAGGACTAATTGGAAGAAA
Organism: Pan troglodytes; assembly: GCF_028858775.2. NCBI lineage: Eukaryota > Metazoa > Chordata > Mammalia > Primates > Hominidae > Pan > Pan troglodytes. The sequence goes on along the minus strand of NC_086015.1, from coordinate 130,712,986 downwards.
TCGGAATGACTTGCACCTGGATTCAATAATAGTTAAAATTTTTGTATAGTTGCTTCATCTCTTTTCCTCTCTTTATGCATTTTCTCTGTGCGGAACTCTTTGAAAGTAAGTAACAGACATCACAAGGGGACACCCTAAATCCTGCAGCCTGCTTCTTTGAAGAGCGCGTTTTGATCACCCGGAGACCTTCATGAATCTCCAAATTTGCAAACATGCTGTCCTGGGCGTCTGTTGTTTTGCCAGCAGCACAATCCCCTTCAGCTTTCCTTTGGAGAACAAAGTCAGTCTGTGCGGCGTGTGGGGGATGACACCTGTGTCCCCTACGCCTGGCAGGCTCAGTGGCCCAGTGCCAGCTGACCTCAGGATGCTGCTGGAAGTGGCAAGGTTCCCAGCTGGCTGCATGTGGGTCAGAGCTGCCTGTCTTGCAAGCGTGAGGGGGACCCGCCTGGGGTTGTGGCCACACTCAGGAAAGCAGAACCAATCAGCAGCAGCCAGGGCCAGCCAGGCCCCACGGGAAGGGATTCACTACTTTTTGTTTTGCGAAACCGGTTTGAGTTGGGTTCTTGTCCCTTGCAAGTTGTAAATGACATGATCTTAGCAACTGATTCCCCCATATAATGTCCTCAGTTATGTAAAAATGTTAAATTAATGAGGTGATCAGTTCAAGACTAAAGTAATTTGTGAGAGCATTAAAACAAACTTGGCCGTTAGAGTCAGCTCTCCGCTTAATTACTTTGTGCTGTTATTTTGGTAACCATGGGCTATGAACTCACCTAATCTATAGAGCCCACCGATGGTGAATGACAGAGTCCTCATTTACTTTGTGAGAAGGGCTGTGTTGGTGAGGATGTGGGGGGAAGTGGCCCCAGTGGAGACAGGGGTTCTGAGGGGTCAGCGGGGTACAGGCTCTGGCCAGGGCAGGGGCCTGGGTGGAGCTCCTCACATTCAGGCCTCCGCGACTGCCAAGGAAGTTGCCGCTAGGGAGCTTGGAGTGTTTTATCAATAATAAAAGTTGCCGGTGGTCTACCTGAATCCACCAAGACCTCTGCCCCCTGCTTAGAAAGATTCATCAGAAAAGAAAATTAAGAACAGAGATGACATGGAAGATGGGTGGGAGGCCATTCTAGGGGGAGAGAACCATGTGACCATGGCCATCAGGTGGCCAACGCAGAGAGCCTTTCTGTAGCCCTTAGCTTGGCTGAGCCTGAGATTCATTTCTGTGAAATGGGCCCAGGAGACCACTAGGACTGCCCATTCCACATGCTCGGGACCTCTTGAAGGACGGTCTAGCCCCAGATGTCTCCTAAGAGTAAAGGTGCTCCCCTTCATGCAGCGGACTGCTAAGATCCCAAAGAGGAGAATCTGAGAACTTCATGTCCCCACTTCTGCAGGTGCTACCTGGAGAGGGACATCTGCGGTGTGGTGGGTTGGCCCCCCTTCCACTCCCCACGGCCTACCTGGAGATTTTTTCTCTTATTATAATAGTCTGTCTGCGTTTAAAAAATTAAAGAGCCCTGAATTTTAAGTGGAAAGACCTTCACATTTACAGTTTTTTTCATTAGATTTGCAGGAAGTTTTTCTATTTTATTAGTTTTTTTCAAAGAACCAGGTCTGGTATTTATTTGTTATTTTCACTGCTTTCATATTCTCTAATTTATTTATCTGCTTTTATCTTTAGGATTTTCTTTCTCCTATTTTTCTTCAGGTTTGTTCTTTTCTTAAAAATCCAAGGTTGAAAGCCTCATCTCTTCATGTTCTCTTTGCGTGTGTGAGCTGGTTTGACAATAAACACGTTTAAAGTTATGGGCGAGCCTCTGAGGCTGGCGAGGACCGTCCTGAGGGTTTTGACATGTAGGTTTGATTTTCATTGTTTCTGGGTTATCAGTTACTGTGTACTTGATTTCCTCCTTGACCTAGATGTTATTTAGGAGAGTAGTTTTAAATCTCTGCTTTTCTTTCTATTTTTAGAAAGTATTTCTAGCTTTATTATATTGTGGTCAAGACTGTGGTCTCTAAAAGATCTGTTCGAAAAATCTTTTTGACATATTCACCGGGACTGATGATATGATCAGCTTTTAACGATGTTCCCTGAACCTTCCCACCAATGGCACATTCTCTGTTTGTTGGGTAAAATGATAAATGCTCACGTATTAATTCTATCTTCTCAATGACATAGTTCATATCCTCTGTGCTTATTTTTTGCTTACTTAATATTCCATAAATGAGTATTAGTGAATTAAAATGTCATGTCTTCTCTCCTTTTATCTCTAACATTTAAAAATGAGTTTTGTGGTTTGGTCATGAAAGTGTGAGGAAAAGGAACATCAGGATTCACTGAGCCTTTCTTTGATGACCTGAGTGTGGCCTCTGGAGCTGGGCTGCTGGGGCCCCCCGTCCCATTCAGGGCCGCTGTGGAGCTTCCCTGCCTCAGTTTCCTCGTCTCTACAATGGGGCTTGGAGCCATGTTCACTGAGGAGGCTCTTGTCAGGAGATAAGCGCACATGTGGGGCACAGGAAGCACAGTGCCTGGCTCGCAGAAAATGCTCGAGAGCTGAATACTGGTGCTGCTGTTTTAGTGTTTGTTGGTGTCATGATACAGTGAGCCCCTGGACCACACTTACTGTGTTGGCTTCGTCTGATGTTAGCGCTGCCATCCCTGCTTTCCTTTGTTCAAGTTTAAATTAAACACACACACACACATGCACATGCACACGCGTGCACACAGAGTCCTCCCCACTGTCACATTCCCTTTCTCATGCTTCGTCCACTTGACATGGAGGCCTGAGCCACATCCTCCCCTTCTGAACTCTCCGTCAGGCTCTGTCATCCTGCGCCCTCCTAACCTCAGGAGAAGGCTCCCTCGGGCCCACCAGCTGCCCCTGGCAGCTCCTCGTCTCACCCTGCACCAGCGTGGTGTCGCCAGGCACCTTCCATGCTCTCTCTGCCTTTGATTCCTTGCTGAAACATGCTGTTTCAGGCTATTTCTCTTCATCTTCATGACGTCTCTCCTTTCCAGTGAAGCTGCGCTAGTCCGGAGGTGTCTACCTCCTGCCAAACCTCCAGGAAAGTTTCCATCTTAGCAGAGGCAGATCAAAGCACCTGTGTTGTTCTAGACTTCTGATCTCTGCTCGAGGGGCTGTCTCTGGGGCTGAGATAATTCCTGCTGGATCCAAGGAGCCCTCTGGCTTCATGTTTGCTTCAGCTGCTGCAGGACTTAAAGCCAGAATCACACCAGTTGTGGGAGACAGGCCCTACTTTTCTCCCTTCCCTCTTTCCTTCCTTCCCTCCTTCCTCCCTTCTCTCCTTCCTCCTTTCCCTTTCTCTCCCTCCCTTCCCCCTCCCCTTCCCACCTTCCTCCTCTTCTCTCCCTTCCTTCCTCACTTGCCTCTTTTCTCCTTCTCTCCCTCCATTCCTCTTTCCTACTCTTTTAAAGCGTCTACTATGTGGCATCAGGCACTGCACTAGGCACGGAGATAAAGAATGAATAAACCAGATGTGGTCTGTGTCAGAACGACTGCTGTGACAACGATAAGCCCCATCAAGTACGGGCAGCAGGGCAGAGAATTGGAACAGCCATGTTGGAAAACTGCTTGGCAGTCCACTGTTGAAGGGTGAACACACTTTTATCCTCTGGCCTAGTGATTCCATGCTTGAGTCTACGTGAAGCAGAAATGTCCACATATGTTTTCCAAAAGACATGTACAAGAATGCACATAGTGGTGTTATTCAAACAACCCCAACCAGAAACAACTCACATGTCCGTTGACATAGACTAAATAGATAAATGTGGGAAATCCCCCTGTGGGGCATGACATAGCATGAGAAGCAGCAGGGGCAGTCACAGGCAACACCACCATTGGGTCTCACAGGTCCGGGCATCTGTCCAACAGAAGATCACAGAGATATGATTCTATGTACATACAACTCAAAACCAGCAAAATGGAGCTAGACTGTTGGAAGTCAGGCTAGTGGTCCCCCTTCAGTGGGAGGGTGACATGGCATGTTGCTGGGAAATGGCTGGGTTTCATGTCTTGACCTAGGCACCCCTTATGCAGGTGTGCGCACTGTGTGGGAATTCAGTGAGCTGTGCACTGAGGGCTTGTGCGTGTGTCTCTAAGTGTGGTAGACTTATAAAATGAAATAAAGTAAAATATAAAATAAAGTGAAATAAAATAAAAGGAAGTGCTTCCTGTGCTCTTGGAGCTGGTAGTCTTATGTGAGGAGACAGGTATCAATCAAATAACTGCACAGACAGCTGCCAGAAGCACTGAGTTCGAGACCCTGATGAAAGCGAGATGGCTTCCCAAGGAAGCAGTAGCCCAGCTTCCCTCCAAGGACAAAGAGGAGTTCACGAGGTAGGTGGTGGGTGGAGTGGGTGAGGGAAGAAGGAGCATCCTAGGAGCAACCTTCTCACCAAAGCCCATGGTGGGCGGGGCTTGGTGGGTCAGAGGCTAGGGCTCCCGGGTGTGCCCATGGGGTGGGCGTGGGGTGCAGCTGCAGATGGGGCTGGGCCTTATGGGGTCCTGTGGACTATGGGAACGGTTTTTGTTTTTTGTGTGTGTGTGTGTGTGTGAGTGATGGGAAGCCTTGAGGAGCTTTAAGTAGGACGTGTGTGTGTGTGTGTGTGTGCGTCGGGGGTCCTTGGGGTGGGTTCAAAACCCCAGGTTTCTCTATCAGCCCCACTCTGGGGATCCTTCCAAGTTGCTCCTCAGCTCCCCGCCAGGGAATCAGCTCTTGAAGTCTAATAAGCAGATGGGCCAGTCTACCTCTACCCACCCTGACCCCGGTGGAACTGGCCCCTGGCAAATGCATCTGGTTCCATCCAGAAGGGACCCTGTGAGTGGTTGTGTCCCCCCAACATGCCTCCCACAGGCACCCCAACTCACTCTGCCCCTGTGGTTAGGGCCCCTTTCCCTAGTCCCTTCCTTCCCCACCCTCTCCCCAGGAACATCCTGGGGGCTCCCTGCTAGTCCCTCCTGCTGAATCAGGCCCAGGGCCCTTCTAGCTCGGCTCCTCCTGTTTTCTTCCCCTCCCCTGAGTCTCAGATAGACATCTGTTTAAAGTTTAGCTTTAAACTTTCTTTCTTGAAAAGATCTTAGAAACAAGAATCAAAATACAGTGAGAACTCCGTGTCTCTCCCACCCCGACGCCCAGCTTCCTTTACCAGAGCCAATGGCTCTTGTCAGTTTCATGAGCATCACTCTAGATATATTTTCCACACGTGCACACACACACACACACACACCCACACACAAATAGTAGCATGTCATACAGAGCACTCTGCCGCTTGTCTTTTGATCTTCATGGTCTGCATGTGGGTTATCCACATCAGCATGTACAGATCTGCTTCCTTCTTTTTAAAGTGGCTGCAGTGGACCTCGCCATATGGATGTGCTGTGTCCATGTGACCAGTCCCTGTTGAAGGACACTGAGATCATTTCTCTGTCCTCTGTCCTGCTGCACCACCACGCTGTACACACACCTCAATCCTCGAGTCCTGGTACACCTGCTGGTGAGCTTTCAGAAGTGATGCTGGGTCAAGGGCAAGTGTGTTTGTAAGTGGATAGAAATGTCACCCCACCTGGAGGGTGCAAGGTCTGCTCATGTGCATCCTCACTGGACAGCGTATTACCCAATCTTCTGACATTCATCAATCTAATAGATGAAAATGGCATCTTGTTGCATTTGTGATATGTTATTTTAAGTGATAATAAACACCTAATATAGTTGAAAACTTTGTATTTCCTACTCCTAACATTTGCCTATTTTTTTCTAACAAAGTTTCCATTGTGTTTTTTAGTGATTTGTAGAAACTCTTTATATATTAAAGAAATTAGTCATTGGACTACTTCCAAGCTCACTTTATTATTCAGCAATCCTGGCAGCTTTGCATAGCAATTTTAGTTTCATACAATTCCAACAACAGATGCTGGGGACACCTGAGGCCCTTTCTAATAGTGGGGACTCAGGAGTCCCAGCAGGGCCAAGGCCTTAGGGTCTGAATAATAATTGTCTCTCAGAAGATCTCACTGGTGGCTTGAGTTCTTAGCTTGTGGCAAAGCTTCCACCAGCAATAAGTGCTGAAGCTAAATCCTGCCCAGGTCCTGAGATCTGACCCTTGGACTCTGACACAGCCCTGTGTGGGCTAGAAATTGCTGGGGCCCCTGGTTGACCTTCTGGTTGTGGCTCAGGTCCCTCCTGTGTGGGGACCTCCAGCCCTGCCTTCTCATCCTGGCCCTCCCTGGCTCAGGCGCTGCCAACTGACATTCCCACACTCCTGCTTGTTATTCCCCGGGCCTGGGAGAGGGTCCGGGTGCTGTTCACACCCTCACCAGCTTAGGCTGCCCCCTTAGAGGCAGGGCCTGAGCCTGGTTTATTGAGGGAGCTCTCAGGGGACCCCTGTAAGTGGAGGGAAGTGAATGTGCCGAGCAAGAATGTGGTCTCAAGTGGGGCCCGCTGGGATTGGGGCGGGGAAGCGTTCTGGAGAACAAATCTCATTGGCTCTGTCCTGCCCTGAGGCCAGGGGCCTGGGCTCCTGTGCTCTGCTCAGTCAGAACAGCCAGCTTTGCTCTCCACCCCCGGGGGTGGATGGGAGGGTGGGCGTAACCTCCCAGGTGTTTCCACCAGGTAGCACTCATTGGTCAAGGTAAATTCTCGGCATAAGGTCACAGGTGTAAGCCAGGGAGCACTAGGGACCCTGCACCAGCCCCTGAGGGCGCTTTCCTTAAACCAGACACAACTCAGCTCTGCAGCTGATGCAGTGGAGAATCTCCATGAAGGAATGGGGCGGGGCCCTGTCCTCCAAGATTCCTGGCCTTAAGGATCTCTCCCCAATGCCAGCCATCTCTGTCATGCCAGCCTCAAAGGAGCCCTGGGCCCTGCTCTCTGCTCAACTCTGCTTCATAACTGCAGTGCTGGGAACAAACAGTGAAGGGGATGGGCATGACACAGGGAAATAAACCCTCAAAAAACCCAGTTGGATGGCTGGGAAGACAAGCCTCTCTCCAAGGCCGAGGCCTCCGTGGACAGGGTGCCTGCAGGCCTGGACAGCTTCATTCTATACCTGCCCCACTGAGGCCACCCCAGTTCTGCTGTGAGGACTGTGAACCCCCATCCATGGGGAGGTAGAGACATAAAAGAACAAGTTTGATAGGGTGGGAGAAGGGGATAGAGCTCTGGAGGAAAAAAGCAGGCAGGTGTAATGAGATGCAGGGCAGGGTGGGAGGTCACGGAAGGACGGGGTGGGCAGAGACCTTCGGGAGGGCGGCCAGGTTGGCTGAGGACACCTTTAGGCAGCAGGCGAAGGCCTTAGGGTGGGGGTGCTGAGGGTGAGCATGGAGGCCGAGGGGCGGGACAGAGTGAGCACAGGAGGAGGGCAGGGCAGGAGCTGGAGCCCAGCTCTTCCTCAGTGGGGGCCCTGGCCCGGCAGGCTCCAGCCAGACAACTACACCGGGATTGGATGCTGTCAACGCACACACGTGGTGGGACAGTGCAGTAGGGCCACCTTAAAACCCATTCCCCATCTGGAGTAAGAACCCGAGGGACCCTCTTTCAAAAGCTATTTGGATTCTGTTTTCTTGGCTGCTGGACTGGTGCTGCAGACACAAAGGGTCTGCGTTAGTCAAACTCCCAGCCCCCTCCTCCTCTGCCTGCCTCCTTCCCACCAGCTTCCCCCTCCCCTACCCCCTCTTTTCCATAGGCCTTAGTGCCGGGATGGGCTGATAGGGCGCCAGCTCTCCACCTGTCAGGCCACGGATGCACCCTGCCTCTTATCCCTCTTATCCATGGAGCTAGAACCAGGCATGCTTCTTTGAGAAAAAGTAATTTATTTTCTAATTACAAAAGACAATGGGCTTAAACAAAGGGAAGGCAGCTCCACACTCAGACAGAGGGGCCCTCTGTGGACTCTTCTCTTCCCTCGCTGACCTGGGGAGGGGCGCTGGGGTCTCTGGAATGAGGAGAAGCTCACAGGCGTGTCTAGAGCCTCAGGCTGGTGATTGGGAGACCCAACGGGGAGACCCCAATCCTATTCCTGGTCCTGTCACTTATTTGAGGACATAGGGCTAGCTTGGGAGCTCAGTTACCTATCTGCAAAGCAGGGTCCAGAGTCTGTGGCTTGGGGGTCCTTTCAACTAGGATAATCCATACTTTTGGACATTCATTCTGGGAATCACTTAATTGTTCTTACGGATTTATTGCTCTCCTCTCCTGGTATACCTTCACCCCAAACACACACCCCATTCTTCGGTGTGAGTAGAAATAGCACCTAGATGTAAAGGCCGGACACTCTGCCACTGCCCAGGCCTTGGTCTCCTCATCTGTCCTTCCATGAAGGTTTGCTGGGCAGCCATTTGAGGTAATGCAGTGGCAAGTTCCTGTCATGAAGTTGGGGGCATATAAAGTCATTGGGAAAAGGGCAGCTGGCATTTCCTTCCCTCCCTGCCTGTCTCTTTCCTCCTTCCCTCAATTTTGAGCCACATGGCTGGGAATTCTGAGAGCCTCGAGGACACACTCAGCATTTTCAGCTGGACTTTGTTTTCATTTGTGTGTTTCTGTCATTGAATTTCCCTTTTCTCTCCCTGCCTCCCCCAGTCCCCACCTCTGTCTGACACTCTCTGCTAAACAAATGTGTGTTCAGTGTGAATCAGATGTGCTGAGTCCACTGGAAAGGGGCAGGTGGCAGAGCAATCAGAGACGACTGGAGACCTGGTCTTGCTCCCAAGGAGATTTTGCGAGCCAGGAAGGTCTGGCCCAAAGGGCGCAAGGCTTGAGGTTCAACAGCACCGGCCTGCTTCCAGTTGGGCTGGAGAGGGGACCTACAGGGGAGGGGATGTGGTGATAACCACATGGTGGGGGTGAGAGGAAGGTGCACACTGGGACCAGTCTGGAGACATTAACTCTGGTAGAATGCTTGGGCCTGAGGTGCTTTGACTCTAATTGGTCCTGCTAGGGTCACCTGCCCACCCATGAACTGAGCCCTGTGGCCAGGAGGCGCTCATTAATCAGTATCAGTGTCACCCAGTGCTCCCCACTAGGCTTTGAGAGGCTGGGGATGGTGGGCACCTGCAGACCTTCCTCTATCCCCCACTTTCCTCCTTGGTCTGCCTCCCCCTCACACCTCCCTGGCAGCTCACTTCTGATGCCCTGGCTGTGTCCCGTGTTGGCCTCTGATGTGAGCTCCAGGGCTCCCTTCTGACCCCTTAGACCTTTTCTCCCCAGCTCTTGTCACCAGAAGGCCTTCCCATGTTAGACCCTGAAGCGACTAATTTGGCCAAACCTGGACTGAATGCCCATCCTTGGTAAGGCTCTGTTGGTCAACTCTCTTGGTCGCAAGAGACAGAAGTCCAGCTCAAACTGGTTGAAGCAAGAAGTTATGGGAATGGGTCAGGCACTGCAAAGTCTTCAAGTCTCAATATAGCTTTATTTCTTAGCTCTGTTTTTTTCAGAGTTTTCATTCTTCATTCGTTCATTCATATCTCCCCTAGTGGTAACAAAGACGGCCTGGGACACACTGCACAGACTCCTCCCAGCTGGAAGGGCTGTCAGCAGACAGTTCCTGGTCCTCCAAGGATTGCTCTGGCTGGAGAGAACTGCCTTGGCTAAGGCCACATCCTTTTTCTTGGTGGCCCAGACCCAGTGACTGATGGATGTGAGGATAAAAAGCCTTGGTCATCTCAGCCCACCTCGGTACTAGCCCCAGAGGTCCTTGTAGGGTGGCTGAGGCTGTCACTTCTCCTTCTACCTCCTCCACTTCCTTCTCCCGCCTTCCACAGGGGTCATCCCCAGGCCCCCTTTAATGAATGCTCTGCTTGCTAAAATCTGTGGCAATGTCGAGAGTCTACTTCCCAGGGCACCCAAGCTACTGCAAACCCTGATGAGCTCCTTGTCAACATCCTACGAGCTCAGTGACCACCCCTCCGCCATGAAAAGAACGACCTGCCTCTTTCCCAAAAGTGCTGCAAAATCTAAAACGTGATACTCCTTGCCTCTGATTGGCTCTGCCTGGGCTACATAACCCCTCCTGAACCACGCTGTGGCCGGAGAAATGCAGCATTTTTATTGGCCAGGCCCGGGTCATCTGATCAACCAAGAGCCTGGGTCCATCAGCCCACTTGAGATACTGGACTGAGGGGTCGGGGTAACTCCCCTGGGGGATGCTGAGCTGTTTCCAGATGGGGGAATGGGTGCCTGCAGAACCACAGCTGCTCTGGCACAGGAGCAGCTCAGACAGGGTGGAGGCAGGGTGTGGGGCTATACCAAGCACTGGCAGTGTGGGGTCCCCACAGGACTGGGGGGAAGTGTCTCCTTCCTGGCCCCCAACAAGAACAGTGCAGTAGTTTGCTTCCAGTGCCCATCTTTTCAGTGTGTGCAGGGGGGATGGTTAGGCGACACACAGCCTAAACGTGAGCACAGCCAGTGATCCTGCCACTATGGTCCTGTCCTTGAGTGGTGCCATGAGGCCAGGAAGGCAGACAGGATGATGGCAGCACCAATTCCACATCACCTGCCAGGAGGCCCCAAGCTGCCCCCTGATCAGAAGCTGCGCGTCTCCAATTAGTCGCCCAGGTGACACACACCAAATCAAAGTCGACACTCTAAATGGGCCAATCAATAGCTCCATTTTCCCCTTCCCACCCTGGTGGGGGAGGGAAAGCTCATTTATGAAACCTTTTCTTCCCCTCATCTAGCAGGCATAAGAAAGCCCAAAGAAATTTGTTTCTCAGTTGCCCTCTGAGACAGCAGGTTTTCCTCTGAAATGTTTTGGGAAACATCTGTGGGGGCAGCCAGAGTCTCATCTTCTGGCCTGAGTGCCTGTCCTCCCACGGCCCTGGGTCAGGACCATGGTGGGGGCAGAGAGGCCTGTCTACATCTCTGCTGTTAAAGCAGATGGTGCCCTGCTCTGCCAGGACATAGAGCCCCTGTGTCACCTCAGCCCAAGGGTAGTCCTTCCCCAGGCCCCTCACTCTGCTCCTGGGTGGGGTCAGGCCCCCGATGCCCCCAGGCCTGGGTCCTCTCCTCTCCCTTTCTCAGCCCCTCCCAGGCTGAGACAATCCTTTTGGAGACATAACGTCTGGCAAGAGCCTGCCCCTGCCCCACATGGTGTCAATTCATCTTGGTTGAGTGGGTGGTGGGCTGCTCCCTTTTTCCCATGCCTCCCCTGAGCTCTGGCTCAAAAGCTTCTCCCACCTTTGACCCTCTCACCAGGTGTCCTGGAGGCACCTCAAACCCAGCAGGCTCCATACTGAGCCCAGCACCCTCCCCTACACCTGCTTCTCCTCTGTGTTCTCACCTTGGGGAGAGCCCCAGCTTCTACCTGGTCACAGGGGCCAAGAATCTGAATCTGATCTGTGACTTGTCCCTGGTCCCTCTCCATCACTCACCTGGTGTTTGCCATTCTCTCTCCTGCCTCCTCCATATTCCTGTGGCTACCTCTTGTTTCAAGTCGTCACCCTCTACCTGGACCACAGCCATGCTCCTGACTGTGACAATCAATCACTCTCCAGACCTCTGGCCCCCACATTCAGCTCCCACCTGTGCCACCAAAACATCCCCCAAACCCTAACTGTAACCATGTTGCCACCTATTCAAGACCACCCCTGCTTCCTCGTCCTGCTCCATCTCAACCTGCACCCAGCCCTGCTTGTGACACTCCTGACAGAGAATGGCTTTGCCTTCCATGTCGACCCCTCCAGCCTTTGCTTGTGCCATTTCTTCTGCTAGGAATTCCCTTCTCATTTCTGGTGGTCTGCCCCTCTTCCCCATCTAAGCTTTCCTGGACTACCTCTTCTGGCTCCCACAGCCTCCTGGACCTGCCTCCTTCTCGGAACTGACCACAGAGACTCGCAACTACTCCCACCTGCCTCCTAAGACTGAGATCCTGGGATGTCCCCTTCCTCTCCGCCTTCTTGGCAGCAGCCCGCACAGAGCAGTCCATGCAGGACTTGGTCTACATTTGTGGGCAGCAGTGAAGCTGAAGCTTCTCCCTAATGGGGATGCTGGGGTCACCCAGTCATGTTCACTGCAGAGCAAGTTCTCCTGTTGGGTCCAGCTCGCCCACATCCAGGGACCTGGCCTGCAGCTTGGGAGGTTCTAGCCTCCAGGTGACCTGGGATTGTAGCCACAGAGAGCCTCTGGTGGTCTGGGCCCTTCTGCCCCAGAGGAACCCACCCTGGACTGGAGGCGGCCCCCACCCCCTGCCTAATTAACATCCAGAGCGGCTGTCTGCTTCTTTGCTCCATCTCATCTCCAACATTTTTCATGTCTAATCCACCGAGGAGATCTCCTGAAGGCTTTGAAGTCTCCGGGCGCGCGAATAAAGATGTCACCCTGGCACTCGCCGTGCTTCTTAATGAGCATGGGTTTGATGTGGAAGCCGCAGCCCTGGAAGGAAGCAGTCCGCCCCCAGCTGCCACCGCCCCCATTGCATCAGGGCGGCCAGGCCTGCCTGCAGCAGGCGAGCGGGGGTGGGGCTGGGAGAGCCTAGGTTTGAAGCCAGAGCTAGTTAAGGGAGTCTGGGCCAGGCAAGCTGCAGGAGGAAGGGGAGGTGGATGGCACTTATGATTCCCTCCTCTGCCCTCCCTGGCCAGGAACCCCCATGCCCCGTGCCCAAATTCAGGGACCCAGATCAGGCAGGGAGAGTTGGCTTAGGTGAGAGTTCAGGTCAGGGAAAGATGAGGGCAGAAGAAAGTTCCTGGGGATGGGAGGAGAACATGCCTGGTTGGGGGATCAGGGAGGAGGTGGCACCTGCAGTGGGCCTGGGTCGAGGCAGTGGGAGGTTCTTCCCAGGAGTGGCTGGCTCCACTGGCCCTCCATCTCTAGGAAATCCCCCCAGCACTCTCACCTCTGTGCCTGAAGACAAGGGGCTCTAAAGCAGTGGATGGGAGCCAGGCTGGCGCCGGGCTCGCTGGGATGAATCCCCTCCATTGCCTGGATGAGGCAGGAGCCTCTCTGTGCCTCAGTTTCCTTATCTGGAATGTGGGGCTGATACTAGGCTCTACCTTGTGGGGGTGTTGGATGACTGGTGAGGCCATTATGTAAAGGACTAGAAATGCCAGATGTATATCACTTATAACAGTATTACTGGAAGAATGTATCTGGGAGGCCAGGCCTGTGTGGGCCCTGGACCCCATCCTGCTTCCTCAGCCCTTGTCATCTGGTTACTGGCTGTGCCTCTGGTTGGGTCCTGTCATCAGTTGACTTGGAGCATCATGGGTATAAGGACACCACCCTGAGTCCTGCTGAGCAGGGGTCCCATATTCCTGCTGGTGAAGTTGGCCTCGGGGACATCCTCACTTTCTCTTGGAGACACCTGCACCTGCACCCCTCAGCCCCTGCAACCTGCACCCCTCTGCCCCTGCAGCCTGGACCCCTGGCTGCTCCTTTCAGTCTAGTGTTGCAGCATTTAGTAAGCACTTACCTCAGGCTCGGACCCTTCACATGGGTGACCCCAGTTGCCCCCTCACAACCCAAGGGGCAGACACTGCTCTTAGGCCCATTTTATAGAGATTTCAAGGGACCCCAGATGGGCTAGGGGAAGTTTCCCAAGGTTACAGGACAACTGGCAAGGGATGGAGCCAGCATCCACTCTCTGATGGCCCAGGTCTCAGCAGTCCCAGGAATTCCAGTCCCCCCTGGTGTGGGCCTGTGCCAAAAGCCAGCTGGGCTCTTGTCTGTGCCCACTTAGGTGAGTTCAGCCTGTCTGCCAGGAGCAGTGGGGTGGGGCTCCTGGGGTACTTCCAGTTTGGATGGTATGGACTGGTGAACCTTTACCCATGTGGGGCCTTAAGAGGCCAGCAGGGCTCAAAGGAAAAGCCCTGCCCACCCCAGCTATCTACTGGGTGGCACTTAGGGGCTCCAGGGGTTGCAAAGGAAGGTCACGTGCTTGGGCCAGCCTGGAGCCACAGGGCAGAGCCTGAGAAGCAGGGCTGGAAGAGCCCATAGCAGGGGTGCTGGGGACTGACAGGGCTGAAGACAGCCCTGGCAGTGGGTCAGCAACCTGGGGCTTGTAAACATGCGTGCAGGTAGGTCCTTCTCTATGGGCCTTGGCCAGTCCTGGATGCCTGGGGGCCCCTATGTCACTCCAACTGTTTGGACTTACCTTGTTTTTGCCAGGCACTTCCCTTGATCCTCACACCAATCCTCTCAGGGAGGTATAACTGCACTCTGTTTTACTGAGGAGACAAAGCTCAAAGAGCTTAGGTGACTTGGTTGAGGCCGCACAGCACTGGTTTCCTTCCCTTCCTTGTCTCAGTTCCCATTCCCACCTGGTGCTACCTGGGCTCCCTTATAAGCGACTTGCACTTGAATCCTGGTCTCAGGATCTGCCTCTGGGGGAACCCCATCTAAGACACCTAGCATGGGCTTGGATGATCAAGAGACCCTGCTTGTGTCTTCATGAAGCTGATGCTGATTTAGTGGAATGGTAATGCTTTTCTCCTGGGGAACATGACAGCTGGTCCTGACCACTCCCAATGCTGGCTGGGGCTGAGCTCTGTGACACCTCAAAACAGCGTGGACCAGGCTCAGAGGTGGCCTGTGCAATGGCACTGTTGTTCTGGGGGCACTTTTGAAGTAATTAAGCACCTGCTGTAAGCGGGAATCACATACCCTTTGATTGCTAGGGAATGACTAAGGGGTGGCTTCCTTTCTGCCGGATGTAGACTACTGGGAGCAACAGGGGTGGCCCTTGGGGTGTGGCTGGGGCCTGCAAGGATATCCCACCAAGGACTGCTGGCAGGCTCCACCCACTGACAGCAGAGCACTGCGCAAGGGGCCAATTCTATTCCCACATGCCCCTGTCAAGCTCACTCCCATAAGCTGCTGCACTCAAGGAAAAACCAAGAGGATTAGAAACTGAAGAAACAGGGGCAAGATGTCCATACTGCATGGTGTGGCTCTCTCTGCAGAAGGGCTGGCTGGTTATCTTTTCCCTGAGACCCCCTGGAAGGGACCTGGCTCAGCTGTCTCAGGCAGCACTACCCCTCAGTAATAATTGCCCCTGCCTCTTCCTCTGGAGAAATCAGACCCAGCCCACTTGGCCAGCTCTTGTCCCTGCTCAGAGGCTGTCATGGCTCCCTGCGAGTGAAGGTCCTGCACCCAGGTGCAGGCTGACCTGTGGGCCTTGGCCGTGTTACCGCTCTCAGATCCCTCAAAGTCTTAAACCTGTTCAGCGCTTGCGCTCAGCCACACCTCCAGGCCTTTGCCCATGCCACTCCCCTCTGGATGGACACGCCCTCCCATTCCTCCTTGCCTAACCTCGTTGCCTGGCATTCAAGGCCTCTCTGATTGAGGCTGTGCCCACCCACCCCACCTTACATTCCTCCTCCTCCCTGCACTCTGTCTCAAACACTGAATCACTTGCAATTTCCAGAATGTGTCCCCGCCTTCTGCCATCCTGCCTTGGCACACACTCTTGGCTCTCCAAGGAGATGGACTTGTTGGCTGTAAGGCACTCTAAGATTCAGAAAGGGCTTTCCCTTTCTGTTAGTAAACGCTGCACTGACCACCCACTAGGCTGACCCCTGAGTGCCGGGCAGAGACACCCTCCCTATGCCAGCAAAACGCTCTCCATAGGAGCTCATTCTCCCTCGAATCTCAGGGATGGCCTTGCATTCTGATGGGCGCACATGGTGATTTAGGGAAAGGGAAAGTCCACAGTCCACACTGTGGGCGCTTTGCTCCCCGAGGCATGGGCCTGGAAATGAGCCGGGGTGGCTCAGAGCCGGTGGGGAGAGGTTTCCCGCTGTTCACAGCATCTCCGGGAAGATGCCCAGAATTATCCACAGAGGGCATCAGGTGAAAGTGATGGGAAGAGTGGAACCAAGTTGGACAACACACTTCAGGATATTATCCAGGAAAACTTCCCCGACCTAGCAAGACATACCAACATCCAAATTCAGGAAATACTGAATTTGGAGCAGGCACTTTGGAGCCTGAGCAGCGAAGGGAGGGGCTTCTGATGGCAGGCTGACCTCCAGTTCAAAAATATGGTCAAGCAAAGGACTCTGAGTCTAAGAGAACTTGGGGTGACTTAAAATGGCAAGGCAAAGCAAACCAACAGAAACAACACCCCCCAACCACCACACTCACACATGCTGCGGGAAGCAATATAGTATTACGCGTGAGAGCAGGGACTCTGGAGCCAGACTGCCTGGGCTCAAATCCTGGCCTTGCCACTTATTTTTGATATGACCTTGGATAACTCATCTAACCTCGCTGTGCCTTGCTTTCCTCAAAACTGCAAAATGGAAACATGAGTAGTGGCTGCCTCATGGTTGATGTGAGGGATTCTGGGAGTTAGCATCGGCTCTAAACACTTGTTTAGGACAGTGCTGCAGTAAAGTATTATTCCTACCACTGCAGAATGGATAGAAATGGGTCCATTCACACTGCAGAGTACTATACAGCATGTAAAAATAATGGACCCTATCTGCGTGTGTCAATGGAGAAAGAAGTTAGCAATTTGGGCGAAAAAGCATGTTGCAAGTTAATGTATGTGATATACCATTTATGACAAAGCACAAAATAATAACATATTCTATGAAAATAGATATATATAAGCACATGCATGCACAGACATGCACATACACATGTATATATACATGTAAGTTAATAGGAAAAGAACTGGAAGAATACCATGTGCTGATATTTGTGGTGTTTTTGGGGAAGGTGAGGACGGCATTGGTGGTGGGTGGGGGCTGGGGAAGGTATTTGAAATTGGGGTGGTGAACAGGGGGACTTTACCTTATCTGTAATGTTCTGGTTGTTCAAAAGGAGAGTGTATAATTACTTGTTTAATAGCAATTTAATTAAAAAATAGTAGTGACTATTGGAGAAGGAGCATGAGCCATGAGTCACCTGCTGTGGGTTGGTACCTGTGACCCATGGTATGGTCCTGCCTGCGGGGGAAGGATGGCAGGGCAGGGAACACACCCTAAGCTCCATGAAGAAATATCTAGTTTGAAAAGGCATTTCTGTGTGAGAGAATAATTTCATATTTGGAAAATGAAAGGGAATTAGCTACTTTTCTTGTAATATAAACAACAGGAAGTAAAGCTAAACAAAATCCTCTAGACAGTTGGGGCTTGGATTTCAAAAGAGAGAAATACCGACCGTCGCCAGGCCGTTTTTTGTTTGGCATGTGGCATGTGTTGCTTTAACCCTCAGCCACCTCTGTGGGGTGGCATCACCTCCTTTCTGCACCACAGCCACTGAGGCTATGAGAGGGGAAGTGAGCTGAAGACAGAAGCAGGTAGTGCAGGAACTCACTTCTGGACCATGTCCCCCGCCGCCCCCCAAGGCCTGTGCTGGGCATCTGCACTACATCGCTGTCTCCGAAGAGGGAAGGCCAGTGGCCTGCACATTCAGCAGCAGGAGTCCATGCCTATCTCTGCTACCAGCTTCCTTTTACTATTCTCATTCTCAACAACCAGCAGAATTCCACTTTACTGAACACTTACTGTGTGCATCTCATACACATTGCAATAACCCCCTGGGCAGGTTGTAGTAGATTGATTACAGAAATAGATCCAGTTCCTCATTCCTCCCTATGACCTCACACCTTTGCCACATGATGAAGAGCCTCCCACAAAGGGGCAGAAATCCGTTGCTCCACCTTGTCTCTGGGCTGTTCCGTGACCTGCTTTGGGCAGTAGAATGTGGCCAAGTGACACTGTGCTGGTTTCCAGACTGGGCCTCAAGAGGCCTTGTCCACTTTGATGCTTGCTCTTGGGACTTCCCAGATGCCATGGGAGCCAGCCTGAGCTAGCCTGCAGGAGGATGAGAGACACATGGCCCCAACACCACCTGCCATGTGAATGAGACGCAGCTCAGGCTGAGCTGCCAGGGGACCCAAGAAGCATGAGGAGTACGTTGCTAGCTGGTTGCAAATCCTCTGTGTTTTGTGGTAGTTTGTTCGGCAGCACTATTGGTGATAAGAGATAACAGGCAGTAAGGCTTAGCCCCCTTTGACTGAGGAGAGAGCTGCATCACAGAGAAGTTAAGTGGCCCTGAGGTGGGCGGCCAGCCTGGACTGCCACACTTTGAGCTACAGTCTTGCCTGGGGATGAGTTTTCTCCCTCTGATCAGTTCCACCTCCAGCACAGAAAATAAGGCTCTGCATCTTGCCCTGCCTCTTACTCCTGCTGTATTCAAGGCCCCAAGGATAATTCACCTGTGAAGACACTCTGGGGAAGCCCCATCATCCCCGAGGCCCCCACTCTGAATTTCCATTCTGGGGAATGGCCCCTGCTTGATTTGATTCTGTAGGTCAGGCTGGCCCCAGGGAATCAGGTTGGCAAGAATATAGGACTTTACTGAGTAATTATAAGATTAGGCATCCCCCTTGAAATTAAATGCTACCTCTTTACCTTCCAGAGAAGAATCCCACCCCCCACCTGCTACCATGTAATTATCTGGTGAATTACTCTACGGAGGTCTCACAGTAATTATGCTAGAAGTCAAAAGCCAGCAATTCTTCCAGTCATTACAACCAAAGAATTAGCTTTCATTGTGTGAGCCTGCCTTGCCGCAGCAGCGGAGGCCAGCCCCAGAGCACTCAGTCCTCCTGCACAGGGCCGTGCCTCGCACCTTCCCTCCCACCTGTCCGAGAACAGGCTTCGTGCACAAGAGGGGAGCCCCAGGTGGAATGACTGTTTCCTCCTGGCTCCCATAACCTGCTACGGTGCTGACCTCTTAGTGTGGCAGGTGTCTACTTCCTCATTTGCTTCTATCTTGACTGTGGGTCGTGAGGGCAGGGGCTATGTTTGAGCCATCACTGCACCCATAGTCCCCAGCACAGGGCCTAGCACAGAGCAGGTGCCAGCAAATGTTTGTTGAATAAAGAATTAGTGAGCATGAATGAACTTGCAAGTGCCTGGTAAAATTATTGACAAATAATCATTTCAAGCATGTTCAGATTGACATACTCACATGTCACCAAGAGACAGCAGGGTGCTAAGAGTGTGGGGCTGGGGGTTAGTGCCTGGGTCCAGCCACTCACAGGGTATGTGCCTGCTTCCTGCCTTGGTTTCCCCATCTGACCTATGGGGTGGTTGTCAGGATTACATGAACTAAACTCAGGGCTTGCTCCAGCACCTGGTACAGGTGCTAGAAAGAGTTTGCTTCTAAGATGATGGGGTGGGGTCACAGGCTGGGTTCTGACACGCTCCACTAGAGGCAGAGAAAGTGGTCTTGAATAGTCATCAGTCAGGGATGGGGATGGCCCAAGGGTGGCACCCAGAGAAAGGTGGTAAATGGGGCAAAAGGAGGATTTGGGGCTAAACATACCAGTGGAGTGCATGCCTGGGGCTGGCCTGTCACTTCCTCCAAGGGGTGCCTGGCTCATTCAGAGGGACCAGGTGGGACACAATCTCCCCGGCCTCCACGTTCCCAGCAGAGTCTATGGCTGAGACCTCAAATGTCTGGAACCCAGCCTACTGAGAATGCAGGCAAGGCCCAATTCACAATGGTGGCAACCCACTCAAGTGCCAAGCTGGACAGTATTGGTGAAGGTCAAAGGCCAGGAGCTGGAGGAAAAGGAGAGAAACAAAGGGGAGGTGGGAATTTGGGTGGAGAACACACAGATGTAATCTGTTCCCATGTGCCAGAGCTGGCCACCCAAGTCAGAGCCCCATCTCTGTCTCTGGGTCGCCATGGGCAAGTTGCTTTGCCTCTCTGAGCTCTTGGGTGAATAGCTGTGTCCAACTGTGATGGCTATAGAGAGAATTCAGGCTGTGAACGTGTGTAACATGCACACAGAAAAAATGCCCAACCAATGCTGTGTCAAAACCAAAAAGAACCAGGCATCTCCCTCCATTGCCTTGAGATTTGACTCATCAGCCTTTCTCACACTCCCTCTCCTCCTTGAAGCATCTTCTGCAGGTTCCCACTGAGACCAGCTGGGGCACCCCACATCCCATATCACCAGGCATGGAGGAGGGGGCTGCCGTCAGTTCCACAGGGTCAGGGCTGCAGAGCCTGGCTGTGGAGTGAACTCCAGAAACCTGGTTTCTCTTTGCCCTTTTAGCCACAGCCCACTCCCTAAATGGGTGTGAGCAACATCTGGTGATGGCTGTTCAGCCTTGTGGCAGCCTGTTGCACAGACATGTAACTCTAGCCACAGGATTTGGTCCCCAAGGTGCACTTCTGAACAAGGAGGGACAAAGGCCTTTTAGTCCATCTAAGATCAGGTTCTCCCCCAAGGCAAGGTCTTCCCACACTGCTGTCGGTGACATTCAGGGACCTCAGCATTTTTTCTGGCTTTGTTTCTTACTGGGCTGTCCTCGAAACCCTGCCATCATGCACACACCTCCTGCCTGCATACGCTGTTCTTTCTGCCTACTGCACTCCTGTGCTTCCTCAGAGGCCTGCACCTTTTTCTGTGGGGGCACTGATGGCTCTGACTTCTCTGCCCCTCTGCAGGCTCTCCCCATTTGGCCAGCTGCAGTGGGTAGGGACCCATCTCTGGGGGTCCAGTCTGGCACCAGGCAGGGTCCTGCCTGTGTTCTGGGCAGAACTGAATGGAGGAGGAGAGTACCTCTTTGTGTCTCTGCCTGCTCCAGCCCTGGCCCCCTCTTGCCCTCCCCCATCTCTTCACCTGTCAATCTTGTTTCCCTTCTCTCCTCCCGAGCAGGGACCCATTCTGGGCTCCCCGTGGTCTGCGAATGGCAATCTGATGTTCCCCGCTGAGCCTCGCTCCCTTTCAATCCACTCTGCCTTCCATCGCTTCATCATTGTAGTCAGGCCGAGACATGGACTGAATGAGGCAGCCGCTCAATTCGAGCCTAGTACAAAGAGAGTATTTTGATGTTTTCATTTCTTTCTAGTTCAATAATTCGAGAAAACACATAGATTTGGTGCTGGTTCCAACAGGCTCTCTACTACTTTTTAAAACTTTATGTTGGTTAAAAAGTATATAGGAGATGGGGTGTGACTGACTGTGGGGCCCTGGGGGTGCTGCTCCGCCCAGGCAGTGGATTAGCCAGTCCTGAGGCTCCTGCTCCCCCCTGCCCTGTTGCCGCTCAGTCAAGCCGGCTAACATTCAAAGTCTGGGGAGTCTTGTCCAGGCCAGAATCAGAGTCTCTCAGAGAACAAAGAAACAAACCTGGAGACCCCTGCTCTAGCGGTGGCTGGCAGCCAAGGAGCTCTCCGTGGTCCTGAAAGAGGCCCGACCGACTTCCCTCTCCTCGCCCATCCTCTGTACTCGGAGAGATGGTTCCTAGCCTATCTGATGTACTGATATCCACCTTTTATTCAGTAGATGTAGGTTGAGCTCCTAATACAGGGCGTCATTGTCCCAGGGACTTGGGACCCTTCTTCCAAAGAGTGAAATAAAGCCTGTGCCTTCAAGGAGCACAGCCTAGTGTGGACGTCCAATCACCACAGTATGGCAGAAACTTTGTGATCAAGGAATGACTGCACTGTGGAGGCAACATCAGAAGAACACCCAGCCCAGATATGGGGATCAGAGAAGGCTTCCCGGAGGAGGTGATATCTCAATTGATATCTAGTGGGGATTAGGATTTAGCCAAGTGAAGAGAGAAACTAAAGAGTTCCAGACAGAGGGAACAGTATGCCTAAAGGCACAAGTGAGGGTTTAGCACAGTGGTCAAGAGTGCAGGCTCTGGGGCCATTTTCCCTATTAACTAACCAGCTGTGCAACCTTAGGCAAATGACTTACCTTTCTGTATTTTCGTTTTCCCATCTACAAAAATACTATACAATGCGGAATATTATACACGTTTATAGGGTTGTTGTGAGGATTAAATGCTTTCAATAAATGTCAAGTTCTCAGAACAGAGACTGGAATATAGCCAATATCAATGCAAGCTTGTTCTGACAGGTGCAGAGGCTCAGAGTTCAGAGCACAGTGGCTGGACCCTGGGCTATTTGGCAGTGCAGGGAGTTGGCAGGGTGGGGTTTGGGGGAGCAGTGAGGACTGAGCCTGCAGAGGTGAGTGGGGCTGGGGGAAGGAACTTGGAGTCTGTGTTGAAGTGGATCTCACTCTCAGGGCAACTGGAACCCTCAGAGGGTTGGCTATGTGGAGACTGGGCTGGGTCTGTGTGTGTGTGTGTGTGTGCACGTGCATGTGTGTGTTGGGGGGTGTCTAGTGGCTGGCTGCCACCTGAGAGGAGCAGATGCTGGGATGGGGAGAAGGGGATAGTCGAGACCACTGCCCCATGTCTAGCTTTGGTAGGGGTGGGTGTTGGGGACACGGTTAGCTGCAGTCATCCATCTTTTAAGGGCGGTCTTTATTTCTCAGATCCTTTTTTTATTGGTTCCCCTTCCCGCACAATAGGCTTCCGTGAAGAAAACCCCTGTTAACAACCTAGCATGTATCCTGTATTTTCTTTTGTGTTAATAAAATCCTATAGAGGCCTATATACATATACATATATACACACAAACTCACAGATTTTTTTGCCCATTGTTTTATAAAAATGGGATCGTATGTTACATTCTTATCTCCAAATTGCTTTTCTCACCCAACAATACCTTATAGAAATCCCTTTAAGTCTATTGGTAGGGAGGTAATTAAATTTTTTATAAGTTGCATAATATTCCGCTGTGTGGCCGTCCCGCCGCCTGCCCTTCCCCACTCCCCCGTCATGTCCACCTCCCAGCTTACGCCTCGGCAGCTCGGCTTCCAGAGCCCGGAAACGGCGCGCTGCTTCGCACCTCCTCTCCGCGATGCAGCCCGTTCCCTCCGCTGCCTGACTCACACGGCTGCCTCCTACTCACTGGGGATCCGTCTGCAGCTCCTTCTCCAGGGCAGCGGCCGGCAGGGCTGGCGGGAGCAGGGGGCGCAGAGAGGTCAGGGGCAGTTGAAGTGGGGCCTCGTGAGCCAGGCCGTGACGTGACGGGGCTGGGTCTTGATCCTGGATTGGGGGCCTCCCGGAAGGCTCGAAACAGGGAGTGCTGTGTGTTAAGAAGCCCTGTAGCTGGCTGGAGACCTGGAACCTGTTCTGGTCGTCCTGTGAGGCAGGGGACCTGGGTCCCTCCGCTCCTCCCCAGGCTCCCCATCCACCCCCTCCCTCTTGGTCCCCGCTGTCTCCATTGGCTTCTCCTCCTCCGTGGTGAGCCAGGCTGTCCTGAGTGACCAGGGGCAGACGGCCCCCGCCCACCCGCTTCCTGCGGCTCCCCCGAGGCCCTCCGGCTTCAGTCTCCACAGCTGAATCCTGCAGGAAGCCATACAGTGGGAATCTCCGAGCAGCTTCTGGTTCGCCCTCGGGTCTGAGTCACTCTCTGTGCTCTGTCTCCCCACCTCCCCACTTCGTCTCTGGCAGGCACCGATGCCTTCTGCACATTGTTCCCCGGGGAAGGGAACCACCCCTGCCTCACCTGGCGGCTTCCACTCCCGGTGGGGCCGTGGTGCCAGGGGTGGACAGTGCCATGGACAGGGTGGCTGCTTTGGTTCCCAGACTCCCTGAAGCCGCTCGTAGGGCCCTTCTAGAAAGGCCTGTCGTCGGCCCGCCCCTCCCCTGAGGTCAGAGGGCATGGGTCATCAGCAGCCCCGGGGCTTGTCCACCAGATGCAGCAGGGTGGGGCGGAACAGGCCCTGTGTCTGTTCTAATTGCCCTGTTTCACTTCCGAGGCTACCTGGCTTTTACACCACAGGACGCTGAGTTTCTAATTACTATAGGGAAAGAGAAAAGGAGTTTTCTTTTTCAATAAGTGTATTTAAGTGGAGGAAGATCTGAAGGAAATGCCCACAGATGACTCTAGTGGGGCCGGGCGCCCAAAACCTGAAGGAGAGTCCGTGAAGAGGCTGGGAGGGTGCCCGCCGGCTGCTGGTGGGCCAAACACACTTTTCTTCCCGCACTGTTTTGAAAAGCTATTGAATTGTGGGATTCCCAAGCAAACGTGAATTTTCTGGCTTCTTTTGAAAGGTCTGGACACTGGGCAAGGCTGAGAGGGGGAGCAGCGTGCCTCCCCGGCCTCCCTGCTGGGTTCACGGGGGAGAGGTTTGCAGCCCGCGGGCATCCGAGTCCTGCCCAGGCGACTGGGAGGGCCAGGCCAGAAGGGCGTCTCCTGGGGTGGGAGGCCCATGCCGGGCCGCCCCCGGGACTCACGCTGCTCCCAGGCCCTAGAGAGGGCGCGCAGCCCGAGCGCCTGGGACAGGCAGTCGCGCAGTGAGCACCTGCAGAGGCTGGGGTTTGGGCCGTGGCGCTGGCGCCGGCTCGCGGAGCTTCCCTTCCGCCCTCGCGGTCCCCTCTCGGGCTCGGTCCCCTCTCGGGCTCGGTCCCCTCTGCACAGCAAGGGGCCGCTCGGCTGCGGCGCGGCGCTCTGGGGGCGGCAGGGGGCGCTGGCGGCCCGCGGGAACCCTCTGCAGCCCAGGACAAAGGCTGCGGGTGCGGCGCCGAGCCTGTGCTATGCTGGGACCCGGCGATGCAGCCCCGACTGCAGCCCGCTCCAGCCCATCCCGACCGACCGCCAGCGCCGTCGGTAGTCCTCTCCCCCAGCGCACACCTCCGCCTCTCCTCCGCATCCCTCCCCGGCCATCTGTTTTGCACTTCCCCTCTCCATCCCTGGGCCTCTCTGTCTTCTGTCTGCCTCTCTAACTCCAATAAGGGCTGACCCTGTCTCTGAGTGCCCCTTGGGTCCCTGGCATCTCTCTGTTTTTCCTGCTCCAACTGTTTTCTCCGGAGGTCAGTTTGCTCTTCCAGAGAGGAGGCCCTGAGGCCCCATTAGCAGTGATGGGACCAGCGGAAGAAAAGCACCCCGCCTCCTCCACCTTCGCCTGCCCTTTGGCCTCTGTTGCAGGCTGGGCGCCTCTGACTGCCCACAGATAGTCTTCATGTTAATGCCAGGTCTTACTGGGTTCTCCCTCTGGCCCCACCATGCCCCCTGGGTTGCCTGGGCAAAGGGGGGAGGTTGGGATCCTGGCCTGGGCTCCCTGTGGTTGCGGGCAAAGCTGGTGCTGAATGGGAATGGAAGGCATTCCCAGGCTCCGGGCTGGGCCACGGGACCTGGCCTGCCTCTGCTGTGGCCTGCCGTCCCTGCTTGCCTAAGATCTTCCCTTCCATGTTCCCAGTTCCCTACACAAATAATGAAAATGTAGGGCTCTATGACATTTTCCAACTCTGATCATCTAGACTCTAGTGACATGGATCTAAAATCCCACACTCCTGGTTACCTGACCTTCAAAGCAGGTGCTTTATCCAGTTCTTAAGACAGTACTACGGGGAAAGTGTCAGCACGCCTATTTTATAGATGAGGAAGACTGAGGCCCAGAGAGCCGAAGGAGCTGCTGCAGGGACACCAAGCCCTGTCTGACTCTCAGCCTGGACCTGCTCCCCTGAGCCAGGCTGCTGTGCAAATGGTCAGAGGGCTCCAGGCTTTAGCTGTCAGAGGTTTCTCCACCACTGGAACCTTAGAAGCACAGAGGAGCCACCCTCATATGCCATGTCCTGCATGATTCCATAACTGAGAAGTCTTCCTTGTGGTTTGGATGATGTGTCGTGCCAGTTAGGAACACTGAAAAGCAGATGCCAAGATGACGGAGCAAGAAGTGCAAGGGATTTATGGCAGGAATCACCTGCAAGAAATCCAGAGGAGAAGGAGCAGGAGTGGGTGGGGATTGCCTGGGACCATACTGTGGGTTTAAGCCTTCTAAGAAGAGAGAATAAGGCAGGCAGATTGGGTAAGAAGAGTGTTAGCCTGCAGCACAGCTCTGAGAAAATCTCTCCGGCCCAGTGGGACTCCCTGATAGACTGTCCACAGAGGAGCCCCAAGCTGAGCAGGAATGCCCAGGCCCTGGTACTGCTGCCACACTGGGCTTTTGGCTAGCAGAGTGTGGCCTCAGCCTGGCTACTTGGCAGGTTTTGCAGGCACAGCAGCTGCAGGCTGTGGGCTGATTGGGTCCTCAGGGCAGCTCTCTTTGGAAGGCTGAGAAGTTGGGTGGTACGGCTCTGTGGCTGGGGGCACCCACTATTCCAGAAAGCACACAGTGCTTGGAGCCAGCCAGACTTGCCACTTTCCAGCTGGGTGATCTTGAGCAAGTCTCTGAGCCTTGATGGCCTTACCTATAAAGATGATCAGACAGTTGTCTAGAGGATCCTGTGGGTAAAGTGTCTGGCAGAAGCTTGGCAGTAGACACTTTTAAAAGGTGGCTGCTTTGAGATAATTTTTCTTTATCTGAGGAGTTGGTATATCCCCCGCCCTTCTACTCAGAGGGCTGATTAGACCCCAGGTATGGCCCCATACTTTTGATTCCTCACTGGGACCATGGGACTAATACTAGTATCTTCTTCACTGGTTCATCTTCCTACCTGTTAGAGGCAATAACATTTTCCTATTGTGTTGTCGGACTGAAAATTGCATTCTTGCTATTTGCCCATTCATTCATTCACCGACTCTGGCCCAGCACATCACCCTGTTTTATCTTCTCCATCTTAAGCCATCTTGTTTATTGAAGTGTTAATTGTCCTTAAGCTCTGGGAAGACTTGGCTCTTGTCAAAACTGTTCACAGCTGTGTCTTCAGAGCCTAGCTGCAACACCTCTTTGTCGAATGAGTAAATATATTTACCAAGAGCCTACCTCTTCTCATGTAGGGGTAGCATGTGGCGCCTCGCGTCTAGGTGCTCCTAGTTCAGTGGAAAGCTGGACATGGACCGGATTTTAAACACTATGTTATCAGAGCTGGGGCAAAGAAGGCACGTGGGGTTTTGGCTGGGTTTGGAGAGGGCTAGGGGTGAGCACAGACTTTCATCTTTCAGAGCTATGCAGAGGGTTTCTCTAGGAGTTGCAGAGTAACAGATAGGCATGAATGAAGTGGCCAGCTGTGAGCCTCCAGGGACTGGTGGGTACCAGGACGCTCTGGGAGCTCAGGTCTTGTCCAAGAGGCCTTTAAATTACATTTTTATAACAGCACATGCAAGCCCACAAACAAGACTGTGGCCAAACAAGGCTCTTGGGCCCCTGTTTTGCTCTTCCTGGCCTAACCCTCTGCTTCCTTTTTGGGGAAGAGGTGGGAGCAGTGTGTAGAGTGTGTGTGCCCTGGGCTGGTACACAGCACATATTCACTCATTAGATGCCCCTTCAACCAACTCTGAGTAATCCATAGTATTGATCATGTCAGCCAGTTGCAGAATCAGTAATGCAGAGAGGTTCCACAGCTCCTCAAGGTGCTCAGTAAGGAAGAGGTCTAGCGGGGATCTGATCTGAGAACTGGCCGAGTTCAGAAGTGGTGCTTCGATCATTGCAGGGTAGTGCCCAAACATTTCCCGGTGGCTCTCCACCAAGTTGCCTTTCCCCACCGAGAGGCTGTGAGGGCACATCCAGCCAGGGCTGGAGCCTTCTGCAAGCTGCCTTGCCTGCTTCAGGCCCTCTTCCCAGCTCCATCCTGGGACAAGTTTTGATTGTCGGCAAAGGCCTTTGGTGCCTGTGCCTCACAGCTGAGCCTCCACAGATGGTTGCTCAGGGAGGACTATGCCTATATGTTCTGATTACCAAGGGACAGATCCCCAGCCTCAGAAGAGGGTCTCCCCAGGCCCCTTGTCCCAGGCAAGGCCCCCTGGCAGGCAACACTTGCAAACACAGCAGCCCTGCAGGGCGGGCAGCGGCCCAGATGGCCTGACATGCTGATATGTGCAAGGAATGCAGGGCTTTTGTCTTTTGTTCCCTGGTCAACCAGCTGCTGCCTGAAGGCCACATGGAGCCTGCGGGCATCAGCTGAGCCTTGGTTCCATTGCCTATGCCTGGGCTACCTTCAGCAAGTCATTTAACCTCTCTGGGTCCTGGTTTCTTCATCTGAGAAATGACAGAGGGGTTTGGATGAGCTTAGGGCTTTGACATCCAGATGCTATCCTTGGACTCATGTTAGTTTCATCAGTACTCGTGTGTGTGTGTGTGTGTGTGTGTGTATTCTTTTTGCACCAAATCAGAGTGAAATTAGCAACATTTGGCAATTAATGCATTTTTTTTCCCCAAGACTCAACTCTTAAACAAAGTTCTGAGTGTTTGACTTTCATTTTAAATAGGTGGCTGTCAGGGGGAATTACACGGCTCCTAAAGAAACACACAGACATTATAATTAAAGAGATGCCAATCTTGACAGGTAGTAGGAGAGGAGAGAGGATGTGACAATGAGAATGGAGAAGGGGAGAGGGGAGCTCAGAGCCGAGCTGGACGGGATAAGCCAGGGAAGTGTCTCCACTAGGGTGGCAAGCTTGGTTTCAGCATCAGCACCCAGACTGCCACTCTGCTCATAGTGACCACAGCAAGACCCAGGAGGGGCGCCATATGGTTTGCAAGCCACTTTCACAATCTCTGTTTCTTAGGATCCCATAACATTCTAGAAAGGCAAGTTTATTAATCCCATTTCGCGGGTGAAAAAAAGTAAGACCAATGGTCAGTTCCCTTATTTTGGCCACAAACCGATAATGCTACAAACTGATTCTCCCCTCTAATCCCAAGTTGAGCCCTGCCCTGGGCTGAGCCCCATCCCTGCCCCACCCTTAACTCAGACTGAGCCCCCCCGCCTCCCGCCACTGAGCCCTGCCCACCACCCCAGGCTGAGAGGTGCACCCAACCCAGGCTAGACCAGTTAAGCAGCAGCCAAATCCATTCCACTGGATCTAAGATAGATGGTTTCTAAAAGTGTAGATGACCCAGAGAAGCCTCCTTTTTTTTTTTTTTTTTTTTTTTTTTTTTGCTATGGTCAGGGCTCAGAGCTCAGGGTCCCTGGACAGTGAGGGAGGAGTGGGTGAGGGATGGCTGGGAGAACCCTGGCCTGCCAGGAGTCAACCCAGAAAGAGAGGTTGTGAACTCTGGCGTGGAAGAGCTGATGGGGCCACCCTTGAGTAGATCCCATATGTCCAGGCCAGGTGAAGTGGACTCCTTCCCAGTTGGTGGTCTTTCCTACACACACACACACACACACTCACACACACACACGCTGTCCCTACCACCTTTGGTGGTCCTGGTGGCTCCTGTGGCGTGCCTGAGGCAGGTGCCTGAGGGACTGTGCTGTCTGACTAGCCTGGGCTGGACTACCAGACTCCCCATGTGACCTTGGTTAGGTTCTTGCACCCTACACCTCATCCGTACCTCCTGGGCCTCTGGGCCGGTGTGCTGAGATCATGGGGATGAAGGGCCTCTGGCCCAGCAGGTGCTCAGCAAGGGTGAGTTTCTTTCCCTCTTCCCTTTGAATCTTGCCTCTTCCCTCAAGGCTGACTGGCCCATCCTCCCCCCAATCCCACAGTGGGCTCCCCCTCTGACAGGCACCTCATTAGCAGAATCTCTGTAAATAACGCCAACAAGTTAGAGTTACAACAAGGTAGCTCATTAAAGGCACTTCGCTTGTCTCACTTCCCAATTAGTGTTTCTGTGGGTGCAGCTGCCAGGACTGCGGTGACAGGGCACCCTCGGCATGTCATGGTGCCTGGGCAGGCCTGGGTCACCCCAGGGGAGCCAGTGTCAGCAGTCCCAGGAAGAGGGAATGGGCAGCCTGGCTCACTCCAGCTCAGCAGCCCTGCACGGTCATCCTGTGACAACTGGTAGCACACAGCATTTGCACCCACCGCGTGGAGCACCCAGCTGCTGGGGCACCCCAGAGATGGACCCAGACTTGGACTTGGTTTTGGTTGGCGAGTCCATTCCTCCATCCCAACCCTTGTATGGTCCACTTCCACTCCAGCTCACTCCATCAAAACGGACCTGTCCCATGTCCCATCTACTCCATCTTCCTCTTATCCTCTTTCATGGGTGACCTCGAGTTTCCCACTGCAGCTCCTTGGGACCACATTCTTTCCCTTGAGTACTGAAGTTGTCGATGACAACTTCAGTATGACAACAATGGAGGGAATTTCAGGCTAAAAAGGAAGAAGACAGCATGCCAGAGAGGCCTTGGGATGCATGGGTGATGATGTCCCCAGGACAAGCTTGCCAGGTTGCAATTTTTATCCATGTTTCTATACATAATGAAACAGGCTCATAGAGGGTCAGCCATTTGCCCCAGAGCACGCAGCTGGTAGGTGCCAGTGCTGAGGCCAGGGCCGAGATCACTCTAGAGCCTGTGTTAGGAGCTGGCTACTTACCTGTGCCAGCAGGTTAATGGGAGTGGAAAGTGATTCTCTAGTCCTTCCCTCCCTCCCTGCTCCCTCAGCCTACCCCTGTTCCATCTTTTTTCCAACTAGGTTTCGATCCCCTGGCCACACTTCCTTCTGTTTTCACTTTGGGTCTGCACTTTCTCTTTTACTTTGGGAAGGAAACTGCTCCCAATTTCTCTCCCTCTTGCTGAATCGATAGCTTAGCTGGGCAAGGCAGAAAATGAAATTTACATTCAATGGTTTCCATGGCAACCACCGTGCTGGACCAGTTTCTCCCGCTCTTGGGGGCACAGTCTTTTGAGAAGAGCCAGGTATCAAAACCTCAGCTCCCTGAGAATGTGGCAAGGGTTTTAAACAGAACTAGAGAGGGCTTGAGTCCCCTTGACCATCAATTTTTCTGGCTGTGTGTTACATGAGGGAAGGGAGAAGAGCCCTCCATTTCCCCAATATATCAAGGAGCAAATTGCTGGTAGCATCATCCCTCAGCCTCATCACAGCTAACACTTTGTGAGCTCTGACTACGTGCCAGGCTTTGTGCTGAGTGCTAAAGCATTCTTTTCTTTCATCTTTGCTTCAAACTTAAGAGGTAGGTACTATTGTTATCCTGTTCCGCAGATGAGGAAACTGAGCCAAGGGAATATTATACACCTTACTTTAATGTCTCAAAGAGTCACAGCCTCCAGGATGGACCCTAGATTGGCTTGACTCTGGAAACTGTGGTCTTAATTATGCTGTAATGGAATCACACTGGGGACTCAGAGGTGAACAAACTCCCTTCCTGCTTTGCTGAGGTCTACAGAAAGGGCTGTAGCATCAAGGCTGAGAGCACAGGTCTGCAGCCAGGCAGCCTGGGTGCCTTTCCATATCTTGGGTGTGCTTTAGTTTTTTCCCTCTGAACTAGAGATTAGGCATAGTATCCATCTCTCAGGCGTGTTGTATGGATTAAGTGAGATAAAGCCCACAAAGCACTGGGGTGGTGCCTGGCACATGGTCAGTACTCCATATCAGTAACCACCATGTTTGCCACTGGCGTAGGAGGCGGACCAGTGGGAGTCAGCCATTCACATGGTGTCAGTGTGTCCTGGAGAGCCGGGGAGAAGCACTGGACTGTGACAGCTCAAAGGAGACAGCAGGCAAGGTCTGGGGGTCAGAGAGGCTTCCTGGAGAAGGTACAGGGAAGGCAAGGAGAGGAAGAGCAACATTTGAGGCAGAGAGATTGGCAGAGAGTAAGGAGGGAGCGTGGTACATTTGGGCAAAGACTAGCGTGGGATGGGGCTGAGACTCCGGGTGTGTGGAAGGGGCATTGTCATTCCTGCCTCCTCAGTACCTATTTCTCTTCTTAATTTTCTTTTAGGAACCCACTCTCTCTCATCCTCAGTCTATGTGATTGGGGAAGGTCTGGCTCCACCCCCTGGGTCCACGTATGGGCATATGACTGAGCCCTAGCCAATGAGAGACTTGCATCTCTCTGGCTGCATGGACACATGACTCAAGCAGAGCCAATCACAATTAATGCATGCTATGCCTGAGACTTTTGCTGGAGCTATGGGGGTGGCTTAGCTGGTAGAATGAAAGCTTCAAGCCGCAGGGCAGTGGGGGCTGTGTTTTCACCTTGAGGAGAGAGCCTGCCTGAGAATGAGGCCAACAGTAGAGGGAGGTGTAGCTCAGAAGTGGCAAAAGATGAATTCCTGGCACTGTTCCTGGATCCAGCTGTGCCAGAAGTCCCAAGGCCTTTCTGGCACAGTAGCCAATAGATCTCTTCCCTTTTATTTATGCCTGTGTGAGATGAGATTATGCTTTTTACCATAGCAAGAGCCCTCCTTAACACTAGAGGAGTGACGAGCAATGGGCTGAGGGGAAGGCAGGAGAGCCAGGTCCTGAAATCTTAGATGGCATACTGAAGAGCTGAAAGGTGGTGGGGAGGCTTGATTATAAGAAAACGGTTGATATGATCAGGCTTTCACAGGATCCTCTGGCAGCAGCGGACCAAAATGACTTGCAACAGAGCTCTGGCAAGAGGCTGGTGTGGTAGGCCAGGTGGGAGAAGATGCGTCTGACCTAATGCAGAATGTGTTAGTTTTCTAGGCTGCTATAGCAAATTGCCACAAACTCCACGCTTAAAACACCAGCTTATTGCCTTATAGCTCTGCAGGTCGGAAGTCTGAAATGGGCCTCACTGGACTAGAAACAAGGTGTTGGCCAAGTCGCCTTCCTTTGTGGTAATTCTAGGGGACAATCTGTTTTCATAGCTTTTCCAGCTTCTAGAGGCCACTTGCATTTCTTGGCTTGTGGCCTCTTTTCCGTCTTCAAATCTCATTACTCCAGCCTCTGCTTCCGTCATCACATCTCTTCTCCCTGATTCTGATCTTCCTGCCTCCCTCTTATAAGGACCCTTGTGGTTGCATTGAGGCCACCTGGATAACCCAGGATAAGCTCTTCATTTCAAAATCCCTGACTTAATCACATCTGCAAAATCTTGTTTGCACGTAAGTTGGTATATTCTCAGGCTCCAGGGATTAGGACACAGACATCTTTCAGCTGTTTGTTTTTTAGAGATGGGGTCTCACTCTGTCATCTAGGCTGGAGTGCAGTGGTACAATCATAGCTCCCTGCATCCTCAAATTCCCAAGCTCAAGGGATCCTCTTGCCTCATCCTCCCTAGTAGCTGGGACTACAGGCATGCAATACCATGCCTGGTGAATATTTTTAAAACTATTTTTAGAGATGGGGCCTCACTGTGTTGCCCAGGCTGGTCTCTAGCTCCTGGCCTCAAGCGATCCTCCTGCCTCAGCCTTCCAAGTAGCTGATATTACAGACATGCACCACCACTCCAGTGTGGGCATGGACAACTTTGGTGGCTATTATTTAGCCAGTGGGGATGGAGGAGAGCTATGGATAAGAGATACAAGAAGGAGTCAGAGTGCCTGAACTTGGTGGGTGTGGGTGGTGAGGGAGTGCCTACAATTCCCAGGGCATGCATGGTGGCACCAGTCCCCCACGTGGTCTGATGCTTTCCAACAGTGTCCCACAGTCTGGCACAGGCACAGAGCAGGCAGGCAGATGAATCCATTGAGGCTGGAGTTCTTGCCAGATGGGAGGTACAATGGCAGGATGATAGGGCAAGAGCGAGGGGGGTGGTTGAATCATGGATCCTGGAATGTAAGAGGGAAAGAGAGAAAGAGACACTTTCCTCTAACAGGTAAGAAAGTAGACCTGTCAACAGGAGAAGGAACTCACCTTTGCGGGTGACTGCTGCACACCTGGCCCTTGCTGTACCCTGGGCCTGTGTCCACTCTAGTCCATGGCCCTGCCTCCTGCCGATGTGACAAGCACCTGAAGGTCAGTTGGGAGCCTCAAACTCAACAGGTCCCAAACCAAGCCCCTGACCTCTCCCCATCCTGCTCCTTCTGCAGCCTTTCCCATCATTCTTCCTTCTGACTGCTTAGGCCAAAAACCTGGTGTTATTCTTGGCTCTTTTTCTCTTATGATCCCCCACCCAGAGCTTGTCATCTCCACCTTCAAAATATTAGCAGAATCAGACCACTTCTGCTCCTTCACTCTGGACCAAGTGACATTATGTCTTGCCTGGACTGTTGTGAAAGCTCCTGAGGCATCTCCTTGCCCCTCAGTCTATTCCCCAAGCCCCATACCGATTCTCACCTTATTCGGAGTAGAATTCAGTCCCAACATTGGCCCTCAGGGCTCGACATATTTAGGCACCTGTCGCTGCATGACTGGCTCTTGCCTGTCCTCCCACTCCTGACTCCACCCTGGCCACTGTGACTTCTTCCCTTTCCACAGGTATGTAGCCCCACCCTGCCTCAGGGCCTTGCATCCTGCTGTTCCCTCTGCCTGGGACCATCTTCTCCCAGATACTCACATAACCTGCTTCTTCACTTCACTCAGGCATTTGCTCAAGCTTACCTTCTCAGTGAAGCCTTCTCTGGGCATCCAATTTAAAAAGATAACACCACCTCCATCCCTGCATAAGGGAACGGCTCCGCCTTGGCGCCCTGCATGCAGCCACAGGGCCACGCAGCAAAGGTTCCCACCCTTGAACCACAGCCTATCCCAGCTTGGCATGACACCCTGCAGTCCTCCTGGAACACCAGAGGATGGAGGCCTCTCCCCTGGGAGGCAGTGCTGAGGCAGCTCCGCAGTGCCTCCTGGGTCACCAGCAGAATAGAGCTGTGGAATTCAAAGCCACTTAACTGCAGTCAAGCTGTGTCAGGCTCCTCGGTGATGGGGTGTCCCACAACTCAGACCCAACTCGGACGGTGGTAGTCCAGGCCCTTGGCTTTGGTGGCATCATTTTAGGTGTGCAGGACAGGGACCCTGGACATGACACTGTCCCTGACTCTTCCTTTCACTGTCCATGCAGGTCACACACTGTCAGAATCTAAAAGTGGCTCGTTGTGTCTGCTCTGGCTGGGTCAGTCAGGGCCAGCCTGGTCTTGCTGCAAGTGCTTAACCACCACTCTTTGCTATGTTGTGTATTTTAATTATCATGTTCTGTTGTTTCTCCCTCCGTGACGACAAGGGTTTTGTCTCCTTTTACGTGGTTCATGCCCAGTTCCCAGTCCTGGGGCTGGTACACGGCAGGTACTCAGCAACTATTGAATGAATGAAGATGAGCCATCCTCAGGCCTTTTGTACATAAAGAAATCGAGGCACAGAAAGGTCACACAGCCAGTCATTGGCGCAGGTGGGATTTGAACCCAGGCAGTCCAGCTCCAGAGCCCACCCCTACAATTCACAGCTTCCCATTGGGGGAGAGTTTCTGCAAAGGGGAGGAATAGGTATGGTGGAGCTTGGATGAAAGCAATCAGGAAGAACTGGTATTTGGTTGGAGATCCAGTAGGTTTCTGGTGCTGACCCTAAAGGTGTGGCTGAGGGCCTGGGAGGCTGGGATGGAGTGGAGGATTGAGATCCTGAGAGCCCAGGGTGCTGGACTTGGCATGGGTCGTCCACTTGGTCACTGGGTCATCAGGTGGAAGGGCTGGGGTAGGGAGGAGGCCTGCAGGCTAGGCCAGAGCCTGCAGCAGAAGGGTCTGGAGTAGGGAGCAGTGGGCCCTGGTATGGTAGGTGTGTGGTAGATTCCAGGGTGGCCACTCTAAGTTATTTTTGGTAAGGTTATCCCATTTTTCTAAAAATGCCTAAGTCTTGGATTCATAATTTTTACACAGAACATTTGCCGGAGTCCCAGAAGCTAGATTTCCAGACTCCTGCAATTCTAATGAACCCACTATCAAAAGATGCCTAAGTGGCCAGGCATGGTGGCTCACGCCTGTAATCCCAGCACTTTGGGAGGCTGATGGGGGTGGATCACCTGAGGTCAGGAGTTCAAGACCAGCCTGGCCAACATGGCGAAACCCTGTCTCTACTAAAAATACAAAAATTAGCTGGGTGTGGTGGCAGCATGGGTCTGTAATCTCAGCTAGTTGGGAGGCTGAGGCAGGAGAATCGCTTGAACCTGGGAGGCGGAGGTTGCAGTGACCTGAGATTGTGCCACTGCACTCCAGACTGGGCGACAGAGCGAGACTCCATCTCAAAAAAAAAAAAAAAAAGTGCCTATCAAGGCCGCTAACTGGGAGAGTGGAGAGGGGGACATGGAGGTGAGATGGCCGTCAGGGCGTCCATCTTCGGCTGTGATTGAAGACAATAGGACAACAAAGCCTGGGGGTGGAGAGGGTGGCAGAGAGGGTCAGAGGGCAATCGGGCCGCAGGCCTCAAACCTGTGGGCACTGGCAGGTGTTCTCCCTCCGGGCCACTCACATGAACCACCTCAGGAGACAGCCCTCGACCAGGTCCAGCCTCGAGTCTGGGTCCTGTCAGGGTCTTGGTGTTGGCTAAGGGGGTACGGTGGGAGTTTCTCCTGGGGTTCAGGGTTTTCCAAAGCAACTCCTGCAACAACACAAGCAGCGAATGAGCTTGGTCTCTGAACATCCCTGCATCCTGTGGTTGGTCACTCCCTCCTTGGGGTTCCTTATTTTGGTGTGTGCTAGATGCTGTGGCGCCCCCCAGTACACCTGCCTCTGTCTGACTCCCCAGCCTGAGTCTAGCTGTGGCTGTGCACTCGGCCCTGTGGCTTGCCTGAAGTGGGGAATCCGTGTCCCTGAGCAGGCCCTGATCAAGGGGCTAGGTGTTGATGCTCAGCTCCCTGGCCCCTGGGGATAACTCAGCTCTGTGCAGCGTCAGGCACCAGCTGTCCACTGGGGTGACTGGCAGTGATCTCTGTGCTGGCCCTCGCTTTCCCAGACTCACACCCTCTCCCTGCTGGTGTGCCTGGGCCATCCCCAGTGACACCCTCCACTGGGGCCCTTGTCTAGGGCTGGCTTTGGGAGAGATCAACCCAAAACTTTGCCTTCTCCTGGTTCTTAAGATAATAAATCCATATTCAGGGCAGAAAGATGAAAAGTTGGAAAGGGAACAAGGTAACCCAAATCACCCCAATCCCAGTGACATGTGTGCGCTCCCTCCGGGCCTTTCCTCCTGGCAGCACTGTAACTGGCATTTGCACAGTGCCGGCTACAGTCACGCATGCTTATCTCCTTTCTCCTACCAGCAACTTCTTGAAGGAGTTACTGTTTTATTATCCCCATTTCACAGATAAAGGAACTGGGACATAGAAGGTTCAGGGAACCTTCCCAAGGCCACAGAGTTAACACGTAACAAACAGAAATTCTAACCCGGCAAATGTGTGACTGGCCTTAAAATAGGTGTATTTTACAAAATTGGCATCACACTGACCTTCCAATTAGCTTGCCATGAGCGTTTTCCTGTCTTAAAAGGCTGTGAAAGCATGATGTTTACAGTTGTTTGATAATTCATTTTCTAAGGGAACTCCAGAATTTATTTTTTGCTCTTCTCTGTTTTCTCTCTCTCTCTTCTTTTTCTTTCTTTTTAAAATTGCTGTTATAAACAACAACTAATGAATGTCTATCTTTGGGACATTTTTAAGGGTAGCACATCTTTTGGACAATGTTTCCCCAGCTCCTCCCTTTCCCCCCAACAATAGCACTTGGGGGTTAAGAGATAGTGTGGCCCCATTTGCCCGGTCCCCTCTCCCACCCTGTGTACTCCAGCCCAGGTGCGAGGAGATGGAGCCAGGAAGCCCCCAGGGAGGGATGAGCTCATTCCATGACTTAGACTCCGTGACAGTGATGAAGCTACTTGCAATGGGACACCTGAGGCCCAGGGCCTAGAGGGGCAGCTGCTCCCCCAAGGTGACACTGAAGAGCCAGGTAAGGACAAGGAACCAGGCTTTGATCTGAGTCCTTCCCACCTTAAGCTACTTTAACTTCTGAGATGAGGTATCCTGGTGCTGAGTGGTGCTTGGGGCAGGGGGCCTGGCCTCCTTGGTACCAGGGCAGTGGTCAGGATTCATGTCCTGTGTTTTTATGACCTGGGTGCAAAGACCACTCCCTGATTCACTTGGCTGCAGAAGCTCCCATTCACGGAGGGCATACTGTGAGCAGGGTCTTGAATTCCCATCCCCAGGGCCCCTGCTGGTACATAAACCATGGCAGGTGAGGTGTGCAATGTATCCCATTTTTAGCTTCAGTCAACTGATTCCAAGAACACGGTCCCCGTGGTTCAGACTTGGACTTCTCAGAAAAACTTGCAGGTCTGAGCTTTTAATGTATAATCTCTCATTTTTTTAAGTGTTAACAACCAAATCCGCTTTCTCTTAATTTGTTGACTAGATTATGTGTATAGACAGGCAAGAGCCCTCATCCCTCCCTGTCTCCTGTGCCCAGTGACTGCTCCTCCATTCTTTTATATGAAAGAGGTGGTGTCCTTGTCGATTTTCTGCTGCTTATAAATAGAATACCTGAAGCTGGGCAATTTAAAAAGATGAATTTGTTTCCATAGTTCTGGAGGCTGAGAAATCCGAGGTGGAGGGGCCACATCTGGTAAGGGCCTTCTTGCTGCAGCGGACACTCTGCAGAGTCCTGTAGGGCCTCACGTGGCAAGGGGGCTGAGCACGCGATCTCAGGCCGCACTTCCTCTACTAGTCCCACTCTCACGAGAACACATTAATCCCTTAACCCATTAATCCATTAATCCACAAATGGATTAATCCATTCATGAAGGCAGAGACTGCATGATCCAATCACCTCTTAAAGGCTCCACCTCTCAGTACTGCCACATTGGGGATTAAATTTCAACACAAGTTTTAGAGGGGATATTGAAACCGTAGCAGCTGGTATATATGTGCTATTCTGTACCTTTCTTATTTTACTTGATAACAGGTCCTGGAGCCCTTTTCTTATCAGTACTCAGAGAGCTTCCTCTTTCCACCCTAACAGCTGCATAGTATTCTACTGCATGGAGGTACCAGTTTACTTAACCCTGTGGTCCTCACTCAGGGGAGATTTTGCCCTGACAATGTCAGGAGGCACATTTGACAGTCACCAGTGCGGTGTGTGTGTGTGTGTCTGCGTATACTGTCATTTAGTAGGTAGAGACCAAGGTTGCTGCTAAACCTCCTACAATGCACAGAATGACCCCCACAAAACAGATTTTTCTGTCCAAAATGTCCAATAGTACAGAGGCTGAGAAATCCTGATTTAATCCACCTAGAGTTCCCATATTTAGCAATAAGAATATAGGAATAAGGCATGAATGCACCTATTTTCCTAAACAAGCATTCATTGTTTATCTGAAGTTCAAATTTAAATGGGCATCCTGTATATCATCTGACACCCCTAAGTCCATCCCCTGTTGATGAAGACATGAGTTGTTTCCAGTCTTGTGCTATCACAAAAAGAGTAATGACGAACATCACTGCATATCTAGTTTTGTTCATGTACAAGTAAATCTATGGGATAAATTCCTCAAAATGATTAAAGATCACAATTTGTAACTTTTATAGATACTGCCAAATTTCCCTTCATTAGGGTTGTATCAATTTACACTCCCACCAACAAGATATAAGCGTGCCTGTTTCCCCACTCCTTGGCCACCACAGTGTATTAATAAATTTGGGATTTTTGCCATTTTGATTGGTAGGAAATCTGATTAGAAAAACCTTGAAGACATTGTGAGCAAACTTGCGTGGAAAATGCATATGTGAAAAATGTTAAAATCCTGGGCCAAATTCAGCCTGTGGCAAGCCAGTTTGGTGTGTCCATTGTATGCCTGTTATTGCTGATCTTCACCATAGCTGGGTGCCCAGAAAGGTTCAGTCACCTGCCCAAGATCACATAGCTGGTCCATGATCATCATGTGAATGCTCACCTAGCATTAATACTAAGGTGGGTCAGGATGGGCACTGGATGGGCGGGCTGGGCCCCGGCAAGCTCACATCCCCCACCCTCACCCCTGAGTCTCTCTGGAAGCCTCCTCCTGCTGCATCATCACTCAGCCTTAAGCTGGCCCACTTGTCTGAGCACATGGCATTAGCAGCAACTGTGGCCCAAGAGTAGGTGTGGACGGCCTTGCTGAAGGCTGGACAGTCATGTTTGCCTCGGCTAATTGGTTAAATAGATTGTTCTACATGCACAGCGTTGAGCTTTCTGCTTTGATAAGGCATAATATTAATTTTAATTAAATCTCTGAAGGCTTGGCCAAATATTTCCATTTTCTGAACATGTCCCTTGATCATAGAGTTTATATTCCCTGGAGACAAGGCCGCTAGGAAGAGCTGCATCCCCCAGCCCCCTTCAGCCTCTGAGTGTAGGGGAAATGTGGGGGTGGGGTGGGGAAGGAGGTGGCTTGGCTCATGAGAGATTCACATGAACTGAGGACCTACTATGTGCCAGGCACTGTGCGTGGGCCTTCCATACCTTGTTTTCACTTGATGATACAAAATGGAATCTTAAATCCTCACTTGAGCAGTAAACACTGGATCAGTAGATTAAGAAGTTTGTTTAGAGTTATGTAGCTGCTAAGTGTGGGGTCAGGATCTCCCTGACTGAAGGGATCATGGGTGGTGACACCTGCAGTTTTGGCCCCTGTAGCTCTGCTTTCTGGAAACGATGCTTTGCTTTTCCTTTAGGGAGCCTACTCAGTGCAATTCCCATAGAGCTGAGCTGCCCCTGCTCCCAGGCCACCCCAGCTCTGGAGGGGTCCACCACCTGGACCAGCCTGGGGTTCTCAGAGCACTTCACCCCGTGGCCTGGTGATTAGGGATGAATGTGAGACTCAAGCCTGGCCCCTGAGATCTAGTCCCGGGACTTTGGTTAGAGTCCATGGGAAAGAATTGCTGTCTTCCTAGTTGTTAGAGCAGGGTCTGGTACTATGGACAACAGCTTGTGGAGAGGAAGACAAAGCCAAGACATGGAGGCATGGGTGGGGAAAAGAAAGCAAATGCGTAGGGTGTATCATGTGAGCCCCGAGATTCAGCCGTGCCTGAAGGAAGACTGCCCTTGAACTTTTAACATTATTTAAACCAGGAAATTATTAAGGTTTTCTTCTTCCTTCTCTTCCTTCTTGATCTTTTTCTCTTCTCTTTCTCCTGGTCTTCTCCCCCTCCTCCTCCTCCTTGCTTAAGCAAGGTACTTAAAATCTTTTCCTTGAGCGTCACTTTCCAGGTTCAACTCCAACAGTTGTGAAGTGCAGCCATGAGGAGGTGGGACACAGTGACAAAGGTCCTTCCAGTCAATTAGCCATCTCAGGGGCAGCTTCCATCCTGAAGTGGCCTGCCCACTCCCTCTGATAGCTGCACTACCTCTGATAGGCATCTCAGCTGGCCCACCTCTCACTGCCAGCTCTGGCACACACCCCTGGCCTCCTGTTTGTGTGGCACTTTCGCTCCTGTTCTGGGCCCCTCAGTAGCTTGTCTTCTTAGCCAATTTTGGGCCTAGGCTCCCCACCCATGAGCTCGGAAGTCACCACTTCTTGGAGTTGTTGGAGAGCTAGGGTTTAATTTGGTGTTGAGTCCAGGTCAAATAAGGGAAATATCCAAGGCTGAGTAAGCGGTCCAGAGGTCCAGAGAACCCCACAGTGAGACTGTGTTTACCATTCACACATATGCATGTGAGTGCACTTCGCACATGCAGACGTACACGCAACCCTACAGATCCATTTGTGTGTGTATCTGTAGAGAGGGAGTCTGTGGTCAGGCTCAGAAAAATGCTGGGGGTTGTTCTGGGTGGCATGGCGTTTGCTTGCAGAATGTCTTTCTGGGTTACTGGAGTTTTCTAAAATGAGTACACATTATCTTTGCAAATAGAAATACATATGTGTATATATATCTCATATAATGTTTCAAAATTAGTTGCAAGTGTAAAAAATTGTAAGAAGAAAATGTGAAAAAATTTCACACAAAATATTCCCAGGGGCGGTGGCTCATTAGCCAAGCATGGTGGCTCATGCCTGTCATCCCAGCTACTTGGGAGGCTGAGGCA
Source organism: Pan troglodytes (assembly GCF_028858775.2). NCBI lineage: Eukaryota > Metazoa > Chordata > Mammalia > Primates > Hominidae > Pan > Pan troglodytes. The sequence continues at coordinate 130,671,581 of NC_086015.1, read as the reverse complement.
GGAGGATGGCTTGAGCCCAGGAGGTCGAGACTGAAGTGAGCTATGATTGCGCCACTGCACTCCAGCCTGGGTGACAGAGCCAGATCCTGTCTCAATAAATAAATAAATAAATAAATACTCTCACCAAGAGAGAAGAGGAGTGCCCATTTTCTCGCCATCTTTCCAACACAGGATATAATCAGTTCTTATAGTTTTTGCCAATCGAATGGGCAAAATCTGGAATTAGATGTTTTATTTTAATTTGTAGTTGCATAATTAGTGAGATTGAGCTTCTTTTCATATGTTTATGGGCTGTTTATTTTTCTCTGCAAGTAAATTTCCTGTTTATATCCTTTGCCATTGTTTCTGCTGGGTTGCCTGTCTTTTGCTTATTAGGGACTTCTAAAAACATCTCTTTAGAGTATTAATGTTTTTCCCGTAATAAATGTTGTATTTTCTCCCAGCCTGTCTTTCGTGTTGAATTTGTTTATGGTGTCTTTTCCCTTATAGAACTTTCCATTTTATATCGTCAAAAGGATTTCCTTTATGGCGTCTCAGTCTTTGGTATTGCTTAGAAAGGCCGTTTCTGCTCCAAGTTCTACGGAGCTTGTGCCACATTTTAAGCCCGTGCTTTTATGGAATCTTTATGTTCAGAATATTGATCTATCTGAAATTTATCACCTCGTATGCTGTGAAGTAGAATGCCAATTTTATTGTGTCCAAGAGTCCCGTATATTCACCAAGTGGTTCCTGAACTTTCTATGTCCTGTTGCTGTTATTATTTTTAATTCTGGGCTGTTCCTGTGCCTTCCACATGACCTGAAGGAATCAGCTTGTCAAGTTCCTCAGAAAAATTCTGTTGGGTTTTGATTGCTATCATACAGAATTAACTTATTAATGACTGTATGTATTTACTAGAAACCAGGGGCCAATATTGAGTTAATTATTTATTTATTGGACACCAGAGGCAAAAATTAAGTTCCTTATTACTCCTCATTTCACGGCCCGCTATTATCATCCATGCAATGTTCTTTTCTTACTTTGTAGTAATTATTTCCCCTTTTCCCTCCTAATTCCCACTCCTAAGTAGGTACTTACTAATTTGTTTGATAGTTGTCTTTGGATAGTTATCAATCCTTATGAAATATTTAGTGTTGTTTTGTGTCAAGTGCAATACATTTTTCAATGATCGTGTTTTAAAACATGTCTAGGTAGCTATATGTGTATCCAATTTATTGCTTCTAGTAGTGGCATAGCATTTCTCACACAGCATCTAACATTGTTTTCTTTTTAAGTTTTAAATTTTTTGTAGAGTGAGGTCTTGCTCTGTTGCTCAGGCTGGTCTTGAACTTCTGGCCTCAAGCAGTCCTCCCACCTTGGCCTCCCAAAGTGTTGGGATTACAGACGTGAGCCACTGAGCCCAGCCTATCACTGTTTTCTTAAACAGTCCCCTGGCAATGAGTACGAAGGATGCCTCCAGCTCTTGGGTTCCTTAAACAATGCTTGGTTGAACATCTTTGTACTTATTCTCCTGTGGAGCTCGGCTCACATTTCTTAAGAGCCTGCAGCCAGGAATGGGTTTGCTGCATCACTTAATTTCCACTAAACGCTGCCTGATTGCTCTTCAGAAAGGCTGCACCCGTTTCGCTCCCACCCAATGCATGCACCATCCTGATTTCCTGTGTCTTTGCCAATGCAGAGTTTTTTCTGACTTCCTAATTTTTACCACTGTGGTGGGGTAATTGTTTTAATGTGCATTTTCTGATTACGAATGAAGTTAAGCATCTCTCCATGTACTTAAGAACTATTTGGGTTTCCCTTGCTATGAGTTGCCTAATCATATCGCTTATCCTTTTGCTGTTGGGTTGATTATTTTGTTGTTAATCTGCAGACATTTCTTGTATATTCGTGGATGTTAGATAATGCAAATATCTTCTGCAGTCTATCACTTGACTCTATCTTTGTGTGCCTTTATCCAACAAAATGCTTCATTTTTATATAATCAAATCCATCTTTTTTCTACTTTGTGATTTGTGCTTTTATGTCTTAAGAGGTCTTCCTCCACCCTTAGTTACAAATATATTCTCTTACGTTGTTTTTTTCTATTAGGTTTACCTTTTATATTTAGGTTCACCTTAGTAAATGATTAATACATACTTTGGATATGAAGTTCCCTTAGTATATGATCAAAAGTAGGGATTTAACTTTATTTTGCCACTTATAATGAGTCAATTTCCCTACTACTGTTTCCAGGACACACTGTGCTGAACAGAAGTGCCTGGTCAGGCATTCTTAATTGATTTCTAATTTTAAAGAGAATGTATTTAACATGTCTATATATAAAGGCTTTTGGGTTTGGGTATACACCCTTTAACAGGTTGAGGAAGTTTCCTTCTATTACTTTTCTTGGTGTTCTTATCATGCATAGATAGGAATTGGACATGAATAAAGTCATTTCTGTGTCTATTGATATAATCCTGTGACTTTTCCCTTAGGTTATTAATTGGTGGATTTCACTGATAAATATTCTAATATTAAATTTTCTTTTAATTTCTTGCATAAATCCTATTAGGTAAACTACTTTTTCAAAAAGGGAATTGTTCGTCGAGGTATAACTTGCACACAAAAGGGAGATGAAATGGTAAATGAATGCAACAGTGGAAGCAGCATCTCCATCAAGAAGCAACGTGACCATCTGTCTGGAAACTTCTCAGCCCCTTCCCAGGTCTTGCCCTCCAAGGGCAACCACCACCTTGACTTCTAACACCATTGGTTAGCTTTGTCTGCTTCTAACTCTTATGTTAGTGGAATCATGAGATGCATTATGTTTTAAAATATTCTGTTGGGTTTGATTCACAAATATTAGTTTAAGAATCTTTGCATTTATATTCATAAGTGACATGGCTTGATGATGTTCTTGTCTTGTCCTGTTCTTCTCCAATTTGGGATGAGATTTTTCTAGCTTCATAAAATAACTAGGGCAGCTTTCTCTCTTTTCTTTGTTTCTGAACAACTTGCCTATAATGAGTTTTTCTTTTTTTTATTTTTTATTTTTATTTTTATTTGAATTGAACTGGGTTTTAATTTTTTTTGTTTTTTAAATTTATTTATTTTTATTTTTTTATTATACTTTAAGTTTTAGGGTACATGTGCACATTGTGCAGGTTAGTTACATACATATACATGTGCCATGCTGGTGCGCTGCACCCACTAACTCGTCATCTAGCATTAGGTATATCTCCCAAAGCTATCCCTCCCCCCTCCTCCCACCCCACAACAGTCCCCAGAGTGTGATATTCCCCTTCCTGTGTCCATGTGATCTCATTGTTCAATTCCCACCTATGAGTGAGAATATGCGGTGTTTGGTTTTTTGTTCTTGCGATAGTTTACTGAGAATGATGATTTCCAATTTCATCCATGTCCCTACAAAGGACATGAGCTCATCATTTTTTACGGCTGCATAGTATTCCTTGGTGTATATGTGCCACATTTTCTTAATCAAGTCTATCATTGTTGGACATTTGGGTTGGTTCCAAGTCTTTGCTATTGTGAATAATGCCGCAATAAACATACGTGTGCATGTGTCTTTATAGCAGCATGATTTATAGTCCTTTGGGTATATACCCAGTAATGGGATGGCTGGGTCAAATGGTATTTCTAGTTCTAGATCCCTGAGGAATCGCCACACTGCCTTCCACAATGGTTGAACTAGTTTACAGTCCCACCAACAGTGTAAAAGTGTTCCTATTTCTCCACATCCTCTCCAGCACCTGTTGTTTCCTGACTTTTTAATGATTGCCATTCTAACTGGTATGAGATGGTATCTCATTGTGGTTTTGATTTGCATTTCTCTGATGGCCAGTGATGATGAGCATTTTTTCATGTGTTTTTTGGCTGCATAAATGTCTTCTTTTGAGAAGTGTCTGTTCATGTCCTTCACCCACTTTTTGATGGGGTTGTTTGTTTTTTTCTTGTAAATTTGTTTGAGTTCATTGTAGATTCTGGATATTAGCCCTTTGTCAGATGAGTAGGTTGCGAAAATTTTCTCCCATTTTGTAGGTTGCCTGTTCACTCTGATGGTAGTTTCTTTTGCTGTGCAGAAGCTCTTTAGTTTAATTAGATCCCATTAATCAATTTTGTCTTTTGTTGCCATTGCTTTTGGTGTTTTAGACATGAAGTCCTTGCCCATGCCTATGTCCTGAATGGTAATGCCTAGGTTTTCTTCTAGGGTTTTTATGGTTTTAGGTCTAACATTTAAGTCTTTAATCCATCTTGAATTGATTTTTGTATAAGGTGTAAGGAAGGGATCCAGTTTCAGCTTTCTACATATGGCTAGCCAGTTTTCCCAGCACCATTTATTAAATAGGGAATCCTTTCCCCATTGCTTGTTTTTCTCAGGTTTGTCAAAGATCAGATAGTTGTAGATATGCGGCGTTATTTCTGAGGGCTCTGTTCTGTTCCATTGATCTATATCTCTGTTTTGGTACCAGTACCATGCTGCTTTGGTTACTGTAGCCTTGTAGTATAGTTTGAAGTCAGGTAGTGTGATGCCTCCAGCTTTGTTCTTTTGGCTTAGGATTGACTTGGCGATGCGGGCTCTTTTTTGGTTCCATATGAACTTTAAAGTAGTTTTTTCCAATTCTGTGAAGAAAGGCATTGGTAGCTTGATGGGGATGGCATTGAATCTGTAAATTACCTTGGGCAGTATGGCCATTTTCATGATATTGATTCTTCCTACCCATGAGCATGGAATGTTCTTCCATTTGTTTGTATCCTCTTTTATTTCCTTGAGCAGTGGTTTGTAGTTCTTCTTGAAGAGGTCCTTCACATCCCTTGTAAGTTGGATTCCTAGGTATTTTATTCTCTTTGAAGCAATTGTGAATGGGAGTTCACTCATGATTTGGCTCTCTGTTTGTCTGTTGTTGGTGTATAAGAATGCTTGTGATTTTTGTACATTGATTTTGTATCCTGAGACTTTGCTGAAGTTGCTTATCAGCTTAAGGAGATTTTGGGCTGAGACAATGGGGTTTTCTAGATATACAATCATGTCATCTGCAAACAGGGACAATTTGATTTCCTCTTTTCCTAATTGAATACCCTTTATTTCCTTCTCCTGCCTAATTGCCCTGGCCAGAACTTCCAACACTATGTTGAATAGGAGTGGTGAGAGAGGGCATCCCTGTCTTGAGTTTTTCTTTTCTTTGAAAGTTTGCTTGAACTCCCTTGTGAAATGATTTTGGCTTGAGGTGTCTAGAGAAGTGGGTATTTGATTACTATTTTAACTTCTTTAATTGTTATTGATCTATTTAAGTTTCTGTTTCTTTTTGTTCCAATTTTGGCATTTTATGCTTTACCAGAAATATTTCTACTTTGTCCAGGATTCCAAATTTGTAGACTAAACAGTTGTTTGTAAGAGTGATTACTTTGGAATTTTATATTAAGCCTGTAGTGATTTTCTGTTTTTTGCTCTATATTTTGCTTATTTGCAATTTTCTCCCTTTTTCAGATATGTGGGAATTTTTTAAAAAGCCATCCTCCTCTTGTTACTGCTTTTGTTTTATTACATTATGGTTAGAGAATGGGTTTATATGATACTGATTTCTTATTTAATTTAGGGAGGCTTCACTTGTGCTTTAATACATGGTTGATTTTGTGAATGGTCCATGTGTGTTCAAAGATAACACATTTTGTCTCTGTTGGGTGGAAATTTTTATATCTATTTAAATATATCTTTCATATACATTTGCTTATGTTTGTTGTCTGGATCTATTAGTTCCTATGACAAATGTGTTACAATTTTCAGCCATAGTTTTTGAGTTCTCTATATCTCTCCATAGTTCTTTCAGTTGTTATTTTATATATATTCGAGGCTGTATTTTAGGTGAACATATGTTCATTATTAGCATGATATATCTCAATTCATTGTTCTTTTTAACAAAGTAAAATGTCTCTTTTTGTCCCTTTTGATTTTTTTTGCCTTGATTCCTGTTTTTCTCTTCTGATATTAAAGTTGCTGTGTTCTTTGTTCCTTATTTGCCTGATTTTTTTCCTCTTCGTTTCTTTTATTTTCATCTCTTTAATTGTGTCTCCTATAGACATTACTGGATTCTTTTCAAAAAATCTAAGACTCCCTGTCTTCGTTTGGTGCAGTTGCACCATTTATATTTAATTGAATCCTTGTTATATTAGGATATATTTCTCCTAAAGTCTTTTTTGTTTTCTATTTATCACATTTTCTTATTTTTAAAATGTTGCCATATTTCAATAGGTAGATCAAAATTTCTACTATTGATTTGAAATTTGGGCATTCCATTTTCATCTTTTAGAGCTTACCCATAACATATTTAGACTTTTACTCATGAGTATTTTTATCCAGTGTACGTTATTAGTCAAATTAGCTTATACTTCCAAAGGAATATGGACTCCCAAGGGGGAAAAAGACAACATCGTGTGAGTCTGGGGATTATGGTGGAGAAACAAAGATGGCTTCCAACGGCTGTGGATGTGAGCCGTTCCTCCTCACATCCAGAGGTGGAGCCACATTCCTCTCCCTCTGATCTGGGCTGGCTTTGGTTACTCATCCTCCTCAATAGAATATGGAGGGATGGCGTTTTGGGCTGGGTCATATAAAAACTTAGAACTTCCCTGGGTCTTTTGGAATGCTAGTGTTTGAGAGGTTCCCTCTCAGATCTTAACTATCATGCAGAGAGAAAACAAGCCACATGGAGAGACCACGTGTAGGCACTGTGACCAACCACCCAGCTGACCTCCAAACCAACAGCCAGCAAGAACTGCCAGCCCACACTGCAGCCAGGACAAATAACTGCTTCAACGTTGTTTCATCTGGGCGGGTGCTGTTGTTTCATTCCTGCCTTATACAAGTGAGGGGATTGACAACAGTCCTCTCAGTGTGCCAGGGAGAGAAAAGAGCACAGTTAGGAAGCATTGCCCTGGCTGGGCATCATGGTGCGCGCCTGTAGTCCCAGCTACTTAGGAGGCTGAGGAGGGAGGATCGTTTGAGCTCAGGAGCTCAAGGTTACAGTGAGCTATAATCATGCCACTGCACTCCAGGCTGGGCAACAAAGAGAGACCCTATCTTAGAAAAAAGAAAAAAAAAAAAGCATTCCTCTAACCTAATCCACTCCAACATTGACTGGCTCTTTTCCACTCTGGACTGTCATCCTTCCCTCTCCCTGCACACACACGTGCACGCACACACACACACAAGCACACGCGCACACACGCCAGAACTCAACCACCTTCTGTCTCATAGTTTTATGCTGGCTTCTCAGATCCATCAACCTCCCCTTCTCTGCTGTGGTATCTCTAATGCTGGGTTTTGGGCAGGGAGCCAACAATCTGTGCTTGGTATCTTGTTTGCAGTGAATTTATAGACTCCTTGGGGCAGAATCGATCCCTTTGTGTTCAAGAATGTAGTTGTTTCTCTACTTACTTAAGTTTTTGTTTATGTAAAGTTTGATCTTTTTTTCATATAGATCTTGTTACATGTATTATTAATTATTTTCTAGTTTTTGTCACTATTGTGAATGGGCTACATCTTTTCCCCCAAATGTTTTCTAACTGGTCGTGGTTGTTGGTTTGAACTTGCTAGGTCATGTCTAGTCACTTGCTGGACTCTCTTATTTGTTCTTATAGATTTTCTAGATAGGCAGTTATATCATTTGCAAACGATGACAGTTTATTATTATTACTTCTGTCTAGAGACTCTTCTTTCTTGTTCTTATTGCAGGGCTTCTTAGGGTTCAGACTTGAAGGTCCCGGAGTATTCCTAAGTCCCAAATTCAGATGCAATGCCTGTTGGCTTTGCATTCCCCGGAATCTCAAGTCCCTTGCATAATAGGGTGGGAGGGGGCATTTGTCATTTTCTCCCAACTCTGATGGGGATGCTTCTAAAATTTCACCTTTAAGTGTCAAGTTTACTAAGAGTTTCTAATGGACAATCTCTGTTAAATTAATGAATTTCCCTTCTATTTCCTAGCTTACTAATCAGAAGTTTTACAAGTCAGAAACAAATGTTGGATTTTATAAATTGCTTCTTTGGGGGTATCTATGTAAATGATCATGTGAGTTTTCTTTTTTAATATGTGAATATAATGGATAATATTACATTCATTATCTTGAGCTGTCTTTCAATTCCTGGATTACAATCTATTTTATCATGACCGATTAATCTTTTGATTATATTGTGCATGTAATTTGTTAATATTTTACTTAGGCTTTTGGAAAATCTTTAATGTGGGATATTGGTTTACACATTTCTTTTAAAAATTATCTTTGCCTAGTTCTTTTAGAAAGAGGTGGAATGTTTTCCATTTTCCTTGGTTCTCAAACATACATAATCAAAAAATTTTAAAAAATTGATCAAGAACTCAAGTTAAAAGGTAAATCAAAACAAAAATTAAAAATGACCTAAAGATGAACAGCAGTGATAGCATGACATATCAAAATATACAGGCTGCTGCCAAATCAAAGCAAACATTTATCTGAAAACAAAATGCATTTATTTGGAAAAATATGGCTGAAAGTAGAGTTAGCTAAGAGTTCTGCAAGACAGGCTGTAAAACAGAAGAAAGTTTTAAGCTCTAGGGACGAATATATAAATATATGCTTAGATTTAAAAATAGGGCTGAAAAATATACTCCAAATTATTCACAAAGGTTAGCTCTGAATGAATAGGAGGGTGAAGCTGAGAGAATAAGAATAATTGCAAGAGGAAACTCTCATGTTTGGCTCTATGCACTTCTGTATTGACTGGCTATTTTACAGGGAGGATATGTTTTTACACTCCCTTTGATTTTTAAAACCTATTTTTTTAAAAATTAAAAAGATCATGCCAGTCACATTTCCCAAACACAATGCAAATAAAACTAGAAATGAACAAGAGGGGAGCACCCTCAAATCCATCCACTTGGAGATTTAAAAACAAATCTAAATAATGTGAATTAAACAATAACTCAAAACTGAATTATCAACTATTTAGAAATGAACAGCAATAAAGGCACTGCATATAAAAACCCACAGGATACCACCCAAGCCATGTGTACTTAGAGGAAAATGAATAGCCTTAAATGCAGTCATTAGTAAAGAGGAAAGATTAAAAAGATAAGAGAAGCATTTACCTCAATAAGCTAGGAAATCAACATCAGAATAAATCTGAAGAAAGCAGACTGAAGGAATTAATGAAGAAAAGGAGCAGAAATTAATGAAATAGAATAAAACAATAGTAGATGAGATATAAATAGGAAAGATAATTCTTTGAAAAGACTGATAAGCCAGACAAAACTAGTAAATCTGATCAAGAAAACACATCAGTAACCATGCAGAAGGGGGATTATAGATACACAGATATGTTAAAATATGGGAGAATACAAAGCATATTTTTTGCCAATAAATCTAATTATCAAAGGTAAAATGAATACTTTTTAGGAAAAATCACATATGTACAAAGTGGCAGATGCTGCAACTTGGCTAACCCGACCTCCGCCCCAATCCCTTCCAGCATGCCTGTCTCCACCCCATAAGTGGAAAAGCTAAAAACTATACTTTCCATATGTCCTTGCAGCTCAAGTTGAGTGTGTGGCTTGGACTGAGCCAAGCAGGTTATCAAAGCAGGACTCCAGAGGCAAAAGTGAGCTACAGTTGGTGGTTGAGGGGACTGTGTTTTTACCAGGAGGGGAGAGCCTGCCTGAGAATGAAGCCAACAGCAGAGGGAGGTGTAGCTTAGAAGTGGCAAAAGATGGATTCCTGGCACTGTTCCTGGATCCAGCTGTGCCTGAAGTCCCAAGGCTTCTCTGGCACACTAGCCAAAAGATCTCTTTCCTTTTATTTGTGCCTGCGTGAGATGGGATTATGCTTTTTACCATAGCAAGAGCCCTGCTTAACACAAGAGGAGTGACGAGCAATGGGCTGAGAGGATGGCAGGAGCCAGGTCATGTGCGGAAAGATTGGCTCTTGTGGCAAAAGCATTAGGCTCAGCCGAGACAGTTGTGATAGAGGCACCCAGTGGTGAGTGGTGGAGGCAGTGGGTTTCTGTCAGGACATTGTGTTGGAGGGAATGGAATATCTCCTCCCTTTTGTCTATGTTGCTCACCTTCACAGAAACTCAAGAAGCCTTCTAAACTCTGCAGTATACAGTGTTTTGCCCTTAACCAGCTGTGGTCTGCATCTCTGGCTCATACACTGAAATTGAATCAAGAAGAAGCAAGGGGAAACATTATGAATAGACCTATTCAAAAAAGCAATTAAAAGGTAGCCTAATAAAAAAAGAAAGAAAGAAAAAAGAAGGCATCAGGTCCAGACAGTTTTATGGGGAAGTTCTGCCAAACCTTTAAGGAACAGATAACTCCTTTGTTGGAAATCCTGCTTTGTGTGTTCAACCTTCCCATTTTTATATGTTGTTAATGAATTCGGGTTTACATGCGCCTTGCAGGTCACCATGCCGTGGGCTGAACAAAACAGGCTTATGGATTGGGTGTTGCTTGTGGGAGCCTCCTGTTTGCCCCTCCAATGCCCAGAACCCAGGGAATGGTTCACTCATTCATTCCTGAGTACGCCTACATGCCCGTGCTGTTCTGGGCATGGGAATACAGCAGTGAGCCAAACAGACAAACCCCTGTAGTTGTGGGATTGACTGCGGACAGTGCTCTAGCAGGGGAAACAGCTGCTGCAAAGGCCCTGGGGCAGGAGCAGGCTGCTTGTCATGTTCATAAAAGGTGGGAGGCCAGGGCGGCTGGAGCCAGTGATTGGGGTTGGGGGAAATGAGTCGGAGAGGAAGGAGGTCCGGCCTGAGCATGCCCGGGAGGCCACTGAAGGGCTCTGGCTTTTTCTTTGAGTGATGTGAGGAGGAACAGGATGGGGCTTGTGCTTCAGTAAGATTTCTCTGGCTACCCCAGTGAGAAGAGATTGTAGGGGGATCAGATCAGTGTAGGGCTAATGCTGTTGTACAGATGACGGGCTTGGGCCAGGGTGGCGGCTGTGGAGGTGTGAGAGGGGCCTCACACAAGTGCGTTTACAGGGAGGGCTGGCAGGACTTTTCAGTGGGTTCCAGATGGGGTTGAGGAAAGAGATGCCCATGAGCTGTGCCCGTGTCCGCCCAGGTGAGTGCAGAGGCCCCCAGGCATTGGGAAGCTGGCACTGTGTAATGAGAAGTGGCACCTGCCTCTGGGTAGGCTAAGGACGTGCAGTTTGGGAGCAGGGGTCAGGGCAGGGCTCCATGGCTCTCAGTGACCACAGGGACAAGGGCAGAAGGGGATAGTGTATGTGCCAGGGAGAGATGACTGGTGGGTGGTGGAACTGGGGCTGTTCCTAGCCCCGATCTTGCGTCCAGCTTCATTTCTAAGCACATCTTTCTCCCCCGCCATGCTGGGAAGTGCAATTTTGCTGCTATTGAAATACAATGTGCCTTCTCTTTCCTCGATCTCTCTGCTTTAATTGTGTACCCTGGCTCTGTGCCTCAGCGCTGGCCGGCTCGGAGATTCAGAATTTCAGGCTGACACCATAGTAACCACTTAGTTTGATTCAAGATTCCAGTGTCATCCCTGGCTGCGCTTGAATAGGACGGGGTGGGGGGTGGGAGCAGGGGAGGGGGGCAACTGAAGACAGCTCCCTGGAGCAGCAGCAATTATTTCTTCGTTTCCAAGGAAAATGTAAACAGAAGGTCAGCTTTGGCCAGGCTTCTGAATTTTCCTCCCTTTGTGGCGACAGGTTGATTTGGGGAAATTGGGCCCGTTTGTTATTTGGCCTTCTGGGCTTCCCCTCCCCCTCAGCTGGGACAGAGGCAGTGGCAGCTGCAGTGACAGGGATGGGGCCGAGCGCTGCAGAGCAATGCACGTCCGATGGGAGATGAGCCTCGAAGCAGCTGCAAATGCAGTCAGAGCCTGCCTGGCATCCTGAACAGCCCCCACCTCGTGCTAGCCCCACCCCAGCCTGCACGGGCCCCTGGGCTGGGGCCAATGCTAGCTAACGCCCAGAGAATGGCCCGGAGTTGGCCCTGCTTCCCCCTCCCAGCAGAAGCCATGAAGCTCTACCGTCCAGCCCTCCCAGTCCCCTAGCTTGTGCCAGCCTGTCCTGGTGGGATTCTGTAGCCCCTCTCCCAGCAGCTGGGGCGTGGTGTTACTTGTGCTGCCTTAGCTCTGGGCCCAGCAAGCCACAGCTTCCCACAGTTCTCCCACCATACCGCTCTTCTAGTGGCTCCCTGCCTTGGTTGCCCCGCTTGTTCTCCAGGCCTCCTGTGGGCTCTGCCTCCCAGCTGGCCTGTGCTCCTGGAGCCACCCTGCTGGAGCCTGTTCTGTGAGCCCCTCTAAACCACTAACGCCACCAAGGCTTCTGGTGGCTGTGATTCCTTTACCTGTCCGAGCCTCAGTTTTTTCATGTGTGAAATGGAGACAAACATAGTGCCCTGTCTGCAGATGTGTTGAGGTCTCAAGTTCTCATGGTACTCAGAGACCGTGGCTCCCCACAGAGCTACACCTTCACCTCAAGTCCAGCTTCCCCCAGGACTCACTGGAGGTGGCAGGCCTGGTCAGCACCCCGTATTGTGTTATCCAGCTCCCTAGAGCCCCAGCTGAGCAGGCACATGATCAGAGTCCAGAGACACAGCCAATGACAGTGTCACTCACGTGGCGTATCAGGGACTGGCGGCTTCGTGGAGTGCTTCCTTGCCTCACCCGGCCCCTTCTGTATCTTGAGGTCCGTCTCTTGTCACATTCCATTTCCAGGTGGCAATTTCAGAATCAGCAAAGCCTCTTTTGGTTGCAAGTAGCAGGGCTGGGGAGGCCAGGTGAAGTCCTTCAGGCACCTCTGGGTCCAGGCGCTCGGTGGTAACATCACCCTGCGCTCCTCTGATCTAGCGGCCAGCTTCCTTCTGTGGCTCTGAGGAGGGGCGAGGCGGCGATCGGCTGCTCTGGGTTTACTTTCTGTCACTCTAGCAGAAAGAAAACCTCTCTGCCCAGCATCCATCAAGCAGTCCCAGAGAGGACTCCCAGTGGCCCTGGTGGGTCCTTTGCCCACCTGCTTGCTTTCCTGGGACCAACTGCAGTCTCCAGGGTGGGCAGTGGTCTACGGATGGCCCATCCTGGTGTTAGAGCTCACCAGGGGCTGGTGTGTGTGTGTGTGTGAGAGAGAGATTTTTCCCCAGGTGAGGGAGGGGTGTGTGTGTGTGTGTGTGTGTGTGATTTTTCCCCAGGCGGGGGAGGTGTTGTTGCTGTGGAAGGGAAGGGCAGGCCTTTGAGGTCTGGCCTTCTGTGAGGCTGCTGTTCCTTACTGCCTGGACCCTCAGGGCCACTCCCTATCCTGGGCCTGAACTCCCTGAAACAAGGAGTGAATGTGCCATTCACGTTTTATGGCTGTCTGGAGCTTCCCAGCTTCCTGGGCCAGGAAGCTGCCTCTGGTCTGACCTCACTCCTCACCAACCCCGGGAGCCCAGGCAGGCCCAGCAGACACTGTCCCCAAACATGCAGTCCCTCTCCCTCAGCCTCCCCCTGGAGCCGCCTTCTCCTCTCTCCTCTCCCATCCTGCCTTCTTTCCTTTGTGCCTTCCTCCTGTCTACCTTCAGTACACATTTACTGAGCACCTGCTGTATGCTGGCACTCTGCTATGGGCCCCGGGGAGCTGGCCAGGAGCCAGAGATCTGTGCCTGCCTTTTCAGCATTCACAGTCTGGGGTAGGGGAGAGAGACATGAATTGAAGGGCCACACAGTTCTAGGATTCCAAACTCTGGAGAGTTCTAGGAAGAAGGGTGTGGGGACGGTGTCCACCAGGGCCCTCTGCAGTCAGGGAAGCTCCAGGAGGAAGCAACACTGTGGCTGAGAGTTAAACAATGAGTTCGCAGAAGGAACGGCACGCACAAAGGTCCCGGGGTGGGAAGGAAGGCAGTGTGCATGCATGCAGGGAGAGGGGAGGCAGTGTGTGTGAACAGAGAGAGGGAGGCAGTATGTGTGAACAGGGAGAGGGAGGCAGTGTGTGTGAACAGGGAGAGGGGGGCAGTGTGTGTGAACAGGGAGGGGGGGCAGTGTATGTGAACAGGGAGAGGGAGGCAGTTCGTGTGAATGCAGGGAGAGGAAAGGCAGCTCATGTGAATAGGGAGAGGAACGCAGTGTGTGTGAACACAGGGAGAGGGAATCAGTGGCCGGTGGGGGTGCAGATTGGGGTGGCGAGGCCAAGACCACACCTCTGGCCAGCTACTGCTCCTTCAGGAGGCAGCTGAGGTTTCATCTCTTCCAGGGAGCCCTCCCTGAATGCTTCCTTGAGCCCTTCCTTTGGCCCTTGCTGTCCTTCCATTTCCGTGCTGAACTGTATTTGGTCGCGCATTTGTCTGTTTTCATCTCTGGGCTTTGAGTGCTTTAAGCGCAGGGCTGTTGGCTGTTATTGCCGAGTCCCCAGCACCCGGTGTGAGTCCGGACTCACAGGGAGCAAGTGGGGGAGTCTGGAGACGGTTTGTTCAAATGGCAGTGGGGTCCTAGAACTCAGTGAGAAAGACACAGACCCGGCCATGGCCCTGCCGGTCCAAGGACGTTCACTTCCTCATCGCTGCTAGGGTGGCAGGCTGTTGAGGGCCTAGAATTCTACGTCCAGGCTGGGAACGTCAGCCAGGGTCTCACTGAAGTCCTCAGAAAGATGTAGCTCAAAACACTGTGTGTCATTTTCCTCCACCAGTGTTGAGCTGATGGAGAATGACCAGGAAGCCCTGTGGCTTCTGCGTTTGGGTGAGTCCTGGGGCATGGTGTAAGTGCTGAAGGAGGGGAGCTAATGGGGACTCCTCTAAGGGGAAAAAGCTAGGTTTATCCTCTCTTGATACTATTAGAAAGTTGACCTCCTCACTATAGAACATTTGGAAAATACTCAAAAGTAGAAAGGAAGGAGGGAGTGGGGAAGGAGGGAGAGAAGGAGAGGGATGAAGTGACAGGAAGAGAGACTTTGAAAGGGGAGGAGAGAGAGACAGAGACGGAGAGAGAGGGAGACAGAGAGTGAGGGAGAGAGTGGCAGACGGAGGAGGGGAGAGACAGGGAGATAAAAGGAGGTGGGGGGAGACAGAGAGAGGGAGGAAGAGGTCACAGAGAGAGAGGCAGAGGGAGAGAGGGAGGGAGAGGAGGAGAGAGAATGGGGGAGGAAGAGACGAAGAGGAGAAAGAGAGCTCCATTTCCACTGCTCACAGAATATGGTGTATTCCAGAATGGCTTAAGCATTGACTTTAAAATCCAGCTCTGTCTCCTGCCAGCTTTGGGGCCTGAGGAACTATTCCCCTGTCCCTCTGAGCAGCTTCCCTGCCTGTGAAATGGGTGCAGGGACAGTCCTGGGATGAGAATCCTGTGGCTCAGGAAGGCTGGGGCTTCCTGGCCATTGGCATTCTGCTCTCCCCATGTTGCTAGAAACACTCTTAAACCATACTTTAATTCTTGTGAAGATTCTGAGACCCCACGCTAACCATGTTCTACCTGCTGCATAGGCGCGGACTGAGGAGCTTCGGGTAAGGTGGGCACCTCCAGCCCCGGGCCTTCCCCAGGCGCCCCCCAGCCTCGGGCCTCTGGGCCCAGCCTCCCGCCTCCACCTCGCAGAGAAGCAGCGGGGCTCCCCGCAGATAGAGAGGGGCGACTGTGTCTCGTAGCACTGGCCTGTTTCCTAGGAAACCCAGCCGCGGAGGAGGGACTGGTGAGCACTCCCGGGGTTCTCCGATGTGGGAGGGGGCTCTGCAAGGCCCCAAGTCTGGCCCGTCCATTTGCTGTGCTCCGGACCTGGTCCTGGACCCCTTGGGTCTCAGTTTCAGCACGTGTGTATGGGCCAAGGGTTGGGGGGGGCCCAGGCTCCTGGCTCTGCTGCAGCAGGCACTGCCAGCTGGCTGCCGACCAACCTCCAGCAGACCCCTCACTCCGGATCTGCATCTTCCCTTAGGGGCTCCTCACACTCAGCCCATGCCCCTCCGCACAACCTGCCCAGCCAGGGTCCCGGGTACCTGCTAGTTGCTGGGCTTTCTGTGCTCAGGGGCCTTCCTTGTCCCTCTGGGACGCCCTCTGGAGATCGAGGGAAACCTCATGCCATGCTTGGTCAGCTCTGGGGCCACTCCCTGCCCCCACCTTCAGTCATGCTGCTCCCAGGAGGTAGAAGGATTTCCAAACAATCTCTCAGCTCACCTGGCCCTCTCCATTCTGGAAGCCCTGGCACACAGCACCCTTTTCTGTCTGCTCCTTGGAGTAACAGTAGTAGTAGGTCCCATTTGTCATGCTCCTGGCATGTGCCATGGGCATCCCGTTCATCATCTCTGATTTTCGCAGCTACCTGGTGATGCCCTTTGTGCAGATGATAAAACTGAAGCTCAGAGAGACCAAGACTTCACAGACTCCAGAGCCTTGGTGCACATCAATGTGTCTGTTTTTTTGGACTAACCACACAGATACCAAAATTGGTCCATAAGAAACAGCGTGCAGTGGAGCTGGGGCTGCATGATCCCCAGGCCAGGACTGGTGCCCTTCCACACCTGGACCTTCAGCTGCTGCTCTGGTCCCTGGAGAGACCACTGTGAGCACCAGCATTGGCTTTGGGAGGAGAAATAAACCCCAGATTGTCAGTGGCATTTACCAAGCTACTGCCTTGAGCCGGTTGCTATTTTTGGTGATCTCTGTGACCAGCTTCTGCAGAGAAGGCATTTCAAGTCTCTGTCTGAAGAAATTGTCATGATTTGTATAAATGTGCATTAATGAGCCATATCCTGGCCAAGACACAGGTTTTTCCATAATGTTTAGCTAATTTGCAGGTAGCATCTACAAACCAGGAGCAGAGGCACCTATAGGGTCTGGGTTGGAGTCCTGACCTGCACAGGCTGCAAAACCATTAAAGCCTGCTCCTGCCCCCTGCCCTGGGCACTCACAGGGGCTTGCTGGAGCCAGGGTGCAAGGGCTGGATCAGAGCCACACTGCCTGGATTTGAATTCTGACTCTTCCACTTTGGAGCTGTGTGACTGTACACAAATCACTTACCATCTCTGAGCCCCAGCTTTCTCACCTGTTAAATGGGAAAACAGTAGGATTTACTTCAGAAATAGGGTCATATGCCTATAGTCCCAGCTACTCTGGATACTGAGGCAGGAGAATGGTGTGAACCCGGGAGGCAGAGCTTGCAGTGAGCCGAGATCGTGCCATTGCGCTCCAGCCTGGGCGACAGAGCAAGACTCCGTCTCAAAAAAAGAAAAAAAGAAATAGGGCTGTATGAAGATAGAATGAGTTAATATATGTACTGTATTTACGGCAGTGCCTGGCACTATAAAAGTGCTTATAAAACAAAACCCATAGGCTGGTAGAGATGTGCTGGGCAGACAGGACGCCACCAAGTGTGGCTGTACCCACAGCCTCCTGTAGACTCTCCTGGGCTTTTTGCTCAAAGTGGCTGGGTCCTTCACCTTGTAGTAGCCCTCTGTCCTGCATAGCTGATGACGCCCCGGCCCCTGGGATCAGCCCCTGTGTGAGCCCAGGGCTCTTGGAGTCAGACAGCCACCAGGGTGAGTACTCTGTTGGAGGGACAGTGACTCACAGAGGCAGAGGGCAAAGGACCCTGCTTCCCCCTCCAGGGCCCTGTGCCTGCCCCGGGGAAGGGGGAGTATTGATG
The DNA here is from genome assembly GCF_028858775.2 of Pan troglodytes. Taxonomy (NCBI): domain Eukaryota; kingdom Metazoa; phylum Chordata; class Mammalia; order Primates; family Hominidae; genus Pan; species Pan troglodytes. The sequence goes on along the minus strand of NC_086015.1, from coordinate 130,653,989 downwards.
GAATCTCCGGATGTTTATAGCTTTTCACACTGGCTATAATCCTCTTTCCCCGTCCCTGCCCCAAGGATTCTGACATTTTCCCCTAGGGAGTGCTTTTCAGAATCCCAGGGAAGTAGCCTGGAGTGTGCAGTTAGGAAAAAAAGCACCTCAAGGAGTTCTGCTCCATTTCCATACTATTACTGAGAGCCACAGGCAGGGAAAATATTTGGTGTTAGATATTTGATGTTAGAGAAAAAGCATTAGGGCAAAGACTTTTGATGCAAAAATAGCCTGAAGTCTTAGACCTGGTGAGATCCTCTGGAGCCAGGATGAGACCTGGAGACACCCTCTAGCAGGTAGGGCTGGGCTCCCCAGCAGAGTGCTGGGTTCCCAGGCCCTGTACCTGCTCCGGCAGAGCTAGGCAGAGCACAGCTCACTGTCCACCCGGCTTCTGGTCCCAGATCAGATGCTGGTCTAGCAGCTGGACCCTGGCCACCGCTGCTAGACCTGGCAGTGCCCCTTGCTGTCTCTCAGACCAGGGTGGGGTTGTCAGCCCCGAGTGTGGGTGCTCCTCTTGGGTTTCCAGCAGCCCTGCTCTTGGTCTAGCTCCCTTCTGTTTGTTTTATTTTGTCAGTTGCCCTCTACCTTCCTCCAGGACAGGATTGAATCTTGCATGGCTCTCCCCCGGCCATCTCAGGAGAGCATCTGGAGAGGTCAGCAAGGAGCAGAGGGTTCAGGGCCTTGAACACTGGGAGCTGGGAAGGCCAGACTGTGGGAAGGCCCCTCCTGCCCATGGGCTGCAGGGAGATGGTGGGGGCCTGGTTGTCGCAGGGAGGCCAGGGGCTTGTCTTAGCACATGATGGCAACCCTCTCTCTACCTTGGCTGGTATGTTACCAGAGGAGTTGACGACGATCATGGAGGGGTCTACATTTCCCACCCCAGGGAACATCTTCCAAATATAAGAAACCCAGCCAATCAGAAGGGCTGGTGGGCCATACTCTTGGTGCCAGGCATGAACCTGCTTGTGCCTTATGGAGAAGCCCAAGGGTCCTGGGGTTCAAGGGCAGTCAGGGATCCTCCATGGGGGTTTGGCGGCGGTCATTTTCCAGCTGGTTTTGAAGTGTTTTAGTATTTTTAACAACCAGTGGAGCTATATTGATGTGCACCAGCTCTGGTTCCCTGAGCCCTCACCTTGGGGCTGCCTCAGGGGAGCCCTGCAGTGAGGTGGCCTTTTCTGGGGACCCATGGCAAAGAGGATAAGGCCTGCATGAGGCTGAGGCAGAGGGGACTGGGAGAGAGTTTGGGCTGGAGAGAGATTTAGAAGGCTAATTACTAATCCAGTGACTGAAGGATGTGGGTGACAGTTTGCAGGGAGGCCCAGATCATTACCTTGGGCTTGTGAGCCATTCACTGAGGAATTTCCAGAGCTTCACAGTTTCAGTAGAGCTAGGAGGAGGGTGTGGAGGTCAGAGGCTCCTGGCTGACCATACCATCGGGATGCTTGGCCTTCATCTAGAGAGAGCCCTGGGGTGGGTCAGGTGTGCCTGTGCAAGTGTGAGTGTGTGTGCGCCCGGTAGGCTGCTGGGGAGTCTTTCTCCTCATTCATCCTCTAAGCCCCGGCCCTGCTCCTCAGTCCCTGGCACTGCCCTCCCCACCCCCACCTGGGCCCCCCACAGAGATCAGCCTCTTGACAACCATCAGCTCTGCTGGAGTAGAGGGAATTTATCCGCTTGGCTGGATCCTCCTCCCTGCCACAGAGGACCATGGCACCTTCAATTACACCAGGTGCAAATTCATTTCATCCAGATTCACAGGACTGGGCTGCAGAGGGCTGTTCTCTGGCTTTATTGCAAAATGCATTATTTTCCTTCCTCTCTCAAAAATATTTATCTATGCTAATTTAGCACTGGAGCCAGCTAAGTTCTGCATGGGGAATTGCCCTATTAATTCTGCCGCCTGGAAATACTGCGCTGAGCTGCAGAGATGTTTCTGCTGCCTCCGGCTGGGCAGTCTCCTCCTTCAGATAGGAACCCCAGGCCAGAAGAAGAGCTGGCTGCCTGATTGGCAGTTTTGAAAGGTGCTGGGGACCTGTGTCTCACATATAAACTCCTTCACAGACTGAACATAAAAAATAACCCTTCACTTTTGGGAGGCTCTGTGGGAAGGGGCCGCCCAGATTTTTCAGGTTGCAGACATTGATTTCATTCTGGTACAGTCTCTACCATTTACCCACTGGGTGACTTGGACAAATGATGCAACCTTTCTGATTCTCTCTCTCTGCATCTATAAAATGAAACTGATAACCTCGCAGGGAGGCTATGAGGGTTATTCATTGGATACTTTTGAAGCCACAGTCACATGGCAGGGGAGTCATAAAGGGGGGGTGTTAATGTCATTTGTCTCCAGAGCCACATTTCCCATCTAACAGATGAGGAAGGTGCCTGCCTGACATCCCAGGTGAGTGTCTCAGGGGCCTCTGAACAGCAAGGCCACCCAAGAAGAGCTCCTGAGGGCTCCCACCACATCAAACCTATGATTTCTATACTCTACCACCCACCAGCTTTGTAGCCTACAGCCTGCTGTTCCCATATCCTTCTTTTTCTTCACCATCATCCCGACTTACATTGTTTCTATCTTCCTGTCCACTTCCCACACAGCTGTGACTCTTAAAATATAAGTGGGATTGTGTCATCCCACTGGCAGAACTTTTCAGTGGCTTGCCTAGCTCTTGGGGTGAAAGCCAACCCCTGGCCTCTCCCCTCTCCAGCCAAGTCTCCAGCCCGCCTTTCTGTGCTCACGAGGTTACACCATGGTTATGGGTTCTCCCTCCTGACTCTTGGCTTTTGCTGTGCTATTTGCTTGGATTTGTCCCAACATTCGGGTCTGGGTTCCAAAGTCACCTCCCCAGAGAGGGTCCGTCTGGCCTCCCTGCAGGCCTCAGAAGTCTCCGCCTCTCACACCACACTGCTTTCTTTCCTGTAGCACACACGCCTACCTGAGCACTTCTGTTTACCAATTTGTTTGCAGTCTGGGACCTTCCATGTAGGAGGCCCCCAGAGGCAGCCTGCTTCATACCCATCTCCCTCTCCACCTTTCTTTCTAACAAGACTCTCGATGGGTTCAAGTACCCCTCCTGCATGCTCCCAGCAAGTCCTGATGAGTCTAAACCAGCCAAGACAATCCCATTCCTCATGCTGGAAATTGTGGAAGACGCAAATCCAGCCACTGAGATGGGAGGTTGCTTCTGAGGAATATTTGTTTTTTCTTTCTTTTATTAAGGTATCACACAAAATAAAACTCACCTTTTGTACTGCACAGTCTGATGAGTTTTGACAAATGCATACAACCACATAAACACCACTATAATCAAGATATAGAACAAGTTCATCACCCCCAAAACTACCTGTGTAGACACTATCTCCCCTGCCCCGGCTCCTGCAAACACTAAGTTGATTTCTGTCTCCACAGTCTTCTGCTTTTCTGAATGCCTAGGTAGCTTTGTGAATTTGTCTTTTTTCATTTGGAATTTGTGACTCAGCCATGTTGCTGCATATATGGGTAGTTTATTCTTTTTGATTGCTGAATAGTACGCCATTGGATGAGGTACCAGAGTTTGTTTATTCATCTGCCAGTTGAGGGACATTTGAGTTGTCCTAGTTTTTGGTGATTATGAATAAAACGTCCATAAACATTTAGATAGAGTTTGTGTGGACATATGTTTTCAGTTAACTTAGGTAAATACCTGGGAATGGAGTTGCTGGGTCATATGGTAGACGTATGCTTAGCTTGATAGGAGACTGCCAAATTGTTTTCCAAAGTGGTAGCCTATTCTGCATTTCCCCTAGCAGTATAAATATATGGAAGGTTAGCTGCTCAACACCCTCACAGGCACTCCGTACTGTGAGGTTTTTGTTTTTTTTTTAAAATTTTAGCCTTTCCAGTATGTATGTAGACACATATGTCTCATCGTGGTGGCTTTAATTTACATTTCTTTAATGATCCTGAGTGTCTTTTCATGTGTTATTTGCCATCCGTATGTCTTTTCTGATGAAGTGTCTGTTTAGATCTTGTGCCTATTTTTAAACAGAGTTCTTTGTTTTCTTATCATTGAGTTTTGGGAGTTCTTTGTATATTCTGGACATAGGCTCTTTATCAGACACGTGATTTGTACCTACTTTCTTTCAGTCTTTTCATGCTGAACTGTGACTTTCAAAGAGTAGAAACTCTTAATTGTGATCACATCGAATCCATCAGTTTTGTCTTTTATGGAATGAATTGATTTTGGCATTTGCTTAACCTAAGGTCATAGAGACTCTCACTTAGGCTTTCTTTCAGAAGTTTTATTGTTTGAGGCTTGCACTCAGTTTTAAGTTCTGTTTTGAGTTCGTTTTTTCATATGGTTCAAGACACGAATTGAAGTTGTTCTCCCCTCCTCCTCCCCCTTCTCATTGCATCCGGGGATGTCTAATTGTTCCAGCACCATGTGCTGAAAGGACTATCCTTTCTCCATTGAATTGCCTTTGCACCTTTGTCAAAAATCAATTGGCCATAAATGTGTGGGTCTATTTTTGGACTCCGTTATGATCCATTGATCTATGTATACATCCTTTCTCCTACACCATGTTTCTTGATGATGGTAGCTTTGTAATAAGTCTTGAAATCAAGTAGTATGATTCCTTTTTGCTCTTCTTTTAAAAATATTGTTTTAATTATTTTAGTTTCTTTGCTTTTCCATTTCAACTTTAGAATCAGGTTGTCAGTTTCTATAAAAATCTCACTGGGATTTAACTGGAATTGCATTGTATGTATAGATTAGTTTGGGGAGACTTGACGTTTTAACAATACCAGATCTTTTAATCCAGACACATGATTACCTCTTTCCACTTCTTTAGGTCTGTGATTTCTTTCAAATGTGTTTTATAGTTTTTAGCATGCAGATTTTGAATATATTTGTAAGATTTATACCTAAGTATTTTATAATTTTGATGCTATTATAAATGACACTTTTAAATATCAGCTTTGAATTATTTATTTTTAGCATATAAAAATAGAACTAATTTTTGTTTATTGGCCTTGTATCCTATGGTCTTGTTAAGCTCACTCATTAGTTCTAATAACTCTTTTTTAGATTCTTTGGGTTTTTTTTTTTTTTACATAGATAATTATGTCATCTGTAACTTTCTTTTTTGAGACAGGGTCTTGCTCTGTTGCCCAGGCTGGAGTGCAGTGGTGCAATCATGGCTCACTGCAGCCTCAACCTCCCAGGCTCAAGCAATCCTCCCACCTCAGCCTCCTGAGTACCTGGGACCACAGGTGCACACCACCATGCCCAGCTAATTTTTCTATTTTTTGTAGCCATGTTGCCTAGGATGGTCTTGAACTCCTGGGCTCAAGAAATCTACCCTCTCCGGGATTATGTTCATGAGTGACTCCTGGCCCTGCATTTTTTTCAATCTGTATGCCTTTTATTTCTAAGTTTTGCTTTATTGTATTAGCTAGAACTGCCACAACAATGTCGAATGGAAGTAGTGAGAGTGGACATCCTTGCGTTGTTCATGACCTTAGAGGAAAGTATTCAGCCTTCCCCCATTAAGTGTTGAATTAGCTGGAGTTTCTTCATGGATGCCTTTTATCAGGTTGGGAAGGTTTTTAATCATGCATGGATGTTGAAGAGTTTTACTGTTCTTAAAAAGAGTCGGAAGGAAGAAACTCTGTTCTCTGGAACATTTTTGTACCTGGTTACGATGATGGGAACTGTGGCAGCCATTTTGTGACCAGGAAGAGAGCTAGTTTGAGGAGCAAAGTCAATCCATTGATAATGGGAAAGTGGAGAGATGGGAAAAACCAGACTTTCCATCATTGGTCTATTGAATTAATCAATCCTGGACCTTCCTTTACCACCAGAATTCTTGTCATATAAGAAAATATGGCCGGGTGTGGTGGCTTATGCCTCTAATCCCAGCACTTTGGGAGGGCTGGGCAGGAGAATGGCTTGAGCCCAGGAGTTTGAGACCAGCCTGGGCAATGTAGTAAGACCCCATGTCTATTTTTAAAAATTAAAAAAAAAAGACATTAAATAGCTCTATTGTTTAAGCTTTGTTGTGCTGAGGTTTCATCCCTTGCAGCTGAGAGCTGCTAAACTGATACGCATGAACACTCAAAGGTAGGAATTTGTTTTCTCACGGCTGCCCCATGCCTAGGATGGTGCCTGGAATATAGTAGGTGCTTGCTTAACATTTGCTGCAGAAATAAATGGAGGCCAGGGCCTGAGGCATTTGCATTCTGAGAGTCAGTTTTGCTTCAGTCTGGTGGGAAGCCCTGGGGAGACAGGGAGAATTCTTTAGAATGTGTCATGTGAAGGGAAGATGACTGCTCTGAGCTTCGGAAAGGAGACATCAGACACTCAAGCAGGAATGGACTGGGTTTAAAATCAGGTCTCAGTCTTGAAGTGTGAAAGTGAAAAAAGAGGGGAAAGAGATGTAGAAAGAACCAGAGGAAGACAGGAACTGCTCTGGGAGAGCCTTGTTCAAATTCTCCTTTATAGGTTTGAAAGCCCAATTTCTGCCATGTAAGGAATGATATTTTTTTCGTTTCTGGGAGTAGCAGCCTGGGAGACTTGTTCTTTAGTCACGAGCCCTGTTTCAGAAGATAAACTATACAGATTGCAACAAGGAAAGAGGACATGTAATGCTTGCAAATTTCCTGTGCAAAGTTGCTGTCTGCCTAGAAATTATGCTCACTAGCGGTTTAATGTTTCAGTTAGAGAACACTTCCAATAAGGTAATGCAGCTATGACTGGGTGTCACCTTGCCCATCCTCCCATCCTCCCCAGCCCTGGGGAGTAATAAGCTGGGTCAGAATGCCCCCCATCCTACCCTGGCTTGTAGCAGCTGCCTGGGGGTGCCCCAGTGTATGTGGGGGTGGGCAGTCCTTTCTCTCTCACCATCCTCTGCACATCCCCTGTGAGAACAAGTGAATCATGCCACATTGGAATGTTCTGAACTACTCTGACTTATTCTTTTGGTTGGACAGTGTAGGGGTTTAAGCTGGGAGCTCAAGGCAGAGTGGGTTCAAATCTCAGCTCTCCCACACACTCTCTGTGGGCAAGTCATATTGAAACAGGAGAGTTCCCTGGCCCCCCTTGTAGGATGTGCGACAGGGGTGTGTCTCTCTATTGGGCCACCAGGAGCTCAAACCCTTTATGGCAGTGGAGGGGAAGGGGGAGGATACAGACAGGCAGGTGCAGGAACCAGGGCAAGGGCTTTTGGGCTTGGACCCCATGGCTGGCCATCACTGATCTGCTGGTCTGCTGGTCTCTCCTGGAATTTGGGATTCGGGGTTTATATTGGGGGCAAGATAGGGGGCATTGTGGGCCAAAAAGGCAACTTTTGGGGCACAAAAACAAGAAAGCCTATTCTCATTTATTGACCTGGGAATCCAGGCTTGAGGGTGGGGCCTTTGCTGGGAAACCACTCTCTTCTACCTACTACTTCCTTGTCTCCTGTTCGGAACAGTATTTATGTCGGGCAAATCATTTATCCTCTCTGCACCTCTGTTTCCTCATCTGTAAGAAAGGGGGATACCATCAGTGCCTACCCCAGATGACCAAATGAGGATTAATCTATGTGGTTAGGACCCTGGGGCTTGCTGTTATTCTCCCTGGCAGAGGGTGACAGGGGCCCAAGGTTATTGCATGGGGAAGAGGAAGTGATTCCAGACAGTGACTGGGAGTGATTTCCACAGTGAGGCCAGAGCCCAGGAGGCCCCAGCATTGAAGCCTGGGGGTCAGAGACAGCCGTGGGTGGCACCCCCTTGGTGACCTTGAGGGCTGATGTGTGTTCAGACAAATATGGGACAGAGGCGTGGGGACTCCAGACCATGAGTGAGCCACAGGAGGCATCAAAGTGGGAATCCCAGGTGAGATGGGGGCTGGGGAGGGAGGGCAGGTGTGGTCTGTGCCCAGAGGTAGCAGGGTGCCATGGAGATTCATGAAGTTAGTGAACTAGAAATGCTGTGCAGGGAAGTCGGGTAGGGCCACAGTCATCGCTTCAGACCTGGCCTTGACATCAGAGGCAGGGGAACAGCCTCTCAGGAGGACGAAGTGGGCAGGACTCGCTCTGAGGACGGATCCTTCCACCAGTCCCTGAAATCCCTGATCTCTGGGATTGGGGAGAGGGTTAGGAACACCACTGCCCAGCCATAATGGACAAGGAAAGGGAAGCAAAGGTGAGGAGCCTCCAGCAAGGAACTTAGCCCTCCGTGCAGACCAGAGAGGCTGGTGAGAGGCTGTCAGGCCTCATCTCTGAAGGGCCAGCTCTAGCATGAGTATCTGTGGGGAAAAGCAAGAGAGATCAGATTGTTACTGTGTCTGTATAGAAAGAAGTAGACATAGGAGACTCCATTTTGTTCTGTACTAAGAAAAATTCTTCTGCCTTGAGATTCTGTGACCTTACCCCCAACCCCGTGCTCTCTGAAACATGTGCTGTGTCAAACTCAGGGTTAAATGGATTAAGGGTTGTGCAAGATGTGCTTTGTTAAACAAATGCTTGAAGGCAGCATGCTCCTTAAGAGTCATCACCACTCCCTAATCTCAAGTACCCAGGGACACAAACACTGCGGAAGGCCGCAGGGACCTCTGCCTAGGAAAGCCAGGTATTGTCCAAGGTTTCTCCCCATGTGATAGTCTGAAATATGGCCTCGTGGGAAGGGAAAGACCTGACCGTCCCCCAGCCCGACACCCTTAAAGGGTCTGTGCTGAGGAGGATTAGTATAAGAGGAAGGCATGCCTCTTGCATTTGAGACAAGAGGAAGGCATCTGTCTCCTGCCCGCCCGTCCCTGGGCAATGGAATGTCTTGGTATAAAACCCGATTGTACGTTCCATCTACTGAGATAGGGAAAAACTGCCTTAGGGCTGGAGGTGGCAGGCAGCAATACTGCTTTGTAAAGCATTGAGATGTTTATGTGTATGCATATCTAAAAGCACAGCACTTAATCCTTTACCTTGTCTATGATGCAAAGACCTTTGTTCACGTGTTTGTCTGCTGACCCTCTCCCCACTATTGTCTTGTGACCCTGACACATCCCCCTCTCGGAGAAACACCCACGAATGATCAATAAATACTAAGGGAACTCAGAGGCTGGCGGGATCCTCCATATGCTGAACGCTGCTTCCCCGGGTCCCCTTATTTCTTTCTCTGTACTTTGTCTCTCTGTCTTTTTCTTTTCCAAGTCTCTTGTTCCACCTTACGAGAAACACCCACAGGTGTGGAGGGGCAACCCACCCCTTCAAGTATCCAGGGAAGGTTTGGGGCTAGGCTGGCTTGGACACAGTGCTCTCTCCTGGATCTGGGCACCTGGCAGGGTGATTGTCCCAGGGAGGGCCACATGCTGGGAGAGGGTGGGGCCAGCTGCAGAGGAGGGGCAACTGCTGAGATTAGGCGCCGGGGAAGCTACCCAGCTTATCTCTATGCAGCAGGCAGAGAGAAAGGTCCTCTGGACCAAAATGAGCTAGGTCTGCCAGAGTTCTAATGATAACGGTATCCTATTTCCATTTGCCGTTGTTTCCCATGTGTATACTTTCCTCAGAGCTGCTCGGTGTGGTGTGGGGACCTGGGAGGTGGGAAGCCCCTGTCCCTGTAGATGCTCAGCCGGCTCTGGTTGGCTCTGACTGGGCTTTGTGCACCAGCAGGAAGCTGTTCCTCAAGGGCCCCATGACGTCCCTTTGCAATCTCAGATCCTCTGGTTCTTTTGACAGTCTCCCTTCCTTTGGTGCACTGAGCAGGTGGCAAGTTCCCCAGAGCAGTAAGGTTGTCATCTTGAGAGGACAAAATGAACAAGGTCTCCAGGGCACCATGTAGACTTTGTTGCCTTAGCAGAGATCTCTCAGGGACTCACTCCTGTGTGCCAGCTACCCCCTTTTCCCGAGGACAGTCAGAGCCTTGCTGAACTTCCTCGGAATCTGTGTGGATCTGCTCTGGGTGGCTGGAACAGCCCAAGATAAGGCTGGAGAGATGTGCGGGCCCTGCAGTGGTCCACCTCTGTGCCCAGGCAGGCCGGGCTGAGAACAGTAGGGATGAGAGTGTGCAGGCCTGGGCATCTGAGAGTGCCTTGTGCTGGCCTGAGCACCAACCAGCTCTTTGCCCCATTTTACCCTGACAAGAGCCCTCAAAGAAAGCACCAAGAGTATGGCTATTGTCTTTCATATGAGAGGAGGCCAGGTCCCAGAGTGGGCTGGTGGCCACCTCCTGGTGACGCTGTGGATCTGAGACACATCTTTCACTCCTTGCTCCTCCTTTTTGATGGCCATGGCTGGGTTCTTCTTCTTCAACAGTGGGGATGGTCTAGGATCTCTTCTCCCAAACAGAAGTCACCCTAGGTCTCATAAACAGGTGATTTGATACAGGGAAACTGGTAACCAAACTGGCTGGTGACTTAAGCAAGCCAGAGATTCACGACTGCTGTCCCACAGAGAGAAGGCAGTGTCACCAGAGCCCAGAAACCAGGGCACCTTTCGGAGTCATGGTAGAGGCTTCTGCATGGGAGCTGGGACCATGGAAGGGGGTTCAGTTTGGCGGAGCCCCCAAACTGAGCTAGAGTTATGAAGGAAACAGCACTGCCAGAGGTGCTGCCAAGACTGAATGGGGAGAAACACCTGGCTATCTTCCTCCTCCTGCCCGCCAGCCTCTATCAGTGCCTTCCCGTAGACATACTTTCAGGAAGCCAGAGGGCAAGGCCATGCCCTACGGTACAGAGCAGGGCAAGGAATGAGATTTGCAAAAGGCAAATCTCAGATGTAGTGTCCAACATCCCCATGACCAGGCATAGTCCAGGCCCAGCCTCGGACCAGGGCCAACCCCAGCTCAGTGGTTCCTATGCGAACCGTAGGCCATGTTAGCCTTGTGCTCTGAGCTCTGAGTTACATGGCAGGCAGATGAACAGGAAGACAATCTGGGAAGCCCCACCGTGGGGCCAAGAGGGCACCACCCATTTCCATGCATACCTGGACTCCAAGCCTGGCTCCTTCACGCCTTAGCTGGGTGGCTCTGACTGTCACAAAGGAGCTCCAACACCTCCGTGTGTGTCAGTTGTTTTCATGTGTTCAATGGGTTTACTGTGCCTTCATGGGTATATTATGGCGAGGACTAAACGAAACAAGACCCTGTGTGAAATGTCCTAGCACTGCCCTTCCCTTCCTTTGGCCAGGGGCTGCTTAGATCAGCAGCAGTCCTTCCATGCGGCTGTGGGCTGGGAGGCCAGCAGGGAATTCAGCTCCAGCAGGCAGGGCTGCCAGCTGCAGGGCCTGCCCTGACCTCAGAGGGGGCAGCCACCACGGGGGCCGGGGGACAGGAGGCTGCAGCTGCAGGCCCCATCTGTCAGTGGTGGATGTGGGGTGAAGGGAAGGGGATGAGCTGGGGAGGGAGGTAGGGAGACAAAGGAAGGGGAGAGTAAGATAAATGAGCAGGGAGCACCAGAGGGTGGGCTGCCTTCTTCCTGGAAGCCACCCTCCCTTCCTCTGCTCCCTGGTGGAAATGTCACAAGGCAACCTCTTAAAGACATAGAAAGGATCTGTAAAAGTCGGCAGAGAGAGAGAGAGAGAGAGAGAGAGAGAGTTGTCCCCCGAAGTGAAGGGACAGTGATACCTGGGACAGGTTGTCTCAACAGGCAGTGGTGGACAGTGGAGTTTGCCAGGGCAGGGAGGGGAGGCCAGGAGGAGGAGGATGGTGGAACTGGCAGTGGTGGAGGTGACAGGGGTAGGACCCTGGAGGCACGGCTCTCACACTAGGCTTTAAGAGGTACTGAAGGGAGTGGAGCATCCCACTGAGCCTGTCCCCACCTCTTCCAGGTAAGCTGGCCCGAGAGGTTAAGTGACTTTCCCAAGGGTCACTCAGCTAGTTGGTTCTGGAGTCACTCAGTGAGCCTGGCTCCAGAACCCCAAAGACAGGCTGTTGCACCAAAGCACTCACTACCACTGCTGGTACTTATAGTGCAGCCACCTTGGTGAAGCCTCAGTGGCCACCTCCTAACAGTCCTGGTCACTGTTTCCCAGGGACGCCCAGGGTTGGCTCATTAACCAGCTGCCTGCACGGCTTGACCCGGAGGCCTGAGCCTTTGCCTCTCTGCACCTTGATGCCCATAGGGGGCGGAGGGTGGTCAGAAAGGGAGTGTGGACTGCCAGCAGTGCATCTCTCCGTTGTCATGGCAACCCGGGCACCGTCTGCACCTGTCACTCATGAGGATTGGAGCTCCTGGGGTGGGGGCGGGGTTTTCAGATGCTTAATCCGCCCAGGCGAGGCTGAGACCCCTGGGCTCGCCCCATCCTCTCTTCCCCTGTGTCCTCAGGACAGTCACGGCCTATTTCCACCCCATCCCCTTCCTGGGCCGCATGCCCTGCCCTGAGTGGACGGGGTGGTGGCCAGGCCCGGGTCTGCAGCAGCTTCTGGCCCCATTTTCTGAATGACCTCCCTGGGGATGGTCAGCCTCCTGCGTTTAAACACAAGTCCCTTGCTGCTGGAACTTGTTCATTCAGCCAGAGGAGGGTCTGGTCTGGGTCTCTCCCCACCAGAGTCCCAGTCCTTCACCAGCTGCCTGCTGGGCAGCTCCATGGAGGCCTCAGAGGCTCCAACCTTGCCCTGCATCTGAACAGTGCTGTGGCCTTCTCCGCAGAGCCTGCTCTCCCCCTCCACACTGTCCTCATGGGCACCTTGGCCTCCTCTCTCATCCAGGCGCTGTCTGTCAGCACATCCCGCTGGCTCTACCTTCAAAACACGTCCTCAATCCAACCATTTCTCACTGCCCCACTGCCACCCGCTGTCAGGGCCACCCTCCCGTCCTCCTTGGATGACTGTGACAGCCACCCTGCCCCACCTTCTCCACCCAGCCATGCTCACAAAAGCAGTCAGAGCGGCCCCATTGAAAAATAAGCAAAGCAAGCATCTCCTCCACTTAAAACCCCACTGGCTGTCACCTTGCAGTGAATAAAGGCCACATTTCTTAGGATTCTGTGACCCATACCCCCACCTTCCAAAAGCTGGTCTGCAAAGCTGTGGGGCTTGCTGGCGCCCAGCCTTTCAGTCCCCATTCCAATGTCACCCTCTCCATCAGACCCGCTCCCTTCAAACTGCCACCCCCGACTGCTCCATTTATCCCAAAACATTGTACTAATAATCATTCACTCTTCATGAAGACCACTGCCTCCTGGCTGTCTCCCCGCCTGGGGACTTTGTGAGGCTGGAGCTCTGGGCCCACACAGGCAGTTAGTTAGCATGTGCTCCGTGACTGAGCCCCAGCGGGGGTGGTGCATTCATTTGTCCACTCCAGGGCCTGCAGGGTCTTGGTTTGAGTCACACAATCCAGTGTTTCTGTTAATTTGAAAGTAGAGGCCAACTTTAATCAAAAATCAAGGTAATTGAAATAAAAACCTAGACATCTAAGCTCTCTGGGGAAATGGAGGAATCGGTCCACACTGTGCCCACTCCCATCTGGATGAGTTGGCTGGGGCTGGGCAGAGGTCATCCCCCTTAGGTGGGGCCATGGTCCCACAAGCGCCTGGTGCTCACTGCCAACCCTGTTACTCATGTCCCTAAGCCTCCAGCCCTCTGGGGCTCTGAGTTTGGCTCTCTGATTACCCCAGTCATCTTTCCCCACCCTGCGGTGGGTCCCTTCTGCTCTGTGGCAGGGTCTGCCCAGAGCCATGGGGCAGACTTAGTCTACTCTGGCTTGGGGTAGGAGGTGGTTGCTGTGCAGGGGTGGCTGGAGGCCCAGAGGGTTCTGCATAATACTCACAAGACAGTGATCAGGCAAGGCTCCCAGGGAGGTGGTCTCCGGGGAGAAGTCAGCCTAGGGGAGAGGAGACCATGGAGGAGCTAAGGAAGCCTCTGGGGTGTGGTCAGAGGGGTGGAGGGCTCTGAGAGGAGAGGGCAGGGGCAGGGCGGCCTAACAAAGAGCCAGAAGCCAAACGCCACCAACTGAGCAGCGTGGAGGCCCAGCTGCATTCTGCCTCCGTGGGGAGACACTGAAGCCTGCAGCCAGGGATGGGACGTGGTGTGGTCGACACAGAGGTGTCCCTCCCCACTCTTCACATGCCTTGTTGTAGGTGTGCAGTGGAGACCACCTCTGGCTGTCAGCTTCTTCAGGGCCGGCTTTGCCTGAGGCCATGCCCTCCTGAGGGCTCTAGGGGATAAAGGCCCCACCATTTCCATCTGCTTGGGGCACTGAAGGGCTTGTTCTGTCTGGAGCTCCCCTCTGGGTTGGCTGAGCATTCTCAATTTTGCATTGCAGACTGACTTCTCCCTCTGCCCAACATTCCCCCACCAACCCTTCTTCTCACAAAGGTTGATCCCTAATAAACATCTTTCACCCCAAACTCATCTGGCCGGTGGGCCGAGGCAGGCTGGGGAGGAGGGTACACTGTGAAGTCAGGAGGTAATTGGGAGGTTCCCGCACCAGCTTGAGCCGAGAGGAGGAGACCTGAGTCATGCCATGGAAGACCAGAGAGTTTCAGCAACAATGGATCACATGGGGTTCAGCCCGCTGCTGGTGAGGTAGGAGCGACCTGAGCACAGGTCCTGCCTCCACAATTTCCTGGTGACTCTGGGAAGCTCCCTGTACCTCTCTGAGCTGCAGCGATTGTATCTGTAAAATGGCAAGAATAGGGACGATGCTGTCTTGGGGGGTGGTTGTGGGAGTTCAATTGGATAATAGACTCAAGAAGCTCAGGCAGGGCTCGGTATGCAGTCTGCACCTTTTTTGTAAAGGTTGTATTGACAGGTTTGGTATCAATCATAGAACCCCAGAGTCAATCATCAATATAAACATCTGAGCAATCTGAGCCCCTCTCAGCCCTGGTGTGGCCCTCGGTTGAGGGAATTCCCACCGAAAGCAAAAGACCTATTGTGGTCTTTTCCTCCACAAATGAGTGGTGTATTTTGAAGTACTGGGAATTGGTTGGGGACACACATTGCTGTCTTCGTGGAGCCTGAGCGGGTCGGGGATCCGGGGCCGAGGGAAACGTTGCCAGAGGGCTCAGGAGGGTCTCCAGAGGCCAGTGAGATCCCAGCCCAGCAAGTTCCCAAGTTCTTGATACCGTCCAAGAAAGAGTTCACAGAGGAGTTAGAATGAAGCGAGGGTTTGGCTTTCTAATTTTATGGGTGTCTAATCAGTGGGTGGAATAATCGCTAGGTATTCTGGAAAAGGAGGGGATCTCAGGGACCCCCAGTTATTGCCCCCTTTCTCTCTTATTTGGATTTGTCTGGAAATCCAAATAAGACACAGACATGTTATGGACGTGTCACCGTGACCAGGATTTGGGCCGTTTTCTCTCCCTTATTTTGGGTTTTTGGTTATTTTGTGGTTTCTTTACCCTGTTCTCGTTTTAGCTGTTGTTTGGGTTTCTCCATCTTCCTGTGACCACCCGGTGCTACTCCTATCTGAGAAACACCGGTCATGTCTTTCTAGCTCTCAATTGCCACTGATGGGCCTGAGGGGTGTGTGTGGGGTATGAGCAGGCTCCAGCTTGGCTCTGCAAAACTGACTTCTGAGGGGTTTCTGGTAGTCATGAGTCCCAGCAGGGCATGTGATTGGGCACCTGGACAGCCGTACCCTTTATTAAGCTACTGAAGTCTTTGCACACAGCAGGGTAAAGAGCCACTGCCTGGAGCTCCTTGAGTGTGGCTCCATTCCAGACTCTCCCAGGCATTCCATACACCTTCCTACTCACCCAAGGTGAGTGGATGAACGCCTGGCCCCAGGCCCCTGAGTGGCTGGTGTTCCTGCCAAGATGTCACAACTGTCTGCAGGTTGCCTGTGGGACCATTCCTGCAGCTCATTCCAGGAATGTCCTGCCGCGCTCTGTACTACCGGGGACATGGAGCCGTGGTGGCATACAGCTGTGACTCTGTTCTCCCGAACCACATATCCACTGGGGGAGGAGGAGAGCCCAGAGGAAATCCGGAGCACTGTTTTTAGAAAGAATATCGTCACCAGCACTTACTGAGGGGCTTTCCTTGAGCCTAGTGTTGTTCTTAGCGCTTCCCCTGTGCTGTCAGATTCAAGCTGCCCACACTCAGTGGGGTGGGGGCCGTCATCATTTTACTTATTCTCACTCACGTTCTGGGTGAGGGTCACACAGCTAGTGAGTATGGAGCAGGGACCAAACCCAGGCAGTCTGCTTCCAGAGACCATGCTCTTGGTGACAAAGGCCTGGCACAGCAGCGTAGAAAAAGGCCAGGTGTCTTGCCCAGGCATTCCGAGGCTACAGATGATCTGGCATAGCTCCTGACACCTGGGAGCTGCCCACTGGGCTTCCCTGGCCCCTCTGGGCCCAACCAGGCATCAGAGGGGGCCCCCCCAGACCCCCCAGGCTTCTCTTTCTTTCCCCTGCACCCTATCACTGCCTGTTTGGAGATCTTGACAGTAGATGAAGTGACAAGTCTTTGTGCTTAATTAAGACACATTGTCCCACCAATTGGGAAGCAGAAATGGCTGGGCTGTTTTACAAATAGAAACAATTCTTGTTCATTATCCTTTAATTGAGGCAACAAAGGGCTCTGGAAAACATCCATCAGAACACATTCATGAACATTAGCAGAGAGGATTCGGTTTAGGACCACACAAAAGGAAAAGCAAATGTTCCAATCAGGAGTTATACAGACAAAGGGAAACAAAGGCCTGGAAGCACAAATACTACAGAATTAGCCCAATTACACACTCGATGTGGTAGGGAACAAGTTTCCTGGCTTCTGGCCAGCTCTTCTCTTTGCCTCTTGTTACCTTCTTCCTTTTCCCTGGTACCAGATGGAGAGGGGCAAGAAAGGAACCTCAGAGACCCTCTGCGAACCTGGCTTTGGTCCCCAGTTTGGGGAAGTGATGGGTTAACAGAGAGTCTTGAGGGACCCGAAACTAATCTGAATTCCAGATGTGGTCTGCCTGTAATTGTCACCTCCTTCATTTTGGTCACTATACTTCTTGTGATGCAACCTAAGATACTCTGTCCCAGTATGGATTTTAAGGTCAGCTTGTGGTTGGCTAAAGCTGCTGAACTGTTTTTACAACTTTTTTTTCAGGCTGGGTATTCCCCATCCTATATTTACACAATTGCATTTTGGGGTCCAAACAAGGAGTTTATATCCATTCTTGTTTGTCCCAGCCCATTTGTCTGGTCACTCAGTGGAGTTGAGTGGATGTGGCTTCCTGGGACCACTACCCAGAACTGTTCTTGGAAGCAAGCCTGCTTGTCTCTCTCCTCCAGGTTCTCCTGGGAGCTAGGTAAAGAGAAGCTTGCACACGTTAAGATAGGAAAAGCTTTTAAAAAATCGTTCCTGATTGGTTAGGAAATGACTGATCCTTGTGTCAGAGACGTTCAAACCAGGGCAACTCCATCTCGAATGGTGCTGGGTAAAATGAGGCTGAGACCTACTGGGCTGCATTCCCAGATGGTTAGTCATTCTAAGTCACAGGATGAGACAGGAGGTCGGCACAAGATACAGGTCATAAAGACCTTGTTGATAAAACAGCTTGCATTAAAGGAGCTGGCTAAAACCCATCAAAACCACGATGGTGACAAGAGTGACCTCTGGTCATCCGTCCTCACTGCTACACTCCCACCAGTGCCATGACAGTTTACAAATGCCATGGCAATATCAGGAAGTTACCTTATATGGCCTAAAAAGGGGCGGCATAAATAATTCACCCCTTGTTTAGCATATTATCAAGAAATAATTGTAAAAGTGGACAACCAGCCTCCCTCAGGGTTGCTCTGTCTATGGAGTAGCTATTCTTTTATTCCTTTACTTTCCTAGTAAACTTGGCTTTCACTTTACTCACCCTGAATTCTTTCTTGCTTGAAATCCAAGAACCCCCTCTTGGGGTCTGGATCGGGGCCCCTTTCCTGTAATATCTTTCTTGCGACCACTGAAGAGACTATAGTGCCGAAACCCCTAACCCAAAGGCTAACTTTGGGTGAGTGGTGGGGTCTGGTAATATCTTTCTGGTGAACCACAGAAGGGACGATACTGAACAACCCCCACATCGCCCCCCTCCCACCCCCGCAACCATCTGAAGGAAATAGACTGCAGCACTGATTGGCTGACTTTGGGTAAGTGATGGGGTACCCAGGTAAAGGGTGGGATTGGGTTAGAGGCCCAACTTAGGGGAGTTGGAGTCTAGCCTAAGACACAGGGTTAAAGGCTCTTCCCGATAAAAGGCAAGGACGCTTGACCAACCTTGGGTTTGAGGACCAACTTAGGAGGGTTAGAGTCCTTCCTAAGACTTAGGGGGTTAGAGGCCCTTTTCAGTAAAGTCCCTCTTGGCTAAGAACAGGTTTGGCACTATGGGATGGCAACTGCTATTCTCTTGGATGAATCTGTCTTGGACTCTTTGCTGATGGTAATGGGTGACAGGGTTAGGCATGTACAGGATTGTGGGACATGGGGAACTTTTTCCTCCCTAAAAGGGGAAACTTGAGAACTGATGGGACTGCTGGAAAAGATCCCTTCAGGACTGAGAAGCAGCTGCCTGAACTTTTCAGTGTTGCTGCAATGGGTGGCTCTTTCCCTGGCCTCCCTGAGTGCCTCGCCTTCCCCACCCTGCCTCAGGTAATGCTTCTCTCTCTCTCTCTGTGCAAACTGGTGGAATGAATGGTAAAAATCACCGTTTATCTCCTCTGTAAAGTTTTGATTAATGGAAAAAAGGATTTGTGAGGCTAATCTTAAGCTGTAGTGAATCTGGTGTGCTTTGTGTGTCTTTCTGTATGGTTCTGTCATGGAGAGGGATACCTTAGGATAGAATGTGGGCCTAGGACACCTATAAGTCCACTGTTCAAGACAGCCTAGCAAACTGGTCAGTTACAAACTTTGTTGCTGGTCCCTATAAAAAAAAAAAAAAAAAAAAAACTGGATGAGGTTTCCCTCTTGTCTTGCATGTCTTTGGGAGCTTGACCTTGTAACCTTTTGGCCATGCTTTCTCTTTTCACAATGGAGGCCTGGATTCAGGGTTCAATCGCTAGCTTAAGGGATGAGCCTTTCTGATTGATATTTGGGTGACCTTTGCAATTTTAAAATTCTCTTTCCCTTCACAAACCATCTTAAATTTTCCTTTCTCAGAGCCCCTGTGAGGTTACTTTTGGTAAAGTTTAAAAGCCAGAAATATCGGTCATTTGGCCTGGCTAACGTCGGGTAATAAGAAATTTAAAAGGACTTTTCAAAAGAATGCCATAGTCAAAAGTCAGCTTAATTAAAAGCAGATATTCAAGTTCTAACAGCCCTAGGGATTCCTTAGGAAAAACAGAAGAGGCACTAAAGACCCCGTTTTGGGAAAAACCTGTTTTCCTCATGAAACCTTAGGAATTGAAAGTGAATAGATCCCTTTCAAAACCTAAGGTTCTGTTTTGTTTTGTATTGTGTTATCTGATGTTTTTTACTTTTGGTGGTATCAGAAGTTCCTTCGCATTATGAGAGAACTTTGGTGTGTAGTAAGTAGGCAGGAAATATACTTTTAGGGATGTCTAATAGCAGTTATGGGGGAAACTTGGTTTTCACACATTTGGATCAGAGAAGCATGATCTTGGCCACCTGGGAAACGTGGAGATGTCCCCACCCGCTACTGAGAAATAAAACTCCCAAGGGGTGATGGGCTAAGTCCCTCTTTTTGGGATCCAGGATCTGGTATAAAAATGGGACCCTTAAATTTTGGGGATCTGTTTTGCCTTCCAGCTGTGCCTGCTTATTAGGCCCTAAAAACTGCACACCTTAAAGAGAAACTTAGAAACTGGTGAATAAAAAAACCTTACAACTACATAATCTTTTGTCTATCTGGGTATTTATATATATTGTGTGTGTGATGTTTATATCTAAAAGAGCTTTACTTAATTGGTTTTAAAATAATAAGAGCTTAAATCAAATATTTTAAAAGAAAAAATTGTAATGCCTTTTAGTTCACATGACTTTAATAATCTTTGGGAAATAAAAACAGCTTTAAAGATTATTGGTAAAATAAAGACATTTGGTCTAAATTAGGCAGGTCAGATCTTAAGTTTGCTAAATGCTTTAAGGTCATAAACTGCTTCTTTGACTTTTAAAAATTGTTCAATTTATTTTGAAGCATTAGATTTAGATAAGGCCTGGGGATGTGTGGTGTTAGCCCTGCCCCCTAGCTGTGCTGAAAAAAGACCGACCTTATCTAGTGTCCTAGGCTCCACACCTAGTACATAATTAAAATTGCATACTTACCAAGGTTTTCACCAAAAGCAAAAGTTACTAAGAGTTAACAGTGTAACATGTATTTGAGGCTACTGAAGAAATGGTTTTACATGCACCGTGTGTAAGAAAAGGGAAATGTGTGTTTGGTAAAAGATTATAAGAAATCATGGGAATGTGGATTTTTCTTGCCTAAATTAAAGGGTTAAAGGATTGTTTTAAGTCAGGTAAGATAAAGCCGAAGGTTTAAGCAAGTTGTGAAAGGTTTGTGAAAAATTAATTGTAAAAGAAATTCTGTGTGTGGACATTGGCTAAAATTAAATGGGTATTATTCAGTTTTCCCTTAAACTGAACATTGAATAACAGCACAACAGGTTTTTCTTAGAGCACTAATCTGCTCTTTAACAAAAAATTGTAAAGGGTTAGAAAAGGTTTATGAGAATCTTATGGTCAAACATAAAATTGGATAGATTTACTTATAAAGTTTTATTAAGAATTGGGTTTAACATTAATAGTACACTAATATAAAGGTGAAATTTGGCTTATTTGGTATAAAAATCACACAGGAAGCACTGTCAAATATGTAATAGTATTTGGCTTTCTTTGAGCTATATTTGTATAAATATGTTATTGGTATGTGTTTCAAAATAATGGGAAACTCCTATAATTCTCTTACGGCTTAGTGTAGGTTATTAATAATTATAATTGTTACATAAAATCATTGTATGCCACAGAAGTAACCAAATTTCTTTGTCAATCATGTTTTTTACTGTGGCTGTCCTAAAATGTTTTGTCATCCATGGACAACTGTTGCTTTGTTTTAATCCTCTTTAGAAGGTGGTTTATAATCAGCTATAAACTCTAATAGGTGGTCTTAAATGCAGGTTTCTGATAACTTTGGAAACCGTGATATTAGAATAGAGGAAAAAACTTTCAGGACGCTCATGGAGAGCTGAAATGTTCATGAATATCCAACAAAACAGGAGTTAACTGCATGGACTGAACTTTAACTAGAAGATTAAAGTAATCTTTTTGACTTTTTGCTTAAAACGTTGCTAATCCTTTGTTTGTTTTTCAGAGCCAAGAAAACTTTTATTTTGAGCTATTTACAGCTTTAAACAATTGAGTAAAGTATATTCTTGTGAAAAAAATTTGAGCATATTTGTTTCTCTCTACCTGATTTCTCCAAAATTCAGAAATTATCTGTGAATAGCTTAACTTGTGGCAATATAGAGAAATTGGCTATTTTACCAAGGCTTTGACTGGAATGGTGTGTTTCCCTTTAAGGAATTAAACTTGACTTAGAGAGCCAATAAAAGGCCCTTGGGAAAAATGGTCTTGTACCTTGTGTACACAGTCCCTGTACAGGGTTCTTGACTTGTGGTAAGTGCAGAATGTCACTTTCTAACAGGCCCAGGAGCCTCAGGTAATCTTGGAACCTCAAGAGGAGCCCCAAGTTATCTTGGAGCCTCAAGAGGAGAGGAATTTACTCAACTCTTAGGTATTTCATGGTACAAACTCATGGCTGGGCTGAGCTTTAAAAAAGTCTTATCTGAGATTCCTTATGGAACAGAGTTCCATCAAAGCCAATTAAAAAGTCTATGTGAAAAATAATTATTCTTGCTGTATTTTATACAAATAATTAGGCCAAGTATACTAAAGCAAATCAGTTTTAACTGTGATTTGTCTTTAGTAAAAATAGGAAACTGGAGAGAGAAATTACCTTTCAAGAACTATGGTACACTTGTTATTAGATTCTAGTTTCATCGGTTATTTTTGAGTTTTTTCCTGCAACTTAGGCTGACCCTGCTTATTCCTGTGAACTAACCAGTGATCTTTGGCCGCTGCTCAAAAAAAAAAAAAAAAAAAAAAAAAAAAACCAAAAAGGATGAGTAATGTAAAAAGCTGCATCAGTATTCTAATTCCGGACACATTGGAATCAGCTAGAAACCCCATATCGAAGCTTAGTTCCAACAGTTGCCCAGTTTATGGAAAGCCTTCTTATTTAGTCTACTTGGAATAATTTTTACTTATTTTGCTTTACTGTTTTGGAATATATTGCTGTTGTACTCTTTGTATAGGAATGCAAGACAAGCTTACACAAGGTTTTCTTAAATTAAACACTTACTAATCTTCAAGATATCACCTTTTGTTGGAACTCAAGAGTTACGAATGGCCCTCAGCATACCAATGCTTTCTGACTGAGCTCCTCTCTACCATTAGGACGCAATAGTTGGGCAGGAATATCATTGCCCCTATTCAGCCTGAAGAAGTTATGGAAGATGGGTCTTCATCCTTCTGCAACCCTTAGAATTAAGGGTTCTCTTATAACAGGGATAGGGAAAATGTCAGAAGACTTTGAACCAGAGCAACTTCATCTTGAATAAGGGCTGGGTGAAATGAGGCTAAGATCTACTTGGTTGTGTCCCCAGATGGTAAGTCATTCTAAGTCACAGGATGAGATAGGAAGTCAGCACAAGATACAGGTCATAAAGACCTTGCTGATAAAACAGATTGCAATAAAGAAACCAGCCCAAATCCACCAAAACCAAGATGGTGACAAGAGTGATCTCTGGTCATCCTCACTGCTACACTACCACCAGTGCCATGACAGTTTACAGATGCCATGACAATATCAAGAAGTCACCCTATATGGTCTAAAAAGGGGCAGCATAAGTAATCCGCTCCTTGTTTAGCATATAATCAAGAAATAACCATAAAAAATAGGCAACCAGCAGCCTCAGGACTGCTCTGTCTATGGAGTAGCCATTCCTTTATTCTTTCACTTTCCTAGTAAACTTGCTTTCACTTTACTCTGTGAGCTCTCTTCTGAATTCTTTCTTGTGCGGGATCCAAGAACCTTCTCTTGGTGTCTGGATTTGGACCCCTTTCTGGTAACACTTGTACAAAACTTGGAAATCACCAGGAAATACAAAAAAGCAGAAGTAAATAAATGGATCCCCCTGGGCCGCAAGTCAGTTTCTGTGAACAATTTTGTTTATTTCCTTCTAGTCTTTCTTTCAGGCACATTTTCCCATTTGTGGTTGAGAACATGCAACCTGTGACCTCAACTCTGTAACCTGTCTTTTCCCCTCTACATTTTAACCATCTGCATTTATTCATGTGATTGGAAACTCTTTCTAATCATCATTTTAGCGACTGCACAATGTTCCATCATATGGATGTGCCATAATTTTTTCCACTCTTCCTTATCGCGGAACATGTGGGTTGTTTCTAGCTTTGTTTATTATGAGTGATTCTGTCTTGGGCATCTTTGTGCAGAGAGTGCTCATATGTCAGATTAGCTCTCTGAGACAGATTCCTCGCAGTGAAATTGTAGGAGTTAAAATAACTATTTTAAGGGTATTGCTACATATCGCCAAATTACTTTGAAAAAATCTACGCCAATTTATACACTTGCAAAGTAGGACAGTCGTTGTTCCAGTTTTTTTGTTTGTTTTTTAGAGATGGAGACTTGCTCTGTCACCCAGGCTGGAGTGCAGTGGTGCAATCATTGCTTGCCACTGGAGCTCTTGGGCCCCAGTCCTCCTGCCTCAGCTTCCTGAGTAGCTGGGACTACAGGTACGGTTCCAGTTTTGTAGCACAGATGTTCCTTGAGTTGCGATGGGGCTACGTCCTGATAAACCCACAGTAAATCGAAAATATTGTTAAGCTGAAAATGCATTTAATCCACCTAACCTACTGAACATCAGAGCTTAGCTTAGCCTGCCTTAAACATGCTTGGAACACTTACATCAGCCTACGATTGGATAAAATCATCTAACACACAGCCTATTTTTTTAATAGTGTTGAATAGCTCATATACTGCATATGGCTAGCCCGGGAAAAGATCAAAATTCAAATTCAAAGTATGTCAAAATTATGATGGTTTCACACCATCATAAAGTTGAAAAATTGTAAGTTGAACTATCCTAAGTCAGAGACCATCTGTATTTATTTTGGCAGTATGTATATGCGTGTTGCGGTGTCGAGGGGAGAGTTAGCATGTATCTCACGTGTTTATCTGGCTCTAGGAAAGGGAGAAATCGCCCTGCACCCCCACCGCACTACAGGGGGCTTCCTCCAAGCTGCATAATCAGCTGCCTGCTTCTCCCCAGTCCCCGCCCCCTCTGCATTCCTCCCGATTTGCCTAAACCTGGTGTAAACTCTGTCTCTCTCCTGTGACAGTCCAACCCTCACTCCTTTTTCCTGTCTGCCCCACCCTCCTTGGAGGCTGGGTCACCCACGCACTGTGTTCAAATCCTTCTCCTGCCCCCTGCCCTAACGTCTGCCTGTGTGACCTGGGCAAGTTATTTCATCTCCCTGTGCCTCCGTTTCTTCCTCCGTAAATGGTGATAAAAATCGTGCCTACCTCCTTGGGCTGTTGTAAGAATTAAAGGAATTCAACATATGTGAAGCATGAGCACATAGTAAGCGCTGATTTGTGTTGGAACCATCTGCTTCCATTGCGGGGGGTTTGTAGACTTTATTGTAGGTTTGGGTCCCACAGGGAGCCTGTGGCCCTGTCTATCTTCTACCTCTCTGTGTTCCCAGCAGGGCAAACAGAGTGGGCCCTTCATCCTCCACAAGAGCAGCTTCTGTGGTGACACCAACGCCTGGTATGCGGATGCAGCTCCAGTAAGCTCTCCATACCTCCCACCCTTTGAGCCCAAAAGTGATTGTTTGTCATCACCCCAGGCAGGTTTTGAGGAAGCTGACAGCAGAGAATGGCTACCAGGATCATCGGACAGCTAGATGTTCTCAGGGCAGCTGGGTCCTGCCTTTTGCAGGCAGAGAGGAAACAGTCTCCAAGTCAGAGGCTCCCAGAGGAGTGCTCGGCGGAGGCTCCTGCTGTCTTGCACCACCCAGGGAGACAGCCACTGGGCCCTTCCTTTTAGGATGCCAGCGGTTGTGGTCCTGACCCATGTGGAGAGTGGTCAGGCCAGCAGGGGATGGACTAGCCAAGTCTGTCTAGGGGAGCCAGGTGCTCAGGGGATGGGTTACCCAAGGGCTAATAACTGACCAAGCCTTTCAGATGATGCAGTCTGAGGCCAAGCACTCCCTTGTATCTCAGACCTAGAACTGGCCTCCCTGTCTGCCAGCCACTTTCACTGTTTAAGCATGAAGGATTTAGCCCAGGTGGGTAGGGGGAGTGGCTCTCAGCACGATCTCCAGGACTGCCCCACGGTGGGCCTGCCCTCCTGCCATCACAGGGAAGCCAGGGAATCTGAAAGCCCGGATGTTCCTGCTGGAACCACACCAGCAGGCCTCGAAAGTCCCATTGCTACTCTTAACCCTCGGAGCTGTGACCATGTGCACTCAGGCAAGATGTGATGTGGACAGCAGGAGGGAGGCCCCAACAAGCTCTGCTTTCACTGGAAGGCTCGTCATGGAGACACTGGGTTTCGGCTGCAGCAAAAGCACCGGCAGGGCCTCTTGCTCTCTTCTGTGTTCTGGATCTCAGCCTGTGCATGTGAGTGGCTGAAGCAGAAATCCTACCCAGAGCTGGTACTGTGAGGGAGCCTGGGAAAGGCCGAGCCCACCTCCAGCTTCTGCGTCGTGGGGAGCACAGCAGAGGATGTCTTTCTCCACCTGCTTCATCCACCCAAGTGCTGCCGTCCCGCCATCGAGGGGCATCAACTGTCCTCTCTGCCTTAGTGACATCTGTCTCCTGTGACAGACAGGATCATTTGCTCCCAGGGGTGGGGTAGTGTCAGGCCCGGGGGAATTCAGACCAAGACCTGCTCCCCTCTGCCTCTCCCTTGGTAAAGTTGGGAGAACATCTCGCCCTCTTTCTTGTACTTTTCTCACAACCAGGTCCCTTGGACTCTTACCTTCAAGCACCAGTGCTCTTAAAAATATTTCCTGCAAACAGAGACAGTGCTGTCCCCAAGAGGAATTCTGGAGATGAAAAGATTTTCCATCTCATTACAGGTGTAATTGCTCTTTTCTCCCTTTGTTTGCAAGCCATAGAAATGTGCACAGAAGGCTTACACAAGAAAAGGAATTTACTGGCTCATAGAACTAAAAAGTCTGAGGTGGACTTTAGGTGTGGCTGGATGCAGGGACAATGATGTGATGTCATTGGCCCTCTCTCTTTTCTCCTTGTCTCTGCTCTGCTTTCCTCCACAGTGCTCAGGAAACAAACTCCCAAAGAGGTGGCAAAAATGGTCATTATCAACTCTTTGTTTTCATTTCACAAGATTGGTCATCCCAGCAGAAAGAACATGTCTGCTTCCCAAGAGTTCTCACCAAACTCCCAGAGTGGATTTTTATTGGCCCAGCTTAGGTCAATATCCCTAAGTCAAACACTGATTGGCTGGGCCTGGATCAGGTGCCTGCCTCTGATTGCACCGTGGTGGGTCCCATCTGGCCCCCCGAATGGAGGATGATGGACAGATGCTGTTGCCACATGGTCAGCTGCGATTGTCTCCACTGCAACTGCCCAACCTCTGTCCCACTCACTGGATCCATCCTCAGTGCTCTGCTCTTCCTTAATGCACCCAGGGATGGCACCTGCTTCCCAGGTTGTTGTGGGGAGCAGAGCACTGGTGGGGTGGGGTCTCCAGATGGGCATTATGGGCTTGGCCCTGGGACATGCCTTGCTTTCAGGCCCCCGCCTCAGTGTCCCCTCTCCTGGGCTTTGAGATTTGGGGCCTTTCCAGAACAGTGAGGGGTGAGGCAGGATAGAGAGATTGTGGTTGTCACATGGAAGGCACCCCCCGGTTGTCACTGGGGGTGGCGTGGACATATGGAGGCTCCACCTTAAGGCCACACCACCTGTTGTGGTCCTTGCATTCTCCAGCTTGTTTCTATCATGTCCTGAAGACATTCACACCAGCACAGGGCTGGAGATGCCAAGAGCTCCCGCAGCTCCCTGAAGACTCTGCTTCCAGGGGGAGTTTTGGAAAAAATCTTCCCTATCACCTTCAGCTTTTCCTCTCTGTCCCTCCCACAGTGGTCAGCATTCACTTTCTAAAGCTTGGCCTGACTTCACTCCAGGCTGGAGCCCCTGTGGATGTCTCTGCTGCATGGCCTCTGGTGACTGAATCTGCACCTCTGTTCTGAATTCACCCTGGGGTGCCGGCCACTAGCGTTTAGGCCATTTAGGCCCTTCCTGACTCTGGGCCTTCCCCTGGGGGCCCTGGTAGGAACCCTCTGCCTCTTTTAGACCCCACTCCCATCCCCTGGGGCCACCTACTTCTGTCTTGCAGGGCATCTGCTTCTATATCACTCTGCAACCACACTTCCCTGGTCTGCCTGTCCCTCTCCCTCAGAGATGCTGTTCCCAGTGACTCTTGCGGGATGACAAAGCACCAACAAAACAGTGCCTTAAGACAACAGCAGTCACATTGTTGTCTCTGGTGGGTGGTGCTGGACTGGGCTGGCTCAGCATCTCCCGTGTGGTTGCTGCCAAGTGCACAGCTGGGCTGGCTGTGTCTCTGCATGGTCTTAGGGCTCCTCTGTGTGTCTCTGAGCCTGGGCTATTTGGACTTCCTCTCAGCATGGTGGCCTTAGGCAGCTGGACTGCCAGTGTGGTGGCTCAGGGCTTCTAGGGCTTGTTCTCCAGGGAGCAGACACCATGATCCAGGTTTTATGATCCAGGCTTGGAAGTCAAAGAGCATCACTTCTGCCATATCTGTTGGTTTAAACAGCTACAAAACCCATCAATCCCAGTCATTTGTAAGAAGAGAAGGTGGGACAGGAGATCTTGTCATGGTTGTCTTTGGACAACTCCTTTGCACAGGTGAGGAGGGAGGAAGACACATCTCTGGGTCCCCAGGAGTGGCCAGCACAGAGTCAGCCCCAGCCATGCCCAGGGAATTCTCTGCCCCTTCCCCATGTTGGGGGAAATCACAAATTCTTCCTCAGTGAAGAAAGTTTACACCCCCATAGCATCTGAGGGTCAAAGGTGCCTTCCAGGAACCCGATTTGTCCTCCCTAGCTCCCTCTGGGACCCGTTCTCTGCAGCCCTGGGGAGTGGAGCCTGAGTGGTCTCCTGAGCATCACTGCAGTGTTGCTCTTCCTACCTCCAGGGAGATCCTGAGAGAGCCCGAGTGTGCCCGGTGTGGATCTCAGCCCCACTGCTTTGGAGCTGGGAGACTCTGACACACAACTTAACCCGAGTCTCCATTTCTGCACTTGCAAAATGGAGATAATAATCCCCTCTTCTTAGAGCCGCGGCCAGGATCGATGGAGATAATAGATGAGAAAATGCTTGGCTGGGGCAAAAGTGCAGTCTCGGCAAGAGTGTTCTTCCCCAGCACCCCTCCCATCTGATGCAGGACTTAATGAGAGCTGGCTGCTCCCTGGGATCTTTAATTAATTGTCCCAGCCCCACAGCCCCAGTGCTAGCAGATTAAACCCAGCCACGGTGGGAAGTAGGCTGCGGACAGCTTTGGATGCAAATGCCTGAAGCGAAGGATTTCTGCCTGTGAAATGGCTGAGTGGGTGATTTTAGAGCAGCTGCGCCTGGGGCTGCCCCCAGGGAGATGAGCCTCCGAGTCCTCAGCAGAATCAGTGCAGCCAGAGGGTGCCCTTTTCTTACCAACTCATCTCCGGTGCCTGTGGGGTGGGAACATTGGCCTGCCAGCTCCAGGCCCAGCCCCAGCCCCAGCCCCAGCCCCAGCCCCAGCCCCAGCTCCAGCGTGCCTTGGCCAGCCCCAGAAACAGGAGGGAGGATGCAGGCAGATCAGTTCCACAGTGACCTAGAGGTAACCATCCAGGTGCCCTCCAGGTTCCCCAGCTGTTTCGTTCCCGAGGCGGTGCTCGGCCCGCCCTCTGCCTTCCAGCTCCTCCTGCATCAGACCTCGGCCTAGCCTTTGCTGTCCCCATGGCTTGGGATACTGTTTCCTGGCTGTCACAGCAGGGCTATGTCCTCTGCAGCCTCCAGGGCTCCATGTGAGTGTCTGTCCTCGAGGGACATCCTTCTGGACACCCCCAGGCTGCTCTCTGCCTCGCCTGCACAGCTCCTGCAGCAGAGCCTGGAAAGCTCCCTCTGACTTGGTGTTTTGTCACCTCGCCTGCTGGTTGTCAGCCCCATGGAAGCCTGGTGTCGGTGCCTGGGACCAGCTACAGGGGCTCTCAGTAGGGCCTGGACCGGGTCTGGGGCAGGGAGGGAGGAGCAGGAGCAGGCAGAGGAGACACCGAGCTTCACTGCTGGCACAAGGACAGCCAGGACTCCCTTTGGGCCTGGGACTGGAGTAGACCAGAGCTGTCCTGAGCAGGGGGTTGTCCAGGCCTGTGTGGCTCAGTCATAGGACATGGGCCTGGGGAGGATGGCACAGGGGTGCTGTCTGTCTGTAGCTGGGGGTGATGCTGAGCACGTCTGGTTATAGCCCCTAGCAGCTGGGCAGTGTATCCTTCCATGAAGCAGGTCTGAGGCACATCCCTGCATCTGCCACAGAGGTAAGTGCCTTCACCTCTAAGTAGACAAAGCACTTGTAACACAGTGGGCGCTTAGTTACTCTTTGGCTGTCTGTACAGGATCTAGTCCCTACTAAGCACCCCAATTCTGATAACTTTTGGTTGTCCATGTCTGAGTCCCTGTTCTGCAGGAAACGGCACCCACACTATGGAGCCCAGGGTCCTGTGCCGGGAGCTTCCCGCAGCCTCTGTGCCTCCTCCTCCCCACTGGCCAGGGGGTCCCACTGTGTCTATTATGGATGAAGAGGTGAAGATGTGGGCCCCAGGACGTGGTGCTCCAACCTCTGTGCTCACTGCCATGCTCAGCACGGCTCCCTGGGAGCCTGACCCTGAGGTGTGGCATGGACGAACCCTGGGCTGGGCTTCCTCCCTTTGCCCCTGGCCTTTACCCAGCACGAGCACCTCTGGGAAACACCCCAACCCCCAGGACAGTCTGAGTTCCTGCACCCTTCAGCCCGGGCTTGCCTGAAGATGGCTGTGTCTTTCAGCACCTGCATCTTCAGTGACTACCCAGACTCCCCGCAGTCCCCACTCCCCACCTCCCTAGGCCCACGGTATGCAGCCACACCCAAGGCAGCCCAAGTCCCAGTAGCAACACCACACATTCCCAGAACGCTTACGCTGGGCCAAATTCAGCCTGTGCCTCTCCACAGCCAATCCTGCACTTGCCGGCCCCTAACTCTGTAGCTGCACACAGGGCCTGGGCACTTGAGACCTCAGACTCGCCACCGGCTCCTCAGAGCCCCTGCTCAGGTCACCTGTGTAAGGAGAACACAGTGCCAATGCAGCACAGCATAGTGACACCCGGCCTGCCGGGATTTAGCCCCCACCCTACCTAGCGGTTCTGGAGCCCCCACTGTGACTCATGCAGGGCCGAGCATCCCAGGTGAGTGCAGAGCCCCTGACCCGGGGATGTCACTGCTCTGTGGGACTGTCATAGTGATACAGGAATAGAATCAAGGGACATAGAGGCAGCTCTGCCAGCACAAACCATCAGTAGCATCCAGCTTGGGGTTGCACAGCATCAGAAAAGCCTTCCTGGAGGAGGTGGAGTCTGAGCTGCCTCTTTAGGGTAAGTCTTTTAACAAGAAGAGGACCAAAAGGGTGGGCTAAGCTGGGGGTGCAGATGTGTGGGCTGTTTTCAGAACACCCGGGCTTGGGGTGAGCTGTGGGGGTGGGAGGTCAGGCTGTGGAGATGTGGCTGCTGCTGGGGCCCCTGTGCCTGCTGATGGGGTGTCTCTGGTACCTGGAACCAGGTGGAGCAGGTGGGAGTGGTCTGACGGGGTTAATGCCCACCTGGTCTCCCCAAAAGCCCTTGGAATCCTCACTCAGGGTCCAAGGACACCCTTCAAGCTGGCCCTGCCCATTCCTCCAGGCTCCCACCAGGGCTCCCCCACATCTGTGTTCCCCAGACACTCTGGCCTTCTTTCAGGCCCTCCCAGCCACTGCTGGGCCTTAGCACTTCTAGAACGTTCTCCTCTGCTCCCCTGCACCCCACTACCAAGTCTTTGTCCAGTTAACTGCATCACATTCTTTGGGTTTAAGCGTCATCTGCACTGGCTCAGGAAGCCCTTCCTGGCCCCAGATGGGATGACCCTGCCCTATCCCCTCTCCCGAGGGGCTTGCACATCTTGGTGCTCTCACGGTGGTATGCCCTGTGACTCTTAGAGTTCCTGGCGCACTGCAGGGACTCAGGAAATACTTGCCATGCGAGCGGAAGAGTGAATGGATGGATGAGTCACCATTCTTGTGGTGACCTGAGGGCTAGCTGGATCCCAGGCCAGACAGAGAGCCCAGGAGAGTGGGGTCTGGGTCTCCTCGCCTTCATTGTGTCCTTGGCTCCTACCAGGCATCCGGAGTCTAGCGGGTACTCAATAAGTATGTGATGAGATCGTATTTTGGTGTGTTAAAAATTATTTTTTTGTCTATCCTAATTCCTCTTTGACTAGTAGTTATTCCCCTATTAAAACTTGACCATGGGCCGGGCGCGGTGGCTCATGCCTGTAATCCCAGCACTTTGGGAGGCCGAGGCGGGCGGATCATGAGGTCAGGAGATCGAGACCTTCCTGGCTAACACGGTGAAACCCCGTCTCTACTAAAAATACAAAAAGTTAGCTGGGTGTGGTGGCGGGTGCCTGTAGTCCCAGCTACTTGGGAGGCTGAGGCAGGAGAATGGCATGAACCCGGGAGGTGGAGATTGCGGTGAGCCGAGATCGCGCCACTGCACTCCAGCCTGGGCAACAGAGCGAGACTCCGTCTCAAAAAAAAAAAAACAAAAAAAAACTTGACCATGAGACATCCAGTGGCCTTATGGAGGAAAGTTACTGCAGGTGAACAAGAGTTAGAGTCTTAGTTTTTCCATTTCAGGAGTCAATGCTTTTAATTTGCAAGAGCCTGGTGTGCCCCTATCAAATGCCCTGAGGGTCTCAAAGCTTCTCAGAGACGTGAAGGAGCAGGTGTGGAGCCAGTGACAGCTTCTCCCTCTCAGGAGGAAACAGAGTCTCTGGGGCTGGAGAAGCAGGAGGGGGTACGTCAGTTAGCTTTCATGGCATAGCAAGCCTTCCCAAAACCCAGGGGCCGAAGGCAGCACAACTGACAGTAATTTTTTCATTGTTCTGTGGGTTGCCCGGGGAGTTCTGGTCTCCGTGGGCTCAGCTGGGGCTGGATCATTGTGGCAGCCTCGCTCACATGTCTGGGTGGCCACTGAGAGGCCCGGGGCTGGGTGCCAGTCTTCTATCCTCAAGAAGCCCAGCCCAGGCTTCTTCCCTGGGCAGTCAAGGAGGGCTGGAAAGCCAGGCTCTTTTCCAGTCTCTTCTTGCATCATTTGCTAGCGTCCCCTTGGCCAGGCCCAGGCTGGGGGGTAGAAGGAAGGAGCCCCTACTCTCCTGATGGGAGAAGCAGAGCACACGGTCATCTTGCAAGGGGGTGAGCATAGGGGAGTAAAGACATTTGTGACCTTTTTATTTGCAACTCACCACAGGGAGAGGAGGAGGATTTGAGTGAGACAGACCTGTGTCCTGCGAAGGCTCTATGCCCTGCCAGCGTCTTCTGGGTGGAGCTGGGGAGCAGGAATGGTAGAAGCCGGGGGATGAGTTGGGGGATCCAGAGAGATGGCTGTCTTTGTAGCATTTTCTGGAAGACAACATGGCTCAGGAGTGGCAGACAAGGCGGGGTGGATGGGATACAGAACACCAGAGAACGGACACAGTGGGTATTACTACTGGACCCCAGTGTGGGGTGAACAAGACAGAGAGCTATCTGGGGACCTAGGCCTGGAGACAAGAGGGCCAGCAGAGAGCCCAGGAGAAACCAGGGAGGGCAAACGAAGATGCAAAATGGGACACTCCCAGGTCCCCAGGGGCAGGGGAAGCACAGGCAGGGGTCCAAAACCCGTTCGCACTGCAAGTGCTAGCTGGGTGGGTGACATTGCTGGGTGGATGACACTGTCGGGTGGGTGACACTGTCGGGGGGATGACACTGGTGGGTGGGATGACACTGACAAGCAAGTGACACTGGCAGGTGGGTGGCACTGGGAGGGGGTGACACTGGCAGGTGGGTGACACTGGTGGAGGGATGACACTGGCAGGGGTGACACTGGTGGGGGTGACACTGGCAAGGGTGACACTGGCGAGGGGGTGACACTGGCAGGGGGATGACACTGGCAGGAGGAGGAAACTGGTGGGGAGATGACACTGCTGGGTGGGTGACACTGGTGGGGGATGACACTGCTGGGTGGGTGACACTGGCTGGGGGTGACACTGGTGGGTGGGTGACACTGACAGGAGGGTGAAACTGGTGGGGGAATGACACTTTTGGGTGGTGACACTGGTGGGGGATGACACTGGTGGGTGGGTGTCACTGGCAAGGGGATGACACTGGTGGGGGGATGATACTGCTTGATGGGCGACACCGGTGGGTGGGTGACACTGGTGGGGGGATGACACTGCCGGGTGAGTGACATTGGCGGGGGGATGACACCTCTGGGGGAATGACACTGCTGGGTGGATGACACTGCCAGGGGAATGGATGCCGCAGGGGGATGGACACTGCTGGGTGAGGGACTCTCGATAGCCTAGAGCAGGGCTTGGCCAGGGGCATCTTTTTTTTTTTTTTTTTTTTAAACAATGACAAATGTTTAGATATGCTGCTGGAGATTTAAACAATTGAATAGTCCTAGTGATCTGTTTTCACAACAGAGGACGTCATTCTGAGATGTTTTCTATCAGAGACAAAGTCAGCTTCTCTGTCTTTTGTGTGAATCTTTTACTAATTTGAGGAGACAAACATTTTAAATAACACTTTGATATGGAATTCACATTCCTTAAAATTTACCTTTTACAAATAAACAATTCAGTGGGTTTTTTTTTGTGGCAGTCACCAATATCCAATCCCATAACATGTCCCCCGCAATAAGAAACCACAACCATGCCCCATGGCCTATCCCCATGCCCTTGCACCCACCAATCTACTTTCTGTCTGCAGGGATGCACTATTCTGGACCTTTCGTATAGATGGAATTTGTCTTGCAGGCGGTGCGGCCCCATGCCTGGCTTCCTTCACCACCCATAAGGGTTTCAGGGCTCCCGACGCTGTGCTGCAACACTTCATTCCTTGATTCTTCTTTTTTTTTTTTTTGAGATGGAGTTTCGCTCTTGTTATCCAGGCTGGAGGGCAATGGTGCAATCTCAGCTCACCACAACCTCTGCCTCCCAGATTCAAGTGATTCTTCTGCCTCAGCCTCCTGAGTAACTGGGATTAGAGGCATGCGCCACCACGCCCAGCTAATTTTGTATTTTTAGTAGAGATGGGGTTTCTCCACATTGGTCAGGCTGGTCTTGAACTCCCGACCTTAGGTGATCTCCCAGCCTTGGCCTCCCATAGTGCTGGGATTACAGGCATAAGCCACCATGCCCGGCCGATTCTTTTATGGTTGAGTAATATTTCACCCCGTGGATGTGCCATGTTGCATTCATCCCTTCAGCAGTTGGTGGACATTTGAGTGGTTTCTACTGTTTCCACTTTTATGTCTTTACAAGTGTTTTAATAAATCTTTGTCTAAGCATTTACCCTTAATGCTTCAATTTTGAAACACTAGAAAATCTTATTATCTGTATACCATATACTTTGTAAAATTTGCCTTTTTCTACAAGTTCCTCACGTAATGCAAATTCACAGCTTCTTGCAGAACTATTGCTACAGGGCCATCAGCATGTGACACTAGGAGACTGTGCCATGTCATCCTTGTGTGGGTCTGGGTCACAGCCGCCCATGTGCTGTGCTCCCTGGCTGCCTCTTTTGTGAAAAAGAAGGTGAGGAGGACCAGCGAGGAGACACGCCCACTCCAGGGGAACACCTCCTCCCACAGGTGGGTACTTTGTCGGGGGAGCCATATTCACATTTCTGCATACTTAAGGCAAAAGAATATTAATGCCCATTTTACAGATGGGAAAACTGAGACAAAGACAAGTCCAGAGGTAGCAAGAGGCTGAGCTGAGATGCACCTCAGGATTGCCCTGGAGGTGTCCCCTGCTCAAGGCTGCCTCCTGCACAGCCCAACAGCCTCTAGCAGGCAGGGCCATGAAGGGGACCCTCAGCCCCGGCCTCGGCCTCGGCCTCGAAGGAGAATCAGCCCATTAGCATTCCTCTCCTCTCCTCCACCTGCCCTAAGGGAGGAAACCTCTACTTAATCTTCAAAGAGACAACTTAACTACAGGTGACATAGAGTGTTTAGCTTATAAAGCGAAACTTAGTGGAAGTGGACTCTTCCCCTCGGGTACTGGAAACCACTTTCCCAATGCACTGCCCTATCCAAACCGCCAGGGCAGGCAGTGAGGCAGCTCTAGGGGATGAGGGCTGGGCATGTGTATAAAATCCCTGATCCCCTCCCAGAGCCTTGGGAAGCTGAGAGTAGATGTGTGCCGATCACCACCACCTGAGGGTTCCAGGACACAGACATCGTCATCCCTGTTCTACATAGGAGGAAATGGAGCCTTCTATGCAAGTTACATTCTTCATCACACCATGGCTCTTGAAGGGCGGGGGTCTCACTGGGCTCCCTGTGTCTCATGTCCTGCACAAGGCCTGGCTCTGAGGAGGGGCTGCACAACCTTCCTGCACAAGAATAAAGGCGGGACCGAAGCAGTGACTGTGTGAGAGTCCATGGAATGCCCAGGACCAGCACTCAGGGCCTTTGTCTTCTTGTCCAAGAACCAGGGAGCAGATAGGAGCAGCTTCGGCAAGACCCGGCTCAGCTGAATGAAGTCGAGTGTCTTAGGTCATGAACAGTACAGAAAGAGCTGTCCCTCTTCAGATTCGAGCACTGCGGGGAGGGAGGGTGTGGTGAGGGTCATCACCTCCTGCTCCACTCCCCTGGCCAGAGCGGACTGGGCAGGGCAGCCCTGCGGAGGGGCCACTGGACAGCAGAGGTCGAGAGCAGCCTCCCTGGGGTTTGTCTGTTCCACTCTCCGGTTTTGTCAAAGATCATTTGAAAACTGGTCACAACAATATTTCCTGCTTCTTCTCAGCAGCAGTCAAACGCCCTATCCATGATGTTATATATAATAAATGGCTTTTGATTTACTGGCAGGAAAAACAATATCACTACCGATGAAATCTTATGCTGTCTTCTTACCAGTTAACAAGGGCAGGGTTGCTTGATGAAGAATCAAGTGGTTACATGTGTTCATTCACCAAAAGTTTATTGAAAAACTGCTTGGGTTGGGATCGGCCCAGGGCTAAGCACACTGAGGTGGCTGGGACACCGTCTTTGATCTCTGGGAGCTCACAGTCTAGTTCCACTCTTTACTCTGGCCACTGGGTAGTTTATGGCTGCAATCTGTAATCCTTATAATTGAAATATTTGCCCCTCTTCCTTTCGTCAGTTCTGTTCTTCTATTTTAATTTTATTCTATGCATATCCTTTATTATCAGCTGTTGTAATATACTTTTATATGGGGATAAAAAAGGAAAAGATACAGATGGCAGATTAAGCATACACCCCTCCCCCACCTCCTCCTCCTGCTCCAGATCCCTGGAAATGACAGAAAGTATCTTTCTGTCTCTTTGCCTCTCTCATTCTCTCCCGCTGCCATGAATCCAGAATAGCTCTAGAAAACAATGACCAAATAAGTGCCATAAACAAGGCAGAGATGCTGAGGAGTTCCTGAGAGTTTGAACACAGAGGGACTGGCTGGATGAAGAATCCCAGGTGGGAGCTGCCCACGGTGTTCTAAAGGCAAGGCTCACAGACAAGGAGCAGAAGGCTTGGGGACAGTTGCTCAGGTGTCTGGGTGCAGAGCTGGCGTCTGAGTAATTGTCAGCCTCCCTCCTCTTCCCTGACACCTGTCAACAGGGAGGTGGGAGGGTGTCTGCCTCCAGGCTGGAGCAGCGGAGTGGCCGTTGAATAATCCTCTGGTGATGGGGGATCTGAGAGAAACGGGGGTTCCAGGGGGGACCCCGGCCCCACCCCCACCGCCACAGTAAACAGAGGCAACCGGGGAAACCATAATCTCATCTACAAACATGAGCATCCATCCCAAATCAGCAAACCGAAATACAGCATTCAATAACTAGGAACTAACACCCAGGGAGATGCAGCTAGCAGCACAAAGAGAAAAGTAGAATTAACATCTTCAGAGGGGCAGGTTTAAGACAGTAACAGTGTGGAAAAGAGCCAGTTACAGGTCTCAGGAATAAAGCCATTGAAGTCAGGGTTTAGTGGCAGGCTGAGCAGCGAGTCGCCACCTCTGAAGGTAGCTTGGTGAATGTGACCATGGAATGAGGAACTCTCCTGGTGCAGTACTGAAGAGGTGGAGAGGATGAGAGAAAGGTGCTGTACAAGCTCACATTTTCTAAGTGCACAGTTGGGCATTCTATACAGGGTGTGTGGAGGGGTTCAGATCCATAACTAAGGCACAGCTTGTCAGACAAAGGGTCACAGTGAGAACACATTGGAAGGTGCATTGCTCAGAGATCCGGGACTAGGAGCTGCTGACGTTATCTCAATGTGATTTGGGTTGTCTCCCTTCGGGGAGGGGAATGTATTTTGGATGTACGTGGGATGAAAGCATAATTTAAGCAAGGAAGAGTTTTGAGATTTTATGCATGGTGAGAGCGTGTGTTTCTCTTCTGAGTAGCCAAGGGGTGGATTGTAGTCGGCTGTTGCTGCTATGTTGTGTGCTCTCAGAATGCCTGCCACCTCCCTTTTCCAGTGATAATAGCACCCCTTGCCTTAGGGGAACTCTTGCCCCATTCCATATGGTCCTGTTGAACCTACCAATTAAGGTCTGCCCTCCTTCCACTGGCCACACCACACACACACACACACACGGAGTCACCAGGATAGCCACACGGTCCTGGCTGGACTACTAATGACATCCTATTTGGCTGGGGCAGTTGGAATGTGACCCAAGGCAGACCACCAATCCTCTCCGAAAATATTCTTTAAATGTGGTGAGGGAGAAACACTGTTTCTGCTGGGATTGTATGTCTGGGGTTGCCAGTGGCTGTTTCCTCTGATGCTTATAAAATTTCTGTCTGAAAAATGGAGCCAGACATAGACAGGCAGAGATAAAAACAAAAATGAAAATTAAAAAGCTGTTTTGGCATCACTGGAGGCCCTCAAGCTAGCTGTGCTTAAGATGGAAATGTCCACAGCCTATCTTGTTAAGGAGCTAACCCACCTCTCGCCAAACCCAAACACAAAACCCCAAACTTTCTTGCTTTTAACCATTTTCAGTTGGGTGCCTTTGTGACCAGTATCATCTTGACTTATATAGGATTTTTGAAAATAGTGTTGTATTTGTATATGAATATCATATCTGAATATCTTTCTGAAGTCTCTTCTTGAATTTTCCAGATAGATGTTTACATTAGCTGCAAAGACTTATAGTTTTATCCTTTTCTTTCCAATATTTACCCTTCGTCTCATTTTCCTCTTTTTTTGCCTCATCTATAATCCCTAGGATAATGTTGAATAGAATGGTAATAGTGAGCATATTTGATTTGTTTCTATTTTTTCACTCATTCACCATTGATTTAACATTAGCTGTGTGGCAGAGGTTGCTCTAGGTCCTGGAAATGCAGATGTGAACAAAATGGACAAAGTCTATCAGGAAGCTTTGAGGAGAAACAAGGATGGGGAGAGTGAAAGTGTATAGTGGGGAAACTGGATGCAGCTGTACCCTGGAGAATATGAGGTTTTCCTGGAAGAAATCATTCCAATGATACCCTGTGTCTTTTATAGTGAAATCTGATCTTTCCTATTTGGTTTCTGATAAATACTCTATCAAAGGTAAGAAAGTTTCTTTTAATATTCTGTTTACTGAAAGCTTTTTTAAAAAATCAGCAATGGATGTTTGATTTTATCAAATTCCTTTTTACAGCCATGAACATAGTTCAAGCCCTCCTTTTTAGCCTGTTAATGTGAACGACACCAACAGCTCTGCTAATATTGAACCAGCCTTGCATTCCTATATTTCTGCGTTATATTAGCATATTATTCTGTTACTACTACTGGATTCATTCTGCTAATATTTTATTCAGGAGTTTTGCACCTTTTTATAAGTAAAAATTAGTTTAGTATGTATGTTTTGTTAAGTTCTATGAAATGAACTTAGAAAAGTTTCCTCCATCTCTATACTCTGAACTAGTTTAGGTTACATAGGTGTAATCTGGATGTCAGCTGAGATGTCTTGTCCTTGGAGAGGTCCGGTTCTCTCCCAGGTTCTCTGGGTACTTTGGAGGAGGTGTACATTTTCCCACTTCCCTCTTAGCTCTGAGCTTCTGTTGTAACTGAGGTGGTTCCATTTTTGGATTGTCTTTCTGAGCCATATGGGCTGTTTCTGTTCTGCCTTCAATTGCTCCTAACGTATGACACATTCTCTTTTCCTTACACCAGGCAGGTGGGTGTCTTGCAAAACTGACTGAAGATTTAAGATTGAGGAGGGCTATGTCACAGTATCTCCCAGCAGACAGCCCCAAGGTAAACAGAAGACATCCCCTGTCCTCAAGGCTCCTTTGGCCTCCCCAGGAAGGGCCCCAGACACTCACACACTCTCTTTCCTCCAAGGAATGGCCAGGTCTCTGTTTTCTGGGACCCTCAGCTTTTGGCTCCCCCAACTTCATTCCGCCACTCAGGCAGACTGATTTCACTACCCTCTGTTCTCAGCACAGCTCCACTTTTGCATGGCCAGAGACCCATCACATCCATGTTGTGCCAAACCAGGGCCACCTCCTCCTTTTACAATTTTCTCTATCAAAGGGACAGTACACAAAAATCCCAATTTCTCTGCTGTTTGGGATTGTTTCATAAAACTCAGAAAGCAGAGGTGGCTATCGTCACTTTTGATTTTAAATCCTTCCCCCTCTCCATCAGACGTGTCATCAGCCAGTGTTTTTCGGTTTCTCTGACTCCTGGGCCAGCTTGCTCCATCAATAAAGTCAGAGGCTGGGGCTGGCATGACAGAGACCAACATGGGGCCAGTCTGTTTTTTGGTTTCTAGCTTGTCCCAGTGCCCCACACTTCACATCCACCTCTTCATTACTGAGCATTTGGGTAGCTTCTCGTTTTTGGTTTTCACAAATAATGCTGCTATGAATCTTCTCATACTCTTCTTTTTATGAATGTATGTATGCCATTCAATTGAGTGTGGGCCTAGGAGTGGAAGTGCTTGGTCATAGGGTTGGCATATGTTAGCTTTAATAGATGCTGCAAATCTCTCTTCCA
The DNA here is from genome assembly GCF_028858775.2 of Pan troglodytes. Classification (NCBI taxonomy): domain Eukaryota; kingdom Metazoa; phylum Chordata; class Mammalia; order Primates; family Hominidae; genus Pan; species Pan troglodytes. The sequence continues at coordinate 130,613,667 of NC_086015.1, read as the reverse complement.
TAGAGATTGTACCAATGTACTCCCCCACCAGCAGCCTAAGAGTGTTCCAGGATTTCCAGCACATGGCCTTTTTCTGTCATTTTCATTATAATCATTCTGAAGGTGTGCAGCAGTAGCTCATTGGTGTTTTAATTTGCATTCCTCTGATGATCATTGAAGTCAGGCACCCTCTCCTGCATTTACTGGCTATTGGGCTATCCTGTTTCATGAAGGTCCAAATCCTGCTCACTTTTCTATTGAGTGATATCTTTGTTTATTGCTTTGTAGGAAATGTTTCTATTCTGGTTATGAGTCCTTTGATAGATGTACATGTTCTGAATATCCTCTCCCACTCCATGGCTTGCATTTTCAGTCTCCTGATGGTGCCTTCTGATGGATGGAAAGTCTTCACTTCAATGTAGTCCAACTTGACAATTATATTTTTTATGGCTGAAGGTTTTCTGTATATCTTTCAAGCCATCTTTGCTCACCCCAAGGTAATATGGTTATACTCCTAAGCTTCTTTTTCCCAAGATATTTGCATGATGCATTCATTTAGGTCTCTGTTCAAATGTTACCTCCTCACAGAGATCTTCCCAGACCATCCCATCTAAACCAGTGTTCCACCATCACATGCCACCCCTCATTCCATTTTAATCTTCTTCAATGAACTGATCATTACTTGACTTTATATTATATATTGAGTTATTATTTATTTGTTAGTGTATTGCCAGTCCTCTACACTAAATGTCAGCTCCATAACGGCAGGAATTTTTCATTGTTGTTCACTGTTTTAACCCCAGTGCCTAGAACAGTGTGTGGCACACATAGTAGCTTGCTATAGATTTATTAAATGAATACATAAATAACTGCATTTAGTCCTCACCACTGCCCTGTGAGGAAGGGCTTATTTTGTTGTCCCTTTGAGTCTGGGGATACTCCTCTTTAAAATCTCTGCAAAATCCTATCAGCCATTCATACTTTAGTATAAACAAATATTTTTACTCTGCTTTTCCTTGGTAACATTTTGCAGGTGAGGACACTGAAGCTCAGAAAATCCATCATCCATCTCAACAATGTTTTTGGAGCCTGTTTTTTATTTTTATTTTTTGTACCAGGCTCTGGGTTTGGGTCTGGAGGTACAAAGATTAGTAAAACAGTGGTTCTTGAAGCCATTTTGTGGACAAGTGGCAGAGTGAAGCATGGAACTCAAGATCATCTGACTGCAAAGCCCACATTCTGTCTGCTGAGATGTGCAGGGGACTGAAAGAGGGACTTTTCCGGGTGGGAGAATCTTGAGCATGTTTGCAGGCTGTGCGGCAGGGCCCACAGGAGAGAAGGATTAAAGGTAAAGAAAGGCTGGGGCCTCAGGAGGCAGCCAACTCCTTCTCCTGGTGCCCCCTGAGTCCTCCTTTACCTCCAGGCCTTACAAGGCCTGTGGTTTCAGTTGTGTCCAGTCTGACCCCAACTTCTGGAAGGGACCCCCCAGCAAGTCTCTGTCCCTGGCTCCATAATCATCCCTTCCCATCAACCTTTCCCTAATAAAATTCCCTTTCCTGCTTGAGGCTCTCCTCTCAGAAAGGATGGGTATGGACTCATTTATACTAAAGTATAAATGACTAATTAGACAATGTTGTGTTGTTCCTAGTAGGGTTTTGCTTTTCCCAGAAGGGATTTGAAATAGACAGTCCTGTCACTGGAGGGATGACTCCATAATTGTGTAAATTCTGGCCGGATAAGGTACTTGGGGAACTGAGAAAACTATCCACATTTAAAATACCATGAAGGCAGCAACTCTTTTGCTATACCTGATTATAACCAGTCTCCATATTAGCATAACATTTTCTAGTTTGCAAAGTCCTTTCATCTCAACCAAGTGGGTCTGAGGAAAGGAGTCTCAGGGGAGTTCACAGTCTTCTGGAAGGGGTGGGAGTGAGGCTTGAGCCACTTTCTGCCTCTTCTGCCCATGTCCTTTCCACGCTGTCTGGAGCTTGGGCAAGGAGAGCCTAAGCAGCTGCACTCTGTGCCTTCTCTTAGAGGCTCTGGCTCCCAAGCACTCGATGATTAATGCTGATGAGCCCTGTTAGCCATGTAAGAGGGAGGGAGTTCAGCCCCCCTTGCTCTCCGGCCTGCAATGGCACCTTTTGTACTTGTGAGTTGGGCCCGGATTCTTTGGCCCACATCACTGGATTCTGGGATGACAAGGGGCAGGGAAGAAGGGACAGCAGATGTGGAGGCTTGTCTGTGGGAAGCCAGGGCTAGCCTGCTGCGTTTGAATGAGGGGCAGTTTTTCAGACTAGCTCCCTGGCCCCTGCGAGCCTGTCCTGAGAAGCTTCGAGCCCTGGACCTCATTTTTGGTCTGCATCCTGTGGCCTTGGGAGACCCTGCTTCTGCAGGGCCTCAGTCCCCAATCTGTGCGGTGCGTGTTCGGGAGACCAGTGCTCTCTAAGGCCCCTGAGCAGCCTGGAAACCTCCAGTGCTTGCAGCCAGGGTGAGCATGCATCTCCTCCAGGTGGGTCCGGCTGGACACCAGGAGCCTGGTCACCTGGGGGTAAGGGCTTGGGATGGGAGCGGTGTGGCAAACAGTGCAGAGAGATCTCAGGGTCTGAGAGTCAGGTGGGTCTGGGCTCAGGCGCCTGCTGGGACTCATGTGAGCTGAGTTACCCTGAGCATGCCACTTAACCTCTCTGATTCTGCATCTGTAAAAGGCAACTAACGGTGCCCTCTAATGAGGATGGCAGGTGCTTACCAGAATAGGAGGATCTGGAATGGGTCCCAGTTTGAGAGGTAGGGATGTTTTTCAAATAAAAATCATTGTTTTTTTTTTTTTTTTTTTGAGACGGAGTCTCGCTCTGTCGCCCAGGCTGGAGTGCAGTGGTGCTATCTTGGCTTACTGCAACCTCCAGCTTCCAGGTTCAAGTGATTCTCTCAGCCTCCCGAGTAGCTTGGATTACAGGCGTGTGTCATAATGCCCAACTAATTTTTCGTATTTCTAGTAGAGATGGGGTTTCACCATGTTGGCCAGGCTGGTCTTAAACTCCTGACCTCAGGTGATCTGCATGCCTTGGCCTCCCAAAGTGCTGGGGTTACAAGCGTGAACCATTGCACTCACCCATAAAAATCTGTTTCTGTTGCTTGCCTGCTTTAAGACTCTCTTGGGGTTTCTCAGTGCCCCTAGCTCCCTGACTTGGCCCACAGGCTGCTTGTGTCCCCCCGCCCCTTGCAGCCCCAGCTCCAGCCTGGGCGACAGAGTGAGACTCTGTCTCAAAAAAAAAAAAAAAAAAAAAAAAAACCACTGATTTTTATTTAAAAAACATCCCTACCTCTCAAACTGGGACCCATTCCAGATCCCCCAATTCTGGTAACTCTCTGCTCCAGCCCCAGCAGCCTCCTTTTGGAATTTATCTCCTCATTTAAGAGCTTCTCCTTCTCTCTCCTTGGCCAACTTTTGTCTGTCTTTCAGTACCCAAGTCAAAGAGATTTCCTCAAAGAGATCTTTTCCCAGTTGAAATGAATCCCCCTGTTACAATTTCTCAGAGGGCCATTGTGTCGGAACAGCCATGACAGAGCTAGAGAAAGATTTCTTTCTCCCTCTTTTGTAAGTGAGGTCTGGAGGTCAACAGTGCCAGACTCCCACGGCACTTCTGTTAGCCTCAGGAACCCAGGGTCCTCTCTTGTTCCATGCCTCTCAACATGTGGCATACCCCTCATAGACCCAGAAGGCTGCTCCAGCTCTGGCCATTGCGTCTCCCTTCCAATGGGAAGGAGGGAGGACGGGGAAGGAGGACGCTCACCTCTCCAACCATAAGATACTTCTAAGGAAGTATAGTCTGTTTGTGTCCCTCCAAAATTTATATATTGGAGCCTAATACCCAGTGTAATAGTGTAAATAGGTGGTGTGTTTAGGGAGTGATTAAGTTATGAGGGTGGGACCCTCACAAATGGAATTAGTGCCCTTATAAAAGAGGCCTGAAGGAGCCTGTCCACCCTTTCCACCATGTGGGGACATTTAGTAGGCTCCATCCACAAGGAACAGGCCCTCACCAGACATCAAATTGGTGCCTTGATCTTGAACTTTCCAGCCTCTACAACTGTGAGCAATACATTTCTTGTGTTTGTAAATTACCCAGTCTAAGTCATTTTGTTATAGCAGCCTGGTCAGACTAAGACAGAAGTTACACATTTACTTCTGCCCAAATTCCATTGGCAGGAACTCTCTTGTGGCCACATCCAGTTGCAGAAGAGGCTGGGAAGTGTGCACCATGGCTGTACCCAGCTGAAAAGGAGGCGAGAATAGATATTGGGAGGCGAGGGTGTGTGCCGAGACCCTGCTTCTTTCCTGCAGGGTCTGTAGTCATATGTTCATGTAGCACTGGCCTGGGTATTTCATATCTCTCCCTGACAAAGTCAGGGCCTGGAGAGCAGGGAGCCCCCACCTGCTTACAGGGGTCCCCTGTACCGTGAACAGTATCTGGGATACAGTCAGTAGAAGCTCAGGAAATATTTGCTAAACGGGTAGATAAAACTAGTCCTGGACTCCTCCCTTTGCTCTTCTCTGATCAAGCCTTTAGGATAGAGCCCCTTCTTTCACATTCCCTACCTTTTATTCTCTCTGGAGAAGACCTCTGGGGCTTTCCCTCCAGGGGCTTCATGTTTCCAGCTGCTCAGTGATTGGGCCTGGATGTTCAGACCCCTCTCCCTCCCAACGGCTGTGCAGGGATTGTATCACGGGGTTTGATGTGCAGATGCTGGGGGTAGGGGAGGGCTGGTATGAATCGGAACTGACAGATTCCAGCGTGAAGATGGCCTGAGTCCCAAGAACACCAGCAGCCTAATTGGCAGTGCTGTACATCAGTGCTTCTCAAGCGCAGTTCGGCCGAGAATCACCTGGGGAACTTGTTAAAAATACAAAACTTCTGAGTCAGTAGGTTTAGGGTGATATATTTGGTTGCAAATGACATAACGCCAACTAGCTTGGGCAAGAAGGGAATTGACTGTGAGGGCACAGGGGCTTCTCTTGGAACTGCAATGAGGCTGGGGTGCCCTGGCAGCTGGCCAAGAATCCCATTGCCTTTGGGGCTGCCCTCTTCTTTGCTCCTCCAGCTCTGGGGTGCACTGAGGAGCAGCTCCCACCCCAGAGGGAGTGACCTCTCTCCCCACAGGGTTCCTGCAGGAAAAATCCCTGGGGAGGGCTTTTATTGTCCCGGCCTGGGTATGCTCCAGAAATGCTGCTAGGGGGCTAGGTTCTGTGACTGGCCATGTTGAGGCTGGGGCCAGGGTAGGGGCGCAGGGCATGTGCAGGGCCCCCTGAGGACTCTGCTGCCTCATGCACCAGGACGGTTCTGGAGGGTGCGTTCCTGGAGCTGGGCACTGGAGCCAGCTGGTTCTCTCTCATGTAGAAACCAGGGAACCCTAGTTTTCCAAAGCCTCTAGGGACCTGGAATGCACAGCCAGACTGGGGAGTCACCCTTGCAGACCAAGAAGACAGAGCCACAGCTGAAGACCAGAGCCTGAGACAAACACCTCCAAACTGGTCTCAAGGGTTGGGTAGGAGAAGCCCCCACTGCTTGCTGCAGGCCTGGTTCTTAAAGAGCCAAGAGGGGCATGCACTAGCCAGAAGAACCTGTGGGTGGAGATGCTCCATGGCTTCCTCCTGGAGTCACCATGCAATGAGGGGGAGTCTGTGCTCTCCTCAGATTCACCGGCATAGGGGCAGCCATGGCAGGAGCCTGGGCACTAGCTGGGGACACAGCAGGTCCTGGGGGCCCTGGGGGCTGGGCCAGAGGGGCAGGACACCAGATCCCACTCCTCCCTGTCTTCTCAGTGGGTCTGCAGCACACCTATCGGAGTCCCTCGGGATGCTTCTTAAAATGCACACTCACTGGCCCTAAGGAATCAGACTCTGCAGGGCTGGGCCCCAGGAAACTGCTTTTTAATTGAGCTCCTCAGGGTGGCAGTCACAATCCCCACCACCTGCCCAGGACCATTTGTGAACCATGGTCTTTGACTACCCTCCCCGCCTTCACAGTGCCTGGTCCTGAGCCCTGAGCGCTGGCCCTCTCTCTGCGCCTGTGTGTGTCCAAGGTGCCGGGCAGCAGGGGCAGCACCAGGGGCAGGTGTGGTGGGGAAGGAGCTGCAGCAGAACTGAGGCTCTCCCACAGCCCGGCTGAGGTCCAGGATCCTCCAGGAGCCACGGTGCCTGGGGAATGGATCCCAGTGTGCAGCATCTGCCCCCCAGGGACAGACAGTTTTGGACTAAGCTGCTCCTGCACAGCCTCTTTGAGCTGCTGGGCCCCAGCAGCCCTGGAAAGGGTGCCCCCTGTCGGTGGATCGAGCCCTGAGGCGATGGTTCACTGAGAAGAGGTAAGGGTACAAACTGGCCAACACGGCCCATCTAGCCCTGGATGTTTTATTTGGCCTGCAACGTGCTTTGAAAAATGAATTGGTTACCAATATTTAAAACTCAAATTCAGCATTAAAAATTCTTATTTCCAGCTCCTTTTGAAAACTTGGCAGAGTTTGTCCCCTTGGGTCCCCAGTGTACCTGAGCCCAGGCTCGGGGGTGGGTCTGGGCTCTGCAGCCCCACCTCCATGGAGTCTTACATGGCTTCTTCCTGCTGCTGGCCCCAAGGCTTTGAGGTTCTGACCCCGGCCAGGCATCCAGCTCTCATTCTGCCAAAAAATTATGATTATTGTTCTCATTGTCATCATGGTCACTGTTTGTCCTTAGAGCTATCACTCCCTGCACTCATACACGCACTGTCAGAGCCTCACTCCTGGCTCACTACACACACACACTCTCAGAGCCTCGCTCCTGGCTCACTGCACACATGCACTCTCAGAGCCTCACTCCTGGCTCACTACACACATACACTCTCAGAGCCTCATTCCTGTCTCGCTGCACTCATACACTCTCAGAGCCTCGCTCCTGGCTCGCTGCACTCATACACTCTCAGAGCCTCGCTCCTGGCTCACTGCACTCATACACTCTCAGAGCCTCGCTCCTGGCTCACTGCACACATGCACTCTCAGAGCGTTGCTCACTGCACACATGCACTCTCAGAGCCTCATTCCTGGCTCACTGCACACACACACTCTCAGAGCCTCGCTCCTGGCTCGCTGCACTCATACACTCTCAGAGCCTCGCTCCTGGCTCACTGCACACACACACTCTCAGAGCCTCGCTCCTGGCTCACTGCACACATGCACTCTCAGAGCCTCGCTCCTGGCTCACTGCACACACAAACTCTCAGAGCTTCGCTCACTGCACACATGCACTCTCAGAGCCTCGCTCCTGGCTCGCTGCACTCATACACTCTCAGAGCCTCGCTCCTGGCTCACTGCACACACACACTCTCAGAGCCTCGCTCCTGGCTCACTGCACACATGCACTCTCAGAGCATTGCTCACTGCACACATGCACTCTCAGAGCCTCGCTCCTGGCTCACTGCACACACAAACTCTCAGAGCCTCGCTCACTGCACACATGCACTCTCAGAGCCTCGCTCCTGGCTCACTGCACACACAAACTCTCAGAGCCTCGCTCACTGCACACATGCACTCTCAGAGCCTCGCTCCTGGCTCACTGCACACACACACTCTCAGAGCCTCGCTCACTGCACACATGCACTCTCAGAGCCTTGCTCCTGGCTCACTGCACACACACACTCTCAGAGCCTCGCTCCTGGCTCACTGCACACACACACTCTCAGAGCCTCGCTCACTGCACACATGCACTCTCAGAGCCTCGCTCCAGCAATTGCTCTGGGCAAGGCCTATTTACCCATTTTATATGTGGGAAAGCTGAGGTTCAGAGTGGCCCCGTGACTCCACGGTGGTCAGTGGCAGAACGGGTGCTGCAATCTAGGTTTGCCTGCCATGCTCCCTCTGAGGGGGACCTGAGCTTTGCCCATGCCCTCTGACCTCTGACTTCTAACCTGAGCGTTTTTACTCCTCTGGTCCCTTCTCCCAGCCTCTGGCCTAACAGCCTCCTCAGGTCAGAATCATGCCAGATGCTGAGAGCCAAGGAGTATTGGGCCTGGGTGGAGTAGGGGCTCAGGCGCAGAAGTAAGGGCCCGAGAGGAGGCCACAGGGCCGAAATGCCTGCCAAGCCCCTCCCTCTACCCTCCGTGTGGCTGCCACTGAGTATGGGGCAGCTACAGGTTCCCATGCCCTGACCCCGATCCTTAGCCCTAAGCTGGAACCACAGGACCCTCCTGATCCTCCTCCATGTGCTTTGAGGGGAGCCTGTCTTCCCTAATGTCTGCTAGGGTGGCTGGAATTCCACCATTGGCATCTTTAGCAATGTCATTCTCACTTTTAGGAAGGAGTAAGGGGTCTGGGAATGAGTGGGGTGGCCATCCAGAGGGACATCCTCACAACAACCTCATCCCAGGCTGGCTGTGGAGGAGCGTGACAAAGGCAAGCGAGGCAAAGTGTGTGCGGGAAACAGCAGGGTGCTTCAGCGAGGGTGAGGTGTCTGGTCAGGGGAGAAGCCTGCCTGGGGCAGGGAAAGGGGAGGAGGAGAGGCAGCCTGGCTTGGAGGGGCCCTCAGAGGCTGTGGTGCCCAGGCCAGGCACTGTGGCTCCCACTGCTTCCTCCTGTCTCCTCTCTGCCACCCTCAGTCCGTCCCCTCCTGCCTGTGCCCCTCTTCTCCCTCCGTCCAATCCCCCTGCCCAGCCCCATCTGTCTCCTCTGCATTGCGCCATGTGTCTGTTTTTTCTGTCTCTCTGGGTTGGTCTCTTTCCTCATCAGTGTCTGTCTGTCTGTCACTCTGCACATACATCTCTTTCTTGCTCTGTCTCTGTCTCATTCTGCGCATCCATTCCGGCATCTCTGGGTCCCCACGTCGCTATCTCCCTGGGAGTCTTTGTCTCTTTGTGCCGGGTCTTTTTGCTCTTCTCTCTCTGTGTCTCTCTCTGTCCGTCTCTGCTTCTCTGTGTCTCTGTCTTCCCTGAGGGGGTGTGTGTCTGTCTGTCTGTCCACTGGGTCTCAGGCAACTGAAAATACCCCCTGCGTCCCATTTGATGTGCAGTTGTGAGATTCCCTTTGAATATTGCAGCAGCGAGTTGACGGTTGCCAAGGGAACAGGTCAGGAGAAATGGGGGGACTGAGGGGGGTACTGGGAGCCAGGCGGGGGGTGTGGGTATGCTTTTCTGTTTTCATCTTCTTTGGCGCTTTCCTTTTCCAAAGCGCAAAAAAGGGCGACAATTTAAAATGATTTTTCAAGAATCAACACGACAGAAATAATGGCTCCTAATTGTATTGGACTAAAAGCCAGGCAGGGAGAGTGGCAGGTCCCCCTCCTGTGCCTGGAGGGAGTTAATGGCCAGATTCTGGGAGTGGGGTGATTAGAGGGCCTGGAAGCCACTTAGCCTGGCACCCGGGGCTGGCATCGCCTGCAGCCGGCTCCCCCTGCTCAGCTCTGAGCACAATTTCAGACCCCTGCTAAGCCTGGAGCGTCATGGCTGGACGTGAGATGAGGTTTTGTGGCCACACGTGGAAGTGGGAGGTGCATTGTACCTCCTGCTGGCCTTTTAGCTGGAGGTGGGGGCCAGGGGCTGGGGACCAGGGGCTGGGGACAAGAGGTGGGCAGAAGAGGCCAGGCTCTCGCCATTCTCAGACCAGGTACACATTCCAGTTTTCCCAGGCAGCTTTGCAAAAGCATCCTTGCTCTCCTCTGCCCAGCCCCAATTTGGTCATCATGGGGATTAACAGAGACGATCCCTGCACAGCACCCAGCACGGTGCCACCCTGGCCTGGCTGGCCACACACCAGCCTCTGCTGTCCAAGTTAGAGAACGCTGTGAGCTTGGACTGGACTTGAACCATCTGCTTCTGGAGTGGCCATGGTTGTTTCACCAGCATTTACTCACTTGTACACCAGAGTCATCTGTGAGTAGGATGTGAGTTTGTGCATTAATAATGATTACTTAGTAACTATGTACGAGTAGGAATTATTAATGGACTTGTTTTCTTGTGTCCTTTTCTAAACTGTCTATGAGCCCTTATCCATTTAACCTGCATAGTAAATCTTTGAGATAGGGACTATTATTGTTCCCATTTTACAGATGAGGAAATTGAGGAATTCAGTAACCATAATATGGAAATGAAAGTGCAATGATTGGGGGAAATACAGGAAGTCAGGGGATCAAAGAAGCAGACCCCCCTCTGCTCCCACCACCCTGTTAATGGAAGGCAGAGCCGGAGGGTACCACCAGACAAGGTCTGAGCAGGGTCTGGTGGGGTGTGTGGGTGTCTACTGGGTGCATTGTGCGAAGGTGGGTTTGGAGGGTGGCGTGCACGGACTGTAGACAGGTGTAGAGCTGGGTGTGAGACCCACCTGGGCAGATTAGGAAGGACCTGGAGTGGGGTGAAGGCTCCTTGCAGGGGGGCCAGGGGGCTCCGGAGAGGGCTGAGCACCTATATCCTCTTCCCCACTCCCAGCTACCCATGTAGAACTGTGTTGAAGAATAAGGCTGTCACCACCCTGGGGACTTCCAGCCCCACCCAGCCATTGCTTCTGCGGGACCAGACTGCAGGGAGCCAGCTCCTCCCAACAAGAACCCCCAGGAGGGAAGGGTTTCTCCCTTCAGCCACCCACCCCTCATCCCCCACCGGCAGCCGGAAGCCTATCCTCTGTCCCTCCGTCTCCAGTTGCTTTGACCCCATCTGTCCCCGTTAGTTATCCTACCTCTTTCTAAGAGATGCCCAGTGAGGGTGGGGCTGGGTGGTGGGTACAGTGCCATTGCTCTGTCCTGGAGCATGCATGTGGCTCTGTGTAGTCTCTCCTCAAGGTGGAAGCTTCTCCCCTCTTGTCAAGCCCTGGTCCCAGCAGCTCCAAGTGCCAGCTAATGTTGCCCAGGGCATCTGAGCTGTGTTTCTTACAATCTGCAGGAAATGTGGTCCTGCAGCCTCCACCATTGGGTGAGAGGGAACCAGTATTGGAGACGAGACTGGGAGAAGGACACAGGTAGGGGTTAAGCTCTCTGTGGAGGGTGCACCTGCCGAGGGAGGTGGTGGGAGGACAGTATGGGCCCCAGTGTCAGGAGGGCTGCAGTGAAGAGGTGCAGTGGGCCTCGGCTGGTGGGGAGGCCTTGGAAAGGTGGAGAGAAAGGGGCTGAGCACCTCCTGTGGCTCTCTAGCAGCCTGGACCTGTGCCCCAGTGCCTGATAATCGAATTAGGACTGACTGATGCCTTTAAAGACTTCTTTTGGCAACTGGCCTTCTCTCCCCATGGACCTCCCAGTACTGGGTAGGAGCCTGAGTTTTATAGAGGTGCTCTTTAGTTTTTATATTCTGATGTTTTGGTATCTTGGGGCTTTGCTGAACTTGGAGGGACCACCCCTTTCAGTTCCTAGAGATAGGAGATGTCTCCCTGCCAGCATACCTTTTATATGCAAACCACCCAGTCCAGAGCCCACACCCAGCCAGCGCCTCTCACACTCTGGACCACTGTCCTCCTACCCTATACCCCCAGGGCCAGGATCAGACAGCCAGGGACAGTCTTGTGTCCCAGAGTCCCAAAATTATTCAAATGAATTAACCCTATATCTGCTTACCTAGCTTGCTGTTTCTTCTTGTGTATTCTGTAATGGAGGCTTCTGCCCACAACCCCCTCTCCCTCTGCCTCCTGCCGGCCCTGCGTGGTGCACCCCACACTGTTCCTCAGGATCTGTGAGTAACCAGCCCTCTTTCAAATGGCAGTCTGCTCCTTCTCTGCTGGCCTCACCACGCTGAGCATTTAATGCAGCCTCCCAGGGTGTGTGCCAGGCCCCTCCACGTGCCCCTGCAGGCCCACTGCCTTCTTCCTCTTCTCGGGGCCCTGGAAGCCTGTCCTTGGCAAGGATGACACGTGCAGGCTCTGGGCTTCCGGCTTCCAGGTAGCTTTGGAGACACCAGCCAGAAGCCTAAGGGCAGGGGGAGAGTGAGGTTGGGAGGATTATCCCCGTGCCCCTCCCTGCAGGGCAAGGGCTCTCTGAGCTCCTCTGCAGAGGCCACGGCTCTTCTTGGGTGCCCTGCTCCCATAGGGGTTCTTTCTCTGCATTCTGGGATGTGCTTTCTCTTCTCACCCTGCAGGTCTTGTCACGGCAAGGGCTTCCTGCTGTCGCTGGCCCCAAGTGCTTCACCATCACCATTTCCCTGAGCCCTGACCGCTCTTTGTAAAGGGTCCTGAGTGAAATGCTCCCTCATTGTTCCACCGGTGTGAGTTTTGGTCTCCTGCCAGCCTTGATAACAGGGATGACAATGGCAGGGCCAGGCTGGGCAAGGGGTGGGGGTGATCCCCAACCATTAACCTGAGAAGCTGCCTTTCATCTTTAGAGAGTTTTCTGATTGACACTTCAATTAAACTATTCCAGGACAAACCACCAAAATGCTAAATTATACGGATCAGAAGGGAGAAAATAGGCACACCCATTCACCTTCTTAAGTTACTTTTTTCCTTTTTTTAGAGAGATAATTGGGACTAAGTGTTTCCCAAAATGTGTTCATTCTTCTACCACCTCCGCAATTTTTGCCATATCTGCACACCACCTGTATGATTATTTATCTAATAATTTCCTTTCACTCAGCTTACTTTTTGGAACAGTCAGGTGTATATAATTTACATAATTGGAGATATAATTTACATACAGTAGAATTTACCCCTTTGAAGCGTGTCGTTCAGTGAGTTTTGACAAATGCACACAGCCACGTGACCACCACCACCAAGACCTAGACCAGCGCACCACCCCCACGCTGCCCTGGTGTCCCTCAGTGGTCAGACCTGTCTGCCGCCCGAGGCCCCGGGCCACCCCGATCTGATTCCTGTTCCCAGGGTTTCCCACTGTTCTGCCTTTTCCAGAACTTCATGTGAATGGGGTCATACAGTGTGTGGTTTTTGTGTCTCACTCCTTTCACTTAGCGTGATGCTGCCACCCCAACCTTTTTCGTTTTTATTTTTTTTTTGAGGTGAAGTCTCGCTTTGTCACCCAGACTAGAGTGCAATGGCATGATCTCGGTTCACTGCAACCTCTGCCTCCCAGGTTCAAGCAATTCACCTGCCTCAGCCTCCCGAGTAGCTGGGATTATAGGCATATGCCACCACACCTGTAATTTTGTATTTTTAGTAAAGACAAGGTTTCGCTATTTTGGTCAGGCTGGTCTTGAACTCCTGACCTCAGGTGATCTGCTTGCCTTGGCCTCCCAAAGTGCTGGGATTACAGGCGTGAGCCACCTTGCCCAGCCCACTTTTTTTTTTTTTAATCAAGCTAAAACCAAAACCATAATGTACTCATTTTATTGTCCAGCATTCTTGTTTCTATATGCTGTGTTTGCATGTAATAATTCATCAAACCCATAGCCTGGCTCTAGTTTTGAAATGTTTCCAGGCAGTAGAATTCTCCCTTCTTAGTTGTGACAAATGCATACAGTCACGTATCCCCCACCGCAAGCAAGGTACAGACAGTGCCATCACCCCAAAACCTCCTGGGCCTCTCTTTGCCATCAATCACTTCCCCCTCCCCAAACCCTCCCCCTGTAGGCACTGAGCTGACATCCCTCCCATAGGTTTACTTTTGCCAGAGTTTTGTGTGAGTGGAATAGATGTGGCATTTCAAGTCTGGTGTCTGTCACTGAGCATGTTTGAGATTCTTCCATAGTCCTGCATGTATTAATATTTGTTTCCTTTTCATTACTGAGTACTATTTTATTGTACAGATGTGCCACTGTCCCTTAATCCATTCACCAGCCAATGGACACTTGGGTTGTTTCTGGTGTGGGCCTGTTACAAATAAAGCTGCTATAAACATTTGTACACAGGTCTTTGGCCATATGTGTTCATTTCTCTCACCTCACACAGACTTGCAGGGTTGTATGGGAAATGTATGTATAGCTTTATAAGAGATGGCCCAACTGTATTCCAACCAGGCTGCACTCTCCCTTCCCGCCAGCAGGGTGCGAGAGTTCCAGCTGCTCTGTATCCGTCAGCACTCAGCTGTGAGGTTTTGCATTTTAGCAGATCGAGTAGGTGTGAAGTGGTAGCTCACTGTGGTTTTAATTTGCATCTCCCTAATGACTGAGGACAACTAATGATGTTGAGCATCCTTTTCGAGGCTCATTTCCACCTGTATCTCTTCTTGGGTGATGTATCTCTTTATCTCTTTTGTCCATTTTTATTGGGTAAAAGTTTGCCTTTTTCTTATGGAGTTGTAAGAGTTCACTTTATACTCTAGACATCAGTTTTTGGTCAGATATATGTTTGGCACATATTTTTCCCAGTCCTTGGATGCTTTTTCATTCTCTTAACAGTGTCCTTTTTCTTTCCGTTTAATTTTTTTTTTGAGACAGGGTCTTGCTCTGTCACCCAGGCTGGAGTGCAGTGGTGCAATCTTAGCTCACTGCAGCCTCAACCTCCTGGGCTCAAGAGACCTTCCCACCTCAGCCTCCTGAGTAGCTGGGACCATGGGTGGGCACCACCACACCTGGCTAATTTTTGTATTTTTGTAGAGATGAGGTTTTGCCATGTTGCCTAGGATGGTCTTGAACAACTGGGCTTAAGTGATCCACCTGCCTCAGCCTCCCAAAGTGTTGAGATTACAGGTGTGAGCCACCACACCCAGCTTCTTAATGTGTTTTTCAAAGAGCAAGGTTATTTAAGTTTGATGAAGTCTTCAACTTACTTTTAAAGCTTAAACATATTGCTTTACAGCTTTACATGGCAAACTCATCGTACTTGCCATAAATTGATATGTTATAAATGATTTTGGTAGAAAGTTACAGAAAACTCAACTTTCAAGGCCTTTGGGAGTTATCCTAATAGACATGTGATTATCCCACGGAACAGGGAACCTTGAAAAGGTAATGTCGTCGAGGGCTAGGCCTTCCCACCTCTCCACACCGCCTTCAGATTCCACAGCCTGATGATGTTTGCCCTCAGTCTCATTGCCCCGAGTTACTGGATGGTTGCCCAGCTCTGGGCATCACACCCATGGTTCAGAGCAGGAAGAAGAGCAAAGGCAGACAGAGCAGGGCTGGGTCAGGGTGGGGCCAGCCAGGGACCCAAGGTGGCACATTGAAGGAGGCATTGGTCTTGGTGTATGGCCCTGACGGTGAGCATCTCCTTAAATATGGTACCCTGGGCACCTCTCTTGCCTCACCTTAGTCCCAGCACTAGCACACAGCTGGGAGTTTCCCTGCCTTTCTCTTATCATGTGATCTCTCTCCCAGAAGCTCTCCCAGCAGACTGCTCTATGTGTCATGGTTAGAACTAGGACTGTACTCATAGCCTTTCCTGAATGCAAGGGTGGCCAGGGGAGAAGATATCTTGGCATGTTGAAAGAAAAAGTGGAGAAGGCATGCTTCTATGTAAAGGGGAAGAACTTTGCTGTGTTTAAGATGCAAGCAAATCATGTGTGTCAAAAGAACATAACCAAAGATATGTTTTGAAACTGCCAGCTTTGCTAACTTACAAAATCTGTTTAGTTCTGGATGCATTTGAGTTTGTGGCCCTTGTTAAAATCCATATACATTATGGAATTACAAAGAACACAGAATGACTGGAACAATCTTGGAAAAGAACAAGTTTGGAGGACTACACATCCCAATTTCAAAGCTTATTACAAAGCTACAGTGTGGTACTACTTCAGAACAGACATATAGACCAATGGATAGAATTGAGAGTCTAGCAATAATTTATGGTCATTTATGTTCAACTGCTTTATGGCAAGGGTGCCAAAAAACTATTCAATGCAGAAAGAGTGGTCTTTTGAACAACAGTGCTGGGGAAATTGAATATCTACACACACACAAATAAATTTGGGCTCCTACCTCACACCATATACAAAAATTTAACTCAAAATGGATGAAATACCTAAAACTATAAGAGTTAAAACTACAAAATTCTTAGAAGGAACGATAGGGGAAAAGATGTGTGACCCTGAATTAGGCAACAGTTTCTTAGATATTGTTCCCAAAGCACAAACAATAAAATAAAAAATAAAGTAGATTGCAAAACTAGTAAAAACTAGTACATCAAAGGACACTATCAAGAAAGTGAAAAGACAACTCATAGAATGGGAGAAAATACGTTCAAGTCATATATCCAATAGGGGTCTAGTATTCAGAAAACTTAAAAAACTCCTACAACTCAAAAATAAAAGGATGAAGAACCCAATTAAAAAACAGACAAAGGATCTGAGTAGACATTTCTCCAAAGAAGATGTACAAATGGTCAGTAAGACATGAAAATATCCTCTGAATAGCACTAGTCATTAGTGAAATGAATAGCACTAGTCCATTAGGGAAATGGAAATCAAACCCGCAACAAGATAATGATTTCACACCCGCTAGGATGGCTACAATTTTTAAAAAAGGGAAAATAACAAGTGTTTCTGAGGATGTAAAGAAATTAGAATGCTGGTGTATTGCTGATGGGAATGTAAAATGATGCAGCCACTGTGGAAAATAGCTTGGCAGTCCCTCAAAAAGTTAAACATAGAACTACCATATGACCCAGCAATTCCACTCCTGGGTATAAAACGTATGTTCACACAAAAACTTGTACATGAATATTCATAGCAGCATTATTCATAATAGTCAAAAAGTGGAACCCATCCAAATGTGGCACATCCATACAATGAAATATTATTCAGCCATAAAAAGGCATGAAGAACTTGCTATTCCAAGTACTGAACCTTGGAAACATTGTCCTAAGTGGAAGAAGCCAGTCACAAAAGATTGTGTAGCCTGAGATTCCGTTTATATGAAATATCCCGAAGAGGCAAATCCGTGGAGACAGAAAGCAGATGAATGACTCCCAGGGGCTGAGGGAGGGCGGAAATGGGCCGTGGTGTTAAGGGTATAGGTTTCTTGGAGCGTGATTAAAATGTTCTGGAATTAGATAGTGGTGGTACTAGTGCAACATAGTAAATATACTAAGAACCACAGAAGTACCCATTTTAAATGGTGAAGTTTATGTAGTTTATGTTATGTGACTTATATCTCAATTAAAAAATTGTTAAAAGGACCTTGTGCCTGGAGAGGCTCCAGGCTGAAAGCTGAGGAGGGAGGCTGTTCCACTTGAGAACATGTGCCTTCTTCCCCATCAGAGGCACCCATGGTGGAGGGGGACCCACGTGAGGAGAGGCAGGGGCTGCTCCTCAACCTGGGTAGGACAGGTGCGTGCTGCCTTCTGAAGGCAGCAGGGGCCGTCTGTGGTCCTGGAAGGTGGTGGCAGTCTTGGCTGAGGGCCCGGATCCTCGTATACCCAGGCAAACATCACCTGCAGGTTTCAAGCCAGCCTGGCGTAGGCTGCTCTCGCCACACATGCGTGGAGCCTTGGAGACACCTGGGGTGCCAGCTTCTGGGCTGCAGCCCCAAGAGACAAACAACCTGCCGTCTCCCTTCCCTCTGTGTGCACAGCCTGGCTTCATTAGCGGGGAGGTGATGATCTAATTTCCTCCAAACAAGTGTTTGGGATGTAGAATTTTCCTTCAACAATGAGCAGTGGCAGACGGTGAGAAATCTGCTTGCACCTTCTGGGGCTGGGTGGGGGAGCCACCCTGACATGCCTGCCAGCCTGGCAGGCACTGCCTACTGTGGCCCAGGGTTTCCTCATGTCCTGGCCTGGGACACGACTGGCTAGAGCTATAAGAAGGATGATGCTGGTCCATCAGTTGTGGGGGTATAAGGCAGGCAGACTGGCAGGAGTTCTTCCTACAACTCCTCCACCAGCTCAGAGTTGGGGAGCCCTGCATTTCCCACACGCTCAAGAGTGACTTGGGCAGGGCACTTGCCCACCTGAGTCTCCAGGAAGGGGATCTTGAGACAAAGCTCAGTAGGCAGGGTGTTTGGGGGCCAGTCCTGTGGCAGGGAAGGAGGAAGCAGGAAGGGGCAGAGGGGCACGCTGAGCTGCAGTGCAGGTGCAGTGACAGCCTCCATTACCCTTGTAGGAATCCTAGAGCTGTTCTGAGTCTGGGATGTGGCTGGGCATTGCTTACGTGGGGCAGTCATGGGACATGGGCTCTCCTTGGGGCAATGACGTATGCCTCTGGGGCGACCTCTGCCAAGGCCTTTCTGCCCCCAGCACTGCTGGGAGCTGGGGAATAAGCCCTAGAGGGACCTGGGTGGTGTGATGTGGCCTCCAGCACACCAGTCTCTAAGGTGTGGAACTCGGAAGCCTCTTGCTCTGGGTGAGATACAGTGATGAGCACAGAGAGGCAGCAGGGAGCTCACCCTGTCCAGGGCTTTCGGCCACATTATCAGTCCTTACAAGGATGGTGTGATCTTGGCGGGCTGCCTCTGAGATATTTTACCAATCAGAAAAAGATCCCAGGTCTGATTTGTCCCTGTCTTGGGTCCCCAGGGCCAGGCTTTCCTGGTGTGGAGCGGGCACTGGTAATCTGTTAGTGCCTTCACTTCTCAGTTCAACTGTGGCTTCCACCATTGTCCTATCATTTTCTTAGCATTAATTCCCCTTTTACCAGATGCCCTATGACAATAGGATGTGCCAGATCCAACATTTAGGTCTTTTATTGTCCTTCTTAAATTTTTTTTTATTTTTAGAGACAGGGTCTCACTCTGTTGCCCAGGTTGGAGTGTGGTGGCACAGACATGGTTCACTGCAACCTCAGACTCCTAGGCTCAAGTGATCCTCCCACCTCAGCCTCTGGAGTAGCTGGATCGCAAGCAGGCACCACCATGCCCAGCGAATTTTTTATTTTTGAAAGAGATGGGGTTTCACTGTGTTTCCCAGGCTGGTCTCAAACTCCTGAGCCCAAGTAATGTGCTAGCCTCGGCCTCCCAAAGTGCTGGGATTACAGGCATGAGCCACTGCACCCCAAGTGTCCTTTTTTTTAAATACATGAACTTTTCTTAATAAAGTCAATGAATGAAAGGATTTTTGTCATAGTAGAAACTGATAGTTGAAAAGATATTTGCAGAAACTCTGTGAGGCTCTTTCCTGTGTTTGAACCAGCTTCGAGCCTTGACTCAAATGTCTCCCCCTCCACAAAGCAGCCCCAAATGTCCCTGTGGTCCGGGCACTGTGTGCAGCCAGCACACACCACCATCTTGAGTGGCTCGTACTGCCAGGCCTCTTTATAACACAAATGACAGACAACTCCATGCAAACCACCATCAGTGGCGGAGGAAGGGTGGCCCAGGCACTCAGGAGTCTAGTGGGCCGCCTCCATTGAGACTGGATCTGCCCATCAAGCAACAATCCCAAGAGCCCGGGACCTCCTTGGCTCCCCTGCTCCCCCGCAGCTCTGGTGCCCACACCCTCATACCCCTGCATCCTTCCCAGAAGTCCAGATGGCCCTGGCTCTCATGGGGCCATGTAGCCTGAGAGTGGATGATCAGGGTGGGCCCCAGAAGAAAATCAAGTTTGTTGTTTTCCTAACCAAGGGAAGGATGAATGGACTTGGCAGAAGACCCTCAAGTCCTCTCAGAAACAGATGTTGCCACACCCACATCTGAATTTATTGAACTCCTGTTAGCCAAGGGACAACCTGAAGGCCACCGCATCCCGGAAGCCCTCCAGCCACAGGCTAAAGCTCCAGGCCATTCCATGCTGGCAGGACTCCTTGCCGGCCTGTCTGCTGTGCTGTGACGATGGTGGTCAAGACCATAGCCCTGAGGGCCCTCATGGTGCCTGGCTGCTCTCTTGGTCTCCAGTCTGCAGCACGACCTGGCCTAGAGAAAGAGCTGACGGGTGTCTTCTTGCTACTTGAACTGGCTTGTCAGGCTGATGAGGTGGGGACCATGGAGCAGGCATGGAGCTTGGGTTCATGGGGAGAATCCCAGGGTTGGGAACAGGCCAGGCCAAGCACAGCCTCAGCAGTGTCACTGGGGACTGCCACATAGCTGTGACCCCATGCACTGAATGCAGCAGTGGGGTAAAAGGTAGGGGACACCCCCTAGAGTGCCACAGATGGCTCTGGGGTTCAGCCACCTCAACTCTGCACCCTGTTGCCCCAGCCCAAGCCCAGATGGGGCTCTGGAACGGCCACTCCCACACTGAACACTTGCCCTCCGCCTCCCACCACGTTGTGTTTCCTCCTCTGTGCCCTTCACAGCTGTGGTATGTCTGAAAAATCTCCTTGGAGGAGCTTAGTGGTGGCAGGAGGCAGTGGGGACATATGAGACTTGCTTTATTCAGCTTGCATGTTTACTTGGGGAGACTGTTGTGGGGATGTTGGGGACTATGGGAGAGGGAGCTAAAGCACTCTCAGACCTTGGTGCCACCATGACAAACTTCTAGAAAGAGCTTCTACACTCACTGTCTCCATTTCTCATTCTTCAACCCATTTCCACCTGCATTGGGGGCTGTCTCACCTCACTCCCTAAAATTGTCCCATCTTAGGGCCACCAGCAACCTGTATGCTGCTAACATGAGTAGCTGTTAAGTTCTTGTGTTAGCTGACCTCTCAGAAGCTTCAGTGAAACCCAAAATAATATGGGGCTAACATGACAGTTGAGTTCTCTCTACTGCATATGCACACAGTCCAGGCCTGACGCAACAGCTCCAATGTCTGCACAAACTCACACTCCTTCCACAGTGCTGCTCCTGCATCTCAGACATGCAGCTTTTTCCCTTATGGTCTAAAAGACTGCTGCAGCTCCAGCCATCATGCCTACATTCCAGTCAGTGGGAGGGAGAATGAGGAAAGAGTTTTGCCCCTGCCTGTGGGGGCCCTTCCAGCAAGCTGCACACTCCACTTCTGCTTATATCCACTGGTCAGAACTTTGTCACATGGCCTCACCCAGCTGCAAGGAAGTCTGGGAAATGTCTTTGTGCTCAGCACCTATGTCCCCTGCTAAGGACAGGGGATGGTTACCAGGTGATAGCTGGCCACTCCTGTACTTTTGGCTTCAATGACATCAGCCCACCTGGTCCTCATTTGCCCCTTTGATGGGGTGACACTTCTGCCAGCCCCTGGCGTGCTGGGGTGTCCGCAGGGCTCTGCCTCAGATCGCCCTATTGTTCTCTTCTCATTCTGCACACCAGCCCTTAGCTGGTTGCTTCCCATCCATGCAGGGACCACGAGCTCCTAAGCTCCCGACTCAAGCCAGGCTTTCACCCCTGAGCACCAGACACCCATTCTAAGTGCCTGCTGGACAGCCCTGCCTAACATCGTACAGGCCTTGCAGCCTTCCCACGCATGTGCCCCTCTGGCCATCCCAGGGAACAGCTTCTGCCCATCCAGTTCCTCAGGCAGGGTCCTGGGCCTCAGGGTGTGAATTCCATCCTCCCCTGCTCCCCGAGTTTTTTTTTTTTTTTTTTTTAGGCAGAGTCTCTGTTGCTCAGGCTGGAGTGCAGTGGGGCGATCTCAGCTCACCGTATCCTCTGCTACTGGGTTCAAGTGATTTTTCCGTCTCAGCCTCCCAAGTAGCTAGGACTACAGGCACGCATGACCACACCCCACTAATTTTGTATTTTTAGTAGAGACAGGGTTTCACCATGTGGGCCAGGCTGGTCTCAAACTCCTGACCTCAGGTGATCTGCCCTTCTTGGCCTCCCAAAGTGTTGGGATTACAGGTGTGAACCACTGTGCCTAGCTTACTTCTTTATCAGACATAATCACGAGGTCTCAGCAATTCCACTTCCAGATGTCTCTCAATCCTCCCACCCCCGCCTTCTAGCCAGTGTCACCACCCAATTCTCACTGAGGCCCTTTCCCCCTGCACCCACTCACCGTATCTGCCTGCAGTGCTTCTACTCCCATCTGTGCTCCACACTCTTGCTGGGAGGCCTTTGACAACGCGGAGTAACCACTTCCCTCTCAGAGGCTGCCTGTGACTCCATGTTGTTCTCCATGTGCGTCTCTGTCTTTATCCATCACCTCCACCCTCGTCCCAGGGTGTCCAGGGTACCCACTGTATTTTAGGGACCCATGCAAGTTCCTGGAGGGCTGGCACACATCTGTTTCATTCTTTGCTGTGTCATCTAAGCAAGTGCCTGGCATGGGGTAGGGCTCAGTGAGTACTAGTTGTCAATAGGGACAGTAGAGAGGAAGAATGGAGACAGCTCAGCAGAGAAAGGCATGTTGGTGGGACAGAACAGAAAGCTACACATAGGCCCAGGTCCATACGGATTCAATATGGATGGAAGTGGCATTTCCAACCAAAGGGGAAAGATGGATTTTTAAAAAAGTTATCAGGACAATTAGGTCATTGTTTGGGAAAGAAAATGAAGCTGAATTTAGACCTATTGTGAGCCCTAAATGAGTGGGTTTGTGCCTAGCACTGTTCAAGGCAGGGGACATAAGAGTGACAGAACAAAGTCTCCCCTCACTGTGCTCAGTGCCAGCAGAGGAACAGGTCGAACCTACAGGGGAAAGAGGAGGCAAGGGGAGTGTGGGGAGACAGGCAAACCAGGGCCTGGAGGCAACAGCTGCTATTTTAGATATGCCTCAGGCAGAGTGAGAAATGAGGCATGTAAATGTTTCAGGTGGACGGAACAGAAAAAGGGTCTCTGTGTGCTTGAGGAAAAAGAAGACAGGTGATATCGTTTGGCTCTTTGTCTCCACCCAAATCTCACCTTGAATAATTACCACATGTCAAGGGCAGGACCAGGTGGAGGTAATCAGATCATGGGGGCGGTTTCCCCCATGCTGTTCTCATGAGTTCTCATGAGATCTGATGGTGTTATAAGGGGTGTCCCCCTTGGCTTGGCTCTCATTCTCTCTCCTGCCACCTAGAGAAAAGCTGACTTCCACCATGATTCTAAGTTTCCTAAGGCCTCCCCAGCCATGTGGAACTGAGTTAGTTAAAGTTCTTTTCTTTATACATTACCCAGTCTCAGGTAGTTCTTCGTAACAGCATGAGAACAGACTAATACAGTAAGGTGGTACCACAAAGAGTAGGGTGCTGCTATTAGGATACCCCAAAACAGGGAAGTGACTTTGGAACTGGGTAACAGGCAGGGTTTGGAACAGTTTGGAGGGCTCAGAAGAAGACAGGAAAATGTGGGGAAGTTTGGAACTTCCTTGAGATTGGAGGGCTCAGAAGACTGGAAGACGTGGGAAAGTTTGGAACTTCCTAGACTTGTTGAATGGCTTTGACCAAAATGCTGATAGTGATATGGATGATGAAGTCCAGGCTGAGGTGGTCTCAGATGGAGATGAGGAATTTGCTGGGAACTGGAATAAAGGTGACTTGTTGCTTTGCTTAAGCGAAGAGACTGGTGACATTTTGCCCCTGTCCTAGAGATTTGTGGAACAGTGAACTTGAGAGAAATGATTTAGGGTATCTGGTGGAAGAAATTTCTAAGCAGCAAAGATTCTAGAGGAAGCAGAGCATAAAAGTTAGGAAAATTTGCAGCCTGATGATGCCATAGAAAAGAAAAACCAATTTTCTGGGCAGAAGTTCAAGCTGGCTGCAGAAATTTGCATAAGTAATGAGGAGCCAAATGTTAATCACCAAGACAATGGGGAAAATGTTTCCAGGGCATGTCAGAGAGCTTCACAGCAGCCCCTGCCATGACAGGCCTGGAGGCCTAGGAGGGAAAAATGGTTTCATTGACTGAGCACAGGGACACCCTGCTCTATGCAGCCTTGGGGCATGATGGGTGCCCTGTATCCCAGCTGCTTCAGCTCTAGCTGTGGCTAAAAGGGGCTAAGATACAGCTTGGGCCATTGTTCAGAGGGTGTAAGCCCCAAGCCTTGGCAGCTTACACATGATGTTGGGCCTGCAGGTGCACAAAAGTGAAGAATTGAGGTTGGGGAACTTCCCTCTAGATTTCAAAGGATGTATGGAAATGCCTGGATGTCCGGGCAGAAGTTTGCTGCAGGGATGTAGCCCTCATGAAAAACCTCTGCTAGGTCAGTGCAGAAGGGAAATATGGGGTTGGAGCCCCAACACAGAGTCCCCACTGGAGCATTGCCTAGTGGAGCTGTGAGAAGAGGGACACTGTCTTCCAGCCCCCAGAATGGTAGATCCACCAACAGCTTGCACCATGAAATTGGAAAAGCCATGGACATTCAACACCTGCTTGTGAAAGCAGCCAGGCTGGGGCTGTAAACTGCAAAGCCACAGAGGCAGAGCTGCCTCAGGCGATGGAAGCCCACCTCTTGCATCAGTGTGACCTAGATGTGAGACAAGGAGTCAAAGAAGATCATTTTGGAACTTTAAGGTTTAGTGACTGCCCTACTGGATTTCACACTTGCATGGGATCTGTAGCCCCATTGTTCTGGCCAATTTCTCCCATTTGGAATGGGTGTATTTACCCAATGCCTCTACCACCATTGTACATAGGAAGTAACTAACTTGCTTTTCATTTTACAGGCTCATAGGAGGAATGGACTTGCCTTGTCTCAGGTAAGACTTTGGACTTAGACTTCTGAGTTAATGCTGGAATGAGTTAAGACTTTGGGGGGACTGTTGGAAGGCCATGGTTGTGTTTTGAAATGTGAGGACATAAGATTTGGGAGGGGCCAGGGGCAGAATGACATGGTTTGGCTCTGTGTCCCACCCAAATCTCACCTTGAATTGTAATAATCCCCACTTGTCAAGGGCAGGATCAGGTGGAGATAATTGAATTATGGGAGTGGTTTCCCCCATGCTGGTCTCATGATAGTAAGTTCTCACGAGATCTGCTGGTTTTATAAGGGGTTTCCTCCTTTGCTCAGCTCTAATTCTCTCTCCTGCCACCCTGAGAAGAGGTGCCTTCCACCATGATTGTAAGTTTCCTGAGGCCTTGGAACTGTGAGTCAATTAAACCTCTTTTCTTCATAAATTACCCAGTCTCAGGTGTTTCTTCATAGCAGCAGGAGAACAGAGTAATACAGCCAGCATGGTTGGAGCAAAGCCAGGGATGGGGAGGGTGGTGTATGTGTGTAGGGGGTGAGGGCAGACAGGGAGCCAGCCCCAGGGGCTTGGGCTATTCTTCTAATTCTAAGCACAAGGGTGATCTTTGGAAGTGATGAGCCAGGTATGGTTCTAGCCCTCATGGAGACTGCATTAGGGAGAAAGTGACTGTGCACAACCAAACAGGTAAATAAACAAAAGTTTGAATAGTGACATATGCTAAGGTAGGAGGTGGGACTCGACTCTGGATGTGGGACCCAGGTGCTGGGACAAATTGAGGACTAACTGAAACAGGGACAGGGTGGAAACAGCCATCCATAAGTCATGCCCACCAGTGTGCCATGTCAGTTTACTGTTTCCATGGCAACATCTGGAAGTTACTGCCACTTTCCACAGCAGCTACCCAGTAACCTAGAAGTTACTACCCTTTTTCTGGAAATTTCTGCATAATCCACCCCTTAATTTGCATGTAATTAAAAGTGGGTTATAAATATGACTTCAGGGCTGCCTCTGAGCTGCTGCTCTGGGCACACTGCTTATGGGGTGGCTCTGCCCTGCTCCACAAGAAGCAGTACCTCTGCTGCCACTGTGCACTGCTGCTTCAATAAAAGTTGCTGTCTAACATCACTGGCTTGCCCTTGAATTCTTTCCTGGGTGAAGCCAAGAACCCTCCCCAACTAAGCCCCAATTTTGGGCCTTGCTTGCCTTGTACCAATGCTGTCAAAATATTCAGGGTGTAGGGGGAGAGAGGGAGGGATGGGTGAGGAGCTGTGGTCAGGGAAGGTAGCCTGGAGGAGGTGCTACTAAAGAAAAGTTGGCCACGTGCAGGGCCAGAGGTAGAGCAGGCCACACACAGGCAGGGCAGCTGGCCCCCTGAGGTGCTCAGAGCTGGATGCTCTAAAGGTCATCAGGAGGTAATTGGACCTGCACAAAATAGAGAAAGGAAAAGAGCAGAGCAAGGGGAGGCTGGAGTGATCCCTGTGGGCAGCAAGGTGCTGGACTGGACAACTCCAACACTGGGGCTATGTTGCTTCCAACCTTTTCTCTCTTATCAGTGTGTGTTGTGCATTTCCCCAAGCCAGTGCATATTGGCCACATGTTATTTCATACCAGGGATGGGTTTACTGTAGTGGAGAATCCAATTCCCTCTAGACATTTGATGTTTGTTTTTTGTTTCATTTTGTTTTGCAAATTCTACGATAACAACAAAGGTGCAGTCTTGCCCATGTATCTTTGAGTAAGTATGGATGTTAAGATAAGTTCCTAGAATATGAATCACCGGGTAAAAAGTTTTTGAAATTACAATTATATTTGTTATCACCAACGGTCCTCCGGAAAAGCTGTCTTTGTTTATACACCACCTTTCCTGAGCTCCTTAACAGCAATGGGTATGTAGTCTTTTTTGTTGTTTCCAATAGAGATGATGAATATAATATATTCTAATTTAATTTGTGTTTCTCTTACTAGCAGTGAAACTGGGCTTCTTTTCATGTGTCTGTTTTTGGAGGGGAGCGTTTGAAAATTGCCTGCCCATTTACTTTGCCCACTTTTCTATTGTATTGTAATTTTCCCTCACGACTTGTGAGAGTAATTTGTAATTTAGGGAAATTTGACCTTTGTCTAGCTTCTGGATGGCAGCTAATTTTTCCCAGTGTGTCTATTATGTTTTTAAATGCGTATTTTGCTGAAGTGAAGTCTTCCACTTTTACATAGTCAAATCAGTCTGCCTTTTCCATTCTGGCTTCTGGGCTTTTTTGTCATGCTTAGAAAGACTTTTTCTCACACCAGGATAAAAAATTCACCCACGTTTTCTTCTATTACATTTTTAGATTCATTTTTGACATTTGAATTTTGATACTTTTGGATTTTTTTCTTTTTAGTCTAAGAAAGTAGAGATTCAGCTTTATTGTTTTCCAAGTGCTTCCACATTTATCCCAATACCATTTATTAAACATTCCATCATTTCTTCAATTTTCATGCCATTTTTATCAGCGTTTAAACCCTCACATATTCATGGGCTTATTTCTGGATGCTCTATTCTCCCCCATTGATGTATCTGTTCATATTTTGAATACTTTGTCAAGTTCAATTGAGTTTTTTTGTCAAAAAATTCAATTGGAATTTTGATTTAGAGAGGATTGACATCTTTACAACTTTAAGTTTTTCTCTTCAATAAGAAGATATGACTCTCCAATTATTCTATCTTATTTTATGTCTTAGTTGAGCTTTATAGTTTTTTTCATGTAAGGCCTTCACATTTCTTAAATTTTTTTTCTTAGGCATTTTATACTTTCAGTTGCTATTGAGAATGAGCTCTTTTCCTTCATTATATTTTTAGCTGCTTATGTTTTAGATAAAAGAAAGTTATTGATTTTGATATGCTAATTTTATAACTGACTACATTAATAAATTGGCTTGTTGTTTCCAATATTTTAAAAATCTTTACCCAGTGATACCATACTATTATTTTCAATGATAAATTTGTCTCCTCTTTCCAATTTGTATGCATCTTATTTATTTATTTATTTTTAAAGACAGGGTCTTGCTCTGTTGCCCAGGCTGGAGTGCAGTGGTGTGATCATGGCTCATTGAAGCCTTGAACTACTAAGTTCAAGCAATCCTCCCACCTCAACCTCCCGAGTTGCTGGGACCACAGGCGTGCACCACCATGCTGAGATGATTTTAAAACATCTTTTGTAGACATAGGGTCTCAATTTGTTGCCTAAATTGGTCTTAAACTCCTGGGCTCAAGTAATACTCCTTCCTGGGCTTCCCAAAGTGCTGGGATTACAGGTGGGAGTCACTGAGCCTGGCCATGTATTTAATTGCATTGACTAACTCTTCCAGGAGAATGTTGTAATAAGTTATTGTTTGCCCTATGAGACTGTTACCTTGAATCAGCCCTTAGTGTTGAACTTTTCTCTTCTTTCTCCCGAGAGGTGGGTGGAGAGGCAAACCCGAGAGCTGTCTTGGCAGTGAGAGGCAGGCTTCAGGTGGGCCGCTCTCTGCACTTTTCTCTTCTCTCCTTTAAGACACGGTTTGGTTTGTTGGCTGAGATACTTAATTCCAGACCCACACTGTTTGATATGATAGCTATTAGCGAAACATGGCTTTCTAAGTTTAAATTTAAGTTAATTACAATGAAATAAAAGTTAAAATTCAGTGTCTCAATTTCATTAGTCACATTTCAAGGGCTCAGAGCCACATGTGGCTTGTGGCTCCTGTACCTGACAAGGCAGACATGGGACATTTCTGTTACGGCAGAATCTTCTCCTGGGTAGTACTGCTGTAGTCAGGCATCTCCACCCCCCACACAGCTGGTGAGCACTCATACCGCCTCTAGGCTTTCCAGATTCATTTTCTAGGTTGTGGGGAGAATTCTTAGAGCTCTTAAAACTCCATTCTATGTGGCTCTTCTTGTTGTTTCCCTCCAGAATGCCCTCACCCTCTCTGTCAAACCAGGAAGTGCTGACAGGTTGCTTTCCCTTCCGGCACTGTGTTCCCTTACCGCCTTCCCAGTTCCACGCTTCTCTCTGAGGATGAGGGCAGGGTGGCCACATAGCGTCTCCTGTTTCACTGTCCCTTCAGAACTTTGCCACTGCAAGGTCAAGTGCGGGGTCTAATTTCCCTCCTCTTGCCACTCCCACAAGTAACCTGTAGCAGGTGGCAGAGTGATGCTACATGGTGCAGGACCAGGTGTGAAGAGGCCACGTGCAGCTTCTGCCTCAGGCAGGCACATGTGTCTGTGTCAGCACACACCTCAGGAGGCCCTGAGCTTGTGTGAAGAGAGATGCCCGGCAGCCACCGCCACTCCAGCCACCAGCCACAACAGCAGCAGAGGCCCCACGCCCAACCACCTAGCCAAGCCCTTTCTGCATTCCTGACCCACAAAAGAATGAGGATAATAAATTGATTTTTTGTTGTTGTTTTAAGCTACTAAATTTTAGGAATTGGAGCAGAAGGGAAATGAGTGTGTGTGTGTGGGGTGTGTGTGTGTGTGTGTGTGTGTTGGGGGAGCTGTGTGTCAGTTCCTTCCAATGTTTCTGGCCATGGAGAGAACTTTCAGGCATTGTATGGTGGCGCTGGGGATGTGGAGTGATGCTGGGGATGTGGGGTGATGCATGGACATGACTTCCATCCTGCTCCTGTTAGAACAATAACCATGGCGTTTTTGTGGGAAGGCGCGCTTGGCTTCTCTCTGTGCTGGCATTTGGCGCCTACCTGTTGCCATGGCAGCCGTGATTGGCACTCCCTTTGCCATCCGGGAAGGGAAGCTGCTCCAAGTAGACTTTTTCTGATTCCCCAAATCTCTCCTCATCTCAGTAATTCTCAGCTGTTAGAATTCAGACGTCTTCTCCGTTCCTTTTATGCTTTCAAGTAGAAAATCCCTTAGCTCTTCTGCCTGGGCTGTTTGAATTGGTATCAAAATCACATTTGATTTGAATTTAGCTGCCAAGACTCTAAGTTTTGTTGGGGCTAATACTCCTTCTCTGCAGCTTCCTTCAGAGTTTGCGTCTCAGTCTCTCCGACTCAGCCACCCCTGGGGGCTCTCCAGGGAGGGTGGAGAGGAGGCAGCTGGCTTCCTGGGTGAGGCCCTCTCTTTCTGCCACTCAGCACAGTGCTGAGTGGCAGAGCCCCCTGACTGGGACTCTGGCCGTGATGGGGGTGGCGGTGAGGAGGAAAAGTCCAGGAAACCACAGAGAAGCTGAGATTGGGAGTAGACCGGGTGGAGATCACGTGTGTGCTGGGGAGGGAGTGGGTAAAGGCCTCAGGGGGCACGGAGCCGGCCACTCAGCCTGCACGGGGACAACACATCCATCCAGCCATCCGCACATGGGAAACAGCACATAGGAAGTGGGAGTGCAACTTTAAATAAGGTGGTCAGGGCGGCCTTACCGGGAAGGCAGCAGTGGCTGATGCAAAGGAGGTTGGCGTGGGGGGCTGTGGGTGTTTGGGTGACAACACCCATTTGAGATGGGAACAGTAGGTGTGGAAGCAGGGCATTGCCGGCTCCTTCAGGAAACAGCAAGGTGAGACCTAGGTGGTGAGGCCAGAGGGGTCAGGGGGACCAGACTGGGCTTTCATAGAGGGGAGATGGGGAGCAGCAGCCAGAAGGGGAATGGGGTTCTGATCTGGTGGCCCCTGTGTTCCCTGCACTTCTGAGCAGGCATCCAGTGTTTGCTGGAGGAGCTCTGGGAGTGTGGGTTTGCAGAGCTTCCCTATGGGGAGCTCACCGTTGATCACGCCCCGGGCAGATGAGCCCGCAGAGGCTGGGGCCTGCAGGACCCTGTGAACTCCTTCTCTTTTGTGCCGAAAACCCAGGCGGAAAAAGTGCCACGTGGGCATTGTCGTGGGAATCCTAACAGGAGGTACTTCCAGGGACAAGACGACCGGGGCTCAGCGAGGGCACCGAGCCACTGCAGCCCCGCACGTACACGTCTGCACAGATGCGCGGCCAGCACAAGCCCCTGGTATTGTACAGGAAAGCCCCGGGGAGAGACAGAGAGCAAGGGTCAGGACTCCTCACCCTGCACCCAGGCCTGGCGCTGCCTCTCCTTAGAGCCACCTGCTTTCTCCAAAGGAACAGGCGGGGTGGCTGGGCTTCTCCACATCCTTCCCTGGGGGCTCCCCCGTGGGTCTTTCTGTGGCTCAGAGGTGGGAGGCCCCAGCACCTCTCCGCCTGGGCGGGGCAGGCAATAGGAGCAGACGACATCCTCCTGACCTGTAGGGCGTCTGAGGCCACCTTCCAGGGGACCTGCCCCAGCCTGCGCAGCAGCCTCGGGGGATGCGGGGGCTGCACCAGTAGAAAGGCTGACAACCCTGGCCAGGGCGTGAGGAGGCTGAGCGGGGCCCAGAGGTGTGGGCCAGGAGAGAGGACACCCGCTGTCGGGGGAGGGGAGCCCTGTGTCCGGGAGGGAGGCCACTGCCAAGACCTGTGCCGAGGGGTGGATAGGACAGACTTGGACTCTGCACACATGGCCCGCAGGGGAACCCTGATGTCTAGGGTTACCCACCTCTCCAGAGGGATGCCATTTGCGAGAGGGCCAGGCAGAGAACCCCTGACCCCTGACAAATGAGGCTGCTTTTATTAGGAACTTCCTCTACAATGAGCGCCACACTCCTGGCAGGACGGGAAGAAGCACAGCTTCGGGGTTGGCCAGACCCAGTCTCCTTTTCCAGTCCTGCCACTGCCTGGTGGCAGACTTAGCATCTCTCTGTGCCTCTATTTCTTCATCTCTAAAATGGGCACAGTGATGGTCCCCGCCTCACAGATCGTTTCGTCCCTCACCAGCAAAAAATATAACAGGAGCTCAAGGCTCTTGGCTCCTGCTCCCTGCTCAGAGCAGGCTTCGCTCCGGCGCTGACATTTCATCCACTCTCTCCCTGACGACTTGACTTTTATTTTTTATTCCATGATGTCTCTTTGGTCTAACTAAACTGCACTATCATCCATTCATTCTGAAATGTTACTTGTCATTTTGTTTTAGGAGTTTTTGCTTAAAAATAGCAGTGGTTTCGGATTTTTAAAAAAACTCCTATGTTTTTTAACAAGAAAGTTTAACCTATTTACTTAAATGCCATAACTATTTGGTCTCATTTCTGGTGTTCTTTTCTGCTTTCTCACTTCATTTCTTTGCTATCTTTTTGCTCTTTTAATTTCACTGTCTTTGATTTTCCCACTAGTGACTGGGAAGTAGACTTATATTTAATTTTGCTTGTTTACCTTTATTTTATTTTTAAGTGGACCTATGTCGTAAAAATGAATATCAAAAATAAAGTGATAACTATTGATACCTCTCTCTGTAAAAACCATCTCCCCCTCTCCACTGCGTTTTCTAGGTAATATCTAGGATTTTAGATGCAATTTTCATTTTTAATTTGTTCGTTTATTTTATTATTATGCATCTTCTAGTTCAGAAAATAATTGTCAATACTGAGAATCTCTTTCTTAACTTAACTTTCCCATTCCTGAATCTTAATTAGGTGGAATATTTTTTCTACCGATTTTTCCAGAAGGTTGTAATGTATGAACTCATGGATATCTGAGATGATCTTTCTGTTGGTCTCACACACGAACAACAATTTGGGTGGACATTGACTAATTTTTTAAAATTTACATCTAATTGTGTAAATCAAAGTTATAAGTGTACATAAAGAGTCACAGATAATTTTGGCAAGGCTTGCCATGAAAAATAGTATTCTTCCTTTCATCTTTCCTCATTTCCCAGGTCCTGAAGGAGACCGCTTTCAATTTTTTTAGCAGATCCCTTTTGGATTTATCTCCTCACCTCTACAGAACAAGCTTATATTGTTATTTGTTGACTTTATATTTCATTTCAAGCAATGTGTGTTGACTTCTTACTCAGGAAATGAGGGTTTAGCGCTCTTGCAAAACTTGTCCCCTCCCCCCGTGATGTAGACGTGCATCCTATCACAGTTCTTGTGGTATGGTAAATTTGCAATTTGGTTTAGATCCATATTTAGAGTTTATACAGTTTTTTGGTGCAAAACCATACAGCAATCTACAGTTATTTTCCTTTATTGGACAACTTATATATTTCCTGGAGTTACTGTTTGCTTAATTTTCTATAACTTACCCTGTTAATAATCTGTTCTATTAATTTTCTATTCTTCTGTTATGAATTCATGTTCAAACAGCCTCTAATTGAACCAGTCTGCTCTAGTATCTTCAAAGCATCAGTGATTCTACTTATGCCTCCTCCTCCTCCTCCTTCTTCTCCTTCTCCTCCTCCTCCTTCTTCTTCTTCCTCCTTTTTTTTTTTTTTTTTTTTTTGAGATAAGTCTCCCTCTGTTGCCCAGGCTGGAGTGCAATGGTGAGATCTTGGCTCACTGCAACCTCCTACTGCTGTGCTCAAGGGATTCTCATGTCTCAGCCTCCTGAGTAGCTAGGATTACAGGTGCATACCACCATGCCTGGCTAATTTTTGTATTTTTTTTTTTTTTTTTTTTTTGCAGATACGGGGTCTCGCCATGTTGGTCAGGCTGGTCTCGAATTCCTGGCCTGAAGTGGTCTGCCCACCTTGGCCTCCCAAAGTGCTAGGATTACAAGCGTGAGCCACTGTGCCTGGCCTACCTATGCTTTCTTCTAAGGGGCTTTTCCCAGAACCTTCTAGTGTCTATGGGAACCCTGCCCTTCGCTCCTCATGGACAGCACTTCCTTCACCCCATCCTGAACACCCTTCCCATTTCTCAGGCTAAAGCACCCATTTCCTGAGTTCCACATCTCTGTCTTCCTTAGTCATTCCTCATTTTTTGAGGCATTGAGTATTTGAATGTATTTTTATTCTCCTCTCACTCTTACTTGGCTGGATGTAGAATTCTAGTTAGAAATGAGTTTCCTGGGAACGTAAGATGTTGCTTTGTTGTCTTCCAGCTTCCAGGCTGCTATTGCAAAGCTAGTGCCAGTGCCATCTTTGACTTTGCACAGTTGTAAAATTTGTTTTGTTGTATTTTATTCTCTCTCTCTGGAAGTCTTTTGGGCTGTCTGTTTATCCTCAGTGCCCTGAAGTTTCATACATGTATCTTGATGTAGGTCCACACCTCTCCATTTTTCTGGCCCTTCTGACCTAGAATCTCCAGAACTGTTCTGGGACACTTTCATGAACTTTTTCCCCTTGGTAATTTCTTCTACTTTTTCTCTGTTCTCTCTTTTTTGGAACTCCTATTACCCAAATGTTGGGCTTCCTGAACTGGCCTTCTAACTTTCTGATCCTTGTTCTCCTTTTCCTGTCTCTCTGCTCCATCTTACGGCTTTCCTCGACTGTATCATCCAAACTCTTCTCTTACATTTTCCGTTTCTACTATCACATTTTAAGTTTCCAAGCGCTCTTTCTATGTTCCTTTTGTTTAATAATACTCTATTCTTATTTCATGGTCAGAATATCATTTCTTAGCTCTCTGCTTGTATTAATGATAATGATTTTGAAGTTTTCTTCCTCCCAAGTAACCTTTGTTTCCTTTAAGTTGCTTTTCTTGTTTTCCATTTGTGTTTGTTCTGACCTCTGTCTCTCATATCAGAGGCTTCCTCAGATGTCTGACAATCCTTTTGATTGCTCATATTTAAAAGCATGGCACTAAAACACTGGTGGAAAGTTTTGTGCATGTGCATGTGTGTGCATGTTCATGTGTGTGCATATGTGTGTGTGTGTGTCATGGGAAATTGTGGCTTGTCAACTGTGGACTTCATTGTAGGATGATCTGCTTGGGCTGTTTCATTGGGAGGTCCTCAGATCTTTCTTCCTGATCAGGTTGAATTCCCCTGAGTATCTGAGGCCTGGAAGGAGAAGCCTGGGTACCAGTGTTCTGGATGCCGGTGGGGAACAGGGCTGGTGTGTTCAGCACTGAGTGTGTCAAGTTCATTCATTTCCCCTGGTTCTTCTGACTTTAACTGTGCCCAGTTCAGAGACCCCTATTCTGGTTTCTAGAAGTTAGCATTCTGCTGGAATGAGGTTGTCCAGTCTGATGGAGAGGCTCTGGGCATCTGCCTGCTTATGAAAATACTTTCAGTCCACTCTCTGTTTCTATTACTGCCTTCACCCCTGCTGCAGAGGCACCTCGTGCTTCCGTTCTCAGGACTTTTGGAGCTGCGGTTTATTAGGCTTCTCACAGCTGGCTCGGGAGTCAGCTTTCTAAAATCAGCGAATTCATTTATCCCTCATCCATCTCCTTTCCTGACTCTAACATTTGTTGCTATTTTCTCCTCTTCTGTTCTCTTTGTCCTTATAAGTGTAGGCATCCCCCCTCCTTTTAACATCTTCTTATTGCCGTGTTAGTGGGAAGTCAGGATGGAGCAGAGGTTAATATCCATTTTTGGTCAGTTACATTTAAGCAGAACTCAGCATTGAGTTCTGAGTCCCCCCATGGGTAAGAGGAGGAGACCTGTTCTTTCATAGTGACACCCACCTCACATTCATTGTTGGCAGCCAATCTCACAGTCCCAGTAGCCGGATTGTGTAACTGATAAATTTCTCTTTCACACTAGCTTCTAGAAAGTTTTAAGACATATTTATGCCCTAAATATTTGCTGTAGCAGATCTATAGATTATCTTAAAGACTTTTTTTTAGACACAGGGTCTTGCTCTATTGCCCAGGCTGGAGTGCAGTGGCATCATCACAGCTCACTGCAGTCTTGAACTCCTGGGCTCAAGCCTCCTGAGTAGCTGGGACTACAGGCATGAGCCACCATACCTGGCTAATTTTTGTAGAGATGAGGTCTTGCTATGTTGCCCAGGCTGCCAGTTTTAACATCTTAATAGATTCTCTGCACTTATCTTCACAGAATGAGTCATTAAAGGAATGAAAAGTCCATTGCTGGGATAGACCAGCCGTAACATGGAGCGGTTACTGACTTCAAAAAACACATTAGGTTTTTGTTTTGTTTTGTTTTGTTTTTTGTTTTGTTTTGACAGAGTCTCACTCTGTTGTCCAGGCTGGAATGCAATGGCACGATCTCAACTCACTGCCTCCTGGGTTCAAGCAATTCTCCTGCCTCAGCCTCCCGAGTAGCTGGGATTACAGGTGCATGCCCGCCACCATGCCCGGTTAATTTTGTATTATGGGGTTTTGCCATGTTGGCCAGGCTGGTCTCGAACTCCTAACCTCAGGTGATCCGCCCACCTCAGCCTCCCAAAGTGTTGGGGTTACAGGCATGAGCCTCCGTGCCCAGCCACATTAGGTTTAATATGAGACTATCGTAATATCAAGATTGTTTGGAGACAGGGTCTCGTTATGTTGCCCAGGCTGGTCTTGAACTCCTGGTCTCAAGCGATCCTCCTGCTTTGGCCTTCCAGAGTGCTGGGATTACAGGCATGAGTTACTGCGCCTGCCTGTATTATCTTTAGTTATAGGCCTTGCCTTTGGTTCCACCCTTCCACATCCTTATTTGTTTATCTTACTTAGTAACGCTTTCCAAGGATGCTTTTGTAGTATTGATTATGTATACATGACATAGTTCATTTTGCAACCACCCACCTATAGTAACTGACTCAGGTGAAGGTCATCCGTGAATGCAACAACCTTCAGGTCAAAGTCTGTTGGGGAACTGGAGAGTCACAGGGTCTTAAAGCATCACCCTGAAAACTAGTTGTTAATTTAAAAACTTGGAAAAGGCATCTTTTTATGATGGAGTCTGAGGGACACCACCTTCACCAAGGGATAACACTTAGCATCCCCAGCAGTGGGGCGGACATATGTCATGCAACTCCTGAGGCAAGATGGTAGGAAGAACCCCTGCCACCTATGGAAAGCTCCTGCCCAAGTGTCTAACCTGGGTCTAATCATGAGCACACAGTTGGCCAAATCTAGGTGCTGTCCACAAAATCTGGATTCTTCAAAACCTTGATGTCATGAAAGACAACAGAAAATCAGGAGAAGTGTTCTAGATTAAAGGAGACTAAAAAAATCGGTCTAATGCAGTGCAAAATCCTTAATTAGATCTTGGGTCATAAAACAATATATGAAGGAAATTTGGGGGCAATTGGGCAATTTTACTATGTGCTAGATAGTAGATAATGTTAGTGTTTAAATGTTAAATTTCTTGGGTGTGGTTACAGTATTGAAGTTTTTAGTCTAGCTCCCTATCCTGGAGTCTAAATAGCTTTTATTTATTTTATATATGTTATGGGCTGGCTTGTGTATTCCCACAATTTGTATGTTGAAATCTTAACCCCTAGTACCTTGGAATGTGGTTATATTTGGAGATAGGGTCTTAAAAAGGTAATTGAGTTACAATGAGGCTGTCAGGGTGGGCCTTAATTCTACGTGACTGGTATCCATATAAGAATATCAGACACACAGACCACCAAGAGGGAAGGACATGAGAAAACAGTGAGAAAGTGGCCATGCACAAGCCAAGGAGAGTGGCCTCAGAAGGAAGCAGCCGCTCTGACACCTTCATCTCAAACTTTCAGCCTCCAGAGCTGAGTCAATGAGTGTCTGTTGTTTATGGCACCCAGTCTTGGTGCTTTGTTGTGGCTCCGCTAGCAAAGTGAAACAATACATTTTTAAAAACTGACTCTTTGGGAGTCCCCATGCACTTGGAGTCCATGAGCCAATGGGATATGGAAAGATGCTTAACCATTTCAGGGCTGGTTTCTCTGTTCATATCCAACTCTGGTGCTTAGGAACAGGGACCCATGCTGATGCCCAAGGGCAAAAAGCCTCACTTCCTTTAAGGAAGGTGAGCAGGCCTCACTCTGATGCCCAATAACAGGCAATCCTAGGCTTTTTTATTTTCTTGCTTTTATTCCTTTTTGTTGTTGGCCTTGTGCTGTTTGTTTATAAATGATCTATTTTGTTTAACCAAATATTAAAAATGGAAAACTCCAGATATAAAGAAATGGACTCTTTGGAACATTGAGCAAACATGATTCAAAGGGAGTGATTGTGAAAGCTAGGGCCTGTGCTGAGCCTTCTCTGATTGGCCTTAGGTGATTAAAAAGAGTCCTGTGGTCACTTTAAGTCACGTTTCAGTAATTGAGAGTGTCCAAGTCCAAGTCATTGAAAAATGTGTCCTCTCCCCTCCTGAGTGCCACCGAGGGTTGGTGGTTTATGGCGGGAGGTGAGATAGTCCTTCTTTAGGTACATTTCTCTCTTCTTGCCCCACTCTGGAGCAGAGGAGACCTAAGACAACAGGAGTGTTCACCTGTGACTGGTGCTCTGCTTAGAGGCTATCTCCCAGTCATCTGGGCTCCTTCTGGTGCGGGCTTTTCTGGGATCCTGGCAGCCCCGTTCCTCTGGTTTGCCCTTCTCTCAGCATGGACCTTCTCTGTTGGAGTCCTACCGCCCCCGTTGGGCAGGATGAAGAACAGTCCTGGCTGTTTCTCTCTCCCATGTGGCCACATCAAGCGCACAACCTACTCTTCCCCCTTCACATTGTCCTGGTTTCTGGTGTAGCTGCTGTCCACACAGAGGTCATGTGCTGTGCAGCCGGTGCAGCTTCAGCTTCAGAGCTATGACTTGCCCGGGCCCCTTCCCACATCCTGAGGGCCCCACCAGGTGCTTCCATGGTAATTTGATATTCACGTCCATAGCAAGGGGATCCCAGATTGTGTACGCTGCAGGCTCCACAGAACCTGGATCCGCCCTTTCTCCCAATGTGGGTCTTTTTTCTCTCAGCCCTGAAGCTCAAGAGCCACAACCACCTGCTGCCCTAGTCCTCAGCTATGTATCAACTGCCAGCCCTTGTGTCCCCCAAACTCAGAGGTACACCCCACATCCTGCTGAAGGTCCTCCCCAGAGCCCCTCCCACTGAGTAAGAGGTGAGGGGCACACTCCCCTTCATCCACTCCCCTCAGCCCTCCCAGCACACAAACCACTCTCTGCTCAACATCCTTCTTCAGAAACCGTCTCTCTCCACTCGACTCTTACTCTTGTTGCAAGCCATCTTCTTTGTGAATTCTGCATCCGGCCTCTCAACACCTTGAGGTGTGGCATCTATCGGATTTGGACATTTCCATTGAAATTCCCAATTGAGCATCCAGTTGCATTTAAACACATTTATTTTAAATGGGAACACTACATCAAAGATTGCTAGGGCTAGCTATATTTTAGTTAAATATACTTGATAATAAATTTCTATAGACTGAATGTTGGTGTCCCCTCAAAATACCTGCTGAAATGGAATCCCCCATGTGATAGTGTTAGGAGGTGGTGCCTTTGGGAGGTGACAAGGTCGTGAGGGTGGAGCCCTCGTGGTTGGATTAGTGCCCATAAACAAGAGGCTCCAGAGACATCCGGTTTCCCCCTTCCCATGGTGCAGGGACACGGTAAGAAGGCGCCACCTAAGAATCAGATAGTGGGCCCTCAGCAGACACTGAATCTGCCAGCACCTTGACCTTGAACTTGCCAGGTGTGAGATAAATTTCTGTTGTTTATAAGCTCCCCAGTCTATGGTATTTTGTTATGGCAGCTTGAAGGGTAAGGGATAAGCATGCAGTTGGCACACCATGTCCAAGGGTTCTGCATCATGGATTCAACCAACTGCAGATCAAAGATTTTTTTTAAAAAATCCAATAAAAATAACATATAACAATAAAAAGTAATACAAATAAAACAATACAGCATGATGACTATTTAAATCACATTACCTTATATTAGGCATTATAAGTAATCCAGAGATGATTTAAAGTATAAGAGAGGATGTATGTAGGTATGTGAAGAGGATGTATGTATGTATATAAATACAACACTATTTCATATCAGAGACTTGAGCATCCACGGATTTTGGTCTCCTCAGGGGCCAATCCCCACATGTACCAAGGGATGACTATGCTGGAATAATGTTGCAATCGAAATGGAACAATTAGCATTTAAAATGTTTGACCTTGTACCACCTACAATCATTGCATGCATCCCCAGTGGTAACTGCACCATCCTTTGGGAACCACTCGGCTAGCGGGACACCAAGGCAAGACTGTGCAAAAGCACACCCAGAGCTTGACCTGGTTGGCTTGGAGAGGGAGAGAGAAATCGCTCAACATAATTCAGCAAGAAGCTTGCTGAGACTTCTCTAGCAGACTGGGGAACAGTGAGTGGTAGGGGACCTAGGATAGGAGAAGCTGGGGTGGGTGAGAGGGGCTGGGGGGTTTTGAGCAGGGACAGGGATGTCTAGTGATTAGTGTCAACCTACTTGCTGTGATGCTATGTACACTTTCCCCTTCATTTCCTGCCACATGGCTTCAGGATAGGGGGCCAGATTCTCACCTCACCCCCAGGGTTCTTAGGCTCTGAACAAAGGCCGATTGGGGTGGGAGGATATCATTAGAATAACCTAACAGAGTCCATACCTTCCCACCTGGTGCCCCTAACGGAGGGGGGCATGCTCTTATGTATCACTTAGCTGTTGCTGTGTAACAATTACCCTATAACCTAGTGGCTTGAAAACATAAACATTATTTCTTATAAGTCTACAGTTTGGCTGGGCAATTCTGATAATCTCAGGTGGGCTCGCTCATGCATCCGGGGCCAGTGAGGGTCGGCAAGGCAGCTCTGTTGATATAGGCTGGAGTCTGTCACTCGTTTGAGGGTTTGCTGGGTGGAGGCTGGTCTAGGATGGCCTACAAGCTTTCTTCTGGGTTCCCCAGCAGGTTCACCCGAGCTTGTTTACATTGCAGATGAACTGGCACAGTGTCACTTTCACTTCCACCCCGTTCTACTGATAAGGCAAGTCACAGGCCAGCCCAGACTGAAGGGGCAGGAGAATGGACTTCACATCTCGATGGGAAGAAGTATGCAGCCATATTGCAAGGGCACAGACACAGGGAGGGATGCAGAATTGGGACCATGTTTGCATCAATCTATCACATCTTGCACCCTGTGACTAGAGGCTCCTGGGAAGACCTCCAGCAGAGGCCATTGCTGCTCTCCCTCCTGTGGGTTGCTCCCTCAATGTAGTCTCTGGTGTGAGAGGCACATGTCAATCCAGGCTGGGGTTGGACTGATGTGGTGGACACTGCAAAAGAGCCCCAGAGCCGAAGGGTCAATATGCAGCAGCCCTGTGGCCAGCCACACCGGGGCCGGGTCTGGGAGTCATGGGGGCCTCTGGTGGGCAGTGGAGAGCCGTCCACATCGAGGTGGAGAGGCTGCCCGGGCTCTCAGCCCTGCTCCAGTGCAGCCAGCCAGGGAGGAACGGCAGTGCCAGAAGAAACTGGGAAATCATCTCCCGGCCTCGAGACGTCCTGGGCAGGGAACTGAAGGACTGGGGGCACAGATGGTGTTTTTTATCTTGCATTCCAATTGGCGGCTAAGGCTTTGGAAGAGAAAGGAGCATATGGGAACTGAACAGCTGGCTAAGTAGATGCAATTGAAGAACAAGATTTGATTTTCTGGACCATGGCTTAAGACGGGTTCTTGGCTGGGGCCTAATATTAACAATCTTAATATGCGTTTGCACAGGACTTAACTGTTTAGAAATCACTTTGGCTGATCTGCCATTTCATTGTCACTTTACGTTAACTGGAGTTGAGGGAGGGTGGATTTCTACCCCATATCACAGATGAGGTGAGAGAGGAGAGATCCCCTGCCCTTCTAGATGCTAGAGCTGGTAGGTGTCAGGGCCAGCCTAGAATTCAAGTCTGTTTGACTCCAAAATCCATGCTCTTTTTAGCATTTCACATGTGAACATGTGAGCATTGCTTAGAGCAATGTTTTTCTACCACTTTGTGACCCATAGAAATAAGAACTTTACATTGAGACTGAGGATGTGTGTGTATGTGTGCCTATGTGTGTATTTGTGTATGTGTGCATATATGTGTATGTGTGCATATATGTATATGTGTAGCATGTGTGTGCATGTGTGTAGTGTGTATATATGTGTGCATATGGGTGTAGTGTGTGTATGTTTGCCTATGTGTGTGTGTAGTGTGTCGTGTATGTCTGCCTATGTATGTGTAGTGTACGTGTGCATATGAGTGTATGTGTGTATAGTGTGTGTAGTGTGTCTATGTATGTGTAGTGTGTAGTGCATCTGTGTGTATAGATGTGTGTAGCACGTGTATGTCTGTCTATGTGTGTGTAGCATGTGTATGTGTGCCTGTGTGCATGTGCATGTAGTGTGTGCATGTGTGCATGTGTGTATAGTGTGTGGTGTGTGTCTATGTACGTATAGTGTGTATAAGTGTAGTGTATGTGTGTGTATAGATGTGTATGTAGCATGTGTATGTGTCTGTGTGCGTAGCATGTGTGTGCATGTGTGCATATGTGTGTAGTATATATATGCTGTATACATGTGTAGTGTATGTTTGTAGCATGTGCCTATGTGTGTAGTGTGTGCCTATGTGTGTAGTGTGTGCATGTGTATATACATGTGTAGTGTATGTGTGTATATGTGTGTTGCATGTGTATGTGTGCATAAGTGTTTGTGTAATGTGCATATGTGTTCATACGTGTGTGTGCACGCCTATGTGCATGTAGTGTGTGGGCATGTGTGGGTAGTATGTGTATGTGTGCCTATGTGTGTGTGCACATATGTGTGCATACATGTGTGTAGTGTGTGTCTATCTGCATATGTGTGTATGTGTGTGTAGCTTGTGTTTGTCTACTATTTGTGAAAAATAACATCAGAATGTACACTGGTTCACAGAAGAAGATAGCTGGGAAGAGGGTCCCCCGCATGCCTGGCAGCCTGTGGACAGAGGATGGAGAACGCGGAGCCTCCTTTGTGCCTGGGCCTCTCATGCGCCCTGCCCGGGGAGCGGGTGCTCCAAGCCTGAGGCCCTGCCCTCTCCCTGCCTGCCTGCTCTGTGGCTGCTGTGGGGCACAGTCCTGAGGCCGAGGGAAGGCGCTGGCTGCTCCGCGCCCGCTCATGGCGTCCCCTGCCTTCCCTGGCCCCTCACCTGCGGTCCCACCTCCCGCCCTCGGCCTCAGGGCGGGGCGCGACTGGGGCCCATGGAGCGTCTGCCGCCCAGGACCGAGCTGGACACCTCTGCCTGCCCCAGACCGGGGAGTCGCTCCCAAATCGGAGCTCCGCCTCTGTGCCTCCTCCGGAACGTGCGTGTCCGTGCCTCCCGTGCCCCGCCGGAGTCTCAGGTGAGAGCCATGCGCGCCAGCTGTGCCGCAGCCTCGCGAACTCCACCCAAGAGCGTCGTATCCGCGGGCACTGAGAGGTCGGGGACAGGCGTCCCAAGCGCGGCTCCGGGGCCCCTCCAGCGGGCTGCAGGCTGCTCCTCTCCGGCGGTCACCTCCCCTTCCCCACGCGCCTCCCCGCAGCTGCCGCCCGCCTGGCGGACACATGCCCTCCTTGACACCCGCCACGGGAGGAGGCTCAGCAGGTGCACTGAAGGGCCCGAGCCCAGCCCACCGCCATCAGACTCCGCGGCGGAAGAAGTTGCTTCCTTACAAATTATCCTTCCCGTCTCCTAATGACTTCCAGGGGAACGTCTGGATTTGGTGCTAGCATGTTTAACACCTTTATAATACTTGCTAATCTCTCTGCTCTAACAAAGAGAAAGTAGGCCTGGGGCTTAGAGTCCTGCCAGGCTGCGGTATCAAATTAGGGCTTAACAACTTTATTGTGACTTCATTGTGCTTTCTTGTAGTCGCATTATGGAAAATGAGACTCTCTTCCATTTGTGAAGAGGTATAAAGTGTCCTGTTAGGTATACACTAAATGTAAATTAAAGAAATGCAAAAAACCAAAGAAAATTTAAGTATAAATTAAGACATAATGAATATTTGAGAAAGCATAATTTGAGAAAGTCTGAAATAAGGGAAGGGAGGGAAGTGGGTAGCTGAGGTGTTTGGCAGCTGTGTGGGATCAAGAGGGTGTGGGCGATGGTGGGTCAGCATGCTGACACCTCACACAGGCAGGAGGGAAGTGGGCATCTGGGACCACACCTGAGGTACCAACGGCCCGCCGAGGCCTCTTGTCAAGGCTTCTCAACTCAGCCCCCTTCCTTTACCACCATATCCCTAGGTGTGGACACACCTCTACTGGAGGGTCAAGACACGACTGTGGTTTCTGGAATTGCTGAGCTGCACCCATAAGAAAGTTGACTGACAGGATATCCACCTGCCAGGGGCTGGGGTTGGGTGAGCCCAGGCCCAACTCGGGGGAACTTGTCCATCTTCTCTGAGCCCCAGGGTGCTTGCTGTGGTCCCAGCGCACTGGCCAGCTCTTTCTCAGCACACCCCTCAGTCTGAATCTTGATAATTATGGAGAACTGCCTGTCACACTCCTAAACAGAGTATCTGTCCCGACTACCCCCCGCTGTGCCTGCCTTTCCTCATGCCCAGGTTCAGCAGGACTCTTTTGGGTGCTTAGATAAAGGTACTGCGACAGCTGATCTAACCAGGGTAGAGCGAACCTTGTTGGTTACTCACCCATATCCACCACTGCTTGTTACTGCCATTATTTTCTGTGTCGCTACAGCCCCAGTCCTGTCTGGGTGTCCACTGTCCTCCATGGAACGCTGGGGAGGGGTAGGTCTTAACTAGCCTAAGCCAATGATAGTAATTTCATTTCTCTAGTCATTGGGCTTAGGAAGAAGCAGGTGACCTGATTCCAGCCATGGAGACCTGAGGTTGCCTCTGTAATGCCTGGAATTTTGGCAACCATCTTGGGATCATGAGGAACGTCAGCCTGTAGGAAACGTGCTGAGAAAGACAAAGAAAGGGGGAAGGCTCTGGGACCTATGGCTTTTCACTGAGCAGGATGATAAAGTCTGTTAGCTAAGCCACATTAAATTGGGTTTTCTGCTGCTTGCAGTCAAAAATATAGCCCAACTGACATGCAGACGGAGGGCAACGAGCCAATACCCAGCCTGTCTGTCTGCAACTCTCCTTGTCTTTCCCACCTCTTTTCAATTCTCCTCTGAGAAGCTTGGTGTTTTCTTCTATCTTACTTTCTGCAGGCTGAGGGCATGAAAGCGGCTGTGGGAAGCTTCTTTGGCCTATTCCCTCTCCTGGAACTCCATGAAATGTGAAATGGGGGCCACTCCTCAGCTGGGTGTGCCACCCAGCAACTGCTGGGCTCCAGCTTCTCCTGCATGCAGCAAAGCTTGGAAGCCCCTCAGCCCCGCCACACTGTACTCACCTTCATCCAGTGCAGCTATGCAGGGCCTGCTCCAGACACCTCCCGAGGTCCCTCCATCCAACCACATCTAGATCAGAGGCTGCCAAGGAGGCTCAGGACCGCATAGACTTGAATGGCAGGGGACAAGCTCAGGATGGCTTGAGACCTGAATGTTTCTTTTCATGAGACTATATGGTGTACAATATGATGT
The DNA here is from genome assembly GCF_028858775.2 of Pan troglodytes. Lineage (NCBI taxonomy): Eukaryota > Metazoa > Chordata > Mammalia > Primates > Hominidae > Pan > Pan troglodytes. The sequence continues at coordinate 130,569,158 of NC_086015.1, read as the reverse complement.
TTTGATATAAGTATACATTTTGAAATGATTAAATTGAGCCAATTAACATATTGATCACTTCACATACTTATCAATTTTTTGGGGGGTGTGAGTACATTCAGGATCTACTTTCAGTAATTTTCAAGTGTACATACATTATTATTAACTAAAAATGCACCTTGTATAGCATACTGTACAATAGATCTCCAGAACTTATTTATCCTGTCCCTTTGACCAATATCTCCCTATCCTCCTCGGCCCCTAGTCCCTAGCAACCACCATTTTTCTCTCTGCTTCTATAAGGTCAACTTCTTAGATTCCACACATAAATGAGGTCATATAGTATTTGTTTTTTTGTTAATGACTTATTTCACTTAGCACAGTGTCCTCCAGGTTCATCTATGTTGTCACAAATGGCAGGATTTTCTTCTTTTTTAGGGCTGCATTGTATCCCATGTGTCTATATTCCATATTTTCTTTATCCATTCATCTGTTGATGGATACTTAGGTTGATTTCATATCTTGGCTATTGTGAACAGTGCTACAATGAATGAGTATAGATATGTCTTCAACATACTGATTTCATTTCCTTTGAGTGTATATCTAGAAATGGGATTGTTGGATCAAATGGTAGTTCTATTTTAAGTTTTTTGAGAAACCTCTAAACTATTTTCAATAATGGCTGTACTAATTTACATTCCCATCAACAGTGTACAAGGGTTCCCTTTTCTCCACATCGTCACTAGCACCTGTTATCGTTTGTCTTTTTGATAATAGCTGTTCTAACAGGTGTGAGATGATATCTCATCACAGTTGTCATTTGCATTTTCCTGATGATTAGTGACATTGAGTATTTTTCATACACCTCTTGACCATTTTTATGTCCCTTTTTGAGAAATGTCTATTCAGGTCCTCCAACCATTTTTAAATCAAGTTATTAGTTTTCTTGCTATTGAGTTGTTTGAATTCCTTATATATTTTTGATATTAACCCCTTATCAGATGGTTTGCAAATATTTTCTCCTATTCCATAGCTTGTCTCTTCACTCTGTTGATTGTTTCCTTTGCTGTGCAGAAGCTTTTAAGTTCAATGCAGTTTCTTTGATCTATTTTACTTTTGCTGCCTGTGCTTTTGGGGCCATATCCAAAAAAAATCATTTCCCAGACCAGCGTCATGGAGTTTTCCCCTGTTTTCTTCTAGTAGTTTTACAGTTTCAGGTCTTACATTTCAGTCTTTAATGAATTTTAAGTTGATTTTCATATGTGGTATGAGATGAGGATCTAAGTTTATATTTTTGCATATGGATTTCACAGCACCATTTATTGAAGAAACTGTCTATTCTCTATTTTACATTCTTGAAAACTTTGTCAAAGATCAATTGACCAAAAATGCATGAAGTTATGTCTGGGATCTCTAATCTGTTCCATTGGCATCTGTGTCTGTTTTTATGCCACTACCATGCTGTTTTGATTACTATAGCTTTGTAGTATATTTTGAAATCAGGGGCTGTGATGCTTTCAGCTTTGTTTTTTACCCCTGAAGATTGCTTTGACTCTTTGGGGTCTTTTGTGGTTCCAAACAAATTTTAGGATTGTTTTTTTCCCTTCCTGTGAAAAATGACATTGGGATTCTTGCAGGGATTTCTTTGAATCTGTAGATTGCTTGGGTAGTTTGGACATTTTCACAATATTAATTTTTCAAATGCATGGACCTGGCTATCTTTCCATGTATTCATGTCGTCTTCAATTTCTTTCTTCAATGTATTACAGTTTTCTGTGTAGAGATCTTTTAATTCTTTGGTTAAATTCATTTCTAAGTATTTTATTCTTTGTGATGTCATTGTAAATCAGATTGCTTTCTTAATTTCTTTATTAGACAGTTTATTGTTGATATATAGAAATACAACTGATTTTTGTATTTTGATTTTGTATTCTATAAGTTTTCTAAATTCATTTATTCTAATAGTTTTGGGGTGGAGCCTTTAGGGTTTCTATATATAAGATCATGCCATCTGGAATCATGCCATCTGGAACAGACAATTTAACTTTTTCCATTCCAATTTGGATGCCTTTTATTACTTTTTTATTGAGTAATTTCTCTGGCTAGGACTTTCAGTACTATGTAGAATAGAAGTGGCAAGAGTGGGCATCCTTGTATTGTCCTTGTTCTTAGAGGAAAAGCTTTCAGCTTTTCACCCTTGAATGTGATATTAGGTTGGCTTGTCATATATGGCCTTTATTATGTTGAGGTACATTCTTTCTAAATCTAATTTATTGAGAGTTTTTTTTTTATCATGAAAGAATGTTAAATGTTGTTGAACACTTTTTTTTTTTTTGGCAGAGTTTCTCTCTTGTCACCCAGGCTGGAGTTCAATGGCATGATCTCGGCTCACTACAACCTCCACTTCCTGGGTTCAAGAGATTCTCCCATCTCAGCCTTCTGAGTAGCTGGGATTACAGGCGTGTGCCATGACACCCAGAAAATTTTCGTATTGTTAGTAGAGATGGGGTTTCATCATGTTGGCCAGGCTGGTCTTGAACTCCTGACCTCAGGTGACCCACCTGCCTCAGTCTCCCAAAGTGCTGGGGTTACAGGTGTGAGCCACCACTCCTGGCCTTGTTGAACACTTTTTATGCATTCATTGAGATGTTCATATTATTTTTGTCAATGTGGTGTGTCACATTTATTGATTTGTGTATATTGAACCGTACTTGTATCCCACAGATAAATCCCACTTAATCATGGTGAATGCTCTTTTTAATGTGTTGTCGAATTCTGTTTGTTAGTATTTTGTTAAGGATTTTTATATCTATATTCATCAGGGATATTGGCCTATAATTTTCTTTTCTTGTTGTGTTCTTAGCTGGCTTTGGTATGACGGTAATGATGGCCTCATAAAACAGATTTGGAAGTGTTCCTTTATTTTCAATTTTTTGGAAGAGTTTGAGAAAGGTTGGCATTAATTCTTTTTTAAATGCTTGATAGAATTTGCCTGTAAAGCCATATGGTCCTGGAATTTTCTTTGTTGGGAAGTTTTGTATTACTGATTCAATCTCCTTACATGTTGTTAATTTGTTCAGCTTTTCTATTTCTTCATGATTCCGTCTTGGTAGGTTGCATGTTTCTAGAAATTTATCAATTTCTTTTAGGTTATCAAATTTGTTGGCACATAATTGTTCATAGTAGTCTCTTAGCATCTTTGCATTTTTGTGGCATCTGTTGTAATATCTCCTTTTTCATTTAAAACTTTATTTGACTCCTCTCTCCTTTTTCTAGGTTAGTCTAGCTGTATGTTTTCAACTTTATTTTTTCCCAGAAAACATCTCTTAGTTTTATTGATCTTTCCTATTGTCTTTATAGTCTCTGTTTCATCTCTAATCTTTATTTCCTTCCTGCTGTTGACTTTGGGTTTTAGTTTTTCTTCTTTTTCTGGTTCCTTGAGGTGTAAAGTTAGGGTGTTTACTTCAGATTTTTTTTAAAAATTGGCATTTACTACTCTAAACTTCCTTCATAAAAAATGTATTTGCTGCATCCCATAAGTTTTGGTATGTCGTGTTTCCATTTTTATTTGTCTCAAGATACTTTTTGAGTTCCTTTTGTATTTCTTCTTTGATTTATTGGTTGTTCAGGAGTGTGTTTAATTTTGTGGCCCAGCATATGATCTATCCTGGAGAATGTTCCATGTGTGCTTGAGAAGAAAATATATCCCACTGTTGTTGAGTGGAATGCTCTATAAATGTCTGTTAGGTCCATTCAGTCTACAGTGTTATTCAAGGCCACTGTTTTCTTATTGATTTTCTGTCTGGAAGATCTATTTATTGTTGAAAGTGAGGTATTGAAGTCCCTTAGTATTTCTATATTGTTCATCTCTCCCTTCAATTCTATTAATATTTGCTTTATATATTTAGATGCTCCAATGTGGAGTGCACAAATATTTACAATTACTGTATCCTCTTGATGAATCGACGGCTTTATCATTATATAGTGACCTTTGTCACTTGTGACAAGTTTTGACTGAAAGTCTATTTTGCCTTATATTAGTAGAGGCACTTCTGCTTTCTTTTGGTTATCATTTGCATGGAATATCTTTTCCATCCCTTCACTTTCAGGCTCTATGTGACCTCAAAGCTAAAATGAGCCTCTTGTAGCCAGCATGTTGTTGGATATTAATTGTTGTTTTTAAAATTCATTCAGCTATACTATGTCTTTTGATTAGAGAATTTAATTCATTTATATTTAAAGTAATTATTGATGTGGAAAGACTTACTATTGCCATTCTGTTTATTGTGTTTGGACTGTTCTGTAGTTCTTTTGCTCCTTTCTCCCTTGCTGTCTTCCTTTGTGATTTGTTGACTTTTTGTATCCATATGCTTTGATTCTTTTCTCTTTATTTTTTGTGTATCTACTACAGGTCTTCTCATTGTGGTTTCCATGAAGCTTACCGAAAACATCATAGAGTTATAATATCTATTTTAATCTGATAACAACTTAATTTTAATTGCATATAAACACTACATTTTACCTCTTCACTGCTCCCCCTTGTTTTGTGATATGAATGCCATACTTTACTTTTTTTCATATTGTGTATCCATTAGCAAATTACTAAATCTATGGTTTTTAAAATACTCTTTTTAACTTTTATAATAGGGTTAAAAGTGATTTATATGTCATCATTATAATATTAGAGTATTCTGAATTTGACTATATATTTATTTTTGCCAGTAAGTATTACACTTTCATATGTTTTTATGTTGTTACTTAGCATCACTTTTTTCAACCAAAAGAATTTTCTATAGTATTTCTTTAAGGCAGATCTCATGGAGATAAAATCCTTCAGCTTTTATTTGTCTGGGACAAACCAAATTGTCTTAGACAAATAAAAGCTGAGGGCTTTTATCCTTCAGATATGAAAATTGAAAGGATAGAAGGACTCTATTCTTCAGAAATAAAAGCTTTGCTGAATACAGTGTTCTTGGTTGGCAGGTTTTTTCTTTCAGTACTTTAAAAATATCATCTAATTCCCAAACTAGCTTCCAAGTTTTCTGCTGAGAAGTCCACTGATAGCCTTATGTGGGTTCCCTTGTAATTGATAAGTCTCTTTTTTTATGCTGCTTTCAGGGTTCTCTTTGTCTTTGTCTTTTGACAATTTGATTAGAATGTGCCTTGGAATATTCTTCTTTGGGTTAATTTTTCGTGGGATCCTTTGAGCTTCATGCATCTGGATGTCTGTCCCAAGATTTGGGATTTTTTTTCTTTTAAAGCCAGTATTTCTTTAAATAAGTTTTCTGTCTCTTTCCTCTCTTTTCTCCTTCTGAGACTCCCATAATTTGTATATTTATCCTCTTGATGGTGTCCCATAGGTGTCTTATACTTCACTTTTTTTTCATTCATTTTTCTTTCTGTTCCTCTGGTTGGCTATTTTCAAATGACCTGTCTTTGACTTCACTGATTATTTCTTCTGCATGATTGAAACTGCTGTTGAAACTCTCTTGTATTTTTTAGTTCATTTATTCTTTAGCTCCAGTATTTCTGTTTGGTTCGTTTTAATGGTTCCTGTTTCTTTATTAAACTCATTTTGTTTATGCATTTTTTTCTTATTTCATTTAGTTGTCTGTATTGTCTTGCCTCTCACTGAGCTTCTATAAGATGTTTATTTTGAATTATTTTTCAGGAAATTTATAGATCTCCATTTCTTTGGGGCCAATTACTAAAGCTTTAAGTTTCTTTGGTGGTGTCACACTTGCTTGATTCTTTGTCATCTGCGTAGCCTTGTGAATTTGAAAGAGGAAACACCTCTTTAGTCTTTATAGACAGGTTTTGGCAGATGAAGACCTCCCCCTGGGTCCCTGACCTCATGAGACTGCTTCTGGGGTTGTAGCCAAGTGGGATTTCACCTGGATTATGTGGATACTGTTGCATCTGCAGTGGGGTCTGTGGCTAGTGGGCTTTGGTGCTGGCAAAAAGTCAGCAGCCTGTTACCAGGGGTTTGAAGGATTGTAAATCCTGTCTGGTCCCTGGGTGGCCTGGATTGCCTTTAGGACCTTGGTAAGTAGGGGCTGGTGCTGGGATGGGAGTCTGATTCAGGGTCCACAGACAGTGGGTCTGGTACTAAGTATGTGGATAGGTGTGGCTTCCTCCAAGTTCCTTGGAAGCCTTCCACTGGGTCAGTGGTTAGGTCCCTGGGCAGGCAACACTGGCCTCAGGCCATGGCTGAGAGGGGCTGGAACCGAGTCATAAAGAAGCTTAAGAGTCCACAGCTGAGATTAAGTTCTGCAGCCTTGTCTCTGGTGGTACAGACAAGCAGGTCTCCTTCTGGGTCCTTGGGCTGGCAAGACAGTGCTTTAAGACATCAGTGGAGAGGAACTGGAGCCAAGTTACAAGACTGTTTTAAGATCTACAGTGGCACTGGGCTTGGTGGGTCTACCTACAGAGGCATTGGCAGGTAAAAGTGATTTCATGACGTGTGGTTTTTCTATTTCTTTGTAGGTTTCTGCTCATCAATTTTTACCTTTTAAATAGATTTTTCCCTTTTGTTTTTACTATTTAATTTGTTTCATTAGGTATTACGGTAGGAGATTCTGTGATCTGGCTTCATTTCATTGTCTTTACCCAAATTTCAGCTTGGCCAGCCTCTGTAGCCCTCTTTCCTGAGCAAGCCACTTTGTCACAAACCCCATGAGGCATGGTACCTATCTCAAGCAAAGCAGAGGTATATCTGCCATCACTCCACAGCTTTGCATCTTAAAAGTAAACAGTCCAGAAGCTGCAGTTTCTTTTCCAGCACCAGGCCTGCTAATGGGGGCAATAGACGACCCTGCCACATTGACCCTGAGTTATAAGACATTCTTCTGTAATTCTTGCTTATTACAAAACAAAGTAGAATTCTGTGAATTTAGCTCAGCATAAGTGTTAACTGTATTTTTTAAAATGAAGCTTATTTGTGAAAACAGGTTTAGTGCAATGGATCAGAACAAGGTTTTTAGAATCAGACAGACCTAGGTCTGAATCCTGGTCCTGTGTTTTACTAACTGTGTTTGTAAGTATTCAGTGGGTTCTTATTTAATTAAGAAAAGAAACATGGGCAAGTTATGTTGTCTCTCCAAGCCTCAAATTCTTTATCTACAAAATAAGGATAATAATAGTACTCCTTCAGCTGTTGCTACAGGGATTAAAAGAGATCATGTATGTGAAGTGCCTGATGCAAGGCTTGGCCTGCATCAAAGTCACCATTTAGAACAAGATTTAAAGAAATGCAACCCTCAGGCACACTTACATGCATCATTCATTAATTTAGATTGTTTGCCAATAACTATTGCTTAATTTAGTCCTGGTTTTCTCACAGGCTTGAGCAAACCTAACATAATAAGACGCTTGTAAATCCCCCAGTCTGTGCCAGAATAGCAGCTGTTCATCCATAGCTAGGGCTATGTCAGCAATTGCTAACCTCCTTCACTTCTGGCTCAACACATTTAAATCTGAGTTCTCCTTTACCCTCTGTGCAGGAGAAAAAGGGCTCCCTTTTTCCAGCTGTTCTGTTCCATCAGTGTTACCCTCTTTCCTCCAATTTTCCAGCCTACAAATGCTTTCCTCTCCTGTATCTAGTCTTACATTTAATCCACACAATCTGACCAGGTGTCCTGTCTCAGACTTCTCTCACTCTTGGGTACACAAGCTTTGCTTCTCCAACAAAGCTGTAGAGTAGGGCTCGTGTCTCTTCTCTGGAGTTCCCCAGAGCTCCCATCCAGAGCTGGACATGCTGTAGGTGCTTGGGAAATGCTCACTGACTGAGTACACTGTGGGCTTCCATGACCACCTTATCTGGAATAGTTTCCCATTCACTCTCCATCTTCTTGCCCTAATTACTTTCTTCAGAGTGTTCATGACTACTTCATGTGAGATGTTTACCCTTTGTCAATTGCCTGTTTGGGTCTTAGGGTACAGAAGCACCATAAGGACAGCAGCACCATCTGTTTTGTTCCCTGCTCTATCTCTATCATCTGTAAGATTTGCTCAGCATAGAGTAGATTTTTAGTAAACGTGTGTGAAATGAACAGAGCCCCCAGAGTTCACCACTATGGAAATTTGGTTATACATTGAACATTGGATTCTGAGAGGAAGTCCCTAGTAAGTCTTTTGTGTGAGTGCACATGCTTTATCAAATGGGATAAAGTTGGGGGCAAAGGAAAGAGGGAGAGAGGAGAGAGACAGAGATAGAGGCAAAGAACACACACATACACACACATGCACACACACATACAGAATTGCACCAGTTAATTGTATCTAGTGACAAGTAACGGAGTCAGCTCAATACCTTTTTACCTGTCTGATGGCCTAATCAAAGTCTGCCTTCCTTAATCCCATTCGCCATCCCTCACATTGATCCCAAACCAGAGAAGAGAGGGGAGCACAGGCCCTGGGGCAAAGTGAATGCAATTAACAGCCCTGTGGCTTCATTTCAAAGCTGTCACCCAGCAGTTTGCCCTAATGCTGCAGATTTTTTTTTCCTCTGGGCTATTTCTCTTTTCACATTTCCTTTCTGCGAATCATGTTTTGAACAGCAAGGAGGCCAAAAACTTATAAAAAGAAACTGTGGCATTACACCAGGGATTCCCAAACTTTTGAAAGCCATGGAATCTTGGTTTAAAGAAAATTCATGGCAAATTGTTATATCTAGAGCTCACAAACATTTATTGGGCACTTTCTACTCACACCAATTTTTTCAGGCTCAGAGAGGTAAAGACAGTTGCTAAGGTCACACAGCTAATAAATGATAGAGCTGGGATTTGGACCCAACTCCTGGTTCTTGGCACAGGGCTCCAGCCTCTTACACCCAGGACTGCTTCCTAGGCCATGGGAGGAAGGTCCATGCAAGGCCCAAGTGCCTCCCATGTGAAAGAGTCAACTCAGGACATGTGAGGAATGGGTAGCAGAGATAAGGGCAGGCTAGGCTTCTAGATCCAGGCATCCTCCCTGACCAGTCCAGAGGGACCCTTCCAGTTTCTTTCAGATCTGACTTAAAAGGTCAGATCTTAACCATGGAGTGACTGAAGGAACTTGTCCTAGAAAGGCTGGGATGTAGCATTTGGTGTTTCTCACTGGGCTAGACCTTCAGCCACCCCAGCCAATTCCATGGCAGTGCTGGGTGGGCCAAGGGGGAAGTGATTGATCTGTGGATAGCAGAGAACAGTCAGTTGAGATGTATAGCAGGAGGGGCTGCCCAGGGCAATAGGACTGGAACTGGACATAGACTCCTTTGAAGGCTACCCTCCCTGGATCTGCAGTGTGTGCTTCTCTGCTGACTGGCCCTGAGAACTAGGGATGAACTAACTTCAGGGCTGGTTGGGAGTTCCCCTAGCTGCCATTCAGTCCAGGTGCTTCTGGAGCAGCAGCTGGCAAAGGTGATGTGACAGGCCTGCTAGGACAGCACATACAGCTTCCCTACTTGGCTCCTGGATGGAGGGCAGCCAGGTACAACAAGAGTAGGAGCCTTGGTGCACACGGATGGTAGAGGGGGTGCAGAGTCATATGCCATGGCATTAAAGAGTCCCTCCATCCCTCTGGAGAGCTCTCTGGCTTCCACCTGAGAGGGTTTGTTTATGGGGAGATAGGTGAGCAGGATGGAGGCTGCTGACATCTGCTGCAAGGAATGGTGTGAGGTCTGCAAAATTCTTGCATTTTTTCTTGCTCCCCTAGAGAGTGCCCTGGTGGGTCTTTTTTAGTGGTTTGTAGCACCTTTAGGCCTGCCAGACTGTCAGAATGGCAATGGCACAAGGACACTGCAGGGGTGGAAGCCACAGCAGCTGTCACAGGGTGTGTTCTAGACTAATTAATGCATTGAGTTTGTGCTCACTGGGGGAAGTGAAGGATGTAGACCAACAACATGGTCAGGGAGCATGGCCCTCTTGGTTTTGGTTGAAACAAATGAGTATGACTCTTCACTCCTGCCTAAAGCCTTGCCTTTCGCCTGTGACTTTGCACACCTCCCATTAAGAGGTGAGTCTATTTTCCTGCCCCGTGAGTCAAGACTTGGCCAACAGAATGTGATGGGAACCATAGTGTGCCATCTCTGAGCTAGGTTTCAAGAGGCTGTACTTACTCCGCTTGCTCTTGGATGCCTGTGCCTTTTGCTCAGACAACCCTGGGCCTGCCCACCAGAGAGTGAGCTATCCAGGGCCTGCTATTCCTGCTGCTCCAGCTGATGGGAGTGAGGCCACTTCAGACCAGCCAGCCAGCTGGCCACCCACCCACTGACTGCAGACATAGAGTGAGCCAGCCAAGTTCAGACAGACCTAGCCCAAACCACAAGCATTTCCCAACCAACTCACAAATGCGTAAGGCAAAAACAATCAGTGATTGCTTTAAGGCATGAAGTTTTGGGGCAGTTTTTTCCTCAGCAATAGCTAGTGGCATGGTCTGAAGTATTTTTAGATATTCTCCATGTTGGTCTGTGGGGTGGTTGGCCGGGCAAAAATGGGTGTGAACTGAAGAGCCCTGAGTGTCTCATAAAAATAGGGGATGGAGGGTATGAGGAGGCTGTCCATTAGCTGGTGCTGAATGCAGAGGAGCTCCCTGCTTGAGGACAGGAGACAAGACAGTGGGGGAGGAAAATGTATGCCCAAGACAGACTCCAAACATTATCTTCTAATCACACAAGAAATACATCAAGATGCTGTCTTTTAAGACAATCGAAAGATTCCAGATAAGCCCCAAATTCCCTTTGAACAACCTCTTACCCTGGTGCACTCCCCAAAGCAATTACTTTTATGAAGTTGATGGTGTCCTTCCAGACCTCAAAAACATTCTTCCATGTTGATATGGGTAGATAAAGGGTTTTTGTTGTTGTTGTTGTTGTGCAATATTCTATTGTGTGATTACAAAACATCTTAGTTAGCCCTTCCCCAGTTGACGGAAATGCCCTTATTTCCAGCGTCCACTTGCAACATCCCTGGATGTGCCACCTTAGGCACCATGGGTTCTCTGGGGAACCAAAACCAGAAGTGAAGTTACTGGGCCCTGAGACACATGCATTTTCACAGGGCATGAGAACAGCCAATTTCCTTCCACCTTGACAGCTCATGAGATTATCAAACTAATTTTTGCCAGTTATGTAGGTGAATAAAACAATATCTCATCGTTGATTTAATTTGCATTTCCTTGATTACTAGTAAGTTTGCGCACCTTTTTTTATGGCAGATGCCTATCTATATCCTTTTCAGTAAACTCATATCCTTTGGCCATTTTCCTATTTGGTTGGTTATGTTTTCTTATTAATGTGATCTGTTGTTTGTATATTGTAGGCACTCCCTCCAAGACAGACTTCTCTGTGGAAGCAGCATATTGGAGGCCTGCTAGGACAGTTCACAGGAATGGCTGTGGAGGGCTGCAGGCATGTCTCTAATCAGAACCTGCTTGTCTTTTTGATTGACAGCTGCACTTTCTCCACCAAGAAGTGGGTACTGTGCAAGTTATGGTCATAGTGAAGGTGGGGGACATGGTAAGTCCTTATTGTGCAGACAGTCATTTCCTGTTTTCAATCCCACCTGTAAATGGAATCTCCACTGGGGAGATACCCCGATTCTGGGGCAGTCCCAGTAAGGATCTGCTTCTGGGAGTGGGGGAATCCAGCATGAACACCCAGAAATATACTACAGCAGGGAGATCAGCACTGGTCCTTAAGCTAAGAAAAGGGGTAGCCACACACTGTCACTGTGTGCTGAACAGAGCACAGGTGGAGTGGTGTGCAGGAAACACTAAAGACCACATCAATGCATTCTTCTAAGAGCACAGGGTGCTGTGCCCCTGGCATGGAAAGCAGCACAGGGAGTGGGGGAGCCTCCCTGACGGTGGGCAGGAGCCTCCTCAGGAGGCCGGAGAATTGGACAGAGGAGGAGCTGGCTGCAGTGCAGTCTCACTGAGGGCCTCTGCCAAACTCACCGAGCTCTGGGGCTGGAGTGGGCTTAGAACATGTCCCATATTGAGGGGAAGGGGCTGGGCCTTTCAGCCCTGCACTTTCCAGGGAAGGGGGAGCCTTGATAGAGGCAGCTCCATTCAGCAGAGGGCGATGCCTGGGGACAGCTTGGCTGTGGTCCTCAGCAGCCAGCAATCCCAACCAGATACTAAGCAGCTCTGTCGGAAGGGGACACGTCCCAGTGTCTGCACGCTCTGATAGCTCCCGTCTCCTTCAGAGCAGAGCCAGGCTCACAGTGGCTGTCAAGCCCTGTCTGCTGCTGCCTCTATGACCTCCTCTTCCCCAGCTGTCCCTCTCTTTCCCTTTCATGCACTCTAAACTGGCCCAGCCCCGCTGTCCCTGGACCATGCCAAGCATTTTCTGGCCTTGGACTCTGGCTGGAATGTCCCCCACCTATCTCATAACAGCATGACTTGGTTCTTGTCTTCTTCCCCTTCTTGTTGAAATGTTCCCTTCTCTAGAGATGTACTCTAACCACCCTGCTTAATGGGGGGACCATTCCCCAGGTATCCTCTGTCCTTCTAACCCTGCTTTATGATTTTCCACAACATTTCTCGCCACCAGACAGATCTCATTCATTCGTGAACTCCCTCTCCCTGGGAGAATGGAAGCCTGAGAGCAGGCATTTCTGTGCCCTGTTCACTGCTGGGTCTCCCGGGCCTGGAGCAGGGCCTGTCTTGTGGTGGCCGTGTGACAGTGTTCACTGTATGAGTGAATGAACAAATGAATGAATGAACGGAAGACAGGAGGGAACTGCAGGCAGTGGACAGACTCAGATTCTTCTATGGCCATGGAATTCGCTGCATCAGAGCCACAAATACAAATGTCGCTATGCCGTGAAGGCAAGCTTGGCTTTCTGTGTCAGAGACGTGCTAAGAACATAGCCCATGTCCTTTCTAAATTGTCCCCAGAAGTGTGGGTAGGACACAGCCATGTGATATATCTGGAGGAAAAGTTCAGACTAACAAAATTCCACTTGGAGACCAGGGTGCTGGCCAACAGCGACACCAAACATCCCTAAAGTCATGTATAGATGGACAATGGACAATGTTTAGTGAGTGTGTCAGGGAGGAAGCAGAGCTGACCAAAACCCCAGGTCTCGCCTCCAACCATGGCTGATGAAATTGGCCTTACCAAGCGTCAGAAGAAGACTCTATCTTATTCAGGTGAACAGTAAGGAGACCCACCTTTGTAACGAGGGGACCAGCGGTGGCAGCCCTTCTCACATGGAGTGCCCAGTGATTCAGTCACACATGGGCCCAGGTGCTGCTGGGAGGTGTTTTGTAGATGTGGTTAACGTCTGCAATCTGTTGACTTTATGTACAGGAGATGATCCCGAATGAGCTGCATAGGCCTCATCGAATCAGTGGAAAGCCTTGAGAACAGAGCCGAAGTTTCTCTGAGGAAGGGGAAATTCTACCTGTAGACAGCAGCTTCAGTTCCTGCTGCAGTTTCCAGCCTGCCCTTCCTGACGGCCTTCCCTGTGGATTCCAGATTTGCCAGCCAGTCCTCATAGCCAGATAAGCCAATTGCTTGTAATAAATCTCCTAGTGTTAATGATCCTTTAATAATATACATATAAATAATATATCCTAGTATTAATAAATCAATCTCCCTCTCTCCATCTCTCTCTCTCTCTCTCTCTCTCTCACACACACACACACACACACACACACACGTCTTACTAGTTCTACTTCTCTGGTGTAACCTTGACTGATATAGATGAGTAACCAGAAAAAATTTAACGTGGAGAGGGGGCTTGACCAGATGTTTTACCAATCTGTATAGACAACTTTCCAAAATGTGGTCAGTCAGGACACAGTCATCAGTAGTCTAATCAGGTGGACTTAACTATCTAAGGCCAAAGCACAGCCAGCCAGTGTCATAGATCTGGATGGCACAATCAGTATAGCAGCTGTCCAGAACACAGCTGACCAGGCAGGATGGATTAAAGCCACAATGTAGAAGACAAGATGAAGACAGGCAATTGTCCTGGACGTGGCTGTCCAAGAAGACAGTCATGGGGGAAATGGCCAGTGTTTCCCAGGATCTGAGTGGCCAGTCCATAGTCATGAGTCTAAAACCAAAAAGGATTCACTGTCCACAACACTATGGCCAAGAACATAGTTCTCAAGGGCAAAGCCAGTGTAGACAGAGCAGATAGGACATCAATGACCAAGAACAAGTCCCAAGGATGCACAGCCAATGCCAACATGTAGATGGTTCTAAACTGTACAGGATACTCATGGCCATGCATAACCTTGAGGGAAGTGTCCTTGAGACAGCCACCATGTGTACTTGTGCTAGAGGTAGGCTGTGGTTTATTTTTCTCATTTATCCAAGAAGCTATTTTTGTTCATTAAAACCTAGTTACTTGCTGTATCTAGCCAGGATCCTGGAGTGCTCGCTTGGTTAATTTAAGCAAGCAGAGCTTTGACAAAGTAATTTTATTGTCCTCTGGGATTGGCCAGCTTATGCCAAGCCTCACTCTTTCTGTTGAAATGGAGTTAATTTTCACTGAAATTGCTTCTTAGCAGACAAACACATTCCCCATCACTGAGGGCTTATGCTTCTGCAGCTCTATTATTCCTTAATTTACACACTCGGGCAGCATAGGATCCATGCCCAAGACAGACAGAGACTCCTGCAGGTGGAGGAAGGCGGAGAAGACGGCAGCCCCTGTTCAGCTCCTCATACCTGGTTAGAATTAGCCGTTAGCAATTACTCATCAATCATCCAATCAGTCTGTGCAGCCAGAGCCCCCAGTGTGCCCAGCTCTGTGCCAACCACAGCAAGAGGATGCAAGGAAGAGGGGTTCCCTGTCTCAAGAACCCAGTTTATTTGGGGAGGTGAGACTCAGACATGGGACTCAGAATTGACACAACACAATATTAGCTCAGACTTTGGCTCTGGTCCAGGACATGGAATAATGGAGCGACTTGCTGATGGGACATGAAAAGATGGAACGGTCTGAAAAAGAAGGAAAGAGAATGGCCCTTGGAGGGGACCTGTCATAGAGGAGCCCTGAAACTTCTGGTAAACCTTCAGGGAGGGGCTGCAAAAGTGGGCAGAATAGGATGGACTGGGTAAATGGGTCTAGGAGGAGCACAGTGGCAATCAGTGTTCTTCAGAGTAAGGAAGGACAGGAAGTGTTCAGGACAGGGCAAAGGCCAGGACTGGGGTCAAGACCATGACAATTAAGCCAGCATCTGAGTCACTATCATTGCTGGCCTTAGAGTCATGAAGGGCATTCAAGGTGAGATCAAGGCTAGAGGAAGGGCAGCTTGGCCCACAGCTGATGTCATGGCCAGCACCACGGAGAGCTCCCGTAGGTTCTGGTGCCTCCCACACCCAGTGGGCATAAATATTCAGATCCCAGTTGTAGAAGCAGAAATAAGTAAGCCCATGTTCTTTCATTCAGCCTTGGCTAGGAAATATAACTGAAGCAGAAGACATGGGCTTTGCCTAGCAGCTAATGAAGAACCTTGAAAAAAAAAAAGGGAGTCTGTTGACACAGATGCTTTGAGAAGACAAGCAATAAGCTAGCCATTACATCTTGTTAGATGGATTAGGAGAACACTGGGGAATATTTGCATACCAATTACCATAAAATTTGAGTTCAGTCTATACTTATTTTATGACTTGCCTTCAGAAAGTTGAGTTTCTGTGTACATCTGTTTGCTAAGAAGATTCATTTTCCTGTAATATTGAAATTTTTGTCATAATAGTTTCAAAAAGTGTTGACTTGTAACATTGAAGATTAAAAATGTTTATTAAAAAAAGCATTTGTTAAAATGTTTGTAGTAGGAAAGTGTTTATGCAAAGCTGCTTATTCACCTTGATAATGAACCCAAACCAAGCTGTATAAGTGTTGAGTTCCTTAATATTAGAAATATAGTAAGATGCACATTTCCATGTAAAATGTATCTGCAAGCACAACAAAATACTGTAACATACCAACTTTAAAACCCAAAGCATAATCTTTGTTCACAGAGGGTCAGGTGTATCTGGCTCCAGGCTCCAAGGAATCACACATCTGAACCTGCCCCATTCTGCTGTCTCTCTCTATGACTTTGCTGGGGCACTAAGCCCCCACTTCCTTGGAGACCTTGCTCCTGTGCATCATGTGTTGTTGTTGTTGTTGTAGTTGTTGTTGAGATGCAGTCTCGCTCTGTCACCCAGGCTGGAGTGCTGGAGTGCAGTGGTGTGATATTGGCTCAATGCAACCTATGCTTCCTGGGTTCAAGCAATTCTCGTACTTCAGCCTCCCTGAGTAGCTGGGATTACAGGCGCACACCTGCCACCATGCCCTGCTAAGTTTTGTATTTTTAGTAGAGACTGGGTTTCACCGTGTTGGCCAGGCTGGTCTGGAACTCCTGACCTCAAGTGATCCACCCACCTTGGCCTTTCAAAGTTCTGGGATTACAGGCATGAGCCACCATGCCTGGACTGTGTGTCATGTGTTTTTAATTTTATTCACTTGTACTGAGTTTGTGTCTGCCACCTGGAAATTTCACTTACTGCTTTAGAGCTCAGCTAAGTTCTTAAAACTTAAGTATGTAGCTGGATGCTGTCTCAGTCCATTTGGGTTGCTGTAACAAAACACCCAGTTTACAAACAATAGAAATGTATTTCTCCCAGTGCTGGAGTCTGGGAAGTCCAAGATCAAGACAGCAGCAGGTTCAGTGTCTGGTGACGGCCCATTCCTCATAGATGATGCCTTCTTTGTGTCTTCACGTGGCAGAAGGAACAAACAAGTTCTCCCTGGCCTCTTTTATAAAGGCACTAATCCCATTCACAAGGGCTCTGCCCTTATGACCTAATTGCCTCCCAGATGCCCCACCTCTCAACACTACTGCACTAGAGATTAGGGTTCAACATATGAATTATGGCGGGGAGACACAAGCCTTCAGACATAGCAGGTACCTCCACACTTTTGGGGTGCATGTTGGGGGTGGATTTTACACGTGCCTCCTCTGTCATTTGACCTACAAGTTCCATTTTTCACTCCTGGCTGGTTAACTAGTTGGGTAACAATGTAGACTGTGAACTTTCACAATGCTCAGCACAAAATAAGACTTACTTGTAGTTTGATGGATTGATTAACAAAGAGATGAATGAATGAATGAATGAATGAATGAGGCTTCCTAGGAGAGCAAACAATTTAAATTCAAGAGACAAATCACCAGCACTGAAGGAGCAGGAGGGGGGCAATCTATTGGGAGCTGATTAAAGCAAAAGCTTTATCAGCCTCACCTGGCCCTGAAGGCTGTTTATCACAGGCTGACCCTGAAGGCTGTTTATCACAGCCTCACCTGGCCCTGAAGGCTGCTCAGTGTGCAACTCAGCCAAAACTTGGACAATGTGAAGAAGGAGTTTGTTCAATTGACCCTGGATACTTCCACTTGCTCTTGAGGGAGGAAGAGGCAGCAAGACTGAGATGCTCCAGTTTGAGGATCTAAAGCTAGACAAATTTGAGGTTGAGTCTCAGCATTGCAGTATGAGCTGTGTGGCCTTGGCCAGGTTACTCAATGCTTACTGCCTCAATTTTCTCAACTGTGAAATAGGGAAGGATAAACAAGAGTGTAGTCTCATCAGGACACAGAGATGCTTAGACACCAAGCACTGCATCTGGCACCAAGGAAGTGTTCACATAGCCATTAGAACTGTGAAGCAGGTGACACCTGCTGCCTACCACCTGGAGCAGGATGTCAACCCACTGCACAGTTTACAGGTGTCAGGGTTGCCAAGAAAGACACAACTCACACAGGCCCTGGATGGAACAATACTTTACTTACACGGAGAAACTTCACTAGTGACTGTTGTTTCCCCGTGGCCAGTGGGTCTTGTCCTGAAGCCAATGCAGGGAAGTGGTCTGCACGTGCCCCTCTCAGGCTGTAGGTGAAGGACCTCATTTCCTTCTTGTCGGCAACAGATATGGCAGTGAGGTTGGCCAGGTACGATATGATGGATACGCTGAAGCAGACCAAAGAAGTACACACGAGGAAACAACAGAGAAAGGTGTCCTCAAGCACGGTGGTGAGTTCAGCGCAGGTTGTGTTTCCTGAGCTCCTTATCTCCAGGGAAGGAATGGCTCCAGGCACAACCTCATGAGATTGAGCAGGGGTGGAGCAAGCTGCTCACGGCTGCCTCTCCTGGCAAGTGTTGCTACCAATACGATGGTCCTGGTGGTCATTTCTTGTTGACCCCCTGTGCATCTCTTTCTCCTTCTCAGCTTCTTTTTTTTTTTAATTGTATCCTTCTCACCTTCTTTATGAGAACCTCTCATCTGTGCGTCATGAGGCTCCGACCTCAGCTTTGGAGGAAGCCCCAGCAGTCTTGGTGCTTCCTTCACCTCTTTGGCTTATTTCGTTTTTCATTTATACTATTGTCTGATTACAACATCAACATATGTTCATTGTTTTAAAAAGACAAAAAAATCCCTAAACATGCAGAAAAATGGAAAGAACGAAATTTAAATTATTAATAAGTTTATCACTGTTGTCAGTATTTTGGAGTATTTCCTTCAAGCGTTGTTTCTCCAAATAAACATACACACATTATAAACAAAGTTGAAATTATATTACATACAAAGTTCTTAATGTATGTTTTTACTTAACATTTTCTCATCTCATTACATATTCTTTGAAAGCACCTTTTTATGCCTACAAAGCATTTTATCTTATGGGTGCAATATGCTTACATAACTGCAGCAATGTAATTCTGGTAGATGTGATATTTTTGAGTCTTGTCCTCAGATAACAAACATTTGTAGCATGTTGCATTTGTCTAAGTCTGTACTCAATTCCACCTCACACGCTTTCTTCAGATGGCAGCAATTTTGATCTAGTCACTTCCAGGTGAAGTCAGTCACCTGAGATTTAAAATCAGATCATTTCTGTTTGTCTCCTTTTTCCTCTTCTCCTAGGTTGGCATCTAAGATTCATTCTTTTCTGTTTTTCAAAAGCAAAACCCTAAAAGCCTCAAGACACAAAGTCAACACCACCAACAACAGTCAGCTTTCCCACCAGCCCAGGTAGAATAAAGCCATGCAACAGCAAGTCAAAAGGAGTGGAGGCCTGAATCCCAAAGACAGCAGAGTGCAGGTCCCTGGAACCTGCCTGGGTCTGTACTTCTCTCCGGCTGCATGGCACCATCCCCTGGGAGCTTTCCAAATTCCTGAAACCGGGCCGTGCTCCAGATGAAGGACATCAGATTCCATGGCTGGCTCCTGGCTTCAGTGCTTTTTATATCTCTCCAGACGATTCCAGTGTGTAACAGCCAGTGCTACTTGCCTTTTGCTGTGCACGTGTGGTCCAATCAATGGATACCATTCCATTAAAATGCAGAATCTCGGTCCCACCTCAGACCTGCCCCCTTAGAATCTGCACCTTAGCAAGGTCTCCAGGTGGCTTAAATGCACATTAAAGTGTGAAGAATTTATATGAAAAATAATAAAAGTCGTAAAAACCATTTATACAGCTCTTAACTTCTCATCCGTATTGATGGTATAAGAGGACCAATAATTGGCTTTTGAGAAATATATGGAATAGGATTATTTTGGAGAGAGCTCTGCTGTTATTCCCACCTTGCCCAAGGGGTGTGGTGGGGATGTGATCTTGTCATCGTACCAAAGAAACTGCTGAGAGCTTGCTGTCTGCTCTTGCAGTTTGGGGAATACCATAGCACACTGTCTGAATCACATATGAAAGTACAGGCCTGGTGCTGTGGCTCATGCCTGCAATCCAAGCACTTTGGGAGGGCAAGGAGGGCAGATCACAAGGTCAGGAGTTCAAGACCAGCCTGGCCAATATGGTGAAACCCTGTCTCTACTAAAAATACAAAAAATAATTACTTAGGCATGGTGGCACGCACCTGTAGTCCCAGCTACTCGGGAGGCTGAGGCAGAAGAATCACTTGAACCCTGGAGGCGGAGGTTGCAGTGAGCTGAGATTGCACCACTGTGCTCCAGCTTGGGTGACAGAGTGAGCCTCTGTCTCAAACAACAACAACAACAACAACAACAACAACAACAACAACAACAACAACGACAAAGTAGAGAGGGTGAGGGCTGGCTGAGTGACCTGCAGAGGCTAAGCTAAAGGACTCTGGTTTGGAAAGTCACTGCTTCCAAGATTTGCTGGGCTAAGGAGTGAGTGAGCGTGTCACCTGGACTGGAGGTGGACACATGCCTGAGAGAGCCTCCTGGCTGCCCGGGGCTTGAAGGGACACACAGATCCAGGGCTGTAGAAGGAATTGGGAGTGATCACAGCAAGGGGGCTGTCAATATGAGGCATCCTCTAGAATGAGCAGCCCCTGGAAGGCCCTGTAAGAGGAAGTGCCACCTTGAAACACCTGACACATTCCAGAAACCAGAGAACAACCAAGTTCCCAATCAAGGAAAATTCTTCCTGTCCCCTGCTCCCCAGCGGGGGTAATGTAGCTTGGCATGGTGGAGGAGTGGAAGGAGCTGAGCACGCGGTTCTTCCTGGTCTGCAGCAGGCCCCAGAGCAGGGGAAGGAGACATGGCTCTAAATCCTGTCTGATTGCTTCCTGCATGAGGACGTCGGATCACTGAATTGAAACAGAGGCTGGTGATTTAATGTGGCCCTGGGATGCTGTATTGGCAACACGATGACTATAACTATCACTGCCCCCGCCATCTACAGGACCAGAGAAGTTATGGGGCCTGCCCAGCAGGGAAGAACAAGGAATGGAGAAAGAAAACTCAGAATGAAGTTACATCTCCTTGTCCTGCAATGGCTGGCATGGCATTTGCAGGCTGGGTGGGGTTGGAGAAGTCCCCAGGCAGAGGCCTCTGAGGTGGGATGGATAGAATCCCAGATGGGTTTGGGAATCTGTATAGGAGAAACTCTAGTGCCTGCTGCCCTGCAGGGCTCTGGAAGGCCACGAGTGGTCCAGGGCTCCTCTGGGGCCTGGACTTCCTCGGGATTCCACACCTGGGCATGGAATGAGGCAAAGGAGGTCCTGGTGGGAGGTGTTTGGGTCACGGGGGGAGTCCCTCATCTTGCTCTATGAGCTCCACGAGAACTGATTGTTCAAAAGAGCCTGGCACCTCCCTCCCCTCTCTCTCTTTCTTGCTCTGCTCTTGCCATGTGACTTGCCAGCTCCCCTCCTCTTCCACCATGAGTGGAAGCTTCCTGAGGTCTCACCAAGAGTAGGTGCTGGAGCCACGCCTCCTGTACAGTCTGCAGAACCATGAGCCAAATAAGCCAAATAAACCTCTCTTCTTTATAAATTAGCCAGCCTCAGGTATTTCTTTATAGCAATGCAAATGGACTAAAACAGGGTCTATTACAGCATTACATACATATTCATATGTAATCTCTGGAAAGCTTTATATTAAATGTTAGTAGAGAACTCTTTGGGTTATGGAATTGTAGGTAATTTTTATTTTAGTGATAGCCGTGCTATGATTTTTACATAGAATATGTATTACTTTGATAAAAACAATAAAATTTATCTTAGAAGTCCTTTTCCATATTGGCATAAGGTAAATTATCATGTTTATTTTCTTCTACTTATTTTATTGGTTCACTTTTTACTTTGAAATCTTTAATCCATCTGTAATTAACTTTGGTGCAAGGTGATGATCTGTATTTTTTTAGAGTATTTAGTCAATATCCCAGTAGCCTTTACTGCACAGCCCAGCCTTTTCTTCTGATGTCTTAGCCTTTCTTCCTATTTTCCTTGCTCCTGTATTCTGTGTCACCTCTATCACGCATAAGTTTGTCATACATACAAAGTCAGTTTCCATTTATCTACTCAGCTATTCTAGTGCCAGGATCACACCATGGTATTATGCCTTTTAATAATATTATTATCTAGTAATGTAGATCATGCTCATCATTTCTTAAGCGTATTCTTCCACGTAATCTTCAGAACTACCCTGCCAATTTGAACTAGATATCACAATTATTTAAGAAGAAATAGCATATTGGAACTATTTAGACTTTCCATTCAGGGACATGGATCTAATAGACTTCTTTAATGTCTATTATTATCTTAATTTTTTTTCCTTTGACTAATACCTGCAGTCTTCTGGGGGGCGGGGGGAGTTCTTGGCTGAAGAAAAATAAGACTTCAATTAAAATTTGTTTAAAAAGCAACAATAGTGAAAACCCTACATATTTAAACAAATGGGGTCACTTAAAACTATATTCAGAGGATTATTCAAAGCCTTAAGTACTTTTTTTTTTGAGATGGAGTCTCGCTCTGTCACCAGGCTGGAGTGCAGTGGTGCAATCTCAGCTCACTGCAACCTCTGGCTCCTGGGTTCAAGTGATTCTCCTGCCTCAGCCTCCTGAGTAGCTGGGACTACAGGTGCGTGCCACCACGCCCAGATAATTTTTGTATTTTTAGTGGAGATGAGATTTCACCATGTTGGACAGGATGGTCTTGATCTCTTGACCTCATGATCTGCCCATCTTGGCCTCCCAAAGTGCTGAGATTACCGACGTGAACCACCTCACCCGGCCAAGTACTTTCAATAGTACGTAAGAAAACCTGAAAATAAACTAAGAATTCAATTTTTTTTACAAAAAGCAGAGCTAAAGAAAGCAAGAGAAAGGAAATGATAGTATTACAATCAGAATTTTGAAAACAAGAAAATTAGAAGAACTGATGAATAAATCCAAGGTCCACTTATTTAGTCTCTAGATGTATTAATGGATTTGTCTGTTTCTTCTATCAGTCCTATCGGTTTCTGCTCCATGTGTTTTAACACTGTGTTGCTAGGTGCATGTATGTTCAGGATTATTAATGTCGTCTTGCAGAATTGACTCTTTTATCATTGTGCAAAAAAGTCCCCTTTTCCACAAATAATATTTCCTTTTATCTTTTGTGATGCCTGTGTTTGTCTGCAGTTTTCAGTTAGTATTTTCATGGTATATTTTTCATCCCATTGTTTTTATCCTCGCTTTGTCTTCCTTTTTGTAATAAATATTTATTTCTTTGTGTAATAAATTGGCAATAGTAAGTAAAATGTTTCTTTGAGTTCTTTTATTTGTCCTGGCAAATTATTAAACATGAGGAGGGCGCTCATGGGAACCCTGATTCACAGCAGGTCGGTCAGAAGCACAGGAAAAATGACCTGGGGCTGGTGATTGGTATCAACAGTGGGAGCAGACTTGTGGTGCTGAGCCCTCAACCTGTGATATCTGACACAATCTCCAGGTAGGTGGTGTCGGAATTGAGTTAAATTGTGAGACACCCAGCTGGTGTCTGCTAGAGGATTGCTTGGTGTGTGGGAAAAACCTACACATGCTTGATGTCAGAAGTGAAATATTGAGGGTGTTGAGTGAGAATATAGTAGGAGAAAAAAATGTTTTTTTTTCCTTTACAGACAAGTGATCAATACAATAAACGTGGACCCCTCTAATTTATTAACCACAGCCTGTTAGCAGTATAGAAAATTTAGTGACAGGATGAAAATGTTTTACAACATCAAAATGAGGAAGGTACTGTGTCTACAGACAGAGGACATGTGTGTTACAAATGCACACTGCATTCAGGTCTGTGCTGGTCATCTTGAAACCCTGAAAAAGTGAAAGATTTTATCTTACAAATACAAATGATCAAAATTGATTCAAGAAAATGTAGAAAGGGGATATATTGGGAACTATGAAAGAATAAAAGTATGCAAAAGCAAAAATGACCTTCAGTGATAGCACTGGAGTTTTGCTGGGTAGGATTTTTTTTTTTTTGTTCTTATACATTTCTTTTATTTCATTTTAACTTGAGAGATGTGCTTTAGGCAGACCTTGACATATTTTAATTCCAGTCTATTTGATTATTTTGCACCCAAGTGAAAAAAACTTACTGATTATTTATTTGGCAAAAATTATTAAGTATCACCAGAAACTGAAAAGTGTGATGCAGTCTCTGTCCTTCAAAAATTTGCAAATAATAGGGTGGGAAATAAGAATATTAAGAAACGTATAATGTACTACCTAAAAGTTATAAATAAAAACCAATGAATCTAAATGGTCATACCCAATTTATATGAAGTGAAACATATTCATGAAATATTTGATATATGGGTTTGAAAATGAGGTGGAAATTACTCGGGATGACTTGAGATAAAAAATTTTTGATTGGGGTGACATAATGAGACATTAGAAAGATTAATTCAGTAGTGGTGTAAGGATAGATTTGAACAAGGATGAATTAGAATACAATATGACTACAAGGCAGGAAAGGGGTTAGGAACCCATTGAGTAGTTTAAGTGAAAGGCAGGTGATGGTATCCTACACTTCATGTTACCACTGAGATGCTTGAAAGTGAACAAATTTGGGAGATGTTGTTGCAGCAGAATTAGCAGAACTTGGCAAGGAAGATGAGTTGAACATGACTCTAAGGTTTTGAGCCTTCATGATTCAGAAAAAAAATTTGGTGGCATGAGCAGAAATAGGAAAATCAGCATGAGGAAAGGTACAGGGAGGCAAGCGGGGTGGAAAGAGAGTGACATTGAATGTCTGTGTTTTTAGGTATTTGAGATGCTGGGAAACCTCTTGGGTCTAGTAAGGTAAAAAACTTTCATGTAGGCAGATATGGCTAATAAAGAGGATGCCATTAGTTTGATAGACAAGTAGTTCTGTTAGTTGCCAGCTCTATGACCTAGGGCAAGTTATTATCTGACCCCATCTGGTTTTAATTTTCCTTGTCAGTATAAGAGAGAACTGGCTTTAGTAAAAGCTGGCTTAGTAGATTGATGCACCCTTTGGCAGGTATGAAGTGGTTTGGAACCAGTTGCCAAAAGAATTTGTCCTAGATTTTCTACAGGCTTTGGATCAACCCTGTTATCTCACTATGGTCTCTCTCAAAACTTAAAGAAGATTTGCTGTTCCCGTGATCACCAAGACTGCCCAAGTTGATGCTCATAGATGCCCCCAGAACCTTTGCCTTCTGGACCATGAATATACATAGTGACAAAGGGGCCTTTATAAGATATATGCTGTTAGCTTCCCAAAAGCCTACTCCCACTAAGATAAAGGCACAATTGACTCCGTGTCTTTTTACTCCTTTTCCGCCTTCTGAAAAAAAATGATAAAAAAAGACCTCATAATTTTAATGGAAAAAGATGAAAGAAATCCTGTATTAATTTCCTTGTTTTTATGGGAAATTCCTCATTGTAGGACTTGAGTCCACCTTTCCCTTTTTAAGCACCTACTTCATCCAACATTTGCCTGAACAGAGTGATGTTGCCAATGTTTAGTCGGTAGTGACCTCTAAACAGAGATAAAAAAGTGGTAAAAATGTTGCTCAGCTGATTCACCTGCATCTGATTAAAAAATTTGATGTTCTGTTTGGGATATTTTCTTGTAGAATTAGAATGTAAAGGTTTGGTGTTTACTGCTGGGAATATTTCCCTGCTGGCTTTCAGTTCATTTTGTTCCTCATTAACCTTTATAAATATTCTAAACGGAAATACCCTTTTATTTAAGATGCAGTGCTTTCTTAGCTAAAGAATGAAAGAAAGCTTTAATATTGCTGTTATGTTCCTGTATCACCTATCCTAGGAGAAACACAAGGAAAAGCAGTGTGGCATTCTTGGAAAAAGATTTTGGAGTTACAAAGACCTAGAATTCCACTTTGGCTCTGTGACCTGGTAGCTGCATGACCTAGAGCAAATTATTATTCAGCCTTTCTAGGTTTTACTTTCTTCATTGGTGTGATGGGGTTAATGCCTGTGTATTCCAACAGTTGTTAAGAGGATCCAGTGGTATAATGGTGGCATTTGTCTTTAAGCACAGGAGTTCTAGAGTTATACTCCATGGGACCAAATCCTGGTTATATTCCTGTGAAGATAGTTTACTTGCCTAAGATCCTTTTCTCATCACGAAATGATGATTATAATAGCACCTACCTTATAACCTTCTTGTGAAGATAAATAAGTGAAAACACACATTGACCAGCAAATATTAAATGTGCAATAAATATTAGCGATATTGATTAGTACATACTAGGCACTCAATAAATAGAAACTTCTTGCCTTTTCCTCCTTCATGTAGGCATTGTCAGGTTGTCTCTTCCATATTTTAAGCAAATAATCCTTCAGAGTGTCTCTTTCATATATTAAGCAAAGCAACTCTTAGGATATAGGAGAAAACAATTCTTACATCTTTGCTGCTCATCTACAAAACAGAGGATCATTTGCTGATTTTAGGTATTACCTTCTTTTGAATATAAGGCTTGGAAACTTGAAGACCAAAGGAAAGTGTCATTTCTTTAGAGCAGTTATAAATGTGTACAGTCTCCTAGTTATCGAAATTGAAAGCTACCCTGCCTACCGCAATCTATTTGTCCCAGCTTCAAACACATTTTGAAAAACCCTCTGGGTGCTATCTTTCTTTTTAGTTATCGCTAGCCTTCTTTCTTTCTTTCTTTCTTTCTTTTTTTAAAATTTTTTTAGTATTTATTGATCATTCTTGGGTGTTTCTCAGAGAGGGGGATTTGGCAGGGTCATAGGACAATAGTGGAGGGAAGGTCAGCAGATAAACATGTGAACAAAGGTCTCTGGTTTTCCTAGGCAGAGGGCCCTGCCGCCTTCCGCAGTGTTTGTGTCCCTGGGTACTTGAGATTAGGGAGTGGTGATGACTCTTAAGGAGTATGCTGCCTTCGAGCATCTGTTTAACAAAGCACATCTTGCACCGCCCTTAATCCATTTAACCCTTAGTGGACACAGCACATGTTTCAGAGAGCACGGGATTGGGGGCAAGGTTATAGACCAACAGCATCCCAAGGCAGAAGAATTTTTCTTAGTACAGAACAAAATGGAGTCTCCTATGTCTACTTCTTTCTACACAGACACAGTAACAATCTGATCTCTCTTTCTTTTCCCCACATTTCTCCCTTTTCTATTCGACAAAACCGCCATCGTCATCATGGCCCATTCTCAATGAGCTGTTGGGTACACCTCCCAGAGCGGGTGGCGGCCGGGCAGAGGGGCTCCTCACTTCTCAGATGGGGCAGCCGGTCAGAGACGCTCCTCACCTCCCAGACGGGGTGGCGGCGGGGCAGAGACACTCCTCAGGGATTTTTTTTTTTTCATACTTTGAGGGAATTGGTAAATTCCTGGCTATACAAAGATTTGGTGATATTCCTCACTGAGGATAGCTACAGGAGTTATTTCTTTCCTCCTTTAGTCTGGATTTATTATCTTTTGTTGTTCATACCCTATTGATTTTTTTCTGGGCTGGTTACTTCTCCCCATTGAGGCCCCATTTTTCCCTGGAGAGGAGACTGACAGGTGCTCCCATCCCAGCTCGAGTGCAAGCATTTAATAATAAAATCCTTAGGAACCAGTTTCTTTAAAAATGTGTAAATGCACAAGGAATGCATTATCATTATGAGAAAATAAGGAGAAAAACAGCTATTGCCAAAGTCTCTGGTTCCAGAACTCTGCTGTACAACACTGTACCTATAGTTAACAATACTGTATTGTACACTTAAAAATTTAAGAGGGTAGATCTCATGTTAAGTGTTTTTACCATGACAAAAAAAAGAATATTAAAGTTCATGAAGTCTTTAAAAATAAAGCCTTTATTGAATCCTTGTACTGAAGGAAATTATTTTGTATAACAAAGTGTTTTTACTTCAGGAATATAAAAGATATGTGCCTAGAAATCAAAATAAAGCTTGATTTTTTAAATGGATGAAAAGGAAGGAAGAAAGAAAGAAAGAAGGAAAGAAAGAAAGACAGTCAGTCCCTGGAGACAATCTTCTTCATTCCAAGACACTTTCCTCCTTGTGGGCAGTGAGTGGAATTAATGGGTGAGAGCCACATTCTAAACGGGTCAGTCGAGATCTTCATGGCTTCTGGCAGAGCTGAAAGCTCCTTTTTGCAGAGTTTATTTCCTCATTTTATAATTATACTATATCTAAATTATCTTTATCTTATTTTGTTTGCTTTTCCTTTGATGTATATAAATGTTATGGAAAAATTTTTTTATTGCTATCCAAACTAAGGTAAAAAATATATTTTGATTAGATGTTAGCTTGGGTCCTCATTTTATGCCTCAAGAGAAAACCAACATAAAAATGAATAGAACACACTAACCCCATTCCCCTTTCCCGGAAGATGTCCACCCCTCAGCTCCTTAATGGTTTAGGAAGTCTTGGCTACAGTTGCAGAACCTCAGATATCTGATGTCTCTTACTCACCCAAGTGAGTTGCGTGGGCTCAGATCTTTGAAGAATTCCATCTTTCAGAGAGCAGGCTGAGGGGACTGCATGAAATATCTGGCATGGTATGAAAAGAGGATGTGAAAATGGGACTTTTGCTGACATCTGGAATTTGGCTGAGGCCCCAAGTCCGAGGCCCCAGTGTTGGTGCCCACATCCTGGGGGCAGATGCCAGCTTATCTGTGGTAGAGACTCCTGCCTTTCCTGACAACCATTCTCCTTTCTTCCCTGGTCTTCCTTGGAGTTCATGTTGTCCTGTGATACCTTGAAACATAAGGGAGAAGAAGGAAGGCTGACCCCAGGAGCCTGTTCCTCTTTGCCTTTCCCTGTTTTTCTGCTTGAAATACGAAGAGGAAAGCGAGAGTTCTGCAACCATCCTGAGGACTCAACAGTGGCTCAGACATTTGGAAAGGCAGAATGCGACCCTCAGGGCATGGCCTCATGCCAGCGTGGAACTCTACCTCCAGGCTTCATCTGGGTGATGCACTCAGGCCACTGTTTGGGAAGCTCTACAAGTACAGCCAAGCACAACTACTGGCTTGGACACTGAAATGCGACATGGTGCTAGATTTGCAAAGGCCATAGAATGGGGGGCTGAGACCTGACCATGGGAGGGAGACTGGAGGGGAGGGCTGCTGGCACACTCTGCCACTTTCTCCCCTTCGCCAGGTGAGGGGCCTCAGGGGGACAACTCTGAGATTGGCAAGCACCTCTTTCCGAGCTTCAGGGCATGTGGTGAACGACCTGACTCCCCTGAGCTGCCTTTAAGAGAGAGACTGGGACGGTGGGGTGAGGGAGACAACTGCTGGGCTGCTGGCTCCTCAGCACTGACCTTACTCCCACCACAGCTGTCCTGCTGGCCCCGGGAGGGCCCAATAAAGAGAAGCCGGACTGGGCCACCTTGAATGAGATTCTGCTCAAAAAAGGCACCTGCAGAGGGGTGGCCTAGAAGTCAGCCTGGGGCGGAGGGCCAGGGACAGAGGAAGGAGGGTGTGACCCTGTAGACAGTCTCAGTCCCGCCTTGAAGCTGCCAGGGCACCTAGGGAGAATGTTAAGAAGCTGGGAGCCCCATGGAAGGGAAGAGTCAGTGGCTGCTGTGACAAAGCCCAGGCAAGGTCGGCGGCTTGGCGGCAGCAGACATTTACTCCTCGCGGGGCTGCAGGCTGGAGCCCGAGGTTGGGCGCCCGTGGGGCTGGGCTCTGGGCTGCTCCCTTTCAGGCTGCAGCTGACTGCATTCTCACTGTCCTCACACGGTAGAGAGAGGCGGGAGCTGTCTGGGGCCTCTTTCATAAGGGCCCTTATCCCATTCATGGGGCCCCCATCCTCATGACCCAATCACTAACGCCACACCCAAAAGCTCCACTCCTAACACCATCCTATTAGGGGCTAAGATTTCAACATGTGGATTGAGGGGACACAAACATTCACTCCGTAGGAGGCAGCATCTGGGCTCGCAACATGGGGAGCTCTGGCAATGCCAAGGGATGGAAGGCTGCCTGAGGTGGTCCTCGACCCAGGTGACCTCTGGAGCCAGAGGGTCTTGCCATGCAGAGGAGGAGTGGGGGACAAGGAGAGGAAAAAGTAACCACTCTTCCTTTCCCAGCCGAAGGCCTCATTGAGATAAGCGCTAGAGGAGCAAAAGTTTTTAATGCGATAAAAGTCTGGAGTTTTGGTATCGGACGAGACCAGACTTTGTCTTCTTTGTTAGGGATCAGAAATGCTGTGAAGCCTGCCTGAGATTTCACTGAGGTGGGGAAGAAAGATTTAACACAGCCGGGAGAAAAGGCGGCAGTGTCAAAGACGGAGGCTGCTTTCTATCTGCCCCTTTCCGAGCCAAGCTTGTTTAGTGGCAAGCCTGGAAATTTAAAGGGGACCGAAAGGGGGGTGAACTCCTCTAGCTGGTGGCTGCCTCTTGGTGTCCTGTGGTTTCTGTTTCGTTGGAAGCAAAGGAATCAAAGCACTTTGCTGTCAGAGAGGTAAGGCATTCCCAATTTTGGCACACCATCAGATAACAGATGCACAAAAGGAATAAAATAAAAGTCGCCTGTATTCTGCTTCTCACAGATAACATTTTTGTGTCTGGTCTTTCAAATTTGATAACTGGACAGCAATGGCACTTTCTGTTGTCTCAGAGAAGTGTCTCTGAAAAACTGGTGCTAGACACATCCCTGCAGGATTTAACAATAGCCAACTGGATCCATCTTCATCACCCACTGCCTCTAGCTTCGAGAAGAGGTGAGTTGCTCAGCAGAGGAAAAGATTATTTGCAGGAAACTTTTAGACGTAGAGGGCTATGCCATTGATTGTCCTTTCAATACCTATAGTCAAGGAGAGTGTGTTCCTCCTTTGGGTCAGATGCAAGGGCACCCCAGGAGAGTCACTATAAAATTTAGGGTGGCATGCAATAGGGGAGCCCATGGCTGGAGGAGCTGTGGAAACTTGTGCTGTGCTTGGATGGAAGCATCAGCTGGTTCTTGGAAGCAACTGGTGTCCCTTGGAGTTTAGAGGCTTATGAGCATGAGGACAGGTGCCTGACTCTCCCAGGAGCCTGGATGGCAGTGCTCCCCACAGCAGCCAGGAACAGGGAGCAGGAAAGCTGACTGCAGGTACTGTCAGTCAGGGCAAGGACATTTGATGTCTTCATGTCAGTGGACAGTAGGGTGGAGGTCTGGTCATGAGTCATCCCGGAAGGACCCCAGCCCAAAGCCTGCCTGCCAAAGGGACTGTGGACATTCCTTTGGGGGACAGGAGTGGAGAGCAGAGGCGGGAAAGAGGAGTGCTCATTGGCAAGTCAGGGCATGGTGCAGTGGGTGTCCCTTGAGGGGTGGCTATAGAACCACAGCACCCGCAAATGGAAAGGGCTTTGCCCCTTTTCCTCATATCCTAGAGGATCCAGAACACGGAGGGTGGAGGAAGTGCAGACTGTGCCCTCTCTCTGCCCTGCACTGGTCCCGAGGCTGAGCACCATGCCAGGGCCTGGGGAAGGGAGACCTGAGGTCCTCTGGAAAGGCCATGGTGGGAGGAGAGCAGTGCCCTGTGCCACTGTACCTGGGAGCGGGCGGAGCTGTGTGCCACTGTACCCGAGAGACAGGGGGCAGAGCTGTGTGCACTGTACCCGGGAGGGGGCGGGCAGAGCTGTGTGTATTGTACCTGGGAGG
Source organism: Pan troglodytes (assembly GCF_028858775.2). Classification (NCBI taxonomy): domain Eukaryota; kingdom Metazoa; phylum Chordata; class Mammalia; order Primates; family Hominidae; genus Pan; species Pan troglodytes. The sequence continues at coordinate 130,537,846 of NC_086015.1, read as the reverse complement.
GGGCGGGGCAGAACTGCGTGCATTGTACCCAGGAGGGGGCAGGGCGGAGCTTTGTGTATCGCACCCGGGAGGGGACAGGCAGGTACAGTACAGTATGTACTGTACCCGGGAGAGGGCGGGGCAGAGCTGTATGTACTGTACCCGGCAGGGGGCGGGGCAGAGCTGTGTGTACTGTACCTGGGAGGGGGCAGGGCAGAACTGTGTGTTCTGTACCCGGGAGGGGGCGGGGCAGAGCTTTGTGTGCTGTACCCGGGAGGGGGCGGGCAGAGCTGCGTGCCACTGTACCTGAGAGAGGGCAGAGCTGTGTGTACTGTACCAGAGAGGGGGCGGGGTGGAGTTATGTGTACTGTACCTGGGAGAGGGCGGGGCCGAGCTCTGTGCACTGTGCCGGGGAGGGGGTGGGGCCGAGCGGTGTGCAATGTACCCGGGAGGGTGCAGGTCCGCAGCCTTCTGGGCCTCGTGATTTTTCCTTACGCGATGAAGGAATAAGTAGTGTTTAGGATCTTGCATTTAATGTAACAATGTATTGTGATCATTTTTCCATATAGATAAACTTCTACAGCTTCATTGTCAGTGCCTAATTGACAAATTTATTTAATTCCCTGAAAGAAATTGGGTATTTGGAAGGATTCTTTTTTATTCAGTCTGAAACTCAATCTCACATCAGCAGCCATCACACCAAAGTCTAATAGAAATCAGGACTAAAATGTGGATATTGGTTTCTATTATTTTTATTTAACATTTTCCTGCAGTTTCTAGCTACTTCAATTACATATGAACCATAAATAAGAGGTATAATTCTTATAAGTGAAGAAACAAAATTATAATTATTTGCAAATGATATGTTTATATATCTATGCTTCCCAAGAGTATCAAAGAAAAAATAACTGGAATTAATTAAGAGGCTTCAGTCTAAATACAATTTTACTCAAATGAATTTTCTGTATAACATAAGTAACCAGTACCATTGAAAAAGAGATCATTTACATAGGGACAGAAAATATTTAAGTATTTGAAAGTAACATTTACCAAAAAATTTTAAGACTGCTGTAAATACATTTACTATATTTTGCTGAAAAGAAAATCAATGGAGTACTGTATTTCTGGATAAGAACACTTAATATATTTTAAAATATGTTGTGACAACTAAGCACATTTATAAAATTTTCATCATCCTATGCCATCAGGGAAATGAAAATTAAAACAATGAGATACCACTGCACACCTATTAGAATGGCCAAAATCCAGAATACTACAACACCAAATACTGGTGAAAAAGTGAGGCAGAAAGAACTCTCATTCATTGCTGATGGGAATGCAAAATGGTACAGCCACCTTGAAAGATACTTTGGCCATTACTGACAAAGCTACACATAGTGTTACTATATAATTTAGCAATTTTGCACTCCTAGGTATTTACTCAAATTATTTGAAAACTTATGCCCACAAAAAATTGCACATGAATGTTGATCGCAGCTTTATGCATTATTGTCAAATCTTGGAAGCAACCAAGATGTCCTTTAATAGGCGAATGGATAAATAAATGGTGGTACATCCATACAATGAAATATTATTCAGCAATAAAACTAAATGAGCTATCACACAGTGAAAAGACATGGAGAAATGTCTTAAGTGCTTAAATGCATATTACTAAGTGAAAGAACCCGGTCTGAAAAGGCTACACACTGTATGATTCCAACTACATGGTATTCTGGAAAAAGATAAAACTATGGGGATAGTAAAAAGATGAGTGGTTGCCAAGGGTTCATGGGAAAAGAAGGATAAATACATGGAACACAGAAATATTTAGGATGATGAAGCTACTCTACCTGACACTATAATGGTGAATACATGACATTATATATTTGTCAAAACCCACAAAATGTACTCCACAAAGAGTGAACCCTAGTGTAAAGGGTAGGTCATCATAAAGTATGAATGTTCATTCATCAGTTTTAAGAAGTGTACCCCGCTAGTGCAAGATATTAACAATAGAGGAAACTGGGGAGGTGGGTATAAACTCTGTACTTTTTTAAAGTTTTTCTGTAAACCTAAAACTGCTCTAAAAAAATAAAAGCTATTAATTAAAAGAAAAAAAACTATCCAGCCACAAAAAAGCATGGATAAATACTTATTGCTAAGTGAAATAAGTCAGTCTGAAAAAGCTACATATTGTATGATTCCAATTATATGACATTCTAGAAAAGGAAAAACTATAGAGACAATTGAAATATGAGGGGCTGGGGGTTGGTTGAGCAGGGGAAGCACAGGGGAAGCACAGGAGATTTTTTATTGTGATGAAACTATTCTACATGATACTGTAGCGGTGAATGCAACACTATGCATTTGTTAAAGCCCATAGAACTTCACAGCACAAAGAATGAAACTTAATATATTCAAATTAAAGAAATAGTCATTTAGGAGGTGGAAGGATCCCGATGTAGAATGCAGGATATGACAAAACAATCTAACTGTATTACAAATGTATGAAACCACTTCACGGAAGGGGATGAAGGAAAATGACACCGACCTAAGTAACTTTAGAAATGGGTGGAGACTGAAAATATAATAAATGTATGTCAATAAAAATATATATCAACTCTTTCTTAGCCAATTTACTGATTTAATGTAATTCAAAATCTCCAGTAAAATTGTTTTTTCCCAAAAAAACTGATCACAAAAATAATACAGATTATTTTTAAAAGAGGAGGAATAGCTAAGTAAATATTGGATAAGCAAAGCTGGGAGGTGAATTTCTATAACTGGTTATGGGCAAAAGGAACTTTACAAAATCATAGGACTATTGATAAAGTCATTTCCCATTGGCGTTCAGTAGAACACTTCTAAGTTAATGGATTGGATGGTGGGAGCCAAGTTTCTCACTTTTGGAGTGGGAGGTTCCAGTTAAGCAAGGGAGGAAGCTAGGATGACCCATGTGGCAATAGATTAGCATTGGACACATCAGTATAAACTTAGGTTTAGCTTAATATAGATGTAATTGGTTATATATAGAGATACACACATGTAGATAGATGATCGATAGGTCAATAGATAGATGTGTGTGATTTGTATACACACCTACTTCCTTGTTCTGTCAGCTGAGCAGACCTCGAAGCAATGACACTCCAGCACCAACTAGCACACCTGGGGCCCAGGTATTGGTTTCTAATACTCTCCAATGAAAGGAGCCAAAGCTCCTTGGAAAAATGACTGGTTTTAGGACTAGGGCAGGAAATATACCAAATCCAAAACCAAAACCCCTATGATGATGGGAGTATTTAAAAGGACACAGGCACTACCTGAAAGAGTTCCCAATGAACCTTTGAACGGCAAAATAAATAGTGTAGCATCAAGTTATAACCCCCACCAAATGAGTTGCAAAATAAATGCCCGTAAATCCATACTGATATAGGCAAATGATTGAATAAAGAAATCAGTGGGGTTGGGGAAGGGAAAAGACAAATCTATAGAGAAGAATTCCAAATAATTTAGATACTCTGCCCTCAGGGAGGTAGGGCATAGCCCTCACCCCTTAAGTGTGGGCTGCACATAGTATCTTCCTTCTGAAGATTATGGTGGAAATGGGGAAAAAGGAGTAACTGCAGTGGAGAAACCTGACAAACCCTAACTCTGCCAGGTGACCATAGTCAATGTTAGCAGTGGTTTGAGTCATGTTGAGAGCAGGTGCCCTTGATGAGAAGGGCACTTTTCCTCTGTGGTCTTCCTCCCCAACACACCTCATCTCAGTCTAATCATGAGAAAAATACCAGACAAATCTCAATGGCAGGACATCCTGCAAAATATCTGACCAGTATGCCTCAAAACTCTCAAGGTCATCACAAGCAAAGAACGTCTGAGAAACTGTCAAAGCCACGAGGAGCTGAAGGAGGCGTGATGACTAGTTGTAATGTGGCACCCCAATAGGATCCTGGGACAGCAAGAAAGCCATCATATAAAAATGAAGAAAATCTGAATGGAGTATGGGCTGTAGTTAATAATATTTATCATTATTGGTTCATTAATTGTAACAAATACAAGGTAATCGTAACTAATTTAAGATGTTAGTAATGGGGAACTGGGTACTGAATGTATGGGGAACAAATATCAGTAATAGCTCTACAATTTTTCTGTAAATATGAAACTATTCTTAAGTTAAAAATTTACTTAAAATTATATGTCAACTCTTTCTTAGCCAATTTACTAATTTTAATATAATTCAAAATCCCCAGTAATTTTTTTCCCAAAATGGAAAACTGATCACAAAAATTATGCAGGTTATTTCCCAAAGAGGAGGAATAGCTAAGTAAATATTGGATTAGCAAAGCTGGGGGGTGAATTTCTATAAGTGATTTTAAAACATGTAAAGGGACAACCTTAAAACAATATAGTTCTGATGCGAAAACACAGCAAGGAAATGGAATGCTTGACCCCCACACAGGCTTGAGAGCTTGCCTCTATAAAGGTGGCTGCTCTGAAGGACTGAAAAAAGAAGGAATTGCCATATTTGCAGACATATCAGGCACAGAGTCATCCAAAAAGCATCCGGTTTTATTTTATTTTTAAATGTGGCCTGAGGTGCAGAAGGCTGTTGGTCGCACTCCTCAGATCATGGCCGGCTCTCATCCTCACTCCATGCAAGGTTCTTTCTGGTTCTTTTTTGTTTTCCCCTTATCCTTCATCCAGACCTTACCTCCCCAGCAGCACCCAATCCAGTGTGTTTGGTTTATGTCTTTAGAAAAGCAAGTACTTCTGAAAAATAGGCAGTATTGTTTCATGTATATATTTTCATTTTAGATAAATGCTAATATCCAGTAGGTCTAATTGTATTTCTTTCCTTTTTAGCCCAACAATACGCATCTTCAGACGAAGCCACGTTGCTGTATGTGCTCTAGTGTAAGGCTTTGGGCTGCTGCACGGTGTCACGTAGAATGTGCCCACCATGTGGATCGCTCCCTTCCTCTAGCAATGGAGGTTGCCTCACCCTTCCCAGTCCCACATGTGATACTATGATGAAAGAACTTTCTGGTTCTCATTTCTTGTGTATGTGTGACTTTCACCAGGATTGACTCAGGAGGGTGGGTGCTGGGTCATAGGGCAACTCATACTTAATTTCCTGAGTGCTATCAGCTTCCTCTTTATAATAAATGCACAGCGCACATTATGGCCAGCTGTGCACAGGGCTTCCATGACCTTGGTACTCCCCAACATGTGTATTACCCGATTTCCTCATTTTGCCCATTGAACAAGAATATTTTGCATCCTGTGGATGCAGTGTTTTCATTTACTTACTGAAAAGGCTGAGCACTGCTCCCTCTTCTCTAGTCCAGCTTCTTCAATGGACAGCCCTTTCATATCTTTTGCTCATTGTTCTATTGAATTTCCTGCCTTTTTTGGCTATCTTGTTATGTTATCTTATTTATTTATTATTTTTTATAGATTTAGAGGGCACAGATGTAGTTTTGTTACGTAGATATATTGCATAATGTGCAGGTGGGCTTTGAGTGTAGCCATCACCTGAACAATGACATTGTACCCACCAGAGAGTTTCTCACCCCCACCCCCAGTCCACCCTCCCACCTTTCTGAGTCTCTGGGGTCTATTACTTCACTCACTAGGCCCATGTGTACACATTATTTAGCTCCCACTTATAAATAAGAATAAATGTCCTGCCTTTTGCTCATTGATTTGCATGAGTCCCTGGTATATCCCAGATTCGCCTCTCTGGCTGATGGCTGTCTTTCTGCCTTACTGTGGAGATCAGCAGGCTATGGCTTACTTGAGGCGATGTGGGGAGACTAGAGTTATCCCCAAAGTACTCCTCCTCCACCTCTGTCCTGGGCAAAGGGCCCTCCTCCTCCACCTCTGTCTGTGCAAAGGGCCTTCCTCCTCCACCTCTGTCCTGTGCAAAGTGTCCTGCCCTCTCTTCTACTCAAAAGTGCCAGTGCTCCATCTCTCTGCCAGTTCTCCAAGCACCAGCCACAGCCAGTGGCCCCAGGGGGTCTCACTGCTTTTAGTGTTGGTTTGAGAAATCCATCGACCTCCCTCTGGCGTTGGTGTATCTCTGAGGCTATCTTTGGAAGCAGTGACCCTGTGCTAATTTGACATCTTACCTAGAGCCAGAAGAGAGTGTGCCACTTGCCAGTTTTACAGGGAAAAAGATTCAGAGGAAAAGTATTTAAGTACTTTTCACATTGTATATTGAAGACATATTAAAGTGGTTTTTTTTTTTAAGGGAAAACATATAATTATTGTGTTTGTCACATCTAGTGGTTGAAAGCTGCTCTTCTTGTTTTCTCCAAGTCCTTATCATTTTCTTGGTGGGTAGCAGACCTCACAGGAGGCCTGTACCATTAAACAGAACCCAGGGTCATGGCAAGAGCTCGAGTGCTTCTGCACCACAGGCTGTGGGAGCGAGAGATTGAAATCTGAATGATTCAAGAATAACTGTAGCTCATGTGTACCGAATGGCTTGTGGTTCATTATTTTTGTGAAGAAATCTATAAAAGGAAGCAGAGCTGGTGTTTTCCTTGTGAGGTTTTTTTCCATGGCCACACTTCATCAGAATCTCTGGGGTGGGGCCCAGGCATCCTTGTTTTTTCACACTCTTCAAGTGACTTCAAGGACAGCCAAGGTTGAAAGCCATTGCCAACCTAGACAACTGGTTTTTAAACCTGGCTATACATTGTATTGCCCAAGAGGATCCTGCTTCCTGGCTCCCACTCCCAGAGGTTCCGATTTAAGTAGTATGGAATACAGCCCGGACACTGGGATTTCTAATGCTACTCGAGTGATTCTAACGTGCAGCAAGGTTGAAGAGCCTTGGCCTTTGAGTGTGGCAATTCCTCTCCCCCACACCTCTCACACCACTGTGTTCTTTGGTTTCATTCCATCTGATTTTTGAGCTTCCCTTCCAATAGTCACTATTTATTTATTTTTGTCCTGAAGGCTGTCTTGAGATTTTGCATATGTTTATTGGTTGTTTATTCACCATTGCTTTTTGTATCTCATGCCTTTCTTTGGTACTCTTTTTTTTCCCTACACAACAGCTTTCTTTAGAAGTTCGTTTAGCAGAAGTCTGGATGGAGCTATACATTTTCTGCACAGGTTTTTAGGAAATCTATTTTTTTTTTTTATCTTCTGTACTGACGGTTTGGCTGGGTATGGAATTCTGCCCTGATGGGCTCTTCCACTCTGAGGGCATTGTTCCACTGCCTTCTTTCCTCCAGGGCTGCCAGCGAGAGGGCTCTGCCAGGCTGTTAGGTGTTTTATATAATGTCTCTTTTTTGTCCAGTTGCTTTTATGCTTTCTCTCTTTGCCTTTTGTTTTTGGCAGTTGTACTCGTATAATGTTTGGGTGTCAAGTTATTTATTCTTGGCCTGCTTGCAGTTTTTTTATTCTTCCATCTTAGCATTCAAGTCTTAGCTCGATTCCAGAGCATGTTCAGCTGCGCCCTCTGTGGATGTGCCTCTTCTCCCTCCTCTTAAGTGTATGTTGGATGCCTTTAGAACCTCCCCCATGTTTGTCTCCTAACCTCTCTTTCATATATTCCATCTCTTTGTCTATCCATTTGCACTATGTTTGAATTCTTTACCTTTAAGCTATGTCATATTAATTTAATTTAATTTAAATATTTTTAAGGCAGGGTCTTGTTGTTACCCAGGCTGGAGTGCAATGGCGCAATCATAGCTCACTGCAGCCTCGAACTTCTGGGCTCAAGCCTCTCATGTTGCTGAGACTACAGGCATGTGCCACCATGTCCAACTAATTTTTTTTATTCTTTTAAATTTTAAAAATAGAGATGGGATCTCACTATGTTTCCCAAGCTAGTCTCACACTTCTGGACTCAAATGATTCTCCCACCTTGGCCTTCCAAAGTGCTAGGCCACTTAAAATTTAAATTTTTATGTTTATATTTACTTCAAGAAGTTGTATTTGCTTCATTTCAAAATCTACATGTTTTGTTTGTTTTCATATTTTCCTGTTCATGCTTATGCATTTTATTCCTTATTTTATCTTGTTAATAATTTTAAGCATATTGGCTTTATACTTGTTATTTAAATTTCTTGATATGCTAATCCTTCTCTTCCTTTTTTTAGCCTACTCTTCCACTCAGAGACTCACTTCGTTATCGTTCATATGGGAGTCCTTATCTTCTGGAGATGTGCATTGAAATATTTATTATTGAAATGGCATGATGCCTAGGGTTTGCTTCACAAGGATCGGGTGTTGAGGGAGTGGGTGGGGTATAGATAAAGCAATATTGGGTCTGGGATTTGTAGTTTTTACTTATGAGCTCATCTTTACTGAGGACTTTTTCCTTTGGGAATTCTCATGTTCTGTGCTGTGGAAGTATTGCTAGAGAGAAAATTTTTGTTTTCCTCAGCTACTTATCCTCATAAATTTAACAGATGCTGGAAAAGATTTTTAAAAATTGATATCTTGTCTTTGAGATTTTGGCAACATATGGTTAGTATAAATTGGGATTCCACACCCTGCTTAGGAACCTGGGATTCTGTTACCCAGAGCTTAAGTAGACCTCAGCCTCTTTGTTGCTTCTCTGGGCTGCTGGGAAGATTCATTTTAGTTCCCTTTTTCACCAACGGGCAGTTCTTCCAGGGTCCCAGTTTGTAACTGAAGTCTCACTTCTGGCTCTCAAATGTGGGGGTACAAGGACAAGTCTCCATTCTGAGCCAATGTTTATAAGGTCACCATTATATCAGTTATTTTTGTCTTTCAAGGTCAGTTCTATATTTATACATTTTCCAGCATTTCTATGTATGTGTGTGTGTTTGTAGTCTACGTTCTGCCATGGTGTTGGTTTTTGATTGTATATAGGAAATAACTTAGCTTTTTCCGTTTAAATTTGTAATCAAGACTTTTCTTAACTATCTTATTCTTGGATTTTTCAGATAGACAATATCACTTGAATAAGTTTATAAAAATAATAATTAAAATTTATTGTTTTCCTACAAACAATATTATCCATCATTGTTTCATTATTTCACCTATTATTTCAAATTATCCTCAGATAAATCTCTGTACTATTACGAGTCTCCACTCTGCAGGTGGAGGAATGAAGGCTTGGAGCTGTTAGGTGACTTGCCCAAGGTCATCTACCATGAGTGGGACACGGGGTTTGCAGCCTGGGTACAGCCACTCTGAGTCTGCAGAGTTAATGCCTACTCCATGGTACCTCCCTAAATGATTATGATACATTTGCTTTAAAAAAAATACCTTTTTTGTGTGTTTTATTAAAGTGGCTAAATGTTCCAGAACAGTCTTCCAGTACAAACCTCCTGTAGGATAGAAAGTTGGCCCCCACCTGGTATCCAGGTGCTCCTCCACATTCCCAGCCTCACCTGAACTTAGGTTGAGGCCAGGTGCCTGGAGCTGGCCAATGAAACAGGAGTGAGAGTGAAATGGGGGTGTTATGTTCCAGGTGGCAGAGGCTGTCAAACCCACATCAACCTTACATGAGGGAGAAGTAAACTCGGACTGAGGAAAGCAACTGGGATGGGAGGAGAAGGGTTCTGTTGTGACAGCAAGTGCCGGTTACCCAGCTTTTGCCTGCTACTTTGTAAGAAATAAATCTCTATTCTTTACACATTGCTCAGTCTCAGATATTCTGTCATAGAGGCACAACATACACAAACACACTACATACATCTTCTCCTTCCTCACTGTTACCATAGTGTCCCCTCCTTTTGTCTAAAACCAATCCCTCCAACCCTGCTTCTCTCATTATCCCTGCCTTCTCTCATTATCCCTGCCTTCTCTTCTCAGAACCTAATCATTTCATCTTTCTCAGCCTCATATATTCAATCCCATTCTCTTAATGGGATCCTCTTTATTTCTTTTATTTTACTTAAACATTCTTATTGTGATTATGATTTTTAGAAGAGTCCTTACCTTTTAAATACTTACTGAAATATTTATGGTCTCAGTGGCATTGTGCCTGGGATTTGCTTCAAAATAATCCAATGTTGAGGGAGTGGGTAGAGCACAGATGAAGTAAGATGGGCCAAGTTTTGGTACCTGTTGAGGCTGAATAATGGGTACATGAGGGAGGTATCATGCTCTCCTGTCTACTTTTCTGTAGAAATGTTTGAATTTTTTCATAACAGGCAGCTTTTCTTGAAATGGTTCACAAAAATTAATAGAAGAAAAAACTTTTTAAGAAATTATTTTTCAAAAACAGGAGGAGAAAACAATTTTATTACAATCCGTGAAACACACTTACCCCCAATGCCTCTTCATTTCCATCCTCCTTATCTCCCAGTTGTTCAGCACTGGGGACCTCGAGGGTATTTTTGTTACGTTGGGGTCTTCAAAGAAGGAGGGAGGGGCTGTGAGCCAATGAATGAAGGCAGCTTCTAGTAGCTGGAAAAGGCAAGAAAACGGATTCTCCCCTGGATCCTCCAGAGGAAACTCAGCCTCACTGATACCTTAATTTTAGCCTTGTAAGACATGTTTTGGACTTCTGACCTCCAGTGCTGTAAAATAATAAATTTGTGTTAAGTCACTAAGTTGGCAGCAATTTGTTACAGCAGCAATGGGAAACTAGTATACATGTTTTATCACTGAATCAAAATATGGTCTTGGTCTGATACTTACTTCCCTTATGGACAGAAGCAATATAATGCATAGGTTAAGACTTGGGGGGCGTCCCCGCCCGGCAGCCACCCCGTCTGGGAGGTGGGGGGCGCCTCTGCCCGGCAGCCACGTCTGGGAAGTGAGGAGCCCCTCTGCCCGGCCGCCACCCAGTCTGGGAGCTGTACTCAACAGCTCATTGAGAACGGGCCATGATGACGATGGCGGTTTTGTCGAATAGAAAAGGGGGAAATGTGGGGAAAAGAAAGAGAGATCAGATTGTTACTGTGTCTGTGTAGAAAGAAGTAGACATAGGAGACTGCATTTTGTTCTGTACTAAGAAAAATTCTTCTGCCTTGGGATGCTGTTAATCTATAACCTTACCCCCAACCCGGTGCTCTCTGAAACATGTGCTGTGTCAACTCAGGGTTAAATGGATTAAGGGCGGTGCAAGATGTGCTTTGTTAAACAGATGCTTGAAGGCAGCATGCTCATTAAGAGTCATCACCACTCCCTAATCTCAAGTACCCAGGGACACAAACACTGCAGAAGGCCACAGGGTCCTCTGCCTAGGAAAACCAGAGACCTTTGTTCACATGTTTATCTGCTGACCTTCTCTCCACTATTGTCCTATGACCCTGCCAAATCCCCCTCTCCGAGAAACACCGAAGAATGATCAATAAATATTAAAAAAAAAAAAAAAAAAAGACTTGGAGCTCTTGAATAACAGTCAGGTTAAAATCCTGATTCTGCCCCACAGTAGCTGGGTGACTGTGGATAAGCCACTCAAGCACCCAGTACCCCTGTTTCTTCCTTTGTAAAATGAGAATAACAGTATTACTTACATACTAAAGTTGCTGGGAGGATTGAATGCATGAATATGTGAAAAGGACTGCGAACAATGCCTGGCACATGGCAGCGTCCAATAGATGTTAGCTATTATTGTTAGCTGTTATATGTTTCTGACCTATTCTCATCAACTAATTCACCTGTTCCTTTGCCAATACCATACTATTTTAATAGCTGGGAAAGGCTCAACTCACTATTGTTCTTTTTCACAACTTTTTTCTTCTGAAATTTAATTCTCCATATAAAATTTAAAACATTTCATCCAATTCCAATAAAGAAAAAAAAAACAGCATTGATTTTAACCAATGGTGTTGGAACAAACTGGACGCCCATAATTAAAAATATAAATCTCAACCCTCACTTCACACTCTACACAAAAATTAACAACAATGGTTGTTAACCTAAAGGTGAAAGCTAAAACTATAAAACTTCTAGAAGAAAATATAGGAAAACTGTATATGACTTTGGAGTAGGCAAAGATTCCTTAGATGGGACACAAAAAACATGAATTGTACAAGAAAACATTGATGCATTTTTTGCAATGGGCACTGTGATTTGCTGCTAGACCCTTCTTCAGAAATTAAGTATTTGTGACCTCAGCTGTGAGAACTGCCACCAGCAGACAGCCCTCAGCCCTTGCAGATGGACCCTAAGGGACTGCCTTGGCTGAAAGGACTCCCCTGACCCTTACCCATGGGCACACTCATCCTTCAGTCATCTTGCATCCAGCGACATTCAGTGGGGACATCAAGGCCTGGCCCTGTTGCCCCAACTCAGAACAGCTTTAGCAGGTCACCTTACCACCAGAACATCCCACAGGGTCTACTGAGGCACAGCATTGAGGCTGAGTGGGCCTGCCTCTTTCCCTTCTACATCCCTAGAAGGCAAACCTCATACGCCTTCTGCATTCTAATTTCCATCTCAGAGTTGGCTTCCTGGGAATCCCAACTTGAGATACTGGGCCTCATTAAAATTAAAATCTGTTATTTCAAAGACACTGTTAAGAAAATGAAAAGGCAAGGCACAGACTGGGAGAATACATTCACACTCAATACATATATTCATCAAAGACCTGTATCCATAACACACAAAGAACTCTTACAACTCAAGAATAGAAAGTCAACCCAATAAAAAGGGTAAAAGTTTTGAACAGAAACTTCACAAAAGTATCTATGGCTGTGCTCAGTGAGAACATGAAAGCCCAATAAGGATAAGAATATGCAAATGAGCACAGAACATCCTGTGGTGCCAGGGAGCAAGGAGGGGCCCCAAACCAAACCAAAAGTCACTGTGATGGGGCATGTATTAGTCAGTTCTCACACTGTTGATAAAGACATACCTGAGACTTAGTAATTTATAAAGAAAAAGAGGTTTACTGGACTCTCAGTTCCATGTGGCTGGGGAGGCCTCACAATCATGGCAGAAGGCAAAAGCCATGTCTTACATGGAGGCAGACAAGAGAGAATGAAAAATCAAGTGAAAGGGGAAACCCCTTATAAAATCATCAGATCTCATGAGACTTATTCACTACCATGAGAACAGTATGGGAGAAAGAGCCCCCATGATTCAATTATCTCCCACTGGGTCCCTCCCACAACACATGGGAATTATGGGAGCTACAATTCAATATGAGATTTAGGTGGGGACACAGCAAAACCATATCAGGGTGTGACAAAAGGACCCAGCAGCCAACTGAAGGAGCTCCCAATGGCCAAAGCTGGAAACTTTGAGTAACAAAATAATTAACTAAATAATTAATAATTAAATATGTAATGAAAATATTTAATAAAATAATTAGCTAAATTATTAAATAATTAATCCCATGAAGAACTGGATTATAATCCAAAGTATACAACAGATATCCATGAGTCCATACTGATATAAATAAATGATTATATAAATAAATACATGGGGAAGAATAGACAAATCCCCCACACAGGAGAACTCCAAATAATTTAGGTAGCCATTCTCCTGCAAGGAGATAAGCGTACTTTCCCTTTTTTAAAGTGTAGGCTACAGATAGTGACTCCCAAAAAATGCAGCAGAGAAAGAGAGGGGAAAATTAGTTTATGGTGGAGAAACCTAACCAACACTGTCCCAGCCAGGTGACCAGGACGAATACCAGCAGTGATAAGCCAAGTTGATAGTGTGCACCCTAGACAGGATGGGATGGGAATAGTTCTTTCCCTCGGCAATCTTCCTTACAAAAACACACTATTCTAGTAGGATCGTGAGGAACACATCAGATGAATTTCAGGAGAGGACGTCTTACAATATACCTGACCAGTAATCAAAGTGTCAAGGTCATCAAAAACAAGGCAAGCCTGAGAAACCCTTGCACCTAAGAGGAGCCATTACTAATTGTAATGTGGTACCCTGGATGGGGTCCTGAGACAGAAAAGGTATGTTAGGTCAAAACCGAGGATAGACCAAACATAGACTTTAGTTAATAACGATGTATCAGTATTGGTTAATGTATCAATAATTGCTATTTCCATAATAATTAATTATGACAAATATACCATGCTAATGTAAGATGCCAGGAACGATAAATTTTGTGTGGGTTGTATGAGAACTCTCTGTGTTTTTTCCAACTTTTCTGTGAGTCTAAAACTATTCTAAAATAAAAACTTATTTTTAAGAATCCATTAAGCATATCATTAGTCATCAAGGGAATGCAAGTTGAAACCACTATGAGACACCACTCCACAGACACTAGAGTGGCTTAAAGGAAAAGGATCAGCAACATCAAGTGTTGGCAGGGATGTGGGAGTGCCTAAAACCCTCACACACTTTGGGAAGGAATGTAAAATCTCACAACCAATAGGAAAGCAATTTGATAATTTTTTATAAATCTAAAAAAAAACTTGATTATTCGACCCAGAAATTTCACTTGTAGATATTTGCCCAAGTAAAATGAAAGCATATGTCTATCCAAAGTCTTGTACATGAGTGTTCTTAGCAGTTTTCTTCATTATAGTCCCAAACTGGAAACAACCCAATCAACGTCCATCAGCTAGTAATGACTGGATAAACAAACTGCGGTCTATTAATGCAATGAGACACCACTCAGCAATGAAAAGGAATGAATGACTTATGCATTCTACAACATAGATGGACTTCAACAACATTATGTCAAGCAAGAGAAACCCGGCAGAAAAGGGGGTGTACTGTATGCTTCCATTTATGCGAAATCCTAGAACAGGCAAAAATAATCTGTAGAGATAAAAAGCAGATCAGTGGTTGCTGGGGCAGAGGATAGGGGAAGGGGGCTGACCACTAAAGGACACAAGGGAGCTGGCCCAGTGATGAAATTATTCTGTATTTTAATTGTGGGAGTGGTTACCCAAGTCTACAAGTTTATCAAAACTCATCAAATTGGGTACTTCAAATGGATGCATTTTACTGTGTGTAAATTGTACCTCAATGAAGTTGATTTTTTTAAAAACAAAAGCAACAACAACAAACAAATTGAGAGCCTAACTGGAATTACATTACTTATACACTATATATATATATATATATATAGTGTATAAGTAATGTAATATATAAATATATAATATATATTTATATAACTATATATAAAATATATAAAAAATATATTTATATAAATATAAAAAATATATATATTTATATAAATATATAAACATATATATTTATATAAATATATATATAAATATATATTTATATAAATATATATAAAAATATACATTTATATAAATATATATAAAATATATAAATATGTATAAATATATATATATATATATATTTTTTTGAGACAGGGTCTGACTCTGCATCCCAGGCTGGAATGCAGTGGTGCAATCTTGGCTCACTGCAGCCTTGCCCTCCCTGGCTCAAGCAATCCTCCCACCTCAGCTTTCCTAGTGGATGGACCACAGGCAAGTGCCACCACACACGGGTAAAATTTTTTTTTTGGAAGAGATGGGGCCTTGCTATGTTGCCCAGGCTGGTCTCAAACTCCTGAACTCAAGTAATCCTCTAACCTCCATCTCCCAAAGTTCTGGGATTACAGGCATGAGACACCGTGCCTGGCCAGGATTTTTAAAACAGCATTATGGGAGCAGGGTGTGGCGGCTTATGCCTGTAATCCCAGTCACTTAGGAGGCCTAGGCGGGAGGATTGCTTGAGGCTAGGAGTTTGAGATTAACCCCGGACATCACGGCGAAACTTTGTCTCGACAACAACACCATCACCCAATTAGCAGGAGTGGTGGCGTTAGCCTGTGGTCCCAGCTACTCGGGAGACTGAGGTGGAAGTATCGCTTGAGCTTAGGAGTTCAAGACCAGCCTGGGCACATGGCGAACCCCATCTCTACAAAAAGTACAAAAATTAGCCAGGTGCGGTGGTGCGAACCTGTGGTCCCAGCTACTCGGGAGGCTGAGACAGGAGAATCGCTTCAACCCGAAAGGCGGAGGTTGCAGTGAGCCAAGATTGCACCACGGCACTCCAGCCTGGGCGACAGAGGGAGTCTCCGGCTCTTTAAGAAACAAATAAGCAAACCAACTAACCAACCCTCTGCAGGCGCCCTCTTCTGTCCTGGAGTGTTTCCTACTCTCTTCCTCCTCCCATGTGCCCGTGTATGTACCCACAGCAGTAAACGCACGAGGTGTGTGTCTTACACGTATCTCCAGCCCCATCGCCATCTCTCTGAGCTCCAGACCCTTTTTACAAAAGGCCACTTGACATCCTCACTTGGTGCCTCAAAAGCTTCTTCAACCCAACGTGCAGAAGCCAAGCTCCCCATCTTACACTCAGCGCAGCTTCCTGGTCCACCTTCGTCTGAAGGAACGGGAGGCCAAGGCTGCAGGCTCCTTCCCTCCAAGGGCTGTTCACACTAGGCTCACTTTCCCTTGCAGATTTCTCTCCCTCCCGGGGAATGTTCTCCACCTCTGCCGCCCACAGTCCTAGCCTAACACGATCCTGCGCCCAGCCCCTAGGGCTGCGTAGCCTCCTTGCCTCTCGGAGTTAACCTGGGCACCCTGAATTCTCTCCTTCACAGCCAGGCTGACCGTTTTTGAAATGTTCACCCGCTCAGGACACCGTTTGGTGGTTTCCCGGAAGAAGACCAGCTCCTGCGGCCCCCGCCCCCACCTCACACACCCGGGGCCTGGGCCTGGTCTCCCCCTCCATTCCCGGAATGGCCTGGGCTCCCTTCCAGTCCGGGCCTCAGCGCCCCTTCTTCACTCCCCTGCCTCCCTCCCTGCCCTTCCCAGCCAGGTTCATGTTGACTAATTTCAAATTCCAAATTCCAGACTTCAGGGCAAATATCCCCCCGCCCCTCCATGCTTTCCTTCACCATGCTCAGATCTAATTAAATCAAATCTTCCTATTCGCTACTCTCACGGCACCACACCTCCCTTTTGCTGGCACTTAATTGTAATTATGAATTTTTTTCCTCAACGATTAGATTGATCAATCAACCATTGACATTTATGAACAGGGGCTTCTCGGTGGGCTTTATTTGACAAGCAAAGGACTGGCCCAATGGCCTTCCAAGCCCAGTCAGGCCTGCCCCAGCTGGCCTCGCCCCTTACCACTCCCATCACGTGATGGCCTCACCGCCTTATAGGAGGGAGCGCTCGTAACCGCGAGCAGTCAGCTTTCTGCCGGGCTCCGAACTAGGACCGCTGGGTGCTCCCTCCCTCCTGCCTGCCTGGTAGGGGGCACATTTGAGGGCGACGTCGGAGCCATAGCCGTGATCCCGTGGACACCTCCAGCTCCTCAGGCCTCTCCTCATAGAAGATAGCCAGCTGCAGGGAGATCAGGTGTGTGTCTGGGTGTCCCTGAGGGGTGGGTAGAGTTTGCGTGGGTACAGGTGGGGACAGAATCCTCAGTGCTCTAGAAGGCCGAGGCCACATGCCTTGTCACCTCTGTCTTCTTCGCAACTCTGTTCCCCATCCTCCATCTTTTTTCTCTCTTCCGCTAAGGAGGGATCATTCCTCCAGGAGGCCTAAGTCTCCCTGGTACCAGCTTTGCCTGAAGAAACTGGGATAAGTTAATCAAGCTGCCTCTAGGCCAATCCCCGCTTGCTACTGGCTCCACTTGGAAATTCTTTAAAATGTGGAAGTCTCCCCCGACCCCAACTCCCACCTTCACAGGATCCCCTTGGCTGCGCCCCGCGGGCTCAGTGCAAATGCTCTGAGACCCGCGAGCGGCAGTGGCCCTGTAGGAGGGGGTGAGGTGGGGTCCGCATCGCTGCGTGACGCTTGGGAAATTAGGCTGTGGTTTAATACCCTGACAGACGCGTTTTCCTCCCCACCCACTCCCGCAGATTCCTCATGGGGGAACCAAGGCACTCGAAACGACCTCGCTTCCTGGCCCCAAATCAAGGTACCATCAAACGCCTACCACTCTCTTTTTAATTTTTTCCAGATTTTTACTTTACCTTTGGTATTGACTTATAGAACTTAGATATGCAAATGTGACATGTTATGAAATGCAGCAGCCCATGCTCCTTCTCAATCTCCCACACCTTTGGGACCACCACCTCCATCTGGGTAGCCATTTCTTCTAGCATTTCCTCTCATTCTTTAAATAACATGCGTACCCTACTGCTATTTCTTTTTCCGTTTAGACTTTATTTATGGTCTTCCCGCTAGAGTAGTGGAGTATTTAGCTGTAGTTCACAGATTCCCACCACCACCACCACTCACCCAGCCACACCCATCCCAGGGCCCACACCCTCTGCCCCTCCCCCACCGCCCAGGAGCCAGTAGGACACTGGGATTACTTTGCACCTCTTGCATAACTTGAGTTTTCCAGGACTTGACACTTCTCCTGGGTTATTATGTGTTTACTTATCACGAGTCTATCCCTCAATTCTTCCCCAATTACTTAAATTCAAACTCAATCAAGCGTTCTCTCAGTTTCACTTTCTCATAGCCTGCTCCAACCGGGACTGGCTGCTCTGAGTCACCTCCCAGCTGCCACTCCAGGATCTCCCTTCCACATCATCTGGGAAATTCCTTTTCCTCTTTTGAATTTTAACCCATTTCCTTTATCTGGTGTCTTTTTCTTTCTTATTTTACTTTTTCTCTTTGGAAGAGTGAGTCCTTACACTATGTCTCGATCTACGTATGATAAGCCAGTACTCTCACCTTGTTCTTTTCTGGAGGTATTGGAATTTGATGGCCATTGCCAAATTATTCTTGAAAACATTTCCCTTCATACACTGTCCTAAATCTTTTAATCTTGTCTAGTTTGATAGGCACATTACAAGAAAGCATGCCTTGAAGGGAAATTATTTAAGATCTTGCTTGTCTGCAAACATCTTCATTCTGATTCCTAAGGGATACTTTGGTTGGATATCAAATTTTGGGTGGGAAATCCATTTCCCTCGAAATTTTGAAGACATTTTCTATAATCTTCTAGATTTAATTGCTGCTTTTGAGGTGTCTGATTTTTGAGACATGTTGAATCCTGACCCTTTCCATATGGCCTTTCTTCCCTTTCTCTTTCTCCCTCTCTGGAAGATTTTAAGATCTTTCGTTGTCACCAGCACTCTGGAATTTTATGGGGATGTGTCTCAGTAACAATACACTTCTAATTTTCTTATATTTTATCTTCCTTCCTTTCCATCATTTTGGATTTTTGCTCTCTTTCCTGGGAGATCTTCTTAACTTTATCCTCCAAAATTTCCATGGAGATTTTCATTTCTGATCTCATAATTTTAATTTCAAAAAGCTGTAGTTTTTCTGAATATTCCTTTTCAAAAGTACCCTATAATTGATTCATGGGCATAATTCCTTCTATCTCTCTGGGGATATTAATTATAGATGTTTTTGGAAAGTCTCATCTGTGGCATAAACTGTTTCCTCCAAGTTGGCTTTTCTTGTGTTATTGTTCTATCTCTTATGTTAGAGCCTTTCCTCTGATGTTTGGTGATATCTGATTGCTGCTTATAGTTTAAAAATGGGACCCAGAAGAAGCTGTTGGGAGCTCCAAGCTCGTGGATGGGGCTTGTTGATTGGGTTCCACAGAATAGATATGGTTGGGCTATGAAATTGGGCAACCTTAGATGTCAGTTTCTTGGGACTTTTTCTTAGGCTACACAGGTTTCCCAGGGAAGAATCTTCAGATGATCTTCAATGCCTACTCTGTCATTGATAAAATTTCTGTAGACGTTTGTCTAGTTTCGGACTTCCTGTTCTGTTCCATTGCTCAATCATGTATCTGTGTGAACGCCTCCCCTCCCTGCCAAACTAGCTTATAGCTACCCCAGGCTTTTTTCCTCCTGGAAGCCATGCAACTACCCCCGGCCCTCCTGTCACCTGGAATCCTCTCCCTCCCTGCTATCCCTACTAATCCTCTCCCGCCTTTGCCTTGCTAAATCCCACCCATCCTTGATATCCCTGGCTTAGGTTAACTTCTCCAATAAGACTTTCTGATCATCTCCTTCCCAATACATGTTAAGATGCTTACTTGCACCTGATAGTAATCTAAACATTTTTCTTGTAGTAACTCAGTTCTTGTAAGGACCCAGGGGTTAGCATGTTATTATACTAATTTATGAAAAGGGCCACTGATGCCCAGATAAGTGAAGCTGCCTGGGAATACAACGCCAGCATTCTGGATACGGAGCCACCTCCCTTATGATACCTTTCACCTCCCAGCTGGTCACTCATTAGCATCATTCATTTTTAGGTGTTCTGTTTGTCTCTCCTACTGAGGTTTAAACACAGTGAGGGCAGGCAGTGTGTCATTTTTATTCAAACTCAGCCTCTGTAGGGAACTGTAGACTCATTTACTTATTAGTAAAATGGCAATCATAATATCTGACTGACAAGGTCATTGCAAGGACTTGAGAGGCTCATGGAAAGTGCTGAGCCCAGGCTAGGCCCTTGGACAGAGTGCTCCTGAGGGCTCACCCTGCAGGCATCTCCTGACCCTCACTCTGTTTGCCCGGGTTCCCCTGGGCCCTGCCTGAACCCCTCTCCTGTTCTCCCTTCCTGAAGGCTTCCTGGGCAGCCCCTACTCCATCTCCTTACACTCTGCTTCTCTTTTAGCTTCAGGTGGGCCTCCTACAGACCCAGGCTGCTCTGGTGTGGACCGTGAAGACCCTGTAGACCCAGTCCAACTGGCAAAACCCACTGCTTATGTGAAACCCATGAGACGGGAGCCCCCAGCTCGCGCACAGCCAGCTCCTCCTGCAGGAAGAGGCCAGCGCGGGGGAGGAAGCTGGCGGGCAGGTAGAGGCCGCGGCAGTGGGGCTGGGCTTCTCGGGGCCCTGGGCGAGAGAGTGGGGCCAGGCATGTACCTAGTCCATCTGAATGACCATGGAGAGCTAGGCTACCAGGGGCAACTGGAAGTCAGGCAGACCCCCGCCTTCTCTTTTACTGAAGCAGCTCTTATGCCTGGAATTGTGCAGGAAGGCCCCAGCCCCCATGCAGCCCAGCCTGAGGTGGGGCTTCAGGAGCCACCTCCTGCTCCTGGGCCTGTGGCTGTGGCCAGGCAGACCATGTTGGCCCCCTCTCCCTCCCTCAGTTTCAGGCCTCCGGGTGGCTCATCTACTTTGCGCATCGTGCAGACCTCTAATGGCACCATCGTGCAGAGTGTCCCAGTGTTCCCTGCCCACTCTGCACACTAACCTCTGTCACCCGTATTGCTGCCAGCCTTCTTTTCTTCCACCTGGTCTTTCCCCCATCCCCAAACTCTAGCCCCATTTCTGCTCCACTCCTCCCTGCCCATCCCAGTCAGAGCCCTTACTTTGTGTTGTCATGAGCCTCCAAGTCCTCCTCCCAGGATCCTGACAGTAGTCCATCTGCTTCCAATGCCCCTCTTGCCTCCGCTTTGTATGTTCTGTCAAAAATACACATGCATGGAGTTCCTCAATGCTTATTCAAATAAACCAGCAGCTCTCTGAGTCCTTTTAATGTGCTTATATTAAAAGCCAATTAAAGATACTTGGGATGAAAAACAAGGTTGTTGGAATCCAAAGTTAATGTTGATGGTTTGAATCACAGAATAGATAGGACTGAGGAATAAAAACTAGATATTTGGGCAAGAGAGAGATGGACAGTGTGACAGAGCAGTCATCCATGGAGCTATCATGGGATCCATTGTCCTGAGGATCCACAGATAATCTAACGTGGAGCTCCCCAGGGATCCATCATCCTGGGGATCAGATGTCATGTAACATGGAATTCTCCCAGGATCCATTGTCCTGAGGATCCACAGGTTATGTAATGTGGAGTTCTTCTGGGATCCATTGTCCTGAGGATCCACAGGCCATGTAATGTGGATCTCTTACAGGATCCATTGTCCTAAGGATCCACAGGTCATCTAACATGGAGCTCTCCCAGGATCCATCATCCTGAGGATTCTCAGGCCATCTAACATAGAGCTCTCCCAGGATCCATCATCCTGAGGATCCACAGGTCATCAGAAATGGAGCTCTCCTGCAATCCATCATCCTGAGGATCCGCATCTCATCTTAGGATTCATCTAACATGAAGCTCCCCTGGGATCCATCATACAGAGGATACTCAGGTCATTTAACATGGAGCTCCTTCCAGATCCATTGTCCTGAGGATCCACAGGCATCTA
Organism: Pan troglodytes; assembly: GCF_028858775.2. NCBI lineage: Eukaryota > Metazoa > Chordata > Mammalia > Primates > Hominidae > Pan > Pan troglodytes. Next base: position 130,515,841 of record NC_086015.1, on the reverse strand, counting down.
ACGTGGAGCTCTCCCAGGATCTGTCGTCCTGAGGATCCACAGGTCACCTAACATGGAGTTCCCCCCAGGATCCATCATCCTGAGGATGAGAAGTCATCTAATGTGGAACTTCCCTGGGAACCGTCGTCCTGAGTATCCAGAGGTCATCTATCATGGAGCTCCCCTGAGATCCGTTATCTGTGGATCCACACATCATGTAACGTGGAGCTCCCTCACAATCTGTCGTCCTGAGGATCAGAGGTCATCTAACACGGAGCTCCCTCGGGATCCATCATCCTGAGTATCCAGAGGTCATCTAATGTGGAACTCTGCTGGGATTTGTCATCCTGAGGAGACACATGTCATGTAACGTGGAGCTCCCTCACAATCCATCGTCCTGAGGATCAGAGGTCATCTAACTTGGAGCTCTTCTGTGATCAGTTGTCCTGAGGATCCAGAGGTCATCTAATGTGGAGCTCCCCCAGGATCCATCATCCTGAGGACCCACAGGATCCATCATCCACAGGATCCAGAGGTCATCTAACATGGAAAGCCTGAACATTTGGATGACAGCAAAATACGAGGAAATTATGACTATATGAATTCTCCCGATGAAAGAAAGATGTGAATCCTGAGCGGGCTACAAGAATAACACCCTTTGGGAGTATGAAGTATGGTAGAGAGAACATTCCAAAAGCTGCCTGAGAGCTGAGACCTGCATGGAAAGCAGAATTAGGCTTACAGTAGATTTTGCATGGCAGCATCAATGACAGTGGAAAGCAATGGTGCAAAATCCTTAGAGCTTTGAGAGGGAAGTAACTCTGAATCTAGAATTCTATGATCAGTCAAATGTTTTGGGAGTGGAGGAGGCAAGAAGTGTCAGCTCAAGGGCAAGACCACATGAAGAGAGAAAGGGCCTACAGAAAAAGGAGAAAAAGTGAGACTCCTACTCAGACTGGACCTGAAGCCTGAGCTTCCCCTGAACTTAGAGTACACAACTTATATAGTGTGCAAGCTACTAAACCCCTTTTCTGTTCAGGGCGGTTTGAATTCAGCTGTTATGTACAGCGAAAGTATGAATAATGTTTTTCAGCCAGGGAAAAAAACCCAAAAAACCTAGAAGTGGGATGCAAGAAGAATCAGAAAGCAAGGAAATTAGTTAGCTATATTATTAAGTCTAGATAAGTAAGATTCTGGAAGAAAGATGGGTGATCTAGAATTAAAATTCCAGAAGACTTTGACATAGACATTTGGGGCATGGGGGACTTCAGAAGGACCTAGACATTATTAAAGTTCTTGTCTAGTTCCTGGAGATGACAGACAGGCTGAATATAAGAGAACAACGAAATTCTAGACTCTGACACGTTTATAAGTTGAAGTGTATGTCTCCATTGGGAACCACGACATGAGTTGGAATAGAATGTAAAATTTCGAACAGATTAAGGAAAAGGGGATCAAAGAAAATTTGATAGTTCAAACAAAAGGCATGGGGGGTTAATATAAACAAGGAGAGTGTGACATACTTACGGTGCTAAATAAGGAATCAGTAATTAGATGGCTTTGTCTTTAGCTTTCTCCGGGCTTTAACGGGAATATTTTAAACATTTCACCATTAAGCAAGATATTTGCTGTAGGTTTCTCATAGATGTTTGATAAAGTTGAGGTAGTTCTCATCTTTTCAGAGTTTGATAAAAGGTGTATTATGAATTGGATTTTATATTTTATTAAGTAGGCTTTTATTAGCTGATTTCGAGTCACTTGTAAAAGAAAATGTCCAAGTAGCATGAAGAGAATTTTTCCCAACAAAAATTTTTGTCTTGTGTATTCAATCCTCTTAAATAAACCCTTCCCTTTGACTTTTTTTTTTTTACTATAGCTCTTTTACTAAAATTTCACAAATTATGAATATAAAATGTCTTTACCAAAACCAGAAAAAAGAGACAAAAGGTAGAAAAACAATGTCGGCTGTCTCTAGTCTTCATTCTTATTGTATCTTTCACCATAATCACACGCGTCTATATAAGCAAATGTGTACATTAAAAGCATCATTTGTGGTTTGATTTTACAAACACCCGGCATGCCATCCACCAGGGCTCATGCTGAAGTGACTACAGGGTCCAGGCAGGTAACTCGGGTGTGGCAGATGTGGTGGGGACCAGCGCCTCTCTTGAGCCCATGCCCCCTCCAAAGTGGGCAGAGGTGACTTAGTATTGAAGCACAGCATGAACCCCAGTGGGCACACTGCAGTGGGAGCTGCTTCTTGGGTTGCCACTGGGGTCTGTTATGCATAAGCCTACAAGCACCCTCTCAGACATCCTACGCTCATGTGCCACTATCTCCTTGCTGGGCATCTGTCTGCAAGATGCACAGGCTTTAGGTTGTGCAGGCAAAGGTCTGCTAATAGGCTGCTTCCAGGGTGCTTCTACTGCCAAAATGCTTCACTAAACATTTGTACATGGTGTAAGACAGGGTCTCATTCTGTTGCGCAGGCTGAAATGCAGTGGTGCAATCATGGCTCACCACAGCCTCCACCTCTCGAGCTCAGGTGATCCTTCCACCTCAGCCTCCTCAGTAGCTGGGACCACGGGCATGCACCACTATGCTTGGGTAATTTCTGCATTTTTTGTAGAGACAGGGTTTTGTCATGTTGTGCAGGCTGGTCTTGAACTCTTGAGCTCAAGTGATCCACCCACTGTGGCCTCCCGAAATGTAGTGTGAGCCACTGCACCTGACCTTGTGTTTTTTAACTTTGTAAAATAAATTCTCAAAGTGAGATTCCTATGCCAACCAGTACGGCCCTATTTTATTTTATTTATTTTTTAATTTAACTTTTAAGTTAAATTAGACCCCAGTGTATGTTGTTCCCCTCTATGTGTCCATGTGTTCTCAACATTTAGCTCCCACTTATAAGTGAGAACATGTGGTATTTGGTTTTCTGTTCCTGTGTTAGTTTGCCAAGGATAATGGCCTCCAGCTCCATCTGTGTCCCTCCAGAGGACATGATCTCATTTTTTTTTGTCATGGCTTCATAGTATTCCATGGTGTCTACCACATTTCCTTCATCCAGTCCATCATTTATGGGCATTTAAGTTGATTCCATGTCTTTGCTATTGTGAATAGTGCTGTAATGAACATATGCATGCATGTGTCTTTATAATAGAACGATTTATATCCCTTTGGGTATATACCAGTAATGGGATTGCTGGGTTGAGCCATATTTTATTTTTATAGATACTAAGAAATTGTATTCAAATTAGGTGGCATCAATGCCAATTCCAACCTGCAGTGATAAGGGCACCTCTTCCCCACACTATCTCCCCAGCAATAAATGTTGGGACTCTATAATTTTTGCCAATCTCTTAGATGAAAGTATATTATCTCATTATCGTTCTAACTTGAATTTTCTTGGCTACTAATAAGGTTTAGTATCTTTGTATGCATTTATTGGCCACTTTTGTATCTTTTTCTGTTAGTTGCTAATATATCTTTTTTACACAATTTTTTTGTTGGATTTTATATCTTTTGTGTATCAATTAGTAGGAACTCATGTTAGAAATTCATAAGTGCTACAGGTGTTTTTCCCATTCCAACCTTTCTCTTTTGGCAGGACTTGGGCTGTCTTTGGCCTGCCTGTGTGCCCAGCCTCAGCTCATAGCAGACCTCTTCCTTTGGCCCCGTTCCCTAGGTTGGTTTTCTGGCTCCTGGCCTGGGCTCTGCTCCTTCCACCTGAGGGCCAGAGGGCCACATCTGCCACACAGGTGTCCACCTTGCAGTGACAGCAGTGTGGGAAATGATTTTCTAATCATTTCAAGATCACTCTCAGTTGTTTCAGGATTTGATCATAGTTCATGATAAACTTGGCCAATTCACAGGTCACTGCTAGCTCAGTGCTCCCCCACTCCTCTTTCTTTGTGGGGTCACCTACATTCTTCGAGGGACTTGCCAAGATGCAGGCATGAGGAGGCTCTTCTAGTCCTAGGGAGACATCAGCATTCTAGATCCACTGCTGAGAGGTCTTTCTACTTCTATTCATGGCACTCTGGGTCCTCTGATCTTCTTCCAGATGACTCGAGTCTGCCCAGGAGAACTTGGATGACCCCCTGCCCTCAGGTGGGTAGAGACTCCACTGTCTGCCTCAGGGCCCTTTGCCAAGGTGCCCCCCAAAACCCATTTACCTCCACTCTTTACTCAAAGGTGGCAGGATTCTAGCTCATGACCCATTGTCCTGCTTTTCTTTGCTTTGTCATTTCCCTCCCACTTCTATCCACTTCTGGCCAGAGGGCAAGTCCCAGACCCCCCTCCTGCACCAAATACTCCCACTTTCTCCCTGACTGTCTCCCTCCCTCCAGCTCACAGGAGCTCATCTTGTCCTGTAGAGTGGGTAGAGTGCGGCCCAGATAGTCAAAGATCCTTTTATGCCTCTTCTCTGTAGCAAAACCTTCTCCCCAGAATGTGCTTTGAGTCTTTGGATTTGGGTAAGCAAAAACTAGGATTTCAAGACTCATTTTTTTTTAACTATAGATTTCAATAGTATATTTTGCAAGTTAAAAAAAGCACATATCTCAGCAGCACAGAATCACAAAATCATTTATATCACTTTTGGATTTAAAATCGTATCGTAATCTTGCACCATTGATGGACTGTGAGTGTAGAATGCTATTAATGGGTCTAGGAAGTTGGGAGAATGACTGGGGTAAAAGTGGGATCACATTTAGTGGCTCATAACCGAAAACAAAGATAACACTGGCAGAAACAAAACCTAAGCTTATTTCTCTCTCACATGGAAGAAGTTTGCTGGTTTGAAGTCCAGGTCTTATATGGCAGCTTTGGGGGCTTCGTCTTGGTGCTCCATTCTACAGTGTGTCTTCTAGTCGCACAATCACCTCATGGTCCAAAATGGCTGCTAGAGTTCCAGACATCGTGTCCTAGTTCCAAGAAGCAGGAAGTAGAGGTAAAAAAAACCCCAAAACTAAAAATGTGCAACCTCTGAGTCATCTTTCTTAGAGCAGTCTTCCTGGAAGTCTAGCAGTAGTACTCTTTCCCTTCTGGCTCAGCAGCCCAAACTGTTACATGGTCATGCCTGGCTGCAAGGGAGGAAGAGAAACAAAATTTTTGAATCATTGCTGTTCCAAGTAATATCAGGGTCTGTCTTAAGGAAGAAGTGGAGAATGGATACAATGTAGCAAATAGCAGTCCCCAACATAACAGAGTAAAATAAATTGCAAAGAAAATAAACATCTGTTAATGCTTTAAAAATATTCCACCACAAACCATTTTTGTCAGGCATCCAAAACTATTACTAATATTTTGAATAGAAGTGGGTTTGTTGAACATTTAATTTAAGTAAAAAATATTTTTACAATGTTGAGTCTTTTTATCCAAAGCTAAGGTATCCAAAATGCATGTCTCTGTTTACTCACTTGTGGAGAAAGGAGGGGCTGGCTATTTTGGGGAGAGGGTTAGCTCCTCAACAACCTTCTCAGTTTTATTGGAATTGGGCACATTGCTATGAGTCTGTTTGGCTTTCTGTTTATTTCTGAGTCAAGTCTGTCCCCAACACAGCTTCCAGGCTGCTCCCCCTCCACCATCTTGTTGAGTGGCTCTCAATTCTGCATATCCATGGGAATCAGCTGGGGAGCTGAGAGGTGGATAATGGCCAAACCATTTCAAACCACCTCAGAGGGGTGGATTTCACCAGCTTAGGGTGTGGCCTAGGCAACAGGGTATTCAAAACCTCTCTAGATGACTTGTATGGGTGGGCAACTTTTGCTATTCCCTAGTTCCCTGGGATTGTCCCTTGCAGTCTATCCTGAGATGGCTGCTAGGAGGGCTGAATGAATCCTACAATGTTGGCAAAGGTCCGGACTACCTTGCAAGGCAAAGGGAGCATGCACACATGAAATCCTAGACCATTTGCCTTCACTTTTACATAAAAGATCCAGCTGCAGAATGGTACCGAAATTAATGCTTCCATCCAGAGCTCACACTTCTCCTCCCTGAAGAACAAAATTTGGCCAAACCCTGAGCTGATGAAATCAGGAATATGTGCAAAAGGAGTATGGGGTGCTTTTTCTTCAGAGTCTGAGGGTCTAAGTAGTCCCAATGATTCAGGATACATTCTAGAGGAATGCAGGCTGAAGATGGTTGGTTACCCACCTGGAAGAGAGGACAGAGGAGGGAAAAGGTTTTTTCCTCGTTTCTCTACAGTCTGAGGGTCAACGGAGTCCCAGTGATTCAGAATACACTCAAGGGGAGTGCAGGCTGAAGATGGTTGGTTACCCATCTGAAATGAGGGAAAAAGGCATTCCTTTGTTCCTTTCTCCTTCCAGTGAATACCCAGGGCATGTGAGGGAGAGAAAAAAAGGTGTACCATTTCTTTCTTCTGACCTTATATCCCTGAGTTCCAGTGACCTGTGCAGGTGCTGACTGTGGGTGCAAGTGCAACCTTCACACATGAAGGCAGGGGAGGCATAGCCAGCAGGAATATTCGCACTCACTGTGTGGTGCCTAAGCCTCCTGCTGTCAGTAACCTTTGAGTTCCCTAGACCTTATCTGTGCCATGGATGTGAGCATGACCTCCATCCATGAAGCAGAAGGGCCCTAATCAGCAGGAATTAGTCATACTCACCTGTGCTGTGCCCTAGACTTCTGCTGTATTATGCCTTTGAATCCCTCAGATCTAGTTTTCCTTTCTAGGGCCTCAAACCAAAACTTGGGAAAAAGATGTCTCAGGAAGGTGTATGGATCCATTAAATTAGTCTAAGTTGGCCCTCACCAAATTGCAGCCAGCAACCAGCAAGGCAACTCCTCCATTGCTTCCCTGTCATAAACAGGTGAAGCTATGGGACCAGGTCCTCCTCAAACGAGGGAGAGAAAGGGAGTCCTGGAAATTGGGGACCTGGTCTCATGAGATGCCTCCCAAAATTACAACTTAAGTGTAGGGGAGGGGAAGGTGCCTGGGGAAAAAGCCTCTTGTCCTATGCTTATGGGTTCCTTCAGTAGGGGAAAGAAAACTCTCAATTGTTATATTCTTCTTGCTTCCAAGAATGGACAGGCACCACATTGTTCTCATTTACCCTCCTGATGACTAAGCCAAATGCTCATTCTACCCAGCAATATTTCTGTGGCTTACAACAACATTCTTAACATTTAACAGGAGAGGAGACAGGAACCATGACAGCTGGAAAGAAAGAGAGAGAGAGAAAGAGAAATGAAGGCAGGCACCAGAGGTCCTTTTGCCGACACCCTAACAGGTGGTTGGGGACTGGAGTTAGTCCAGGGGCTTTCAGATAACACCAAGGTGTAGCCTCAGCCAGATACCTTCAATTGCCCTAGGACCTCCTTCTGGCCCCACAGGACAGCCAGACCTCCACGAAGAGAAATTGGTTTGGAACAAAGCCAACATTCCCAACACCTGAGGGTGATGGTGTCCTTTCCAGCAAGCCTGCCCTCTGTGTCGTAAGTTTGCCAGCCGAGCTAGTCACTTTTAACTGGCTGACAGATGCTCAGTATTTTTCTTTCATTTTAACTATTGTGGAGTTAAGGACTCTGAAAAAAAGGACAAAAAGCAGATCCACTTTTACTCACCCTTCCACAGATCCCACATGAGCCCCCAAAATGTTATGGGATCTTTTGTGTGTCACTTTTCTGGCTAGAAACCTCTGTGGCTGGTGGCACCTTTGCCTGAGTTCTTGCCCTGCATCCAGGAAGAATGAGGTATGCAGACAAGTGGAAGGTGAGCAAGATAAAAAGGAGCCTTACTGAGTATTAGAACAGCTCAGAGGAGACCAACAGTGAGTAGCTCCTCTCTGCAGGCAGGTTGTCCCATCCAGTATTCAGCTCTCAGCAGAGAGGAGGCCTGGAGTGGGTGGAGTGGGTGGCTCCTCTCTGCTGGCGGGTCACTTCAATGAGTGTTCAGCTCTCAGCATAGAGGAGACCCTAGAGAGCGTGGCTCCTCTCTGCAACTGGTTGTCCCCATCTCTGCTGCTCTCATCAGAAAGGAAGCCATGAAGAGTGAGGCTCTTCTCTGCAGCAGGTCATCCCAATGTCTGCTGCTCCCAGCAGAGAAGAGGCCCTGGAGAGGGTAGCTTCTCTCTGCAGCTGGTAGTCCCGATGTCTGCGCAGGTCTCTGAAGCTCTCAGCAGAGAGGGTAGTTCCTCTCTGCAGCTGGTTGTCCAGTTGTCTGCTCAGCTCTGGCTGAACCAAAGGCTTTCATGGGCTTCAGAGGGGAGGAAGTGCATGTGGATTGGTCCATGGGCGGCTATGTGCTGCCTGGAAAAGGCACCACAATTTCCCACTCTGGTTGGGCCTCACCAGGGACTGTCCTCTTCCACTCAGGAATCTGCTTGCCTACTGCGGCCCTTCATGGCACCCATGCCTGGCCCTGACTTTGCTCTGAGATTGGAGCAGGCGCTGACAGCAGAGAGAAGCCAGCAGGAGCAGGCATTTCTGAGCCTGCCAGGGCAGGGGGCCTTCCAACAGTTCGGGGATGCCTGAATCGGCAGCTGTGGTTTGTGCAGATGCAGTTTAACATAGGGAGGGGTGTTGGGGGGGGAGCACAAGGCTTCTGCCTGCTCTGTGGAGGAGGAAGCCCAGATCTACAGCCACAGTTTGGGTGGCTGCAGCTGCGCCCAGGAGGGCAGGGCTCCTGCCTGATCCCAGCCCCCAAGAGCACAGGGAGGCTCAAATCTGCAGCCACCCAAGTTGTGTGCAGCCCTGCCTGGGAGGGTGGTGCTCCTGCCTGTTCCATGGAGTGGAAGGCCTGGGTCTTCAGCCACAGGTTGGGCAGCTGCAGCAGCACCCAGGGAACTCCTGCCCCAACTCAGAAGGGGTGGAGCTCCCACTTGTCTCTGGCTCTTGCCGGCTCCATGGAGCGTGCATCCCCTGCCATGCCTCAGTGCTGCAGTTGGCATGATGGCAGTGGCAGGCTGTCTGGAGCAGCCTGCTGCTGCCATCACTTTGGTACCTTGCTTTATTTTGGTCAACATCATATCTTTGATATTATTTCATGCTGAAAAATTCCATTTTATGAATTGAAGAAAGTGTAAGTATTCCAGCCTTACCAACAGCAACATTTCTCCTTTTTTAAATTTTAGTCCCAAACAATGTGGCAACAAACACCCTCCCACATGTCTTCCGGGTGCACATGAATGGGAATCTCTGTAGATTGGGTACCTAAAAGTTGAGTTTCTAGATAGTAACACAAGTGCATCTTCAACTTTTCTAAGTACCTCCCAACTGCCCTTCCAGGCGGGCCATGCCCACTGGCCCCCAGCCAGCAGCAGTTTACACATCCCCTGTCCTTTGTCAATGCTTGGTACAGCTATACTTCTAAATTTATACATGGTTTTGCATTTCCCTGATGAGCAGTGATATTGAGCAACTCATCTAATGATCCTTGTCCATTCTTGTTCTTTCTGGAATTCCCCTCTCATGCTTAGTCCACCACATCACTAACTTTAAAATGGCAATAATAACATCATTTCCCCAGCAAGTGCTATTAATTAAATGAGACCATGAAGTGAAGTGTTTGGAATGAGTCTGTGCCCCCTTGTTGTGGGTGCTAAGTACTCTATACGTTTGTACTGTGATGCACATATGCATACATTATATCAAGGTTTTACTTGCAGCATTTATGTGTTCTATATCCTTAATTAACTTCTTGTTATTTTTCTTATCTATCAATTTCTGAGAGACAAATACTATAATCTCCCACTATGAGTAGGAATTTGTTCATTTTTCCTTATTTTTTTGTTCCAATTTTTGCTTTTTAGTAATTTAAAGGCTAATTGTTGAGGCACACGAGTTCAATTTTTTATCTTTCTGGTAAATTCCTAGTGAAGTTTTCCTGTTATCTTTATATACTCACTATCTTTTTTCCCAACAGTACTTTTTAAAAACTTATATGCTTAAATACTTTTTAAAGTTTACAATAGATTTATATTAACATAGCTATAGTTATGTTCAAAATTTATTAGCAATTACTTAATTTATTTTTTTCATCTTTTCATTACTGAAGTTTGGACTAATTTGTTGCGAGTGTGGTTCCTATAATTAGCACACTTAAAAATTTAGCTTTATCTCACCTGAGGGTTTGTCTTTAATTTGAGGGTTTAGTACTCGCATTTACTTCTGTCATCTCCTTTGGGGGCATTTACCATGGTTTTCCTTTGTGCCTCTCCCACTATCTTTCCTACCTTCCACTGGTATGATTGAATTTTTTTTCTTTCTCCATTTCACCTTTTCTGGTTTCAGAGTTCTCCAGTGTATTAGGCTGAGCCATATGAAATTGCCATTATGTTGGTCAAAATTAGTCAGATATCAGCAATTTCATATGGTTCAATCCAACACCTCTATTCTTTTAATGATTACTCTTGCTTTTTAACATACATACCTGACTCAATGAAGTCAACAGTTAGTGAAGCTCTACCTTCTCTTGAATGCTATAAAGACCTGCCCTCTCCCTCTCCCTGTCCTCCCTCTCCCCACGGTCTCCCTCTCCCTCTCTTTCCACGGTCTCCCTCTGATGCCCAGCCAAAGCTGGACTGTACTGCTGCCATCTCAGCTCACTGCAACCTCCCTGCCTGATTCTCCTGCCTCAGCCTGCCGAGTGCCTGCGATTGCAGGTGCGCGCCACCATGCCTGACTGGTTTTCGTATTTTTTTGGTGGAGACGGGGTTTTGCTGTGTTGGCCGGGCTGGTCTCCAGCTCCTAACCGTGAGTGATCTGCCAGCCTTGGCCTCCCGAGGTGCCGGGATTGCAGACGGAGTCTCGTTCACTCAGTGCTCAATGGTGCCCAGGCTGGAGTGCAGTGGCGTGATCTTGGCTCGCTACAACCTCCACCTCCCAGCCGCCTGCCTTGGCCTCCCAAAGTGCCGAGATTGCAGCCTCTGCCCGGCCGCCACCCCGTCTGGGAAGTGAGGAGCGTCTCTGCCTGGCCGCCCATCGTCTGGGATGTGAGGAGCCCCTCTGCCTGGCTGCCCAGTCTGGAAGGTGAGGAGCGTCTCTGCCCGGCTGCCATCCCACCTAGGAAGTGAGGAGCGTTTCTGCCCGGCCGCCCATCGTCTGAGATGTGAGGAGCGCCTCTGCCCGGCCGCGACCCCGTCTGGGAGGTGAGGAGCGTCTCTGCCCGGCCGCCCCATCTGAGAAGTGAGGAGACCCTCCGCCCCGCAGCCGCCCCATCTGAGAAGTGAGGAGCCCCTCCGCCGGGCAGCCACCCCGTCTGGGAAGTGAGGAGCATCTCCGCCCGGCGGCCACCCCATCTGGGAGGGAGGTGGGGGTCAGCCCCTGCCCGGCCAGCCACCCCGTCCGGGAGGGAGGTGAGGGGTCGGCCCCCGCCCGGCCAGCCTCCCCGTCTGGGAGGGAGGTGGGGGGTCGGCCCCCCGCCCGGCCAGCCGCCCCATCCGGGAGGGAGGTGGGGGGTCGGCCCCCGGCCCGGCCAGCCGCCCCGTCCGGGGGGGAGGTGGGGGGTCGGCCCCCTGCCCGGCCAGCTGCCCCGTCTGGGAGGTGAGGGGCGCCTCTGCCCAGCCACCCATACTGGGAAGTGAGGAGCCCCTCTGCCCGGCCACCACCCCGTCTGGGAGGTGTACCCAACAGCTCATTGAGAACGGCCCATGATGACAATGGCGGTTTTGAGGAATAGAAAAGGGGGAAAGGTGGGGAAAAGATTGAGAAATCGGATGGTTGCTGTGTCTGTGTAGAAAGAAGTAGACATGGGAGACTTTTCATTTTGTTCTGTATTAAGAAAAATTCTCCTGCCTTGGGATCCTGTTGATCTATGACCTTACCCCCAACCCTGTGCTCTCTGAAACATGTGCTGTGTCCACTCAGGGTTAAATGGATTAAGGGCGGTGCAAGATGTGCTTTGTTAAACAGATGCTTGAAGGCAGCATGCTCGTTAAGAGTCATCACCACTCCCTAATCTCAAGTACCCAGGGACACAAACACTGCGGAAGGCCGCAGGATCCTCTGCCTAGGAAAACCAGAGACCTTTGTTCACTTGTTTATCTGCTGACCTTCCCTCCACTATTGTACTATGACCATGCCAAATCGCCCTCTGCGAGAAACACCCAAGAATGATCAATAAAAAAAAAAAAAAAGACCTTAGAATATGTTTACTCTGATAATCGTTTCCATTTTACATGGTATTATGATGTAATATTTTAGTTTCATTTCATCATCACCAACATAATCCTTATTAATACCATTGATATTTACTGTCAATACTTATTTCACTATACATCTGTGTTCTACCAATTCATTTGCTGTCTTTTCATGCATTACTCTTTTGTTTGGAGCTCAATTTCTCCCTTCCTGAAGTACACTCTAGAGATTTTTAGCAAAGAACTTTTAGCGATAAACTCTTTCAGCCTGTCTGAAAATGTCTTTGTTTCACTGTCATTCTTGAATAATTATTTGGCTGGATATAAAATTCTAGTTTGGCGTCTATTTTCTTTCAGTACTTTGAAGATATTTTTCTGTTGTTTTAGGCCACAGTTGCTGCTGTTCAGAAACTTCTTGATAGTTCAAGCTTTGTTCTTTGGAGGCAAACTTTTGTGCCTCTCTGGGTTCTTTTATAATTTCTTTTTGTCTTTAGTGTTCTGAAGTTTCTCTATGAGAAGTTCAGTCTTCAGTGAGAAACTGAAACCCTGGGCCTCACCTCCTGAGGACCTCGAGTCTGGCTTTTAACTTTGCCTCTTGATGTGGGGACCATAGGCCAAGAAGCTGACACAGGGTGGGTTCCTGGAACACCCACCCTCAGCACTTAGTATAAACCCAAATAAAGCCACAATGCAAGGGTGCTTTAACAACCTAGCCACCATAAAATTCCCACAGTAAATACAAAGCTTGCTTAGAATCAGCCAGACATGCACACACACGGACACCCATAAAGAAACTATCCCATCAGGATTGACATTTTACTGGTTCAGGAAAGATTTGTTTCCTGAAAAGTTTAGTTAATTAAACAATCTGAGAGAAATTATTAAACAAGAATATTCAAAATGATTAAAGGAATGAAAGAAGGCTTATAAATTAGAAATAAAAACTAAATGACACCCAGTAACAGCCAATTTAGAAAAGAACAAAACATATTACAGTGGAGCCCTTTACCCACAGAGATGTGTTCCAAGACCTTCACTGGATACCTGAAACTGTGGACAGGACAAAGCCTGTCTACAATGTGATTTTTCCTGTTCATGCATACCTATGGTAAACTTTAATTTATAAATTAAGCACAGTGAGAAATTGGGAACAATAACTCTTAATAAAATAGAACCCAACCTCCTAAGTGCTGCTTAGTACTTCTTTTTGTTCACACTTAATCTTTAATGCTTATTGCTTATGGCATAAACTGTATGCTCCAAGTATTTCAGGGCTCTGGCTTTATTTTGTGGTGGGGTCAGGGAGTGCCAAACTGCTTTATTGGAGGAATGGAATACAAATGTAAGAGGAAAAATATGAATGGATGTTTTTGTGCAGGGTAAAAATCATATAAAGTTCTGGCTACCTAGTGCTGTGCAACAACTGCCCCAAAACTTAGTGTCTCAGAAGCACTGCTCTATTCCACTCATAGTTCTGTAGGGAAGGAACTGAGGGAAGGCTCTGCTGGGCAGTTCATCTCTGCTCACACAGCACCAGCCGGGTGGCTAGGACTGCTGATCCACCGCCAAGACAGCTTCTCACTCGTGTGCTTTTAAGATTCATTGATTACAGGTGTAGCTATAGGTCATTAATTTTCATTGCTATATAATATCCAATATCTGAATACACCTCAATTTGCTTGTCTATTCTCCTATAGATGGGCTTGGGTTGTTTCCAGTTTCTTTTCCATTATGAACAGTGCTGCCACAATCATTTTGGTAGATAACTTCTGGTGGACATGTGCACATTTTTTTCTTGGGTATATATCAAGGAGTAAAACTGCTGGGCTGCAGTGCTTGCAAATGCTGAAATGTATAAGATTACACTGAAGTGATGATCCCAAATTACATTCCTGTTGGCCATGTTTGAGAGATCCTGTTGATACATATTCTCTTAAACACTCAGTGTCATGAAACATCTTTGGTTTTGCCAGTAAAATGGAATCCCGGGGTTTGTACCTACATATATGAATCACTGGTAGCACTTGGGATCTGCAGACATTGTCTGTTCTGTGCAGCAGCTGTTTTAATTTTTGCCCATTGAGTTTTTTCCTTCTTGTTCTTACTGACTTGAATGTTTTCTGTTTCATCTTGATACAGATTCTTTGTCAGAAATATGTTTTTTAAGCATATTTTCACACCTTGACTTACCTTTTTACTTGATCTTGTCTTTCTATTTACGGAAGTTCTTAATCACAATGTTTTCAAATACATCAGTCTTTTTCTTTTATGTTAGCACTTTTTGTATTTTAAGAAATCCTTTCCTATCTTGAGATCGAAATTCTTACCTATATTTTCTTCTAAAGATTTTTAAATTTTGCTTTGACATTTGCTTTGACATAGTTCTTAATCTATCTGGTGTGGATTTCAATGTGCAGGTATAGTGTGAGGTGGAAACATAATTTAATTTTTTTCATGTGGGTAGCCAATTATTCCAGGTGTATTTATTGAAAAGTCACTTCTTTCTCCACTGGTTTGCCATTCAATTTGACAACCTATGTCATACATAGGTGCATGGATCTGCTTGGGGATGCTCTATTTGTTCCATTGGCCAATTTGTTTACTCCCGTGCTAATACTACATGGTATTCTTTACTAAAACTATAATAAATCAAATCTGGCAGAGTAGCCTGCCTTTCTTCTTTAGAATTGTCTTAGATATTCTTGGCCTTTTGTTCTTTGATTTTAATTTTAGTAGCAAACTGTCAAGTTCTGTAAAAGATTCTGTTTTTATTGGAGTGGTGTTAAACCATTACATAAATTTGAGGAGATTATATTATAATAACAAGTCTTCCAATTGATAAACATGGGCTATCTCTTCATTTATCTAGGTCTGTAAAAATAAATGGGGCATATTTAAGTGGGACATGATAGATGTGTCAGGGAAATTTTACAAATTCCTTTTTACAGTCCTTTACAACTTTTGTTAGACTTATTTCCAGTTACATTTGTAATTTTTGTTGCTACAAAAATGGTACAACATTTGTCAGTGTCTTGATGCTGTACAGAAACGCAACTGACTTTTGCATATGGATCTTATATTCAGCTACATGTCTAAGCTCTCCTAATATTGCTAGTACTTTGTGTCCAAATTCTTTTTGATTTTTCTAAAAATAAAATCATAAAATCTGCAAAGAACAAAAGATGACTCTTCAGTTTTTCCTTTCCAATCCATATGTATTCAATTTTCTTTTTCTTGTCTTATTTCACTGTCTAGGATCTCTAATATATTACAGAGTCAAAGTGGCAGCTTTGAGCATGCTTATTTTTTGCCTGATTTTAAAGAGGCTGCCTGATTTTAAAGAGTCCTCTTTGCCAGCAGCCCCTGGTGGGATTTTCCCTGGCGATCTCGTTCATGTGCATCCCTCCAATGAGGATGATGACTCCTCAAGCTGCTTTCATCCAGTGGTCCCCCTGGCCCCAAGTCATGTATCTTATGGACGACTCAAGACTTCCTTTGGACATCACATTGTTCACCATGTTCAAAGACAAGTGCATTATTGTTCCCACAGTACTACTGTTCCTGCGGCATTCCCTGTATCTGTCAACGTGTGATAAGTATAATATTTGGGCTTTGACCTCAGTTCCTGACACTGAGCACCTAAGGTAATACAATAAATTATTTTGTTTTGTGTCCCCAGTTCCTGCCACAGAGCTTCTAGGACCTTGAGTTTCCTAAGTGATAGAGGTGATAGGAGTGTCTCTTGTTATTCATAGCAAGCCACTTTCAACCGTATTTGAGTTTATGCTAACAACGTGAATAGCCTCAGGATGGAGAGGGACTGGTTGCCAGGGGAACCAAGGCTGTGATTAGAAGGTTGGAACTTTCAGCCCCACCCCCAGATCTCCAAGGAGAGAAGACTAGAGATTGACCTAATCATGAGTGACCAGTGATCTAATCAATTATGTCTATGTAATGGAACCTCCACAAAAACCCTAAATGGAGTTCAAAGAGCTTCCAGGTTAGTGAATGCATCCATATGACAGGAGCATGGTGCACCCCAGACTCCAAGGGGACAGAAGCTCCTGTGCTTGGGACTCTTCTCAGCCTAGCCCTATGTACCTCTTCCTCTGGATGTTCATTTCTATCCTTCATACGTAATAGTAAGTAAAGCGTTTCAGAGTTCTGTGAACCATCCTAGCAAATTATTGAACCTGAGGAGGGAGTCATGGAAATCTCCAATTTGCAGCCTAGTTGGGTGACTTGCAATGGATATCTGAAATAGGAGCAGGATTATGGGACTGAGCCTTTCACCTGGTGGGTCTGCACTAACTTCCAGTAGTCAGTGTCAGAATGAAATTACATGGTAGGACACTGTATTAGTCTGTACTCACATTTCTATAAAGAACCACCTGAGACTGGTAAATTTATGAGGAAAAGAGGTTTAATTCACCCACAGTTCCACAGGCTGTACAGGAAGCATGGTTGGGAAGCCTCAGGAAACTTACAATCATGGTGGAAGGTGAAGGGGAAGCAAGCATGCCTTACCATGGTGGAGCAGGACAGCTTGAATGGGGAAGGGCTACACACTTTTAAACAACCAGATCTTGTGGGCACTCACTCACTATCACGAGAACAGCAATGGGGAAATCTGCTCCCATGATCCAATTGCCTCCCACCAGGTACCCCCCACAACACTGGAGATTATAATTCAACATGAGATTTGGGTGGGGACGCAGAGCCAAACAATATCAGACACCCAGTTGATGTCTGCAGAAAACTGGAGAATTGCTTGCTGTGAAAAACCCACATATTTATTTGGTGTCAGAAGTATTGTGAGCAGAAAAAGAGTTTTTATTTACAGTTCCTCCCCCACCCACCCAGAAACCTTGCCATTGCCCCCATTCCCTCTCTTTAGTCACCAACATCCCATATACTCTACGTCCAAAGGAGATCTTAAAGGTGTCCACTTCTCCCTCTTCCTACTGTGAATTCACCACACCTTCCCTGCATCAGGCACCAGCACCTTCCTCCTGGGTCAAAGCTACATCCCTCCAACTTGTCTCCTTGCCATCACTTTGCCTCTCCCAATTTCTTCCCCACCGTTTGGTTGAATAATGCTTTCTAAAATACATAGAATAGCAAACCTCTCCCTAGCCCCAAAGCCTTTAATTCTTGTTCCTCTTGAAGTGTCTACAAAGGAACTTCTCAAGCCCAGCCTGCTAGATTATCCACCCTTTCTTTCTCCACGGCCCCCTCCCTAGGGGATCTCACTGAGGCACGCACCCTGCATAGACCAGGGTGTAACAGACCCCTTACAGCTCTAGTCTATTACTTAAGCCCTGACTTGTGTCCACATAATGTGAACTCACCTGCTCTACCACTCCTTGGAAAAGACTGACAGAAGGCACCAATGAAAGGAGAAGATGCTTAACATGTTGCCTGGCATCTGTAAATATTGGCCACAAGCAGTTCTCACAAGAATCCTGAGCGAGGTTACCTTTTTTTCTTTTTTTTCAGCAGCCCAAACTGAGGCCAGTGGGTTGAAGGGATAACTGGAAAGCAGGAACAGGGAGGGGCAGGTGGTTCCTGCTGCGGAGTGAAATCTCACATGTGGGAAGGTGGGAATGCCATTAGTCTCTGCCACAAGGGGCTGTGGGAGGTGGCTGGGAAACAGCTACAGGCCCTTCACTGACCCCACTCAGGGCCAGGGACCAGCAAGGGAGAGCTTGTTCCCTCTCCCAGCACTCTGTTCTCTCCCCTCTCCCACTGGCCTCCCTATCTGCTGACATCGTCCTGGGATGGGCATGGTCTTCATGGTCCTACAGACCTGGGCCTGCATCCTGGCCCTGCCCTGGGCCTATCATGTACTCAGCTCATTGCTAAACACAGCAGTGCCCGGCCTCCTTGTCCCCACCGACAGCTACTATGATGGTGCCAACTTTAGGGCAGGAGGGGAACCCTCTCTTTGTCTTAAGCATCATCCTCTGCTCCAGGGTGGGCCCTGCTCTGGCACTTGGGAAGGCAGTGTTATTTCCCGTTCCTGTGCAGGGCCCTGCCTGCCTTCTCCCGGCTGCCGCTACCGCTTCCTCTCATTAAAACGTCCTCCTGCCCACGGGCGGCCCCTTCCTGCACTCTTAAGCTGCCTGTCCCTGTCTGCTCAGTGAAGTGGGCAGGCTGGATTATTAATAGTAACATTAATAACCCACATTTATTGAACACTTATGGTGTACTTGGCTTTGTGCTGAGCACCTTAAATGCATCATCTCAATTGCTCCGTGCCCCGCAAGCTGCCCTAGCACTCGTTTTCTTGTAAGAGTCTTTAGAATTCATGAGACTCCGGTTTTCACTCTTGAGCACATAGAACTCCAGAGAGAACACGCTGCTGGCCCAAGGTCACCTGGCAACTTGATAGTGAGAAACATTCTGTGCAATGGGCACAGCCACTCCTGCTTCCGAGACAAGCTGCCAAGTACCTCTCACTGTGCCTGGCGCTGCACTGAAGCCAGCACTCAGGGAGCTGCATCCCCCGGCTCCTTACCCTGCTGTGCCTGCTCCTCCTGCCAGACCTTGGGCCTGCCCTGGGCCCTCTGAGAAGAGTGTCTGGCTGTGGCATACATAGCTGAGGTCAGCCCAAGGCTACAGCAAGGCCAAGTTCAGGCAATGATCAGAGTGTGGCTTGGTGTGGGGCCAGGGTTGGCCATCAGGGTCTGCCTAGTGCCAGGGGTCAGTATGGTTAGTTAAAAGGTCAAGGTGGGCTGAGGCCAAGGGTTAAGACCATGGCTGCCAGAAGCTAATATATGGCTGGTGTCAAAGTCAAGGTGTAGTCAGGAGTAGGGGTCAGTATGTGCCTGGGTTCAGGAGTCGGTCTGTGGCTGAGTCAAGTGTCAGTGTGGAGCTGGGATCAAGAGTCAATAGGTGGCCAGCTACCTTCAGAAAGCTGCACTCCTCCCAGACCCTTTTCCTGGCCCATCTGCTCCACCCAGCCTCCCCTGTGTCCCCAACTGCGAAGGAAGGTGCTGAAAGGAGCATAGCGTGAGGCAATGAAGGCCAATCTGATGGGAAGCTGGCTGACAGCAGGACTGTCCAGGGGGCCCTAGGGCTGATCCTGGAGCAGGAAAGACTTGGAGCTGGAGGAGCAGGGGGACCTAAGGAGTCCATCCTGCCCCTCCCTCTGTGCCCTGGCCCTGCTGCTCCCTCTGCCACTGAGTTGCAGCTCCAGCCTCACCCCTGTACCTGCCATCCATAGGGCCTCTCCAGGGGCCAGTAAGACAAAGTCAGTCTGCTCAGGCTGCACCCAAGGGGGATGTTCTTGGGGTGGATGCCCTTCCTGTGGAGCCGTAGCTCCCACCACCCATGCAACATGGCTAGGGCCCGAGGCCTCCGTGGGGCTCCAAGGAGAACGCCCACTTTCCCCTCCTTCCCTCCTATGCTTATGCCCCTGCTGCTCTCCCCAGCAGGACGCTTCCCTGCCCCAAAGTGGAAACCCTCAAAGCCCAGTTCCCATACCTCCTCCTTTCTGGAGCCTACATGGAAACTCTCTTCTTTCCTCAAAGCCCAGCTCCTATACCTCCTCCTTTCTGGAGCCTACCTGGAAACCCTCTTCATTCCTCAAAGCCCAGCTCCGACACCTAACTCCCCTCCAAATTGGCTTCCTGGGCTGCTCACACTGTCTCATCCGTGCAGGCTGGAGCCTCTGAGGATACTCGGGACAAGGTTAGGCAGGTCACAGGTCTGCATTAGGGAACAGTGCATCCCTCTTTAGGAGAAAGTTCTTTTTTGCCACATCTCAGAGAAGGGCTCCGGGCCACTGCTGTGTGGTCCCACCTTCCTCACAGTTGTGAGTCACTCTATTTAAAGAAAGAGGGAGGAAAGGGTGGGCTCAGAGCCAATGGGATGGAGGTGCTGCTCTGAGGCACCCAGCTGTAAGATTCCAAGTCCCAGAAGCCAGACTTCAGCCCCATGAGCTGCCTGGGCGATGCCCACCCTGCCCAGAGCTTGTCTTTGTTGTCATGGTATTCATGTTGTATTTAGAGCTCCTTTCTCTTTTTCACCTGTGGCAGTTGATGCTGCTTCTTTCTGAATAACAGTCCTGTAAAATGTCCTTTTTAAATGCCACAAGAGGTCGGAGTGGGTGCAGTGCAATGGAGCTGACCTGTTTGCTGGGAAGCCCTGGCAGTCTGCTTTCCTGTAGCTGTGGCTTGTCTGCCCCGGGCCTCACAGCCTGCAGGAGAGTTGGACTCATTAAAAATAATTGCCTGGCCGGAGTGATGAGTTCCCTCGGCAGCACCCGCTCCAGCCAACTCTGGCTTCCTTGGCAGGCGCCCTCCCCTTGTCCAGGGCTGCCCTGCTGCTGCTGCCACAAAGCAGAAACCCAGTGGCCCCTGGGAACCTTCACTGGAGGTGAGGGGGGGACCTGGGGTTGGAGTCCATCGGGTAAGGAGAGGAAGCAAAGGCCGTGCAGTCCCAGGCACTCTGGCTCTGGCACAATTCTGTGGGGCTGAAGGGGTCACTCCCATGTTGCTGGTGGAGAAAGCAGGGTTCAGAGAGGTGCAGGGCTTGGAGACACACAGCTGTGGAGGGCACATGGCTGTGTCTGGGCGCCTGGGGCAGAGCCAGAGGCCAGGGATGGGGGGCTCATGCCAGGTGTGCTGGGTGGGGGGTGGGCAGCTGGACCTCAACAGGTCAGGGCTTCCAGGTCACTGCACCTGGACCAGGTGGGAGACAGGGCCATAGCCACATGCTGGCCATTGCAACCTAGAGGTCTGGACAGGGATACTGAGGCAGGAGCCTAGTGCAGTTGGGCAGCAGAGGCCCCAGGGTTCCCAGAGGCCAAAGGGACATTAGACCCATAGCACAAGGCCTGATGCCAGGTGACCCACATCCTGCCTGCCCTGGCCAGGTGGCAGCTGGACACTGTTTAAATGCCTCTGCCACCTGGCCCTGAAACTTACTGCTGTCATGGGAACCAAGAACTCTCTTGGTGTTTGGGCAGGCGTGGCCACCTGCTGGATGTGACCCCGGGAATGCCAAACAGGTCTTCCTGCTCCAAACACGCACACAGAATGGTGTCCCCCTAAATCCACACGTTGGAGCCCTCACCCCCAGTGCGGCTTCTAAGGAAGTAATGAAGGTTAAATGAGGCCTTAAGGGTGGGGCCCTGATCTGAGAGGATCAGTGTCCCCATAAGAAGAGACACCAGGGAGCATGCTGTCCCCACACATGCACAAAGAAGATGCCCTGTGAGCACACAGTGAGGTGGCCATCTGCAAGCCAAGGGGAGAGACCTTGCCAGACACTGTCCCTGTCAGCACCTTGATCTTGGACTTTCAGCCTCCAGAACTGTGACAAATGAACCTGTTGTTTAAGTCCCCCAGCCCGTACACACATGCACACACACACACACACACACACGCGAACAGTTCTCTAGGGGTGCGAACACACATGAAGTCTTTTCCTGTGTCCCTCAGCTGGGGGGGTCCCCTTTTGGAGAGGGCCCATGAGTTGAGAGGCAGGGGTTGCGGAGGTCACATCACACCTAGAGGGGCCTGAGCCAGAATCCCAGAAGGGGATGTTCCTTTCCAAGCTGCGTACAGGGACTTTGGCAACTTACCATTTGGGTCTCAGTTGCCTTATTTATAAACAGGGATAAAACTCATCTCTAAAGGTGCAACTCACATGAGCAATGCTTTCAAAATGCTCCACCCTGCACAGAGCATGTGAGGCATGGACACTGTAATTTGTTAATTATATGAGCATCCTAATGATGAGAGGGTAGACTGAGAAGAGATGCACAGACAGGACAGTGCTGCATGTGAAGGCCACCCAGACTGAGGAGGGGAGAGCAGGGAGGGAAGCATGGGTGGCTGGAATTGGGGTGAGCAAGGAAGGGATGGGGCCCTTCCTGTGGATCAGCACACATTTACTTAAAGACTGCGAGGGCTCAGCACCTAGCAGTGGCCTTGGGGAGGCCCACCTCTCAGTGGCTGGGGACAGCTTCAGCTCCTTGACTGTGAGATCTGGGGAAAGATGGGAATCAGGCTGGTCTAGCCTGGCCTCTGTGCATCTTCTGTTTCTCCTGCCTCATATCCGTGCAGCATGAGCCATCATACACAGAATGTACAGGGTAGTGCACAAACGACCTTGGCAGCAGAGGTCAGAGCTGGCGGGGACCCAGGTTCTAGCTGGATGTACCTTGGAACCACCCACTTGCGGGGGGGGTGGGCTCTAAGAGCCACGAGGTCTGAGCTGCAACCCTAGAGAACCTGCTGCATGTGTAACTGTGTTTATGCCATACACAGCTGACTGTGAGCCGACAAAGTCCTATTAGGGTTAGCCACTGTCAGTGCATGTTAACAAAAGGAACAATTCACTGGGAAGACATTAAAATCTTGAACTTGTATGCACAGAATAATAGGAAAACATAACCACTAAACACATGACGGCCTGTTCCACTGCACTAATAATAAAAGGCCAATGGAAAGAGTGTTGGCCTGAGACTTTCACATCTTGGTGTGCAAAGTGTAAAAAGAGTGGATGCTGCTCTCTATACATACTCATGTGTTGAGGGGATGACATCAATTGGCATAACCTGTGGGGAAGCCAAGTCTATCAGATTAAAACTTGCATACTGTGCCTTGGCGATCCCTCTTGTGTATGCAAAATAGTCTGTTAAGTCAGGCAGATCTAATGTGTGGCATATCTGGACAGTGGGTTCTGGGACCCATGTGGGCTTTTTCCTCTGTGCGGGTCTCCAGGAGTCACCACGACAGGTTAGGCTGGGCTCCCAACACACCCTCAGCTGCCAGCTCTGGAGAGGGAGGTCAGAGCAGGCTGAGAGGGTGGTGGCATCCTCAGTAGGCACAGCTGATGCTTCACACTGATGGCTGCCAGGAGGAGAGGGAGCCCTGAAAGTCACAGGGGAAGGAGGCAGGATGGTGTTTCCACACAGCAGGGCTTGGGCATGTTTCTATCGCTGGGAAGAAGCCAGCAAGAGCAGGGTGGAGCAGGAGGGGTTATTCACTCCTTCCACGTCCTAGGCCGAGAGAGGGAGGCAGCAGGAATTGCTTTGTCCGGAAGAGGAATACTTCCCTATGAGAAAGTGTGGGGTGAGGACCTGTCCTCCCAGATCTCAGGGAGATGCTGACTGGGCCATCCTGCTTCCCAGGCCCGGCCACCACTCCAAGAATTTCACCAAACCCCTGTTTGCCTTCCTCTGCCAGAGCTGCCTTCTGTTGCAGGCCAACAAATTCCCTGACTGATCCAGAGCACAAGATCAAAGGCAGGGTAGAGGCAGCTGGCCAGGCCTTTCCCAGGATGCCGCGTCTGCCTGCTACCAGGGACAGCTTTGCTCCCCTGCACCCTGTGCCACTGTGCCTATGAATGAGCCTCCCCCTTTTTTCAATAATCATATTTTTAAATTTCTAAAATCTCTAATTAGTTCTTTAATATATAACTGCTAATTCTTATTTAGACAGTGATATCCTTCCTTATCTCTGAGGATAGCAATTTCCAATTTCATAAAATAATTCCTGCTCTGCTTGCTCTGTTAAAGCTGGCTCTTTGGGTAAAGCCTTTCCATTAGTCTGATCCATCATTTTCCTCCATGGCCCTCTCAGCGGCTGTATCTTCACTGTGAACGTCCCAGGCCCTGCCCACCCAGGGGGTGGTTTTCCTCTTTAATCTGACCCAGCTCCTCTCTTATTTTCAAGGAATTCACACATTGGCCCACCGAATGTGGCTGTTCTTGTTTTAGACTGTGTATTTGTTAGATTGTTTTCACATTTTTGAAAAACCGCTTTGTGGATTTAGCATGGGAGAGGAGATGGCACCATGTTCCAAGCCCATCGCGCAGGATGGGAATTGGATCCATGGCTTGTAATGTCACTCATCATGATCTGTCCCATTTTTGTTCTACTTCTATAGCAAACATAAATGTGGTCTTCTTCAAAGATATCATCTAACTGGTGATCTACATTCTATAGGAAAACAATTGATTTTGAGTATATTGCTATTGTGTTCAGCCACTTGACTGAAGACCTTCAATCAATTATGATTAGCTTATCACTTAATTATCTGTATAAGAATTAGATTAGGCAGCAACTAGACAGACCCAAAATGTGAATGACTTACACAAAAGCCCAAAGGAGTGGCCCAAGGTCAGCACAGCGGGCTCTCCACGATATCCCCATGTTCCTTCAAGCTCATTGTCCTCCCCTCCAGGATGTGGCCCTTGCCTGCATAGTGCAAGGTGGGCAGCTGCAGCCATCAAGTAAGCTCCGGGCTGCAGCACCGAGGAGAAGAAAGAGGAGGAAAAGGGTGGAGCATGACTTTAAGGAGGTTTCCGGGAAGCTGCCACATGGCCACACATAGCTGTGAGTGGGGAAATGTTATTTTCCTCCAGGTGGCCATGCTAAACACAAGATTTGATCACTACGAAACAAGGAGGGAAGGGATATCAGCAGACAATTAGCTGTCTCTGCCATGATTCATTGACAAATAATAACTGTTTTACCTCCCCACTTTAAAGACCAGTGCCTCCTATATTTGTTCCGGAGACGAGAGACGATGGTGTGCATGATGACCTCTTCAAAGCCCAGTGGTCACTAGGTCCTCGTCACTCCTCCATGTGTGCACCCCACACAGGGAAATGAAACAGAAAGGAGATATGTTTTGGGAGCTGTCCAAGGAGACTTGCTGCGGGGCTGGATGGGAGAGGTGAGGCTGAAGGACAGAGGCTGACTCTCCTCGGTCTCTCCACGTGCATGACCAAGGGGAGACACGGCTTCAGCCAAGTCTGGGGAGACAGGAGGAGCCGCAGGCAGTGAGGGAGGGTCTGAGTTCAGTGTTTACCAGCAGAACTTGGGATGTTTTTCAGAGAAGATGTTTCCCAGAGATCACCGACAGAACAGGAGCTGGAGCAGGGCTGCTGGCCTCACATGGCCGCTGCGTCTGGGCCTCCCCCTCACCTCCTGTTTCCCATCCCCAGTGGACCCCTGATGATACTGGGTCCCAAGGGTCAGCCCCTCAAGAGGGGCCCCTTCTGTGCCTTCCTCACTGACAATGCACAGGCTTTCTGGACCCCAAGACCAGCTCAGAACCTGCACATAGTAGGTGCTCAGGAAAATTTGCCATTGGAGCAAATAAGGACAGAGAAGAGGAATAGAGTGTTGAGTCTTGACAGACCCAAAGAGCCATACATTTCTCCCTTGTCCCTACAGGACCCTGAAAACCCCCAAAGCAGGAGTAACAGCTAACACTTATTGACTGGAATCTGAGCTCACTAAGAGCCTCCATCCTGGAGTTGCTGGCTCTGTCACCGCTGAGATGAGTCTGCATGTCCTGCAGTTTTGACTTCAAACCAACATCTGTGGTCAGCTCTCCACTCCCTGCCAATACAGCCGGCACTGTTCTGACAGCAGTCACTAAGCTTGAGGTTCAGTCGCACTGGGGGTGTGTACCGGGGGCCCTGTTGAATGGGTTTTCTAGGAGACTCATGGCCTATATTTTAACTCACACTATCACAAATGTGCCCTCTGAATGTGGTGAACATCTACCAAGCCAGTTTCACATAAGGTCTTGGGTAAGCTCATAAACAATGCAAGAATCCTCTTATTTATTTGAGTCTCTCATTTAATCCCAGGATGACTGAAGAGATGGGTGACTTATATAGAACAAAATATTGGTGTTCCATGTCCACATGAGAGGTGGACAAGAGGCCCTCGGGGGACAGGACAGGCCTCTCAGTAAGCAAGACAAGGAGAGATGCGGGCAGGTTTCCTAGAGGGAATTTCTAAGCAGATTCTAGATGGCTGGATTAGGCTGGATGTAGTAGAAACAAGAAAGGCATTCCAGGGTGAGGGGACAGCATGTGGAAGGCATGGGGTTAAGGGGGTGAGCTCACTCTCTGAGCCCTGTGTGTCCTTCCCTCCTACTAGGGGCGGTGAACCAGGACTTTGTACCTCAGGACACATCTTTTTCAAAACTCTGGGGGGACTCACATTGATTGGGTCTTCATTAGAACCTCCATCCTTGAGTGTTAGTGGGAGTTTGGCTGGGGGCTTCATCAACCCCAAACAACAAGCTTTGCAGGGGGTGAGGGAGCAGGCCTGGATTTGGGGTCGGGATTAGGGATTGGGCAGATGTGAGAGTGCTGGGCTAGAGCGGGTTATCTGACGCTGGACAAGCTCAGGGCCTGGGGGTGGGCTGGGGAGGGAGGTCCCAGGTCTGGATAATACCCAGAGGCTGGCCTCCTAAAGGGAATTCCAGGCCTGGGTCGGAGGGACGCCCCACATGGTATGTCTCCCGCATGGCAAGGAGAGGAGCCACAGCAATTCCTTGTTACAGCCCTTAAGACAGAAGGCCCTGGAGCTGGTCCCCCACCACCCGCTCAGAGCCTACTGCCCTGACAGCTGGAGGCTGGGGGCTGATGGGGCAGGACCAGAGGCCTGAGTCTTTGTGGAAGTCTGGAGCCCTGAGGAGGGCCGGTTCTGTGCACCGGCCCGTGCCCTGCCCAAACAGACTTCTGCAAAGTGACCTGGTTCCAAATGGCATCTCCACTCCAGGGAACACACCCAGCTTTCTGTGGAGAGAACAGAGGTGAGAAAACGAGGAGGAACAGACACCTGCTCAGGAGGAACAAAGGGCCTGCTCAGCAGGGGAGCCAGCTGTCAAGGGCCAGGAGAATCTTGGGGAAGTTCTAGCACCTTCCACCTCCCACGTGGGCATGTTCTGGGAGCACTTCTGCTTACTTGAGTTGACTCAGCTTCCCTGAGCTGGGGTTACTCTGCCCAAATGCCAGGTGAGGAAACCAAGGCTTAGACAGGCTCACTCATAGACCAGGACGATCTGCATCAATGTTTTGTAGGTGGCAGCAGAGGGACTGGACCTGGGACCCAGGAAAGGGCAAGGAGCAGAGGGGACTGCCCTGCTCAGCAACCCCCAACCCAGGTGGGAGGGATTGGGGAGGTAGGGGTGTTGGGGGGGACGCTGTACAGGTGTGCAGCGGGGAGAGGGGAAAGGAGCAGAGCTGGGGCAAAGGGAGGGGGTATTGTGGTGGATGGTGAATCCACGTAGGGAAGGAGAGGGCACAGAAAGTCTGGCAGGCCCAGGTCTAACCCCCATTGGTTATCAGAAAGGTTGGAATCGGGGGCTCATGGGAGTGATCTGGCAAACAGACGCTTAGGGATGGGTCGAGTTGAGGCAAAGGGCAGGGCTGTTAACAAGGGCAAACCCCCCAAGGGCAGGGTGGCCTGGGAGGAGGCGGGGCAGGGCTCTGCAGGAGGATGGAAGGAGAAGGAGAAGATAGCATGAAGAATGAATGCTGGCTGGATCTTCCATGGGCTGTGGACTGTGGAAACCCTGAGGTGGCCAAACCCACTGCCATGTGACAGGAACAAGCTGCCCCACCCACCAGAACAGGGCTGAGCACACAGACTCAGTTCAGGAATCAGAGAACAGAATTACCCTTTGCACATCTGAGCGCCTAGGAAATGTGAACCTGCTTCAGATTCGGAACGTAGTGGGATAAATCTTTTTGCAAAACTATTCAGAAACAAACAACTTGAAAAAGAAAAGGACTGTGCATGATGGGAAGGCTTTTTTGCAATGTCACCAAAGGCAGAACCACTGAAGAAAAATTGATGTGATGACAAAAAAAAAAAAAGTTTAAACATCTGCATGCCAAAAAAAAAAAAAAAAAAGCATCAAAAGAAAAACTGGAAACAGAAAAGCAAAATAAAAACATAGACTATGTAGAGCCAAGCCAGGAGAAGACTCACAAAGGCCGATGGACGCATGGAAAGCTGTTAACTTCAAGAATAATTAAAGAAACTCAAATCAAAGTTAGAGGGTGATGTTATCTTTGTCCGTCAGATTGGCAGATTCCAGGGTTCAGCAGGTGGGGCTCCAGGCCCTGGGGAAAGCACATGCCCATGGGTGGCTAGCGGGACTAACTTGGAAGGGAGAGCCACTTGGAAACTTCTCTCAAATTCAAGATGTCTATTTCCCTTGGCCCCGCTATTCTGCTTCCTTTTCCAAGATGAATTAACTGAAAAAAGGAAATTTACTGAGGTCGGGGGCTTTTGAATTAACTCCAGGGGGACGGGCTTTGTAGTGCGAGCTGGTTTGTGGAGCTGTACGGGGAAGGAGAGAGCGGTGCCTCTGAGGTGCACACATCCCCTGGCCCCATCAGATCCATGCCCAGGTGAGGGGCTCAGAGGCCCTTGTCTTGCCAGGTTGTGCCTGTGAGGAGAGAGTCCCAGGGGACAGGGCAGAGAGGATGCCCTGTTGTAAGGAAGGAGGTGGCAAATGAAATTTTCAGTCCCATCAGAAAAGAATTAGTGGTGGGGAGAGGGTGGGAAGAGCAGGACTGGATTTGGATTAGGCGGAAGAGCTGCTATGAATCCTGGATCCAGGGGAGGTGATTGGACAGCCTTCCCCGGGGGAAGTCCAGCCCTTCTCACCGGGAATCGAAGAAGAAGGAAGGAGGTCGACACACTAGGGGAAGCCAAGCTGATGTGGAGGGGGCCCCAGCAGGTGGGCCTGAGGCCCTGTGCCCCAGCAGAAGGACTGTTCCAGCCACAGGTCCCTTGTTTCCTCCCACATCCCACCAGGAGAACTCAGCCCAGTCCTGGGGCTCTCAGAAGCCAGCCAGCCATGGGGACCCAGCAGCTGCCTCTCTCAAGGTAGCCACTTCTGTCACCTGGTGGGTGGGACAGCAGCTGCTCCCCTCTGGAAGGATTCAGTGTCTCCATT
This sequence comes from Pan troglodytes, assembly GCF_028858775.2. Classification (NCBI taxonomy): domain Eukaryota; kingdom Metazoa; phylum Chordata; class Mammalia; order Primates; family Hominidae; genus Pan; species Pan troglodytes. The sequence continues at coordinate 130,487,027 of NC_086015.1, read as the reverse complement.
TCTTTTTCTTTTTTTTTCTTTCTTTTCCTTTTTTTTTTTTTTTTTTTTTTTTGTGAGACGGAGTCTTGCTCTGTTGCCAGGTTGGAGTGCAGTGGCGTGATCTCGGCTCACGGGTTCAAGTGATTCTCCTGCCTCAGCCTCCCAAGTAGCTGGGATTACAACCATGTGCCACCACACCCAGCTAATTTTTGTATTTTTAGTAGAGACAGGGTTTCACCATGTTGGCCAGGATGGTCTCGATCTCCTGACCTCGTGATCCACCCACCTCAGCCTCCCAAAGTGCTGGAATTACAGGCGTGAGCCACCATGCCTGGCCCAGTGTCTTCATTTCTAACATGAAGTTGGGCCAGGCCATGATTCAATTAAGCCATGGTTGTGTCCTCCCCAGTTCGTAGCTAATTGTAAACTGTACTGAGGGAAAGGCTGTGTGGGAACCCTGGGCTGGCCTGGATATGACGGAGGTTCCTGGCATGCTCAGGAGATGCCTGAGGGGCAGGGCAACAAACAAACCTTCCAGCTGGGCCTGTGGTGCTGGTGAGACTCAGCCAACCTGCTGCAAACTGTGGCTGCACCCACTTCTAGTGGGGGCCTTTGGAGTGTAACCTCATCTCCATGCAGCTCATCTGAAGCCTGGATGACAGAGCCCCACCTGCTGGGGAAGCGTGGGCTCTTCTGGGTACAGGCCACAGGAAGGGACATGTTTCCATTTCACTTCATATACTTCTGTCTACTTCATCCATAAGCGTGCACTGCTTTTATAATTAAAACCTTGAATAAAGATTTTTTTTTAAGAAAGGACAAAAACAAAAACCAGGGCATGGCATAAGAAGCAAACTATTATTACTAATATTAATAATGATTATGATAATATTATTAATAATAATAAAGATCATCATTGCTAGCACTGTCATTCCCTACAACGTCATGGTATGATTATTGTCAGACGAGCTTTGCCATCCTCTGAGCTGGGTCAGCGAGGCTTTGGATTCCCAGGAGCCCAGCTTGCCTTGAATCTGCAGCTGGGCTGTATGTCTACCGTGCAGAGGAGCTGAGGGAAAAGGATGGCTGTCATTGTTCTGGACACAGAGCCTGCAGGGAAGGAAGTGAGTGGAGGGCAGCTGTGACTGAGTGACTGAAGAAGCAGAAAGAATAGGAGAAGCAGGGGGTCGATGTTCCTTTGACAATTCCCCCCTTGGAGATGCCAAGGGGGCTGTAAGAGCCCTAACCCAGGAAGGTCCACGTCGGGGCAGGTCCTGGTGTCTGGGATCCAGCCTGTCCTCACCCCTTTTCAGCAGTGTCTCCAGCCCCCGCCCCCACATACCAGGAGCTGCTCTGGAGCTCACGCAGTGGTGTGTGTGTTCCAGCTGGGTAATAACGTGTTCTCTCTTCTGTGCTCAGAGAACAAAGCAGATCTGTGTGAGGGCTGCTGAGGGGGCCCGGCTTGTGCCTCCTGCTTCCAGGTGACTGGTGCAGATAGAGTGGGGAGGGCTGAGTTCACCAAAGAGGTGGGGTGGGATAGGATCCTGGGGTGGGAGCTGGGTTATGGAAGTGGGTCAGGGAAGGGCAGGGAACAGCCTGTGCAGAGACCCTGAGGAAAAAAGGAGGCTGAGCCCTTGAACCTGAGGCTGGACTGTGCTGGGCAGGTCTGGTGGGCACCAGCAGGGTTGAGAAGGGATGGGCTGGGGGAGGGAGCAGGACTTGGGCCCTGAGAGCCCTGGGAAGCCATTGACGGTATTTAAACCCAAGGAGTGACCAATTTTCCAGTTCTACAACATCTCCAGGGCTGAGGAGAGTGGGCCAGGGCAGGGATGATAGGACAGTGAAAAGGCTAGATGAGAGAGAATTTAATCATCGGGAGTTGGGGCTGGCCTGGACAAGTTGGGAGACAGGGGCACCGGCAAGATGGACCAAATGTATGGAAGATGGAGGGGCACCCAGTCCCGCTGCAAAGGCTGTTGCTCAGACTCGTGAGACCAGGTCATGGGGAACTTGTGAGATTTCCATTGAGAATTCACCTGCCTGGCGAAAGACTAGAGAGACACAAGACACAGGCCGGGAAGCCCTGATATCATATACTTAATCCTCCCCAAACTCACAAATGCATTTAATACAATTCCACTTAGAAACTCAATTTGAGTTTTGAGATCTGAGCAAAATGGTTTTAAAGTTTACATAAACTAAAAACACATGCCCGCAGAATGCACAAAAAGACATTCCTTTGTACATAATAGAATGATGTTCTTTGGGGAGAGGGCAGGAGTGTAACTGAGCATCCCAGCCTCAAAAGTATTTAAAATTTTTCCCCTTTCTTGCTTTTGGCCTTGAAACACTTTGAAACGCCTCCCTTTCCACCAGGCACTTTCATGAACAATGTTCACTTATCTAATTATGTGCTTGCTTAGAAATTCCAGGGGCCAGTTTGGAAACAAACCAGGCAGAGTGGACCAGGTGCAGAATCTTCCTGCTTAGTAGGGTTAGGAAGAGTGAGCCCACCACTATGGTGCTGAGGTCACCAGGATGATGCAAACTGGACCCCCAAATAGGCAATTACTCAAGATAACCATAGGAACAGACATGCAGCCCTGCACCCTCCTACATATCTCCACACCTTTTCCTTCTTAAACCCCTCACTCTGACCAGAAGGCAGAGATGGTTCTTTTGAGGCTTGAGCCCAGCCATTCTTCCATCTCTTAGCATTTGACCAGTAAAAGCTGCTTTCCTTCCACCACACTTCTCATGCTTTGACTTCTGGGTGGTGAACAGCTGGACATGAGCCATTTATAAACTCAGTGCCCCATGTAAGGAGCTGTGTGTTTTGAGCGGCTCAGCCTGTACATCTGGCTTCCAACTAGTGGAGCAATTGGCTGTGGCAGTGCCAGGGCTCACCCACTTATATTACCAGGAAGGGCAGGGGTTACTTGCAAATGCCAGCTGCTCATGGCCAGCTGACCCTGCCACTGGGACTTTGGGGAATTCCCAGCAGCTGCTGAAACCACCTTTATCTCAAGGATCTTCCCTTCCCTCCTCTTCTTGGCATCAGCTGCTGTCCCTCTGTCTCAAGGAAAGCAGCATCTGGGAAGTCGACAGACTTCAAGGACTGGGTAAGTCAACTACAGTGCACCTGGAAATCCTCTGTCTCTGCCCTCTGGGCTCTCCAGCTATCTACAGTAGTATTGGTCATCTGTGCTGCCATCTTGGCCTCTGTGCCATCTAGACCTAACACAGGTTAGTCTGTGGTGCCTTTTGGGCCTCTGTGAAGTCTGGACCCAACACAGGTCATCTGTGGTGCCATCTGGGTTTGAGACAAGATCTCAGGACTTTTCCCCAGCCTCCCTTCTTCAGGGAGCAGTTTGGAGTCCCCTGTCTGCATCTGCATCTGTGTTTGTGTCTCTGTTTATTGTTACCCCTCTCTTTGAGGGTGCTTTGGCATGGTCTGCATCCCACCAGCAAAGACTAAGTCAGAAAGTAGCAAGATGGATTGCTGCTCTCCTCCCTAGGGGAGAAACAGTTTCCAACATCCCAGCCCTGGATTTTGTCATCGTCTCCAGGACTCTAGTGTACTTCCTGTATCTGTGTCAAGCTTTGTAGGGGGAGAAAGCATGTGAACTCTTTTCTAGACTATCTGGGACTTGAGCTGGTTACATATTATAGCCAGTTTCTGTGCACATTTTACACTGATAGGCAAATGACAGTAAAGAAAATCCAGAGCTCAAATGGTTAACATGGAACTATAAAGGTAAGCAGAGTCTTCTAAAGCTCTCTATCTACTTCTCTCTGCCTGCTTTGAATGTGCTGGCTGCTTTCAACATGCTGTTATGAAGCTGCTGCTACTGAAATGAAGCTTACTATTTGAAGGTTACTTGGAGATTTTGTTTTTCTTATAAAGTTTATCCACTATGGCTAAAATGGAAACATTAGAAAATCATTTGAAACTGAATGAATAAAAAGGTAAACAAGGTTTTTAGAACAAAATTGCTGTAGAGACTGCTTTATCCAAATTTTGGTTCACAGTTTCTTAGATCAGGGCAAATGAGGTTTAGCCATATGACCAGGTTCGAGTTTCATCAGAAAGATAATTTGGACCCAGCTATCTTTTATCAGGTGGTAAGTATGTATTGTTATCTTATGGCTAGAGTTCCCAGGTAACAGCTATTGGATTCTTGTTTGTGCATATATGTATAGGTGTTTGGATATATTTGTATATAGGTACATGTATTATGTTATATGTTGTATCTAGCATTCTACCAAATTGGTTTATAAGTAAATGACTACTCATAAATTAACTCCAAATGCTTTTCAAGTTCATGTGAATCTTTAGTAAATACACCTGGTTTTAAAATCACTGATAAAAATAGAAATGTCTTCAGAATTGTCAGCATAAATTTTCATGTGAGCTTATTGACCACATGGTTTTATATTTGTCTCTGTCTATATATTAAGGTATCATGGTTTGACATAAAGGTTATAAGACTATAAAGCCATCCAGAAACAGAATGATCTTTGTTTTTGTGATTTTTTTGACAAATAAGACTAATTAAGATTCTTGGTTCAAGGCAAACAGTGAATCTTTTGAGTTATCAGCAAAATGTGTTTAAGGTTCTTAAGTGTTCACCTGTTATTCAGACTTTTTAAATGGCTAACAATAAAAAACTTGAAATAATGACTAGTTTTGTCTAATATCTCAGTTTTCAGAAGTAACCTAGATAAACTGTTAAAAATGCAAAAAGTTGAGTATTTGTAAATGAGATAAATGCTTGCAAGTAGACTTTTGTATACTTGAATTAAATAATAGATGCTCATTGAAGGTTTGGGTCATTTCCAATAAAAAAAAATTATAGTATGGGAAAACATGTTCCAAAAATTATGGAATGGTTTGTTTACTCTGTAAAATGCTAACATCTGACAAACAGTTCAGGATTTCTTGCTTCCTAGGTTTTCACTAAAATGCAAGGTTACAAAGAATGAAAATTCTAATTAATATATCATTCCACAAGCTGTGTTCTTGTTGAAAAGAGAATTTTATGTAATTTGGAGGTTATTTAAAAGTTATTTATAAAAGAAGGTAGAAAAAATGGTAAGTAGGAGAGAGATGTGAAGAAAGTTGTGGATATGAAGATGTATTTTTGGTAAGAAAAGTTATAATGGAAAGAAAATGATTTTGTATAAAAAAGAAACTTGTTTTCCTTAGGGTAAATTTTTGCCCTAAAGAAAAATGACTTATTGTTTAGGAAAGAGAGAAGTATAGGACACGTCAGAAAGTCCAAACATGTCATAAATGGTCATTGTAAGTCATGATAAGGTTCACGAAGGGGAATTTATAAAAGGAATTTCATATGTAATTAAGTTAGCTATAATTAAAGGGAATTATTTATAATAATTATTTATAATAGTTTTTCTAAAGAATGATTCCCTATGTTAAAACAAAGTTTCCTAAAGGTATTGATATGCTCTTAATGAAATTACAAATATTTTGCATTTTAATTCTATAATCTGTTTCTTTTGAAAACTTCTCAGATTCATATCTCAGAAGTTCAACTTTTGTTGTGTCTTGCTGCTTTCATCTTTTTCTCCCTTTGAAAAGGCCTGAGATGATAACTCTCCTTCAACTTTTTCCATCAGCTCCTATAATTTTTCCCCTACAGTTCTGTTGTGGTCTGATGCAGAAATGTTTTATCCTAGAGGTATATAAAAACAATATTTTCCCCAGTAAAACTTGATTCTGTAATCTTTTCTTTTCTTTTCTTTTTTCTTTTTCTTTCTTTCTTTTTTTTTTTTTTTTTTTTTTTTGAGATGGAGTCTCACTCTGTCTCCCAGGCTGGAGTACAATGGCACAATCTCGGCTCACTGCAACCTCTGCCTCCTGGATTCAAACAATTCTCCTGCCTCAACCTCCCAAGTAGCTGGGACTGTAGGCGCCTGTCACCATGACTGACTAATTTTTGTATTTTTAGTAAAGATGGGGCTTCACCATGTTGGCCAGGCTGATCTCCAACTCCTGACCTCAGGTGATCCACCCATCTTGGCCTCCCAAAGTGCTGGGTTTACAAGTGTGAGCCACTCTGCCCAACCTGGCTTTTTTTGATATGTCTAAATTTTCCATGTAATCAGGAAATTTCTCATGCAGTTACTAAAAGTCATATATTCCCCTGCTATATTCATAACTTTGAACACACTCTTCTTGTGTCTGATTTAATTCAAGCACCCTTTTCATCAAGTATGAATTTCCAGGGCACTAAATGGGCCTCCCATAAGTAGAAGCAGTCACACTGCAGAAGGTTTTTCTTTGCATTTTTGGTAACTGGCTTAAGAAACGTGATTTTACCTTTTATTGAGATAATTCCTATGCTGTCTTTATTAGGTTTTTGATTGCTTAAAAACCTGAAATTTAAAAGGGTTAATGCTTTTACATCCATTTAATCTTCTGTATTGCCTTTAAAGTCTTTTAATTATCACTTTGATTACATGAATAACTATTATTTTACAATGATTATTATTCTGTTTTGATCAAATGTTTTCAGCCTTTTAACATCTTTGGCAAATGTCCTCAAAATCAAATCCTAAGTTAAGTCTCTTTCTTCTTGCTGGGGTTTATCAAAGCTAAAAATTAATCACCACAATGTTGAAAAATCTTTTTAGAGCTTCCAATCAGGTTATGTTCTCCAATATTACCACCCTCAACACCTTGAAAAACTCCTTATCAGGTGCTATTAACTAATCCTTATGCTGTTAAGTTATAGGGCTTTGACTTCTGGGTGCGCATATCTCATCCAAAGAAGGCACTGACTCCTGCCAGTATCAGACACCAAAGTCAAGTTAACCAGAGCCTCATCTTTAGACCTAGGCAAAGGCAACAATCAAAGTAAACTGCTTTCATGAGACATGTATTCAAAAACATTAAGATTCATTAAATTATTTTGTCTCTATGTGGAATAATATAATTTATTGTATGTCTTGATACTAAATAATTTAAACATTTAGTTACCCATAAGTTTCCTTTCCTGTCATTCTCAGAAATAGGCAGGGCTTATGACTTTTTAATTTTAAACATTGCTAATTACTAATGTTTTGTTTTACCTCCAGAGTTTGAAACTAGGCCCAGAGACTATCACATGAGATTTTAAGAACAAGTTTTGGGGGAAAAAATTAGTTCAGACCCTCCAAATAAAGGATGAGCGCACAGATGCTCAAACAGTTGAACAAAATTCTTTTGTTTTGGATAGTTAGTTGGTACAATCCAAGATTACAGTATCTCAATGCATAGAATTTTTATATAAGTCAATTTTGTAACCTTGCCTTTTAGATTTTGGGTTTTGGCTCTTATGTTGCTTATGAGGGGTTTTAAAGTTAATGAGTGCTTGCCCACCTCCATTCTCCTCTGGCCTGTAATGTTTAATTGGCTGTAAGTCTTTTGGCTCTAAGTCCATTGGCCATAAGGATCCCACCAGGAGAAATGGTAGACCTGGGGCAGGTAGCACACCACCCCAGCATTAATATAAGACAAAATAAAAGTTGGGTTATCCATGCTGTCTCTGGCATACCTTGACAAAAAAGGAGGAATAGAAACAAAAAATCCTAAGCCCTCCAACAGGATGAATGGACTCTCCTCTTGGCCAAAGGAGATCTCAAATATACCCAAAAAACTAGTGCAGGCCATAGAAAGCAGGAGTCAGACACACCTCACTATACCTTCCCACCCACACACACACAAGCACTTTGGAATTTAGGCACAACTTACTAGCATTAACATTAAAACAGAGAGAATAAGACTGGCAAAATAGACTCTTTATGGCAATAAGATACCAAATTATAAAAAAGACCTAAGACCATGCCAGGCAAGTGTTAAGTCTCCAACCCAAAGTGGAGTCATATATTGCATGCATATTTATTCAATATGCATGGGTCAGGACCACCTTCATATATATTCATAGCTTCTCCTATAACCTCTTAAATATGCATGTTTAGTCAACCTATCATCATATCACTACATGAGCCTCAGGTACAGTTGACGATGGGGAGCAAAATAATTGATTTCTTAGTTGATACTGGGGCTACTTATTCAGTCCTTAACATCCCCCAAAGCAAAGTATTAAAATGATTGTAACCATGACTGGGGCTACAGGAAGATTAGAGGCAAAAGGTTGTTTTTTGTTTTACAACCTTTGGAATGTTGTCTGGGGGACTGGGAATTAAGAGTTTTCTCTCTATGCTGGAATGTCTTTGGGATTAAATGTGCTTTGTATGGTAAGTGCTCAAGTGACTTCTCCAGAGAAGCAACAATTGTGCTTGCAGGTCTCACTGGATCAGGCACTGTGGCTGCCAATTCTGCTCACCCACCCCCAAGGAAGAAAAGGAAGAACTGTTCTCTCAGGAAATCTCCAAAAAATTTGCTCTTTCCAGGTTCTCATACCCCATGGGTGAGCCCCTTCATCTTTTCTATCCAGGAAATAAGATGCTGCTAAAATCCTGGGAAAACCAAGGGCCAGACCAATAGCTAGCCAAAGAGTGGACAGGACCTCATGATGGCATAGGATGGTTGACAGTGGTGCAAATCCAAGTAAAGCATTTTTTTGATGCACGCTCTATGCATCAAAAAACACAACAGCAGCATACTCCATGATATGAGATGGTTATCTCTTCAACAATGTGACAAAACTCTTCAACTGACTGATAATATGTGGCTAGGATGGCAAAATCAGAGTAGTCTTTGTGACAGAGCCTATCCTTCCTCCTGGGTTTGGCTGTGGGCCTGAAGCCCTCATGGTTGGCCTTACTTATCTTATAACTGGACTGGCAGATGCACCTGCAGGCACCCTTACCCACCAGGATGTATCCTGTCCCATCTAGACTCTCCCTGCCAATTGGGAAAGCATAGCTAGACACTGCCATAAAAAATAATCATTCCCAGTTGTTCTACCCACTAGCCATCTTTTCCTCCCAGGCAGCAGCCAAATATATATAATTACAAATAGAGGCCCTGGCTAAACATATGACCACTGCCTTTAATAACACCAATCATGCCATCACCCTTCTCACAAAAGAAAGCTCATGGATTAGACAAGTGGCCCTGTAGAAATGTGTGGCCTTAGGCATTCTGACTGCAGCCCAAGGAAGCACTTGTGCACTGATAAGACTGAATGTTATATATATATACCAGATTATTCTCATTACAACCCAAGCTATACATGCATTGGACACCCATATTTCTACTATCAATGTTCTCTCCCAGGACCCCATAACAGCATGGTTTAGTCAACTTCCTAATGCATGACAGACTTTTATGTACAGTACAATTGGTATTCCATTCATTGTCCTCTTTGTCTGTTGTGGACTTTATTACTATTATGTACTTTGCATGGGGATGCAGGACAGACTTTCTCAGAAGCTTCTAGGTCCTCACAGAATAATGCTCCAGCAAGTTCCTGCTGTGAGTCTGGGGACTGGAGACTATTTCCAAGGCCAGGTTGATGAATTCCATTCTGATACCCCTACTACAGCCCTTTGCAGCAGGAAGTGGACAGATCGACTGTGTCACCCACTTTCCATAGAAATGAAATGGAATTTGACAGTGGGGAATTGTAACTGAGTATCTCAGTCTCAAATGCATTTTCAAACTTTTTTCTTTCTTTCTTGCCTTAGGCCTTGACATACTTTGAAACTCTTTGTTTCTCCCTTTTCCACCAGGCACTTCTGTGAACAGTGTTCACTTACCTAATTATGTGCTTGCTTAGAAATTCCAGGGGTCAATTTTGAAACAAACCAGGCAGCAAGACCCCAGCGTAGAATCCTCTCAGTCAAGGGGAGTTAGGAATAGTGAGCCCACCACCACCAGGCCAAAGTCAGGATGATGCAAACTGGATCTCCTGATGGGTGACTACTCAAGATAACCATGGAAATGAGACATGCAGATCCCCTTTTCACCACTCTCACATGTTTCTCACACCTTTTCCTTCTTAAGCCCCTCTCTCAGCCCAGGAGAATGAGATGGCTCCTTTAAGGCTTAAGCCCAGCCATTCTCACATCTGCCAACATTTGACCAATAAAATCTGCTTTCCTTCTACCACACCTCACTTCTCATGCTTTGACTTCTGAGCGATGAGCAGCTGGACTTGAGCCGGTTACAGGAGGCTAAAAAAGAGTCATTAAAGTGAGAGGCTCCATGTGGGTGGTGTGCCTGGGATGAAGAAGTATGGTGAACTCAGATCTCATCCAGAAAAGAAGGCCAACCACTTATGGGATCACTCACAATTATGAATGCATCCATTGCCCCAGAAAAGAGAAAGACAGTGATAAACAAAGAGAAATTGCCCTCTTTTCTCAGCCCCACTCCCTGCCTCTGTGCAGCAGTTCATTTCCTCAGCACTAGAGTTCCATACACCAGGGATGGCAGACACAAACGTCTTGGGGCCAGGCAAAAAAAGGTGACTCTTAATACATCCAGCACATCTGTAGGATGCAGTGGGAGGTGTCCTTCCAAGATCCTGTTCTGATAATTAGTCAGTTTTCCAGCAACGTCCTTTTTTTTTTTTTTTTTTTTTTGGCTGAATGCACACGGGCTTTGTCTTATGGGAGTTCCAAACATGGGTCCTCTGGTCCCCACCCACTGGGGTATTAGCTGACTCCTGAACTGAACTTATTGTATTCTGATTACAGTGGCTTTCTAGAAAGGTGTGACATCTAGTCAGAAAAGTGCTTCTCATGTTTTTGCTGAAACCTGGAGTCTTGTTAAAAGGCAGATTCTGATAGGCAGGTCTGGGTGGGCTTTGTGATCCTGAGCCCTTAAGAGTCTCTTCGGCGATGTAGTTGCTGCTGGTCCTGGTTTGAGGACCACGCTGAATAATGAGCTCTAGAGCTCATTTTGCTTCTACTTTTTTCACTCTGTGCTGTTTTTAAGATCTTTCTAGGTTGCATGGCTTCTGATGGGTAAATAATCTATTCCATGGTGTGCACTCCCCAGTTTTCTGATCCAGTCATTCTGAAATGGACCCTGGCTGCTTTTAGCTCCTCACACAGCTGTGCTGAGGGCAGCATCTGCACGGTGACCCCCACCGACTGCAGGAGAGCTTGCCTAGGGTGTGAGCATACACTTAATTTGTAGAGGCCCCCTTCCTTGGTTGACAGTGGCAGAAACATATCAGCCTCTGAGCACCCACGCCAAGAAGCAATGCCAACACTTGGCATACCCAGTGTTTTGTTATTCTGATGGGCTAAAGCGACCCACTTCTGTGTAATTTCCATTTTCCAACAAATCATGTATTCTCTTCATGTTTGGGAGCACTTGGAGTTTCTTTCTGTTTTTGCCTATTTTCATCCTTTGTTTGCTTTTCTAATACAGTTGTAATCTTCCATTTGGCAATTTACAGGGATATATCTGTATCTGTGTATATTACACTAGATAGCAGTCCTTTTTCCATTTCAGACATTGAATATATCTTGCTCCAGTCCATTACTTGCCCGTTAAGTTTGTCTCAAGTGTCCTTTGTTGAGCAGAAATCCTTGATGTAAACAAATTCATCCCTTTGGCCTGATGATTTTTACTTTCTGGGTTTTAAGAAGTCCTTACTCACCTCTCTGTCGTAATTCTCCCACATCATTTTTTATTCACTTGTGGTTTTATTTTTTACTTTTAAGGTTTTTAATGTTTCTAGAAGCTACCTCTGTATGTAATGATTATAGAGAAAAATAAAACTGTACATCTACTACCACCATCTACAAAGTGGATAGTATTTTATTTATAGATAGCACTTTATTTATATTATTAATTTGGGGACACTTGACTTCCTTATACAATTAAGTTATGTGCATTGAAGAACACTAAATGTCTCTGTTTTTCAGGTCTTTAAAAAAAGTCTCACTTAAAATTTTCCCCTAGAATTTTATGTATTCTTTTCTAAGGCAATTCCTAGACATTATGCATTTTATTGTTGTCATTAATATTTAATTTATCTAATATCTAATTTATTATATTTATAATATCTAATTTATTATATTTATTATATTTTCTAACTGATATGGAAAAATGCTATTGAGTTTTATTAAGTTTTGTATCCACCAGCCTTCCAGAATTCTTAATAGGTGTCAAGGTTTGTATTTTGATGATTTTATTTTTCATAGACTTAAATAAATAATGTCATAAATGTACATAAATGACATATAATAAAATTTCTTTAAATAAAATGACATATATTTATTTACACAGACATAAAGACAGTTCTATGTCTTCTCTTTATAATCCTCACCCCTCTTACATCTGCCTTTTTCCTCCTAGCATTCGCCAGCCCTCCTGCATTGTGATAAACACTAGCAATGACAGCCACATCCCTGCCTTGGGGCCCATCTTTAAGAGGATGTGTCTAAAGTTTCTGCATTATTATAGTGTTTTGACATATAACCTTTATAAAAGATAAGGAAGTTCTTTTCTATTCCTAGATTGTAATGAAGTCATTATTATTATTGTTGTTGTCATTGTAATTATTATCACTGTGAATAGGTGAATTTTATCAATAATTTTTCTGTATCTATTGAGATAATCATACAAATTTTCTTCTTTAATAAATCATAAATAATGTTTACATATTTTCTAATGTTGAGCCATCCTTGCATTCTTGAGATAAATCCTACCTGGTTATAATGTATATTTTAATACATTTACATTGTGTTAGCTAATATTTTACTTAAGCTTTTGCATTTACATTTGTAAGTAATATGAGCTTCTTTCCTTTTTAAGTTTAGTTTAGGGATCAAGGTTACACCAGCTTCCTAACGTGAGCTGAGCAATCTTTACTTTTTTTCACACTGAATTAATCACCCCTTGAGAGTTGGTTACAGATCTCCCACAAAACTGTCTAGACAGGGGGCTCATTGGAAGGGGAATTATTAGATTCCAATTTATTTAACATTCATTGGCTTCTTCAAATTTCCTGTTTCTTTTTGTGCCAATTTTTGCATTGTCTATTTTCCTAGAACTTCATCCACATCATCTAGGCTTTTCAATTTATCTACAAGTAGTTATCATGCTCTTTTACTACTATCCAAAGTAAATCCCTCTTTCGTCCCTTGAGTATATGCTTTTCCACTCTCTCAATTCCTCTTCCATTTCACTCTGCTTGGGTGTTGCTGGTCTCACTGTTCTCACTTTCACTGATTTCTGCCCTTTACCTTCTTGCTTTTGGTTTGCCTTATTGCCCATTTTCTAATGTCTTTATGTGAATGTTTAGTGCATTTTTTCTATGTTTTTGGTTTCTGGTAATTTTGTTTAAAATCATAAATTTCCCATTGAATGCTGATTGACTGTAACATTTTTATACTGTTGATTTATGAAGTTTTAACATTTTTCATATTTCTTTTTTAAACCAAAGGTTATTTAGTAATGTGGAATTCAATTTCTGGCCACATGGGATTTAAGGAAGAATTCCTTCACTATTAAGTTCTAATTGTATTACATAATTATTTTCAAATAAAGCCTCTATGATGGTGACTCAGTGAAACAAGTTGAGGTTTCCTTTGTGGCATAGTGAATGGTCACAAATCTTTGTCAGTATTTCATATGTGTTCAAAAAATGTGTATTCTTTGTATTTGGCAGTGGGAGGTGGAAGTATATACCTCTACATATTTCAAATAGCTAAAACTTATTGATTAAATTATTCAGCTGTTTTAGCCCAATCCTGTCATAATCAGGGGTGAGCTGAGGGATATTGTGATTTGATATCTTTTTCCTACCATAATGTGTGGCTGGGTCAGGTAAAAATTAGCCAGGGTTCTTCAGAGAAATGGGACAAATTTTGTGTGTGTGTGTGTGTGTGTGTGTGTGTATGTGTAGAAAGAGATGTATTATAAGGAATTAGCTCATGCGATTATGGAAGCTGACAAGTCCCAAGGTCTGCAGGATGAGTTGATGAATTAAAGACCCAGGAGAACCAGTGGTGTAGTTCCAGTCTAAATGCAGACAGGCTCAAGACTGGGGAAGAGCTGATGTTTCAGTACTAGTACAATGACAGGAAAAAGCCAATGCCCCAGTTCAAACGCAGTCAGACAGGAAGAATTCTTTCATATTTGGCCTGCCTTTTTGCTCTAATCAGGACTCCAACTGATGGGATGAGGGCAATCCACTTTACTTAGTCTACAGATTTAAATGTTAATCTCATCTAAAAGCACCCTCACGGAAACACCCTGAATAATGTTTGACCATATATCTGGGCACCCTGTGGCCCAGTCAAGTTGGCATATAAAATTAACCATCACAGTATGTAAAGCATATGTGGGAAAATAGTTTGAGGCAGATGGAAGGACACTTTGCCTGTCATAATGGGAGAGAGGGCCCTGAATGTACTGAATGTGAAACCATAAGTGAGTGTACTTGTCAATGGGATGTGGAAGGACTGTGGCATAATAAAAAATAAATATCTGGTCTTTGTCTTGGCACAGAGTTCCTAAAACGCTTGGAATCTCCTGAGTGATAAGAATGTCTTTTGCGTGCTTGCTTTGGCAGCACAGATACTAAAATTGGAATGATATAGAGAAGATTAGCATGACTTCTGTGCAAAAATGACATGCAAATTCGTGAAGGATTTCATTAATAAAAATAATGGCTTTTGTAAGCTAATGAGATGATTGGTGGCTGGGAGCCCCTACATAGCTTCAGGATCAGGGCTGATCACCAGAAAGACCAAGCCATGATTAGAGGATTGGGAATTTCAGACCCACCCCCCAACCTCCTGGGTGGGGAAAGAGGCTAGAAATTGACAGCAATCATTGATGATCAATTATTTCATCAATCATGCCTATGTAACAAGGCCTCCCTCCGTAAAACCCCCTAAACAACAGGGTTTGGAGAGCTTCCAGTTTGGTGAACATGTGGAGGTGCTGGGAGGTGTGTGCCCAGCAAGGGTGTGGAAGCCCCACACCCCTTCTGAGACTTTGCTATATGCGTTTCTTTCATCCAGCTCTTCCTGAGTTGCACTCTTTATCACAAGCCAGGAATGGTGAGTGCAGCACTTTCCTGAGTTCTGTGAGTGTTTCTAGTGGATTCTTGAACCTGAGGGGAGAGGGCTGTGGGAACCTCCAAATTTGTAGTTGCCTGGGCAGAAAACGGTACCCCATTTGTGGCTGGCATCTGCAGAAAGAAGTCATGTGGGACTGGGCCCTTCAATTGGTGGAGTCCAAGGCTAACTCTGTGTAGTTAGCATCAGAATTGAATTGTTGAATTCCCAGTTAGTGCAGGAGAATTGTAGAGTTGGTGTCAGGGGGAAGAAGAACTTTTTCAGAGACTTATGGGGACTTGTATTTTCTCTGTGAAATAAGAGGTAAGGTGGCCTAACAAGACAGAATATGGTTCAATAATACAAGAAAGATGTAAATCATAAAAGTAAGAAGCACAGCTCTATTTTAGGGAGACAGTGTGGTGTGGAAGCCCGGGAGACAGGGGAAGCCCGGAGGCTGATGCCACCCTCACCATGTTATTAACTGGTGACCTTGGGAGGTCACTTATTCATCCTCTGCCTCTGTGTTCTCATCTGTAAGATGAGGGAGAATTGTAGGCTTGAAGTTCTTGTGAGGAATACATAAAGGATCCCACCATGTCCTTAGCTCTCATTAATCAATTATTTACTTATTTTAAAATATTTATGTATTTATATGTTTTAAATAACAAAAATTATATCGAGATGATGTCTTGATGTATGTATACTCATTAATTATCAGCTGCTGTTATAATTATTTGCAGTGACACTATTTCCTACCTAAAAACCCAAGAGAAGAGGTTGAAAAACTTCTAAAATACTTTTAAGACCTGTTACTAAGTTGGTAGGAAAAAATCCAAAGCTTTTCTAAATATCAGCATTAATCAGAAAGAAAATATAATGAATAAGCCTCCAACTGCAAAAACAAAAAACGCTGGATAAAATATAACAAAAATGAACCTGAACATTCATATGGAAGAGTAAAAGTTCATGGAAAGTTTGGTATCAAAGTAGGAATTTTTTAAAAAGCCAGTGAAATAGAGTAAAACAGCCCTGATCCTAGATGAGAACACTGATATGCCACAGAGATGCCATAATAAATTGCTGGTGAAACAACAGACTTTTACATAAATGGTTCTGAGAAACTGGTTATTTAGATGGAAATGTAAAAATTCATTCCCCTGTATCATACCATGCACAAGAATAAATTTCAAATGGAATAAGTGCCTAAATTTGAAACATGTTTAACATTGGAGGAAACAAATGAGAAAGTATCTTTATGACATTGGTGTAGGGAAGAACTTCTTGAACAAGGCATAAAGGATAAGATTAATTAATCTTACCACATTAAAATGGAAGCTTTTAGGCGATAAGAGACACCAATGACAAAGCAAACAGACATTCTTCAGAAGGAGGAAGACACATGCAATGTCCAAAACCAATGGAGAATTAGCCCCCAGCTGATAGAAGAACTCCTACAACTCAGCAGGAAAAAGACAAAAATTTGCAACGAAAAATAAGCAGAGACTAGAAACAGGCAATTCAGAGGAGAAGAAATCTAAATGGCAAATAAACACATAAAAACATAATGAAGCCTATTAAAACCCAGAAAATGTATATTAAAACAATCATAAGATGTTATTCCATACCCATCACCTCCTCAAAATGTATAAAGTGTGACAATAAGCAAGTGTTGGCGGAATGTGGAGCAGTGGGAACTCTAGTGCCCTGCTGGTGGAGTTTAAACTGTCACAGCCACTTTGGAGAACAATTTGGTATTTTCTAGTAAACCTGAAGATACACATACCTCATGACCTAGAAATTCCACTTCTAAGTATCCAGCCGAGAGAAGCTCTGAAGTATGTGTAGGAGGAGAAATATGCAAGGATGTTTGCTATTTGTAATGGTTAAAAATAATAGTAACAACATGGGAACAACGTAAATGTCCATCAGCAGGAAACTGAATCACAAATTGTGGCATTTTCATGCAGCAGTGAACATGAGTGAAATATATTTGCATTGATATATCTCAAAAATCTAATGCTGGTAGAAAAAAAGTTAACAAACAAGATTTATAGTGTGATAATGTGAAGTTTTAATGAATGTAAAACAATTCTACACAGTTTACAGACACATGCATGTTTAATAAAAGTATACAATTTGATGGCAGTTAGCAAAAGAGGCGAGCTGTGGGGAGAGAGATTGGAGAAGAGCAAAAAGAGCTTAAGTGTAATATCCTTTTAAAAAAATCTCAAATAAATTGTGCCACAATGCTAAATTTGTTAAATTTGTCAAATTGCAGTGGTAAGTATTCATTATCTTGTTCTCATCACTTTTCAGTGTTTGGAGATATTTCCTAATAAGAATGAAAATAGATGAATTAAGTCATAAACCCTGAACTCTAGAAAAAGAATAGCAGCAGCAAAAAATGGTGAAAAAGGAAGGATAAAATTGATAAACTTAAAAGCAAAAAATGCTTTTGTACTTTTAAATTTCATCAGTGTTTATCAGGAAAACCCAAAGCTTATTCTTTCGAAAAGACTCACAAAATTGGCAATGGGCCAATCTACATAAATGAGAGAGAACAACAGAAAAGGAAGGGAGGGGCACACAAATTCATATCAGGAAAAATGGAATTCAACTTTAGGTAACAAGGAGATTTTTTTAGAATTGTTAAGAACATGTCATGTACAATTATTATTATGTTGTTGTTAATGCTTAATGAAATAGCCAACTTTCTAGGAAAACATAAATAATCAAAATCAGCCCCCAGAAAAAGTAGACAATTTGAAGAACTCAATGAGCTTAAAATACACTAAAAGTGTAACCAAAGAGCTATCTGTAAAATAACACCATGATGAGATGAGTTTGTGGGTGCATTCTACCAAGCCATCTCATGTCACTGTTTCAGAACATGGAAAAAATACAGGACACCACGCAAAGCGGGCTGTGACCAGTTCTGCTGGGAACACCCTCACTCTCACTCCTGGTCCCTTCATGCCTTTTTAACTCCACCAAGAGAGGCTGGAAAAATGAAACACTTCGCCCATCTTCTTTGCAGGTAGAGGTTCCCATATGACAATTCTGGCCAATGAAACACAAGCAGAAATGTTCTGGGAGGTTCGGGGAAAGCTTTTACCTTCCTGGCCAAAGGCAGAGGGGTATCCAGTGTCTCCCCCTCCCCAGCCCCTTGCCATAGACACAATGCCTGGCACTGAGTTGGTCGCCTTGCAACCATGGATGTAAGAGGGTGGTCCAGGCCTGAGCGGATGCCTGGAAGAACGTCAGCAGCCCCTGCCTCTACACTTCTCGTCTCAGATGCTGGTGAAAGGTTTTGTTATTTGTTTTTGTTCCTTATGGCTGAGTCATTTCTAAAATAAGCACAAACCTCTTAGAAAACCCAAACAAGGACACCGAAAGAAAGTACAACCGATCTTATATATAAACAGATGGACATAATCCCAAATAAAATATTAGCAAGTCAAGTTCAGCAGTGCTTTAAAGAAAATGCCAAGTAGAGTTTAGTCCAGGACCATAAGGATAATTTCACATGAGAAAAGTCATAATGTCATTTTCTTCATTAATAGACTAGAGAAAAGCCACATATTCATCTCAATCAATGCTGGAAAAAACATTTGGTGAGTTCCAAAACTCATTCACAGTAAGGATTCTTGGTGAACCATGTATAGATGTTATCTTCTTCCATTCAGTAGAACTTCTACCTGAAATCTGCCTCAAACATCGAACTCTGGGAACATGAACACAATGCCCACTGGAGGGAGGAGGTGGGCAAGGGTATGTACTTCTGCTGGCACTACTCAGTATTGGCTTGAGTGGATGCAAGTTAACAAGAAAAAAGAATAAGCACAGGCTTTGGAAAGGGAGAGAAATAATTGTCATTCTTTATAGGCAATATAGTCACATATCTAGAAAATCTAACAGATTCTACAAGGAGGCAACCCTTCTGTGGCCTCTTTTTCACAGTGCAGATTAGAGATATCATTAGTACATACCCCAAAGGGTTGTTAATTAAGTTTATATATGCGAAGAACTTAGAATAGTGCCCTGCACATGGTAAGCACTAATAAGGTATAAGATCAACATCCAAAAATCAATAATATTTCTATTGACTAGTAATAACTAATTAGAATTTTTTCTAGAAATTGAAAGCTCATTAGCAATAGCAACCAAACTTATACATACCTAGAAATAAACCTAACCAAAGATGTGATTTCTTAGGCAGTAGATGACAAAATCCCATTAAGGCAGTGGTCCCCAACCTTTTTGGCACCAAAGACCAGTTTTGTGGAAGACAAATTTTCCACGGATGAGGGGAGGGGAGATGGTTTCAGAATGAAACTGTTCCACCTCAGATCATCAGACATTGGATTCTCATAAGGAGCATGAAACCTAGATCCCTCCCATGCACAGTTCACAATAGGGTTCATATTCCTATGAGACTCTAATGCCAAGAATCTAATGATCTGACAAGAGGCGGAGCTCAGGGGGTAATGCTCACTGCCCTGCCACTCACCTCCTGTTGTGCGGCCCGGTTCCTAACAGGCCATGGACCACTACCAGCCTGTGGCCCAGGGGTTGGGGACCCCTGCATTAAGGGACTGCTATGATCTGAATGTTTATGCTACCCCTGCCAAATTCATATGCTTAACCTAATCACCAATGTGATGGCTTAGGAAGTGGGGCCTTTGAGAGGTAATGAGGCCATGAGGATGGAGTCATCATGAATGTGTTTTGTACCCTTATAAAAGCGACTTCAGAGAGCTGCCTGGCCCCTTTTACCACCATGTGAGGACAGCAAGAAGGCACCTTCTATGAAGCAGAATGCCTTTGCCTGACACTATAACTGCTGGCTGCTTGATCTTGGACTTCCTAGCTTCCAGAACTGTGAGAAATAAATTTCTGCTGTTTATAGTCACCCCGTCTAAGGTATTTTGTTATAGCAGCCCAAATGGACTAAGATGGGGTCAACACAGAAGACTTGAACAAAGGCAGGGCTGAAGCGTTTCGTGTCTGAGGGGTGTCATGAAATATGCCATCGCCCTCCAGAGTAAGTCAGGGGTTCGGTGCAATGCCAATCCATGTCGCATAAGGGTTCTTCCTAGAATGCACCCAGCTGGTTCCCAGCTGTATGCGGGGAGAGTGAAAATCCATGGATAACATAAAACAGGCCTTCAGAACAGAACAAGAAGGCCCAAAGTCACCTGTACAAGGAACTTGCTTTTCCTCCTATGGCTGTGTCTTGGTCATTAAGTGGAATTGCTGGTGCATGCAGACCCCTGATCCCCAGTGTCCAGTGGTCCTCCCAAAGGATGTACCAATTAATGGCACTAACAGAGGATGACTACTCTTTCCCTAACACAGTGGATTTTCTCTATTTTTAGTATTTGACAATTTAATTGAAAAATAATGTCTCACTCTTTTAAAAATTATTAGGTGCTTACCTACTCCTTCAGGGCAGCTGGCAGGATCAGGGTGCCTGCTTTTCTATTAGAGTGCTGGGCCTGGTGGCTTTAAGGTATGTAGTCACATAAGTACAGAACCATTAGGCATAGAGCCAGGAAGGAAATTGCTGGATCCATGCACAGGTCTACTTTGCTACTAATGCTCAGCCTGCTTGCAAGTGTTGTGCCTATCTGCACTCCTACCGTGTAGGGGCCTTCTTGTTGTTCTACACCAGTGTCAACTCTTGGTATTATCAGACTTTCATTTCAGCCATGCAGCAGCATTTCACTGTGGTTTCAATGTGCACTTCTGCAGTTACAATGAGGGAGGGCACCTTTTCATAAGTTTATTGGTATTTGCATACCCTCCTTGTGAGGTGTCTGTTCAAATCTGCTTTCCCCCTGGGCTCTTTGTCTTTTTTTTTTTTTTGAGACGGAGTCTCACTCTGTCACCCAGGCTGGAATGCAGTGACGCGATCTCAGCTCACTGCAACCTCCACCCCCACAGGTTTAAGCAATTCTCTGCCTCAGCCTACTGAGTAGCAGGGATTATAGGCGTGTGCCACCACACCCAGCTAATTGTTTGTATTTTTAGTAGAGATGGGGTTTCACCATCTTGGCCAGGCTGGTCTTGAACTCCTGACCTCATGATCCACCTGCCTCAGCCTCCCAAAGTGCTGGGATTACAGGTGTGAGCCACAGCGCCCGGCTGTCTTTTTTGTGTTATTATTGATATGAAGGCCTTGGAATACATTCTGGATCGCAGTCCCTTGTCAGTCTGTGCACTGCACTCTGTGGCTTGCCTGTCACCCTCTCCCTATTACTTTACACTTGCTTGCTGACCTTGCCTACACCTTTATTGGGCTTTATTGAGGGATGTCTCCAGCTCATTTCATCCCTGGAGGAAGCTCTGTTCCTTCCCTTCCATTAGAATGTCTGCATTTTCCACTACTGGCCTATGGACCTCTTTCCTCCAGCTCAGAGCCCTGCTTGCTGCTCCATACCCTCAGCCTAAACCCCAAGCCCCGGCCCTCCCCTCACACACAACACTGAACACGCAAACACAAGTGCACACATGCAGGCCTTCTAGGAGGTGTGGCTGCTGCTGGAGTTTGAGAGAAGATTGGTTGGTAGACGGAGAATGCCAGGGTTTACCTGGGGCCAAGCAGCTCTCTAGGTGCCCCCCTGAGAAGAAAGTGAAGTCACTGAAACGTACTAGGCCTGCTTCCACAAACCCTGCCCTGCCCTGCCCTCACTCTGCCTGCCTGCCTGCCAGGCTGCTCTCCTCCCTCTCCTCATGGCCACACCTGGGATGCCCTCCTTAGTCCCTCCCAAACTGGCTATTTTTTTTTTCATCAGCTTGTGATGTAATTTATATACAGTGAAATTCACCTATTTTAGGTGTAAAGTTTGAGTTTTGACAAATAAACTCAGCCACATAGCCAGCACCATGACTGAGGGGTAGAATGTTTCCATCACTGCCACAGGCCCCTCCCTGCCCAGCAACGGCTGTCTGTGCCCCGTCACTAGAGCCAAGCTGGCAGCTGCGTTTTGGTGCTTTCCATGGTCCTGAAATGTAGATGGGCTAATGGTGTCCACTTCTGCAGGTGACAGAAATTCAAATGAGATTTATAGAAATGAGATTTTGTGAAAACAGGTGGAAGAGCTATCTTCAACTTTGAAATCTACATTTATCATGCCCTGCCCTGAAACAGGGTCCACTTTGCGGAGCCCTGAGGGGCCTGGGCGAGAAAGTCTTCCTTCAGGGGGCTCAGGCTACAGCCCAGCACAAGCCTGGGAAGGGCTTATGAGGGAGTGAGGCACTCCTGCACCCTCACAGGAGTAAAGGAAGCCAGGCTCCAGTCAGGAGATGCAAGTCCAGGGCTCAGATTCCAGGTCTGGGCAAGTGCTCCGAAACACTGCAGAAAGGATTTCCATTGTGCAGGCTGGGGTCCCACATCCTCATCCTCAAATGCCCAGGCTTCCCTTGCCCCTGTAGGGAGGGCAGGGCCGGCACCTATATTCATACAGGATGAGCATGATTGCAGGCCTGAGAGCCTCAGGAGATCCAGCATTTGAGAGAGAAAACTGCTTCCTAAGTACGTCCAAAACTGAGTTTTAATATGCAGTGAGACAGAAACTGTAGAGATGGGGAACAAATAACTGGTCTCTGGAGTGAGCTGAGTTCCATGCCTCTCATCATGGGGTGATTCATGGAACCTCCACCCTAAACAAGATGTAGAACTGCTCCCTCTTCACAGACAGCCCCTGCACTCACTGTACGATGACAACCACCCTTAACTCCAGACCATCCCTCATCATGCCAGCACCAGCATCCTGGTTCAGGCATTGTGCCACTGCTTTGTAGGATGCAACCACTAGGGGAAGCTGGGAAGGGCACACAGCCTCTCTACCATCTTTCTGACTTCCTGTGAATCTATAATTATGTTAAAACTAAAAAGACAAAAAAAAAGGACAGTAGTGAGTTAAGTGTACAGTACTGAACAGAGAGATCTTTCCTCATAAACTGCATCACTGGGGAAATGCAGGATGAGATTGAGGAGGGAGTTTCTGCTGCACAGGGAGGTCAGCAGGAGGATGGTGTGGACGATGACTGGGTCCCAGAAGGGGGACCAGTGTCCCCTCAGTTCCTCCACCTTCACCAGTCCTGGGAGCAGCAAGATGTTGCAAACACTGGGCAAGTTGAGAAAGCACCTGGAAGCCTGCATGCCTCTTAGAAAAACCCTGTGTTCCATCTGGTGCCAGAACCCATGCCCTGCTCACAGAGGCATCTGAAACTCTGGGTGTTGGGCCTGAGGGTGGATCACAGAGTCCCACACACCTTTGGCAAAACAGCCAGAACCCCCTGAGTCCAGAGCAGGTGAGGAAAGACTGCGTAGATAAGTGGGCCAGAAGCAGCCAGCATCAGGCTGAGATGCCCTCTTCACCACAGCCGCAGCAGTGACTAGGGACACAAGCAGTAGACACCAGCTCCCCGAAGCCAAGAGACTGAAGGCCCGCCCCAGATCTGCAGGTGCCAGGCTGCAGTGCCCAGAGCCAGCTGATGCAATCACCCTCAGGAGAAGCCGCAGGCATCCCAGGGCAACTTACACCTCTCCTGGCCAAGGGGAGAGAAGCAGGGAGGGGCAACCCACGAGGTTGATAGAATGGTCATCCAAGAGGAGACAGTTAAAAAGCAACTCTGTCTCATTAAAAGTGTCAATATTAAGGGCTTTCTGCTGAAAACAAAGTTGCCCTAGTGTTGGGAGGAAAGCTGGGACAGATGTGGGATAGATCTGGGGTCTCTGCCCACAGGACCAGCCTCCATATCCACCGAATGCCCCCACTGGTGATGCTGGGGCTCAGCCGGCTGCCCAGACCCTGTAGGCAATGGGCCACTTGATAGCTCTCAAGATTTCACAGGCACTTCAAATACAACCAAAGCCAGTGTCCAGGTGGTTCCCTCACACCTGTTCTGCTCCAAGGTTCCTGACCTCCCACTCACGATCTGTGCAAGCCAGAAGTTGGGGGCCATCCTTGACATCTTATCTGTTTTCCCCTTACACTCACTCAAAAAGCCTGGCCACTCCTCCTCACAAAACACATCATGGAACAATCCATTTCCCTTGAACTCGCTGATCCTACTCTGATCTACCTCCTGCTAGGATTTTAAGCCTTCTAACTGGAATCTGCATAACCACAGTAAGTTCTCCCTCCTAAAAAAATGCACAATAATTCCTTGATAGAATCTGAGCATCCATAGCTAAGTTTCCCATATTGTCTCCAAACTGTCTTACATAATTCATTTGAATCTAGTTCTGAACAAGGTCCACACATAATATGTAGTTGTTATGTCTCTTGTCCAGAAAAGTCTCTCCTCACTTTGTTTTTAATGCAATGACATAGTGCAGAAAACTGCTCAGTGTCCCACATGCTGCCTCATCTCCTTGTTTCCTTGTGGTGTCCTCTAGCTTGTTCTTCTATCCCCTGGATTTCCTGCAAGTGAAAGTTAGCTCTAGGACCACACTGTCCAATACTGTAGCCACTAGCCAAAAAGAGCTATTTAAATTAATTAAAATAAAATGAAATGTAAAATTCAGTTTTAATTTTAATAAAATCCAGTTGTACTAGCCTCCATTAAAGTGCTCAGTAGTCACACATGGCTTGGGCTGCCTTACCACACAATATGGATACAAACATTTCAGAATCATAGGAGTTCTATTGGACACTGCTGCTGTAGAGTTTGGATTAAATTCAAGTTTGACTTTCTTGGCAAGAGTCTTCCATTGGTGTTATTGTGTGCTTCATATCACACCTACCAGGAGGTGTGCATTGTCCAGACATCCCACTAAGATGGGGATGGTGGGCTCAGTGATGACAGCCTGATTCCTCCATCATAAATCTCTGTTTGCCTTTTAGCTAACAGTTTCAATCATTGATGATCATTGTCTGAATCAATCACTTCATCAGAATTTGGAAAATGGTGATTTGCAAAAATTTTTTCACTTCTTCCATATTTATTATGGACCACAATCTTCCTATAAGAAAAATTTTAGAGAAAGATTTTTAAATTCAAAGCTAATTGCTACTTACCTGCTTATATCCTTCAATAGCTTCCCCAAAATTGTAGGACAGGGCCCATACTTCCTTTTTTTTTTGAGATGGAGTCTCTGTCACCCAGGCTGGAGTGCAGTGGCATGATCTTGGCTCACTGCAACCTCTGCCTCCCTGGTTCAAGTGATTCTCAAGTGTCAGCCTCCCGAGTAGCTGGGATTACAAGCATGCACCAACACACCTGGCTAATTTTTGTATTTTTAGTAGAGATGGGTTTGTGCCATGTTAGACAGGCTGGTCTCAAACTCCTGACCTCAGGGGATCTGCCCACCTCATCCTTCCAAAGAGCTGGGATTACAGGCATAAGCCATCATGCCCAGTGGGCCCATACTTCTAAGGCCCAGTATAACCTGGCTCTGCCCAGCTCTGTAGCCTGTAATACATGGCCTTGTCCTCTCTGCTCCAGCCCCCGGGGTCCTTCCAGTCTCCGAGTCATATGGTGCTCCTTCTGGCTCTGTAAAACCTGCTATCTCTGCCTAGAATGTACTTTCCAGTTCCCTTCGTCTCAACCTGGTTAACTCCTACCCAATCTTCAAGGCTAAAGTCACAGGCCGCCTCTTTGAAAAAGCCTTCTATGCTGCACAGACCAATATGCTTCCCTGTAACGCTTCCTTTGAGCACCCTCTTTCTCCTCCATAGCCCTCAGCATAACATGCAATTAAATATTCTTTGTGTGTTATACTAATGTCTGTTCTTCCCTCACTAGACTCAGGTCCCTCTAGGCACTGACCATGCCTATCTGGTTCACCATGGTGTCCCCAGCACCAACGGCCTGGCATATAGGGATCCTCTATTCCCTGTTGAGGGAATTTGGTGAGTGAGCTGGAGATTGGTAAGTGGGAGCAGGGAAAGCTGTGAAAGGAACTTGTGCTTATGAAAATGGCCAGGGCAGCATCCTACACATAAACCCCGAGTCTTCCTGAGAGGGACTTCCAAGGGCAAATGTCCACACTGCTCAGAGCCTGAATAGGACTCTCACTGGGTCACAGAACATGCAAACCATGCCCTCAGTACAGTAGACTGAGGGGGACATGGTCACTGTCCTCCAAGGCCACTTTACCTGGAAGGGCTGTGGGTCACAGCTGTCCTGGGGAGGGAACTGGAGAGCTGTGAACTCAGACTAGTGCAGCAGAAAGAAGTATAAATATTTATATGAGTGGACTATGTATAGTTCAATGCTAACAGATTTGCAATGGAATATTGTAAATAAATTAACCAAAATCGATTCAAGAAGTGAAGGCCTTTGAGAAGACCACAAACATGAGCAAAGCTAAGTCATATCTAAAAAAGCTCTGGGCCCAAATGGTTTTATGGGTTTTTTCCAACATTCAAATAATGAGTATGTACTAGCCACACCATATAAACCAATGCCACGTTAACTTCCAGTTGTGGCTGGGGCTCTCAAAGTGTGGTTGCTTCTCAAACAAGCAACCTTGGCATCACCAGGGAACTTACTAGAAATGCAAGCTCTCAGCCTCACTACAGACCTAGAGAATCAGATACTTGGGGGCTGGGCCCAGCCCTCTGTGCTGTAACAAGCCCTCTGAGCTAAATAATGTAAAGTCTGAGAACTCCTGGGGCTAACGGAACATCTCTACTTTGGTGGTTTGGATTTCTCATCTCTCCTTACCCAGATATGGCTAATTCTAATTCTGCCTCACACAGCTCTGTGTTCAGATCTTTGCATTTTTATATTGGGCACCTTATTATTAATCAAAGGATTTTCAGTCCATTTATCTGCAATTTCTCAACTTCTTGTTTTGAAAATTAGGGTCCTTACCAAATGAGTTTTTTAAATTATCAACTAATAGATCCTCATTATCAAAACCAGAAAATGCATATAAGTATAAACAAAAAAATATGATAGCACATGATTCTATCTCCCAAAGATAATCTATGTCATTATTTTGGTATGCACACTTCCAGACCTTTTTCTTATGCATAGATAACATTTCTTTCCATCACAAAAAAAGCAATGAGCTTGTATAAACTGCATGGTAACTTGCGTTTTTCATTTCATAATATATCATGGATGATTTTCCTTGTTAATCAATAAACTTTTATTACATTTTTCTCAAAGTCCTTACTGTGTAATTTTCTAAACTAGCCTCCTATTGTTAGGATATTTCATATTGATTAAATGAGTTCATACTGGGAAAGTACTGAGGACAGTGTCTGGCATCTGGTAATTGCTATATAAATAATTGGCTTCAAAATGTGTTAGTAAAAAAGCAACAAAAATATAGAAGAAAATGGCAAATCCACACTCTTCATGGGAGACTTTTTAACACACACTTTTGGAAAACTCCAAATCAAGTACACAAAAAATAGGGAAAGCTATGAGGACTGGAATAGCACAATCAAAAAGCTGAAGGTAGCTAGGTGGAGATGGACCTAGGAGAGCCTGTCCATCCTTTGGTAAGTGTCTGGTGCGTGCAGCACCACAGCAGTGAGAACCTCCACACCCTTCCCCCAGGTGCCTACTGTCATGCTGCATTCTCTACCAGGGTCCTCTCCTGACCAGGGCTCATGGCTAACCCAAGAAACCCTTCACAGCCTGCTGTCTGCCCTCCCCACATCCTGGCCCTCAGGCTGCAGCAAAGCTCTGCTGCTCTGAAACTCAAACCTGCCCTTTTAACTAAACCTTCATCATGGCTGCGGTTACTTGGGCCCCCAGGTCGCTGGAGGATGGGACCACCTGACTCAGCCCAGTATCCTCCTGGCCCCAGCTGCAGCCACAGTGGCCTGCAGGCTCCTGGGAGGGGTCCGCTCCCTCCTCGGGAGCCTTGGTAGCTGGGCTGCCGTCTGCCCTTGAGGTCCCTGCCCCCTCCACCTGGCAGGGCTGACTCCCACTCCCTTCAGACCCTCCTCCTGGAGTCATTGTCCCCTGACTTCAGACAAGTAGGTCAATTACACGCC
The DNA here is from genome assembly GCF_028858775.2 of Pan troglodytes. Lineage (NCBI taxonomy): Eukaryota > Metazoa > Chordata > Mammalia > Primates > Hominidae > Pan > Pan troglodytes. The sequence continues at coordinate 130,459,077 of NC_086015.1, read as the reverse complement.
CTGCCCCTCTCCTGGCCAGAGGGCAACACAGTGTGGTGAGTACCTTTGTTGCTGGGATTAAACAGATGGCTGGATTGACCCCATCAGCTTCTCGTGTAAGACAGAGGTGGACCTTTGACAGGGAACCTGATCCCCTCGTCTTCCTGAGCCACACCAGTGGCCTTGCCCCACCCCCTCACATGACAGTGTTTGGCTCCACCCCCTCACGTAAGGGCACCAAGTGTGGGGCCTCAGAACTGCTTCCTGCCCTGGAGCTGCGAGGAGGAGGAGGAGGAGGGGGAGGGGGAGGAGGAGGCGGCTGGTTCATCAGGGCTGGGGCACAGCGCCCGGCTGACCTTGGACCGCGGCGCTGCCCAGACACTGAAGACTGCAGGCTGCCCTCAGGAGCACTTCAGCACTAGAGGGCCTGCTGGGAGAGTCGGGTGTGTGTGTTCGAGATCTCAGGAGAGAGAGCAGCTTTCGTCAGTGGGGGTTAGTCTTCTTCCGTTTTTCTTGGACGGGACATCCTGCCTCCCGGACCAAAGCTGACCTTGTTCATCTGCCTCCTTCAGCATCTGGGGTTCCCTAATCAGACCTTCCTGTCCCAGCCCCCGCATGCTCCCTCCCCTCCTGTTGGCTCTCTATCTTACAAACAAGCCCAGTCCTCGTTACACACACACACACACACACACACACACACACACCCCTCTTCCCCACCCTTCCCAGCTGCCACCCTACCTACCCCTTGTCTCCCCCAGAGCAATGTTTCAGGAGAGCATAATTCAGGCTTCCACAGTGAGACTCCCCTACCAGGGAAGGAGACTGGAAGACAAGGGTCAGCTGGTTTGCAGTCTGGTCCTCCACCCATCCCGATCCTGCCTGCTGACACCAGCTCCCAAGTATTTGCCCCTCCTTCACCTAGGAGTGCCTTCCGGGGGTTCCCTTCCACCCACAGCTTCCTGTTCCAGATCTACCATACACAACTGAGGGAGAGAAACAACTTGCAGGGTTGAGGGTGAGTTGCCCTTTTTAAGTTTTCATCATTTACTGCCAAATTGACCTCTGAAGAGATCATGTGAATTTTTGCTCCCACCAGGAAGAGTTCAGCCAGTTTTCCCATTCAGTACTATCAACCTTTTCCATCTTGGCCAACCTTAGTGAAAACTGAGAGTCCTTTCTTTTTGTTTGGTTCTCATTGGTGTCAATTTCATACATGCAATGTAGAATCAAGTAGTATCACAGAACTGATATGAAAAGGAGCTGCCTCCCACCACCCTCCCAACTCTTTTCAGCTAATTATTTGGGTATCTACTTCCATATCTGCAGATAACATGCTAGCACATAGCTTTTAGTCCTAGGCATTATAGAATTTAGCTCATTTTAGAGTTTAGCTCCTTTACACCACCTCAATATGCTCGGACACACCAGGGATTCCACCAATTCCATCCTCCTGAAGCACTCTCACTAGGAATCTTCTGACCTGCTCCATTCCAGACCAGCCTGGCTCACAGCTGTCACCGGGACCCCTTACCTCCCTCCTGCATTGAGTCCCTTGTCTTCCTTTTTCTGGGTTTACCCCCTCATTTTGATGCTGTATATCCTATAGTAGTTTTCCCAGAAAGGAAGGGTACATAAGAGATAAACTTGTGATCCTGCCTATTTTAAAATATATTGATTCTAGCCTCACCCTTAATTTATAATTTTCCTGGGTTCAGAATTCTAAGTTGGAAAATAACTTTCCTTTAGAATTTTGAAGGCACTATTCCATTTTCTTTCAGCTTCTAGGACAGATGTCGAAGTTCAAAATCATTCCAATTCTGATACCTTTGATTTGTTTTATTTGAGGAATGTAAGATTTTCTTTGTACCTACTATTCTCATGTTTCACAGTAGTATTCATTATGTGGGTCTATTTTCATATATCTACTACACCCTGGGTGGGCTCCATTCACTCTAGAAACATCCTTCAGGTCTGGGAACTTTTCTTGAATCATGTCTTTGATTAACTCGCTCCATTTTCAGTTTTATTTCTGTAACCCCTGTTATTCAGATGTTAGACATCTAGTGACCCTTTACTTATTTTTCTTCCACTTTTCACTTTTGTAATTTTGTTCTACTTTCTGGGGTATTTCCTCAGCTTCATTTTCCAATCCTTGTGTGTTTCATTTCAGCTATTCTATTGTTCAAAGTGCCTTTTCCCCATGGTATTCTGTTTTTATTTTAAGGATATAGTCTTGGCTTTCTGAGGATATTAATTAGCTTTGAGAGTTTTTCCTCTCTGTATGTTATTTGTCCTCCAAGTTTTATTTTTTAGTTTTATTTTGTTCCCTGTCTTTGAGATAGCAGAGCTATCTGATCTAATAATGGCTCTATATTTGGTCCAGTTTTGTGCTGGTCTCTAACTTGCATGCTGCAGGCTTTCTGCAGAAGTCCAGAAATACACAGTTTTTGGCTCATGTGCATAAGTGAGGCACTGAAGGGCTGGTTGAGAGTCCTGAACCTGTGAGTGTAGCTGCAAGATTTGGCTGGGTCTTGTGTTTGGGGAAATGCCAAAGTTACTACCTTTAGATCTTTCCATTGACTGATTAACTGAGACAGTGTCTTACTCTGTCACCCAGGCTGGAGTGCAGTGGTGTGATCATAACTCACTGCAGCCTCGCCCTCCTGGGCTCAAGCAATTCTCCTGCTTCAGCCTCCCTAGTAGCTGAGACTACAGGTGTGCACCACCATGCCCAGATAATTTTTGTATTTTTTGTAGAGACGGGGTGTCACCATGTAACCCAATCTGGTCTCAAACTCCTGGGCTCAAGCGATCCTGCCCGCCTTGGCCTCCCAAAGTGCTGGGATTACTTTTAAATCTTGGTTCAAATTTTCCTAAGAAGGCTCTTTTATTTTCCCGCCTGAAGGGAATTGGGCTGGCATGCTGGGAGCTGAGAGGAAGAGAGCTGGGGTCTCAGCAGAACGCAAAGATCTTCTCCCACCCCTGCCTCAGTTTTCAGTCCAGAGAAAATTTGAGTCTCTTCTGCTGGAAGAAGGAAGGGGAGGGCACGTGGCCATGTTTGGGGGAGGTGTGTCTCCCAGCTGGCGACTTGTCAGATAGTCCTTGAAAGTCTAATTGGTCTTCCGCTTTTAGTCTCATCTTCATCCCACTTCACGTCATCTCCAATCCCACTGCCTGATCCAGGAATTCTACATCTCCTGAGTGGCTCTGCAGTGGAGAGCAAGTGGCTTCTTCACATCCCTGCTGCTGGCTGAGGCTTCCGTTCCTCAGCGTCCTCCTTCTGCTCAGTCACTTCCTGCACGGCCATCTGCTTTCTTGCCACCCAAATCTCCTTCCTGTTTTCTCTCACATTATAGCTGTTCTTGTGGGCTAATGGCTTGTTAAATTTCCCTTACTGTTATGGTGGGGCTGGGGAGGGGCCATCATGAGTACATACCTGTCACCTGCCATCTTTACCTAGAAGTTCAGCGCAGTCTTTTAATTTGAATAAGTTTGAACAGCTTTTCTCGTGTTTATTGATGTCTCATCTCCCCACCCAGCTAATGTGGCTTTCTTATTGCCATCATTTGGTCATTTCTCAGTGGAGTTGCTCATCGTCTTACTATTCAATACCAATAGCTTTTTGTCTTTTTTCCTCATAACTGAACATAATTTCTAACTGCCCCCATTTTGTTTGTTGGGGAAATTTTTCTGAGGAAATCTGATTGTATTCAGAGGTTCCCCATCCTCTGTGCAGTGACGGTTTCCACCTCGAACAGAAGGCTGCATCTGTGTGAAAGTGGGTGTGAGGCTCACCAATGGGAAGCATTATGTGGGTTCATCTGCTATGGTGGGGCTGCACCCCCTGCTCTCCCTCTCCAGTCTCTGTGGCTTCTGGCATCCAGGGAAGCATCCGAATACCTGCATTTACACCTGGATCCTGTCCACACGCTAACCTCATGCCAGTCACTGCACGTCAGGGCCCCCTCAGCTACTTGGGAGGGCAGCTGACTGCTCCTTCCCCTGGGGTGAGGGGATGGTCGTCTGCACCCCTCCCACATCTGTCTTCACAGTCACTGCTCTGGTCAGCAAGGGGGCAGAAATGAGCCCAGCTCCTCTCTCCCTCAAGCCTGTCCTTCTGGCCTACCCCTCAGAACGTGTCCTGGAAGGAAGGAAGGGGACAGACCGGAGCACTCCATTTCTTTATTCCTTCAGACTTTTTCTTCCTTTAGCCTTAGACTCTGTCTACTCTTAGGAAGCAGGCATTTTGGAAAGTGTATCAGTCATCTACTGCAAAATCACACTGCATAACAACAACAAAACACCCTCAGAGCATACAGTAAACGCCTATCAGCCCACATACCTGCGGCTTCTGACCAGGACCAGTCGTAAGTGTGGTCTGGCTCTCAGCTGGGGTCAGGCAGGTGTCAGCAGGCAGCTGCAGGCCATTTTGGGCCAGTGCTCCTCAGCAGTAGCAAGATTAGAATCACCCGGAGAAGTTGCCCAGCACTTCGAGGCTTAGCAGACTGAGCCCACCCGTCCTGGGCTCGCTCACATCGGCAGGTCGAGTGCTGTGGGCTGCCCCTGGAGGCCTGGGGTGCCTCAGCTCTGTGCATATGTTTCTCCTACTCTGGCAAGCTGACCTGGCATGTTCTCATGGCAGTCGCAGAGGCACTCATTACTAACACCCCCTTTACCCAGAGCCTAAGTGGGTCACGTGACATGGGGGCAGCTTACATTGAGGGGAAGGATCCGGGCCTCTAATGCAATCAGCTGCCTCAGGAGGTGTTGAGGGACACAGACTCAGATGTGGCCGGTTTCACCCAGACTGTCTTTCCCCAAACGCATGCCTTCCTAGTGCCCTGGTACATTCATGTGTCCGTCGCACCTGGCACTGTTCTGAGCTGTTTCTTCTCTTCACCTCCAACATCTGGTCAGGAAGGATGCTCTAAATGTTCCCAAAGCCTACCTTCTCCCCTCCCTCCCACTGCTTCCCTGGGTTCTAAGTACCATCACCTCCCCCCGACTCCTGTCCAGCCCCTGACTTTGCTGGTCTCTACCCTCACCCCACTGCAACCAGAGTGCACTTCCGAAACAGACCTGCCCACTCACTGATGTTCTGAGGCAGGTCTCGTGGGGGCCACCCTGCCTGGGAGGTAGGTCGAGTCTCCCTCCATGGGGGTTCTTTCTCACTCTCCAAGAGGAGCCCCTTGCCACCAGTTTTCTTTGTTTGTGGCTCCAGCAAGGAGATACAGCTGTTTTGGGATTTTGCTTCCTTTTCTTCCTAACACCACCTCAGCCCCCCACACAGCCTATCCATCAGTCCTCTGGGGTGCTTGTGCACCACATTGGGGTGGGGACTGGGGCCTCATGGGGATGGGAAGGAATGACTCTTAATTTGACCCAAGACATTGCTTCAAAAAAAGACTGCATGCCCCCCAGCCCTCTCTACCACCATGAGCTACAGAGGGTGGTGTCTTGACCCTCCTGGACACTCTGGGGTGGCCTCACCCCTTCCTGAACCTCTTTTTTTTCTCTTCTAACCACTGTCTGCTCCATGGTCGGGGAGCCAGGAGAGCAAGCCCAACATGTGTCACCAGGCTTGGGGAGAGAAGATCCCTTCAACAATGGGGACAGCCACCTCCTGGGAACTAGCCATGCAGAAAAACCTCTCCCATGCTTCCCAGCCCTGGGAGGAAATCCACATGCTCACAGCTGCCTCGGCCTCCAGGGTGGATGTGGGCTCTGCCGGGGGCCTCTGTGCCTGTGTGGGAAACAAATTTCTAACTGACCCGGCCACCTGGCCGGGCTTGCAGACAGCTGTGTCGTCCACTCCTGCATGGGTTCCCCAGACAAGCTTACCCAGTCCCGTGGGCTTACCCATGGGTGCTCTATGGCGGGTATCTCTGGATGGGGTATCCCACTCCAGCTGCTTTGGTGCCTTCGGTGTGGCTGTATCGAAGGGGCCTCCAGCTTTGACCCCTTCATGGGAAGTCAGTACCTGGCTGTCTTGGCTTCCAGCCTATTTCCTCCCCCACCAACTACCCCCAACGCCCCCACTGCAAGATTCCCACTCACCTACTTTTCAGCTCCTCCCATTGTGGGCAAGGCTACCTCCAGCCACTGTCCCCAGGTGGGATGCCAGACTCCAGCCAGGGCTGCAGTTGGCGGAGGAGCATCCAGAGGAGCTCCCTACTTGAAGAAGTGCAAAGCCCCTCCCTCATAATGGACCTCCAGGTGCAGTATCTGGGCGCCTTTGCCCGCTGCAGCTCAGAGCTCTGCCCCCTGCCCCTTCCCCACTGAGGATTCTCAGCTGGACCCTGGCTGCCCCCGCTCCTCCTCCCGGTTACCCTGCAGGGCCTGCCACTGCCTCTTTGAGTGCTAATCAGCCCTCCAGACCCACCCAACAATCAGAAACATGTCTGGTGGAGCCCAGCCAGCTGTGGACTTTGTTTTTAGAAGCATCTCAGATGTAAGTTCACTATCCTTAACACAGAGCAGATGCAGGGCTGCTCTATTTGGTATTTTTCTACCTTTTTTTTTCTTTTTGCCCTCTAACCCTGATACCAGCACCTTTTGTCCTCCCCAGCCCTTGTTCTGGGCCAGCACTCTAGTAGATTTGCTATTAAGTCCCCAAATATGCATGCATGCAACCTTGTGAAATGAGCTTTGCATGCATATGTTTTTAAATTACATAAATGACGTGCTATAAAAACTGTTTCTTTGCTCTTTATCGGCAGGCACGATATTTCAGATCGATGCACTGTGCTGTATGTACATTCTGTTTGTGGTTCCAACTGCTCTCAAGGACATCATCCCCCCTGCCTCCTGATGTTGGCTGCCTTCGATTCCCTGCTATAAATACTCCACGGAGAGCCCCGGGGAAAATCCCCACACCACCTTTTAGGGCTTGTGTGAACATTTTTCTGAGTCATGGGAAGATGATGCTTGATTTTATTTGGGACAGCCAGCAGATCCCTCTCCAGAACAGCTTCTTCCACTTCCTACCTCGGCAGTGCCTGAGCTGCCCCCACACAGCATGGCCTCTTGCTGGAAGCCCACTTTGACTGTCTCCATGTGGATAGGCACAAAGTGGCAAGCTATTGTTCTGGTTTGACTTCCTGTCAGCCCTTTGGCCTCCTCTGTCTATAAATTATATAGAATATCTTTCAGTCATTTTCAGGATCGTAAATTCTGGATATCCATTTTCATTCTTAGGCCATGCAAATGTCTCCTCGGTGTCTGTCAACAAATATGACCTTTGCCGAGGGTTCTCCAAGTGCCACCAAACCCAGCATCAGCATCGCCTGGGAACTTGTGTGAAATGCACATTCTCCAGCCCCACCCTAGATTCTGATTTACAAATTCCAGATGTTGGGCCTACAACCTGTTTTAAGTCCACCAGATGATTCTGATGCACGCTCAAGTTTGAGGACCACTGGTTGCTGCTATTTCTCAATTTAAAAAAATTATATGTTTACATATAAGTTTTATCTTTGTATTTTAATTCTATATTATTATATATGATATATAATACAGGTTACTATTAATATATTTATTTAAAAATATATATGGCCGGGTGCGGTGGCTCACGCCTGTAATCCCAGCACTATGGGAGGCCGAGGCAGACGGATCGTGAGGTCAAGAGATCGAGACCACGGTGAAACCCCGTCTCTACTAAAAAAAAAAAATTAGCCAGGTACAGTGGCGGGCACCTGTAGTCCCAGCTACTCGGGAGGCTGAGGGAGGAGAATGGCATGAACCTGGGAGGTGGAGCTTGCAGTGAGCTGAGATTGCACCACTGCACTCCAGCCTGGGTGACAGAGCGAGACTCCGTCTCAAAAAAAAAAAAAAAAAAAAAAAATATATATATATATATATATATGACTTTGTAGTAAGTCCTCCTTTTTTTCCCCTTATTTTCCTTCCTTTCTTCCTTCTTGCTTTGCTTTAGAAGCCCCAAACACAACCATGAAAGTCCTTGGTCTCTTCCAGTTTGCACAGATCCCCTCTATTTTTAAATATCCTTACAGTTTTCCCTGGATGTTGCCTGGGAGTCCATCCTTATAGATAATGTTACATAAGGACCTGAACTTATCTTTTTCCAGGTCACTGCCAGGTCCAGTGCTATTAAACAAAACATCTTCCCTATTGATTCGAGGGCTCATCTGTGTATGTTTCAGGCATTTGTGTGCCCAGGGGTCTGTTCCTGAGCTCTCCAGGCTGTGCCCCGGTCTGTCCCTTCATTCACTCTCTACTTCTGTTTGTTACATTTCAATGCATGTTGGTATCTGCTAGGCCAACTCCTCACAGCCACTCTAACCCCTTTTTGCTTTACTTTTTCAGACTTGACAGTGATTTATAGTTCTTTTCTTCTATATAAATTTTGAAGTGAATTTGTCTAATTTCTTCAAAGGAATCCAACTAGATTGATTAGGATAAAAATGTATAGATTAAGTTAGAACAAATTGACATCCACCTTGTTAGCTTGCTCTATTCATGAGTATGTTATATTCATTCTTTTATGATCTTCATGGTGTTTGTTTTCCTTTAAAGCATTTATTTCTAGACATGCATATGTTTTCCTTTTTAATTAAAAAAATGTTCAATTGCAATCCTGTAAGTTCTCAGTTTATTCTGTCGGGTCTTATGAGATAATTATCATACATGAAATAATTCATTCAATAAATGCGCATAGAGCATCCGAGGTGTGCCAGGCATTGTCACAGGTGCTGGAGATAGCGTAGTCCAGAAAAGTAAGTCCTTACCAACGAAGCCTTCTATCTATCTGAGAAGAGGCGGCAAACAAATAAATAGCGGCTGGCGGTAAGTCCTGTGAAAGAAAGAGTAAGGAGGATGCAGAGTGATGGTGGGTGGGCTCGGGAAAATCCTCACCAAAAAAAGTGACTTGAGCAGAAGCCAAGAGGAAGGGGTGGAGCGGAGGAGAGGGAGGAGTACCTTTGCCTTTTTCCAGGAACAGCAGGGAGGCCAGTGTGGTTAGAACGCAGGCAGGGAGGGGTGGAAAAATTGTCAGTCGCGGGAGTTGTCTGAGGGTTTGCACAGAGGAGTGAAGAGATTCACCTCAGGCTGATGCCGTGAGACCAGACTGAAGGTGGAGGAGGCAGCATGGAAATGGAGACCAGTCAGAAGGCTGAGAGTCTAGGCAAGGTGAGGATGGCTCATCCCGGTGGTGGCTGTGAGGGAGGTACGTACAGTGTGGCTCAATTCTGGATATACTCTGAAGGTAGAAATGAAACATGCTGCTGTGTTAGGTGTAGGGCTTGCCAGAGAGAGGAGTGAAATGACTCAAGAGCATTTGGTCTGAGCACCTTGAAGCACAGAGCTCTACTTAGGGAGATAAGAACGGCTCAGGGGGAAGCAGAAGGACCTGGAGCTCCGTTTGGGGCACGTTGATTCTGTGATGCCTTCTCCAGCAAAACAGGGTTGTTGTGTAGGCATCTGGATGCGAGTCTGGAGTATGGAGGGCTGGGCTGGGTCGGCATGCACATCTGAGAGTTGTCAGCACAGATGGTTTTCAGGTGTCAGAAGTAGATGAGATTTCCTAGGGAGTATGTGCAGGGCAGGCAGGAAGAGGGACAAAGACTGAGGCTTGGCATTCTCCAACATTTGAAAGTTGAGAAGATAGGGAGAAACAAGCATGGTGAGTGGGACAGGAAACAGGAGAGTGAACGAATTGCAAAAGCAACATTCCTAGCTCTGCCAACTGCTGCCAGCAGAGTGATTCAGACCAGGGCTGGCTTCAGGTTGGAGATGGCAGAGGTCATTAGTGACTTTAATGAGAATATTTTTGGTGGATGATGAGAACTTGAGTTCAAAAAAGCATGAGTCATATTAGATGTTAACACTGGAGTAAGCTGAGTGAGGGAAAACAAATTCTCTGCACAATTTTTACAATTCTGTAAATCTAAAGATAGCTTAAAATCAAACTTCTAAAAAATAAGTCACATGAAAAAATAGTAATAATAATTAGCAGAATGGGAGCAGAAGAAGCAGAGATGAGATCACAGAAATTTTTTCATAAGGGTTCTTTGTAAAGGGCAGGAGAAACACAGAGTGGATGCTGGAGGGACAGGAGCGGCCGAGGGGCGGTGAAGATGGGGCACACAACAGCATGTTTTCATGCCCACGTAGAGGCTCCGTGGAAAGAAGAAGTGCTGACAAAGCACAGGAAGGGAACGTGGCAGGCATGAAGTCTGCTGGTCCGTAGGAGGAGGTGAAGTCATTGCATAGATGAGCAGCAGGGGAAATGGACCCAGTAAACACAGGAGGTTTAACTGCTTAAGGTTCACAGTCACGAGTTTAGGATGAGACCCATCATTATGGTGGTGGGTCTTTGTCTAGCTGTGTTTACCTTCATGGATGCAAGTACAGAGTAGATGGAGGGTTGGGTTTGGCTGGGGCTAGATATTGCCAAGTGGGCCAGAAGGAGAAAGAAAGACATGAGGCATGAGGATGATTAAACAGTGTGATGGAACACAGTGCGTCAGGAGGGTGAGGAAGCCCTCCCAGGGCCAGGGATGGTGGAGAGAAGGCAGGTTCAGTAAAGTGGAGTTTTAAATGACTCAGAGGATCATTGGAGTGGAAGATACTAGAGAAAGTGAGGTGGGAAGGTAGGGGTAACTGATTGGAAATGCTAAATTCATTTAAAAATGGATGTAGTTATTGGTAATGACAAGATGCAGGTTTGGCCATGGGAGTGGGTGGTTGAGATAGTTTGGCGGTGAGATGGTGAAAGTTCCTGGAAAATTATCCGTGTGGATATGGAAATTGCAATTCGAAGCAGGGCAGGAGAAGCGGTGAAGAAAGCTGCCTGGCCAGCTGCAAGATCATAGGAATTGACGACCATGGCGAGAGGGAGTAGCAGCGGCATAGTCAGATTATACCCTTGGGACAGTGGTGTGGAGGTGGTGGTGAGGACCAAGAAGTACCCGTGGGACACAGAGAGAAAGCCGCCATCACTAAGAGGTCAGCAGGGCACAGGGTCCCTCTGTTTCAGTAGGGATGCTTCAGGGAGTTCTTACTCCTCCCTGGGGATGTCCCAAAACCTTCTGGGGCTTTTCTGATTGACATGGTGTTAGAAGAGTGCTGCTGCCTTTTAATGGGCAGGGACTGCAGACGCTAAATGACTTATGTGTGTCAGCTGTCCCTCCCCGGGGAAGTGCCCTCAGCTTGTGTGTCTTTCAGAGGCCCTGTTGATTCTCACAGAGATGAGAACAATTCGTAGTTACTGAAGACTGACGGGTACCTCATTTGACATATAAACACAAAGTGTGTTTGCTGGTTTTAAGGTGCACCAAATGCTCCTGAATGTGACCTCTGTTCTTTCCTTTCCTGCATTTTTTGTGTGGAAATGGCTGTGATCTTATTTCTCACATCCAGACTTAATCATAATAGTAAGGGAGACAGCTGATGACATGTTTTCTAGGGTGTCATGCCCACATATTTCCATGGGGAAATACACATTTTTCTCCTATGTATGACAAGAGTGGATTGGCCTTTTTAAAAAATGCATATGTAAGTTACAGTCTGACTTTTTTAAAATTGGAAATTATTATAGATTCACAGGAAGTTGCAAATATAGTGCAAAGAGATCCCATGTTCCTCTCACTCATTTTCCCCAGTGGTGACATCTTGCCTTGTTAGAGTACAATATTGAGTCAGCAACTGAAATTGGTACAGTGTATGTGTATACTTCTATGCCCTTGTATCAAATGTGTAGCTTTGTATTATCGCTGCCAGAAGACACATCTTATCATTACAAGGATTTCTCCCATACAACCCCTTTCTGGTCACACCTCCCCTTTCTCCCTGTACCATCACGCCTAACTCCTGGCAACTGCTAACTGTGTTCCATCTCTATAACTTTGTCATTTCACCAATGTTCTATAAATGGGGTCATATAGCAGGTGAGACCATTTATATTTAATGTAATTATTCATATGTTAGGACTTAAATCTATTTTTTTTGTCTTCTATTTGTTCCCTCTGACTTTCATTTCTGTTTTCTTTTGCCTGCCTTCCTATGGATACTTGAACATTTTCTAGAATTCCATTTTGATTGATCTACAGTGTTTTTGAGTATGGATGTTTCATACTCTCCCTGTATGGATGTTTCAGGGGCTGCTCTAGATCTCACATTCCATATAGATAAGTTATCAGTCTCCTGGTGTCAATATTTTACCAGTTTGAGGCACATGTAGAAATCTTACCCTCCCCTGTTTAAAATACAATTGTCTTAAATATTTCCTCTACACTCCTGGAGAACCACATCAGACAATGTTATACTTTCCGCTTCAACTGTCAAACACAATTTAGGAAACTCAAGAGGAGTAGCAGTTTATTGCAGTTACCCTATTTTAGCTGCTTCCTTCCTGAGGTTCCAAGATTCCATCTTTCATCATTTCCTTTCTGTTGAGCCATTCCATTCCTTTCTGTTAGCCATTCTTTGAGGGTGGATCTGCTGGCAACAAATCCTGTTCGTTTCCTTTATCTGAGAATGTCTTGATTTCTCCTTCATTTGAGTTGACAGTTCTTTTCTTTCAGCACTTGAAAGATATTGTGCCGTCTCCCTCCAGCCTCCATTGTTGCTGATGAGAATTCCACACCACTCAAATTGTTTTTCTCTTACCGGTATGGTGTCATTTCTCTCTCATTGCTGTCAAGATTTTTTCTTTATCTTTGGTGTTCAGAACTTTGACTGTCATGTGTCTTGGTGTGGATTTCTTTGGGCTTATCCTGTTTGGCGGGCTCTGCTGCTTCAATCTGTAGGTTTATGTCTTTTGTTAAATGTGAGAAATTTCCGGCCATTATTTCTTTGATCACTTTTTCAACCACCCCCCACCTTTCTCCTCTCCTTGGACTCCCATAACTGAAATGTTAGATCTTTTGTTACAGACCCGCAGGTCCCTAGGCTCTGTTCAATTTTCCCCTTGTTCAGACTGGGTAATTTCTATTGTTCTGTCTTTAAGTTCATTAATTCTTGTTTTCTCCATTTGGCTGTTGAGCTCATCCACTGAGTTTTAAGTTTTTAGTTATTATATTTTTCAGTTCTAAAATTTCTGTTTAGTTCTCCATTATATTTTCTATTTCTTTACTGAAATTCTATTTTCATTTGTTTCAAGTCTGCTCTTTACTTTCTGACACAGGGTCTCACTCTGTCACCCAGGCTGGAGTGCAGCGGCACAATCTCACTTCACTGCAGCCTCAACTTCCCAGGCTCAAGTGATCCTCCAACCTCAGCTTCCCGAGTAGCTGGGACTCCAGGCATGTGCCACCATACCCAGCTAATTTTTGTATTTTTTATACAGATGGGGTTTCACCATGTTGCCTGGGCTGGTCTCAAACTCCTGGCTCAAGCTGATCCACCTGCTCAGCCTCCCAAAGTGCTATGATTACAGGTGTGAGCCACTGTGCCCAGCCTCAAGAATGTTCTTAATTGCTCAATGAAACATCTTTCATGTGGTTGATCTACAGGGTCAGATAATTCCAACATTCATATAATCTCAGTGTTGGCATCTGTTGACTGTACCTTGTCATGTAAATTGAGATTTTTCTAATTCTTGGCATAATGAGTGATTTTTGTTTGTATCCTGACATTTGTGGCATTATGCTGTGAGTATTTGGTCTTCTTTAACTGTTTTGGCTGGCTTCCTCTGACACCAGGCCAGTGGAGGAAAAGGGGGATCACCTAGTTCCAGCCAAGTGGGGCTGGAAGTCCATGCTGTCCACTTGGCCTTCCTTGGCCTCGTGGGGAGGTGGGGTGGGAGTCCAGTCTCCCCACTAGGCCTCCACTGATACCAACTGTTGGGAAGAGGAGGATACCTCATTACCCCTCCCTGTGCAGCCTCCACTGACACTGCAGGGATGGGGACCTTGTTGCAGCCAGGCAGGAGTACAAGTCCCAGGTCCCCACGCAGGCTTCTCCCATAGCCCAGTGGGGGTGGGGAGGGTGGGGGAAGGAAAGGGGGAGGGGCGCCTCCTTACAGCAGGCAAGGGCCAAGGCCAAGGCTGCGTCCCCACCCACCTTTGCTAATGGAGTCAGGCTGTGGTTTTTCTATGGGGTTTGGCTGGGGAAGGGTACTTAATTGTCCTCATGTTTTCTGATTTGCCGGGCTGCCTCTTTCCTGGGGCTTTGGCTAGAGATAGGAGGCTTGAGTTCTCTTCTGTCTATTCCTACTGGCACCTCTGGGTTGCTGGCTTTCCCAGCACCCATTCCAGGTTATAGGAGGGAAAAGAAAACTCGGGAAATTTACAGCCAGGTCCTTCCCAGCCCCTGCCTTCTCCCCTCCATGGTTCCGACTCTTCTCAAGTTTGTTTTATGAATAACATCCAAGGCTTCTGGCTGTACTTAGCAGGATGAATAGGGAGAAGTGCTCTACTCCAAGTTTGTCTGGAACTGGAAGTATCTGCATGTGTGAATTTTATTCAGAATAATTAAGACGGATGAAAGTGCTATTTAATATTTGGTACAAAAAAGTAGTGTCAGACCCATTAGGCTTTGGCCATTCATTCTCAAGCAAGAAGGTGAAGGCAGCCTTGGAGATGAGATCTGCCAAGAGGTACTTTGTTGAGGACAGACTCTGCGACCTGCAGCACTGCAGGAGGATGAGGATGCTGTAGGGGACTGGGACAGCCTAGGCTGTGCAAGGCCTGGCAGGTGGGCGCCCTAGGATCCTCTAGATTCTGCAGTTCCTTAACAGGAATGTTGGATGGGTTCTGAGGATCTTTTGTATGGACTGTGAAGTTCAGCCATGTGTTGGGATGTGGGGGAAGGAAAGAGCTGTGCATTCTGTTACACACATGGGGGTGTCGAGGTGAGCCAAGGGGAGCCCCTTGGCAGTTCCTCAGTGGGAACTTACAGTACTGACTTAGAACATTGGTCAGTATCTCCAGGACTAGGTGAGACCTACTTGACCATAATGTGTCAAATAAACTCTTGCATTTGGTGAGCCAAAATGGTACTTCATATTTTCACATCTGTGTTCTCATCTTGTCCACTTCTGACAACCAGAGGTGGATGGACAGGAAGAAAGAGATGCAGGCATACTCAGCACAGCACACCATGGCGGCATGGGGTGGGGCCTACCATCACCCTGGATGTGTGTCCTGGTGGGGCTCCATGTTCCAGAGCCTTCCAGAAGCTTCTGCTTGAGGATATTAAATCTCATTGTGTGTCTGGAGGTGGGGGGTGGGGGTTCCTATTCTATTCTTCTTGGTATTTCTCAATCTTTTGAAGCTTCTTTATTTCTGCGAAATCTTGGTCATTGATTCTTTGAATATTTCTGTCCTTTCTTCTGTGAGACTCCGGGATCCAGGTGCTGAGGCTTTCTCTGCTGCGCCTCTTCATCTTCCTGGTACCTGCTCCATCACTGTCCTTTCTGCATGCCTTCCAAGCGAGTTCCCCCACCTCATCTTCCAGCTCATTAATTCTGTTTTCCCTGCTATGAAGGCCTTCATTGTCTCCATTATATTTCCATTCCCAGCATTTTCTTAAGGGGTTTCTTTGAACTGCTTGTTCCTGCTTCAGGACATTGCCCGGCCCTGCTACAGGGACTGATGTGCCACAGGGTCCTGCTCCAGGCTCTGGGTCTCCTGAGCTGCCTGTCCCTGTGTCCTGCACCTGAGTCAGTGCTCCCCTTCGAGCTCTCTGCCTCGGAACATGCTGGCCCAGGGTCTCATTGGTGCCATTTCTCACCCTCCTCCAACTGAAGCCTCAGGTTCACCCACACCCTGAGTGCCGTCTCCGGCTTGGCGCCCCTGCCCCTCCCCAGCACAGCATTTCCCCATGGCCACGAGCTCCTCTCCCTGGGCTGTGCCCCTGGCCTGGGTGCAAGGGCTGGAAGGAACTCACTCTGCTGCTCCTGGAGCCACTTCTGTCCCACTTCAGTGGGGTGCTGGCATTTGGGGAGGGCAGAAGCTCTGCTGTTTTCCTGGTGCTATGAGCAGAGAGGCCGTCCTGGAGCCATGAGGGAGATGGTGAGTGCCCAGGGCTATGCCTGGGTGCTGAGAAGTCCCCTTGAGACATCCTTAGCAGGAAGTGAGTTCACGAGGAGGAACCCATGGGAGAGATGGCAGCCTATGTGTGGCACTGTCAGGCTGCCACTGCATCCCTTGGGGGTGGCGGATTCATCCGACACATCGAAGGCTCATTCAGAACCATCCAGCCTCAGGGGCTGCCCTGCCGCACAGGCTCAACTCAACCTGGGGTTGTGGGTGCCTCAGAGAAGACAGCATCCTCCAGGCCAGATCCACCAAATTTCAAACCAAAACCTGAATTGAATGTCAAAAGGACAGGCTTGGGGGTGTGGGAGGCATGCATGGGGCTCAGTCGTCCTCCTCTGACCATTCCTCCCCAAAGCTTCATCCTGCCTCGACCTGATTATTCGTTTGTTTTTTTTGTTTGTTTTTAGTGGACAAATCATAATTGCCTATATTTATGGGGTACAATGTGATGCCTTGACATATGTATACAATGTGGAATTATTAAATCAAGCTAATGAACTTAGCCATCACCTCACATACTTACGTTTTATGGTGAGAGCAATGGAAACGTAATCTCTGAGCAATTTTGAAATAGAGGTTACTATCGGCCTTTCCTTGCCGGTGTTTCCCCCTCTGTGGAATGGGGAGGGTGGTGCTGATTTCAGCGGCACCTGCTTACAGGGTTAGCAGCTCATGGAAAGCACCTGCAACTGTGGGTGCCTGGAAAAGTGAGCCACAATCTCATTTTCCCACCTCCTGCTGCTGACTGCCACCAAGAAACCTCAGGGGACAGTCAGACTCGGGAAAGCATGGCACCTTATCCCTCACGCCGTCTGGTGGGTGGTTAGTGTCTTTAGTGTCCCCCATCGCTCAAGTCAGCTCGGGGCACAACAGCCACACAGAAAGCTCTATGGCCATGAGGCGTGTGCTGTGACCCATCCAGCCCTAGCAGAACCCCCAGGATATCAGAGTGCCTGGATAACAGCACCGCAGGGTGAGTGACTTGCCCAAGTCACACAGCAGCTCAGAGCCTGGAGTTAGCCCAGGCACCTCCCCCAGGGTCCCCACCTCTCCCCACAAGCTCCACTGGGATTCCCCTCCAGTGGCCCTGCTTTTCTTTCTGCAGGTGAGGGAGGTGAGGCACTGCATGGACACAGGACTGCACTGCCCAGAGCCTGCGGGCCTCCTCAGGGTCTGGCCTAGGGTCGTGGGGCTGTAAGCAGAGGGTTCTGAGGTAAGGCCTGGGGAGTCTAGGGCTGGTGAATGGCCCGCTCGGGGGGTGCACCCACAATGACTGCGCTGCTGACAGTTGTACGGAGCCTGGGGGACACGACTTCCTTCCCACTGCAGTGGTTGAGCTGCCAGGTAGCTTGACTGGGGCCTCATGCTGGGCTCTGGCCTCCCTTGCTCCCAGGTCACAGCAGGCTTTTGACAACTCTAATCCACAAAGGCCGAGACTAAGTGAGATCTGTGTCTGCCATGGGAGCTCTCAGGATTCCCAAACAGTCCCAGAGTGGTTGGGACTGGGGGTGCAGCCCCCGAGGAGAGTAATCCTCTTTCCGTCCATCTCAGCCCCCAAGTCCAGCTGGCCCCTCATGCAGGCACAGCCACATTCTTCCTCATGGCGCTGCTGGAGGGAGGGTCGGGTGCAGCACCTCTCAGCTCCTGTGGGGCTGCTCAGTGCCTCAGGGCCCAGAGGACTTGGCACAGCCACCATCAGCCACTTTGCACATGTCCAGGCAGACAAGCTTCAAGAGGCCCTCCCTGGCAGGTTAGCAGCAGGTGGGCCTCACAGTCCTGCCTGCACTCCAGCCTCTGGGGCCAACTGATGGACAGGCTGAGCTCCGGTGTTCCCCAGCAGGGAACACCAGCTTGTCAAGTCTCCAGTTGATTCCTGCTCTTGATAAAGCCCGGGGTGTCCCCACGCTGGCCAGCACGAGGGTCTCCATGCAGCGTGCACATGCCTGCACCCTGTGTCCCCCTCAGCCAGGTGCACCCTATGGCCTCTGTGTTTCACAGCCCTTCTGCCCCCACCCCAGGCAGTGTGATCCTGCCACATGTCGGGTCCAGATGACATCAGCTGCTAAAAGGTTTGTAGTGAGTGCCTGCCTGGTGAGTGCTGTTTCAGCTTCATCAGGGGGTATCTTGAGAGCAAGGTGCAGACCAGATTCCTCCTTGCATGCTGAAGTGTAGCACACAAATATTCTCCAGAGGGGCTGCACCAAAGGCAGTTCACAGGCCCATGGGGAATTTGGTTAAGGTATTGGCCCTCTGGCCTTCTGCATAAAGGCTCGCTCCGGCAAAGGCAGATGTTCCAGCACATCACAGCCACCACATCCTCCCCACCAAAGCCTGGACAGAGGACGGCTTAGGGCACAATATTCTAGCCAATCAACAGACCTCCAGTGGTGATTTCCCAGGGATAGCCCACTCTCAGCATCTGTTATGCAGATTAACAAGCCACCAATTCCACCTTTGAAAACTGATTTCTAACCCTTGTAAAGCAAACTGGCCGAGCCTCTGGGGTGGATGACACAGACAGATGAGGTACCAGTGGCAGCCACTTTGCAGTGTGACTTTTCTTAGGAAACAATGGCTGCAAGGCCAGAGTCTGAATACTTAACTAGGCCACGCGCCTCTGGGGTGTTACACCACACAGCCCATAGGCATGATGTCATTGCTGAAATGTCACAGAGACCTTCGGTCATAGGCATCCTAGGGCCATTCTAGTCTGGGCCTCACAGGAGGGGCTGTGGGTTGTGGTCACTCTGCCCACTGCTCCCTGACCTCCAGCCCGGGCCTGGCTCCTGAGCGTGAGCCCCGGGCCCCACTGCAGCCTGGATTCTCCACCTGCCTTCCAGCTCAGGCTGGACACCTGATGACCGTCCTGGCAGCCTGCCTGCTTGCGGCTCCCCAGTCCTCACTCCTGCCTGCCAGCAGCGACTGAAGGTGTTGGCATCTGTGACTTCGATGGGGCCGACAGGGTGGGCTTCCCCAGCCCTTTCCCTATTCACACAGTCAGAGGGAACGCTGCAGCCCGTATCCTCGCCTGCTGTCATGTCTGCATCCTGCCTGCTCACACCCCTCGTGTAGGGGCACAAGATCAACTGGGCCATTACCTCCTCCAGAAGCTTCCACGGTGGCAGGGAAGATGGGCTGGGAACTAGGCAGCCACAGGGGTGGGTGTGCAAGAAGCGTTCAGGGGAGCACCGGGGGCTGCACGGGAGCAAGTTGGGGGGCAAGTGGCTTCCCTGGGGTGACAGGGATTTGGTATTTTAGATGCCTTGGCTGAGTGACCCTAAAGCCTCTGGCCTCTTTGACTCAGTCCTGGCCTGTAAAGTGGCGATGACAATCAAACCTCCTCAAGCTGCTGTGCTGGTGAAGGTGCTCATAGGCACAGGCCTCAGCATGTGGCCAGCAGCTGGGGATCAGTTCTTGTCAGCTGCTGCTGTTCTTCTCATGACCGCTATCATTGTTAGGGTAAGTTGGGGAAGGCCGGCTCTGTCTCTTCTTACAGTGGCAGAGGCCCTAACCTCTTCATGCCTCAGTTTCTTCATCTGGAAAATGGTGCTAGTGCCACACATACTGCAGGATTAAATGTGTGAGCTTGGGTGCAGTGCTTTCCTCCCGCACAGTGTGGGTGCTGGCACCATTGGTCTGCCTGGGAGCCAGGTTCAGGGGCACTTGTGCTGGGTACACTGGGCCAGGCAGAGCATCACTGGGACTCGAGCAAGGGAAGGCCATGGTCAGAAATGTTTCACACGATGCCTCTCCAGAAAGAAAAAGGGCAGCTCCTCCCATCCAGAAGCTGGCCAGGCACTTACAGCTGGGTCCACTCTATTAGACATTAACCATTGCACAGAAGACCAACCAAGGCCAAGGTCACTAAGACATGATGACATGAGACAAAGCAAGGCCACTTCATGATGTGTCTCTGCCCAAAGTGAGGTCACTTGCTGTGCCACCCACAAAATACCAAGCAACCACTCTTTCAGCCAAAGTAAGCAACTGCCACTTCTGTCCCCCTGACAGCCTGTCTACATGCACCCCCTCTATAGATAGGATTTAGCCAGAAACCCAGTCGTGGCGTTGACCCACTTTTTGCAATAGCCAATCTGAGCCAACCCCTGCGCTTAGAGTCCCAAAAATCACCCAAACCCAGGGGTAGTTTCTTTCTAGCACACCACCGGCGGCCTGGACAGTGGCAGGCCTGCTCCACCCTGCAGCTCAGCCCTCTCCAGGCAGGTGTGCCAGCCCTCAGAGGCCCCCTCTGCTTCCCACTGCTGCACTTCCACAGGGCACAGCCTGTCCCTCCAAGAGACAAATCCCTTGAAGTTTTATAAACCAAGTGAATTTAATTCAGAGAATAAGTTCTCTGGGTGATGGAATTGCTGGGAAGCCTGATGGGACAGTGATCAGCTCGGTCAACCATGGCCGGAAGCCACCATCGCTGCAAGGCTGAGGAGACAATGGAGGGAAGTGATGTTGCCAGGACCCGCACGTCAGGGCGTTGAGAGGGAGCCAGGCCACAGCAGGGGCCGCCCAGGGGAGCCAGAGCCCAAGAGGCAGAGAGAGGATGGGAAGACACCCTGGCTTCTCCCCTTCCTCTCACCCTCTCGCCAACGCCTGCCAGGAAGCCACTTGGCAAGGGAGCCTGGGAGCTGTAGGTCTTTCGTGCAGAGCCCAGCAGAAGGACAACAGGGGCAAACTGGTAGCTGCCCAGCCCCCAGGCCCAGGGTGAGGTGTGTACACCCCTGCCCCTGCCCCTGGCCCTGGCCCTGCCTCTGCCCCTGGTCCTGGCCCTGCCCCTGGCCCTGCCCCTACCCCTGCCCCTGGCCCTGGCCCTGCCCTTGCAAGTCGACTCCTTCAACCCTGGGCCATGTGAGCATCTCACAGGGGAGGCTGGGGCAGTCCAGGCCGTTGGTAGAGGTTAGGGGGACAGCTTCCCTGGCTCTGGCCAGCCAACATGTCCAAGAGAGGAGCTGCCCAGAGGCGGAGGGTGCCCCATCCTCAGGGTGTCCTAGGGGAGGCCAGCTGGGCTTCAACCCCAGCACAGAGATAGAGTGTGAGTGGGGAAACTGAGTCAGAAACCTATGAAGAAGGGAGCCAGGGACAGGGTGCTCCTGTTCCTCTTCCAGTGCTGGGTTCCACCGACTGGGAAAGGAAGCAGAGACTTCATTTCTTATCTCTGCCCCGTACCCTGGGCAGAACCGAAACTCCATGTGGGGAACTTGGGGCAGACAGGAGTGGATGTGGCTAAGGCCAGAGATTCTAGGTCTGTCCTCCAGAGCTCAGGCTCTGCAACAAGGGGGAATCAGGGACCCAGTGTGCTTCTTGTGGCCTCTTAGAGCTGAGGGTTGGACTGTAACACCAACACCTACCAATCTCTCTTTTTAGCAAAGCAAGTCTAGGCTTGAGACCGACACCTTCAGCCAGTCAGAATGTAATCACATTGTTCTGTTTTCACTGTATCTAGTTTTATATTCTGCATCTGGTAAGTGACGCTGAAATTTCCTTTAGTGATTAGATGTAACATGTAGTGCATCTATTGAAAAGGCCTTACAGCCGTGCGCAGTGGCTCATACCTGTAATCCCAACACTTGGGGAGGCTAAGGCTGGTGGATCACTTGAGCCCAGGAGTTTGAGACCAGCCTGGGCAATACAAAAATTAGCCAGGCCTGGTGGCACATATCTGTAGTCCCAGTCACTCAGGAGGCTGAGGTGGGAGGATCACCTGTTTAGGGAGGTTGAGGCTGCAATGAGCCATGATTGCACCATTGCACTTCAGCCTGGGTGTCAGGAAGAGACCCTGTCTCAAAAAAAAAAAAAAAAAAAAAGGATTATATGGAGTAACAAAAGCTAATTTAAAATAAAATATATCATCTGTGACTCAAGTCTTGAAAAAAGTAGTATATAAAGTACAAGAACAGGGAGAAGCTCTAATGTGGGCATAGGAATGCCAGGAGTTTGGAAAGGAATTAACTATCTAAATATCGCCCTGTGGAAAGGCAAGTGCATGAGCCTGTGGAGGGTGTGAGTGGAGGTGAGGTGGAGGGCGTGCAGGCTGGTGGCAGGACAGGCCCAGGACTAGCTTTGCCCCTGCTCTGTGCTGTCTCCACTCCTGAGTGGTTTGGCACTCACGCCGGCCCACATCTGCTTTCCTCCCCTCCCTGGTTGTAGCACACGGCTCATCACTCCTGACCCATAGAAACACCAGCCTCTTGTGTCCCTTGGAGGAAGTGGCTCTGGAGGATGGCTGTCAACCTCCAAAATGCCCCACCGGGCTCCAAAGTGAACTCTGAGTTTAAATGGGAGAGTCCTGAAGATGTTCTCCAGCTTTGGCACCCAGATAGATGCCTTCAGCAATGCTGGTGCAGTTAAATGGTTAGACAGTGCACGGTCCCTACGAGGATATCCCGTCATAACCCGGCGCCCTCATGTCTGCTGAGATGGTACACAGGCGCATTTGGACTTGCTCAGGGTGTGGCCAGGAGCCCCAGGTCAGCAAGGCATGTTCATACTGGGGAGCTCAGGCAGGGTTCACAGCGGCAGCTCAATGAGTACTGGGTGGGCTCCTGCCTTGGCCATGGTGCACAGCACGTGTGTGGGCTTTGTATGGGGGCAGTGATGGGCTTAACAGTCTGAGCAGGGTGAAGAGGCCGAAGAAGAGGAGGATCTGATGCCCAGATGCTAAGTTCTGGGCCCAATGCTATGGCGGCCCCAAGCCTGTCCAGGCAAGAGCTGCACTGTGGGATTCTGCTGCTGAGGCCTGAGGCTGGGCTGAGGTAACCTGGTCCCCCACAGGGACTGAAGCTCTAGGAGCTCCTCAGCCCTGTCCAACAGGCAATAAGGAATATACCACCTACCAAATTTGTGGGACAAAGCTAAAGAGGTGGGTATTCTGAAGAAAATGTATAGCTTTAGGTTCATCATAAGGCAAAAGAGAAAACACTATGCATTCCACTGAGGTTTAAAAAAAAAGCAACAGAACAAATCTATGGAAATAAAATGAAGGGACAAAATACAAAAGCAGAAATCCATGAACATAGAATGACAAAATAATAAGAGTGAAAAAAATGATTTCTTTGAAAAATACTTTGATAGACAAAACATTGAGAAGATCGATTAAGATGAGAAAAGATGCATTTAAATAAAATATAGAACCATTATATAAAAGAAATATAAAAACTACTAATACAAAAATAAATGTGACAAGCAAAGTGGTAACTCCTTTATTCCTTAAAAGTCCCAGGAGGCCAGGCATGGCGGTTCATGCCCAGCACTTTGGAGGCCGAGGCAGATGGATCATCTGAGGTTGGGAGTTCGAGACCAGCCTGAACAACATGGAGAAACCCTGTCTCTACTAAAAATACAAAAATAGCCAGGCATGGTGGCACATGCCTGTAATTCCAGCTACTCGGGTGGATGCAGCAGGAGAATCGCTTGAACCCAGGAGGCGGAGGTTGCAGTGAGCTGAGATTGCACCACTGAACTCCAGCCTGGGCAACAAGAGTGAAACTCCTTCCAAAAAAAAAAAAAAAAAGTCCCAGGAACAGGTGATTATAGGTGATTTTTCAAACTTTCTCATAAACAGACTCCAGAAATTTCTTTTCAGAGGAAAAGCTGTGAAATTTAGTTTTTTAATTCAAAAGTGGTAAGGTCAACACAAGAAACATACCTAGATTATGTTTCCCTTATGTAAAATATCCTAAATAACACATCAATAAACCAAATGCAAAATATATTGCAAAATATATTGCAAAATACAAAAATATGGTCAGATTTAGTTTATCTCAACTGCAAGGAGATTGCAGTTGCAAGGATGATTCAACACAATTCACTGCATTATTAGACTACAGAAGATAAAAAAATGATTAATACAAGATGACAGTAAATACAAGAAAAATACTTTGATAAATTTCAACACACAGCACACATCTCTAAATAACTGAAAGATCAGGAAACCAAAAATTATAGTTAATGATATAAAAGATTTAAACTATACAATTAGAAACTTGATCAGAACTCTTCCATATATGGACATATAAAGAACGCTGCAATGAAAATGTACTTAACATGTTTACAAAATTTACTGGGTTTATAATATCTATAAATTTCAAAGAACTGGTTTTATATTGCATTCTCAAGCAATGGAATCAAGTTACCATCAATAATAAAAAATGACCTTAGTGAACATGTTGGAGTGTCCACAAGCCTTTGAAGATTTTTTCCTGTTCTGAAAGTTGTCCAAAGTGTGTAAGTCTTCCTTGTGACTTAGAATCCCATGAGGAAAAAAAATGGAATGATACTTTCAGGAAAATCTGCTGACCTAGGACAAAGAGTCAGCAAAAATATCCTTTAAAATAGAAGGCACAATTAAGATGTTTCCAGACAAACATAAGCTGAAAGAATTCCTCATGATTCAAAGCATGGAAGTAGTTCTTCAGGCTGAAAGAAAATGATTCCAGGCAGAGGCATCGAGATTTTGGCAGGAAAGAAGACTGCTGGAAAGGGAAATATATGAGTAATTGTATAACAGCAATGGCTGTAAGTCTCAAACAATAATGTCTTGTGAAACTACCAACTTAAATAGAAGGCATTACAACAATAGGGCAAAAGCAGAGGGAAGAATGGAGTTAAAACTGCTGGAAGGCTCATGCATGATTTGGAAAAGTGGTAAAACACAAATATAAAGTAGGCTGTAATACATCAAGGGTACATATTTTAACCTCTAGAGTAACCACCAAAAGAATAATACACTAATGTGTAACTAAATAGTAATAGAGGAGGTACAATGGAATAATTAAAAAATACTTTGAATATTATGAAAGATGGCAGGAAAGGAGAAATAAAGGAACAAAGAGCAGAGGGAACAAAGAGAACACAAATAGTGAGATAGTAATGGTAATGGTATCAGGTCAATGATAGCAGTGATTCTGTTAAATATAAATGGTGTAAACAATCCAGTTAAAAGACAGAGACTGTCAGACTGGATTGAAAAAACCAAACCATCGACCTGCTGTTTATGAAACACTTAAGAACATGAAGTGATTGAAAGTAAGGCAAGCACCAACCAAAAGAAAAGTACACAAGCAGTGGTGTCTACAGCTAATGGATCACAGGCAGTTATAGATTTCTTTGTTCGTTTTCCACCCTCACTGCTTCACTTGACTAGCCTGAAAAGGAAAAGTGGAATGAATATATTATCATCACACAAAACAGATGTTAATGTTAGAAGCATTGAAAGATGTCAAGTGGGACATCTTATAAAGAAGACAAATCATCCTTTGTCCCAAATTTGTTATATACCTAATAACATAACTTTAAAAATATAAAGCAAAAATCAACAGAACTAGAAGGAGAAATAGAATAAGTCACAATCAGAGCTGGAGATTTTAATGCCAACTCTGATGAAACAAGAAGATAAAAAGCAATAATAACATATATTTGAACAAAATAATTATCCAATTTCACCTAAATGACATATATGGAATATTATACCCCTAAATTGCAGAATTTTTAAGTACATGGGAAAATGTACTAAAATAGGCCAAAGGCTGTTCCACAAGCCAAGAGGCAACAAATTTCAAAAATTAATTTGAAGTAGATTATAGACCTAAGTATAAAATGTAACACAATAAACCTTCAAGAAAAAAATATGAGACTATGTCCATGACCTTCAGGTAAGCTATTAAACAGGCTTTTCAAAGCACTACCCAAAAGAGAAAATATTAATAAAAATTGGATATCCATAAAATTTACAACTTCTGTTGATTGACATGTCCCATTTTAAAAGTAAAAAGCCACAAAGAAGATATAAGCAATACTTGTATCTGACAAAACATTCATGTATAGAATAAGTGCACACACACCACATACCCCACAACCAACCCAAGGAAAAAAAACCTGGGACAGTCACTCCACAAAATAGGATATATAGATGGCTATGTGATCTATCCTAGGTTTTTCTAAAAAGCTATCAAACACTGTATATTGTTGGGGCAACTGGGAGTATTTGAGTATGTTCTGAATAATAGACATTAGGGAATTATTAATCTTGTCAGGTATGATAATGATAAGTGGTAGCGTAGGAGAATGCTCTTATTTTTGAGAGGTGCAGGAGGAAGTGTCAGACATCTGTGATTTACTTTCAAATGGTTTAACAGATAGACAGCCCTACAAATGGATAGATAATCCATATGCATGATACTATGCGTAAGTGTATTTGTTTGTATGAATAGAGACCAAGAGATAAAACAAAAGTTGCAAAGTATTAACAATTGTATACAGATGGGGGATATATGGGTGTTCCTTCTACTACTCCTTATAATTAAAATTCTTCAAATAGAAATGTAAAAATGTAATTGCGGTAGTCCCTCCTTATCTGAGGGGAGTATGTTCCAAGACCCCCAGTGGATGCCTGAAGCCACAGATGGTGCCAAACCCTGTATACACTGTTTTCCCTATACATACCTATGATAAAGTTTAATTCATAAATTCGGCACAGCAAGATCAATTATAAAACAGAACAATTATAACTATATGCTGTAATAAAGTTATGTGAATGTGGTCTCCCTGTCTCTCAGCATCTTATTATACTACAGATCTCAGCAACCTCAGCATACTATTTTTTTCATTCCTTATTAAGTGAAGAACTTTCACATTTTCACTTAAAGAACGCACTTTATGGCTTCTCTTTGGCCTATGTGAATTGCCAGCAGCACTCCTCTAGCGCCTTGAGGCCACCATTAGATAAAACAAGGGTTCCTTGAACACAAGCAGAGGTACCCCCACTGTGGACCTAATAACCAAGACGGTGGAGTGACTAACAGGCAGGTGATGAAGACAGTGTGGAACCTGAAGACAGCATGGAACTCTGGACAAGGCAGGCTCCATTCCCAGGGCAAGACAGAGATCTCATAACACTACTCAAAATGGTGGCCCCTTTAAAACTTAGAAATTGCTTATTTCTGGGATTTTTTAGTTAATATTTTGAGACCAAAGTTGACTGTGGGTAACTGAAACCTCAGAAAGCAGAACTGAGGATAAGGAGGGACTGCTGTATACCTCAGGAAAGCTGAGAAGAAAATGTAAAAACAGATTATGAGAGGGAGCCCCACACGTCCTCCCAGCTCCCTGCAAGCAGCTCTCCGCAGGCTCTGCCCCATTTAGCAGGTGGCTTTGGGGGCTCTGTGTTCCTTGTTGGGCACGGGGGAGCTCAGCCTGTGGAAGACTTTGGCAGCACCAAGGGGCCACCCAAGTGTTTTGGGGACACTGCAGGAAGCAGTGGTCGAGCAGCCCAACAACCCGGGCTGCCCCCATCCTCCATAGCCCCTGGAGGGCCAGCCGTGTGTGTACCTGTCATCAACAGTCTCCTACATTTGCTCAATCTTTTGCAATCAGCGTAAAAAGAGAAAAGCATCTGGCATGAGCCTTGCTGCCCTCATCCAAGAACATGAAGTTCATAAGAAAGCCTCGGGCTGTGTAAAAGGCACTTGCAGAAACAGAACCATCTTGAGAAACCACCACTCTAGAGAAGGCATCATCCAAAACACAGAGCCAAGAGAAAACTACGGAGAGCAGAAGGGGTGATCTTCAGGCTCGAGGGAGAAATCAATTCCCCAGTGCTAGTCTGAAGAGCTCCCTCTCCCCTCCCCAGCTGAGGGTCTTGGAGACCTGCAGCCCTGTCCCTCCGCACCTGCTCCAGGAGGTTACATGGGTGCCTCATCTCAGGCTGGGTTTTCCTGGGTTTCCCTAGGCTATCATGTCCTGGAGACAGAATTGGGTTTCTTCAAGGTTAATTCAACCTTCTAATAGATCAATTATTTCAAATTCCAAAAGTATACCAAGAAACTTGGCAATCTTTCTCCTCCCTTCAATATGTATTATTAATGATTTCTCCTTCACCATCAGCATAAGATCAGCAAAAGGTATACAAGCACTGCCACTCAAGAGATTCAAGTTTTGCTCAAAGTGCTGTGGATGAAGCTATAGTTTTTTGGGTAGTGCACATATTATTGGTATGAATATTGTAAGTGAATAACTTCCATACTAATGCTCTATCAATATCATATAGACATTATTTTAATTCTCATTAGTCCATTATAACAGCAATAATAATTGGAATACTAATTGGAATATTATAGAAATTCTATATGAGACTTTTAAACTACAAACAATTTTGGTTTGTCAGGCTATAAGAAAATAAAATTTATTTGATTTTCCTTAATAGTGATTATTTAAAAAGATAAACAAAAATATCATATATCATAACTGTAGGATATATTTTAAAGTAGTATATTTAGAGGGAATTTTATAGCCTTAAAAACTTGTAATAGAAAAGAATCAAGCCTAAAAATGAACTAGCTGTTATTAACTTTAAGAAGTTACAAAACAAACAAGCTCACAATGAGAAGACACTTCAAGACACAGAATCACTGAATCGAAAATAGATACTAATAAAACAGAAAAATCCATGGGAAATTTTCTATACAATATTTGAAAAGAAAAGTAGGGGTACAGCCATTATAGAAAACAATATAGAAGTCCCTGAAGAAATTAAACCTAGAAGTACCATATGACCCAGCAATGCTTCTTCCGGGTATGTACCCAAAAAAGATGAAATCACCACCTCATAAAGATACCTGCACTCCCATGTTCATGGCAGCATTATTTACAATAGCCAAGATATGGAAACAACCCAAATGCCTATCAATGGATGAATGGATAAAGAAAATATGATTATATCCATATACATATAATGGATATAGAGTATTATTTAGCCTTTAAAAAGGAGGTCGTGCCATTTGCCATAACATGCATGGGGAATGATGAAATAAGTCAGACACAGAAAAAAAAATTGCACAGCTTCCCTTATATGTGGAATATTAAAACAGAACAAAGAGCTAAAATACAGAGATAGAGAAAGAAGCAGTGGTTCCCGTGGGCTGGGAGTAGGGAAACCAGGATATGTAAGTCAAAGGATACTAAATATACATAGGCTGAGCAAGCCTAGAGCTCTAAGGTACAGCATGAGGAATAAAGCTAATGAAATGGCATTGTACTAGGGGTTTTTGTCAAATAAGTAGCTTTTAGCTCCTCTTGTCACCAAAAAAAAGTAGCTGTGAGATGACAGATGTTAGTCGGCTTCACTATGGTAACCATTTTACTACCTGTATGTATCCCATAACATCATGTTGTAAACCTCAAATATACACAATAAAATTTTAAAGAAAAATGGACTACAGCACATAACAAGAAATACAGCAAGAAATAGTATGGAAAACATGCTAATAAATTTGAATAAGCAAAATACACTATACATATATACAGATATGGCTAGGTCTTAAACTAATGAATGAAAAATTGGAGAAAACATGATTTATAGCATAGTATCATTTATTTAAAATTTTTTAAAAGCATGCACTGTACATTTTACTGGTGTGTGCATTACCCCAGAAGGTGCTGATGGGGTGAGGAGTGAGAAGAGCACACCCGCAAGGACCCAAGAGCACTAGCGCTCTGAGCGAGTCAGCATTTCCTACTCTGTGTCCACTGGAACAAACAGGTTTTGGAAGCTTCTAGGCAGAGCCCACAGCACGTGCTCACTGGATTCCATGGGTTCCAAAGTGCTTGAGTGTGTGGTTCCCTGGAGGACACACCAATGCTGGAAGAGACAGCAGCAGGCCCCACAGGGTGGCCAGGGATGCGGGGATCCTGCTGAGGGTCTTTGCTGAGGAGGGGCAGAGAGAGTCCTGGGCTGGAGGGTGGCACAGGTGCCCAAATACCAAACCTGGAGGCCTATTCTAACTGAGCGCTTCTACAGGTTGGATTGAGCTTAAATAAGCTCATTTTACAAGGTTGCATGCATGCATGTTTGAGGACTTACAGCAAATCTACTAGAGGGCGGGCCCAGGACAGTCTGGGGAGGAGAAAAGGTGCCAGTATCAGGGTTGAAGGGCAAACAGAAAAACAAGAAAGTAAAGAGAAATAGCAAATAGAGGGGCCTTGCATGAGTCCAGGAGGTGTACTCTGTACTGAGGAATGGTAAACAACCTACATCTGAGACTCTTCCAAAAACTTAAAGTCCACAGCTGGCTAGGCTCCACCAGACATGTCTCTGATTGTTGGGTGGGTCTGGGTCTAGAGGGCTGATTAGCACTCAAATAGGCGGCGGCGGGCCCTGCAGGGTGACCGGGAGGAGGAGCGGGAGCAGCCGGGGTCCAGCTGAGAATCTTCAATGGGGGAAGGGGGCAGAGGGCGGAGCTCTGAACTGCAGCAGGGCAAAGGTGCCCAAATACCGAACCTGGAGGCCCATTCTGAGGGAGGGGCTTTGCATGTCTTCAAGTAGGGAGCTTCTCTGGATGGCCCCTCTACGGCAGCCCTGGGGGCTGAGCTGGCTGGAGTCCAGCATCCCACCTGGGGACAGTGGCTTGAGGTGGCCCCGCCCAGAGTGGGAGAAGCCAAGGAGTAGGTGGGTGGGAATTTCATGGGGAAAGGAAATAGGTTGGGGGCCAAGGCAGCCAGGTACGGACTTCCTATGAGGGGGTCAAAGCTGGAGGCGCCCCTCCAATACAGCCACACTGAAGGCACCAAGGCAGCTGGAGGGGGATAACCCATCCAGAGATACCCACCATAGAGCACCCACGGGTAAGCCCAGAAGGCTGGGTAAGCTTGTGGGGAAAATCCCATGCAGGAGTAGATGACAGGCCAGAGGGCCAGGTCAGTTACAGGCTGGGCTCCCAAGCAGGTACAGGAACCATAGGCAGAGCCCATGGCCACCCAGGGGGTTGAGGCTGCCAGAGTCCCGTGGGCTTCCTCGGAGGCCTCGAAGGCAGGGTGGACCTTCTGCTTTGCTTGTTCCTCTGATGCACCTGTGCCCATCTTAGATGAGCTGTGCTCTTCAAAGCCCCGAAATGTCTGGCAAGTGCACTCCTCTGCAAGCTGAGGCCACACGCACCCCACGGGGCTCCTGGTATCTGTGGGGTGAGCAGACAGCCAGTCAGAGGGCAGGGAGACCAGGTCGCACAGGAGGGGATGGGAGGAGGGGGACAGCTGGGGGTGAGGTGACAGAAGAGCCAGGATCAAGGCATCTCCAGGGAGGATGGGGAGCAAGGTGTCCTGGGTAGGAACGAGTGGCCCCTGCAGTGGGAGGGGTGCACAGCAGCCATGTGAGGCATTTTCTAGGGACATCAAAACAAGTTCCAAATTCAGTTCCTCATGCTTCCCTCTATGCAAGTCACAGAGACCAAAGACTGGAGAGTACGGATGGCCAAGTCTGTTGGAGACCTGCTGGAGGGAGAGTTAAAGATTCAGCAAAGCCCCTAAGCTGACAGATGAAGGAACAGCAAAGCCAGAAATCCACAGGGGCCACCCCAGTGCAGGGGCTGCTGAAGGGGCAGACAGGTCCCGGAGCACTCCATCCTTGACAGATGCTTGCCCCACAAAGCAGGACCTCCCAAAACATTTCCTCCAAAGGATGCAGTGTCTGAACACAAGGCCTGTCAGGTTTCTCCTGGAGTGTTCTGGAATGTTGTGAACAGCATATTCAGCACCCACACCTGACACAGTGAGGACATGATGGAAAGGAAGAGAAGGAAGTGAAGAGATGATCAAAGGCCCAGTATCCAGGAGAGGGCACATCAGGTAGCCCCAGGTGTTTTTCCCCAAAACGAAGCTTCCCCCAGAGGAATCTCCTTGAAATTTGGAGCTGTTTCTGAAATAAGAACTGATGCGCAGTACATGCTTTGACTGTCTTAGGTGACAAGGATGTGGCACAGAGAGACGGTGGAGAGGTCCTGTGGCCAGGAGAGGACACCCCCAGCCCCAGCATCAAGGAGCGGAGGCTGGTGCGGTCAGGACCCCTGGGGTCCTGAGGGCTGGGGTCAGGGGCAGCATGGAATGGAAGAAACTGAGGCACAGCTGACTGGAAACACCCCACAACCTCCAGTCAGGTGAACAAGAGGACGCTGTATGAGAAAGAAACCAGCCAGGTGCCTCCAGAGTCCTTTTGGCAGAGCCTAGAGGGAGGCTGCCCATTGGAGTCAGGAGCTGAGCAGATGAGGACACTGGGAAACCTTTTAGGGTACAAGTGAGGGCAGGGAGGGACTTCCTGGGGGCAGAGACAAGAAGTCAGATCACGAAGGTGCCCCGGAGTGCCTGCCAGAACTCTCAGGGTGAGCATGGCAGGGAGCCTTTGAGAAGCTGCTCTACCAGCTTTGTGTTTCAGGAGCCTCTCTAGATCAGAGGGTGGACCACAGATGGAAGAAACCGGCCCGGGAAAGGAAGAGAAATGGATGTAAGGAGAAGGAGAGGAAGGTGCCAGGCAGATGTTCAAGTTTCTGTCTTGAGCAACTGGGGTGTGCCAAGGACCCACTCCCGGATAGTTAGGTGTGTGTGGGCTGAGTGGGTCTGGTGTATCTCTTCTCTCCTCCACCCAGGCAAAACACAGTTACAGCGGAAACTGGAGATCTGACAGTGGCGCTCCCCCTCCTCTCTGCCACAGCGCGGGAGGACAGGTTTAAGGGAAGAGAGCACCAGCGCTCTTTCTCCTGGCTGGGGTCCTGGACCATGGGAGGTGCTCAGGTGTGGCCTGATGCTCTGAGATGGAAGCTTGGGCAAGGTCAGGGCAGAGGGCCCTGTGTGGCTGAAGAAGCATTCATTTCCTCCCGAATGGGCAGAGGACCTGGGGTGGAGGACAGGCCAGTAGCCCCAGGGAGGATCTTCTTGAGGGACCTGAAGGACACACAATGACAGCCAGCGACAAGAAAGGAGCTTAGTGTTTCATAGATGCCTCCAGGGACAGAAGCTGAGGACCAGTAGGAGGAGGCCCAGCTGAGATGCCCGTAGGATAGATGTGGACCACTGACCAAATGGCCCACCCAGAAATTTGAGGCAAAGACACCCTGGCCCCAGACTGCAGGAGCCAACTCCTGGAAAAGGGGGCAGGAGGAAACCGAAATGCACTGAGAAAGTCTCAAGTGCCCAAGGTTACCCATACTGAGGAGGAAATCCCTCTTCCTCAACTGCCCAAAGGTAGCCTCTAGATGGAAAATCAGTTCTGGAAAAACACACTACATTGTATGTACTTCTGGCCTGTGATACGCGTATCCTTGCAAGTTCAGATCATCCTCTAAAGCAAGCTAGTCCAACCTGTGGCACAGGACGGCTTTGAATATGGCCCAACACAAATTCGTAAACTTAAAACATTACGGGATTTTTTAATGATTTTTTTTTTTTTAGTTCTTCAGCTATCTTTAGTGTCAGTGTATTTTATGTGTGGCCCAAGACAATTCTTCCAGTGTGGCCCAGGGAAGTCAAAAGATTGGACACCCCTGCAAGAGTTAACATGCACAAATGCCTAGTTGGCTTCTCAAAAACTTAATATGGTGGAGAAGGCCCTTTGTGCATGATACCAAGACAAGAAAATACAGGCAGATAAAACTGGCTATTTAAAAATTGAATATCTGGTTAAAAAAATGCCACAAAATTATCATGTTCAAAATCAAAAGACAAACCACAAAATAGAGGGCGATATCTCCAACATGTGGCAGACCAGAGCTAATCATATGTCAGATACAGACAGCTCTTGCTAGTCCACGGCAGGTAAATAAGACCTTATCAACAATCTCGCCCAAGGGCAACCACAAGCAAGCCACAGAATAAGCTATACAAAATCATGTAAAAATGTTCCACTTCACCATGTTTTTAAAAAAATCAAATTACAAAAATGGAACTTTGATTTTTACAATTAATTTGATAAAGAATAAAGCCCTATACTGGCTTTTCAAAGGATATGGAGAAAAACATGCTGGGTTTGTTGTTTACTCTTTAGTAAGTAAAGAGTAAACAGTTATCAAATTCAAAACCCGATTTCCTTGTCCGAAGAAGCCAGACTGCTTTCATCTGGGTCCCCTAGGGCGGGCCTGGGAGCTGGGCAGAACAGAGAACACATTAATCTGGGCCTCTACCCACACCTCGCAGCTGCAGCGGGTGGAGGGATGATTCTGCGAGGGGGCAGGCAGGAGGGTCCTGGGCTTGGCTTTTAGGGGAGAGGCTGAGGCTGAGGGAACAGGCTGGAGAGAGCTGTCTCATAGGGTGGGGTGCGACGCGGACACTTTCAGGCCTGCTGAACTGCAAGAGAAGCAGGGAAGGGGCGGGAAGGAGGAGAGGGGAGATGCCAGGAGTTGGGTGGGAGAGTGCGGAGAGGATGGTGTCAGAGAAAGTCCTCAGGCCCTCGCCCCACCCCCTCAGCCATCCCATAAGGCTAACTTTGTTCTTTCTCGCTACTTACCCACTTGGTCTTTCTAGAACGTTTCTTTCCAGCGAAGTCCCTCAAGTGGTTGAGGTTTGTCAACAGAGCTGAAATGCTCTCTCAAGAGGTCTTGGGGCTCCCTAGGCGTTACTGTCCCCGGTCCAGGTGGAGGCAGGAGACCACTGGAGGCCCCAGATTCCAAGCGGCCCAGGAGCGCAGTCTGCCGGGCTTTTACGGGAATGCCCGCAGCCGCGGGGCGGGGCCTGGGCTCCTGGTGGTGGTCAGAAGAGGTCCCAGGACTCAATCAGTTTCCGAGGTGTAGACGCCGGTGGGGTTGATTGGGTCAGCTGCTTATCCCAGAAATGAGGTGGAACTCAGTTGTATTGAGGGCTACGCCAACAGCGCAGAGGTGTTACCAGGGTATGAAGACGTTCCCCTCTCGGATGGGAGGCACTGGGGAGGAGTCCTGCAGGCGGTAGCTTTCGGTGGAGTCTGCACGCTGGATGGGCCCCAGCAGTGCTGGGGGAGTGGAGCTGACGAGGGAGGAGACAGGAGGCCCACAGGGCCAGAGGGGAGGCCTTCCGCCTTCCAAGGCCTTGTGGATGGGGCAAAAGAAGTTGGTCTCTGTCCCGGGAGCAACGCGAGCCATTGCGGTTTTCATCAGAAGCAGAGTAGTGTGCTCAGCTGGGGCAGATCCTGCGTTTGCTGGGTCCGAAACTTAAACAACTGGGCCATCCCACAGGAAGAGAAGTCAAATGTTCTGAATGTGCATGCTCCTTTGAGTGCGGTCATTCGGGTATGCAGCTCCCAGTACCCCTATACCCTAACGTTTAAGGGGAGCTTCCTCTGTGCTAGGTTCTGTTCTGAGCACCTCTCACGCATTTGCTCATTTCATCCTCACACCACCTGGGGATACCCACGTTAATGCAATCAACAGGACCCAGAAAATCCAGTTGCTTATCCAGAAGGTCACAAGAAGCCCCAAAGTAGACATTATAAAATGTATACAACACAACTGATTGTCCCAGATGACCAGCAGCAGTCACTTCTCTCTGAGAGCCCCAGCTGCCTCTGGGTGCTGATGACATTGCGCCTTCCCTGCCGTTCAGCCCAGAATGGTCATGACCCCTTATTGTCCACAGACTTTGACATTCCTTCTTGCTTTCCTTACCTTTTCCCAGGCCTCTGAAAATAGTCCATGCATTAACATTCAGTGTTCTTCAATTAACCACTTGAATGTTCCACACGGGAAACTTGCCCAGTACACTTTCCTTGGTTCTTCAGAATGGTTCTTGCCTTGAATCATATTTTGTCTGAGACCACCCTTACCATACATGGTTTTTGTTGAGTTGTTCGCATTACTGTCAGTATTCATCTTTTTTAAAATTTGTTTGTTTGAGACAGGGTTTCCCTCTGTTGCCCCAGCTGGAGTGCAGTGGAACAATCATAGTTCACTGCAGCCTCAAACTCCTGGGTGCAAGCAATCCTCCCACCTCGGCCTCCCAAAGTGCTGGGATTGCAGACATGAGCCAAGGGGCCTGGTCAGTACTTATCTTTCAATAAATAACTTTACTTCATTCATATTTGTTTTCCTTAAATTAGCGAATCAATAGCTATATTCTCCCTACATGAATACAATATTCTTAGCACCATTTAAAAATTATCCTTTCATATTTCCCCTATATTAACATCCTATATTAATGTTGGGAATATTACCTTGATCTTGTTATATCATTTTTTAACCCATACTTATTTAGACTTACTAACAGCTTTCACTAATGACTGTGTTCACTGTTGCATTTTGACTTACACAATTTCTTTCTTAATTTCCTTTAAAATTTTGATTCTATATTTCTATAATATATAATCCATATAATTCTATAATTTGTATTGTTAGTCACTCTATGAGGATCTGTACATAGGAAAATTTGGAAAGTTTTTATATGCAAAAACATAGTTCATTCTCAATTTTGATTGACAATTTGGCTGGGTATAGAATTCTAGGTTCAGAGTTACTTGATCTTAGCACTTTGAAAATAATGTGTAATTAACCTATTGCCTCTCTTTTGTTGCTGAGAACTGTAATTTTTATCAGAATCTTTCTTTATAAATAGTTTCTTTTCCCATGCAACTAATATAAATTTTTCTTCATCCTTTCATATTTTGACATGTCTTTGGAATGTAATTATGATTTGTTTTTATTATGTGGTGGTTTGTTCTGCTACACACTTGGTATGACCTTTCAATTTGAAGATTAATTTATTTCTTCAGTTTTAATCACCTCTAACATTCATGAAGTTGATTAATGATTCACTGGTTTCACCAAAGAAAATCTGTTTCTGACACTTATAATGAGATTAAGCCAGAAATACCCAAGAAATCTTGTAGAAGAATAAAGTGGAGGACTTACACTTCCAGATTTTAAGATCTACTGTAAAGCTACAACAAATAAGTTAGCAATAGCCAAATAGATTAATGAAATAAAATAAAGAGTCCATGAACAGACCCACACATAATTTTCAACAAAGGGGCCAATGATTCAGTATCTAAATGAAGTGCTTCTCAATGAATGTTGCTGGAGCACATGAATATCCATATCAAAAATAAATAGATCTCATCCCCTCATGTATCACATCATAGGCAAAATTAATTTGATGTGGGTCATAGACTTGATTTTACTTTTAAAATAATACAAGACAAAATAATAAAGCTTCTAAAAGAAAAATAAGAATATTTTCATTATTCTGATAACTGTACTATGGTTATGTAAGATAGTAAAATTAGAGAAAGCTGGATGAAGAGTATACATAAATTCTCTGTATTTTTTTTACAACTTTTCTGTAAATCTAAAATTACTTTAAATAAAAGGTTTCAAAAAGGCATAACTTTATAACTTTGAGACAGGCAAAAGTTACTTAAATAATGAACAAAAAAGGTAACCATAAAGGAAAAGATTGATGAATTTTACTCCATTAAAATTAAAAGATATTTATAAGAAGATACCAAAAAGAGAATGAAAAGACAAGCTACAGACCAGAGGAAGATGTTTGTAATACATGTATCCAACCAAAGATACATATACAGAATATATTAAAAGCTTCTACAAATCAATGGTCACAGCTCACAAATCAGTGGTCACAGCTACTCGGGAGGCTGAGGTGGGAGCCAAGGCTGTGGTGAGCTATGATAGAATCACTGCACTCCAGCCTGGGTGACCAAGTGAGATCCTGTCTCTAATTAATTAATTGATTAAATTTTTTTAAAACTTAAATTGACATTATTCAGTGCTGAGAAGCATGTGAAGGAACTGGAACCCTCAAAAGTTGATAGTGAGACTTTAAATTGGAATAATACTTTGGAAAACTAGCAGTACCCTATAATCCAAAATTTACACTCCTAGGTGTTATATATATATATATATACACACACATATATATGAAAAAATAACTGCATGAGTCCACAAAATATATGTACAAGAGTGTTTATAGCAATTTTATTCATAACAGGTAAAATTGGGAACAATCCAAATATTCATCAACAAAAGTGTGACATGTTCATACAACAGAATGATACACAGCAATAAAAACAAATGTTCTGTTGCTCCATGTCATAAGAGACATGAATCTCACAAACATAATGTTGAGCTAAATAAGCCAGACATAAAGGAGTTCATTCTGTGTGGTTTAAGTTGTATAACATTCAAAAATAGGCAAAAATAATCTATAGCAATAATCTATAATGATAAATGTTAGAAGTCACCCTCCAGGGCCAGGGGGTGGTGTGGATTGATGGGAAGGGTTCCCTGGGAAGCTTCTGGGGGCTAGGGGTGATTTATATCTTGATAGTTACATATGTTTACATAGATAAAATTACAATAAAAATTCATTGACATATGGGAGTCCTAGAGAGGGAGGAAAGAGAAAAAGGAGCAGAAAGAATATTTTTAAAAATAGTGGCTGAAAACTTGACAAATCGGATGAAAAACAATCCCCACATCCAAGAACTTTAATGAATTCCAAGTAGGATAAACTCAGAGGTCCATACCTAGACAGATTATAATCAGTAACACATTCCTAAATAGCCAATGGGTCAATGAGAAATCACAGGAAAATTAGAAAAGACTTTGAGATGAATGAAAACAAATATGCAACATACCAAAACATATGGGTTACAGTGAAAGCAGTGTTCAGAGGGAATTTATACCTGTAAATGCCTAGGTTAAAAAAAGAAGAAAGCTCAAATCAATACCCGGACCTTCAACCTTAAGAATCTAGAAAAAGAGCAAACCAAACCCAGAGCAAGAACAAGGAAGTAAATAATAAAAACTAAAGTGGAAATAAATGAAATAGAAAATGGAAAAGCAATAGAGAGAAATCAGTGAAACCATAACATAGTTCTTGGAGAAGGCCACAAAATTGACAAATGTTTAAGCCAGATTGACCAAGAATAAAAGAGAGAAGACTCAAATTACTAAAATCAAGAATCAAAGAGGGGACATTACTACCAAACTTACAGAAATAAAAAGGATTATAAGAAAATACTAAGAACAATGGTAAACCAACCAATTAGACCAGCTAGATAAAAACAGAAAAAATTCTAGAAAGACACAAACTACCAAAACTGACCCATGAAGAAACAGAAAATCTGAATAGACTTATAGCAATAAAGAGATTAAATCAGTGATCAAAAACTTCTCAACAAAGAAAAGCCCAAGACCAGATAGTTTTCACTGGTAAATTCTACCAGGTGTTTAAAGAATTAACACCAAACCTCAAATTCTTCCTAAAAATAGAAGAGAAGGGAAGATTTTCCAACTCATCCTATGATACCAGCATTACCCTAATACCAAAGCCAGATAAAAACATCACAAGAAAACTGCAAACCAGTAACTCTTGAAAATTCTCAAGAAAATACTAGCAAATCAAGTCCAACAACATATACACAGAATTATACAAGATCAAGTGGGATTTATCTCCAAAATGCAAAGTTGGCTCAACATTTGAAAATCAGTTAGTATAATATATTGTATTAATAGAATACAGGTCAAAAAACACATGATCATCTCCATAAATACAGAAAAAATCATTTGACAAAAATTCAACACCCTTTCATGATAAAACACCCAACTAGCTAGGAATACAAAGGAACTTTCTCAACTTGATAAAGGAAATCTATAAAAACAAACAAACAGCACCCTCACAGCTGACACCATATTTTCTCCCTAAAAGAAAGAATAAGACAAGAATGTCTACTCTTACCAATTCTATTCAAGGTCGTACTGGAGGTACTAGCCAAAGAAATTAGGCAAGAAGAAATAAAAGGATCCAGATTGGAAAGGAAGAAGTAAAACTATCTCTATTTGCAGGTGACATGATTATGTATATAGAAAATCCTAAGGAATCTACCAGGAAAACCAACCAACCAACCAAACAAACAAACAAACCCTGTGAGAGCTCATAAATGAGTTCAGTAAGATTGCAGGATGCAGATCAAAATATTAAAAATTATATTGTATTTCTACCTACTAGTAATAAAAAAATCAAAACATAAAATTAAGAAATAATTCCAAGTACAGTAGCATCAAAAGGAATGAAATATTTAAGAATAAATTTAACAAAAAAGTGTCAGACTTGTAACTGCAAACTACAAAATATCATTGAAAGAAATTAAAGAAGATCAGAATAAATGGAAAGACATCCCATATTCACAGATTAGAAGACAATATTGTTAAGATGGCAATACTTTTTAAACTGATCTACAAGTTCAATGTAACTGTCAAAATCCCAGCTGGCTTTTTGCATAAATTGACAAGCTGATCCTAAAATTCGTATGGAAATGCAAGAGACCCAGAATATACAAAACCATCTTGAAAAAGAAGAACAAAATTAGAGGATTCATTTCCCAATTTCAAAACTTACTACAAAGCTACAGTAATCAAGACTATGTGGTGCTGACCTAGGAGAGACGTATAGATCAATGGAACAGAATTGTAAATCTACAAGGAAGTCCATACATTTATGGTCAATTGATTTTCATCAAGGGTGCTGGGACTGTTTGATGGGGGAAAGCACTGTCTTCTCAGCAAATGGTGCCAGGTTAACTGGATACACACATGCACAAGAATGGAATTGGACCCTACCTCATGCCTACCCAGAAAAATTAATTCAAAATGGATCAATGGCCTACATGGGAAACCTAAAACTATCAGAAGAATTTGTAGATGTAAATCTTCATGACTTGGATTAGGCAACGGTTTCCTAGAAATGACACCTAAAGTACAAGCAAGCAAAGATCAAATCGATAAACTGGACTTCACCAAATTAAATTTTGTTGCACTTCAAGGGACATTATCAAGAAAATTAAAAGATCTGTAGAATGGAAGGACATACTTGTAAATCATATTTGATACAGGACATGCATCTAGAATTTATTTTTTAAAAGCCTCACAACTCAACAATGAAAGGCAAATAACGCAGTTTAATAATGGGCAAAATATTTGAATAGACATTTCTCCAAGGACCATAAACAAATGGCCAATAAACACATGAAAAGATGCTCAACATTATTAGTCCTTGGGGGACAGCAAATCAAAATCACAATGAGATGCCACTTCACACCCACTTAGGATGGATATAATAAAAAGACAATTACTAGTGCTGCCAAGGATGTGGAGAAAGTGGAACCTTCATACCTTGCTGGTGGGAATGTATGGCATTTCCTGAAAGAATTAAATAGAGTTACCATGTAACCCAGCACTTCTACTCCTAAGTCTATATCCAAAAGAAAACACATGTCCACACAAAAACCTTGTCCATGAATATTCACAGCAGCATTAGTCATAGTAGCCAAAAAGCAGAAACTACCCAAATGTTCATCAGTTGACAAGTGAATAGACAAAATGTGGTCTATCCATACCATGACATATGTCACCATACAAACCAATGAAATCTGAGGCATGCTACAACATAGACAAAACTTATAAATATTATCCTAAGTGAAGCTTGTGTGGTAGCTCACACCTATAATCCCAGCACTTTGGGAGGCTGAGGTGGATCGATCATTTGAGGTCAGGAGTCTGAGACCAGTCTGGTCTACTGAAAAAACAAAAATTAGCTGGGTGTGGTGACACACGCCTGTGATCCCAGCTACTCGGGACGCTGAGGCAGGACAATTGCTTGAGCCTGAGAGGCAGAGATTGCAATTAGCCAAGATTGTGCCTCTGCACTCCAGCCTGGGCCACAGTGTGAGACTCCAGCTCAAAAAACAAAAACAAAAACAAACAACAACAAAAAAAACTAAGTGAAAGAAGTCAAGCATTGATATGAAATGTCCAGAATAGGCAAATTCATAGAAACAGAAAGTAAATTACAGGTTGCCAAGGGCTGGGGGAGGGGGAAGGGGGTGTGCCTGCTAATGAGTATGGGATTTTTTTTGGAGTGATGAAAACATTCTGGAATTAGATAATGGTGATGGTTGCACAAATGTGTGAATATTCTGAAAACGACTGAATTGTACACTTTAAAAGGGTAAATTTTGTGGTATGTGAATTATATTTCAATTAAAAAATCATTGAGCTTTACTGTTAAGGTTTATATGCTGTTCTGCAGAAGGAGGTAAAGGGAAATACATTTATATAATCTAAAAGAGGATCAAGAATGTATATCTTACTTTTTAATAAAATAGTCAATAGACAAAACAAACAACTGTAATGCATCATTATTGATTGACCCTAGTGTTTACAAAGCTGTAAAATATATTCTGAGGACAGTTATGAGAACTTGAATATGGAGTAAATAAGTATCGGATGACATCATGGAATTGGTCATTTTTTGCAGCTAAGATAATGCTACATGTGAATGTGAAAGAACATCCTTATTTTTTAGAGCTGTCTTCTGGAGTATTGTAATATCTCTGATTTAGTTTTCAGTGGTTTGGCATTGTGCATGGAGAGAGAGATAGAGAGAGAGGAAGCAATATGGTAAAATGTTAATACTTGAGGAATTTGGGCAACAAGTTCTTTGTACTGTTCTTTCTACGTTTCATCATGTTCAAGGCTTCTCATAATGCATTTATAAGGAAAGAGAAGCGTGTGCATGAATGTAAGTGTTTAGTTGAATTCTCCACAGCCACCCCTACTCCTCCCTCTGGCTCATCCACAAGGGTCCCATCCCAGTTGCAGGCTGGGTCCCAGGCAGAGCACTGGCCCTGCAGAGCTGGTCTTCAGCCTGGCCGCTGGGGAACCGTGGGAAAGGGCGGCTGGGCTGTCCCCCTACCTGAGGCCTGGGAGTCAGGGATGTGTGCACTGTCAACAGATTTCTGGTGGGTCTTTGGCTGTTGTTCAGACAAGGGCAGTTGGGGGGAAGCAGACTCCAAAAGGAAATGCAGTGGCCCTCCTTGGGAGAAGTAAAAAGTCTTTATCAAGCCTGAGGCCCTTTCAAAAGTAAAATGTCACACTGGAGTTACCCTTAGAGAACAACACTCTGGAGAAGGAGTGGCTAGAAGACGAAGCTTGACAGAAGCCATAAAGAGCTGTAGAGGACAGTGGGGTCGACAGAGGAGGGGACACCTCCCTGAGTGAGTGGTGAATGACAGATCCAGACGGTGCGGGGGAGGAGGGGACGGCACTGCAAGGACTAGCGCCTGGTGGCTCCACAGCAGTCCTTCCCCACGGAGCCCGGCCTGCTGTGGCCCCAGCAGGACGCCCCACCAACGCGTCAGTTTTCACCCCAAAAAAGAGCTGTCCTCTTCCCCTGCTCTCAGACTCCTGCCACCCCCTCCACCTGTGGATCTGAGGGGCCATTGTGGGGGGACTCCCTGCCGCTGCATCCTCTGTAGGAAGAGCCTAAGGACCCACCTGCACGGGCCAGCCATCCGCTTTCTCACCCTAAAAACGGAGGTGAGTTCCTGCACTGTGACTCAGACTTCAGGATCCAGAAGCACAGTTGGAGGTGCGGGGCTGTCTCTCATTATCAGTTTAAGAAGCTGCCTGAGTGAGGGGCTGAGTTGGGAGGACCGAGGAGTACAGGACTGGGGTAAGCAAAGACCCTGGAGGTCAAGGCGGCTGGGTGCTGACTTCCCACGAGGGACTAAAAGCTGGAGGACCTCAAACTGAAGGTGCCGAGGCAGCTGGAGGGGGATGCCCATACGGAGATAATGGCCAAAGGGCGGCCGCAGGTCAACCCTAGGGGGCTGGGCAGGTGTGTGGCAGGAGCCCCCACCAGTGATCAGTGACACAGGAGACCCCTATGACAAGGGAAGTGCCCAGGCAGAGAGCGAGTCCACAGACAGGTCCACCATGGGGGCCAGGCAGGTGGGTGATGTGGGGTCTCCTTGTCACTGACAAAGAAAATGAAGGTTTAAGCCAGGTGTGGTAGTGCACCTATAGTCCCATCATTCAGGAGGCTGAGGTGGGAGGATCATCTGAGTCCAGGAATGTTGAGGCTGCAGTGAGCGGAGATCACACCACTGCACTCCAGCCTGGGTGACAGAGTGAGACACTGTCTTGAAAGAGAAAGGAAGGGGAGGGGAGGTGGAGGAGGGGGAGAGGGAGGGGGAGGGTTTAAAAAAGAATGGAAGGTTGGCTTTAATCACTGAGTTTGGTAAAGTAGAAAAACCTGATGTACCTGGCATTTCACTGGATATGCAGATCAACACGTTCTGATGCATTGTTGGGGCACACGAAAGGGATCCCAGAGACCACCCTGGCAGAAGTGTCCCCCTGCGCACCCTGACACATTGACCCAGGGTCCATAGACCAAATGACAGGCTGGGGCAGTGGTGAGGGGACAGCCAGGGCAGCATAACTGAGCTGAGGACAGGCTGCAGGGCTAAGGGCCATAGCAGGGAAGGCCTGTGCTCCTCTGTCCAGGGCAGGTTGACCCTCTCACCCTGTGCCAAGCAGGATCCCCACCCTGACTCCCCTGACAAAATCTGCTGGTCACCCTCAAAGGCCTGATGTTCCTGGCATGTCCCTCCTTGGTGCTGTGCCCGGAAGGCAGCCTTGCATGGTCTAGGACAGCGAGGGCCACCGGGGCTGCTGTGGGCTCCAAGCAGTGATGGCCTCCACCCATGCTGACTCCTCCCCTAGAGATGAAGGGGCCCAGATTTACCACCCAGGGGCAGGCAAGGGTTGGGGAGGCATGCGCAGTAGGGGAGGGAGGGGCTTTGACCAGGTGTGACTCAGGGAGACAGGGGATCAGGTTCCCTGTCAAAGGTCCACCTCTCCAGGGCTGCCTTAGGCGAGAAGC
Organism: Pan troglodytes; assembly: GCF_028858775.2. Classification (NCBI taxonomy): domain Eukaryota; kingdom Metazoa; phylum Chordata; class Mammalia; order Primates; family Hominidae; genus Pan; species Pan troglodytes. The sequence continues at coordinate 130,414,618 of NC_086015.1, read as the reverse complement.
TGGTGGGATCAATCCAGCCATCTGTTTAATCCCAGAAACAAAGGTACTCACTGCACTGTGTTCCCCGCTGGCCAGGAGAGGGGCAGGGTGTGTAATTGACCTACTTGTCAGAAGTCAGGGAACAATGACCCCAGCAGAAGGGTTTGAAGGGAGTGGGAGTCAGTTGGGTGGAGGGGGTTGGGGACCTCAAAGGCAGGGGGCAGCCCAGCTACCAAGGCCCCCGGGGAGGGAGCAGACCCCTCCCAGGAGCCCACAGGCCACTGTAGCTGCAGCTGGGGTGAGGGGAGCTGGACCTGGACCTGGACCTGGACCTGGACCTGGACCTGCCTCAGCCCTTGCTGTCGGGGTGGGGCCTGGCAGAGGCCAGGAGCCAGTCATCCTGGCCCTGGGTCTGGGGTTGGCACCAGGGCTCTCTCCAGTGGGGTTCCTGTCCCCACTTTAGAGAGGGGGTTACACCCTTAAGCCCTGACTTCCCTCTGAGCCTCTAGTTCGTGTGGGTGTGCAAAGACTGATGCGCCCTCAGGGGCTTCGCTGTGTTATTCGGACCCTTTTGTCTTGTCTCCCTTGTTTCTCTGAGCAGTCAGTTGCTTTCTGAGCTGCATGCTATTAAATCTTCTGTGTTTCTGGTTGGCTTTCATGCACACATTTGGAAGCTGCTTCTTTAGGCCAGTAGAGGTGATCTATTCTTAATGGAAAGTGCCTTTTATCAAAATTAACTATGTTTCTTCGTCGTTTTATACTTTTACCTTCAATTATATTTTCCCAGAGAACTTTGTTACACCTTTCTTTTTGTCAGCATTTGTCTGCTGTACCTTTTATATTATTGTCATTTTCCTGCTTCACTTTTATTGCATTTTAGGTGTGTCCCTTGTAAACTGTAACTGGATTTCATGTTTTAATCCAATTTGAAAATCTTTTAATAATCCATTCAGAGTCTTTTCTCCTTATTTATTTTTCCCATTTACTATGCTTGTCACTACTTTTTCTCCCATTCTGACATTCATTGGATTACTTCATTTCTTTTGTTCCATTTCCCCTTCTACTTCTTTAAAAGTTATCTTTTAGTTTTGTTCTTATAGTCATTACCTTTATTTATTTCTTATTTATTTTTGAGCTGGAGTCTCACTCTGTCACCCAGGCTGGAGTGCAATGGCGCAATCTCGGCTCACGGCAACCTCCACCTCCCGGGTTCAAGCAATTCTCCTGCCTCATCCTCCTAAGTAGCTGGGATTACAGACACCTGCCATCATCCCCAGCTAATTTTTGTATTTTTTGTAGAGACGGAGGTTCCACCATGTTCGCCAGACTGGTCTTGAACTGCTGACCTCAGGTGATCCACCTGCCTCAGCCTCCCAAATGCTGGGATTACAGGTGCGAGCCACAATGCCCGGCATCTGGTCATTACCTTTAAATTGTTAACACATGCATATTCTTAAAATTCTAATGTTAAGCGACACCTGTATTCTTTCTCCCCAAAGAAAGGATTTCTCTCAGAATCCTTTCATTGGCTGAGTGACTGCGGCCCTCCCACCTCCCTACCCCTACAGACCAGCTCCAGTGTTATCATGGGAAACCTGAATTCTGTCTAGTTGGTAATATCCTGCTTTACTGTTTTAATTGGTACTGGTTAGATTATATCACAGAGGTTTCTGATGTTCTCGCTGTTTCTGTGTGATCTACTTGTGAACGTGTGATGTAGATTGCTGTTTCTCCTTGTGCTATCTTTTGAGCTTTGTGTATTTTCAAGTTTATCGTTGAGTACACTGATGGTTATGATTGTTATATTTTCTTGGTGATCATTCCTTTCACCAGGATGAGACACATCCCTCAGTGATGACCGCCTGCTTGCCCCTCCAGGCCTACCTTTCTGCCCTGCTTGGAGCCCCAGCAGCTTCCCTCAGTAGATTGCATCTGCCACACTCCTGCCCGCTCTGGCTTTCAAGAAATCAGAGAGCAGGATAGAGGGTGGGCTCAGGTTCTTGATTCTGTCACCCAATTCCTCCCTGCAGGCCTGTGGGCTGGTGGCAACTGCATTCCTAATCAACTGTCCCTCTCCTAAAGCTGCAAGTGTCCCTGGGCCCTGGAACACCTCCCATTCTCTCTCCCTCCTCTGCAGACCTCGGCAGGGCCTTGGGGACCTCATCGTCTCTTGTTGGTTCCTTTAGCCCTGCCAATATGAGCAGCGCAAATCCATACAGGTCTGCAGCAACTCAATTCTTGCCTCCTCGATGGAGAGAATTCGTCTGAGGTGCATAAGGCAGAGTGAGAGACCAAGGTGAGTTTTTAAGCAGGACTGAGAATTTATTTAAAAATTTTAGAGCAGGACCAAAAAAAAGTAAAGTACACTTGGAAGAGGGCCAGGCTGGCAACTTGAGATTCAGGTGCCTCGTCCGACCTTTGCTGTGGGGTTTTATACATTGGCATGACTTGGGGTTTGTGTTTCTTCTCCCCTGATTCTTCCCTTGGGGTGGGCTTAGAGAGGCCCACTTGGGAGGGGTTGCACAGTGTGTTTACTGAAGTTATGCACATGCTCATCTGAGGCGTTTTTCCCTTACCAGTTGAGTGTTCCTAGAGGAGGGTCATGTACCAGTTAAACTCCATTTTGCCTCTTAGTGCACATGTTTGAGCCCACTCACCCAACTCCTGAGATCTTATCGGAAAGCTGCTGATTACCAGCTCCAGGTGTTTTCTATCTCCTGGGAAACTGCCTTTCCCTGGTGCAACCAATTATTATTTTAGAGAGACAGTTTAACAACCACCTAACCATCACCTGATGGTGGCCTGATATTCCTGCTGGGGGAGCCCTCTCCTGCCCTGCTCATGTCTGCCTAGCTACCAACTCTAACACCAGTATCCCTGCAAGTAGGACTTTCATTCATTGCTCTTCTCTTAATCCTTCGAGTGTTTCCTTCTGAACCATGATTGATCCATTGTTTTTGACTCTTTATAATGACATTTCCTTAAATTTTATTTTAGATTATGTGGCTACTAATATACCCTCCTTCTTTTGTTAATATTTACAGGCCAGTCTCTGTCTTTCCACAGATATATTTAATCAATTTGCATTTGCTACCCTTTACTGTGTGAATCCATGTCATTCTTCCTCAGCAGAGGCCAGTTTCTTGGCATCTTCTTACCCTCTCTGCCCTTCTCGCCTATCCCAGACTACTTTTAATCAGTACGCCTGCAAGCTTAATGCCTTCCATGTGTGTCTCTGCCTGCCACTGCTTCTTGGCTTCCACAGCTTCCTACTGTATTTTTGTAATTACTGGATAACTTCCTTTATTAATTTTTTCGGTGAAGATCTGTGAGGGTGATAAACTGATACAAATACCTTAATATTCCAATACTTCATCTTATTATCAGTCCTTGTTGACAGTGTGGCTGGGTATAGAATTGCAACTCTAGAGTTACTTTGCCTCAGCACTTTAAAGATGCTGTTTTATTATCTTCTTGCCTTCATTTTGCTGATTTTATCTGACTATTCTTTTATATATGGCCCACATTCTTTATTGGTAACTATTAGGGTTGATTCTTTATCCTTGGTGTAATGGAATGTGAGCATAGTGTGGCCAGTTTTTTGTCTTATGGTGATTTGCTCAGTGTGTGCCTTCGATTTGAAGATTAATTTATTTTTTAGTTCTAGAGGTTCTGTTTTACTTTTTGAAAATATTTCTTCTTATTTAATCCATTCTGGAATCTCAACTAGATAGATATTGAAACGTCCCTGAAACCTCAATGTCCCATTTTTCCATACTCTCCAGCTATTTATTCCTTTGTGCTGCATTGTTCTGCAATGTGTCCAATCTATTAATCTTTTACATGGAATGTTATATATTTCATTTCCACCATCTCTATTTAGTTCTGTTTCATAACCCCCATCTTTGTTTTATGGATGAAGTAGTAGTCTTTATCTTTCTGAATGTAATTGTGTAGTGTTTGTTTGTTTTAACGATAGCTTTTAGAAATTCCTGAAGATTCATGTGTTAACTCTCTCTGGAGGGGCTCCTCCCTTTGTTGAAGACAGCATGGGCATCTCTAGACATTTGCTGATTTGACATTTGCAGACATTACTTTGTCCAGCCAGCAGTTTTTTCTCCCATATAATCCCATCTATTCTGTGCATTTTTGGGGACTCCTCCCAGTTTCAAGTCTACCAAGAAGTCCCCTTCTTATTTACAAGTGGGATGGTTAATTTTCTGTTAAATTGTTGAATATTTTTCTTATTGGTATGGATTTAGTGCAGAGAGGGGTATGTCACAGGCCAGGGTTTAGCACAGGTCAAGGATCTCCAGAGAAACAGAACCAACAGGATGGATGGATAGAGAGATAAATGATAGATAGATAGATAGATAGATAGATAGATAGATAGATAGATAGAAGATTTACTGTGAGAATTGGCTCACACAATTATAGAGGTTCAGAGGTCCATGATATGCCATCTGCAAGCTGGAGAACCAGGGAAGACATGGTATAATTTAGTCTGAGTCCAAGGCCTGACAACTTGGAGTTACATTGCTTGAAGGCAGAAGAAGATGGATTTCTCTGCTCAAGGAGAGACACAGAAAGAGTGAATCTGCCTTTCCTTTGTCTTTTTGTTCTATCCATGCCCTCAAAGGATGGGATGGTACCTGCTAGCATTGTTGAGGGTAGATCTTCCTTTCTCAGTTCACTGATTCAAATGCTTATCTCTTCTGGAAACACCCTCACAGATATACCCAAAAATAAGATATAACACTTCACCAGATACCTTGGTATCCCTAATCCCAGTCATGTTGACACCAAAATTAAGCATCACAGGGCAACTGTAGCATTTGATGGCCTATTGTCTTGAAGCAGGACTCTCTCCCCTGGTTTTAATTTTCTTTATGAAATTCATTTAATATTTTACTGTTAGCTATTTTATACTTTCTGTTGCTATTGTTAAGGGGACATTTTTCCCATAACATTATTATTCTATGTTGGGTTCTCCAGGCAGCTGACTCTTGGAATCAATGCTGTGGGGGAGAGGAGAAGGAAGCAGGACTGGACAGAGAGAGGTCAAGGTCAAGTTCAAGAGAGCTCATGGGCCAGGCAGGCCTGATGACCTTAGTTGACCCCATGAGGATCCCAGGAACTAAAACACCCTGTTGGAGGTGTCCAGTTGGGCTTTCATCCTTGCTTCCCTCAGTCACTGGATGTGTACAGCCTTGGGAAGGCCACCCTTGGGAAGGTCAGGGTGGCCATCTCCCGTTGAGGCTGTCCCTGAAAAGACTGGCATCTGAAGGCTGCTGACTACATTCCCAGCAGGTGGAGCAAGAAGTCCCTCTATGAAGGGGCTTTGAGCAGCACATCTCTGTGCCTGTCACAGTTTTTAACTGGCTGCTATATTTATAGGAAAGCTATTTACTTGCATATATTTATCTTATATTCAGCCACCTACAGAAGTCCCTTCACTGTAATTAGTTTTCTATTTTTTAGAGGGATGTAAGTGTACTAAACTAAGATAAACGTGGCTGTTTACAAGAGTCCTACCTCCCATTTCAGTTTCCTGTGTTATTGCATTTGCCAGAATTTACCAACAAATGTTCAAAAAATGTTCATAAAAACAGTCATAACTGAGAGTGCTGTTCTGTTCTTGATTGCCCGTAAGAATCTCGAGTGAGGTCAGCTGTTGCCCTGTGATATGGTTTGGCTGTGTCCCCACCCAAATCTCATCATGAACTGTAGTTCACATAATCCCCACGTGTCATGGGAGGGACCCAGTGGGAGGTAATTGAATCGTGGGGGTAGTTTCCCCATCCTGCTTTCATGATAGTGAGTGAGTTCTCACGAGCTCTGATGGTTTCATAAGGGGCTTTTCCTGCCTTCACTCTGCACTTCTCCTTGCTGCCACCATGTGAAGAAGGATGTGTTTGCTTCCCCTTCTGCCATCGTAAGTTTCCTGAGGCCTCCCCAGCCCTGCAGAACTGTGAGTCAATTAAACCTCTTTCCCTTATAAATTATGCAGTCTCAGGTATGTCTTTATTAGCGGCATGAGAATAGACTAATACGCTCTGAAATGTCTCTTCTCTTTGCGTTGAAGAAAACTCCTTTAAGCCTCATAAAAGTGCAGTAAGTGGAGGCAGATAGCAACCAGGGTAGATATGTAGTGGATGGCATTGTTTCATCCTCCTCGTGTTTATCTGATCACCATCTACTTGTGGCACATGATATTGGTCTTCCATCAAAATGTTTCTTAGTGGGCCCCTGTCAACTCCTGGTGGTTGGCTCTTTTGGCTTCAAACCGTGCATGTAACTGTTTATTCTAGGATTTTCCATGGGGCTGGTATCCTTAAGCTCACAGGGCTGCAGCCCCTCCAATCTACCCTTTGTCTCTCTTCATCCTAGAAGCACCTCCTGATGCTCCTTGGAAAGACTGGGAGAGCCATTGGTGCTGGGGGGCAGTAGTTTCTATGGACATGATCTGAGGGTCAGAAGCTCTGGGGTCAGGCAGTTCTCTTACCCCCTCAGACTCCATTTCCATGACCCTGAATAGTTCCCACTGGGGGAGGCAGAGAATCCCAGCAAGAGCAGACCTTGAAGGCCATCTGCACTCAGCTAGCAAGGAGAGCCCACCTTCGAGGTGGCAGAAGGACACAGATACCTTGGGGGGTCTGCCCTGACTCTCACCCCTTCCTGTTCTCCCCCCAGCATCCTCTCCCTTTTAGAAGGACCTTCTCCCGGATGCAGTGCCTTATACCTATAACTCCAGTGACTCAGGAGGCTAAGGGAGGAAGATTGCTTGAGGCTAGGAATTCAAGACCAGCCTGAGCAACAGAATGAGACCCCATCGCTAAAATACTTTTTAGTTAGCTAGGCGTGGTTGCACAAACCAATAGTCCTAGGTACTCAGGAGGCTGAGGTGGGAGGATCACTTGAGCCCCAGAGGTAGAGGCTGCAGCGAGCTATAATCATGCCACTGCACCCCAGCCTGGGTGACAGAGCCAGACCCTAACTCTATAAACAACAACAACAAAATCTTGTATCTTCATTTACCGTCCATGGATCAAACCCTGTCTGCCCCAGTAACCCATTCTCCGATGATATTTTCTTGCTCATAGGCCTGCGTGGGCTGCACATTTGCTCTGCATTAAATCAGGCCTCATGTCATCAATGTGCTGAGTCCTGTCCAGTGCTCTTCCCAGCCTGCTCACTCCAGCACTCAGAAAGTCTCTGCTTGTTCTAGCCTGTCTTTCGCACCTCTCCAACATGTGTGAATCTCCCTTTTGAATAGAGAGCAAACCGGCGTCAGGCCAGAGCCTTGGCAGGCAGAATCGCAAGTTGGCTCGCTGGCTGTTTCAGGCTCTCATTGTGCTTGTGTTCTCAGGTACCTTCCTCCGATGGCAAGTGGTACTGCCTTTCCGCTTTCTTGTCGGGATCCACAGATACATTTGTTTAGGTTTATAAAAGGGAACTGAATTGAAAGTGTGTATGAAGTAAATAATAGCGTAGGTGGTATGACACCCTGACAAAACACACAGATGGTGGAAGTGTGGGGATGCCATTTGACAGAATGAAGCCAGAATGCAGCCCACCATCCGGTTGCTCCCACCCTAACCTGCTCTGTCAAGGTGCCCTCCCATGGGCCCTCCATAGCCCCATGTGCTGGGGATGGTATGCAGTCCTGCCTTGGGCTTTCCCACCTGCAGACCTTCTTCCTGGACTGCCCTTCCCCTGAATTTTCTCATGACAAAGCCATGCCATCTGCCAGCCCAGCTCAAGGCCAAACTTTCCCTGGTTGACCCCCAGTGACTGCTGCTGGGCCCACAGAGCACCTCACCCTCCCTCTCTGGGGCTCTCTCTCCCATGCTACCGCACACTAGAGGTTTCTGGGCTGGCCCTGGTGGGCAGGCTGCAGCAGTTAGAGGTTCCGCAGCATGTGCTGACAGCATGGAGCCTCACCTGCTTCTCTTGCACCTGTGCAGGCCAGCAGGATGGTGAGCCAGGCTGGGCATGAGTGGACACACATTTATCCAGCACCTGTTCCATGCAGGGCACCAGAGTAGGCACTCTGTGTGCTCCTGGTGGGGGTGACATTGCTGGGTTTGTGTGGGATGCCCTCAGCTCTAAGAAACAGAAGACCCCAATTCACAGAGTCTTTAGCCTCTTGTGGTCATGCAGCGTCCAGTGAGGGGTCTGGAGGCAGGCAGGGGCTGCCTCTAGCTCTGCTCTCAGCAGGCTGGCTCTAGTTGCCAAATTCAAGGCCGTGAGTGAGGAAGGAGGATCCAGTGCCAGGCTTGACTTCCCAGAGCCCCCTGAAGACCCCATGGACATTCCATTGGCTTGGTGGGGTCCCAGGGGAGTTCTAGGCTGCCCCTAGTTGCAAGGAAGACTGGCAAAGGGATTCTTCTTACCTTTGCTGAGACAACTACTGCTCCTCCTGCAAAACAATGTTTGTTACTAAGGACGAAGGAAGGAATGGATACTGAGCCAGCAGCAGAGGTACAGTGCAGCACCCACCTTGCAGATGGGAATGGTGAGGTTGAGAGATGGGAAGGACGTCACACAAAGGAGCTGGAATTTTGACTGGATCAGCCTGATGCCAGGGATGGCAATTTTCTAACACATCATCCACCTTCATCTTATTCTCTGGGGCCCAGAAGAGTCGAAGAAGGAATTATTCATGTCATCCATTCACCTGGGAAACCTGGTGGCTCGCACTTACGTGAGGGCTTGTGCTGAGCACCAGAGACATGGGGGGCGAGTAGAGCCAGGCCTATTCCTCAGAACTCCTGGTGCAGGAGGTGAGCTAGCAGGGCTGCCCAGCATCCAGCCCCATGTGTCCCAGAGGTCCTGGAGGCACAAGCACAGGGTCCACTGGGGCTGACTGTCAAAGGACTGGCAGCAGAGACAGGGAAGGTTGGGAGGAGGCATTTCAGCAGTGAGTGCAGAGATGCTGTCCACAGCCTGGGCTCTGTCCCCAGTGCTCTGTGCACCTTAACTCACTTAATCCTCAAATTAACCCTGCACTGATGCTACTAGTCCCATCCTTCTATGTGCAGCTGGAGAAACTGAGGCACAGAGAGAGGGACTCAGAACTGGGCCAAAGTTACATGGCTAAGTAGCCTGATCACAGGCAGCCTGACCCCAGAGGCACACCTGACCACTCTGCCGTCCTGTCCAGGGTGGCAGAGGAACAGAGGAGTGAGCTGCAAGTCACCCCAGCAGCATACAAGCAGAGGGGCCTCCACCGGGGATGCCGAGTGCTGGGCAGGGAAATGGACAGAAGGACTCCTCAGTGGCCCCACAGCTGGGTGGATGTCTGGGTCTGGGTGGCAGGGGTGTTGCCTGTGGGGCTGCCACAGCCCTGGGTGTCTGGCCCCTCTCGCAGACACACAGGGTGATGTTTTATGTCTTAATTAAATGGAGAGGAGTTTAATTGATGAGTGGCCTGCCGGACGATGCAGCTTCCTGGCTTCCCACCCCGATGACTCATGCATGCGGCGGCCCCAGATGCCGAGCAGAGCTAATAGATTTGCAACGCTGATCACTGCTCCAGACCCACTTAGTGAGGCTCCGGGAAGTCTCTTACCACCCTGGGATTGAATTGAATTGCTTTTCATTTCGAGCAGCGTCCATAAATCCCTCACACATCAGCCCTCCCTTCAGAGGCTCTTCCAAGCTCAGGCCTCCCCCACTCCAGCAGGGCTGTTAGAAGGGCAATGTTGACGCACGTAAGAGCCACTCAGAACCAGATATCTGTGTGTCAGTGGCCTGGAACAGGGGCTCACAGGTGTCTGGCCCGAAGCAGGGCATCTCCATGGATGTTTTCTCGCCCACTCCTCACACAGCCCACATTGGGGCCCAGAGAGGGTGGATGGCCTGTGCGAGGCCACTCAGGAAGGAAGCAGGAAACCAACTCAGGAGCGGCCACAGCCCCTCACCCGTGGAGTCGCCATGGACGGATGACTCTCTTTTCACCTCTGCCTCCTCCCTGAAAATCAAGTGTGGTGATACAATGCCCCCACTCCCATGGGTAAGAATTTAAAGGCGCCTGGATTCAGTCATTTGACAAATTTCTTTCAAGCATCTGCTATCTGCTGGGTGTGCTCTAGGAGCTGGGGTTACAGTCATGAACAAGGTAGGCAAAGTCACCTTGGAAGTGACAAACCTGTTGGGAGAGGAAGTGGTAAACAAAAACACTACCAAGACACTTGGAGGTCGTGGCCAGTGTGACAAAGAAAATCAGGCAGGGCCACGCACAGCAGAGGGCAACACACAGCAGACAGCTTGGGTTGAGGCCGCGAGGAGGGGACATGGGCTGAAACCTAAAGGATGAGCAGGAGCTGCATGGGAAAAGTGTTCTGTCCAGAGAAGGGCAGTGTGGAGGCTCTGAGCAGTCCCAGAGAGAGAGGCCCATGTGTCGGGGGCAAAGGGGCTGGGGCATCCAGGGAGAGTGAGAGGCCAGGGGGGTGGCTGGCTCATGAGAGGAGCTCTGTTTTTATTCTATGCACTCAGCCCACAGTGGGCATGAACAGGAGTGGTCTCCCCAGATTCCTCTGGAGCATTCCAGAGCACCCTCCACCTTCCGAGTGCCCTATGTCCAACTTCTCCCTCTGCTCTCCCTCCCCATACCCCACGTTCACCTTCTGCTCACTCAGCCCCCCTTTCTCATGGTCCTGCTTCATGCCTCCTCTCTCCAAATTTCCCCATCATCCACAGCCAAGCCCTCGGTCCAGGACTCCAGGAGACTTCCTTGGGCCCCAGTGTCTCCCGCAAAATCCCTCCACATGGACACACGGCTTGAGGTCTCATCTTCCACTGGCAGACATTGAGTGTGCAGAGCCCTTTCTCCCAGAGCATGGCCTATGCCTCCCTGGCGCAGCCCCAGGGCCCTCCCTCCATGCCCTTTCCTGGGGATACCTCAGTGTGGCCACCAGCATCTCCCCTGCATAGGATTGGGGCTATGAGCCTTGGTACCAGGAGGTGAAGCTTAGGAAAGGGGTGATGTCCTCCCTGGGCTTGACATGCTGCTGCTTCTCTGCCTGCATGAGGTGATTCTGAGGCCAACACACCCCCCCAGTCCTCATTAGCACCAAAGGGGAGGCTGAGGACTCCAGAAGGCCATGCAGTGAGTGAGACATGGCTCCAAGGGGTAGGTTGCTGGTGCTCATTCCAGGAGAGAGCCTGCTGGGAGGAGGTGGTTGACCGACAGCCCCCAGTTCCTGTGCCTTCAAGGTCCACAGCAGCTTTACACAGAGGCTGAGGACCAAGCATGGCCAGTGGGTGCTGGGGCATTGAACAAATAAATGAAAAGATGAATCCTGGAGAAAGGAGCTCCTCCCTGGGCAGTCTGAACGCTGGGGCCTTCTGCGGAGTGTGGCCAAGGCTCTCTCAGAGCCGTACCGCAGCCTGGGGCTCTTCCTGCCCCCTCCTCCCTTTCTCAGGTCCCTGAGTCCTGATCTGAGACTCCCCCACCTGCCCCACCCCCTTTCCCTATGTTCCCCAATGGTGTTTCCCTCAATAAATCTCCTGCACACCTCATTCCATCTCAGTGTCTGCTTCATGGAGGACCAGAACTGACACGCTACATGGTCCTGGCTGGACAAGCTTGCCTCTCTGGCTCAGGTTCATGACACTCCCACCTGTGCCCTGCGGCCCCACCCCTGCTGTCCAGGAGGGACATCCAGCCCACGCCACCCCCACCCCGTGGCCAGCCACACTAACTGCCGCACACCAGAGGGCCTTCTTGGCAGAATTCCTGGTGCTCCCAGGCCTGTGAGCTGGAAGGTGATCTCATCCCCAGGCAGTAACCATGGAAACAGAGCTGTGAGCCGCTATGGCTCACACGGGGATGAGGTGCCTCAGTGCCCCTCACCCAAGCCAGACCCAGACCCTGGCTGGCAGGGACCCCTCATCGGAACATCCCCAGGATTTGCCAAGAGGGATGACAACCAATCTCACCCTGAAGAAGATGCCCCACCTCCCCCCAAGCCCACCTGAGTTGCAGGCTTTGTTACCTCCAGGGACAGTTTTAAAATCCCAAAGTGCAGGTATGTACGGAGCACCTGTTAGACCAGGCATTTCACCTGGCTGACAAGTCATATAATTGCTCTGAGCCTCAGAGAGACTAAGGGATTTGCCCATACACATGCAGCTCATGGAAAAACTGGAATTCAGACCCGAGTTTCCTTCCACCAGGTCCAGAGCCTTGGGGGAAGCGTGGGAAGGTAAGAGGGTTGTGTTGGAGTCTGAGGCGACTGAGCTCAGACTCCAGGATGGCCAGGTGTCAGGGCACGCTCTAAAGTAACAGTGACTAAAGCAACATGTGGTGCTGCCACAGAGACAGCCATGAGGCTGGAGAAGAGAATTCAGAGCCTTGAGATAGAGCCCTGTCAGATACATGAGGAGTTAATCATTCACAAATACTCAAGACTAAATAACGGCGAAGGGGAAAATAATTTACAAAATGATGCTGAGATAGCTGGAGATCAATTCTGAAAAGAAAAAAGAAGCATGTATGTTTTGCATCATAGACTCATTTAAACTTAGATAAAGATTTGACTATAAGAAATCCAATCATAGAAAACCTAGTGGAAACACAGTTGATGCTTTGGCAGATATACGGAAGTATTAACACCTGCCTGTCTTGGAATTGAAGAAATTAAAGAAGAGATGGGTTTAATAATGTAAACATAAAAACTTTCTGGACATTAGAAACTAAAATGATTGGGAAACATTTGCATCAAAAGGGCAGAGGGTCCATGTCATCCACAGCTGTCTTAGTCTATTTGCATTGCTGTAAAGGAATACCTGAGGCTGGGTAATTGATAAAGAAAAGAGGTTTGTTTGGCTTATGGTTCTGCACGCTGTACAGGAAGCATGGTGCCAGCATCTGCTTCTGGCGAGGCCTCGGGCTGCTTCCACTCATGGCAGAAGGCGAAAGGGAGCCGGCATGTATAGAAATCACATGGCAAGAGAGGAGGAAAGGAGGAGAGGTGGCAGACTCTTTTTAACAACCAGGTCTTGTGTGAACTAATAGAGCAAGAACTCACTCATTACTGGAGGAGGGCACCAAGCCATCCAGGAAGGATCCACCCCCATGACCAGAACAATCCCCTCCAGGCCCCGCCTCCAACACTGGAGGTCACACTTCAACATGAGATTTGGAGGGACAAACACCTAAACTATATCAGTAGGTTACAAATATTTCTGCAAACAAAAATTCTCTTAGTTAAATGTGGGTAGGGCTAGGGGAGAAATGCAGCTAGTGGCCAGCCAGGGCAAACATTTCACCTACTCTTGTAATCAAAGACCTGGAAATGAAATAATGAAAACAATGGCAATTTTCCACCTAAATTAGTGAAAGTCGAAAATTGAAATAAGTGCCAGCAAGGCTGCCCAGCAACGGTTGGTTCCAGGGCCCCCATGCACACAGCAGCATAAATCCACCCTGTCCTACGGAAGAGCAACTTGACAGCACATGCAGAGCCAGAAAAAACACACTGAAGCCCCTGCCCCCAGTGATCCCACCCCTGGGAATTCATCCTCAGGAAACAATGCAATAGAAGGAACAAAAAAAAGCCAAGAATGAGAATATATTGGTTGAAGCACTTTTTAGTATTTTATTACGGAAAATGTCAAATCTACACAAAATAGAGCAAATGGGATAATGAACCATGTGCCACCCCCCAGCTTCAACAGTTAAAAGCTCACAGCCAATATTATTAGTATTTTAAGGCAAATCCCAGACATCATCGTATCATTTTATCCATAAATACTTCCATTTGTGTCTCTAGCACATAAGGACTTTAAAAATCTAATCACAGTATCATTGCACCCAACACATTCATAATTCTTTAATATCTTTTAATTCTCAGCCCATGTTCAAATCTCCTCAGATGCCTTTAGCTATATTTTTAGAGTTGGTTTGTTGGAATCGGAAAGCAAACAGATCGAGGTATTACATTGGTTGCTGTATGTCTTCTCATTCTCCTTTATTCTGTAACAGCTTCCCCTTCCTCTTTTCTTTATTGATTGAAACATCTTAAAATAATGCCCTCAAAATGGAAAGCTATCTACATGCCCAGTGCCAGAGACACTTAGGTAGTGTATGATGCAAGGGCCTGGGGTGCCCCGGTCCCCCTGCTGTCCCCAGCAGCGCAGGCTAAATATAACTCAGAGCAGCTGGCCCCAGGCTGACCTGGAAGGGCTCCTGCATCCTGGTGCACACTCACCAGCTCGGCCACCACAGTGACTTGGCTCCTAGACTTGGCTGCACCCTCAGCCTCCCTCCCTCGGCTCTGGCAGCCTGGACACCGCCATTTGTTCACTCATGGCATGTTGGACCTGGCCTCATTTCCGGACTTCCCTCTCATGGCTGTGGCCAACCCATTGCACTCAACAGCTGCAGGGGAGCCCACCCCACTTCATTCATGACAGCGTTCAGCCAGACAAAACCGCCAGCCAGGAGACCACTGGCAACATAAGAAACATGCCAGTGGGGTGTCAGGTTGAAAGACCACCACCCAACCCTGCCCATGGCCAGTGCTTGCATCTGGCCAGGTAGGTTGCTCATGTGGTGGGGGAAAGTGGAAATGTCCATTGAACAAATAAATGAAAAGGTGAATCCTGGAGAAAGGATAACAGTCATTATGTTAGAAATGGGAGAATGTGGGATATGTACAGTTTCTTGTGATATGCTTTCTAATTTAGATGTAACTACGGGAACATATCTTCTTTTTAATTAAGAAAAATAACCGATTCACACCTTCTCCATCCTTTGAGTGTCAGCTGTTCCACCTGTTCGAGAAGGGGGTTGACTATTGTCACTCACTTGGTTGACCTGGGAACTCTCCCACCAGGGAAATGGCCAGGGGCAGGTGGGAGGAGATGGGCGGGCTCAGCCCCACAGCCTGGGCTCTCTCTGCCCTGTCCCTTCCAGCTCAGAAAGCCAAAGAAAGTAGCTGGTTGGCCAAGAGAGGAGGCTGCCCTCACCAGACACACATACCCAGGGTGTCTTCATCTCACTGACTATTTCAAAAGGTAGGTCTTTTATTACATACGTATGGTAAGGCCAATAGATCAGGACATGACTGCCATTGAAAAGTTAGTTTGTTACTCACAGTTCTCAAGAAGGAAGGCGTGCCATGCTATGAGGGCTGCACAGGAAAGCATGGCTTCCGTGGGAAGGAACAGGTGAGGCAGGGCACGTAGGCTTAGGGTGATCTAGTTGAATCATATCAGCGGGCTCTAGGGTAGAGGGGCTGTCCCCTGTTCTTGGTCTCTGGCCCTGGTGATCAGGACAGGTGAGTCATGTGGGCGCCTCGTAGAGGAGGCAGTTGGCAGAGTGGGCTCTGAGTTAGGTAGTTTGCATGGGAGATAGGAGAGGTGTGCCCCTGGGTGGGTTATTTGCTATCTCTAGGAACTGGATAACCCTGGGAAGGGTAGTCCCTCCAGAATCAGTAAGGCTCCAGATGTCAAAGTGTCAGAAAATAAAAGGCATGGTTGATACAGTAACTCAAGCCAGAACCTTGGGAGTCTTTTTTAACTTGTTTCCCTCCCTCTCTACCATCTATTAAATTCCCAAATCCTGTTGGCACTGCCTCCCATATCTCCAATGCATCCTCTTCTCATTTCCATGGGCACCAGCCTGTACCCAGCATCCCTGCTCTCCCCCAAATAATTCCACCCTGTTCCTCCCCCTTCACTCCCACACTTCCATCATTCATCACCTGGGTGGGGGAGACCACCATTTCCAAAGTGGCCGAGACACCACCTCCTATTCCACGTGCTTCTCTGCAGCACCCCCACCCCATCCATGAAGAGTGAAATCTTTTTCTCCACCTCTCTGAATCCACTAGGCCCTGTGACTGCTCTGACAGATAGACTATGACAGAGGCAATGCTGTGCCAGTTCTGGACATAGCTCTTAACTGGACTGACCACTTCCATTTTTGCCGTGTAGGAAGTGAGACTCCCCTGAGCCCACCAGGCTGCATGCAGCTCAGGCCACGTGGAGAAGCCATGGAGAATGAGACACACCCTGGAGGAGAGCATGGCCAAGAAGCACCAGATAAGTGATGAAGAAGCTTCTCAGAGGCGGCTCTCCCGGCTCCAGCTCCCCAATGGCCATCATGTGGAGTCAAGAAGAACCGTTCTGTTGAGCCCTCTCCAAATTCCTGACCCACAAAATTGTGAGCAAACTAAAACAACTAATTGAAGTCCCTATGTTTTGGAGCACTTTGTTATACAGCAGTGGATAACTGCAACATGACCCAACAGCCAGCAAGATCTTTTAAAAATGGAAACCAAACAATGCCACTCCTCAACTTCAAGCTCTCCAGTGGCTTCTTATTACAAAATCTGGACTTTTCACCATGGCCTGCAGGGCTCTGGACAGTCTGGGCCCTGTCCCCATTGCCACTCCCTTCCTCCCTGGGCTCCATCCACACTGGCCTCAACCCTCCAGCACAGCAAGTGCCTGCTCACATTCCTTCTTCCTGAGACACTCCGCATCTCTTCTCATCTCCTGGTCTCTGCTAAGATGTCATCTCCTCCACTTTACACCCATCTGGGTGCCTGTTAACAAGAAAACAGGAAATAATAAGGGTTGATGAAGATGTGGAGAAGTTGAAATCCTGATACATTTTATATGATACATGTACTATAAAATGATACACTTTATAGTAAGATGGCACTGTTCTGCTGCGGAAAGCAGTATGGTGTTTTCTAAAAAAATTAAACAGAATTACTGTATGACCTGGCAATTTCTCTTCTGGGTAAATACTCAAAAGAATTGAAACCAGAATCTCACAGAGATAATTGTATGCCCATATTCGTAGCAGTATTATTCACAGGAGCTAAGGGGTGGGAACAACCCAAGTGTCCATGACAGATGAATGGATGAGCACATGTGGTCTATCCACACAATGGGTATTACTGAGCCTTCAAAAGGAAGACAATTCTGCACATGCTACAACTTGGAGGAACCTTGAGGACATTATGCTGAGCGATATAAGCCAGTAAAAAAAGGAAAATACTGTATGACCCCACCTATATGAGGTACTAGTATAGTCACAGTCCTAGAGACACAAAGTAGAATGGTGGGTGCCAGACAGAAGAGGAGGGAATGGGGAGTTAGTGTTTAGTGGGGACAGAGTTTCAGGTTTGCAAGATGAAAAAAGATAGAGACGCATGGTGGTGATGGCTGCACAACAATGTGAATGTGCTTAATGCCACTGAACTTAAAAATGGTTAAGATGATAAATTCTGTGTTATGTATATTTTACCACAATAAAAAATACAAAAAGAAAAACCACCCAGTCTCTTTCTCAGAGAGCCCTTCCACACTATCTAGGTTGTATCCTTCTTTCCAGACCTTCAGTCATGATTTACTAAGCACCAATTCCACACCAGTCACTGCATTAAGTGGGAAGATGGAATGCACCAGGCCATGGCCTTGGCTCTGGCATTGTCATGGGGAAGACAGGCATCAGGCAGGCAACCGAGACAGTCATCAACTTCGGCAGATGCTATGAGACAATGAGACAGGCCAGTGTGCTGGTGACTTCCAGGTCTAGACAAGCCCCTTTTCACCCTTCATGTGTGGCCATGTGCAAGTTGCTGAGTCGCCCTGTGCCTCAGTTTCCCCACCCATAAAATGAGATGATACTATCTTCTCACAGCATTGATGGGAGAGAAAAAGGAGGCAATACCTCTTCCCGCCTTCTCAGTTGAATGGGTAATTCAAACCAGCTACATTAAACTCACTGGAGAGATGCTGGGGAATTGGCCTCATCACCTCTCTCCTGTGGACTTTGAAACAAAATGAGAAGAGCCCCTGTGTCACGTGACTGATGAGGGACTACGCCTGACACCTCTTCTCACATTTGTCCCATAGGGTCGAGCCACGCCGTCTTTCCTGCCTTGTCTCCCAAGCCACAGGGCTGGAGGGCCCTGGCTGGGAGGTGAGGCAGGATAGCTGAGGCCATCAGACTGGGTTGTGGAGGCAGGAGGGGAGCAGGGAACCCTGGTACAGGGTCATGTGTGGTCTCACACTGATGAGTGCTGGCGTGGGGGCTCTACAAACAAAGGTGAGGCTCTGACCCAGCAGATCTGGGTTTTTGGGGGTGCACATAACTGAGACCCAGGAGAACAATGAGCCCCATCCTGTTCCTCATTTGTGCTTCTGCAACTGGGAACAAAGCAGAAGCTATAAAGATTAGTATCTATAGGTGCTAGCCTATAGTTGATGAAACAGAAAGTAAGATCAGAATATGCTCCTTAGGGTGAGAAAGCAAACAAGAGAGGAACCACGAGAGCCACTGCCCTGCCAGGTGGATGAGGCTGCCAGGTGGATAAGGGAGCTGAAGTGTGGGGAGAGACCCCATCCACCTCTGCCACGGCACAAGAGCCCAGCCAGGAATAGTGTGGATCTGCAGAGGACGTTCCTGCAGCTGAAAGGGGCCAGAGACTCCCCTGAGGAGGGAGAGTGGGGTCCAAGTGGAGACCATTTGCCCCTAAATTCTCCAGCAATGTGAACTTTTAACTGCTTTACTTGGACAAAAATGTGGAAGGTTTTTTAAAAATACCGTAGTAAATCATAATAAAGACAGATTGGAAGAATTCATTTTGAGGTTTACCTTTATGGAGCTCTGCTTGCACCTGCACCTCACCGTTTTTTTGTTTGTTTGTTTGTTTTTGAGATGGAGTATCACTCTGTTGCCCAGGCTGAAGTGCAGTGGTGCGACGTTGGCTCACTGCAACCTCTGCCTCCTGGGTTCAAGCGATTCTCCTGCCTCAGCCTCCCGGGTAGCTAAGACTATAGTCATGCACCACAATGCCCAGTTAATTTCTATATTTTTGGTAGAGATGAGGTTTTGCCATGTTGGCCAAGCTGGTGTCGAACTCCTGACCTCAAGTGATCCACCCACCTCTGCCTCCTAAAGTGCTGGGATTACAGGTGTGAGCCACCGCGCCCAGCCACGCTTCACCTTTTATCTCACTCATCCCTGATAAAGCAGGGTCTGAAGGAGACCCATAGTCCAGGGTGAGAGGCAGGCTCTGAGCACTGAGGTGATTTACCCGCAGCCACAAAGCTGGAAAAAGACAGAGCCAGAGTTTGAGTCCAGAGCCTATTTCTGGGGCCCAGTGCTCCCCTTACAGCCCAAGAATGCCCAGGCAAGAAGGAAGGCAATCCTTACCCTGAAACGAAGTCCGGAAGTCCCCTGTGACATCAACCCCAGGGAGAGAGCCCCATGTCTCGTCCCCACCATCCCCCAGCACTCAGCAGTTTGTGAATATCTAACAAAAATGAGCTACATGGTGGAAGGATACCCATCTGAATCCCGCTGTGTTCAAACCTGTCTGGTCCTCCCAATGTGCTGACCCTGCCAGCCTACCGCGAGCTTCCTGCCTTCCACCCTCTCCAAAGCCTGTGGGCCTCACAATTTACTGCTCTAATTACAGGCTGTCTTCCCAAGGTTTAGTTTGCAAAAGCCTTGCCTTCCCCAGGGAGAGAGAGACGTCTTCAGGATGGGATGTCTCTCTTCTGCTCGTGCACCTCCCACAGGGCACAGGACCAAAGCTGGGAACTAACTTGTTGGCAGGACAAGGGAATTCTTGAAGGCTCTGGGACCACTCAACAAGTCAAAGGCTGAGGCTGCAGCGTTAGCATGCCCGGAAGTCCCCTTGCCGGGCAGCAGGATTGGGCCCTTGGGTCCTGTTTTCAGCACCGTGGAGTGGACAGCTCCTCAGCTGCTGCCCCCAGCTCTGGGCCCAAGTCGGGTCATTGGCTCCTTAGGGAGAGGAAGCCAGGCACTCCAGCAAGGGAAATATGAGATTTAAAAAAAAAAAAAAAAAGTCGTGTTACAGTTTGCCCTATGAAACAGTTCTAGACAATGGAAATATAGCTTTATAGTAGCCATATCTAACAAAAGTAAAATGCAACAGGTGAGATTAATTTCAATATATAATTAATACAAAATTACTAATAAGCTATTCTACATTTTTTGTACAAAGTCTCCAAAACCTGACATTTTATACTTACAGCACATCTCAATTTGGACAAGCCACATTTCAAGTACACTTGGTGATGTATCAGAGAACAAAATTGATAAAGTACATGGAGTTTATACTCTACTAGGGGAAACATTCTCTCTATACAGATATAAATACAGATGTAGGTGTAGGTGTAGACATAGGTGAAGGTGTAGGTATAGGTGTAGGTATAGGTGTAGACATAGGTGAAGGTATAGGTGTAGATGTAGGTGAAGGTGTAGGTGTAGATGTACATATAGATGTAGATGTAGTTATAGATTTATGTGTAGGTGAAGGTGTAGGTGTAGATGTAGATGCAGGTGTAGACGTAGGTGTAGGTGTAGATGCAGGTGTAGATATAGGTGTAGGTGAAGGTGTAGGTGTAGATGTAGGTATAGATGTAGATGTAGGTGTAGGTATAGACATAGGTGTAGGTCTAGGTATAGACATAAGTAAAGGTGCAGATGTGGATGGAGGTGTAGATATAGGTGTAGGTGTAAATATAGCTGAAGGTGTGGGTGTAGATGTAGGTGTTGATGTAGATGTAGGTGCAGATATGGGTGTAGGTGCAGTTGTAGGTGTAGGTGAAGTTGGTGTAGATGAAGATGTAGGTGTAAGTGTAGGTGTAGATGTAGGTGTAGACGTAGGTGTAGGTGTAAGTATAGACATAAGTGAAAGTGTAGGTGTAGATGTAGGTGTACATATAGGTGTAAGTGTAGATGTAGGTGAAGGTATAGATGTAGATGGGGTAGGTATAAATGTAGGTGTAGGTGTAGATGTAGGTGTAGACATAGGTGTAGGTATAAGTATAGACATAGGTGAACGTGTAGGTGTAGACATAGGTGTAGGTGTTGATGTAGGTGTAGATATAGATGTAGGTGTAGATGTAGATATAGGTGTAGGTGTAGATATAGGTGTACGTATAGATGTAGGTGAAGGTATAGGTGTAGATCAAGATCTGGGAATGTTATTGCTCTGAAGAAGAATTGACTGGAGTAGCTGGATAGTGAGTGGAGGAGGGACAGAGGTGGTATTGGAGTAGATGTCTTTGCAAAGGGTGTGACAACATCTGAAAGGATGCTCCAGGCAGAGGGAGGGGCAGGTGCCAAGCCCTGAGACTGAGCAGCACGTGAGCAAAAGGTGGCCATGTGGCTGGCACAGAGCTAGCAGTGGAGCAGAGGATGAAGCAGGGTGAGGCCCACAGGGCAAGTTACATAGGGTCTCACAGGCCAGGGGTGGAGTTCCATTTTGAATAAGGTTAGAACCCACTGGAAGGTTATGAGCAGAGGCATGACACAATCTGGCTTAGATTTTGTGATGGGCACTGTGTCTGCTGAGTGGAGAGCAGACAGAAGGGGCCAGGATGGAGCAGGAGCCCAGTGAAGAGATGCTACAATAATGGCCAGCGGGGAGACTATGGTGGCCCGGACCAGAGTGCCGGGTGCTTGGGAGAAGGAGCCACAGGGCTTTCTGATGCACTGGATGCAAGGTGTCCCAGAAAGAGCAAACCAGGGATGACCCTTAGATTTTAGCTCAGGCTAAGAAATGAGGCAGCAGCTCTTCCTCTATGTGGGTGAGCTGTGAGAGGAGTAGGTTTGGGGAGGGACTGGTGCATTGTCAGGAGCTCAGTGGGGGCCATGTTGAGCTTGAGATGCCTATAGGATGCCCAAGAGGGGTTAAGGACACATAACTGGAGGTCAGGGGAGAACCGAGAGCTGAAGAGACACACCTGGGTTGGAGGTGGCACCGAAACCCCAAGGTTTTCCCCAGATGTGTTCTACTTCTTTATTGTGGGAGCCCCGCTAGAACAGAAGTGCTACAAGAGAGAGTGCAGGCCCAGCAAAGCCTCGCCCAACCCAGCAGCAAGCGTTGGAGTGAATATTGTGCCAGATTCTTCCTGGTCGGGCTGGAATGGCTAAGCCTTTGTGCCCCTTTTTACTAAGTTGCTGGGTGTTGCCACTCTGGGGAGGTCAAAGCCTGCACTGAGGCGGCTCCTTGCAGCTGAGGCAGACCCTGAGGCATTGACAGGTGGAGGTCGTGTGCTGACCAGCCCCTGCAGCTGGGCAGAAAGTCCATCCTCAAAGGGGGGAAGGACTGCTGGCCTTGGGAAGAGCAGTGCTGTGAACAGAAACAAGTCCATTTTGCAGGGGGGACACAGGTATAGAGAGGTCCAGTGACATGTGCAAAGTCACCAGGGCAGCACTTTCTCTTCTGTGTGCCAGGTGTCATGGGCTTGGGAAGTCCCCAGAACTCATGCCAAGGAACACCCAGCCCTGGGCTTGGCACTGGGCATGCATGGAGGAATCTTGTGACTCTCAGGGTAATGGGATTTTGTCTGTGTGTTCTTTAAATAAATAGAGGCCATCTAATAGCTAATATACACACTGGGTCAGAATTCAAACCACAATGATAATTATTATCACTGTGGCTTATGGCTAGTATTTACTGAGGAAGCAGCTAAGTGCTTAACCATGCTATTTCATGCAGCCCTCAGGACAGCCCTGAGTGAAGCACTGTTTTTAGCCCCATTTTACAGATGAAAACGTTGAGGGGAGGGAGGCAAAGGCACTTGCCCAGGGCTAGCAAATGCTGAGCCCAATGTCTCCCTGTGCCTTTGCCCTCCAGGTCGTTTCTCCCACAGATACCACCAAGACCCCAGCCTCCCGTGGATCTGCCCAGAGGTGCTGTATGCACAAGGCAGCATATCCATACATGGCATTTCTGTGAGTTTATCTCACAGAGGGGGGCATGCATTCACAAACAATCTGTCCTTGTTGCAAGCACGTCCTCACTTCATACGTGAGAAAACTGAGTTTCTGGCAGTGAGGCTCTCGACTCAGGGTCTGTAAGCTGGGTTCCTGGGGCGGACGCTCCACCTCCCCCACTTCCCCAGGTGGTGTCAGGAGGACCAGTCCCCCTCCTCCCTCCCCCAGCCAGCTGCAGCCTCTCATCCCCTCCCCCATCCCCAGTTCATTCTTCCCTTTTAGGGCATTAAGCACAGAAGTATTAAAAGGGATTGTTCAGGCCGGTTAATTAGCTTGGAAGAGGCCTCCGCGGCAGCCCAGGTCATAGCCATCCACCTCTCTTTATTAGCTGAATTGATGGAGACAGCAGGGCCCAGATGGGAATAAATTGAATCCAATGGCAAAGAGGCTCTTGCTCCAGCTCTTGACAGGAGAGAGCAGGCCTCACACTTTGCTTGCTGGCGTTTTCATAACGTCTTTCACCTGCTATTCCTGGAGGCTTCTGTGGGGGTGTGGCCAGGTCCCAGGAGAGCTCCCATCTGTGCCCTGAAGTCCAGCCCATAGGCCACAGGGAGGGGACACCAGTCCAATAGACACAGATGTGCTAACTCTGCAAGGAGGGAGGACCCTCCACAAAGCCAGGGCACCTACTAAGGTGGCAAAGGCCCTGGAGCCCAGGAAGCCAGCATTTCCTGCCCTGGGTTAAGGGGGCTGCTTTGGTACCTTCCCTCATTTTGTCCTCCCAGTAATTGTTGCATGGGGTGTGTGCCTTCTACGTGCCTGGCTTTCTTCCTATGTGACAGCCACAGCAGGTAGGCACTAGCTGTCACCCCCACACTGCAGAGGAAAAAGCCGCTCACAAAGAAGCTTCAGGACTTGCTGTCCAAGGCTGCCCAGCTGTAGTGGTGGAGCCAGTCTGAGCACAGCCGGCTGGTCCATTGCCTGGGCTGTGGGCTGCAGCCCTGCGCTGGCCTCTCAGCACCCTGGACAGGGCTTGGTCGCAGAGAAACTGCCAAGGCCAATGCAGAACTTGACCTAACAATAATCACAGCCGCAGGGATGACAGCTGCTCCGTCTCCACTCTCTCCAGCCACACCTGCTTCCTCTGTGTTCCCAGGATGTGCCTGCATGCTCCCGCCTCAAGGCCTTTGTTCCCCAGTCCCTCTTCCTGGGGTGATTTTCCCTGCTGGCTCCTCCTTGTCACTCGGGTCTCAGCCCTTTGTCACCTCCTCAAAGAAGCTCTTCCAGACCACCCAGCCCACCCCAGCTGCCAACACACTGACTTGTTAACTTTCTCCAAAGCTCTCTCTGGAATGGTCTCGATCATGTAAGTGTCAGCTCCAGAGGCGCAGGAATTTGTACATGGAGTCTCAGCTGTGTGCCCCATGCCCAGCACCCAACTGCTCAGGAACCATGGCTTGGATGTTGAGCACATGGACCTACTAAGTGCCTTCCACATGCCACATGCTGCAGGGATTTAGCCCCTCAAGTCCACACAGGACCTTAGGAGACTTTAGTCCTGTTGCCATCCACTTATGGCAGAGGAGCAAGGGCTCAGCAAAGGAGGTGATGTCCCCAAGTCCACGAGCTAGTTAGACCCCAGCTGCCAGCCACCCAGAATGTGCCCCTCAGCTCTTCCTTTCTCCTCCCCCATCTCAGACCTGCAGCGACCTCAGGGACAGAGGGCGGGCACGTGCTCTCAGATGGGGGTGATGTTAAAAGAGGGCCTGGGGGACTTTGGGGAAGTGTCCCAACGGTACTTTCTGGAGACTCTGGGAAGGTGCAAGACGGTAAACTGAGGAGTCCTATGCCCAGTGGCGAAATAGAATTATTCCCTGTGGCCCACAGCAGTGAATCCAAGACTCTTGTGAACCCCAAGCTGATCCCAGCCTCTCCCCTCCCTGGTCCCCACTCTTGCCACTGTACTCTGATCCTCTAATCCTTTGCTGTTACCAGAATACATCAGGCCCTTTCACCTGCTGTTGCCTCAGCTTGTGTTGCCTTCCCTTTCTTGTACTGGTGAACTCCTATTCAACCTCCAACTCTACCTTCCCTCAGCCTGCCTACTCTCTTCTTTCCTGAAGGAGTCTTTCACCGCCAAGACTTAAAAATGCCAGACTCACAGCCTCGCAGCCTCCGGCAGCAGATAGTGGTGCAGGCTGTTCCTGGAGAGGTGGGAGGGGACCTGGTGAGGGTTTTTTTCCTCCCTAATGAAAAAGAGCCTTGTGGGAAGAAGTAGCCCCTGTGATTCCTGCCAGCCACAGATGTGTCTGAACGCTATGCTGAAAATGGCTGTGATTGTCATCTCGGTGACCACAGAGGGTGTCACTGACACATATTAACTTGAGTTGCCTGCCGCCTACCTACTCGTGTCCACAGATGCCTCCATTGGGGGGCTGCCTAGTGGTGGGGACACCAAATGAGGCCATCAGGTGTCCACAACCTCAGAAACCACCAGGAATCCCAAGCCATGGGAGGCCGGATGAGTTGTCAGCAGTAGAGGGAAGAGCACCCCCGTGCAGCCGGCTGCCCCCGACCTGCCCCTCCCCACCCCCCTGCCTGACACCCCACAGGTGAGAGGCAGCAGAGGAGGGGCTCACGTTGGGGACCCTGGACTCCCTCCCACGAAGGTACTTGTGCAGCAGGCAGCAGCTGGGGGTGTTCCTCCTGGGCGCTGGGCCAGTGGGGTTAATTGCCCATACAATTTCAGCTTGCACAGGGGCCTTGTTCATTACCGAGAAGCATTTCCTTGGGAGTGTTTACAAACCACCTGGAAAACCGGCGACAAAGAACCGATTCCCCACCATTTTACAACTGGCTTCCCGCAGAAAACAATCAGGAATTGAGGGCAGGGGGAGCAAGAGCTCATGCGACTCTCTGCCCCAAAGAGGGCTGCCCCAGGAGCATCAGGACCTCCTCAATCAGGGGCTGCATTTTGGATGATGGTTTGGTTGAGACAGAAAAAACAGAGCTCGCCTGATTCTGCTGTGAGGGAGGGGCAGAGACAGCTTCTGGCTGTCTCAGAGATGCCCTGCCCGGGAAGCAAGGGCCACGGAGGAGGGCAAGGGGTGCTCCCCTCCTACTATAGGACATTACATCCTCTGCACCAGGCTGCTCTAGTCAAGCGTGGCATGTACAGCGACATGTGTCTGATTCCACCCTTGTGGGAAATGGGGAGGGAATGGAAGTGGGGAAGGAGGACAAGGAAGATATGGAACAGGTCGGGGTGTCCTGGCCTGCTGGTGGAGGGCCACAGGAGGGGCCTACTCTGAACCGTGGCGGGCCATTCCCAGGCTGTGACCAACCCCAGGAAGGTGTGCACCCCAGGAAACGCATCTGAGATGCTCACAGCAGCATTGTTCTTCAACAAAAAAGAATCCTGGAGCAATTCCTGTGTCTGCCCATAATAGAAGGGACGAGTTGGGAGTGGTATATTCAAACAATGGAATCCATGTGGCACCGGAGAGGTTGATCTCCAGGCACACACGACAAGAGAGATCTCAGAAACAGCATCGCCTGAGAGTTTCAGGCCACATGTTTGATTCCACTCACACCCAGTTAAAAAGCCCAGAAAGCCTAAACGATCTGTTTCTAATACAGGCTGCATTCCTGGGTGGGAGTGATTAAGGGACTCCATGGTAGTCTCTCAGGGTTGGGGTGGTGGGAGGTGTGGACAGGGGGGGCACACAGGAGGTTGCCAGAGCCTGAAAACGTGTTCCCATGCATTCGAAGTTCATTTTACTATGCTTGAAACTGTTCACACACATTTTATACACTTTTGAATGTGTGATGTATTCCACTAGATTTTTAAATAAGAGGAAAATTTAAAGCCTTGGGGTGAAGAAGAGTCAATAGCGGAGACGAGTGGAGGAGAGGGAATGAGCGAGAGAGAGCCCAGGAAGCAGGAGGCAGACACACTCACACACACTCACATTCACACTCACGCTCACACAGACTCACACACTCACACTCAGACACATTCACACATTCACACACAGACTCACACACTCACACTCAGACACATTCACACACATTCACACAGACTCACACACTCACACACAGACTCACGCACATTCACAAACTCACATTCACATTCACACTCAGACTCACATAGACACAATCACATTACCACACAGACACACACACACAATAGACACACAATCACATTAACAGACACACACACATTCACACAGAGACAGTCACACAGACACAGACACACATGTTCACGTTCACACACAGACTCACACAGACACACACACTGACATTCACAGACTCACGCAGACACACTCAGACGCACTCACATTCATGCTCACACGCACTCATACAGATATACACACACAGACACACTCACATTCACACACAGACACATAGACACACAGACATACATTCACATTCACTCTAACACCCACAGACTTACACACACACACAAACACACACACTCATTCATGCTCACAGACACACATTCACACACACACAGACACAGACTCAGACGCACAGACACACACATTCACATTCACACACAGACACACACATGCTCACACAGACACACTCAGACACACTCACTTTCACACACAGACACACACAGACACACATTTACACTAACACACACAGACTCACATGTACAGACACAGTCACACATTCACACTCACACAGAGACACACAAACACACAAACTCACACACACTCACTTACATTCACACTCACACACAGACTCACAGGCACACTCACACACAGACTCAGACAGACACACACATTCACGCTCACATGCAGACATACCCTCACTCACAGACACAAACACAGATTCACACACACACTCAATAGACAGACACAGACACACACTCACATAGACACACAGATGCACACACAGACTCACATAGACACACACAAACACACACTCACAAAGACACACACAGACACACACAACAGACATACACAGACACACAGGCACAGACACACACACAGATGCACACACACAGACACAGACACACACAAGGCACACACATACACTCACATACACACAGACACATACAGACACACAAACACACACACTCACAGACACACAGACACAGACACAGAAACACACACTCAGGCTCAGACACACAGACTCACACACAGAAACACACACAGATGCACACGGAAACACACACACAGTGACACACACACAGACTCACATAGACACAGACACACTAAGAGACACACACATACTCAGACACACACACACTGACACACACAGACACACACAGAAACACCACACAGACACACTCCACACACAAACACACAGATACACTCAAACACACTCAGACTCAGACACACACACAGACTCACACAGACACACACAGACACCCCACACACACTTCATCACACTCACACACACTCTAATACAAAGACATTCACACTCCATCACAGTAACACACATAGACACACACACATACACTCCATCACAAACACACAGACACATGCACTCACACATTCACACTCCACCACACACATTCACACAACACTCTCGCACTCCATCACACTCACACACACATTCACACACACCACACACACTGACACACATTCACCCTCAACCACACACAGTCACACACACACACACTTCACAGACATTCAGACACACGTTCACACTCATACAAGACACAGACAAACAGACACACTCACACTGTCACACACACATACACTTCTTCAGTCATATTCCTATACACATTTACACACACTCATACACACACCCTCATACACAAACACACTAACACACATTCACACTCCATCACGCACACATACACTCCACCACACTCACATATTCACACACATTTACACACTCACACATACACACACTCTCATACACACACTAACACACACACTCACACTCCATCACACATTTACACACACTCTCATATACAAATGCACACACACAGCTTGGACGATGGTTTGGTTGAGACAGAAAATCATACACGCATTCACACATTTACATTCCATCCCACATCTCACACACACACAATCACATTCTCACACTCACACACACATACATTCACACACTCACATTCTCACACGCTCACCCACACTCACACATACACACTCACACACTTACACTCACACACTCTCACACTCACAGTCTCTAATACAGAGAAAGATCCAAGCATGTAGCTTGTGCAGCGGATCCTCGGCCTGGCCAGTCTTCTCTGTCGCCAGCTCACTCCCCAGATCAGTGTCTCAGGAACTGCTACTACTGCCACCATCTCTCAAGCTAGGCCTGACCTAGGCAGGACCCCCCTTGCAGTCCCTTCTTGATCTCCGGGCATCCTCACCAGACCCACCTGTGATACCTCTGGCTCCCTCCCTGTGTCCCCTCCACACCCTGCCCTTGTCCCCAGCTCACCTCTCAGCAGGGCCCTGTCTGCAGAGTCTGCTGTGCCCTGCACCCCCTCCTGCATGAGACCCGTGCCTAGGGATGCCCTGGCTGGCCGGCAGCACCCCACGTGCACCCGGTTGGCACTCCCATCTCGGCACACCCAGTGATCTTTAAGGAATGCCTTCCTTGCAGCCCTTCGCTGGTGGATGAAGCAGCTTTTCCCAGAGCACGCAGCAAAGTGTGTGCCCAAAGCCATAGACCCTGTGGACAATGCACCTGGCAGATTGGGCCTGAGCCTCCCTGTGCCCTCTTCAGAGTCACA
Source organism: Pan troglodytes (assembly GCF_028858775.2). NCBI lineage: Eukaryota > Metazoa > Chordata > Mammalia > Primates > Hominidae > Pan > Pan troglodytes. The sequence goes on along the minus strand of NC_086015.1, from coordinate 130,385,207 downwards.
ACCCCAGCAAGGAAGGGAAGCCTACGATGTCTTCAGAAGCCAGGCTGAGGGGCAAGAGGCCCAGCGCCTTCTGTCTGCCCCTGCATGAGCTCAACAAGCCACCCTGGGCCACTGGGACCTGGGGTCACCTTCCTGCTGCCTTGCTCTGTGCCAATACCTATTCCTCACCCTCTAGTCCTGAAGTCACAGCCATGCTCATCCTGAGCCATAGTCACAGGGTGACATATGACACCACAGTCTGGCCAGGCCCACCTAGGCCCACCTCCTCTCTGCTCCAGATGTGCACCTAGACAGGCCAACAGGTGCCCACACGGAATTCCCAGGGAACAAGCCAGGAGACACGCTGGGTTGTACCCAGGAAGGAGCAGAGTCGGGCTCAATGTGGCAACATCCAGCTACCAGCCTGCAGCATCTCCACTCCACTCAGCTGCCAGCTGCTCCCAGCATGGCCTGCAGCTGCTCTCGACGGAGCCCACACAGGAAAGTCTGTACCCATCCCAGGCAGGCTGGCAGCGTCAGGACAGCCCAGCCGACAGCCAGCATCAACACCAGACACAGTGGGGGGCAGTCTTCAGGTGACTCCAGTCTCAGACCCATCTGACCCCAGTGCTGTGAGGGACCCTGAGCAGGAACCACCCAACCATGTCAGAAACCAGGAGGGATCATGTTAACATGACTGTGTTGCTTTAAGCTAATATAAACTGAACATTTATGTCCCCCCTAATTCATATGTGGAAGCCCTAACCCCCAGTGGATCTGGAGGCGGGGTTTTGGAAGGTACTTAGGTTTAGATGAGGCCACAGAGTGGGGCACCCATGGTGGGATTATTAACTTTGCAAGAAGAGGAAAGGCCAGAGCTTGATCACACTCCTGCCACACTGTGAGTACAGCATGTGAAGATGCAAGAAGGCAGCTGTCTGCGAGCCAGGAAGCCCTTACCTGGCCCTCATCTGAAGCTGAACCAACAGCCCTTGATCTTGGACTTCCAGCCTCCATAACTATGAGAAAATTAATTTCCACTGTGTAAGCCCCTCCAGTTTGTGGTACAGTCATGCACCACATAATGACATTGCAGTCCACAATAGACCACATGTATGATGGCAGTTATCCAGTAAGCTAAGATTAACTTATTATTGAAGAAAGAAAAACATACTCTTAATAAATTTAATGTAGCCTAAGTGTCCAGTGTTTATAAAGTCTACGGTCGTGCAGGGTCATGCCCTAGACCTTCACATTCACTCACCACTCACTCACTGACTCACCCAGAGCAACTTCCAGTCCCACAAGCTCCTTTCATGGTGAAGGCCATATATGGGTATACTATTTTTTAATCTTTTATAGTTTATTTTTACTGTCTATTTTCTATGTCTAGCTATGTTTAGAGACACAAACACTTATCTCTGGGTTACAATTGCCCACAGTATTCAGTACCGTTGCAAGCTCTACAGGTTTGTATTCTAGTAACAACAGGCTATCCCACAAAGCCTAGGTGTGTGGCAGGCTCTGCCATCTAAGTTGTTTAAGGACACTCTATCATGGGTACACAATGATGAAATCACCTAAAGATAAATTTCTCAGAATGTAGCCCCATTGTTAAGTGACACATGGCTGTATTCTATTACAGCAGGCTGAGCTAAGATATGAGCCTTAAACACTGGGACAGTTCATATATAACCAGGACATTATGGTCCAGGGGTTGCAGTATTGGAGATATTGGAGTATGATTAATGGCTGGGGTTTGTTATCTAGCTGTACCACTTAGAAACGCTGACCACTTGGAAGAGTGACTGAGCCTCAGTTTCTTTATCTGTAAGAGGGAATAATAATAATTCCTCCTCCTAGCCTCGGGGGAAGGATAAAATAAGTGAATATGTGTAAAGAGCTCAGAATGGCACCAGGCACAGTAAATGCTGAGCGAGTGTGAGAGGAGATGGCAGGTGACAGAGGGAGTAGCGGGGCAACAGCTGCTACATACATTCAGTGACAAGAGGGTCCTTTGGTGCCGGTGAGAGTTTGTGTGCTGTGGCTGAGCGTGGACAACGGGTAAGCGCGCTTCATGGGCAACTCTGTATGGAGAAGGGAGGCCAAGAGAGACTCAGAGAGGAGGCTGGACACTGCAGCATGGCCCAGGGAGTGGGGAGGGGCCTGTCAGGCCAGCCTGGGTCCTGAAGAACCGGCCCCCTGCCTCCTGGCTGTCCCCAGCCTCCCTGTGGGCAATGGGAAAGGGGCGCACCTATTCCAGTTGGAGGCACAAAACCGGGTGAAAGGCCTCACCCTGCCCCTGCTCTGCCCAAACCACACCCTGACCCTGTGCCCCACAAAGCAGAGGCCTAGGTGGCAGGCCCAGGGTGTGGGCCGCTCCCTGGACCACTGCAGTGGTGGCTTGGGCAGAGTGGGGTTGAGGGAGGATCATTCTCCTGGGAATTCCTGTCAATGCTCCAGGGCACAGGTGGTTCTTGGAGGCACCGGGAGGAGGAGAGGATATTTCCCAACCTGCAAGTAATTTACTATGTTTATTAAGTGACTATTGTAGGTTAAATAACCAACACCAGCTTATTAAAAAATCCTCCGAGATGATAATCACCCGGGTCTTCCATCTGCTGCCGGCAGCCGAAGCTGCTATCCTGCTGGGAGCCGGTTTTCATAATGAATCGGCTCTGAGATCCGGACAGTAAGTGACTTCAGGAATCGTCATCTCTGTTTTCTCTGACAGCTTTATGCTCCATAAATACTCAGAGATTATTAAAAACATATTTATTTAAGATGAACAGCTCTCCTGCAGATACAATTCTAAGCCGATAAGGCTCATAAGCTCACTTACAATAATCAATGATAGTATTTAAACCCCGGAGTAGCTTTGCTTAAAGTCAAGGCTCTGGGCTCCTGAGAGGGGATCAGGCTGGGTTCCCACTTGCTGGGGCACCAGGGCCAAGGAGGCCATGGCCCTGGATCATCCGGAGGCTAGGAGGCCTGGGAGCTGGCGCTCAGTCCGTTAAGACCCTCTTCCCTGCCTCCTCCACAAGCCATCTCATCTCTCTGGGCCTCTGTTGCCCTATCTGGAGTATGGGCCTTTGGCTCTAAAACCCTATGAGTTTATTATGATTTGGGAGGCCGCTGTGGGAAGGAAAGGCTGCCCCACAGAATGCTCATGGGGTTAAATGAGCATGTAGAGAGCAAGCCCTTAGGATCTCCAGGCTCCTCCCAAGACGGTGGGTCCTGCCTCACCTCTCCAAATTCATTCCACCCTCCTGCCCCTGGGCAAGACCCTGTACACCCCTCTCCATCCTGGAACACTCTTGCCGCCCACCCTCACTGCTGTACACTCATCCTTCAGCAAATGCCGCCTCTCCCAGGAAGCCTTCCTTGACTACCTCCCTCTTTCTTATCACAGCTCATGATCAAGGTTCCAAACTGACTGTGAGATTCTTTTGTTCTGCCCCTCTGTCCCCTGTACTGGGAACATGAGTACACGAGCAGGCTTGTGTCTGTTGGGCTCACCCTTGTGATCAGCACGGGGTTCAGGGCCGGGACGGAGTCTGTGCTTGGCACTCACTGCCTACATGAAGAGGGCAGCTGCCCTGTGCCCGGCCTGGGAGGGTGTTTAGACCCATATGCGGTTTCTGGGCCAGCCTCTCTTTTAATCACTGTGGCTTTGCAGGGTAGTTTGCCTCTGTTAGGGCAAGTTGACTTTTGCTTGGCTTCTTCAAAACAGACTTCACTTTTTAAAACAAACTTTCTCCTGTGTATACATTTTGGAATGAGTTTACTAGGTTAATTTTTTTAAATCCTGCAATTTTGAGACTGCTCTGCATGTGCTCCATGTGTGGAAACAGACCTTGGCTGTGGAGGCCACATCGACCACACTCCTCAGTTTACAGCTAATGAGCATCATCCGCCCAGAGAGCTTCCTTTTAGTTTCTTTTTTCTTTGTAGATAGGGTCTTGCTCTGTTGTGATCATAGCTCTCTGCAGCCTCGAGCTCCCAGGCTCAAGCAATCTTCCTCCCTAAGCAGCCAAGTAGACAAGGTGAGACTCTGTCTCAAACAAAAACAAAAACAAAAACAACAAATCTCTCTAGACACACACAGTAGTATAGACATGGGTCTCACTAGACACGTGGTATTATAGATGCTGGTCTCTTTAGACACACGTGGTCGTATAGACACAGGTCTCTGTAGACTGACAGGGTAGTATAGACATGGGTCTCTCTAGACACACACAATTGTGTAGACATGGGTCTCTCTAGACACAGACAGTAGTATAGAACAGGTCTCTCCAGACATACACGGCCATATAGACACAGGTTTGTCTAGAAATACATGGTCATACAGACATGGGTATCTCTAGACACAAGCAGTAGTATAGACAGGGTAGCATAGACACAGGTCTCTCTAGACAGACAGGGTAGTATAGACACATGTCTCTCTAGATATACACAGTAGTATAGACACAGGTCTATCTAGAAATACATGGTCATATAGACACAGGTCTCTCTAGACATACACAGTCTTATAGACAAGGGTCTCTCTAGAAATACATGATGGTATAGACACAGGTCTCTCTAGACATACATGGTAGTACAGACATGGGCCTCTCATTAGTTGTACCCAGTGACCTCTCCATCAGCCATCTGACAGCTAACTTTCTTCTGGATCCTTTGATGACACGGAATCAGCCATTAATGGTGATATCTATATATTCATCCATATTTTCAACTTACAATTTGTGTTTTTGGAATGTGTCTAAGAAGCTGTCCCCTAGCATTGAATCATGACAATATGCACCTAGATGACTTTGGATTTAGAGGTATGGGGATAGCTGACACCTTTTCAATGTTAAGTGATCCCATCCATTCCTGAAGTCCAGAAAAAGAAAAACAAGGTTTTTAGTTGAGGGTAAGGAAGGGATAAGTGATCCTATAGCTGCCTCATCTGTGAGCACAGTCCCCGTCTGCACCCTGCCCTGGACAGCTCAGCTGAGGTCAGGAGGCCACAGCCCTGTCCCCAAGTATCTCCTCCTACCATTGCCCAGACAGTATTTCCTATGAGCCTGCCTTGGGGAAAGCCAGGGGCAGGGCCCACAAGGTGATGGGGACATGGTGGAGACACAGGGCTAGCTCCACCATTAACAGGGAGACAGACAATGTATAAAAACAACAGACACAGAAAATATAATTGCAAGTTGCATTGTCCTTCTGAACCTAGGCATATATGGGAGTCTACACACATAAAAATTCCCTGAGCTGTACACTTAAGATTGTATACTTTTCCATATGTGTATAGTACCTCAATAAAAAACATGAGTAATAAAAGTGAATCCTCTTCCTCCCCTTCTGCCCCATCTTCTCTCCTTCTTCTCTCCCTCCTCCCTCCCCCTTTATTTCCCTTTTCCCAGCTCTGTTGCATGTTGAATGGATTGGAGTGGTAAGGAGGGAGGTGGGAAGGGGCATTAACGGATGACTACCAATAGCTGGGGGAGAGACAGAGGTGGATTTTGAAGGGGGTGATGGTGAAGAGTGGAGTGGACAGGCTGAACCCACACTGGGTCCCCTGTGGGATTTGGAGGTATCTGAAATGCCATGGGTGGTGGCATGGGGGCCCTGGCTGAGATGGATAAGGGAGATGTGAGGGCACACAGGGTGCTCAGGGAGGGGCGAGGCAGATATGGGGTCCCCTCCACTCAAGAGGCTGGGCAGCCACTGCCTTTCTGTGTTCCAGCTCATCTGCTCAATGGCAGGGTGTTCTCATCCAGAAGGGGAGGGTCCTGGTTTTCCCTGACCCCTCCACAGTGTAAGTGTCTGGGGCCGGGCTGATGGGTTGGCTGCAGGGCATGGCTGAGGATGGCCCACTGAGGTGTTGGCCGCCAGCCATTCTGAGTCCATTCCTTCTCGTTCCTTCTGCCCCCTCCATCTCCCCCATCTCCTCCTCTTCTTCCTCTTCCCCCACACCCACCAAGAAGAGGTCAGCGACAGGGAAGACAAGTAGTCTTCCACAAGACAAGTCTTGAGGAAGAAGACAGAACAGAAGACTCTCGGGTAGTGGAGCCTGGGAGCCCAGGGGTCTGTGGCAGCCTGAGCAGAGGCAGGTGAGGGGTGAGGGAGTGGCTGGAAAGGCAGGCACACCTGGACCCTGATCCCAGCTCTGCCCCCACAAGTGGTGGGATCTCAGAGGCTGTGTACTTTGCAGAGCCTCAATGTCCCCATCCATAAAATGGACTGGTGCCATCTCCACGTCCTTCATCATCACAAGTGACTATGCTGAGAGACTCCTCAGAGGGAACAAGATGTCTTAAACCACGGCAATTCCACCACTGCAGGCCATGTCCCTCACTGTTCCTGTGACCCCCGTGCTACCAGCTTCCATGCCTGACCACATGGGACCAGCTCATGGACCTACTAAAGGCTTTTAGAAACACAAAGTGTGGGCTTCATTAACACAGGAAGTGCCCAATAAATGTGTGATCTCTCCCTTTCCAGAAGTGGCCTCCTTGATGCACAGACCTTAGAGCAGGGTCTCAAACTCAGTTGCCTGCCCAGGCTGGGTGTGGCTGGAGAGAGGTGGATTGGGCACAGGTCGCACTGGCAGGGACAGACCCCTGGCTGCAGCCCAGAGCCAGTAAGCCACCTTTCTTTCACAAGTAGCTGGAAGATGGATTGTTATGTGAAAGCTCCCTGTTTCAAAATGTTGGCAACTCATGGAAATTGTTTAAAGCAGTCTGAACCAAACAAAACTTGTGTCTGGCTGCTGGGTAGTGATGCTGAGGCATCTCCACTGCCCCTACATTACAGGGGAAACACAGAAAGGTTGGCCAACTGGGCCAAGGTTACACAGGAAGCAAATTGGGCAGTGGGCCATTGACACCTGGAAGCCATCCATCCATCCATCCATCCATCCACCCACCCATCCATCTATCTACCCCTCCATCCACCAACACACCCACCTATCTACTCACCAACCCATCCATCCATCCATCCATCTACCCACCCATCCACCAACACACCCAACTATCTACTCACCAACCCATCCATCCATCCACCCATCCATCCATTCATCCACTCATCCATCCACTCGTTCACCCATTTAGCAGATGCTTCTTGAGCACCTGCTGTGTGCCAGGCCCTATGTTATGGGTGCAGGGGACATAATGATGAACAAATATATAGATATAAATTCTTCTTCTCATGGATCTCATATCCTGAGGGAAGCTGATAGACAAAATCGCTCAGTTCTAGACTATATCAGGAGGCAACAGGGCTGTGGAGAAAACTGAAGCAGGGAAAGGGTCGCATGTGCTTGGGTGGAGTTGCAACTTTTAAGAGGGTGACCTAGAAAGGCTTGATGGAGAAGGTGGCCTTAGAGGAGAGATTGGAGTCCAGGTGTGGTGGCTCATGCCTATAATCCCAGCACTCTGGGAGGCCAAGGTGGGCAGATCACCTGAGATCAGGAGTTCAAGACCAGCCTGACCAACATGGAGAAACCCCATCTCTACTAAAAATACACAAATTAGCCAGGTATGGTGGTGGGCGCCTGTAATCCCAGCTACTTGGGAGGCTGAGGCAGGAGAATCGCTTGAACCTGGGAGGCAGAGGTTGTGGTGAGCTGAGATCGTGCCATTGCACTCCAGCCTGGGCAACAAGAGCGAAACTCCATCTCAAAAAAAAAAAAAAAAAGGAGAGATTGAAAGGCGGTAAAAGAGAGAGCACCACGGGTGCTTAGCAGGAGCCAGGAGGAGGACAGGGAGAGGAAGGCAGAGAGGTCTCAGGCACTTGGTGGGCACATGCGGGCCATGGTGGAGCCTGCAGCAGAGGTGGGGCCTGCTCTGGCTTAGGTGTGACCAGCATACCCTCCCGTGGGGAGCAGGGATGTCAGGGAACGGGCTGCCCAGAGCCCAGTGAGGGGGTGGGAGATGGCAGTGGCTGGGAAGAGGCACAGCAGTAGGGGTGGGGGAAGTGGTCAGAGTCTAGACATACTGCGAAGGTGAGGCTGACCAGGTGTGAGCAAGAGAGATGGGCGTCAAGGATGGCACCATGCCTTAGGCCTGAGCACCTAGGGGGTGGGGTCAAGCTTCAGCCATGGCCATGAAGGTGGAGATGCTAGCCTACACCCCTAGTGGGGCTGCATAAGCAGTGATGGGGTTCAGGGAGAAGCCAATTGTCAGGGATCTGTGGCCCACCCTGGGCCAGCTAATGGAAGTGCTGAATCCGGCTTACAGTGAGAGACACACAGACTCTGGAGGGCACTGGGGAACACATCAAGGTACCAGGATCCCTATGCAGCCAGCCTCATGCCAGGGGCTGTGCATGCACCATAGTGTCCTCATAGGATCAGGGGCAGCCTCTGTCCTCTCCTTTGAAGATAAGGAAGTTGAGCCTCAGAGAGGGGGTGAGAATTGCAAGGATGTACAGCTGGTGAGGAGCAGGACCAGGATGTGGATACAGGGCAGGCCTGGGTCCTGCAAGGACCTCACACCCCGACACTGGAGCGGAGTGGACGTCTAGCCCAGCAGACAGAACATAGCCTACGCGGTCACTGGCAGGTGGGTAGGGGCTGCCCAGGGCCAGTCAGCACCAGGGAGCATCGGCAGAGATGGTGAGCAGGCACTTAGACACTCTGGATGCCACTCATGAAGAAGAGGCACTGAAAGGACCAATCTAGACCTCAGATCCCCAAAGCTGCATTTGCCACTTCTTCTCACAGGTCCTATCAACACCTGCAATGCAATTGTATCCTAAAGGGAATCCGGCCACAGCTCCCTCCCACCTCCCCTCTGACTTGCATAACTGTACATGATCTGCAAGGGAGATGCAAAAATGGCTCCAATTCTCTCCCCTCTTTCTGCCCACATCCTTTGCAATATGATTCTGCAGCTTCTCTCACCAAAGAGTGGGCTTTATTTCCCAAACCCTTAGCTAATACAATGCACTGGAAAACAGCATGGCGCCTGTTCCAAGCCAAGGCCTCAAGAGCCTTTGTGTGTTTCAATCTCACTCTTAGGACCCTGTGACCAGAGCGTGAGGAAGCCAGGGAGAGCATTGTGGAAGGGGAGAGACTGTGGAGAACGGCCCCGCCATCCCAACTGTGTTCAGACATCTTAGTGAGCCCAGCAAGAAGAGCCAAGCCCCAAAAGAAAGGAAATCAGCATATTGAAGAGAGATCTGCCTTCTCATGTTTACTGCAACACTATGCACAATAACCAAGATTTGGAAGCAACCTAAGTGTCCATCACCAAATAAGTGGATAAAGAAAATGTGGTACATATACACAGTGGAATACTATTCAGCCATAAAAAGAATGAAATCTTGTCATTTGCAACATCATTGGAACTGGGAGACATTATGTTAAGTGAAATAAGCCAGGCACAGAAAGAGAAATTTTGTGTGTTCTCATTCATATGTGGGAGCTAAAAATTAAAATAACTGAACTCATGAAGACAGAGAGTAGAATGACAGTTACCAGAGGCTGGGAAGGGTAGCAGGGAGGGGGAAGAGAAGTAAGAATGGATAATGAGTGCAAACATAGAGTTAGATAGAATAAATAAGATCTAGTACTTGATAGCACAATGGGGTGACTACAGTCAACAATAACATATTGTATATTTTAAAATAACTGAAAGACTGGAATTGAAATGTTCCTAACACAAAGAAATGAAGAATGCTTGAGGTGATGAATACCTCAATTACCTCAACTGATTATTACACAGTGTGTGCCTACCAGAGCACCACGTATACCCCACGAATATACACATCTATTAGCTACCCATATAATTAGAACTAAATTTTTTTTTCAAAAGGCCAAGAAAAAAGTATTCATAAATGAGTAAAATTATAACACCCTACTTCCAGAAGAGCGAAGCCCGCCCTGCCCAAATTTCCAACTCACAGAATCATGAGCTAAACAATTGGTGGTTGTGCTAAGCCAGGAAGCTTTGGGGTGGTTTGTTACACAGCAAAAGCTAGCTGATACAGCCTCTACCTCTCTGTTCCTCAGGCTCAACACCAGATTTCTCTTTGATTGCCACATCCTCCAGCTTCATCCCTCTGCTACCAGGCCTCTCCTTTCCACTCTAGACTGAGGACACTTTTTTCCTGGGCCAGCCAAGATTGGCTAGCCACTGCTGACCTGGGTGAGGATTAAATGCCCTCCCAATGTATTCTGAACATTCACTACACAGCAACATTCTCATGCTCAACTTGCCCTGAGCTTCTCAAAGTTAGGGGCTTTCTCTTGGTCATCTCTGCTGCCCCAGGAGCAAGGTCAGAACTGGTCAGGTGTGGAGCAGGCTGTAAGGAACATTTGTTTAGGAAGCAAATGATCTGCCCAGGACGGAGTGCTGACTAAGGAGTGGCTAAGTGGCTATGTGAGAGCCCTGGAACCAGCTGCCTGGGTTTGCAGCCTGGCTCTGGGTTTCAAAATAGTGTGTATTGAACAGGTAACTAAATCCCAGTTCCCTGATTTCCTTATCTGTAGGACAGGGAGGATTGCAGTCCCTTCATCAGAGAGTTGTATATAAGGATTAAATAAGGGAATACTGAAAACAGTGTCTGGCAGGCACAAGTCAATGCTAAGTGTTGTTATTTAATAAGTAGCTGTGAATGGTGAAGTCCAAGGCCTTGTCCAAGGTTACTTGGTTCTTCATAGTCCTGATTCATCCTTACCTGATGTCCTGAATTTTGGGTCCCACTTTCAAATCCCGACTTCTCAGTCCTAGGTCAGGCCCCACATCATAGCCCCTATCCCCCTGGAGCCAGGCCCTGGCTTCCTCCTCCCTCCCCGGCCTGGGGCCCTCCACCTGTCAGCTCCTCTCTGACATCCTTTCCTTTCTGCCGGTTCTCACCTCCTCCCAGGAAATGCCACTGCAAACAACATTGATAAATATTTATAAAGGCAGCCGAAGAGATGGCGCACAAACAAGCCAAATAAATAAGCACATTTTAAAACACTGAGCTTGGCAGTTGACTTCCCCAAGTGAGTCTGTGTGTGCGTGCGTCACGTACCTGCACGCGCTGCCTGTCCTCACACATCAGCTCACAGGATGCCAGAGCCTTCTAGGCCGTCACATTGGGACCGCATGTTTCACAGATGGAGAAATCGAGACCCAGAGAGGCCTGGGCTTGGCTAAAATTGCCCAGCTGAGTGCGGGCAGGCAGCAACCCATGCCCAGAATCCCGGCTTTATAGAGCCAAGGTTCCTGCTTGGCCTGGTGTCTATAAACAGAGAACAGCTGTTAGCAAATGCATTAAAGGATTTCATGTTTACTCTGCTCTTATCTGTGGCAATAACTGTCAGTATCGGGGAGATAGCCGAGGTCTGTTTCGCAGGATGGCCATCAGCCGGGAGGCGGGGCTGGCAGCGCCTGCCCTGACTCACCTGCAGTCTCCCGGCAGGGGCTTTTCCAAGAAGGGCACCTTCCAGCAGGACCTAAGGCCAGGAGTATCCTTCTCATGAGAACTACAAACAGGCCGCCCTGTGTTAGGGGAGGAGGCCTGGGGCCTTGGAGGCTTTCTGCCTGGGTCTCGGTTTCCCCATTAGCCCAACAATGTGCCCAGACTCCCTGGTGTCTAAGGCCCTTCACAAGCTAACATCCTCCATACGGATTCCCTAATTATCATCCTGCCCACAGGAAGAGGAAGCCCACACCCAATTCAGGTCTCATCTGCATAAAACTCCCCATCACCAGGCTATCAAATTCCCCCAAAGACCATCCCTGGTGGCTCATGGAGAGGCCAGGCAGGAGAAAGACGAGGTCACAGGACAGCTGATATTGACTGGTGTCATGTATCAGGGTTTCACAGGGCTCCCCTTTATCTGTGAGCCCTATGCCATGAGCCCCCAGTTTTACAGGTGAGAGCATCGGGGAGTGAAGGGGTTTCTCAGTAGCCAAGGGCCCCTGCTAGCTGTGCTAGAGCCTGGTTTCTCATGACAGCGGGATGCCACCACCCCACACACAGGGACACCTCTGAGCACCAGGCTGGTGTGGCTCTGACCTGATGCTGTCTGGCACCCGACAGGATGGGACCTGAGCCTCCAGGAGTGTGGGCCACTGGTTCTGGATGCACAGAGTCAGGTTCCAGGTGGGGGTTTCAGGTCAGGCCTGGTGCCCCAAACAGCAGGCTTCCCAAGGCAGGAGCAGCCACCCTGGCCACAAAGAGTTATGAGGCAAAGCCCGAGATGGGCCATGAGGGCCTGGGGCCCATGTTCTGGGCTGAGAGCGCAAGGGGAAGGTGCGGGGTGGGAGAGGTGGGAGGCCAGGACTGCAGCCCCCACCCCAGCTCCCTGTCCTCTCAGAGGCTGAGGTGACTCTGCCACAGCTGTCCCATCATCTCTCCCCAAACTCAGCTCCAGCAGCTGCCCACTTGGCCCTGAGTCGCCCCCGCCAGTGCCTCTCACTCCCCTGTCCACACTGGCTCTGCCATCCTTCCTGACTCGAGGGGGTCTGTTGGAGTCTCCTTGGCACCCATGGTGCCCACCTGCCACCCACCCCAACCCCACTGAGTTCTCCGCAGTGCCCAGCCTGATGACACCGGGCCCCGGCCCCATTACCACTCATCCCAGCACTCGCCCTCCCTCTGGGGGTTGCTCCTCCTGTTGTTCTGGTGTGGAAACTGAGTACTCACACTCACCGGCGGCTGTTCCAGGACTAGTCCGCTGGTATCCTGCTGAGGCCTTTCCCCGAGCAAGGGCCACCTCCTGCCCATCCAGGCAGGCCCGGGATGCTCCAGACAGCCAACGAGCAGCTGGGCCCTGTGTGAGTACCAAAGGCCCAGGCACCACCCATCCCTGCTGTCTCACTCCCCCTCCCCACCTCACTGCCCCACCCCACCCCAACACTGTCCAGCCCCAGCCTCAGCACCAGCCACCATCTTCTCTCACGGGGCCCCTGCAGCCACCCCCTTGGCCTCCACATGGCATCATTTCCCTCCTCCAACGCAGCTGGAGGAGGAAAGGCAACCGCAATGAGCGCACACCGCTGGCTCCCCACGCCAGAGCCCACTTTTCTCCCCAGCCCTGCTCTGTGCACCTGCTGCCCTCCTTCCCACTCACCTCTCCCTCACCCTCTCGCTCACTCTCCCTGCCCTTCCACAAGCCCAACTGCCCTTGCCAGTGCCTCAAGCCAAGCAGGGCTCACAGATGCCAGCAAGGCCTCCCCAGGGCAGAGCTCCCTCCTGCACCCTCTTCTAGCCGGGAGGGCAGCACCACTGTGCAGACAAGGAAACCAGCCTCCAGGGGCTTTGCCAGACCACACAGCTCCCTCAGCATAGCCCAGGCAGAGGTCTGAGTGGGCACAGTGCAGCTGCGGACGAGACCTAGGGGCATTGGCACAATTGCCCACTACAGTCCTGGCCAGCGCCTGTGGCCGCGTGGGATTATCACTCACAAAATGGCCACGTTATAGGACATGATCACCCAGCAAGATCCAGGGTTCTGTAGGCCCCTTATTAAGAAAGAGGATCAAGAGGGGTGTCCATGGGGTTCATAGAGGGACCCTTGCCACAGTCTGATGGTGTCTGCTGAAGCTGTGATGTGCCCAGGATATGGGAACCAGGCTCCAGGCCTGGGGTCAGGCAGATGGCCAGGAGCCTGGTCTGGGGGGCCCAGGATGGGGCAGGACCCAGATGACCCACGGGGCAATCAGGAGGCCATCGCCCCAGGGTCTTGTCCTTCCTCAGAGGATCTGGCCCAGAGAGGAGCCAACAAGATGGAAAGGGACCACCATCAAAAACAGTTCCAGTCCTCGCATAGAAATGGAAGCTCTGGAGCAGGGATAGAGCCACAGTACTGCACGCGCATGCACACACACACACATTCAGACATAACACAGACACACAAAATGCAAACATCACTCACAGAAATAAACATGCACACAGGAGCAAGTGTGCATGCCATAAAAGCGTGCATGCAGATTCAGACACAAGCGCACTGACTCACAAGGCACAAATGTACTCATACACTCACAAAACACGGAAACAAATGTGTATCCAGGCATATGCCTATATATACACAAAAACACAGCACATACACACGTGTGCAATCCAGGCACACGGCCCTCTATCCACACACACACACACACCCCCATCTCTGTCTCTTTCTGTGTCTGTCTCTCCCTCTTTCTCTCTGTCTCTTCCTCTCTGTCTTGATCTCTGTCCCTTTCTGTGTCTGTCTCTCTCTGTTTCTCTCTCTCTCACACACACACACACACACACTCACCATTCTCACAAGTGAGCCTTGCTGCCTTTGGTCTGAGCCCAGAATAGAGCGTCTCTCACTTCTGGCCCCTCCCTTCCCAGCCCTCTTTCCCTAATTAGCCCAGGAAACAGGGGCTGCTGTACCAGCCAATTCAGCCTGGGCCCAGGGCGCGCCTGGAGCGCGCCCGGAGCTAAGAAGCACCTGTCACTTCGAGGATCCCTCTTAGCTCAGCTGACGTCTCCCGCCCCTGGCAGAGCCCAGCAATGTTGGCGGGGCCAAAGCAGCCTCGGAAGAGAATCACATGGGCTGCCTGCTGGGGAGCCTCCCAGTCCCTTTTTGGCCAGGAGCCACTGCTGGGCCGCTCCACCCAGCCAGTGAGTCGTCATGGGCACCTACTGTGGCAGGCACTGCCAAGCTCTGGGGACGCATGGGTAAGCAGAAACAGCCAGCCCAGCCTGAACAGCGCTGTGTCTCAGGGAAGACAGGCGGGCCCATCAGGTCATCAGCTACAGATCATAGCTCCACTGAGGTGGCCCAGCCATGGGCACAGGCCTGTAAGGCCCCCAGGTGGGCATCTCACCTGTTCTGGGAGGCAAGGGGAGCTTTCCCTGGGGACCAAGGCATCCCAATCTGAGGCATTATCTGGGTGAGGCCGGTGAGAGGCTCCACCAAGGGATTAGAGTGTGCAGTGGCTTTGACCTGGTCTGGGCTCCGCAAGAACAACATGTGGCCACGTCCCCCCGGGCCTCCTGAGAGGCCCAGGTGGGGCACCCTCCAAGACCCACACCCTCAGGCTCAAGGCTCTGATCCTCTGCCACCCAGGGTGCTGCACACACACTCAGTGCACTGGGACACAGACTTTGAGCTGGGAGATCAGTTACAGAGATGTGGAAACTGAGGCCCAGGAACTGGTGGCAGTAAGGGAAGGAAGTGCCCCAGACAATGTGGCTAGTTTGCCAGAGTGCCTCAGAGAGCAGCTGGTCCAATCCTCCTCAAGCACAGATGAGGCAACTGAGGCCACATCAACTCTGACCTACCCTGGAGGAGAGGCGGCCACAGGGGCAGGAGTTAGACCTGCTGAAGTGGCCCCAAGGAACTGAAAGGGTCGCAGCAGAGCATGTGTCTGTGTGCATGCATATGTGTCTGTGTACATGCATGTGCATCTGTGGGTGTGTGAGTGGGAGGGTGTTACATGTGTGCTTGTGAGTACATGTGCACATGTGTGTCTGTGTGCCTGTGTGTGCATGTGCTGGGAGCTGGCATGGAGGAGTTGGGACACTAGCAGGCTGGCATTTGACACCCACCATGTCTGTTCTGCTTGGTCAAAGCTCACATCACGCAGTCGTCAATATTTAGAAAGGCAAAATTAGTGACTCTGGTCATGAGTCAGTCAGAGGCCGAGATGAGGGTTTGAGGAGGCTGCATCCACGGCACCTGAAAGCCAGGCCAGCTGGGCAGGAGCGGTGGGCCCATAGCAGGCCCAGGGGCACAGTGCCTGTGGGGGGATGCCATATGTGAGGCCGGTGCTAGACGGACCAGCCCATCAGTGTGGACAGTGGGGGTGGGGGGGTTTCTGAGCACCAGGAGGGGTTATGAGAGATGTGGTGGAGACATCCCAATGGCATGTTTTTCAGATGCCCTCCCAAGTGCCCAATGCTAGTCAACTGAGCCCATCCTGCAGAAGCAGAGGAGCCCCGAGGTCTCCTGGCACAGGCTGGCTATCAGCTAGGCATTGTGAGCAGGCATGAGGTGTGGTGAGAGAGGCCAGATACAAATGAGCTCCTATTGGCTGCGTCCGCATCCATGAAGGTCAAGGGCAGGCAGCGCTAACCTCCTGCCAGAATAGTGGTTGGCCTGTGTGGTAGATATTTCCCTAGCGGTGCCACAAGTGACCTCACAGGTGCAGGCAGTGTTCTCTCTCTGGGCCTGGATGACGTCACCCATGTGGTGCATGAAAGATTGCAAGCTTACTGCATGGAACTTAGATGTCAATAGAAACGTCAAAAAGCAAAGCAGAAACCCACTCTCCAAAGAGAATAAGCGATCTGCAAATGGGCTGGGACCCACAGGGGGCAGCCTGCCCTCCTGCTCCAAGTTTAGGACTGAAACTGTGGGTGCCAATGGGCATCAGGTGGCACCAGGTGAGGATGAGCTGGGGGACAGAGGAACCATGACTGACCCTCCCCAGAGGGACAGAATCCAGGGGCACTAGCGAGCCCAGTCACAAGTGGACGCGGCCAGAGCCATCTCCTAGCCCAGGGCCAGGAGCAACATTCTGGCAGTGCAGGGAGGCGGGGCACAGGGGTGGAAAGAGGCTGGTGTGGAGGTCCGCAGGGCAGGGATTGTGGCAATGGTTACCTAAGGTCCAGGAGGTAGGGGTCAGAGGGTCAGGGAGTCAGGTTAGGAGGTCAGGGAGAAGCTGAATGAAATCCCAGGAAAGTTCCCAAATTGCTGGCAACCTGCACTCTCGGGTCTCACCCACCAGAGCCTCCTGGGAGGCTGGCATCAGGGTGTGGACTGAGCTATGGAGGCCCTCTCCAGCTCAGTTCCTCATAAGTCTGCCTCCCTCGGGAAGCAGAAAGGTCCAAGGGCGTTCCTGCAGCTCCTCTGCCATGAGGCTGTGTCCACTGAGGCTCTACCCTGGCTTCCAGGCCTGACGCACTGGGTGGGACACCCCCTCCCACAGGGCCCACGGGCACTCACATACCCCAGGGAACCCAGCCCCAGTCAGGACCATGCCTGGTCCGTGCCTCTCACAGGGAGCCGAACTGACGCTGGCTGGGGCATTGTCCAGGTCGCAGTGCGCACGATGGGTGCCAAGGAGGGGGTTCCTCCCAGGGACGCTAAGAGGTGCAGAGGCTGACTCAAGGCGGGGCAAGGGTGCAGCAAGGTCCCTGGGAGGCCAATCTGCCAACTTCAGGCACTCAGGCAGCAAGAGAAAACCTCTGGCCGGGCTCCCCTCTGGGGTTGGGGGCCAGGCTGGTGAAGAACACAGGCCCTCCCCAGGTAGGACCCAGCCGCTGGAGGAGGACAGTATGTTTTCGTTTTTGCTGCTGCCCCTCTGGAAACCACAGTCAGCTCTGCCTTCCCACGGAAAGAAGCAGGGAAGAGGGACTGGAGCCTGCCTTCGGGGAGCCCAGCTCGGTGCCTGGCACTGCACCCGGCGCTCTGTTTCTCATCTTGTATGCACCTCGGACGAACTCATCCTGCCGAGGCAGGGCCGCCCGAGTGCAGGGGCTGCGCTGGTGCGTGGCAGGGCCGGGGGCTGCGATGGCCCGGAGAGCCCAGGAAACGGAGACGCTGCTCTGGATTGCTCAGTGGGAGCCCAGGCTCCTAGCAGCTCCTGGAGAAAGCCGACTCCGAGTTTGGTCGGGAGAAAATGACAAAGAGTGGAAATTAGGTCAGCCTCTTAAGGAGGAGGACAAGAACCCGCGTGACGGCAGAGGGGCCGCGGGGAGGGTGCGGGGGCGGGAGAGCCGCCTCGCAGAGACAGCGGGTAATGGGAAAAGTTTCTCCAATTACGTGAAGAAGAGCGAGCGCGTGTCAGCCGGGACGGCGACCGTCCGCGCGATAACGGATGACTGGGAGAGGCAGGCGCTTAATGGGTTTTTCCCTGCGATCAGTTAACCCGAGCCCCGTGGCCCTGGTGACAGCGCGGGCGGGGAGGGCTCGGGCTCAAGGGCCCCCTGCGCTGGCTGTTTTCCAATCCTGCGCCTGATGACACAGATTTCCCTAACAGTGACAGGGCGAAGAGTTCTCTGGCTCCTCAGACGCGCCCCAGGCAGCCGTCAGCCCGACGCGGGAGGGGAGCGGGCTGGCAGGGCCTGGCTGCAGACGCACCGCGTGCATGGACACAAATGTGTACCCTCCGGGGCCACGCGTGGGGCCAGACATGACCATGCACGGCTAGCCACCACACCACAGACAGATGCCCAGCCCGGGGGCACAGCAGGACATGCAGACTCTTACTCGCTCACATGCTTACTTCCAGACACACACACATTTATACATGTGCACAGACATCCAGATCAAAAGATGCATGGTGACGCGCTCACTCCCAGACACCAAGGCACACTCAGATACACTCATGTGTGAATGCACATATGCACATGGACACAGACACACATGCACACACACAGATGCTCCATAAATATACAAGGACACACACATGCACACAAATCACACCTCCAGACACACACTGCCAGAAGCACGCCTGTGGGCACCATGAGCAGACACTCCCCCCAGCAGGCATGTCCACACAGGCACCCACATGCACCCGTTCACACACACACCATGGGCAGCACAGTTCTCATGAAGAGGCCCCTCCCCAGCCCCCAATATCCCAGCCCTGTAGCATGTTCTCCCTCCTCCTCAGCTGCCTAGGGCAGCCTCCTTCTCCCAGCTCCTGCTTCCAGTCTCACCTCATCCCCGGGTCCAGACCCCACCCCAGCAGAAGCCCAGCTCTGAGGGCCACCATCCCACTCACTGAGCTCCTCCCCACAGGAAGCCCTGTCCTCACTCCACCTCCCAGGAAGGCAAGCCTGTGCCAGCCGCCTTCCCCTGAGATCTGGCTGCCCTGAGCCCCAGGTGATGTCCATCCCTGGTTCACTGGGTCAGTGAATGTGTGCTGAGCCTCCGTCGTGTTGTAGAGCTGCATGCCACTCAGGATACACGGGTGAACAACACGGGTGGAGAGTCCGCCTTCATGAGACTTTCCTTCTAATGGGAAAGATGGGCGGTGAGCAGAGGACACATGCATGAGAAGCTCGATGCT
This sequence comes from Pan troglodytes, assembly GCF_028858775.2. Taxonomy (NCBI): domain Eukaryota; kingdom Metazoa; phylum Chordata; class Mammalia; order Primates; family Hominidae; genus Pan; species Pan troglodytes. The sequence goes on along the minus strand of NC_086015.1, from coordinate 130,366,251 downwards.
GGCGAAAGTAGCCCAGAGCAAGGAGGGGACCAGGCCAGCAGGCAGCGGTGGGGGTGGAGTAGGAAGGCCCCCTTGAAAGGAGGTGAGGGGCTCCAGGCAGAAGGAGCACCACGCAGACAGGAGCAAGGGGCTGCCTGCCCCATTCAGTAGGGGACGGGAGGGGGCTGAAAAGAAGGCCCAAAAGGCACAGAGGCCCCCCCTGTGAGGCTAGACAGGCCACTCTGAGGCCCTGGCTTTGACCCTGAGTGAGACAGGAGCTGGAATGCAGGGAGGCCAACAAAGGCTAGCTCATTAGCCCAGGTGAAAGCTGTGCAGGCCTGGGCCAGCGCCAGTGAGAGGAGTGAGTGTTTGGGTCCTGGGTGTATTTCAGAGAGAGGGCCAAGAGATGTTGCTGATGGGCTGGTGAGGGTGAAGGGAGGTCAGGCTGGCCAGGAGCAATGTCTGAAATGGGAAGAGCCGGTGGAGGGAAGGTCAGAGTTCTAGGGTTTTATCTGGACATGGTTGAAGGTGGAATCATGACCCCCAGCGATATCCCTGTCCCAGTCCCCAGAATATATCACCTTTGTGGCAAATGAGACTTTGCAGGTATGATTAAGTTATGGATCTTGAGATTGGGAAATTATACTGGATTATTCAGATGGCCCAATGTGATTACAAAGTGGGTCCTTATAAGAGGGAGGCCAGAGGGTCAGAGTCAGAAAGGGACCTTTGAGGATGCTACGCTGCTGGCTTTGAAGAAGGAGGCAGGGGCCACGAGCCAAGGATGGAGGCGGCCTCTAGAAGCTCGTCCTCCCTCCAGAAAAACCACCTGCCAACACCCTGACGCCACTACTTCTGGCTTCCAGAACTATGAAAGGACACATTTGTTTTGCTTCAGCAGTGAAGTTTGTGGTCATTTGTCACAGCAGGGAGAAGAAACTCATGCAGGCGTGTGCAGTGGGAGCTGTTAGGAGACATCTGTGTGCACAAGTCATGAGGACTGGTGGCAGGTTGAGATTTGGAGGTCTGCCTCTAGAAGGCATGTGAAGCCCTGAAACTGGGCGAGTACAAGAAAGGACCTGCCTGAACCCTGGGAACCCCCAGGTTAAGAGGTCAGGGAGAGGAGATAAACGAGAAAAGGAGGGTTTCTCTAGAAGCCAAGGAACTGCTTCAAAATGGAAGAAGTGGATAAACAGCAGTGACAGGTTCGTGCAGTGAAAAGCCACCCTCAGTAAGAAGGGATCAGCTGCTGATACAAGCCACAACACCGGTGACTCTCACACCATCGTGCTGACAAAAGAAGCTCTACACGAAAGAAAACAGACCATAGGATTCCATTTATATGCAATTCTAGAAAATGCAAAATAATCCTAGTGACAGAAAGCAGATCTTTGGCTCCCCAGGGCTATGGTTTCAGGCTGGGAACTGACTGCAGGTGGGCTCCAGGGGATTTTTTGAGCTGTTGCCAGTGTTCTGTAGCTCGATGTGGCGGTCGTTACAAGTATGAGTGCTTTTGTAAAAACTCATTAAATTGTACGCTTCCAATGAGTGCATTTTACTGTAAGTAAACTCTACCTCAGTAAAGCCAATTTAAGAAAAACAACAGAGAAGAGAGATCATGTCAACTCCTGCAGGCAGGTAAGCAGGATGGGGCCTGAGAATTGCTAACCCTGCAGTACCATTCGGTGGACCCGGGCCAGAGAGGGTGGCTTAAGAGCCCTGGTGTGGATCATGATGGTCTAAGGTGATCAGGGCACTCCATCGTGTTGACCTGTAGCTGGGAAAGTGTGGTGGGCTTGTGACCCAGCTGTGGCCAACGCTGCCTAGGGAAGTTGGCTGGGGGTCTCTGGGAAAGCTTCTCCCCTAGTGCAACACACAATAACACAGGCAGGCCTTTGTGTCCACCCTATGTCTCCCTGGGGGGGAGCGTGTCACAGGAGCGTGGGAGGCTTGGAGCTGCGGCCGGCATTCCCCCCACCATGGAGAGAAGGCAGGAGAAGGCAGAGACACTCACATGGACCCTGGTTTTTTTAGAGGGGTGCTGGGGGGATAGAGTCTCACTCTGTCACCCAAGCTGGAGTGCAGTAGCACAATCTTGGCTCAATGCAACCTCTGCACCCTGGGTTCAAGGGATCCTCCCACCTCAGCCTCCCAAGTAGATGGGATTACGATCGTGCACCATCATACCTGGCTAATTTTTGTATTGTTAGTAGAGACGGGGTCTCCCCATGTTGGCCAGGCTGGTCTCGAACTCCTGGCCACAAGTGATCTGGCCACCTCAGCCTCCCACAGTGCTGGCATAAAGCACCACACCTGGCACATGCACTCTGGTTTTGTCAGCTCTCTGAAGCCACCCCGGCTGGTTACTCTCCATACCCCCACCCAGACACCCAGGGCTCAGAAGGCTGACCCCTGCAGACTCCAGCCAGCTTGGCTGCCTCTCAGCAACACTGGCCAGTGTGGGTGCTGGAGAGAGATTGCAGGGAAGTGAAAGAGGCTTGGGTGTTGGCTCCCATCCCTCCCTGCTCTGGGCACCCTTATCAGGAGAGGCTGCACCCCTCTCTCCCAGCAGCACCTTCTGTCTGGGACTCCTCCCCTGAGCTCTGGCAACACTGTTTCCTTCCCTAGACCTTCAGGCCTGGAGTGGGAACAGCTCGTAGCATTGCTAACTTCTGGGTGCCTCCATGTCCCCTGTGAGTCCTTGGAACCCTGTCCAGGCCTCTGTAAACAGTCCCTTCACTCAGACCCATGCAACTGCCTGGCTTCTGATTTACAGCTGTTACATGACCATCAAATATGCGTACACCTGAGTGCACTGCTGGTCAGCCGGAAGCACTCCTGACAGGCTCACTGAGCAAGCCCACCACCAATGGGGACAGACAGCCAAGCAGATAATTATACGATCATAAATGCACGTCACTAAAGGTGAACCCCAGAGTGGCCTTGTCAGAAGCTGATGTACCCCTAGGTTCGGCACTTATGGGAGCTGAAGCATTCCACTTGAAATTAAGGCCATTTCATTGGGAATGTCAGTCTCTTGCAACCAAAATATCCTAATAGTAGTCTTAAACAGGAGGACTTCAATATATGCCGTGTTTTACTCTTGAATCTGGCAGCCAAAAACATAAGGGTTAGAATGTATACAAAAAGCTGAAATTAGTTAAAGCTAAGAACAGAATGCACGACCTTTCTAAAACCTTGAAGTACATAAAAATCTGGTGAAACGGCAACAGAATCTGAAGGGGGCAAAAAGCAGAAAACCAGAAAAGATGAGAGAAGGAAGCTTGAAAGTATTAACTACAATAGGTATTTAACATTTTGTTTAACAGTAAGTCTAAAGCAAGCCCTATTAAAGTTCATCTTTTCATATTGAGTAAAACAAAATCAAACTGAATACTATTCATAAGAGATGTTCTAAAGCAAAGTTCTAAAAAATCAAAGTATACTGGAATATGGCTGGGTGTAGTGGCTCACACCTGTAATCTTAGCACTTTGGGAGGCCAAGACGGGTGGATCACTTGAGGTCAGGAGTTCAAGACCAGCCTGGTCAACATGGTGAAACCCTGTCTCTACTAAAAATACAAAAATAGCCAGGCAGGGTGGCGGGCACCTGTAATCCCAGCTACTCAGGAGGCTGAAGCAGGAGGAGAATCGCTTAAACTGGGGAGGCAGAGATTGCAGTGAGCTGGGATCACGCCACTGCACTACAGCCTGGATGACAAAGCAAGACTCTGTCTCAAAAAAAAAAAAAAAAAAAAAAAAAAAAAAAAAAAAGCATACCAGAACATAAAATCAGAAGGACAGCATGGGCCAAATATTAATTTCAGATTCAGTAGCATATAACACAAAAAGCATAGCATGGGATAAGGAGAACCAAACTGTCATGACATTTTATGTACCAAGTTACATTGCATTTAAATACAGAAAGTAAAAACCTTCAGAAATTTGAGTGAGTTTGGTGAACATACCCTTCTAATTGAAGATTATAATTTATTTCTCACAATCTTAATAGACCAAATAGGCAAAAAAAGCAGGCAATAACTATTCTAAATATATTATTAATAACATTGTGTTTGGGTGTGTATGTATGCATGGAGAGAGAGAGAAAGTGAGAAGGGCAAGTATGAATATATACAATAAAACCTTGAATTGTATGAACAAAAACATGTCTTCCTTTGCAACATCCCTGGAATACACTGGTCAAATAACCATCAAAATATCTACACAAAATCTACCAACAAAAAGCAAAGGCAGAGAGAATTGTGAAGACCGCATTCTCTGACCCCAATGCAATTCAACTAAAAATTAGCAGGGAACGGTTTTGTTTTTAACTATAAAATTTTCCAATACAGATCTTTCAGAAAGGTACAAAGAAGACTTGCATGAATAGAGAGACATGTATCTTATCCTTGTGTGCAAGACTTAATATGGCACTTATATGAATTCAGCCCAAACTGACCTCTGAAGACAATACAATTTAATTCCAAATACAAATGAGCATTTTATCTTTTCAACTTTCAAAAAAATATTGCAAAATTTACCAGGAAGGTTTCATTCATGGATGGACAGGGAAATAGTGAAAAGAAGCCAGCCGAGGAGATGTTTGCCCCAGCAGATATGAAAACATGTTAGGAAGCTATCATATACGAAAGAGCACTGGCGGTGCCAAACTGGAGCACCCAGGGAAGGTGGAGCCAGGCCTGCGTGTGACACTCGTTGGTGACCAGGGCACTGCTCCGGGTGGTGAGTAAAGATGGTTTTGTTCCAATGCCATGGAATCAAAATGAACAGAAAAAAGAAAAATTAACTTAAAAATAAGCCCGCCCTGCCCTGCTCTGGGCACCCTTATCTGGAGTGGCTGCACCCCTCCCTCCCTCACTTATAAATGAGTATACATAAATCTTGATATGGGGAATGCCTTCCAAAAGAAAAAAGAAAAAAACCACCAAGGAATAACAAATTTGACTACATAAACATCTTAAACTTCTACTGGTTTAAACAGATGGAATAAATGAAATGAAAAATAAAAACAAAGTGAAAAACAGATAATGAATTTGGGAAAATAATTGCAATCTATGTACCCAGGTAAAGGGTTAATATCCTTGGCATATAAATAATCAAGGAAATGTTAACATACAGATTGAAAAATGAGCAAAGACTACGAACAGACAATTTTCAATAGAAGAAATACAAATACCAAAAGGCATTTGAAAAACTGTTCAGCCTTATTAGTATTCATGTACATGCAAATTAAAACAACAAGCTACCATTTTTCACCTATAAAATTGGCACTTCATTATTACTATTATTATATTCAGTGTTAGCAAGAGTGTGGGAACATGGGCATTTGTACTTTCTTGCTGGAAACAGAAAGTGGTATTCACTTTTTAGAGGGCAATTTCATTTTCCATATTCATTTTGCATACCTTTTGACCCACCTGTTCTTGTAGAAATTTGTCCTAAGAAAAGAATTAGCTACAGGGCTGTTTATTGCAGTATTTTTTGTAATGGCAAAAAAAAAAAACCCTAAATGTCAGCAGATAAGCAATCACTTGTTGTATAAATCATGTATTTTTATACAATGGAATTCTATGCAGCCATCAATAATGGTGTTATACAAGTACATGTATCAGCATTGCATTGTTAAGTGAAAAGAGCAAGTGATAAAATAATAGATGCCAAAAAATCAATTTTTATAAGAAAAGTAAGAAAGGAGGAACAGTAAAATATTAGCACTGATTACCCATGGCTGGTGAGATCCTGGGTGATTTTGATTTCCTACCTTGTGGTTATTTTCATTTAGAAATTGTTCTACAATAAACATACATTAATTGTGAAATAAAAATAAGTGCTTTAAAGAGTGAATAGGGGATTGAGTAAATTATAATACAATCCTACAGTCACAAACCAACAGCCAGTAAAATCTGTGTGGCAGAATTATATTCACTGATATGAAAAGATGGTCGTCGTTCACCGTTAAATGAAAATAGTACCTTACAAAATAGCGTGTGCATTATCATCTCTTTTTTGTTTGAAAATGAAAAATACATCTATTTATATGTATAGAAAAATGACAGAAGATTATAAAATGAAATATTAGGAACAGTTATCTCTGGATGGTGCAATGGAGTGATTTTTGTTTTTTTTCTTCGTGCATTTCTGCATTGTCCAGGTTTTCTGCAGCTATAGGGCGTTAATTTTATCATTAGAAATTATTATTATTATTATTTTTGAGACAGAGTCTCACTCTGTCACCCAAGGCTGGAGTGCAGTGATGTGATCTAATCTCACTGCAACCTCTGCCTCCTGGGTTCAAGCAATTCTCCTTCCTCAGCCTCCTGAGTAGCTGGGATTACATGCATGTGCCACCACGCCAAGATAATTTTTGTATTTTTAGTAGAGATGGGGTTACACCATGTTGGCCAGGAAGGTCTCGAACTCCTAACCTCAGGTGATCCTCCCGCCTCAGCCTCCCAAAGTGCTGGAATTACAGGTGTGAGCCACCATGCCCGGCCAAAATTATATACATATATTTAAGAAAATGTTCACACCCTTGCATCTCATAGTTCCACTTCTAAGGTTTTTGTCCTGGGGAAGTAACGCATCCCTGTGCTTCTCATTCAGGGGGATATTGTCCCCCTGGGGAACTGGCCATGTCTGGGCATTTCTGGTTGTCACACTGGGGGTGAAGCCACTACTGATATTTAGTGAATACAGGCCAAGGATGCTGCTAAACAACCTACAATGCACTGGACATCCCCACAACAAACGTCATCTGGCCCCAAATATCAGTACTGCTGAGGCTGAGACCTACCTAGAACCATCATTTCCTCTTCTGCTTCTTAAAGAACAAAACATCTGCCCTGCTCTGCAGACTCACATTCAGAAAAGCTCAGAAGCTGAAGGCTCCTAAAAAGGATGTCCAAGCTTTACCTTCATCCACAAAGAGCCTGCGAGGAGCTCTTCCAGAGAAGAGAAAGGGGAAGATCCGAGTCCTCAATGACATGGCGGCTGAAGTAACTGGCCTAAAACAGCCTGCCCTTTGACTTCTCATGTAAAATCGTAAGTTCTTGTATTGTTTAAGCCACAGGGCTGGAGTCCTTTTACTTGCAGCCTAGCACATAACAGCAGTCCAACCATGAGAGCAAAGGTGATGGGAGACCCCAGAAAACTTGTAAGGGTCAAATAAAATAACACGAAAGCCTTCTAACATGAAGTGCAAACGCAGGAGTGAGGGTGAGGGCCGGTTTTCTCCAGCCTGACAGACTCCTCAGCTACATCTGCCTCTGCTTGGGACCAGCAGGTTTCAAACTACGCTCTGCAGGGCTTCCTTCCCTCTATTCCAAATATTCTTTCCTTCTTATGCTTGTTGGAGACCTGCTCATCCCTCAAGCCCAGCTCAAATGCCCTTCCATCCAGGAAGTCTGCCTGATGCCTGATTCTTCACTTCACTCCCTCTTTGTGGGAGAAGGGAAGAGGGGAGAGTGCCTTCACCTGTACAGGGGCGGTTGCAGCACATGAAGTGGAAACATGGTGTTGGCATTTTTATTTTTATGTGGAAATGTAAATACCATAGTCCCTTCATATCTGCAGTTTTTGCTTTTCATGGTTTCAGTTACCTGTGGTCAACTGCCATCCAAAAATATTGATATATATTTTCAGAGAGAGAGAGAAACCACATTCACACTACTTTTATTAGAGTATATTGTTATAATTATTCAATTTTATTATTAGTCATTGTTGTTAATCTCTTACTGTGTCTAATTTATAAATTAAAATTTACCATAAGAAAGTATGTTAGGAAAAAACGTAGTGTACATAGGGTTTGGTACCATTTGTGGTTTCAGGCATCCACTGGGTCTTGGAAAGCATCCCCCATGGATAAGGGGGTGGACTACAGTGGGGCTAAGAGGGTGGAATGGATGCTGCGGAGTCCAAGAGGTAGACTGTGCTGGGAGGTGCATGCACCGTCAACCCTGCTCTGGCCCTCTGTGCTCTCTTCCACGTGGCTGGGAGGCTAGAAGCCTGCAGACTATGTCCTGGGCTCTTGCAAGCTGGCTACTGATTAGGAAGAACAACGGAAGGAAGTGGAGGCAGCAGCTGCAGCTGTCACAGGCCTGTCCCCCACAGGGGATGAGTTCCTCAAAGGTAAAGGATTTATCTTCCATGTCTGTATTCTTCTCATCCTTTCCTCTTTACCATTACCCCACCCCACCTCCCTCCACACACAACACAAGCACAGCTTTTGGCATATAGTAGACATCTTGAAAGAGATGAATAAGTGATTAATATGGAAGAGTGCATGCTTTGTTTGTGGGACTGTTAATTGCTATGCCATTCTAAATGGTATTTTGACAGTAGCTACCAAAATATGAAATCTATATTCCCTTTGACCCAGCAATTCCATTTCAAGGAATCTTTCTGTTTGCACATGCATAGGGGATATATGTACAAACATGTCCCCTGAAGCCAGACCTCTGCATGGTTGTCTTCTTGTCGGTTATATGTCAGTTCCAATGTCACCTCTTTGGGGAACCTTCCCTGACCATCCTGCTAAAGGACCCCTGACCCTGTCATACTCGGTAGCAGTCTGTATCCAGTCAGGAAATTAAGATGCTGTAGGTAAAACTGGGAACAGGGATTTTTTATTGTTGTGGTTGGGGTTTTTTTGTTGTTGTTTTTGAAACAGAGTCTTGCTCTGTCATCCAGGCTAGAGTGTGGTGGTGCGATCATAGCTTACTGCAGCCTGAACCTCCCAGGCTTAAGAGATCCTCCCACCTCAGCCTCCCAAGTAGCTGGAGCTACAGGTGTGTGTCACCATGCTTGGCTAACTTTGTGTAGTTTTTGTACAGATAGGGTCTCACCATGTTGCCCAGGCTGGTCTTAAACTCCTGAGCTCAAGCAGTCTTTCCTGCTTCAGCCTCCCAAAGTGTTGGGAATACAGGTGTCAGCCACTGCGCCCAGCCAGGAACAGGGATTTATATAGCAAATTCATTAGAAAAGCACTGGAAGGGTTGGGCTACAAAGAAGGAAGGAAGGTAAGTTTACCCAAATACTTATAATGGCAGGAAGAGTCTACCATCCAGGGTTGGAGGGAAAGAGAAAGTGGGGCTACCTGGGGCCCATGATGGCTGGGTTGCTGCTGCTGCTGCAGGACTTGTGCTGCTGTTGCTGTGTGTTCATCCCTCCTACCACCTCTGTGCAAGAGGCAGGGTCCACACTGCCCTGGACACAAGAATCCAGGCCCATGGGCACTGTGCTGCTGAGGCCACTGCAGAACCCACTGCTGATGTGCCCTTCCAATTCCACGGACAGTTCCAATGGCCCATATAACCAGGAGGGCTGGGCTGGAGCCCAGGAGCTGTGTCTGTGGCCCCATGCTACATCTGCTGCTGCCCATCTCCATTCCATTCTCCTTCTAGGGCTTTCCATTTGCTGAATCTAACAAGGAGCCAGCTTATAAGAAGCCCCAGAGTTTGCAGGCATCCAGCCTCCCAGCCACATGAAGGGCTGGAGCAGGGCTGACGTCTACAGTTGAGTCACTATCACAGTCCCCATCCTCAGCACCATGCCATTCTCACCTTTTACACTTCTTCACGCTTCCATACAAAAGCAGCAAAGACAGGAGCATGCTTACAATAATCCCTTGCACAAACCAAGACATTCCTGCCCCTGGATGGAAAAGAGGGTCAGATCATCTTTAGGCAGCCTTCCAGTTCAGTCACCATCTAACCCGAATATTCTTTGGCACAAGGCTAATTTTAAAGTTAGACATCACAAACATGCCTTATATAAAAGAGCAGGGGACAAAGAAATAACTTGTAAATATATGTGAATAAAGACATAGCAAGCGAAGGAAAGTGGCATGACCATCCTTGATGCTGTACCTGACTGTGCAGCCAGAGTGACCTTTCATCACCTCCTCCTCCTGCTGTCTGTTTCAAGTTCTCTTTTATTTCAGCCAGCCCTTCTGTTGTGGTTCTTTATTGATGGGGTGACTCCCATTCCTTCCTGAAGGACCTGCACTCTCCGCGGTCCTGACGTTATTGGGTTGCAGTAGTCTTCCACTAACTTTTATTACTAGACATAGAACTAATAAGAAGTCCTCCAGAGAGTGCCCTCGGTTCCAACATAAGCTTCCCCATCCTTACCAGCAGTACACCTACTTCCCCTTGATGAGCAGGACCAATCATCTCAGCCAATAGAAAAGTCCTCTTCTTTACCTGTTGACTCAGAGGCATAAAGAACTCATCACCCTGGGGGTGGCCTTGACTTCCAGTCCATTGGAACCACTGCTGTGGCCCCCGCTGGAAGCATTTCTCCCTTGGGAAATACAGTGTCTAAACCAGCAGTGCCTAAAACTGTGGAGATGAAAAGCAACAGTTTCACCAACACATGCCTGGGCCTGGAGGAGCTGCTCCCATATCTACCCTTCATTCCTGGACCCATGATTCTGCCTGTGGGAAAAGCAGCACAATTGATTGGGCACAGTTTCAAAGTGCAGACCAGAATCTATGGGACAACACCCTGCCTTTGCAGGGTGCATTCTTCTTGCTGGCCCCACAGTTGAGTCTTCAGTGCACAATTCCAATAGTTCACATTAGGCACTGGCAAACTTTGGCCCATGGCCAAATCTGGCCTGTTGCCTATTTTTGTAAATAAAGCTTTATTGACATACAGCCAGGCCCATTCTCTTCTACATCGTCACTGGCCACTTTCACACTATGACAGCAGAATTGTGCAGTTGTGACAGAGACTGTATGTCCCATAAGGCCTAAAATACTAAAATTTACTATCTGGCCCTTTGGAGAAAGTTGGCTGACCCTTGATCCGTAATCTCAGCTGATTCTGGGTAACAATATAGGTAGCAAACGAGTAAAATCTAGAGCTGTGAGTCCATTGCTGCACATATTTTACATAAAATAAGTCCCTTGGTCAGAAGAAATGTTGTTCAGGATACCACAATGGTGAATAAAGCATTTTTATAAGTCTGCAGGTAATGTGGTTGGCAGAAGTCTTGAAAGCAGAGATGGCAAATCCATCTCCAGAAGAAGTATCTATTTCATTGAGGATGATAGGTAGAGTCCTACATAGTTAATCTGCCAGCAGGTGGCTAGCTAGTCCCCACACAGCATGGTGCCACATCCATGACTTAATGCTAGTCTTTTTTGTTGATAGGTTGAGCATTTACTAGGAGCAATAGCCCGATATGCATCAGTGAGGAAAGTCCATGTTTCTTGGCCCATGTATAGCTTCCTTATATACTGCCTCCATGAGAAAGAGCTAGAGTCTGCAGAAAGTGGTTGGCTGACATTCACAGAACATGTCATGTTCCTGACGACTAGGAACCCCTTCTCCTTTTGGAGAGCAATCACTTGGGAAACATAAATATTCCCACACTCTCTGTGCCTATTTTGAGATTTCCGCCCACATATCTCCTCCCCAGAGCTCTTGGCCACCAGTCCTAAAATCTTGTTCTTTCCAAGTCCCAAAGCATTAGCCACTGCCATGAATAAGTAGAGATTCATACCCCTGACCATATCTCTATCCAATCAATGGGACATAGTTTCTAGGGTGTGCTGTGGCCCTCCAGTTCTGGTGGTGCTGCCATAATGTGCAGAAGTACTTGTAAAGCAGGGGCAACTTCCTCCAGCAACTAGTCATAGGAAAACCCAATGAAGCCCTAAATTGTCTTCTCCTGGGCCAAATTTCAGACTTGCTTCCTGGGCATACTGGGCTCTGAAGGCAAGGGGGGCATAGGGGTAAATTTTGAGAAGAATTGGCATCTTCTTGCAAAACTGACCCATGTGAGCTCATCACGAGGTTTTCAAGAAAGGGAAGACTCATCTCTCCAGACAGGAAGAAAAGCTGTTTTTCAGATTCATGCCCTTGTTCCAACTCTCAGATTTCCTCTCCTTTCCCATCAGTGCCCTGGCATCTCCACAACAGACCTGTCGTGGCTGGGAATTCAATTTATGCTGTAACTCTGCAACCCCATCATCAAATTTGGAGTCTTATTTTCAGCTATATCAGCCCTGTAGCTACAAAGGAGGGAGATTGTTTCAGGGACATCACAGAAGCTTGCTAATTCTTTGACCATATCATAAGATGAGATTTAAAAGCCCTGAGTGTGTCATTTTGTTTCTGTAAGCCTCCTGTTGCAGTCAGACACAGTCAGTTGCAGAATTCTTACAGTCATCACTCCCCTGTCTAGCCAGTCACAACAGCAGAGTAGCTTCCCAAAGCACTGCCTTCAGTTAGGACTCCCTCCCAGGAAATCACATCCATTATCTGAAGGTCATTTGATGATGCATTTGTGTACTTGTGGATTGCTTCCTCAACCTCTGACATAATGTAAGCGCTTTGAGAGCAATGGCCCATCTGTAATTTCTAGCCCAACGTAGAACCAGGTACACAGTAGGAAATACATACATGCAGAAGCCCACCCTAAGATGGTTTATGGAGGGAAGAGGATGTATGGGCTCACGTGACCAGGAGAACACGGATGAGCCCACCTGGAGTCTGTTGGAACCAGAATCTGAGAAGCCCAGGGTGCTCTCCTGGACACCCTTTCTTACCTCTTCAGCTCACACAAGGTGGGAGGCAAGCCTGCTGGCAGCCTTGGGGGTCCTTCTGACAAAAGGGAGCTTGCCTCCACATGGAGGGTTTCAGAAGGGACTCTGATTGACCCAGCTAAAGCCACACAACCCTGCTGGAGCCCATCCTTGAAGCAGTAGATTACGCCATGTCTGAGTCAGAGGCCCGTCCCCTCTGAGGCCAGGGCCCAGGTCCCACAGAACCTGGGAGAATCACCCTCCTTGCATCTGGGTGGGGCTCCTTTGGCCTAAGCTGGACTTGCTTATTCTCCTGTGGGCTGCAGCGTTGGTGACTGAGAGTGAAGCGACGTAGTCTCGCTCCATGTGTCTCTCGTCCTCCAGCAGGCTAGCCCGGGCTGGCTCCCACAGAAGCTGGACAGTCCCAAAAGCAAGTATGGAGATGGACAGGGCCTCTTGTGGCCTAGGCTGGAGCCAGCACTGTGTGCTGGCTGAAGCAAGCCCCAGGACAGCCCAGAGCCAGGGGGTGGGCCAGCATTGCACAGGAGGCGCTGCACCACAGGGCACAGGTGCGAGGGGAGTAACTCGGGCTCTTTTACCAAGCAATCTACTGCAAGTTCTAAATATCTGGGAAATAAAGAGGACATTCTCTACATAAAGCATTTACATCATAATTTTAGCAAAATGTTTTTAGTTTCATTTTGATCAAGAACATGACTGAGGGCCAGATCTCGCTCAGGGCTGCCAGCTCGAGCCCTCGGCAAGACACAGTTAATGAATGTTTTCAAGCGAAAAATGAATGAAACGCTTCGCACTTTAAAAGATGCTGGAGACTTCTGGTACTGGTAACTTGGCAGACTAAATAACCTGAAAATTCCCCTGCTGCAAACACATAGAAATAGTAGATAAAATATAACAAATATTCCTTTAAAGGCAGGAAACTGATAAAAGAAAAAAAATGGAGGTAGGGAAATGCCAAGATCTAGAAACCAGAAGAAAACTGAACACTGGAACAACAAACAGAGGAGCAGAAGGAACAGCCTCTGAGTGGTGTTGGTGGGGGCTTGGGCATGTGAGGAGCTCCGATCCTGACGTCCCTGCAGGAACAAGAGCAGAGGCCTTGGCCTTGGACAACATGAGGATGAAACTAACACCACCTCTCAGGTGAGAGACTGAATCTATAGACAAACAATGGCTAGACAATATATAAAAATAGAGGCTCCAACCCACAATCTGCAGCAACCAGCCAGGAAGCCAGGCTGCTCTGCAAGTCAGACTCTAGGAAGTCAGACCACTTTCTCCAGCAAGCAGCCCAGGGAACCAAAGAATAATGCCTGTAATAATCTCCCCAAAATGGCCAGGACTTGATTAATCACTGACAGCTTCCCAAATTTGTATCCCTGTTTCCAGCTTAGGACCAACCAGAAAAAGCCAAATATGCCCTCCCAGCGAACTACATAGGATGCTCTGTTTCTAGTCAGCCCGTCCACAGCTTCTCTGTGCCAACAGCCTCCCACCAGGGCACACTGGGCCTTCCCCCTTTTCCGCTGTAAAGCTTCCCACTTCACACTTCCCACTGTCTGCCTTTGAGTCTCTGTCAAAACATAAGTGATGGAGATGGCTCCCTTGCCATGGTGAGCTCCAAATGGATAGCCTTTGCTTCTTCTCATCTGATGGATGTTCATTTACTTCCACTTCAGAAAAACTCTCCATAAAGACTAAACTAACTCCAGATATTTATCTCCACATATGTGACCAAAATAACTGTCTTCCAGTAATGCAAGGGTGTTTGCATTAGAAACAACTCCTGACTTATTTATTCTCAACAGAATAAATAGAAGGAAATCGAAAGAAAAAAATGTAAGACCATCTGCATAGATGTAGTCACTTAATATGATTTAATGTCCATTCATGACCAAGACTCTTAACAAAATAAGAATAAAAAGAGCTCATTAGCATAATACAAAGTGTAAAAAAAAACCCACTACAAAGTCATGATTAACGATGAAATAGTAGAGGCATTCCAGGAAAAGTCAGGAGCATGACAAAGACACCCCCTACTACCACAGCTTTTCAAGCTGTACTAAAAGTCTTAGCAGTAAGACAAGAGAAAGAAACTTAATGTATGAAGACTAGAAAAGAAGAAAAAAATTTTTTCATTATTCACCAATTATAAGATTCTAAACTGAAAGTCCCAGAGAGTCTAGAAACAACCCAGTGCAACTAACTCAAGAGTTGAGCAAAGTGGATGGACGCAGGATCAAAATACAAAAATGAATTATATCCCTGTACTGAAGCAACAGATGGTTTTTAATTTTAAAAAGATACCAATAATAAATAGCGATAAATTAATAGGATTAGGAAGAAATCTAACAAAAGATATATATAATCTTTGTGCAGAAATAATAAGACTTTGTGGAAAATCATAAAAGAAGACCAAAGTAAATTAGACAGATATGCCATGTTCATGGGTGAGAAGACTCGATATCATAAAGATGGCAATTGTCTCAAATTGATCTATAAATTTAATTTAATCTCAACTAAATCCCAGTTTTAAGGAACATGACAAATGAATCCTAAAATTTATGTGGATGAATAAAAGACTAAGAAAAGCTATGAAACTCCTGAACGAAAACGCAGGGGGACCCACCAAAATAGTTATTAAGATGGACTACAAAGCTTTAGTGACTGAAATAGTGAGCTGTTGGCACAGTAAGAAAATAAACCAAAGGGCAGAACAGAAGCCCTGACACTGGCTCAGACACAAAAGGAAAGAACTAGCACTTCAGAGCAACAGGAACATGTGGTAGAAAACTAAAATAGTTCTCGCTGCAGAAAAAAATAAAATAAAACTTTTAATTCAAACCTTACAATATCAAAAACCCTGGTATATTATAGAATTAGATAGTAAAGAAAAACTAGATGGCTTACAGAAAAAAATAGAATAATATCTTTATGACTTCAAGTGGGGAAAGACTTATTGAAGAAGACACAAAAATCACAAACTATAAAGGAAAAGATTGAGAACTTCAAGTATGTTAAAATTTAAAACATCTGTAAGACAAAAGACATAATTATCAAAATGAAAAAACAAGCTGCAAACTGGGAAAGATATTTGCTTTGCACATAACTGATGGAAGATTATTATTCAGAATATGTAAAGAACTGCTACAAATCAGAGAAGAAATGCCAAGCAAGCCAACAAAGGAGTGGATAAAAGACATAGATGAGCAGCCTGCAGAAGGGGAGCGTGGGAGCCAGCTAGCATATGCAAGGTGCCGGGCATTGGTAGTAACCAGGGAGATGTGGATTAAAACACTTTACTTCCTTCAGTGCATATTTATTGAGTGCCCATTGTAGACCAGGCATTTTTCTGCCATTTAAAAGTCTGGAAATAACAAGTGTTTGTGATAATGTAAAGAAATTAGAACTCTCTTATACTGTAGATAAGAGTTAAAATTACTGCCATCCTTTTGGCAATGTCTAAGTAGAGTTACTGATACCTGTGCCCCATGACCGAGGAATTCCATGCTTAACTCACACATGTGACAAGGAGACATGCACAAAAATTGTCATTGCAGCATTGTTTATAGTAGAGAAAAATGAGAAGCATCCCAGACATCTACCAGCAAGACAATGAAGGCCACACTGTGGCCTGTTTATTCAATGGAATACTATGCTGCACTTAAAATGAATGAACTCCAGTTAAATCTTAAAACCAGCTTCAGCTAAGAAAAGCAAGTGGAGAATTCTACACATAATATATTATCATTTATGAAATTTTAAACAATGTATATTAGTCCATTTTCAAACTACTATAAAGAAATGCCTGAGACTGGTAATTTATAAAGGAAAGAGGCTTAATTGACTCACAGTTCAGCATATCCGGGGAGACCTCAGGAAACTTACAATTGTGGTAAAAGGTGAAGAGGAAGCAAGACACCTTCTTCACAAGGCAGCAGGAAGGAGAAGTGCCGATGGAAGCAGGAAGAGCCCCTTGTAAAACCATCAAATCTTGTGAGAACTCACTATCACAAGAACAGCATGGGGGAAACCGCCCCCATGATTCAATTACCTCCACCTGTTCTCTCCCTTGACATGTGGGGATTGTGGGTATTATGGGGATTATAATTCAAGATGAGATTTGTTTGGGTGGGGACAAAAAGCCTAACCATATCACCATGAAAGACAATACTATATGTTATTTAGAGATACAAAAACATATGTAGTAAAAGAATGAAGATATGCATAGAAATGACAAATGCCAGATTGAAGATGGTGGTTTTTGGGAAGAAGGAGGGAGGGGTAGTCAAATGGAGAAGAGATGCTCGGGATCTTTGGCTATATTAGTGATGTTTTCTTTAAATGACACACACACACACACACACACACACACACAAACAAAAATAACTCTGAAACACACAGAGAGTCAGAATGCTGACAAAGCAGTGTGTTGTTTACATGAGTGTCTGTTGTTTCATTCTCAACACTTTTCTGTGTGCTTGAAATATTTTATAATTTCATACATTGTGAGTTACTTGTGAATGCCTGTGAGACTTCCTAGATGAATGTTGGGACTCTGGAATGTTTCTGGGAGCAGACACCTCTCCCTAGCATGCCCACAGCCCCATGGTCCACAGCAATGTCCATTAAACCGCCTTCCATAAGAGATTTATAGTTAACACTAGGACAAAAGGGGGAAAGAGTTTATATGGTCTAATTAGTATCTAACTATAGGACATTAGATTCTTCTTACTGCAGGACTTTACTCAGAAACTTTAATAAGCTTATATAGAAGGTGAATCTCCAAGAAGGCGGAACATTTTCCAAACTTCTTAACATAGAATACAGTTCCTGCAGAACACAATGTGTGACT
The DNA here is from genome assembly GCF_028858775.2 of Pan troglodytes. NCBI lineage: Eukaryota > Metazoa > Chordata > Mammalia > Primates > Hominidae > Pan > Pan troglodytes. The sequence goes on along the minus strand of NC_086015.1, from coordinate 130,348,842 downwards.
TCCTAGTCTGTGGACAAGCATGTCCTTACACTTTCCAAATGCCAGCCCTTGGCCTTCTGGGTGCACTGGGATTCAGAACACTGCAATCACAAATCCTGGAGCTATCAGGTTTCCACCCTGTCCCTTCACATTCCTGATTTGTATACACGTATTCTTAGCAAGCCCAAACTCCACCGACAGGCAAATGGGTAAAAAACTGGACCATCCATGCAATGAAACACCACTCAACAATCAAAAGGCATTGACTACTGATACACACAACAACAGGGTGGATCTCAAAATAACCATGCAAAGTGAAAGAGTCAGACAAAAAGAGAGCACATACCGTGTATTTCCATTTACTAAGAATTTTAGAAAGTTCAAACTAATCTACAGTGACCAAAAGCAGATCGATGGTTGCCTGTGGATGCCGGGAAGGGCAGGAGAGAAAGATGATTAAAATGACAAAGGGGCCTACAGAGGCCTTGGGGTGCATTTGCTGTCTTGATGACAATGATGGTTTCTCAGAAATATAAAGTGTCACAACTTATTGGTTTGTACATGTTAAGTATGTAAAGCTTATTGCATGGCAATTATACTCCAATAAAACAATTTTTAAAGGAATTGTTAATTTGGGTAATGGCAAGGAGAAGGGAGTCCCCTTGACTTAGGGCCATTGGAGATCCATTGTCTAAACTCCATTCCCTAGGATAGTGACTTATGCATGTTACTCACAAAGAGTTGTTAAATAAATGAGTAGGTAAACAAAGTAGTAAATGGGTGAATAGATCAATGGATTAGCCAAGACCTGAGCAAAAAACAACAGACTGACTCAGCTAAGGGCCCAGCTTGGGTCTAGATGGGATGGGACAGAGGTGAGGGTGGAGTCCAGGAACTCTGGGGCCTGCAGCTGTCCTGGAGCACAGTGGTTCAAGGTGGAAAGAGGCCTGGCTGGGCAAGGAGGAAAAGCACGGACCCCTAAGCAAAGCCAAGAGGTGAGACTGGAGACAGGAAGGATGCAAAGCTGAGCTGGGCATAACCCTGGGTGAGGGACCTGGTTAAGAGCCATGCGGTGGGCACCTGGGGTTCTGCTGCCCAGCACCATTCTGGCAACAGCACCCTGATCTTTCGGGGGGAAGTGTGCCACTGCTTTCATTTCATGTGGTGTAAAAAGGGCCAAGATCCCTTCTTGCCCCTGTCCCCACTCCTCTCCAAGGATGGGCAGTGGTCCAGACCTGAACTTCCAGGGTCACCCAATTGGTGCAGTGATGGGCACACGACTCAGTGTAGACCAACGCAAGTCAGCCTGGGATTTAAGGGACCCTGCTTCCACTGTGGTTGGTGAGCTGTAGAATAGAGGCTGGAGCTTCCTGGGACTGCCTGGACTAAAGTGCGGTGAGCCTGCCTGAGAATGAAGTTGATGGAGAGGGAAGGGGAAAGGGGGGTGTGGAGAGCTCGTTCCTGATGGTGCCGTGCGCCAGGCTGGGCCCACTACACTGCCCAGACCTGCTCCAGACTTCTGCCACACACGCCAATCCAGCTGGCCCTTTACTTAAGTGAAGTTTGATTTCTTTCCCTGGCAGCCAGAAGAGCCCTGATTGACACAAGACCTCCAACCAGAATGGGACGATGAGGTACGGTCCATGGAGCAGCAAGGCTGGACCCCATACAGCATCTCACCTGCATTTACTCTCTGAATGGGGAGTCCAATTCCTGATCTTAAAAAGGAATCATTTCTGTCTGACCTTGGGCTTCATACAGGCAAAGAATCACTATCCCTATTTCAGAGAAGAGAAGGTTAAGGCCCAGAGAAACAACACATGTTCAGGCTTAGAGATGTAAACAGCACCATCCAAGGAGGTGTGCATTCCAAGATGCTCCCTTAATCACCTCCTCTGCTGAAATCTTTCCTCTAGGCTCTGCCTCCTGCACTCGTCTCTGAACCTGCCTCCCTTCTTGAGCCTATGAGCACTCCCTCTGCCCTTCCTGACAGGGCACATGCAGGAGTGTGCTCAGACCCCCACTGCTTTCATATGTAAGCCTCCTGAGGACATGAACCCTTATCCTAGACCCATCCCCAGCCTCTCATTGCTGACCAGGCCCAGGCCTTTCCCTGCCTGTCTCAGAGTGGAGCCCACACCATGCAGGCAGGGAGAGGTAGGATTTGGTGGAAGCAGGGAGCCACATGCCTCACTGTCTACAGAGGACGTGAGCCTCCCTCCAGAGTCAGACTCAGGCCCACAAACTGGGCAGCATGAACGACAGTGTGTGCCCTTCCTGGGCCCCCACCTAGGTCTGAACAGATGAAACCAAACCAGCTGCATGGCTGCTGGTGGCAGACGTAGTCTCTCCTAATGGACCAGCATCCTTGGGGAATTCAGTGCAGGATGCACTTAATAAGTCATTATTCTGCCACCCAGCTGTGCAGGATGGGAGGATGACAGGGAGAAGCAGGACCTTATGCTGGCAGGTCTCCAGAGCAGGGACAGAAAACTGAGACAGCTAATTGCCAAAGCCACAGACTCTTCAAGCCCACAAATGGAACAGGGCCTGGGCCTGTGGAAGGAGATCTCCAGCACACAGGACTCATTAAATGGAGCAGGTACAGAGAATGAGCAACTGAGAAGCAGGTCTTTCCTGACTTTCCCTGCTCAATGCAGCTAGGTTCCCATCCCAATGCTGGGATGGGTTTCCCTGGCCTGAAAAGAAGTGGAGAGAAGGGACAACAGCCATGCTGAAGAATGCACAACCGCAGATCCCCTTTTTACTACTTAGCCCCTGTGGATGGCAAACCACACATGTAAAGTAAGAGTTCAGATTCGCTCAGAGAGGTGACATCAGTGAGAACGGCTGGGCGAGGACCTCCAAAATTTCTCTCTTCCTTCAAAGCAATGAGAATCCTGGCAAAAAAACCAGTCAGAATCAACATTTCAGAACGCTGCAAATTAACCAAGGGCTGGCAGCAATCTGAAGAGTGTTTAATCAAGAAAAAGGCTGACTCTCATGAAGAACAGTGAGCTTCGTGGCATTTTAACTTGTCCTATTCCATCCCTCCCTCCCCTGGCTGCTTCCAGATACCTCAAAATTCAACAGCCACAATCATGGTGAAAACCAGCAGTCCGCCCATCCCTGCAGGGGTAGGATAGGGTTGGAGCTGCTTCAAAGCCCCTTCCCAGAGGATTGTCATTATTTGACCTGTCTGGTGTTTCCCTGGAAGACCTCACTTACAAAACTGTCTTTGTTTGACCTGACTCATCTCACCCAGTGCAAACAGCCTGTCTCCTGGAATTATTTGCCAAAACCATCAAGGCAATTGTTGAATGTTGAGGCTTTCTGAGGCAGTAGATAACAGTTGACACAAATAATAAGTTAACCAAAAAGCTTAAAAGGAAAAGCTGAGAAATTAGATGTCCATAGGGATAGGGACAGTGAACCGACATTCTTGGGAATCTAGAAGGCCGTGCAGGTGCATGGGGCTGTGTGTACATTCAGGCCTGGGCGCATGCTCAAAAAAGACCTGAGAAGCCCAAGCTCTCACCTCTGGCTGACCTGAAGAATCTGTACAACATGAAGTGAAGGCTAAGGTGGAGGTGTGAACCGCCCAGCCAAGAGTTGAAAGTGTCTCCCCCACACACAGAGCCCATCAGCAAAGAGTAGGAGACATACTTGTTCCAGGAGTTTAGGAAATCTCTGTTCAAACATTAGCTGACCATTAAGCTAACAAAACGGAATGTCATAACCACATGTGACATGTTTGCATTGTACATTTTACTGAATTTAAGCAAGTGGAGGGTAATCATCTATATCACAGCGATACAATCAGCAATTAAGTATTGGACATGCCTCTTTTAAGAGTCATGGAGGTTGGAGGATGGTCACTGTCCCAGGGTCCATTGTGTCCCCTTCCATTCAATTCTGGCTGCAGCCATCTTGATGTCTGTCTCAAGCTTTGACACTGGCTCTTGATTTATTGCAGAAACAGTTGTGACAACTTACTGACTCAGACCCTGTGACACATGCCCTAAATGTTGGACTCATAGACTCTTCCATAAAGGGAAGGTTCAGACATCCCAGCTTGCCAAATGTGCACCAGATCTCCACTGGACACTCTCTGCCTCCCAGGAAACCAATGAGATTGTGACACCAATGTTTCTAACCCCACTGTCAATAGGTTTGAAAACAGTCATTGATATAACTTGCCCAAGAGCTAAACCCACCAATAAGTCAACCACAAAATCCCCCCAAAATGCAATGTTTCCCTTCTGCCAGATTTTTCTGTCCTTCTGAGAACATGGATGCTCAGGAGTTCTCCCCTGATAGCTACAGAATGCCCAGGACCCTAACCTTCTGAAGCGCAGCCCCTTCTTTTGTTCTTCTAGGAATGGCAATAGAATTTTGGCCAAGATTCAAATGGTCTGGGAATTCAAGGATGGTTCGATATTAAATGTTAATAGTATCATGTCAATAATTCAAAGAATATACATCTTTGAATCTACACAATTATCTAGATAAAGGATTGGGACATATGTTCTGTAAAGAGCCAGATAATAAATATTTTGAGCTTTGTGAGCCACATGCCACCTTTGTTGCATATTGTGGGGTTTTTTGTTTTATTTGTTAACATCCCTTTAGATGTATAAGAGTCACTTTTAGCTCACAGGTTGCACAAATAGGCCACCCAGATTAGGCCCTTGGACTGTCCATCCCTGATCTAGATAAATGTGCAAAAGGCATTTATAAAATCCAATACCCATTCTTAATACAACTGTTGAAAAGCTACACATGGAAAAAGGTCTTTCTTAACACAATACCACTTACCTATCTTAAAAACAAAAGTCATTCTTAATGTGAAGACTGTAGAGGCATTTTCAGAAATGAGACAAAGATGTCTGCTATTACTAACACTATTTTAAATTGCTCTGGAAGTTCTAGTCAAAGCAATAAGACAGGAAAAGTAAAATTTGACAATTAGAAAAGAAGTAACTAAATTATTTTTGATAGAATCAACAACAAGTACTGGAAGTAACATGATATTTCCATAAGAGAATGTTGATGGAAAAAGCCAAACACTGTAAAATATTTGAAGAGGCCTATTCTGAGCCAAATATGAGGACCATGGCCCATAACACAGCCTCAGGAGGTCCTGAGAACATGTGCCCAAGGTGGTTGGATTACAGATTGGTCTTATATATTTTAGGAGAACAGAAGTTACAGGCAAAGACCTAAATCAATGTGTGTAAGATATATATTGGTTTGGTCCAGAAAGGCTGGTCATCTCAAAGTGGAGGCTTCCAGGTCATTAGTAGATTTAAAGATTTCCTGATTATCAGTTGGTTGAAAGAGTTGAGCTTTGTCTAAAGAGTTGAAGTTAGCAGAGAGAAATGCTCCAGTTAAGATAAGGGGGCTTGTGGAAGGCAAGTTTCTTGTCATGTAGATGAAGCCTCAGAGCAACAGGCCCCAGAGAGAATAGATGGGGAATGTCTCTTACCAGACTTGAAAAGGCATCAATCTCTTGGAAAAGACCTAGTTAGGGAGTGAGATTCTCTATAGAATGCAAATATCCCCCCACAAGAGAGGTTTTGTGGGACCATTTCAAAATATGTCAAAGAAATATATTTTGGGGTAAAATATTTTGATTTCCCTCAGGGCCTGCTGTTCGTCTTGTGATGTGATACCAGAGTCAGGTTGGAATTTGATACCTTATTGCTACAAAGAGTCTGTTTGTCAGTCTTATGATCTCTATTTTAATGTTAATGCTGGTCAGCTGTGCCTAAACTCCAAAGCGGGGAGAGCATAACAAGGCAAATGTGACAGTCCCTCCCATCATGGCCTGAACTAGGTTTTCAGGTTTCTTTGGGATCCCCTTGGCCAAGAGGAGGGATCCATTCAGTCAGTTGGAGGGCTTAGAATTTTATTTTTGGTTTCCAATAGTCATACAAAATAAACATATAATAAAGTTATAAAATGTGTTTCAGAAAACTCCCCAAACTGTCAAATATCTAGGAATAATCTTTTTAAGAAATGTCCATGAGCTATATGAAAAAAAATCTCAAAACTAAAATAAGTCATAAAATATTCCAGGATGAGAGGGGCAAATATTCTGTAGTTGTCAGTGCTCCCACAAATTAATTTGTAGATTGAATTCTATTTTTATAAAAATCACTTTTTTTACAATGTGATTCTCAAGTTTATTTGTGAGAGTAAATTAGACTAGCCAAAATGCTTTGGGTAAAAACTAATGAGGGGATACCTGTTATGAAATGACATTTAAGAATGTGGCTTATAGAAAGATGAGAGGAATGAAGTACAAAGTCCAAAAAGAGACTTGTTAAATATAAGAATTTACTCTACGCTAAAAGTGACATTGAATTCAGCAGAAACAAATTATTGAACAAATGACATTGGAACAATTGATTAACAATTTGAAGGAAAAAAAAAACGTAAGTTGCCTGTTCATCTCACACTGTACACAAGCATAAATTCTGGATAGATTAGGAGTTAATTGCATATGGGTTCCTCATGGTGGAGTGATGTAATTCACCACCTTCTTCCCTCACCCATCTCTGTGGATATGATCAAAGAAATATGGACCCAGGGGTGTCAATATCAGCCTTGGAAGCTCCCTGCACACCAGGAAGAGCCACTTGAAATAGTTCATTCCCAGTTCCACTGTCCCTTCCTAAAAAGGATCTTGGCTCTCCTCAACGAAGCACAGCTCTATCCACCCTTCCCAGCCGTCACATTACCTCCCACACGAGAACCACATCTCAGCCTGCAGTGCAAGTCCCCTCCCTGGCCCCCTGCTCTGGCTCCAGCCCATCTCTCCAACTTCATTCACTACCTCTCTTCCATGCAGACCTTACAAGAACTCTATACTTTATCCACATGAGGCTTCGTCTGTCATCCAAACATGCCCGTGTTTTTCCTGCCTCTGAGCTGATGCTATACACTCCTTTCCCCTTGGAATGCTCTGCTTCCTTCCGTCGGATATCAAAACATGGCTGTCTACCTCTCCAGTGCCACCTTTACTGTGAGGTTTTTTCTGAGCTCACACTGGAGAAATGACTCGCAACTTAACCTCCCTGGCATTTGTTTAGGACGGGATCTGCTACAGTATAGGACAGGATCTCTCTTCAAACTCGCTTCTGCAAAGCAGGAAATATGTTGGCCCAAGAAACCGGAAACCCCAGGCCTGGCTTGATTCAGGTGTTTATACATCAGGAGGAACATCACAATCTCTTTCTAGGCTGGCTGTGTTCCCAAGCAAGCCCTCTACCAAGAGGCGGCAGGTGTGACTTCCTGAGCCCTGCATTCCTACCAATGAAAAGAGCTTCTCTTTCCTGACATTTCAAACAAATGTCCCAAAACTGCACCTCAGCAGCCTAGCTTAAGTCTTCTCCCCATCCTTGAACCCATCATCATGGGAATAGAAGGGGGAGGACGTTCTGATTGGCTAAATCCATGTGATGTGGGTCCCTCCACACCTGGGGATAGAGACAGCCCCACCTACACCACAAAACCTGGGAGGGAAGAGTGGGTGATTCGGCAGGAAAATCAAGATGTTGACAAAGGAAAAGGAAAATTAATCACAGCTAGGGAAGAAAAAGAGAATAGTCCAGAACATTGGTCATTTCTCCCTTATGGCATGTTGTGATATATTTTAACTACCTAGATCTTAGTTAGTTTCATCCCCTCCCCAGCGCCTGTCAGACTGGGGACTTATTTGGGGAATGGAATGCTTGGCTCTGCTATGTTACTTTACCCAGCACAGTTTCTCTCCCAGGAAATAATCAGTGAATAGTGACCAGACCAAACCAGGCTAGATCAGAGCAGACTAGATCAGACCAGACCAGACCAGACTAGACCAGACCAGACCAGACCAGGACAAACCAGGACAAACCAGACCAGACCAGGTCAGACCAGACTAGACCAAACCAGACCACAGCAGACCAGACCAGACCAGATCAGACCAGATCAGACCAGACCTAAGCAGAACAGACCAGATTAGACCAGACCAGACCAGATTGGACTAAACCAGATCAGACCAGACTAGACCAGGCCAGACCAGACCAGGCTAGATCAGACCAGACCATACTAAACCAGATTAGACCAGAGCAGGCCGGACTAGACTAGACCAGACCAGACCAGGCTAGACCAGAACAGAACAGACCAGACCAGACCAGATTAGACCAGACTAGAGCCCCTTCTACTTAGCTCTTAGGGCCTGTGATAAGGTGCAGACCCAGGGCCATGTCAGACCCTAAAAACAGCCTACTCAAGAGATCAGTTCTCCGTAACATGATTGTTACGCATTGCATGCCTGTATCAAAACATCTCATGTACTCCATAAATATATACACCTACAATGTACCCACAAACATTTTTAAAAATTCTTTTAAAAATTAAAATAAATAAAATAAAACAAGAGATTGGTAGAACACCAACAAATAAGAGGTCAGAACCCCTAGTCCAAAGCCACAAATGGATTCCCCCCATAATGTGTTTCATTTGGCCCACATAATGCTGTCATCATCATCATCATTATTGAACTATTGCTAATATTTACAAATTAGATTTTACCCCCAAATCTAGTTTTCTAACTTCTCCAGAAACAGGAAGTCCTGGAAAAACTGAGCCCACATTTCCCCATGAAAGCATCGGCCTCAGCTGGGCAGCTACTGCCCCTCTGCAGGCCATACTCTCCATTTCAGCCCAGCCCCCGCTGCTCCCTGCTGTCTGGAACCAGCCTGCTTCACTGGTCCCCGCCAGCCCCCATGGGCATGTGAGGTGGGGCTTCCTGCTGAAATCAAAAGATGGATGAGAGACCCAGTAGCTCTGCTACTTCCCTCTCATCATCTCAACCCCCTCTGGAAACACTCACATGTAGACCAACCCAGGTGGAACATGAGACACCTGTGAAAACGTGAGTTGCAGGAGAAAGTGTGAGCCCAGAATCCAGCCTCAAAGGCATCAGGAAAAGGTCCAGGAGCCAGGGATGGCCCAGGATCTCCACTCCATTTGCCTCTGCTTGGGCGCACCTCTTGCGGACACATTCACCTGCCTCGAAGGCACAAGCCAGGTCATCCCCCTGCAAGGAAACCCCTTCCTCTCCTGTCACTGTCCAGAGCCATCCTTTCTCCACCTCTGGCTGAGCAGGTCTGGGAGGTGGGAGTGCATGGGGTGACAAGGGGCTTTCTCCACCCAGTGCACTCTGTGTAGAAGGCCCACAGACAGCTGTCACTTCATCAAAAGCCTCACACCTCTCCTTCCATGGACCCAACCCCATTTTCTCCCACAAACAGCCCCTGCTCACCCAAGACCCTGGGCAGACAGTGGCATGGGACCCTACCCTCCTGGAAGGTGGAGGCTGCTGTTATTAGTGAGTGTGCAAGGGACTTTTCTGCTGGAAAGGGTGCAAGGCCCAGTTGACTCAAGCCCAAGCCTCCTGACCCCAGACCCTTCCCAACTGAAGTCCCCTCACCCATTGGCTGACAGCCTGCGGGTCAACAAAAGGTTTGAGAATTATCCCCTGACAGCACCTTCAGCTTCACAGACACATTACAGAGCAACAGGGAGAGCCTCCTCGTGTGCGGATTTCATGATTTCTCACCCTTGTTGATGACAATCTCATTTCACCCTCACAACAGCCCTGGACGACAGGCACAACCATTACCCTCATCGGCAGATGAAGCTGGGCCTCACAGAGAGGTGCACCGCTTCCCAGGCACACGTGGGGCCTTCTCCTCCACCCCCAGGCGGGGGCCCCAGCCCATGGCCCTGACTGTGTTCAAGCCTTCATTCATTCAAGCGTCTGTCAGCCATAACAGCGCTGTCCACGGGAATGTCATGAGAGCCACACGCATGATTTTAAATGTTTTGCAAGCCACATTTTTAAAAAGTAAAAAGGTACAGGTGAGATTAATTTTCAATATATATTTTATTTTACTGAATATATCTAAAATGTTAGCACTCCATTATGTATTCAACACAAAAATGATCAATGAGGTCTTTTCTGTTCTTTTTGGGGGACTACGCCTTTGACATGGGGCCCGCACTGAATGCTCACCGCACATCCCAGCTCTGGCTGCCCACGGAGGACTCAGTTTCTGTGTGGCTGGTGGCAGCCCGGGATCCCCCCTTGTGCCCAGCAGGCCTGGAGGTCACTGGCTCAGAGGGATGCAGTGAGGGGTGAATGATTCCTGGGCACTCGTGGCTCCGGGTTCCCCGTTTCCATCTCTGCTGCTCCTCTGAGGCCTCGGTTGCAGGGGTGCAGGGTGCTGGGTTGGAGAGGCTTCTGTGAGCAGCTCTTCTCTCCTGTCTCCTGGGCAGGCCCATCCCCTCCTCTCAGGCAGACACATTGGCATACAATCGAGCTGCTTTCCCACCTAGGAGTCACAGTTCTGAGCCTCGTGGATGGGACCTGTTCCTTTTTCTTACAGGAGCAGTAGAAAGTTCGGCCTTCTGAACACTTGAAGTTGAATGGGCACTGGTTTTTGGCAAAAGGACATTGTGATCCCCTCAAGGGCATGGCACGGATGTAGCAGGGACCCCACATCTGGGGCCACACCTAGTCTTTTGTTTCTAAACTGCCCTGCCAAGAGAGAGAGGGCCCCTGGGACTGGGGTGAGCATAGACTGGGCAGGCAAACTCAGGCTGGGGCCTTGGGGTGACTTTGTGGGCAGATGGAGCCCCCCGAGGCCTGTGCTTGGAGCCCAGAGGCACCGCCTGCCCTGGGGACTTCATGCAGCCCTGGACGCCTACTCACAGGGTGGGAATGTTACAGCCCCAGGCCCTGATCCCAACCACCTCACCCCAACCCTAAGTCCATCCCACAAAACCGTTTCTCAAACCACTGCCATCCAGCTACTACCAACAGGACACGTGCTGCATCCACATACCCACATATCATGATCAGATTCCTCATTCTTCTTCTCTGTTTACCTGAGGAACAATAGCCCAGAAACCCTAACTTCACAATGTTAGTCACTGTTCCCTGAGATCTATGAACTCAATGCAGAGCTATTGAAATAGATCATCAGGGTCCACCCCAAGCCACCCTGAGTTCCCAAGAGGTACACCCTGCAATGATCCTGCCAACCTCCAGGGAGCAGAGCAGGGGGCTCGCAGGAACTGTTGACGTGGAGCCCGGCCCACCCCTCTCTAAGATGACGTCTCCCCAGCCCCACTGCCTGGCTCCTGGCCTTGCTCACCAAACCCAGTGCCTTCCAGTCCCAGCTCCTCTTACTTCCAGAACTCCTAGATTTGCTTCTTGTTTGCCATCTTATCCCACCCCCAGCTCTGCCCCGTGCAGGGTTTGCTGGAGGCAGAGCCTGAGGAAGATTCAGGCAGACCTGTCTTCTGAGTGAGGCTCTCAGGAGAAGGAAGGAAGGGATTAAGGTGGGGCTGGGAAGGAGCTAAGCAGAGATGTGGTATCAGCTGGAGATTGGAGCTTCCCGGGAGCTCTGAGTTGCAGCACCGAGCTGTCCCTACCATGAGGGCCATGTCACCAGTCATTGGCCACGGGGCTCCTGGGGCTGGGGCAGCCTCCATTAGGTTTCATTCTCCTGAAAAGGAATTTCCCTGAGTTACTCACAGCAGCCAATCCCCAAAAATGCCTCATCACCCAGTCCTGAGTGGTCCCCTCCTCAAGTTGACCCCACCAAGCCTCCCCCTTGAACTCTCCTCCACCTTCATCCCTCAGAGTCCAGACACCACTTTGGCCCCAGGCATCTTTGGGGTCTGTGCTGGCTGGAGCCTGATGTGTGAGCTCTTTAGCCCTGGTTTCTGTTTTATACTCGAGAAGAGCAGGCTGGGGACAGTCCCAGGACAAAGCCTCCATGCAGAAGGACCCAGGACAGGAAAAGGTGGAGTGCGGCCCTCTAGCCCGCCCAGCCTGGGCATAACCAGCTATTGGGTTAGAGCAAATCAGTGGTTTAAATATTTGGCCCTGCTGGCACTGGGAAGTGTGTGTGTCCACGGAAAGCTACATGGTAAACCCACAAAGGCTGTGGGGACCACACAGAGAATGCTTTGCCATTGAGGGCTGCTAAGCGGGGAGCAAAGAAGCCCTACCTGCCTGAGGAGAACTCTAGCATTTTCTGACCTGCACCTGAACCCACAAATGGCAACCCAGCACCGGTGAGAGGCCACCTGGCACAGCGCCCTCATGTGTAGCCAGTGTCTGAGGGTTCAGGGCAAAGCAGGCACAGGACTGTGGATGGGATGGCTGGGCAGCAGCCACCTACGTAAGAAAAAAAGCGAAAGAAAAGTCATCACTTCCATCAGGCAGTGGCCAGGCCAGTTGAGTTTAGTGAATAAAAGAAGGTTTTTACCTTAAGCATCAATGTTTGTGTTTCTTTCAACATTTTTCTATATTGTGGTTTAAATTACCTTGCTTTTTCAAAAGCCATAATGATTGAATTAGTCATTGTCATTTTGTTTGCATGTGACAGAATCCCCACTTGAACTTGCTCAGGAAAGAGGATGGCTGTTAGATTGAGGACATTAGGCTGAGTGCAATGAAGCAGCCTCCAAAGGACAAACAATGCCCAGCTCCACTGTACGAAGCACTAGTGTAGCCAAACTCACAGGGACACACAGTGGAAGAGTGGGTGCCAGGGGCTGGGAGGAGGGCATGGGGAGTTTAGTGGAGACAGAGGTTCAGGTTTGCAAGATGAAAAGAGTTATGGAGCTGGACAGTGGTGATGTTTGCACAACAGTGCGAATGCACTGAGTGCCACTGAACTGTGCACTTAAAAATTAAGATGGTGAATTTTATGTTATATGTATTTTATGATACAATTTTTTTTTTTGAGACGGAGTCGTGCTCTGTCACCCAGGGCTGGAATGCAATGGTACGATCTCGGCTCACTGCAAACTCCACCTAGTGGGTTCAAGCGATTCTCCCGCCTCAGCCTCCCGAGTAGCTGGGATTACAGGTACCCACAACCACACCTAGCTAATTTTTATATTTTTACTAGAGATGGGGTTTCACCATGTTGGTCAGGCTGGTCTCAAACTCCTGACCTCAGGTAATCCACCCACCTCGGCCTCCCAGAGTGCTAGGATTACAGGCGTGAGCCACCATGCCCAGGCTATCACAATTTTTAAAAATTAAAAAATAAATAAGGCCAGTTTCAGTGGCTCACACCTATAATCCCAGCACTTTGGGAGGCCAAGGAGGGAAGCTCACTTGAGCCTAGGAGTTCAAGACCAGCCTGGGCAACATAGCGAGACTCCATCTCTACAAAAAATTAGTCAGGCATGATGGTGCATGCCTGTAGTCCCAGCTAGTCAACAGGCTGAGATGGAAGGATGGCTTGAGCCTGGGAGGTCACGCCTGCAGTAAGCTATGATAGTGCCACTGTACTTCAGCCTGGGTGACAAAGTGAGACCCTGTCTCAAAAAAAAAAAACCAAACTAAAAGTAAATAAATCAGCTTAAAAATAAACAAAAGAGGGCAGTTCTTAGAAAGATCCAGGTATCTCATTAGAAAAGGAGTGGCAGAACCGTGGGAACCAGGACTGCAACTGTGATACCACTAGGACGCTCCCCACCTAGTCCCATCCCAGCTGCTTTCTGATCAGTGGTTTCTCCTCTCTGGCTGAGGCCGGCTTCTCCCCTGTTGGGAGAAGCATGGCTGCTGATGGCTTCTGCCATTCTTGTTTAGTTCCAGTTCAAAAACCTCTCAGGAAAGCCCTGCCATCAGCCAGCTCAGCCGACCGCCCCTCCCCGCACCCCCCATAGCCAATATAGCAGTGTTGTATGAAAACCTGGCACCTGTCTCAGGGCCTCAGAGAGAGGAGTGAGAGGCAGATAGGACAAGAGACGCCAGCAGCAAGACCAGTCAGGCTTCCTGGAGACAGGCACACGAATGGACATAGGGATTTGCATTTCTTTCCATCTTGCTTCATAGTGTAAGTCAATGGAAGTTTCCTGAATGCAGGACCATGATACCTGGGCCTTCAGGGCTGCCCAGCCTTATTCATCTGCTCTGAATCTCTGGCTGGGGGTGCTGGTGCTGCAGCAAGAGAGGCTTCTGGGGCACCACCCACTCCCCCTTCCAGTTCTCTGTCTACAGAGGCCCCAGGGAGCCCATCCGCAGGTAAGCGACTCTTCAGCCTCTCCGATGGGGCAGCCGGGCTGTGGGGCCGACACTGGGGCATGGACTTTCCCCACACAGCACCAGCTCATGAAGGGCTGCGCCCGCATGGTTGTTCAGTGATGACTAAGGGGATCACTTGTGTCAAGCAGTCTCCCTACCAGAGGAGAAGCCCTGTTGGTCTGGTTTGTCGCAGTACTCCCGGCGCCAACATGCACTTGATAAATAACTGACAAGTACTAAACATTTATTCCTCCTCCCCCACCAATCAGTATTTTTATCGCCATCGCAAGGTCCCTTTCTCAGATGAAGAAGCCTGCAGGATGAATCCAGCTGACAGACTTATTTTTGTATGGCCCACTTAGTGTTTTATAAAAATTTGAGTAAGTAGCCAACATTTAAAAATGTGAAGTCTTCATTTAAAAATCAGGATTCTCAACTTCTTTCAAAAAGCCCTCAAGATTTAGCCACTCTGGGCTGGCATTCCCGCATGGCAACCGTTGCCTAGAGATGAGCAGCTGCTGCCCCTTTAGATGGGCGGTGCACTCCAGTTTGCCACAGTCCCCACCACTCCCTGTAGCCTCACCTACTGGCCTCCATAGGTATTTGAGTATGAAAGTCCTGAATTCAGGCAGCATGTACTCTAAGCACTGTGTGTGTGTGTGTGTGTGTGTGTGTGTGTGTGTGTGTGTGTGTGAAACAACCACCCATCAAGCTGTTACCACTGAGCCCCGGCTTAACTGAATTTGCAATTTCATTTTCCACCTTGGCACTCACCAGAGCCAAGATCTGAGGGGGCGGGCATGTTGGTGGGTGAGAAGTCAAGTCTGGGGCAAGAGCAGCTGGTGTGAGTCAGGAGCTTGTTTTGGCAGGTGGCATTTGGCGAAGGTGACCTTCAAAGAAGATGTAGAACCTTCACCAGCCTCTCCTCCCCACCCTGGCATCCAGCGTGGACCCCCACGCTGCTGAGTGGCAAAGACCCTGCTGTCAGCGCCTGCGGGGACATCCTCTTCCTTCCCACCTCCCCGGTGCCCAGCTCCTGGCTTCCAGCAACTCATTCCCCCTTCCCAGCCCTCAGTTTCCCCCTATATAAAATAAGAGGAGCAGCCCAACTGGTTCCTGGGGTAAGCCGTCCATCTCAAAAACATCCCTAGGAATCGCAACAACTTTGGGGGGGAAATGACTAAATAAGCACATTTAGAATCTGCTGCACTGGAGAGCCGGGCAGGAGCAGATGGCTCAGCAGCAGCGATTCTCGCCCCCGCCCCAGGACTCCCCGCCCTGGGTTCTGACACAGCAGGGGGCCTCCAATTATCTCCAGAGAGTCTGCAAAATTGGAAGAGGAGAATTCCCAATGCAATATTATTTCTAATTCACTCTGATTATTAAAATTAAGTTCATGCCCTTCTTCTGTGGCTGTGCGGGGTCTCAGCTGTGGCGGGCACCCTGGGGCCCTGGCTGTGGGAAGCATGGAGTCCGCCAGCCCTGCCTTCTCAGCCTGGACTGGCCCAACCCTGGAGGGCTGGAGTCTTCCACTAGCACCTCACTTGCCCCCATCCCTTGGGGCCCTCAAAAGTCATCTCGGGTTCTGTGGGACTGCAAGATGGTTTGCTCAGCCTGCCCTGTCCCTGTCCCTAGGTGCCTCTCAATCCTCTTCTCAGGAGTCCCTTTCTCCAAGGAGCCCTGAGCTTGCTTGCCTGATTATCTGTCTTCCTCTGGCATGGCGGAACCCCTGGAGGTGTCTGGGTGTTTCTATCTCTCTGACCCCAGGGTCCAACAGAGAGCCTCTTAAATGGCTCCAAATCCCCTCTCTAGAGCTGGCCCTGGGCTCCCTTCAGGGTCTCTACAGGCCCTCGTCTCCCCCAGCTGGCAGCAAGGATCTTGGCCACTCAGCTATCTACCTCCTGGTTTGGCCATGCGTGGCCCTGCGCTCACTTCCTCCTGCCAGGTCACACCAACCCCGAACCTGCTCAGGCCATCCCATCAGCCCAGCCTGCCAGTCCCGCCTCCTCCGTGGCCTGGGGCCTCCTCTGAGTTCCCAGATCCTGACAGCAGCCACAGGAGCCCCTCAGGAAGTTAATGTGACCAGAGGCGGGTAGAGGGGTCAGGAGCACAAGTGACTGTGCGCTCAGGACCAGGACGGGGCCCCACATGCAGTGAAGGCTACAAGGCAAAGCGAGGCCCAGAAGAGCAGGGAGCACAGCACCAGAGCTGCCGTCAGCAGTGGGCCAGGGATGGGGCGGGCCTGCGGAGGATGCCTGCTCCTCTGCCAGCGTGTTTCTGCCCCACTCCCATCTACTAACAGAAGGGCATCCCGGGGGAGTCCTCCCACCTCTACTCTCAGCTCTCGTAACCAGGTGGAATGGACCCAGCCCCAGGTCTTGACCCAAGCCTGGGCAGCGAAACTGATCCATGCCCCAACCACAGTGAGCAGTGGAAGGTGTCAGTACTTAGCCCCGGAGCTCCTTCTAAGGACTTTGACAGAAGCTACTGGGATAAGACTCTGTCTGGTGGAAGGCTTCAGCCTTAGGTCCTTGGTGGACTTCTTGGCTAATCACATAGCAAAAGCCTGCCTGAGAATGAAGTCAATGCAGAGGAAACCAGAGCCAAAGGGTAGAGAGACAGCTTTTAAGCACCTGGATCCAGCCATGCCTGAAGCCAAAAATAATTGGGGACTTCAGGTTATTTGAGCCAGTAGGTTTCTGTTTTTGCCAGAGCTTGTTTGAGTTGGGATTGTCACTTACAGTCCAAACAGTCCTGAAAAAGTGGTTATTCCAGAAGCTGATCCCAAGCCATCTATTTCCAACTGTCCCTGCCCTCAATGACCCATCAGGACCATCAAGTCACAGTGAGGAAACATCTGAAAAGAAGGCGTGAGGACACAGGAATGGGACAATCCTGACAGTTGCCCTCCAGGCAGGATGGTTTGCATGTTCCTAAAGGACTCTGGAGAGATACAATACTTTCAAGGTCCAAAGTTTGAATGACAGGTCTAGGCCTGAGGACAAGGACAGACCAGGAGTTGGAAAGCTTTTTCTGCAAAGGGACAAATGTAAGTATCTTTGGCTTGGGGGCCACGCAGTCTCTGTCAAACTGCTTTACTCTACGGCCATAGCTTGAAAGCAGCCATGAAACCTAGAGAATAGGTGTGGCTGTGTTCTAATAAATCTTGATTCACTGAAACAGGTGGCAGGTTCGATTTGGCCTGTGGGCTGCAGTTGGGAGAAGAAGCCTTCCCTCCTGTTGGTTGCTGGCTGGGAGGTCAGGATGTGGGAGCCCCTTCCTTCACCCCAGCCTCCAGGCTGAGAATAGGATCAGGGAAGCCAAGGCAGAACATGCAGCGGCTTCTCCCCAGGTTGCCCCTGTCCTTTGGTGGCTCCGACTACACAGCTGAGCTTCTGCAGTAGTCACACCCCAGGTACCCACCAGAGCTTGGGTTTGCAGATGAACGGACTAGAATCAGAGCCTCTGCTCAGCCTCGCAGTGGCTGTGTGACCTTGGGCAAATGACTTCCTCTCACCATGCCTTACTTGTCAGACAAGAATCATAACCTCTTCCTTTGCATCCCCTAGACATCATCTGCAATGGGGAATGGCATTGCCACATGTGATGGACACCTGTCACTCATGGCTGCCCCAAATTCTTGGAATGCTTGAGGTTCACTATCACTATTCATTCACTATCATTGATTCATTTATTTGCTATTAGTTTCCTGGAGTGGAAATCTGGCTCCCTAAATGAGAATTGCAAACATCCACTTTCCAGCCTCCCTGGCTGCTGGGCACAGACCGAGGTGAAGATTCCACCATTAGCTCTATGAGGTGCTTCAGGCTCCAACACTGAGAAGCGGGAGCCTTATAGGAAACACCAAGGAAAGAGAGTCCCAGCCCAGGGAACAGGCCAAGCATGTGCATGGCGAACAGCTCAACGAGGCAAAAGCCACAAGAGGAGGGCATCAGGCCTAGGCCCAGGCAGGGAGGGGAGGCCACGGGCAGGCTCCACACAGTACCAGCAGGCGAGACTGATGGCACCATGGAAAGCAAAGCAAAGCAAGGGTTTCCATAAAAGATAGCTAGGGCAGCCGCATCTCTGCTATCAAAGAAGAGGAAAACCTAAATGTTTCGCTGTCAGGAGGCAGTTACATATATCATGGTGCATGCCTACAAAGATCAAAAATGGAACTTAGGAAGAAGTTTTGGTGACCTAGGAAAATGTTCAAAGTGGAATGTTAAGTTAAAAAAGCAGAACATATGATCACAATATGGTTTTTAAAAAAAGACTTGAAGAAAATATGTTGCAGTCTTAAATAAGGAAGGTCGAATGATCTGTGGGTGATTTTTTTTTTTTCGTGGAACAGTCTTTGCTCTTCCTGCCATTAGAGCTAGAGCTTGACTCCATTCTGAATCCAGGCTGGCCCCGAGGCCTGCTGGGCCCACAGAAGAGGCCAGTGCTGAGCCCAGCCTCTAGAAAGACAGCGAGCTGCTGCCTGCCCCCAGGAGCCCTGAGGGCCAGTAAGAGTCGACCACCCTGGGCAGCCATGCAACTCAGCTTCAGCGTTTGCAGAGGTACTGTGGCTCGTCCTGCTACACCAGGAAGCCCAAGTTACACAGAGGGGCCCCACCGAGACTCTGAAGATGCAGGTGAGACCAGCTGTCCGGCCATCTCTGCCAGGTGCCACACAGGAGGGAGCTGCCCTTAGCCCTCTAGACCACTCAGCTGGCAACTGCAGACCAGTGAGGCACCTCGCCCTATGCCACATGAAACAGGAGAATTTCTCAACTGTACCTATCCCAATTCCTAGCCCAGAATATTGTTGTTTTAAGACTGAGTTTTCAGAGAATATGTTACTCAGCAATAGATAACCAGCTTGTGTCTTTTCCTCTTTTATATCTCATATGATGAGCTAGACATAGAGAAAGAAATGCACCAGGGGAAGTTACCCTGAGCCATGGTGAGATTCTACAGTGACGGGAGAGTGGTTTAACCTGTGCTGCACTTGTCCTTGATCCGGTGTCTGTTTGGACAGCCTGGCCCCTTTGAACAGGCAAAGACAGGCACACCCAAGCCAGCCTCTTGTGGGGCTAATGGCAGGCAGCTCACACTCCCATGAAGATGCCACTCTCTCAGAGCCATGAAGGTGTCTAATGCAGCCTCCACCTGGGCCAGCTACCCTGGTGCTGGGGGCACTAGGGCCAAGGGGAGGCCACAGACCACCTGCAGGTCCCCACTCTGGCTGTGCAGGTGAGGCTCCACCTTAGTACAGCCCTCACTCTGATGGAATTCCCTGAGAACCGGGAAGACAGATGGCACTATGAAGAGCTGTCACAAGGCCATTTTTCACCCTCCTCCCAGTTCCAGCCACGCCAGGGTCTTTCTTGGTCCTCCTTCTCCAGGTGCAGCAGCAAACAACAGGACTGCTTGCCTGTAGTTAAGGAGCCACCACTGTGTCGTCTGGCCCAGTGTCGTGCTGGAGGACCAGGGGGTTGCAGGGGCTAACACCAGGCTGATCTTGCCTTTGCCATCTGTGTAACAGACTGAATCATGTGGGCTCGCTGTGTCCTTGCTGGTTGAGGCTATGGAAGTGAACAGGCTCCCCTCACAGCTGCCACCGCTGAGCTCGTGAACTGCATGACTGCTTAGCGCTCACACCACCACCACAATCCAACCTTGCGGGGCTGGTCCTGCTGCTCCAGGGGCATCTGGTCTGTGCCTCTGCACATGCTGAGCCCCTTGCTTGGAACACTCATCTTCTGATTGCACTTGCAGGTCAACTGCATAATTTCTTGGCTACCCTGGGAGCCTTCCTGCAGCCACCGGCTGGTCAGGGATTCCCTTCCACACACACCCCGTTTGTGACCTCTCACTCTGACGTGGAGAAGTGTGTGTATCAAGTCCATCTGGAGTTGTCAGCTGTGAAAAGGCAACAGTAGCCCATCCAGCTAGCAGAGAAGGAGGCTGCCGGGGGAGGCTTGTAGCAGCAAATGTGGGCCTCATCTACCTCCTGCTTGCAGAGAACCTCGAGCCCAGACCAGGGCTGTGTCCTGGGGGTGGGAGACAGGGAGTGATGGGGGAGGCTGGAACAGCAGTGTTCAGAGTTGGGGGATGACAGCTTCTGCTGCTGACGGTTACAGTAGAGGGCATGGCTCCCCGAGCTTCTGAGCCTTCCCCAAACCCTGCTTGCCTGCAGAGAGGACATGCCTAGTGTCCACGCCTGGCTGGGCCTGCAGTGTCCCCTGCTGAGAAAGACGGGCCCCCTCATGGAGATGCAGCAGTGCCTTGAGGGCAGGCACACGATCCAGTTCCTGATGTGCCCAGAAGCACTAAGCAGACTTCGCAAGAGCTCTATGGGTTCTGATGCAGGGCAGGAACGAGACCAGATCTGGGATCAGACAGTCCCAGTGCAGTCCCAGCTCAGCCACTTCCAGCCATGACCTTGGGCTGGCACTCAACCTCCACAGGCCCCTCTCTTCTCTCTGATCAGGCACAGATTGTAATAGGGACCTTTCAGAGTAATTGTGATGAATAAAGAATGCAAAATGTGTGGAAGCAGCCAATTGGAGGCCTTAGAAATGCCAGATACTTAAAAATATCCATGGTTATTATCACAAAAAGACAAATTAAAAAAAACATTTCTTGGGCCAGGCAGGATGGCTCACACTTGTAATCCCAGCACTTTGGGAGGCTAAGGCGGGAGGATCGCTTGAGTCCAGGAGGTCAAAATCAGCCCGGGCAACACAGTGAGCAAGGGCTTGGGTGTAGTTGGTTTTTTGGGAAACTATCCAGGAAACATAAGTAAGGGAGTGGGAGTGAAATGCAGAGGAAAGCAGGCAGCACAGAGTTTGCTCTGAGCAAGCAACCACTATGGGCAGCCAAGGTCCATCCTGCTGGGGCCTCTACAAGCCTTGGAGCACATGCCCAGATCCCCTGCCATGGCAACAGACCCTCACATATACAGTCCAGTACTCCTCAGCAAGGCTGCCCAGACTTCTCAATGGAGAAAGGACAACCCTTTCAACAAATGGTGCTGGGAAAACTGGATCTCCCAACGCAAAAGAATACATTTGGGCCCTTACCTCACACCATATACAAAAATTTACATTTTTGTATACATATACAAAATGTTGTAAAACTCTTGGAAGAAAACACAGGGGAAAATCTTCATGACATTGGCTTTGGCAATGATTTCTTAGATATGACACCAAAAGTACAGGCTACAAAAGCAAAAATTGATAAACTGGACTACATTAAGTTTTAAAAGTTCTGTGCATCGAAGGACACAATCAACAGAGTGAGAAGGAAACCAGCAGAATGGAAGAAAATATTTGCAAATCATATATCTGGCAAGGGGTTAATATCTAGAATATATAAAGAACTCCTACAACTCAATAGCAACAACACACACAAGCAATTCAAAAATGGGCAAGGGATTTGAACAGATGTTTCCCCAAAGAAGATATACAAATGGCCAAAAAGCACATGAAGACATGCTCAATATGACTAATCATTGAAGAACTACAAATCAAAACCATAATAAAACACCACTTCATACCCATTAGGATAGTTGCTATCAAAAAAGCAGAAAATAACAGATGTTGATGAGAATATGGAGACATAGGAACCCCTGTGCACTGTTGGTGGGAATGTTAAATGGTGCAACCACTATGGAAACAGTACAGTGGTTCCTCAAAAAATATAATTACTATTTGACCCAGAAACTCCATTTTGGGGTGTGTGATCAAAAGAATTGAAAACAGGGATTCAGGCTGGGCCTGGTGGCTCATGCCTGTAATCCCAGCACTTTGGGAGGCCGAGGTGACTGGATTATTTGAAGTCAGGAGTTTGAGACCAGCCTGGCAAGCATGGTGAAACCCCGTCTCTACTAAAAATACAAAAATTAGCTGGGTGGTAGTGGCATGCATCCCTAATCCCAGCTACTCGGGAAGCTGAGGCAGGAGAAACACTTGAGCCTTGAGCCTGGGAGGCGGAGGTTGTGGTCAGCTGAGATCAACCACTGAACTCTAGCCTGGGCAATAGCAGAGTGAGACCCTGTCTCAAAAAAAAAAAAAAAAAAAGAAAGAAAGAAAAAGAAAAGAAAACAGGGATTCAATCAGATATTTGTACACAATATAAAAGCAATATTTTTCATAATCATATTTTCGCAATGGCCAAAAGTGTTGATGGATGACTGAATTTATTTTTTCAAGTGTGGTGTATACACACAATAAACTGATTCAGCCTTATAAAGAAAGGAAATCCTGACCCCTGCTACAGCATGGGTGAACCTTGAGGATATTATGCTGGGTGAAATAAGACAGCCACGGGAGGACCAACACTGTATGATCCCACTTACATGGGGTACTAGAGTGGTCAAATTCATAGAGACACAAAGTAGATTGGGGGGTGTCAGGGGCTAGGGCAGGGGGATGGGGAAATTGTTTAATGGGGACAGAGGTTCAGTTTTACATGATAAAAAGAATTATGGGCCAGGTACAGCGGCTCACGCCTATAATCCCAACACTCTGGGAGGCCAGGGTGGGCAGATCACTTGAGGCCAGGAGTTCAAGCCTGACCAACACGGAGAAACCCTGTCTCTACCAAAAAACACAAAAATTAACCAAGCGTGGTGGTGCACACTTGTAATTCCAGCTTCTTGGGAGGCTGAGGTGGGAGAATTGTTTCAACCGGGGAGGCAGAGGCTGTAGTGAGCCAAGATCATGCCACTGCACTTCGGCCCGGGTGTCACAGCGTAAGACCCTGTCTCAAAAGAAAAGAATTCTGGAGTTGGGTTGCACAACAGTGATTATGTACTTAACGCTACCAAACATAACAATGGTTAAGATGAAAAATATTATATGCATTTTGCCACAATCAAAATTTTAAAATAGTCATTAGATAGTATATCCTTAATGACATATAACTTAAGGATAAAAAGAACTGTGCAAAATAAAATAAAAACAATATAAACACTTTTTTTAAAAAAAGAAGTGCCCCCTGTGAGGCTACAGGACAGAGAAACTGGGGTCTTTATCCACCAGCTCTGTTCTTCATGGACCGAGGACTGTTCCCAGGGCACTCCATCCATGAACTTCCAGGCTGCCCTGTCCCCAGGCTGCTGAGCCCCTCTAGCAGGTGCTCAAAGGGGTGAGCAGTCAGTGTGCACGTGTACAGGACATGCACCCCAGCCCGGGGCCTCGCAGAGGTGGCTGAGGACACACAGTGGGCATTCTCAGGGCCTACCCACCCACTTGGAGCTCTGCCCACTCATTCAGTCCTCACAAGAGGCCACTGTGGATCTCTCCAATGTACAGATGAGGAGCGTCACTCAGAGAGGTTGAGTGACTTGCCCAAGGTTGCACAGTTAAGAAGCCACAGACACGCACCCAGGTGGTGGCTCCGAGTCTGTTCTCTTAGCTTCCACGCTGTGCTGCTCCCATGGATGAAGACCCACCAATGCTGGCTTCTGGCATCGTTTGGCCACAGTCTCATCGCACAGCTGCCCTACACCCGAACCATGTGGCTCACAGACATCCCAGAGATGAAAAGGAAGCGGAGTACCCCCAGGAAGGCCAGTTTTCTACAAAGGACAACTCCAGGGCATGTGTCTTGCTGTCTGGGGTCGATGGATCAGAGAACAGCCCAGCAACTGTGGCCCCCACCAGCCAGAGTGTGGCCCACTGCCCAGTCGATTCTGCGAGGCCACAGACCCCTCACCCCTGCAGAGGGTCAGCTGGTAATCACATGGCAGCCGCACCAGCCAGTGGGAGGCAGACAGCAGGGCCTCCTCTCGGCAGCTCTTGGTCTTTAATTAAAGCATGCCCAGCCTGGGGTGTGGCCGGCAGGAGGCAGGAGGTCAGTGCAGAGGAGGCTATGGGCCAGGCTGCAATTAAATCTTTCTCCTGCTGTCCCTCCAGGCAGGCCACAGAGCAGCCTTCCCGTCTGCTGCATTGGGCAGTGGCGTGAGGGACAGGGAGGGGCTGCTCCGTGTCATCCACTCCCACCCATGGGGGCTGAGCTACTGTGCCCCAGTCCCTAGGGGATGTCCATGGAACTGGACAGGGTATTTCTTGAGGGTAGGGCAGGTGAAGGTCTGGGGGTCTGGGAGGAGGCCTTCAGAGATTGGGTCTTCCCACTCCCTGTGCAACCAGAGCCCAAACTAAGGTGGGGATGGACTTTGCCCTCAGACTTCGGGGTTGGCCACAGTTAAGGAGGCGAGAGGCCATCCCAGCGGAAGGTCGGCTTGGGAGGCTAGGGCCTCTAGGTTAGGGGGCAGGGGACCCCAGTCCTCTGCCTCACCCTGGGGTGTTCAGGGTGGGGTTGCCATAGTGCCTGCAGGCTCCTCAGGTGAGAGGGCTCTCAGCTGCAGCCTCCACTCTTACCCCCTT
Organism: Pan troglodytes; assembly: GCF_028858775.2. NCBI lineage: Eukaryota > Metazoa > Chordata > Mammalia > Primates > Hominidae > Pan > Pan troglodytes. The sequence goes on along the minus strand of NC_086015.1, from coordinate 130,324,380 downwards.
AGCCAGGAGGGAGCAGATCAGTGTGGCCTCCTTAGCTGCTCCCCACACGAGGCTGGCTGACCTACTTTAGGCCCCAGCCACAGCAAAATCATGGTCTGGTAGCCCCTCCTCAAATGACACAAAGCTTCATTTCTTCATTTAGTCCTGAGAAAACCAGGCTTGGAACCCAGATTTCTGTTCAGTTCATTCTGCTCTCTCTCTCTCTCCCCCTCTGTTTCTCTCACACCCTGCCAGCCTCAGGGCCTTTGCATGTGCTGTGCCTCTGGCTGGAGTCCATTCCCTGACACTCTGCCTTTGATTGCTGCTAAAATAGCCCCTCCTTAGGTCAATCTTCCTTGACTGCCCCTCCCCAAGATGAGGTGACGGCTCCCTTACTAAGCTCCCACAGTACCAGGGACCACTCCTTCCAGCTCTCTCTCATAATCATGATAGTAAACATAATAGATGCTTACTGCATATGAGGAATTGGTTTAAGTCCATTATGAGGATCATCTAACAGATTAATGCCTCACAATGACCCTATGAGGAAGGTAACCTTGTGGTAGCAGATGGCAGTAGAGCCCATCTGGGGTCCACCCTACACCCGACACCCACAGGAAACTGCTTGGAGCAGCGAACAGTAGAAGGCTCAGAAGGACACTGAGCATCTCCCAAACCCAGGTCCTAAAAGGACGGTGTGGCGCCCTCCTGCCTCCTGTGGTGCCCTCCCGCCTCGCTGTCTTCCTCTCTCCCTGGGGACCTTCACCCTGGGAACCCAGCCACCCTATCACAAGGGGGCCCAGGTCATGGAGACACCACATGCAGGTGTTCCAGCTAAAAGCCCCCTCTGGCCCAGCACAGCTGCCAGCCATGCGTGCACGCAAGCCTTCACATGGCTCTGCCCTCAGCCCACAAACCCCCGCCTTCAGGTCTCCCAGCTGAGGCCCCAGACATCACAGAGCAGAGACAAGCCATCCTCACCTTGCCCTGTCTGAATTCCCGACCACGGGAAACAGGAGAAATGTTTGGAGGTGAATTTCCCACAGTGGTCTGTCACGGCTGGTTAATGTCCCCACTTAATACGAGAGGAAACAGAGACACGGACAGGGTAGGCAGCTGGCCGAGGTGACACAGCCAGTGGGGTGGATTAGCCTTTGTTCATCATTTTCATTCCCCCTCCATGAGTGGAGTGTCCTCCCCACCCCAGTGATGTGGAGCTCACCGGTGTGACCTGTACTGGCCACTGGAACATGGTCAGAGGTGGAAGGTGTGAGTTCTAAGCTGAGGCTTTAAGAGGCACCTTCAGGGAACATCCAAAATCTGCCATGAGGATTGCCCAGAGAGCTGTCAGTCCAAGGAGCAGGAAGGATGGGCCACCCAGCCAGGGCCCGAGGTGAGGGTAAATGCTAACTATGAGGCCTGGCGCTTGGGGCAGCTGTGACACAGCATTACTGTATAACTGATGCTGCAACTAGCCCCCGTGCTGTGGCTGTGACTATAGCCAGGGCCAGTTGGCCTCAGAGCCTATCTCAGAACCATTAACCCACATCTCAGGTTTGCAGGTATGCTCTCTGTCCCCTGTCGTAACACAGGGATGAGCTGTCTCCAGGCACCCTTCTGGAATCCTAGAACCAGAACATCCAGGAGCAAGGTGATCTGGGTTTACACCATGAAGTTTGCTATATGGTAATAGTGACCCGAGCGGACTGGGTATGGCCCTCAGTCAGATACAGGAGGCCCTTGAGAAGGTGGCCCCCAGCCCTGGGCACTCACCCAGCCTCCTGCCATGCCCTGCGACCTAGATCCTGTGGGAGCAGCCCTCCCTGGGGGCCCAGTGCAGGGACAGAGCTGGGCTGGCCCTGGGTGGAGAGAGGAGGGGGCAGTTATTTGCATCTCCCTTCTTCCTCCCTGGGGGGCCTAGGGTGAGCAGATCTGCCGGGGCCTCTGCAGGCAATAGCCCCGAAAAATACATAGAACTCCCCAACCAGGGGACAGGGCCAAACTCAGCTCCCTATGGCATTTGATACAGTCTCCTGAGAGGGAGGAGGGCACCAATGAGGGCCACCTTCAGGGTTCAGCTGGGGGACAGAGGAGAGACCCCCTCCTGCAGCCGTCCCTGTGTGGACAGCCCCCACCTGAAACTCTCATAGATTCCATTTCACCGATGAGGACGCCGCAGCCCAGAGAGGTGTATGATGCGCCAGGGTCACTTGGCTGGAAATGAGGAGCTGGAATCATGGCCCTGGTCTGACAGAGTTCTGAGCTGGGCTCTCTGTCCCACCCCTCCTGGCCTTGGCCTCTGGTAACACCATAAAGGCACTTTAAAGAGGAGCCGGCCATCTGTGTGACTGGACCCAGCCTCAGCCCTCCTCCACACCCTTGCCTCCCGGCCCCTTACCCCCTGCCCCCAGTCATCACCTTCACAGCTGCTCTGCCCACTGCACAGCTCTCTCCCTGTAGCCTGCAAACATGTCTTTCAACACCCAGCCCAGGTGTCCCCTCCTCCAGGGAGCCCTCTTGGCTCTGCAGCCTGAGCCAGGTGCTTCCTCCAGCATCCCCCAGACCCAGGCTTCTTTCTTTTACAGCAAGGACCCGATCCCCCTCTGAATTCTAATTATTTGTACACACGTGTGTCTCCCCCAACCCCACCACCCTGGGAGTTCCTTGAGGGCAGGCATAGAACTTTGTGTTCACCTCTGTGTCCTCAGCCCAGCCTGGAGCTTGGTACAGAACAGACAACAGAAAGAATGAGTCAGAGGTCCCAGTGGACCACTGGCCAGATGCTGCCTGCAGGCCTTGGCAGAAATGAAGCCCCATCACAGATGTAGACTCTAGGACCTCCAGAGGCGTAATTAAGATTTTAGAGTGAGACAGAAACACAGGGGCTTCTCTGGTGTCATTAATCAATGTAAATGATGCCACTAACACGCAAAGGATGGTGACAGGATGTCAAGGTCAGGTATTGGTCAAGGGACCTGTGGACAGAGGGTGGGGAAGGCAGGAGCTAGGGACCCAGGTTCCAGGGGATGCAAGAGAAAACCTTGCTGGTCCCCTCCAGGCTGGGGAGGGGTGGCCTGCCAGCTGCCTGCCAGCCTGGAGTCCCAGGCACGAGCTCACGTCCCCCAGGCCCATGCCTTGTCCCCCAACCCTCCCTTCACCGCGGGGTCAGTGTGAGCATTCTGCCAGGCTCCAGGACACTCAGAGCAGTGGCCCGGGGACGTCTGCTCCTCTCCGCACACAGGCAACATGCTGAGCCCATGGCAGGGAGTGAGTTCAGAGGCCACCCCCACTGCCCTTCTAGGAAGTGTGCCTTTCATTTCCTGAGATCGCCCCGGGCCAATTTCAGCCTAGGCCTTGGGTGTGGGGTCAGGAAAGAGGAGAAGCCTGTGAAGTATTTGTCCCTACCTCATCCAGAAGCCAGCCCACTCCATTCAGGAAAAGTGCTATCAGGTGAGGGCCCAGAGGCCCCAGGGGCCAGGTGGGAGGCCAGCCTGCAGGTCCCTCACCCACAAGGAGGCGGCCCTCCCTAACCTAGTGAGCGTCCCAGTAGCCAAGTCCGGCCAGGTGGCTCTGACAGTTTAGGAGAAACTAGAAATCAAGATTCTTATGTGAAATACACAGATGTTCAAATGTTACCCCAGAAATGAGAGACAAAACGTGTGGGAGGGGACAGCAATGCCGGGCCTACCGCCAGGGCTCGGGAAGAAGGGATGCGCAGGAGTTGGGGGCCCCCAGGGCACACACAGCAGCAGTGACCCCTCCTGGGAGAGGTGGACTCCAGACCAGGAGGGCACAGGCCCAGGCGGCTGCATGGCAGGGTGCCTGCGTCACCTCACTTAATCCGAACAACCTCTCTCTGTGGTGAGTGCACCAGGTCCCCTTTCACAGTGAGAAAACTAAGGCACAAGGAGGTGAAGTCACTGGCACAGAGGCACACAGTGGCCTTGGTAAAGCCAGGCTTGAACCCCAGATCCCAGGGACTGGACGCCTGGCAAATTTTCCTAAATACAGTGGTTCCCCCTCATCTGGCTAGCACCAAACCCCACATCCACTACACTTACATTTCTGTGGCAAGGTTTCATTTCTGAATTAGGCACAGTAAGAGATGAATAACAACAGCCAATAATAAAACAGGTCAATCATGACAATATGGCATAATCATGCCAATGTGGCCTCTCTCTGTCTCCAAATATCTTCTTGAACTACCCTTACCTATTTTTGGATGGTGATTGGCCACGGGTAACTGAAACTGTAGATAAGGAGGAACTACCCCCAGTTATGTGACTCGGGCATAACAGAAAGACAGTGTTTGTGGGTTTTGTGGTGGATTTTTTTGCATTCTGGAATTGCTATCTTCCAAGCCCCCATTAGAGACACCCCATTTAAAAGGACCCATCAGTGTAGACAAGGAGAAGCCCCAGAAAACTCCCGGCAGACTCTTGGGTCACTGTGAGACCCTCGGCCCCTCTTCCTTGGGATTCATGTGACACTAGGGAGGGAGACCCCAGAAAATGCCTGAAATGGGATTTTCCTTCCACCTCTGGCCAAGCCAGGTTCCATTTGGTTCGTTGAACTGTGCCATGTGTCTGTCCAGTCCTGTGGCATGGCCCACACACTGTGCTTCACTGTCATGGCACCGCAGGAGGGGAGGCTTTGTCATCGTCCCCTCTGCAACTGAGGGAAGCCTGGCCCAGAGGCTAGCTCCAGGCCCAGGGTGCTCCCAGGAGCTGAGCCAGGGTGGAAGGAGTGGCCCCTGCGGTCACAGGCACACCAAGAGGGGAGAGATGGGGCCAGGACTGCAGTCAGGGCCCCTGCGGTCACAGGCACACCAAGAGGGGAGAGATGGGGCCAGGACCGCAGTCAGGGCAGGTGAGGGCGCAGTGGTTGGAAGGACACATAAACACAGACCTTGCACCAGGAAGGCTGTGGAAGGCCCAGGCCAGCAGCAAGGGTGGTGTGACCTGCCAGGATTGTGGCGGATACAATTTGCCTGGCCTCAGCTCTTGTACCAAAACATAGAATTTTGGGGGGAGTGGGTACAAAAGTAACTCATAGTCAACATAGGAAATTGGAAAAGTGCAGGAAAAAAATACAAAAGAAAATTGAAATTGTTCATAACAATACCAACCAGAAACACCCTGTTTATGGTTTGGAATATTTCCCACCAACGTGTTTGGGGGTTTTTTGCTATCAAGATAATACTGTGTATACAACTATCTAACAGGCTTTACTGCAGGTAAACTCAGTAGCAGCTTCCCCATTGTGATAATAATTGGGAACACCCACTTGTAATAAGCCCATGGTGTCCCAGCCTGGAGCCACTGTGCTGGATTTACTCAGTCTTCCCTTTTACACGGACAGCTATGTTGTCTTATTTTTCACACTCACAAACAACTTACAACAAGAACATAACTGTGAAAAAAGATTTTTCTTTTTTATTGTCTTTTACATTAAAAAAAAATTGGAATGTGGAAACAATTCAAAGACTACAAAAGGATATATAGAAAAAGTGAGTTTCTCTCCCTCATTCCCACTGCCTTCGTGTCCCAAGGCAGCATCCGGTCCTGGGCACTGTGTCTCCTCTAAGAGGCTTTCCACACACATCTAAACACACACACTCTAACACTCACTCCATTTTCCCCACAATCCGCAGCATGCAGCCTGCTGTGTCCACCTCACATACGCACTGGACCTTGTCCTCACTGGGACGTCCAGATGAGTGAGTGGCTACAGAATAGCATGGCTGGTGAGCGCCTGGTGAGCTGACAAACCAGCTCTCCAGAAAAATGCAGAGCTCTGAGCCGTAGCCATTGCCAATGCTCATGGTGTAAATATTGCACCGTGGCTGGGCCAAGCTACCAACAATCTAACAACTGACTGGTGAATTGTCCAGAATACTTAACACTCATCTCTCAAGAGCCAGAATAAGCTGGCTCTAGCCCAGAAGACGGATAGCCTTTTGTATGGAGGAGTGGGGTAAGAAAACGATTGCCTTAGAACTGATCCCCAGATGTGGAATTTCTAGATTCAAGGGTATAAACATTTTTATTTTTATTTTTATTTTTTTTATTTTATTTGAGACAGGGTCTCACTCTGTCACTCAGACTGGAGTTAAGTGGCTTGATCATGGCTCACTGCAGCCTTGACCTCCTATGCTCAAGCAATCCTCCCGCCTCAGCCTCCTGAGTAGCTGGGACTACAAATGTGTACCACCATACCCAGCCTTAACGTTTTTAAGGCATTGGTAGATTAACCAAATTACCACCAGAAAGGCTGGGCCAATTCACATGCCCACCTGCCAAGGCCAAGCATGCCCATCTGAATACACCTTCACTCATGTTGGGTGTCCTCAGGTTTTTAATCTTTGCTAATGAATGGGAAATACCAGTGTCATCCTGTGACTTTAATTTGCCTGGTGGGGGGTGGCAGTGGTTGGGGAGGCAGTCACACCACTGCTGCTTAGCTAAGAAAAGCCAGCTGCAGGTGGACCCTACCAGCATCCCCGTCTCTCCAGCCTGGGTGGTGGCTCCTGGTGCAGCAGGGTGCAAGGGTGGGATGCCAAGGTCCAAACAACTTTGACAGCCAGTCCTGTCCTAGAGCCACACACAGGAAAATCAGGGCCCTCGAAGGGTCTCTGGTGGATATTCCAATGCCTGGCCTGCCAGCGCCCAGCACTGCTGGGTTCACAGTAAGTCTAGTCTACGTACCCGCCCACACTCGAGGGATGTGCACGTATGTGCGTGTTCATGTATGTGTTTAAGGTGGGCCCAGGGAGGCAGCAGGAAGAGTCCTTTCCAGTGTTCCCGGTCTCCAGACTCCCTCTGCCTGCACAGCCCCCATGGGTTTATGAGCTCTGAGGGGAGACCGTTCCGGGAACAGCTATGCATGAGGAAACAGGCTGGGACACAGTGCTGCTGGTGCCTGCTTGGACAAGGCCAGGTCCAGAGCTAGAGTGACCCAGAGTGGCCCTGGGGCCGCCTCATTCTATTTAACCAACACCGGGAAGCACTTACTGTATGCCAACTACTGTTGGGAGGCTTTTCTAATATTAACTTTCTTAATGTTCCCAACAGTGAGGAAACCAGAGCACAGAGAGGGCAAGTAGCTTACCTGAGGACACACAGCCAGCAAGGCAGGACAGATCCAGAATTCAATCTCCAGCCTGACTCCAGAGCCTTTGCTTCTAAATGCCATGGCTTGGACCAAGCACATGGGGGTTGGAGCCCCAGCTGCCCATCTTCTGACATGGCCTGTGTGTCCTGCAAGCCCCTGTGGCTCATCCCAGGCACCCACGCAACACCTCCAGTGGTTCCTGGGAATCAGGAGCTCTGTTTCTCCTTACCCCTGCTTTTCGTGAATTCCCAGTTGGCACATCCCTGTTGGGTTGCCGTGCCTCTTCTGCACAGGATTGCTCAGGTTGTGCACAGCCTGGAGTGCTTGGATGCACGTGGGGTAGGCAGTGGCCACAAAGGAGCTCCAGGCTGGGGGCTGCAATTCCCAGCTCCGGCCCATATCCCAGGCATTGTCCACTGGGCCTGTCAATGTCACAGCCTCTCTAGACACCCTCTGGGGCCCACTGACTTCAGGCCACCCTTCCAGAAGGACCTGAGTTTTGTACTCGAACACAACAGGGTTCACCTCCCGCTCTGGCCTCCCTCCCTGTGTGCCCTGCTCCCTCAGTCAGCTTCCTCCTCTCTGCAGGGGATAACAGGAGCCCTGACTCCCAGGGTGTTACGGGTGGCCCAGCACCCACTGCGCATGGTTGGCTGCTGTTCTGGTTGCCCAGTGGCCAGGTCATATCGGTGGTCACATAACCGGGACTACGTGCCTGCCCTGGTCTAAAACAGACACCTAGTCATCATCCCACTCATAAACACCCCGGCCCAAGCCTCTGAACCCAGGTCTACCTGCAGCCCTGCCTAGGGCCCCAGCTGTGCTCACCCGGCTCTGCAGGAAGCCCCATTAGCATCACCTACTTGAAGGGAGGATGGACAGGGACCCTGTAGCCCCCAGCCAGGCAGGGGACGTGCTGGAAAGGGTATCTGAGGAAAGCCTTTGGGCTCTAAGTTGAGTTTCAGATCAGAAAGCAGGCTGACCGAGGGCAGCTGCCTGTGGGCTGGTTGCTAAGGAAACCATTGGATAAGAATTTCCAGGCTGAGTCCGCTCAAGATGCTATTGATCAGCTGAGAGGAAAGGACCTGGGAGAGAACTTCCCAGAGAGCACAAAGAGAGAACGCTCACGAGGCCAGCCTCACCAAGACGAGCAGTGCAGGCTGCTCCACAGGGTAACGGTGGCTGTGCCCTGCATCAAGGCAGAGCAGGTGATCAGGGTGGCCCCCAAGCCCGCCTCTTACTGATATGTGGAGCCATGGTACCCTTGCCATGGATACTGATCACACCACCCTCGGCTGCAATGAGGACTAAAGGAGCCAGCAGACAGCACGTGCCTCAAACAGTGCCCACACATGGGTGCTGGTGGTCAGTGCGGTTTCCAAGCACTCACCATGCACAGGCTCAGTGCTAGGTCTCAGACCATTTGCGTCTCTATACAGGAACACCTGAGGCTGGGGAATTGATAAAGAAAAGAGGTTTGTTTGGCTCACGGTTTTGCAGGCTGCACAGAAAGCACAGCAGCAGCTTCTGCTTCTGGGGAGGCCTCAGGAAGCTTCCACTCATGGCAGAGGCGAGGTGGAGCTGCATGTGCAGAGGTCGCACTGAGATAGAGAGAGAGAGAGGGAGAGGGGAGGTGCCAAGCTCCTTCTGACAACCAGATCTCGCAGGAACTCATGGAATGAGAACTCACGCATCACTGTGGGGAGGGCACGACGCCACTCATGAGGGACCCCCCATGACCCAGACACCTCCCACCATGCCCACCTCCAACACCGAGGATCAAGTTTCAACTTGAGGTTTGGAGGGGACACAAATCCAAACTTTGTCATTCTAGCTTCTGTGCCATCCACTCCTCACTGTGAGGTGCACGTCACAAAGCAAATAATGCATCACACATGCAGACATACATGACACATGCATACATGACCTGCATGCACACATACATATACCACACACGTATATCATACATATAAACATACACGCTACTATATATGCAGCACACAAACATACATGGCATAATACATGACACGTAGACACAACACACACATAACATATGCACGACATGCAAGCATGACATCCATAACATCCATAACACCTATACACATGTTACATGCATGCAGACATTCCTCCTGCCTGTGCAGGAGGAATGTTATCCCCACTTTACAGATGAGGGAGCTTGTGGGATTTCTGGTGCTGTGATGTGGGCAGGGAGATTGGGGCACACCCCGTGGGAAGATGCCCGCAGAAGAAGGGGGGATGGGAATTCACATTACTGAGCATGTGACACAGGCCTGGCACATTACATACATGATTCCATGCACGCAGTGCTGGGCAGGGAGCTGGGACACTGTTCCAGGCTCACACAGGTAAGCCGGGTGCCAGATCCCACCCCAGTTTCAAGGCCCAATCTGGTCCACACTAACCCTGCATGGCAGAGCCAGGTCCTTCACTACTGGCTCAGGGATCTAGGGCATGGATGGGGGACATCAACTTCAGGTATGACTCAGTAGTATTGTCATGGCCACACTCCCTCTTCTTACCTTGACCTCCCTCCTCCTGGGTCAGCCTCACCCTTCACACTGGCTTCTCCTCATGGCTGACAAGATGCCCCCAACATCTGCAGGCACATTTCTCATCCCTTCCCTCAAAACAAGCTGGGGCCGGGCGTGGTGGCTCATGCCTGTAATCCCAGCACTTTGGGAGGCCGAGGTAAGTGGATCACCTGAGGTCAGGAGTTCGATACCAGCCTGGGCAACATGATAAAACCCCATCTCTACTAAAAATAAAAAAATTAGCCGGGCGTGGTGGCACATGCCTGTAGTCCCAGCTACTCAGGAGGCTGAGGCAGGAGAATCGCTTGAACCCGGGAGGCAGATGTTGCAGTGAGCCGAGATCGTGCCATTGCACTCCAGCCTGAGCAACAAGGGCGAAACTCCGTCTCAAAAAAAAAGCTGGGAAACTCTTGGGCTGCCCAACTCTGAGCCAATCCCCGCACCTGGAAGGATCACATGTTCTGACAGACTCAAAATTGGAGTTGAATCTGTGCCCAGAGAGCAGACAAGGCAGGCACTGGGCAGGTAGGGCTGACCCAGGGCACCCTTCCCCTAAGGCTGGGTCTCGGTTCCTCCTCCCACGAGAAGGCGTCTTACCTGCAGGTTGCAGGAGCACTTGACAGTTTGCAGAGTGCTTTCCCACCCATGATCTATGGTCCTGCTTGCCTAATGTACATAATAACAGCCAATTTTTTGTGGGGACCCCCCCAACTCTCAGGCCATGAAGTTTTCTTGGTGCCACCTTCATCCCCAGGTCCAAGGACGGCCAAGTGACCTGGCCTGGCTAATCCCTGCATTTCTTTCCATTGTTCAGTGATGGGTACATGACCTCGGCAGACACAAATAAGGCAAAATCCTGGACTTTGGCAGCAGTTGTTGGAAACAAAACATCTCCTCTCTCGCCGGTGTGGCTGAAGAGACGCCACAGCCTGGAGTCGTGATGCCACAGAGAGAGCCTGCCCAAGACCAGAGCCCAAACAGAGGAAGAGAGAGCCAAGGGCTGGAGAGGGACAGGGCCTGAGGCCATCACTGAAGTGCTGGGGCCCAGCCACACCCAAGGCCCAGCCCTCTTCTGCTGTGGGCGCCCATACATGCCTCTTTCCTTGGGCCAATTTGAGCCAGCATGCTGTCCCTGCTGCCCGTTGAACCAGAAGAGTTCTGGTGAACACAGCTGCCCAGGATAATCGCCACATCTTCAGTGGAGCCTCTGCCAATAGCCAGGATGAAGTTTGTTTCTGCAGGCTTTGCTCACACCCACGACAGCATGTTCCCTGTCCTGCTAATGCCATTTTCTTGCATGTTCGTCTCCCGTGACAGGTCATAAGCTGCCCAAGGGCAGGGGTCCCGTCCCCACCAGCTGTGAAGCCATGTGGTCTTGGAAAGAAACTCCAGTTTGGCTGCTCACTGCTCAAAAAGCCAAATATACAAGAGGCCAGGTGTGATGGAAGGAAAGTGGCCTTATTCAAATGCCAGCAGATGAGGAGCCGGCCAGGCATCAGCCTCAAAGAAGCCAACCCAAATTTTTGGGCTGACTGAGTGGGTTTAAATGGGAAACTTGGTATGGGAAACATGCCGGAGCAGTGCAGGGCACAGGTCTGCACTCCCTCCAAGGGTTATCTTGAGTCCCTCTGGATACCAGTTGACACTGTCTCAACGGCCGCTGGGTTGCAGATTAACCACCTTGAGGTAATCTCTAGGTGGGGGAGAATGCCACAGCTGCACCTGCATGCTGGCTTGTTTCAAGCTTAGCCCGAGTTTCTAAGCAAGTATGTATTCATAGTTAGATGAGCGTGCATGGCACAAGGAAGGGTCTGGTGGGAAAGGGAGGGAAACAAAGAATTTCAAAGTACATTTCAAGGCCATATTCTAAGATTAGAGAAAAGAAGTTCTAAAATGGATTTTAAAGCTGAGGTACTCGGGTACAGACAGGGGAGGTGGAGCAGGATTCTGCATTGGAGGCAGACACCTCAGTTCTGCACTGGCCCTTATGGCTATGTGACCTTGGGTAGCAGCTGTGGCTCTCCGGGCCTCAGCTCCTCCCTCAAAGCTGGGCTGAGGATTGACTGAGAAGATGTAGCGTGGCACCTGGATTCAATTTTTACTTACTCATTTACCAAGTTATTCTCTGGTGCCTTCTATGGGCCAGGCATGGTTCTCTGGGCAGGAACAAGGTCCTTATGCTCCAGAGGAAGGGAAAGGAGGTGAACAACTGAACAAGCAGCGTGAGATCTTCGCAGACAGCGGTGAGTGCTACGTGGACAGGGGCTGGGACTGTCCTAGAGCAGCACAACCCAGTAGAATCTTCTGCAATGATAGAAGCGGTCTCTACTGGGTAAATATGACTACAGAGCACGTGTGAGGCAGCCGCTGAGGTTGAGGACCTGGGTTTTTCATTGTATTGAATTTTAAGTCATTTAAATGTTAAAATGGATGTTCAAATCAGTTCAGTTATTTTGGAACAAGGTGGCTATGGAAGTAGTCTCTTTCAACAGTAAGTTGTATCAGACCTAAAAGCAGATCAAGTATTTCCTACAAAAATTTAGCTTCTGAATTGACATGTGCTATACATGTAAAATACATGAAATTTCAAAGATAGTACAATAAAAAAAAGTGAGAACACAGAATACCTCACTGACATTTTTATATTGATTACATATTGAATAATAATATTTTGGATAAATTGGGTTAAAAATATATGAAAGATAAGTAAATACAAATAGACATGTAAATATATCCATACATTTAAATTAATTTCTTGTTTAATGTGGCTACCATAAAATTTCAAATTACATTTGTGACTTGCATAATCTTTCTCTTGGATGGGGCTTTTCTAGAGCATTCTTGGAGGGGGCAGTGGTTAGACCAGGGGTCAAGGAGAGCCTCTCTAGGGCGGGAACACTGGAGCTGAGAACTTCAGGAGTGGAAGGAGCCAGTCACGTGGAGACAGAGAAACAGCAAGTGCAAGGGCCCTGCAGCAGAGTGCATTTGTCATGTCTGAGGCACAGAAAGAAGGTAGCTGCCTGCATATGAGTGAGGGAGAGGGAGAGGCAATTCCTTCAGACATATGGGCCATGCCCAGACCATGTGGACTGGAGAGTCCATGGTTTCCAGAAATGGCCTCACCAGTGTCTCTCATTTCATATGCTCTTCTGCAAGTGACACAGCCACTCTCCATCTATGTCTCCTGGCCTTGAAACAGCATGCACTTGTGCCTTCTTGGACCACTAGAGTCCAGTGGAAGCGACATTATGTAACTTGCCAGGCTAGGTCAGAAAAGGCCATGCAGCTTCCTCCTGCTTCCTCCCATGCTCTCCAGAAACCCCTCTCAGCACCTGTCCGCCATGCTGTGAGGAAGCTAGAGTCCCTTGGGGACATGTGGGCAGGCGCTCCAGTCTACAGGCTCCACTGAGCCAGACCTGGTACAGCAGAAGCAAGCCACGTGCTCAGGTCCCATCCAGAGTCCTTGCACACAGAATGCCTGAGCAGAACAACATGGCTGGCATATTCCACCGCACAGCTACTCAGGGTTTGTCACCTGTCCGTATTTGCCAGGACATGTGACACAGTGAGGCATTTAAGCTGCATTCTAAGCTTCTTCAGCAGCCTTTAAGCATGCAAGTGGCAGGATTTGACTTTTAATGTTTAAAAGATGCCCTTGGCTGCTGTGCTGAGAACTGATGGGGGGAGGGGCAAGAGTGGAGGCAGACAGGCCAGTAGGCAGCACTGAGGGGTAGGGTGCAATGTGGACCACAACACTCACGAAGCTCCCTGCTAGACCTGCATTGCCTCCCAGGCCTCCCGCAGCCCCATTGTCACCACCACCCCCTCAGACAGACGAAGAAAGTGTGCACTTGAGGAAGCCAAATGATCAATCCAGGGTCACAGGGTGAGCGACTGGCCAGGAAGGATTTGAACCCTGGTAATCTGGCTCTGAGTCCCTCCCCTACCCCCCCCCGCTGGGGTGTCTCAGGACAGAAAGACCCCAGCAAAGACTCAGTGCCCAGTGTCGGGCCCAGAGACACCAGCCAGGGTCCTGAGCTAGGTAAGAGCCATCACCTGGGACCCGTGTGTGTGGGGCGCTCTGCTTCCCCCAGTTCCTGGAAATGTGTCCAGCTTATCCACTTGCTCTGACCACAGTCTGCCTTTGGTATGGACACCTGGTAAACCCCACCCAGCACTGGCCTGGCCAGACCCACCAGGGAGGTGCAGGGAGGATTCTTTCCCAGGAGGCATTAGAAGACCAGAAGCCATTAATATCTGCAGCAGCCTTAGGCAAGTCCTTCTCCTCTCTGGGCCTTAGTTTCCCCATTCTGTAAATGGGCGGGAAAAGAAAAAAGACCCTCTAAATTTCTTCTCAGCCCTAATGCTCTGGAAGGCAAGAGACCTGAGACCTGGGCTGATTTGTCCCTTGGTTGCAAGTGACAGAGACCCTGTTCCAAGGAGGAATGGACTGGCTCAGGTCACTGAAAAGTCCAGGGGTAAACTTTAGGTGTGGCTAGATCCAGCGGCTCACCCAGTGTCATTAGAAACTCATCTGTCTTCTCTCTGCATCCTGAGGCAGGGCCTGCAGGGCCTGGCTGCTCCAGGCTTAATATTTTTGCCCTTAGCTATACCAGAAACCCCAACCACCCCCTGACATGGCCTTGACTGGCTCTTCTTGGGTCACATACCCACCCACTCAGAGACCAATCAATGTCCCCCAAGGGATTAGAATGCTCTTGGTGGCCAGCTTGCTCACACCGCCTGGTTCACAAGGAGATAGAGCCTTGAGACTCCAGCAGTTGGGGTCGGGGGTAGTTTTGAAGGCAAAGGAGCCAGCAGAAGTCCTCTTGGCGCCCTCCTCCTAAGTTGTTGTGAGATGGGGGAATAGGTCATGGATAGTATGCAGGGTCATGTGGCCTGAAGTGCCGTCTGGGCCAGCCACCCTCAGGATGGCCCAAGCCCTAAAGCCTGCCCACACCCCCGACCCACGGCCAGTCTGCACACGGCAGAATCAAAGACACCCATGTGGCACTTCCTGCTCAAAAGCTGCCCAGATCTCTGTCTCCCAAGACCCCACTAAAGAGATTATGGGCCTGTCTTTTAGCAGAAACCCTGGGCCTCTGGGCTGGCTCTGCTAATCCCGACAAAGGATAACAGGCCCCTAATTAATTCTCCAAATCTGATGGCAGTGTGAACACCAGCCAGTCCACCCGCCTTAATGAGTTTAATCGACTGGACTTGACAATTTTATTCAAAACCTAGGGCCACAAATTAAGCTCTTAAAAATGCACTTGAACTTGATTGGCAGCAGTAATCCCAACAAAATCTGTTTAATCCTTGGGCTGCCCACGCAGGAACAGCCCGTGCGGGGCTGTGGGCCTGCAGCTCAAACGCTGGGATCCCCTCCCTCCTCAGCTCCAGGGCTGGGTCTCCTCTGCCTTCTGCCTTTAGGCCAGGAGGGAGGACCGGGAGAAAGAAAGTGCCCCGCCTCACCCCTACTGCCCAGGTGCACGCCTAAGTACCCTTCAACCCTGGCCCAGACTGCTTCTCCAGGAGTACTTCTCCCACATTTCCTGGTACGGCTCGTGGTGCTCCCACCACTGGTGTGACTGGCTCGCATGCTCTGGGGGCAGAGCCACCTGCTGCCCATTCCTGGGTCCCAGCCCCCAAGCTTAGGTGCTGTGAGTTGAATGTTGTTGGTGGCCAGCTTTGCACAGATGGCCCCAGGGACATGGCCCCCATGGACTCTGTCCTCCTGAAGAAGATGGATTGCAAAATAGGCCACAAGGCTCCTTCCTTCCTCTGGAGTCCCTTGCCCCACCATGTGATTCTGGCTGGCCAGATTTTGCTTTGACCACTAGCATGGGTGGGAGTGGTATGCCACTGCTCAGCCTACACTTCACGCTCCCTCAGAGCCCTGCCTCTGCTTGACCACAAGCTTGGCCTGGAGGCTGCTGGAGGATGGGAGGCCCTACGGAGCCAGGTGGTCCCTGTGGAGGTCATTCTGAGAGGTGACAGTGTGCTGGCAGCCCTCAAAGCCCTCGCTCGCTCTTGGCGCCTCCTCGGCCTTGGCGCCCACTCTGGCCACGCTTGAGGAGCCCTTCAGCCCACCGCTGCACTGTGGGAGCCCCTTTCTGGGCTGGCCAAGGCCAGAGCCGGCTCCCTCAGCTTGCGGGGAGGTGTGGAGGGAGAGGCACGGGCAGCAACCGGGGCTTCGCGCCGCACTTGCGGGCCAGCCTGAGTTCTGGGTGGGCGTGGGCTCGGCAAGCCCCGCACTGGGAGTAGCTGGCTGGCCCACAAGCCCCGGGCAGTGAGGGGCTTAGCACCTGGGCCAGCAGCTGCTGTGCTCGATTTCTCGCCGGGCCTTAGCTGCCTCCCCACGGGGCAGGGCTCAGGACCTGCAGCCACCCATGCCTGAGCCTCCCTGCCCCGCCGTGGGCTCCTGCGTGGCCTGAGCCTCCCGGAGGAGTGCCGCTCCCTGCTCCACGGTGCCCAGTCCCATCGACCGCCCAAGGGCTGAGGAGTGCCGGCAAATGGCGTGGTACTGGCAGGCAGCTCCACCTGCGGCCCCGGTGCGGGATCCACTGGGTGAAGCCAGCTGGGCTCCTGATCTGGTGGGGACTTGGAGAATCTTTATGTCTAGCTAAGGGATTGTAAATACACCAATCAGCACTCTGTATCTAGCTCAAGGTTTGTAAACACACCAATCAGCACTCTGTATCTAGCTCAGTGTTTGTGAATGCACCCATTGGCACTCTGTATCTAGTTAATCTGGTGGGGACTTGGAGAACCTTTATGTCTAGCTAAGGGATTGTGAATGCACCAATCGACACTCTGTATCTAGCTCAAGGTTTGTAAATGCACCAATCAGCACTCTGTGTCTAGCTCAGGGTTTCTAAATACACCAATTGACACTCCTTATCTAGCTAATCTAGTGGGGACCATGGAGAACTTTTGTGTCTAGCTCAGGGATTGTAAACGCACCAATCAGCACCCTATCAAAACGGACCAATCAGCTCTCTGTAAAACAGACCAATCAGCTCTCTGTAAAATGGACCAATCAGCAGGATGTGGGTGGGGCCAGATAAGAATAAAAGCAGGCTGCCCCAGCCAGTAGTGGCAAGCCACTGCATGCCTTTCCACACTGTGGAAGCTTTGTTCTTTTGCTGTTTGTAATGAATCTTGTTACTGCTCACTCTTTGTATCTACACTGTCTTTATGAGCTGTAACACTCACCACAAAGATCTGCAGTTTCACTCCTGAGTCAGCAAGACCACGAACCCCTTGGAAGGAAGAAACTGAGCACATCCAAACATCAGAAGAAACAAATTCTGGGCAGGCCGCTCTTAAGAACTGTAACACTCACTGCGAGAGTCTGTGGCTTCATTCTTAAAGTCAGTGAGACCAAGAACCCACCAATTCCGGACACAAGTCTACAGCAGCCAGCCCCAAAAGTCAGCAACAGGACACTGGTTCTTGAACAAGCCCAGACCACGGAGTTCAGCCCAGGCATTAGAGCTCAGTTAAGACCATAGAGCTCAGCCCAGCCCAGTCAAGCATAGCCCAGACTATGGAGCTCAGCCCAAACCACAGAGCTCAGCCCAGCCCAGCCAAGCATAGCCTAGACTACAGAGCTCAGCCCAACCCAACAGAGCACAGCCCAGACCACAGAGCTCAACCCAGACCAGCCAAGCACAGCCCAGACCACAGAGCTCAGTTCAGACCATAGAGCTCAGCCCAGCCAAGGACAGCCCAGACCGTGGAGCTCAGCCCAGACCAACCAAGCATAGCCCAGCTCACAGAGCTCAGCCCAGACCACAGACCTCAGCCCAGCACAGCAGAGCACAGCGCAGACCAGCCAAGCACAGCCCAGACCATGTAGCGCAGCCCAGTCCAGTCAAGCACAGCCCAGACCACAGAGCTCAGCCCAGACCAGCTAAGCTCAGCCTAGACTTCCCAGCTCAGCTTGCCAATACTTAAAGTCTGAAAATAGTATATGATATTGTTTCAGGCCCCTATGTTTAGAGGTGGCTGGTACACAGCTCAGCTTCCTGGGACACCTCCCCCACTAGCCCAGCTCTCTGCAGAGTTGTGGTAGGTTCTGCCTTTACCCTCCAAGGTCTCCAAGTGTTTAGGAGCACCCATTGGAAGCACGCTGTCTGCCACAGCCAAGCCTTTGCTTGAGCCTGCCTCACCCCCAGGCTCCCCTAACTTGCAGTCATTGCCCCTCACTGCCCTGCTCTGGAGCTGGCCCTGTCATCAACTCACCAGCCAGGTCTCACTAACTTCAGCTCTTTGGGAGCAGAGCCATGGGAATGAGCCTTGTCTTTCCAGAGGGTACCTGGCTGTGTTCAGATTGAGTTTCCTCCTGTCCAGTGACCAGGACTGGATTGGATGCTCCAAGTAAAACAAACACACTAGCACATGCATGCACACACACGAACACTTGCACATGACCACACACACATGCACACGGATATGCTCCTACAGGCACCACACACAGTTAAAATAAGCTCATTATACTCTGGCCACAGGACAATTTACCCTGTAGCTGTTTGCTAAGAAAGCCACTCAGAGGGGACAAAAGAAAATCCAGCTTTTTTATATATTTCAAAATATGTTTTCTCTATCAGATTGGCCAGACTCCAAGTGTTTTCAGTCTGCTCTGTGGGCCAGACCTCAGGAAAGTGAGCACTGCTTGCCTTGCTGCTGGAAGGGTTTGTGGCATGGCCTCTATGAAAGGCAGTGTGGCAATTCCCATCAACATTATCCACTGACCCAGCAATCCCACCTGCGGAATTTTGCCCTGCAGGTGTACCTACCCACATTCCAAGAGACTCTGAGCAAGATTACCCACACCACATTGTTTCTGGCAGCAAAAGAACAGGAATAGCCCGAAATGCCCATCTCATTTTAAAACCTTGCAAATGCAGCTTCTGTTTTACAAAAATAACAATAATGAAAAGCTGCAGAGTCAATGAGTGAATGCATGCTGGTCAAGCAAGCAGTCATGGTCACTGGGACGTTGGGAACACTCCGAACCCCACTCTGATGCCTGCCCAGCTGCAGCCCCTCCTGCGGGTGTCAGCACCGCCCCACCCCACAAAGCTGGCCTGACGCCTCCTCTGTCCCTCCCTAGCCCCTCCTAGCACACACGCCAAAGGGACTCTAGCCATCCACCCGCTGCTCGTCCCAGTTCTACAGCAGCCCAGAGGGGCGTCCAGGGCTGACTGAGCAGCAGGGCGGCCTGAGGCCCCAGGGCTCCCAGCGCCAGCCCCGCCCGTGAGCCCAGGAAGCAAGCTGCTTTGATGAAATTTTCACACTCCATGCATCTTTCAGGAGGAGGAGTTGGGTGGGGAGTGGAGAGGGAAGCTCCCTAGATGCTTCCTATGCTAGGGCTGGGCCTAGGGGCTGGGACCACATCAGTGAAGGTAGACCAGCAAGCCCCAGCCCTCCACCCACCCCCACTGGCCATACCAGGCAGGAGAGGAAGGCCTAGGAGGGGAGCAGGCACCTCTTGTTCTCACAGCAGCCGGCTATGGCCCTCTGACCACTGGTCTCCACTCTGCAGTGGTCAAGAGTGAGGCTTCTCCCCAGTCCTTGCCCTGCACTGGCGCACGATGTTGGCAGCAGATGGACAGAGGGTCAGCTCCCAGTTACCTGTGTCCTCAGAGGCTGGAGGAGTCTGGTCCCCACCCTCCCTGCCTGCCAGGCCTGCGTCTCCACCTGGGAAGGGGCACCACACCTACCTGCCAGATGTTCCACACCCAGTACGTGCTGGGGAGCAGAGGGTCACTCTCCCCCATCCATGTCTGTCTCTCTTCTTTGTCTCTCTGCTCCAGCCCTGTCTCCACCCTCCATTTGGCTTGGGAAAGTCCCTGTGCTTCCCAATCCTCTTCTCAGTTCTCCCATTTCTCCTGGGAGTGAACAGGTGTGTGATCCGACACAAGGGAGGTCCTCCATGCCTGGGCCTGGCTACTCTGCACAAGTGGGACCCTCACCCAGCTTGAGGGCAGGCCCACACCTCCCAGCCTTGCCCAGCCCCACAGTCTCCATATGGGTTCCTTCAAGGCTATGCAAGGATTCCAGTGCCAGTAGTGTGCATGGGGGCTGAGCCCAAGACCCCCTGGAGGGCCGTGAAGAAATGAGAGGGGGAAGGGAACCTGCTGGGAAGGGCTCGACACAGGCGGGTGGCCACTTGCAGGTGGCTGAGGTTCAGTCCCGTGGACACCAGAGACTTCTGAGGGTCACGTGTGGGGTCTGTCCTTGGCACTTCCACCCTGCCATGCGTGCATGAAGTTGAGCAGCTCTGGCGACTTTCAGGCTGGGGCCAGCACTATGCACAGGGCTCCGGCTGCGTTTGTTTGCTCTTCTCCTCCCCTGAAGCACTTGGTCATGCAGTTGTGCCCACTGAGAGCTTGCAATGGCAGCTCCCACTGTCCCTGGGAAGCTGCTCTTGGCAGATGGGGGGAGTCTATCCCAGCTCCTACCTTGAAGACACTTCTGCCACTCCCCGGGGGTCTGCACTGGCTGCCTTGCTGGGCCCTCCCTCCTCTCCCCTCCTGCCCCAGACTTGCTAAGCCCATGTGGGGCGGCAGACGAACCCTGCATGTGCTAATTCAGCAAACATTACCCAGCTCCGGCCAAGTAACAGCACTAACTAATCCTGCCAACACCCCTGCAAGGCACATACCCTCACTGCCTTTTACAGATGAGAAAACCAAGGCCTAAAGAGCCAAGGTGACTTGCCTGAGGTCTCCCAGCCAATGAAGAGTGGAGCCAGGGCTGAAACCGGGCCTGTCTCACACCAGCCACCATGCTTGAAACCCCCTTGGAGGACAAGCGCCGACTCAGCCTCCGTGGGGCTGCTCAGGGACTCTGGGGCGCTGGCTGTCTAAGGAGCAGACCCCTCTGGATGACACCCACATCTGCTGGAGTGGCAAGGGCACACGCTGCTGCCACAGGCACTCTGCCCACAAGTGGCACCAATGCCTGGGCTCTAAGTGGCACCCCTGCACCCCAGTTATACCTGGGCATCATGTGACCACGCCCCTCCTGCACCCCAGGCCCATTTCAGCCTGAGCTCTGTTGGCTCGGCCCCTCTCTCTTGAATCACTCATTCCTTTCCCTCTGCACAGCTGCCACCTGCCCCACCCTGTCCCTGCCACCATCTTCTCTTGTCTGGCCAATTGCAAGGGCATCAAAGCAGATCTCCTGACGCCACTCTTTTACAACATATTTCCTGCTTCAGCTCATGGCATGTCTCTACTCCAGAGCCTCATGAGGCTTTCCCTCACCCTCCTCACCCTGGCCTGCCAGGTTCCATGGTCCACCCCCTGCTGATGCCTCCACTGTCACAGGGCCACACTCTACCCCATCCTCACTTCCTCTGCCCACTGCCCTCACCCCTTGCCAAGATGACCCCTTCATCCTCCAAGCTCCAACTTAAATGTCCCTTCTCAGGATGACTGCGGCTCCCTCAATTGTTCTCCAAGCTCTCTGAGCATCTCAGCAGGGTCCTGTACAGATGGAATTTTCCAGAGACAACCGTAATGACACTTTCCATATGACACCCTTCTGCAGCGTGGCCTTCCCATCCTCCCGTCGTGCCCTTTGGATGTGGGCAGGATGGAGCCTTGCTTGCAGCCAGCAGAAAGTGCTGGAAGTGGCGCTGTGTGATGCCATGGTGAGGTCAGGACAGCCACACCGCCTGTTCTCGTTCCCTGGAGCACTGCAGCTGAGGCTCCACCACCTCAAGGCCACTCACGAGTCACCAGTCTTAGCCTTCAAGTTCTCCCAGGCCTGGCACCAGATGTGTGAGCAAAGGAGCCCCCACTCACTTCCCATCCCATCTCCCCCAGCCTTGGAGTCTTCCCAGCTGGGCCTGGAGTACAAGCCAGCCATCGCCTGCCATGCCCTCTCCGAACTGTAGCCACAGCATCTGTGAGTGCAACAAAATGGCTCAAGTTGGTGCCACTACGTGGAGGTGGAGGATTTGCTGTGCAGTGATGGAACCCAGGCATTCCCAATCCTCCCAGCCTGGCTACAAGCAGTCTGTGCCTTTATAGGAGCAGAACCAGGACGGGTCTTTCCTTTGAGGAACAATTTTCTAAGTCTTTTGAATCAGCAAAGGACAAACCAGGGTCCCTTCTGGAAGGCAGTTTCTGGCTTCCTTGTGGATAAGAAGGGCTGTGGGGGCAGTTACCTGCACCCCTGACTGGCTCACTCTGTCTGGGTGCTGGGGCAGGAGTGGGCAGATGAGAGTCTTTGGCTCAGCTGAGGGAATTCTCATGGTGAGGATGAGAGTCCCACGGTGTGGCAGGGCCAGGGACTCGTGGCTAAAACAGTGTGGGAGCAGGCTCTCCTAGAAGCTGGTTTTAAGGTTTCCTTTCCTGAGTAGCAACTCCCAACATACTCAAAGTATGGTCCTAGCCAGTGGCGTGCTTGTCACCTGGGGACTTGTTGGAGCTACCCAGCCCTGTGCGCTGGGGCCCCACCCTGGAGCAAGCCCAGACCTGAGGCTCTGTGCAGGCTTAGGTCTAAGAGCCTCTGCCCTCCGCAACCAGGACAGCCTGGGGGTGGCTGTGGGTGGGGACTTCTGCCACCTCCATGCTTGGGGGTGGCAGTGTCAGGGCTACAGGGTTCTGAGCAGCAAGGATGGAGGACGGCAGAGCAGTGAGCAGGTAGTGTGGGGCGGCGTGGGAGCTGGGGAGACGTGGACAGCCATGCCAGGGACCCTGTGCACTGCACCAAGACCAGCCAGGGCCAGTGTGCAGGCGATCGACAACAGGCTGCGAGCTCGGGAGCGGGGCACAGGGCTCGGGGCACCCTCAGCCCACACTGGAGGACCAGCAGCAGCTCCTGGAGCCCCCTGGCCAGAGGGGTCTGGTTATCCACAGAAGTTTCCTCTTTAGGAATGGGGTCTGTGCTTTTTGAAGGAAGAAACTGAGATTTTACTAGTAACTTTTCAGTTCGTGACCCTCATGTTACTGTATTGATTTGTATGTTAACTTGACCTTCCCTGCCTTCTGCCTCTCCCTCTCCCCTTCCTCTCTCCTTCCTGGTCCTGTTTACTTGGAAGGCGGTTGGGTAACTTGTGTGTTTTTGGACAGGAGAGAATCGTTTAAAATGTTGCTCTGTGATTATACTTTTTCTTTGGTTGTTATATTCCTTTTTACTCATAACTCCCTAGCCCTTAATTCTCATTTTTGACCTATGGTTTCATCTACTTAAAAAATTACCTCGTGGCGATGAGCTTCACCCTTGTTCTTAATCTTCGCTCTTTTGTGTTTCCAGCCTTCTGCTTGGCAGCTCGTTGGCTTCTCGCCTTTTATCTCCTTATCCTGCATCTCATTTTCCTATCTTTTATTACATTTACATTCTAAAGTTCTCATCTTTGTTAGGTTTCTGTGACTCTCTTGTTTCTAGATCTTGTGTCATGCACTGTAACAATATTACTTCTTACGCTGTGATGCCTGATTCTTTATTTTCATCTCTGCAGCCTCCTGGGATGATCCCTCTCGTCTGCATACCCTTTCTCACCTGCTGGTAGGCCTCGCGCTGCTGCTCACGCTGGCAGACGGGCAGTGTGGGCTGGGGGCCAACATGGGTGGGACAGGGCCCCTTCACCTCCACACACTCTACCTGCTCCTCTTCTGGGCTGCTCGAGGATCTTTGAGACACTTGTCCTCTGAGAGCCCAGGACACCCTCTCTCGGAGGTTGGCCCCACGGCTTTCCAGGACCAAGAGGCTCTGACATTGCACGCAGGGCTCCAGGGGCAGCTGGCCTCAACCTGAGGTGGCCACCCCATCATCCCACATTCAGAAGCCACATGGGGTGAGGAGGCAAGTGGCCGAGCCTGCTGACACCCTGTGGAGAGAGGCCTGAACCCATGGGACCCTGGGCTGAGCCCTAAAAGCCAGAGGGACCAACAGAAGAGCTGGAGATCCTCTTCCCTGATGAGAGCTACACCAAACACGAGAACCAGGAGCACCCCAGGAAGCCCCAGTGAGGAAGCCTGGGCGGGAGTGGCTGGGAAGCCGCACTTCCCCAGGCATGGTAGGATGTGGGTGGGGGCACAGGAGCCGTCAGCCTCCCAACAGTGCCTATAAGTGTCAGTCCTGTGGCCTGTGAACACTCTATCCACAGACCAACCTCTGTGGGTACCCCCACGGCAGCTGGGGTCCCTCTGGCTCAGGTCCCAGCCTCATCACCTGGATGTGTGAGGGCCCACCAGGGCCCATATGTGAAGGGGGACAAGGACCCCCGCCTTGCAGGGGCATTCTGAGAATCTGTGTGTGAGACACTGGGCACAGGGCCACGGCCCAATCCTTCTGGGCTCCTGTTTTCTTCTCCTCCTTCGTCCCGGCAGCCAACCTCAGCACCAAGGCTGCTCCTAAAAGCAGACTCCTCTCCCCACACCAAGACCTGTGTATTCGTTTTCTATGCTACACAGCAAGTTACCACAAATGAAGTGACTTAAAGCCTTGCCCATGCAGGCCAGGGTTCGGCACAGGTGTCTTCAGGCTGGATCTCAGGGCCACTGGGGCATGGTTCTCAGCTGAGGCTCCCGGGCCCTCCTGTGAGCTTGCTGGGTGTTGGCAGTACTCAGCTCCTTGCAGTGGTGGCACTGACGTCCTGTCTTCCTGCTGGTGAGGGGGGCTACTCCCAACTCATGGACAGTGCCCGCCAGTCCTGGCACACGGCCCTCTAGTAATGTGGCACTCGCCTATCAGCAGCCAGCAGGAGCTCCTCTCCCTGGACTACTGAGTCTAATCTAATACTGCCTGATCCCAGGTGTGACGCTCCATCACCTTGGCCACTGAATGTGATCTCATCAAGGGAGCAGCTGTCCCATCCTATTGACAGGTCCTGCCCATGCTCTAGTGGATGGATCACACAGGGTGTGTGCCCCTGGGGCAGGAATCTCCAGGCCATCTCAGAATTCTTCCCACCACATCCTGCAGGCCCACAGTGTTCCTGAAGGCCTCCGATCAAGAGCCCTGACTCTTGGTTAATGATGAATTTTGCCTAGCAACAATTGCCAAGCAACAGCTCTTCAGAAAGAGATGTCAAGGTATTAAACAGATACTCCACGGCTGGGATGAGGAAAGACAGGTCAGTGGGTGCTGGGCCAGGCCTGCATGCGGGACGTCCTCTGTCCAGGCTGTGCTGGTGTTGGGGGCTCCAGTTGGTCCACAGACCTGCTGTGGGGCCTTGGGAAACTCATGCTGCCCCCTGGACATCAAACTGGACTCACAGCTGAGCTGTCTTCCATGAAAGGAGGCAGGGAAGTCAAGATGGGAACAAGGGCACGTGATGCTTCTGGAGCCCTGAAAGGCTGTGGCCACATAACGGGGAGCTCTGATGGGTTTCCCTGAGTCGCATCAGGGGACAGCTTGGCCCTGGCATTACCTGTTTTTCTCTCCTTCAAACCCTTGGCCCTCTCAGTGCCTGTCCCTGTACGGGACCGCCACTCACCTGCTCATTCATCCACTCATTCGGTGAGTGCTGACCACTGACTGTGCGTGTGTCAGTCACACTCAGGGAGGAGGAGCCATGGACCTAATGGAGCTATGACATGGTGTGTCAGATGGTGGGGCTCAGTGAGCACAGGTAAAGCTGGGAGTGAACCACACACGGAGGCCTGCAGGCTGGCCATCCCCTTAAGAGGTAGCCCCTGACCCTTGCCATCATTCCTGCCCGCACTGACCTCTGTGCCACCAAATGGCCAAATGGCTTCCATAAGATCTATACCTACAGCCAGGTGCAAACACACTCACACTTATGTGTGCATATACCTACCTATCATATATGCCATCCATGTATATGTCATACATTCCCCAACTAAAGGGCATCCACCACTTCTCTGTACCTGCTGTCAAGTCCACACCCTCACTATGGCCTTCAAGGCCTGCTCCCAGCCCTGCGCCTGGACACTGTCCCCCATGTCTCCCCAGCCCAGGCTGCATGAGGACAGAGAGGCCTGGACACCCCTCCTTGCCCTTGGTACCAAAGGGAAAGGCACCCCCTCCCAAAGGCAACCTCTGGAGGTGTCTGCTGAGTGGGTACCAGGATGCAGAGGGAAAGCCATTCACAGAGAACAGAAGAGATCCCAGAGACAGCCCCAAACAGCCATGGGAACCAGAATATGAATGGTGCAAAACCAGTGCAAAAACCAGTGTTGTTCATCAGTGATCCCATGAGAGTCAAGATAAAGCTGGACCCCTGCCTCACACCCCACACAACGATCAACCAAAATGGACTGAAGGCAAAACTATGAAACTTCCAGAACACAACATGGGGGAATGTCTTGAGAGAGCCCTTGAATGAGCAGAAACAAAGGAAGAGATAAAATCAGTTCCATTAAAATAAAGAATCTCTGTTCACCAAAAGCCCCATAAAAAATGAAATCACAAATGACAAGCTGCAAGGAGATATTTGTAACACATGTAACTGCAAAGCATTAATATCCAGAATATATAAAGGACTCCAATAGTCAGTAAGGAGACTGTGATTGAAAGACAGGAACAGGCATTCCTCATGAAGAAAATTGAAATGGCCAACAAACCTTGTTAGTAACCTTGGGGATCTGAATGACAATCACGTGAGATCGATTTCTCCCCCACCGAATGGGGAAGAATTAGAAACTGGACCACACCCTGTGTCAGCGGGGATTTGGAGGAGTGGCCGTGCTCCTCCTCCACCAGGACGCGTGAATGGCTGCAGTCCCTTGGAAGAACAGCGTGCTGTCATTTGGAGGAGTCTGCATGCACCCACCTCGCCTCCCAGTGCCCAGAGGCACATTCAGGAATGTTCCACACAGCAGCCCTGTTCAAATGGCTTGAAGATGGAAGCAACCCAAACATCCACAGACAAGAGTTATGGCAGGTTCACACCACGGGACCTCCTACAGCAGCAAAATGAGCTGGGCCTGCCCCAGAACTCTCCCGGTGTCCACACTGAATGCCCCGTGTCCTGGGAAACCCCTCAATCCCAGGCAAGCATGCGCAGCTGGTCGCCTGAAGGAATCCCTGCAACCCCAATCAACCTCAAAAACATGATGTTGAGCAAGAGAAGCAGATCCCAGAAAATGTGTGTGGTGTGATTGCATTCCTCTCAACTCGGAAACGCACAAGCCAAACAGCACACTGTTTAGAGATGGAACTGTTGCTAGAAGCCAATACATGTTTAGCAACACACTACAGAACAGGGAGCCACACTGAAGGAGGAAGGGGAGGGCCAAGGGGCTGCTTTAGGGGAATACGAGTGTCACCTTTTTTAACCTGAGAGGAGGCACAGGTATTTGTTTTGTTACGATTCTAAAACTATGTAAATATATTTTATACACACTTTGATGTGAGCAGTATATGACATCATTTTATAAAATTATTTTAAAAAGATTGACTGCCATGTATATTTGCTGTTTGTTGTTTAAGAATAAATATATTCAAATATCCCCCAAATGGGCTGTCTCAATTTTGCGAGAGAAAGAAAGAAAACAAGGGAGTAGGTGGACTTCAAGAGTGACACACAAACAAGCAAGCTAGTGAGTGGCCCGTGAGCCGCGCTGGGGAGCACGAGGGGCACATGGGGGCTGAACACAGATAAAGGCAGGGAAGGGCCAAGTAGGCAAGAAATATTCATGGCACACCAAATATTCATGAGCCAGCGGCATATTGAATACTCATGGCTCAGTGAGAATACTCATGACTCACAAGGAGCTACTTGTGAGTCATGAGGTCCTAAGCTGGTCACCCACTGGTGACACCCATGTGGGCCCCTCATGTCCTCTCCTGCAGAATCTGTAGCCATGCCTGGGAGCTGCTAATCTGCCCACTGGTGAGACAGCTATTGGCCAGCACACTTGCCCGTGTTGCCAGTGGAACAAGCCTTGGCCCCAGGCACCCCCAGATCATCCTCAGCTTGGGTCCTTGTGATGCGCTGTCAGCTGAGGGGCCATCTGGTCCCAGAGGCATGGCCCACCAGCACTTAGGGGTGGGACCTCCACCCCTGCCCCCGTCCTGAGGGTGGCACCTCCCGAACCTTGCCTCTTGCTGTGTGTTTTATTTTTTGTCATCGGCCATGTGCACTGAGACATAACGCTGTGTCCTATGGAGACAGCATCGCATGGCGTCACAGCTGTGTCCACAAGGCACCCACTGAACTGAAGGTGGCGAGGGGAGGGTGCTGGGCGCTAAAAACAATGCCCGGCCTCCCTCTCCAGTATGTCAGGGACCAGGGAGACTGTCCCAGCTGGAAGGGGTGGGTTGGGAAAAGGGAGCCCCCATAAACCACTGAGAAGGAGGGCTCCAAGCCTCAGAGGAGAACTCAGAGTGCAGGGGTCGGAGGAGGCCAGAGGGAGAAACCACACGACTGACTTAAGGGAGACATGACAAAAATAGGAAGGCGAAACATCCTTAAGAATCAACGTGCAAGAAGGACCTCTCAATCCCACAGAGACCTTGCAGGAGAATAAAATGTCTATTTTTTAATTCTCTGGTTTATGTAGAAATTCCAACAGAACTCAGAGAGTGGCATGTACCATGGCCTCCTTAGGGTGGTCTTCAAGGAGGGCAGGATGGGCTGTGATGATCTGGTCTGCCTTTGTGTGAACAGCCCTGCCTGGGCCCGCAGGCCCTCAGCACCCACACAATCCCGCTCCACACACTCCTCTCCAGAGAATGTGCTAAGTCAGCCAGGCGCCTGGTCCTGAGGGAGAGGCGGACAGAGAAAGTAAACATAGGCGTACATTGTTTTCAAACTAATCTGTTGGGTTGAAATACTTATGAAACATATATTTAATATGTGATACACATTTATATGTATATAACATGTGATACACATATAACAACATGATATCTATTATATGTTATACATATTAAGTCATACATATCATCTGTATTACATATGTATTATGTAATACATGATATATGTTATAATAATACACACAAAATAACATGAAATACATGTTTAAAATGGCTTTTCTTCACAAGATTTTTCACAAGAATAATTAGACTTCTTAAGATTCTATCAGCAAGAGAGTGTGGGCCAGGCACACTGGCTCACACCTGTAATCCCAGCACTTTGCGGGGGCCAAGGCAGGAAGGTTGCTTGAGCCCAAGAGTTTGAGACCAGCCTAGGCAACATAGGGAGGCTTGGTCTCTACAAAAAATGTAAAAATTAGCCAGGCATGGTGGTACACACACATAATCCCAGCTATAGGAATTACAGGGAGGCTGAGGTGGGAGGATTGCTTGAGGCCAGGAGGTCAAGGCGGCAGTGAGCTGAGATCCCACCACTACACTCCAGCCTGGGTGACACAGTGAGACCCTATCTCAAAAAACAAACAAAAACCTAAGAGACTGTACGTAACTTATGCTACATTCTTGCCATAAAATACCACACAGTTCTTAAAAAGGATAGGGCAGATGTATGCCCTTTGGTTTAGAAAAGCATCCCTGATAAATGGGACCTGAGAAAACTCAGGGTTCAGATTAAGAGTGTGTCCGGACCTCCTCCAGGAGCTGACACTGAGACGGCGAGGACAGGGAAGGAGGCTGGAGTCACATATGGGAAAGGACAGACGGAAGCAGCACTGGGCAGGGAGCCCTCCTCCCTGGTGCAGACCTGACAGCCCGACGGGGAGCTCAGAGCAAAGACGGCTGGGAGGGGAGCCTGCGCCAAGCAGAACCGGACAGGCCTCCATTTTGCTCAGTCACTGCTGACCTTGTCTCAGCACCTGAGGCGAACCCCCTGCTAAGGGAGCTCACAGCCCAGCACCCCCCCTCCCACCCCCCCCCACACCACAGTGGGGTGGCAAGTGCCTTCCAGGAGGGCTCTTCGAGACGCAGAGCGTGATTACAAGGACAGCCAGGGAACGTGTACATGTAGGCACAAATTAATTCTCAGTCTGCAGCTGTCCACTTGCACAGAGAAAGGACACATTCCTGACAGCTACTGTGTGGCATCTAGGGAAGGGGAAAGTGGCAGAAGGTGCTAAGAAAATGTCACTTTTTTGTGTGTGTTTGTTTTGTTTTACATGTGTCTATGTTGTTTAAGATATTTCTGTATCCACTAACCTTATTTATTTATTTATTCATTTATTTATTTATTTTGAGACAGAGTCTGGCTCTGTGCCCAGGCTGGAGTGCAGTGGCTCAATCTCGACTCACTGCAACCTCTGCCTCCCAGGTTCAAGCGACTCTCCTATCTCAGCCTCCCAAGTAGCTGGGATTACAGGGGCCCGCCACCATGCCCGGCTTATTTTTGTATTTTTAGTAGAGATGGGGTTTCACCATGTTGGCCAGGCTAGTCTTGAACTCCTGACCTCAGATGATCAGCCTGCCTCGGCCTCCCAAAGTGCTGGGATTACAGGTGTGAGCCACTGCACACGGCCTGTATCCCCTAACTTTATAATTATAAAATGATTGAGAAATTTTGGTTAAAGGTGATGGATTGACTGACCATATAAGTTTATCTCTGCTTCTGCCTAAGGAATTAAAATGTTTTAAAATTGTAAACCCACATAGGAGGTATAAATGGGAATGTCAGTGGATAGAGACCTTCTGCCTGTGGAAGAATAGAGATAGGACATCTGACTTAATGGGTCAGAAAGCCTCGCCCTCCAGGGCAAGCACTGGAGACGGGAAGTGAGCTTATCTTCCCTGCAGAAGCCCTGGGAGGCTCAGGACTTGATGGCAGCAACAAGGAAGGGATGAGAAGGCCAGAAGACCACAGAGGGAGCGGTTGAAATCTTTACTCGAAAAAGCCCATTGCTTGCCCCTGCCCATGTTCAACACCTAGGCAGACGCCACCCCAACCCCAGCGGGAGACTGTAGATTCTTCTGTGGATGTAGTGAACATGGGAGACACAAGGGTAACTCTCTGAAAGTCTGGACACCTACTGGTTAAATCCCACCAGCCCAGTCCCCTCCTCTACCCAATACAGGGCAGCAGGAAGGAGGCCACTCCCCCACCCCCCCACCAAGTAGGAGACCTTCGGCGGTCCCCCTGCAGTCAAACAGCTGCTCTTGCTTGCAATTAACCAAAAAGCGAAGCCCAGCCTGTGAGCATCCAATCAGCTCTTGCTGATAAATGGGGAGCTGAGGATGACCAGACATCTGCAGAAAGCCCCAGCTTGAGAGACAGAAAACAAAGTAAACATAGAGAAGGAAATTAAAGAAACCAACATTACAGCAGGAAACACAAGGAAATTTACCAAAAATTCTAATTAATAGTTTTTGAGAAATGAGAGAAATGCTACAGCTATAAAACAAGAACAGTATGCTAATTAAAAAAAAAAAAACACCAAATGCTGGCAAGGATGTGGAGCAACAGAAATTCTCCCTCATTGCTGGTGGGAATGTGAAATGGTACAGTCACTGTGGAAGACACAGTTTTTATGAAGCTAAACATAGTCTTACCATATGATCCAGCAATCACACTCCTAGGTATTTACCCAACTGAATTGAAAACTTATGTCCACACAAAAACCTACTGCTATGTTTATAGCAGCTTTATTCATATTTTTCAAAAACTGGACTCAACCAAGATGTCTGTCAGTAGGTAAATGGATAAACAAATGAGGTTCATCCACACAATAGAATGCTCTTCAGTGACTAAAAAAAAGAAATGATCCAGCCCACACCTGTGATCCCAGCTACTCGGGCTCCTGAGGCAGGAGGATGGCTTGCATCCAGGAGTTCAAGACCAGCCTGGGCAACATAACAGGCCTTTTGTAGAGACAAAAAAGAAAAATATTTTTTTGTAGAGACAAAAATATTATTTAAAATAAGTTTTTGTCTCTACAAAAAATAATTTTAAATAATAGCCAGGTGTGGCAGTATGTGCCTGTAGTCCCAGCTACTTGGGAGGCTAAGGCAGGGGGATCACTTGAGCCCAGCATGTCAAGGCTTCAGTGAGCTGTGATGGCACCACTGCACTCCAGCCTGGGGTGACAGAGTGAGACCCTGTCTCTGAAAAAAAGAAAGAAATGATTTACTATGTCACAAAAATACATGGAGAAAGTTTAAATACATGTTATTAAGCGAAAAAAAGCCAGTATGAAAAGGCTATGTACTGTATGATCCCAACTGTATGACATTCTAGGAAAGGCAAAACTATAGAGACAGTGAAAAGATCAATGGTTGCTAAAGCACAGGGCAATTTTAGGGCCGTGAAGTTCCTGTTTGACACTGTAACAGGGGATGCACCACATTCTGCCTTTGTCAAAACCCACAGAGAAGTACAACCAAGTGTGAACTATAGACTTTAGTTAATAATAACGTATCGATATTGGGTTATTAACTATAACAAGTGTGCCACTAATGCAAGATGTTAATAACAGAGGAATTGTGTTCAGGGGTGGGATTACACGGGAACTCTATGCAATCTGCTCAATTTCTCTGTAAATCCAAAACTTAAAAGTGGTCTATTATTTAGTTTTTAAATGATAGCTGCAAAAAAATGAACATCAACCTACACCTCATACATTACATAAAATTCAATTCAAAATGGATCACAGACTTAAATGTAAACTATAAAACTTTTAGGAAAAAAAGAGCATAACAGAAACTCTAGAGCTAGGCAAAGAGTTCTTCAACCTGACACAGAAAGCATGGGCCATAAAAAAAAAATTAACAAACTGGACTTCGTTAAAATTACAAACTTTTGCTTGCAAAAGGCTCTTTTAACGGGGTGAAAAGACAAGCTACAGACTAGGAGACATATTTGCAAACCACATATCCAATAAAGGACTAGTATCTAGAATATAAAAAGAACACTCAAAACTTAGCAATAAAAAAAAAAATCCCTTCAGTTAATAGGGTAGCTAAAAGTTGAAAAAGAAAAACAAGCCAATCTAGTTAGAAAGTGGACAAAAGACACAAATGGACATATTATTAAAGAAGACATATAGATGGCAAATAAGCATATAAAAAGATGTTCAACATCTTATCCATAAAGGAAACGCATGTTAAACCACAAAGATATATGCTACAGACCTAACAGAATGGCTAAAATGGAAACTAGTGGTAACACCAAATGCTGGTGAGGATATGCATCCTAATCGCCACTCACTAGCAAAGGCAGGCTATGCTATCGTATCTTCCACATCTATCATTGAGGCTACCACTCTGCCCCCCTCCACTACCTCTCAGCCAACAGAAGTCATTGCCTTAACTCAAGACCTCACCCTTGCAAAGGGACTATGCGTCAATATTTATACTGACTCTAAATGTGCAGAAACTGTATTGCTCGTACATTCCTGGTAGGAATGTAAAATGGCACAGCCAGTCTGGAAAAGAGTTCAGCAGTTTCTTATAAAACTAAGTATGCAACCACCATACAACCCAACAACTGCACTGTATTCCAGAGAAATGAAAAAGTATATTCCTGCAACAATCTGTACATAAATACTCATAGCAGCATTACTCGTGATAGCCCAGATCTGGAAACAATCTAGATATCCTTCACCAGATGAATGGCTAAATAAACTGTAGTACGTTGTACTATGCAATATTATTTTGCAATAAAAGGAATGAACTATTGATACATGCAACAACTTGGATGGATCTCCAGAGAATTCTGCTGAGTGAAAAAGCCAAGCCCAAAGGATTACATACTCTGTGGTTCTATTCATATAATACCATTGAGATGACAAAATTATAGAACTGAAGAACAGATTAGTGGTTGCCAAGGATCAAGGTTAGAGGGACGGGGGAAGGAAAAGTTGTTTTGGACATAAACAAGGGCAGCTACAAGAGATACCTGAAGCAATGGAAATGTTCTTTATCTTGACTGCATTAATGTCAATATCCTGGTTGTGATATTCTACCATAGCTTTACAAACAATTACCACTGGGGGAAATTGAGTACAGAGTACATAGAAATATCTGTATTATTTATTATAAGTGCATGTGAATATAATTATCCCAAAATAAAAAATGTAATAACAACATTAAAATATGATAGCTGATTTTTAAAAATCTACCCAAGGATTAAAACATAAAGTTGCAGAAATCTGCAAGAAAGCAGAACAAAAGGAAAGAGAGAGAAAATATGAGAGAAAAAAGAAATGTTAACAAATTAGTCCAGATGGTCCCTCACTTACTAATAGAAGGCCCAGAAAATACAGTGAAACAAAAACTGTTCTGAAGCAAGAATTAAGGAAGCCAGGCAGAATCAGGCCAATCACGAGGCCCAGCAAGCCTGCAGAATTGGAGGCACCAGATACCCTGGAGGTAAGGTCTGGGCATTTGGATCCCTATCCCCCACCATCCCAGTTGAAGATGGGAGGTTTATTCTCTGCGGAGGGTGAACCCAGACTCTCTGGAGGTGGGGAGCTCAGCCTTTCTCAGGGCAGAAGTGAGACTCTTTACTGAAAAAGTGGAGTGTGTGAGAAGCCTGCACACGGAGTCAAGAGACCCCTGCCCCACTCCCAGTCCACTTACAAATGGCTCACCCAGGCAGGAGAATGGAAGATTGCTCTCTGGAGGAACAGCTTGGCCCCATGGGGTCACCCACCAGCCCACAAGTCCCACGGATTTCCCATGTATGGTTTTAGCTGAACGTATAATTGCTGGACACTGAAGTGCACTCATCCTGAGAGTCTAGCATGATGATTTTTCACTAACAGGACACACCCTTAGTCAGCCAGATCAAGAGAGAGAATAAACCTGCATCCCAGAAACCTCCTCAGCCCCTTCGAGTCGCCACCCCCAGGCAAAGACAACACTATCGTGACTCCCAGCACACAGATTTGTCTTGCCTGGTTCCATGCTTTAGGCAAAGGTGTGCTGTTTCAAGACTGGCTTCTTCTCTTCAGCATCATATTTGAGATTTGCCCCGTGACTTGCACAAATATGGTCCATTCTTGGTGCTGGAGAGCATTCCATTGTGTGGGTACAGTATTGTCCACTCTACTGTTAATGAACATTGGGGTCATTTCCAATTTGGGCTCTTACAAATACATATTATGTGTTTAATCAGCTTTTAGTGCCTCCCTCTTAAATATGAACAGAAAGTCAAGGGATCACCTGAAGAAAGCCTGCAGTCTGAAAAATAGGGAGTAGAACAAAGGGTCTCAGAAGGAAACTGAAGGGAGTGTCTTCAGAGAGAGAAGGGAAGATCCAGAGAACATGCACAAGAGGCTCTAGCAAAGAAAATGATGAGAACGGAAAGAAGCTCTGAGAAATGAAATATGTGGAGCATAAATTTGAAAATTCAGTTGGAAGAGGGGGAGATAAGAGTGAGGAAACACTCCAGAGAGTTAGACAAAATGGCAAAAGGAAGAAACAAAAGAAAATCAGATGGTTAGTCCAGGATGTCCACCGTCTAAATAACAGGCACTCAGAACAGAGAAAACTAAGGAGAGAAAAATCATCCAATAAATACGAGCATTACAGAACTGAGGGACATTGGTTCCTGCACTGAGGGGCCTCACGAAGGGTCCAGTCCAATGAATAAAGACAGACTCTCACCAAGGCACATTTCCATAAATGTCAAAGTCAAGGAGATAACAGAGGATCGGGTCACAGAGGACAAGGTTCCAACAGCATCTGACTTCTCCACAGCACTGTGGAAGCTAGAAGATGACGACACAATAGCTCTAACCTAGATTTCAATACCCAGCGCAAGTATCCTCAGTATACATGGAAAATAAAAATGTTTAAATGTAAATGTAAAATAAAATATTTTCAGATACTTAAGGCTTCAAAAATGTTGCCTCTCCCGTGCACACTTACCACAAGCCTACTGGAGAATGTGCTAGGTCTATGTGCACGCCCAAGCCAGGGCAGAAAGGGGCACCAGGATATCAGACCCTGAAACTATGCCCCAAAGAGCTTTTTAAAAACCAGTGACTAACAGAAATTCTTGGGAGTCAACTATGGATATAAAGCTTTTATTTTCTCATAAGTATCACGGTGTTGGCCTCTAGCACACAAGGCAGTGAGCCCCTTCGCTCGGTAACAACCTTGAGGCTGGAGCCCAGAGCTAAGGCCAGGGGGTTCCCAGGGCAGTGAAGACAGAGAGACCAAGAACACAGCAACAGCCAGTGTAAGCATCCGGGGCTCCAGGAGTGACGTTGTCAAGGAAAAATTAAAGTTGGTGGATTACTAAATATGTTTGAGAAACCAACTGAGAGGTGACAGCGTGCTGGCAGCCCTTGCAGCCCTCGCTGGCTCTTGGTGCCTCTTCGGCCTCGGCATCTGCTCTGGCCAAGCTTGGGGAGCCCTTCAGCCTGCCACTGCACCGTGGGGGCCCCTCTCTGGGCTGGTTGAGGTTGGAGCCAGCTCCCTCAACTTGCCGGGAGGTGTGGAGGGAGAGGCGCGGGCAGGAACCGGGCTGTGGGCAGCGCTTGCGGGCCAGCTAGAGTTCCGGATGGGTGTGGGCTTGGCAGGCCCCGCACTCGGAGCGGCCGGCCAACTTGCCAGCCCCAGACAGTGAGGGGCTTGGCACCCGGGCCAACAGCTGCGGAGGGTGCGCCAGGTCCCCCAGCAGTGCCGGCCCACAAGCGCTGCACTCGAATTCTCGCTGGGCCTTAGCTGCCTCCCCGTGGGGCAGGGCTCCAGACCTGCAGCCCACCATGCCTGGGCCTCCTGCCTCCCCCCGCCCCCCCGCCCCCCTCCCCTCACCACCACCCCGCATACCTGCCCCCCCTCCCCTCGCCCCCCCTTGCTGCCCCTGCCCCCCTCCCCTCGCCCCTCTGCTCCCATCCCCTTGCCACCCCGTCCTCCATCCCCCCCACACCCTGCCCCCCTCCCCTGGCCCCCCGCCCCTCCCCCACCCCCACCATGGGCTCCTGTGCCTCCAGAGCCTCCCTGACAAGTGCTGCCCCCTGCTCCACGGTGACCGCCCAAGGGCTGAGGAGTGCAGGGGCACGGCATGGGACTGGCAGGCAGCTCCACCTGCGGCCCCTGTGTGGGATCCACTGGGTGAAGCCAGCTGGGCTCCTGAGTCTAGTGGGGACTTGGAGAACCTTTATGTCTAGCTAAGGGATTGTAAATACACCAATCAGCACTCTGTATCTAGCTCAAGGTTTGTAAACACACCAGTCAACACCCTGTGTCTAGCTCAGGGTTTGTGGATGCACCAGTTGGCACTCTGTATCTAGCTAATCTGGTGGAGACTTGGAGAATCTTTATGTCTAGCTAAGGGATTGTGAATACACTAATCGGCACTCTGTATCTAGCTCAGGGTTTGTGGATCCACCAAGCAGCGCTCTGTGTCTAGCTAATCTGGTGGGAACTTGGAGAATCTTTATGTCTAGCTAAGGGATTGTGAATGCACCAATCGACACTCTGTATCTAGCTCAAGGTTTGTAAATGCACCAATCAGCACTCTGTGTCTAGCTCAGGGTTTGTAAATACACCAATTGACACTCTGTATCTAGCTAATCTAGTGGGGACCATGGAGAACTTTTGTGTCTAGCTCAGGGATTGTAAACGCACCAATCAGCACCCTGTCAAAACGGACCAATCAGCTCTCTGTAAAACAGACCAATCAGCTCTCTGTAAAATGGACCAATCAGCAGGATGTGGGTGGGGCCAGATAAGAGAATAAAATTGGGCGGCCCGAGCCAGCAGTGACAACCGCCTCAGGACCTCCTTCCCAAAGTGGAAGCTTTGTTCTTTTGCTCTTTGCAATAAATCTTGCTGCTGCTCACTTTTTGGGTCCACACTGCCTTTATGAGCTATAACACTCACCTCGAAGGTCTGCAGCTTCAGTCCTGAAGTCAGCAAGACCACGAACCCACCAGAACAGAAGGAAGAAACTCCAAACACATCTGAACATCAGAAGGAACAAACTCCAGACACACCGCATTTAAGAAGTGTGACACTCACTGCAAGGGTCCGCGGCTTCATTCTTGAAGTCAGTGAGACCAAGAACCCATGAATTCCAGACCCACAACAATAATAAAAACCAAGCAAACCCCTAAAATGGGGCAAATCCAGAGGGAAAATTGCATAAGAAAATCAATGTAATCATGGTGCACTATGGGACTCATCTGTGAACAATATTTACACAACCAGAGGAATACCAGTGCTAGAAATGCATTTCACCAAAAATCGTGATATGACTACGAGAATAGGACAGGGAGGGGGGACATGTGTAAAAAGAGGGGAAGATAAAAAGCTGCGTCCTGGTCTTAGGACAATGATAGCAGATAGTGCCTAATATTGGAATGTCTGGAATTGATGGTGCAGTCCTGTTCTCAGGCCTGGGGTGGGACATAACAGAAAAGCCATTGAAGAGGGCCGAAGACAGTTGCCTCAAGGACTAAGTGGACTTGGAGTGTCCAAGGGAAGGAGAGGGGTCAGAAGATTTTTGTTTTAAGCTTGATAATGCTACGATTTGAATTTTTAAGCCATATACATTTTATTTTGTTAAAAAATACAGAAAAAAGTCTCTATTCACAATGCAATAAAACCAGATATAACTAATATAAAGGCCCTTTGCTTGGAAATTTTAAAGCTCTCTTAAGCAAAACTTGGATCAAAGAAGAAATAAAATTCCAAATTGACATATTCAGAAATAATAAAAACACTACATTGGAGCTATTGTTCCTCAGAGGAAAATTCATAGCCTTAAACGTTTATATTAATAAACAAGAAGCAATGCAAATAATTGAATTAAACATCCAACTCAGTAGGTTAGAAAAAGAACAAGAGAATAATCCTAGTCATTGTTTTTGGCTGTCCTGCAAGGTGAATACTCTTTCTATGAGCAGAGCCCCACAAAAGCCCAGGTCCTCACCTTCTCCACCTCACAGTCCCTCCCAGGCTGAGTGGGGCCAACCTGTGTAGTGACACATGTGATTTGCAAGGTTAGGCCACAACATGGCTTTCTCTTGGGTCACTCGCTCCAGGGAAGCCAGCCGCCATATTGCAAGGACACTCAAGCAGTCCCACGGAGAGTCCCCACAATGAGGAACCACAGCCTTCTGTCAACACCAGCAGTGAGCAAGTCACGTTGGGAGCAGACCCACCAGCCCCAGTCAAACATGCAGGTGGCTGCAGCCTAATGAGACAGTGAAGCAGAGCCATCAGCCCAGCCACTCGCTGGCCCTCAGGAGCAGTGTGAGATCATCAACGTTTGTTGTCTTAAGCCACTGAGTTTTGCAATAAGTGTTATGCGGGAAAAGATAATTAGTACAATGGGAATCTAGTTAAAATGCAGGTTCTCCCTAAGCCTCATTGAGGCCTCAGATTTGGGCATTAACAAGCTCCCAGTGGTGCCCAGGGCTGGAGAGCAGGACCTAGGCTCCACCATCAGACCCTCAACCCCAAATTTGACCGAGAAGCTGGTGACACAAGCAAGGGCCACTGTGAGGGCATCAGAGGCTGCTGTAGTTGCAGCGGGGACTGCAGGAAGGCCAAAAGCATGCAACACTGGCAAATGCACAAGGCAGCAGCCACATGTGCCTCAGCCCAGCCTTGCAGCACAACTTTGGCTGCATGGACTCCTGGAGGCTCTGTGAGGTCCCCTATAGCCTTTCAATAGATTTCATTCCCTTCAAATCAGAGCTCGTTTCTGTTTGCCTGCAGCTGGGAACTCTGGCTGACACAGTTGCTCTGTGGCTAGGGAACAGTTTTTGGCCAAAGTTGCACGGCAAAGTCACCACATGGGCCATGAGAACATCTCTGCTGGGCCTCCTGGGCATGCACACCAAGGATGGTGCCAGGGAACTGTGTGTAGATAACTTAGCACTCATGAAGGCCCAACACTGAAGGAGTGGGAGAAGTCCCAAATGAAGACCCATCTGGGACTCAGGCTTATGACAATGGAGTGGGCCTTGGTGAGTGGCAGGGCCCCTGGGCTCTTAGACGGTGTCTTGGAAGGACCGACCCATCACTGGTACGTAAGTGAACAAAAGGGAGACACGAGGAGCAGTGTAATACACATAAGCCTCCCAGCGTGCACCCCAGCACAACAGAGCCTGAGAAATCTGAGGAATCAGGACATGCACTAGTGACGGCAAAAATCCCATGTGCTGTGGTCCACCAGGGGCTTGGCACCCACTGGGCTGCCTGCAGGAGATGCAAAGACTATGTATTGGGGGTGGGCAAGTGGAGGAGGAAAAGCCAGCATCTTTGCCCAGGAGGACATTTTTGTTTGCTGGGATGTTTCAGGAGCTCTGGGGAGCCCCAGGCAGGTGTGGGGAGAGTGCCTGGGGTGCCAGCAGGACTGAAGTGGCAGAGTTTGGGGATAATGTGCTTAGGTTCAGAAAAACCAAGTCCTGGGTTCAAGACTCTTGAGTGGGAAGGGAGAGTCTGCAGACAGGGGCCATTATGCTGCCCCACGGGGACACATGTGGGCACATTATTTGCCATCTGGGAGTGTACACAGGTCCTCTCCTATTTCCTGACCCTGTCTTATCCAACTGCAGAGAATGGGTGTCCTGGGTGACCCAGAGAGAAGTGCTGTCTGGCCAAGCACCTGGTCAATCTGACTCCAGGGCCTGGCCCACGCAGGGACCTTGACACCATCAGGGGTCTTAGTTGCAAACCTTGGAGACTCTATGCAGTGATAGGGCTAGCTCAGAGGCTCTTCAGGAGGCCTGGAGGAAACGGGGACAAAGCAGGAAAAGCCACAGCCAGGACCACAGCCAAAAACCACACCCCAGCCCAGGCTGGTGCGGAGTCCCCTGGTGCTGCCATGGAGCTGTGCGTGTGCCTTTGCATAGCCACCGCTCACCTCGAGCAGGCTGCCGCTGGTGGGGCTGACCCTGACCAGATCCTCCACGCTGTGGTGTGCTGCTGCAAAGGAGGCTGGGAAGGGAGCCTGGACCTGCCCAACCTTGCAAGGGAAGATTGAGCCTCGGCAGGCAGAGCCGCCCGGGGTCGAGAGGGAGTTCAGATCCCGGGCAGCCAAGCCAAGGCAGTACTGTGCACTCCAAGGCCGGTCCTAGCGGCAGCCGCAAGCGTGGGAAGGTCTCCAGGTCCTTGGCCTTTGGATGCACTCTGAGCGGACAGGGAAGTGGAACACTGAGGACATTCCAGACTCGGCCCCAGTGGCTCCCGGCCTGTTCTCCTGATTCCAGACAGAGCGGCACCGCCTTGGGGCTGACTACCAGAACTTCTGCCACACTTTATGGGCCAAAGTGGGTCATGGAAGCAGCCCGGTTTCATGGGATGGGAAATGGACTCTGTGTCTTCCTGCAAGGAGCAGCAGGGGATGTGATGGGGACAGCTTTGCAATCACGGCCCTGACAGCCTTGTCACCTCCTAACCTGAAGCCCACGGTGGCTTCTGCGTGGGGAGGTCCTGTGAAGCCTGCACTCAAAGCTCTGTGGGCACAGCAGGGTTGGTGACCACAGTCATGGCCCCACAGAGGGGTGGGGAGGCCTCTGATTCTTTAAAGCACAGAAGTTCTACCCTGGGAGGTGATAAATTGTCCATTGTACCAAATTTTCGGGTCTTGCAAAGCCCTGGGAATGGCTGTGGAGACAGCTCGTGCCACCTTGGAGAGGTGTCCGTAGTGCCAGGGGAGTGGGGGACAACTTTGCACACTTGTCTGGCTGGAGATAGGCAGGGTGTGTGCACAGAAGTGCAGCCATGTGTGTGCAAAGACCAGCGTTCAGTTGTCGTTCATTTTTCCATTCACTGGGTATTTACTGAGGACCTACTGTGTGCTGAGCACTGTCCCAAGGGCTAAAGACACAGCA
Organism: Pan troglodytes; assembly: GCF_028858775.2. Lineage (NCBI taxonomy): Eukaryota > Metazoa > Chordata > Mammalia > Primates > Hominidae > Pan > Pan troglodytes. Next base: position 130,283,084 of record NC_086015.1, on the reverse strand, counting down.
GGAGCTGAGACAGACAAAACCCTTGTTCTCACAGGCCAATAAATCAGATAGATAAAACTATGGCAATGCGTGTTTTGGGGAAAAGATGGCAGGACTGAGGGACAGGGGCCACTGTTGGAAACGGCCATTCAAACAGGGAGGGAGTTGCTGAGAAAAAGGCATTGGAGTAGGTGTGGTGGATGGAGAATTCAGACCAGCAAAGCTTAGAATTCCTAGGCCTGGTGGCTATTTAGTTTCTAGAGCTCAGTGGTCAGAACCCAGAAACCCAGCCCCAGGATCACTGGCCATCCACTCTCATGGTGCCCCTTGCTGCGGATCTGCAAGCCTCCAGGGCACAGAGCAGTGGGGAAATTTCTTCTCCAAACTCCAACCCATCCTCACCCTGGAAGGCATTTTGAGAGTCAGTTGCTATGGGAAGTATTTCAACTGGCAGGAATTCAAAAGCCAAGAATGACTGCCTATCAACCCTCAAGGGCCCCCACCTGGGAGATTTAATGGGCCTTTATCGGGCGTGCTGGGAACTCGCCCCAGGAATGAAGTGGCTCTGCAGCCATGCAGCAGCTTCCTAATCCAGGATTACGCTGCCAGGAGGCAGGGGCCGTGCTGCCTGCCCTTTTTATTGGTGTCCAAGCAGGCACCCCCAGCCATCATCGACCTCCACGGGTGGAGGCAGAGGGGACAATCTCAACTACTGGATGGTTAAGCTACGGAACACGCCAATCTCTCACCTGTTGGTGGCTACAGCAGCTCTGGGTAACAGACACCTGTCCCAGGTGCAGTGTCCAAGACTGCAGACAGAGATGGGCTTCTGCCAGTAACCAGAGCTAAAGACTGCTGGAAAAGACCCATGCTTGTGAAAAAGGCCAGTGAGGAGCCCTGCTGGTTAGGAGGAGCTGTCAGACTGGGGATGGGGTTGTGACAGTAATGCTTCCCCATCCGCATCATGCCCGCCCTGGTTCAGATCTCTAAGGAAATGACCGTGATCAAGCAGCATGACCAGGCTCCAAAAGGGGCGAAAGAGGAGCTCCCTGCCTCCCGCACAGTGCTCCCTCAGTGGGTGGGAGCAAGAATGGGAAACCCTAGGGGTGGAGAAACCCTGAGGGGAAGTGTGAGCCCCACCCCTCAAGACATTCATCAGGGTCAGGGCCTGTGGGACTTAGAGGAAAAACAAAATGCTGCTCACAGGATCATGTCAGGGGGTGAGGGCCCCCGTCCAGTAAGGGTTTGTTGCACAAAACAGACACCACTGCAGTGATTCAGGAGAAAGGTATGGAGCAGTGGGAACGGCATGCTCACTCCGTCACTGGGAAGGCTGAGAAATGACCTCTGGTGGGCTCTCCAGAAGACCCCCACTGGAAGTGTTGATATCCAGAACATTCTTCCCCAGCTGTGAGGCAGGAGTCGACAAGACATTGTATCCAAATTGCAGAACACCAAAGATGAAAAGAAGATCCTAAAAATAGCCAGTAAAAAAGAAAATCACCTTTGAGGAAAAAGTTTGACTGGCAGCCCACCTCCTCAGGGCAGCTACTGAGGCCACAGAACCGTGGATTCGTGTCTTCAAAGTGCTACAAAAATGGCTCCACTTAGCATTGCATACCCAGCAAAACTATCTTTCAAGAAAGAGGGTGAAACGAATTAAAGGTAACTTCAGAAAAAAAGAGAGGGTTTATCACCAAGAGACACGTCAAAGGAACTTGTGTTCCACGTTCTGGTGTCCAGCATTGGCGTTCCTCTGTTTTCCCTGGACCCTGCCCTCCCTGCAGCTCCTCCTCTGTCTTCCCTGGGAATCGCCCTCCCTGTAGCTCCTCCTCTGTCTTCCTGGACCCCGCCCTCCCTGCCAGCTCCTCCTTTGTCTTCCTTGGGCCCCACCTTGTCTGCCAGCTCCTCCTCTGTCTTCCCTGCAGCTCTTCCTCTGTCTTCCCTGGGCCTCACCCTGTCTGCCTGTTCCTCCTCTGTCTTCCCTACAGCTCTTCCTCTGTCTTCCCTGGGCCCCACCCTGTCTGCCTGCTCCTCCTCTGTCTTCCCTTCAGCTCTTCCTCTGTCTTCCCTGGGTACTGCCCTGCCTGCAGCTCCACTCTCCCTCTCTTGGATCCCACACCCCACCACTGAAACTAACTTCAGATTTATCATTCTCTTATTAGAAGCAGTGCATTGAAAGGGCACCATTAAAAAAGTGAAAAAATTCACATAATGTGTGAAAAATTTTGCAAATCATACAATGGGTTGGTATTTAGAATACATATAGGACTATTATAATTCAATAATAAAGAGACAAATAATCAAATTTAAAAGTGGGAAAGGGACTTGAGTAGACATTTCTCCAAAGAAGATATACAAGTGGCCACAAAGAACATGAAATGATGCTCAAAATTCCTAGCCCTCGGGGAAATGCAAATCAAAGCCGCAGCAGGGTCCCCTCACACCTGCTAGGATGGCTAGAATAAAAAACCCATAAGAACAAATGCTGACAAGGAAGCAGAGAAACTGGGACCCTCATTGATTCCATACATGGTGGAATGTAAAATGGCGCAGATGCTTTGGAAAATAGACTGGCAGCTCCTTAGATGATTAAATATGGAGTGACCATGTGACCCAGAAATTCCACTCCTAGCTCTTTACAACAGAGAAATGAATGTTCACCCCAAAATTGTACCTGAATATTCACAGCAGCATTATTCAGTTTAGCAAAAAAGTGGAAATAGCCCAAATGCCTATCAATTGCCGAGTGGATAAACAGTATGTGGTGCACCCTACAGTGCAGTATTACTCAGCTATACAAAGGGAAATACTTACACATACCACAACCCAGGTGAACCTTGGAAACATGCTCAGTGAGAGAAGCCAGTCGGAAAGAACTACTAATTTATGATTCCACTTACATGAAACATCCAGAATGGGCAAATCTGCAGACACAGAATGCAGAACACTGGTTGTCAGGGGCTGGGGGATATGGAGGAAAGGGGACATACATGGTTTTTCTTTGGGGTAATGAAAATGTCCTGGAATTGAATAGCTGTGATGGTTGCACAACTCTGTGAAGATAGAAAAAGCCATTGAGTTACACACCTAAGTGGATGGAATTGGGTGTTATGTGAATTCTGAGTAAAACTGTTGAGAACAAAAAGCAAAGCATGGCCTGGCACGGCAGCTCACACCTGTAATCCCAGCACTTTGGGAGGCCAAGGCCAGCAGATCATCTGAGGTCGGGAGTTTGACACCAGTCAGAACCAGCATGGAGAAACCTTGTCTCTACTAAAAATACAAAATTAGCCGGGCGTGGTGGTGCATGCCTGTAATCTCAGTTTGTCCAGAATTGGTGGGTTCTTGGTCTCACTGACTTCAAGAATGAAGCCGCGGACCCTCGTGGTGAGTGTTACAGCTCTTAAAGTGGCACATCTGGAGCCTGTCCCTTCTGATGTTCAGATGTGTTTGGAGTTTCTTCCTTCTGGTGGGTTCGTGGTCTCGCTGGCTCAGGAGTGAAGCTGCAGACCTTTGCGGTGAGTGTTACAGCTCTTAAGGCAGCACGTCTGGAGTTGTTCGTTCCTCCCGGTGGCCTCGTGGTCTTGCTGGGCTCAGGAGTGAAGCTGCAGATCTTCACGGTGAGTGTTACAGCTCATAAAAACAGCGTGGACCCAAAGAGTGAGCAGTAGCAAGATTTATTGCAAAGAGCAAAAGAACAAAGCTTCCACAGTGTGGAAAGGGACCTGAACGGGTTACCAATGCTGGCTTGGGCAGCCTGCTTTTATTCTCTTATCTGGCCCCACCCACATCCTGCCGATTGGTAGAGCCGAGTGGCCTGTATTGTTAGGGCGCTGATTGGTGCGTTTACAATCCCTGAGCTAGATACAAAGGTTCTCCACCTCCCCATCAGATTAGTTAGATACAGAGTTTCGACACACAGGTTCTCCAAGGCCCCACCAGAGCAGCTAGATAGTGTCAATTGGTGCATTCACAAACCTTGAGCTAAACACAGGGTGCTGATTGGTGTGTTTACAAACCTTGAGCTAGATACAGAGTGCCGATTGGTGTATTTACAATCCTTGAGCTAGACATAAAGGTTCTCCACGTCCTCACCAGAGCAGCTAGATACAGAGTGTCGATTGGTGCACTCACAAACCTTGAGCTAAACACAGGGTGCTGATTGGTGTATTTACAATCCCTGAGCTAGACATAAAGGTTCTCCAAGGCCCCACCAGACTCAGGAGCCCAGCTGGCTTTACCTAGTGGATCCCGCCCCGGGGCTGCAGGTGGAGCTGCCTGCCAGTCCCGTGCCCTGCGCTCGCATTCCTCAGCCCTTGGGTGGTCGATGGGACTGGGCGCCGTGGAGCAGGGGGTGGTGCTCTTCAGGGAGGCTCGGGCCGCACAGGAGCCCATGGAGTGGGTGGGAGGCTCAGGCATGGCGGGCTGCAGGTCCCGAGCCCCGCCCCGCAGGAAGGCAGCTAAGGCGCGGCGAGAAATTGAGCACAGCGCCCGTGGGCTGGCACTGCTGGGGGACCCAGTACACTCTCCGCAGCCACTGGCCCGGGTGCTAAGTCCCTCATTGCCCAGGGCCAGCAGGGCTGGCCGGCTACTCCGAGTGCGGGGCCCGCCAAGCCCATGCCCACCCGGAACTCCAGCTGGCCCGCAAGCGCCGCACGCAGCCCCAGTTCCTGCTCGCGCCTCTCCCTCCACACCTCCCTGCAAGCTGAGGGAGTGGGCTCCAGCCTTGGCCAGCCCAGAAAGGGGCTCCCACAGTGCAGTGGTGGGCTGAAGGGCTCCTCAAGTGCCGCCAAAGTGGGAGCCCAGGCAGAGGAGGTGCCAAGGGCAAGCGAGGGCTCTGAGGACTGCCAGCACGCTGTCACCTCTCACCAGCTACTCTGGAGGCTGAGGCAGAAGAATCCCTTGAACCCAGGAGGCGGAGGTTGCAGTAAGCTGAGATCATACCACTGCACTCCAACCTGGGCGACAGAGCCAGACTCCGTCTCAAAAAATAATAATAATAATAATAAAGAAAAAAAAGAAAAAACAAAAAGGCAAAGCATTTCTTCTCTTCCTCAGTTCTAACCCCAAACTTGCATATGAGATCCATTATCTACTCAGAAAGCAAAGCCCCACTCTGCTTCACAGAAATCATTCTCTTTAGAAGCAGCTGACAACCCCCTCCCCACACAAAATTACAACGTATATTCTTTCATACCCAGAAAATGGGCCTAGCCCTGCCCTGTCCAATGGAAATACAACATGAACCAGGAGCTTAATTTTAAATTTTCTAGTGGCCATATTTTAGAAAGCAAAATAAATAGGTAAAATTAATACCATATTTTATTTAATCCAATATCTCCAAAACATTATAATTTCAAAATGTAACCCATTTAAAGTGTTTAATATTTTACATCTGATGTGTGTTTTGCACATACAGGACATCTCAATTCAGACGAAGCACATTTGAAGTGCTCAACAGCCACAGCAGAGAGCTGCCCTCTGTAAGTCCCAAGTGACAGACTGGCTTAGGCAAAGGGAGAAATGGGACTTGGCAAATGTAACTGAATGCCCCGACAGTTCTAGTCTTTAGACACCACGGATCCAGAAGTTTAAACTTTCTCTCTCTCTTTCCCTTCCCCTCTCTTCCTCTCTATCCACCCTCTCTCTCTGCCTCTGTCCTTTCCTCCCTCCCTCTCCCTCTCGTCCTTTCTCTCTCATTCTCTTCCCTTCCCTCTCCCTATCTCTCTCTCTCTCTCCCCTTTCCCCTTCCCTCCCTCTTCCTCTCTCTCCCTCCTTCCCTCCCTCTCTCCCTTTCTCTCCTTCCCTCCCTCCCTCTCTCCCTTTCTCTCCTTCCCTCCCTCCCTCTCTCCCTCTCTCCCTTTCTCTCCTTCCCTCCCTCCCTCTCTCCCTTTCTCTCCTTCCCTCCCTCCCTCTCTCCCTTTCTGTCCTTCCCTCCCTTTCCTTTCTCCTTCCCTTTCTCCCTCCCCATCGCTCTCTCCTCCTCTGCCTCTTTTTCTCCTTCTCTCTTCCCTTCGCTCCCTCCCTCTCTTCCCATCTCTCGGTTCTGAATTCCTCTGAATTATCTTCTCTCCTTGGCTCATGGAGTGGCCCCCAGCAGTTCTTGGTTTGCCAACTCCCCCCTATGTAAAGGAGGAATCTCTTTTTCAGGGGAAGAAAATGTCCCTATGGAGTGGCATGCTGAGCCCTGACCGGAGGAAGGGATCTTCTGATTGGCCAGTCGGGCCCCATGTGTCTGCTGGGGGTGTGACTTGCTCGCTGCTGGCAGGGCAGAAGGAGCAGCGTCCCCCACCCTCCACCTGCACCTGAGCCAGGACTCTCTAGGGCTGAGAATGTACACAGCTCTGCTCAGGCATTTTGTTAATGGAGCTTCTTAATTGTCTGTAACTTACCTAATTTTGCTCCCAAGCTTCTGTCCTACTGGGAAGCAGGAACAACATTCCAAACTTTGAAAATAGCTTAATCTAGTGCTATTTAAATGATCTCTCTTGTTTTCATAGTCTCTTGTGGGAAAATGGTAAGTTCTGGTCTCAGTTAAACTTCCTATCAGGATCTTTCTCCCTTTTCTTCCTTCTTCCCAAGATGACACTGGGGGCTAATGCAAAGCTCCCAGGTCTTCTTGGCAGTAGGGAAGGGGAGGTCAGCTCTGTGGGCCTGCTGTGGGAGTGCCTTAGCACACTCAGGGCCACCGTGTACAGCTGTGTGGGTTGTGCACTGCACAACTCCATGGGACGACATCAGCATAGACAAGAGTGTATTTGGTACTCCCTGGAGTTGTCTCTCCCCTCTGCTTCTCAGCCCTGAATGCCCCTGGCTTCTAGATGTGTGCTGGCTCTGCAGCCCTGCCCAGCAGCTTCCTCCTGACTCCAGGCCCTGCTGTTCTGGCAGGCTTCTCAGCACTTCTCTACCCCTTGAGGGGCCATAGGCAACTTCTGGGTCACTCACCCCTCCACAGGAGACAAGGGGTGCTGTCTCTTAGGGGAGAAAGCAGGTCTCTTCTTCACACCTGCCTTTCTCAGTCCCATCAGGAGAGCCGGGGCCTCCCTCACCGTGACTCTTGACCCTGCCAGATGTAGAGGGTTAACTGAGTTTCTTCCCATCAAAGCTTTGCTTTTGACAGATGAGGCAGCAGAAGGGTTGGGCGACCCCCATTCCCTCTGTCTCAATGGCCTGTGGCCAGGAAGAATGAGGGCTTCTTTGTCCCAGGTGGCATCCACCCTCCAGGAAACATGGGTTTAGAGGGCACGAAATCATCACACAGTTCCACCCCACCCTGCAGGGGAGGGCACTGGCCATTACAATTGTTCCTTCATTTTACAATGGATAAACCGAGGCTGAGAAAGAGACAGAGACTTGCTCCAAATCACAGGAGGCACAGGCCACAAGACAAGGATCCCTGGCCAGGCCTGCTCCTTCTGTTCTCATGGACTGATCATTTAAAAAGGAATTTGTGTCTTGAAAACTACTTTTTAAGGAATTTGTTTCACTAAGAGACAAGAGGACTTCTGGCTCTCTTTCTTGGACTTAAAACTGTTTTTGCACCCTCCCTCCAGCCTTTCAGGCTGGCAAATGCGCAAAGAATGACAGGAATGTCGCACACCTGCAGATGCCAAGTTGTCTGAGAAACCAGGCCCAGAGGAGGTGAGCCCCACTCAGAGCCCCACTGGGAGGGGTGGAAGCCACTGGGCAGGCTCAGCCACGTGGAACAAAGGAGAAAAAGTGCTGGGGAGGGCATGGCAGGGGAAAGCGAATGCACAGGGCAGGCTGGGCCCAGCTCCGCTCACACCAGGCAGCGTCTGGGTGGTTGGTGAGAGCCTCAGGTAGGACCCCCCACCGCAGGCAGCATCTGGGGGAAGGAAGGCTGATCTGCAGAGGGAAATGCGTCAGGGTTCTCAGTAGCTGCAGATAGACAGACAGGTGATCGTTCTGAGTTGGCCTGTGGTTTCATGGAGGGTAAGTCCCGGGGCCTCCAGGGCGAGCGTGAGTGGAGCCGGGAGGCTGGCCGGCTTGGGACTCAGGAAGAGTCCACGTTTCAGTTTGAGTCTGACCCGTGTCTCAGCCCAAAAGCTGTCAGGCGGAAGGAATTCTCTTCCTCTGAGGAGGGTCAAGCTTTTGTTCTCTCCAGGCCCTCACCTGATGTAGGAGGCGTACCTGCGCTGGGGAGGGTGGTCTGGTTCACTCAGTCTCCACCCAAACGCTCATCGCATCCAGAAACGACCTCACAAGCACTAGGACAAGGCCTGGCCACGTATCTGGGCACCCAAGGCCCAGGCAAGTTGACACATCCAGTCACCAACACAGGGCACCCCAAAGGGATGGGGCAGCGGGAAGCCATACTCACCCAGGCCAGAGGGGCAGGGGGACGAGGGGCTGTCACCGGCACAGGCCAGCACAAAGGAGGATGCCCACCCCAAGGGAGGGCCAGGGGAGCCGAGAACGGCTCCTCTCTCCCACCCAACCTCACTCCAGGCAGCCAGTGGAGGGGGCTGGGAAGTGGACTTTGCAAGGTCACATGTCCGCAGAGAGAGAAGGGTAGACCAGAGAAAGACCCCTGAGCCGGCAGGTAGAATGTAGCCCAGAGATCCGCGCACCAAGAACAGAGCCCCACCAGGGTCTTCAGCATCTCACTAGCACCTCGCCATTGATCAGAGGAAAGCCTTTACGTGAGCAACAGCTTTTTGCTAGAATTTAAGATTATTTTTACCTCTATTGTAGTTATTTGTACAGACCTCTTCTATTAGGAATGGTTCTGTCCCATTCACAGTAACCACTTAGTGCCATCAAGTTTTCCATTTGAATAATTTCTTCTGATCGAAAAATGAAGAGTGTTTTCAGAGAAAAAGTCCAGGTAGACGGAAGACCTGGGTGCATGGAGTGAGAGATACCAAGGCGAGGGCATGCCAAGGCTGTGCCCCGAACTCCTGATCAGCCTGACTTCACCAGGGCCTCCTGGCAGGTGTGGCAGGGAGCACTGCCTGCTGGGAGATTGAACCTGCAACCCAGCAAGCAGGGATGGAGCCACTTGTCAAACACCACCCAAGCCCGCCGTGTCCAAGTCTTCAGACACATAACCTGGCTCTGCAATTAAAACGGCTGGAAAACAGAAGGGGAGCGCGGGGGATCCAAAGAGGAGAGACAGAAAACCAAGCGTAACAGGGGAACTTGTCCAAATCCAAGCAACCCCTCTGTGAAAATTCAGGTTGGAGATAGTTAAGGACATTGGAATATGCAAACATTCATTTTGTTAGTGTGATAATGACACAGTGGTTATGTAAGGAGAAAATGTCTATCCATTAGAAAAAATACAAACAGTCTCATAAACAAAGGAAAGAGGTATTTGTCAAAGCTGGGCTTCAGGAACGTTCACCTGGGAGCAATGAGTTGTAAGATGGAAACTGGAACCTGAGATTCTGAGCAGAGGCACAGATTCGGAGAGAGTTGGGGACATCCCTGGGCAGGGGCACAGCCGACAGGACCCGTGCTGTCTGGGATTCTGAACGTCCTGAGCTCCTTCTCCGTCCTGGCCCTGCCTGGGGTGGAGGCCATGGTGCTGGTCCTGGGGTAGCCCTGCTGCCTGTGACTGCAGCCCAGCGAGGGACAGGCCTGCCATAGACAGCATGTAGCAGGTCACCCAGGCGGGGCTGCTTGGTGGGGCAGGAGCTTCTGCGGGGTTGGGAGGGTTCCATATGGAGGTGGCTTTGCCAAGATGGGGAGCCCGTGATGGGGCATGGCAGGGAGATGAGAGGCTCTGCCCTGGACATTGTGAGCAGCAGCCAGAGATGCCAGCGTCCCTAGGGCAGTGAGCAAGGAGAGGCCGGGGCTGCAGGGAGTCTGGGGCACCAGCATCGCTGCAGCTGATGATGCGTGTCTCCTGCTTGAGGACAGTCTGTGGCATTCGCGTCCACACAGTGAAACTCAAACTCTTTTTTAAAAACTTTATTATTGATTTTAAATGTGGGAAAACACACGTAACATAAAATATAACATCTTAACTATTTGTAAGTGCGCAGCTCAGCGGCACTAGGAGCATTCCCATTGCTCTGCAGCTATCACCACCATCCGTCTTAGAACGTTCATCTTCTCCACTGAAGCTCTGTCCCCGTCCAACTCTTAACTCCCATCTCTCCTCCTGCAGCCTCTGGCGCCCACCATTCTATCTTCATCTCTATGACTGTGACTACCTAGGGACCTCTAGGGACCTCACAAAAGTGGAATCATACAGTATTTGCCTTTTTGTGCTTGGCTTGTTTCAAGTTCACCCATGTCATTGCATGCGTGAGAATTTCCTTCCTTTCAAAGGCTGAATGGGATTCCATTGTTTGGATGCACCACTTTTTGTCCATTCACCTGTCAATGGATGCTTGGGGTGCCTCCACCTTCTGGCTCTGTGAATAGTGCTGCTGTGAACGTGGGTGTGGAAGTGTCTCTGAGGCACTGCTCTCCATTCTTTTGTGTGTTCACCCAGAGGCGGGGTTGCTGGGTCACATGGTGATTCTATACTTAACTTTTCAGGAGCTGCCACACCTCGTCCACAGGAACTGTATGATTTTCCTTCCCCACCAGCAGTGGGGAGACCCTCCCCTCCACCTGCGCACTTCTCCACAATCTGCAAAACCCTGCTGTTCAAATGGACTAATCCCTCCTCTGGCATGTGGCCTGGGTCTACCAATCAGAGTACCTCATCCTTTAGGCCAGAATGACTGGTTCAAATAGCAAATCAAGACATTGCCCCAAACATTGGCCAATGAAATCCCTACCTGGATGTGCGTGATGACCAAGCGTGTCCTGTTTTCACCAGGACTGCTCAGCTGGTAGACCTAGAGCCTCTGGTGGTCATCGCTGCCCCCCACTTGGGAAGAGCTGGCCTGAGAATGAAGCCCTTACAGAGGACAGAGAAGGAGGACAGACTTCTCATGACCTCCAGGAGCCCCTGGATCCAGCCATGCCTGAGGTAGATGCACCCTTGGACTTTTTGATTTCAAGAGCCTGCTAGTTCCCTTTCTTGCTTCAGCCAGCTTAAGTTTCTATCATTTCTAATGCAGGGGGGCACCCAGCAGGGAACATGTGCTCAGGTGCTTCTCAGGGTGGTTTTAGCCGGATGCAGCAACGATGGCTGGAACGTCCATCTCTCAAACAGACCCCACGCTGGGGAGAGTGCGTGAGTCTCCCAGCCATGGGGGCAGACTCAAGGGGCTGACGGCATCTACAAGGCGGCTACAGGGGAAATGCTCCTGAGAACATGCTTTCCTCAAAGTTCCCGAGGCCCCAGGGCATCGCTCACTGCCAGCTGCTCACGCCCCTCTGCTCTGTGTCCAGACTCTGGGCATCAGGCCCTGGTGTTGTCCTCAAGGAGTCTCCAGCATGGAGACCACTAGAGGAGTGCTGCAGCATGAAGTAGAGAGTCTGAGTTTGAATCCTGGTCCCACCATGGGTAACTGTGTGTCCTTGAGGGTAGTGACTTTACCTCTCTGCTCCCAGGTTCTCCCCTCTACAATGGGGCTGGTCCTGGTACTGACTTGCAGCCCGGCAGCCTTGTATGCTGCAGAAACCACTCCCCAGCATCCGTGTCCCATTCCCCAAAGGTCTGTGGTGCACCTGCCTATGTGCCCAGTGCAGGCTGGCTGGAGGCTCTGCTCTAGGACTAGAGGCTCAGCCTGGATATGACCCAAGTCACTTCCACCGACAACTCCATGACTGTTGTCCTCAGAAAGAACACATCTGCCCCCAAAGCTCCACCATCAGGGCTGATGGCTCTCCAGGAAGGCCCCAAAGGGGTGCCACGGGCCACGGGCCCTGGGGATACCTGCAGGAGCCTCTTGGTCTCCAGCCTCCTCTGGCCTCGTCCCACGACTGCCAGACGCGCGAATCAGAGCCCACCCTCCTCGCTCCCCAAGGCACAGCACCTCCTGCACCTCCCTGCACAGAGCTGACCTGGCCTCTTCCATTGCTCTGGACACAGGGAATGCTCTCTCCGATGTCACCTCAGCTGGCTCCTTGTTTCTCAAGCCTCGATTCCTCCATCCCTCCTCAGGCCTTCCCTGCCCACTTGGCCAGGTGGGCACCCTCCCATGCCACCAGTTTTCTTCAGGGCAAGACACCATCTATAGTCACTGTATCAGGTTTTAGCCTGGCCTGTTATTTTTTATTTCTGCTCAGAGCCTGTGTTTGTTCTTGAGCTGTGGCTGCTCTGGGATCCAGGTGGGAAGTCCGAAGTCACCTCTGGATCTGCTCTGGGTGGAGGGTGCCTCCATCCCACCCAGGCCCACAGGCTGGCCTCGCCCTTGCTCTGCAGCGAGCCCATCCAGGTGCCCTGCTCAGAGCCACCAGCATTAATAGCTGATGGTTTAATACCCTCAGGAGCCAGCGCACTCAAGCAGCAATCAGAAGGCCCCATCACCGCTGCTGTGTAATTGCGCCCGATCACTCGCACAGCGAGCGCTGATTGCGGCTCAGAGATGGCTCAGCTTCCAGGCTGATGGGCTGGAGCCCTTGGAGGCCTAATGAGGGTAATTGAGGATGGGCTGATTGTGCCGGAAAAAAGCTGAAGGGGACTGAGCCATGAGAACAGGCTGCGTCACACCCTAAACGGGACCACATTTGCTAAATTTGTTTCCGACACAATTTCGTGGTGATTACACTGATTTCTCTTGAGTTACTGAGCCTGGCACAGAGCTTGTGCTTGCAGCCCCACTGTCAAGATGCGCCTGTTTGAGAGTGGGAGGTATTGTTGATGACTTATGGGCCACTGTCAGCCCTGGGAACGAGTTCATGGAGAGGCTGGTGGGAGACAGGTGGGAGCTTGGGGGCGGTGGGGAGGGCCTGGGGTCCCAAGGGCCTATGTTTGGGCGGGCTGCTGCTTACCACCATGTGGCTGGGACACATTGTGCAACCTCTGTGTGCCTCAATTCCTCAGCTGCAGGTGCAGCTGCCCCTAACCTCCCAGGGTTGCCGGGAAGTCCCAGTGAGTTCACTTACAGGCAGTGCTCAGACGGTCCAGGTTGGGGTCTGCCTGGAGGCGCAGCTGCAGAGCAGGTGCCCAGGGCCCTTGGGGATGTGTCACACCTGACCCTGCACCCACCCTCTGCGGCAGGAGCAGCCACCCCTGTTGAGCCATGGATGAAATGAGCCCAGGGACGGGGCCACTGACCAAAGCCATGCACTGGCAGAAGCTGCATCCACACCTCCATCATTAGTATCTGTACACATTTTCATGAGATGAAGCAGCATAGCCTGTCTCTGCTGGAAAGACCAACATTTCTCAAACCCGGTTCCTTGGCTGCGAGTCTGGGAAACACAATTCCAGCCTTGGCTACTGAAGGCAGGGGGCCCAGGACTGCAGCCTCAGCTCCCCCAGGCTGTCGCTCATGGGCCCCTCGGGGTCAGAATCTGATTTTAGTTAACAAGGCACCCAGGAATTCCTGCCTCACGGCATGGGCTGGAAGCCACTGCTCTGAGCTAGGGGTCACGGGAGAATCGCCTGGGAAGCATCTAAAAGTGACCACCGCTCAGACCCCTGAAGCTCCAAGGCTCCAGTGGGGGTCAGGCATTGGTGTTTTAGTCTCCGCCAAGGGCTCCAATGTGTCACCTGGGCTGAGCGCACCCAACTCACAGAGCGTGGCCATCTGTCCTGGGTGTGGCTGAGTCTCCCAGGGAGATATGCTTCCGCGTTTGGGATGTGGCTGCACTCCTGCGGCCGCCCCTGCTTCCCAGCAAGGAAAACCTGGAGCCAAGAGCTTTTAGCAAAAATGTTTAATCTCTCCTTAATGTGTGTGTTTATTTACAAGTACTAAATCTGAAGAACAGTAAAATAGGAAATAGCCGTATATGTACACATCTGAGGGCCGGGCCCACAGTCAGCGGTGCTGCTTCTGCAAAGAGCCCGGCTGAGGGTGCCCGCCCGGACCGTCCGAGGGATCGCTCTTCTTCTGGGAGGGGGTTCTGCGGTGTTAAAGGACAGCTAATTGTGGGCTTTGTCTTAAAAATATCTCTCTCTCTAAATATATCTATTCTAGCTGTGTAGCACCAACGTGAGCCACTGAATCCAGACAGGGAGAAAGCCAGAGCGGAGGCTCTCGGCAAGGCCGAGCCGGGATGGCATGCCGCTCCGGGCTCTCTCCCGGACTCGACGCTGCAGGTCGTGGGGCCCCCAGCCCCTCAGGCCAAGGGGCCGGTGGTCCTGGGGCTGGGGAGCACAGGGGAAGCTCGAGGTATATCAAGAGGCCAGGCTCCCAGGCCGAGGCGTGAGCTTTTCCAGCACTCCTGAGCCAGGCGCGGGGAGAGGGAGGACACGGAGCAGGGTAGGAGGTGCTGCAGGAAGCAAGTGGCGGCAGCAGCACGCCAGGTGGGTGCCAGTTTCACAGCACATGTGCCACAGCCCTGGCTCCCTGAAGACACAGGGCCCATGGGAGCCGCTCACCGCTGCTGGGCACAGAACGGCCTCCAACTGCAGCTCCTACCAGGGCCTCCAGCCCCAGGCCAGAGCTCCCGGGTGCTGCACAGTTAGGAGCACAGTGGGAACCAGTGACAAGTAGGGACTGGGGCCTAACTCCAAGACCTGGCAGAGGGAGGTACGGAGTAGCTCGGAGACTGCTGTCCCAGTAGACAGCACAGGTAGTCGGCTTGATCCTTGCGCATGTAAACAGATACTGCTAAAGTGCTTGCGCATAGACACAGCCATGTGCTCTGTGGTGGCCACGCCCCAGCCACACGCCCATGTGGGAACTGCTTCATGAGGCCTGTGGTGCACCCCCTTCATCACCACTGCCGTCCCCACCACCCGCCCATGCTACTCACATGGACAAGGGCAGCCTGGCAGGGCAGAGCAGGGCACAAGGCCTAAGGAGAGTGGGGGTTGGAACTGGATTCTGAAGGTGATGCAGGAGCCCCTACCTAACCCGTGAGGAACTGGAAGAACCAGGGACTTCAACCTGAAGCCAGCATCCAGGGAAGACTTTGGGGGAAACTGAGGTTCCCACCCCACCATAGCCAGGAAGCATCGGAAGGGAGGTGGAGGCGCACCCAGGAACAGGAATCCCAGCCAATGCTAGGGTCTACTGAAAAAAACAGCCCAGCCACTGTAATATGGACTGGCCTCAGCTCTGGCCCCCAAGACTGCCCAGGGAGTAAGCCCACCCCCTCAGTGGGCTGGGGGCAGGGGCTGGCCCAGGCCTGAGCTGGGTGTGGCAGCAGCAGAAGGCCCCAGCCCTGGCACAGTGCCCACGGGGCCAAGGAGCTCCCTGAGTCAGCAGTCACTGACTCCACACCGACCCGCGTTCAGGAAAGAGGCGGGTCTCTGCGCCGTCATCTGGCTTACGCTGCTCAGGTGGGGCGGACTGCAAGACTGGCACACCCCATGGGGCCGAGTGCTCTCCTTGGGCCTGGCCGAGGACATGGGGCTGAGTCTGGCCACAGTTAGCTGTCCCTTAATGTCCATGGGATCTTCGGTACCATCAAAAAAGTGACCTTGAAAAGGGGATGGACCGCTTGTTTGCTTTTACAAGTGACTGATTAATTAAAAAACATAAAAAAGGGTCTAACAACCTCTAGTATTCAACACTTGCAGTTTTAAAAAGATCAACTCAGACTAAACGCTAGCACAATCATGCATGCCCCGTGGTGCCGCGGCACCCCAGAGGCTCTCAGGGTCGGCAGGAAGTTCTTTCCTTGTCATGTCAAACCAAAACAGCGGCCCGCAGGTCGGGGGGCACAGGCTTCAGGGCTGCTCCACTCCAGGGAGGCTCCGGCCACTTTCTCCACAACCATTTGGCATTGCTTTCCCACTGCCTTCATTTTCTTGTTCAAATCGTCTTTAAAATTCTTCTTCAGTTAACTGTACAGTACCCCACTGGGGCTGGAGCCTGAGGCTAGAGCCACATATATATATATGCATATATATACATGTACAGCTTTCTTTTAAGAATGCATTCTCTCTTGCTGAGGGCAAGGGTGGACACCGCTGGCCTCCAGTCCCTCTGGTCACTGCCCGTCACTCATGGCCCAGATAGATCCAGGCCACTGCGGGCCAGAGGAGCCCTGCCACAGACCTCAAGGCCCAAGCAGAGTGCAGCAGAATTTTTTCCCCTAAAAACAAAAACAGTCCCCAGATGTCCCACTGCTCTGGAGGGGCCAGGACACTGCTGAGATGCCACACTGGAAGCCGCTGGGGCAGGGACAGAGAGAGTGGAGAGAGAGGAGTGCTCAGGGGCCGCCCTCAGGGGCTCCAGGGCGGGGAGCTCAGCCTACCCTTGAAGACAGCTGCCAGGGCAGCCTGTGTAGGACGCGGAGGGGAATAAATAACGGGAACGTGCTCTCTGTGACCCGGGGCCCCTGGCCCAGTGGCTCCCAGAGGCACAGCCCTGAGGACGGAGAGGGGCTGCCCGGTCCGTCTGGAAGCCACCCAGGAGTCTGAGCAGCCTGGCCCACAGCCCCTCCATAGGAGGGAGCAGGGCCTCTCTGGGGCGAGGTGGATGTGGTGCTCCGGCCTCGGCCGCGCAGAGCACGCGGTGAATCTGAGGATGGCAGCGGTGCAGCGGGCATGGGTGCTGGAGGTGGGAGTCGGTGGCAACGGGCCCAGACCGACTTGAGCTCCTCTTGCCCGGCTACGGGCTTTTTGCCTCTTTCTCCAGCTGCCAACCGGGCCCTGGGACCCTCAGACTCTGCCGCCTGGGGGCAGCTTGGAAAGCCGGGAATGCTGACACCCCCAGCCTCTTGTCCTGGTCTCAAGGGGACAGCCCAAGCTGGCTACCCCTCCCCCTGGAGGGCCCTGGCCTCACCCCTCAGCCCCTCAGAGGTCAGCCCTTCTCCCATGAAGGCCACTGGGCAGCTCTTGCCAGGCAATGAAGGTCCTTGGCCAGCCTGAGCACCCAGTGCTGTCCCAGCCCCTGAGCAAGCAGCTGTGTGCGCAGCTGTGGTGTGGCAGGTACCATCACCTCCACATAGGAAGAGCCGGGACCCGACCGGGCGAGGCAGGGGAGGGAGGGCCGGGCAGTCGCTGCACTGCGGCGGCCCGAGCACCACCGGACACTCCACACGCATGCGGCGAGGGCTGTCCCGGTCCCTGCTCGGCCGTCCTCACGCTGCATCATGCTGGATGATCACAGCTGGGGCTCAGCTGCTCAGGGCCATCGTGTCCACCACCTGCTCCAGCTTGCTCCGCAGCCGCTGCCGCCGCGCCTGCTCGTCCTTCTCCAGGGCTGCCAGGATCTGCAGGGCCAGGAGAACTGTCAGCATGCCGGGCCACCAGCCTCCATGCACTCAGCAGGCCCAGGGCGGATGCCTCCAGAGTAGGTGCCAGAGGTTCAACCCCATCTATCCCTGGCCAAAGGACCTTGGTTGTGAGCCTGGACCCTCCAGGACCCCAATATGGAGAATGCTGCCCCTGTCATCATCCTACCCTCACCCCCTAAAACAGCAGGCTCTGATCCCTTGGCTGCCTGGCCATGCTGCTGACATGTCCCCACCCAGTCCTCACACCCTGGGGTTTCTGTGCCCCTTTAAAGCAGAGCTCCCCAGAGAGCCTCAGCTCCCCTTTCCCTGGTGAGCCCCAGGACCCCAGGCTTTTGTCCCCACTCCCTACCCTAATACATGCAGTCTCTGGCTGCTCCTCTGCTCCCCTGGGGCACCTGCCTGAGGACAGCCCTCTGCCTCCTGTCTGCCTCCTGTGGCACCCTGGGGAAGGTTCCTTGCCTCTGCTGCACCTGCCCTGGCCTCCCCAGGGTGGCTCTGGTTCACTCCCGGGGCCTTCTTAGCCCTCAGAGCCTTGGCACAGGCCGAGACTGTCCTGCCCTCTGGCCCCGTGCTCCCATCCTGTGCGGCCCAGGAGCCAGTTCTCCTTCCTGGATACCTCCTGGACCCCGTCCCCAGGTCCATGTACGTGGCCTCACTCCAAGTCAGCAGAAAAGATAGTGAAAGGAAAGCTCTGCCAAGAGCCTATGCCCAGCCCTGGAGATGCTGGCCCAGACTAGAAAACCCTGAAATGAGCCCCTCAGGGAAGTTGCTCACCACCCACACACCCTCTGCCTCAGGAAGAAGCTGCCATCCCATCTTCCCCACCCCTGACCCCACATGGCTGCACACAGTGACTCCACCACGGCCTTCTCTGCTCGGCCTGGCAGGCTCCCTCCTGGCCCCAAGGAACCAGGTGGCCAGAGGGTGCAAAGGAGTGAAGGTGGTCAGTGGCAGCCCAGAGATTCAGGGAGGAGTGGCAGGGCGGGGCAGAGCAGGTGGCTCTGGCAGGGGCCGGCAAGCCCTCCTAGCCCAGCCTGTGGGCTCCCATGGTGTTCACCTCATCCTTGTACTTGGTGATGTAGGAGTAGATCTCGTGCAAGGCGCTCATGCTGTTGAACTGGCTCAGGTGCAGGCGGGACTGCTCAGCCAGATACGCACTCATGTCCTGGTCGCTGATGGCTGGCATCTTGGCGATGTCCGCATAGTACCTGCAGGTGAGTGGCCAGGTGGGCACATGAGCAGAGTCCAGGCTGCCCCCAGGCCCCTGCCCCCGACCCCTGCCCCCTCCACCCACCTCTCCACCCAGCTCTTGTAGTTGGGGATGTCCTTGGCGTAGAGCAGCTTGTTGGAGGGTGAGTCCTTGCCCAGCTTGTGCTCAGAGGTGGAGCAGGAGTCCATGAAGGTCTGGGCCACCACCGACAAGCAGGCGTCCGTGATGCTGTTCTTGTGAATGTCGAACACAAACTGTGGGTTCTTGATCACGTTCACCCAGAAGCGCAGGGGCAGGCTGCAGGCGAGAGTCCAGGCGCTGCTCAGATAGGCCTCTGCTCCCTCCTGAGCAGCGACCTTGTGGCCCTCCCAGCTCCGAATCCAAAGTGGGCATGGCTTTCCATGCAGACGGGGAAACGAGGCCCACAGAGGTGCAGGGCCCATGGTTAAGTGAAGGCCGTCCCCTGCCACCCAACCAGAGATGTGCTGCCCCCACCACCTGCATCTCACACAGAGCATCATGAGATAGGCGTGCTCAAACGCACTCGTTTGCACAAGGGCAAGATGTGACCAGGCCCTCAGGGGCCCACTCCACACAGCCACCACCCTCCTAGGCCTGCATGCTGGCTTGCACTCATGGCTCCTGCACTGAGACCTGCAGCTCAGCTCTGGCCCAGGGGACCCATTCCTGCAGAGACCAGCCCTCTGTGCCCCAAACACCACCTCAGGGACTGCCATTAGCTGGGCTGCCTGGCAGCACTGGCCACATGTGGCTGCTTAACTTAAATGAAGTGAAGAACCCAGTCACTCAGCCACACCAGTGCCATTTCAAAGGCTCAGGAGCCACCACCCTGGACAGCACGGGTCTAGAATGTTCCACTATGACAGAACATTCTCCGAGAACATGCTGACCTGGAGACACTGCGTCCCTGGAGGCCCCACCTCCTGCTGTGCCCAATCAGCATGGCCCAGGAGAGGGGCTTCGTGACACTTCATTTAAACCCTAGACTCCGCGAGCAGTGGGCGGAGCTGGGACAGGTTGGGGTGGCTGCATCCCAGGTTTGGGAAGCAACACATGGGCTGGACAAGACCAAGTCGGGGGTGGCTGCTGGCCCGGGAGCCAGCAGAAGTGGCAGGGACAGTCCAGGAGAGTGGGGAGCTAAGACGGTGGAGAGTGTGCACAGAACTGGGGGGAGACCCCAGCAGGATGCAGGGTGAGGAGGGGCACTTCCTGGTGAAGCAGGGTCCAGCCATACAGGCAAGGGCATCCACCTGACCCCAGGTGTGGGGGAGCAGTCCTACCCCAGAAGCCCTCGGCCATGCAGGTAGAGGGGCCTGGTGCACAGAGAGGGGCTCCCCTGTAGCAGGCAATGGTGGGGTTGTCTGCTGGGGTGGGGGCCACACACACAGCAGGGACCCGCTCCAGGGGCTAGGGTGTGGCTAGAGTGTGCCAACCGGAGCAGGGGGCCACAGACCAGAGCTTGGGGGTCCTGAGTAAGGAGTGAGGCTAAGGGCTGGCCTGCTTGTGTGGCAGAGAGGAAGCCAACATTGCTGAGTTGGGCAGTCCATGACCAGGGAAGAAGCAGGTCACTGTCCCAGGGGTGGGCCAGGCCGGAGGAAAGCAAGGGACTGGCTGGCCAGGGAGGCAGATACTCTGGAGGGAGGCCACTCAGAGGCTGGGTGCCTCTTCATAACGAAACCCAGCCTCATAGAGCCCCAGCTCACATTGGTGTAGCTGTGCACGGTGCAGGCTGGGCAGGCCCTGCTCCGTACTCCAGCTGCTCCATGAGACCGTGGCAAGTGGCTCGGCCTCTGCGCCTCAGTAAGCAGGCTCTGGCCTGGCCCCACACTGCAATGGGGAGGCTGTAAATTCCTCGCACTAAAGACTACCAGGAGTACCTGCAGTCCCTGTTGCCCTCATCACTGCAACCAGCCGGCTTGGGGCTGGTCCACTGTGCCCTGTTTCTCACGCTGCAGCCCACACTCATGTCCGCACAGCTGTGCACACCCAGGGCCACTCACACCTGCACACAGTTCCTACAGCAGTGGGAGGGGCTCAGCGGCTGGAGCAGAGGGCGAGCCGTGGGTCAAGGGGCACAGGCAGATAGGGAAGGCCAGTTAGCACAGGGCTGGCCCGCCATGCCCCTGCTGGGTTGTGTCCCCACACCAGGGAGCCCCAAGTGGGGGCTCCGGATCAGAACGGGGCGAGGGCCCTGGGAACACATCTGGCCTGGCCCTGGGGGATGCCCCTCCTCCCCCTGCCCTGCATTACCAGTTGCTCTTCCAGGTGTGGCGCACGTCAGCATCGTGGATCTGGTGCTTGTCGGCCTGCTCATCCAGGAAGTCGAACATGTACTTGATGGCCAGCGGCAGGGCTGAGCCCCGGTGTGCCGTGCTGAAGATGGTCTCAAACAGGTCGTCCACAAACTTCTGCAGTGTGCCCTGCGGGGGGCAGGCAGGGACACTGAGCTCCAGGGCTCTGCCTGGCTGCCTACACCTCCTGGGTGACTGGGCAAGTGGCCATGGGAGCATGGGGGTGAGGCCCTTGCTCTGGGCTTGGCACTTTCTCTGAGCTCAGTTGGCCCAGCGTCCCCTGCCCCCATCTGCCAGCCAGGCCCACCTTGGTGGCCAGTAGCCGTGTCAGGTAGATCTCCGAGACCATCTTGCTGCCGCGGTCACCCTCACGCTGGTCCAGGTGGTCGTGGTTCTTCACCAGGTGCCACAGCTTGGTGCCGCTCTCCAGGTCGGGCGTGATCATAGGCGTGCGCGAGCGCAGGCTGTCGGGGCTGCTGGCCGTGCGCAGCATGCTCTCTGCAGCACCAGGCTGTCAGCGCCCGCGTTGGCTGGCACCCCGCACCCCCCGCCCGAGCCTGTTTCCCCATCTGAAAGCTGAGGATGGCACTCCCACCCATGTGGGATTTTGGGGCAGCCGATGACACCACAGAGGTGGCATAATTGTGTACGGACACACAGTCGCGAGGAGGCGCAGCCTCCAGAGCTGGAGGGTAAGGCCAAGAGTGCGAGTGACAGGCTTGACACCTGCCCCTGGGTCCTCCCGTCCAGCTGCTGCAGCGTGGGAGCCCGGGGGACATCCTGCCCAGGCCAGGGACCCATGCGCTGCCCTCTCGCCCGCTGCCTGGCCCCTCACCGTATCTGCTGAGGGACTTGGTGAAGGTGGAGGAGTTGGAGATATTGTAGGCGGACGTCTGCTTGGGCACCAGTGCCACCGAGGACCCGTCTGTCACCTGTGTGCAGAGGGCCAGGGACCCTGTGACCCACCAGGGTGCCCCTGCACCACCAGGCTCCCACTCCCCAGCTGGGGACCCCGGTGACACCCTAGTGCTGTGCCTGGAGGCAGCCACCTCACTCAGTCTGGGACTCTATATCAGGACAGCCCAGGGATGCTAGGCAATCCCACAAGCCCAGCTCGGGTCCTGGGACGGTCCACACACATAAGTGACCACCTCCCCTCCTCTCCCTGACAGATCCAGCTGCTGTCCAGCCCACATGCTGCAAACATTGGCGGCTGTGCTGTGGAAGCCCCAAGGGGAGGGAGGCCTGTGCTAGGGTCGGAGGGCCGGGAGCCACCTGGTAGTGAGCCAGTGTGTTCAGCCTCTTCCAATCGTTGTCAATCTTGGTAGTGACGTCCTCGTCCTGCAGGATGATGCGCGCCATGCGGCCCTGGCGCCACTCTGGGGGAGGAGGGAGCTGGAGGGTGGGGCCGCTGGGGCCCTCTTTCCCTCCTCCATCACAGCAGTGTAGTGGGACGGGGCCTGCCTGCAGCTCTCAGCACCAGCACAGGGCAGGGACATACCTCCGCACCTGCTGCAGCACACTTAACCTGCCATAGTCCCCTGCAATGTGCCACAGCCCTCCCAATCTGCCACAGCAGCCCCAGCCTAAGGGGGTCTGCCCTGCCTTCCCCAAGCCTTAGGGCCCCAACTCCTCAGCCTGGCACCGAGGCTTCTGTGGGGACCCAGCCTCTCCAGTCACATCTGCAGCAGGACTCCGGGCCCCACCCCAAACCCGTCCCATCCCCTCTGGCCCTCAATGGCTCCACCTGCCCCTCTCATGAGCCTGAGTATCCCCCTCAGGGCTCCAAGAGCCCACTGCCTCCCAGAGTGCACTGGAACCCACCACCTCCCAGAGTCTCTGCCCAGGGCAGGGCAGCCACCCTCTATACCCAACCTGGGACTGGACAGCCCACTCGCCATTCCACTGCCTTCCAGACCAGCCTGGTGTGGAGGACTGGCCTGGCCTTCCCCGCCAAGCTCAGTACTAGGCCATGGCCCTGCCCCTCTGCTCCAGCACACACCCCGGGCAGCCGTGGCCCCGCCCGCTCACCCAGGTCCATGTCCGCGGCCTTGGGCCGCTGGGAGTAGGGCACGCCCTTGTAGGCAGCGTCCAGCAGCTTCTCCTTGGCCTGGGTGACCGTGTCACAGTCCAGCCCCTTCACCGGCACCTCAGGTGCATTCTCATTCTCAGGGTTCACACAGTTCAGGGTCTGCGGGCGGGGTGGAGCAGGGCGGCAGCGTCAGCCCCACAACTGGGGGGTGGGGGGCACCAGGGCACCCAGGACAGAGGGCAGCCACTCTCACCAGCGTCTTGTAGTCAATCTGCTGCCGGATGAGCTTGTCCTCACTCAGGGAGTAGCGTGCCTCACCCGTGATGGCGTCAATGGGGCCCTTCTCCATCTGCTGCTTGATGGCGCAGTACAGCATGAACAGCGGCTCCCCAGCGCACTCCTGCGGGGGTGGCGGCATGAGGCTGCAGCCAGGACCCCCGGGCCTACCCCCCACCTGCCCCTCCACCCGTCGAGTGCCAGCCATGGTGTTCCCGGCAAGGAGAAATGAGCAGCACTTCCCAACTCTTTGGGAGGCAAGTACAGCCTTAGTCCCAAAGCCCAGCAGAGACTGCAAGAAAATCAGGAAACAAAACATACCCACCATCCCACAAATATCACATGAAAACCCTAAATTACACATGAGCCAGGAGGTGCAGTAGTGTATCGAGGAACATGGCGTGGCACGTGGGACCTGCATCAGGGAGGGCCGAGGCCTATTTCACCCAGAAGTCTCCCCTGGTCTCAGCAGGATTCCCGCCTAGCTCCAGCCTCCCAGGGGCCTGCTCCCCAGCTGGAGGTGCTCAGGACAAAGTTCCCCATGGCCTGCCGCCCGTGGCACAAGCGGACCCCATACTACGCAACTCCAAGTGTGACTGTGATCCACTGGCCTCCTAGGGACCACCCAGCTGGGCCCCCATATTACTCTGGGACACAACTATGGTGTGTCATGGATACTGACATACCTACCTGAGGAGGCTTGCCCACCCAGGGAGGTTCACCAGCACCCAAGCACACAGCACAGGGCCAGCAGCACAGCCCCGGGCCCTCAGCGGGCACCTGACTCCTCACCCTCCGGCTCCCCACGCTGTAGCATGAGAACCGCCTCCTGTCCCACCTCAGGGCCTTTGCAACTGCTGCCTCTACAACCAGAAATTTCCCCTGGCATCTTCATGGGCCCTTGTGGACCCAACCCAATGTGCCCTTTTCAGAAAGGCTCCTGGGGAGCGCCCAGCACACGTACCCCCGACCACTGCCTCGCTGAGTCTCCCCGCCATCTGTCGTTCTCTGAAGGATCCTGCACACCCCTGCCAACCCCTCTGGAGTGGGAGCTGCCTGGCCTGCTCACTATACCCTACTGCTAGCACTGGCTGAGCCTGTGCATGGGGCATCACAGACACTTGCTGGATGAATTGAGTGAATGGAGAGCTGTCCCTGGGAAACGTTCACGTCTGGGCTGGGTGAGTTGGCCACACAGGCGAGGCCCCCCCAGAGCCTGGGCATGGGGTCCACTGTAGGTCCTGCCTGCCCAAGGGCCTTCAGGTGTGTGTACACCTCAATGGAGGGGCAGGTTTGGCAGCCCTGCCTCCTACCCGGCCCTGGCAAACAAACAGCAGCTCTGCTCCTGTAACCAGAGGCTCCAGGCACCTCGTTAGCATCTGCGGTAATTAGAGAGACAGCTGTTAAGACCATCCCAGACCTTCCAACAACATGTCTGTCTATGAAATTATGTTTCATTTGCAAACTTGGTTTCATTAAGTTAGCCACGAAGGAGGAGGAAAAGGGGTGCAGATCCGGATGGAGAGCCATTAATGTGACAGGAAGCCTTTGAGGGTTTCCCAAAGTCAGACACCTGTCTGAGGGTTCCCAGGCCTGGCCTCAGAGAGTGAAAGGACCGCAGCTAGTCTCTGAAGGTCAGGGGAGTGCAGATATTGGCCCAAGGTCACACAGCAAGAAACTGGAGAAGCCAAGATCTGAACCCAGATCCAGCTGACCCCAAAGCACCTGCCCCATACAAGCCAGGTACCCAGAGAAGGCTCAGGCTGAGCCGGGCATTCACACTCAACCCAGGCAGCAGGCCCCGCCCCACTCCACCCACTTCTTCAGCCAGGCCAGCCTAGAGGCTGCAAAGGAGGTTCCAAGAGCTCAGAGGCCAGGGAAGAGGAAGGCCCAGTCCTTTTCTTGTCGCAGCCTCAATCTCTCGTGCAGTGACGGGGAAAAGGAAGACCTCAGACTCCTCCCAGCCCCAGTCAGGAATGTACAAAAACTGCCCAACAAAAAGTGCCACTTTTCAAATAGAAGGATAATATGGGCAGTTCAATAAATGACATTATGACAAGCACTTCTCCATCCTCCCTTCCAGGTTGTTTACATGTGCTAAAATGGCATGGGTTCCTTTTCTAGTTAAAGTTTTTGTTTCTAAAGACAGCAAGGAATGAAAAGGATTTGGGTTGTTTAAAAAGAGTTTGTGTTCTCAAAGTGCATCCATGTTGCAGCATGTCAGAATTTCCTTCCTTTCTAAGGCAGACTACTATCTCATTGTATGCACAGACCACATTTTGCTTATTCATTCATCTGTCGATGGACACCTGGATTGCTTCCCCATTAAGCTGATGAAATTAAGCCAGCCACGAAAGGACAAACAATGCATGATTCCACTCATATGAGGTCCCTAGAGCTGTCAGATTCACAGAGACAGAGAGTAGAATGGTTCCAGGGGCTGGGGAGGAAGGAACAAGGAGTGGGTGTTCAATGGGGACAGAGTTTCAGTTTCACAAGATGAAGAGTCATGGAGCAGGTGGCCATGGCCAACACCGCTGTAAATGCATCCAATACCACTCAACTGTGCACTTAAAAATGGTTAAGATGGTAAATTTTATGTCATGTGTATTTCACCATAACAAATTTTTTTAAGTTTGTGGCACACTACAAAGAAATGAGCAACAAGCTATGAAAATAAATAAAGGAACCTTCAAAGTAGATTACGAAGTGAAGGGAGCCAGTTTGAAAAGGCTACAGTAACAGTGCACGATTCCACTACATGACATCTGGAAAAGGCACAACTTATGGAGACAATGAGATCAACGGGTGCCAAGGGCTCAGGGGGAGGGAGAGATGACAAGTGAGCTCAGGGGATTTTTAGGGCAGCGACACTATTCTGTGTGACACTATAACGGTGGATACATGGCATCGTACATTCATCCAAACTCACAGAATGCAGAGCACCAAGAGTGAGCCCGCACGGAAACGAGGGGCACTGGGTGGTGAAGATGTCTCCTGGCAGGTTCACTGACTGGACCAAATGCACCCCTCTCCTAGGGATGCTGACAGTGGGGAGACTGTGCATGTGTGGGAGCAGCGGGCGCATGGGAAACCTCTGTACCTTCTGTTCAATTTTACTATGAATCTGGAACTGCTCTAAACAATAACATCTATCTTAAAAAAGGCAAAAACAAAAAAACCCCAGATATGGTGGCAAAAAAAAAAAAGTCACTGGCCAGTTATGTGGATGGAAACAGCCCTGGGCCCATCTCAGTCCCATCCAGGGGGCGCCCAGCTCCAGCATGTCTGTCTGCGCCTCTCAGCCTCAGGCCATGTCCTTGCACCCAGTACGTGTCCTCCCTTGCATATATAGGGGTCCTCCTAGAACTGGAGGAGGGCAGTGATGACCTAAGGAGATCTAACAGCTCCTGGCCCCTGCCTGCCCCCGACACTGGTACCCCACTAACAACGAGGGTGGGCTGGGGTCATGGGCATGGGCTGTGAAGCCCCCAACACACAGCCCGCACCCCTTGTACCTGCACCACTCCCACCCAAATGGTCACCCCTGCCTCCCTCCTCCCTGTGTCCCCTTCCTATGGCTCCCTTGGCCAAGACTGGCCTCCCTCTCCCTCCCTCCACTGCCCACACATCCCTCAGCGCCTGTCCCAAATGTCCCCGGCTCTCCATGGAATGTCTGATCCGGCCTAAAGACAACCCCTCCACAGTGCCCCACTGCCACCCTCTCTGCTTATAATACCCTGTGGGGCCACACTCTGCGCTGGCTGAGGCTGGCCCCCTATATCCTGGCATGAAAGAGAATCCACACCCAACGTCGGTGCTTATAGGCATTTGCTGCCCTGAGCCCTGTCTCTGTGGGTGTGAAGAATCGGGATCAGACAGGGACTCAGGTTAGCGGTGCCCTCTCCACCTCACCCAGGACGCCTGCTGCTTTAGGCTCACAGAGCCCAGCTTACCCAGCATGCACACATACTATGCAGTCTTCATAGAACCGTACTTTCTACAGGACACGCACGACTTTGTGTTACCTGCTTCCAGTTCTGCCTAAGGATGTTATCATCTACTGGGCACTTACTAGGTGCCAGGGACTGCTATATACACATAAATGTCCCACCTCCACAGACGACCAAGGACAGACAAGCCCAGCCCCTGCCTATCCCACCTGGGGCCTTCTCCCCAGTGGCCTCTTCTGCCTGGGACTCTCTTCCCTCCCCCCGCCTGGTCTTCAGACCTCTGCTCGAATCCCACCCTCCCTGCTCGGCCCTGCCCCATTGCCTGTCTGCTGTATTTCCCGTCCAGTGTCTCTCCCGGCAGCGAGGATGTCCGGCCAGGACTCCGCTCTGTGCAGGCATCTGTGCGCTGATCACCTGAGCTCAGCAGCATCTGGCTGCAGGAGGCCTGAAAGCCCCACGGCCCAGAGACAGAGGTGCCATCCCTGGATTCCATAAGGAGACCAGGAGAATCGAACCCAGGCAGTCAGTGCCAGCTCCCACCCTCGATCACTGGGCTACACTGTCAGTCACCCTCACCCACAGAGCAGCGACAGGGACCACTGAAGCCAGGCGAGGAGCATGCACTTCACCATGCACACACCGGGCTCCTCCCACCTCTCAGGAGTGGGCTAACCAGGCCTTCAGATTTCCAAGAGAAGCCAGATGCCTGAGTCTGTAAAAGTCCCAACATCGAAAGTGCAGACAGCAATTCAACTGCTTACTGCCCAGATAAAGCCCACCCAGATCCCCATCCAGCCTGGGCCCTGGCCTGCAGTCTCTGGCCTACACCCTGTTCCTGTTCTGAGGATGGCAGCATCCCTCTGCTGGGGGGTGGGAGGGGCTTGAATGGACAGCACAGGGGAAGCCCAGTGCGGTCACCTGTCCCCATGACAGGTGGTGGACTGGAGCCTTCAGGCACCCCCAGGCTGGCCCCTCAGAGGCCCCTGCCCAGGGTGCCCCCACCCTCCTGAGCCCAGGCCAGCTGTGGGCACTGAGAGCCTGTATCCGAACTCCCACACCTACCTTGGTGGGCTGTGTGAGGGCCTGACAGCCTCAGAAGGAGGGAGGAGGGAGCTGGGAGCCAGGAGCTGAGAGCGGCTGCATGCCCAGGGGCCTTGGCCCAAGCCAGAACTCGACCAAGACCCCACCAGCTGTCATTCTCCAGCACCTCCCACTAATCCCCACCTCTCTCCGTTTTCCCCTCCCGCTGTTCACCTGCCTCTGACACCTGCTTCCTCCCGCCTCTGCTTACCTTGAGGAACTTATACAAGAGGAAGGTGAACCAGTTAGTTAGCATCTTCTCTGCCACCGACTCAGTCCTGGGGAGCACAGAATATGGGCAGAGTGGTGTCATTCCAGCTGTCCAGCAGGCACAGGGCCCCTGCAGGCCTCACTCACTGATCCCACCCCACCCTGCCCCCCTTCCTACAGCACCGAAGGTCAGGTCTCGAAAGGCACCCACATGAGTGGGCAGCAGGCGCTTCAGGGGCTGCCATGGAGACCCCAGCCCTTCGCCCAGAGCCCAGGCCTGTGTGTATGGAGACTCCAGCCTGGGTCCTCACTATCAGTACCTAGGGAGGTGGCAGCTGAGCCTCAGAGGCCAGGTGAGTCCTCCCACCCCTGCCTGGTGGGAACTGCCACAGCAACGTCTCTGGGCCTGCTAGCCCAGCCTGTCCAAAGCTGGAGGCATGGGCCTGCCTCCCCCAACCCCAGTGGCCCCCAGGCTCACCGGCGCAGTAGCAGCTTGGGGTGGTTCTTGCTCTCCAGGTTCTTCTCGATGAGGTCGGAAAGCAGCTGCTTGAGCACGCCTGTGGCGTATTCCATCTCGCCCTGCAGGGCCGTCATGATGAGCGAGGCCACGTTCCCGCGGTCGCGCATGGAGAAGCTGCGCTGTGCCTCCAGCGTGCGGATGAAGGTCAGCAGGAAGTGCTTCTTGGTCAGCAGCTGCCCGAACAGTGTCAGCGACTTCTCCACATTGGCCTGCACCTGAGGGAGCACACAGAGCTCAGACCACAGAGAAGCACCTAGCCCCAGCCCCCAAGCTGACCAGTGAGGGGCTGTCCAGGCCTGGCTGGTGAGGCAGGGCCCCATCAGAGGACAGGCCTGGAAGGCAAGTGACAAGTTGCCCTGACTCCTCAGCTCGGCGGGTCATTCCCAAGCTTCACCTGTCCTTAGCAAAACGGACACGACCTGGGTGCTGCCACCACTGCCTGTTGCCATCAGGGCAGCCTTGGCCACAGAGTCCCTGTGGCAGCCTGAGAAGCCACTGCAAGCCGACATGACAAAGGTGTTACCAGTGCGGCTGGGTGCAGAATGAGAGGGGCTGCTCACGCCACCCTCTCCGTGACTGGGCCCTTTGAACAGCAACCCCTGCAGCGGGCCTGCAGCAGCTCAAAGGAAGTCCAACTCAATGCCCCCATCCACTGGGTACCAGGAGTGCATGTCTACCATCTCCCTCCGCCTTGACAATGATAACCAATGCACGACCAGTCTCTGCATCTCATGGATGAGGACACAAGGTTGGAGACAGGAAGAGGTTTGATTAGGGCCACACTGCAGGTAGGAAAAAGGAGTGGAGTAGAGGCATAGCTGGCTCCAGGGTCCCTACTCTCTCTCTCTTGTTCATACTAAGGTTTATCAGGGCAATATGTTCCCTATTAGGCAGAGCCCAGAGGCCACCAGTGATACCAGGCTCCCAGTCAAGGCCAACAGGTATCAGGCAGACAGGTAATGGCCCAGGCAGAACACACACAGTCACAGCTGAGAGAGACAGTGTGACAGACACAGCAAATGGAGGCACTGAAAGAGAGATACAACCTGGGGAGGCTGTGTAGCCCCGTGTGGCAGCAAGCCCAGGAACAGGATGGCAGCACTCAGCCACAGGCAGCCCAGGGCCCAAGGCGGGAAGGTCTGCTCAGTATCAGCTCAAAAGGGACTTCCCACCAACAGAGTCACCACAAGGGACATGGGCTCCCCAACATCCAAGGCACACGGTGGGGGGTGCCCTCAGCTGGAGAGTGTGACTGAGCTAACCTGCCGAGCCCCTGGCCGTGGCTCGCCAAGGACTGGCTCCTAGCCTGCCTGCCGCTGGGGGCCTTTTGGGGGTGTGGGAGCCAGCCCTCTTTTCCCTCGCCAGGCTCGCTGCCAAGGTCTACGGGGCAAAGCCCTACTCTCTGAGACCCTGGTGCTATGCCAGCCACATGCTCCCCTCCCAAACCGCCATAGCAGACTTCATCAGGCACCCGCACCTCCCAGCACACGGCCCCTGCCCAGCGAGGCTTCGCATCCAGAGCCACCCAGGAGACCAGGCCAGTGGAGCCGCAGGCGGGACCCCCAACAGAGGCAGGGCCCAAGGGGCAGCCACCGGGGAGGTGCCAGAAGCCCAGGCTGACAAGTGGTTTGCTGGGATGAGGCCTGGCATCCCACAGAGGCCCTGGGGCCAGAGCCTCCTCCTGCCCTCTGGAGGTACTTTATGGAGCAGAGCCGCGCTGGCCATTCCCCTGCCCCAACCCCAGGGCTCAGGGCTCCACTGTGCTTGCCTGGTCTTGGTTCTGCCTCCCAGCACCTGCTCCCCACTTGGCTGAGCCCAGAGCCCTGCAGGCCTGGACCCTCCCCCAGGCCGCACAGGCTGCCCCATACCATCCATCAGCACCCAAGGAGCCTCAAAGGCAGAAGATAGCAGCTGCCTCTGAGTTCCTGTGACCCCCCGGAGCCAGTGGTCCTACCTCCATCTCCTTGAGCACAGGGTGGTCCTCGATCCCAGGAAAGAGCACCCGCATGGCATATGTCCGGTAGTCAAGGAAGGGGATGCCGGCACCGTCCAGGTCATTGGTCAGCTCGTGGATGTCTGTCTGCAGCTCTGCAAAGGCTGTGGCCAGATGCAGCGTCAGGGGCAGCATGCCCTGGTGGCCCCACTCCATGCCCCAACCCTCCCACTCTTGGGGCCTACATCAAATCCTGGCTCTGACACTTACTGGTTTCATGATCTTAAGGAAACTACTGTGCCTCTTCGTCCCCCAGCTACTACAGCCCTAGCACAGGGATAGTAACTCTCCTCTGCAAAGTTCCCACAGGATCAAGCAAGACAAGGGCAGAGAAAGCATCAACACCAGGGGCAGGCTGGGCAGGGCCTCCTGCATCTCAGACACTGGCAGTTAAGCGTAGAGCAGCTTTGGAGTTTGGGCTCCTTCCACCCGCTGTGAGGCGGTGGAGTGCGGCCAGGGGTGAGGTCCCAGGGCTGCAGGCTGTCCCCAAGCCCCCACACCATTGCATGCACATCTCGGGCCTGGTGCACCCTCAACATGGCCCACCCTGCTCAGGGCCAGCTCTGCCTCTGTCAGGAACAAAGGCAGGCAGGCCCTGACAGAACATTCCAGAGCTGTGAGGTGTCAGTCCTGCGGCAGCCCGAGGATCAGGCTATCTGATCAGAAGCCAGAGGAGTGTCAGGCAGGCTCTGGGGGACATCTGACAGGTTTAATTAAGAGCTGGAGTCTTCGTCTCCTGGGCACCGCTGCCAGGCGTCTAGTTATCTGCACCTGGCTGGCCTGGAGCAGCCGCCAGCCACTGCATCCACACACGCCAGCCTCGCCAGACAGCCAGCCTCAGCAGGCGGGAGCACAAGGGAGGTCCAGGCCACCTGCCTCCCACCTGGCCCCAACACACACCTGCCTCCAGTCCCACCAGGGCTGCCCAAGAGGTAGGGTGACCCTCAGCCCACCACAGGGCCACTTAGGTTTGTCTGGGACTGAGAGGGCTCCCAGGATGCAGAACTTTGCATTTTAAGACTGGCTGAGTCCTGTGCAAACAAAACACCCCATCCCAGTTGAGTCCCAGTGGAATTCATGACAACCCCATGCTGGACCACATGGCTAAGGTCCTACACTGCAGCAGGAACACTCCTAGTATCTGCCCCCTAGAGCCCTGAACATGTGTGAGTTACTATCTGCAAATGCTCAAAGTCTCGCCCAGCATGGAACAGATTTCTGCCACTCACACCTGCCCTGATCAGGAGCATGGTGTGGCATGACTCCCCCTATAGACATCTCAAGGACAAAGGTCAGCTCAGGCCAAGATCTCTATGTGCCCAGGGACTGCCAAAGCGTAAGGGCTCCCCATTGCTGCATGGTGGAAGCACCCCTCTCTGCTGCTCCGCTGGCACCAGCCAACCCACCATGACTCCCAGCACCCAGGGAAAGTAGGCACTGTCATTGTGCCCACTCTAGACATGACAAGACTGAGGCACAGAAGGGTAAGTAGCCACCTTCAGCCTTATAGCCCAGCTGGGATACAAATGCAAACAGTCTGGCTTTGGGTTCTGTGTCGCAAGCAGCACCCCAAGGAGGTGGTACCTGCTGCAGGGCCAGGCCCTGGTCAGGCACCCGCCCACTGCCCTGGGACCAGCTCTGGCACAGCAAGGCTATCAGGAACATTGTAAACTGAGCTGAAGCAGGGTGGGGGCGGCGGTGGGAAGTAGGTGTGGGGACAGGCCAGGGCCTGGCTGGGAGGTGGCAGTTGCCCCAGTGAGCCCTGGCCCCAACAGACCTTCCTTGCATTCGAGGGCCACGCGGGACTCCAGGTTGTCCATCTGGAGCTGCAGCCGCTTGAGTGTGCGGTCAGCATCTCGTGACTTGCGCTTGTAGGCGATGAGCACAGCCACGATGACCAGCAGCAGGAGACCCCCGCCTCCGCCAATGCCCACAATGGCAGGCAGCGTCAGCAGGCTGTCCGAGTACACCTGCAGTGTCCCTGGCGAGAACTCGAAGCCACCTGCCCGCACCTGCCAGTGGGTGGAGGCCACTCAGGAGCTTCCCATGCTTTCCACAAAGCTCGGGAGCCCCTCCCGATGGGCAAGACCCACCCCCAACACCTGCCTGTGGGAAAGGTCCCACCGACAGGGGCACAGAGTGGTCACCAGGGTGGAGACACTGGGACCCAGGGCAGGCGCCTGGCCAGCCAGGGCACCACTGGCATGGCAAGGGCTCAGGGTGGGTAGGCAGTCTGGGGGGCTCAAGGAGGTGGCAGGCTGAAGGCTACGGCAGGGCCTGCACTGGAGCTGGGCACCCTCTGAGCTAGGGGTGAGTCTCGGGCAAGGTCAGAGCTGGGGCTGTGCTAGTGGGGCAGGGTCCACAGGTGGGGCATGGCTCTCCCAGCTCCGCACCCCCGGTGGACAGACGCACCGTGACCTTGTGCTGCCCAGTGAGGTTGGGCGCCTCGCACAGCAGTTGCGTCTCCGACACGGTGAGGGTACAGGGTGTGGAGCCGATGAGCACCGTGTAGTTGAGTCGGGAGTTGCCAGGTGCAGGTGGCAAGAGGTTCCGGCCCTGTAGGAGATGGGGGTGAGCCAGAGCCCAGGACGAGGGGCCTCTTCCCTGGCTTGGCCCAGCCTACGGGCAATGGTGACCCACCTTGAGGATGAGTGGGGAGCTGGGCTTCAGCTCCAGCAGGCCAGTGGGGCTGAGCGGCTCCAGTACAGGGTCAGGGTAGTAGAGGAAGGAGGTGGAGTTGAGCACAAGCAGGGAGCGCACATTGTCCATGACGAAGCCCAGCTCATCCGGCCGCTCCCCCAGCTCTGGTGGGCTGCGCACAGGGTTGGCCACAGACGGGGCGCGGCATACCATGGTGGTGTCATTGTACACCAGGCAGCCCTGGAGACACAGGGTGGGGATGCTGGGCGGGACCTCCGCGAGTGGCCCGGCAGCTCCCAGTGACAGAGCCCCTGGCCTGGGGGCTGCCTGCTCCCTGCACAGATGATGCCAGGCACCAGCAGGGCAGGTCCTGGGCCACCCACCCCACGTGGACCAGGGACATGTGGCCTGAAGGAGAGGTGTGTGCAGCCAGCAACCCAGAGCCAGACCTTCTACCCGCCAGGCAGGACAGGTGCCTCCCCAGGGGTCTCTAGGCACAGCCAAGGTTGGCATAAGCTGGGAAGGGGCAGGGGTAGGGGCAGGGGCAGGGACACGGGTATTCCTAGCAGGAGCCCCATCCCAGGTGAAGGCCTGGACCGAGGTGGGCAGCTGAGGGCAGGGACTCACGTTCTCCCTCTCAATGCCTCCATACTTGGCCCGGATTCGGGGTTCATGGACAGTGGCCAGGTTGGTGCCTGTGACCGTCAGGAGGGTCCCACCGCTGGAACAGGACAGGGGTGGGGGGGTCACCAAATGATGCTGGGGCCCAGTGAGCTGGAAACTCGGGCCACAGCTCAGCCAGGCAAAGCCTGCCTTCCCCAAAGACAGGAAACAGGTAAAAGCTCTTGGCAAGGGGTGCTTCCCGGCAGGATAGTACCCCGCATGCAGGAGGGCCACCGCCAAGTGCCCAGTGGAAGAGCTCCTGGCTCGGCGCTGCTCTCAATAGCTGGGGATAGGGAATGGGTGTTGCTGGGCCCCACCTGTTGATGCTCCACTCGGGGTCGATCCTCAGGATGGTGGGGTCCTCGGTGTAGTTGTACTTCACCTCAGGGTTGGTGAGCTGGGCGCGGTTGATGTTGATGATGATGGGAGCGCTGCCAGGGCTCTGCCCGGGGGGTGTCAGGCACCGGATCTCACGGGAGTTCCTCCTGGAGGTGCCCAAGTGGGACAGTGAGGAGCACACGGGTGGAACCCAGGCAGGTGGAATGCAGATGCATTGAGGGACGGTGGGAACAGCGCCATCTGTCACAGGTACTGCCTTGGGTGGCTGCATACTATCACCGCTACTTTCCCTCCCGGGGCTGTGCATGTCTGTCCTACCCTCGCCCTGGCTCCCAGCCCCTTCAGGCCCCCACTGTTGCCCAGCCTGGCATTTGTGACCCGGCCTGCTGCCTCTCCAGGTCTGCTTTCATCACAG
Source organism: Pan troglodytes (assembly GCF_028858775.2). NCBI lineage: Eukaryota > Metazoa > Chordata > Mammalia > Primates > Hominidae > Pan > Pan troglodytes. Next base: position 130,248,233 of record NC_086015.1, on the reverse strand, counting down.
CCTCCCTGTCGCCCACACCCACTCCTGGTGACCCTGGCCAGGGCCCCACACCCACCAGGCCTCTGCCTCCCCAGAGGCAGTAGGCAACAGGACCGTCCCACGCACGCCAGGCTGGGAGGTAGGCTCATGCTGCCCTCCCTCTGTCCCTGGGGAGGGCTGGCGAGACTAAGCCCTGGCCCAACCTTCCCTGCCTGTCTCAGGGCCAGCCTCACTCAGCCTGGGCTCCGAGTGCTGGGAGCCCAGCACCCACTCCTACTACCCTGGGCCAGGCAGACACCTTCCCTCTCGGCACCTGTCCCAGTGGGAATACCTCGCCCTATCCCCGCATCCCAGGGGGCTGTGAGGAGACTAGATGAGCTGGCCTGGGTGGGGGTCATGGGGACACCCCACTGGGCAGGCAGCCAGGCATAGCCCGCACCTGGGTCCGGACCCTCAGTTCTTCCACCACTGCCAGGAGCCCCACAGCCACCAGGCCCCCTCAGCTGCAGACACCAATGATTAGTCTGATAACGGGTAATTACCATAGGAAAATATTTAAAGGGACGTTCCATTATCATCCCTAATCTAAAATTATCCACTTCAAGCCTCAGGGCTTTTGTTAAGATTTCTGTTTTCTCTCTTAAAAATTTTTAAAAAATACTTCTTATTTTGTACCCAAGGGATTCCCCCCTTCCCCACAGGGAAGAACCAGGGCAGAGGCAGCCAAGTTGCCCCGCCCCACAAAGGCAGGCCCCACGCCCATCACCGCCCAGTCCTACCACTCTGGAGGTAGCCTGTTTCCATGGTAACCTCCGCCTCTGGGTTTCACAGTGATCACCCCAGCCAGGCTCTCCATAGCCCCGTTGCCCAGGCAACAAGAAGGGGCATGCAACCATCTGAAACAGGAGGAGGGGCAGCCAGGCCCCCACCCCCACCTGCACCCCGTACCAGGAGAAGGAGCAGGGCCGGCCACCGACCGACACAGCCACATCACTGCCTGCGTTCAGGTGGCTTCCCTCGATGCCAATCCAGGTGCCCCCTGACAGAGGCCCACGGGAGGGGCTCACACGGTAGAAGGTTGGTGTCTGCAGGAAGAGGGAACTTGCTGAAACTCTCAGGAAAGTCCCCCTCGGGCCACATGGGGACAGGCCCCACTTGGCCTGCTTACCCCCCCAGACAGTTCCCCAGACTAGGAGCCCGCATGCCCGGGAGCTGCACTTCAGAGCCAGTACTTCCAGGTTTCTCAGGCACAGCCCAAGGTGAGCCAGGGAGCCCTGGAGCTGGCCTAGGCACAGGAGGGGAGGGGCAGCACCCAGGCCGTGGAAAAGCAGTGGCAGAGCATGGCCAGACAAGGGGCCCTGAAGAGGCACAGAAGCCCTGAGCGGCACCCTCTCAGAGCAGCAGAGAATAGGGAGAGAGGGAGGGCAGCAGACTCACCACGAAGGTGAAGCGCTTGGGTGACAGGGCGCGGTAGTGTGGTGAGCAGTCCCGCACGCACACCTCCACCAGGGCGTCATGGGCACGCACGGAGCTGGCGTCCCCGATCTCACAGACGATCCTGTGGGCAGGCGGGCCTCAGGGGCTGCAGGAGCCCCGCCCCGTCCCGTCCCGCCCCGCACACACCCAGGGCTGCACTCACTGCTCCGCACTGATGTACTCGCTCTCCACAGGGCTGCACAGCACCTTGCCCACGCGCACGCCCAGACGCACGTCTTCGAATCGCAGGCCCAGGTTCTCGCCTGTGATAGTGAGCCGCGTGCCGCCCTGCCTCGGGCCCGTCTCGGGGGACAGCTGAGGGAGGCAGAGGCTGGGGTACAGGCATCCCACAGGGCGTAGGGTGTGCGGTGGTGCAGGGCGGGGCATGGGGTGTGGGGGCAGGGCTGGGGGCCCTACCTTGAGGATCTTGGGGTCGGCGCAGCGACTGCTGCCGTGACGCGCGTGCATCCACGATGCAGGTGTGTCGGCAGCGCAGTGGTGTCGCAGGGAGCAGCGGCGCTCGGCCACGCACCATCCGCACTCGAAGCGCGGGTCGGCCTTGAGGCAGAGGCCGCAGCTCTCGCGCAGGGCCGGGCACTTGTAGAGGTGCGCTGTGGGGAGGGGTGCGGTCAGCTCGGGCCCGCCCACTGCCCACCCCGCCGGGGCGCCCACTCACCCTGGATGTTCTGTGGGTTGTCAATGACAAAGTTGCCGTTCCACACGACTGACAGGTTCACTGGCAGGTCGCTGACATCGTTCCCCTCGTAGGAGTACTGTTGGGTGATGGCACCGTCAGGCTTCCCAGCTAAGCGGCCTCCAGGCCTCCCGAGCCTCACGCCCACAAAGCCACCAGGGCGCCAGCTTAGGGGGAAGTTTCTGCAGCCACAACCGCTCCCTCTCCACCCTCATCCTACACAGGACTTCCTTCCTGGCTCCAGAGCCCCCTCTCTCCAGGCTAGCAACCATATGAGGTGCCCTTCCAAGGGAACCTCTGTGCTTCCCACAGTCACCTCTGTGGCACCCCCTTGGAGACCACCTCCAACCACAGGCAGCCTCTGACCACTCCCTACAGTCAGCCAGGCTGGGAAACCAAGACTCCCAGCTGGCCCTAGAATACGCATCAGCATGCTCTGTGAACCTCAGTATCTTTGCTGAATGGGCCAGGACTGCCCTGCCTTGAGGTGGGAGATCTGTGTCCCCGGACTGGGGCAGAGACAGGCAAAATCACTGTCAGGTGCAGCTCTGCTCCCCGTCCCCTCCTCAACAAGGCTGGGCCGGGCCCAGGGGAACTGCCCCTCCCCGGGAGCCTGGCTAGGACTCCAGCTGTGCCCCACTTTCTGCCACAGATGACCTCAACTCTGTTCCCGTGCTGGGACGGTGCAGGGAGCCCAGCATCTCCAAGGGGCGGCCCGGCAATTCATCATTATTTTATCTGCAGGAATTTAATTGGATCCTATCAAATTCCCCGATACTCCCTCTTCCCTTTAAACACAGCTGAAGGGAAGATTAATGTGGGCCTGGTGAGAAGGGAGGGTGGGGAGGGAGACGCAGGTGGAAAGTGCAGGGCAGGCGAAGAGTTGGTGATAGAGCAGAAATGTCTGGAAAGACTGGACGGCAGAGAGAACTCCAGATAGCTGTGGTGGCCAGGAGTGATCCTCATGGCTGACCTGCAACCCAACCTGCCCCAGGAAGCCTGTTGTGACCCTCCAGACCCTACCCCACACTGCTGGGACAGACCAGGGGTCAGCCAAGGGGCTCCAGACCTCTGACCCCATCAAGGCCCTCCCCAGGGCTTCCAGGGGATGGGGTCCAGCCAAGGCCTTGTCGACAGCCCAGTGCCCCACACAACAGCCCAGCCACCTGCCCCTGCAGTGAGTTCCAGGAAGCCCACTGCTCCCTGGATCACACCCGTCCTGAGCAGAAGGGGAGACAGAGGCCTACTGGGAGCGCAGGACTTCAGCCCAGGCCTCCAACTGCTGGGCAACTGGGCCCCACTCCCCCACCACTCAGGAAATGGCTGGTTCTATAGAGATCCCGTCACTGAACGCACTGCACCTGACAGTAGAGCTTTTCAAACACTATTGTGTCAGATCTGAAGGTCTACGCATGCTCGGACCACAGGCAACAACCATCTGCTAGTGTGCAAGTGCGGGCCAATGGGAGTGTTTTCTGCATTTGGCCAGGGATGGACGGAGCCATGCGCTCTGGCACCCAGACCTCTGCCCTCCGGGAGCCACAGTGATGAAGGCTGGCAGCCACCTGGCTATTCCTGCACACACTCAGACCTGATGATCAGCCCATGCCTGGGACCCACGGATGCTGCAATGTGCGAGTTCCATGAGACTGGCTGCTGTCCACTCCCACATTCAGGCTGCTCCCACCACACATCTGGGTGCTCTCAGCAGCTACCAGGACAGCATGGGCCCCCTGCAGCCCACTTGCCCACATGACCCAGGCACATCTGAAGGGCCTGGCAATGGCCTGGGGAAGCCAGGAGTGGCTTCTGACTCATCAGAGATACACGTGAGCACGTGCACTGCCCTTTATGAACAAGCACACGCCAGGACCCAGGGCCATGAGGATAACCGGCCCATTCCAGCTCACAGCCCCCAGCCCCTGCCCTGGCCACCTCACCGAGGAATTCTGGCACTGCAGGCTGGAGCTGTTGAAGCGCAGGGCGGTGACACGGGCCGGGCTGCCCGGGATGTGGAAGAGGCACTCATATCCACGCTGGCCTGACTGTGGCTGTGGCAGGTTCCGTGCGGCCAGGGTGATGGGTTTTACCACTCCCACTGGCACGTAGATCTGCGTGGAGGGCAGGATCTGTGGGCAGTCCTGGGGATAAGAAGAGTTTGGCTGAGCCCCGGGGCGGAGACCAGTGAGCAAGGTGCACCCCACTACGCTCCAGATGTGCACTGGGCCTGTGGTGCTCCCAGCCAAGCACCAATGTGCCCATTTTATGCACTGGCAAACTGAGGACCGCTGGCTGGGACAGTGACTGCATACTGTGACCCAGACAGGCTCTATTACCTCTGGCCCCTGAATGCCCTGCCCCATGTTCTAGGACCCCCACCATTCCAGAGACCAAAGGAGCCCCATCTGGCCAGCAGCTGAAAAGGCCCCAGAGGCAGAAGAGATTGGGGCTCTGGGGCTGCAGGCTCTGCGCTGGGGGCCCAGGGAGTGTATAAAAATAGCCAGAGCCCAGCAGAAAAACAGGCCTGGCCTCTGGGGCCAGCATTTCGGCAACAATAACTGATGCAATGGCCTGGCTTCCTTGCAGCATGGCTGCTGCTGGCCTCAGGAGATGGCCCCTCGGGAACACTGAGAAGCTGGGCTTTAAATAGGGATGCTGAAAACAGGCTGTAATCCCCAAGCCCTGCAACAGCCCCCAAGGCAGGCAGGAAGGCCCAGGCCCAGCTCTGCAGAGATTTTCCAGGACCCAAGAGGGGGCCTGGACTCTGGCCTGGCCCCTCAGGAGCTCCAGGGAAGCAGAGTTAACAAGGCCCAGCTGGGCAAGATGACCACTAATCTCTGGGTCTGCAGGGATGCTCCTGTGTCCACTGGGGAGAGGCAGGTGGTGGCACCTTGCAGCTAGGGCCACTGGCCCCAACTTAGGGGCTGCACTTGCAACTCTGTGTTCCCAGAACAGCTGCAGCCGGAAGGCACAGGCACGCACAGTGGCCATACCTATGCTGTACCTCCCTGGCAGTCTGAGGCGCGCCCAGTGACTCTGCATGCTGAGGCTCAGGCTGGAGTCTCATCGTGACACGGGCCACCGTGGGCCTTGTCACCTTAGGGCCCCAGCCATGAAAACGGGTGGCTCAGGGCACTGAGACTCCTTTCAGTCCAAGCTAGGCTGCCCGTGAGCGCCCGAGAATGGTCAGTCTGAGACCAGCTGAGCTGCCCCCACCATCCAACCAACTGAAAAATGCCCAGAGGAGCCCAGGCAGCTCAGCCTGCAGCAAGCCAGAAGGTGACTATGGTGAGGGACGGGCTTTGTTGGTGCCTGTAAGTTCAGGAAACCTCTTGGCCGGTAGCACGAGACATGAAGCTGGCTCACCTGGTGTGAGGTCTCAGTCATGGCCCACCCCCAGAACCCAGGTCCCAGCCAGGAAAAAGCACCACCCACCCCAACACCAGTGTGAGCGTGTGGGCCCAGCACGCATCAAGGCCAATGTGGCTGGCCCCTACCTGCCTGCCCCATCACCCTGAAGCTGGCCTGTCCCCTCGCCACCCCTGCCCTCTGCCAGGGGCAGGAAGCTGACTGGCTGCCTGGGCCACACCCGGTCCTCTCAGGTGCTCCCCATACCCCCACCCCATCTCCTCCCCAACACCCAGCTGAGTGAGAACCCAGGAAGCTCGGCACCCATGCGGCCCACTGAGTCAGGCCTAGGCTGAAACTCCAGGGATCACCTGACTCGACCTGGCCTGACTCTGACTCTGACAGGAGGCCTGCAGTGGCGTGGGTCTCCTGGGATCAATGACAGCTCAGAGCCAGGTCCAGTTGTCCCCAAAGGCTCTGATTACAGCCTCTTCCCCAGTGCATAGTCTCCCCGGTAAAATGCTGGAGGTCCTTCTTCAGAGCCAGGTCCGGTTGTCCTCAAAGGCTCCGATTACAACCTTCTCCCCAGTGCATAGTCTCCCTGGTAAAAGGCTGGAGGTCCCTCTGGGAAACGCTGGGGTAAGATTAACAGGGTGCATTTTGCCAGCGCACAAGGCTCCTTCCTCAAGGGACCCCAGCCTCTCCTTCAAGCAAGGAGTCTATAGACTTGCTCAGATCTGGGAGCTGACTGGCGGGGCATGCAACTGTTATGCGAAGACACGAACCACACCCCTCCCTTTCTGCAGAGTCCAGAAACAGGCATTTCTAAGAGAAAGTCCCGACTTCTCAGCGTGTCTCATGAGCTCAGCTTCGGTGGGGGCTCCACGTGGGAGCCCTTAGGCCCTGGCACACAGCACCAGCTGCCTCCATGGCCCCAGTCTGGCGGCCCTTCCCATCAACATGCACAGGCCACTCCGCCTTCAGACAAAACACACAGACCCCAGCATGCAGGCAGGCACAAGAAGAGGCCACAGAGACCCCCTCCCAGCATGGGGGCAGGGGGCGGGTGGTGGCCTTGGGGGTTAGGCCCGGCTGTCTCAGCAGGAAGCTGAATGTAGTACACTCCTGTCTCAGGGGGTGGCCCGAGGAACCCACCAGAAACAGAGACGGAAAGAGGGCTTGTGGGGGGGTTGGGGGGGACTGCCACTGGCCATTGTTCCCTGAGTCCGGGAGGACTCACGTCACACCCCTTAGGAACGGCTCCATAAAAATCTGGGACTCAAGCTAAAAAAAAGAGTAAGTATTTGTGGAGAGAATCCACTCCCCACATAGTCCTGCGACCCCACACGTGCCCCCAGCCCAGCCCTGCCTGCTCTGCCTCCCCAACCCTGAGGCCCAGGGCCACTACTCCAGGGGCCACTTCCTCCACTCCCCAAGGGTGCCTCGAAGTTCATGGCATGGATGGGGAGGGCTCAGGGAAGGCTGCCACTGAGGAATTGGGCTATCTCAGCCCCAAAACCATCCCAAGCTGTCCAGGGCCCTGCTACCACCCCTGACGACCACTGTGCTGCCCCCCACTGCTCGAACCCTGGGCTGCGCACAGCGCCAGAGCCACTGCATCTGCACATCATCCCCACAGTGACTTCACGCCCAGCTCTCCCTGGCCCGAGAGGCCCCCAGGACCAGCTCTCGCCTCAGATTCCACCGTGGGCTCTGCCCACACCCCAGGACACCTTGGCCTGGCTCTTCAGGCAGGCCGCACCCCCAGAGAAGCGCCCCACTGTGTCCCTGGCTCCTGCACACCCACTGTTATAGGCAGTCACCCTGACACAGGCACTGTGGTCCCTGCTGCCCCGGGCTACCCTCCACCGCTGTCCTGTGCCCTGATGTCATGCCAGGGAGCAGAAAAGTCCAGTCCAGAGGGTGACGCTGGGGGCCAGGGGACCTCTGTGAGAAGGGACCCAGAGGAGAGAGGGCCACCATGCAACTTCCTCAGCCCCCAGCCCCCAGCCTGGCAGGGAAGTGCAGCCCGCTGCAGCCTCCAAGGTCTCCCTGGCAAGCAGAACCTGCCCCCTCCAGCCAACAGGCAGAGTGTCCACAGCAAAGGAAAGGGACCTGGCTGCAAGTCCCGGCTCCACACCCACAGCCGGACCCGGTGGGGATGGGGGTGGGGGCTGCCACAGCTCCGGCCTCAGCTTTGCCACTCAGCACCTGTGGGCCCTGGGTCCTGCCCTGTCCTGCTACTAAGCGCCTCAGGTTCCAGAAGGCACAGCCCGCTGTTCATAAAGCTAGTGCCTTGCCCAGCCCGGAATAATTACTACCTAATTACTAGCAATTACCACTCAGCGCCTGGCGACTCCAGAACCCACCAGCCTTCAGGCACGCTAGGCCGGCAAGCTCCCCTGCCCAACATAGAGGCCTCTGTGCCTGCCCAGCCAGGCACCCGCACTCCAGGCTCTGCCCGCACCTGCTTTGCAGCCTGACAGTGCCCCCAATTGCACCCAGTAGCCCGTGTCTGCAGCCCCCACACAGAGGCCCAGGGACAGAACTCATCTGAGGCTTTTCCCCCTCCCTGAGTGTCACGAAGGACACCCAGGGGTCACCAACAAATACCACAGGCCTGACTTCAGGCCAAGACAGTGACCCCACAGGCCTCCCAGCTGGCATCCAGGGTCACCTCGCTGACCCAGCCTGGTGGTGCGTGCACCACACGGTGACATCCCAGACATCCACAGGTGCTCCCTGGGCCAGGCCTCAGGCAACACCCAGATGGGATGTCTCAACCCAGTTCTGCTCCACCTCTGAAAACCTGACCCTCACCCTTGCCCGGCCTTACCTCAGACACGTTGACACGGCCCTCCAGGAAGGCGCAGTCAGCCACGTTGTGTGTGCACACGTGGCGGTATTTGCACCAGTGGCAGGGAAAGGAGCCGTTGACACAGGACAGGCAGCTGCAGGGAGAGGGTGGGTGCTGAAGCCTGGGGACCCGCAACCACGTGGAGTCACCCATGATCAGAAGGACACTGTGCCGCCCCTGCTGGTATTCATAGTGCCACCTCAGGGTCTTGGCACTGACTGCTCCTGGCCTGGAAAGTTCTTCCCCCAAACCTGAATGTGGCTGCCTCTCTGCCTCCTCACACCTCCCCGACAGCTGGAGGTGTCTTGCCTCCCCACCTTCTTGCCTGCCCACCCTCCTGACCCCAGGCTCCCTATCCTCTTTGCCGCTTTTTCCTCCAGAGCCTTGATCACCACCTGACTGCCAGCCAGGCATGGATACTCGCATCAGAAATGTGTTAGTGCAACTAAGGAACTTCATTTTAAGTCTTGACTCCTTTTGGCAAACTTAGATTTAAACTGAAGCAGCACGTGCTGCCACAGAACTGGACAGGGCCATGCACATCACCTCCCTGCAGAAAGCAGGATCGCTGGGGCAGGAGCTTGTCTGTTTCCCTGTGACGCACCCCAGGGTCTGCCAGGCTGGCCACTGTAGGCGCTCTGCCCACAACTCAGCCTTGCACAGGGCTGGCACCTTGCCATCTCAACAGCCTCCAGGAAGACACCACCTCCATCTCCTCTCCAGGATCTCCTGACCCGCCAGCTCCCCCACCGCCCTGCTTCTCCTGTAGCCCTCGGCCCCCTCCAGGCCTCTGCCCCAGAGATCCCCCACCCCACCTGGGACAGGAGATGCTGCATCCTGGAAATAAAAAGCCTGCTTGGCTCACGGCAGTTGCTCCACAAAGAGCTGTGACAGAGTCCATCTGTGAGTCAGTCAACGAACAAAAGCATACCTGAAAAGCCACGCACCTCCTGTCTCTGAGGCCAAACCCTACTGCCTCAGCCTGGGTCCTCTGGTTCAGGGAAGGAGTGAGGGCTCTCCTCTGGGCTCACAGTGGGACTCACAGGAGGCCCCCAGATCCTCCCATCCTTCCTCTGAGGCTGGGGGTGCTCACAGCCAAAATGGGCAGCAGGCATAGCAGCTGCCTCCTAGACACACTCCCTGCCCAAGCAGGGGGCCTGCACAGGGGCCAGCGCCAACCAGAGGGGACCTGGACGCTGCATCGTCCAACAGTAGCCTGCCACAACCAGAAGCAGCAGGTACCCAGGGGCCGTGTCTGGGCCCCTGCTCAGGCCCCCAAACCAGCCCGCAGCTCCTCCCTGAGCACCTCCCCTCCACGCCAGTGCCCATGGGCCACTGTCCATATCACGGTGGCAACATTGCACAATGTGCCCTTGCAGCCATACACAGCCACCTAGGGCCCTACAAGATCCCTGTGGGGCAGGCACTGCCGCCCACTCTGACTGCTGCTTCCTGGTACGCCTGCCCCAGCCTCAGGCACCCTCTGCACTCATGGCCTTGCCCTGGCTGGCTCCTCTACCTGCAAGCTGCTCTCACAGTGGCCTCTCCTCCCTCCCTGACCGCCCAGCCTCAGGAGCCCCAATCATGGAATCACCATCTGCTGCCTGGCCACATGAGGACAGGTCTGCAGACAGCGAGCACAGTGGGACCACAGGGACGGGAGTGGGGCAAGTAGCCCAGGCCCAGGCGGGCGGAGGGGCCTAGAGACACTCACGACTGGTGGACGCTGCAGTTGTAGAAGACGAAGTCCACAGACGCAAACTTCTTCCCTGTCTCCTTGGACTTTAGGTAGAGTTTCACCACCCGCTGGTCTCCTGCACGAGCAGCATGGCTGAGTCACCAGGACTGCTTGCCCAGGACTCCCGCACAGGGCAAGTCCAGACAGGGGAACAACTTGCCCGGAGACCCTCCTAGCTGCCACCATCAGTCGCATCAAACACGCATCCAACCCCCTCAGCCCCCAGGTGACCAGGGCCTGGGATCTGCCCTGCTTGCCTCCTGCTCAGTGTGAGGGGTTGAGAACCGCGAGACTCTCCCCAGGCCCCCAGGCTGCCTGCTCCTGTGGAAGGGCCTGCAGAGCGACTGTCCAACGGGCTGTGGCAGCCAGAGGGGTCCTGCACCCCAAGTCCCCATGAGACTGTCCCCCACCCAACCTGCGCCCCACATAGCCCACCCCTCACCCACTCCCACCTCCAGCCTGCAGCCCCCCACAAGACCCCAGGTCTCCGCCATGTGGTCCCTTCATCCCACCTACCCTGCCCTGCTCTTCCACCCTCTGGGTCACCATGGGACACCTAAAGACCTTAATGCCAGTAGGGATGGCAATAATTATGGTAGCGGAGGTGAAGTATGCTCATGTGTCTATGTCTATTCCTACTGTAAATGTATGGTGAGCCCATAAGATAAATCCTAAGAAGGATGTATCCGCTGTCCACCTCCCTGGCAGGAAGGCTCTCACTCTGGCTACATGCCTGGAGGGTTTTCTCCACTCCCAGACCAGCAGGTGGTGAGACCCCCACCCATATCAGCTGTCAGAGTGTCACCAACATGCCCTTGGAACTGAACAAGGGAGGCACTAAACAGGCGGCAACTGGATTGCAGCCCTGGACCTGGCCAGGCAGCGGGCACCATTGTGTTGGGGCCACTCACCCTGGCCCCGCGTGATGGGCGCCACCTCCCGGGCGGAGGGCGAGCGGCAGTGGATCCGGCCATCCTCCAGGACGCTCTCAGATTCCGTGAAGTCCTCGAAGGAGCAGTTGACGCCAGCTGAGAGGTCAGGCACGTTCCAGGCCTGCAGCACAAGCTGGGCAGGCAGCAGGAGGCATGGTGAGCAGGGTCCCCATGGCTGTCCCCCACCCCTTACCACCTGGGGTGCCACACTTACTGGGACCTGGGACATGGTGACAGACACATTGCGGGGCTGCACAGTCAGCTGCACACACTGCAGCAGGTCCGCAGCAAAGCGCTGGGGCTCGTCTGCTCGCTCACAGGCGTCCCGACGCGAGCAGCTGCAGGCAGACGGGTTGAGGCTGGGTGGATGGGGAGACCTACGGGGCCCGCCTGCCAGGCGGGACCTGGGCAGAGAACTCGGGGTGGCTTGCCCTGCACCAGGCTCCCCCTCCCCCACTGTGAGACCACCATGGCCCTCCCCGCCTGCCCCTGCCCACCTGCCCAGACTCACATGCTGTGCAGGACACACCAGCCACAGTGGGGGTCCCGTGACCCCAGACACAGCTCACAGGACGTGTACTGCACACAGCTCTCCACAGGCACCCGCGTCACCTGGTGTGGGGGAGGTGTCAGGCCCCTCCAGTACCACCCCAGGGGTCCTTGACCATCCTCACCTCTGACTCCCTACTCTGCTCTCCTTAGGCCCGGGGAGGCCCTGCACTTGTTCTCAGTCTATTCAAAGGCAGATCTGGTGACCCTGCCCTGGCCAAGCCAGGTCGCACAGGTCAGGCCTCTGCCCTGGAAACCCAGGGGGCAGCAGCCAGAGAGAACAGTCCATATGGGGTGAGACAATCAAAGAAGCACCTGCAGCTTCAACCAGAGTTCCTCTCCATCTGTCTGGACTCCCTCCCAGCTCTGAGCTTCCCCAGCGATCAATGGGCTTGGCAGGTCCCAATCCTAAGCTCCAATGCAGGCCCAGACAATGCTCAGAGGGGCAGGCTGGGCCCCAGCTCACTCTGGCTCCTTGGCTCAGCCCAGCATCCCAGTGCCCACGGAGGCACGTCCCTGAGGTCCCCAGGAAGGCAGAACCCCACTGCGCCCAGGAGGGGCAGAGGAAAAACGAGCCAGCCAGAAGGGGAGGGAGGCTTGGCCTCAGCTGGTGTGCCCAACCTGGCCCCACCTGCCCCATCTGCCCACCCTCCAGCTGCCACGAGGTTACCAGGTTGGGCCATAGGGCAGGGGTGGACTCCAGGCAGGCCAGGCCAGGGACTCAACTCCATGGCCTTACAGAGCTGGGCCAGGCACCAGGTTGGGTAGACCAGGCCAGCCACAGGCCCCGTGGGCAGACCCACTGGACAGAGACCCAGCCCTAGGCCTGAGGACTCAGTGGCCCAGTACACAGCCCAAACCCTCCAGTGACACCTGCCTCTGAAATTGCTCTCCTTCATACATCTGTTTCTGTGGTCAGGAAGTCAACAGGGGAGGGGTGGGAATGCCAAACCCAGCCCAGGAGAACATGGAGGCAGCAATGAGGCTGTGGGGCCCCTGGTGACCAGACCGGTTCCCCTGCAGACCCAGCCGAGCCCACAAGTCTGCAGGAAGGCAGAGCACAGACCAGCTTGAAACTACTTTCACCAGGAGCCATGGACGCCCAACTTGTGATGTGGCCCCACCTCTACTGCTCTGTGACTGGGGTTCCTGGTAGGAGGGCCCCCACCTTCAGCCACACCGTCTGACTGGTGCAGCACCCACCTGCTTCTCGGTCATGGCGTAGAGGTACTGGTGGTTGGGGCTGAGGACGAGGTCTCGCAGGATGGGGCTGCCCTCCTGGGCCACGACGCTCTCGTAGGCCAGGGCAGGCCGGCCACCGGGGTTTGAGAGGTCCACCAGGATCTGCGGCAGCAAGGGGCCCTAACTGGAGCTGTGCTGATACCTCCCTGACCCAGCCCCACCCCCCACAGAAGGTCAGGGGTCTAAAGCCCCTCCCTGAGCTGCCCAGACAGGCATGAGCAGAGAGGACCAGCGCCAGCCATACTCACTCTCCACATCCCCAGCCCCAGCCCCAGCCCCAGCCCCAGTGCAGGGCAAACTCAGACCCCAACAGGCCAGTCTGTGATTCAGCCCCTTTAACAGTCAGCAGAGGCCAGAAGGTATTGGGGCCTGGAGACAACCACAGCCCAGCACCCACCACGGAGCAGCATGGCCACACCCAGGGTGAAGGCTACAGGAGTCCCACGGGTGCCTAGCCATCCCTGGGGCCAGGCTGGGCTTTTGAAGGAGGGATGTTGGTTGTGGGGGGCAGAGGCCAGGGCTCACAGGAAGTCTAGGGCAGTGGACCAGTAGACTCCAGAATGGGGTGTCCTAGGGGTGGGGGCATCCTGGCAAGGCAGTGGAGGAGGGTGGGCGTCTCATCGGCATGGAAATGTATTCCAGATCCCAAACAAACCAGGCGTTAATTAGCCAGCTCTTCTCCGCAGCTCGCGATGCTGCAAGTATTTTTAGTTGCTTTTACCAAACAAATGTATTTAATTAACAGAGAGACCCACGGGGCTTTCCAGAGATGGGACTCTTGGGGCGTGTCTGCCCAGCTCTGAGTCCAGGGTAGGCTCTCAGGCTGCGGGCTGTGGCCTGCTTCCCCCAGCCTGACCCACTCCTGCTCCCGCTCTACCTCTCCACTTCCACCTCAGGGCAGGGGCCTAGGCCCAGACTCAGTACCCCTCTTCTGTGTCCTCACTCCTCACGGTTACAGAGCAGGGCAGGTCCAGGGCAGCAGGGCCCAGCGAAAGCCCTGGTTGGAGTCCGATCCATCAGGCCTGGGCTGAGGGCGGCCGGCCAGGGTGGGGCGCTGTGTTTCTGAGCCAAAGAGGCTGTCGGCTGGGAGAGGGGGAGGGCCGCATTCCTGAGCGCCGCCGGCCACCCCCCACATCCGCTCAGCTGCCTCGCCACCAAGCAGGCTTAAGTCAAACCAGACCCGGAAGAGTGGAGCCCAAAGCTGGGCAGGGGAAGAGGCGGCCAGGATGGGCCCAGCTGCACTGGCTGCAGGGCCATGGCCCACGGCCTCTGGGAGGAGAGATGCAGGGACAGTGGGAGGCCCAGGAGCAACCAGGCCACAGCCGCCCAGCACCCCTGCCGGTGGGGCCTGGACTGCACCCACACCCGCACCAAGTGCACCCGTGCCTGCCTGCCCTGCAGCCACAGCAGGAGTGGGAGTCCTTGTTTAAGATGACCACTGGCCCAAGGCCTGCCCGACAGACGCTTAGGATGCCAGCACCACAAACCCCCTGCTTTGCTCTGGGTCAGTGGCCAGAGGCAGGTACTCAGACCCAGGCGGATGCCAGCCAGGACCAGCCTCTGGGCCACAGTGCCTGGGTCCAAACCTCTCTCTGCCTCCCTCAGACAGAGTTGTTCTGAGGATTATATGAGAACCAGGCCAGGTGTGCCAGGCGGGAGCAGGGAGGACCCAGGGTGGCCAGGCCCACAGCAATCACCGCACCTGAGCAGCCAACCACACATCCAAGCCAGCGGCTTAAGACAGCCACCAGGGAGTGGGGGAAGGAAGGCGAGGAGGGCAGGACACAGACTGGGTGGAGGCTGGGGCAGGTATGCCCAGTGCGCAGACCTGCGGCTCCAACCTGGAAGACCCCGGTTAGGGACCGCGATTCCTCTCATCTCCTCCATCCTCACAGCCCTGTGGATATCCCCAGCGGCTTCCCACTGTGAAGCCCAGCCCCAGCTCCCCCTCCCCTACCAGCACCAGGGGATATGGCCCCTGGCCCCTCTTGCCCCTGGTAGCAGAGCCCCTTCAGCCTGAGCTGATGGACCCTGGCCCGGCATGCAGGGAGCACTTGAGAGGTGTCTCAACAAGGACATGACCCACCTCCCTAACAGCCAGGGCCACATGATGCCGGAGCCTGACCCTGGCCCGGCCTGCAAGGCAACCACCCACTCAGGGTTGGGGGCACAAATGTCACACCAAGGGGTGAAGAAACGGGTCAGAGAAGGGCAGGTCCAGGGGGCACACCAGCTCCAAGAAAAGGAACGGTGGGTGAGGGGTGCAAGGAGGGGTCCCAGGAAGGGAAGAAGCCATAGGAGCTTCTTCTGAAGCTGGGCCCCAGGCTCCAGAACGCCCCGCTCCACCCAGCAGCATGCCGACTGGACAGTTGGCTCTGACAGCTGCAGCCGGGAGCACACGCGTCCAGCTGTCCATCCGCCATGTACCCATCTGTCCACCCACCTGCCACCCCCACCCCTTCACACACACAGGCTGGGCCCAGGGAGACAGAGCCCCAGGAGAGGCCATGGCATGGCCAGTGTGAGCGGGGCACTGGGGAGGCCACTACGGCACAGCACACCAGACCAGAGGATGGATGTGACGCAGGTGCAGGCCCCACACTGTTCACTGAGGCGCCACGGTCCAGACTCAGCAGGGCCCCTGTGCACCCACACATGTTCTACAGGGCATCCAGCTAGGACAATGGTCCCCAGGACATGTGTCTGTGTCCTAGCCAGAGTTCAGGGTGAAGGGCCTGTGCAGCCAAGCCAGCTTTATCAAACCACACAGACAGGAGGTAAGCTGAGACTCACACAGCACCTGCCAGAGGAACCTTGGGCCCTGGACCCGCAACTGCACCTGGGAGGAGTACAGAGGCTGCTCGTAAAGTGGGAAGGGGGAGCCAGTACCCAGCAGGAGGGTATTCCAGGAGAACCAGAGCACAGGGGCACAGACGGCAGGTGGACCTGGGGCCAGAGCGGGTGGCAGGACAGAAGGGCACACGCCGGCCGGGAGCCCACGTGCCGACGCCCACACCCTGGCCACAGCTGTCCACTTTCGGGCCACCCGCCTGGAGGCAGCCCACCCTCGAGGTGGCTGGGCCCAGAAGCCCCTCCCACAGCAGCTGCGCAGCTGGCAGAGCAAATGAGAGGCTTGACGTGTCCCGGGCATGGGAACGGGCCACAGGCATGCCCTGGAATCTTCCCCCAGCTGTCACCTCCTTGCTCTGCAAATCTTTCCCCAAAGACCACCAGAACCTTCCACGACTGGCCCCAACAGCCCACCCTCCCACCTCCCAGCACAAACCAGGAGCTGGCGCTGCCCATGCATGCCGCCCCCTGCTTGAGAGGACCCTCCCCTTGACCCAAGGGGCTTCAGCAGAGCCAGCAGCCTCCCTGGATATGCCCCTTGGCTGCACCAGGCCCCCACCCATCCCTGGCTGGCGGAACACGGGATGCCCCCACCTGCTTCTGCCTGGACCATCTAACCCTGGGGTACCTGTCCTACATGCACACGGGCAAGTCGACCCTGGGCTTGGAGCCGAGACCGAAGTGCAGTCCCGAGGCCTCTCAGTGCCCAGGCCACGCCAGGCATGGCCCTCACTCCTGGACTGAGCACCTCCCACCACCACAGGGCTCACCTGACCCTCCCCACAGATAGGCCAGGGAGCAGGTTCACCCCTTTGCCCCCAGGACACAGCAGGCAGGGCTCAATGCAGGCCCCAGGCTGGCCCTGCTGGCTGTACCCACTCCCATCACCGCCACAGCCCTGGCCAACTGCTGCCGGCGGGTAGCTGAGGGCCCGGCCAGGTCAGCTGTCCATCCCGCCCAGAGCCAACAAAGGGCCCATTCTCCGGGCTGAGGGCAGGCGGGGGTGCCGGGAGGATGTCTGGGCCACCCAGGCTATGTGCCAGGACCGGCACGCGCCCCAGCCGCCGGGAGGCAGGGGGCTGCCCGGCTTGGCCCTGACCTGGCAAGGGGAGTTGCCCAGCTCTGCCTGACCCATGATGGCAGCCAGGGGCCTGGCCCTCCCTCTTCCTGTGAGGCGGGGATGCACCTGTGGAGCTGCCTCCTGGCCCCAGGGCTGGGAGGACAGGACAAGGTGGGGACAGGCAAAGACCAGGGGCAGCAGCTAAGGAGGTGCCCACACATGGAGGCCTCACACACTTCTCAGCCTTTCTGCAGAGGCAGCTGCCAAACCCGTCCCCAGCCTGAGGTGGCCCCAGGAAGGGCTGCCCGAGGGGCAGGAGCCTCTGCTGCCCTCTCTTCTCAGGACCCCCACAGGGTGCAGAGCCCACCTGCCCCTCCCCTTCCCACCCAGAACTGCACAGCTGAGGTAGGCCCCAGCGGACCCACTCCCAGACCCTCCTCACCCCTCACAGGACTGCCCCCTCCTCCAGCTGTGGACAGGTTCTAGGCCTCCTTCCTGGGTCCCCACCATTCTCAGAAAGGCCAGGAGGAACTTGATACTGGAAAAGCAATTAGCAATTTCCTCTTGGCAGTAATTGGGTAATTAAAACAGGATTTGCAGGAAGCCCGAGGGCTGGAATCAGGCCAGACACACCTGTCGGGGGAGAGAGTGTCCTAGGAATCCCATCTCTTCCACCCCCAACCCCCAGCACACAGGGGAGAGCAGAGACTGAAGTCAGGGTCCTGGCAGGTGAAGGACAGCCAGGGCTGCCTTAGACAGGCTCCAGCCTGCCCCAGCAGCAACCCCTCAGCAAGGAGTGGACCTCCCCAACCCCTGGTCTCATCTGCCAACATCCACCTCATAGAGCTGTGTGAGAATTCAGGAGTTCATGGTTCCAAAGGGGAAGGGAGGCATGTGTGCTTGGCCCTGCTGTGGGGCAGATGTGCACAGCTGCCTGGGGAACCTAGCACCCAGCTGGTGAGGCCACACCTGGTGGGGCCACCGTGAACCACCGTAGACCGCACCACCTCAGTCACATACCACTGCCTGGGCTCCGGGCTAACCTGGGGCTTGGCCAGAGTCTCCGCCACAGCCAGGCTGTCACCAGCACGGGTCCTGTGGGGACACAGGCAGCAGGGACCATCTGCCCCAGTGTCTTCCCTCAAACCCACCAGCTGCCTGGTGCCCTCTCTCCTCCATCCTGTTGTGACCTCAGTGCCACCTCCAGCTCTGACCCTAGTGCCACCCCATGGCCCTGGGCCCTCAAAGACCCACATCAGCACCTACCCCCCATCCAGCTGGTCCTGCCACCTTCTCTGGTGAAGTGACCCACCACACAAGCATAGTGTGCCCGAGGCAGCCCCTGAAACCCCAAAAGGCACAGTGCGCTTCCCAGCATCCACGGGGGCACCTCTGAGCTTTGGCCCTCCTGTTCCTTGTCCCCAGAACACCCTTCCAGCAGACCACCCAGTCCCCTGGGTTGTTCCAGCCTCCATACCCACTGCACGCTGCCAGCGCCTCCTACATCGTGGTCTCTGCTGTGGTTGGGACCACAGGCCCCATGTGCCTGTGGGGGAAGGCGACTGCCCGGTGTGGAAACTCACAAGGCCGCCCCTGCCAGGCTGGCCATGAGCCCGAGCACACACAGGACGGCATGGGGAAGCCACTGCTGCCTCCACCTTATCAATGGTGTTGCGGGGCCCGTGCCCTGGCTTAATCCTGACTGGCTTAGGGCTCTCCGTGAGTGCCCCATGGGTGGCCCTGCCAGCCACTGGGAAGCAGAAGCGATGCTTATGCACCCTCGCACACCACCAGCTCTGGGACGGCACTCATTATGCCCACAGGGCAAACAGCAGGTCGCTCCCTGCATCCTCATGGCTCGGCCCACAGTGGCCAACTACATCCAGGAGAGGCGGAAAGGGGGCGGGCACACGCTCACCAGGAAGCACAGGTGTTGGCAGATTACCGTGCAGGGCCCCGTGAAGGGGACTGGGACTGCTGGCAGTGGCAGCACACACTCAGGCCCCACAGAGAGCAGCCATGACAGGCAGCTGGCTCTGCCCCATCCCACCAAGACTACCAGTGGGGGCACAGCAAAGACGGACCCGGTGGCCTGCCCCAGAGCACCTGCTTCATGCCCATTGACCCCACATGCTGCCGGGCACTGCCACAGGCCGCCACCAAGTCCTTCAGCAGCAGCAGAGGCGGTCCCAGAGAGTTAAGGCAGAACAACAACAGAGGCTCCACAGCCTTGCTCCCAGGCTGAAACCCAAAAGAAATCCATCCTTCTGCCACAGGAATCCACACACAGCCATGCTTACAACAGGCCTGCAAGGACTGGCAACACCATGGCCATCCAGAGTGGGCAGGATGCACAGGCATGTGTGCTTGAAACACGCAACATGAGGACATGGCATGCACCACAGCTGCCCACAGTAAGGAAGAGTCTTGCCAAGCAAAAGATGATGACTCAACCCCAGAGCCCACATAGCAGCACACGGCGTCAAAGGAGCCGGCCAGGGCGGTCACCCTGGGAAGGGAAGGACCAGGAGGGGCTGCCAGGGATGGTAGGTGCCTATGCTCTCCCGTGACACACCCCCAATGCACGCTTCCATGTGTGTCACTTCCATGTGGCGTCTGTCACAGGCTGACCATGCAGGGCACAGGACCCTCCTGCAGGCTCGGGAGTGGGCTGCATGCTGCAGGTGCAAGGGGCACATTCCCAAAGAACGCCAACAGTGCAGCACAGGCTGTATCTGGGAATGACTGTAGGCTTCAAGGGCAAGTCATTGAAATCAACTCCCCTTGTCCCTCCCTCAACAACACACGAGATGAAACTCAATGGTGGGGGACAGCAGCCTCTCCACGGCTAAGGGGCTGGGGGCTCAGTCCTGCCCTGCACCTCCCTTGGGTCGGGGCTGCCTGTGGCCAGCACACTTCTTGCCCCCCCAGCTCCAGCTCTTTCAGGACGGTCTCCTACCACATCCCTGGCACAGACCCTGGACAGGGAGGCTCACTACAGACCTGAAGAGGCTCAAGCTGCCAACCCCACAGTGGGCACCTGCCACCAACTGCCTTGCACTTGCGTGGGCTGTGAGATGCCACTCAACTTCCAGAACTTACAAATTCCAAAATCCTGCCTGGGGTCCGGGGGTATGAGGGGAGTGCAAAGAGGCCTCTAAAGCATGCTGGAAGCTTCTAGAGCAGTGGGGCCTCTAGGGGGCAGGTGTTCCTTGTCCCCAGGCAGCCCAGGCACACAGCAGGTGCCCAGCTGTCTGCAGAGAGGAAGATGGCCGGGCAGAGGACACCTCCCACGCTGCGCAGGGCTCCAGAGGCTTCGCTCCAGCTCCAGGCCCCGCAGGCCACCATTCCCGAAGCTCAGGGATGGCAACTAATGCCACAGGCCTCCTAAGCACTTCAGAGACCCAGCTGCTGCAGGTCCCGCCACTGGGAACCCCTAGGAGTGCTGAAGAATGGTGGGGACCAGGAAAGCTGCAGGAGGTGCTGCAGCATGAGTCCTGAGGGCCCATGAGCACAGGGACAGGGGCCAGCCAGGCCAGGACGCACACAGGGAACTGCAGCTGCAGCCTCTGTGCAGGGACCGCCGCAGGGAGATGCTGTGATGGCTCATCAGGGGTCAGCTCCAGAAGGAACTTCAAGCCCCAAGACTCCCTGGGGTATGCCCAGATGCACCCAACATCCAGGGAAGGAAACCAAGGCCCCAGAGGATGGGGCTTCACCAGGGCCATGCCTCAGAGCCCAGGTGGGTGGCTTCCCTAAGCTACTCAAGGCCACAGTGCAGGTCCCTGGGCCACAAACTGGTGGCCAAAGGGATGCTTGAGTTGGTCCTGTTATACTCTCTTACAACGTGGATTTAATAACCAAGAGATCTCACACAAAATACAGGTTTCCAGAATCTTGAAAAACCGGGTGCTCAGGCAGTCAGGCCTACATTCCCTGAATGGGCAGGCTGGGCCTCAGCCAGGGGCTGGCTCCTTTTGCCCCGCAGCAGCAGCAGGACCAGAGCAGGGCTGGCCTCGGGTGCCCGTCAGCCGGCCCACAGGGCAAGGCTCTCCCCAGCTTCCTCTGTAGGGGGACGGCACCCGCTCTGCAGGCCGGGGCCTGTGCTCTCCCCTCCCATGGGGGTACTTGGGCTGATGCTACAGGACCCAAAACAGGGGCTGCTCCTGTGAGCTCCTGACATGGCCCGGGGTCCCCAGCGGCCACGGGAGGAGCTGGGAGCAGGGCCCAGGAAGTTCGCTGAGAGAGGCACCCCAGGGGGAGAGGCTGCCTCTGTGGCGGCAGAGCAGGTGCCAGGCAAGGCTCTGGTGAAAGGAGGGGGGACAGGGGCACCCCCAGTCAGCCCCATAGCCGAAGTTGGCAGGTCTTAAATTAATCAGCTACAATTTTACACCACAACAGTTTGACAGGAACTGGCCCGGGGCCAGCCAAGTCCCTGGAGCTCCCCAGACACTTTTTAAAGCCCGGAAAGGACTGGCCTGGGAAAGACAGGGAGTGGTCAGCCTGGCAGGCCTGCCCCTGGGTCAAGCGTGGGCTGGGGGTCCCCAGGGCCCAGCTCCAGGAGACCAAGTGAAGAAGGCAGGAGGCGGGGCCCTGTGCTCTGAGAGCACAGCCAGGCCAGCTGCCTCAGGGAAGGAGAAGCCCTATGTGAACAGGCAGGAGGGAGCCCCGGGGCCCGGCCCCTCCCAAGGCCCTGAGAGCAAGAAGGAGGCAGGGCAGCCCAGGGGCCGGGCTCAGCATGGCCCTCCTTACCCTGGCTCTGGACCCTGGACCACAGCCAGCCCCACACACAGGTTGGGTCAGCATGACAAGGAGAGACGAGGAGAAGTGAAGTTCTGCTGCCCCCGGGCCAGGCCAAGTAGAGGCCTGTGTGGCCAGCGGGGAGCAAGCATCCTTCACAGTGGAGCAAGGCCAGAGGCCTCGCACTGGAGTCTGCAGGACATAACAGAGCCGAGGCAAGCAGAGTAGGACTCGAACCCAGGCCCCAGAACAAGTGAGGGTAGATCTCCTCCTCCTGGCCCCTCACCCCAAACCCAGGGAACCCTCTGCCCATGTGGCCTGTGGTGGGAAGTTAGGCTTTGAAGGTCCCACGGTAACTAGGGAACAAGGGAGGCAGAGCGGATGGAACAGGCAGCCACCCCAAAATGCACCCACAGCAGCAGGACCCCCAGCCAGGTCGGAGGGCAGGAGCTAGCCAGACAGCCAGGGTCTTGGACTGTAACACAGGTGGGAGTGGGTGGCAAGGGGCTCCTCAGAGAGGGGGTCACTGAGGAAGGGGCCTAGCTCTCAAGGCTAGCAGAGAACTCTGCCCAGCCTCCTCCAAGGAACCGCAGAAAGGGAGGGAAGAGCCAGCAGCCCTGAGCACCTGCCTTGAGCACTCAGTTTCCCCACCTGTCAAACAGATGACAGGCTGCTATGAGGCCTCTGTAGGGTGCTGGCGCACGGTCAACACTCATCACACACCCCAGGCCACACGAGCATGCCAGGTCCGCATGGTACGAGGAGACACCAAGGCTCAGAGAGGCTGGACGGCTTGCTCAAGGCCACACAGTGGGCAGGAGAGGGCTGGGACCCACACTGACATGCAGCCATTTGCATGACATTGAGGTTCAAAAACCCTGCACGGGACATGCCCAGCTGCTGGACAGTTTGAGAGCAGGTGGATTTGGGTGAAAGAGTACAGGTGGCAGGTTCTTCACCAACATGACCGTGTCTGCATCCAGGGGGACAAAGCAGAGGCATGCCTTGCCTGGGGGGGCCTCCGAACAAAACTCAGACCCAAGTCCCCGACTGCAGACTCTGCCAGGCCAGCAACCCCTGGGCACAGCTGACCCCAGATGCTCCCAAAGGGTGCCACTCACACGTGGCCCACGGCACCCAGCCCAGACTTGTTTGGGGGTGGAGGGAGGCGGTACCCAGGATGGGTGCTGGGAGGCAGGTATGGGCACCTAGAGCCTCTGAGGAGAACTTGGGGCTCTGAGGGGTGGGGGCCCGGCCAGGGTCACCAGGAAGGAACTAGCCATGTCAGGCCATGAGGACGCAGCCTCCACCTTCCCAGCTGCACCATCCAGCAGCTGCCCACAAAGCCAGGCTCAAGGAGGCGCCTGGCCCAGGGAGCAGAGGACAGGCTCCACCCATGCCTGCCTCCCTGAGAATGGTCCTCCTTGGGACTAGGGCTGGGAAGGGGAAAATTGGGAGAAGGAATGGGGGCAGGAAGAAGGGGAAGAGTTGGTAGAATCTCAACCCAGAAGCAGCCTCTTCCCATAGATGGGCCCAAGCCCAACTCTGCAGTTCCCTGTTCTGTACCTCAGTTTCCCTCTGTGGAACTGGGGTGAGGAGGCAGGGGAGACAGGCCAACTGGCACCCAGAGGAACAGCTGTGTCCTGCTGCTCCCTCAGCAAAGCTCTGACCCAAACGGTGCCCCTGGGGCACAAGAGGGTGAGTGCCGGGCAGCAGGAACAGGGTAGGGCTAGAGGAACCTGGTCACTGGCTGGGTAACAGGCTCTGGGGCGCCCCACAAAATGTCTCTAAGCTGCTGCACTGGGCTTCCACACAAGCACAGTCCTCTGTCTGGCAAAACCCACTCCAACACCCACCCCATGCGCTCGAGAGCCCTGTGTGCCTTCCAGTGTGAGGAGAGGGAGTGCAGGCTGAGAGGACGGGAGGGGCCTCGCACCAGAGCCACAGGGTGGTACCCCACATGGGGGCCAAAAGGGAAGTCACAGCAGAGGACCCAACTCAGGGGTCAGAGGACTTTCCCCATCAGCTTCAGCCTCATAGCCACTATGAGCAGAACCAGCAGGACCCCAGGGCACCCCCACCCTGGGGGGCCTACAATCAGCAGCTGGGCCCCCACGGGCCCCAAGACCACCAGCACCCCCCGCCCCCAGCCCAGAGCCTGAACATCTGGCTTATTTCACAGAGGGAAGCTGAGGCTGCAGGGGATCCCCTCCCAGAGATCACAGAGCCAGGGAGGGGCAGGACTCCCCACCACTCCCAGGGCAACTACCATGGCAGAGATGGAAGGCCCCCTTCCTAACACTGGGCACCGGGCTGAGAGCTGCAAGCCCTGGCCAGCCCCCGGCCCAGCCCCACTCGCGGGCACACATGGGCTCAGGGGAGCTGCATCAGCACCAGCCTCTGGTGCCGGTTATGCACCCCAGGGCCCACCACTGCCCACTGGGCCTCTGGGGTGTCCAAGTATCCCCACCCTTCAGTCTCTCCGGGAGCTTCCTCCACACCAGGCCAGCCTGGTGCCCACCCCAGCCCAGGCAGCTCCCCTCCACCTACACCCTCCAGGAAGCTCTGCACTGCCTCTGTCCAGCCCACTGTTCTGGGGAAGGAAAGGAGAACCCTGAAGACCAGACAGCCATGCCTGTAGCACCTAGCCCTCCCCCTGCCACCGTGGGGCCAGCCCAGGGCTGTGTGCTGGAGCTCCTCAAGCACCAGCCAAAGACAGGCGGGGGCACTACCCTTGCCCTGCCCTTGGCCCAGTAGAGGGGCTGGGGAGAGGCAGGGCCAAGGCCTCTGGCCCGGCAGAGTGCTGAGGCAGCAGACACTGGATCTCCTAGCTGGGGAGCAGGGCCCAGAGGGGAGGGGGCCGCGCAGGCCTGCCCTCACCACCCACACACAGCAGCCTCCCCAGGAGGTCAAGTGCCCTTGGAGAGCCAGCCCCCGCCTCAGCATCCCTGGGCCCCTGCACAGGCTCCTGCGTGGTCTCAAAGTGTCCTTGCTTAGTGGGCCTGGGGCCAGTCATGGGCAGAGGCACAGAGGGGAGTGGGGCCCTTCAAGGTCACCGGGCCTAGTGTAGGGCAACATTCCCCCTGCCCCCTGTACGCCAGATCTAGCCTCCCACAGCATACAGCAGCACTGGGCCTGCCACCTGGGACGGCCTCAAGCCTTTGTTCCTGCCCCAAGCCCCCTCCTCACCCCACCCCACCCAGGCCTGACCTTGCGGATGCGGCCACTTCGCGTGCCGGCGAATACCACAGTGCGGCCCCGATAGTCATAGGCAGCCACGGCAGTCAGGCCATCATCCTTGTCCACGAACAGGGGCGTCCCCTCAATGGTGACTGTGCCCCCCAGGGGCTGGTTGAAGTCCTGCCCGCAGAAGTCGTCGTCGATCTGCAGGGGCTGTGGGAAGGGGCAGGGTGAGAGCCACTCCCCGGGCACCTTCTCCCGGAGGACTGGGCCTCCCTGGGCAGGGCTGGGAGTGCAGTTGTCTTTCTAGAGAAGTTGGGGGTAGCCCCCAGAGAAGATGTGCAGACAGAGAGGGTTTAAGACAGGAGGGAGCAGGTCACACCTGAAAGGCAGAGGGCGGGCTCCCAGCTAAGAGCACAAGAAAGCAATCAATAGCTTGAGGTTCCGGAGCAGCTGGGGGCCAGTGTAGAGGGGGCGCTGCTCCACCACCAGGCCTAAGGAGAGGGCAGGGCAGGCAGGGAAGGGATGTGGGGAGAAGTGGGGCAGATGGTCCTTGTCTGCAGCGGGTTCATTGGCGGGTGCCAGGCTGCTCAGGAGGAAGGAGCAGGGGAGGCTGGGCCAGGGCTAGGCCACATGGAATGAACAGGTGGGAGGGGGCAGTGGGGACTGTCCCCAGGGAGGAAAGAGCAGGCCCCAGCCTTGGGGCAGGGCACAAAGAGAGAGTGTGGTGGGGCTTCACCCAGGCTCTGCCCCTACAAGCCTCAGTGTCTCCATCTGTATGGTGCAGAGAAAACACGTTCCTTGAAAAGCCAAGGGGAGGGTGGACAACTGCATCTGCCAAGCACACATGGGCCCTGCCTCACACAGGCAGTGAGCGTGAGACGGAAGGGCTGAGGGGCCCTTGCAGTCCCACTCTGCCCTGAGGACAAAACCAGCATCACCCTCAGGTCAGACATGGGAGACTACAGCCAGAGAGGGCGAGGCCTTCCCCTGCGATGGCCAGCGACCCCCAGCAGCAAGCCCAGAAGGCCTGGCCTCGGGGGTCCCAGGTCTGGGCCGAGTCCCAGCCCCTTCACTTTCCACCCTAAGCAAGGCCCGTGCCCTCTGAGCCTGCCCAGGAGTGTGAACAAGATACTCCCTGAAAGGCAGCAAGATAGAGGCCCCACCCCAGCTGTGCCTTCTGATGGGTGCTGGTGGCTGTGGCTCCCTGCAGTCAGGGTCACTTTCTCTGCAAGTTATTAACTGTGGCCTGCACCATGGCACCATCAGCTCCCATTGCTGGGCAAAAGTAGAGGCCCAGCGGGCAGGTGCCACCAGGGTCATGTGGGGGACACAAGCGCTCCATGGAAATGGTGTCTGGGCTCACCTGATAGGCTCTGGCCCCAGCCTCTCACTTGCTGTGTGACCCAGGGCAAGTTACCCCACCTCTCTGATCCTGTAACCTCATTTGTAGGATGGGGACAAGATGGAGCAGGCAAGCACCAGGTGTAGGACCAGGCATGTGGCTGGCACTCTGTCCAGTGTCCCACAGGGGCTGTGGACTATGCCAGCAGGGCCTCGTCACCCCATCTTCTGAGGCACAAGACAGCATCATGGCTGGCAGCAGCCTTTGGGGCTAGCACCCTGGGTCCAAACCCACTCTCTGGGGGATGGAAAAGGGCAGCCCCACCTAGCTAAGCCTTGGGGATGGCCAAGCCAAAAGCCAGGCCAGGCACACAGCAGGCACCACTGGGCGTGCATCTGACACTGATGCCGTCGTCCCTGGAGGGGATGGGGCCGCGGGAGGAGGGGCGCCCCTGCCGCACTCACCGAGTTGATGCAGCCCAGCTCCTTGTTGAGCAGCCACGGCAGGGAGAGCTTGCCCTCACCGCGGTAGCAGGACTGGATGCGCTCCTTAATCTTCTCCTTGATGGCCCTGAGCGTGAACAGGCACAGTGCTGACTCCTTGGGTGGCTTCACACGGTTCTTCTGGCCCTGGGCAAACACGGTGAACAGCACGTCCTCGTCCTCAGCCAGGCCCAGCTGGTGGGCCAGGGCACGGCCGGGCCGGCTCAGGTAGGCATCCTGCACCAGGCGGTACTCCACACCCGCCTGCTCGCAGCCAATGGGGAACTCGACGTAGGAGTAGAATTTGGGGTCGTCCACACAGAGCCGCACGATCTTGGACGTGAAGAAGTGCTCGCCGGCGGCATCAGGCGAGGTCAGCTGTGTGTCCAGCTGCAGCGTGAGGTAGTAGACAAACTGCTCGCTGCGGAAGCTGTACACATAGTAGATGTCAAAGGCCGGGAACTTGGACAGCGTGTCCGAAGGGATCTTGAGCTGTGATGACACAAACTCATCCTGGTACACGAAGCCAAACATGTCGGCATCCTCCTCGTTGGCCATGAGCCGACGGCTGGACAGTGTGGGGAAGTACTCGGACTTGCCATCGATGGGTGTGCCCACGAAGAGCTTGGCCTGGCCCTGGCCCGGTGGCCCGGCAATGAGCACGCCCGCCATGCTGCCTGCCTCCCGCACGCTGGACAGGTAGTGCTCCTTACGGTGGTGTGGCTCGCCCAGTTTGAAGAGATCGTCCAGACGCAGGAACTGGCAGATGCCCTGGGAGGCGCTGCCACAGGCCAGCAGGCGGTTAGCGGCATAGTCCAGCAGCAGCAGCTTGTTGACGTTGTCAGTACTGCCCAGGCCGTGGGGGCAGGACTGCACGCTGGGCGGCGGGTAGCACTTCTCGTTGTCCTCCACGGGGCCCGTGACGTGGGCCCGCAGCAGTGTCAGGTTCCCCGACAGCTTATAGATGCGGTTCACTGCGCCCACATACACCTCGCCTGTCTGCTCATGCACCACTAGGTGGGTGAGGCCCCAGTCGCTGGCCGAGAAGGTGCGGAAGGGGGGCTGTGAACCCCCGCCTGCCCTGGGCAAGCCTGCCTCAGCCCACATGCCCGGCAGCAGCAGCAGCAACAGCAGCAGCAGCAGCAGGAGCACCTGCAGGCTCCGCGGTGGCAGCGGCATGGCAGGCTGGGGACTTGGGCCTTGGTGCTCTGGTCCTGCTGGGGTGAGCATCATGGTGCCGGGAGCTTCAGCCCTGGGGAAGGGGCAGAAGAGGGCATGTGAATGCAGGCATGGCCCATCCCATGATATTATGATCTCCCAGTGTGAGCCCTTCCAGTGCTGGGCATGCCCACTGCACATCCAGGAGGCAGGACCTGACCCACCAGGAGGAGCCAGGGGCAAACTGGGCACCTCCCTGGCCTGAGGCCCTATAAGCTGTGGGGTACACCAGGTATCCCCAGGACACCTGGCAAGAGGTCACTCCGTTGGCACCTGTGCCCTGCCATCACTGGCGGAGGCCAGGAACAGGAAGGCAGGTGACAAGGGCCTGAGGTGTGGAATGGGACCCCAGCTGACACCAACATCTGACACCAACCTGGAGAGCAGCCTTCACCCAGAGCCTCCCTATGCACTGGGGAGCAGGACCCTCCCCACAGCTCTGTACTCCCAGGGTGGGCACCAGCTCCCTGCCTGAGGCTGGTGGGGACATACTCCACCACCGTCCCCTACAGAAGCTTGACATAGATGGGCTTTAGTGCTCACTCCCACCTCCACAGCCCTGCCTCTCCCCCGAACACGCCCTGACAGCCCACAGCACAGGAACCACAGAGGACATGGAGGCCCAGGCCACACAGGCAGCAGTTCTCACTGTGGATAGGTGGCAGCCTGGGCTGCTCTCCGTGGGACCCCAAGCCCCATGCTGGATAAACCTTGAGACCTGCAGTCCAGAAGCCAGGCAATGTGTCCCACCCACATCCCCACCCCAGCCGACGGGTGCCCCGCCACACGGCCCCTTCCCAGGCTCCCTGGCCCACCAGCCCTGACTCTCAGCACTCTATCCAAGCCACCAGTCCTGCTCCCAGCCTCACACCCAACTCCAAGGAAAGAGGAATTCCTCCACAGGGAAGGCTGGCAGGTGCTCCCTGCACTCCACCCCTCCACAGTGACCCCTTCCCAGCCTCAGCACCCCATACCCATCCAGACCTGCGTGGCCCCCTCCTGCCTTGCTCCACATTGGGCCCTCACTTCCTGGTCACACTCACTACCAAGGTCCATTGACTCCACCCCAAACTCCACAAAATGCACACCCCTCCTTCCTGGATTGCCAGGGTACTCGGCTCCCTCCACCCACAACCACCTACAGCCAGGTCCCTATGCGGAGGCTAAGGCCACTCTTCTGACCTGCACACGAGGTCAGCGCTGCCCAGATCCTGGCGGGAGTCCCCATATCCTGTCCTGGCCTCCACTGCCTCTGGAAAAGTCTCACCACACCCTGCCTAGCAACTGGCAGCCAAGCACTGGGCTAAATCTAGACCCTGTTACTCTGTAGGCAGATGACTCTGATGGGGACACTCTCTTTTCCTAGCCTCAGTTTCCCCATTTGCAAAAGGGGCATGAAAGCTCTTTTCTCATGGATGAAAGAGGAAAGGGCACACCTGCCCACAAGGCATAGTCAGCAGTGCCACCCCCTTGGTTGTCAGTAGGGCCTGCTGCCCTGGATGTGCCTGATGTGCTGGGGCCTCTCACCCACTCCTGGCTGGAGCCGGCTACAGCAAGGCTGAGTCCTGAGTCTTGAGTTCAAGCCTCAGCCAGCCAGTTTGCACAGACCATCCCAGACACCCCTTGTATGGTCTGGCCCCATTTTACAGATGGGGAAGCTGAGGCCTGAAGATGGATGCCTTCTCCAAGTCTACCAGGGAGCTGGGCACAGTCCCATCAGCCTCTGTGCCTGGTGCCCACATGCAGTGTGGGGCTGCCTGCCCCTCCCCCAGGCCTCTGTGCCCCTGTCTCCACTCCCCGCCCTGCTCAGTCACCCTGTTCTCATCTGCAGCACAAGACTCGTGAAGGGTCTCTATTACTTATTGCTCCCATTCTCCCGGCCAGAATGGCTGCCCTGTGAGAGCAGGGCCTGGCTCTGGGTGGTTGCCACTGCATCCCCAAGCCAAGCCAGGGACCCAGGAAGACTCAATAAATCCCCGTGAGTGAGCGGATGAATGAAGGGTATGCGGAGGGCCAGCCAGGTCTGGGTGCGGCAGCCCCCCATGCTTCTTCACTCCTGCTTCACTCCCCACACACTCCCTGCCCAGCGTGTGCACAGCACACACCCACTGCTCAGGTGGGGAAACCGAGGCTCTCAGAAGCAAAGAGCTTTGGCTAGAATCCCAGAGCAGGAACTGCAGGGTGCTCCTAGCAGGCTGCCAGCTGCCTTTGCCGGACAGCGCCCCAAGAACAGCAGGGGAGGAGTCCCCACTCCCGCCCCCGCCTCAGAGCTCAAGGAAGACCCGGGAGCCAGAAAACAGGCTCCTCACAGTGGCAGTGGGGCCGGGGCTGGGAGCTGAGCACATGTGAACTCCAATGAAAACATGAATCACTCACCGTTTATCAGTTCAAAGCAGGCCTGCAATTACCAGGGGCTGGGCTCTCCCCTCCTCTGGGATAATTATACACGTCTTAATGCAATTATGGGCCCTACTTTTTGTATTTAACAGGAGGGACCAGGCTAAGAAGCCACCATCCAAACTCCAGCCTGGCCCTGGGCCCACCGCCCCAAACTCCACCCTCACCCCACTGCCCCAACAAAGTCTGCTGGGAAGGGACTTGCCTGGGGTCACAGGGTTGCCGGCCAAGAAAGGGGGAGCCCCGAGCCTAGGGCTGGGTCCCTCATGGCCAGCATCTAATAAAGGCCAGTGACAATGCTTGGGCCACTTCTTCCACCTTAGGGGTATAAGACTTGGGGCTCAGATTCAAGGTCACCCAACTAGTCCCAGCAGGGCAGGGCCCAAATTTCGAGCTTCCAGAGACTGGACCAGCCAGCCAGCCTGCAGGGCTCAACTCTCATAGGCTTGGGTCTGCCTAGGAAAAAATGTATTCATTCCAAAGCTGGGCCCAGGTGCCAGGGTGCCAGGGGCCCATGCCAGGGCTAGGAGGGGAGCATGGGCAGATGCTGCACTCTACCGAGGAGCAGAGCTGGCCACTGTGGCTGGGGAAAGGCCTCAAGAGAGGACCAGGTAGCCTGGGAGCTGGTGCAGGAGGGTGGGCATTTGTGGTGGGGGTGGGGGGCAGAATAGGAGGAGCAAAGGCCTGGGGTGGGAAACACTGGCTGTGCAGAGGGCAGTAGGAACAGCTGTGGCTCTCCGGCATGGCCAGAGCTGTTCTAGGCTGAGGCAGAGCCAGAGCCAGGGCAGGGGAGGCTAGACTGGCCTTGGGATGCCGATGGGGCTAGCCAGGGAGAGAGAGGCGGAGAGAGACCCCGCGGTCTGCGTGCAGGAGCCCCGGCCCAGGGGCTCCTCTCCTGGACAGGAGGGGATCGCCGCCTGGTGGAACGCCAAGCCAGCAGTGTCCCCTTCCCTTTCCTGGCCTGAGTGACACCAAAGCTCCTTCTCACCCTGAGAAACAAAGGCCCCCAAAGCCCTCCCCACAAGGAAGAGTCCAATCCCCCCAAGTCCTCCTGCGCCAGATCCTGCTATGGCTCAGGCAGGTTGGGGTGTGGGGCTGCCATCCTGCCCAGTGGCTCACAACAGCAGCCGGGGGGGAAGAGAGCTGCTCCTGGCACTCCGCCTCCCCCACAACGGGGGTCATGGGAGGTGGTCCCAGTGGTCCTGCTCCCGACCAGTCCTAGGGGATCCGGCTCTGAAGGCCTTGGAGTCCTGCTCCTGAGAAAAAGTGCCTACCTTTGCGGGCCTTCCCCTGGGGTACCCGCTCCTCCCGGCCAGCTGCTCTAAGCTGCTCTGTGCACGGGGGCCTTCCTGGGGGCTCAAAACAGGCAGGCAACGACGTTGGGGGGTCAGGAGTCCAGCAAAGGGCTGTCTGCTTTGTCCACAGGTACCTCATGTGTCCCCCACCCCCAGAGCACACACTGAGGCCACAAACCCAGGCCTCCGCCCATGCTGTCCTCTCTGCCCAAAACGCCCTTCCTGGGCCCCACCGGCACCCCCCAGGAATGGAAGCCTGGCCCTGCAGCGAATCACTGGTTCACATGCCTGCCTCTGGCAGGGGGCTGGGTGCTCCTCAAGGGCC
Organism: Pan troglodytes; assembly: GCF_028858775.2. Lineage (NCBI taxonomy): Eukaryota > Metazoa > Chordata > Mammalia > Primates > Hominidae > Pan > Pan troglodytes. The sequence continues at coordinate 130,216,526 of NC_086015.1, read as the reverse complement.
GGGCAGCATCTTGGTGCCCCTGGTGCAGCACCTGGCCTCTGCCGCACACCCCAAGCCGCAGGAAGCCGAGGGGACCTGAGGCAAGCTCCTCAAGGGCCCGGGGAGCAGAAACTGCGCCCCATCCCTGCACCGACCCCCAAACCGGCTACGTGTGAAAGGAGATGGGGCAGCACGGAGCAGCCTGAGCCACAGAAGCCGCGCTGAGGGGACAGAGGCTCGACCACGTCCCCTCCCCCGCACACACACCCCTTTCTTTCAAGGGGCGTGGCCCCAGAACCCCACACAGAAGCCTGGGGCAGATCGCCGCCCGGGGCCGCCCCTCGGAGCCCCTCCCCTCCTTTCCAGGGCTGCACCTGGGACCTCACGCCGACTGATGGGCCTCCCTGGAGTCCCCACTCCCCATTCCCCTGGCAGCCCGGGATCGGCCCGCTGCCTCCAGCTTCGCCGCACATCAGGCCCGGGACTATCCAGGAAGCAATCGGAAGCCTCCGGGGGAAGCGGCTGACCCTGGAGAGGCCCCGAGAGGGGGAGGCCGAGGAGGCCCGAGCGGGGCGGCCTCCTGGGCGGCACCCAGAGCCCACCTCCCCGCACTCCGGGCCAGTGGGAGCGGTGGCAGCTGTGGTCGGGAAGCCGCTCCAACTTCCACCCCGCGCCCCAGAGCCGGCCGGGGACTTAGCCTGCACGACCTCCTCCGGCCCCCGCGGCCCTGCTGGGAGGCTCCGATCCCTATCCGGGCCTGGCCATCCCGTCCTCGCCCGCGGCCAGAGGTCTGAGCCGAGGTCCAGCGGCCGGGCCGGGCCTGGACACCGCAGGGGCCTCCCCGCGGGGCCGCCGCAAACTTTCTCCCCAGCCTCCGTGGAGGGGCAGCGCCCGCCCCCCGCCACCCCGGAGCTGCCGCGGGGCTCGGCGGGCCCGGCCTGGGGGCGGGGGAGGCCGCGGCGCTGGATACCGGGCCGCGGTCCCAGCCCCGCCGCACGGGGGTGCGGTCTCTCCGCGTCGGCGCCGCGACCGCGCCCGGACACACGCGGACGCCTGGGCCGGAGCCGCAGGGACACGCGGGCCGCGGACACGCGCGCCGCAGTCCCCGCGCACACCCCCTGCCTGCCGCCTCACGAGAGGGCCGCCGCCGGAGGCCGCCCCGCGCCCACCCACGGGCCGCCCGGCCCCGGACCCCAGCCCGGCCCGGCCCCCGCCCACCGTCCCGCGCCGCGGGGAAAGTTGCGCCCCGACTCACCCGCCGCCCCGGGGCGCGCCCCGCCGCCGGCCATCGCCGCGCCCAGCCGCCCGCGCCGCCGCCGCCGTCCGCCCCGCCGCGGGGCCGCCGAAGCCGCGCAGGCCGCCCAGGCCGAGGCCGCCGCCGCGCCGGGGCTCCGCTGCGTGGCCGCGCAGCCGATGCCCAGCATGAATGGGGCGCCGAGCGCCGCGCGGCTGCGGACCGGCCTCGCTCTCGCCGCCCGCGGAGCCCCGCGCCGCGCGCATGCGCCGCCCAGAGCCCGGGGGCGGGGCGGGGGCGGGGCCGGCGGCGGCCTCCAGAGGGCGCTCTGCCCCGCGCCGCGCGCCTGCAGGGGCCCACCGCGCGTCTTCAAAGGGCGATACGGCTGCCCGCCTCAACTCTCTGGGCACCGGGGCCGCGCGGGCAGTTCCGGGAGCCCCCCGCTCTCGAGCGGGCTAGCCCGCGACCCCGGGAACAGGGCCTGGCTCAGTGTGCCCAGGCTAGGAGCATGGCCTCCTTTCACGGGAGGGGAAACTGAGGCTGAAGGAGGCAATCGCAGTTCCCAGACCTTGCGGGGCCGGGTGTTCCCAGCTCTCGGCCTCGCGCGTTCCGCTCTGTCAGATGGGCGGGCACCTGCGCGGGGAGCCCGGGCGCCCCCTGCAGGCCCCAGGCTGGTGGCGCATTCCCAGCTGGGGATGCAGCCCAGGGAGGAAAGTCCCGCGGCAGAGGCGTGGCGAGACGCGAACTCCGGGTGTAGCGTGGGGCAGCGGATCTGCACGGTGCGAGGTATGGGGCTGCAGAATCCAGGGTGACGGGCCAGAGCTGTCCAGGCAATACCCCCAGCCTGCATGGCAAGGCTGAGGGGCAGACACCCAGCACTCAGTTACTGTATTCACAACCGCCACTCCCAGGCAGGAGGCATCCGGGAGGGCCTCCCGGTGGACGCAACCAGGCCAAGGAAGGGGAAGCCGGCAACAGGAGCATCGATAACAGAGCAGATGGGCCAGGAAAACCCCGTCGTGGGAGGGCTGAGTCCCGGCTGGGGACTTGGCCCCCATCTGTAGCCTGAGGGGTGCGGTTTTTGCTGTGTGAATCACGTCACCCCTACAGAAGAGGAACTCTCTACGGTTCACATGGTTAACAGGGAAAGGGAAGGGACTCATACCGGGCCCAGGTGTCCCTCCGCGTCTCACCCCGCTCCTCCCTCCCCAGGAGCAGCCACAACCCTCATTTTTGTGTTCATCTTTAAGTGCTTTTCTTTGGGTGTGACCTCTTATATTTGCATCCCAGAATGGGACGCTGTTTGGGGTGGCTTGTTCTGGGCATTATAGAAACGGGGTCACTCAGCCTGTGCTGTTTGCTCTGTCTGCTCTGTGTGGTGAGGGCACAGGGTGGCTGCTCGCAGGCATCGTCTTCGCAGCCTGTTTTGTTGGGCTCCTGCTCGCCCATTCTCCTGCTGATGGACATGGGATTGTCGCCTATCTGGAGCCATGATGAGCAAAGCTGTGATAAGCATCCTGTGTGTGCCTCTCGGTGGGCACCTTTAGATCCAGGGACTGTCTGCAGGGTCACGGGGTAGGATTTGTCTAGCTTTAGGAGATACAGCAAAACCGTCTTCCCAAGTGACAGCCCCAGTTTACACTCCCAGCAGCTTAGCAGGAGTGTGGAAGGGTCTGGCTGTCCCACATCCTCACCAATATTTGGCACTCTTTAGTTTTGCAAATCTAGTGGCATGAACTGGTTTTTCAACTAGGTGGTTTTGCTTGTCTGCTTTTTTTTTTTTTTAGAGACAGACAGGGTCTTGCTCTGTCACCCAAGCTGGGATGTTGTGGTGCAATCAGAGCTCACTGTAACCTCAAGCTCCTAGGCTCAAACCATCCTCCTGCCTCAGCCTCCTGAGTAGCTGGCACTACAGATGGGCACCACCATGCCTGGCTAATTATTTTTTTTCAAGAGATGAGGTCTCTATGTTACCCAAGCTGGTCTCAAACTCCTGGGTTCAAGTGATGCTCCCACCACAGCCTCTCAAAGTGTTGTGATTAAAGGCATGAGACACGGCACCCAGCCTCATTGAGTCTTACTCTGTCACCCAGGCTGGAGTGCAGTGGCTCGATCTCAGCTCACTGCAACCTCCACCTCCTGGGTTCCAGTGATCCTCCCACCTCAGCTTCCCGAGTAGCTGGCATTACAGGCGTGTGCCACCATGCCCAGCTAATTTTTGTTTTGCCATGTTGGCAAGGCCGGTCTCAAACTCCTGACCTCAAGTGATCTGCCCGCCTTGGCCTCCCAAAGTGCTGGGATTACAGGTGTGAGCCACCATGCCCAGCCTCATTGTGGTTTTAACTTACATGTTCCTGAATGAGGCAGAACATCTTCCTCAAAAGTTATATTTATTATTTTATTTCCCAAGCACTAATACAGTGCTGGCTCTGCTACCTTCTACAGATGGGTGGGCTGAGGCTGGAGACGTGCTCAAGTTCCCCAGTGGATAGGAGGCCGGGCTGGGAGGCTAATCCCAGGAGTCTGGCTTCTCCAGTCTGTGGTCCTGACCCAGCCACTGGGCTGTACTTCCCCTCCCTTCCCTGGCAAACAAGACTGGCGCACTTTCTTTCCTCACGGACTACCGAGGCACACATGTGGGCGCAAATCCATCCTCATGGCTGGTGAAGGCAGAGCAAGTCCTGACTGCTCTCCGAGCCTCGATTTCCTCATCTGTGAAATGGACGTGAGAGCTTGCAGAGCTGTGGTGAGGGACACAGTGAGTGTGGACACCATGGCTGACCTCGGGGAATGTTCACCAGCTCTTGTCTGCGCCACCTGTCACCAGCACCAGGGGCTGTCCCTGCTGTCTGCCTGTTCCCGCCCTTTTGCCCCAAGGCAGACACTCCTCAAGGAGCTTCCTGCTCTGTGCTCACGGTGCCCGGGAGAGCCTAGGCCTCTCCTCTGAGGTAGAGCCCCCTGTCTCCAGCTGCGTCTTGGGAAGGTCCAGGGCCGCTGGAGTCTAGGTGTCCAGGACCAAGCTCCTGGTTAACCAGGTGCCTCCCTCATTTTCCCCGTCTCTGCGAAACATGCCACATCCCCCAGGTTGCCCTACTGGGAACCTCCATGCTCCCCATGTCCCCTGCATCCCTCAGCCTGGTGGATTCTTCCCAAAAATATATTCCAGAACTTTCCACTTCCCTCCATCCCCACTCTGGGCTCCTCAGGAAGGAGCACCTCCTCTCTGCTCTGCCTGCTGTACTTGGTAACACCTTTCTGTCCAGTCCCCAGACAGCAGCAGCAAAAGCCATCACAGTGAGAATCTGCTCATGTGACCCTCTCATTATGCCCTGGAATTCCTTCTCCCATCATGAGCAACTGTGGATTCCAGGTGGCCTAGGTCTCAGCGCCACACAGAAAATTCTAAGGTTTTTAGGAAACCAGAGAGCAGATTCGCTTCCTGTCCCTCGGCTAGGGGAGGATTTCATAAACAAGATACTAAAAAAATAAAGAAAGGAAAATATGAGTCAATTTGACTACATTAAAATTAGTTACTTTTGCTCATTAAAAGTTATAAATAATGAAATAATGAGACAAGTCAGGATCTAGAAAGAGATGGCTTATAACACATCTAATTGTCAAAGGATGTGTATCCTGAATATATAAAGAACTCCCAAGAGTCAATAAGGAAAAGGCTGTGCCGCCACAGGAAGGTGGGGAGAAGACTGCACAGGCAGTTTGTGGGGACAGAGGCAAGTGCCTCTTGCTATGGATGGGCTGTGTAAGGCAGGCTCTAGAGCCCCTGCGGCTCTTGTCTGGCCCCGGCAGCAGCTGCCCTCTGTTTAGCTCTGAGCTCCTGGTGTGACCACACTGGGTCCTGACACTGCCCTCTGAGGAGGGACTGCAGCACCCCAAATGCAGACAGAGAAGTTGGAGGTGAGCAACCTTGGAGGAGCTGGGGTTGGAGCCGGGGTCTGTGACTTTGGGGCTCCTGACCCCACATCAAATAGAGGGGAAGTGACTCAGCAGGCTGCTGGGCTCTTCCCTCTGGGTTTCCCATGTTGGTTTAGCTTCTGTTTGCCTTTGGCAGCTCAGAGGGCTGGGGAGTTTGTAGAGTACTGCAGGAGATTCCTAGGAACATGGTTCCATTTCAGGGGGGTCTGGAGAGGAGGTTCTTTTGGTGCTTTCCCATGCTCCTGCCCCTGGGGCAGCTCTGGGGACTGTTCTGCATTTGTACGAGTCAGAGCTTTCTGCAAAAGTATACTTGGGATCTCCTTCCCCTTGAGGCAGCCCCACTGCTACTGGGTGAGGAAGGAGATGGGGAGGATCCAGGCACCCCCAGCTCTGGGGAATGGCCCTCAGATCCCTGGTCACTGGGTTCAAAGCTGGTTGGGGGGGCATCTGGATTCCTGCCTGAGCCCACTTTGGAACTGGCACCACCACTGCCAAATATTCCTAACCCATCCTTATCTCACTTCCCCTGCTTCTGTCACCTCCTGCCTGGAGGACATGGGGACCCTTAGTTGCCAGCGCAGTCCTCCCAACTCTGCTCTCCACCCTGTGGTCCACAGGGATCTGATAGAGAGCTGGGGGGACCCCTCTGCTCAGACCCTCTAGTGGCATCTTTTAACACATGAAATGCCTCCACACATGTGCACACATACACACGCACACACACACTCAAACATACAAACACATACATACACTCATGCAAACACACACACAAGTGCAAACACGCATGCAAGCACACATGCACACACAGGCACACACATGCATATACTCAAACATGCAAGCACACACACATGCAAGCACACACACATGCAAGCACACACATGCACATCCACTCACACATGCAAGCACACATACACATGCTAGCACACACATGCAAGCAGATACACACAAGCACACTCACACACACATGTGCACGCACACATGCAAGCACACATGTACATTCACACATGCAGGCACACACGTACACTCCAACATGCAAGCATGCACACATATACTCATATGCAAGCATGCACATGCACATCCACTCACACATGCGAGAACACGTACACTTGGACCTGCTTCCCACCTCTCTCCTTCCCGTGCACACATGCCAACCTCCCTGTCCCTTGGCACACAGGTTCATCTTCCCCCTATGTCTGTGGCACTTACACCCATTCTCCCACCTGGGAGACCCTGGGTGGCCCTCCTCCCTCTGACTTCCTGTGTCACCACTTTATTGTCACTGTTCCCTCCCTTGTCCTCCCTGCTTATGGTGTCAGGGCCTTGTGCACTTTGTTGTCACCCTGCCTGCGGCCTGGCATGGAACAGATGCCCCCTGTGCCGGGTCGTGAGTGTGGAGCACTGTGGTCATCTCAGCTCATCCCCACATGCCCCTGTGGGGTCAAACTGTGAGCCTAGGCCCACAGGGAGCCGCTGACAGTGGACGTAGGGGCAAGATGCAATCACTGTTGCATTCTAGGAAGCCCACTCTGGCCACTGGGTGGAGAGGACATTGGGAGCTAGCATGGATGTGGGGAGACTGCTGACTATTGCAGAAGCCTGAAAAGAGGTGATACCTATGGTTGGTGTTCACGGACTCATCCTCCAACTCTGAGGGTTTTGCCTGGTTATCCTCCCTACGCAGGAGGAGAAGGGCTCAGCCCAGCTGCAGGCATGCCAAAGAGAAGGCTCACCCAGCACCATTCTCTGCCCACCCCTGCTGCTGGTTGCAAGTGACAGAAACCCGACTGGACTTAGGCTCCAAGAGGCATCTATTGGCTCAAATGAGCAGCAGCTCAGACCTACAGGATCTTGGGCACAGCAGGGTTCTGCTGGCCACTGGCTTGGTTCATGCCCACACAGCCCTTCTGCTCCTGGTGACCTTGGCAGCTCCAAGCTTTTCTTTCCTCATAGGTCCAGGAAAGTTCCCAGAATGAAGCCTCAGTGAACCAGATTGGATCGTGTAGCCCCCTTGAACCCGTCACTGTGGCCCTATAGTTGGCTGAGATCAGGGACCTCTCCAGAGTGAGTAGGCGGAACTGGGGAAGTGGTTACCCCAAAGAAAATCCAGGTGCAGTTTTCAAACAAGTGGGCCTGGATGCAGGACAGGTCAAACCCACCAGGAGCCACTGCAGCCCCGATCTGCACCTCCACAGCCAGCACAGCCCACCCGCTGTCCACCTTCCACCACATCCAGCTGGGACCAAATGCTCAGCACGCACAAGGCAGGAATCCACATGCTTATCCGCTGAGCTCCTCTATGAGGTGGGCAGACTGCTGTCCCTCATCTACACATGTGGACACAGCAGCAAGTCAGGGGCTGTTCTGACCAAGGCCACAGCCAGGTGGTGGTGGGGCCCAGTTTCCAGAGCAAGTGGTGTGGCTCCCCTGTGGGCGCTGCAACCCATGCTCTGCCATGTGGCACAGTGGGTAGTGTGGAGATGCCTGCGCTTAGGACCCTGTGGGGCCAACAGGCCACCCTACAGCCATGTCTCCCTGGTACCCAGTGCTCTTTGCACACTGTACTCTTGCTCCAAAGACACCTCCACATCAGGCCTTTCCTCATGCTGTGCTCCTGGCCAAGAGGGTCCCCACCTGGCCCTTTCCTCTTTATTTTTATTTTTATTTTTTTTTAATTTTGTAGAGATAGGGTCTCCCTATCTTGGCCAGGCTGGTCTCAAACTCTTGGACTCAAGTGATCCTCCTGCCTCAGCCTCCCAAAGTGCTGGGATTAAGGCGTAAGCCACTGTGCCCGGCCACCATTCATTTTTCAAGGCCCAAGCTCCTTCTCCCCTCCTCCAGGAAGCCTCTCTGCAGCCCCCACCCCACCCCAGGAGCCCTCCTTGGCTTCCTTTCCCTTTGACCACTCTGGGCTTAGGTCTGTCACCACCCCACTCCCGGTCTGGAGGCAAAACCAGGTCAATGTCAATACTTTATTGCACAAAAGACAGAGTAGCAGAGTCCCTCCCCCTGCCCCCCACCTGCCCACACACATGCAAGCAATCCCTGGAGACTGGGGGGACTTGGCACCGCCTCCTCCTGGGGCTGCAAACTCAGATGACTTCAGGGGCCAAGTAGTTGATGGAGGTAAATAGTGAGATGGGCCAAATGCCGGAGCAGGCCAGGGCTGCAGCAGCAGTAATCGGTGGAATGCATGCACATGTTATTGGGAGAGTGTGGAGTGAACAAGACCTTTCAAAAGTGTGAAGATCCCAGCCAGCAGGCCTCCAGTTTGCAGTCCCTGGCTCAGTCCAGCTCCTACCACTCCCAGAATGCTGCTTGTCATCCTGGGGGTCACAGTCAGGTCACCAAAGATGTTCCCAAGTATGGGAGCCCTCTCCAGGGCCATAGCCTCTGGAAAAGCCATCCCTGGCACCCTCTTTTTAAGGCTTAGCAGCCCTTGCCCCCCACTGCCCTGCCAAGAAGCAGGGCAGCAAGAGATCAGCCTCCTGCTTCCCTGGAGATGAGGGAAGCAACCCAAGTTTTCTCATTGTGCTAAAAACACCTGGGTTAAAGTGGGGACACTGGGTTTCTCTCCCCCATTCCTGATGTAATGGGGCAGCACCCCTCTCTGTCTACCATATGGGGTCAGGAGAGGCCAGCTGTGAAACAGAAGATTGAAATGTAATCCAGAGTCTCAACATACAATACCCCAAACTTTCAAGATCCAATAAGAAAATCACCTGTCATAGCAAGAACCAGAGAAATGTCAGTTGTACCAGAAAATACAATCAGCATACACCAATACTGGTATATGTTGAACAGGAAGGAATATCAGGATTACCTGGTGAGGCTTTTAAAGCAGCCATCATAAAGGTGCTTTGATGAGCAATTATGAACATGCTTGAAACAAATGAAAATAAAGAATGTCTCAGCAAGGAAATAGAAGTTATAAAGAGAACCAAATGGACACTTTAGAATTTTTTAAAAATATACAATAATCAGAATAAAAACTTAATCGATAACTCCAAAGCAGAACAGAGGGGACAAAGGAAAGATGCAGTGAACCTGGAGATAGAGCAATATAAACCACCCAGTCTGAAACAGAGAGAAAATAGACTAGGGGTGGGAGAAAAGAGTTCTCTGAGAGATAACAAAAGATCTAACTTTCATGTCATCTAATTGCCAGGAGGAGAAGAGAAAGAGGACAAAGCCGAAAAAATATTGAAGAAGCAATCTCCTAAACTTGGCAAAAGACATAAATGTAAGGATTTAAGAAGCTGAATGAACTCCAAACATTATAAACCCAAGGAAATCCACACCAAGACATATCACAGTCAGACTTCCAAAAACTAAACAACAACAAACCCCAATTTTGAAAGCAGCCATGTAACCACCTTCCAAAAAACATGGATGTCTCATCAGAAAGCATGGAGGCAAGAAATAAGTGGAACGTTTTTAAGTGCCATAAGAAAAGAGCTGTCAACCATAAATTCTATACCCAGTGAAACTATCCCTCAGGAATGAGGAGGAATCAAGACCTTCTCAGGTGAAGGGAAAAGTAAGTTTGTTGCCAGCAAACCTACTGTGAAAGGAGGGCCAAAGGAAGTTCTTCTCATGGAAAGAAAGTGATAATGAAGGAATCTTGAGACATCAGGAAGAAAGTACAATGGAAAGAGCAAAACTATGGGTAAATACAATGGACCCCTTCTCTGAAGGTTTCTAAGTTACATTTGGTGGTTGAAGCAAAAATTATAGCATTGTCGAATGTCTCAATGTATGTAGAAAAAATATTTAAGATAATTATATTATAAATGGAAGAGGAAAAGGGACACAAAGAGAGGTAAGCTTTCTACATGTCACTTGAAATGGTAAAATGTTGATGGCAGTAGACTGTGATAAGTACATATGTATAATGCAGTATGGCAGCCACTAGAAATCTATACAAAGATATACACTAAAAACACTGTACATAAACCAAAATAGATGCTTAAATATGTCCAAGTAACACTCAGCAAGGCAGAAAAAAGAAAATAGAGAAACACCACCACCAACAAACACAGGAACAAACAAAGCAAAAAATAAAACAGCAGACTGAAGTTATGTCAGTAATTACAGAAAATGTAAATGGCATAATTCCATTTATATAACATTTTTGAAATAACAAAATCATAGAGATGGAGAGGAGATTGGCGGCTGCCAGGAGCTGGGGTAGGGGGGTGATTGTCACTGTGAAAGGGAGTACCAGGGGGTCTCCATGGAGAGGGAACAGCTCTGTATCCTGGTTACAGGGACAGAAACATGGATCTCCATGTGTGATAAAGTGACACAGGGCTTGACACCCTTGTCACACCAGTGCCAATGTCCCTTTTCTGATGTGTGGTGGTTATGTAGAATGTGACCATTGGGGGAAACTGGGTGAAGGGTACACAGGCTTCTCTCTCTATTATCTTTCCAACTTCCTGTGAATCTGTAATTGTTACAGATTATCATTATTTCAATATAAAAAGTTAAAAAAATACCTTTGCTGTTGCTCTTACACCAGCACCAACTCCACTGCTGGTGTTTCCTCTTGGGCAGAACCAGTGCCCTGTGCACCCCCATAGAGCTCACAGGCCAGCAGGCCTCTGGGGGCCATACCCAGCAGAGGCCATCACAGCAATCCTGGGCTGGGCTGCCTGGTCCCAGCTCCCAGAGGCATCTCCTCCTTCTCCAGGCCTCAGAGCTCATATCACCTCTTCAGAGGAGCCCCGATTGATTCCCTGATGGAAAATGCATCCCAGTCCCATTTAACCAACTGATAGTCTCTGGTCCATTCAGCTGCTTATTATTCCAGCCCCACGAATAGCAGCTCTGCAAGCCAGGGAGCCCATCTTCTCAGGGGCACAGAGCCTGGTGCCAGGCAGAGCATCCATCAGGGGCTGTGGGGGTGCAGTTGCTATCAGTTGCTGCAGCATCACAAGTCGCCCTAAAATGTAGTGGCTTCAGCCAGTAGCTGCTCTTCTCTCTCATGGTCTCTGCGGGGAATTCAGAGAGGACAGTGGGAAAGGCTGGTCTCTGTCCCAGTGTCCGAGGCCTCAGCTGGGACTTGCACAGGCTGCAGCTCCTCACCCACCTGTCTGGCAAGACTCCCCTGGGGCGGGGCTCTTTGGCAGCTCTGTCTAGCTCTGTGGGGCCTTTCCACAGCCTCTCCAGCATGGTGGCTTCAGGGCAGCCGACCTTCTTATGTGTCCATGCACAGCTCCCATCCTGGGGGGCAGGGAGAGGAAGTACAGAGGAGGAGAAGCGGGGGTTTGGGGCTCAGAAGCCTGGAGGGCACCACCGCTGGGCTACGCTGCATCAGGCAGATTGGTGACAAGCCCCATGGCTCTCCAGGGAACAGAGCACAGCCCCCACTTCTGGCAGGGGTGACAGGCCCACTGTGCATTGCAAAGCCCTGCAGGACGGATGTGCAGGGGAGGCAGTCTTTGGAAAACACAATCTGCCACCTGGCCAGCAGCAGGCTGCCTCCAGGGGCCTGAGCTGCTAGCCTTGGATTCCAGCCCCAGCCATGGAGAGCCTGCTGGGAGCCCCCTACCCACCCCCAGCCCCATGCATGCCTCTTTGCAGCAGCCTGCACTATTGATGGGTTGGTGCATGGGTGGGAGTGGAGATGGAAAGGGAGGGTGGGAGTTTGGGGATCTCTTCTAACCACCATGCCATACTCTGCCTCAGCCCTATGGAGCAACCCTGGCCCAGCGGGGAATGCCACCATGGCAGCTGGGGGCTCATCTGAAGGAGCACAGGGTTTGAAGGCAGCAACATGGGGTCCCCTCCCGACACCATCCCTCAGTGCCTTTTCGGGACCACACCACAAATCACGTGGCCCTGGGGTCTCTGTGAGGACCAGAGCAAAGAAATTTGAAGGGCCGGCCCTATGCCAGGTTCCCCAAGGCATCTTGACCACCGGGTGGGTGGGGAGGGGCCACGACTGCCCCCTTTACACGGATGAGGAAACCAAGGCATGAAGAAGTGACAGGCCCCAGGGGCATACTTGGCAACTGCTCTGGACAGCCACAGACGGAGCCACAGAGGCCCCCAGAGGAAGCAGAGAGTCGCCCTCCCCCTGCCAGCCTCTCTTCCTACCCTACCCCCACCCTCCGTCATGGGGGTGCTTTGTGCTTTCCCCGGTTCACCACGAGCTTTGCACATGATGCTTGTTCTGCTCCTCTGTTCTGGAGACAGAGGGAACAACTTATTTCCCCTGAGGTCACCCTGCTGACCTTCCTCCAGCCCCCGCGCAGGCTCCTCCTCTTCTGGGAAGCCTGCCTTGAAGCACCCGCCCACCCGGCCTGGGTTGGAAGCAGATGCAGCTCACCACAGGGCATCACCCCTTGTCCTGGGCCTGCGTCAGAAGCAGAGGTGTCCCGAGGCCCTGGTGTTGCCAGCATGGTCTGCATTCCACAGAAAATGCGCAGGCCGAACCAGCCCAGCTCTCCTGTGCCCTCAGAAGCCCAGGCCAACCGAGTTGCCCACCCTTCCTGGGCACGTGGTGTGCCAGGTACCAGCCCCAGGGACACAGGCCCACTGAGGAGGGGGCAGCAGGGCAGCGAAGGGAGGAGCTGGACCTGAACACATAGCACCCAGCTCCAAGCCCCATGGCCTGGAGACCCCATCCAGATGGCAGAGCTTTTTGGGCTCAAGGAATAAACACCAAAATGTTTAAAATATTTAAACATTTAAATATTTAACAGCCAAAGCTAGGCGCAGTGGCATGCGACTGCAGTCCCAGCTACTTGGGAGGCTGAGGGGGGAGGATCACTTGAATTCAGGAGGTTGACTCCAGCCTGGACAACACAGTGTGACTCCATCTTTAAAAACTGAAAAATATGTATATGTTTAACAGCCAGTCAGAGTAGACACCGGACATAAACCATGGGCAGGACAGCACCGGAGGAAGCGGGCTGAAACCCGGCTTTGCTTCATCCCAAGGGACATTCATCGATGTGCTTCCCTGTCTGGCTTCAGGCAGGGCTGAATCCAGGGACTCCCATAATGTCACCAGGGATCTATTTCTTGGTTTCACCTTCCTCTGTGTGCATTCCCAGGTGTGGTGTCCCTACCTGACCCTTTGCTGCAGCCACTAGGAGGAAAATACAAGAGACTTTCCCCAACCTGGAACAGATGCTAGCAGTCTCCCCGACTTACAGCTGCACTCACCTCTCAACTTCACACTGTAAGGTGGGGATGGTGTGGGGACAATTGCTCTGATATCACAGCCACCGCCGCCCCAAGTACACTTTACCCTTTGAGTTGTCTGGCCTTTTTTTTTTTTTAAGATGTTTTAATTATTAAAATATATGCTCATTGTTAAAAAAAAAATCCAAGAAATGCATAAAAGGATACAATGAAGTTGGCCTCCCTCCAGCACCTGCCCCCAGCTCACCAGAGCAAAAACTGATATGGGTGTCTCCTGTGTCCATGAAGAGACGTATACACTGTGTCCAACATGCAGATACAGAGGGACATTCTGCCTCTCCGTTTGCAAAGAAACGTACAAACTAAGAGCTGCTTTTAGATAGATCTCTCTCTCCTCCCTTCTTTCCTTCCTTTTTCCTTTCCCTTCTCCCTCTCTCCTTCTTATTTCCTTCACATACAATGCAGTCCCCAATCCTTAGGCACACAGCTCAATGAATGCATCTTTACACTTCTACACAAATACATGTGTAATCTCCACAAAACAAAGGTTCCTTCTGACCCCACCCCTCGCCCCCCAGAGAACCCCTATCCAGACTCCTTCACCATAGGTTAGTTTTGCCTATCTTTGAACTTCATATAAACAGACCCATCCAGTACCATGGCAGACATACTCCAGGTCTCCCATGAGTCAGATCTCTATAATCCCCCCCACCTTAAGTGTGTGACTTGCTTCCAAGCAATAGATTGGGCAAATGTGAAGGCATGTCCCTCTCATGATTATGTTATACATACAAGAGATCTCTTTGCTGGCAATGGAGAGTCTGTGAGCAAGTCTCCAGGCAGAGGACGACTGGTGGCCTCTAGCTGAGCTGATAGCAAAAAGACAGCCCATCGATCCTCCAGCAAGATAATGAATTCTGCCAATATCCAGGTGAGCTTGAATGAGGAGCCTGAGCTGCAGAGAGGAACCCAGGCTGGCCACATCTGGAGGGCAGTCTTGGACCTTGCTGCACTACACCAGAGCTCTGACCCACGGAAAGCAGGGCACAGACATATATTGCTGCAAGTGACTGTTTGTGGTCATTAGTTAGGAGGCAGTAGAAAGCTAATACAACCGTGAATTTTTCTGTATCTGCCTCTGTCTCTCACCGCGAGGTGTCTGAGAGATCCATCCATGTTGCTACAGGGAGCTCGAGTGTGTTCTTTTTCGTGATGCTGTAGTATTTCATCGTGTGAATAAACTACAACTTAACCATTCTACTTTCCATGGGCACTTGGGTTATTTTAACCTTGTGGCTGTGATGAGTAAGGCACTATGAACATTCTTGTGCGTACTATTTAGAAGACATACATATTCATTCTCTTGGGTATTAACTCAGGAGTAAGATTGCTGCATCGCAGTGTAGGCGGATGTTTAACTTTGTAAGGAACTGGCAAGCCATTTTCCAAAGCAACTGTCATCCTTTCATACTCCTCACAGCAGCAGTGAGCCCCCGGGGGTTGCTCCTTCTCACTGACGCTGGGTATTGCCTGTCCTTTCACCTCAGCCATTGCTTGGATGTAGAAGCACTTCCTGGTGGTTTCAGTTTGCATCTCCCTGGTTAGTCGTGATGATGTGGAATAGCTTTTTTCGTATGCTTACTGGTCTCCCTGGAGGATTTTCTAATATTACTTTGTTAGTGCTAGGGTTTTTTTTTTTTTTTTTATCTGACCTTTAACCCTGAGCTGGAAGTTCAGGGAAAGAGAAATTCACCTTGTAAGGTGAGCATTGCTGGAGACTCTCACAGAGACACAGGGGGTGCCTCACCTCATCTTGGCCTGGTGAGCCCCTCAGCAGAGGACCTTGCTAAGCTACACCACAGCTCGGACCCATGGAAAGCTGAGAACAAAACAATGGGGACAGAAAGAGCTGGGCTGGAAGGAGAAAGCCCAGGTCCCAGTAACTGTGGTTAAGCCTCTGGATGCAGCTGGCCTGAAGCTCACTCCTGGACTTTTGAAGCCCACACATTCTTTGCGGTAGTCAGTTTCAGCGAGGGTTCTGTCACGTGTGCGGGAGGGGGTGACCGACACCGAGCCTCTGTCCAGCAAGCTGACATTTGGAGGCCCCCCAAGCTCTGCAGCATGGGAAAGGGTAGAGGGGATCTCTGCCTTCCAGGCACTCCCCCATCCCACCCACTGCTAGTCTGCACCCCACTTCATTACTGAGTGTGTTTTGAGGCTGAATAACCATGTAATTGGCTCGTCCATTTCATAGTCAAACTTCGGCAAATATGTTTTTCATAATTAGTTGATGTTTATTTAACGGGAATAACCAGCCCATTAAATTTAATGAGGCAGGTTATCACGTATGAGGGGGAAGTGTTTTTCCTTATAGAGAACCCGGTTTGGGCGGTGCTAGTCCCAGGGCCAGGGCAATGAGGTGGCTCGCCTGTGTGTGGGTGTCTCTCCTGGGAGAGGAGGCGTGCAGGGAACCGCAGCCCCTGTCCCAGCCTGCTTCGGGCTGTCCCATCCCCTCTGCTTTTTCTGCATTGTGTACCACCCTATAGAACCTGTTTTTGATCTAGTCTGTCTCCCCCACTGATCTCTAAGCTCAGAGGACAGGGCTTTTCCCTCTGTGTTGCTCATGCTCCATCTTCAGTAGATGAACACAAAGGGTGAATAAACAACAGAGACCCCTCTTGCGGCTGCCACTCCCATGGCTTTATGGGCCTCCCTCTGGCATACAGTCGCCTCCTGCCTTGTCCCTCCTCCCCCTTCTCCTCCTCCGCAGGGTTTATGCCCTTGCCTCTCTCTGCTTGTCAGGCAGGGAAAGCAAAATACTCAAGGAGATCCAGGCTTGGCCTGGGGGCTGAACAGCTGGGCCCAGGTAGCACCCACTGAAGACCCCAGATGTGTCGGAAGAGTGGACCCCGGCCTGGCCACGACCCGACAGACCCAGACTGTGGAAGACCATGTCCAACATCTACATTCAGGAGGCTTCTAGCCTGGGGGTAATAAACAAAATTCAGATTAACTTAGAAAAACAGAAAATACAGTCAATTATAAAACAAAAACCAAAACATCCATAATCCTATCCCCAGAGAAAAGCGCGATAACATTTTAATGTCTAATGCTGTTGACCTTTTTCTCTGGGCATCTATATATTTTTACATATGCATAGGTAAGATTTTTTTCATTTAAAGAATGGGTTTGTACAGTGCATGCTACTTCTTTAAATGGAGTGGAGAAAGTGCCACGTGAATACACTCAGTATCCCTATTCTTAGAGGCTTTAGAGCTGTCTTATGGAGGTACCACATTTTATTTCATCCTCTATTGTTGGGCATTTAGGTTGTTTCCAGTATTTTGACACTATTATAAACACTAGTGGCACACACTTGTAGTCCCAGCTACTTGGAAGGATGAGGCAAGAGGATCGCTTAAGCCCATGGGGTCAAGGCTGCAGAGAGCTAGGATCGAGCCACTGCACTCCAGCCTGGATGACAGAGTGAGATACTGTCTCTAAACAACAAAAGAACCCCCACCCCCTGAAAAAAGCATGAACAAAGCAGCTCCTTCACCTGGCTAGCACCGGCTCAGCCCTCTAACTTCGCATCACCTGGGCCAGGGGTTCTCAACTCCCGGGCTGTGGACCAGTACCAGTCCCTGATCTGTTAGGAACAGGGGCGGTGGGCGGCGAGCATTCCCTGAGCTCCGCCTCCTGTCAGATCAGAGGCAGCATCAGATTCTCATAGGAGTGCAAACCCTATTGTAAACTGCACATGCGAGGGATCTAGGTTGCATACTCCTTATGAGAATCTAGCTCATGCCCAGTGACCTGAGGGAAAATGGTTTCATTCTGAAACCATTCCCCACTGCCTCGACCCCATCCATGCAAAATTTGTCTTCTACAAAACTGGTCTCTTGTGCCAGAAAGGCTGGGGACCACTGACCTAGGCCAAGCCCTAAGGCCCTGAGCTTGGGGGCCTCACCACAATTGATGGCAAATGTCACCTTTCCTGCTAGACCCTAAGCCCATGAGGAAATGGACGGGTATCATTACTGCTTGGAGGGCACCTGGGATAGAATGGGGAGAGCGTAATGTTAGTTCTCTGTGTCCCTTGAGCAGCTGACTCAGAGATAAACCTGCAGGGCAGTTCTCAGGAGGTACCGGGGTCCACACCCATGTGGTGAGGGAGGGGGCAGTGGGCAGAGGGTGGGCTGGGCTAGCTCCTGAGTTGGGATCCGCTTCCAAGTCACTCCCAGTGAAGACACCCTTTATACCCCACCCCATCACCAGGCAAGGGATGAAGCCCCTGGCCCCCAGGGCGTACTGTTGGTGAAGTGGCTCTTAGCAGCCAAGGCCTTCCTGGGGGGCAGACTTGCCCTGTGTTCCCAACTCCATGAGCGTTCAGCTCCCTAAGGGGACGGTGCCTATGCCTGTCCCCACTTTACACATGAGAAAAAAGACTTAGATGTTCAGGAGTGGCTCAAGGCTTGGATGCTCCGGCTCCAGGGCGGGCGCTCCAGGGCTATGTGTGAACAAAGGGAGGAGGCAGTGAGCAGACATCAGGACGAGCACCCAGGACACAGGACCTGCACACGTGCTTCCTTCCTTAGGATTGGTTCTTAGAACTAGAATTGCTATGCAAACGGTGTGCACATTCCCAAATCTCCAGTGATGATTCCGGATTGGGCTATTGCTTTTTCCATTCTGCCAGTTTGGCTTCCTGTATTTTGAAGCTCTGTGTTAGGTGCACGCATGTTTTATTTTGGGGTTCTAAGTCTTCCTGTGAGCTGTCCCTTCTGTTATTCAAAATGCCCCCCTTTGTTGCCTATAATGCTTCCTGTCTCAGTCTGCTCAGTCTGATACTAATACAACCATTTCAGCTTTCTTACAGTTTGCAGAACTATCTTTTTCTATTCCTTTCTTGTCAATCAACTTGTGCTCTCATAATTAAGGTGATGTCTCTTGTAAATAGCAAACAGAGGAATGTTGTGGGGTTTGTTTTGCTTGTTTTTGTGAGTTTGCACACTCTGAAAGGCTTCGATGCTTTTCACCCAATGAGTCCTCCCAGAAGGTCTCAGTGATTCACCTCCTGTGGCAGCACCACTGTGACCACTCGGCGCCTTCCTGGGTGCTCCCACTCCCCTCCCAGCCACCTGACTCTAGGCATCCGCGGCCACATCTGCACCTGTGGGGGTGGCAGTGCCACGGGAGGGTGAGGTGGCAGTGAGAGGCTGAGGCAGGACCAGTTTCTCCCACCTCACCTGGGCTGTTGTTCCAGGGCTCACAGCCACCTTGCTGGTGATGCCTGGCTTAGATCCCCGCCTGGGGTCACTGGACTTCCCCAGGCCAGTAATGATGTGGGAAGGAACAAACTTCAGCCATTTCTGCCAGGGGCCACCTTCCCCATCTGGAGAGGCGAGGGGAATGGACTGGCCCCTCAGCTGAGTCCCTGGAGCTGAGCGGAGTAAGACTCTGGGTGTCAGAGCCCCGCCCGGCACACAGCCAGGGCCCTGACTCCAACTGCAGGCACAGTTTGTTACTGGACACAGGACTCTGGAGCCAGGCAGCTCCAAGCCCAGCCCTAGCTCTTAGACTGCGTGATCTTCGGCAAATCACTCACACGCTGTGCCACAGTTTCCCCACTTATAAAATGAGGATAACAGCAGTATCTACTTCACAAGGTTGTGTGAAATCTTTACCAAGTAGGTATTTATAAAGGGCTCAGCACAGTACCTGGCACATGGTAAAGGTCTGATACATGCTCAGTTTGATTATCAGCACTATTCTCTGCAGGCTGTCCTGTCAACACAAGGAATAAAGGTGCACAGGTACATGCACACACCTGCCATTCCAGCTACATCTTACATGCCCACCCGAGCATAGGCACACATGCAGGCACACACACACTCAACACAGCCCACACGGTCCCACTAATGCGCCTTCCTGGGCCTTTTTCTCAGACCCACTGCTTTACTACAGGGGGTGGCCGGCAGCAGCTCCTAGCTGCCTCGGTTCCAGCTTCCCGCCATGGGAGGCACTAACTACGGCTAAGGGCAGAACGAAGCCAGGGAATTTCCACCTCCTCTGCCATGGGTAGCTCTCTCAACAGCTGCTGTGTCTCCTCAAAGGCCCCAGCTTCCCCCTGCAGGGCCCCTGCAGTGCCAGCTTCCATTGGGTGATCTTGCCTCTTCCCTCTGTCTCTGCAGCCCCAGGTGGCGGGAGGTCCTATGGCTGCTGATCTGAGTTACCTCTCACACTATCCCATCTGGGTTTTCAGTTCCTCAATCTCCTTTGTGACCAATCCCTTGCATTCAACTCCCCCTGCTCAAAAGCAAGGGTGCTGTTTTCCTGGTTGGACCCTGAATGATACAACCAATGTCATCACCAAGAATGCCCCTGCAACTGGTGGGATGAGTATTAATACTCCTGCTTAAGGGTCACTCAGCCAGGGCATGAGCCTGCAGCACCCGCCTCCAGGTGCACACCCTGCTGGACACACCCCTCACCTGTGCATTTCTCTCTCAGACCTGACCTCCTACCACACACGTGGAGGTACTGAGGTGTAGGTACACATGAGAGCACACACACATTCACACTCCAATGCAGTGTTACAGATGGCTCCAGCACACACACAGTCTCCAGCAGGGGAGGGGCAAAGATCTGGCTCTGAGAAAGTGGAGAAATGAGATGATATCCAGGCTGGGAAGAGCCCGTGAGGATCCGCAGGTGCCGAGCATGGCTGGCTGCTTGTGCACAAACTCAAGTACACATGCACAGACATGAACACATGCGAATGGACAGGTACACACACACACATACCTATGCACATGCTTGCACATGTGTGCTGGCACACCATGCACTCACATGTGTGCACACACATGGATACACACCCAGGATGGACATGTGCACACAGACCCATACACACACACTTGCGTACTTGGACACACAGTTCACACGAATGCACACACATTCGCACAGTCATCCTGCATGGTGGACACCGAGACCCAAGGAGAGAAATGCACAATGTCATGTGCACTGTCAGGAGCTCGTTCCCTCATCCCAATCCAAAGCCCCCAGAAAACAATGAGGGAGAAATAAGTGGATAGAAATGGTTGAACATGCCCTGGTCCTTCAGGGGTGCTGGAGTTTGGGGAGTAGAGCCCCATCCACTGGAGCCCCCCAGGCCTGGCCTCCACCCCCTCAGGTGAAGACTGTAGGGACTCACTCACAGGAGCCTCCAGCCTCTACCTAAAGGTGTGTAGCTGTGGGTGGGGGCACAGAGGGGTGGAAGTCGGAGCTGGGACCCTAAGGATGGATAGGAGCTCACCAGGTGAGGTGTGTGTGGGTGCCTCACTTCCAACTGGTCTGGTTGAAGAAATCCCAAAACGCTTCCCCCACCTCCCTATCAGTGCCTCAGACTTTGCCACTAGCACGTCTGTCTGCTCCTCTCCAGTTACAAAGTCCATTCCTGAGTCTTGCCCTGTGGTCCCTATGGCAGAGTCTGTAGTTGGGCCTGGGATAGCTTCTGAAGCTGCCCTGAGGGGAGAGTCAGTGTAAGCCAGTGCTCCCCTCCCCAGGCTGGGAAGAGTCAAACCTGCCACCTCAACTTGGCTCAAAGGAAAGGGAAGCCAGGCGCTGACAGCAGATCATTTGCTTCCCAGAACAATGCTCTCTCACAGAGAAGTCCTGTTGCAAATGACAAAAACCCAGTTCAAACAAAAAGGGAAACTTGCTAGCTCATGTTAACTTCAGGTCTGGCTGGATCCAGGTGCTCAATGACCTTGCACAGTCTCTCCATCCCTTGGCTGTGTGCCTCTGCTGGCTCTGCTCTCTAGAACCCTCTCCCTGTGTGGAGGTGAAGGTGGTGGGAAGGGGGGAACAGGAATCGTTGATAGAGTTGGGGAGAGTGGTTCTTCAGAAAACTTGAAAAGCTATTTCTAAAAGAAGACGGGTGGATGCAGAGTGGGTCACAGGAGTTCCCTATAAATCTTAGACACTGCTTTAGTTGTTCTGTAATGAGGAAACTGAGGCTCAGGCCTAAGGGAATTGCTGGCCTTTCTTGGCAACCAACAGGAGGCAGAGTCAGGATTTAAACTGAGGCCCCCAGGCCTCCAGAGCCTGTGGATTTTCCTGTGTGCACCGGGCTCCCTTCCTGCCTGAACCCACTACAGGAGGTGCCAAGACCCAGACTCCAGGGAGATGCCAGCAGGCCCGGAAATGCTGAAGAAGCTGGTAATGGTCCTTACATCTCATTCATTCACTAGTCCTGGTCCCCAAACGACTCCCTACCTGCCTGTACCAGGGACCACAGGGGTGGCTAATGGGAGCCCACGTCAGGCTGGTCTTGAGAAGCTGGCGGGCTGTGCACACACAGTGTTGCCTTTGGGTTGGAGGCCTGTGTCGGGGCTGGGTGGGCACCCAGGAGGAGGGCTGCGAGGACTCACACAGGGCTTAACCCTTGAGTAATGTGGAAGGAGACCAGAAGCTCCCGCACAGAGCCTGGAGGAGGAGGAGGCTAGAGCCTCAGGCGGGGGCCATGAGCCAGACATGGAGGTGGGAAGTGGACAGACTGGTCAGGGTCAGGCGTGAGTCTTATTTTCAGGACCAAGTGGAAGTTTATGAAAATCCAGCAAGATCTGGGGACAGATGTGTGGATTTGGGGGTGTGGGAGGCCCAGGGCTAAGGACACTATGGGGAGGAGGGAGAGGGGTAGGCAGACCTGGCCAGCCAGAGGCAGTGGGGGACCTCAAGGAAGGGCCCTGGATTCTGCATGAGCCACTACAGAGCCTTATAGCCCCTGCCCTGCACCTCCCACACCTGTGGCCTTGCTCCCCAGCTCTGCTCTTTGGCCTTCAAACCTTCATCAGCTCCTGGTCTGAGTCAATCATGCAGTGACGTGCGGGCAACGGTGCCATCTCATGAGGCTGCTCTACCAGCCTCTGTCTCTGGACGCCTCTTTGCACAGGCCCTGCCCAGGCAGGAGAGGGCTGTTGCTGCTACCCGCCACTGCCACTGCCGACCTCGTTCTGGCCTCATTCCCAAAGCAGGAGGTGGCTTTGTGGAGCTCAGAGGCCAAAGAGGTCTTTTCACTCCTCTCAGGCCAACTGCAATCTGACCAGACTGGCTACCAGGGAATGAAGGAACCAGGGGTTGCAGGCAGAGGATCAGGAAGTGCTTGCCCCTGGAAGCTGGCTCTCTGGCTGTGCTGGAGCCTGAAACTGGAACCTGAGCTAGCCTGGAGAAGGAGGGGCCATTTGGAAGAAACCATGGGGCTGCTGGCTGCTGGACACGGGAGGCCATTTGAGGTCACAGGTCTGTTGGCTGACATGAGTGGGCCTGGGCCGTAGGCTCCACCCATCAGAATCATGAGCCACATAAAATGGGCGTTGTTTTAAGCTACGAGGTCTGGGGGTGGTTTGTTACCCAGACAAAGCCAGCTGGTACAGGCTCTGACAGCATCCAGCCCACAGGTGTCTGTGTACCTGGGTGTCTGTTTCCCACCCCAGGATGCATCCCCAACCCCCAAAAGTGACACCTGGAGGAGAGGATGAACAGCTGAAAGTTATTCCTGTGAGATCTGAAGTTGGACAAAGCCCTGGAAGCCAAATGCTTCTGAGGGAGTCAGAACAGCATGGTGGATAGGCCTGACCTGTGACCCCTCACCCCTCCTCTTAGTAGGCCCCTCCCTGAAGGGCTCAGGCCAGGGTGCCCAGTGCACCCCACCCCTCCTCGCCGCATCACACCCCATGGAGTCTCCTTGTGCATTTCCACAGGCTGACCCGGGACTCCTAGAAAGGGAGTCTCCCAAAGCTGTCTGTCTGGCTGCTAGTATACTACCCGCCCAGCCAGTAGGACACGCCCAAGCCCCAACCCACCCCTTGAGCTCTGAGTGTGAGAATCTGAGAAGGGAAGTTTGTGCTGCCAAGCCTGAGTCAAGGCTGCAGGCTTTCAGCTCCAGATGGCATGGGGACTCCCCAAGGGCTCTATCAGGAAACCCAAGGTCACCAGCAGAGCAGTTAGAGGATCCCAGGCTCCAACCCAAAATCCTCCTGCTGGCATGGTACAGGCTGAGTGTGGTCAGGGCACCTTGGCTGGAGGACGTGGCTAAAGGACAATGACTGGAAGGCCAGTGTTTGGACACCAACCAGGCAGAGCATGTCCCAAACCCACTTTGTCATCTGCCCTCCTCAATCCCTGCATTCCTTATTTTAGAACCCCCAACACCCAAGTCAGAGACTTCAAAGTCACCTGGCCTCTTCTGTCGCTCAGTTGGTTTCAGTCCTGCCAATCAGCCCCACTAACCCGCCCTGGGCTTGAGCTGTGTGGGGCCCTCCACACTGGTGATGTTCCCTGGCATTGAGTCCTGTCTCCCTGGCACCGCCTGACAGCCGGAGCAACATCACTCAGAGACAGTGCCAGCTCAGCCTGCTGCACCGCAGTCCTGCCGCCTCTGCAGCCGCGCCGCCTGCCTGCCTTGCCCACCTTTGCTCTCCTCCACTGCCTGCTGCCCTCACACCTGGGATCCACTCTGCTGGGTCTCCGGCCCACCCTGCCCTCGTCTGGTCAGCTTCCGCCCCGGGCGCAGGCAGCACTCGCTGCAGGAAGCTGGCCTGCTCTCCCTCTGTGCCATCCCTAGAAAGGCCTGCTCCCTTTCCTTCTCCTCCCTGTTTCCGTGGCAGCCTGCTGCTGCTGCTGCTGCAATGTAATTAGGGGTTCTCAGGCCATCTCCCCTGCCAGGCCAGGGACTTCCCGAGGGGAGCAGCCCATCTTCCTCAGGTCCACTTCGCTGGTGTCCAGCAGAGGGCTGGACGCAGAGTAGGCAGCAGTGACTGTTTGCCAGTGAGTCAACGACTGAAAACAAAGGCATCTGCTTTATTTGTTTTCAGACAGTAGCGCATACTTTGTTTCCTAAACACGTGGCAGCCCCAGGCTCAGGGGCATATGCAGGGGCCCAGCAGGAAACGGCAGGGCACAGTGGCTGTGGTCCCATGATTGGTCCCTTCTTCAGGGCTCCAAGTCACTGCCAGGGCAGGGAATGATGTCTGCTCCTCAGCCCTACAAAGAGAACAGGTCAGAGTTGAGTCAGGGCCCACTCCGCCCATGCCCTCCAGCTCCGTGCAGATCGCCCTGTGACAGCAACCGCTTCCCAGGGAGCAGCTGTGAGTTGGTCTCCCTCCTCACCTGGAGACCCATCAGTGAGTCTCTTCACCTCTGTACCCCGGAGCCCAGCACAGTCCCCAGCAACAGGGGACGGGCCCTCACTCCACGTGACAGTGACACCAGAACCCGCTCCCCTTTCCTTTACTCTCCCAGGGCTGGCTCAGAAGGCAGGTCCCCTGCCCCTGCCCCCTCAACCTGCTGCGGTGTTTCTGACAAGCACCTTGGGTATAGAAGAGTCTAACCCAACTCTGCTCTGCCTCATCAAGGCCTCCCCTCTGTTCTCTGATTTTTCACAGCTCAGCGGGAGCCTGCTGGGATGCTGGGGTCCGCACAGTCAGGGTCCTGTGGTGGACAGCCTGAGGCCCCTGTCCTCATCTGAGATGCCCAGCACATCTGCACACAGGCAGGTGCCAGGCTCTGGGCCTAGGCATCACCTACCTGCCCTAGGAGCCCCAGGGCAGATGTTAGATCCTGGAGAGAGAAGCAGTGCTGCCCCACCCCAAGGCCCTTGACCATGTGGGCCTCTGTCCCCTGCCGCTTGGCCCCTTGCAGAAGCAAATCCCTCTTAGGGACCCTTCACTCCCCGCTCTCTGGTTCTGCCAGCAGCCTTCTGAGGCGAAGGCTGGTGAAGGGTGGTGAGAGTTCTCCAGCACTTGCCACATCTCACACACAGGGCACCACCCAAGTGCCTGGGTGCTGGGGCTCCGAGGGAGTCAGGTTGAATATGCTGTCTCCAAATGCACACACACTGCCAAGGCAGCACATGGGGAGAGCAGGCAGGCCTCTGGCACTGCCGTTGCTCAGTCTCTGGTTTCTTTGCTAGTCATGTCAGGGGTAGGGGCCGGGAAGGAGGGAGCCAGACCTGGCAGTGTCCCAGAGCCTCTCTCAGGGAATACACTGGGGTTTAATGTGATCTGTCTTCCTTGGTAATCACATTTTTGCCTTGGTGCGAGGAAGATATATTGGTGAGGTGTGTTTGTTAAAGAAATACTCTTAGGGGTGGTGGGTAGGGGCTGAAAACTACCACAGAGGTGGGGCTGGATGGAGAGAGGATGGAGTCTAGGGCTGGCCACTGAGGCGTAGGCCCTGCCAGGAAGCCAAGAGGCTGCAGCAGATCCCTCGGTAAAGAGTTAGGTGTGTGATGAACAGAGACTCGGAGCTGCCCTTGATTGGGTGTGTGGAGGATCTGGAGGCTTCACTTTGCTGGTGAGTAGGGAGCTAAGTGTCTGGTCGGTGCGAAGGGCCCTGGTCTGGCCCAGCCTACCCAGCGCCCCAGCGCCTCCTGCCCACGTGGAAGCAGAGTGAGCAGCCTTCCATACTCTGAGATGGAGGAGGAGGCCGCCTGTCCTACCCAGGGCTTCCCTCTCTTGGAAGGCTGACAGAGGCCTTGCGACCACTCGTCCTGTGTGGAGCTACTTCTGGGCTGTGCTCTGGCCATGAAGGGACAGTCGGTGCTGGACAGGGCTGTGACCAGCAAAGAGTGGAACAATCAGCCTTGGCAGATGGGTGTGAGCAGGGCATGACCCAAGGAAGCTCTCGCAGGCCTGGGGCTGCAGGACCTCGCTCAGTTCAGTGGGACAGATCTCCCCTTGGACATGGCTGGAGAGCACAGAGCATCTGGCCTCAGCCTTTTCCATCCCAAGTACCTAAAGCAGCCTGTCTCCTACTCAGGCCAAAGAGGCTTTTACGTGGGAAAGGAGACCTCATCCTATTGTTTCTCCCATACATTTTCACAAACAGGCTGCACTCCTTGGGGAGCCCAAACTAGGTGTTCTGAGAGTGAATGATGCTCCCCAAGGTGGGAGCTGTCCTGTTGGGGTGGGGCAAGGGTAAGGTATGGCTGGGAACAGCCTGACTGCACCAGAGGATGCTACGGGACCTGGGAAGGGGGAGGACTTATCTAGGATAGAGAGCAGCAGTTGGGGGTGGGGGAGGAAAGCAGTAGGAGCTGGCTGGGAGCGCATCACAGGCATCCAGGACAACCGAGGCCCACTGGAGTGGGAGGTGACCAGAGAGCACATGAGGCTTGGGACCACTCACCAGGAAGGCCAAGCCAGCACACCCCTGTAGACCAGCTCAGGGCAGGGTGGCTGTGAGCAGCTTCTGATGGCCACATCTGCTCCCACTCCTCTTCCAGACGGCCTATCCTTGCTGGGACCCCCACTCTGCACTCGGGCCTCTGCCACCCTCCCACCCCTAAGTGCCGAGGGCTAAGAAGTCCCTGGCACCCACAAGGGGCCCGGCCCTTGAAGGTGGGGCCTGACTTTACCCAGCCTGCTCCCACCCAGCCTAATAGGGCAAATGCAACAGGGATCATCTCCCTGGGGCCAGATGTCCAAGGTGCTCCTGGAAGCAGCCAGGAGAGTGTGCAGGTGACTGAGGAAAGCGAAGAATCCCTCCCTTGGCAAACGCAGAGACCTCCAGGTGGAGCATCTGACTCTAACAGGAAAAGGCAGGCAGAGATCTCCAATGCTAGATAGAGGTACCTCGCCTACCTCCCAAGGCCCCTGGAAACCTGGGAGGCAGGCAAGGCCTTACCTTGTGGGCGGCGCTCACGCAGCGCTGGTATGCCTTGACCAGGTCCGAGCACAGCAGCACCTCATGCGGGCGATCTCGGTAGCAGTGGAGAATCTGGGCCTGCAGCCCTGAGCAGACGGGCTCCACCCTGCGGGGCCTGCAGAAGACAAGAGCAGGCAAGCCTGGGGCTCAGGTGCCAGCAGGCAGGGGAGAGAAACAACTCACATTCACTCCACCTACCTCCCAGGCGCTAGGCTAAGTCCCTGACACCCAGCGGCGTCCTTTTAACCCTCAAGGAGAAGCACTGTGCTTTCCCGTTCTAGAAATGAGAGGACGGTCGCAGGGGTCAAGCCCTGTGGTGGGTGGCTTAGGCTCACAATATAGCAGACACTGAAACGTGCTGTGGTATGGGGCTCCACACCGGGCTCCTTCACTGGGGCCTGTGTACATTCAGGAGACAGGAAAGCCCCACTGGAGGGCCCCATGAGGATGGTGCAGCCCGCCTCCAGGACAACCCGCCCCGCTGTGCCCAGGATAGCCATCCCTCTATGCCTGAGACAGCCTGCCCCACTGTGCCCAGGATGGCTGTCAGCTGCTTTCCTGGGCTTTCCTGTGCCTGTGGTTTACCCGTGACTATAACCATGTGACTTATTTTTTTTCCTGATTTAAAACTAATATGCGTGCAATAAGGAAAATGAAATCTACAGAAATGTCTAAAGAAATGAAAAATGTTCTTTTTACTTCTTAGAGGTAACCATGATAATATTTTGGGGGTAATTTACTATTTTTTTCTTTCTTTTTCAAAGTAGTTTTAGAACCCACAAAAGTGAGTAAGTTCACTTTCTAAAGTTGCGGAAAAAAAGAGCAAATATAGATGAACTAATGTCAGTCACTGGCCCAGCCTCCTGAGCGTAATTTTGGATTGGTTGGTCTCCTTCCAGATTTCTCTCTCTCTCTCTCTCTCTCTCTCGTGCGCACGCGCACGCACACACACACACACACCCCCGCACACTGACACACACAACAGCACATTCGTGCACTCCCTGCCAGCCAGGTGCTGTCCTCCGGCTGCTGGGCGTGCTCAGTGCTGCTCCTTACAGCTCTGGTAGCAGACACTATCGTTCATCATGCTGTTCACACAAATGAGGAAACTGAGGCTCAGAGAATTAAGGCCACGCAGCTGGACAGTGGAGGAGCGGGACATATTTATTTACATGGCTTTGGATGTACTGTTGCTGCTCATTTGTTTTCTTAAGTGGGTTTTAGGCCAGGACCCTTCCCAGCTGTAGACGGACCCACTGTAACACTTAACAGCCTTTCCAAATTGAACACCACTCACGGCTGAGGGCACCAAAAAGAGCTGTAAAAATGTAGAAAGCCATTCCTCAAGTTTCTTAGCAATAGAAAGGATCACTGTCACACATGCCACAGCTCCACTCCAGGTACGTGGAGAGAGAGATGTGTAGGTCAGTTGCTCTCCCACCAGGGTCTCCAGAGCCGTTATCATCTAACGATAACTCGAACACAGTTCCTCAGCTAGAAACCACCAGCACCAGGATGCTCGACAGCTTGGGAACACGACCCCATATTTAGCTGTCTCGCTCTGGAAGTCTGCGGGTGGACACT
The DNA here is from genome assembly GCF_028858775.2 of Pan troglodytes. Taxonomy (NCBI): domain Eukaryota; kingdom Metazoa; phylum Chordata; class Mammalia; order Primates; family Hominidae; genus Pan; species Pan troglodytes. Next base: position 130,187,935 of record NC_086015.1, on the reverse strand, counting down.
TCTGTACACTGCTGACTTAGCAGTGATGCCACCTGGGTCTGGTCTTCCCTTCTCGTCCATGTCATCCCCAGGCCACTGTATGCAGCGCAGTCCTCTCTGCAGCAGAGGTCAAAGGCAGCAGGGAGGAGCAGGTCTCTCTGCTGTCTCATCTGACTACGCGGGACAATGCTCCCCTCAAACCCCACTCCATGTTTCTCCTCCACTCACTGTCTAGGACCAGGTCACATACCCATGCCTAACACCATCGCTAACATGAGCAGTGAGTGTCCCATGTTCAGCTAAGGCCAGCAAGACCCATCCCCAGGGCATGAATAAAATGAACAGTCCCTAAATTAAAGACGGGGAGGGATGAGTGTGGGGTGGGGTGCAGCCGCCTGTGACTGCCATGCCACACCAGCGCCAAGGTAAAGGATGTGAAGGGAGAGCACGCCTTCCCCTTCCTGCCGGGGGAGGCCATAGTGCCCCAGCCCTGGCCTGGGTCCTTGAATTCCACCCCATCCTAGCCATTGAGGTCACAATTCTGACTCAAGTCTGCATTGCATGCACCAAGTCTTAAAGGGTCCTCTTATTTCCTGAAGAGGACTGGGTGGGGGGGGGGGGTTTATCTGCATTGACTTCTCGTTCTTACATATGCAGGGCAGATGAGCCCCTGGCGTGCAGTCCTCTGCCCAGCTCCGGAGACCCACTTCACTGGCCTGCGTCAGCTGCCGCACAGGCGGCTGGGGCAAGAATACAGCTGGGGTGTCTGGGGCAGCCCCTGATTTGTCTCCAGGTGCTTAAGCACGGCTCCACATCTGTATTTAAGAACTGTGACATGGGTGTGTCTAGTTGTGGGCTTTTTAGGCTGCTTCTTCCTTGGGGGACGGCTGGCCTCATGGCATTTCGTCTCAGGCAGGCGTTCTCAGGGACTGCACATACAGCTTTGGTTCTGAGTGTTCTGACACCTGTTTTAGGAGCACTTTCAAGTCACAGGCCAGGCTCTCTGCCTCCATCGCAGAGGCCTCCCCTCCTGTTCTGCTCCCTGAGTCTCCAGCCTTAGAAGGCTGTGCTCTCCCCTCCCCAGGCAGGGTTAAATCTGCAGGGCAGTGGGTGCCTTCAGTGGCACTGCCAGTCTCCCTGGGCTCTCTCTTGTCACCTATACTGCTGTCCCCTCATACCAGCCTCTTGCTGTGTCTTCTGTTCCTCCTGACGGTGCTGGCCCTCTAGAGTCTGAGACCCCAGAGCATGACTTCCATCATAGCCTCTGCTGCACTCTCCTGAAGCAGGACCCCACCCTGCCCTCATGGGGCCCTGGTGAGCCTGGTTCCTGGCTGCACCGTGGAGGCCAGCAGGCACTGAGGGGACCTGTGTGTCATGGTGAGTGGCTCAGGGGAAGCCCCAGGCTTAGTCAGGGCAGAGCTGTCCTAAGCTGTAACTCTGTGAGGCTTACTGATCTATGTGAAAAGAGGTACCATAGACAGGACAGGCAGAGGCTAAGTGGCCCCAGCCTGAGTCATGTGGCTGAGCCTCATGGAGCTGGAGGGCTGACCTGCTGAGCCCTGCCCTCTACAGAGGCACAACAGAGACACCGACACTTTGCAGAATGGCGATGTGCAGGAAGACACAGCCGCATTTGCCCCTCTCCCCATGGTCAGCCTGGCTGTGTCCCCTCCTCACTGGCTTCTCCTACTTTAGTTTCAGGTCCCAGGACAAGGGCCTCTGCATTTTGAGGGCAAACCTCCCAGTGGGCTCCCAGTTTGGGAGAAACTGGGCCATGGCGAAATCTATCCCCTCCTTGCTAGTATCGCCCATGGGACCATGACAGCCTCTCTCTCCTGGGACTTATCAGAACAATATGAGGAGAAAGAATGGAAGGCAAATGTCAACTGGAAGAAATTTCACCCATTTGTCCACAAAAAGGCTCTGAATGGGATAAGACAGGGAGAGCACAGCTCTGGAAATGAAAAGCTTTCTCTGAAGCAAGGCAGGGCTAGGCCTTCGGTGAAGCCATTCACAAAAGTAGGTGCACTCTATCCACCCTGAACCCCTCCCAGCCCTGGCACACCATGACCCTGTTGACAATGCATACAAAACAGCTCCCATGTTCAGAAACATGGTCTTGCAAACAGCTACTCTTCACATGCACAGATAAAGGTATCCAAAGTGTGCCACAAACTTGCCAGGGATAGAAATAAGTCCTGTACCCCTGTGTAAGGACATTTCCTTGGAGAATGAAGATCTAATGGTCCATGTGGCTTCGAAGGGGTTCACACCATTCGCATTGGTGTATGGGGTGTCTGTTTGCACAGGCATCAAAGACAATGCCCAGGAAGTTGGCTCACCTCACTGGCTCTTATGTTCCTCATTGGTACAATGGGAACAGTAACACCGCTTGCCCCATAGAAGAACAGAATTGCATGCTGTGAAGTGCAGCTCTCATAGCAACCTAGCCATCAGTGTGAGAAACCGAGGTGGGGCCAGGGTCCGGAGTGGGATGAGCTTGCAGAAAGGCTGGGTTACTGGAGGCACTTGGCAGAGAAGAGCTGAGGATATGCTGGGGTGGTGGAACTGCCGACGTAGGGCTTGGAGGGTGGGACCTTACCTTAAAGGGTCCCTCCCTCTACAGCATAAGTTCTGATATCATTCGAGACCTAGTTCAGACCTCGCCCAGCCTCAGTGGTGCCTCCTCCTCAGGCATGTTAAGGCATTAGCGTGTCTGCATAATCATGGTGTCTCTTCAACAAGGAGCTGGCAGATGTCTGAGGCTGGGACTCTTGGTCTAGTGGAAAGAACACAGGTTCTGGGATCAGACAAACCTGGGGCAAGGCGCTGGCTTTGTCACTTTCCACTGTGTGGTCGGTGCATCAGGTATGGGGGAGGACCCCACCCCACAGAGCTGTTGAGAGGATGGCAGGAGAATGGCAGGTGATGCCCAAGACGGCCCGGTCAGAACATGCTCAGTAACGCAGTGTGGCCCTGAAGGAATCATTGGCATACAGTAAATAGGACCACAGAAGACCCCACACCCAGCCTCCTGATGGCCCTGAGAGTGTGATGGCCACAGACAAGGCACATGGGTCCTGGTCCCTGGCAAGCAGGCCGCATAGGTCTGCCTGACTCCCAGAGCCCCCACCCTGTCGGCTGAGACCACAGACACAGCAGAGTCCAGAGGCCCCATGTGGTTCCTTCCCAACCCCTGTGCCTGAGCGGGCCTCTCCCACTGACCTCCTCTCCTGGACCTTCTCCATTCCCCGCACTCCATCCAAAACACATTCATCTCTCAAAATATGGAAAAGCTTTTCAAATCGAAACCCCCTTTTGCCTCCATCTCCGTCCCAGGCCACAGCAGCTTCTCCTTGCTTAGAGAGGTGCTGCCTGGGGCTCCCCCTACCCCACTCCCCTGGGCCCCATGCCGAGCCTCACTGCTCAGCTGACGGCACCTGCCTGGCCCTCACTGCCTCTCTGGCCACTTACTCTGGTTCTCTTCTGCTGGACCCTGGGCCTCTGCCTGTGTGCGAGCTCCACCTGTGGCCCCTGCCCTTGTCCCCTCAGCACACCAGCATGGTGCCCAGCTCAAGACCTGCTGTCCCCTGCCTGCCATGCAGCCCAGCAGGTGGCCATGGGCCCACATGGACCAGATGTGGCTAGCCCTCATCCCAACATCTCCTCCTCCTGAATTTCAGTTGGGTCGGCAGCACCAATACCCAGCTGGTCCAGCTGCACACCCAGAGCACCCAACTTCTCCAGCCCCCATGCCCACAGAGCACTCCCAAGTCTAGCCGACAGGAGAGCCCTAGCCCATGCCCTTGTTTTCACTGTCATTAAACAGCCTCCCAACGGTCCTCTCTACTTCCAGCAACAGTGATGCTTTTAGAACATAATGCAGGCCACAGATTTCTAAAACACCAAGGCAGTTCAAAAACTCATTCTTAGGTAATCACAACTCACTGCACAATGTGTGAAGCATTACCTCATTTAATCCCAAGCAGGCCCATATAAGGTAGAAGCTCTGTTTTTCCTTAAAACAAAACAAAACAAAAACAAACCCACAATGTCTCCAAGTGATACGGTAACTTGCTCAAGTTCACCATTTGAAAAGCAAGGCCAGATCTCAGGCCTAGTTAGACTGTACCCAGACCTGACGGCCTGCTAGGTCTCCCATGGACCTCAGGCTATCTCAAGCACCCTGACACTGTGACCTGTCACCCTGCCATTGTCGCAGAGCTGGTATAACTCTGCCGCCAGCCTGAGTGCCCTGAGAAGGTGGTCTGTGTCCCCAGCCCATCCCCAGCTGGATGAGGGAACTGACCTCACACCTCTGGTGGCCGACTGGCCCCTGGTCTCATACCCACTTCTTCTCAGGCAGAATACACTGCACTTGGTGAAGAACCCATAACTAGCTAGAGACCCAGGCGATCCTCCCTCCCTCTTCCTTCTCTCTGGTTTTGGTCCACTATCTATAAGTTTCGGTGCAACCTTCCCTTCCATCCATAACCTCTGCACCTTTCCCTTTCCACTCATGACATGCCTCTGAGCAACCTTCCTTCCAATCCACGCGAAGCTTCTTTGCAACTTTTCCTTCCATCCATGGAAAGCTTCCATGAAGTCTTCCCTTAGTTACATGACAACATTCTGTGCAGTATTCATTTTTTTGTATTAGTCTGTTTTCACACTCCTATAAATAACTGCCTGAGACTGGATAATTTATAAAGAAAAGAGGTTTAATTGACTTACAGTTTTGCATTGCTGGTGAGGCCTCAGGAAACTTACAATCATAGTGGAGGGGGAAGCAGGCACATCTTACATGGTGGCAGGTGAGACAGAGATGCAAAGGGGGAAGAGCCCCTTATAAAATCATCAGGTCTCACGAGAACTCACCATCATGAGAACAGCCCGGGGGAACCACCCCCATAATCCAATTACCTTCCTTCCTTGACACGTGGGGATTACAATTCAAGATGAGATTTAGGTGGGGAAACAGAGCCAAACCATATCAATTTCATCTGTGACAAGCTTCCGTGAGACCTTTGCTTCCCATCTATGACATATGCAACCTTCAATCCATAACAAGAATCCATATGACCTTTCCTTCCCATCAACAACAATGCTTTCTGCATCATTCCCTTCCCAACAATGGTATGGCTCTATGCAGCTGCCCCATCCACCCATGACAAGCTTCTGAACACCCTCTCCTTCACATCATAGCCATTCCTCTGTGCAGCCTTTCTTTCCCATCCATGAAAATCCTGTGCAGGCCAGGTGCAATGGCTCATGCCTGTAATCCTAGCACTTTGGGAGGCCGACGCAGGCGATCACTTGAGGTCAGGAGTTCAAGACCCACCTGGCCAACATGGTGAAACCTCATCTCTACTAAAAATACACAAATTAGCCAGGCATGGTGGTGAGGGCCTGTAATCCCAGTTAGTTGGGAGGCTGAGGCAGGAGAATCACTTGCACCCAGGAGGCAGATGTTGCAGGGAGCAGAGAGCGTGCCACTGCACTCCAGCCTGAGATATAGAGCGAGACTTTGTCTCAAAAGAAAAAAAAGTTTCTCTGTAGCATTCCCTTCCATCCATGACAATTTTCATTGCAGTCTTCCATTCCCTTCATAGACATTCTAGTGCTTGGCTTTCCTGCCGATCCACAATAAGCTTCTCTGCAGACCTCCCTTCTTGTAGGACAAGCCCCTGTAAACTACACTTCCCTCTATGAGAGGCCTCTGTGCAGCCTTTATCTCTGCCTCTGACTACCCTGCATACAACCTTTTCTTCCATGCACAGAAAGCCTCTCTGAAGCCTTCCCTTCCCTCAATGACAAAACTTGGTGCAGTGCTCACTTCCATCCATGACAATCCTCTGTGTGGCCTTCTTTTCCCATCATCTGTGCAGGAATGAGAATTTTGTGTGGAGACTTCCCTTCACACCCATGGCAAGCCTCTGTGCAGTCTTCCTTCCCATTCATAACACAACAAGCCACTGTGCAGCCCTCCCTTCCTCCCTGACAAGTGTCTCTGAAGACTTCCCTTCCTTCTATGACAAGACATCTGTGCAGCATTCACTTCCATCCATGAAAAGGTTTTGTGCAGCCTTTTCTTCTCATCAAAAAAGCTTCTGTGCATCCTTCCTTCTCATCTATGGCAAGGCTCTGCATTCTTCCCTTCTCGTCATAAACATTCCTCTGTGCAGCTTTCCTTCCATCCATGATAATTCTGTGTGCAGCCTTCCCTTCATGTCCAAGACAATCTGCACCCTTCCCATCTATCCAAGCAAGCCTCCGTGCAGCCTTTCCTTCCCATTGGTGATAAGGCTCTGTACAGCCTTCCCTTTCGTCCACGGCGGCAGTCCGCGCAGCAGCCTTCCCTTCCGTCCACGGCGGCAGTCCGCGCAGCAGCCTTCCCTTCCGTCCACGGCGGCAGTCCGCGCAGCAGCCTTCCCTTCCGTCCACGGCGGCAGTCTGCGCAGCAGCCTTCCCTTCCGTCCACGGCGGCAGTCCGGACAGCAGCCTTCCCTTCCGTCCACGGCAGACCTCTGGGCAGCCTTCCCTTTCGTCCACAGCAGGAGTCCGTGCAGCCTTCCCTTCCGTCCACGGCAGACCTGTTGGTGCAGCCTTCCCTTTTTCCGTCCATGGCAGGTGTCTGTGCAGCCTTCCCTTCCGTCCATGGCAGGCGCCTGTGTAGCTGTCCATGACTGCACAAACCTCCTGGGTCCAGGGCCGCCACTGGGTTATGAAGTGTTGCCTGTTTGTGCCTAGATAGGAAATGCAGACTGTTGGGCAGGGTCAGGTTGTCCCTTCTGTTCTCCTTGGCTCAGAGTCAGCAGCACAGCCTGCTGGTTCAAAGCACACAACTGGCTATATCTGAGACTCTGCCAAGCAGGAGCATTGGAGGGAAGGAAACACTGGACCTGGCAGTGCTATAAGGCAGGAGCTGTGCCACCGCTGTCTATTAATGCACTGACTTCACACAGCAGGACTCTCAGGTAAGGCAGAGATGCCCCTTTATTTCTCAGGTTTCCCCTTCTGGCCTGGGTAGCACATGGGTTTGGCCCACATGAGCCAGCCTGGGCTAGTATGAACCCATTCATGGGCCCAGTGAAAGGTATGGGGTGAAACTGTGATCTTCCAGGGAGAACATAAAACTGGGCTTCCAAACTCCATGACCCACCGTCCAAAAGGAAACAGACCCTAACACCAAATGAGTTCCTCAGTTTGAAGCCAGGTACTATTTTTAGCTTTCCTGTAGCACAAACCTATATGTTCCACTTTTGGATTAAGTCAGTTTGGAGAGGGTGCCTGTCACAAATTGTTGTCAGAAGAAGACAACCTGGTCAAGTTGAGGGGTCCAGGGGCTCCTGAGAACTAGACATGTGCAAAGGTTAGTGGGTTTGATGATCCCCTCAAATTCATGTCCTTCCTGGAGCCTCGGAACATGGCCTTATTGGGAAACAGGGTTGTTACAGATGTGATTAGTTAAGACAAGGGCATATGGGGTAGGGTGGGCCCCTAATCCAGTACGAATCCCATTCATATTCTCTTGTGAAGAAGAGAGGAGACACAGAGACCACCACACAGGGAGGAGGCACTATGGGGACCGAGGCTGACAGTAGAGCAATGTGTGTGCCCAACAGTATGTGTGTCCCGGAATGCCAAGGATGCCAGCACCACCAGCAGCCTAGGAGGGGCTGCAACAGATTTCCCCTCCAGCCTGAGGGCGAGACTGGACCACCAACACCTTGATTGTGGACCTCTGCCCTCCAGAACTGTGAGAGGATAAGTTTCTGGGCTGAAAGGCCTGACATGTGGTGCTTTGTTTTGGCACCCCTGGGAAACCCATGTCATCAGGCATGCTGCAAAGGGATTGGACCCGTTTCCCAGAAGTAGAGTGGGGAGCGGGGATGGGCAGGAATGACCGGGGGACCAATGTATCTCTGATCATTTTCTGAGAGCAGCATGCACTTTCCACGGCATGGTGGCTGGGCCCAGGCGCACATCAGCAATAGCCGCTACACTTCAATGCCCACCACATGCCAGGCTCCATGCCAGGGTCTGCACATGGTGTCTCCAATCTCTGTCCTCCCCTGTAAGGCGTTATTTTATTTAGAGATGAACTGACTCACCTTAACCCACGTAATGGAAAAGGGGAGGAGCCGTAGCTTATGAGCCGGTTCCTAAAGCTGCTTCCAGGTGCTGCCCAGGAAGTCTTCTGCACTGGGAGAGATCTGGGATGAGGATCAGCCTGTGGGAGGGGAGCTGATGGTCAACAGCACGGGCAGAAAATTCGGCCTCATTTGAGAGTGGATCTGGATGTCTGTGGTCTTGGGAACTTCTGCCTGTCAGGGCCTCCTGTGTTCTAGGTTCACAACAACCCTGTGAGCTGGGCCTTCCCGCCCCGTTCTGCAGACGGGGTTGGTAAGTCACAGGCAGCTCACGTGACTGGCCCGCAGTCACAGAGCAGTGAGAGGGGCCCGGGATAGGAAGAGTGGAGTGTGCTCAGCTCCATAGCTCTTGCTCTCTGCACCGCCACATGAGCTCCACTCTGCCATTAGAAAATTCCAAGACATTCTGAAAGAGACAACCAAGGGTACTCAGAAAAAGAAAAGACAGTTGCCCCGAACCACATTAGGCAGGGCTCTGCATGGGGCAGAAGCTTGCCAACTCCCGTTGGGCAGCCGGGAAGCTCCTAGCCCAGGAGCCACAGGGAGGAAAGTGAGAGAGGAAGACATGAACTCATGGCAGCCTGCAGCATCAACATGAGGTGGGAAGAAAAGCAAACAGAAGTGAGCGGAAGCGTCCTGTCATAAGACCGGCCTGGCAGGAGCATGGGTGGCACCTTCCCATCTTGGGCGCACACATCGTAGGTGGCCAAGTCGTTCCCATGACGGCGGGCACTCCAGCTCCCAGGTGGGCAAGAAGCGGGATTCGGGACCAGACGCCAGGCCCTGTTCTCTCTTTCTCCTGTGGAGCGCGCCCAGCGCCTGCTCACACGTGCGGCCCCAAATCCTCTGTGTGCTCTCTTCACTTTATTTAATAAATGGAATCTCATCAACTTATCCTTCTCCTATTATCACTGCTGACATCAATCTGATAATATTGGCCTGGTGTGGAACTGGGCTATTATATGTCCTCCTGATACTTAATTTCAGAGAAACATCAGCAGGGGGGTGAATATATGGAGCAGGCTTTTTATTACAGGCAGCAGTAAGGAGATTCCGAGTGAATTAGACATTCATCTTGGTCAGGTCCAATCTAGCTGTTCAGGAGGGGTTTCTGCTTTAACCCGTGGCTAGGGCTGAGGCACTGATGAGACCAGCTGGTTACTAAGGACTTGGTTAACTGACTGCTATTGACGATGTGCCACTCAGCCTGGGTAAGTGGAACCCAGAGGTCCTGCCATCGATCAACACGCCACACAGGATCGCTATCAACTGCAGGATGCTGGGCTCCAGCTGCCCCATCCCTCAGGCGGGAGAGGGGCCTGTTTGAGAGCTGAGGCTTGAGAGAGAGCCTGGGGGTGCATTGCTCCCAAGAGGGCCTGAGACACAAACGAGCCCCTGGCTGCTGCTTAGTGAGGCAGAGGCTGCGTGTGACAGGATTGTCCAGGACTATCCCTTCTCTCTCACACACACGGAAAGAAGAAAGGGCCATTCCTCTTTGTTTCTTTGTTGGAAAAAAATAAAGAATGCACACTTTCCCTAAGAGGAGATGCACCCTCATTCACTAGATGTCAGAGGAAGCCAGGTGGGGCGCTTTCTGGGCTTTGGCAAGGCGGAAGGAAAGGGCAGGGCCACGGTGGCCTTTGGTGCTGGGTGATGACGACTTCCAGCCCGCCTGTGGCTGAAGAGCTTTCTGGCACTGTTTCTGCCAATGAGACTCACCATGGCAGCCCCTTGCAGCCATGGCCTCTGGACACAGGGGAGTCCTTGGGCTGCCCCAACCCTGCTCTGTGTGGGGCTGCAGGAGGCTCTTGAGCACAATCCTATGACGTGACCTTCCCTCAGCACTGGGTCCTCAACAAAGCAGGGAGCTGTCACCCAAATGGCACTGGGTGGGTCCCTAGCACTCCAGACTGTGGGTGGCTGCCTGTTCCCCACCCCCTGTCGTCTTAAGAGTCCTTGCCGCCTCTCTGCTGGAAACTTTAGCTCACCTTCTGGCTAATTCACTTCCCCCCTCAAGTCTCCCCAAGTCTACCCCTTTAGTCTCCCCATGTGTCCCGCCTTGAGTCTCCCTGAGTCTCCCCGCTCGAGTCTCCCCACTCAAGTCTCCCCCCGAGTCTCCCCATGTCTCCCTACTCGAGTCTCCCTGAGTCTCCCCGCTTGAGTCTTCCCCCGAGTCTCCCAAGTCTCCCCTCTTGAGTCTCCCTGAGTCTCCTGACTCGAGTCTCCCCCATCTAGTCTCCCCATGTCTCCCGCCTTGAGTCTCCCTGAGTCTCCCCGCTCGAGTCTCCCCACTCAAGTCTCCCCCCGAGTCTCCCCATGTCTCCCTACTCGAGTCTCCCCGCTTGAGTCTTCCCCCGAGTCTCCCAAGTCTCCCCTCTTGAGTCTCCCTGAGTCTCCTGACTCGAGTCTCCCCCATCAAGTCTCCCCCACACCGAGTCTCCCCCATCAAGTCTCCGCCACACCGAGTCTCCCCTACACTGAGTCTCCCCGTCCCGAGTCTCTCTCTTTAAGTCTCCCCCCTCCCAAGTCTCCCCTGAGTCTCCCACCTAGAGTCTCCCTGTTCCTGACTTTCCCCCCTCCCAAGTCTCCCCACTCAAGTCTTCCCAACCCAAGTCTCCCTGCTCGAGTCTGCTCCTCCAGCCTGGCTCCTTGCTGACATCAACTAGAGGGATCTTTCTGACTCATGATGGTGGGGGTGCTCTGGCCCAAAGCTCCCCAGAGGATGGCGCCCCCCACAGGCCTGCCCTTCCAGCTCTGTGCTTTGGCCTCAGCAATCCTGAAGGACAGAGCTCCCAGAACCCGAGGGCTGGCCAGCTCCACACAAGCACATGGCCAGTTCACAGTGAGCCAAAGTCCTCCTCACAAGAGCCGTCCGTGCCTGCTCTGCTGCCCTGAGCCTCCCTCCTGCCTGGCCTCTTCTCCCCAGCCTTTTCCACAAACTCCATCGTACCAGCCTAAAACGCCCCCGTAAAGACCTATGCTAAATGAACGTCCTTCCTTCCTTCAAGGGACAACTATTTACTAAGTGCCCATCCCATGGTGACCAGACTCACAAACAATGAAACCTCTGCCCTGCCCTCAGGGACCCCTCTCACCCACCCACAGCCACAAGGCCTAGAGGCAAGGCCAACTCCACAGCGAGGCATTCCGGCCCCTCTAGGACCCAGTCCTGAGGAGAAGGTAAGTCTCCATCCTGCCTGATTGTCATCAACTGCCCCCACGCCTGGGCCACTGGGCCCCAGATTTCAGGAACACTCTTGACTCCTTCTCCAATCTGCCCCCATGTCTGTCTGCTAACCACAACTTCCCCTGAAGGTTACCTGCCCTTCTTCCCGCTGTCACACAGGTCCTGTGCATCTGTGTAGTCCTATGTGGACAGGCCGCCAGCCCCGCCTCTCTGTCCCCTCTCACTGGGAGGAAGTGTTACTGACCCAGTGTCACTTCTGCTCTGTGGCCTCCCTGGCCTGCTCACCTGAGAGGGTCCTGTGACACGGACCATCTGAGCACACTGCACCCAGTCATGTGGGACATGCTGTCTCCCCACTAGACAGGAGTGCCTGGAAGCCAGGAACCACAGCTTATTACCTCGGCTCTAAGGTCCTCACAGAATACTATGCAGGAAGCAGATATTCTATAAATAAATTGAGGTAGGCAGAGCATCAATAATTAAGAGTCATTGGGGCTCCACCTTCTTCCAGCTTCTAGGGGCAGAGGCCAGATCTGACTGACACACCAGATGTGGATGTGTGCAGTCTGACCTGGGGCCTTTGTAACCCGGTGGGCCGAGCCCTGGACCATGTGCCCAGCCCCTGGCTGAACAGGCGTCTGTCTGGGCCATGCCGTGTCCTGCATTCTCACCTTCTCTTCGCTTCTATTCCTGAACACAGCTCAGCGCCTATTGCCAGGTGTGTGGAAATTCTGTAACCTACCTCCTTCTCCCATCCTCACTGTGGATCCAACTTATCAATTCTTCCTTTCATGCACTGTTTGGCATTATATCTAAGAGTCATCATCAAACCCAAGGACATCTTTTTCTCCTATGTTATCTTCTAGGAGTTTCACAGTTTTGCGTTTTACATTTAGGTCTATGGTCCATTCTGAATTAGTTTTCATGAAGTTCACAGTTTTTTAAGCTGCGATAGTGTTTTATCAGCTGACAGCTCACTCATAACCTAAAAGAAAAAACAGATTCCTATAGGGCCTCCCAGAAGACCTGGGCCCCCCATCTATGACCCTTTCCCCTCCCTCTACTGTCTTCCTCGAGCACATTCAGAAACTGGAGCTGCACACAACACCGTGGTAAACCCTAAGTATTGCAAAGAAGAGCTCTCAGACACTGGGCCTCCTTCATTATGACAGCCCTACCTCGCCACCCCATCATGGACACCAGAGGAGGCCAAAGAGGTCCTCCAGGACTCACCTCTCACCGTACCTCATGTCACCCAGAAAAAAGGGGGACTGCAGACCATGTGTTTTTAGGATAGAAAGCACCCAGAAAATGTGCCTCAACTTCTACTGCCACACCTTGGCTTTGGACCAGAACTGACTTCCCTTAGAACAACCACAGGGTCAGCCACCCGCTACTGGGGTCTGCCAAGACACCTGATACAACCTGACCCCAGGTGAGGAGGCAAAACGAGGCAGAGGGAAAGTGGACACATCCCATAGCCATGCAGAGGTGAAGGCACACTCTGTTCCGATTTCCTAACTTCCATCAACCTGAAGTCACGAAAGGACTTTGAGTTGTTTTCCGAAAAAACAAAGAATGAAAGCCTTGTCCTTCAATTGTCCTTTTCCCTCCCAGCAGAAGTCACAGGGAGTGGGGTGGTAGTGGGGGGCATCATTAGGAGGTGGTGGCAGTGGCCTGCTTGCAGCTAAGGCAGCCGGTGGGGTCCAGGAGGGGACGTGGCAGGTGAAAAGGCGGCTGGCATGGTTGAGAGACTGGTTACATTGAAACAAAAGTTCACTGATTGAGCAAATACATATCCTGCTGAAGAAAACAGCCAAGTCTCATGCTCTATGAGAAGGGAGATTTACACATGGAAAAGGAGAGAGAGAGAGCCCTACAAAGAGCCTCCAGATATTAGAACTGGAAGTATCACTATGGACTTGTGAAATACTCCCCCCCACACACAGATGGCAGTCCTCACGCATGCACTGTGGATGTACATGCACACACATCTACATACACATGCACTCTGTGTACACACATCCATGTTTCCCAGCTCTTCCCACTGAGAGCACCTAGAAGCAATGACACCTCCGTAGCAGGGAGCACACCCGGAGCTCAGACCCCAGAGCATGGTTTCTAGCAGCATCCTCCAACAGAAGGAATGTGGCTCCTGGGAGAAACGGCTGACTCCAGGGCTGGGGCAGAGAAAGGACAAGATGAGCCTGAACACCTTGCGCTAGAAAGTAAATAATGAAGAGACATGCCAAAGGAAGGAGAGTCAGTTTGAAGGGCAAAATCTATGGCATTTTGAATATTAAAATAAGTTATAGATTATAGCCCAATGAATAAATGTGAGTCCTTGACTCCTTACTAACATAACCAAATAAATGAATAGTTATATAACTAAAGAGAGAAGGGGAAACTCCTCCTTTAATAGAATATCAATTCATAAATATAGAAGAAATGATGGAAATAGATCATCACAATGTTCTCAACGGAAGCTAAGGCTGATGGGTGGAAGTTAGATGAGGATCAGGATACTGGCATAACACTGGAGTATCTCCCCCACAAAATACTAAGCAAACACAAAGGGAAAATAAGGCCTTCACAGCAGGGAGACCGTGGAGATACCAATGTGACCAGGTCTAGGTCAGCATCACTAGTGGTAGGACAGGTGGCCTCTTGAGCCTACTGATGGGATGCACCTCATGAACATAGCACCAGTTCTGGGGTCTTCCTGCCAAGAATGCACGGCCTGAGTCTGGTCATGAGGAAACACCAGGTGGGCCAGGGCTGGGGCTCTCCCTACAGATGAAAGCCCTGCACTTTCTTCAAGTCTGTCAGGGTGGAGAGACACACGAAAGAGTAAGGAACTGTTCTATATGAAGGAGCTGATGATGCATGACAGATTCCTGGACCAGAAAGGAAACGACAACATTAGGGTAGCAGGCGAAGTGTGGTCTGTGGGCTGACAGTCCTGTTGAGTCAGTGCTGATTTCCTCATCGGCAGCAGTGTGAGGTGACCAAGGAGGAGGTATTCTTGGGAGGCCCATGGTGCATGGAAGTATTTAGGGGTAAGGAGTTATCATGTCAGAAAAAGACAATGTTTTCATCTAGAGAGAAAAGGTGATGAAGCAAATTCTGTAACATATAAAAAATCAGGGAATCTTGGTTAAGGAGATGCAGGAATCCTTTGCGGTGTTTGTTCTTACAATCTTTCTATGGGTTTGAAATTATTTCAAAATAGACCAACAATGACGGCAATTTGATAGGACTGGATGTACTCAAAAGGACGCACTTATCCCCAAAAAAAAGAGTCTATCTAGATTTTCTTCTCCTGGCTGGGAGTGGGGTTGGGAAAGTTTGACAAAGTGATTCTAAATTCAACCTCAAAAGAGAAGATGCAAAAAGATCATCGAGGCAGAAGAGCTTGCTCAGCCAGATTGTTTAATATTTTAAATAACTATAGCTTCCTAATATGTCTTAAACAGGTTTAAAACATGCAGAAGTGGCCTGGAAAAGAGTCTAGAAATAGACTCAAGTGTGTAAGAAGGAATTTAGCATATGATTAGGTGAAATTTTATATCAGTGCTAATGGGACAAAGGATATTTTGTTTGGAAAAAATAAAATGAAAGCAGATCTTTACTTCGTTCACATCTTACTCCTAAGTAAATCCTAGGGAGGCTATTTGGAACAACAATTTAATGGCAGAAAATAAAATCATAGAAGTACTTGTCCTAAAAATACGGGTGCATACGATTATAGACCTTCACTGGGGTGGAAAGGTCTTTGTAATATAATGTAAGTTACAAATAGAAAAATGAGCAACAAAAATACATTTGGTTCCCATCTCCACATCAACTTCCAAAAAGCAAAAGTTAAACAAAAAATTAACTAGAAAACAGTCACAAGAAAAATGATAAAAGATTAATAACACCATCACACAAAGACCTGTTAAAAATGAATAATAAGGAGAAAAATGGGAAAGGCTGTAAGTAAACAACTCATAAAAAAAGAAAAACAAATGGCCAATAATATAGGAAAGGGTTTTTACCCTCACTTAATACTTGAAGAAATGAGGAGTTTTAAAAGTGAGGGTATTTTTCTCCTTTGATAGCAGTAAAGATGCTTTGAAAAAATATTGCTAAAAATCCTGTGCTTGGGAAGTCCTGGGAAAATGGAACACTCTCTAGTGTTTTTGGAGTGAAAATTGGTACATTTTTCTTTTGAAGGGTTAGCAGGTCAAATGTAAGCATATAAACCTGTATGCATATGGTTTTTTTGGTGTGTGTATCCTTTGACCCAGAAACTCCCTCTAGAAGAATTTAAACATATAAGCACACAAACACAAATAAGGCTGTCTCTCACAGTGCCGATTATATTGATAAAATATAGAAAACCACACAAGGATTCATCAATAAGTGATTGGTTACATAAATTCTGGTATAGCCATATACAAGAATAATAGGATAATTAAAAATGAAGATCTAAATCTACATTTACTGATATACAAATATTGTGCACAGCATATAGATGAGGGAAAATAGCACACACTGCACTGTGTGTTGAACACAAACTCATGGTCTCATTTATGTGCAGCTGTGTGGCTGTGCTCCGTGAACATGGAGTGATGTCACCAAACTGAAGCAGGAAGAGATTCTGGATTTTTTAAAACTTTGCATTTTTCTGTATTGTTTGATTTCCTTTTACAATATTCATGTATCATTTTTATAAATCAGAAGACGAAACTTTTTCCTTTTGAAAAACCTGGAAGATATGTATATACTCTGAATATTTTACATCCCTCCTCATTTTAAGATGCTACAGTAAACAGCCTATCAGAGAATGTGTGGACACTAAACCTACATACTGTAGATTTCTAGGACTATGCACAGTTCCAGGAGAGATTTAAAAGGTCCATTTTTACAGTGATGATATATATGCACACACACGTCATCTTCTAATAATCACAGAAGATGAGGCCTGAGGGACAAGAAATGCAGAGTGAAGGAATGCCTGTATATCGTAGGAACTCAATGAATATTTGTTGACTGAGAAGGGGAGAATAAATGATGCCCTTATCTCTGAGATTCAAAAACAGAAGTCCCAATCGATTTGCTCAGATGGAGTGAGTGGAATATGTGTAAATTCTGTTGTATTTGTTAAAGAATCAGTCATTTTATTTTGGCGTCCCATCTTGTTCCATGTCTGCCGAGGTATGTGAGAGATAAAATTCCTGTTTTCCACACTGTCACAAGTCACAGTTGTCAAAGCCAGTGGCTGCATGGCAGACGCCATCTAAAGGCATTCTTCTTTGCTGCTGGTGTACTGTGTCCCCCCACATCTCCTGGTGCATTGTGCACACACAGGCACACACACAAACACACACAGGCTAAAAGACACAGCCTGAAACAATAGGCTGAAATGCGCATGAAATCAGAGAGAAACATTTCCTGCACTTGGGTTTAAAAATAACCAACTGTACAGGGATAGGATGAGAAAGTTGTGGCTTAACAGACTTAATTCACTATTTCCAGAGCTATTTTCTTAAAACACACATCTGATCATGTCATTTCAAAGCTCAGACACTTCCGATGGCTTCCCAAGGCATCAAAATAAAGCCCAAACCCCTGGCACTCAAAACCCTATTGCTTGATCCTGTCCCAGCTGTGTTCCCTCGCCACACCCCGGAGTGGTGGATTCTGGAGGCAGGCTGGCTTGACCTGGAACCTTACTCTCCTGCTCACTAGCTCCGTGACTTGGGCAGGTCTGTTCACTTCACTGACTCCCAATTTAATTATCTATAAAAACAGAGTCATAAATGAGATAACCTACCCAAAGTGCTTCAAGGTTTGCCTGAACCACAGGAAGAGTCTGATAAATACTAGTGCCCTTTCACCTCCTTCTGTCCACAGAAGAATGAAAAAGAGTACCAAATAGCAAATGGGCGCTGGCCAACCCGAAATGAAGGACAAGCCCAACATGCAGGGAGCTTGGGGTGAAGATCGCTGCTGGTGGCAGGAACAGCTTCTCAGCAGTGGTGGCCTCCTGGGCCCTGCAGGCAGAGACCCCTGCATGGGGACCTGTGGGAGCCACACAGCCCCCTCAGTCCTGAGGGAGCCTACAGGGCCACCTTTCCTGCTATGAATCACTGTGATTACCCAGGGCACAGCCCCAGGAGAAAGTGTGTTCTCTCGAGTAAGCACAGGAACGTCTTATAGTTACTGGGACTTTCTCTGTTATGAGAGGCATTTCATTTTAAAACCTTATTGGCACCAGTCTTTTAATGTGGCTGATGGCACAAAAAATTGAAATTTGGAAGAGTCTAAACTGGATGCTGGATGTTAACAGAGTCGACAGCAATAATAAATAAGAACAGCTACCATTTATCGAATCCTGATTACATGCCAGGCACTCTGCTTACTGCGTCACGTACACACTCCACAGCATCTAAACACCCAGCTCATCGCCTTGTTCTCGTATCACCATCTTACAGCGGAGAAGACAGATGAAGAGCGGTTCTGTAACTAGCCCTGTGGCACAGAACGAACGCACAGTGGGTCTGGAACTGGAACTCAGGCTGTTGTTCCCTCCAGCTGGCGCTCTGGCTACGGTGCCAGAGATGTGGCCACCTTGTTAAGCATCATCCCACTCCCCTCTCCTTGCCCCCAGGCCAACAGTCACAAGCTAATGGCCCCTTGCCAATTTCCCTGATGGAAATGGATTCTGTCATAGCCTGGACTTTCACAAATCAAGAGAATGAGTACGGTGACCTGGATAAGAAGAGCTGTTTCTCAGGATTCCTGGGGTTGTAACTTGCTGCTAGCTGTCTGCACAGCAAGATAATTTGTAGCTTGTCCTCCGCACATAGCCTGGGAATCCCCTGTTTTCTCAGTCATGTGGCTTGGAGAAAAGGCATCCCTCAGGATTCTCAGGATCCTCACTTTGGGATCCTCACCTGGGCCTGGGAACCAGCAGTTATTGAAATCCCGCTCCCCCGGAAGTAACCAAAAGAGTTCTCTGATACTATCTCCCCCCACACCCTCCAGCCCTCTCAAGCTCACATGCCTCTATTCTGCTCAGATTCTTACCAATACATGCCTGCTGTGGTCAGCCTGAGGATACAAAGCCTACAGAGCCACCCAGCATGCTCTGGGACAGGCTCTGATGAGGGACCACTGACTCACAGAGCAAACCCATGCAGACAGGAAAGCCCGTGAACAGGCAGTGAGCATCTGTAAGGCATGAGATTTAATCTTCATAAAACCTCTGCGACAAAATACACCTGTTTTACAAATGAAGACCCTGAGGCTTAAGCAGATAGAATGACTTGGCCCAGGTCACCCATCAGACTCCAAAGCCCATGGACAGGCCAAGACCAGCACTGTCTGGCATTATCTTCCCCTAGCCTTCTCCGAGACAAGCCACACAGGCACCAGTCCTGAGAGACGTACCAGGCTCAGCTCCCAACGCTCACTCCCCATCTCTCATCCAAATCTCTGTCTACATTTCACCACCCAGGCTGCTTCTTCCTGGTCCCTCAGAATCTTAGACTCTCCAAGTTAGCATGGAAGTGAAGCTCAATGCCAGCTTAGATGCTGCTGTACTCCAGCCAATAAAATGAATGGCCGTATGGCGTGGTGGAAATCACAGTGGACTCGAGCCAGAACACTTGGATTTAGGTCCCTACTTGACTACTAACTGGCTTCTGACCTAGGCAAAGGCACTTAATTTCACTTATGGCTTCCTTGTGTTTAAAATGGAGACAGGAAAGGGCATTATGCCACAACAACACTGGTTGCCCAGCTCTCTACCCACACGACCTGGAGCAAATTCCTCAGGGACACAAACCACTCCAGTGTAAGGCTACATGTGAGGTGGCGGGATGCTAAGATGGGAGGCAGCAGGCCAGGGTGAAGGAGGGAAGGGACCAATAGTTCTGTCCAACAGAAAAAGACTGCAAGCCACATATGGAATTATCAGTTTTCTAGCAGCCACATTAAAAAGTAAAAAGAGGCCAGGTGCAGGGGCTCACGCCTGTAATCCCAGTACTTTGGGAGGCTGAGGTGGGCAGATTGTTTGAGGTCAGGTGTTCGCGACCAGCCTGGCCAACATGGTGAAACTGTCTCTAGTAAAATACAAAAAAATTAGCTGAGCGTGGTGGTGCATGCCTGTAAACCCAGCTACTTGGGAGGCTGAGGTAGGAGAATCGCTTGAACCTGGGAGGTGGAGGTTGCAAAGAGCTGAGATTGCACCACTGCACTGCAGCCTGGGCAACAGAGCAAGACTCTGTCTCAAAAAGAAAAAAAAGAAACAGTTAAAATTAATTTTAATAATGTATTTGACAAAATATAGAGAAATAGTCTTTCAACATAAAAAATTATAGGAGAGATTTTACTTTTTTTGGTACTAAGTCTTTGAAATCCAATATGTATTTTGCACTTAGAGCATGTCTCAATTTGGGTGAGCCACACTTCAATAGCCATATGTGGCCAGTGTTGACAGGATGTGGCAGCCCAGGACTAACATTTCTAAGCCAAGCTCTGGCCTCGTATTCTATGAACATGATCTCATATTATCCTCCCCTTCGCTCTGCAAGGGCAGCATCACCACCCCTCTATACAGATGAGGAACCAGAGTCAGCACAGTTGAGCCACTTGTCCCAGGATCTAGACTAAGGAGTCGCAGGAGGAGGATGTGAACCTAGGTTCACCTGGCTGAGAGGAAAGGCTGATCTAAGGTTGTGGGAATTTCACAGCACAAGCTGGCTTCCCAGATGCAGGCACCTGTTAGGTTTGGGGATGCCCTGTATAATCCATTTTACACAGGTCAAGTACATATGTACATTCCATAGGAGCGGCCAAGGTCTTTCCATCTATGGATTTCCTGGGCCATGAACCAGCAACTTCCTGCCACATCAGTCCCAAGCAAAAGCAGAAGCTGGGCTCTCCCTACCTAAATCCAGCATTGTTCTTCCCTCTTTCAAAATGCATGTTCACGCTGGTATTTTATCTCCTAAACAATTCTGTTTAATCCATGTTAGAGATTTGCTATGCTGTATAATCACCTTTTTGTCGTTTTTAATTCTTAAAGATGCATTTCTGCTACTTTTGAACAATTAAATGCAGTTTCATTACTCACTTTTACTGTGCGGAAATTGTACATCTATGACTAGCCTCAAGCTTTGTATTATGAACACTATTTTTCCCTTTATATCTTCAAACAGACTTTTGGCCTTTGCTTAAATAGGCATTTAGACTAAGCCGCACACGGTTTTGAGCTGATGTAGCAGGAATCTGCATAGTAACAAAACCTGAGTGCAGAACGCCTTTCTGTTACAATAGCTATCCCACTCTGCACTCACCAGCCCCAGAACTTTTCTGTGCTTCAACCATGCAATGCTGTCCTTGTCTATGGAACATCAGCCTGGGACTTAACCTGGTTATCATGTAAGCCTGGGCCTTCCAGACTAGTTATTCTGGGGCTGAGCTTGGTCAGGAGATGCTGTGTGTCCCAGGAGGGTCCACACTTCAAGATCACCTAAGCGGTCAGGAGGGATACAGATGAGGCCAGCCTTAACACCTGCTCATCTTGAGGGAGGGAGGCTCTCAAAAGGGAACACCACATCTGGGATACACTGAGCCCTCTGCCTCATGCCAGCCCTGCCATCCTGCTCACCACTACCTGACATTCAAGGCAGAAATGTTTCCAAAGGCACTGGCTGAGCATCCCAGGTGGCCGGAGACAGCAGGTGATTCGTGCTCACAAGTAAACCCTGGAACGAATGGCAAGATAGATATTCTTTCCAAAACGATTCCCAACTCTGATTAGACGTGTCTTTAAAATGGAACTGTTTCATAAAAACTGTCTTCTCGTCCAGAATTGATGTGACCATTTCCTCAGTCCTCTTTTATTTTAAAAATCCATGTTTAATCCATATTTAGAAATCCATACCCATCTGAAGTAGGAGTTAATTTACATGACCCAGGAGATGACATAAAAGGTAAAAAGTGAGGTGGGAAGGCCGGGCGCGGTGGCTCACGCCTGTAATCCCAGCACTCTGGGAGGCCAAGGCGGGCGGATCATGAGGTCAGGAGATCGAGACCATCCTGGCTAACATGGTGAAACTCCATCTCTACTAAAAATACAAAAAAAATCAGCCAGGCATGGTGGCAGGTGCCTGTAGTCCCAGATACTCAGGAGGCTGAGGCAGGAGAATGGCGTGAACCCGGGAGGCAGAGCTTGCAGTGAGCCGAGATTGTGCCACTGCACTCCAGCCTGGGCAACAGAGCGAGACTCAGTCTCAAAAAAAAAAAAAAAAAAAAAAAAAAAAAAAAAAAAAAAAAAAGAGCAGAGTGGGGAGGGTGCATTCCAAGTGTTCCCCAGCCCTGACGTCCCGTGGAGCCTGACAACATGCTTCATGACAGTGACACAGTGCCCGGAACACTGCAGCACTGTCTGTCAGGACTAATGACCCCAGAGGCAGCTGTCATTAGCCAATTCACTAATTAGGGGCCTGTTTGTAGAGCTAATGGGAAGGGTAATCATTTGTTAGCTTAAGTAAAACTCCCGGGCATTCCTGACAACTGTTATCATAGAAAAGTCTGGAAGGCAATTCATCTATCTCTGTGAAATTCAAAGAACCCAGATAACCAGTCATCTTTTACAGCACAAACCTCCTTTAGGAATCTGCTGGTAGGAGCTTGTCTTTGACTCCTAATATATCCTCTGTAGCTGCAAATAAATATGTCTACACATAGACCAGGGGCTTTTCCATGCTTGCACTCCAGTGGTCTGACTTCTGTGAGCTCAATCCAGGTTCTCAGACCTTGAGCCCAGGGAAATGCTCAAGGCTGAGGCCGCTGACAGGAGAAGAGCGCAGAATCCCAACACAGAACGGGCAAGCTCTCTGGTTATAGGCAGAGCGAGTGTGAGAGTGCATGAATGCATGCATGTGTGAGAGAGACAGTATGTGTGGAGAAGGGGGTATTTTGATGCTGCAATCAGTTTTCACTGGCTTGTATGTTAAAGATAAATAAAAACATCAAATTTTCTAAAGATGATTTTATTCACTCCTTATAGAAGTTTTAAAAAACATGAAGTGTGAATGAAGAATTGATGTGGTTTGGATATTTCAGTCTCCAAATCTCATGTTGAAATGTGACTCCCCAGTGTTGGAGGTGGGTCTGGTGGGAGGTGTCTGGGTCATAGGGGTCGGGGTCCCTCATGAATGGCTTGGTGCCCTCCCCATGGTAATGAGCGAATAATGAGAGTTGATTATTTAAAAGAGCCTGGCATCTCTCTTGCTCTGTCTTTTGCCATGTGACACACCGGCTCCTTCTTTGCCTTCCTCGATAATTGTAAGCTTCCTGAGGCCTCCCCAGAAGCTGAGAAGATGCTGGTTTCAGGCCTGTACAGCCTGTAGAACCATGAGCCAAACAAACCTCTTTTCTTTATAAATTACCCAGCCTCAAGTATTCCTTTACAGCAATGCAAATGGATAATACAAGAATATTGAGATGAAATTTAACTTGCCACCAAAAGCTTCCTGAGCCATTCATTCATCTCACTCCTGGAAATGGTAGGAAATGAGGGTTGAGGACCCAGCCTACCAGAGAAGCCTTGGGGAACAAACGACCCCTACAGCACAAGTATAAGGGGAGGTTGTACCAGGCTTCGGGGAGGCAAGAAGAGGGGCCTATGGAAGCAGGTAGGGCTTCCATTCCAGAAGGGTCTTAGAGACTCTGTGGTCCAACTATGTCATGACATAGATGAAGAGATGAGGCTCACAGTGTGAGGTGACTTTTCAGAACCGTGGGTCAGTCCAGTAATAGCACAGACATGATCTCACTCTCCAGACACCCCTCCCTCCCGGACCCCAGGCTCCCTCAGCAGTCACCCAGAGCCTCACCCCACCCCACAAGGACCATGCTCCTTTCAGAAGCAGTAAACAACAATCTTCAAATAGGGCAACCTAGGACCCTCAGCCCAGCGGCAGCCAGGGCTGCTGCTAAATAACATCCAGAGAAGCCCCGCCTGCCCTGGGCCTGCTCAGCAAATGGACAGGGAGGCTCCAAGGGCCCTTCTTGCGCCCGTGCACTGAGTGCGCCCAGCTGTGACAGCCCGATCTGGTCACTGGGCACATGTGCCATTCTGCCATGCCAGCAAGGCAGCAGGAAGGCATGTGCCAGCCTGAGGAGCCAGTGCCAGTGCCAACCCTTAAGCCACAAGGACAGCCCTCCTTCCTGCGGGAAGGGCTCAGGCTCTCTGCAGGGCTGCTGGTCGCCCACCACAGGCTCTCTGGACTCAAGGCTCAGGATGACGTTCTCTGGGCCCTAACTCTGGGAAGAAGCGGGGTGGGGGAAGGCCTCCTCACCAGAGGAAAAAGCAACAGATCTCTTTGAGGCAGTTCAGAAGTCAGGATGGATTTAGAGGCTTTCCCTGGGGGGATTTCCTGGGGAAGTGATTAATTTGCTGGCTGGAATACATTCATTTTGGCAGTTGATCTAAACTCCAGGACTCATAGCAATCACTTAGGAGTTTGTTTACATGGCAGATTCCAAGGGCCTCGCTTGGGGTGGGGCCCGGGACTCTATTCCATGATTCTGAGGCAAGTGGTCTATGGGCCACCACAAACCAGGGTCACAGCACACTGGCACAGGCAGATCTGCAGAGCGTGGTGTTATCAGGGCTACCGAGAGGTGCTATGGGCAGCAGGGCATGGTGAAGGCTCTGAAGCCCCTCTCTCCTCTAAAAGAAGACAACAAGAGGAATGCATATCTCACTGGAGCCTCCGTGCTCTTAGATAAACATCCGCCTCAGTGATTCTGAACTTCGGGTGCCTGCAGGGTGAAACCTGTGTGCCTGGCTGAGGACAAGAAGGACCAGGCCCTGAATCCTGGCTCTGCCGCTTCCAGCCCAGCAACTTAGGATGCGTCAGCCTAGCTGAGCCTCACTTCCTCATCACAAAAATGGGGTGAGGGCTCCCCGTCCCAGGCGGGTTTAAGTGAGATGAGATGAGACGAGCGTTTCTGTTGTGAACAGTTTGTCCTGGCCCCTCTTTTCAAGTGCAGAATACACCAGGGGCCTGTAAGCTGGTATTTTGGAGTAAACACTATTGACTAAGATACCAATTCTCCTGGTAATCAGCTTGGAACAGAGGACTAAGAAGGGGAGCTTAGAAAGGTCCCAAGGTGGGTAACTAACTGGGAGGTATGTATGTCAAGGGGCACTAAGAAGAAAGGGGAGTGTTTGGCATGTCTACCTAAAATGACCTGGGGGGCAGACTCAGGTAGCTGCCTGAGGTGAAAGAGCCCAAAGTCAAAGTTTACCGGCTCCTCAAGCTGCCCTGGGCTCCGTGTCAGTCGCAGGGCCACACTGTGAGGAGCACAGACTGTGTAAACAGGGCCATAACAGGGAGCAGGCTGCCCTGCAGCAGCCTCACCAAGACCAGGGACTGGCGGATGAGGCTGGGTCGGCTCTGCAGAAGCAGGCAACCCAGCAAGCACATCCCACCAGCCTGTGCTGGGCCCAGGAGGGGAAGGAAAGGCCTGCTGCGAATTCCACCTTCATGTGCTGAACCTCAACTAAACCAACAAAAGGAAAAAGGGCACTCCCTGCCCCTGGTCCCTGGGAAACCCAAGGCTGACTCCACAAAGAACCTCAACTCTTTCCATGTGAAGGTAGGTGGAGGGTGTCCCCAGGGGTGCGGCCAGTCAGGGCTTTGGGTGCTGGGCAGTGATGGTGGGAAGCAAAGCCTCGTGTTTCCCTCGGCGCCCTGCTCCACCAAGGCCTGCCCCCACAGAGCAGGAAGACAGCTGGCCGCCCCAGGACTTTCTGATGACAGGGCAGCCAGTCTGGGCAGCAGTAGGGAGTGCAGCGGGACGGGAAGACCTCACTGTAGACACTCCAGGCTGGGGGCCTTTGGCAGATAGGAAGAGATGGGAGCTCCCAAGAGCCAGCCCTGAGCTGTTTCCATCAGAGAGAGTTCTTTTCTAACAGCCAGAGCTGTACAGAGATGAAATGGGAGGTGCTGGGTGTGGCTGAGCTAGAATGGGTGCTGAAACAGCACCTCTTGTTTTGCTTCTAAAGGAGATAAGAGCTTCGGAGTTCAAAGAGAGAAGGGAAGGGGTAGGGATGGATAGAGGTTTCCTTACTCAGTCCTCACAACCATCCTGTGAACAATGGATGGCTCACCCCTTTTACAGAAGAGAAAACTGAGGCTTAGAGGGAGTTACCAACCAAACTCCATACAACAAGTGAGAGGCACAGCCAGGATTTGACTTTAGGTTTTCTGCTCCAAAGCCCATGTTTTCTATTTCTACCTGACCACCTCCCAGAAGACAGAACAAATGCTGGCAGTGAAGTATGACAGTGTGGAAAGTCTTTGTGGAAGGGAAGATGGCCAGAGAGGGCCAAGTGACTTCCCATGACTGTAGCCTTCTCAGTCCACTCAACTGTGCCCAGGAATACCAAGAGAACTATGGCTGGACCACCAAGCTACTGCGGGTCACCTTTACAGAATTCTCGAGGATGGGAAACAAAGGAAAACTAGAAAGGAAGTCTTCAATGTCGGGATTTTCAAAAGGGTACATTCTATCAAATGAAGGCAGAGCCCAAGCAGGAGTCTTGAATGGTTTCATAAAGAGGCTGGTTTGGAGTACTTGGAAAAGGAAGAGGTGATCACTAAGAAGAGAAGAGTCTGTTGGAAACATGTCAAACCACATTCCCTCCTCTTCCCTTCTAACAGGGATCCTGGCTAGGAGACGGGGCATGCAGCGGCCTGACAGCTCCAGACACTTCCTACATTATTAGAGAGGAACCTTCATGATCCAGCCTAGTGGGAAAGAAATAACACGGGTTGGATATCCAAGGAGGTATGTTAGGAACTAGATGGATCACTGTACCTAGATGGATGAGGTCAGCTTTAATGGAGGTCCTAATTTTTGTACAACTTAACATTTTCATCAATGACTTAGTTGGGGAAGGCATACTTAGCAGGTTTATATAAAAGAGTTGGAAGAGGTCAGGTGGTGGCTCATGCCTGTAATCCCAGCACCTTGGGAGGCTGAGGCAGGTGGATCACTTGAGGTCAGGAGTTCGAGACCGGCCTGGCCAAAATGGTGAAACCCCATCTCTACTAAAAATACAAAAATTAGCCAGGCATGGTGGTGGGCGCCTGTAATCTCTGCTACTCAGGAGGCTGAGGCAGGAGAATCGCTTGAACCCAGGAGGCAGAGGATGCAGTGAGCCGAGATCGTGCCACTGCACTCCAGCCTGGGTGGCAGAGTGAGACCCTGTCTCAAAAAAAAAAAAAAAAAAGAGAGAGTTGAGAGAGATGACAGAATCTATATATTCAAATAATCGTTCTATGGGCTGAACTGAATCTACCAGAATGAAGTTCACTGGGAATAAACATAAGGTCCTGTACTCAAGTCTAAACAGGGCACTTAGTAGCCATGCATGGAGGCGAGTTCACAGGAAGCTTTATATGAATAGTTATTGGGCCCAGCCAAGGAGACAGCAGACAACATGGTGAGTTCAGTGCTGCAACCCAGTGTACATGCTGCTGACAGAGATCAGCCACCAGACAAGAGAGGCGATGCCTGCACTGCATTCTGGCTGCTTATCTGCTCTGGCTCCCCAGAGCCCAATTCTAAAAGGGAGCAGGTGGAGAGGAGACAGGGACTCCAAGTCAGGTGTCTGCTTCACTGGATGAGTTAGAGAAGGATAAAGTTGAAGGAAAAGGAAGACACGGGGGACATAAAAGTTATCTTCAGATATCTGCCCAGCTGCACGCACAGGCACTTTGTCACTGTGCTCTATAAAGCCTCAGGGGGCAGAACTAGGAAGCTCCCAAGAGCCAGCCCTGAGCTGTTTCCATCAGAGAGAGTTCTTTTCTAACAGCCAGGGCTGTACAGAGATGAAATGGGAGGTGTGAGGATGGGCACTGGCAACTGAACTTGTTCCAGCAGAGGGAGTAGAGTTCCCAGGGTGACCACACATGAATGACCCCAACCTGTATCTAACTGGATTAGATGACTCTGAGGGTCCATCCAGCTACGGGGCCTGCAGTTTCAGGGATGCCACTAGGCAGTTACTCAGGACCTCATCTGTGTGTGTGTGGTGGTGGGGACAGTGGGAATGATGACGTTGGAACACACAGTGCTTTCTCAGAAAGTATGGCTCAGTGGAGATAGAGAGCCTCCACTTCCCAGGGAGACTGGACTAGTGTTAGGATCATGGACTTGACTCTCCTGGATCTAGCTGCACCAGAAACAAACAAACAAAACCAGTGACCAACAGTTATAGGCAAGCTAGGTCTCACAGGGCTTTACTCTAGCTTGGAGCTGCCACCATGGGGCGGGCATGAATGGAGTGCCACAGGTGACGTGCGGCCAGCCTGCACTGGGGACACAATTCCTTTGATGGTGAACCCTTCAGGCTTGGCTCTCCTGGCAGGCATGTACAGAGACACAGAGGGCTCTGTGATGGTGGTGGGTGGAGACCCCAACCAGCCCTGAATGTGAACTTTCTTCCCATGGTCTAGAGGCTATCAGATCCTGAAAACAATCACCTGATACCTGTCTCTAACCTCTAAACTTCAAGGTCTGTTAAGATGGATATGCTTTTACACAATGCCGCAGAAGAAATCAGTCTTTCTGCAACATCCACCCTGGTCCAATAAGAACCAGATGCCAGGAGACGGGTCTCACCAGCCTCTGCCACAGCAGTCCCTCTGGTGGGCTCTCACGGAAGTCATCGCAGCCTGGAGCTGCTGCAGCCTCCCTGGGTTGAGTGCTATGGTCTACTGTAGGCAGACCTGAGGGAAACGCTTTACCAATGAACAACTTCCTACCCCTGCCCCCAGGGCAGTGTCCTCAGGAGCTGTGTGTGCACACCACATGGGGCATCTTGCAGGGGTGCGTCAGCTCTGCCTTGCGGATGGAAAGGCCCTGTCTGTGATGAGGGCTGCTCCCTCAAGGCGCAAATAACTAGACATAACTGATGCAAAGCTTTCTCTAAAGAACAGGAATAGGGGAACCTGCAAGACTTAAGAAAATAAATCTAACAGCAATGATGCTAAGCGGTAACCTCTCTACTGATTAAAAAAAGAAAAAAAGATTCCTCAACTGTAATAACATTTAATCCCCCCAGAAGCTAATCTAAATGTAACACTCAAAAGAAAACAAAAGTGACACAAAGGAGAAGAACCCCAGCCATTGCCTGTGGGGACGCTGGCTTTATTCCGGAAGTGAGTCCATTAATAGAGCCGGGAATGAAATGCCATTTTCATTTCAGTCGAGGGGAGGGGATTAATAAATTGTAGTCTCTAAGCCCAGTTTTTTGAGTCATGGATCTCTGAGCACTCAGAAAGCACTGGGCTGAAGCCTGTGCACAGTGGGGCTGCCCTTCCCTTTAAGCCTGCAGCTGCCACTTTCAGAGCTGGCTGGATGAGACGCCCTCTGCACACACTTCAGCATTTAGAACCCAACAGGACTGTGCTGAGCCCACCACCCCCCAGACAGCTTCCTGTGCCCCCTCTTTTGGGCACTGGGACAGTTAGGGGGCCCTTGCTCCACACACATCCCTGGTGGTGGACAGCAGACGAACGCTCCTGATGCTCATGTTCAGCGCATGCCCCATGCCTTGGTCAGGAGCCTCCCTGCTGCCCTGTGCTTGCCAGCTCCCCAGCCACCTCTCTAGCCACCTCCCTCAGGGCCCAGCTCTCCTCTTGGCCACAGCTGCTGCTTAGAGGCCAGAATCTCACAGTAGTCAGGTATTTGCCCAGCTCAGTTCTGCTTGAATGTCAGAGAGCACCCTGATCCTCAGATGGACAGAGTCCTGGCTGTCCTCTCTCACATTACCCGACTGTTCCCTCTTCATAGCACTTTGTATAAAATCATCTTATTTTGTTGCTGACCATTTGTCTCTCTGCCCTGAGAGCAGGAAGCCTCCTGCCGGTTCACAACCGTATTCCCAGAACAGTGCCGGCGTGGGAGTGGAATATCTGTGCAATGGGTGAGTCATTCCTGGCTGGCAGTGTTGTCTCTGCTCTCAACATCATTACTGCTTGGTTCTCCCAAATGCTGCCAGATCTCTTTCTAAAACACAAATCCAATCATATCAATTCCCTGCTTAAAAGCCTTTTTTATGACTTGCCACTGCCTGCAGGATGAATCTCGAATTCTTTAGAATGCACCAAAGGCTCTTCACATCGGGACCACCCTGTCCCACCAGCCTCGTCTCTACCCTCTCGGATGTTTGCTTCTTGACCAGCATGCCTGGTCCCCATCTTTCCCCTAATACTCCAGGAAGAGAGGCCCAACTGAGTCTCCACTCACAATGACCCCTGGCTGCACAGCCTGCCCTGGTCCACTTCACCTTGGCTCAGCACAAGGTCATTTCATCTCTGAGGCCACACTACTCAGGCAAAGCTAGTCCTGCCATCCTCTCTGCTGTGGGAGTGCTTTCCTCATTCACAGCTGTGGCACTCACCATCTGTCATGGGGGATTTCTTCCTCCATTTGGTATTCCTTGAGTTCATAAGTATTGGACCCTGAGGATACAAAGATGAATAAAACAAGGTTCCTGTCTGCAAAGAGCCTATAATCTAGCAAAATGCAATGCCTGAATATGTAAGTACAAAACAGACATGTAAGTGGCAGCCATGTATTGTCCCTGGGCCTCCCAGGTTCTCTGGGGGCAGTAAAGAGGGCAGAGCTAACTCTGTCTTGGGTGGGCCAGGAGGATTTTAGAGAGCCTTTCAGTTTTATAAAGAAAGACACATTTGAGCTGAGCCTAGAGGAATGAGAGTCCTAAGCAGGGAGGTAGGGATACTGCAAGCGCGGTGGCTGGGAGTGCGTCTGTGCTCTGCAGCGGAGGCAAGGGCCTCCAGGATGGTCTCGTCCATTGTTATATATCCTCTCTGGCACAGAGCCCGCCACCGAGCCAGCCTCAGGAAAGGCTGACTGGACTGAATCAGAGGTTAAGTTCTAGATCACCATCATTTAATCCTGTCTTTAAGGAGAAATGATGATTTAAAAAAATAAGGGGGAAGAAGGTTATGCGGCAAATACACTCCAGGCCCTCCGTGGCTCTCTTCTGTGGATGGTGGCCCCCGGTGCTGGAGCAGGGGTTATGAGAGCAAGCCATTAAAAGGCGGAAGGCCTCCCTGCTCTAAGCAGGGTCCAAGAGAAAACCACTATGATACTTTCTAGGAGAAGCATGGTGGCTGGCTGCCTGCCTGCCAGCCAAGGGAGACAGAGACAGAACACTGATGCTGCGGCAGAGGAAGTAGCCCTTCTGCTGCTCATGGTCAGATGAGGAAGAGGGCTGGCTGTATACTACATTCCTAGTGCAGAGTGACATGGCTGCTTTTCTTAAACATTTACACAGGAAGATGAAGGCTGTACAACTTCCCTTGGTTATCCACATTATAATGCCTCATTGCAAGTCAGGAAGTTCTTTGCTAGATCTAACTTAAGTTTTCACAGCTGCAGTCCAAAGCTGTAGCCCTGATACTATTCAGACAATGTTTCCTTCTCAGAGGAATAAAATTCCACCCTCTGGTCAGCCTTCTCCTTTCCTGGGGGCCCAAACCGTGTGTTTACCTTTTCAACCCTTTAACCATTCTGGTCTCTCCTTCTGGAGCCTCTCCAATCTGTCTACTGCCTGCCTGCACAGCACAGCCCCAGATGGAGTGCCAGGCACCCAGCACTTGATTATTCATGGTGACAGGACAGAATGAGGAGCAGAAAACCACTGCCTAATTCCTAAGTTTCATTTACTCCAGTAAAGGTTCAACATCATTCCTGATGGAGCATTTGGATGCACCTGACAGCACAAAAGCTACACGGACTGCTGCAAGCTTCATCTCTCATTACTCCCCACTAACACATGAAATGACAGATACAAAAACCTGGCCAGCAGCTCCTGAGCAAGTGAGTGAGCCAGGCCTGAATGAAAGGCAGGTGATGGAGGCCTGGAAGGAAAGGCACCCACCTTTCCTGCGACCTCAGCTCCTGGCTGCTGGGTTTCTGACCCAAGAGCCTCAGCATGTCCATGGAGGAGAGGTCCTCCAGGCCCAGCCATTCTGGCTTCACCCAGAATCACAGCTCATCTGTGCCTCAGGTGTTCACATGTCCGCAAACTGGGCACCAGGTCCCCAGTTAAAGGACATTTCAAAACCACAGCTCAAGTTCACGAGGAAAGGAGATTGCCTCATACACCTCAGAGGGTCAGAAGCCAAGCCCTGACTGGCAAACAGCACACTCCCAATCTCTCCCACTCACACAACCAGGAACCCAGCTCTGGGGACAGTGCCTGTCTCATGGGGTCACCCTTAGCTTAGGAATCTGATGCCCAATTGCACTGGGAACCTCCCTCACCCCTGGCCCAAGTCATTATTGTTCCTTTCCTTGTGGTTGTGTTTGTAGTCTTGTTAATTTTTAATTATACAAGCTATACGTGAGAGAGTGTGTGTGAATATATATATATTTAAATAAACATTTCAGATAAAGCTATAGTCCCTGTTGACCTTTTTTATAATCCTGAACTTCTCCGAACTAACCGGAGATAACTATTATCTCCCGTCAGGAACATACCTTTTTCAGACATTTTCTCTATATCACATAAATATGTCTACAGAACAGAGATGGTCCTACCATATGTGTGTCAACTGTACACATGCACTGTAAACTACAAATCGCTTTTTCCCCAACCAGAGGTCTCTGGCACCTTTGCAGGCCAGCATGCACGGCGCACACCGTAGCTGTCGCCTGGAGCTCCAGGGTTGGGGGAATTGTGTTATGCATTGCCTGTCACTAGGTATGAGGCTGCTTCCGATTTCCACACTCAGAATCAGGGCTGCAGTGCCCTTTGTGCCCATGGCTGCTGATGCACACAGGTGAGCATCTCTCTGGGATACATCCCCAAAAGGAGAGCTGCGGGCTCCTATGTGTCCCTTTCCTTCTTGGCTCCAGGTTCAGTCACTGATACACTCTATGCACCTAGGAATGTGCTCTCTTTTGGCTATTACACTCCAATCTCTCACTAAAATGTGAGTTTCTATGTAACAACACCTACCATGCATCGAGTGCTTACTACGTGCCTGACACTTTCCTAGAGGCTTAACAAATTACCTCATGATGCCCTCAAAACAACCTTCAGAAGTAAGGGAAGTGTGTCTCAGCATTTGTCATCCGACCCAGGCCACACGTCAGGTAGCACTGCTAAGATCTGTACCCTCGGTTACCACAAAGTCCCTGCCCTGTGTGGGGCTCCTGCCTTGTGCAAGGCCCTGCCTCAAATGAGGTAAGGCCCTGTACCGTTCAGGGCCTTGATCCAGACAGAGCCCTGCTGCATGAGTAGGTGCTTAAACAGTCAACCACTTATTTTTAAATCCCACAATGGGTGTCAGTTCATCCACCCATCTGACACTGACTTGGTGAGCATCTCTCAAGGCTAAGTCCTGGCTTGGATGGTGGGGATACGGAGATATATAAGATATTAGGTTGACCTCTGGGTAAGACAAACAGTAAGCAGAAAAGATGCTTAAGTTAAATTTTAAACAGAGCAATTTGTAAGAAAAAAAGAGGGAGGTCATTCTAGACAGAAAGTAGGACATAAAAAGACAAACAGCTTAACAGATTCTGTGTTCTGAAATCAGGGACTGAGAACAGAGATTCAGAATTGAAAACTCTATCTTCAGAAATCATCTGGCCCAGGGATGTCAAATGGGTTTCACCTTGGATGCCAACCCCACATGGCTGAGATTAGCTGCTACAGCGCAGTGGCAAGAAGGATCTCAAGGCCCCATCCAGGTTCAGCAGACCACTGGGGTCCCTGTGTGACATCTGCCCTGGGGACAAGACAGAAGCAGCCTCTTTATCACACCCACAATGCCACCAGTAATGGCGGCTCACCCCACCACCCACAGAACCAGCCAAGGTGTGGTCTTGAGAGAAAACTGCCACCCAGCGTCTTTTGTTTTGACTTTCCATTCCCATATGCTACACAAACACTAACCTCTGTTGGTCAACTCTCTCTCCATGCATCTTTGTTTCCCTTGTTACAAAGGTGACAGAACTCTGTAAGCACTGGCATGGGAGTAAATGCCTGCATAAGATGCCACAGCTTAGGAAACAAGCACGTGTACACACACACACACACACACACACATACACACGGGAGTCAATGCCTGCATAAGATGCCACAGCTTAGGAAACAAGCATGTGTACACACACACGCACATACACACACACGTGGTGGGCTGAAATTCAGGGAAGGGCACAGCCAGCACTGGGACAGCCAGGCAGTCAGGTAAGCAGCAAGCAGCTGAATGCCCCCATCCTGTACATTCTGAGAGATACGTATCTCAGTACAGCAGAAAAGAGCAAGGTAAGACTCATCCACACCTGGGTTCAAATCCCACCTGCCTCTCCCTGGGGTGTGTCTGTAAGCAAATGTGGATTATCACATTTATCTGGTTTTCATAAGAAGCTGACAGAAGTAGGCACCACTACCGTCCCTGTTTTACAGACCGGGAAACTGAGTCTGAGAGGTCAATGAACTTGCCTTCATTTCCACATCTGCAGAATGGTAATAATAATGGCATCTGCCAGCTGAGCTTCCTGTGAAGATGGGAAACAGGGTACAGTACATGTGCCAAGCACAGTCACTGGCACGTGATGATGTTTAGTAAAAGTTTTTCAAATAAGAAATTAACTGAATTTTGATTAGTTAAATGAATGTATCAAACTGGTTTTGATTTGTTAACTTCTCAAAGAGCCAGGTCCATCAGATTAAGCCACACATGTCGGTAAATTTCTGCATAGAAAACGTTTCCTTTAAAAGGTCATCAAAGGTTATCTACCTAGGGAAGTGAGATGTAGTAACATTTTTGAATTCAGGCTAAGACGAATGTTATCTGGATTAAAGAATGTTTAGAATGCCATTTTCTTTGGGGTTTAAATAAATGACCACTGTTTTAATAGGTCATCTGTCATTAGCCCACTAAATAAATACAAACTGGGGAAGCTCAGGTTCCTAGAAACAATTCATTCTCTCAGGTGGGTCCTAAAGCCTCTCCCAGAGTTTACTAAGTCCTGTCTTCCAAGTGCAGGTGAAAGCACTACAGCAGCTCTGCTCTAGCAAGTCCCAAGGCTGCCACATCCACATTAATCAGGCCTCTCTGGATCAAAGTCCTTGGAGCACAATGGCTCAGTTTCAGGAAATAGTTAATAACCTTCTTCCTTCAACTCAATTGTTCTAACCTCTTTGAGGGCTGGCTCTCTGTGGGGCCAGGGAGGACTGTACAAGTTTCCTGACAAGGAGAAGCCAAGACAGATTCTGAATGAATCCCACGGGAAGCAGACTGAAGGTTGTCATAAAAAATAGATGTGACACAATAAATGCAGGAGGTTCCCTGGGGTCTTAATCTCTTCTTCAGAAAATCTGAACAATTCTGCCTTCTGTGCTGCTGTGAGGTGGGTGGGCGGGGGTGTACATACACATTTTGAATATTCACTTCTGTCTTAACAACAGGATTCTTCCAAAACAAGAGGCCCTAGTCTGTGACTGTCAGCCTTGCCATCAACACTCCTCTTTGGTGAAGAGCTCCCTGTTGGCCCTGAGGCAGGAGTCTTCTGAGATCTTGACATATGCTGGGCTTGATCCAGGCCTCAGTACAGGTTGGTGTCCTAAGACAAGTTGGGAGAGTCACCCGTGCCTTCAATGCCCCATGTTGCTAAAACGAACAGGGTCTGGCTTTAGGATTTTACTGTTTCCTTTACTTGGGGTGGCCCTTTACTGCTTGGCAAACTCTAGTCATTCCTCAAAAACTAAGTTAGGACCTCTGGTTCCAGCTACAATGGAGCAGCTTGTGAAAGGCCTATGCTCTCCCCCGAGGGAAAAAAAAATTAAGTTGGAATACAAAAAAATCTGTGGGAAGGCATCTAAGGACCAACGCAACTAGGACTTCAGGTCCAAGATTATGAAGGGAAGGGAACCGTGGAGAGGTATTTGTTATTAGACCCACTTTCCCCCTCAAAGTTTCTGCCAATTCTTGGATCAGGAAGACAGGCTGAATGTCAGGCAAATAGCTTCAGCTGAAAGGCAAGAAAAGCTGTGGAGATTCTCGGCAGTCTCACAGGATGATAGGGAGGCAACGCTCCTGTGGAGGCTGCCTGGGCAGCTAGGACTTAGGGAGCCAGGATTCCAGAGAGAAGGGAGCTACAAAGCAGTGAGACAATACTCAGTGGTTTTCTTCTTTTAAAACATTTGTCAAATTCTTGAGCTACTCAGGCAAGAAGCTAAGAAGCTAACTAAAAGAGGCCACTGAAAGAGTGGAATTTTCAGAAGTCTCGCAGAGCCGAGAAAACAAAAATGTGGTTTAGAGCTCACCAAGAAAGAGGGACCCTGGAAAGCCACATCTCTAGGCATCTCTGGGGAAGGTCATATCACAGAGGACCTCTGTCATCTTTCCAGACAATTTCTGGCACTCAATCAAGAATTATCAGACATATAAATAAATAGGACCCAAGAAAAAAAAAGGCAACAGAAGTAGACCCTCAGATGATTTTAAAATAACTGTAACTAATATGTTCAAGAAAATAGAGAGCAAAAGGTAGAATTTCACCAAAGACTGGGAATCTTAAAAAAAAAAAAAAAGCAAAGCAAATAGAACTTTTAGAATTAAAAACATTTAGTAACTGAAATTCTGAATGCAATAGATTTAAGGCACACTTGACACAATAAAGAGGATCAATGAACTAAAAGACTAATAAGGAGAACTCCAACTATAGCATGGAAATTTTTTTTAAATGAGGAAAACCAGAAAAAAGAACAAGAGACATATGAGACAGTAATACATATAACCTCAGAAAAGAGGAAAGATAAAATAGGGGAGAGTGTTATTTGAAGAGATAACGGTAAGAGATTTCCAAAACTGAGAAAAACATGTCAAACTTCAAGACCTGAATCCAAAAAGAATAAAATAAAGAAAATCAATAACTAGGTATGGCTTAATAAAACCAAAGACAGAAAATCTTAAAAACAGAGAAAAAAGAAGTAAAGGAATGACAGCAATATCAACAGGTGGCTTCTCAAGGAAAAAAAAAATCGAGAATGTAAAGATATCTTCAAAGAGCTGAAAGAAATGACTGCTATATTTTTCAAAATGAAGGTGAAAAAGGTATTTACATACACTTAAAAATAAAACTTTTATCAGAAAAGATACACTAAAAAAAAAAAAAAAAAAAAAAAAATGAAGGCCAGCCACATGCAGTGGCTCCTGCCTATAATCCCAGCAATTTCAGAGTCTGAGGCAGGAGGATTGCATAAGCCAGGAGTTCAAGACCAGCCTGGACAACATAGTGAAACCCTTTCTCTACTAAAAATTTAAAAAGTTAGCCGAATGTGGTGGTGCACACCTGTGGTCCTAGCTACTCAAAAGGCTGAGGTGGGAGAATCTCTTGAGCCCAGGAGGTTGAGGCTGCAGTAAGCTGTGATCATGTTACTGTACTGCAGCCTGGGTGACAGCGAGACCTTGTCTCAAAAAAAAAAAGAAAAAGAAAAAAGAAAGAAAAGAAATAGTAGAAAAAAATTAGTCAGAAGGAAAGTGTCAGAAAAAAACAATAAATCTGTAAATCATTAAAAATACAGAAAATTTGAACATGACTAACCAACTTAACCTAATTGACAATACAGAACACTACATCTACTGACAGAATACACAATCTCTTTAAATGCACATGGACAGTTTACCAAAGCACATCATATACTGGACCATAAATCAAGTTTCAATAATTTTCAAAGAATTTAGAGTATGTTCTCTAATCACAGAAGAATTAAACAGAAACCAATTATAAAAAATGTAACTAGAAAACCCCTAAACATTTGGAAATTAAACAACATACTTTGAAATAACCTATGAGTAAAGAAGAAATCAGAATGAAAACTGGAAAAATTTTAACTAATTTATACTAAAAATACAGTATATCAAAACTTGTAGCTAAAGCTGTGTTTATACAGAAATTATAGCCTTAAATGCATACATTAGAAGATAAATAAAGCTTTGAAAAAGGTAATTTCACTGCCCTTAGGATCAAGTTAAAATTCCTACTATGTTACAAAGTTCTGCATGGTCTGGCTCATGCTCACTTCTTGGAGCTTCCTCTTTTTCTCTCTTCTCATTCATTACTCTCTAGCCATACTGGCCTTTTTTCAATTCCTTCAATAAGTTAAATTGCTTCTTGTCTCAGGGCCTTTGCACATACTAATCCAGCTGTTTAAAATGCTTTTTCCCACCATGTGACATAGTCTTTCTAATTCAGACTCTTTCTTTCATGGCACTCATTGCTATAATCAGTTAATTGAGTAACTGCTTGTTGTGCAATTAATTTTAAAACATTGTTTGTCATTCCCCAAATGTTATAAGCTCCTTGCTGGCAGGGACTGCAGCTGTCTTGTTCATCACTGTGTCCCCAGGGCCTAGCATGGTGTCTGGCAAACGGCAGGCACTCTATACATGTGTATTCAATGAATGAATGAATACATGGACATCTAGTTTACCATCTAAGCAGTTTACTCAAAGTTGTTAAAAGATACTCCATGGTCTTAGAAGAAAACTCCTCAATATTACTGCTATCAGCAGTTGGCATTTATTTCTATGACATTTATGATGTAATTTACAATATCTGTTAATCCAAGAAATATCTCAAAGATTTCTCTAGATGTTTAAGTAATTTCTAACTGTACACTGCTTCATGTTTACTGTATTTGGGAAAAGGAAAAGTGTTTTTATAAGCTCAATTTATATATCAAATCTGTTCTACTCTATACCAAGCTAGGTGCTGTAAAAAAGTGACTAAAATGACTGCCGTTATTAACAGTATCTTAGCCCATTCAGGCTGCTATAATAGAGTACTATAGAGACTGGGCAGCTTATAAACAATAGACGTTTATTCCTCACAGTTCTGGAGGCTGAGAAGTCTAAGATCAAGGCACTGGCAGATCTGATGTCTGGTGAGGGCCCACTTTCTGATTCATAGATGGTGTCTTCTCTCTGTGTCCTCAACATGGTAGAAAAGGAAAGGGAGCTCTCTGGAGTCCCTTTTATAAGGGCACAAATCCCACCCATGAGGCCTCCACTCCCATGATCTAATCACCTTGCAAAGGCCCCACCTCCTAATATCGTCACATTGGGAGTGAGATTTCAACATATGTGTTCTGGAGAGACAAAACATTTAGTCCATAGCAAACAGTCACACTAATATCAACAACAGTTGTTGACATCCTAGGTCTATTTTCTATGTGGAATCTTGCTTAATTATCACTTAAAGATTAAAGAGTGTGTCCTGTTTGTTTTGTAGGTGAGGAAACGGAGGCCTGTAGAAGTGAAGTGACTTGCTAAGGGGCGGGGCTGAGGTCTGAGCCCTGGTCTGAGTCCAAAACCCGGGCAGGCTCTGAGAGCTCCACCCTGCTGCCATCTTACGTCCAGGCAGGGCCTGCAAGGGACAGCAATGATGCAAAGACAAACGAAGGAAGAGCAACCCCAGCCCTGCCACAGAACCAGCTGTGACCATGGACAAAAGGAGTTATTCAACCTCTCCAGCCTCAGTTCTTCACTTGTATATGAAACCAACAACAGTAAATATAGAATGGAGTTGAAACGCCTTGCAGAGTACTTATTGCTTAGTAAATAGTGCTAATTATTATCAAGGGATGCTGTAAACAAACAAACAAAAAAAAACTTAGGCTTCACTCAGATTAAAAATACATTCACATCCATCCCACCTTGCTTTCAGGGGATATGAGGATGAGAAAGGCTATGACAATAAAGCCAAATTCACAAAGGGGCTGGTGGGGCAGGAGTCCCTGCCCTCATGATGGTGGGCCACTTGGCAGGTGACAGGCATTATGGTTACCAAAAGAAAGCTGTCTGGCTTCTCCCCCAGTGCATCTTCTCCTTGGCAGGTGGGTCCTGGCTCCAGGTAGAAAGGGAGGGGCCATTGGCCTTGGAAGAAGCTGCTCGGGTAAGAGAATGGGCAGGAGCTGTGGCCTGGCCCACCTCCGGGGATCACATCCATGCTGTGGCTGTCACTCAGCAGCCTCTTTGATGTGGCTGCCACCACAGCTCTCCTTCTCAATGTTCTGTGATTCCAAGTATTTCTCAGCCCCAGATGAACAGGACATACGGGGGGGAACCCTTCAGAAACAGGTCCAGAGCTGACCATCAGTGGGGGCAGGGTGTCTGTG
Organism: Pan troglodytes; assembly: GCF_028858775.2. Lineage (NCBI taxonomy): Eukaryota > Metazoa > Chordata > Mammalia > Primates > Hominidae > Pan > Pan troglodytes. The sequence goes on along the minus strand of NC_086015.1, from coordinate 130,148,370 downwards.
TGTGGGGTGGCTCACACCCTGCAGGGCAGTGCAGCACCCTTCAACTCCTGGATGCAGGCAGCCTTGGTGCTTACTCACTCAGGCCCTGTGGGGTCCTAGCATCAGCAGGGCTGGGCTTCTACCTCAACACCTGTCCTTGTCTCTATCTGCCTTTTGGAAGATTCTCTTCCTCTCAGGCTCCTAGTATTGCTGTAGGACTTGAAATTTCAGGATAATTGGCCTTTTTTTTTTTTTTTTTAAGATGGATTCTCACTCTGTTGCCCAGGCTGGAGTGCAGTGGCACGATCTCAGCTCACTGCAACCTCCGCCTCCCAGGTTCAAGTGATTCTTCCACCTCAGCCTCCCGAGCAGCTGGGATTACAGGCATGTGCCACCACATCCGGCTAATTTTCGTATTTTTAGTAGAGATGGGGTTTCACCATGTTGGCCAGGCTGATCTGGAACTCTTGACCTCAGGTGATCTGCCCACCTCGGCCTCCCAAAGTGCTGGGATTACAGGTGTGAGCCACCACGTCCAGCAAAATTTCAAGATAATTATTTTCTCTTTCCCAAACCCATTCTTAAATGGCTCTGCCACAATATGTTGTATCCCCATCAGCTTTAGGTGTTTAGTGTTCAAGAATAAAACCCCTACACTAAGCCTGAGCAACATGGTGAAACCCCATCTCTACAAAAAATACAAAAATTAGCTGGGCGTGGCACATGCCTGTGGTCTCAGTTACTCGGGAGGCTGAGGTAGGAGGATCACCTAAGCCCGGGAGGTCAAGGCTGCATTGAGCCATGATTCTGCCACTACACTCCAGCCGGGCCCACACAGTGAGACCCTGCCTCAAAAAGAGACCCCAAAACCAGCCTACATTGTTCCCTGTCCTATTCTGTGCCTTTGGGTCTATGCTGACTGTTCGTCTGTCCCTACTGTCCTTCCAGCTCCTCACAGTTCTCTGCACAGCTGTTTTTACAACTATCATGCAAACCTGTCTCTGACACTTCTTTCTCATGAGGCCAGACCCACTGCTCACAATTCTGTGCCCTGAGGGCTGCCAGGTGAATTGTCCCAATTCACTCTTGGGAGGGAGCAGCTTTCCCAGGAAGTGGATGGCGTTGGTGGTAGCCCCTTGGCTAATTTATGAAGGTCTCTCAGGTCCATAGAGACCAACTTCACACAGAGAACCCATAAGACCCAATTCCTTCCCGCAGGAATCACTTTCTGACCTTCCAGGGAACTGTACTATTGACTGAGCAGAGCCACACTGGTACTGGGCACACTGTGAGCACCTCCCTGCTCCTGTGATGTTCCAGCTGAGTCCTCAATGGACAGCACAGGAGCACCACAGACAGGGGACAGAATGCTGGCACTTAGGACTGTATGATCTGAGCAAGCCAGCAGCTCTCTGAGCCTCAGTTCCTCTGGGCATGAAGTGTAGGCCACCCCGAGCATGACTGCGCACAGGGTGCACTGCACGTACCAGGCACAGGAAGCACTGAGAGGGGACACCTTCCCCTAAAAACCCCTCCACAGTCAGAGGGGAGAGAAGCCAGCAGAACCCCTGCCTCAACTCCTTCTGGGGCCTGACGGCCAGCTCCTCAGCTAGCCACACAAGGAAAGGAGCCCCTGCTCAGCAGACACTGGGCCCCGAAAATAACTCTGCAAGTCTACCCTAGCACCACTCCAATTTGCCAAGGAGCTAGATAAGAACTGAGTGCTAATTTGGCCAATTACAGATGACCAATGGCTACCTCAGATCCAGGTGAGAGAGCTGAGGAACAGATGGTTGTGTGTATTATTAGGGAAACTTGAAATTAGGCAGGTGGTGGCAGGTTTCAAGCCACATGTGGGAATTTTTACAAATGTGGGCCAAGTTTACAAAGAATAATAAACAAATTCTTACTTTATTGTGCCCTCCATCTTTGAGGCTGCCTCATGGAATTGCTCTGAAGACAGTTTATACATCTCAGCATTCTACAAGGAGAAAAACAGAATTGGTTACCAAAGACTGAAATTTCCCTCTGCTCTCTCATGGGATGCAACCACATTAGAAATTGACAGATGCTAATTTCTTGACCGGCATCAAAGCCGACTGGTAATTAATCCACACCTTGGGTTCCAGCTCCACCACGCATGGCTGCTGCTACAGAATCCTAGAATAGCAATGGCTGCAAGTGCGTTATGAGATCCTCTAGCTCAGGGGTTGGCAGACCACGATCCACGGGCAAAATCCAGCCTGCCACCTGTTTTTGTCAATAAGGGTTTTACTGGCACACAGCCACGCTCATTAGTTCACATATTGTCTGTGGCTGCTTCTGTGCTACAATGGCAGAGTTGAGGAGCTATGATAGAGACTACATGACCTACAAAGCTTAAAATACTTACTATCTTTAAAGAAAAAAATTTCTCAGTCTTGATCTGGTCCAACCCCTATTTTATAGGTGGACTTTCCTTCCTGGAGAGGCGAAATGACTTGTCCAAAGTCACAGAGCAACGGGGCAGTGTCAGGACTACAACTCAGTTGTCTAGATTCCCAGTCTGGGACACACTCTGCTGCCTACCCTGACCACCCTACTCATCGGAACAGCAACCATCTGTCCAGATTGTTAAGGGGAGCATCCACAGGCACACACTTAATTTGTCCTGAGATCACCCGGTACATGTGCACCTACAGACCCAGGTTTGTGGAGGGAAGGCCCAGGCCTGGGAGCAAAACACAGCTGGGTCTAAGCCCTGATGCCACCACCGTGTGGCTCTGGGTAGGTTATGGAACTTTGCTGTGCCTCAGAGGCGAGCTGCTCCAGGCCACAAAGGCCCAGGTCCACATCCACCTTTCTTTGTGAAGCTCCAGCACCTTCGCATGTTCTGAGGGGAGACTAACATTAACGCATCTGCTAGCAGCCTCCTGCCGTGCTCCAGGTGGGAGTGTGGTGAAGCCCACATGTGGACATGTAGGCAGCAGGGAGAAGGCCAGCCTTGGGCTGACTCATGAGGAAGCAGCTTCAGAAATGAAACAACCTGAGGTGGGGCAGGGCCCGTGGTCAGACCTCCCCAGTGCGGGTGAGGAAGGTGCAGCAGATGTCACCTGGAGTTGGCTTGAGGTCAGTCCCTTTGCAGACACAACCACATCTACTCCTCAAAGCCTCACATGGGCACTTTGGGAGGCTGAGGTGGGTGGATCACCTGAGGTCAGGAGTTCAAGATCAGCCTGGCCCACATGGCAAAACCCCATCTCTACTAAAAATACAAAAAAAAAAAAAATTAGCTGGGTGTGGTGGCGGGTGCCTGTAATCCCAGCTACTTGGGAGGCTGAGGCATGAGAATTGCTTGAACCTAGGAGGTGGAGGTTACAGTAAGCCGAGATTGTGCCACTGTACTTCAGCCTGGGCGACAAGAGTGAAACTCCGTCTCCAAAAAAAAAAAGGCTCATACGGGCAGCATGATTATCCCCGTTCTACAGATGAGCAAATGGGAGCTTCAGGTCTCAGGTACCTACTGCAGGCACAGATCAGTCAGTCCCTGAAACACGCTTGTGTGGCACTGAAGGAACTTTAGAGCTGTGTTGCCTTGCACATTTGTAGGACTTCAACTTGGCTCTCTCCGCCCACCAGGCACACAGCTAGCCTGGCTGAAGCTGGGCAGACACGAAGTGAGAGGTGCACAGGGGCAGAGCCACCCAGGGAAAGCACTTCCTGTGCACCATGGACCCCCCCTTGGCCTTCTGCAGGGAAGGTAACTGAGGCAGGGATGGACCCCCCACCTCTAAGGCCATAGGGCATGGAAGGCAGGTCCAGATGGAAACCAGGCCCCCCTCTAGTCTTACCCCAAGGACTCCCCTGCTGCATCGTGGCCTCAGAGAAGTGCTGACTGGGAGGTAAATGTGGAAGGTGAGCCCCTGGGGAAGAGCACCTGGCTCATGTGATGAGGAAGAACCACCAGGTGCTGGCATTCTGCCCTGGGCTGGGCCGGGGGAGTCAGGGAGGCCTGGGGGCCACCTCTGGGCCTTTCACCCTCCACTGCCTGGTGAGCTTAGGCAAGTCACCTTGCTGCTCCTCACCTCTGAGCCAAGGAGATAATGGATGTCTCCCTCTACAGCTACTGGGAATGACAGCTGGGAAATGCCAACCCTCCCGGCATACGACAGGCACGAAATAAATACAGGTTCTCCTCCCACCACAGCCAGCTGCTGCCAAAATGCCCAGCAAGGGGGCTCCAGTGTTCTCTCTAGAGCCCTCACATTCAAACGAGAGATTATGTCTTTGCCTCGACCAGTCCAGTATTCACCAGCACTGCCTGTCCTGGGCGAGGCGGTAGGGACAGAGACATAACAACTTTGGGCCTCCCTCCCACTCCATGCAGACGCCCTTCCGCCACAGCCTGGGTGGGAACTGCTTAGCTGTCTGAAGTTCCCCTTCATGAGACCTCATCAGGAGATGGCACGGACCACAGACCCACATTTTGATTTGCGCTTTGGCATATGCTGGCGGTGTTCTTTGGGTAAGTCACTTCTCTCAACAGCAACACAGGGTATCACCCAGCCTGCAGTTGGCGGAAAGACATCTTGGCACACAGCACCCACCTCAGCCCACCACAGCCACTGAATTTTCCAGAGCTAAAATGCACCTCATCCTAAGCCCCGCCCCCCACAATTCATCCTGGCCTACTTCCTTTCCCACAAAACAACCTCATGGCTCAGACCTTCTCTTTGAGCCAAACCCCTCTTCCTGTGGTTGTGCCCACAGGGCTCCTGAGTGTCAGGTCACCATCCTGCAGGCCCAGGCACCTGTTGCCAACCTTCTCAGAGAGCGAATCCTTGGCCCAGATGGGCCCGGCCTGCTGTGGGCTTCAGTAGACACTCAGAGCCTGTGCTCAAGATGCCATACTGCCAGAAACAGCCTGGCCCCGGTGAATTTGGATAGTGCTTGGGTTTGATTGCAAGCTCAGTTTGAACATGTGGTCAACTCGATTTGTCACAGGAAGTACCCACAGGCCAAGAAGTGGCGGTGATTACCCTGCTGCAGCTTCCTCTATTGTTTCTCAGAATGACTCAGAGAAATTCCCCATCCTGTCCTGTCCTGACCCGCCTACCCCACTCATCTAATCTGCCTAAGCAGACCTACAGGGACGGATGTCCTCACAACCGCAGCTCCCTTGGCACTTGAAGGTCTCCAGTCCACAACTTGGGAATACCAAGCTGGCTTCCTGTGTTCACAAAGCTGCTCATCCACCAGGCCTTTCCAAGGCTGCTGGAGTGGACCCAGACTCCCTCTTCTGGGAAGGGCAGGGCACTCTGTGGACTCCTCAACCAATCACCAGGTCAGGGCTTCTAGAAGGACTAGACACTACCAACGTGCATACTGAGAACCCGCCAAGTGCCAGAAGGTTCTGAGACAAGTGTGGCTTGCTCCCTGGCCTCGTGGAGCTCTGAGATGGTGGCATCATAATTACAATGGGGTACTCAGCCAGTCCTCCCAGGTGCTGTGGGGCACCTGAAAGGACAGCCTGGCAGAAACCATGGGTCAGACTGACTTCCTGGGAGCCAATACCTGAACTGAGGCTGAGTTTTTTTTATTTACACTAAATAATGTTTTTGAAAAATACTTACATATGGTTTTAAAAAACAAAAATGGAAAGCATGGAGGGTGTGTGGTGAATACTGAGCCTCTTGGCCAGCCTGGACTCAGCCCTATCCCTACTCCTCTGTGCACCCCGTCCTTGTCAGGGCGAGGTGCTGTGCATGCATGGGCACATGTGTGAGTGAGCACACACATGTGCCCCACTTGTTCCTGACACTCACTTGACTGCAGCAGACACGATCTGCCACACCTCATCTTTCCATTGATCCTCAGAGACCTCACCCACTCCAGCTGACCAGCACTTAGTAGTAGGAATGAATACCCTGTAGTGTCATCCCTTGAGTATCACTCAAGCAGCTCCCCATCCTTGTACAGAGGTTGTTTCTAGTCTTCTACTATTATAAACAAAGCTAAGAGGAACATCTTGGCATCTAGAACTTTGTGTGTATCTGTAGGGAACACTGTATAAGTCAAATTCTTGGGTCAAAGGGTGTATCCATTTTAATGAATTTTAAAGGATGAGCAGAAATGAGCCAAATGAGAGGGAGGTCTCCTGAACACAGGCAGCAGTGCGAGGAGCCTGGGGCTGCCACAGGGCTGTGCATGGGGCAGGAGATGCCACTGTTGCTGCAGAGGCACAGGGCAACGGCCAGGAGGGGATGTGGAGGATGCCAGCTGCAGGCTCAAAAGCTTGGACTGCACCTCATGGGCAATAAGGGTGAAGAAGGCTTTCCTTTTTCAGTGAAGGAGGGGCAGGGAAGATTTGTTTTTTTTGTTTTTTTTTTCCTGAGGCAGGGCCTTGCTCCTGGCTGGAATGCAGTGGTGTGATCATAGCCCACTGTAACCTCGACCTCTGGGCTCAAGCTATCTCTCCACCTCAGAGCCACCCCAGTAGCTGGGACTACAGGCGTGTGCCACCCTGCCCAGCTAATTTTTGTATTTTTTACAGAGAGGGGGTTTCGCCATGTTGGCCAGGCTGGTTTTAAACTCCTGGGCTCAAGTGATCTGCCTGCCTTGGCCTCCCAAAGTGTTGGGATTATAGGCGTGACTTACTGTGCCCAGCTGATTTGTGTTTTTAAAAGAACATTCTGGCAGCTGTGTGGATGATGGCATCCAGCTCTCCCCAGCTAGGCCGTCAGTTCTCGAGAGCTCCTGGAACCCTGCAGCACAGAGCCTGGGAAAGCAGCGTGACTGTGCCTGTAAAGGAGCCCTGCTGCCCACTCAGAGACACTGGGAAACTTCTCTGAAGTGCGCTCTACCGAATTATCACACATTAATTAGCACCCAATGACCAGGGACTATTATTTCTGGGTGATTTTCTTTCCCATCGGACTCTTTAGTTTCCCAAATTTGCAGTCTTTTCCTCTGCCCTGTAGACAGCTGCCCCTCCTCCTCCTCCAGCTGCCCCACATGCACATCTGAAAGCAGGAGGCCTGACCTCCATTAATTAAATCTGCCATTAAAAATTAAATAACGTGAGTAAGAAGGTGTGAGTGTTATCTCCATGGGTTTCCAAAGTCACAGTGTTTCTTGAATTACTTCCCGAGCAGTTTTCATATTTCATACTGTCTGATTTCTCCAAGGGCCTGGATCTGTGAGATCAAAAGCAAGGGTGAGGGTGAGGGAAGCATGGTGAGGAGGCCGGGGAAGGGAAGATGACAAAATGTGTCTGAGCAGAAGAGATCACCCGGCAGCCCCTGCCCCAAAGCCAGAATACAGGTGCGGGGTGGGAGGAGGACATGGGGCCCAGAGGTCTGAGGGGAACCCCCATAACTATACAGCAGCGTGGGACCAGTGCATTAAGGCATGTGCAATCACAGATGTGAAGAAAACAGAGTCTAATCTGTGGACATTGGGGACAGCAATTTTGGACTGGAGCCCTGAAAGACACCCCCTACCCACCTCCCAAGTTAACAGCAGTCATTCACGGCCTACGGCTGTGAATGTGCACAGGCTGTGCTGGGCGCCACGGGAGAGAAGGAGCCTAAGAGGGTCACGGCACTTGAGGATTTATGTCTAATAGCAAAGAAAGAACCAAGGCCTCAGGAGCATTCCAAGAACAGAGCGGCAGCACAGGGCAGTGGCAACGTGTGCATGCCGTGGTCAGACCACCTGTGCAGGGTCAGGACCCACCTCTTCCGGGTGTGTAACCACAGGCAAGCGTCAAGACCTCTGGGTCTGTTTCTTCAGCTTCTTATCTGTAAAATGACAACAATGACAGAACCTCCTTTCTGCAGTTTTGTGGGAATCGAATGACAATGCATATAAAATGCTTAGAACAGTGCCTGGCACAGAGTAAATATTCAATACCTGTTTTAATAACTAAAAATCTCCTACTCAAATGCATAAAAACCAACCAAGTATACTATATATTTGGAAGAGAGATCCGAGAGTATCGGAAGTGTCAGGTCTCCTTGGGGATGTAAACTCCACACAGATAGGGACTTTAGCTTGTTTTGTTCACTAACCTATCCCCAGAGCCTGTAACAGTGCCTGGCAGAGAGCAGGCCCTCAATGTAAAGTTGAGTAAATGGAAATAGGGGTCAGAACCACTACAGAAAATCCGACAAGATGATCCCACTTAAGAATATCTGAAAAGATGATCAGGACCTAGTTATTTATAGAGTCAACCAAGAAAGTTTGCTGATTCCCACTATTCCCACTCTGTGCCAGGCCCTGCTCAAGGAGAGCTGAGAGGCTCATGTGGAAGCCAGCTGGGGGTAGCACAGAATCCGACCAAAGCACAGAGGAGTCTGAGGGTGGGGCCAAGATAGGTGGAAGGGAGTGAGAATCAGGAACCTGGAACCTTTCCCACGCAGTGAGAACATTTCTCCAAATGCTTTGAGAGAATGCAGGAGCCAACAGTCACTGACTGTGCTCTGCTCCCACCAGCAATGTATTCAAAACTCCAATCAAACAGTGATATGTCCACTCACAAGGTTCAACAGCCCTCCTCAGGCCAGGCACTGAAGCAGAGATTTTCCAACAGGTCAATTCCCGGCAAGCTGAAAGCAGTATTTCAAGGTAAGAATTACCGCCCCTTTGACAGATGAAGAAACTGAGGTTCAGCAAGGCAACGGGTCCTACTCTGGGTGTCACAACTTCAAGCAAAACAACAGGATCCGAGGACAGGCCTGGTGGCTTTCCACACAGTGGCAAGCCTTCTATTCTACCCAGCTGTCCCTTGGGAAGAAAAATAACAAACCAAAGGCCACGCAGATGCCAGCACATGGTTCCACGTAGAACAATGTGCAGCCCAGGATCCTGCTGCCCAGGGCAGGGGAGAGATTCCCAGCAAAATTAGTGCAGGTTGGAAAAGGGCCAAGGGTTGATGATGCAAGTAAATCCCAGAAATCTGAGAGGAACAGATTGAAGACAGGAGAGCCCTATGCCAAGATGCTATCAACATGGCCAAACACTGGTCATCTGGGGAGATTTGGAACTCAACAGCCTAATTATCCAAAGCTTCTCAAAATTCACAGGAATGCTACATTTTAAGCAAAGTGAAGAAAATTAACATATTCAGGATTCGGAGAAAGAGTTTCTGATGTGAAAATGGTAAAAACCACAAATAAGTGAAAAATGAACACAAGTCTTTTTTAAAAGGTCCAAATAATCAATATAAAAAATTAAAGCTCAGGACATGCAGTCAGCTACACAACCAATGAATGAATGAATGAGAATTTTAATTTCGTTAAGTGGCTGCACATCTGGTTCTTAGCAAACTTATGAGGCTAGTTGGCCTATGCCCTACTGTGCTGTCATCTGGAGAGGGAGACCCCTCTTTCCTGTCTTGTTCTTCACTTACCCCAAACAAGTGTGCACAGACCCTAAAGAGATTCAGAGATCTGCCCTGACTACAGTCAATGCAAAGTCAGCTCAACTGAACCTTCCATGCAACTTGTAATTCCTGAGACCCTAGGTTGGCGTCTTTGCCCATTCCCCTTCTTAGCTATCTCAACCTTTACCTGTTACCCCTGAATTCCCACCGTCAGATGACCGTGTTTCCACCTGAGAGACAACAGCAGCTGCTGCTGGGCATACGTACCCCCAGCACTTTCCACTAGGGCCAGGCATGCCTCTGCCCACACCCATGGTCCCTATACCCTCAAAAGAGATGCCCACCAGTCATCTGGGTTCTTTGTTCCAGCGTCTGCTGTGACATGGATGATGACTCCCCCTTCCCTGAACGTGCTTCTTCATTGGTCCAGGGAGAAAAACTCCTACCTAGCTTTCAGGGGTGCTGAGGATCCAATGAATAATGAACGCAAACAGACTTGAGCACAGCAGGAACCAAGAGAGGTGAAGTCCTTGCCTTCACAGAGCTAACGCTCTGGATATGGAGGGGGAAAAAATACAAAACCACAGCAGGCTAAATAAAGTGAAAAGGAACAACAAGGTAGGAGTATTGTTGTAAATGATTGGCTAGGGAAGGCTCATCCCTCCCCGACCCCCGGCTGACACTGGGCAGAAGTCCGAATCATGTGAACGAGAAAAGTAAGTCAAGACTGGGAGAGGTCTGGGATGAGACTACACCCGGCGTAAAGCAGCAAGATGAGCGCTGTCGGAAGGTGTTGGAGCGCACGAGGCACAGATGCAGGGAGGGCCAGCAGGGTTGGGCCTCAAGCCGCAGAGCCCGTTCCAGAGTTGGTAGGGAGCCACTGGGCTTAATCAGGGAAAGGACCCCATCTGATATCCATTCTGGAAGGACTGCTGGCTGCCGTGTAATGGTGTCGACTGGGAAGAAAGAGTGGAAGTGGCCATCAGCCTGGAGGCCTGGAGGCTGCTGCAGTGGCCCAGAGAGATGGGTGGGTCATTCCCTGAGGGAGCATGGAACACCATCTCCACTAGTGGCAGTTCAGAATGAGACAACACCACAGGCTTGGACCTGCTAAGTTTGAAACATAGAGGAGACAATGGGTGGGGAAGTCAAGACAGCAGCTGGAGTGGGAGTGAGGTGCTGAGGATGGGCTGGAGTCTAAGACTCAGATCTGATGGTGTCTGTGCAGCATCTACTCAGGAAGGCTTGGCCCTGGTCAGAACTGTGCTCCATCAATGATCTGATCCCACTCATATTTCCTCTTTCCCTCTGCCAGTCATTCTCCTTCCAGAACTCTCCTGTTACATGCCCTCGTCTCTTGGTTCTCGCGTGATGCCCCTGATTCCTGCAGTTCTTGAAGTAGTGAACACCACTAGCTATCCAGCTTCTGGAGGGCTACCTGTCATTCACCACTGCTTCCTATCCCATGGGTCCCTATCTTAGGCTGCAACCAAATTCAGAGAACCCTGTCTCCTTGCTTGTCACCTGACTCCTTCCCTTTCTGTTCACTGTCACTGCTTTCATTCAGTCTTTATTATCTTATGAGTGGACAAACACAAGGACGCACCTCACACACCCCCGATCCTGGCCACCCCGCTGCTCCATCCCCTGACTGTGGCTATAGGGACAACCCTTCTCTACAGCTCTCAGCTGAGAACTTGCATGGTTCCCCTTTCCTGCAGCATGACATCCAAGACGCCCCCTGTGAGATCGGGCCCTCTCTAGTAAACAATCTTGGCACTGTCCCTGTAGGCGCTGCACTTCTCCTGCAACGCCTTGCTGTTTCCAAGCCTCCATGATGTTCTAGATGTTCTTTCCTCTGCTAATTCTTCCCTGTCTACCCAAGAAACTCCTGTTCATGCTTTGAGACCCAACAACAAGGTCATCTCTGCTGAATAATGTCATTCCTCTCCCAGGCAAAACTAATCATTCCCTTCCCAGTGTGCTGTACCAAGACACACTTTTCAGTGGTATTTCCCACTGCAATCATCTGTTGACATGCCTGTCTCCCTGGCTTAGACTGGGACCTGCTTGGGCTCAGAGTCAGTTCTTTACCTTGATGGCTTAATGCTTGGCCAACCATGGGTCTGACAGATGCCTGCTTGAAGTATGAATGAAGGCACTGTTTCTTGGCTCGTTCTGGATGCGACACATTCCAGACTGCTCTGCCCTCATCACCTCTAGCCTAAGGTAGTCAAGTCCACTGCTCCCGCCCCTGGCCTAGCCTCCTGGAAGCAGCAGGTGCAGTCCTAAAAGCCATGCCTCATCACCTCACATCCTAGCTCAAGTTCCTTCCCTCATCCACCAGGGCACCCCACCCTTCCCCTTCTAGACACCTCATTCTAGGACATCTATTCCATGTCCTATTTCTTAACGAAGCTGGCTGGCTGCCATCTAAACCTTGCTACAGTGTGAACTGCTAATTAGAGTGGTAGTGAGAGTGGCTTTAGGTGAGACCCTCCCAGAAGTATTGGCATTTGTGAGAAGGCAGAGAAAAGATCGCTCTATGTCATTCTCTCTATGTTAGTGCCATGATGGGGAGTCCAAGGCTTACAGCTGAGTGTTCTAGACCATGCCTCTTCTGGGTCTGTGGCTGAGTCTATCATTTCAGTCACTACTGGGGTGTGTGTATGCTGCCGCTGTATGTAGTTGTGTGTATATATGTATACATACGCACACACACAGACTTTGCAAAGAGTAAAGCAACAGATAAGCGTATAGCTGTGTTAATTAGCAATAGCCGCACAGGCTTTTTAACAATGTGATTCACACTGAATACTAAACATCAGTCTTTGGGGGAGTGCTGAGCATCATCCCAGAAATATTTCTCACTGCAAGTGGCCAAGACAAGTGTTTGGGTGGGAATGACCCACCTCTATGGTGGACCTTGACAGGGGAGCCCCAGAGGAGACACATACAAGGGGTTTTAGCCTATAGTTTCCTGGAAAGGGCACGCACAGGAATTTTTGAAGACTACAGGGCTAACCAAATGTACCCAGTGATTTGTAAGAGGAGGGGCTAACCAGGGGTGAGAGGCAGCTCTGTAACACTGTCCCTGTAGGAGACAGTATGAGGGAAGGGTTTGTGTTTTGGTATATAAGAAGATAACAGAAAAAGTGTTCAGAAAAATGGGATTATTCAAGAAAAACTTCATGGAAGAAACGCCTGATCAACAGTTAAAGGCAAAAGATCAAAGTCCCATTTAAAGTGATGTGTAAAAAACAATTTTTAAAATTATGCTATGGTACGTGAAAGGTAAATCTCATCCTACCTAGACCCAGGGCCTGCAGACCAGGATGGGATCCCCTGGAGCCAACCTGAGGCCAGGGAGAGGGTGTTAAAGCAGAAAGGAAGGTAGAGAGTTTCAAATGGCTGCAAAGTACAGAACAGCATTTAACCTAGATGGATAGAAGTCATGTGAGGGCAGACAAGGAGGGAATTCCACAGTGTGCTGGGAGTAAACAGGATCGACAAGGAAATCTACTGCTGTAATCACTCCACTGGCAGGGTGTGGGAGGAGGCAGGGCCGTCCAGTTGGGTGGCACCACTATCTGCACAAAGGCTAGGCAGCCAGCCATGCCTTGGTGCTGCTGGGTAGTTGGTTTTTACATTTGCAGAAACATATTTGACTAAATGACTATCTAAAGAGTTTGAAAACAAAATGCATAGCACAACAGAAATTTTTTTAAAAATCAAGGGACATGAAGTTTAATTCTAATTCTGCTACTTACTAGTGATCTGACCCCTGAATAAGATTGTACAGGGTCTTGATGGTGTGGATTGCTACAATTCTCTGTAACAGAGTAGAAGAGTAGAAAAAATCCAAGGACAACCCAAAAGCTGGGAAATCCGAGGCTGGGAGGGAATTCCAGGGTTAAGGGACAACGTTATGCCCTGAGGATCCAGTGCGGCTGCTCAGACTGAAGGCGGGGGTGGTTCTCTGCATCAGATCTACAGACATTGTGCATTTGGGCCAAGGAAGCATTAACAGATGCTTCTGCTCTTTGTGCTGATCCTAGAGTTCCACTTCCAGGTGGAGTGCAGAGGGAAGGCTGGACAAGGCACTGCACTCAGCGTTTCTTAGTGTTGGAGATGCTCAGTCCTCCTGACAGCAGCCAGCCACACTCCTGAGAGCAGGCCCCAGTTCGCCTCAGAATATCCCTAGGAGATGGCCTTGCCCCCTAGCAAGCAGCTTACAAGCATGCCTCCTGACCTCCCTTCGCAGGGAACTGACCACCGACTCTTGGCTTAATCTCTGCCTGCTCAGTCTTCGGCAGTATGGCACTATATAGCCTTGCTACTCAAAGGATGGCTTCCACGCCAGCAGCACCAACATGGCCAGGGAGCTTGCTGGAAATGCAGAATCTCTCAGACCCTTCTCCACACCTGCTCTTTACAAGCCTGCAGGTGGTCCATGTGTGTGAGGTCCGAGAAGCATGGATGTGCAGAAGGGAGGCCTCTAGGGGTCTTGTCTCCGAGCACTACATTGATTTTTTTTTTTTTTTTTTTGAGATGGAGTCTTGCTCTGTCGCCCAGGCTGGAGTACAGTGGCGCGATCTCGGCTCACTGCAACCTCTGTCTCCCGGGTTCATGCCATTCTGCTGCCTCAGCCTCCTGAGTAGCTGGGACTACAGGCGCCCGCCACCATGCCCAGTTAATTGTTTTGTATTTTTAGTAGAGACAGGGTTTCACCATGTTAGCCAGGATGGTCTCGATCTCCTGACCTCATGATCTGCCCGCCTCGGCCTCCCAAAGTGCTGGGATTATAGGCTTGAGCCACCGCACCCAGCCTACATTGATTTTTTAAAAATCTGAATGTCCTTGATTTGGTCTTGCTCTCCTCTTCCTAATAGTCCTTTTATCCTTCATATATCTGCAGCTCCCACTGGGCTCTGGAAGGCAGCCATGCTGTGGCCCTCGACTCTAGGCCAGTGGTCCTCAACCCTGGCCGTGCACTGGCAATACCTAAGCCACTGTTACACGTTCTGCCTGAGCCCACCCCACACCACAGAGACCCTGATTACTGGTCTAGGGTGGGCCTTAGGCATCAGTGTCTTACAGACGCTGTTGTCTTACAGAAGCTCCCCCAAGAGATTCTAATGTGCAGCTCATGTTGAGAATCGTTGTTGTAAGGTCAGGGAACCTGAGCTGGAGACCTGAGTTTAAATCCTGGGTTCTCCACTCACTAGTTTTATGCCTTAGGACGAATTACTTAACTTGCGCATTCCTGTTTCCTCATCTAACAAAGGAGGGCAGTAGGAGTAGCTATCTAGGAGATCTGGTCCCTCCCTCAAAGGAATATTAAAGGATTAGACAATGCAGGGGGAAAGCTGAGTACAATGCCAGGCAGTGCAACAAGCACTCAATGAGTGACAGTGGCTACTGGTACCACTTTCACTCGTGTGGTCACACAGAAGAACCGCGACCCTCTAGTTATCATGACGCTGTTGAGTCTTCTCTTATTAGCACCACCCTTCCTCACATGGCATAATTTCAAATGTTCCCCAAATCCTGCTTGCACTCTTTGAAAATAGCCTCAACTGATCTACGTTCCAGAATGAAATATAAGTCTAAGATGTAGTCTGAGTCGGAAGCCTCCTCTCTCACACATATTATACTTTCAGAGACACAATCTTAGACTGCATTTGGATGGTTCCATTTGAGTCAATTCCTGTTGGTGGCCTCTTTAGCATCCATTCCTTTTCTCCCTCTCTGACAGCTCCCACTTCCCATGGGGAATCCATGTACTTCTAGAGAAGTGGACTACAGCTCCAGATCCACAGGTGGCAGGATGTGACTGAGGTCAGGCCAACTAGTACATTCCAGTGCCCTGGCCACAGGACTGATGAGTAACCTAAGGTGGTCCAGTCAGGATGAGTGAAACTTAGGACGACTGCTGGGAATTCTGAGACACAGACAGTGCCTCCCGTCAGAGGATGGCAAAACTAAGAGTCAGAAAATTAGCAGTTTATGGGTGAAGCCGACCATGTAGGCTACACCACCCTGGGTCTCCCGTTACACATTTCTCAGTCAGTAAGTTAGTCAGAGTTAGGCTTTTCCTTCTTGAAGCTGACGGTATGCATCACCACTTGCCCCTGTGAAGCTGTTTCAGCACCTGCTCTGTGCCAAGTGCTGTGCTGGTGATATGGTTTGGATCTGTGTCCCTACTGAATCTCATGTCAACACCTCCCCAGTGTTGGAGGTAGGGCCTGGGGGGGTGTTTGCATCATGAGGGCGGATCCCCCATGAATGGCTTAGTGCCATCCCCTTGGTGATGAGTGAGGTCAGGCAAGATCCAGTTGTTTAAAAGTGTGTCACACCTGGCCAGGCGTGGTGGCTCACACCTGTAATCCCAGCACTCTGGGAGGCCAAGATGGTAGGATCACCTGAGTTCAGGTATTCAAGACCAGCCTGACCAACATGGAGAAACCCCGTTTCCACTAAAAATACAAAATCAGCCAGGCGTGGTGGCACATGCCTGTAATCCCAGCTACTTGGGAGGCTGAGGCAGGAGAATCACTTGAACCTGGGAGGCGGAGGTTGCAGTGAGCTGAGATAGCGCCATTGCACTCCAGCCTGGGCAACAAGAGCAAAACTCCGCCTCAAAAAAAAAAAAAAAAGTGTGTCGCACCTCCCGTCCTTCTCTCTTGCTTCTTCTGCTCCAGCCATGTGAGACACCTGCTCCCCATTCGCCTTCTGCCATGATTGGAAGCTTCCTGAGGTATTCCCAGAAACAGATGCTAGCACTGTGCTTCCTGTACAGTAACCTCTTTTCTTTATTAATTACCCAGCCTCAGGTATTTCTTTACAGCAATGCAAGAATGGCCTAACGCAGAAAGCTGAGTGACTTACAAACAGTATCTCCTTTGATTCTCACAACACTGGAAAGGTAGGTGTCACCCCCTTTGACAGGCGATACATGCCAGGCTCAGAAAAGTCAACTGACCTGCCCAGGACATAGAGGTAGGAAGTAAAAAGGCTAGGGTTAAGATCAGGTCTCCAACTCCATATCACACTGAGCTTAATGTCAAGGAAAACTCCCAACGTCTTTTCCATTCACGTTGCTACACATTATGTGTACAGTGAGCTTTCTGGGACACAGCAAAAAAGCCCAATACTTTTTCCTGTCAAATTTCAACACAAAAAATTAACAAACGTACAATTTAACAAATAAGATCTGGTGAGATTGTGGGAGATTGACTTATCACTGTGACAATCAGGACACGCTGGTTTTAAGTAACAGACAACTAGAATCAAAGTGGTCTGATCAGCTCAAGGGAATTATTGGCTCTCACAGCTTCACCATCCAGTGGTGCTGTACAAATCAAGTGGCTAGATGACGTCACCACAAATTTGGTGATTTCCATCTCCTGGCTCTGCCTTCTTCAGGTAAGGTTCATGCTAAGCATGGTTTTCCTCTTGGCTGCACTGCTGAGGGCTGCAGCAAGAGCACAAAATGTCCCTTTCCAATGTGCCATGGAAGGGCACTCTCAAGACCAGGAAAGGTGAATGGATGAAACAAAAAAAGAGCTGTGCTCTCTGAAGCCCAAGGGATTATTTCTCCCAGGTCCCCAAACTTCTGTCTTCTGGGTGGGCTGTGTCATCTAAAGCAACCACGATAGAGAGGAGGATGGTGTATGTACATCAACATCAGTGACTTGGAGAACACATTAGAATTGGCATTAGGTTCATCTCACTCAGAAACGCGTGGGCTATATGAATAGAAAAGGAAGGTTTCCAAACGAAAATCCAGATACTGACACCAAAGAAAGGAAAATGGATTCCAGGCAGCCTAATATCGCAAACGTCTTTGACCATCATTCAACACATTCACTATCCATTCAAGCTTTGGAAAATTTGCAAATTTGATGAGTAGGTTTCTTCACCTTTATCTAAATCATAATCAAAACAATGACCAGGATAGGAATAAGGAAAACTCTGTGAGTTAATGCTGATGTGTTTCTTAGCATTTTTCCAATATAGTAATTAAACCTATCACACAACCTAGGCATCTCAACATTTAGCCACCTGACCCAGAACAGTGTTATCACATCCCTCCAAACACTGCACAGAAAGGCAGTTACAGTAAACCTGAGCTACGTAGTCTACTCTTTTAGACATCACCGAAGAAAATAATGTTAGCCCAAGACCCTCAGAGTCAGTGGTGGCACCCAGAGCCTCACCTCTGTGTCTAACTGCCTGCGGGAACCAAATGCCCCACAGGTCCTCAACACATGTACATTTGATGTACTACTTCCCATCTTATCAATTTCCTCCTTTTAATATTTACTGAGGTGAAATTCACATAACATAAATTTAACCATTTTAAAGTGAATATTTCAGTGGCATTTAACAAATTCACAGCCAGGTGTGGTGGCTCACGCCTGTAATCCCAGCACTTTGGAAGGCCGAGGAGGGCAGATCATCTGAGGTCAGGAGTTTAAGACCAGCCTGGCCAACATGGTGAAACCCCGTCTCTACTAAAAATACAAAAATTAGCTGGGCGTGGGGACGGGTGCCTATAATCCCAGCTACTCGGTAGGCTAAGACTGGTGAATCACTTGAACCTGGGAGGCAGAGGTTGCAGTGAGCTGAGATCGCACCACTGCACTCCAGCCTGGGAAACAAGAGCGAGAAACTCCATCTCAAAAAACTAAACTAAACTAAACTAAACTAACTAAATAAATAAATAAATTCACCACCAATGCCTCTACCCACTTCCAAAATATCTCTATCATTCCAAACAAAACCCCTTATCTCTCTGTTTTCCTCTCCAGTCCCCATGTCTCCTCGGTGCCCCAGCTGGCCAGATGCGGGCCCAGCACTGTGCCCAGCACAACTCAGTTACTCAGGAAATAAGTAACCGTGTCTATTCCTGATGACTTCCCAGCTGGGGAATAAAGGGAAGCCCAGAGGGGCAAGTAAATAGCAAAACAAAACAAACTCTCCCAAGTTTTAATGTTCAGCTTTACTGGGGAAGAGCAGGGGGACCTCGTTCCCAGCCTGACTTTGGAAGGACAGTCCAGGGGGTGCGAGCCGGGCTGGCGGCAGGATGCTGACCTTGCACTGGGTCCTGCGGACCTGAAGGGCCTCACCCACAGCTGCCCAAGCCTGTGAAAACTCTAATGGAGAAGGCCACTGCCAATCAGCAGAGCACAGTATTTGCGAGACAGGTTTTGCGGGGCCTCTCCACACACCAGGGTGGTCCTCATGGAGACCCTGCAGGAGTTTCCATGTTCCCCACTCCACAGGCAGAGACTGAGGCTGAAAGACTCATCTAGGGCCACAATCCCAGTTGGTAGAAAACCCAGGACTGTCCACATGCAGAGGGCTCCTATGCTGGGGTGTACATGCCCATAAAGTGCCAGGCAGCTGGAGGGAAGGGACAGGGAAGGGAACAGCATTCCAGGCAGAGCAAATGGGGAGCCAAAGGGCCTAGGGGGACAAACTGAAAAAAGGTCAGAATGGCTAGAGGCTCAAAGTGCCACTGCAAGTGATCTCATTAAATCCTATCAGCCAGAGAAGGCTGGGAACATCGTCTCCTTTTTATAGCTGAGAAAACAGGTTCAGAGAGATGAAGAATGTTGTTCAAGGTCACAGCGCCAGTGAGTAGTGGAGGAAAGATTTAAACCCAGGTCTGTCTGACTCCCAAAACCACGAACTGCCTACACTTTCTGCAACAGACAATACAAAATAAAAAAGTCCTTCAGTAAAAGCTAGTAAGGAACAGGCACAGGATAAAATCAGATGAAAAAGCAGGTTTGCTCTGT
Source organism: Pan troglodytes (assembly GCF_028858775.2). Lineage (NCBI taxonomy): Eukaryota > Metazoa > Chordata > Mammalia > Primates > Hominidae > Pan > Pan troglodytes. Next base: position 130,129,218 of record NC_086015.1, on the reverse strand, counting down.
TAATAATGTTCTAGTTAAAAGAGTAACACCCTGTCTCCAGCACATTAACCCACAGCATCACCACTATATTAATCCAAAAGAAGAAAAATCTTTCAGAGTCGTTATCTATTGATACCATGGCATGCTTGTGAAGAGAATCTTGTCCATGGTCATAGTACTTAGAGATACAAAGAGGATTAATGGTTCCTGAAATGCGGCCAGCCTCGATGAATAGAGATGCTAGCCCTGCTGCAGCAGTGTCTGTGGGACCCTGGGGAGTGTGTGCCAGCTGGGGGATCCTGTCAGCATGGCTCTCTCTCCCCGAACAGCACGGGCCACACATCAGGGCCCCACACTGATGCTCTGCCCCTCATCCCTTCCCTTCAGCTCCCATCCAACTCTCCACACCTCATCCATGTTGGAGAGTCTATGCTGATGCACTCTGGGAGGTTAAGGTCCTCACTGGTAACCTGGACTACAGCAGTAGGAGGTGTTCATTCAAACTGAAAGGATGGGACAGGGAAAATGCAGGAAAGCGAGGGCCTGGGAAAGAAGTCTTAGGAGGTGAGGGCCCACCTCCACCACTCACTGTTTCCCTCTCCAGCCCCCATGTCTCCTCTGCGCTCCAGCTGGCTGGACTGGAGCAGCACGCACGAGTCCATATCCCCTTCGAGGGTCTGCTAGCCCACTCCTGCCCCTCCAGAGGTTGACATCTAGGGAAGCATGTCTCATATGAGAAGCCCCTGAACTCACTCCAGCTGATCTGATCACAGGGCAGCAGATCCACAGCCGGGTTGATCAGGTATGAGAAGAAGAGCTGGGCCAAGCAGATTTCCTTTGGGAATAAACCAAGAAGTGAGTGGCCAGTTGGCAATGGAGGTAATGCAAGAGGAAGTCATTAGGGTGGATTGAGGTCCACCAAAGATGAAAGGAACTCTGAGAGACCAGAAAAAGCAGATGGGCTATGTAGAGACTGGGCAGCAGGGAGCAAATACAGCTAAGCATAGAGCAGGCAGAGACCTGGCCAGGAGCTGCCCAGAGCCCTGTTACCTCCTGGTTCTGGGCTATGTACATCTTTAAGATAAAGTTCATTTTATTGAGAAGACTACCCCAATCTAACTAAAGTACTTTTTGACAAAGTCCCAAAGAGCAGAGGAGAGAGAACATATGCCCTCCAGGGTGTAGGGGTTAAAGCTTGAAGTTGCCCAAGGCAAGGGAAGATAAAATTGCTTTGAAATTGCGTGTTTTATCTTGAAAAGTAACTTGACTTTTCCATGCTATTTCATAATATCAGTGTTTGCTTTAATATAAAAATAGCATCTCTCTCCTCAAAGCTTCATGTAAAACTGACATTCCAGGAAGATGTGCCCTTCCTAGGCTGTGGTTTCATATATTCCACCCTGGCAAATGAATAGGCAACCCTGGGGGCACAGAGACCCCGGGGTGGGACTTGCTGAGCTAGAACATCTCTCAGGGCCCTCCCAGCTCTCACTAGCACACCATAAGCCAGAGGCTTGGCAGTGAATAAACACCCTGTCCTTCGGTGCAGCAGAGGCAAGAGGTCCCATCTCTGACCCATCTTCTGTGTGGCAATCAGGCAGCTGCTGCCCTAAGGCCTTTCAGAAGGCTTTCGCTCATGCCTATTCCTACCAACCTAAGTCACATGGTAGGACGCCAGAAGGAACTGGAAGGGGTGGGGGATGGGGTCAGCAAATACAGCAAAGGAACAAGTTTGGGGCCAGCAGGAGTCACACCCTCCTGCAACCAGCTCTGTTTCCATGCCTAAAAAGAACTACAAAGGGACAAATACAAAATCTAGCGATTTCTAGGAAAACACTTGCTCTCCAAATAATGGGTGTTTGGCTCTGTTGCTCAAGACAGAGGGCCTTTCATGGGAACTTGAACACAAATTTCTACTGGCCCAAATGACATTTCCACCCAAGTATCTTGTGAACTCAACTTTAATGTGTGCAGAGGGCTATCATTTCCTCTCTCCAGTCCTCCCTCTTTTCTCCTGCTGCAAATAGCCTAGAATGATGGACACAGATGCTGCTGATGAAATGCAGCCAGCCGGTAATGGTCATTCCTATCTGTCACCCCAGCACCCAGCCCCTCATGAAGCTCTTCCTTCTAAATAGCTCTCAGAGGAATCCTTTCCTTCCGCTAACTCACTGTGCCCTCTGGCAAGTCACCTCACCATTCCGGGTTCTAGCAAAATGAGGCAATTAGATCACATTGATTTGAAGGTTCCTTCCAGCTTGAAGAATCTACGATTTTAGCTATGCAACCATTAACAAGAATGAGAAAGGTTTATATATACAACAGAGAAAGAACTGCAAGATATATTATTAAGGTGAAAAAAGCAAGCTGCAGAACAATATCGTGTGATTCCATTTGGGTAAAGTATATGCTTGAATATGCATTACAAATTTCTGAAAGGATAAGTAAGAAAGTGTTAATAGTGGCTACTCTCTGGTGAGTGGGATAAGGGGTTGGCAGAAAAGAGGTGTTCAATTTTGCATTGACTTAAATGTTTTACCATGTGCATATGTGGCTCTTTAAATTACATGAAGTGGTAAATGGAAAGCACCTTTTGTTGCACATGTCTTTGCAGTGCCTCCAGATCTCTCCTGCTGTCGCACATGCTGGAAGGACAACTGCAGTGCTGCTCCTGCAGCAGCTGTATGGCCCAGTCTGTGATCCCTCCAGACCTCCTTTATGTGCCCAACACCACCCCTTCACCAGCCTCCTGCTCCGTCTGCTGGGTGCTCACACTCAGTCTGCCTCCCACCGTGATGGGTGTGTGCTGACACTGGCTGGATGGCCTGTTGGGTGTCCTGGGCGGTGCTGAGGGTTGAGCACACACAGAGGAAGAAATGGGCCCTGCCCCTGAGAAGCAACTAGTCTGGAACAGAACTCCTCCCCCCTACCTCTTCCTGTCTTCCAAATGCTGCTCCCATCCATCCTGTTCCTTGCACAACAGCATCCTGCATTCCCTGCCCCTTTCTCCCTATGTTTAATGTCTGTCCTTTGTCTTGGAAAGGCCTGAGTTCTTCATGAGCCTCAAGTGGCCCCAAAGAACAGAGAAGCTGCTTCACAAAAAAGACCATGGACTTCATTTCCACAGACCCGTGTGGGCCCTCAGGAGAACCGTGGGCTCCTGGCTAACATAGAGGAAGGACCAGCCCCCAAGGGGCAGCACGTCACTTCTTTGAACCTTCACTGCGCAGTGCCAGGTTGTGTCTAAGAAAAACACATGGCCTCAAGCAAGGGTGGGGACATTGGGTGTGCCATGGGGCATCTCAGGAGAAGTGTTTGAGGTGTTACCATGATGCAGCTGCCTCCCAGCTGAAGGAAGGACAATCACAAAGGTGAGGAAAACACAAAAACCTAACTAGGTAACAGCCAAGTGCAGCCTCCTAACTGGCTCTTCTGGGTAGAGCCCTGGAGGTGTGTTTGCAGCCCTCTCAGCAGCACAGCTCCCGCCAAGGGCAGGGCCATCTCAAAGCTCAGCTGCCTCCTCCTCTGCCAATCACCATCCCTTCTGGAGTTAGGGGCACCAGGACATCTAATGCACATCCCCCAGGAGCTGGCTGCTTCTCCCACAGCTTTCAGGCACCTGTTTTTGAGTGGTCTCTCTTCCAGGCCTAGGAGCTGGCCTACACAGGACACCCAGGATAGTCAATGCATCTGCACTCTGCTGAAGGGGTCTGGCCCAATCAAGCCATGCTTTAACTATCTCCCCTTAGCGGGGGTTCAGTGTTTCTCCCCAGGTAGAGCCCTGCTGGCTCTGGGGGTTCCTTTCATAGGCAAATTTCCCTATGGACTCAACCCCTGAATCTGGAGCCCTGCTATCATTGCATTGATGTCATTTTATCTTTTGTAATAAAGGACTAGGACTCTTCGGATTAATGGCTTTTATCGCAACTCCTGAGCAAGAAATGGAAACTATTAGGCATGCTCAATGTCTGTCTTGACCTCATTCAAGGAGGCCAGAGCACCGGTGGCAAGGCCGCCAATTCCCACAGGGCTAGACAAGGTAGAGAATACGAATGAGTCACTCAGGGCTACGAGACACCTCAATGACAGAGTGGAGAGAAAAAACCTCCTATCCTCAGGAATCCAAATAATTATTTACTGTTCTATTCAAAGCCTAGAGATCACTCAATTAAAAATAAATCAGCTGGCTGGGCGCTGTGGCTCATGCCTGTAATCCCAGCACTTTGGGAGGCCAGCCGAGACAGCAGATCACTTGAGGCCAGGAGTTCGAGACCAGCTTGGCAAAACCCCATCTCTACTAAAAATACAAAAATTAGCTGTGCATAATGGCGGGTCCCTGTAATCTCAGCTACTTGGGAGGCTGAGGCAGGAGAATCACTTGAACCCAGGTGGTGGACGTTGCAGTGAGCCAAGATTGCGCCACTGCACTCCAGCCTGGGAGACAGAGCAAGACTCGGTCTCAAAAACAAAACAAAACAAAACAACAACAAAAAAACAAAAAACAAAAACAAAAACAAAAAAACAGCTGGAGAGACTTTCAGGAAATAAGAACTATTTGAGAAAAGGAAATCACGCCCAGTCAGCACCACTTTCACCTGAGACAGACACAATGGCAGGCAGAAGTGCTGGGCAAGGCATGGGTGCGCTGTGTTACAGCGGAGGAGCTGCATTTGCTTTTAGGCCTCAAATCTAAGAGGAACAGAGTGTGCCAGTTCCTCAGGAGTTTCTAAACTCACGTCTCATATGGAAATGAGAGTAAGGGAATACAGTCTGGAGAAGGGGGGGTTTATGCAGAGAAGGAAAGCAGTACAAATGCCATCTTCAGGGTCTAGAAAGCTGGACGTGGTCTAGGGATGGACCTGTGTGCCCCAGGAGGGCAGAAGCAGAACCACGCAGCAGGAATTTCAGGGGCGCCCAACGCTGAAGCAGCTCTAAGTCTCAGGGCTGTAGGCAAAGAAAGGAACTACATTGTGAAGTTGTGAGCACCCTACGGCAGGAGAGACCAAGGTGAGGAGTCATTTATTGGGGATGCTGTGAAAGAATGCTCTGGATAGAGTCGGGGGCTGGGCTGGATGACGTGTATGGATTAGAAACCCACCTGGGTTATAATGTTTTCATGGCTGTTGTTTGAGGCTTTGCAGTCTCTTTAAGTCATAGCGCCTTAACTGAAGAACAACCAGCTCTCATGAGAGAGACTCCAGGCCTGTACAAGCATGGGACTCAGTGTTGGAGCTGAGCCCGCCCAGGCTGGCGCTGAAAGGGCCATAATGACAACCTCCAGAGGAGGACGAGCTGTAGTAGGCACAGAGGATCCCCCCGGTGTCTTGCTCAGAGCCGAGGTTTTGGGTCCCCATGAGAAAAAACATGCAACACGAAGGCTGTGAGACGTTGTTGCTGGCACCTGCCTGGGCCAAGGCCCCTGTGATGTCTGCCATAGGCTGCACAGGATGCTTCTCCTGGGCACTCCAGCTCAGTGACAAGCACAGGTGCTTCCCAAACGCCCGTGGCTTAGATTTCATTACCCCAGAACACGGGGCCACCGTCGCAGCTCTGGAACACAGCTAGCTCCAACTCACATGCCCCTTGCCACCAGCCTTTCTTCTCTCTCCCCACACCCAGTGGTTCAAGCCAGAAGCCTAAGGCTGCCCTTGATCTAGCTCTGTCTTACTTAACCCCTCAAGCCCATCAGTAAGGTGTCATTACCCTAAACACATTTCAAGCTCAAGCACTTCTCACAACCCCACTCCCTCAACCCTGGTTCCAGCCTCCCCGTTTCACATGGGATGGCTAAACAGCCACCTCCTAATGGATCTTCCAGGTTCCAGACTCACGCTACTGGCTTACCCTCCTCAAGGCAGCTGCAGCCATCTTCCCAAAGTGCAAAGTCATATCTGCTTCTCATTCCTGCGGGATGATCATGGAACTGCCTCCTGGTTCCTGCCAAGGCCTATCTAATAGGGCCCTCTTGCCCCTCACTGGCCTCACCCCTGCCGCCCATCTCCCACTCCCACTAGACTCCTGGTGCACCGGCCATCCCCCTGCCCTGTAAACCTGCAGGTGCATTTCCACCTCAGGGCCCTGCTGTCAGCTCTGCCTTCTGCTCAAGGATCTTCCCAGAGCTCGGGTCCAGATCTACTCCTCAATCGCTTCCATGACTGCCACCTCCACATTCAGGTCTCAAGTGTCACTTGCTTAGGGAGGCTCCACAGCCCTAGCTAACACAACCCCCAGGCCTTTCCGACATGGTATACTTGGGGCTGCAGCACCCCACCGGCACCTGACACGTCTCCACAGCATGCTGGTCTACTGGCTGTCTCCCTACTAGGGTATGTCCTGGGGAAGAAACAATGTCTTGTTTATTGCTAACTCCCCAGCACACAGGGCAGTGCCTGGTACACAGTAGCTACTAAAAATTCACCCCATCCCAATCCACCCTCTGGCCAAATTGCAATCCCACTGGGCGCTTCCTAAAAATCTCTCACATCCTTCTTCACTGAGAAATTCAGGACCATGTAGCTTCAATGCCTTCCCATCTCCAACATTCCCTCCCCACTCCCTGGGGAACCCCAGCCAAAGTGAGACACTGTGCCTTGGAGGGAAGGGCCATAGTCCTGAGGTGGACTAGGGACAGAAACAGGCTGAGAACCGCTGCTCAGAAATACACCTGGAAAAATCAAGGCACTGAAGGTGTTACTTATTAAGTTATATAAATAATCATAAAATCTTACAATGTTGCTTTAGTAGGGTTCTTAGAGAACACCTAGCACAGTGGCTTTTAAATTTAGGCTAAAGAACTGTTGTTCAAGTGGACTCTTACTCAGAAGCCCCACAGCTACAGAAATGCAGGTGCTGCTGCTTTGTGTATATGACACAGAGCCCAGTCCCTACTCTCATCCTCAACCTCTCCTCCTGACTCTGTCCCCCAGGGGCCTCGCAGAGTCCTGGGGCTGTACAGGCACAGTTCCATCAGTGGGTCTGATGGAACTAACCCAATGTGCCTGTTTTTAGGTGGGACACTGCAGCCCTCTCCCAACACTACCCTCCCACACCAAGCGAAAACCAAGGGACCTTGTGTGCCTGTGTCACTGAGCCTTGAGGGACCACAGCAGCCAGCAATGGGGGCTAGAGCTGGCTCCAGGCCCTACCTGCTCATGAAGGGCACGTGCATGCCCAGGAAGTGGCTGAGCCTCCAGCCCTTGTTCAGCTATTGATGATTTCTGCAAAATGCTGACAACTCCCGGCTTCACCTACCACGAGCAAGACTCCTCTCAGCCGCACAGGAAACCCACCCACTTTCCAGGAGGCTGGCACATGGCCTAGGAAGGCCCCGACAGTGAGCTGGAGCACCTTGGGGGTCACCTCAAAGTCCCTCCACCTGGCCCTCTCCACATGGGCCATGCAGCCCACAGGAGAAAGGGTGGCAGTTGTGGTCAGCCTCAGGCCTGGACAAAGAGCCCGTCAACGCTGTCAGCTCAGGGCTGCTGGTCCAGCCCCTTTGATGGTTCCTCTACCCAGGGTTGGTACCCAGGGTACCAACAAACCACAAACGCAGGAGCAGGGGCCACCCTCACATCTCCCTGCTGGAACGCTTTCTGCGGACCTGGTCAGAGACTGCAGACCAGGCACCAGGCCATCTGCTGGGGTTGCTGTGGCAACAGGCTCCTTCACATAAATGATATTCCTGACACTCACGGAGTCTCCAGCTCTCGAGACTCTGGGAAGGAGGTATAAAAAGGCAGAGGGTAAGAAAGATGTGCAGTGGCGGTATACAAGAATACCCTGCAGCAAGGATTCCTGTATCATAAAGGCAGTGGCAGCCAGGAACATGGGGGCCCAGGTGGTTGGAGAGTGTGGCCACTGTGCACAGAGGCAAGTGTGATGGGCACAGTCTGCTCCTGCAGGCACCTGCCAGCCAGTGGCTCAGCAGGAGCTGGGTGGAGCTGCACAGCCCTGGTGGGTGCTGAGGAGCCTGAGTACCAAGGGCACCAGGTTGCTGAACTGCCAAGCCCAGAGCATGTCACCCCTTCCAGGCTGGGGTATAGCATGGAAGTGACTGGTGTGTGGGCTCCGCAGCACCTCAAGTTCTGCAGGTATGGAAGCACAGGACGCTGGTCTGCAGCCTCCAGGGCAGCCCTTCTCAGTGACACATCAGTCATCTGGCACTGTGGCCCCAGCTCCTGCCACTACCTTCAGGCTGAAGACCACACCCCTCAGTGCCCTCAGCAGCCCTGCCCTGGGCCCTTCTCTCCACATCACCTCTGATGCCCACCAGAGCTGCTTCCCTCATTCCTAGGCCTTCTAGTCCACCCCGACACCACCTCCTTCAAGAAACCTCCAAGGACCCAACACAGCTGGGCAGCCACCTGGGGCTTTCTGCAGTTCCCCACACCAACCCGTGCTGGTCACTCACCCACCACTCTCCTGAGGCTCCTAGCACCACACGAGGGACCAAGCCTGTTTTATGTGTCTCCACACCCATATAGAGACAACCAGAAGTCCTGCTGTGGGGCTAAGTGCCACACGTGGGCCTCCCTGTGGCAGGGGCACCACACAGGGATGAGGGGCTGACTTGCCCACTTTCTCCCCAGAGCGGAAGCCCAGGGGACCCTCATGGTCAGCTCCTCACTCTCACAGGGGCTACCCAGCTCAGCCCCATGCAAAAATGTGGCCACGGGAAAACGAGCACTGCTCCATGGTGGGGGAGCAGGCACACCCCTGAGTGCGCCCAGAGAGCAGGTCTATGCTTTGTCTCCACCATCCCTTCCTGTCTACTCACCAGACGAGGGCTGTTTCCTGTCCCTGGTGAAAACCTGGGGGCCCCAGATGGCTCTTCTGATCATTTTCAGAACACTCTCATCACTTGTCCAGGTGGCCTTCAGAAGCTCCTCCATCTCAGCAGGCAGCAGGTGGGGCACAGCAGGGGGAACATCCCTTATTGACCCTAGTGATATTAGCTGGAGTGCAGTGAGTGGCTTGGTGGCTGTCGCATGAGGAGTGGCTAAATGGATAAATACAATTAAGTGCAACAGAAGAGGAATTCTTCATTGTGCCTTAGCTCAGATGTTAGATAACAGAATATGTTTCAAGGGGCTCTTTATCAGCTAGGGCTAGATTCAGCTACAGATAACAGAAAGCCTATAGTCACAGCAGCTTAAACCACATGGAAGTCCTTTTCGCTCTACCAACTCTAAAAAGAAGCTGAGATGCAGGCAGTCCTGGTGGCATGGTAACCCCAGAGTCCGGAGGGCCTCCAGCTCTTCTGTCTTTCTGCTCTGCTGTCCTTGTGTGTGCCTTCCCTCCTCAAGGTCGCCTTCCCTTGAGGAGAGGGTACTGGAGCTCTCCCTCCCACACCCACACTTTAGTCAGCCAGAGAGAGGCAGCAGGCAGAACTCTGGCCGAGGGCCCCTCAGCAGCTCCCCGCTCACATATACATGACTAGAACAAAGTCCTCAGCCACCTTTAGCTGCAGAGAGGCTAGGAAGTGGATATTAGTAGGATTCTTTGCCACCCCAAATAAAAGTGGAGTTCTTATCTCAGTGAAAAGAAGAAGAGTGGGTGTGGATTTAAGCTGGCAACTAGCATACTCTGGCCAGGCTCCCGATGTTCTGTGTCCGTGATTCTCATTCAGCAAAAAGGATGCTCCAGCTGGGTGGGAACCATTGACTGCTTGGATGCCTTCCTGGGTAGTCCCTATGCTGCGGCTGGTCCAATGTGGCCCAATGCACGGTGTTTCCGGGAGGCCACCGGGAAGCAGGGACATCACTTATGTTTTGGTCAGCATCTGGAGTCCCTGAAGGCCAGAACAGAGGGCCGATGGGAATAGGAGGCCCGAGTCAGAAGACATGGGTTTCAGGCTGCAACCCAGCCCAGGGACACTGGGCTACTCGCTGAACTTTTCTGGGGCCCTCTTGGGCCATAATACAGGGCTAGGGGGAGTAAGCCAGATCCTCCTGCATGAGAGCCAAGCCAGATCTTCCCACACGAGCCTCCACTTGCACCAGGCAGCTCTAGAACATGCACTGGCTGATAGAAACAATGGCACTAAATCTAAGAAGCCAAGACATCCTCAGAGGAAAAGAAAAATCATGACAATGAAAGTTAGCACTTTTAAAGCACTGATTATATGCAGGGTCATTAATCCTCACAGCTATGCTATTCAGCAGGAATTATCAATAGCCCCACTCTATAGATTGAAAAAAAAAAAAAGATGCTCAGCAAGAGTAAGTAGCTTGTCTGACGTCACACAGTCAATCAAGTGGCACTGCCAGGATTCCCATTCTGGCCTTGCTGACTATCAGGTGATGGCTTTCCATTCTGCTATGCTGATTCACAGCATAAAGACCAGGAACACACACAAAGCTCAAACACACAGCACAGATACAAAAATCTGAAAGACTACAGATAGAACATTTATCAAACTTTGCTATCAGAAGCAAACAATTCCTAGTCCAGTGCTAGGTAGCAGCCTAGAAAGCCAATGAGCAACCAATAAAAGTGAAAAGGAAACTGCAGTGTTGATGAGACGAGGGGTGAAGGGAGGGTGGAAGGGAAGCTGGGGCTTCTGATGGGGTGGGGTCACACCGTGTTGCTAGAGTCCACAGAGTGAGGCTGAATCCCATCTGACAGGGGCACTGGCCTGGGAAAAGGGCTGGAAAGCTCCTAGGCACCTCAGGCTCCTAGGTTGTAAATGGCAACTTGGAATGAGTTCCAAGGAGGTAGCAGACCAGGACCCCAGCAGTACATTGTTTCTTCCTTCGATTCCTCTGGGATCCTGATGCCCTTCAGGTTCTAAGTCTATTTGCTCTCTGTGCAGTTGTGAGGGAAATATATGCTGAGAAGCAGTGAGCAGGCAGGGCTGAACGGGAACGAGGGGAAACAGAGTCACAATGGGAATGAGTCCCAAATGGCCCCTCTGGTGCTCTGAAGCCATTACAAAGTAAAATAGGGTTAGGTGAACGTAAGCACTGCTACACCCAGACAGCTGGTCTGATAACCCAGATGGCTACTGAGTGATAACCGGCAGTAGTGTCTACAGTGTAGATGTGCTGGACAATGGATGATTCATGTCCTGGAAGGGGGAGAGGGGGAGATCCCATCACACTCCTAAGAACAGCATACAATTTAAAACTTACAAGCTGTTTATTTCTGAAAATTTCCACTTAATATTTTTGGACTGAGGTTGCCTATAGGTAACTGAAAACTCCAAAAGAGAACTTGTGAATCAGGGGAAACTACTGTTGCTTTATATCTATAAAAGTTTGTTATTAAAGGAGCTTCTATCTCTAAAACAGAATGGGCCTTGGTAATGCTGTTTAAATTCAAGTGTGTTTTGCACTTAAACAGTGTTCATACAGCAGTCTTTTACTGAAATTGTTACAATCTAGCAGCCTCCCCTATCTGTGACTCTCGTCATTCCCACGGGAGACCTTGGCCTTCTTTCTAGCATGGCTGCAGTGCTCCACTCCACTGCCGGTGCCCGTTCCGGCTCAGAGTTAGACTCCTCAGGAGGCTTGGTTCCCCCAGCACCAGCCCTTCTACTTCTCATCCTGGGAATTCTGTCCTTCCATGTCTCCTGTCAGCATCATCCCTCCTATGGTTTGACTCCTTAGAGGTCTCTTCTCCTCATTTTGGAGAAGCCAAAGAGAGTAAAAGTGACAAGGCAAGATGACATACAAATTCACACCTGTTTTATGTGCAAATAATAACAGGACAGTCACTTTCCCTTCTGCCCAAAGAGAAGAGAATCTTCAGAAGCTGTTGACAGCAGATGAGGTGCTGCTGGGAGTTAGAGTAATGGTTCTTTAGATATACACCACCTTCCTGAAATTTTACAAATTAATCTTACATTACTCTCTGAAAGAGCTCATATCTCTTACAATATGAACTCAGTCACATTTTGAGCAAGAATTTTTACACAAAACATTTTTCAAACGTGATTCAACTGATTTTGAAATGCATGTTTTAAAATTAATTTCCACTGAGGTGCTGGATTCTTTAAAGGAGTGCAGGCCAGTGTGCAGCTACCAGGAATCTTAGTAAAACGGGGCTCAGTTCTCTCTGATAAGAAGTGGAAGAAAGCGGAGTTGGGCCAGGACAGGATTCAAAGGAAGGAGAAAAAAAAAATCGTGTTCTCCATATCTGAAAGTCACAACTCTGATCAAAGAATAGTTTCTCAAAGGAACAGTAGATCCTCCAAACCCTGACACCAAGTATTCAAAACTTAAGACTGAACAGGAGGCCCACGTTGACTGGAGCTGGAAGGACCAGCCAGCATTGTCAACTCCTTGCTCCTTCAAATCTCAAAGCCCCTCTTTCCAGGTAAAGATTCACCCTGGAATGGGCACAGCACTGGGCCTGGGAGTCTCAGAACTGGCTTTCTACACACTTGCCCCCTGACACCAGTGCCAGGACTGGCCTTCAGGTCAGCGAGATGGGGCGTTCACTAAGGCACTCTTCTACTCCTCAGTGGAGAGGAGAGGAAGTCAGGAAGTGCAGAGACATTGAGGATCTCCCAGGAACCCCCACCGGCACAAATGGTGGGTAACCCAACAACACGTGGGCAGTCACCAGAGGGGCAGATCCATGCCCCAGAGAATGGTGACTTTCCAATAATCTGGTTTTTTATGTCAAAATGTGGGATGACAGTAGGACACTATAATTTGGTCTCTTGTATTAAGTATCCCACCTGTCTGATGTTTTGGAGTTTCAGACTTTCTTGAAAATCAAAGGAGGAATGGAGGTTGAAACAAAAGACAAAGAATTTTAAAAACTGCTAGATCAAATTTTCTAATCATCCTTTTCCACACCCGCCTCTTTCATGAACCCTCTTTACTACTCCAAATAATTCAAAACAAGTTCAGTTCCTATGGTCAATTATCAGTGAAAACAACACACCTGCTTTTGTTTCTCTTTTCCTTCACACAGATGAATTTTTTTCATGGTTTGTCAACTCCTGTGAATTCCAATTTCCAATTTTAGAACAGTTTCAAAATGTTGGTAGATAGCTGGATTTGTGGGGCTAATGTAGCTCAATATATATATAGTATAAATTACTAAGTTAAAATAATTCCCTCTTTGATTGCCAAAATTACCAACATTAAGTACATAAATGGTTCTTGCTGAATGTTTAGTAAGGGGTGTAAAAGACTCAGCTGGAAAGATTTCTTTTTTGCAGGACACTGCCTAATCTACATAGGAAAGAGAATTCGCCTGTGATGGGCACCTACTGTATGCCATCCCCAAGTGCTTTCATAGAGTCTATGCCACTTCACACATAGAACCCGGGGCTTGGAACTGGCCAGTGCGGGAACTAGGACTCAGATCCAGCTGTGTCCCAGTAAAGGCCTGCACCATTCTTCACCAAAGAATTCTTTTGAAAACTTGATACAAAGAAAAGTAACAGATTCAAATGAGTATTTTACTCCCCAAAAATGAATGCCCTGAATAGCTAAGACTTGAACTACAGAAATGGGAACAGAAGACAAAATAAATCTGTAACCCATCAGTGAATATTTGCTCTCCAAGCTGTGCAAATGCAAACAGGAAATGTCACAAGAACTGAGAAAACCTACAGATTTTAACATAAGCCTGATGTTTGGGGGCTTTGAAAAGGTATTTTCTAAAAGGTTCTATTTTCATATCCACAAATACAGCCCAGAGTATGCAGAGACAGATACTAAGCATTATTGCATAAAGAAAACAGGCTTAGAATTAGAAACCATGGCACACGGGTTGTGCTGGGGCTGTGTGACACCCTGTAATTTGGTCAAAGGCAGCAGGGGCCCAGAGTGCGGACAGCAGTGATGGCCGTGGCTGGTAATCCGGGCGGAAAGGTTTGGAGTACGCCTTAGAAGATGGTCTGTTCCCACAGCCAGCCTTCAAAACACTGTGTCTGGAAAAACTCAAACCATGTTTCTTCTGCCATCACACCACACAGCAGTTGACACAGAAGACTTCTGTGACTCAGAATATGTGGGGATTTCTCCCCATCAGCAAGCAAGCAATCAATTCTGCAGCAGACACCAGCTGGGTGTCCTCCAATTCTATTGCGACACCATCTCCCTGAAGACAGTGGCAGATCCCACAAGTTGAGGTCTCAGTCCCTAAAATTGCCCCACCTCAGATACCAGTCACAGGACCTCTGGAACTTCTGACCAATAGGCTTCGAGTTGGGGTTCCCACAGCCTCCTCTTGGGATTCAATTAGAGCAGCTCACAGAACTCGGGGAAACACAGAGGTATACCAGTTCACAAATCGAAGAGGCCTGTAGGGAGGTATGGGGAAAAGGGACGTGGAGCTTCCATGTTCTCCTTGGAGCACCACACCCTCCAGGAACCTCCAAGTGTTCAGCTACCTGGAAGCTCTCCAGCCAATCCTTGTTTGGGTTTTTATAGAGGCTTCATTATGTAGGCAAGATTGATTAAACCATCAGCCATCAACTTAACTTCAGCCCCTTTCCCTTCCCCAGAGGTATGGGTGGGGCTGAAAGTCCCAACCCTCGAATCCTGCATCTGTCATTCCAGTGAGCAGCCTCAACCTGAAGCTGCCTAGGGGCTGCCGGCTGTCAGTCATTCACAGCACAAAGAGAACTTATCATTTTGGAGATCCTAAGGATTTCAGGAGTTGTACGCCAGAAAATGAGGGCAGAATACCAAATATATATTTCACAGTATCACATGTGGGCTTCCTCAAATCAAGGAGCCCTCTGTACAAGGAGCGTCCTGGCTCTTCCAGAAGTCTTGCATGTGTGATAATTGCCTTAGAAAGGTTCAAGTTGCTCTTGTATAAAGTGGAGGTAACTTTGCTTCCTTCACAGATTGCTGCGAGGAGTAAAAAAGGTAATTTCTGATATGTGCCTAATATAGGGCCTGGCGATAACAGGTGTTAAATGAATTGCAGCTATCATGATTATTATCATCAACAGATGATTCGTAAAAGAAATTAATTCATAAGTATCTGAGAAAATGAATTGGAGTTGAGGCCAGAGACAGAGTTCACATCAGAGGAACCTCTGTAGCGGAGAACCAGGACTTCTGTTTCTTAGTAGCACAACCAGAATCTTCACAGCACCTTCCTCTTGATAAAACCCTTTCATAGCAGTTCCTCTTCCATCCTGACACAGCGGCCAAGGTAGGCATCTCCATGCGTGAACAGAGGCTCAGAGAGGTTAGAGACGATGAGGCAAGGCGGAGAGGGAGGTCCAGGTGGAAATGTAAGAGAGGTACTCTTGCCACTACTCCACACCGCTTCCTGCTACCTGCTGAAACCTGGGGACAGCTTGGGGCTCTGAGGGTATCTGGCAGACGCCCCTGAAGGCAGTAACTTAAGCATACCCTGAGAAGGACACTATGGGCTATGAGGGATGTGTGTTTGGAGTTCCGAGATAACAAATCAGGGAGTGGCCGACCCAGAGATTCATTCCTTATCTACAAAGGACATCTGAACTCCTGGGCCGTCCTTTGGAATCCAGGACGTGAAAGGAACTGAGACCCTTGTTTAAGTGGAAGGTACTAGGAGGAAGGTGCTATGTAAACTGCATGCTTTTTACAAATAGTAGCAGTCACCCCACCCAGAGCCACCTGCCAGGGCAGCCTGGAGACCCCACCTTCAGATGCCCTCCCGCAGTACCTCGTTCTTTCTTTTGTCAGAGCACTTATCTATTAAAAAGTTCAATTAGTTTTAATTTTAATCAAAGAACTATTTTAATCAATAGTCATTAAGTGCAAAAAGATACAACAAAACACAGTAGTGCCCCATCTACCCTTCCAATACTCCAGCTGACTCCTTCGAGAAGCTCCTTTCCATCCCCTCAGCACTAACTCTGGGGCTCTGAATTCTATGTTTTTACAGCAATCTTGAGATGCAACGACTTGTGGTATTAGTGATTAATTTCTCATGATGGGCAATGAGGGTCAGCTCTCTTACACCTTTTCTCACAAAAGTTTTGCTATACACTTGTATTAAATCAATATTCATTCAAGTCTGTCAACACACATAGGGCCTTGCTCAATGGGGGGCTTGGGGTGAGTAGCCAGGAGAAGCTGCGCTCAGCATGTCCAGCACAGAGCCCTGTGGAAAGGCAGACAAAGGAAACCACTCAGCACTGGGGTAGACACCAGGACCCCAAGAGAGGCAAAGGGCATAGTGTGGGGTGGGGTGCCCAGAGGAGGGGCAGAGCAGTTCAGTGCCTAAGGCCACAGGGAAGGAAACAGGCTCTAACCATTGTATTTTGCATTCAGGAACAAATGTACAGAGCAAGCCTGGGAGGCCTACGAGGACAGTTGGAGAGTGCAAGCAAGCCTGGGGCAAACAGCCCATATGCGTGCTTGGCAGCCATTAACTTTCTTTTGAGGAAGCTTTCCTGGCCACAGACTGTGTCCTCCCATACAGGTCAGCAGTTCTGCAAATGTGTGCTCTGCCCATTTAGAATCTGACTCAGAGATCTTTCCTCCTATGACATCTATGATTATTGCTGTTACCAATTTGCTCTGGGGTTTCTTTGGGGATCCCAAGGACCAATTCTGTGCATTAGATCCATGTTCCAGCCTCCACCTCAACAGCCTGACTCACAATGTCAGAAACCGAGGCAAGGAACCTTTGATCATTTTCACTATTTCTTGTTTCATGACTTCCTTTAATTTCCTTGAGTACACATTTTCCAGTAAAACATGAAAAAAAAGAGATGTTTTTACCTTGAGCACTGTAACTCTCTTCTAATGCTATATACTTTTTACATGCCTCTTGCTGGGCTTTTAAATTTTCCCTTTTACTCATCCTTAAATAACTGATTTCTCTAAGCCTAGAATTTGTCCCCCAGATAGTGTGAGTGGGTCTCCCTCAGATCCTTATTCATCACCTGGATACCTCAGAATCATCCTCTCAGATGGTAAGGCTATCAGATGAGTTTATATTTAAAAACTTAGTGATTCAATATGGTGAAAGGCAGAGTAAGGTGCTTGGGTGTGGGAATCTCAGCAGGGTGACTCTGTCTTTGTGGGTGTCTGCTTGGTTCTGTTCTATGTGAGACCACAGCATTTTGCATCTTGTTTTCTGATGGGGTTGGCCACCACTCCCAATCCAAGGCCTGGCTATGGTCTTTCTCCTGAGGCATGTGTGGGCCTGGCAGCTGCGGGTCCTGCTGCCCTGCAGGAGGGGCTTCTAGAAATAAAGCCCATCACTCAGTCCCAACCTCCCCTCTAGTCTTTGTCCCCATAAAACACTGAGGACTGTACACTCGCCCTACTTCCTTTCTGTGAGTTTCCATCACTGAAAGGGGCACTGTCAGCCGGCCCACACTGCCCTCCTCTTATCCCAGGTGTATCACACCTAGTATACTGTCACATGAGAATGGCATCTCCTTAACCAGAGAGCAGAGCTGATGGCTACTTTTCCTTACACTTAAATCTTTTCTGTTCCTTCATCCTCCCAGAAATCTTATTTCTGCCACTAAGGAGGAGAGTCTGGGTGTAGGTTTACCCAACACTTGTTCTTATTTTGAAAAATTTTCAAACCAACAAAATTTGCAGAATAATATGATAAATGTCCATATACATTTCACCTAGATTCATCACTTGTTAGGGTTTCACCACATTTACACATTTCATCACGGCAGTCATTATGACAATTCATCTCTAAGCACTTCAGCTCCAACTCCTAAAAACAAGGACATTCTGACACATTCCTATTTTGTCTTTATAAAACAACTGTCACACACTCAGGATATTTCACATCAGCACAATGCTCTTCTAATATAGTCTATATCTGATTTTTCCAATTACCCCAGTAATGATGCTGCTCTCCCATTCAGGATCCAATCAAGGTTCACACATTGGATTCACTTGACATGTCTCTTTATCGTCCTTTAATCTAAAGCATTCCCAGCCTTTCTCTGGCCTCTTGTGAAACTGATAACTTTTCAAGAGTCTGGCACATTTGTTTTGGAGATCATCCTTCAATATAGACTTGAAAGATTGTTTTCTTATTATTAGATTCAGGTAAAAAATTCTTGGTAAAAAAATGACATAGGCAATGTAGTGTCGTTCTCTGCATCCCATGACTGGTAATAGGAAATTAAGATGGTGACCACTAGACTGCTCCATTATAAGATCCCATGGCAGATATTTTCCAGCGATGGCCACAGCAATGTCTCCCAACCCACATGTCCTAACTCTAATGGGACATGATGCCTCATCCCACCCTGCCCCACTGTGGTGAGGTCTGTATTCTCTCCCTGGATCTTGGGTGGAATTCTGACTGCTTCAACCAATAGCTGAATAAATAGGGCAAAAGTGGCATTATGCAATCAACGAGGCTAGACTGCAAAACACCTCATGCTCCTACATGCTCTTGGAATCTAGCCACCACATAATGTGGAAGCCTAGAGAGGCCACACCAAAAGACCACTTACAAGTGTTGTGGCCAAGAGCCCAGCAAAGGTCCCAACCGACAGCCAGCATCCACTGCCACAAGCGTGAGTGAGGACAGGTGCAGGTGATTCCAGCTCGCGGCCATCAGGTCTTCCCAGATGAGGCCCAGGAGACTGTGGAGCAGACACAAACTGCTCCTCCTGCTCCTGACTCACAGCCTCCACCACTGTAACTGAATGGCTGCCTGATGCTATTATCAAAGGTGGCTGGTGATGCAGGCATAGATAAACTGCAACCATATCCCTTCCCTGCTATAATACATAATCTGAAGGGTGATGCTACAAGACCTGTGATTATCCTATTTCCCAACAATCTTTCATCCAATAGCTTCAGACCAATTCATGATTTTTGCCTGAATTAATTACGAAGGTGGCAAAAGTGACGGTATATCCTTCTTTCTGTACTTACTAGTTGGCATTCTTTTGTAAAGACAATTTTCCTTTCCTTACTTTCCAAACTTCCATATGTTTTATATCAGAATGGACTCAGATTCTCTTTTTAAACATTCAATGTGTTCAATCCATTTCTGTCATTATTCACTGTGCATTCTAAGTGTGGCTCGTGGGAGCCCTTTCAGGCTGGATCCTCAGTGGTACGTGGACTCACATACTGCCATCATTCTGTGAACACTTCCTTCTTTTTCATAAAATAAAATGTCCTAGGCTCACCCTGTCAATTTCCTGTTGCAGCCTCAGAACCAGCCAGATTTCAGGAAACACTGGTTTCTTTCAATTAGGAATGGTCATTTAGAAACCAAGATTTAGGTGAAAGGAGTGCTTACTACTACTGATGTGTCTTCACTTTCAGTGTTCTTTCCGGGAACAAAGCTGGGAAAAATAGACTTCTTTAAAACCCTGAATTCATATTGATTCTGCTTATTCCAAACCAAGACCACAAGGCTCTTTCTTCCTCCATTCCATTTTTGCACCTTCTGTCCCCTACAGTGAGAACTCTAGCTCCTAACGACACCGGCGCTCATTTGCTCAGTCCTATAATACAAATAAAACAGCTTGTAATCACCATACCAATGGAAATCAAGCCTAAGTGAAGCTCAAGGTTTCATTTCTTCCTTAGAATACACTCTACTGAGGATGTACAGAGTACTATGTTCAAAAGTTACCCAAATTACTTTTTTAACTATACATTTTATTTTGAGATAATTGTAGATTCCCAGGCAGTGCTAATAAATAATTCAGACAATCCCATGTACCTTCCCCCAATGGTAATGTCTTAATAACCATAGGACAATATCACAACCACTGATCCACTAATTGATGTAATCTACCAATCTTATTCAGATTTCACCAGATTTATACACACTCATTTGTGCTTGTTTAAATCTAGTTAAATCCAGTTAAATCTGGAGCTGGTCTACCTAACCTAACTTTTTTCCTTCTGTGTGGTTGTGGTATCTGATATAGAGAGTTAGGTTCCTTTAATGCTGTTTGTATTCATTTTTCCATCATCTTTGTTGACCTAATTTTTTTTTTTTTTTTTTTTTTTTTTGAGATGGAGTCTCACTCTGTCGCCCAGGCTGGAGTGCAGTGGCACGATCTCGGCTCACTGCAAGCTCCGCCTCCTGGGTTCAGGCCATTCTCCTGCCTCAGGCTCCTGAGTAGCTGCGACTACAGGCGCCTACAACCACGCCCGGCTAATTTTTTGTATTTTTATTAGAGATGGGGTTTCACCGTGTTAGCTAGGACAGTCTCGATCTCCTGACCTCGTGATCCGCCCACCTCGGCCTCCCAAAGTGCTGAGATTACAGGTGCGAGCCACCACGCCTGGCCGTTGACTTAATTTTTGAATAAACAAAACATCAACAGGGTTTAAAAGCCAAACTATATATAAAAAGTCTACTCAAAGAAGTCCCATCCCATCCCCATTCCCTGCTATTTGTAACAATTCCATTAGGTCCTGGTTTCTCCTTCCTGAGTTTCTTTCTGAAAAATAAGTGGATTCAAACACTTCTATCTTTTTCCCCCTTATTTTAGCAGAAACACATTTTGGCCTCAGAATCTCAATTAGTGGTTGTTAATTCACAGGCTGGTGACTTAAAATCTTCATGATCTAGATGCTCCTCCTACCCAAAGTGCTTTGGATGCTGCTCAGATTCCATTGCAACCCGCTCCCTCTGCTCTGCTGACACTCTTCACCCTGCTGAGTCCGCTGGCTGCTTTCTCTCTTATCATATTACGGATCCAGGTTTTTCTTTCCAGACTTTCCTCATAACTCTTTTTCTTCTCCAATCATTTACACATTTGAAAACTGCTCTAAAAGAGGAAAGGGATCTGTTTATCTTAATGGAATAAATGTATTCTATTAGAGTCCGGTTGCAAAATGAATTTCTGTGATGCGACATTCACACATTCGTTCACTTTCCAGTGAAGTTCATTCCAGCCCACCAGGGGAAAAGTGGTCATAGGAGATAATGATAACACATTTAAAAGTACTGCCGATATTTTTAAGATCACATGTTCATGAGGGAAGTGAGATATTTTCAATAAAACACTGCCAATAAAACATAAAATGTTAACAATTATACCTCACCACACTTTAAAAAATGTCACAAAATACAAATACCAAGAATGAGAGTACAACACTGTCACAGTTCTGGCAGGCTGGCCTGTTAACTCACACACAATTCCCAAGTACAGACAAACATTCCTGGGGTTCTGGCAATGGAGGCCCATTTCTTCTCACCAGACTCAAACAAGCTTTGCATTATCTCTTCTTCCCAATGCCTTGCTGCGCTTCTGTATCATTTGAACTCATCAAGCTTCTTTCTAAACACCACCCACACCAGTAACACCTGCACTGGGTACTGGGGTCCCTGAATATGTGATTAGAAAGCAGTCTTCTGCAGCAAGCACCTTTGCCCACTAACTCATAAAATGAACATTTCTTGAGCAGCTACAAAGAAGCAGGCTATATGAGCTGACACTTAACGGTGCTCAGAGTAAGTATTATTAGCCATTATTCTAGGCCAGACAAAGTCACTGGCTAATATCCAACAACCACCAGCAAACTACCAGATTCTACAATATATTCTATTTATTTTACTGAAAGCTGTTGTTCTCATTAGATGCCATTAGCATATCAAAAAATAATAGCTGAGTCTGACCATTTTAACAAGAGACAATGAGATGACCCATATTTCTCCTGGGAGAAGAGCAGAAAGCACAGGACCCTACAGGTTTTCATGGCAATATTCCTAAGGGAGAACATGTGACAGGATGTGATTTTTCTGATATTTCAAATCATTTTAAGAAAAAACAAAAATACAGTGCTTTGTTTGTTAGAAGACCTTTAACACACTGCATAACCTGCGAAAATACCTTTACCTCCCCGGGTTAGAGTCTAAACCCTGGGACTGTAGGATTCTAAGGACACTGACGCACCTCTAAACTGCCTGGTTTATTTAAAACTGCATGAAGTATGATGCCATCAAGAACCCTCACCAGAAGCCTCGGGAGTCTTTCATTAAAACACTACAAAACTTGAGCCCACTTCTCTCCAGCTCCTTCCCCTCTGCCCCTGGTGTCCCAAATTTCTGAGGGAAGCTCTCCCATGGCTTTTAGGTGCCACTCCATCACTGTAGCACGAGAGCAGTGCGCCAGCACCTGCCAGCTAGAGGCTCTACGTGCCAGCTTTCCATGTGCTCCCCAACAGTCCCAGGTGTCCACTGACTGGCCTGGGTCTCTGTTCTTCAGAAGGCAGGCAGCCCTTTCCCTGGCATAGCCTGTGGTGGCCAGCACCCTGCTGGACAGGCACACAGGCCACGGGTTCCCCAGAACCCATGCAGGGTGGGTACTTCCCCACAGGGCACCCTTCTTCCCTCTTCCTGCTCTGGATTCTGGTGTTGTGATGAGGAAGAATCACCCTTAGCCTGCAGGGTTCAGATTAAGGCAAGAGTCACACCAGTCTCACGATGGTGCAGCCAACACAGGGGCTAGGAAACACTGAGCTCCGCCCGGTGGGATCCAGAGAGGCTTCCTGGAGGAGGCAACGGCTAGGCTGAGTCTTAAAGGGGACACTGGTCAGGACAGGGTAGAGAGAACACATTTAATACAAGGTCCCAGAAGTACACAGAGATACCTGAAGGTGTACCAAGTGCACCCCAAAGCAGAAGCAGGTCCATTCTGCTGGTGGGAGCATGTGAGGTGGGGCAAGGGGAGCTGCACGCAGACAGCCAGAAGGGGCTAGGACACCCAGGACCGTGAAGGACAGACCATAAGGATGGGGACCATCCTTCTGAGCAGGGAACTGGCAGGCTGTTTTGTGTGGTAATGAGAAATATGGACTTACTGAGGCTGTGGGACTAAAGGCAAGGAGACCACAAAGGTCCAGGTAACAGATGATGGGGCAGTATGGATGGAGAGGAGAAACAGTTCATAAATATTTAGGAAGTACGGGAATTGATTGAATACAAGGAAAGGGAGAGGAAGGAGCCCAGCAGACCATGAGTCTTCTGCTGTGGTAGTGAAAGGGGACCATTCATTGCATATTTCCCGGGGAAGATGATGGTTTCTACAGAGCACCTGCAGCCTCAGGTGATGAGGAGCCCTTCAGACAGAGCTGCCCTGATGAGTGCCATCCCAAGGTTACATGGTACACATCCTGACGGGCTCAGCTGCTTGTGCCCTCTCCCTGCCCAGACGTTGGCCAGCTCCATCTAATCTGGCCTGTGCTCTCCACACTGGCACGTGCAATGTTCTCCTCCTAAATTAATGGCTCCAATCTTATTCCTAAGGCATCTTTCAGGTTCTACTTTACCATGAACACTTTTAACTGGTCCTGAGAGCAGGAACACAGCTGTAAGGAAACACTTTTTAGACACCTGGTGTTACACCTAGAGTAAGTGGTAAGGCACATAGAGGAGCTGAATTCCATGAGCAGCCTTGAGAAGGACAGTCCTGAGGCGTCATGAGTTCCTGGGACGGCACTTCATAAGTGACATGGAAGCAGACTGTCTGGAGGGGACCCGACCTGGCCCGGGATCCAGAGTAATTACAGCAGTGAGCTTGGTTCTGCGGGGCAGGGGCCATCTCCATTTCTGAAAGGAAATCTTCCCGCCCTTTCAAAAGACAAATCACAGCTTCAACAATGGAGGCAAGGGTAGAGATGTGAAGCCAGCCTGCCTCAGGTTTAAATCCCGCTTCTACCACTTAACAAGCTGTGTGGCCTTGAGCAAGCTACATACTCTCTGAGGCCCAGGTTCCCAGTGATACAGAGGGAATACCTGCATCTACTTACTAGACCTGTGTGTGACTAGAGATAAAGCCCCTGGTGGAGTGCCTGGTACATAAGCACTCAAAAAAAGGGAGCCATGGCTGGTCCCTCCATGCAGGTGGAAGAGAATGTCAAGGCCACAGACCTCTGGGAGAAGTCATCCTGCCTGCTCAGTGGTGATGCCTGGCAGGTGCTGCAGAGGCCACAGAAGCTGCAGAAGTTCTTATCACGGCACTCCAGCCAGCCCCAGCCCTGTGGATTAGGTTTCTTTGGCTGACCAACCTGAACCAACCTTAGCTGAACTGGCATCTCACATTCTGAATCAACAGCCATAGGGGAGGACAGGAAACTCATGCACTTGGAGTATTTCTGACCTCAGACAATGAAGTCTTCCCTCCTCAGCTCTTACTCTGCCAAAAACACTGGTGATATTGGTGAGGCGTGCACTGAATAATGGACTTGAAAGAATGAACAAATAAAGCAAGGCTGGGAGAGAGAGCTTCGGGAGAAAGAGGGGGAAAAAAAGACAAACCTTCTACTCACTGCACTTGAACAACCACCAGGTCTCATTCAGGCAACGCAAAAAGAGCAAATAGGCCTGCGGTCTTTTCCCAGCTCCAGCACTATCACTATTTCTCATCTAGAGAGATGATGGGCATGGCCTCCACTTATTCTTTGAATATCTGAAAACACTTTGCAAACCAGGATGTTTGATGTGATGGGGAATGCCTACTGGAAACATACAAGTGTTCACATGACAGTGGATATTTACCACCAGCCGCGTTCAAGGAAGTAGCAAAAGCAGCTGTCCCAGGACTGTAGATATCTTGCACAGTGCTGACCAGAAGGTAGAGGGACAGTAGCCCCTGTCAAAAAAGTACACTCCTGTGTTGAGACGCTGAAACTTGCGTAAGCACAACTTGCCTTAGGCCACAACAGAGGAGAACTGCAGTGAGAAACAGGGAAATCAGCAGTGTCCCTGCCTCAGCAGACCACAGCCCAGGGAAGGAGCAGCAGGGCAGGGTCCTCAACTGTTACTCGCCTGGAGAACATCCTGTTTTGCCCCTTGGTTCTAAAAGATAGGGATGAAAACCAGGGCTCTCCAGGGAAGCAAGGTGCAGGAGCTGAGACCAGTCCAGCAGAGAGCAAGCCTGTGAGTTCAGTGCTCCTGGCAGCTCAGGCAAGGAAGGTTCTATGCCTGGAGCCTGTGGATCCCTCATGCCAGGAAGAAAGAGTGCAAGGAATCCAGCTTCTAACCTAAGATTCTAAACAGTGTTTCTCAAAGGTGGGCCTTAAACCATCCATGTAGGCATACGTGTGATCATCTAAATGCAGATTCTTGAGCCCGAGCCTAGACTAGGACTCTGCGGTGGAAATCTGCAATTTTTACCAAGCACTTCAGGTGATTATGAGGTATACAAAGTTGCCCCAAATAGGATCTCTTCATCTTGGCACTTAAAAAAAAATAGAGCAGAGTTTCACAATGTTGCTCAGGCTAGACTCAAACACCTGTGCTTAAGCAATCCTCCCATATCAGCCTCCCGAGAAGCTGGGTCTCTAGGCTGGCCCCATGGTACCTGGTACTGTCAACATTTTGTGCTAATTCCTTGCTGTGAGGGGCTGTCCTGGGCACTGTAGGGTAGAGAGCTGCATCCCAGGCCCTTACCTAGTAGATAGATGCCAACAGTATCCTTCCCTCAGTCATGACAACCAAATATGTCTCCAGATGTTGCCAAATGGCCCTTGAAGGGCAAAAGCACCCCTGGTTGAGAGCCACCACACCCTAAGGGGAAGACATAAGAGAGATAAGAGTCTTTAGAAACAAATTTCTGAGAAATACAATGATGGATGATCTTTAAAAGGGGAAGAGGAGTCCGGGCACGGTGGTTCATGCCTGTAATCCCAGCACTTTGGGAGGCCGAGGAAGGCGGATCATGAGGTCAGGAGATTGAGACCATCCTGGCTAACACAGTGAAACCCCGTCTCTGCTAAAAATACAAAAAATTAGCCGGGCGTGGTGGTGCGTGCCTGTAGTCCCAGCTACTCGGGAGGCTGAGGCAGGAGAATTGCTTGAACCTGGGAGGCGGAGGTTGCAGTGAGCCAAGATTGTGCCACTGCACTCCAGCCTGGGCGACAGAGTGAGACTCCGACTCAAAAAAAAAAAAAAAAAAAAAAAAAAGTTGGGGGGTCGGGGGGAAGAGCATAAGCTGTCCTCAGCTCCAACGAGCCTAAAAATCATGACCTTGCCAGGCTCGCTACTCATAGGGTGGGGACGGGACTCCCTTGAGGGAACACGTCATCCTGGGGAGAGGGAGACCTACAATCTGATGAACACAGAGGTGATTTCTATCATGTGCTTCTAGGAGTGAAACCCCTGAGAATCCCTGACCTAAGGGCCTCAGTGGGGCTGTGGAGGAAGTTTTCGTAGAAGCACCCATGCCTAACAGAGTGCAGGAAGGGCAGGGAACCAACCAGGAACAAGACCGAGTGGCCCAGGCCTATAAGAATGGGGTCAGGAGAGCTGAGGTGCAGACACGCTGATCCTTTTGGAAAACGTTAAGGACCAAGAAAGGGCTTTTAAAATTGGATTAGGAGTGATAGAAACAAGAAGGGATAGGCCCATACTGGGGTGAAAGGTGTTCAGTTAACAGATGATACAGAGAAAGAGCTACTAAACTCCCATTTTCTATCAAGGAGAACAATCTTCAGACTGAAAAGGGTGAATCAAACGCTGATATGAGGGAATTGGAACGTATGTCAGGGAAGAGATTGTGAGAGAACATCCAGTCACACTAAATGAATCCAAATCTCCTGACCCAGATGAATCACAGCTCAGCGCAGAATTCACTCACTAAAGAGACTTGCTCGCTGCAGGCACTCTCGAGAATTCAGACAAAATGGGAAGATGCCCAAGACAAGACAATGTCCAATTCAGCAAAGGGGAGATAAGGCAGATGCTTTGCAAACTACAGATTGGTGAACTGGACATAGATCCCTGGCAGAACTTTATGGTCCAGAAATGCAGCCCCCAGAAGCCAGCCCTGTCCAGGCTGCTGAAGAACAGGTCAGGCCAGACCCACGTCACCTTTTGTCTTTGTCTACTCTAAGAGATGAAAATTAATAGGCATAGTGAAGTCCCCGTGCTCAGGTCCAAAAACAGTAGTCATATGCAGAATGTGGGAATGTGGTTTCCCAGTGTGCACACTAAGGTGGCCCGAGGGAGCCACGCTAAGGACTGGAAGCCCCAGGATGTGCTGTGGAAGACAGTCCCTCACAAGCAGGCACAGCACAGCGCCATCCAGCCCAACCCAGGCACCAGGACGTGAAGGATGGAGACAAAACCAAAAGGACAAGTATTGGATCACTTCCTGCAAGGAATACCTGAAAGAACTGGGAGAACGGTTAAGGGGAAAAAACCCAAGTCAGCCCTTAGCTCCCCGACCTCCACACATACAGGGGGCTGCAGGTGGATGCTGTGTGGTTCTGTAACAGCCACGGCGACTCCACAGGGTGGGAGTAGAAGCAACGGGTCCTAATTCTATACTGGAACACGGAGTTTAATCCAACATAAAGAACAAGTATGAGTGACCACTAATGAGAGGAACCACCTCAGGAGGAAGAAGTGACTGAATATCTCTGTATACATTCTAGTAGGCATGTTCATATATAATCTCAGGGAACCCTTAGCAACACTCCAGTAAGGTCCATTAAGAATGAGGAATTGAGGCTCAGGAAAGTTAACTAACGCAGTTAGCAAGTGCTGAGGACAGGAATCTGACCCAGGGATGAACCCAAAGCCCATGCTTTTCCAACCTGGGAGCTGCTAGTCAGCAGCTAAGCCATCGCCAGCTGGGGAGACAACAGGAAAACATCCTGAAAGTGCCTTCTAACAGGGGAGATTCCAACAATGATTAGAATGAATAAAACAGGATTTCAGAAAGCAATGAATGTGATTGCTTAATTGGTAATAAATAAGTACAGATCCAAAACACAATTTTTTGTCCATCAAATTAACAAACTTAAAAAATGATGAAAATAGGGAAGGGGGAGCTTTTAAACTTACATTAAGTTACACAGATTTTAAATATCTAAATGCCAAAAGTAGTATCTATAAAATTAAACCAACAGATCAGGAAAACAGAGTAACAATAAATAATTAGAAGTTAATAATTCATATTAAAGAAGTCCTAAAAATTAATTAGAAAAAGACAAACTGCCTAACACAAAACTAGCCAAATGATATTTAGAGGCAAGTCTCAAAAGAAGAAATACAAAGGCCCAATAAACTTATGAAAAGATGCTCAGCCATATCAATAATTATATGCAAAATTTTGTACCATCACCATGCTGTGATGGTATAGATGTGGGGCAAGAAACTCCAAAACACTTTCTGTTGGTACATGTTTTTGATGTACCATTGAGAAGTTTGGATGTATCCATTGAAATTAATTGTAAAAAATAAAAATAATCATAATGTCCATCCACAGGAAATGACTAAATAACGGTAATCCCCATCACAGTCATCAAAAAAAAAAAAAAAAAAAAAAGGAGACTGGTGTGCAGAGACCTGATAATGCAAAGTCGTCCCAGATGTACTGTTCTGTGCAAGTTACAATATTAACCTATGAAATAATAAACTGTGAGCCTATTTGTTAAAACAAACTATGTTTGTATTATTTACACAAATAAGGTTGCTTAAAATGTATGGAAGAATACACACCAGTGGTTAGTTCTGGAGATTAGGAGCCATACTTTGCATGCTTTCACAGTGTTTTTTAACTTTTTTAGAAATGTGCATTATATGAGTAATTAACTTAAAAAGTGAAAAGGAAACTACCCAATGCTGATGAAAGCTCATGAGACTGGCACTGTTACATGCCACTGGTGGAGTGAGAGCTGCTACAGCCCCTATGCATGGCAATCTGGCAACCAAAAGCCTTATGATGTGCAGGGTCTACAGCCTAGTAACCACAATTCTTCATCTATTTCTCTTAAGAAAACAAGTTTAGGCAGCTAGAAAGTTTGTCAAAGTAATCTGGTTTTTTCCTAGTAGGAAAAGCCTAAAGTAACTTAGGTGGAGCAAATTATGGCACATGCACATAGATTTGATGTGGAAAAAGGGTTCAAAATAGACTGTGTTCTAAAAAGGTTACCAAATGGCATGTATGGTTACAATTCCATTTTTGCAAATATTATAACATTACAAATTTTACATAGCAGAAGCCAGTCTAGGCATGCATACAGCAAGAGATTTACAATGGTTACCTCTCTAGGTGAACTGATTTGGCCAATTTCATCTTATTCTTTGGGATTATCTGCATTGTTTGTTTTTTTCCTACATGAACATGTGTTACTTAAGACGAGTATAAGCAATTTTTTTTTTTTTTTTTAAAGCAATGCTGCCCCATGGCTGGGTAAGCTCCAAGCAGATGGTTGGGTAATTCCCACAAGTACCAAGGCAGTTTTTAAGATTGAGAGGGCCTGGCTCCCCTGTTGGCACCAAGCAACACTCAGTTACACTCAGAGAGGAACTCCATCTACGTCCATCCACCTCAGCCCAGGCTCTGCCACTGGCTCGTCTCTGATGCAGTCTGTCCCGACTACAGAGCTGCTGTATGTTTGTCAGGTGTTGACCAGGACCTGAGCTGGACTCTGTAGGGGGAAACTGAGTTAGGTTATGCCACCACATGTGGCAGCCCTACAAAGAAGGGGCAATGGGAAGTGGTCAGAAAAGGCTTCCAGGGTAGGCAGGGCTTGCCAGGTGACCTTGCCCTCCAGGGACAGATGATGCTGCTGGACTGCATGCCAGGTGTGACTGGAATAGGGCCTGGAGCCACAAGCAGGGCCCAGATCACAGAGCCCTGTAGGCAAAGCTAAGGAATCTCAGCTCTCTCCTGAATGCAGTGAGAGCCACTGATGAACTCTAGATAGAGTCTTCCTGAAACAGGTGGATGCCAGAT
Source organism: Pan troglodytes (assembly GCF_028858775.2). NCBI lineage: Eukaryota > Metazoa > Chordata > Mammalia > Primates > Hominidae > Pan > Pan troglodytes. The sequence continues at coordinate 130,099,625 of NC_086015.1, read as the reverse complement.
CATAGGTGGAGGAGGTTTTAGCTTCAGTTCAAGTGAGAGATTAGCAAGGAGCCACCATCATGGAGGGAGGACAGAGACAGCATGGGAGACATTACCTCAATGATGTGGGCAGGACTTGGTCACCAGTGGATTGGGGGTGGCACAAGCATCTGTTTATAGCCAGCCCCAGCAGAGGCCAATGGCTAATATCAGATTGCCTTTCTCAGCATGCCCCCCTCCCCAAGGGCCAAAGAGCAGAGAAAAATATCAAGGGGGTTCTCCTGGTCAAACGAGCTGATCAAGGCTGGACAGAGAAGAGCTGAGAAAGAAAAGGAAAGGAAAATGCCTTAAAGTACCCATTTCATTAAAATTATCTGTTTAACAGTCTTTTCCAGCAGGGATAGGTGGTAACCCATGCACATGATGGACAGGCATTTCTGGCTCTTCAACCCATAAGTACCTATTTAGCTGGCTTAATATGCTAGGGGAAAAAACCAACACACAATAACGCTGGAGCAGGAAATGCTGCATATTCATGTAGCTGCTGCCAGCTATGGTGTAGGAATCACTTTGAGATGAGGTACTGATTCAGCTTGTGCTTAAAAGGACCCTAGCAACAATAATGGAGGAAATGACATAAATCAGCAGCAGTGAACATCAACTTAACCGTGAGATTAGCCCTTGGCCTTGCATGACAATTTCACCTCTCCTAAAAAGGTGTATATTTGGCTTTTCCTGCAGCACTGACCTTTACTTCTCTGGACCAGTTCCCATGCAATGAAAGAGAACAGGAGAATAAGAACCTAAGTGTATGCAACAAGGCACTGGCATGAAATCCAGGCTGGGGTCTGCTGTAGGAGACGACAGGCTTAATGCCTAAGAACTCACTACAGCACGGTGGCCCTGGTGGATCCTGACTTACACCAAAAACAAACAAAAAACCCCAAAACTCCTGGAAGATAATATTTTTGAGAAAATCAGAGAAACTAATGTCAATTCTCTGAGGCAAGATAATAACATTGTAGTTATGTAAGAAAATGCCCACGGTTTTTAGAGATGCATATTGAAGTATGTAGGGGGAAACTTCATGGTCACTGGGGTTTGCTTGAAAGTACTTAAGAACAAAAGAAAAAAGGCAGAGAGATGAGCAAATGTGACAAAATCATTAAGTCTGGGGGACAAGGAAAGAAAGGCTCGGTGCACTGTTCCACTTAGGGTAAAGATCATTGTAGGTGATTTAATACAGATTCAAACAATCCTCTGAGGTAGCCCAGTAGAGTCAACTGGTGAATAAGTCATCCTCTGAATTTAGCCTGCCAAGGCCTTTGGGCAGCAAATTCTGACTGCTCCCTACTGTCCCAAATCATTCATGTGACAACTGGTATAGATTTCCAAGCCTGTTTCTTTATCTGTAAAACGGGAATGACAGGAGTCCCTTCCTCACAGGCTTGTTCAAGGCTGTAACAAATTAGTACATGTGACACACTCAGAACGCATCAGGCACTTTTGCAGCAGAGTCAGGCAAAGTCAGTGATTACTGTTATCACCCAGCTCACTGGGTCACTGTGAAGGTCAAAGGAGTCAGTGCAGGTGAAGTGCTTGACTACTGCTTTGCAAGTGGGACCACTCAATAAATGCTAACTACTGGGCACCAAGAAAACCAGCTTTGGAGACAGACAGGTATAGTCTGTTAGCAATATTATATTAATTCATTTAATTCTCAAAACTACCCTACGAGATCAGAACTACTAAGATACCTATTTTACAGAAGTAGAGTCTGAAAGCCCTGATTAAATCTTGGCTCTGAGGTTGAACAGCTCAGGCCAACTCTTAATCTCTCAGTGTTCTCATTTTCATTTGTGATTCTCTCTGCACTCCCCAACCCCACCATCAGGAAACCTAACTGACAGGTCTTGGGCACTGTACTTAGCAAAGTGCAGGTGTGCAGCCAATTCAGCAGGGTTCCTGGCACAGACAACTACCCTAGAGAAGCCTGGTTGCAAGGCCCAGGAGGGCCACAGCCTCTCTAGAGTGCAAGAGAGGTTGCAGTTTCTGCTTCCCCTTACCTCGGAGATTAGTGTGAGATATACGAGAGGATTTCTGCAAAGTAGTAGATGAGACTGAGGTAAAGAAACACATCTTTAGCAAACATACCAGAAGCAGTATGCAGAGTAGACTCAGGGAAGAGGGTAATATGTGGTGGTAATGGAAGTGGGGGCAGTGAGGGAGGTGATAATAGTAGTAGCGGTGGGAGAGGGGGCAGCAGCAATCAAAATGGTGGTAGCAGTGAAGGTGTGGAGGTGGTAGAGGAAGAGGGAGAAGCAGAGGTTGCAGAAGTGCAAGTGGACGTGGAGGAGGAGGTTATGGAGGATGGTGGAGATGGTGATGGTGGTGGTGGTGAAGGCGAAGTTGGTGATGGAGTTGATGAAAGTGTAGGCACTGGAAATGAAGCTGGTGGTGGAGGGTAGAGGTGGCAGTGGTGGTTGTGGTGGAGGCTGCAGAGGTGGAGATGATGACAGAAATGGTGGTGGTGGTGGTGGTGGGGGCAGAAGGGGTTGGTGGAGCAGTTGGTAGAGGTGGAAGTGGTAGAGGTGTAGTTGGTAATGGAGGTGGCTGGAAGTAGAGGAGGTAAAATTGAACGTAGATGTCAAGGTAGAGTTGGTGGAAATGGAGGTGGTGGTGGAGGAGGAGGAGGAAAAAGTGGAGATGGTGGTGGAGGAGGAGGAGGAAGAAGTGGAGGTGGTGGAAAAGGAGGAGGAGGAGGTAGTGATGAAGTAGAGGTAGTAGAGGTAGTGGTGGTGGTGGTGGAGGAAGAAAAGGTGATGGTGGTAGTGGTGATGATGGAGGTGGTGATGGAGGAGGAGATGATGGTGGAGGAGGAGGAGATGATGGTGCAGGAGGAGGAGGTGATGGTGGAGGAGGAGGTGATGGTGGAGGAGGAGGTGATGGTGGAGGAGAAGGTGATGGTGGAGGAGGAGGAGGTGATGGTGGAGGAGGAGGAGGTGATGGTGGAGGAGGAGGAGATGATGGTGGAGGAAGAGGAGATGATGGTGGAGGAGGAAGAGGAGATGATGGTGGAGGAGGAGGAGGAGATGATGGTGGAGGAGGAGGTGATGGTGGAGGAGAACGTGATGGTGGAGGAGGAGGTGATGGTGGAGGAGAAGGTGATGGTGGAGGAGGAGTAGATGATGGTGGAGGAGGAAGAGGAGATTATGGTGGAGGAGGAGGAGGAGATGATGGTGGAGGAGGTGGAGGAGGAGGAAAAAAGGTAATGGTGGTGGTGGAGAAGGAGGTGGTGGAGGTGGAGGAGAAGGAGGTGGTGGAGGAGGAGGAGGAGAAGGAGGTGGTGGAGGAGGAGAAGGAGGTGGTGGAGAAGGAGGAGGAGGTGGTGGAGGTGGAAGAGGAGGTGATGGTGGTGATGGTGCAGCTGGTGGTGATGGAGGAGGAGGAGGTGGTGGTGGCAGTGATGATGGTGAAGGTGGTGGAGGAGGAGCAGGAAGAGGAGGAGGAGGATGAGGTGGTGGTGTAGTAGTGATGGTGGAGGTGGTGATGGAGGAGGAGGAGGGGGAGAATGGTGAGGTGGTGGTGGAAGTGGCAGAGAAGGATGAGGTGGTGGTGATGGAGGAGGAGGTGGTGATGGAGGAGGGGGAGATGGTGATGGTGGAGGAGGAGGAGATGATGATAAAGGTGGAGGATGAGGAGGTGGTGATGGTGGAGGAGGGGGAGGTGGGGAGGTGGTGATGGTGGAGAAGGTGATGGTAATGGTGGTGATGGTGGAGGAGGTGGTGATGGTGGTGGAGGAGGTGGTGATGGTGGTGGAGGAGGTGGTGATTGTGGGGGAAGAGGAGGTGATGGTAGAGGAGGAGGAGGTGGTGATGGTGGTGAAGGAGTTGGTGATAGTGGGGGAGAAGGTAGTGATGGTGGAGGAGGAGGAGGTGGTGATGGTGGAGGAGGAGGTGTTGATGGTGGAGGAGGTGGTGGTGATGGTGGAGGAGGAGGAGGTGTTAATGGTGGAGGAGGAGGAGGTGTTGATGGTGGAAGAGGAGGTGGTGATGGAGGAGGAGGAGGTGGTGATGGTAGAGGAGGAGGAGGTGGTGATGGTGGAGGAAGAGGTGGTGATGGAGGAGGAGCTGATGATGATGGTGGAGGAGGAGGTGGTGATGATGGTGGAGGAGGAGGTTGTGATGGTGGAGGAGGAGGTGGTGATGGTGGAGGAGGGGGAGGTGGTGATGGTGGAGGAGGGGGAGGTGGTGATGGTGGAGGAGGGGGAGGTGGTGATGGTGGAGGAGGGGGAGGTGGTGATGGTGGTGGAGGGGGAGGTGGTGATGGTGGAGGAGGAGGAGGAGGTGGTGATCGTGGAGTAGGAGGTGGTGATGGTAGAGGAGGAGGAGATGGTGATGGTGGAGGGGGAGGTGGTGATGGTGATGGTGGAGGAGGAGGTGGTGATGGTGGAGGAGGGGGAGGTGGTCATGGTGGAGGAGGAGGAGGTGGTGATGGTGGAGGAGGAGGAGGTGGTGATGGTGGAGGAGGAGGAGGTGGTGATGGTGGAGGAGGAGGAGGAGGTAGTGATGGTGGAGGAGGAGGTGGTGATGGTGGAGGAGGGGGAGGTGGTCATGGTGGAGGAGGGGGAGGTGGTCATGGTGGAG